>NC_136777.1:6940206-11740206 GCF_947034865.1 Barbatula barbatula
TCTACATCAAGTGCTCTGCCCTTTTAAGTGAGTAGGGAACATATGCGATTGGAGCGCGTGCGAAGCAGTTTCGCAAACTGTTCACTACCAGTTATAATGTTGCAAATAACGTGTAGTTTCTTGCACAGTTCGATCGATTCGCTTAAATAAGACGTCATTACATCTAAAGAAGCAGCAGAGATTACTTTTATGTTGACTATCTGTATTTTGAACCTTTAAAGTCATGAATCAGAAAAAATCATGGACCACAACTCCAGGTAAAAATCTTTATCGTTCTACCTAAGAGATAATGTCACATACATCTTTGATGTCTTGAGGTCGAGAATTGATCAGCCGGCTCCTCTACAGATATGACTGTTCTTCCTAATACAATGCAATTTTGGTTCATGCAGTATTTGGGGCTCTTAGTTATTAATTTCTGCATCGTGGGGCCTAGTACACATGATTGAACAGTGTTGGAAGTGCATAAATGATTTTAACTGGAAAACTGAGCTCATAATAGACAGAACAACACATTGAATGGTTATTTTGTCGAAGTTGTATCCAGTTATATGCTTTATCAGTAAGTTAAAGATGTGCTTTGTTAAAAGTAGCTATTTTCTATATAAATCTCTATAATTATTCTTAATTCATTAAATAACGCCACCTAAAAAGTAGTTTTTGAGAAGAGTAACTTTTATTCAATTACTTTTAACACCAGTAGTTTTACTTGTATTGAGTACAAAATTGCAGTACTCTTTCCAGCACTGATAAAGACCTTGCATGATGAAGCGTTGTTTTTATTACCTTAGAGTTATGCATACGCCACGGGTCCCCTTGAATAGTATTTTCCATGTAGTTTCTACAGTAGCCCTAAATGGACTAACCGCTCTACAGCGTGTGTTTCGTAAATAAATTCTCTCCTGTGGCAAAGAAGCGAAAACCTGATGACATCTTAGTGCTGTGTCAGCTACCGTAGTGCTTCAAAAGGGAAGTGCGAGCGGAGGAGTGATCCATTAGGTTACAATTCGTAGCCCCACCGCTAGATGTCGCTAGACTTCATACACTGGAACAATAGAGGCAGAATTGACCTGTTTTGTTCATAGAAAGATTTGGAATGAGGGTGAATAAATGAAACAAATTTCGTTTCTGGATGAACCATTACTTTACCTTTCTCAATATATCTAAAGCTTAACTTCTTTCTCAACCGAAGAAAGCTTACATCATCACATAAAAACCAAGAGTATCCCTCTCTCCTATGCTCAATCTTTGATGGAATTTGCAGTAACAGTGCCATTTTCTACAGCCCACTTCACAATGCGTGTGATCTATAGGTCTGGATTTCTCATTATAATGGTGTCACCATTTCACTGCTCATTTCTTTGCACTATTTTATGGCACTTTTCCCAGGAGTCTTCACAATCCAAGCAAAACCTTCTATGTGCACTGTGCCCACATTATGTATGTGTTTGTAGGTGTGTAGGGTCTACCCTCCATAACAGAACAGATCCAACACGTGTGTAAGCTCCAGACTGAACTGTGTCTTCTCTCTAAACAAATGTTTTGCCGTTATTTCAACCCATTGTTTATATTTGACCCAACATTCTCTGGGTTAATTTAACCCGATAGTTAGATTTGTCAATTTTTGACCCAACGATGCGTTGAAACAACCCAGCATTTTTTTATTTCAACCCATTGTTGTAGGGCACAGCCTTCTGAATGTCCATTATGTATTTGTGTAGAAGAGACTTAACTGTATATGTTATAAAATTCTTATGTGTCAAATATCAGCATTAGTGTGATGAATGTTTAACATTAAATGTTATGCATGAAAGTCACAACAGGATATTGGAAAATGTGCATGGATAATAGGACAAATATTGTACAGTTTTACCGTATGTCAGTCATAGTGCATAAATCAAAGCCTGGCATTGATCCTGTTCATAGCGGATTCATACAGCAACACGTTTTTTTGGACCGTAACCTTTTATTTCAGTCCAAATTCTCAAAAATCTGAGTATTTTATTGGGGTGTCAAATGGAACCTTGATCGATATGACATGCAAACCCTTTTTAATACTGAAATGTTTAGATTTAAATAGAGGCTCAAGTCAGTACAGTTAAACCCTTCAAATGTACTTCATGTTCAGCCTATAATCTGTAATGACACTGTCTTTGACGCCCATTTACTGTAAATCAACACCAAAGCAAAGCCATAAAACGGCCAGAATCTTTTCATCTGCCAGGCTGGTGGAGACATTACCAGTTAATTTTCTCTTCTCTCTCTCTTTCCCACTCTCTCTCACTGACTCCAGTTTCAACTCGCACAGTAGTAGCTACCACGGAGGGACCGGTTAGTTCCAAATGAGCATTGAGTACTGAGAGGATGTCAGCCTGCCATGGCCTCCCATTCCCAGCCAAACCTCCTCTCCACTCTCCCTTTAGCGCCTGTGGCCTTGCTGCGTTTCAGTAATGGAAAACGGACCTTCCTCAGATTTTGATGGTTGATTGCAACCATATGGGGAATCTATTAATTTTTTTCCCCCTTTCACTCAATTTTTAATAGCCATCTCGCATCGCCTGTCCAGTCAACTGGTGTTGTTGTTTATTTAGAAATTAGGTTGGACAAAATGTCATTAGGGTTAAAACGCTTGTGAGAATGAAGCTTATGGTCCTGTACACTGCTTTTATATTTTATATATATATATATATTAAGTTTCTCAGATACAGTTTTACGTGCTGCAAAGGTATGATAACAATTTTCACAGAATTGCCAAACTCTCTTTGGGTTTTTCCTTTGAATACTAACAGAAGTTGAGTATTCAGGCCAGTGAAGGCACAGGGAGACGTGGTGAGAGTGTTTACAGCAGGATCTGAGAGGTGTCTGCCAGAGTAAATTTACTGGTGTGCTTGCGGGCCATGCTGTTCTGTGCTTTCTCACCCTTATGGGGCATTTGAGGGTCATTATACAATTACATATCTTTCAAATATAAGCAAAGTCGTAAAATACGATGACAGCTGCATATGTGACATTAAATCTGCTCTGGAAGACCCTGCGATATGCTTTAACACAGTTTTTCGTTCTGACGCTTTGCAGACCCTAAAATAATATTGATTGATGGTGATAGGTCTGTGAGCCTTTTTTGACATTTTGCAGTTAGGCAAAAGTGCATTTGGGATGCTTCGTGTACTAGGGATTTTGTATTTTTACTTGTAGTCTGTACACAGAGATCCTATGAGCCTCCAGGATCCTGACTTAATAATACACTCATCATGCTGGGAATCTATAAAACCCACACAGAAATAAACATCATGACAGATTTTGCACCACTTGTCATTATATTGCATATTCCTGGGGTCTTTTGGCAAACCACAGCACCATGTTTCCGTCCCTATAGCCCAACTAGTAGACATATAGTGCTGTTCAAGGTTATGTGTTTAAATCCCAGGGAAAACATATCTTCTGATAAAATGTTTCGCTTGAATGGAAGATAGATTGATGAAAAATAAAAAAAAGATTTAATTTCATGGATAAATGTAAATGTAATGGACTTATTATTTGTGATTTAAGGGGCAGTTCATCCAAAAATGGAAAATCTTTCATTATCTACTCACCCTCATGTCATTCTGAATGTTTGATAATCCGTTTTCTTTAGAACATGAAGTAAGACAAATTTGAAGGATTTTTGGGAACCAAACAGCACTGGCCCCATTGACCTCTTTTTATGGACACAAAAACATTTCTGAAAATATCTTCTTCAGTGTTCCACAGAATTTCATTTACGATGACATTAGTGTGATTAAATGTTTAAAGAATTTGTATTTTTGGGTAAACCATCTCTTTACAAATTTGAATGACTTTTGTCGCCAGTGTCGTAAAGTTTAGCAGGTAAAAGTTCATGTGTTTATATTAAGACCAGACCACTAAAGTTCACTGTAAGACCTTTTTCCACTTACAGTCACCTGCCTTTGTTTTATTCAAAATCCACCTCGGCTACAGCAAAACTTTTATAGTCCTAATCGTTCAGCTTCACACTAGGGACGGAAATTGCTCTTTTGGCTGTATTTTCCATACAATCCTGAAACATTGCTCCAAATTATTCACATCCACCGATTTTTCACCTCAACCCTCCACCCGCATGGCTTATTTTAGTCTCCGCTTCCCTAGCGTTTTATCATTGGGGAGTCGCCCTGACATCTTTCTTACCTCAACCTTTCTGTGCGCACAGCCTTCTGTGGATCCGTCCTCGTCTGACGTGCTCTACTCCGGTGAATCCCAGACATTTAGCCAGAGGGTACATTACGAGCAACTGCGGGACTGAATCTCCAGCCCGTTTCTCCAGGGAAGTGCTGGTCATTCTGTGTTAGGGTAATGTACGTTACAAGTGGTGCAGCCATAAACCTTCAAACGCACATTGTGAGTTACAGCATGAATATGAGACTTTGGGGACCAGAGTTGGAACCGAATCTGATTTACCTGCATGATTCGCGGTCTGGAGCAGGAAACTCTGTTGTATGGGTTAAGAGTGGAGAGTTCATTACTGTACCTCTAGTGCTGGTGATGTTGGACGCTGTTCACAGTCTGTCTGAATGTTCTGGGTTCAAAGGTTGCAAATGCATTCTTACTGTACTGTATAACAAAATAAAAAGTGATTTCTTTAACATAGAGAACGGGTAAATACTGACGAAATTTATTTCAGTTAAAGCACATGAAAAAAGAGAATGAGAATTATGAGCTCATTCAGTCTAAACAGCTCCAAACTTCCCAGTTGAAAAGTTCCCAAGCTCTCCCCACCATTTATTAGGCTCTCTGAAAACCACACTAATCCTAATGGAATTAAACAAATGTACTTTTAATGAAACTTCACATTCTGACTTCCTGCCTGGGTGTCATTTCTCTTAGTCTGACCATCATCCTCTCCTCCTCACTTTAACATAGTCTCCTTGGAAACTATCTTCTAAACAGAAGCTCATGCACCCCTTCTCTCCCGCTGTGTTTTGGCTCTGGTTCATACTGATGGGAGGATGTGAGTGTCTTATTACTGAACTGACCTACGTCTGCATCTATTCAGATCCCATTCCTGCAACAGTTTTACTTTCATTAATCTCTGCTGTTTCTACTCACTCCTCTTTTTCCTGTTTTGCTTGTTCTCTGTCTCTTCTCTTTTCTGCTCCATTAAGTGCTCTTTAAGGTATATTTGGTATGGTGCCCGTGGGTTTTTCGATGCCAGGGAATGCGTTGTCTTATTTCTATGCTATAGCCCACACCATTAACTATTGTAATGAAGCATTTCTGAGCCTTGAAAGAAGAGATGAACTCCTCTCCCTTGGGCGCAAGTAAACAATATGTTTTCCAAATGCCCCGTGGCCCACCCTAAGGGACCAGCCTGTTCATTCTTACAGTACAACACGGGATGGAAATATTATGATTTAAATCTAGATTTGACTTTAGTTTACTAACTTCTGTCATAATCATTTATTGGTTGATTGATTTATCCATTTATTTATTGATCCATACAGTGCTGCTGTGTATGTTAGGTGAGATCATGTCGTTTTAATGCGTACTAGGTAATTCTCAGTAGAATAAAGATGATTAGCAAGAAGAAATACAGTATTATGTCGGATCCCCTCACAGGAACTTGTTCGGTGTCATGTCTGGCCTCCAAAAGTCTTGCAGATCCGTCACACGCTGATGAGCTGCCAGAGATGAGTATTCTTTAAGCCCTTTCTGCCGGGAAGTTTGTGGTCCAGTTATTCAACCAAGCAGTCAGGGGGCGAAACTCTCCGGGCCTCCCCGAGACCTCCAGACACACGCTCTCCCCGTTTCCATGCTGACCCGAAAATGAGGTCAAGCCTGCTGTCAAACAGATGAAAAGCATGATCTTCCCAAGGAGAAGAAACAATGTAAAGTGCATCCGCAGCACTCCTCTGCAGGAAGGTGTTCAGCTCACATCCTCCGTGGAGGTGCTCATTATAGTGCCTGGATCTGGACAGCCAAAGCAGAATATTCCTATTCTCTTGCCGCACAAGCTCATCTCTCTTTCTTTCTGCACTCTTGATTCCCTCTTTCTTCTGCTTCCATCTCCAGGGTCTTCTGCTCATCTGTATAAAGCTTCTGCGTTGGAGAAAAGATGTGCAGTCACAGGCAATTACTGTCTTAGATAGCCAAACCAACCGCGTGGCTAAACACACATCATAGGCAATTCTAGATCATTTCAAAACCCCCGTGTTTCGTTTTAGCTTCCCATTAAAACAATCTGTGATTTATGTGGTCTCTCTCTGTGTTTACTGACAACAGTTATGGCAGTAAATAATTGTGCGTTATTTTAGACAGTTTGTCCCTTGCCAAAAGTAAATAATGGTATAAATAATCATTTACGTTTTATTGTTCTGGCATGTGGGACATACGGATTTGCATTGAGTGCCTCTGTATACTTTCAGAGCAACATTTTTTTTGTTTTATGGAACTCTGCTCCCCCTTAAAATCCTAGGATTGCCCCTCACGCACACACAAACGCATACACACATAAATCACATCCCACTGGATACTTACTACACACAAACACCCTGCCATGGTAAAGATTTGACCACTGCTGCATATTTAAATTATAGGTATGTGGATTTTATTTTTACAGTACATTTTTATACTCACCATATTAGGCTTGTGTTGTAGGGAAGGTTGAGGTGTATGTGTGTGTGCAAGCATTATTGTGTCAGTGATATATTGCTGTTTAGGTTTATTGTAAATGTAACAAATGAACTATCATAAGCAATTAAAGTTGTTCATTTACTACAATTTCTTGAAACGTTTTAAAGCATGTTTCAAGATACTGACAATTAGCAATTTGCAACACCGTGGACAAAGACCTACTATTAAAATCAACAGAGATGGAATGTGTCTTATAGGAGAAGTATGGCAGTCCACTATAGACCGATTATGATCAGATGTAGATGGGTAATAGTGATGAAAGTTGAAAAATGAAAGTTTTTTTTCATCATATACTTGCCATCTTGTCATTTCAAACCTGTGTGACTTTCTTCTGCAGAACATACTTTAAAATATATTTTATGTTTGTAACCGAACAGCACTGGCACCCATTCACGTCTACTGTATGGACACAAAACGAATGCAAGTGAATGGGGGCCAGTTAACAACATATCATCTTTTGTGTGCTGTGAAAAAAAAAGAAAGTCATACAGGTTTGAAAAGAGGGTGAGTAAATGAAATTTTGTGTAACTATCACTTTAAAAATTCCTTTTCGTATGAACATTAACATTTTAATGACATTTAGTATTCTCTTCTCTTTTCTCCTCTTACATTCTTGAATGTAATGTGTATGGCATTCCACTATCTCATCTAACCTCTTCATTGACCTTACAGGTCATGATCTCCACGATCCTCTACTCACCACATGACTGTCCATTGCTCCCAGTACAGCCAAGCACTGGTCTCATCCCTGAGTGAGTCAACTGCCCCACACAAACCCTCAGAGTAATGATGACTTCAGCATCTGTCCAGCATTATCAGCCTTCTTTCCACACTTTTCCTTCATGTTCTCTCCTTTAACTCTCACTTCTGTTTCTCCCCTTTGGTGTCTTAATCACATTCTTCAGGATGATTTTGCATTGGAAACGTTTTTACATCATACAGTTAATCATCTAATTCAGTTAAGAAGTTAATTGTTTTGTCATTATTAGCTATATTAAAAATGTGAACCGTTTTATTTTTGGAAAATAAAAAGCTGAGAAAGTAAATGTTTTCTGACATAATTTTCAATTTATCACACAAACTTTATTTGACTACATAAAATCTGCTGTAAACATAAATGTGACACAGAAGTGTGTTCTATAAAGATAGTTTGATGAATTAACGGCCTAGAAAGAGCATCCAAAGCTAGCACAGCTACTCTGCAGGCTACTCCATAGTCCCGTAAACCATTTCTGACGGCCTCTGCCATCCAACACCAACAATTACCTCAAAGGTGGTTGTTTGTGCTAGTGGTTTGTCTGGTTTTAGCTTTTTCTCCCATACGGTCATGGAAATCTCCGGCAACCTAGTGTAGAAATGTGACATAAATCTAAGTCTAGTATAAGCGAAAGCCGCAGAGAAAGCAGGAGAAGCCAATTACAGTAACTGCCTTGGAGCCATTTTTCGCCGAGCAGCGAAAGCGAGTAGGACTCAGACGCTTGTAAGGGTGAGGGTCACCCCTTATAGAAGTGATTAGAAGTGACTAAACCACTGTGAGGAGGTTTTGGTTATACAAAGGCCTCACTTAATGGATGAAAGGCATTTGAAAATGTACAAAATGAGCCTCTTAAGCCCTAAGGAACTGAGAACTCATGGTTGTCAGTAGTTTAACCGCAGTGCATAGCACCCGTCAATGGCATTGCCATTGTGTCTCCTTCTGAAGTGGCTCCGTCCATGTGTTCTCATGTACAAGGTCTGTGCAGGCCAGTGACACCTGTGAAGGAAACAGAAGGACTGTATGGAAACAATACTGTATACATGGTTTTAGTAGCAACAACATGAACAAACGTTATGTAGCACAAACTTAGAAATATAATTTTTGATCACTGTCATCATTTACTCACCCTCTTTTCTCACCATATTTTGATGAAGGTTGGCAACTGGGACCTATTCACTTTCATCGGTTTTGTGTCCATAGGATTGAATGGATATTTGTGTTCTTCGAATGTGTGTGCTCTACATGATCGAAGTCATCACATGTTGGTTCAAGACGGACTGGTTTTGTGGGCTTTTCAAAATGTTTAATTATGTAGTTATTTTCTTTTGAATCCTGACATAATAGGCTAAGTTTATAACCCTTGTTATAAGTATGCATGAATGATAGTTGAGTAATGCATCAGGATCGATCTTGGTCAGTTCTAGAAAATGTAAAAAAAACGGCACCATCTTCTACAATCTCACCCTGGAATGTTTTTTTGACTTGGACCGTCAGCTGCAAAATTTCAAGAAACATAGCTGTTTTTTCTCAAACTTCTTCGTATCGCAACAATAAATAAATGTCTGCTACTGATAACTTTTATGTCATGTAAATGATGCGGTCATTGTGTAAGTCTGCCATGGTACACAAGAACTTGCCAAAGAGCACATTTATTATGCCTCTGTTAATGAGACAGCTGTTTGTTATTTAAGTAAATATGGCAATTACCAGCTGCTCAAAAGAATCACTGCAGGCGTAAAACCAACTTTGCTGTGTTTTTTAAATTTCTGAATCACACCATGTTCTACATCCTTTCCTGCTCAATATTTGAATGCGATACTCTATCTCGGGCAGATGTTACAATCAGCAGCGCATGCATTGCTGTCCGTTTAACAATGCAAACTTGTCCAGTTAATGACCTCATAGTTCTTAAACACATAGAGGGAGTATGAGGGAGTGAGAGAGCGCGCAAAGCCCACGGGGGAGCTTGCAGGTGCGTTGGGACGGCTCCAAAACCATCGCGGGTACATTTTCTACGCTGCTGCTTCACCACTGAATGGCGTCCAACCTCGCTGTAAAAAACAGCTTTGTGATCAGGGACTATTTAAGAGCAGGTCTACTTCTCCCCACCACAGCAGCCCTGCCAACTGGCCACAGGAAAAACACGTGGGGCGTCTCCTCAAAGCCGAGTAGCCTGTTTTACTGAAGCCAAACAGAACGGAATTACAGCGGAGGGACGCTTTGCCCAGAGTGCAAAACTAAACCATGTTTGAGAGACCTGCGCTTACTGGAGCCTTACGTCAGTCTGACCATGGGTTACAGAAATTGTCTAGTCACTAATAAATCTATAGTAATTGATAAGTAAGATTGACTAGTTCATTTCTTTACGTTTAAGGATTAAAATTGTGTTTTGTACTTTAGCTGTTGTATAGTTTATACAATGAAACACTCCTTGAAAAAAAAACATCCATATCAAGTTACAAATTAATTGTCATGGAACTACAGACTAGCTGCATCTTGACAAGGTCAGTGTTCATCTAAACACTAACAATAGGCTTCGTTGGACATGCTAAATGTTCTAGTTGGTCTCGACAGAGTCCGATGATTTTTATCTCCTTCAAACACAACCATTGATGAAGCATACATGTTTGACATTTATTAAGTTAATTCTCTTTCCTCTTGGAGTAGGTTACATTTTGTGATGGGTGTCAAGCTGTAAAAACGAATAAATAATATTAAATGAAGTTGATGATTGATTTGAGTGTTCTTAAAGATACTGTGCCAAAGGTTTTCCTGACATCAACACTCCTCAAACAAACCTCAACAATGGTGACAATCATCAACAATTATTTAGGTAACTGCACTAAGACTACAATCATTATCACCTGATCCCAATGGAACTTCCATTGCCTCAACAATTGTAATATATCACACGGTTATAATGGACAATATAGAACTAATGTTGAAACACAAGAATCAAGACCCCAACTAAAGCAAATGATGATGGTTTTTAAACTTCTACATCTTTAAATGTTTTCCAACATTAATTGAGTGGTATTAATTGCGGTTGCAAAAGTGATGTTGATTCACTGCAGTTAATACTGACAAGTCATCGAGCTGAGAATGGGGATATTTTCCATTTGCCGCCCAGAATGTAATTGTTACACTACAATAAAAAGACGAGGTTTTACTTCGGCTTTGTGACTTTGGTGAAATTGCTAAACCTAAAGTAAAAAATGACCCAATTTGATCATTAAAAATAAAATATGTGGTCTTGAAGAGGATTATTTTTTTCTGTCTGGCCGTCTCATTTGGATTCGGTCTTGACTTGTACTCAAACCTCTTTAGACTCGGTCTTGACTCTGTCTCGACTAGTCCTGGTCTTGGACTTGACTTGGACTCAACAAAGGTGGACTACAGCCCTGCTTTAGACAAATTAGTAGTGAATGCTTTGCATGTCCATAATCCTGGCAGTAACGTTTGATTTGAAAGATGTATGTCTGCAGAGGTGAAGGTTTGAATACAATAATTCTCCTTTAAATGAACAATGCTTGCATCAGTGTTTGTTAGCTTATAGGGAATTCTTACCAAGTTAGCAACAGTAACTAAGGGTGGGTGTGGCATAGCTAACGGCCAGTTGTTGGGCGAGGAGCGTGTGATTGTTTATGGGAAGTGTGTGTGCCATTTGAAATATGTTCTGGTGTTTTTATGTTGCCAGTGCTGCTGATTCAGAACTGAATCATTAGCGGTCAGTGGTTGAATTTGTTAAATTTCATTCTTTCAACATGAAATGCCAAGAGTATACTGTTGAAAGCAGACAAATGAGTCACTTATTCGAAAGAATCATTTGTTGGCTGAGAGAAATCTTAAATTGTGGCTGAGACTCTGCATATATGACATGATGTTGTGTAGGTGGTGAGGATGAGATTCTGACGAAATAAACTATGAAAATGTTGCAGGTTTTACACTTTAACATAATCTCTTTATCCTTTAACCAATACATTATATCTTTATATAAACAGTATATGATGCCATATGGTTCTCTCTCTCTCGCACGCACCCGCATGCACAGAAACGTATTTTGTTGGACAATCAGAAGCAGACATACAATCTGTCTCTCCTCTGCCTTTTTCTGTTTAGACCGATTTTATACCACATGGGTTGTGTGAGAGGTATGTGCGTGTGTGTTTGTTAACAAAAAGCAACCTGATCATCATTTGTTCTTTCATTTAGCAGGATCATACCAGACCATATAATGCATTATGCTTTTAACAAGAACCTGCTGTCTTGCTAACGCATTTTCTAATTTGAAGCATTAAAATTTGATACATTTGTGACAATGACTCTTTCTCTCTCATTGCCCTGTTGAAAGCAATTGCCAAGATGTAAATTCATAAATTAAGTCATCCAAGTGCTATTAGCCATACACAAGAAAATAATAACAATGCAAAAAACAATGCATTGCAAATCAAATGCAAATCTTGTTGTTAGTTCTGAGAAGCCATCTGAGTATGTAGTCAAAAGGAGTGAGGCGTGAGAAAAGGAAAGATTTGGTAAAATATTCAATAAAAAAATGTACATAATGTTAGAAGATAACCTTTCCACAACCACGTTCATCAGTCTTGGGAAATCCCTCCTTTCATTTAAATAGAAAAAGGGCTCAAACCACATGATTGGAATGGCAGTCTGGGAGATTGTTTCAGAAATGTGTCCAATTCCTCAAACTTGTTCTGACTACAGAGTTCTCCAGACTCTTATGAATCTCGGTCAGTGTCTGTTTTAAAAAGTAGAACCCAAGAGTGTTGATACGTTGAAAAGCAGGAGTTGCTGTTGACAGCATCTTCAAGTGTCTTTTTAATCAATTTGTTGAAGGCAATTGTTGAATCCCAAGCCAAAAGAATGTAAAATGCATCTTCCGTCAACAGACTGTTATTTGTCTGAGGGTCATTGGAAATTTAAAAAGCATTATTTCATTATTCGGTACAAAAAAAGAGCTGCGATTCAAAAACGGAGTCTCAGTTGCTGTTTTCTTTTTGATGGATTGATTATTTGGTTTGGCTGGTGTTTACTCTCTGCTGCCGAATGTGTCTCAGATTTTACCATTGATGGTGTTTCCTTCTAGATTAAAACATTCCTTCAGCATAGAGCTAAGTGATGATTCTAAACTAGGAGACCTCAGATTTCAGCGGACATTAGCTTTTTCTTCAGGTGACTTAAATGAAACCCTGAACTATATTTTAGTAGTTGCTCCCTTAGGTCAAAGGCGTCGGGTGACTTCATCAGGTCACACATTTTTGGTTTCTGTTGTCTGGGAACTCTTGTAGATCTAAACGTTATTACTAATAAAGCATTGAAATTTTATTATTATTAAGTGCTGTAATTTGGATGCATTTACATTCTAGTGCAGTTATTAAGAAGCTACAGCTGGAATTTCTATGCGTTTATTCTGTTCTGTGCACATGCTATAAAGCAAGCTGAAAAAACATTATGATGTTTTTTTATTCTGACGTTTCTTAAAGCATTTAGATGACATCTTAAAAAGACGAATTATTGTTTTAGCCAAGTGCATGCAGGTTAAGCGCACGTAAATGTAACGATTGACCCGTACAGTTATGCTTTATGATTGGATTAAACAGACACATTCGTCAAAATGTGACAACACAAGCCCTTTTGTGATGCTTCATGGTTGCTTGGAGTTTAAGAGACCGAAAACAGAAACAAACATTTGGAGACAGAACTCTCATAACCTCTGACCTCTGCCAACACAAATCTGAAATGTGAAAAGACAGATTGCGTCTTCCTTTCTTCTTGAGGGTGATTACATGACAGATATGGCTAATAAATGTTAAATGACAGATTCAGGGATGGAGTCTCTCTTTTCTTTTGCTCATTTCCCATGTTGCGGTGTTCTTTGTTTTGTACAGCCACGGAGTGACACGGTCCATTTCAGGAGGGCTGGTGTTGACGCTACGCAGGGACTTTCCTCATCCTGTTGGGCTGCGGTTCAAACGCTCGCTCTCCATTTTTTCTCTTTCCTTTTCTCTCTCTCTTTTTTCCAAGGAGCTGGACATACTTAATATACATTATCTCTTGCATCCATCACCCAGTTACGTGCAAAATGACATCACCCGGGCAACCAAACTCCATGTAAAGACAAATGAAATGGAAAAGAGAGAGGACCATAACCTGAAGCTCTAAAGATGTGCCTGCTGCTTATAACCCTTCAATCAGGTTGAATGTTACTTTCATATAAACTAATTTAAGAAACGTCAAAATTGTTTGAAATCCAAGATCCTAAATAGACATTTCTGATTATGCGTTTTAGTAACAAACAGCATTCAGGATTTTGAGAACTGTTTGTTCAAATGAGCAATTCAAACATCCACCAAATTAAGTTGACAGTTTGTTTCTTTGTACTGGACTTAATTTGGTTCCTCTGGCTGTGCGATGGTTTGGCCTTTACTGTGCTGAACGCTCTGCCACTTTATTGTCTCACATTTTTTACGAGTGAGAAACACCCTGCGTGATCTCTCTGGAGGGTTTTAGATGAGGGGTGTTGCCCTGAAAGCCAAGCTCAGTCAGAAGCACCGTTTCTGGGCAAAAGACTGCTGTTGTTCCCCTTCCCAGCTTGTCAGCATCAAACCCTGATCTCACCAAGGCAGTGCACAGACCCCGGCATCTCAAAAGAACCCAGTAAGGTGAGCAGAGAGTCAGACAGAATAAAGGCATCAGAGCAGACCAATCAGAGGTTATAAAATGCAGTAGTTTACCCCCCAAAAAATGTTGTTTATTCATACTCATGTGATATTAAACCTGTATATGAATCTTTCTTCTGTGGAACACAAAATGTCTTCGTGGTTCACACATTTGAATTCCACAGGATTTTGTATTGGTTTTTGTTTGGTTAGTAACATTCTTCAACGGCCGTTTTAGAGGCGTCAACATAAAAAAACAATATGTGGCCTAAACTGCAAAGAATCTTTAACTGTTGTGTATTTTCATTTAATAAAATAAAATGGACAATAAAATACAAATAACAAAATTATAATAAATATGAATGTAGATAAATATTAATGTTGTATTATTACCAAACACAGACCGGAAGGTAACTTCGGGCCAGTGTATGCGTCCAATGAAACCTTCTATATGTCTACATACGTTTATGTTAAATGATGATATACTGTATTTTAATGGCTCGGAGTTAACCTAACAGTATCCATAAAGAATTTATTTTAATGTCTTTAATAATTTTTCCATTTAAGGATATCCTTAAATGAAATAATTCGTAACTTCTGGGTACAAAATGGGAACACACACACACACACACTGCAGCCCCAGTGTGGTTAAAGTGGAAAGCACCCGAATAATGCTGGAATAAAGGAAATGGCTCTGATGTCCCCTTTGTCATGCTATAAGGATTTTAGTTCATCGTTTCTTCAGAGAACTGCTGTTGTCATCCACTGTGTCATATATGAAATACGGTGCTGTTGTGAAGAACAGAGCCATTAGCAGCTTCTGGCTGCGCATCAGAGAGGCTTTAGCTACAACCACTACGCCGTAGGGGCATCAAGCGTGATTTGCGCGTGAAAAAAATCACACGAACTGTTGATGAATGCGCTTAAGCAGCGAGAGCGACTGTAGCAAGCTGAATATTAGCCTCCGTGGCACCATAACAAAATTATGGCAGAACGTTTACTAAACGCTTACTCAAAGGACCCCCATAATGCCAGAGGCTCCAAAACTCTCCCTTTAGCTTCTCAGCAGGAAAACACCGCTTCTCTGGCCAAGCTGCATTCCTCATAATGGATTTTTACCTTCCAGACTTACAACCACAGAGCTTCAAATAGGACTTTCTAATCATAATACGGCATTTTTCAAAGCGTTCTGCTGCACAATTAAAAAGTATAAAAATCACCCCTCTCTTTTTTTTACGGGGGTGAAAGCGCAGCCTCTGTGTGTGGGGGAATCGAGTCTGTTTGGTAAGAGAGTCTGTGCTGGTTATGGGTCTGTAAATATCAATAGTTTGTTGTGTTTTCAAAGCAATGGCATTTGTGGCCACAGAGAGAGATAAAATTGCTGTTGTTAAATTTTTGATCGAGCATGGTTCTGTTTTAGACCATTTGATGAGGTGGTGAGGAATAGCCTGCTGAATTGCAGTTCTTAGAACGTAGATAACGTCTATCAACAGACTCTGCTTGACCCTGCTCATTGGCGTTTGGTTATGGATAAGGCCATACATCATCATTCCATACCACGCGAATGGGAATTAAATAGTGATCAGATCTTCAATCTTTGGTCAGATCATTCCCCCTCATGTATGTACACTACAGTAAGCATCTTTGGTAAAAGGCATCTGGCGGGAATATAAATCTAAATGTAAACAATGTCATTAAAAATCATAATGAAACATGCAATTGTATCGGCTTCCGCTCATTACATCAACAGGGGAGTTTCGTGGGCTCTGACCTTTCTGGTACCCAGAACACACCACATAAAACCTCGCCATCCAGAATCCGTTCACTCGCCAACTCTATAAAACTCCAGTTCACCCCTTACAAATAACCCCCCCCCCCACACACAAGTCTCTCTTTCTGTCTCTCACTTACTTTGCTTTACACAAACCACTGAACACACATTTCTTTACTGAAGTCTTTAAAGATAGCTGCCGACTGGTTCCACTCTGCAGATGAGAAATTGAATGAGTAAAATCACCAGATAATGCTAAATATGAGAGACTGAGACAGGTGATCATTAAGATAAAGACTAATGAGGCTTGGTTAAAGACTCTGGGCTTATTGAAAGACTTTTGAGGGCCAGCACCAACAGTGCCCCCTAGTGGGCTATGCTTAAACCATACTGATGGAGGTTTGCTGCTACAGAGAGCTCCTTCCTGGACTTTGGCCATTAAAAACATTTGCTTTCTAACCTATCTGTATTCTAATGCAGTAAAAGATAGGCAAGTGGTTATGGTTACAGCAATAGATGTGCTATGTTATATGATGGAGCTTACCATAGTTTACATTTAGCTTCTCACTTTGTAAGGAGTGCTCTGATAAAAATTTTGGCCAGCACAGTGCATGCATAGCACATAGTGTCGATTTTGAACTAACGTAGAAAAAAGACTGATGGTAAAATTGACTTTCTCATACTGAGTTATGGCAGAGGTTTTATGCCACGTTCAAAGTTAAATATAAAATAGAGGGAATGCTAATATTTACATATGCGGTCATCTTACTTGGAAGAAATCGTCTAGCCACGATTAGCCATGCTAGTTGTAACTGGTTAAGCTGGGTCAACCTGTTTTTTTGCTTGTTTAGCTGTTTGGACCTGTCAATTTTTTCCAGGAATTTCCAGGACAGAGTTTCCCAGCCTAGTCACAGACTTCTGACCCCATGTCATTTAAGTCAAGCTACTGTATGAATACAGAAGAACCTCTCAAGTCAAAAGTTAAGGATGAGTACAGCACACATACACAAACACACTTTTGGATGGCCCGGTCATCTGTTACAGCATGGAAAAAGAAGTCTACTCTGCAAAATCACTCACTCGTCACATACAAAACACTGTCCCAGCAGTGACCTATAGCTCTGTTGTCCATGTAACACAGAGTGCACAACTAGCTAGAGGACCACAGAAGATAGTCACACGGACAAACACACATTCACTCATATTCAAACTCTCATACATACACACGCTGTGACACGGCCCAGCTGGAGGCAACACACCGCGGTTGGCCTGTAGCTATGGAGCTTCCATCTCTGTGCTGTGCCTGTGCTGTGCTTGGCAACCGATCACAGCACCCCCCACATGCTGCTGAACTGGATCTCTGCCTTACAAACACACACAATAACGTGAACAACATCTCTGCATGTACTGACCATTGCATTCTGGGATAAAACAGAACTTCATTTAACTACATAAAAATTCTATTAATGTTATTTTTCCATGTATAATATTATGTCGCTGCTGTCCTGCTGAAATCTTGTATCTCCATATTTCATGATTTAAATTTTTTGTGATAAATCATTATTATTAGTCTCCCTTTATATTTGTCATGGAGTTCTATAAACATATTACCAAATGTAAAGTATAAAAAAGTGCTTGATAACGCAGTATTTAAAATGTAAAGGGATTTTTCTTTTTTTTCGGAAATTTTTGGACATCCAAGGTTTTGGAAAGGACAGCGCCGATGTATAAAATAAAACTGATATACGTTTTGAATAGCTGAACTTTACTAAAATTAGTACATACTTATGTACTCCACAATAACACTAGAAATTAATTGAAACAATAATAATATTTTGTTAATTATAACATTGTCATTTACTAAAATATTCTTATTTTATTATTACATTTAACGTTTTATTATATTATAATGTATAAAAACTATAGCAGAGAAACTGTATAGAAACTTAATATACAATATGTAATTGTATATTAACTAGAAAATAGTACATACTACTGCAGATACTAAAACTTAAAGCTGTGCCAGGTAAGACTTGGATTTTGTGCACATATCAGCTGGATATGTCAAGGTGATAGCTGAGCTTGGTTAAGTCAGTAACTACCGAAAGTAACATGTAAATACAATTGTCATATGAATTTGGTGATCATTTAGTAGACATTATTTATCAAGGTACCACGGAAGAGTTTAACAACTTAAAACCATCACTAAACACGATATTTTCACAGTAGTTTTACTGTAAGGGATGAGTAAGACAGGCTAGCGGAACTGGTGGATCAAACAGGGAGGAAAGCCTTGCGGATCTCAGAAATCTGTTTATAAAAGTGGTCAGCAGCGGACTAAATGGGTTTATATATTAACTAATTATCCTTCGCAGTATCTGTAATCAAATGTTTCAGAGATCAAGCTATTGTATATGACTGAGAGTTTGATCAAAGCTGATTTTCATTTGCCGGATTTGCTTCACCCTGTAGGCCCTGGAGCAGAGGATGAGAAGCAAATCATGCTGAAATCTCACAGGGGTGTTCTGTCTTTTCCCCTCCGTTCGGCCTCTATTATCTCTCTCTCTCTCTTACCCATGAGAAGGTAACGGAGCAGGAATACACACAAGCAAACAGAGGGAGGAACAGGGCCGCCTCCTCCTCTGTCTCTCAGTGGGGAGAGTAGCTTTAGGGCTACATTAAGCCCTTGTGGCTTCTCCTAAACACTTGCACGCCTGTCAGTGGACAGAGAGAGAATTCAGAATAAGGGGAAAAGACGATATAAAGATGCAACTGATATCCCTTCGAGGCATTGGGTGTTTGTTTTTCGTTGTGGGTGTCCTGTTTCCGAAAGCTATGATTCTGTAGGCTGTGGTGCGCTGTGGCCGCTCCTTACAAGCGTCCGTTGTTTGAATCACATTTTTCTATATGGAAGGGTTTGTCCACATACAGACATACAGGAGTCACAAAAGGAGGTCGGGTACACAGCAGAACCACATTCATTGAGACCGAACTGCCAGGAAAGAACTGTGCATGACAGCGACGGGACTGATTTTTCTCTGTTCATCTGCTGAATCAAGCGGAGAAACAGCCTTGGGTTGGTTTACTTTAGAAAACATGATGGCAAAGGAATTTCATAACAAGAAATGAGGCACTTTGAAACCGTGTTTGTAACAGTTTTGGCGCCGGTTGCAAAAAAGTGTTTGGGTAGCTGCTTTGAAAGGCGTTGTTTGAAAAACTACACTTTTACTTTTAACTTTTAATTTAACAGTACTCTGGACCTTTGAAAAAGTAGGTAGCTACATTACAAACTATATGAACAATTTATCTTCCTACTCTTATCTAATTATTAATAATTGTTATAACCATCGAGTTTGACAAAAAATGTATACGATCTGTGACATCTCCTACCTGAAAGAACTTTTTTTGAAGAAGATTTAAGATTAAGAGGTTCATTATTGTGTAGAATCTGTTCATTACATAATATTTTTTAAATCTTCATTTTATAGCATTCTTTCACAAGTGCATAGAACGTGTCACTGTATTGGAGTTTCTGGGTTCAACTGTATAATTTTGTTGAGGTGCAGCATAAGAGAACCTTTCTTAACAAGAAATAAGGCCCAGTAAATATTCGTCCCTCTCAGACATTTAGCCATGAATAATGTCGGATGTGCAAATTTCAGCTGCCATGACGGCTGTTTTATTTCATTAGTCCCTCAGTTCCTGCCAAAGCGGGCCCTGATGCTTAGATTTAGCTGCAATTGGGCGGAGAACAGCACGGGGAGGGCACAAGCCGAAACCTGTCCTATCCCAGCATTCCTTGTCAGGAAATGTAGACTTGACTGGTTTATTCGAGTGGCCAGCACAAAATCCTTACCATCTGCACCTTTCAGGCAGTAAACTGTTCCTGCTTTATCTTTAATGGGGAAATAGAAGACAGTCCCTTTGGGAACAGAGCAAAAACACACACACACACACACAAGCATAAAAGCATTCTGCACATAAACACATTCATACTAACACTCAGACACACACAAACATGAATAAACACACTCATACAAACACTGGGGCACAAATAGACATTCATAAACACACTCCCAACCACTCACAAAGAACATGTGCTAAGAGACACACACACACACACACACACACACACACAAGCAGTCTATTGCACACATCTGTAGAGAGTGCTTCTTTTCTGTGCCATGTGCTCTGGCACGCCATGCCATCTCCTATTAGTGTGTTTTCAGTTCAACTTGAACTTTGGGCTTTATTTACTTTAGGTCTGATTGGTGAAATCAACCATTTGTGACATTTATGCGTTTTCAGATGGAACTCATAAATAAGGAATATCTGAGAGCTTTGGAGAGAGCAAAGGAAAAAGATCCTGATATCAGTGAAGCAGGATACAAGCCTCTATTTTAGAACTCTTTAGCACAGGGAATATGGATTGGCATGACTTTCTATCGTACACTGATTGTGTCCTATTAGAATCCAGATCATCAGCATGTAATTTGAACACTGTGTCCCTGAAGAGATCAGAGCGAGGGGGACATATAAAAAGACACAGAGAAAGAAATAATTCAACCCAAAAGGAGAATTCTGTCAATATTTACTCACCCACAAAGCTCTATGCTGTTTTTCTTCCCTCGTCTTCTTATGGATCCACGCACACGAAAAAGTTATTGAAGAATCTTCACATAAAGCTTTTACATTTACCAACAGCTCATAGAGACCACTGGCTGTAAAACTATAAAAGCTTTCTCTTGTCTGATGTCAAACTGACCTCTCCAGCTTTTTGTGCTGCACATAAATTGAAGATCACAGGAGCTTCAATCAGATGCCATTGATTGTGAATGCTGTAGAGAAGCTTTAGAGTTTATAAATTATAACTTATTTATAAGTTACTTTATACAGTAGGTTGTCTTTGCCTCGCTGTGTGTGTGCGTGCGTGAGCGTGTGTGTGTTGGTATAGATTTGAGTGTGGGCTGTCTGAACAGGACGTGAATTCAGAAGCAATGATAAACTCAGAACATCTTTTGAAGCGTTCAGTCTAGACCATTGGCTCCCAACAGGGGGGACATGGCCCACAAGGGAGACCTATTGACTTCCAAGGGGATCTCAAAATGACCAATAATTTAAACTATGAGCGTTAAAAAACAAATACCAATTTCAGTATAAAAAATCTAAAAACCAAGATATTTCTTAATTTAGACATTTTGCGAATTAATAAATGTTTTCCAGTCTCCATGTCAAGCTCTAAAATATTTGATTGGGTAGAAATGTTGAGTTTGTCATTGGAAGGGGATCTTTGAATATTGTTGAATACATTGGGGGTCCATGGAGTCTATAGACTGGGTAGACTGAGTAACTTTAATTATATTTATGTGCTGTATTCATAAAAAATCTAAAATCATTTCCCTGGCCCCATGTTATTTTTTATGTTTTGTGAAACACGAAGTCAGATGTCAGGTTGATAGCAAAGTCATATGTTTTGTATAAGGGACGGACCATTTTCTGAACGATAATCCATAGCTTTAAATTCTCATATGTGAAACTTTGTGACACAAGAACAAGATAGCCATTGTTGTTTGGCAATAACATTAAATGCCATTTGAGGGCTTTGGCAGAGGGGATGAAACATTGGGGTGGGGAGTTTTTTGGCCTTTTTCTCAGATTGCTTTAGAAGACTTGGAACAGAAGCTTAAACATTCTGCCTTCTGCTGCAAAGGACAGAAAACAATACAAGATGATTAAATAATTACAAAACTTATTTTTAGGTGAATTGTTACATTAACATCACCACAATAATGACATATTGAGGGACTACAGAATGAAAAATTCCACACAATCAACGGGAAATAAACTCTGTGTTTTGCGATTGTATATTTTTAATTAATTCTGAATGGAACGTGTCATCAAATGTTCAAATCATCCAAGCACCAGAGCTGAATGATAAACACACGGGTTACTTTAAGACCATTATGTTCTCCTCTCCCTGGAAATGATTTCTAAACACTGTCCTAAATCCCAACACTTGTCATGGAGGCCAGATGAGAGCCCTCTCTTACTTTAGTCTCAGATAAACACTTCAAAGGGGACGGGCCGCTGAATTGGTGAGTGGTATTATGTGTAAGGCACGTTAGGTTTACTCTGCCACTGAAACTCAAACAGACTGTACACAGAGAGGTGTGTGTGTGCGTGAATGTATTAATATTACCGCCACCCACGTGCTAATGGCTTCTGCCATCTCTACCGTCATTGACTCAGTCGGCTCTACTGTTAAAGCTGCTCTTAAACTGCGTACGTATCTTGAGTAAACAAAGCCAGGGGAGATGAGCGATGACATGACACACTGAAGTACGGGAGGTTTCCTTTACTCTGGAGTCAATAGCATCAGCATCTACGCATCCATCATGCGGGTGCAGGGATCGGTAGACACGGAGGACATGCACGTACGGATACGCTCTCTGGAGGCAAATTTGCCATTCTGAGCCTTCCGCCAATTTTCCCTCCCATGGAATTATGAATGTTGTGGCAATCGAACATCACCAGAGAACACGGTTTCCCAGACGTCATTTTACATCTCTTTGGGATTATTTCACTGCTGGAGAAGTGATCAGGTTTTCCTCCAATGTCATTAATAATGCCATTAATAATTGCTAAGACACGGTATATGCATTACAAAAACGGAAACTCTAATGCAAATCCCGGATTTGGTTAAAAAAAAAGAGGTTTCGCCAACGAGGGGAAGGAACACCGGATCACGGTTAAAACACTTTTGACAATTCAACGGAAAAATGAGCTGTCATTTTTAAAGAGTTAGGGCTGTTTGCCTGGTTGTTGCCCAGTGGCATGAAGCACAAAAAAAGTTGAAGCTTACTAATATTACCACAAAGGGCATTTCCATTCAGAAATGGTTCCATTTTATTCTTCCACAGGTGACACTAATGATGTGGTCAACTTGGCAGGGTGATTTTCTTAGAAATTGCACGGTCATGGTAAGTTTAGATTCGAACAACAGGCTTACGGACTGTGGCTGAGAGAGATCGAGCCACTGGCCAGTGAGTGGAGGACTTTCACATGAATTTTATTCCTTAGTCACCTGAGGAAAGAGAATAACATGAAGATTCGATCCAACATCTCTGCGGGAGATGAGCGTGATCCTCCCTTTCTTCCATCTCTTTTCTCTCTGAGTTGCTTGTTTCTCTCCGGGGAGCCATATGCTAGCGAACATGAACCAACCAAATTAAACACATGAAATAGGAGGGAGTAGTCATAGCATCCTAATAGGTCAATGAAAACTGTACGGTTTTATTGAGTTAAAGCTCTGAGCTTTTGATGTCATGTGGGCGATATTACATACTGTAAATTAAAAATGTTTTATAAAAATTATAAGAGGCATACATAACTGTACATTTGAGAGACTTAAGGAGCGTACACTGTTAAAAAAAGGTGTTTCAAAAAGGTTCTTTGTGGCAAATAAATGTTCTTCAGATTATAAAAAAGAATGAGATGGTTCTTTAAAGAACCTTTGAATGAATGTTTTTTTGTGGAACCAAAAATGGTTCTTGTGTCGCAGTTTCTACCATCCTCATATTAAAATAGGTCTCACACAGAATCACAATCCCCTCAGATCTTGTTTTCTTTTTTGAATGTTACATCATTGTCTTTCAATTCTTTTTTTATTTTATGTCTCTTTTAGTTGTGCAAGAACATATGCTCAGTAGTTACTATGGAGGCATAGGCTTTTAACTGCCTCAATCCATCCACGTAAGGATATGTTATTAGTTCTTCAAGATGGTGGCTCCCCTCAGCAGCAATGAGCAGCGAACAGGAACACTGAACGTTTCCCATTGTTTTGACCCTGAACTTCTCTTGTCCTCAGGTTGGTGTGCTTGCAAAGTAACCTTTGAGTGGTTTTTCATATGTTTGTAGCCTAATGGCAGTCTTTATCCTATAAACCATTTTTGTTGACCACTGAAGGAAGTTTCCTTATTATTGGTACTATTTAATGTTTAGTGACTCTACACTGGGGACAAATATATAAAATCGCTTTAACTTCATTAACATACCTGTGTCAGTATGTCACCGTTCTGTGCAGCTGGAGTTGTAAAAATAAGTTGTTGCTATGTTATTAGGATTGTGCTTTAGTGTGCTGTGTGGTCAGCTCGTATGTGAGATGGACAGTAATGGAGCATTGGGGTCTGTGGGAGCTACAGGTCTGGGGTCAGAAATGGAAATAGGCAGCTAAGAATTAGATTAAACATTACAGACTAAAAAGAAAGATTGGAAAGTGTGACAGGAAAAATTCCAAATGGATTTGGCTCATTAGAAGGTGAAATGGCTTAATGGATTGTCTTGAGTTAGATTATTTTATCTTCATAGTTAACAAATGTCTGTTTAAAGAAAATAAATGGAAAAAATAATAATCCATTTAGCTTTTGTCATGTCTTTGCACCTTTCAAGAGTTAATCCAGAAGTTTAGTTTTTGGGAAAGAACAATAAGTGCTAACAAATAGTGCAATTAAAGCCAAAATAAATATATCACAAAACCCCCTACAGTTTCACCCACTGCTGGAATATATCAATAATTTGGCAAGTGCATTCAAACCTCTCAAAATTATACAAAATCCTGACCTCTACTGACCTGAATATATAATTTTTAATTGATAAATGGGGAAAAGATCTCAATATCATGACCAATAATGACTTCTGGACACAAATCTGTAATATACCTTCAACCTGTCCAAGAATACAAACATGCGGCTAATCCAATACAAAGCTGTTACCAGAATAAATAGCACGGAGCACAAGATACGCATCTTGGGACGCAATGATTCAGATGAATGTATACAGTTTTCACTTAATGCTATTAACAATTGCACTCTGGTTCTTCCCTCCCATGTATCTCTTTCGGAATGAAATCCTCTGTTTCAGATGATCTTTTGAAACTAAACCACACCTTTTGAATGATATAATATATTGTTTTCTACTGTAGAGGCCCTTTACCCCTAAGATAGGGTCTTCTGATTGGAAAATTGTTTCAATTTAAAACAATAATTTACCTGGCTGAATTAGATCAACTTTTAAATATTAGCAAACACAATGAGTTTACATCAAATTCATTGCTTCAACTAATATTTTTAACTTGAATTTACTCAAAATGTCAAGTAATTGTTATTATAGTTTTGATTTTAGTTTTATTTAATTTTTTAGCTTTTGTTTTTTATGTTAATTTTTATTAAAGTTTTAGATATTTTGAAATATGCTTTTGTCATTTTATAATTTATTGGTTTATTTTTTATGCAGCTATAAGATTATTCATTTTTATTCAAGTTTTATTTTAGTTTTTTTTAGTTATTATTAAAATTTATAAAAATGTTAGTGCTTTAAACTTATTTCCATTGATTTTTGAGGCAACATTTAAGCGTTTACTTTAGTGAAGTTTTTCCAATACTTTTTAGATCAATATCTTATTTGATTTTAAAAAACAGAAACATTTTCAAAGTTTTAATTTTAGACTAAACTAAAATAACCCTGCAGGTCACTTGTTTTTTACGTTGAAACAACGTTTTAACTTTCACATTTTCTAATGATTATAAATTGGAAATCAGTGCATGTTCAGTGATATTACTGTATAAGGCTGATCAAGTATTTATAAGGTTCTAAAGGAGAGAGAAACATTTTAAAATCTGTGTTGAGTTACCTCGGCTCAAAACCTGTCTTTATGGTTTCAGTTATGTTCCATTGAACACAAATGTTTCACCTGCAAGTGCCAAATCGAACCGAGTCCCCACTGTTTTAAGCGGAGGACATTACTCTGCAGGAGCGGTCTACACTTTGGGGAGGATTTCAGTGAATGATTTGGGCGTCTCTGAGTTTTTCTTGGCTTCGGCCGATCGCTGTTTTGCTGCTTTGATGACTTGCTTGTGTGTAAGGGGTCAGCACTCCACGGAGAGCTTTGCGAAGGAAATGAAACATTGGTCATTAGGATGTGATCCAGTTTCACTCCCTCTCAGCTGATACATTACCAAGTGATTAGTGAATAAATTCATCTTTAATATTCATTTGCATGAGCAATCCGGTTACGTCCATTTATTGTACTGCTTGGGTCAAGAGCGACATTCATATACATTGTGATTGCGCATAATTCTTAAGACTCAAGAGATTCCCTGAAATTGACTTGACACCATCAGAGTACTTCATCTTCAGTATGTATGGTTGGGGTTGGCAACACTGCACTGTAAAAGGTGTAGATAGATATTCTTTAGAGAGGTTCATCTGAGTCCATAGGCTGACACAAGAGAGCTAGTATTGTGTGTTTCCATTGTCTAACAAGGCAACTTCAGCTTAAAGGGATAGTTCACCTAAAAATTCTGTCATCATTATCTCACCCTCTTGCCATTTCAAACCTATATGACTTTTATATGACCTATATGAGTTGTCAGTTAATGTTACTACAGTGTCAGATGAAAAGCAGAAAGCTTAAAGCAGCAGTTCACCCAAAAATGAAAAAAAAAATATTTCAAATAAAATAAACTAATATAACCGTTAATTTCCTTAATATAAAATTCATTTAAACTGTGGAATGTGTTCATACAAATCAATAGTAATAAGTGTGACACATTTATTGCTGTAAAGACCGCAATAAGTCCGATCTATGACCGGTGAACTTTGACATCAAATCCACAGGGAGTTTAATGTGGATTGGGAGGCTTGGCTATGGCATAGTGGGAAATATGTTTTATGTTTATGCGCTTTGCTAAGCCCTGCTCGTGGTTGATTGCATGTATTTGGTTTAAAATTTGTCACTAGGTCTTAAATTAAGCAAATGTGTTGAAAGCTATTTTCTGCTTTGAAATGCAATTGAAAGTGTCGCTTAGCCAGACAATGTGGAGACCCAAACCTTGGTCACTTGCATATCAATCCAACACAGAGCAGACAGGGTCGGACATCAGGTCCCAACCAGAATCTGTTGCATTTGCCAGAAGTCTTGTGGTTGCTTTGAGAATGACAGCGTCTGGTTTCTTTCTGCCTGATATGAAGCCACTTCAGTTTCTGAGGCTGGACTAAGATCAAATCTGGACTGAGGCCAAAATGGAACTACGGTTAAACCTCAACATCCAAGATTTCCTATGTAACTCCCAGGGGTTTAGTGTCCTCTGACAGACAGATTTAGACTCTACAGAACATAGATTATGTTGTGAAGCATTTGCTTTAATAGTTCATATTTACCATTATAAAATACGTTACTGGGACGACATGCCTCTCTTCACCTCTGAATGACTTGTTGAGACCTTTAAAAATCGGGACTTGAACCTCAGCCCTCCCATATGGGCCACATGTGCTTCTCAAGGAGTTCCACTATAGTGCCGCCCAAACCCTTCTGCCATCGGCCGCTATAAAACCAGTGCATAAACGACACAATCTTTAAATTTTAATACGCCACTCAAATGTCAACTGTAAAATAATGTGACTCATTGAATCATAAAATAGATGAAATGATGAAATAATTAGATGCAGATAATCTACTTTCTCATTATGAGTGTGAATAAACAAATCCAGCTGCCCATGAGACAGCTGCACTTTCTCCAGCTCTCTGTGTGCTTTAAAACTCTCATCAACTGCAGTGAGTTACTATATATGAAAGAGAGGCACAACTGGTCACAGATATTGGGGTGTCTATAATTTATCTTCAGTTGTATATAAACTGAAATGTTTAAGGCATAGTGATTTAACAAAGGTGGATACAGAAAAATAAGTGCATACGATTTCAAAAGTTGCCACATTACAACATGTTCTGTGTGGATACTCCAGATACAACATAATATTAGTTTTTTTCAATAGTTTAAAATTATAACTTTAAGGGATGGTTTACAGAAAAAAAAATGTCATCATTAACTCACAGTCATGTTGTTCCGAATCTGTATATGACTGTTTGTTTTGTGGAACACAAAATAAGATATTTTGAGGAATTTCTTGATGGTTCTGTGTCAATAGAAATCAGTGGTGTTCAATGTTAATGTGTTACAAATGTTCTTTAAAATATTATCTTGTTGTGTTCTGCAGAAGAAAGTCAAAAAGTTTTGGAAGTAAATGATAAAGAAAGTAGATGATGTAAAAGATTTGGGGAGGAAATATCTCATACAGTGTCATTCAGCAACTGTAAACTATTAGTGCATCCTCATGAGATATATATATTACATTTTTGCATTGACAAATTGATTACCATCGCTCAATAAATCCACTGTTTTGTTTAAGTACATTAAGGTGAATAAATGCAAATAATAATTATAAATAGTAATGTTTCAAACATGTATGCATGTTTTTGTTTCATGACGTTCGTTTTCATGTGTTAACATTGACGTCTTTCAAATCATGCCAAGGCTTTTTATTGGATAAATATAATATAATATAATTGGATCTATAATATTTGCTAGGTCACTGGAGAAGCAGACAGGTTTATCGCATGTCTCTGTACAGTACTATACATATCCTTTTAACCCTTAAGATCATGTAAACAGAGAAAACAGATTGGCATACTATTATAGGAAAATAATGATTTTAAAATCGACTAGTTCAAAAGATCTGGGTATAGCAGATGACACAGTAGAAGGCACACACAGTAGGTCTTGAATGCGTACAGTGCTTGACACATACATATATAATGCTAAGTACCGTATGTGATGCAAATATGGCTTCTTGATAAACTTCCCTGTCATAACACTAGAGCCCCTGACACAAACCGGCCGGATGTACTGTAAGTGTCCTCCTGTAAAACCCACACACTAAGACTGAACGTCTACACACCAGCACATGCACATATTTCCACTAAAGTAACTGTTCAGCTTCTTTGTCCTTTTTACCTCGTTTGTTCCATCTCAGTCTCCTCTGCTTGGATTTGTGCCCATTCTACAGACAGAGATCCTGTATCTCTTCCTGTTTACATAGTGACCTGTGGATTTCATGGCCTGTTCAGCACTATAGGAATGTAGCTCAGAGCAAGTCCTAAAAGTATGATGTGATCACACAACCGTAAGGACAAAAAACCTACTCGCATACCGTTGAGGTACGTTGTGGTGGTTGTATTCAGTGTGCTCTGATTGGTTCAAATACACAGTCAATAAAGTCAATCATGAGCATGGTTATTGCTCGAAAAAAGTCAAACAGATTTGGGATTAGGAGCATATTGGTCGATTAATCCAACAATTCCCTGCACAAGCCTGTCATTCATCCTCAATAGGGAACATTTTTTAATGGCTTGTGCGCATGTACTGTACCTGTAGAAAACCTCCCACACCTGTATTTCTCAGCAATACAATATGATGATTTCATTGGTTGCATCTGGAATGAATGGAATGGGAAGAATCCTAATGAGACTCTCGGCCTGCTGCTCTTGAGTTGATTTTGGGGCGAAACGTCTTATGTTTGAATGCATGTCATGTTTCCATAAGGCACCAAAGCGGACCGATGCTCCACTCTGGCCTTTAATCTGTGTTTCAGAGAGTGTGGATTCCCCTCCGCTCTCTCCCGAATAAACACCATTACAGGCAGATGCTGAGGAGCTCAAAGTTGAGTCAATATTATCCCGAGCAATAAAGTCCTGCACAGTGCGCATCGCTCCCCCTGTGAGACCAGGATGAGTTCATCTCTAAACTGATGAGGTCCACAAGGAACTGTATTCAATGGAGGTGGCACACGCGAGTGTGAAGATAGCTTGGTGTTGTTTCTAATGCAAGATTCGGGTCAGGACATTAGGAATTCTATAAACCTGTTACGTAAACTCATTAATTCTGTTCGCTCAGTGATGAGCTAATGCTGACAGTCCTCCTACAGATCTTTCATGCCAGGCCTATACACAATCCAAGGTGCTTAATATTCCTCATAACAAACTCTTCTGTTATTCCACATTATCTCTGTATGGACTTTGATCGTGTCTCCCTCCTTTGACAGCAGGATTTCCAGGATCAGCTTAAGGTCATCAAAGCCTGGTTCAACAGTGTGAACCCATCCCTGGCAAAACTTCTGTGTGAGTTCAGATCAAGCCCGTCATCCAATTCCCCCAGTGGACCTCGCTTCTTGCCCTACTGCTTAAACCTGTGCACACTTGTTTGTTCAAATATCTTACATTCACAGCAGGAACATTTTTCCCCATCATACCTTGGGCGGGCAGGCCAACAGAAACATGGCTGAGCCCTGAAATAACACCCAGTGAAAGCTGCTGGTGTGTCTTAATTGGACTGAAGTCTTTCAACGTTGAATTCTTTTGAACTGAAACAGCTTAATCCCAATACAACTTCTTTACTTCTCATAACAATGGACTGTTGTGTTATCTTCCTGTTGGCGTAGGTAATATTGCCCCAGGACGGAACACTTATTCTGTCAGTTTTAACGTTGTTTAAATATACAGAGACAGTACAGTGAGTACAAAAATGTCAGGGAACTTCTGGTTGACAGTTGTTGTCTTGATTGACAGTTCTGTCAATAATATGTGGTAGAACAAAATAGATAATGTTTCTCATACAAAATGAGCAGAATGCTGATAATATCACATATAACATAACTTTATCACATTCACACAATATTACTGTTGGGCCTATAATTAGTTGTTTTTGCTTACAACTTTACAATGATATAACTTTATACAGTATATGTTTTGCTTTGATGTAGCTTCTGGGCTTTTCCCCTAGTAGCTTCCTATATGAGTCATGAGTCACAGAATGTACAGTATGTGTCTTTGTGTGTGAGAGAGGGAGAGAGAGAGAGAAGGAGAGAGAGAGAGAGAGAGAGAGAGAGAGAGAGAAGGAGAGAGAGAGAGAGAAGGAGAGAGAGAGAGAGAGAAGGAGAGAGAGAGAGAGAGAGAGAGAGAGAGAGAGAGAGAGAGAGAGAAGGAAGGAGAGAGAGAGAGAGAGAGAGAGAGAGAGAGAGAAAGGGGGGAAGGAGAGAGGGAGAGAGAGAAGGAGAGAGAGAGAGAGAAGGAGAGAGATAGAGAGAAGGAGAGAGAGAGAGAGAGAGAGAGAAGGTGAGAAGGAGAGAGAGAGAGAGAGAGAGAGAGAGAAGGAGAGAGAGAGAGAGAAGGAGAGAGAGAGAGAAGGAGAGAGAGAGAAGGAGAGAGCGAGAAGGAGAGAGAAGGAGAGAGAGAGAGAGAGAGAGTTCCACATCTTCTGACAGGGGTCCTTCAGATGGGCTTAAAAGCCAGCAGTCATTTATTATGATAACAAACACACCAATCCAGCCCATCACAGTGTGTGAGAGAGAGAAACTTTAAACACCCTTCCTTTGTGTTTCCTTTAGCGAGAAATGCACGACTGAACACGTTGAACACGTCTTTCGATAACACGTCACAAGATCTGTCTGGTATGTTCTTTAGGAAATATTAATTTTCAGCAACAGAGTAGCAAATATGTATGGTGTCTTATCACTGGAACACTAAAGATTGAAGAGTATGAAGGGTTCCTTTTATTATTTAATAAGTAATATAATTAACATTTTAACATCAGCCAATCCAACTGTAATTTATTTTTGCAATTTTTATATTTGTATCTTTATTCAGTTGGGTGATCTAATGCAGCACTGACTACAGATGTAAACACAGTCCAAAACATGTTGTGATATGCTCATTTAAATGTTCTTTAAAATGCATGTGGATTTAGTTTTGTTGTCAAAATGTTAGTCCTTTCTGATGCGTTTCTTAAAGCTTTTTTGTGCCTTGTTGAAACTTTATCTGAATACCAGCGTTGAAGAGGGCCAAAGACACATACTCATCAGTACCACTGGCTATGTGCTATAATTCTGTAGCCAGTTTTGGTTAAAATGTACTTGTAGTAGCTGAGAGATCATTGTTTGTGTACCTGAATGCACTGTAATGCACCTCTGTTGCCATATGGGGCTAGTAGATTAAATATGCATTTACCTGTAATTAAACACATGGAGAAAATACATGTTTGGTTATCCATTCCCTCAAATCCTTTGCCGATATCATCTTTAATAAGATGTGCATCCTGCGCTGCAGCATGTGGATGTTTTGTGACACCACCCTACATTTTCCTATGAAGCAGTTAAGATGTTCACCTGATAGACGATGCATTGAGTCTCAGTCCAAACGATGTGCTCTATCTTTTCATCTGTTATCAGACTCTAGATCTAAGTTTAGCGAAGATATAGAACCTGGAGACAAAAGCAATATTGTCCATTCACTGGCAGGCGACCACAATTCCAAGACCTACAAAAGAATGAGAGGTGTTTTCCAAACACAACACGCACAATTCCGCATTGTCTGCTATTTGGCAACCATGCGTTGAAGATGTTGCAAAAAAAAAGCAGTTTAACATACCTCTCCTTTTGTTACTCCCTTTTTTCATACACTTCATCATCGGTTATTAAAGCTGTAAATTTCTTTTTCCTCTTTATGAACGTAAAAATGTATACAGTCAGAGCGGTGCAGTACGTATCTAAATTGTAATCTGATTCATGTGCTCCATTATCGCTAGTTTGTAAGAGGCTCTGTAAAGAGAATTATTCATATTATTATTTAGTTTTATATTTAGTGCATACATTACTGTATTCAGCACTCTCTTTTTGGCATTTTATTTTTTAAGACTTCTTCTCTCCACAACATTATCAGAGCCTGAGCAGCTATGTAAATATAAACTGTGGTTCTTAATGTCTTTTTCCTTTGATTTCAGATTGTACATCAAGTGGAAACCGAATAGAGCTTTAAAATTGTTTACCATGCTCAAAAGTCCTTTTAATCAAAACAAAACATTTTTCAAATATGACATTGTACTGCAAAGGCCCCAAGATATGCAAAAATGCTATTACTCCTAATTTATTAAATTACAAAATTGAAATATTTCATATTTTGCAGTAATTGTCTTTTAATGGGATAATTCTCCCAAGAAATTAAAATCCTGTCATCATTTACTCACCTTCGAGTTGTTCCAAATCTGTATAAATGTATTTGTTGTGATGAACACGGAGAAAGATATTTGGAAGAATGCTTGTAACCAAACAGTTCTCTGCAACCATTGACTAACATAGCTTTACATTTCTTTGTTTTGTTGAACACAAAAGAAGATATTTTGTAGAATGCAGGAAAGCAAACTGTCATTTTCACTCTGTCATCCAAGAACTGTTTGGTTAAGCATTCCTCCAATTCTCTGTGCTCAACCAATGACATTTATGCAGGTTTGGAACAACTAGAGAGCGACTAATTCATGACAAAATGTACAATTTTGGGTGAACTTTCCCTTCAAAGGAATTTGTTATTTTGTTTGTAATTTAGCAAATGGTTGATAAATAGGCCACATATATCACATCAACAACAACTAATTTGAAAAGCATTTGTCATATAGTGATTTTACTACCCTAACTATAAACTATTACCAAACAATTATTTGAATTGGTATTTGCTATTAACAGACTTGCAATCCACTAGTTGTCGTATGCGTGTCAAGTAGTTTGCTAAAAAGTCAAATTAAGTCTACACCCACATTCCTCATTGATGACATCATTGATTTTTCTGGCAAAAGTTTCCCTAAGGCCACTGCGGTCCCTGAACCCTGCATCCCACTGCTTTTATGAACACTCAAACAGGCCTGGATCTCTGCATCCTCACCATTTTTATTAACACACACACTCAAATGCAACACAGGCCTGGCCACCACTGTTCTTGGTTACCCGATTTTTTATCTGTTCATAAATTTGAAATGCAATACAGCTGCCACGGTGTGTGTCCATGCATGTGAACGTGAGTTTCATCTATGATGCGAATCATTTTCTGCCTCACTGATATTAAATTATCTGGTAAAATAGGATCACAATAGAACAGGACTAGGCTTGGTTCTTCATAAACAGAATCTGAGAATTCGGGAGCCAAGACGATTTCTTAGTCCTAATATTGTTCTCACGATTTGGGGCTGGGTATCTTTTTAGAGCTCTATCAAGTGAAAGAAACACAGTCTTTATATTTTATGTTGAATTCCTGTCCTATGATGCTGGATATACTAAAGGTTCATGTTCTACAGCACTTGGCAGGTGAATGTTTTTATAAGCAATTAATTATGGCTCTGTCTGGCCTGGATATATGCTATCAAATATTTTAACGTCTTATGTTGCCATGGCGAAAAATCAAGCTAAACAGAGCAGCGTCTAAGCCGTAGTAAATGACAGAGTCAAACCTGTCTTTAGCAGTTAGACGTCTTATCAGGTCATCTTCTCTGTCAGGTCAAACTGTCCATCCATCAACACCAGTCCAAAACCTCGCAATCAAACTGACCTGTAAGATTTGTACCATGCCAGTTTTGTTCACACCATTTATTGGATGGATTTGTGCTGTTACATGATTTGCATAATTCGCTCTGTGAATTTGTTCCTGTTTTGCCCACTTCACATTTTTCTTGTATCTTAGTTTAAACATTACCAAAACATTACAAACGTTGTCACGTTAACTCATTTCTGCTCGTGTGAATCAACTTTGAGCATATGACACATAGTTTCCTTTGATCATGAGACCAAATAAGTTAATGTCTCCTCCGTGCTTCATCGTTATTAAACGCGCATTTTTGGTTATATATGAAGCGTCTCATGTGGCTTCTGTCCCCTCTCATTTTAGCTCACTGTATGGTTCTATTCCTGGTAGACATTTATTTGTAAAAGCAATGCCAAAAAAATGCAATTACATCTGTGATTATTGGCTTAGCAAGTAGTTAGGATAGAGATGGAGTACTGAGACAAACTTTTAGTTTAAAGAGCACAAGTTATATATACAGATTGTAATTGATACGATTTGAGTCTGGTAACTTAAATATCTGATAAGGTGTCACCATCTCTTCGGACTGGAATATGCGTGACATGCATCTGACCCCATATTTCCGTGATTTATAAACCAGGAAGAGGAAGTTGGTATGATTCTCACAAATGAGTTACAGGAGAAAGATCCGCCCTTCAGAATGAGAAATATTTAAGCTATCCTTTGGGAATAACATCCCCTTGAACGGAATTACGTTAATAGAAAATAACAGGTTCAGATCAGATCAGTGGTTCACAGAAAAGTTCCACCGCAAACACTCATCCTAACCCTGGAGATTGGGGAGATTGGTCGGTTAATGTATATCACCACGTTGTCCAACAGTATGTAATACTGTATGAATTATGATTTTAATAGCAGAGTATCTGTCAGAAACGCAATGATAAAGAGTTTCCAATTGAACACAGATGTGTTTATTTTATTGTTGTGTGAGCGGAGTTTATTCACGTTGGATTCAAATTTGACCACTTAGGATAGCTGTCACGGTGGTCATTCACAAATCTATCCCCTCATTCACCCGCTGAACTGCCCGGCATCCCCTGCTGTGGCTTTCCCATGTTCCTGCCTGCCTTTTTTAGTAGCAGTTGCGGTTGTCATTTCGTTGTTGAGTGGTTTTCCCCTCTGTGTTTACACATGTAATCAAATCGCCATCCAAACCACACACCTCACCCACAATGTCAGCGAATCGCCAACACTGCCTACCAGAGCTGTGACCAATCACATCAGCCCTGTCCATCACATTAGGGGTGAACTGTAGGGCGAGGCATCCATATTAATCATACCTGACAGGGTTAATGGATGCCTGACGTCTTCTCTTCAATTCCAGAAGCAGGTTCTGATAGAAGAACTTTATTTTCTAACCGTAGTTCGTACAGTAACTGAACTGATTCAGTAAATCCACTTGATTGATTTTTTTTATCGTTCTTTGTTTATGAAGGTACAAGTAATACAAATAAAAGAAACAAGTACAACTGGGGACACAATTCAGTTGAAGACAATATTAACATTTTGTGTGTTTGAACATGATGTTGACATCCAGTTTTATTTTGTATAAATAAGCTATTTGTTTCCGAATCATAAGTTAATTTGTGTGGCTCTTTTGCTTATATTTAGCATAATTACCCAATTCAAATCGTAATCTCACATGGGACGTACGACACCAGATACATGAAGTACATTTTAATGTTGATGGATTTGTTTAAATTTGGGGTCATTGAGTAATGCGGCGCACATTTTCATGCAGAAAAGTGTCTTTGGTGCAGTAATTGCTCGAAAATTTGACCTTGTTCCTGGCTTGCGGGGTTTTCATCTGTGTTGGACCAGGTATCCAGTCATTTCACTGTGTCTCTGAGAAGAGCTCCAGGAACATGCCAGTCTGAATTTAGCCATAACCGAACAAATGTCTAGAGCTCCATGTTGGGGTACTCGATGTTCTGCACAGAATTAACATTTGGAAGCGATGACACAAAAACATATTGACACAATACACTTCCCACAAACTGGGTTTAAAACGGAGTATAAAACACATTTTTATTTTTAATTGTCTGAGCTGTTTTTATTATATGTGGTTTGCAATTTATGGATCCAGGTAAACAAATGTTTTTATGTATAAGTATGGTTTATTAGGAATACGGTTCGAAGATTTCTTGAACATTAATTTGTTCTATTCTATTCCATTCTATTCAATTCAGTATTCTATTCAGTATTCTATTGTATTCAGTATTCTATTGTATTCAGTATTCTATTCAGTATTCTATTGTATTCAGTATTCTGTTCTATTCGTGTAGTCTAGTCTTTTTAGAAAACATTTATGCTAGTTTGGTACCAAATGTTGGTACTTTATCTTATATTTCTCTCCAAAAGGCCATGTGATTTGGGCCTCTGTATACCGTAAAGGGGACCCCAAAGTTTACCATATTCATGGAAAGTGCCAGAAAAGCTCTGTTCTGCACAGATAAATACACCTTGTGAAATATGTAAGCACAGATGTGTGTTTCAAAGGAAATGGGTTGCTCTAAACAGTGATCAGTTTGAGTTTAGACTATATAATGTGTACAGTGGAAGTCTGTCAGGCCCTCATACTGTAGCCATTATACTGCATATGTTAACATTCAAAGAACTTCCTAAACATTTCCCATAATTGACCTTAAAGGCAGTGCTACTATAACCTGACAGGAACCATACTGCATTCACCGTGGCACTAGACTGGATGTCAGTTACAGGGAGGAGTGTCAAATTCTCACACACTACCACACATGTGGTACCTTACGCTGTGGAGTTTCATGCATACTCAATCAGTGATTTTGGTGTTTGCTCTTAAACAAACAAGAGTAAACTAAACCGTGATTGCGGTTCCGTCAGGACATCGCACGTCTTCTGTTTACATGCCAATGTATTTTATTCATCAGGGTTTCAGCTATCTTCGAAAAGAATGTGAAAGTTAGACTCGTGAAAGTTCGGGTTGGTGGAAGGTATTTTTGGCTCTGTGTGGTTTACCCATCCTTTCATTTCCCTTCATCTGCTCGGAGAAGAACCTTCTAACGCTTTTGGAACACACCCCTCCACCCCCTTCCTCCTCAACTCAAAACATATGCGGGTTTGATTTCCATGCCCTCGGCAAACCACTCCACCGGGAGCTTTTGTGGAAAACTTCATACTTTTAGCAATCATTTGTGGCCGACTAATTTGCTCCCTAGTTTGAGTTTACATTCCGGAGTGTGACATGATCTATTTTTGAGGAGATCCAGAGTGAGAGAGCGCTTACATGTAATGTTTGGCTTCTCGAGGCGTAAATATAAAAGGAGCGAGGTATTTACATTTTAAATGCATAGTTCTAACACTGCCTAACTAAATCAGGAGCGTATTCTCTCTCTCTCTCTCTCTCTCTCCTTAACGCAGTCTGTATATATTGTGGAAGGCCCCCCTCTATTTTACCAGCAGCTGTACCAAATGGTGACATGAACTTGAGTCAGTTCAAATCAAATGAATCATCAAAATTCTGCGTGAGCTTATATATATCCTCACTCCAGCTAAAAAGAACAGCTTAGATACGTCAGGCAGGTATATGTGGAAGATCCTGATGATGTTTGATGCTGCTGAAGTTGTTATTCATAAGTAAAATGTTTTTTTTGGATTAACGCAAGTTGAAAAAACTACTTGGGACACCAGCAGGTGTTTTGAAGAACGTTGGGTACCAAACAACATTGGTCTCTGTTGACTTCTATTGAATTGAAACCAAACCAAACCACCGAGACATTTCTCAAAATCTCTTCTTTTGTGTCCCACAGAAGAAAGAGTTTGTTTTGAACTTTAAAGTTAAAATCCTATTTACGGTTATACACACCAACTTTTTGTGTATTTACACTGGAGAAGATGCTTTAGGACAATGTTTAAACCATGCATGGTTTGTGAATTCTTTGCCTCTCGACATTTGCTACCCTCGGTCCAGAACTTGTGCAACGGGAGTTTTTGTTGGATTCTTTCATCCATCCACAACATCAGCGGGAGATTATTACTTACCATACTCCTTCTCTAAATCCTATAAGAGAATATTTAACATCAGCGTTCGTTTCCATTTTTTATGGCTTGTGGATGTGTCCATTTGTAAGGTCACTGGCAGACCTCACATGTCCTACCGTCTCAGGAGTTTCATACTGGAAAGTGGCTCGTCCTGGCCAAGCCAAACGGGATGACGTACGTTTATTTGTTATGGTCAGTAATCCATTTATCCTGTCATCCCAAACCGCACACACGCCCACCCCCGAAACCTCAGAACTCTGTACGCTTTCTTTTGGCAAAGTTTAAGCAAATATCAGTGCAGGCTGGGTCCCCTTGTTAAACAGTCTCTCTGATCTGTGTATTTTTTTACCCCCTTTCTTTTTAACTGTCTCTTTGTTCATCTCTTGCTCCAGCATCTACATCTATTGTCAACTTTTATCATTTTTGCAAAAGATGCAGTGACCAGAGTCTGCACGGCACGTCCTCTTTAAAATTGCACTTTGAAATGATTTTAAGTTATTGTAGATAAAGTGTTCACTCATTATCATTTGTAAAACTTCCAGTTTAGTTCACTGGTGAGTCCAAACGATTTGTTCTTTCCACATATCTTTTCCCTCAAACAGCATGATATTCCACCCACGCTCATGTTGATTCTAACCTATGACTTTTTCCCTGTGTAACACGAAAAGTTATCAAAATGTCAAAGCAGCTTTTTCCATACAACAAAAATGCACTGGCTGTCAAATTCAATCTAAAAGTGCATTTGAAAAACAACGAAGAGTCAGGATTTGAACGAAGAACTCCACTTATCACTTGTGTATTCCATCTCTCTTCTGAATGATGTTTTAAAAGTTCAGAGTTTGCCTCTTCTCTCTAAATGTGCACAATCTCTCACCCGCTGAGGTAACGTTTTTGCATAATCCCCAGGGTGTCTCTTCAGAAGTCACACAGGTATTTGTTTTAAGGTGGCAGTGAGTTTTACATTCACCTTCCTGCTGTGGTCAAGCGTGTCCCCTGCAGCTCTGCTGCTCTCTTGAACCTCTTGTGATTAACTGCGGCGTATATTTGTTAATCTTATTTTTCCATCATTTTGCTATGATAAAATCTGTTTTAAATCTGGTATACAAATCTTCTATACATCTTATATCTTTAAGGCTAACTGCAAGACATAGATGCCTATTTCATTTAAATCTGCATTTAAAATACATAATAAATAATCTACGTTAAGTTGTTATATTAATATTCTGCACTGTGTCTTGGTCATTAATCACAGCATTATTAAAGATATTAAACCAGAAAGATTTATTGTAATGCATGTCGCAGCCCACGGCTCCAGCCAGAAGGATGGAACAAGTTTTATTGTACCTTGAGGTGATGAGCGTAAGGAACATGAGCTACTGATTTTATCTGAACCATTTGGTGTCTTACTCTCAATGGAGTTCAGAATCACCCTCAGCGGGCGTCTCCTACTCAGTAGGATTATTTGTCGGTGTTTGTTGAATGTTCTAGCTTGTACTGTGCTTAGCTATACTTCAACAGCGCTACTGGCATGTTACTTAAAAACGTTATTATTCAGTAAAGCATCACTGGATACTTTTAAGTTTGTAACTTCCCAACACTAACTAATCTTTCTCTCTTTCTCTCTCTCGCTCTCTCAGTCTCTCTGGAGGAAACGGTTGACTGCTCAGGATGAATCTCTAAATAAATGAAATGTACTGTAGAGTCAGACAAGGACAAAGAGCACCGAACAACCTTGACACCCCATTCTTCGTGGTGTCCTGTCCCTGCAGGGGTGAGGGTGACGACTGGCAGCATGCAAGGGAGGTGTGTGAGCATTTGTGTTCAAACTGACAGATTTAAAAGTGTACGTGGGTGAGAGACACAGGGCTCTTATCATCCAAGTAATTATAAAGCTATATTGTCATGCCTTAACATTGCTAAATCATAGAAACTTTAATACTTACAAAAATGCAAGTGTTTGAGAATATACATGTACAGTAGCCTACATCAATATAGACTGTAAAAGTACTATTTCAAAACTACAGTTAAACAATTAACAGTTTTTGTGACTTAATTGATTTAAAGAGATACTCTAACCAAAAATGAAAATTGTCATAATTTACTCACCCTCAGATTGTTCCAAACCTGCATTCATTTCTTTGTTCGGCTGAACACACAGGAAGATATTTGGAAGAATTTCAGATCTCATTCCCCATTTATTGCCATAGTAAGGTAAATAAGTACTATGGGGTCAATGGGGCATGAGATCTGATATTCTTCCAAATATTTTAATGTGCGTTTAGCAGAAAAAAGAAATGTATCCAGGTTTGGAACAATCTGAGCGTGAGTAAATGATGACAGAATTTTAAAAGATATGTTGAAAGATCTATCCTTAAGATGATAGAGAGCTCTGAAATAAAACCATGCTGTCTGTTTTACCGGGGACACATTCTAAAAAAATCTCACAACCTTTGGCGGTTGCTTAGTGAATATGGTATACTGATTCACGTCATCGGATGTAAGAAGTTGGCACAGCCCAGAGTCCTGTCTGGTATGGGTGAGGTCAGCAAAAGTGGTGTTTTTTCTTAACGGTTACTGTGAATATGACTTCTGTCATGTCTTTTTTTCGCGTGGGCGCTACGAAATCCAATAAACTATCATTGTGCTGCTTGCCACACCTACTCTAACATAACAACGGTTCAGATGCGTTCCGCGTATAGGCTTGTCTTCACCCCCTCTGAACCCGGGTCACACTCAGGCGTCAGTTGGCTCTTGTGTTATTAGCTTCATATTGGCTCTTTATATCGATGGCGTCTGGAAGCTTCTGTTTGAACAAGGTCCCTGTAGAATGAAAGGACGGTATGTTGACTGCAAAGAAGGTTGCGATAATTGCTGCTTTTGACAATCAGATGATAGAGTGCTTTAACTGAGACCTACAAGCTCTGTGGCTTTCTCGCGCACCTCCGTTGAAACAGTCGCGTGCTGACGCACACAAGCACAGGCACGGACATGATGTCTGCCCTGCGTACTGTCTGTTAAGAGATGACAAAAGGGTTAAGATGTGGGACCCGGGTGGAGAGATGTTGACACACATGCTGAGCGTGTGAAGAACTCACAATTAAACCCTGTGCACACATGTATAAAGGCTTGGAGAATAGTGGATATGTTGTGCAGTGGCACCAAAATATATTTGGACACATTTTTTGTTATAAAAATACAACAATGTTGTATTGTTTTGGCATTTCAAGCAGCCAAACGGAAAGGTTTCTGCCTACCTGTTGTTTTTGTTTGCTTGATATTTTCTTATTTATTTTTGTGATTAAATGCAAACATTAGTTTTTTATTGTGCCATAAGCATGCAAAATCATTTTGGGCCCACAGTGATCTGTTTAGTAAACTCAAACTGAAGCTCAATGAAATCACACAATGAGCACAATTTCCTTTCCTGTGTGGAAGCATTTTTTTTATTATTTGACCACATGCGTGAGGAATAAATTATTGTGTCTAAATGTCTATGAGGAAATTAAAGAGAAAGATGAATCACTGCTCCGAAGTGAGAGAATTCCAGTATTAAGCTAGTTGGTATTTGAAGAGTCTTGGCAAATTATTACAGAATCCTATTGGAATTCCATGTGGCCACAAACATCAAGCAGACATTTATTTAAATGTTTGTTTGTTTCCGATTCTTTTTGAGTGTCTGGGAGCCACCCTGTGGCACATCTGTCCAGACTGTAGCTCAGTTGGTGCGCAAGTCGTGAGCACTCTTGTGGTTTTCAGTTTCGGCGGATTAAATAACGCTTGAAGAGGAAGACGAACACTTTTCTCTAGCATTCGACAGTCTCGAGAGATCTGTTTGACACTTCTGAAAGAGTGAGAGAGCCAGACAGAACCTCTATTCTTTCCATTGTCTGTTTAAGACACATTTCTTCAAGGAAATGAGAGGGAGATCAGGGTTTATTCAGACAGATCAGTGCGTCTGTCATCGGCTTACATTACATGAAGAGTTTTGTGAAGGTGGAATGTGTTTGGCACAGCTTATGAACTCATGATATTACATATTTAATATTAAACCTGATGCGTAATTTTGACAGCGTTACTTGTATTGTATTTACATTGATTGTATTTGTACTTAAAAATGAATAGGTACATGCCCATGAATTTTTTATCAACTTTCAAAGAATGTTTCGTAGTTCCTTTTTCTTGTGGAACAAAAATGTCAAAGCTACACGGTAAAACTTTGCTGTAGTTTTTGCAACAGGTTTGCCCGCAACTTACTGTCGATTAACTTACTACTTAATATACTTTCCAATAGTAGTTTTCAATTACTTTAATCAACATTAATACACTTTGACTTTTGAGATTCAAAATGAGCAAGAAGAGACTGGCATTAGTACAGCAACACTGCACTTGCATTCTTCCTATAAGCATTGTTCTCTTGTTTTTTGTAAAAATATTTAAAACTTCTTAAATTAAGATACATTTACATAACAAGAAAAGTGACCCAAGATATTCGAGTCTTGTTTTATGAAAGAAAAATATATAAACTAGGTAAGTTAATGCTTAAAACAAAATTGTACATTAAATCTACTGTAATTTACTGGAAAACCTGCTGCCAAATTACAGCAAAGTTTTACAGTGTACTAAATACAATGCATGGTGTTCACTCACCGTCAAGTTCAGTTGCAATTTTGTTTCGTTTATTTAAACGTTACATTGGGAATGAGATTTGTATCCTAAACAAATCTTTTCTACTTGACTATCCTGTTTTTCCTCTTGGACTGTGTTTTTTTTCTGTTTATCGTGTCTTATCCTGCTTTGAGGGCATCAAGTGAGCCAGGACTGTCACTGGTGCCCCGTCAAAAAAAGATAATAATAAAGTAGGTGCATGACGCCCTGTGTTTGAGTATCAACAGTATTGTATGCTCTTTAGGGAAAACAGTTTCTCAACACCCTGTTTCTCTTTTGGTTTTTATGAACCGGGAGAGAAACAGTGTGTTCTCCGCAGTTCTGAGAAACAGAGAAGTTTGCTTACACAATGAAGATGTGTGAGTCAAATGTACCGCCGACCAAGTAGAAGCCAATTTCTTAAATTACTGTATGTAATGGGTAATGATCATGAGGGCTTTTTCAACAAATCTATGTTTTACCAAAATTACAGTCCAACTTAAAGCCACAATATGGAAGAATTTTGTTGTGAAATATCCAAAAATCACTTGCACAGTGTAATATATTTCATGCAGTTGTGTACTTACATTATCCCGAATGTTCCCTAGAATGTGCAAATCCAGAGAAATTTATTTTTTAAAATAATGGTCGCTTTAGATACTACTTTCTTTCTTTCCTTCCTTCTTTCCTTCTTTCCTTCTTTTTAGAAAAAAAGAATTCTAGCAGAGACACGTGTGAGAGTACTGTAGTTGTTGATATTCTTTCTAGTGTATTTGTGCTTTTGCTTTCTTCTAGCACATTTTCAAACTTTTCAACGCAAACACAAACACCCTTTCCACGGGAGGAAAACTCTGTGTTTAATTTATTTATTTAGGTTTCCAGGAAAGCTGTGTTATCCGAGTAATTCGTCACAATTAATGACATTAGGGTTGGTATTTTTATTCAGATTAATTCGATTTTCCTGTCCTAATACGAATACAGGGAAGCGGACAGTGTACACGCGTTCAGGCCAAGAACAGATGCGCAGATGAACTTCTGCACAATAGCGGCAAGGAAAGGTAATCTTTGCCAGTTGATGGAGCTGACAACGCTGAAACCGTACACAGCATGGCGGAAACCTCTCAAGATGGAATGCAGCAAATTATATTCCCTTGTGCAATGAAAACACAAAGTTATTGCCACATGAGAGGTTTGAACAAAGGTCTGGACGACCGAACCTGTCTAAAATGATGATTAAGTTTTCTATGAGCCACATTTGCTCCCCCACCATCGAGCCTGTTTCGAATTTTCAAAAGACAAATTCTTACCCTGTCTGATAACACGCCTCAACATTGCAGTTCTTGAAAACTATTGATGCTCCAACATATAAGCTCTGCAGGCCGTTGGTTTGCTGCGCGTTTTAAAGAAAGCACTGTTATCATTTCCAGATGTGGCTATGGAACAAAACGCAATATTTATCAAGGACAATTTATTAATCAGGCGTGCCTGCAGAGGCAGTGGTGTGGACAGAGAGCTATGGCATAGCCCGACGGGAAGATGAAAGCTTGTGTGTGATACGGGGGCCACTGTAAACCAATCTGGCCGGCATTATAAGATCAGGTTTCTGTACTTATGAGCTGGCTTTTAATGAACAGGTTCATTTTACTCAGTGCTCATCAAATGCCTCTTTGGTTTTTAAAGCAAACTTTGTGTCAAACTTTATTATGGTCCAAATTATTCAAAGGACAGAGAGCGAAAGAGAGAGAGAGAGAGAGAGAGAGAGAGAGAGACTCACTGGGTATTTGTTTAATAGTAAACTCCCTTCTGTTATATGTGATTTGAGTCTAGAGTCTCTTTGCTTGTGAGACAATAAACAGTACATTTAAATGAGAACTTATAAACTATGATATGAAGTAAAGTAAAATACTCGTACACGCACGCACGCACACAACCAACCAAATGAAATCTTAACCCCATGTTAGAATCAGCTTGCTTGTATATTCAGGTATGAATTATCGGTAGCACTTCAGTATCGGGAACAATTCTCACTATTAACAAGTTTCTTATTAGCATGCATATTATTACAATATTGGCTGTTTATTAGTACTTATAAAACCCAGATTCTGCATTCCTAATCCTACCCAATACCTTAACCTAACAACTATGATGAGCACCAAACTAGGAGTTTGTTAATAGCGAGAATTGGACCTTAAAATAAAGTGTGACTGAATTTTCCAACTTCTCCAAACCGGTGATTTAACATGTGTGTTTTGACCTTTATGAATACCTTTTAGAATCACTGATCTAATTATCCAATCAGATCAAAGCTCCCGGCTTCCAGGGTGGCTGTTGCCGTTGTACATCTAAGTGGCTTGAACACGCAGTGGCTTCACACCTAAGGTGTGCGACCTCACACAGGGAAATTACTAAAAACATGTCCTGGTGACACATTCTCACCCCAGTCATGTCTCTAAAGAGCCAACAGACTAATAACATTACTGTTAGTGCCCCGATGCTAACATCTCTCCTGAAAACTGCTCCTGTTATTTTAACTAATTAGATAGACCTTGAGAAACCTTCCTAGAAATGTTCAAATTTCCAAAACTCTGAGCCACCAGTCAGTCATTCATTATGATAATATGCATTTGCAACACAGGAGATATTAAGTATTTCAATATATAATGTCTAAACTTGTTCCTTCATCATGTTTACTAATCGGAGTTCTATTTTGAAGAAAGCACTACAGCCACAGCTTTTAAAGCAGTCAGTCTCCATTTATAACACAACCGTCCATTTGGAAGTGAAATTTCAAAGACCAGAAACAGAACAGCCAGGTCCGGTCTAACCACTGATAAATGTGCAGTCCGTATAATTTGTTGCTCGAATATTATTTGATGTCCGTGTCAGCCCCTGCTGCAGCCAGAAAACACCAGAAACCTGTAACTCGGATTATACGGCATCATGTATAGCATGCAATTGAAATCAAAACGTTATACCTATGTAGGCTGTTTCTCGTGTATTCTTCTTTATTCGTCCCACTCTGTTTTATTACCTTATTGATAGCCTATGCTTTACAATTAGGGCAAGTAAGGGGAAGCATATACTAACATCAACAATAGGTAAAAACAAGCCTCTCTATTAAATAATAACACTCCCTGTCATTATTAAACGTTACTAAGTTAACACCTATGTAATTGCACTCCAATATAAGCATTGTGATGTCAAGTGTAACCATTTCTATACAATGAAAATTCAATTTTTGGGGCTTGGCAGAGGCATAGACGGAAGCTCTCACAAAACAACAACACATTCATTTTATTGATATTACTCATCATGTCTCGGGAGCAGTAATGCAAACTAGATCTTTATTTAATGATGAATGAGACAAAGCCCTTACTTTTATGCAGCTGTCAATCAAAACGGTAGGGAAAGAATGCGAGTTGGTAAGTTTGGCCTCCCTTAGACACACACCCATGTTCTGTCATAAATCAGTTCCTGTCATGTTTGTGTATAAGTGTGGTTGTGTCCTTGTGTAGTTGCATTCTCATGTATCACTCTCGCTCTGCCTCGGTCTGGTATGCAGAAACAGATTTTTTGTTCCTCATGGTTTATTTTGATGACTGTCTTTGCTTTCCAGCACGTTAATTCTTCGGCAGTTTCTAACCCTGATGAAATTTCTAAACATTTATAACCGGATCATTTTTTTATGTCGTCCATGATGGGATTTGGGTGTCTTGTTTCCATCTGTATACATGCAATACATCCATTGAGGGGCCTAGATAATTTAATAATATCAAATACCAAAGTTATCACTGTAAAAATAGCCTAGAATTTTTGCAGTAATTCTTTTAAAATATACTCCTTCTTAGTCAAAGCGGAACATTTCTCTTCACTCCCCGGTGTCCAGGGAGCTTCCGTTAAGAAAAGAAAGCGCAATTAATTAAAAGTGGTTTTGGAAAATTAAAGAGGTATTTTTTAGAAGCGGCCTGAATCCAAGTAAAACCTTTGGTGCGATAACTGTTGTACGTTGTAAAAGTGAACATTTAAGTGATTAGACCACAGGTATGTACACTGTGGCAGATGCTGCTGGATTATGGGTGTGCTACAGAACATGGTTTTTCGGGTGAAGAAAAAGCTCTACAATGTTTTGAAAATTATTTGTTTTTTATGAATAATGATGAATGAGAACAGAAACCCCCATCACAAATAGGGTTTCATTGCATATATATTTATGCATTTTTCCCTTTTTTTCGAAGAGACTTCCATATTAAGAAAAATGACAGTCAAAAGTGCCCCAGAACTGTTTGGTTTCCAAAATTCTTCAAAATGACAAAAAATATTTTAAAGTAACATTTCCTACCAATGGCAGTCAATGGTGGCCAAGAACTGTTTAGTTACAAGCATTCTTCCAAATATCTTCCTCTGTGTTCGTCAGAACAAAGACATTTATACAGAATTGGAACATCAAGTTTGTAATACAGTTTCTTGTAGGTAAGAAAAAGCAGAACCGTCCATTTTTTCCCACTCTGGGTAAAATCTTCTGAATGTCTGCCTGCAGATAGCATCAGAAAACAGGCCAGATCCGATACACTGCTAGATCGACATAATAAAGCTGTGCTGTATTACTAGCTTTGAATAACATGTCACCACGGATGATATCTCTATCACAAATCTCTGATCATTTTGGGTTTTCGCTAGAAAATGTTTCCATGGTCTTGGGCTGGTGCATCTTCAGAAGATTTGACAGGAATACAATTTCCAGGGTCATTTAATTTTCCTGTTAAAGATGAGGAAGCTCATCATTCCCTTGTTTTGATAGGTGGATGGAATATCTGTAAATGTTATTTCTCACACGGTGCCCACAGAGACTCGTGTAATTAGATGTCTGACAGGGATTTTACGGTTCGTTGTGAGGAAGGTCAATAAGTAAGATTTTCCAAATGTATTTTGGATCGAAACACGGCTCTTTAAGGGGGAATTTTCTAACTTTGTATATTCACACGGCTCGGAAAGGTGGGCTCCCATTTCGGACACCTGTAACAAGATTTCCCATCTAGTTTTAATAATACAGCTGTATGTTTCCATTTCGGTTCTGCGGTATGACAGCTTGATCTTTACAAAAACATTTCCACGGAGCGGTGCGACCACAACAAAGAGCCAAAGGTTTCCACACGAACGTCAGTGCCACCCCACCTCTGACAAAACAACACGCTGACAAGTGTTTTGTCTAGAACTTCAGGCATTTAACTTCACTTGAGAGCGTAGAAGGGACGTTTTCAAGTATGTGTGTCTTGGGGGGGGGTGTTGGTTTTGGAGGACAATCAAGCTGGCGTGAGGCATCAGTGGTCTTCATTGTCGTTCAGTACATCCCGCCAGTTTTATTGTGGTTAGAGTTTAAGATAAACTCCCGCTCCGGTGGAGGCGCGACTGCTCGCTGTGAATGCTTTTTTCTTTATTTACTCTCTGGTGTATCTTTTGAAAGCATTTCAAACAGGAGAGGAGAGGCGACTTGAGTTAGAAAGAAAGGTTGTATTCTAACATCAAGCATTCCTCTGTGGCCTCTGGAGTCTGATGGTTGGGTTGAGACATTTGGAGACCTGGATGGAGATTTACTTTGTCTTCCAAAAGTTGAGTATGAGTGAGTGTGCGTTTAATCTCACCTGTATCATGGAATATAATAGTCAGTCATTTTAAACAAGAAAAGCCTTTCCTTATTCATAAAAAACATCCCTCTCTTAAAAAACAAGAGGAATTTTGTCTGCCCTGTGTTAATCCAATTACCCAACACCTGCAGAGTACACTCATCTGCCAAATCCTCCCTTCCTCCACCACCTCTCACTCCCTCTATCATCCTCCCTTTAAAAATAGTTCTGGAGAGGAATGGAATAATCTGTCAGACTGCTAACGTGGGTCCGGTTACACACCTGCCAAATTTTAAGCTGAAAGAATAACACCAAACTGTTTTGAGGTATTTGAGAATGGATTAGAGGGAATTCAGGTACAAATCCAGAAATGCACCAAAATCCGGGCCCTTGTGTAGTGTGATTCACTCGGTGTGCCTTCCCATGTACGCTAATGTCTTTTTGGGGGGTTTCAAGATGTTTGAAGTTTATATGAAACTCGCCTGTCTGCCATTTTCAGCAGAGGATAAAAAGATGTCACACAGTGTTCTCTGATAACTTCTGTCCGCCATGGTTCATTTCACAGGAAATCGTTGTTATGATGTATGGTGCTGGACCAGCTTTCAGAAAAGCGAATTTACGGAAAAAACTTGTCTCGGCGACTGTTTGAGCTCACTGAGACGTAAACCCTTCTGCCCAGACATCTTTTATCCTGAGCTGTTCCTGAAATCTGTCGTGAGAAAATGGGGCGATCACTCAAAACAGAAGTTCCTGCATCTACTGAAGGACGAAAACCAGAACAATCCGAATGCACCTTGTAGGCCTCTGTTTGACTTCCTGTTTAATGTACAGCAGACAGGTGACAACCTAACTCTGTCCATTCAGCCTTTTAATTTAGAGTTTCTTCCTTTCAGAGCAGATCTACTGAAACAGGGTTTGTGTTGTTTAAGATACAATGTGACCATATGGCACATCTCACGCTCTTCAAGACCAAACAGATGTACCGTTTATTAAACCGTATTAGCGACTCATAAGAAAGATTACAGATATTTTTACAGATTTTCCACGTATAATATAAGAAAGTGGAATGGAAGATGGAATTGTACAGATGATTTTTCATGTAATTTTTAAAATACGGTAAAATAAAAACAAAATGCACATTTACAAGACAAAATGGGAAAGTTTACTTTCAGAGGGAAAACCATTAGTTCTCTTTCCCCCCTTGAAAAGCATGTACCAAGCCTACTTTACACTAATTAAAGATTCTTTAACTTTAAAACTTTTCTGGTATATTTTTTAGGTAACACTTTAGTATAGGGGGCAATTCTTACTATTAACTAGTTGTTATTAGCATCCCTATTATTGTCATATTGGCTGGTTAAGCACCTATTCTGCATGACCATACTCTACACCCTTAATCCTACCCAATACCTAAACCTCATAACTATATACTAACTATTAATAGGCAACAAATTAAGAATTTATTGGGGGAAAGTTGTAGATAATGGTTTGTTAACAGCGAGAATTGCCCCCTATATTGAAGTGTGACCATTTTCTATGTAATAAACAAATTATAGATGTTCTTCCCGAGCAACCCAGAAACATTTTCTTAATAGCCACATGTCTAACAGGTCTCAGGACAGAAAGCATTCAGACAGCAGTCTGATTCCAACAATATGGATTTGTTCCTATAATTTCCACATTCATAAACACTGTATCTACATACTATTCCTACATTAACAATGTTTTGCTTATTGCAGTATGAACGATCACGACAGAAAGACAGTTGCTTACTGTACAGTATTTGATCCGCGAGAAGCACGCAGATGAAGAAGTTTAATCAGAGGAAATGATTTATCGGCTATAATATATCGGCCAAAATTGTAATATTAAAAATGACCATTTATCATCCATTAACGATATGGCCGATAATTTTTTGTGCATCCCTAATTTGAGTGTTAAGTGTTCAGATTCTATTCTTGTTGTATTCATACTCTTTGGAGACTCCAAAGCTAAGAAATCGCAACCTCTGACTAATAAAAATATCTCCGGGAACAATTACACTTCAACCATAATCAGAAATTATTTGACGAGAATATGTTTTGACAGTATTAAAACTGCCCAGGTTGATTCTGTGAACTAAACCAAATGAATGAGTCGCGCATTAAATCAATTTACTGTAATATAATGAATGTCAGAGGTCATTCCCAAGTCGAAGAGTATTTATATGCTTCGGGGGTGTTCATGACAAAGTAGAGCCATATGATTACTCACACCATGCTCTCACAGTCGGTAATAAGCAAAATAAAATACTACTTGGAAAATAACATTAAAACTCACGTAGGGGATTACAAAGATTGTTCCATTATACATCCGTATGAAAAATGTGTGTAATTACAGCAAAACCTGTCATAACCGACCCACGTCTTTGAATGATGTTTGGGATTGTCGAAGTGAATTTATGCTTTTTCGTGACACACCCTTAGCGACTGTGTTTTGTGGGCCTAAAGCAGCAGAGGAACGTACAATCTTCTGTTTTCCTCAATCTTGGGCTGAATCACTTGATGAAGCAGGATGGAGTAAGTTAGTCTTTCAAAGACTGACATCAGAGAGCTTTACTCTTCCGAGCACCAGGCCCAGCAACATCAAAGCAGAGACCCCTGTGTTTGTGTGTGCGTGTTTATGTGCCTTCTCTTGCTATGTCCCATTTGACTTGCTCTTTGTTGCATTAACATAACATGTCATCGGTAATTTGACGTCGTGAAGTAGCGACTGCGTCTCTCTCGCTGGGAAGAAAAACAATAAAAACATTTAAGAGCAACGGAGAAAAAGAAAGCAAAGAAGAAAAGATCTCCCCCTCAAAGAAAATGGCCATCAGCCCTCGTGCCATCTGTATTACCCGCTTTTGATTCAAACTCCGTCGACTGAAATCAAAAACAGACCGTCCGGAGCACTTAAAAACAGTGATATTTAAAAGCATTTTTACAGAAGGAGTAGTTTAAAGTCTCTACTAGAGGCCTTTAATTCATAAGCTTTGAAAAGGTTATGAAATAAGCAAAACCTCATTTCAAAAGGAATAAAAACGGCTTTCTCCACAGTCTTGGTAGGGTGATGCTAAAACTAAGAACGCATAAGCGGATGGAGCGGTACGTGGAAAGTCAAATCCCTTCAAATGCGAGCAAGGTAAGGCACGGTCCCATTTGCTCTAATTATGTTAAAGATGATTGACCCTGGCAGACCATGTTTCTTCCTCATGGTGTTACGGTTCAACTTATGCGGTTTCAGGACATAAACAATGTATTCACTTTCGAGGATGTAGATTTACTTTACTGTCATTTTCTATTAAACAGAAACCAAACAATACTTAAATCAGGTCTCCGGCTGTATGAGACCAGGGGCCGATGATGAATAGTCGGTCCTGAGGCGCTCATAAGCTGATTAATACATGTGTATCGCGGCTGGCAGTCAGGGGGAACCAAAGTCAAAGTCACCTGCCCTAAGACAAAATATCAACATAACAGGGTAATGGAACGCTAAAGAAAGCACACAGACACACACGCATAGTCTACAATTGCACTTGAAATATTCCCATTCAAAGCAGCACACTGTGTCCAAAATATGCTCCGAACTATGGAAAGGAATAAATGGTGAAGGAAAAAATGAAATGACTTGAAAATTTCGGAGAGCGGATCAAAAGTCACATTTATTTTCTGGCACTAAATGTCTACGATTATGGTGTTTGTAATTTATGACCCTGAGAACTTTAGGCAATTAGAACTTCCACCTTTGTGAACGTAGAACTTGGAGCGCAAGGGACCCTTGAACGTTCTTGTGTTCCACGGCGCACACATATGCGCACTGAATCATAACAATAAAGCAGACAATGCTGTTTCATTTTGAATTCTGATGCATCTTCACGCATAAGACAATACTGCTATTAAAAACATACACAAGAGAAATTGAAGAAAAATGTAATATAGATGGGCAATGTTAGACTTTTGGTCTTAAAGAGATCTGTCGTCATTTACTCACGCTGAGTAAATTTACATTTACATCCCCCATGATGAGATCGGTTTGGTTACTGACATTCTTCCAAATATCTCTCTTGCTTTCCTGTTTGCAAACTTACAGAACACTGAGAGGAACATTTGAGTATTTTAGTGTTTTCTGGGATTCGAACCCACTATGTCCTTTGACACCTGTGACCTGGTTTACCACAGGAGTGAACAATAATTCTTAATGTACCTATTTTTAAAGGTGCTGACGGCTGGGTTCATCACAGATTTTTATATACATAACATATTTTTATCGCATATCCTGAGCTCAAAACCTGTGATTCCCGTTGCTCTCAATTGAACAGTTCTGTATTCAAATAGACAGTGGGGGGCCCTCCTCACGACCCCACCGGCATCTATGTGTGTGTGGAGTGAAATATCAGCGCTTTGATACTGAATCCCTCTTGTCTGTTAACTTTGGCCGAGCTGAAGGATTCTGGGGATGCTTGCCTGTATGTTCCAGTACCCCACTCTCATATCCACCTACACACGAATATTTATTTACATATATAGGAACACACACACACACAGTTCAGTATTTGAACCCCCTCCTAGTTTCAGGTCACACAGAGGGATGGTAAAAAAGAAAGTAAAAAGATAAAGAAAGCGAGATTCCAATTGAAGACAGTGTGAAGGGCCCTTGACTTGTGGTGAGCAGCAATTTCATGTATCTGATAGAAATGAAGGAAAACAGACTTGTTCTCTTGCAGTCGCTCTTCCCAGTAGGAAAGGATGTGTATTTTACGGTGATTGAATTGTTTTAGAAAGTTGAAATTGTTTTGCTATATAGTTTATTAGGCGGAGTTAACAATTAGCACTATAAGGGGGCTGGGTGTCGTGGGGGGTATAAGGGTAAGTGGATTGTAGGACATTCATTTGTTTGGGTGAGGGGGTCCTGTAATGGAAGTTGTATAAACAAACACCTCCTTCTTTCTTCAGAAACCATCAGGGGGTCAGAGCCAGACTACGAGCTCCTGGGAGGTCACACCACCCCAGTCAAACTGCCACTTACCCAAGGTATCAGAGCAGACATAATTATCTCATAAAATAGAAGTTAGAGAAATATTATGCTGTATGCATGTGTGTATATGTTTATTTGCCGCCTTAGACAGGCAGGAGATTTGGGATATCGGAGTCTGTACCAAACGCTTGTAATCTGGCTGACTCTTCCCTCACCTCTGTCTTATCAGTGCAGAATTACTGCTGAAGGGAGAGAGGGCACTCGTCTCAAGTAACAGTTCATACTGCACACACATTTACTCGTTGAATCTGACAAAACCAATAAATTGGAAGTGCGGATCAGAAGAGGACATGAGGAGAAACTTCCTGTGCGTTTGCTCATGCTTACTGAAGCATGCGAACACCTGAGGCTATTGCATTCCATTTGTTAAATTGCTATGAAGAAAATTATTTATTCTACCATAAATATATCTACAAACATATCTTGCTTTACTTTTTTTATTGTTGATGGTCAGTGTGTTAAACTTCTACCCAAGGAAAACTAATGTTTGAATAACATCACGCTGTGTCTAAAATAAAATAAAATAATATTACTTTGGACACATATTTATAATTCTGTATGACTGACCTCTATATAATTTTCAGGAAGTAACTGTGAAATATTGATGCTACCTTTTACTGTACAATATACATTTGAAAATTTGGGCCTCATTTGTTATTATTTAAAAATTTAGAAACAATGGAGGAAACATTTATATGTGATTTAACAATTCAGTGGGTCAAAAGAAACCAGAAGGCATAAATTTGATAAGAACTCCCCCCACCGTAAGCAGCCTTACCCCATCCCCTCCTTGTGTCCTGTTATCTGAATGCTACCAATCCAAGGCAGGAACTTGTGAACTGTGTTGACATCAAAGTGTTGACATCAAACCTCCAATCATCATTAGAACATCATCTGATTAGTTTTGCTTATCTGCTCACCCGCTGAGCTACACAACCCCCGTCATGGCAATTTCACAAAATGAAACAAAACCCTGCAGAGCATTCTCAGTTTTCTTCTCCGTGCCCTGTGAAGTGCGATCGATCCTATCAGGAAATCTTCATGTATGTCTCATTTCAAGTACTTGGACTGACCCAGTGTTATTTCCTCGATCAGGAGGAGCGGGTACAGGTCCGGACAGCTATTTTTAGTCCAGCAGGAGAAAAGCTCTGAGATGACTCAAAATTAGGGTAGCAGCCAACATTATGATCAAACCGGAGGAAATCCAAAACCATCTCGAGCATGTCTATAACTGGAGCGACCGATCGCCCGGGGAAAGGCCTTTTAAAATTACAAAGCACAGAATCGAAAACATGCAACGTGGATACCAGGTCTTCAAACAGCAGCCGTACAATCAATCTCTGTCACATGCTAGCAGAGCCAATAGGACTTCTTCGTTTATGTATTTATTGAAGGATGATTATCACTAAGCAGACCTGATTAGCAGGAAGCTATTATTTGTTGTAAAGAGGAAGCATTAAGATTTTCCTGCACCTATTCCAGGTATTAACTGAAATGTTTAGACTGGTAGCATTTGGGTAGCTATTAACATCATGGAAAAGTTCTGGAATTGTAGGTGGTTTTTATTTTGCATCTTGTTAGCTGGTGGATGGATCATTTGATAGCCAACATGTTGGTAGTATTTAGATGTCGTCCATGGTACTGGCAAGCTGTCGTATATTCAACATGGCTGATGAAAGCACCCTCAGGCCATCTGTCAACCCTCCAAGATTCAGTCAAGACTTTTGAATATAAAGCAGAAGACACACACAAGTCAAATAAACTGTGTATTAAGTTAAAAAATAAATCTATATAGATTGTTAAAAAGAAAATATGGATTTTGTTTAAAAAGAAATATACAACAAAAATCTGTTTCTATCCTCATGAATCCAGATCGGCCTATACTGCCTGTATGTCTATAAAAGGGATAGTCCACTCAAAATTTCAATTCTGTACCCATAAAGATTTTGAACCACATGAGTGTGAATAAATATTACTTTTCTCTTCTGTGGATCAGATAGATCTGTGATATTTTAAGAAATGTTTTAGTGGATTTGTGTCCATTTAATGGAAATTGAAAGTCAAACAGGTTTGTAATGACATGAGGGTGAGTAAATGATGAAAGAATTTTCATTTTGGACTGCTCTTGGAAGCAATTTCCCTCCATGTCCTTATATTGTATCCTCATAAACTCTGAGGGAGTTTATGCTCATCCTCAGTAAAGCCCAGTTTTATCTCTCACAGTCTGTTTTTCAAAGCATTCTGAACAAGATGACTCCACAGGTCCCACTATTTACTTTATTAAGGGGTGAAAATGACCTCCAGGTCAAACCCACCCAAACATCTGAACTTAGATCAGAACGACTGATATAACAGAACTTTATGGGATGTCCTGAGAACACTTTCCCAACTCTGCCCCCACCTTACAAATCACTGTCTTCACTCAACCAAGAGAAATAAGGCTCAGCTTCCTGCACCACAGTCCCAGAGGCTTTTCTCCTGTAACAAATGTTTCCTCTTTAAAATAGCATTTGTTTGTATCGGGTGTCCGATGGGGAAAGATAGTCATAGATGGCCTCTTCTTAAAACTCATTACTGTGAACAACATCACCTGCCCCTCATACTGTGAACAAGCCAAGGAAATCTGATCCCAAAGGCCGTTTTGTTAACAAAAGAGATCAGTCACTGTAATTATTTCATGTGCATGAATTTAGCAGAGGGATGGTTTTCATAAGAAAATATATAATGTGTACTGTAACTTATAACTGTCCACTAAAACTTAACTTAAAAAACACAGAATAAGTTAATGAGATAAAAGTAAAAAAAGCAAAATGTGCTAGATGCTTTAAATATATTGTCTATTTAGTAATATCCATTTTTACCATCAATTTTACTGTTAAAATTGTTGTGGTTTTATAACTAAGGTAAAAATCATCTTGTATATAACACAGAAATAAAAAATACAGCAGCCTTTAAAAAGTACTGATATGTATTGTTTATATATAGATATGGTACTAATATGCACTCAATAGGTCCACAAGTGTAATTTTTGAAAGGGCACTGCCCCAGTGAGAGTGTACAATTTCACTTTCTGTTTTCATTTTCTTGTGAGTCGTACATAGGTTACATTTATGTTGCTTAGATAATGTTTTTTGCTTTTTTAGTGCCATGTGAGCTGTCCTGATAGTGGTATTGTGTGTAACACCATGCAAAAAAAGTTTTACAGCTATTGTTTAATTCATTGAAAGATACATTTTGGTTATCGGTACATTTTAAAAGCGAAAATAGCAAAAGAATATGAATTATTCAACTGGAATATGGATTTTTCCCCAAAATGCAAAGAGATTCCACATCCAGGCACTCACATAGATATTTTGGTACTTAAAAAGCCTTTATTTGCAGGACTACATACTAAAAACACCAACGCGTATCGGCCTTAACAGGCCTTTATTTGCATGTCAATGCTTTTTAAATACCAAAATATATGTGATGTGATTTGTACAGTTCAAGCATTAAGCCGCAACTCAAGTTTTTGGCTAAAGCTGTAAAAGTACATATAACAGGAGTTTTTACAGTGTAGACAAAGGCGTTCTTTTGAACTCAAGTTTGATGTTGTCTGCTTTTTTAGATTTACATTTAGGCATTTAGAAGACTTACAAAAAGTGCTTTAAATATCAACAAAAAGTGATTTATATACTACATGGTAAAAGCCCCATCGTACATTATTTGACGTATGTTTTTTCATTTGATTTGTAATGTGTTAATGGATGTAAAATGACAGCACTGCTATTATCTGAACTAGCGGTATCCTGGCTGAACATTCAGGGAAGGTTGTAACATCACTTTTCTAAGCCCCAAAAAGATTAGACAAAAAACCACAATGTATACCTTAGCCAGAATTGTAAGATAGACTAACACACCCACCATACAGTATGTTTTAGGGGTTTGTTGTTGGCTTAGGTTCCATGTATTTGATTCTCATTTGTTGTTTTCAATCAAAACATTTTTTTGATATGTTTACTACAGTGAATGAAAACTCTTGATGGTGGGGTGATGGGAAATGGCAATTATTTACAACAAGTACATTTGATTAAGACAACAAATTCATGTACAAAATGTAACTTAATCTCCATGTTTTCTATTACAGTTCCGAACCACCCCAGTAGTGCGGTAGTTTGTAACAATAGTGCTCTTTGTTCTTGACAGTAATTTTGTTTTGGGATAAGTAGTGGATTTCTAAACTACTTTAATTTGTTGCAGATAAATATGGGAATGTTATATCAAAGCACATCAACAACAACAACATCATGGAGTTACAAACACACTCCAGTCTCCCCCTACCTTTTTGGATCTGCGAATGTGTCTTCCAACTTTCTCTGTCTCTTCATCTCATCCGATCTGAATCTATCTCTGCTCAGCAAGTGTCCTCCACCCAAAGCGTCCTGCTTGCTGTTATGTGTGTAACCCTGTCCAGCTGTCTTGCATTCGCACAACACAAACTGGACGTCTCAGCACGAATATCATAGGCCCATGACGTTTAACAGCGGCGAGGGAAAGAGACATACGGAACAGTTTCAGAGCTCTGATGAACAGAGAAATATAAAAGCTGCTTAGATTTATGCCAGAGCAGCTTCTGATGGGAGCAGGCCGCTCGTGACTTCTCAGATCTCTGGAAGTTCTGGGTGGATGATCAATGGCAAAGTTTGAATTCGCTAAACAGAAACTGATGGTGATGGAAATTGTCCCTTTTCTTGGTGTCTCTGGACTAGCGTGTATGGATTCTGCTAGGTAGAATTCTGTCTTCTGTCTTTGGAAGACCTGTCCAGACCTTTTCCCACACTTTCTCTTTTTTTGTATGCTTTTTTATCTCTAGTTCCTGGTGTTGGGAAGTGTGCCAGAGTGGCTAATGTAGAGCCAGATTTCACTGAAAGGAGCGAGAGAGAAAAGGGGATGTAGGAATAGGAAGGTTCGCTCAGATATTTGAGGAGGAGGAAAAATAATAATTTACAATAATAGTTAAAATGATAATAGCAATTATGTGGTTATTAAAATCTGATTTGTGTTCTGCTGCCTGGATAATCTCTCTCTCTCTCTCTCTCTCTCTCTCTCTCTCTCTCTCTCTCTCTCTCTCTCTCTCTCTCTCTCTCTCTCTCTCTCTCTCTCTCTCTCTCTCTCTCTCTCTCTCTCTCTCTCTCTCTCTCTCTCTCTCTCTCTCTCTCTCTCTCTCTCTCTCTCTCTCTCTCTCTCTCTCTCTCTCTCTCTCTCTCTCTCTCTCTCTCTCTCTCTCTCTCTCTCTCTCTCTCTCTCTCTCTCTCTCTCTCTCTCTCATCTGTACTGTGGTCTGCATTTCGCTGTTTTGGGCTCTTTGATCTTTTACAGCGCTCTCATCACAGTCGCCCCTTTCTTCACATTCTCCCTCTGTCTCTCTCTCCATTTCTCTCTCGCTCTGAATAAGTAAACTGTCTTTATCTTCCTTCTACAATTCCTGTCTTCCTTTTGTAAATGGGTCTCTCCCTTCCTGCTCTTTGGCTTGTTCCAGAGTGAAGACTTGGCAAAGCAGTGCAACTCTTAGGAAAACGGAACACTTTATCATCTTTCTTGATGAAAAGATGTAGTTCTGTATGTGTTGATGTCTTCCCGAAGTGTCTGGTGAAAAGATGTTGTGCTTTCTTTGATTATCTGAATTCAAAAAGTGAATGTCTCAATGAAACGAAAAACTAAATGAGGCAACTTGGTGGATACATTTTCTAAAAAATATTTCTTGGGGGGTCATGGCATGGTGTCACTTTTGTTTCTGCATATAAAAGCTCTGAAGCTGCCTGTTTATTTACTGAAAATATCTTTTGTCATCCAGGCTTTGAGTTCAATTGTGTGATAATCAGACAGTTATTACTCACATCTTTTCACCTCCCCTCCACCCCCCAACCCATGTTTTCTCTTTAAACTCTACAGGAGCAGCCCAGAGTCCCGGCAGAGGTGGAGGGGGATGTCAGCAGGGAAGCATCCCTACCGTCGACCCCAATCAGACAAATCACAGAGAAGCCCTAAATCATACACACACACACACACACACACACACACAGAAGCAGACACTCGGAGCCAGAGATATCGCTCAAACATTAGGGGTTGTATTTACATTTAAGCTGTACCTACAAAAACACGCAAACACGCCCCACTAGGAGGGCAGAACTCTCCTAGTGAATAGCAGCAAGGAAAACATTCCCCTGTGGTTCAATGGGGCGGCTGTGTCTTTTTGCTGAATCTGCTTCCAATTTAAAAATGAAAATGCAATCTGCTCTGTACATGTATGAATTTACAAGAGAGAAACAGGAAGATACAGACGAATCATATCTATCAATTGTGACAGCAGTAGGTTTGTTTGGTTTGTGAAGGTGCAGCTTTTCGTAGGCTTCAATGCTCAGGATGTGATGATGAAAATTTTCGCTATGGTTCTGTTTAAACATGCTGACAAACATGCACGCATAGAAAAAGAAATACACATCTGTAGATGAGGGATGCTGAGATCTTGTGTTACCAGCACCAGCCGCATTCGGGAGAAAGTATTTATTTGTTGGTAGTTTTCTCTTTATTTAGTTTCAAATACAGCACATATTCCTGGCACCGATCGGCTTCCTGTACTTTTAAACGTAATTAAACAAACATGTCGGTATTGCAGTAATCTGTCCACTGCTAGCCAACTTCCAAACCTGCAGAATGTCAGGCTCAATTCTGTTCAGATCACCCCGCAGGACTTCAACAGCTCACTACGTTCAGTGGAAACATTTAAATAGAACCATTTCAGGATGACCCTTTATGACCCTTGTATTCAATCCCACCTGTTTTACAGTCGGCAAAGAAAAAAACTTTGAGTGTTCATGTTTTGAGGAGCAGACAATAATCAAGGGAATGTGAATTTTAATAATAAAATAAAAGGAATTCTGTTCTATTCTTTTTAATTCTATTCTAAACAACAGGGTGCGGTACAGTAATATTTACACCCTAGAAAAAGCTGGAGGTTTTAGAAACAAATAACTGCAACAGTCATATTCCAGCATAATGAAAGCTTCATTGACGTGTTTCATATTTTTTATTATGACTGACAGATCTCCATGAGCAGCTCGGTGTAATATCTATGTGCATTAGGGCAGATGCATGCCAAAAAATGTTGATACAAAGAGAAGGAAAAAAGAGCAAGAAAATTTCGGGCCTCTTTGCTGTCTTGTAAAACGCACGAACGCCTACATTATTGTGCAACCGCTCTGATTTATTTTGGCTTTTATTTTTATGACTCCATATGTACTTCCTCTCTCCATTAGAGGGCCAAAATATGAACCATCAGTGGCAGCCAAGCCGGAGTTTGAATTCTTTAGCAATGTGCTAAACATTTGGCAGACCCCGAAAGTCCAAACAACAAGGTAAAACACTATCGACATTGATAGCGACTATTTATAGGAAGGGCTGACGCGGAACAAGAAACTTCAAGCGTTTAAATGTATCCCTTCCTGTATGAAGACAGCAGGTTGCATCCAATAGAACTACTCTCACTCTTGCAGGTATCCCGAGCTTGAAACGCATGAGATTTAGAATTCAATGTCAAATTCCTACATTCTACACTGCAGCTTTATTTAATAAAACTGAATGGATAAGATATGTAAAGCGGATCATGTTTGGAGAATGTGTTCCTCAATTAGAGATGAGAGATATTGTAATTATTCATACATTTAAAAGAGTGTAACCCTCCCGAGAAATCACTGTTGATCATCTTCAGCTGTCTCATGTGCGCATAGTGAAGTTTGCGTTGGTCAGGTCTCTGATTAGTCTGCTGAGAGTGACTCTGTTCAGGTTTAATGAACAGACCGCGGAACTGTTAGTTCATCTTTTTAATACAGCACACACCATCTCTACCATGTTACCAAATCCACTGTGACAAATCGACCAAACGGCTCAACAAGAGGCCGGCAGAGCCTTGTGATTCTCAGTGAGACCTGAGCTCAGGGATATGTATTTTTTCCTAATGACTCCATTACTGCAGAGCATAAAGCTGGCAAAATTGTTTATATCTCTCTGATTTCTTAAGTCAAATTAGCTTGTAACATGCTTGTCAGTTTGATGACAGAAACACACTGTTATGACAAACCTTTTATTCGCCTCTTTATCTGTTTCTCTTTCTACGATTCTATTTTCTTTTCCATTGTATAGATTAGTATTGTTTCGTGTGCATGTAGCAGGTGGTTAAATAGGTATGAATGAGGAGAGACTTGACTGCATTGATAGGCTCCAATATTATTCATGATATTTCTTTGTGTTTATTGTATTTTTATTAAAACACTTTTAAATGTTGAAATCTCATCTCGTTTTATTAGACATAAGTGCTGCTCTATTTTACATTCTGAGAAGCAAACATGAGGGAATTGTGTAATATAAATATTTTCTGGGTTAATTTAACCCAACAGCAGGGTTTTTCATCCCTTTTTTGATCCAATTCTAGGTTGAGATTAAACCAGCATTTGTATTTTGATTTCAATGTTTTATTGTATTATGAAACCTCGTTTCTATTGACCAATCAGCATCCAGTTCTATAACTACCTGTTTCATGAAGTAAAACTAAAATGGAGATGAATGACAAAAGATGATATTTTGTTTTCTTAATCGCTTTTTATATAAAATCAGTGACTGCTGTGAACAAGGCTTTTAATACCACAGCTACTGCTGTGACAGATGCATAAATAGCAAACTGGATCCATAAACATCTAATCTTCATTAAGATCTCATTTCAGTCTTGTTTCTTACTGGATTGATGTTATTGGAAAAAAACTAGATGAAATACTGCTCTGCTTCTTTTGATCAAGCCAGCCCTTCATCCAGTTCCCATGACCCACTCCGCTGGATTGTGGTCCCTCCGTATTGCTCAAGGTGAAGATATTTGCCGTTTGCTTCTCACACACAAGTAATCATTATTTTAAGCATGAATCCAGCCACTCGAGAGGCAATAAAAAGTAATGTTTCTCTTGTTTGCGGGGCAAATTTACAGGTGGAGTTTCAACATATGACACCGGTGAGCCAGAGTTCATGTTAGCGTGTCCCTAATGACCAATTAAGCCATTTATTTAATACTTTGCCTTATTTCAGCGAACTTGCCAAACAGTAATGTGTTGAGCCAGAGAGTGTGGGGGTGTAATAACTTGTTTGAGGCTGCGTACACAATGTAGGGTCCTTCCAGAGGTCTGTGAAACTGGTGCGGTAGTGCTTTAAATATCAGACTGAACTAGCTGAAGTCTTGTTCAGCACTGTTGTCCCAGTGGAAAAAACTTTGAGAGTTTTACGAGAGGACTCAATGTGCTGATGTAAATGCTAGTGGTCTTTTCTTCCATTAATTCTGAAAACCCTTTTTAGAAAATACCGCAAAATACACTACAGCTAATATGTGAAGCTGTGGTGAGTGTTTATTAAAAACGACACTGTTTCTGTAAAACAAGGGATTTTTAATCTGAAATTAGTGTTAAAACAGTAATTTTATTTATATAATGCAGAAAGAGTCAATTGATAAGGACAATTTTACAAGGCTAAGAAGTGATCGTAAATTGTGTTCCAGCATGTGATATGAGGAGCACGATAAACTACGACACAAAGATTAGAATCAGGCAGCTTGCGCTTTTTAACAGAAACAAACTGATGGGGATCAAAAGGTCACGTTGAATCAAACTATTTGAAACTTTATACCTACAGGACACCGAGGAAATTTTTGCTTAATCGAAACAAACTGCACACAAGTTTTGCATTTGATAACATCAATGGTTAAATGTAATCACGCAGCAATGGTTAATTGTAAACATAGTTTTAACCGAGCCAAAGAGAGTGCCATAGAAAAAAACGTATTCACATCGTCTGTATTTTTACATAGTGCAATGAGAGGTCCCTGGTTAAATGGGGTAAGTTCCATTAGGTGGTTTAAAACTGGAACCAAATAGTCTCTTATTGTCCAAGTATACAATATCTGCCCTTCAGCTTTGATATGGAGGCTTGATAAATTAAAGGCCCAGCGCAAACGTCTTTAAAAGAGCTGAAATTACCGAGCAAACAGGGCCATTTTAACCCTGCAGTCTTTTACCAATGCCTTGGATTTTGCTCCAGGGGTAATTGCTTTCCTACTCTTTGGCATGCTTGAATCTTTCTCAAGGCCCCGCACCCAGTCAAATCATACTTCAATTATATTCCGGCTTGTTTTGTGAAATTATATCATAAACTGGTTTTATTGCAATGAATTTGTATTTCATCAAATAAAACCCAATATCGGGCATGGGAACACTTCTGTCTCTGGATCAGAGGAGTCTGAGGTAATGTGCTATGTTGGACAAACATCGCTCACGTTCACTAACAGTGTATTTGATCCACACTTTATGGGGGCTTATTGGTTGATCAGAATCTCTCTTTTGAGGCCCTCGCAGTGTTTTTTGGAATTTGTCCTCTCTGTACTCTTTTGCTTTCCCATGTGCCTCTCAGATGGGCCCCATACGGATTTTCTTGTTCATTATTGTTAATTTACCTTTAAATCTCTATGTACAAAATGCACATGCTGTACTTTAACCCAGTTTGGCAGATACATAATTGAAGTATCTCTATGGATAACTCAGTAATGAATGGACAGAGTTAAACCTTCTGCAGGTGAAACGTTCTGCGCTTTTTCCCTCGGTGGTGTGAAGGTACTTTAGCGGTATGGAATATGGTCCTGATCATGTGGTTGTCCCTACAGAAGCCGGGCATTTTGTGTGTGTCATTATCAGACCGCTGTTCTGCAATTACACTCACCGCTTCTGCCCGCTCTTTACGAGATGAAATTCCTGGTCAATAAAAGCTTCAGATTCGGTCTACATTTACTTACTGTATACTTACGAAATAACCATAAAGGGTATTAAGCAGTTTGCGTGCATCTCAGAGCCGCAAACCCCACTTTAGCGCAGAGTAATGTGTCTTAGTTTAGTCTCTTGCTTCTCCAATAAATGTATTGCTCGGTGAAGACACTGCCCGAATGAAATCAACTCAGAAGTGAATGTGATACTAGATTGAAATACCACCGTTTAAATGTTTTCCTCAGATATGACCCTCGATCCGTGCCAAGTTAAATTGAGTCTGTAACCGAAAACAAAGACATTGAGGTTTGTTCTGAAATCATTGGGCTATTACGGGTCTGAATGTTTCCCAGTCTGATCAGCTCTAATGAGAGCTTTGCTTTCACTTGCGCCTCTGCATAAAAATAAAAGTCACATCAAATTTAAGATAAATATTTGACCGAGTTGAGGTGCGTTTTGGGCCACTGGCACTTGCAGAGTCTTGGAGGGGTGATTTTTTCATTAGGGTTGTTATGTTATGATGTATGATCTATTTATGCTGTAAGGCTTTTAAGTCTGTTGAACGTGCGAACGTGTGTGCGATTATTTTGGTTATTCCAAAGGTGTTAGAAGGATTTAAAAAGCTACGGTTATATTAAGACAAAAGCTTTCATGTTCTCCTTAAAAGTAGTTGGATATACTTAGGGTGTGTCTCAAACTTAATCATATCAAAAATTTTCTAGATAGTTTTTTACTTTACGGCCTAGAATCGCAATTGAAAACATAGAAGAGCTTTATTAAAGTCGCAGTCTGTATCAATTGAATCTTTTCTTAATTTATTAGATTAAATGAGCGATTGACCTCTATATGTGAGTGTCTTTACATTTATGAATTTTAAAGGACACATTTTGCTGGTTTGACTTCCTCTTCCTCCAGTCTGAGGAAGCCATGGGCTCAGGAGGCCTGTGTGTGTCCGTCTGTCTGTCAATGTGTCCTCTCTCCATCCTGCTGCCCTGCACTTCACCCCATCCTGTACACAAGTACATGTGTGTTTCTGTGAACTGTTCCTCCTACTCAGTCGGGTGTGTATGTGTGTCACCTGCTCCTGTGTGGTAAATGTGTCATCATAGAGCCACTGTCTGCCCCTCCAGGTGACCTCCATGGACATCTCATTAAATCATATATGCCGGCAATGACAATTGACAATTGTGTGTGTGGGTGAGTGAGTGTGTTTGTGCGCATGCGTGTGTTTCCATGAATTCAGTTTAGCAAGGCTGCTATGTGAGTATGAACTAAATATGCAGATTTACAGGAATATGTTGACATTGTTTGATTTAGTTCCTCACAAATTGGGTGTAAAATGTTTTGTTGTCAAAGTAATACAACAGGTTTGAATGTGTGCGTCTGCGTGTGGTTGTGTGTCTCTGGCTCTCTTTCGGTGGAGGGTCAGAGAGATGCTGATGGACTGATGGATTCCGGGCAGCCAGGGGAATGAAGGACAGGGCACATCTCCATCCTGTATCCTCTCTCCCTCTCTCCTGTGACTCTCCTTAAACCTCAGTTAACTTGCTCTAAAAACTCACAGAATATAACTTTAGCAATAAGGTCATGATTGTGAGTCAGAACCAAGCAGTGATGCTCGGCAGCTGTAATTCATACCATATCTGAAGCATCATAGGGATTGTTTGTTTAAAGTATATGATAAATGTCAGAACAGGCGTATACTTCTGTCAGAATCGATTTTATGCTCCAGTATGATTCCTTTTTAAACACTAATGAGTTTTTATGAACAACCAGTCCTGACTTTCCAATGCGTATGATACCAAAAACATTTAAGAATGAGTCCTGATAGGTCGTGAAATGTCGTAGCCAGTTAAACCATCCCATATTAAACCCTGATCATCCTCAGACCTTTTGAGGTTTTGAGAAGGTTGACTGTTACGGCGGTTTTGAGCTTGCATTCAACTTGGGAAGTATGTAATTATAAAGAAAAACATATTGACTTTTGCTTTTGGAGAGTCTTTGTTCCCACAGGTTAGTTTTTTCTCTACTCTAGTGGGCTGTATTTCGTATTACAATGTTTATATGAGGAGTACTGTCTCTTTCTATTTGTCTCTCGCTTTATCCTGGTGATGGAAAGGTTGAACATCGGGGCAGGATGTGATTATTTATAATGAAACATTTACCCATAATACAGAGGCAGTTTTCCTTCACATAGGCAAAAGTGTGTTATGATACTTGTGAGAAATTTACAGTTAGAATAGTTCTAATGTATTGTATACTGTATGTGTTAATGTGTCTTTCCTAAGCCTTTACTTTATTAGTAATTATTAATATATTTATTTAAAATCATAACAATTCAATCAAGTTATTACATGTAAATAGAATTATTATTATTTCTTTCCAAGAACCATATTACATCTCAAGATACAGTAAAATGACTTTTTCTGTATTCTGAAACTTCTGCCTACTTCAGCCAAGGCAAATGATGTCAGAACTAAAGTAATCATGACAGTGCACGGAAACTCACATCATACACAAACCCACACACATGCCATACACACAAACACACACTTTAGAATTCCTGCAAACAAACCCAGGAGACATGCTCTGGTTGTAGAATAAGAGCTGCGACACAGATGTTGTGGAAGCGTTTGGCACTCTCCTCATGTGTGTGGCTTCGAGTAGGTCTTGAGGAACTTTATTTCGGAAATGAACCAATTCATTTGGGCCTGTAAGAAACAGCCTGTGATGTACTTGCTAAAGCAATGCTCCCTAAAGCCTGTCTGTTGTAGCCACAGGATCTCTTGAGAAATCCTTCTTTGTCTGGATTTCTTTTTATCTCTTTGAACACTATATTTAACTTGTGAATTGTGTTTGCAGGTGTGGTTGTTTACACTCATCTCTATTAATATTTGCACCCTCTGATGACACCGAATACACAACGTTAAAGTGATTTAAAACTTGGATGAGGCAAGTGGGTCGTTCGTCAACATGTTAATGAAGACAGCGGCAGCTGCCAGTTCCTGAGGCAAATATGAGTCAATCCCTGTCTTCAAATTATTATTTATTGATCATTTCAGTCAAGTGTGAAGCAAAGTATTTATCCATGCTTATTGTTTCGTATTGAATTAGAGCTAAGGCTCTATTCCTCTATAAAATGTATTCTGTGTAACTTTGGGGGGGGTTTTTTGTGTTACGAGAGCATTTTGTATTTAGGCTAGAGTCTGCATTGACTACCATAAACAAGCTTTTGATAAGGAAACGACTATTTATTTTCAAAAATAAGTTTAAGGAATCCAGTGGTATATGTAAATAATCAATAATCAGATTAAAGTGCCAAATATTAGTTACAATACAAAAGGGAATCTGTACAAAAGGAGGAATTACATAGTTTAAAGACATCTTTGGCTTTTTAAATGTGGAGCCGCTGCGGGCTCCCATTAACTGCATAGGTTCTGAAGAGTTCGCCTTCATCAACACTGTTCACTTCAACACTTAAAAAAATCACTGTTTACAAAAATAGTTCATTCAGAACGGAGCAGAACAGATTAAGATCACATCTCACTGCAGCTCTTCTCTTTGGTGTTGTTTCTTCGGAATTTCACCTGGTTTCTTTGCTAAACATAAATCGATCTGACATGCTAAAATCCATGTTCTAGCTTCTGCTGTGTCCGTGACTTCTCATCCGGGATCTCCATTCTGTTGTTTCAGTCAAACATTAAGGTATCATGGCTGTAGGCTGTAGAGTTATTGCTCTTCAAGATGATCTTTGGTCAGGTCTAATCCATCTTTGGTGTTATGCCATGTGCAGAAAGAGCCTCAGTCATCAAGTCTCTGTGGCTTTGGAATGACAATGTCTTTGGCTGGTGTCACTACTAGGTTTGGTTTTAATGTCCACATCGACGAAGGCAGCTGCTCTCACTTTATCTTGGCTGGTTTAAGCTCTTTGACCTGCATGTGTAATGTTTTGTGGACAGCAAGTGTTCTGGACTGACAGAAACCCTTTCCGCACTCTTGACATTTAAACGGCTTCTCTTTGGAATGGATGTACCTTTGGATAAAAAAGAGAGAAAAGGAGTGTGAATGGGTGTGGTTTTTTTAACGGACATGAAAATTTTTCACAACGTACACAACAGATTTTCTTTTTGATTAAATTTCCTGAGCTTCGGTATGGGTGCCAAAAATGTGCTGTGAACTAGCAAGTGCAATTATTAGCTGACAACAAATCTTTGGGTAATCCAAATTAAAACGCAAACATGATGTATAACTTGTGATAATTATTATTCCGACAAAGAGCCAAGATTGTATCATTACTTAAGAAATGTGGGATGATTTTATAGCATGTCTCAACTGCTTTATATCATTCTTACAGCACTGGAAAATCAAATGCCATAAATCACCAAAGCAGGTGTGGTTTATGAAAATAAAAACTGATTTGTTTGTCTGCACATCTTTTGTGCTTCAGGCTTTGTACGACAAACCTCATTCCTTAACTTTACATTAAAGTTGGTATTTCAATAACAAATGCACATAGCATATTTTTTACTTCCTATTTCTCTCTACCTGGAACAAAGGGAGTGTTTTACCGGATGCGGTAATGAATAGTGAGGTCATGATCCCACAGGCAGTGAGGATTTTTGTGGGTGAGGTCGAATTTCTGTTACTATAAGTATGATTTACTGCAACTTTTATGAACAGGCGTTTAGTTTAATGACTGTTCTCAGATCATAGTCTTTACCTGTGGTCTCTTAGGTGGTCTTGCCTCCTGAATGCCTTATGACAGATGTCACAAGTGTATGGCCGCTCATCTGTGTGCGTGCGCTCGTGTATCAACAAGTTATAGGACTTGGTGAAGTGGCGGCCGCAGAACTTGCACACAAACTCCTTTTTCGTCTTGGATGGCAGTCGTCCTCGGCTGGGCTTTCTTTCTGGCGAGGAGAGCTTGGCCACATCCAGCAGGCACCCTAACGAGGGTGAACGCATGTGGCCGCCATGAGTGCTCAGATCTTCTGCCTTCAGGGCATCATCCTGCGTGGCGGCCGCTGCCAGGTTGGCAAAGTCAAAACGGGGTTTGTTCTTTGCAGATGCTCCGGAGCCTGGGCCGGGGGAATCCTGCTTGGTGGGTTGCACGAGGTGGGGGAACAGAGGAATCGAGGGAAGCGGAAAGCGGGCGTCCACCAGGCCGGGCAGCTTAGAGATGGTACAGCGTGGCAGAGTGAAAGGCGGGTAGCCCAGAGTCCACTGGTGCAGGTGGACAGCATGGAGGGCGCTGAAACTGTAGATGCTGGGCATGTGGTCAGCAGGCAGATGCAGCCCGTTCGAGGTTTGGAGGAAGGAATAGTTTGCCAGCTGCAGAGAGGGATGAAGGGGCACTGGTGCTGGAAGTGTCTTACTGCCCATGACTGACGGATTGAGGATGTGGAGAATTCCAGGAATGGCAGGAAGTTTCTACTGGAGAGAAAGAAACAGAGAAATGAGCGGAGCGGAAACATCAGCTAACCTTGTCATGACTGCATCACGGTTTTAATCCAAACTTCAAGTTTATTGCTTCCATCTGAACCCTGAGACTATTTCACATTGTAAACACAAAGTGTCAGGGTCTCTAAAAAACTGCACCTGGAGTTGCACATGCTACATGAATGAAGTTCCATTGAATCAACACTAGAATTTTTTACTTAAAATAAAAATATTTTAAGGGCCTTGCGAGAGTAACATCCCCCCAAAAAAGAGAAAAAGAAACACCCCCACACATCAAGCCATGAACTGTGCTTGTATAGCGAGGCACCTGTGTCTGACATATTGGAAGAGCACACTCCTAAATGAAAGCAGGCTGCCAGGTGATTGAGTGTGATTATGCGTGTGCTCATGTACGCTTTTGGCGTAGGCGTCTTCTGCCTGCCGAAAATATGCCCATGGCCACGAAGACGAGAGAAAGGCAGCAGGTGACATGCCTGCCTCGACTGTTTAATCAGGTTGGATGAGAACAGACACAAAGCACAATAACTGCTCTTTGTCTCACCATGAACTGTACGCACGCGCAAACAGGCTTGGTGTGTTTACAGTGTTACTCATTACGTCTGGAAGAATCTTCCAGTTTTATGAGTACCACGTGGAACGCAAGGCTGTGTTGTGTGTTAGATTACTGTGAAAACAAAGCGCTACCATAAGGATTTCAGGTCATGGTGGAGGGGTCAGGAAGGAGCTGCACGATTTGTACCAAATTTAAACAGTGCAATGGATCGTGTTTCTAAAGAAAGAAAGCTTTTTAGTTAAAGAAACGTGTATTACTGGTGACGATTAAGGTGTGTATTTCGGTCTTGAATACTCAGGATGCGGTAAATAAAGAGTGAAATAGCTCTAATTAGTCTTTGTGAAGCTCAAAGCTCCCCGGGGATTTGGACGCATGGCGCAGAAGTAATTGACTTTTACTTACGGGGGTCATTAGAGGAGATCAGGACTGGCTGCCGAGAACAGACTAACTCTTAACCCTTTGAAGTCCACATACCTTTAAAATGAGCGACAGAGGGGAAATGTGTCACCTGAACTATCCGCTTAACCGTTAAATCTAACGCCAGTGGGATGTCCATCAGACACCATCATCATCATTAGGGAACTTCATGCCGTTCATGTGAAGTGAAACGTTATGTCTAGCCGGTGAAAATTTACTTTCGTTGGTAAAAAAATAGATGTTACTAAACGAAGCACATTTTGGTATACCTGACAAAACCCTTTTGCAGTATCGAGGGATTTCACAAATGCTTGGACATTTTTGCGGGACACTCTTAGCTAATTAGCCGGATTTGCGCACCATGTCTGGATAAGTAGGATAAATCACACCAGATTTTGCCCCCCACGCCAGGAAGAATCAGCGTTGTGGGGCCAGAGACGTCTATCTCAGACAAGGTGATGAAAGGGTCTTAAAAATCACACCAGAATTTGCTGAGTTCTATTCCACCCCCACCCATCCAGTCTCAACTTCTGTACCGGTTTTGAGTGCAGGGATGACTTTAGAAGAGAAAGGGATAACCGCCTTAAAATCAGTAACATATTTTTGTGAAAATTCAGTCAATTTATGTGAATGTTTGTTAAAAAAAACATTGTAAAATACACACAATCAACGCGTCTGCCATCAACGGTCCTTAAATTTAGAGGCCTGTATTTTTTATGGCACACGTACATTTTGCGTCCTGATTGTGGTCTCTGTTAAAAAATCATCTATCAGTTACATCCTTATCAATAACTGCGATTGCTCTAAAAGCTTTCATCGGTAGCTCATTGGGCGCACGGAGGTTATCAGTGTTTTATCTTTTAGACGCGCTCTCTGTAGGTGTGAATGTGCGCCTATCGCGCTTATGGAGATCACAGAGAAATCTCGACGTGTATTACAGGAATTAATCATGGTCTCGGGATCTTTGGGTTAACGACGGGCCTTTGGTCAATTGTGCAACGATTATCAAGTAAGTGTATGTTTTCTTTTTATCCGCACAGCCCCCCGAGAGGATGTGATCACTTAACCCTGGAGAGAAGGAAACAAACCATTCATTAAACACCGTGGACAAAGAGTTTACTAAATATACAAATATATTTAACTATTTTGGCGAAGGCCTACCGGCTGTAGCCGTGTGATGTACAGGCCTACTAAGAGCACAATAAGTACAATCTTTATTTTAGAATGTTGTATATTATGATGTAAACAATAGCCACAATATATAGCACCATATTAAGACTGATGCATCTTGACAGATCAAGATATTAAGCTGGTAAAACATAAATATGTAAGGCTAAATATGAATATATGTGTATTCTTTTCATTTCCTTATCTTAAAACCATGTTCAATGTAAAATCGAAATTCGTTTTCTATCTAGAAATATAACAAAACTGCCAAATTGTGCGTGATGTTTTCCGAACGGAAGCCCTTTTTGCTTCACATCGGCTGGGGGCATCCAATAGGTTACGCGGTGACTTTCTTTCGACAAAACAAATAGTTAAGTAAATAGGTAACACTCCAACTTTTCGAACATATTAACATTTATTTATTCATATCATGACTAATTAAAATAATTGGGTAGATTTAGATTAACGTTAGAAATATGACCTTTTCAATGTGAAATTAAATCATTCCAGCCCAAAATAGACACAATAATTTTTATATACTTGAAATATATTTTCCTAATATTAGAAAAGAATACGTACCTACGTTACGAGACAGAATATTTCGCTTTGTTGGTTATTAAATAGCCTATGTAAAGATGCATTTTTTCCAATTATTAAAATAGCGCAAAATATGTTATATTTATTATTAGACGTTCTGCTGACTCCATTATTTATACGAAGAGCGGGTTAACTAAACACTAACAAACGAATAACTTATTTCTACACTCCGACCATCACTGCATGTGTGTGCGTTAATTCAAGGCACATTCTACTTGAGACCACCGACCACACAAGGTCACTCATGTTTTAGAGTTACAGGCTTGTGATCAAATCAAAAGTTTGTAGTTAAAGAATGCGTAGCCTATTTGTACAAATTGTATAACAATACACTTTAGATGGTTAGACCAACATCGATCTTTACAGAGATGTTAAGGGTTTCCCTCAAGAATCAAGATTTCTCAGGCAAATTAATCTGGGAATATATTTTCTACGAGGAACCTCTACGCAGGGAAAACTATTTATTTCTGCAAACGAATATTTGAAATTTGTTTACTAAAACTACCTATTATCAATAAAAGTTTTGAAGCGCGCTCGTCTTGAAGCATCCCACCTGTTGATCACCGACCAAACAGATCCGCATTGAAGTTAACATTTCATACACTGTCACAAAAACTTATTTTACGCAACAAATAACTTAAGTCATTGCGTGACAATTATGTATGTATGTAAAATAAGCTTTCAACGATTTAAGCGTTCTCAAGTTGTACTTGCAATACTGTACAGGAAATTTCTCGCGCAATTTCTTTTAAAGTGTAGTTGAACATTAGCCACATTTCTTCTTTACGCCTACTGCAGGAAATCATTGTCAATACACAGACTATTTCTTGCAAACTAACAAGAGTAACAAGTAGGCTATACGAATGCATTTACCGGTTCTTTGTGAAACAGGACGATCCACAGAATGATTTAGAGTCACTTAAGTCTCCTCACAGCGGCTGCAGCAAAAAGTTTCAAGTCAGTGCAAAAGTTTCAGACGTATCGGAGAAATGTTCGTCTTCCTCAGCATGTTCTCGCAGCAGAGACACGGGAAAACCCTCGAAGTTCGCACAGCTGTGCTCCAGCGGTTGTGCGCTGTGAGGATTTGGTTACTCGGGGTACAAACTCTCTCTTTCTTACTCTTGCTCTGTCTTGTGGTCCCAAAGTCAAACCGCCTCTTTATTGTAACCCAACCCGCGACGTCACACAGCCAAACCCCCAATGCACCGAAGTGAAGTTTCCTCCAGTGGTACAGCAGAGATCAACACCAGAGAACCAAAGCAGCACTAAAACAATTACTTATTTGAAGAACCAAGTTTACTGTATCTTTTATCCTGGCAATAAAGTTTACAAGTTCGACCAATTACAAGGTTCAATAGGCAAGAATGAAAGAAAGAAAAACTTTTATGTATATATCCATAAACTGAACAGCACAAAATTGTCCTACAGCCTACTAATAATAACACTTAAAATAACAATAACAAAGAAACACAAAATAAGTGCTTTCTTTGCACAAGAACAGAAAGTGGACGCTTACATGAAATCACAAAATAGAAAGTCAAGATACTATTGTTTAAAAAAAGCTTCTGTTCGAGGTAGGGGCCAGCAACAAATCAAGCGTCGCTTTGTATTAATTAAGGTAAATATACAGCTGTCACTTTTAACTTCGGCACTCTGCGAGAAAGAAATGAGAGACTGATTTTAAACGTCCCAAAACCATTAGTCAGTTTGTCACCCCCACCCAGCGAAGACAGATTAAGTGCCCGAGCTTCATTTTCGTAACATAGAAAAGGTAAATGTGAGAAGGGCACTTCTCTTTGATACGAAGTGAAGTGCAGCGGTGCAGTTCTCGGTATAAACTTTTCCTCCTGGGGTCAAACACAACCTCGTTAGTGTAAACTGTGAAATGAAAAAATCTAGGCAATCTTCTAGGTGTGCAAATAAAAGGGAGACCGCTTGACTAGTTTAATTCAAATGGTATTACATTTTTTATTTTGATGAAAGCATGTGACATTTTCAGTAGGTTTTTTTTATTGTTTTTTGTTAGTGGATTTATCCAAAACATTAACAGACACGAAGACTATATTATCCTAAATAAGCAAACTTCCAGATATTTATATACTGAATTGACTGTGAGAATGTGTGTTGTTGTCGCTCCGCATATATTCCTCCGAGATGCTGGTAGCAGGTCCTTTGTGCGAGAAGCAGAGAGACGCGTTCACTGATGTGAAGGGCGCTCTGCGCGTCCGTTAAGCGCTCAATACGCGCCACCTGGTGGCGAGACTGCGTACATTTATAATCCAACTACGGTGGAGACCCTCAGCTAAAAATGTATATATTGTGCAAACTTTAGTTACATTGTTCTTAATAATAAAGATGTAAGTCCAACACTTTGGGTGATTCAAATCTGATCAGAGTTAGACCAAAACTATCAAGAGAACAAGGTATAAGAGCTGAGTGAGCACCTGTGATGAATCCACTCATACTGTTTATGCCGTGTATGAAAAGCCTAACTACATACAAGTATAAAACTATCAATAAAACTAAAACATGCATGCAAACAACTCAAATCAACTTTTGTCCCTTGGCTCAGGCAGAGTTGCACAGAGATACGTGAAGTGTTGAACGAAAAGGCCAATGCAGTTTATCCCGGCTGAATTTGCTCTGTTGACTTTATGAGAAAATTCTGGCTGTCTGTGAGTCCATGTTGCATCACTGAGTGCGGCGCAATAGCCCTGACCTCAGGAAATTAATCAGCAAACCCTGCCACAGAAGCCGTGCGCCCACTCTTGCACTGCATATAATAAAAAACAGCAGTGAGACATCATTTACATTTTTGGAGGGAAAAAGAAAACAAACTGTAAAGAATAGACTCGTTGCGAGTGCAAGGGTGTGCATGTTTGAAGCACGGCTCTAATACACAATTCGCCCGGTGTTAACGCGCACACAAACACACATGGCTGACTAAAGATAAAAAGAACTGTTTACAGCTCACTTACATATTTCATCACTGTTATTTACATCACTTTTGCTAATCTAAACACTTCATCCACTGAAAGTTTAACATTTCAAAGTCAGTGAAGTGAGAGAGCTGCTCTCAAGGTCTGAACTACTGACGGCTGTCTAAATACAGGCCCTGCCTGCGTCTATCACACTCTGTGGTCCCCTGATGCATGCTCACATTATAAAAGAGATTGTAAAACGCATACTGATTACTACAGAGAGAGAGTTACAATAGACTTAATATACATTTTCATTTAATTACATAATAAAATGTCCCTGAAGACCACATGCTCTCCGTGACAATCAAAATAATCTCATCACAATTGTTTTAGTAATAAGTAAACAAATTCGAAGTCATTTCCTTTTTTATTAATAAGAAACACCTTTTCTGCTATCAATGGCTTGCAGAAATCAGAGCCATGCAATGCATTATATTTCCCCTATGATAAATGCAATCACAGCTGTTCATATAAGAGAAGGAAAGATGTATAGGGCTGGGTTGTGAGTCAGCTGGATGGAATGGGGCTTGGTGCTTCTCCGGGAGGTAATCCAGCACGGCTTTACGTTCAAACTGAAACCGCAAAGCCATAACGAAGCCCCTTTAGGTCACTTATTCCTTCTACAAAAACAACAGGCTTTTAATAGCTAATGAAGAACAGAGGTGTAGCTTCTCTCGACCGCTCATGGTTACGTGAAACCGCTGTGTTTTTAGCTCAGATGGCTTTGTAGGTGATTGAGATAATTGAAAAAGCTCAGAGGCGCTTCTAATGCTTTACGGGCAAAAGGCTGTATTTAGACTTAGGAAGGATCATCTTTTGACAGCCCTCTCAGTGGTGACATGCCGCATGGCATTTATGGAGGAAATGATTATGTATTTTACAGAAAGACACACAGAATCAGATTTAGCTTGTCATGCTCATGAACGTGATAAAGGTGCATGTCAGTCATTTTGCATTTATTAGAGTTCAGATCTCGGGTAATGTTTGTGTTTTCTAGTTATTGTGTGAAGTTAAACTCTTTGAGAATGCATCAGGCAAGTTTCCTAAAAAGGGTGTGAACTAAAGGCTTTACATGTGGCCTGTTTCAACTCAATCTGCATTTGCAAAGTTTTTGTTGAATAATTACAAACATACAGTCTGTGTTCAATTTATGAGCCCTGAGCTCTTATCCTAATCCTGCCCTATTGAGTTTCCTACCCCTGAGTCAAAGCCAACATAAGAACATCGATTAAGCATGAAGAAAGTCATGGACTATTTTAATTTAATTATGTTATATAACATCTTTGGTGCTCTTTTCAGCGAGACTTGTTTTACAAATATATATTCCTCAGAACGTGTTAAATCATTATTTGGGGATCTAACCTCACATGCTATGGAACCTATAAGTCTCCTCGTGTGGCAAAAATGTGAAAAAACTTAATACATTACATTTAAATTGTTATTATAAATAGCTATATTAAATGATAAAATGATTTAATGCATTTTCAGTACATGTATATACAATACACACGAAATAATGATTACAAAAACAAATTTGCGCCACTTTAAGTTTATGTTTGATAAATTGGCATTTAAACTGAATAATCGGGTCTAAAATCTTTGTTCACAAGCTGTTAGGGCCGATGCGCTGCTGGCAAACACAGTTCGTCCTTGTAGTTTTGTGTTTTGATAACCCAAATCGGTAGTAATCGCCTATGTGTCAGATACATGCAATGAACCCTAAACAAGATCTGAACATTTTCACCTTCATTTGTCATATATTGGATAAACAAGTTGTAGTCTACTAAATAAATGGCTTAACGTAGTGGCCAACTGTTATTTCTACATTTAGATATTTGTCAAAATGTCATGACCGAAATGTACATAGTAAAGCCAAAAGTTTTTCTGCCGGCCAGCAGTTCAATAACAAAGTTGTTTCATGTTTGCTCGAGTATTTCGATATCTCCCTCTTGCTCTATGCTTCATCTCTACTGACTATGTAAAGAACAGAATAAACATCAGTTGAAGCATCTGACCTTTTACAAAAATATCTGCAGGACTTCATGAAAACAAACTCTCTTGGGCTAAGGTCATTTTCCCTCCTGTCCAACCTGAAAGGAGAGAGAGTGAGAGGTAAAACAAGGAAGAACAAGAGAAACTGAGGCAGAGAGCTCGAAGATAGATATGCAACACCCTCGGTCACTCTTCTGACCTCTGTAGGGTCAGTGATAAATGTTTTTATCACGGCTGAGCAGAAATGTCAGCACGGGTCAGGCTCTGTGCGAGCTGAGGGAATGTTCTGTGCCAGAGAACGAGAATGGCTGAATGCAAAACATTTCATTAAAGCTGTAAAATAACAGTGTTATCAGATTTTAAGCAAACGCGAGGTAAGGAATGAAGCGACATGTACATAAATTAAACAGCTGATGCTTTTAACAAAACACCCCAGTCCCAGATTTATGCAAAGGATCAAAAAAAGCTCAGTACAACATTAAACATCACATTTCTCAAGAAAGCAAATGCCTTTAGCATACATGCAGCCACACAGTTGATGTTCAGCCATGATGATTAAAAATGTGTGGCTGAGATTTCGGAGAAAAGCCTTTTAGGGACAAACACATGCACAGATTTTCCAAAAGAATCTCAGGTGTGATGTCTTTATTATCTCAGCAGTAAGATAAATTGATGTAATTTAAACATCTGCATGAGCCTTTGTCTCAGATGCTTCTCCTGATAAAAGCATACAGAAATCTCATAGAGTTTCAGAAGAGACCTCTAAACTCAAAAACAGGTTTGCCAAATCAATATTATTGAAGATGAACTTGAACAATAGTTGTATAGCTTAATACTCTGAATGTAATTCATATAACCATTGTGTATCTATTTTTATTTCTCCTAAGAAATTTTTGAAGATACATTTGAGACCAAGTTGATACCTAAATAAACAAATCTGGGAACTCCATCTAATCTCCTGAGCTACCTCTGAGCTATAAAGATCTCCTCTGGGTTGTGCAGTTTGTGAATGAGTTCAGAGGTGATAACTGTCAACCAGATTCCAGTAGTCTCTATTCACACTGTAGTCTGTATGTTTTCTAATCCAGAGTACGTAAATCCCAAATGAAAGAGTTAGGATTATCCAAACAGTCACACACACTCATAAATATGGGTTAATAAATACGTTTAGGATTGTAGTGCTAGGTCTGTGTGTACAGGTCAGAAACATTTTACCATATCTGTTCTGCCCACCCTCAGAACCCCAAGAGAATTGTGATCTCCAATTTGTCAAACTCTATCCATATGTATCTGACACTGGGAATCTGTCTGTGTTACCTTCCACTTTAGAAAGCCTTTTGTATGGGTACACATTTTACTTCAGACCATTAGGGAGATGATGAGCATTTCAGCTGTGCTTGGGAAAACTTAGCAAGCCCAGTGCACCTACCTCAGAGTCTCCAAATCCAGTTGAGTTTGGGTTTATAGGTGGCGATTAGTTCCTTTTTATCTGCAGATGATTGAAGCCCTGCCGAATGACCCTCTGACTGCAAAGTTTGCAAAAGTAATGGAAGGGAGCTGAAGGCTGCAGTCTCTTTCTAAAAATGAACGACAATAAGAGGTAAGATTTGCTAAATTAAAACGAGTCCTACATACATTGTAAAAGAACAGTTTGAGGACTTGATGTTTTCCAGATGTTACAACTTCAAAGCGCTAACATTATCTTTAGCCAAATGTTAAACATTTAAAAACTCACCTGTATGACTACATGTTTTAAAGTCTGTACAAAAGTATTTTATACAGTTTGGTCTCGGACATTATAAATGTCCAGTTGGAACCTCTCAGGGCCATTTTTTACAGTACCGGACATTTCGGCATGCATTGTTAACTATGCTGCCTCATAGCGCTATAAACACAGCGCAAGATCTGAAGAGACCAAGTTGTCTCTCAGCACATTTGATATAACTATGAGGTTTGGCTGGTGCATTTCAACAGATTTGTTTCTCCACCTAATATTGTTTTTGCTCTGATATTATGATATTGGCTCAAAAATCCCTCCTGGGGGAGAGCAGTGAAAGCTGTTTCATGTCTTTTTACCAACACGGAGTTGTTTCGACATTTTTACGGCACACAAATAACAGTTAACAAATTGATTCATGTTCCATTATTTAGGGTTAGTTGTAACAACATTTTAATGGGCCATTTGCACGAGTTACTTCTGCGTTCTACTGGAAGAAGAACCCTCGACAGTTTCCGGTCAGGGAGACTCAACGTTAAACAAACTGAGAAAATAGTTACATTTAGCAGATGCTTTACATTGCGGCATTTCAAATATGGTAGAACGCCACTTCTATATACCACTGCTGTGTGTGCGTTTAACGCGGACGTCACACGTGCATAGAGCCCATGTAACTTTTGAGAAACTTTTAAATCAAAACACGACGTTTCAACCTATTTTATTTCTGATCAAAAAACATATTTCAATAAAGATCTACTGTTTGATCTGAATCATTCTCAAAGTATGAGGGGTTGCGCTTAACCTAGTTTTTTGTTTGTTTTAAATATGCAGCTCAATATATATCATTTTAAGTGCATACAGCATATTTGATCCTTCTGCCCAAGCGTCTTTCCAACGGAGTGTTGCACGTTTTTAATTATTAGTTGAATTATTAATTGGCCATCCAGTGGTAAATCCATCGCAGTTGTCTCTTTGCTTTTTACTGGAAACAGAAACATCAGAGGCTTAATGAATTTGTTGAATGTTTTTTATAGCCAGTCTAGGTGGCGAATTGCGACAGACGTATATATAGACATTCGACAGTAAAACCTATGAACTGTAAACGTGTAAAAAATTTTCTGGATGAAGATTTCATGATCCAACATGGTGATCTTAGATGAGGCATACAGTAAATGGTATTTTCTCTATTATTTGAAATGCCTGTCTGGAGTTAAAATATTTTAAAGTATTAGTAGTGAGTATTGTTTATTTTTCAGGTATTTATCAAGTTCTGTTTTACTTATCCTCCTTTTTACAAGTTCTTAAGAAGGGTCTTGCGCAATCTTATTGTGAAACCATGTAGATAATGTTAGATAGCAAGTGCTAAATAAATTTACTGCGGTGAGTTTGACAACTGCCCTCTCGCTTGTTCATTCATATGTCATGTTGTTGGCTGGTGGGATTAACAGACATGTGGAATACATGTTCAGAGCTCACTGGATAGATTTGTCACAGATTTGTTTGACTTGCACCGCTCTGAATAGCCTGTCTGTGAGCTCACGAAATGTGAGAATTCTCTTATGCACTATTGAAAATTCTCTCTTCCTCTTTGCTTTTATTTAGCAAAATGACCTACAAGCACAGGGGACTTTTACATTTTATTGAGACATTTCCAACCTTTCTCTTTTCCTTCCTTTCCTACTTTGTCACCTTGGCAGGGTTTCAAAGTAACCGGAGATCCGTCGTTTTAAATGATGTTTTATTAAATTGGTGTTTTGCATCAGTTGTTCCGAGGTCCTTACTTGTGAAATGACGAAAAGCGTTTCTCTAGAGTGCGGCTACAATGGGAAATTGCATGATATCATGAGGCCTCATTAGAAACACACATTTGCGTATTGGTGTGGGGATTCAAAGCAAATAGGATTTAATTTAGCTATCAGCAAATCAGAAACAGTATGTTAAGAAAAACATTACAGAGAGTTTCTGAAAGGGCCCTCTATTCTATTCAAATCAGCTACTCAGTACATCAAATTAGGCCATTTTCTATATAAACAGACTATATAGTATAAAATGCATTACATATGGGTTTGGGAAAACAGAGCAAGTAAAGAAAGTGACAATAAAAAAAGACTGAACATGTAGTAATCGTTTATTCAAAAGAAGGTCTTCGTCTATCAAAAGTTTTTTATTGTTTAAGAGAGACATGACCTCATAAATCATTTTACTTTCAACAGACGTCAGGCAGCTACTATTAGGCGTGTAAAAATGGGTCTTAATAGGTGGTTCATACAGAATACGACCAAGTCCCAAACAATCTCATTCTCAATAGGTGAAAGGAGTTCTCACGGCACACTTTCCCATTTCAATCGTTCGTTGGTTCTTTCTGTTTTCTCTCATTCTTCTGAACTGGACAGTTTAGCAATTAAAACTAAAATCATGAGGGATGATATTTTGAAAATAGAGTGACAGAATTTTATGACTTTAAATATATGTTTTGTATTATGTCATGTAGATGTTCTTAGTACTATATTTAGGTATGGGTGTATTTAATGCTTGAGGGAAAGTCTTAGGTTTGGAATTTAAATCCTGCATATACTGTACATCACTCTTGCAGAACCGGCCGAGCAGCACCTGCATGCTTTGGATTTCATCACGGTGGAATGAAGTCAGATGCTAGGTCAGAGCTGTCCTAACATTCCCTCTTTTCTAAAACATGTCACAGAGACAATCTTTAAAGAGACACGCCGTGCTTCTGACATGAAACCTGTTTACAAGTGCAAAAAACCTTCTTTTGGACAAATTGCACATACTTTATATCGTATTTTACCTTATTTTAGCTTTAACCTTAGTTTAAAGTCCTAGTGAGATATTTTTTTCTTTTTTCTTGATATATTGCAGTGTTTATTTTAAATAGCTTACCAATGTGGTTCCTTCTCTTTATAAAATTCATGTGTCCTCATAATCTTCAGTTAAAATGTGAAAATGCACTTTCACCTTTTAGTGACTATCCATCTAAAATGACGTAAATTAGACGGCTTGGGCAAAGCATCTGTTAACTCCTGCCCTGTCAGTCTGCTTCCAGTTCCATATAAAAATACAAGGCTGTTTTTATACATCGAATAACAGGGAAAACAAGCCACGCCCACCTTTTTTTCTCATTCGAAATTCCATTTCACTTGGAAGCAACTTCCAGTTTACGGGGACATTGGGTTCTTCTCAATATGCCTCCTCGTTTCCACGCTCCTTTGTCCTTCATCCTATGACCCGGAAACTGATCAAGTTCAGCCATCTTTAAGGACATCTCAATTCTCTAATTGCATCGGGAGGAGGTGAGGATCGAGGAGAGAAGAGGCCTTCTGAGGAGTCATGAGCGTGGCTACAAAGTGTTGTATCGAATAAATCTGACGTGCGTATTATTCTCCTCCCCCTGCACATTGTCACATCTTTAAATCATATTCAAACACGCATAAAATTCATAATTAAGCATTATGATTTTGTAAATGTAGACCTATTTCAGACAGTATAGGTAATATAATGACATATATTTGACATAACCTATATACATTTCTGACCTTTTTAAGCATGTTTTTAATTTATTTTGCTGTAGTGGGGATTATGCCATCTGCCTAAAGTATGTAATTTATTTTGTATATTTTCAATGTGCAATGTGTAAAGTCATCATTATTTGACGACACTATGAATTGATGGTAAAGGGAGCGAGGATATGCCATTTCATTTGATTTAACTACACTGTCCTCTCCTCTTTTCCTGGCTCCCTTCCCTCACATCCTGAAGGGGTGGAGCTAAGACGCGAGGAAAGGAAACGAGGATGCACAAATAAGAATTGAGAAGCGATCTTTAAGTGTCCTAGAGGCCTAATAGCGATACAGTAGTTCTTAATCATCCCTTGCTGGGTTTGAACCAACAGCTTGTGAGTTACCAGTATACCCCCCAAAGAGTATGTAAAATCATCAAACGCCTGATGGTGTGTGTGTGTGTGTGTGTGTGTATGAGTGCCTGCGTGCATGCGCGTGTGTGTGTCCACAGAACTTGGCATGCATGTAGAAAATTATAAATGATTACACTGCTGGCAATAGCAATGCTTGTAAATCACGTTTGGATGCACTTATGTGCCCAGTTACCAGATGAGAAACGAGGAGCTTGGTGTGGTTTTGTTTTGCGTTAGAAACCAGTAAAACACGAAATGATAACTCAGCTACTGAGGCAAATAAATATACACTTTTGCATATCATAAATATAATTTTCACATAAACCTGATTATAGATATAAACCCTTGACTCAAAACCAAAGAAAACTGCGTTTTGCTTTTTTAAAAGAGAAAGTACGATGAAAATCGCCATGTGTGTGCTGGTATGCTTTAAAGTCTGATGAAGACCATATAATACCTGTGTCCTTTAGTGTGATGTAGTGCGTACAGTACATATGCCTGTACGGTCTGCTGTGTTTGATGTAGCGTGTGTTCTACCTGTGGAGAGTGTGTGTAGTAATCAGTCCCATCTGTATGGGCTCAGTCAGTAGCCAGATTGATGTCAGGCAGTGCACACACATGCAGATACACTTTCTCTCAATGTGCAACAAAGCTTTAATGTTGTGCATGAGAGTTTTTTCTTTGAGTGTGTGTGCAGGTGCTTGGACTGCACTGGATCCCTCAGCTGTGCCAGTGTAAACAGGTCCCATGTGCACTAAGAGATCAGTATCAGTTATCTGAAGGAAGTGGCATTTAACTTTAAACTCAGAAACAGTGAGTAATGACACAGTGGAGTTGAATATGTTTGGAATTAGAGAGAATGTGGGCAGGGGTATGTGGGGAAACTTGTCAGTATGTATAAAGCACCATCAGGGGCAGCTGTGATCTTTTATTTCAGTTTATTACATCATAGAACTTTTCTTTGTTTCTTTAGTTCTAGTTTGTTTTAAAAACATGTTTACCATTTTATCCTAATATAATTTGCTGATGTCCAAAAGTATGGCATAGAGACACACATATACAGTTTCCATAAAGGTATTCAAGCACTTAACGGAACAGTTCACCCCAAAATTCCATTCTGATAAACAAAGATAAAGATATCTGGAAGAATGCTTGTAACCAAACTGCTTCATACATTTCTTTATTTTGAAGAATATCGGAAAGCAAACAGTTAGGATTACATTAGGTTAGGCACTTTTGACCATCGTCATTGTAAGTCAATGGTGGTCAGGAAATATTTGGTTTCAAGCGTTCTTTCAAATATCTTTCTCTAAAAAAAAGAAATGTATACAGATAAGGAACAACTCGAAAGTGATGACAGAATTTGGAAAACTGTCCCTTTAAGCTACTATTTAATGCGATTCCAATAAGGCCATTTTTGTCTCTTCTATTAAATATGACTATCCTAAAATAAAATCACCATGATTACATATGTGAATACTTGCTTTCATGATCACTAAGACTTTAGACTTAAACAGCCGGGAATTTTACTGTCCATGGATATTTTTTCACATAAAGCCTTTTTTCTTCCCTCTATTATCGTAGAGTTGTTGAATCGCGTAAGAAGTCCTTTCCTGAAGGCGACTGTACTGGTTTTAAGTTTCATCTCCAAATGTGTGAGGAGTGAATTTATTAAGCCATAGACGGGTTTCAGACATTCCTTCTGGTGTGACTAGAAAGAGGGACACGGGAAGGAAAGAAAGAAGAACCGCTTTGTGGTTAATCTAAGAAAGATTAGTGAATATTTGAGCGATGATTATTGTGCAATTGAGTGGAAGTTTGAACAGCTTTACGGTGGGAATGTCCACAGTAACTGGGGGCTGCTGCCCAAGAGCCCTGACCTGGGATCAGATTACTTTCCCTACGTTTCCTCTTTTTACAATGAAATATCAGAAGCAGCAGATGATATAAAACGTCTTTCGAAACTATTTATTTTTTGTTATTGTGGTTTTTCTCCTCAGATGTAAAACTTCAAAAGCACAAACAATTTAAAGGAACTCAATAAGCGCTTATTTCCTTTCTGCTGCGCTATTTTCCCTGTTCTCTCCATGAGTTCTGAGATTTTATGGGTTTACATTAGAGCAGAATTCATGGACTACAGACACTCATAAAAGTGACAGTGTGCAGTACGGCCATATAAACTCTTACAAGCTCAACTGTACTAAGGCTCTCAGCTACTGGGGTCGATTTAAGAAAACCCCCTTCTCTGCCTCTCTCTCTCGTGGTGTTTACTTTACATGCCTGGGGCTGAAATATGGGAGGGAAAAATAATTGAAAGCAAAGTAATTTATTAGCTGTGTTCTCCCGTTCTTTGCAAATGCCAGTGCAATAAGTAGCAGCTAATGTAGATGGGGGAGGCGGGGGGGGGTAGGGGGGTTACAGTGCTGACGGATGACTGCAGCAATGCTCCGAAACATTCCTGTGTTACGGCCGAACCCTAGAGAACTGTATTCTGGTCCAGTGCATTCCAATGCTGTGTCGCATCCACACATAAAACAAATGTATCCAAAAGCAGCCCTCCTCCCTGTCTCACTCTCTCTCTCGCCATGAAACTTCTTATCTTCTCCTCCTTTTTCTTGTTTTGTTTCTACTTTGTTTCTATTGTCTATCCTTCGGTTTTGTGCTGGCATTTGTTACTCTACAAGTGTACCATCTCAGCAGGGAGAAAGGGCTTCTGGAAACATCTGCATCGCACACAACCAAAAGCAAGTATGAAGAATTTGCTTTGTGCGTGATGTCTAGCGGTGGGGATCTGTCCAGAACTTTCACATTTTTAAGAGAATTAAATAAAAACATCATTAAAGGAACAACCAAAAGCGCATAAGAGGAACGTGTAAGTGATGACAGAGAGTGAGGCAAGACAATATTACAGTTATAATGAGCGCCATTATCTTCCGAAGGGAACAGTGCGAGAGAACACGGATGAGTTAGGGGAAAGAACATCGCGAACTCTCCGACTCATTAAGGATGTTGTAACAAACACCGGTTGTCTCAAATCACATATACACACCTAAATTTAATTCTGCCTAACTAGATCTCGGCTTCAGAAACCATTTCATGAAGTCAAGTTTTTAAGTAGTCATTAAGTCAGAAGAAGTTAAACACGTTTGGCTCGCTGTTCACAATGGAGGCACTTGACATGACATTTGAATGGATTACTTGGTTACCAAAGATTATACATTTAAAGCATAAAGGAGACAAGAAGAAATAGGGTTTTGTGCAGGGATGCCTGAGGAATTGATACAGGTGTGAGATGTAAGGAGTTGTATAACAATTTTATTTATCAGTTTCTCATAGATAGCAGGTTTGTTAGTCTTTTTTATCTCAGATTTTTTTCCCCATCTAAAACTCTCAAATTGTGCTCTTATCCACATTCATTTTATATTTTCTGTGTCACAAATTGTAGACGGTTTCATCGGACGCACACGCCTGGCCTGAAGTTAACTTCCGTTCCGTGTTTGGTTATCTGCCAAATGCGTAAATGTAAACTGTTGTTAAGAAGTCCACTTAAATCAGGTAATGCAAACAATATATATATAGAATTGGTATGCCTTGTGAGTTATCCAGCTCAGCAATTCCTGTAATATGGGTCTATTCTGGTATGTAAGGTTGAACAGCAAGAATCTTCATGTTCTGGTCTTTTACACCTGGGCTGAATAAAAAAGACACGTTCTTTGATTTAGGATCTCTTGATTTTGCCAGGACTAACAGATCACATTTTTGCCGTAATTCCATCTCTGCTACAACAGGCCCGGAAAGCTGAATGCTGGACCTGGATTTCATTCAGATTTCTTTAGTGTCGCATAGCAAGCGAGTGCAGTAAATCTAGCCCCAAGTGGAAGGCTTGTTATTCCTCCCATCTCCAAAATAAATGAGCTCACTAATTAATAGCAAGAGGAAATTGTGTAAATCCTGTGCTATTGTCTCGCTTCAGAGACAGAACAGCATGCATCCAACCAACAGAGAGCTTACAACATCCATGCCTACACACACAAACACGCAAGGGGGGTGAAGATGAGCCAGAGGTTTAGAAGGAGGGAGGATAGAATTGCATCCAACTGTGAGGTTCGTGAGGAAATATCTATAACCCATAACCTAAACCGTGACACACACAAACACATTCTAAAACACACAACGCTGAGCTCATTTTGAAGTTCTAATGAAGCCCTTTGCTCCAGAATCATCTTGAGGACTTGCTTGTAATATTATCTGAAATCTTTCCTAACTCATGTTTGGCCTGGAGTGATATTCAAATGTTCAATTTATAATCATTATAATAGGTGCTTGTGTGTCTTTTCTTGCCTCAAGGTAACAAAAACATTCCCATATTGTTCTGTGGTGAATTTGCTCATATGTTTATAAACAAAAAGTTATTGCCGTGCATGTGGCTCTGATTCAGTCTTCACGGACTGCAGCGCTCGACTGTCAATCCAGAATCTGTGTTTACATTATCGACATGTTATCCAATCTAACTTTTCTTTACTGATTTGGATACTTCATATTTTTTTAGGTTTTTGCCAAGACAGAAAATCTCTCCACCCAAATCTCTCCTGTGTCTTTTGCAAACTCCATCACGGCAAGAAGAATGTCAGCAAGGATGTTTACAACCCTCAACACTTGAAAGATAATTTGGTGTAGGGAAAATCTCCCTGTGGAGGCGTGAGGTATTTCAAATGAACTTTTGATTCTCTAACATTTCAGAGAACTCCTTGTGAGATATTTTACAAATAAATTCTAATAGGATAGAGTCGCATTTGAGGCTCCCATAAGGAGCTGCTTTAAACTACAAACTAGAATAATAGAATAAAATGAATGCTGGACTGTTTTGTTTTAAATTAGATTAGATTCAACCTTGCTGTCATCGTGAAGTGTATAGAGCCAATGAAGTTAGCATTGAGAGGTGCGAATCGTCATTTGTATTATGTGCATACATTGGGGCATCGCAATATTTTGCCCATATAATAAAATGTTTTGTTAGATTAGTGCAAAGTTTTCAGTGTAAACGATCTCAAGTCCAAATATATAAGTAAAAAGGGCGGGTTTTACAGAGTAGTTAGTTATATGGTCAGTAACCATTGCCAATAGCCAGAACTACATTATTATCTATACGTTTTCTAGAGGTTTTGGGAAATAATGTGATTACGTTCTACATTAAATAGTTAAATTATAATCAAGTTGAGTACTTGAATCATTTCCTCTTCACTTTTAAGATACGATTCTCTGGTCTTTTCTGATGGCAAATAGTTTCTATCCCTTAAGGCAGCGTTTCTCAAACGTGGGGCGCGCCAAACGGAAGGAAATGTTCCTTTTTATGCATTATATGGAAACGTGAGATCAAATCTTCCGGAATGTTGTATTCATGGTTACAAATGAAATTGTAGTGAGGTAGGCGAGGCGAGAGCCGGGATTCGAGGCCGGTGCGTGAATGATAACGAGCGTTAGCTGTACGCGCACCGGTCTGGTATCACGGAGGAGATTGTGAAGCATAAGTGGACGAGCGACCAGACCGCGTCAGTGAGAGAGGATCGGGTTCGGAAATTGTCTTTGTGTTGTGGTAGTTTACGTCCTTGTTTATTTGATTTGATTAAAGATGTTAAATGTTCGCCGGTTCTTCCTTCCCTTCATGGAATTTTGTTACACTGGTGCCGAAACCCAATAGTACGGTGCCCGTACAGCTGACGCTCGTTATCATTCACGCACCGGCCTCGAATCCCGGCTCTCGTCCCGCCTACCTCGCTACAGAAATTTTTAACCTTTTGAGCGGTATCCGGTTTGGTCCCGTATACGGGATATTATTTCCGTGCCCCTGAGAATACGGTCCCAGATATGAGATTTAGAATGTTCAGTGACTGCCAGATTCAAATTGTGCTTTCGCGCGCTGGTTTGCGCTGAGCCAGAGACGGACGAGCTCAGCGCTGTCATATATCACAACTATGCAGTGTTTTCAACCTAATAATGTTTATTTTAGGTTTCAGCCATTTAAATACACATACGCACTAGTAGAACAATACATTTGAAGTTTGTAAGATACACACTCATGTCTGTGGACGCAGCAATAACAATCTATTCAAATATAATTTGACGACGTGTGTTATTCACATCAGACAAACAAAGTGGAAGTAACTATAAAGTTTACAAGAGTTAAAGTTCTCGGAGTTCACCGGCCACTTTCTTGCATGTATTTCGGGAGAAACTGATGACAGACAAAACTCTCTGAACTGCGTCGCAAAGAAACATGGTGGCACCCGTCTCACGTATAGATCAAGATTATTTATAAATGACCAAACACACTCACTTACACATTTTTGAGAATCGGAATATCAGATAGTTGATGACGTGGTAAGCAAGTTTGTGAATATTTTGAAATAAAAAAGGAAATTAAGGCGATCTGTCATAAGGTGTGGCTGCGGTGTGTCACGTGACAAATATGACGCGTCGCCATGGAAACATTAAGGGGTAATCATTACTAGTCTACATGGAGTCTATATTAAAAGAACATTAGATATGAGACCCCGAGAAAAATGTAACCTGGAACCGAAGTGCCAAAATAACGTGACATCGGCATATTAATTGTAACGGAACAAACTTTCGCGGCCATATTTAAATATTTTTTTACAGATTTCAAAATGGCACTTTAATATCTTTTCTATTTTTGAAATTAGTAGTGCACAGCTGCACTTTTATTTTCTCTATTTTTTTTATTTCATGAAAGTTATTATGACACAGCTGCACTTTTATTTTCTTTATTTTAGAACTTTCTGTTATTTTATGTATATAGTTTGTATTTTAGATACAACTTGTTACTCTGATACTACTTTTTATTTCAATAAATTGGAACATGTTAAGCTTGTTTCATTAGCATTGTGTTGGGGCGATGGGGGCAGGTGGGGCTTGAAAATTCACCCTTGTCTAAAGTGGGGAATGACCAAAAAACTTTTGAGAACCACTGCCTTAAGGGAACATTACACAACATTACAAATATTGTAAAAACAATAAACACTTAAACATGGACATTTTTGTTTAAACTGGTTTCTAATAACTCTTCATGAGATCATTTATCTCTCATTTATAGGCCACAACTAATTGCTTCTTTACCGTGGTTTGTTATTGCTGGTTAAAGAAAGTCAGCCGTGTTGTTGTGACCTGTGGTGAACTCTGCTTGTTCCCAGGCAGTAGCAGTTGAAGTTTGGGGTCAGACTGACATTACAAATATCATAAAACTGTCTGCTTTTCCTGTCTGAGGAACAGTCTGTCAGTCTGAAAAGTGTGTGTGGTCTCTGAAGTTTGCGTTATGCAGGACAATCCTAAGAGAGATGCAGTGAGCTCATATTGTGCGGGGAAAGATAACCAGTGCAGGTGTTTTGAAACACATTGAATGATTATGAGTGGACACACACACACATCTTGGTGAGGAGTGAACGCAATCATCAATAATGGATGCTTTTCTAAAAGAGAGCTTTATAAGTTGTGGACATTGGATCACAAATCGGCCTAAAATATGTGCGCAACATGTCTTAAAATGGTCAGCCTTTAAACTCTGTTTTTTTACAGAAAAGATTAGTATGTTTAGTAATCCATTGTCATGCTGGTGGTCTATGTTGTGCAACAATTTAATCTTTATAACATCTTCAGTCCTATGCAATTGAATAACCTGTTTCTTGCGATAGATGTAAGTGACAGTCATATAAACACATTAAACGATTTACAGGCTTTTTTGTCTTTCGCTGTGCTAATGGAAAAACCAACAGCTTAAAAAAGCACTTTATATGACAAATTATCAAATAAATGATCTACAGAAACAAAACAAGGGCCTGATTCTTTAAAATCTTTACCAGACTCAGAAATTGAAGTTTGCATACACATTAGCATAACTCAAATGTCTTCTGACACAAATAAATGGACATTCAAACACATTAAATCTTCCAAACTACTGTTCATATGACTAATGATCATTAATGAGAATCTACTCTTTTATAAACATACACACCGCCAGCATTTATGAAATCTTTAACACATGTGAATACTTTTGCTACTGTCTGACCAATAACGCACCCTCTGATTAGTGTGAGTCACAACCAATTACGTTTTATGGTGCTGAAAAGTCATTAGTTAAAATCATTTGTAAAATCAACACAAATATAGAGGAAAAATTTATTGCTCAGAGGTTTCATCTTTCATATCAAAAGAGAATGAATGGAGTTCTCAATAATATTTAGTTTTATTCTTAACTCTGTCCTAGGTGTTTCTTCGGAAATCTCTAAGGAGAAATTATAAATGTTGACAATTGAAATCAAGCGTATACACCAATAACATAATGTGAAAAAATGTAATCCTGGAATAACTGCATGAGAAAAGTTCTCTGACTTAAGAAATCTCTGACTTCACAGAGTCTCATTGCTGTCGATGAGAAACAATTGAAAGCTGATTTGTGATTTCTCCTGTCTATGAATATGAGCAAATACAGTCTCTCGAGACTGACATCTTGAATAGATTTATAGTCGATGTAGCCTATGAGATAGCTTAAACTTCTTTTGGAAATCATGACAAGAATACATTGGTTTTGTTCAAGTGATCCTTTAGACTAGATTTCACAAGAAAGCAAAGGGTCACATTCTTCCGTCCTCTTTTATTTTGAACAAGACCAGACAGCAATAAATCCCTCATGTCTCATTTTGAATACAAAATATTGAAATGACAATGTCCATGCGCACAATCTCTATTCCAAATTTAGCATCTCTGAGAATTAAGAACACAAAAATGAAGTCATTGCTTAATTTATGAGTGCCTCCTGCTTAATCCATGTGTTTTGAGTTGCGTTTGGAAGCCATCTTGTGAATTCCTCTTTGGTAATGGGGATTACAAGGGCACAGCTAATGTAAACAATGCCTGAATTCCTCCATCCGATCTGGATGATGTCGCAGTTCATCTCTGGTCACAGCGAGGCAGCAGATGAAACGTTGAACTGCAAGCTCGGCACCGGGAATATGTTGACCGCCACATGGGTTGTTTTGCCGTCGCCCTCTTTCAGTGCTGCCAGATTCTGTAAAAAAGCATCTGTCCTAACTGAAAAAAAAGTCAAGATGGTACATGTTCCAAACAAAGCTGTTTGTATGGAAACAGAGCAGCATTCTTTCCTTAAACATTTCAATACACAAGCACAGAATGCTTTTTGGAAACTCAACTGCCAAACTGAAACCAACAGATGATGTTTTCTGGGATTTCAAGAGTGAGCTCATCTGATTCTTCAATAGAAGTGATGAATTGCTCATTTTCTTCTGCTGTTACAGTCACATTCAGTCTGACATCGTTTTTGACAGCTCCTCTCAATTCATCTCCACACTTCTGCATCGGTGGAGTTTGACGCTTTGGCCAGGTGTTTCACTTACTGTCCAGCTCACGGTGGGCAATTTTCCGCATTATTGCAATCAATGAGATAATTGAGGAGGTTGAGATGTTTGCCCTATCTGCAAATAGCTCCAATCAATGACTGCGCTTCAATTGGGTCAATTAAAGAAATTGTGGTAACATGAGACAGATGGAGTGGGAGCTTATGGGCTGAGCTCATGCTGCCTTTAGCATCCTCAGGTTTTTTTGGGTAAAAGTCAGATTTAGCTTTGGCTACAGATGGGTAGAGAAATACAGCCACGGAAAAAAAAGACTGTTCCAACTTTGGAGTGACATAAAGTCATCCAAGAGCAATGTGAAAGACTGACATCATGACAAGACATATGAAAACTGATAAAAATTTAGTTAATCACATAAACTCTTTTTTGCACGTATTACTATTGTATTGCTTAATAAACTTGATTTCTTTGTAGTATTTGAGGTCTGAAAAAATACAAAGCATTTAATAATGTTTAAAAATGTATCCAAGGATACCCTAGTCTTCATATACAACATTTTAAATCAACGTGGATGTGGTTTGTGCATTTATTACATTCTTTGCTGCTCATTTTCCTCACAGATGTCCAGTTGACATTTCGCTAACAGAAGCCAGGATGACGGATTGGATTTTTTCGCACTCCTGGATGAAGGTAAAATCACACCGCGGTTCTACACACTTGTGCAAAATTACAGTATTAATTTCTGCTTGTTGATAATCAGGCTAGTTTGCGTTTACATTCCTGTTTTGTATAATCTGTTGAAATAAGCATTAAAACAGTCGTGTTTCCCTTCAAATGTTCTATGCGCTTACAGCTGCGCTCTGCCTCAGTGTTCCGGTGAACTGGGGATTCTATTTGATGTGATTTTACCACAGGAATTACTGGGGTCTGTGGCTGCACAGGGCTCATCCACAGTATATAAAATAATCTGACTCCAGAATTCCAGAGCTGGTGGTGGTTAGTGTGAAACCAACACTTTAAATATAATCTCTCACTCAGCTCTCCTCTACAGCTGGGCAGATGAAGCCTGCCAGGATTACTTGACGGGTAAGGAGGTATGGAAAAACAAATATCAATGTGTATAAAAATGTTTTCCCTCTGAGGTTTAATCAAAACAAAGAAGGAAATATTAGTATGACAGTTTAACAGTCATTCGTACAATCTGTCAAACCCACATCCAAACTCACCTAATGGGCTTTTGATGAACGTTTGCTAACACATGTAGGCGGTAAAGCTAACAACCTCAGGTGGTCGTGTATACCTGACATCAGACTTTGAACTTAAGATCATCATGAATAGAGTCAATGGTCTTTCTTTCCCATGCGGCCTCAGTTTGACTGGAGCCCTCGCTGAAGATTCACTGGTTGAATTCAAGCTGTTCCTCCAGTTTTCATTATGGCTGTTTCATAACGAAGTGCCTGCTGATTTATGTCATTCTGGAGAAACATGTGAAACGCCGCTGTGTTTCTCCTCTGAGTGAAGATCCGCTCAATAATTCCAAACAGAGCTGAATTTGTACTCTAGAACACCATGAGTATATTAGAGCTAATATCAGTATATCGCAGAACTTTTCTGAACTGTTTTTGCTCTTACATCTGACCATCTGGAGTCAGGGTCATTTTTAATGTATGATGTCAGTTCTTCTCAAGTTTATGCAGGTGCCCTGCAAAGTCACCGCAAGTGTAGTTTGTAACTATGGATATGTTCCATAAGTCTGTAGATTTAGCATCGCAGGAGTTTTGGCCGATTTGACAGTTGACATTTTTGACAAAAAGGTCAAATGCCCTTTGATTTGGATAAAAGCGTCTGCTGAATGAACATTTTTTATTGTTTGATGGACACAAACTTGTTGTGGAATATAGCTTGAACAAAAAATATAAATGCATTTAGATGTATCCACATATATTTGATAAAATATGTCTATTTTATGTATGTTCATTTATGATCTCAAAACCTTTGTGCATTTAGACAGACGATTTTTTCCGAAAACGATTTACAACAATGAAGTGAATCGTAAGCTACCTATAAAATCAGAAGTGCTATACAACGTTTCACAAGTTGATTGAGACCATACCTGCTGGATAAAGGAGAGAGAAACTAGAAACTGTTTAAGTGCTACTTGACACCTACAGTGAGTATAAGTAAGTGAACCGCTGACGGTGGAGATCTCAAAGTATCGGGCCCAGCTGTGGTCAGAGGAATCTGCTGGAGCTAATGGCTTGCTCTACTGTCTCATACATGAGATAAATGCATTCATTAGACACAGCAAGCTGTGCTGTGTAGGGTGTCTTGGTCTGGCTTTGGGCCAAACGCTTTAGCGAGAGACAAACACGACTTGTCTGGCCAAAACAGAAGCTTCCTCACCCCAAGGCGTGCTCAGGGCTCTCACAGACAGTGAGCTGTGTTTTTACCGGACATACGTCTGCTCCCAATCAATCTCACACCCTGTAGGAAAATTAGCGAGGCTGCATGTTGTGTGAAAGGACAGCTGCAGGCAGCCGCATGGAATTGAATAAAATTAAAGATCCCAGGAAGCACTAGAGTTCAGATGCGAGAAAATGCTGATGGTGTAACAGACCTGGCCAGATCTTCAGACTATAGGCCGACACCTTTTCTAAAACTTGCTTATATAGTATGTTTGATACACTTTTTAACCTTTTTATGCATGTATAATATATGTATAGAATGTATAGATTTATATACGTATTATGCTGTCAAGTTCAGCCACATTTATTATTGTGTACAATATATTAATTATTGAAATGTTGTTGACTGAGTAAGGTACATGGTTTATATTTCAAAAAGTCCCGAATTACATAAGGTTTAGTGTTTTTTTCCTGAGCTTGTTTGACTTGATTTATCCATGTTGCTCATAGAAACCGTAGAAGCTCCTGCGCAGCGATGTTTGAGGATTTGAAAGGTATTACATAAGGCAAAAAGGTTTTGCGGGCAAATATTCCAAAACTCATTTCCAAATGTGATGAACCAGACAGGACATATAGCAATTACATCACCAGCCGGCATTCGCGCAGAATAGCCCTAGACGTTCCATGGAAAACTTGTTTCAGAGAAACTGCATTTGTTTTGTGTTGATTAGCATCTTGCCGAGCTGGACGTGCCTGTGGTTGGTTAGCCTCTGCAGGTGGTAGGCGGCCCCTCTTGGCATGGCTCTGAGATGCTGGACTCCGTTAACGAAAAGACTGAAGCATGCGTGTGAAAATAATCTAGTGGAGAATGTAGCCAGCCCCACTGCACCAGCTGTCTGCTGCTTTGGTCTCCATCGCAGTTGAAGGCAATGACGTCAGGTTTGTGGACTGAGCGTTGTGTGTCTTGTTTTGTGTTGCGTTTCTTTTTTTTAAAGTAGCTTTTTTCTTTCTGAGTCTATGTAATTGTATGTCATCTCCCGAACTCTTCTCTGTTCCAATGACATTTTCTTTTTGGAATTACAGGGATAGTTCACCCAAAAGAAAGACTGCTCCTGTGTGGGTTACTGTACAGTTTTTATAAGACGATCTTCAAAATGTGGACCGCTTATCTCAAGCAAATAGATAACGAACATTAAACATTACAGACCGAATGTGCTCATAGTTTAAAAGAGTTTGAAGAGTTCAAATAGATTCATGTTATGATCAATAACTTTATGGTCTTCAATAAAAATGCGAGACAGTAAACTGGATTTACAAGGATTCTTTACTGTATTTTTTACGTGTTGTCAAAAATCTGTTGGTGTATATCACATCATGTGGACTACAATTCTCATCTGATACTTGATGTAAAGTAGGCATTTCTTATAAACATGTTTTAAAAAATGTAAAAAGGCAGCTTTTGCACATGATCTCTATAATGTTTATCAGATTAATGGCCAGCTGACGATACAGCATCTTTATAATATTTACACGCGGTCCGTTTACGCTTGCAGCTTAAATACATGAAAATAATAATAATTTATCACATCTGACTTAAAATAGCACACAATCGGCATCATGTAACGCAATCGAAAACCCTCCATAATTTTCTGAATCAATAAAGCTGCTATAAATCTGACGTCAAACATTAAAATCATCATCTCATTGCTCCATAAAGTAGTGGACAGAATGTGGATCTAGTTTATAAGTGCTGTCAGTGTGTCAGTTCACATTCTTCAAATTATTTTAAATACGGCAGAAATGCGTTCGTTTAAAATGAACCGTAAGTTTCACCAATCTTTCTTCCAAAGTGTTCTGGGGCGTAGGAAAATTGTGGATACCAATATAGTTTTTATTGTCTCTTTTGTAGATGTTTCTTCTGTGAAGAGGCTTTGCAAGAAATTCAATTGACCTTTGTAACAGTGTCATTAAAAGTATATAAATGCAAAACAATGTAAATAAATTGTTTTTGTTAATGTACTTTCAATGTATGATTTCTTTATTGCATATGCGGATCGAGACATTAAGACGGGTATCCTGTCAAGGATTGTGCTTGTCATACATCCACCATATTTATACAGAGAACAACATAGAGAGATACAGAGTGACTTTCCAGCTCCGTCTGGATAGAGCTTGCTGAGAAACGACCTGAACGACAATTGCAGTGAAGAGTGTCGAATGCTGCTCACGACTTGAACTTATTTTCTGTCTCCCAGGGGAGGACAGAGTAGATTCTGTTCCTTTCTGCTGCTGATGGGCTTGTCCAACAGTTATCCTGCACGCAGAGGCCAAATTTTAACTGAAAACCCCAAGACACAGGCCCTTCTTCACAACCCAGCACTGCTCTACTGAGAATCCAGCGGTTTTATGAATTAGTCAAATAAGCGTAGAGCCAGAACTTATTGCAGTATGATATTCTTCAATTCGACTCCGGAGAACGGTTCATGTCCACCAGACTCATCTCCCCTTAAGACTTATTCTAGCCTTTTTCTTCAGGGGGATCACCGGGGGGTTTCCTTGGTTTACCACATGAAGGATGTATGGATCAAAATGTGGACGATGAGACATATTATCATAATGGGCTAAATGATAGAACCTTGAATTTTTCCAACAGCTCTTGTTATAGAGTCACACCATATTTCTTCCACCTTTCCAATTACTTCACATCTTAGTTCATAAATACTACAGAAGAGAGACCCTGGGAGAAAACTTTGATGGCCCATTGTTCCCGAACGCTAGTGTGGATCAAACTTCCCCACCAAAGTGACAAACTGGCTTCAGATTAGCAACATGGGGCATACTCTGCCAACAGCTCTGATGGAATAAAGGAAACTGCTGGACTCGTAAGTCAACCATAAAGAATTCCAGACGAACACACTAACTGACACTCAGATAGAGAAGTACTGAAACATGTGTCGTGAGTGCAAGCTTTAGGAGTCCCTGTGCATGGAAAGTTTATTTCTGCATTGTATGTCAATCTTTAGATTTATTAGGTATGGCTAATTGATTTTATTGCAGGAAAGAGAGAAAAACTGCCCACGTGCATATGTTTAATGCATAAACTGGTCTTTAGGTGAACACAGTTTTACTGGAAGTGACATATTCGTGGTCATTCTCAGAAGCGTTCTTTATCAGTCAAAGCGTCTGACGTTCTCGAGGGGGACTCAGAAATACTATTCAGATTGATTTAATTCTATATTTGCATACCATAAAACACAAAGCAGTAAGGAGCATACGGCTCATAATTCAGTGTGTAGTGAGGATGATGATCCATTCAGGTTAAAGTGTGTTAAAGAAGCCCTTGGCCTAGACGGACAGTGTTAAAACTCTGGGATGTGGGTAGGAAATGGATTTGAAAAGCCCTGACCAATCAGACTCGTGGCTCGAACCCGTAGTGTCATGCATATCACAGATATGTCTGTGGATGTTTTAGTGTCAAGAAAATGTACAGGTCTATTTATATAAATGAGGCAGTTGTTAGAGTACATTGCTTTACTCAAGCAGGTGACTTGGGAATTGAGAGCACAATTGTTTTAAATTCGGTTTGTTAAATTGTTTTTACATGTGCATGTCTGTCAGACCATAACATTTCAACATGATTTATTATATTATGCATTTTTTAATTATTTTTATTACAGTTTCCCCCTAAAGTCCACTTATAATGATGGCGAAGCAGTTTTTTGTGCCAGAAAGTCATTATTTTGTTTTTCTTGACCATTTTCACCCCTTTCTGGATTAAACTGGTTTGCGGTTTAATATAACTGACACTGCCTCGATCTTTCATAATGTCTTTGTAAAGATACAGGTTCACCAAACAGTAAAATCTTTTTAGGTCTGAATGTTCTGCTATTCATGAATAAGGATACACTATCTATCCTGTTTTTCCGTATTATTTCTTTGTGAGTCTGAAAGTTTGGAGAAGCGTACTGGCGATTTTGACATGTAAATGTGGGCGGTGATATGTTCAGAAGTATTCATCTGCCTGATTAAAATAGGTTGCAGAAGTACAGAATGAGCTGTTTTTACAGCTTTCTTTTTTAATAAATGCTCTTTTTTGACTTTGAAGGAAGTTTTGAATTCTGAAAGCTACCATATGTTTTCATAGTACAATGACCCCTTTTATCTCAGAAGATCAAGGAAAGTTGGATTCCTTGTGATATTACCACTTTCAAACATTGAACTGCTAAATCCTTCCTTTGTTTTCTAGACAGAAAATTCAACTCTGGTGGCCTCCAAGTGCCGAACGCTGTGTCCCGCTTCTCACCTCCGCTCCGATGAGACTCCGCCTTGACACCTGTCAATCACGAGTCCGAATCTGCGCTCTCTAGTTTATCAGGGCGTGACTCTCCCCCGTAAAACACACACCGTGTGATGCACAACTTCCCTTTCCTCCTGACACGCAGCTGCATGTCTGAGGCTTGGCGCTCTGCTCTCGTAAATCAAGGCTTTCTTCAGCAGCAGGATCCAATCAGGCCCAGGTGGAGGCCCAAGGGGCAGCTCTGGGGCCGGGCCAGGGGAATACAAGCTCTGTGCTGGACACCAGAAGAGACTGCAGACCCCGTTCGAGAGAAAGTGCAGAGGGCGGAACCCAGAGGTAAGGAAGAGCTTTGTGAAGATGCAGTCATGTCATTACATTTAGTACTAACCTCAACTCAACATCATGTATTAACCTCAACACTTCCTTGTGATGGACCCACACACACTTCTTTCAACAACTTGACCCCCAAACACACACATGTACCCACAGCTCTTTTTCGGTGTCTCTTCACAGGATTGTCTGAAGGGGGGGTCACAGGGGGATGTTGATGAAAAGTGGCACAGGCCCACGGAATGCGATCAAGCCTCCACATCTGCAGGAAAGACGAAACCGGCCTTCCAATTTTACAATGATGATGTCAGCCTGCCTACATGACAGTGTGTGGCTGAGGTGCCAAGTTTCTTTGCTTTGCCTTTGTTTTTTCTTTTCATTTCTTTCTTGCCCCCCTTTTTACTGTCTTTTCTGTTCCTTGTGATTTCATTACCAACTCCCTTCTTTTTTTGGTCATTATTCTTTCTGTTCACAGAAAAAGCATAGCTGTATTTGTTATTCCATGTGGGTCACATGGGACATTATTAACCGTGCTTTCATATGGGGGAAATGAGAGCTGGTAATTTCTAATTTAGGAGAGAATTACTCATGCAGTGTGTTTTTGGACTGGAATCCGCTCATCTTTATGATTAGCAGCACTGCTTATCTCTGTGTCAGATTGAAATGGAACCTCTCATCCTTCACGTTTCACTTCCTGCGTTTCTGTGCTCGGGAATGGACATTGAAAGTGGCTGTACACTAGGGCCAATTACATGCTAAATTATAACAATTCTTTAGTTTCTTGAATGAAACGAAGGCTAAAGTGTTTGCTAAAAAAACGTTTGATAAAATATGTTTTTAAATCATATAATGTAGCATTGTTCACATTTGAATGTGCACGTGCTTTTTAGGAGGAAAGGGAAAGAAATATTCTGAAAGGAAAGGGGAACTCTAACATTAACAGTAACTTGTTACTTGTATTATGTTCAATGTCAAAGTTGTAAAAGACCCAGGAATATGAAACAGACTGTGAAGAAACTTGAATGAATGAATCATATTCAGAACTCAGAGTCATTTCTCTTTAAAACACTTGTGAAGCGGTGACCACCAAGGAGCAGGTGCAGTTTTTCAATAATCTAGTGACCTGCCAACAGAAGCGGTAGCCATTTTAATGCTGCCTTATAAAATAACAAATTTTGGCAGAGATGGCCATCTCAGAATGCATTGCAACAACCTCCATGAAAAATATCTAAGAATGTGAACAAGGCAAGAGAAATGGCGCTTACGCTAAACATTTTATTTAATGTTGCGAATTGCAACGAATGGCTTACTCTACCCCTCCCATTTGAAGCACCACGGTGCCTGAAACACCACTAAGGCCATGTTTTTTGTGAATAGTTGACAAAAATGTTTTTTTTGTAAAAAAAAGCTTGCAGCATTTGGTTACAAATAGCAGCCGAACGCCATGACTTCAAAGGCAGTGTTTGTGCACGAAGGCAGCCCAGAGGAACAGCAGCGTAACGGAAGTCTTTTATTATTATAAACAGTTAAACACTTAAAAACTACAATACCAGTTTCTCACTACAAATTAAATCAGAAGTTGATGAAAGTGAAAGTTGTATTTATATTTATGCAAAACTATGATCCAACTCTGTCTTTGGTTATCTTTGAATAAGGAGCTTGACTTAGGGCTCAGGACGTTTTTTGAAAACACGGTTTACTCCATAGGATTATCATGTAAAACAGATGCTAGCCTCTTCAAAAAAGTAGTCAAGTCTGAACATGGTCTAAGTTGTCACGTTTACACATTTGTTTGATGTATTTACAAATCACATTCTGTAGAGCAGTTTGTGCGTTAGGGCTATTGTCGACACAACATGGCGAATTCCATAGAAAGGGGATCCGTGGTGTATGTAGACAGCAGTAGCTCATTCTAAGGTAATAAAAACATAAAGCTTTATTATGTAAGGTCTTTATACTGGACATGTAGTTGTTTATATTATATAGCATTTCTGTCAATAGATTACACACAGCATCTTTAATACAGGAAAATCTGCTGTGTTACATGTTTTATTATTTTACCCAACATTTTGCCTGCTAGCTCTGTCACATGCTAATATTAAAATCTAAAGAAATCAAGTTGAGTTGGAAGGATCTAGAAAAGCTGGATTGTTCCCTAGTACATCATTGAAAATAAGTCACTTTTGAGGTTTTATGATGATTAGATTGTACACATTAGGCAGCTCACTTGGTTTTGGAACAGGACTAAGAAAAAGTCCCTTTGATTGACATTTGGTGACACTTGCCACCCAGGGCAGGTCGACCCTGCAAAGTCTAGCTTGGTACCGATGACAATTCCCGTATGTTTTCTTGCGTGAAGCCTGGCTTTATGAGAAACAGCTTGTCCCGGGCTCTTTTCATGGGAAAAGGATCCAGATTCCACTGCTCCAAGTGTGTGTGCGGTGAGGCGGTGAACGCTTCATCATTATTCCGATTGGTTTTGTTTAATGGAATAGGCTACCAAATATTATAATTCTTTTCTGTTCAAAGCGGTTCGACACCGACATAATGAAGTCATAAATTATATGCGGGTCCACACCGCACATTTCCAGGGGCGGGAAAAAGATGACTTTCATCTAATTTTAACTCTCTGAAATAAAGATGGAAAAATTTCTCCCCCATTGTGCCAGTAGCAATGGCTTTTCAAAACAAGAACAGAGGGAGAGTGAGGTAGAAACATGGCTCCCTGACAAGGTGACTGGGATTTTGCCAAGAAAGAAAGTCAAAATCTATTCTGCCTACCTGGGGGTCACATGCAGTTAGCCTGATGCTTTGATCAGCACTAAAGAAAAGTACTTTCCCCCGTTTTAAATGTACAAGCAGCAGCTGTTGAGGGATTATATTTACATATTAAGAAAAACAGGAATTGGGACTGAGAGGAAAGCAGAGGGACGAGAGCTTATAGAGATGGAAGGAGCTTGTGTTACACAGTGCTGCCCCAAATGGAAGTGTTTAACTGAACTGATTCTGCTGGGATGCTTTCAACACCAATCAGTAATATAGTGTTAAAAACCTAAACCTCACACACAACACACACCTACATGGACATTTTTAACATTAATGAGCATGCAGAAAATTCTGTTCTGAGTTAGCGTGTTGCTTCGGGCTACACAAACACAAACATACAAAATCAGTTTGTTAGACATTCTGTACACACTCATTTCAAACACTCCCAGAAACATTCACACAACCCTCCTCTGGCCTTTTTTTCTCCACAGTTCTGATTCCACTCGATATGTCGACAGATCTCACCGGAAAGGTATTTTAGACTTACACGCCGTAGATCTGAGAGCGGGAGCCAATGTTTTATTTTAGGGAAGGAAATAAAAGGAAGCTATTCTTTTGAGTTTGAAGTTGTAACGAGGTGCACTGCTAGACGGATTTTGGAGGCGTTCGTGGTATGTTGAGTCCAGTTCATTTAAAAAGTGTCCATGTAACATCTGATATGCATTACTGTAGTCTGCAGAAGGGAGATGTACTAACCACAGAAGGCCGCAGGTGTGAGCGGGCGTACTCGTCCAAAGAGTAAACAATATAATGTGTAGTCATAAACGGTGGAAATGATTTCGTCGCTCATCCCTAAAGCTGTGACTGTTGGATTGTGTTGGACAGGTGTGCCCGGACAGCAGTGGTTTTACTTTTTGATTTGGGTTTGGGTTTGTTTAGTTAATACGACCTTGATTTTCATTTTGTTAATCACAGCTACAATATGACCACACACATTTTTAGCATGAAATATCAAGGCCTTGTCTGGGTATAAAAGGGTATGGGCTCTTTGTTCTTTCAGTTTCAGACGCAGACTGGTGACAGCTCTTCTCCGTATTTGGCTGTGTATCGCACAGCTTCAACAGCATGATTGAGTTATTTTCTGGAACAATAGCACAGGATAATCTGCGTCCTTCACATTCATCTCAGACTCTATATTCAAAGGCGGAATTCTCTTTTGTGTCTTGTTCTCTCTACGTATATATGTACGTATATTACTCTCTCTCTCTTTTTCCACATCATCTGTTCTACATTTTCTTCTAATTGCCATTTTTCAAGTTACAGTCATCTGTTATTGTTAGGGTTAAAAATGTCAATCACACAAGTACCAGAGTTCTGAGAGTGTTCTGAGTTCACACTCAGACATGTGGCAGATGTGTCCTGTTTTTATTTCAAGGTGATGTTGGTGTAAGAAAAAGCTTTGCTAGCTTGTGGTTTTGCTTTAGAACACGGCTGAAGCAATTACATGTCTTATTTTATTTCTATATGAAGTCACACCTTTGACTCTGAAATGAAAATCTGGAGGAAAGATGTCTTTCCTGCTAAAAAAAAGATGCTTTAATCAGGCTAAGCTGGTTTGGTGGTCTTAGCTGGTTTAGGTTGCTCTTTGGACATACTGAAATCCTTCAAAAGCAGCAAACAAGACCAGCCTAAGGTCTAGTCTCAACTACAGCTAACCAGTTTAGACTAGTTCAAGATGTTTTATTTCAACAAGGTTGATAGAACAGCTATTTTGTTAGCAGACATAAGACGGAGTAACTTTATAAATGTGTATAAATAAACATATGGCAACCGTTCAAAACAAAGCACCGGTGGAGTAACTTCCAGTGTCTCCATGTGATTCTGAGGGTGATGTTATTTTTAGAAAAAGATAACAACTTATTTTTATCTCCCCTCTGTTTCTTTCTCAGCGTGTTTCTGCAGGTTATGGAAAGCATGTGTGTTTGAAGCAGATATGTTACTGGGATTCATTTAGCCATGTAAGTGTTACTAATCAGATCCTGACTACTTTTGTTTTTCTTTTCTTCTTCCTTTCCTCTCAGTTTTCTCCTCAGTTTTGATAGGATGATGCCAGCTTCCTTTTCCGCCCGTAATGTCCGACCATCAGTGGGAGCAAGCAGACCAGGAAAAAGTTATTAAATGGCTCAAGGTATCGATTTCATCTGAGTAATGGGGCTCATGTAAAGACTCGTATATTGTGGGTGGAGTCAGAGTGAGTGGTTGGGTGTGTTCAGCAGGAGCATACATACTAGATTACATAAAATCACATTTTGTTTATTTACATTTAATTTAAAACACACAAGAGAGATGGGGAAAATTTGTTATAGGCTGTCTCTATCCATCATGATGTTTCCAATGTTAAAGGGATAGTTCACCCAAAAATCGACTTTCTTCCGCAGAACACAAAATAAGATATTTCGAAGAATGTTTGTAACCGAACAACAGCAGAACCCATTGACTTGCATTAGTTTTGTTTCTATATAATAGAAATCAATGGGTACCGCCATTGTTCCATATTATTCTAACATATTTTCATATTTGTATGTCTGTTTGATTGTTCTTAGGAGATGTAAAAACATCTGATCTCTTAACACATTGTTTTCAAAGAGGTTTTCACATGTCCTAAATATCTTCTTCGTGTTCTGCAGAAGAAGGAAAGTCATTCAGGTTTAAAATGACAAGAGGGTAAGTGAACGCAGCTTTGTCTATTTATAAAAGTTCTCCAAAAACATACTGTTTAGACACGCCTCTCTCTGTAGATCTCACAAATAAGGACATTGGGCTATCTTTACTAGCCATGTGGCTACAGGCGCGGATATCTGCAGTCTTTCCCTCAACTCTGCTGTCACACATTTCAGTATAGAATGGAATGTAGACAAGCAGGGGATTTATTTAAACAGACTGTTATTTGTCACGCCAGTCTTGCCATGCCACATGCAGTACATCTCATTCTCAGCACTCCTACAACCATCAGGTGTTTCATTTGCCTCCCCCGGTGCGCCCTGGGAAATGCGGTTTGTGGGACACCCACGCAATCAGGATGCTCATTTCATGGAGTGAACAGGCCGGGAGATTTATGTGGTACACATCCCTTTTTCTCTTTTGGTGGTTGTATCACTGGTGCATGTTTTAAAGGCACTAATCCACCCTTCTTTCTGCACATCTAGAGCAACCAAAACCCATTGGATCATTCTGGAACAGTTACCAGAAGCGACACCTGTGACGCAGCCCGATGGCTGTAAAACGATCGAATGCGAAACGGTACGAAGTGGGGGAGGAAGTGTGCGGAGAGAGAACGGGAGAAAAACATGAAGGTTTTCTCAGAGCTGGTAGGAGCAGATGGCGAGCACATTTTGCACATCATTTGTGAATGATTTCAAAATCTATTTATCTATTCCAAAGAGATCGCTGGAATCTCCATCTGCCTGTCTTTTTTCTCTTCCCTTCCATAATCGTTTCCATCCCTCCATCTCTTCCATTGCAAACAGAGAAGAGGAGGCTGGCCTGGACTTAGGAAGAGAGAGAAGAGAAGGGGGGGCTCTGTCATAAAGAATGTAATACTGCCACTGTTGAACATCAGCGGGAAGCGGCGAGCAGAAGCCGTTCGGAGTGAGTGATTGACTTTAATGTAAATCACAGGTCTGTCAGACCACAGCACAACAGGAACGCTCTAAACTCTGCGTGTGTCTGAGAATATGTAAATATTAATAAAACTTGTCTCTAAACATGTGACTTTGCTTTCAGGAACCTTGAGAGACCCCTTACGTAAACAAACTTACCCAAAGCTCCACTGACACTGTAACACGCACCATAACCTGTGTTCTCTGACTCGCAAATGTTTAAGTCCGTGCAATATTTCCTTGCAGCTGCATGTGTCTTACGAATCACTGTTTGTAAAGACAGTTTATCATTAAAATGACCTGCAGATATTCAGAGTCAAATGTCACTAAGCGTCTTGAATACGAACAAATCAGGGTAAGTGATAACATTTGGACGGCCTTGCATTTGTTTTGAATGGTCCCTCCAATATGTTGGCATCCGAGCATGACTTTTCATCTTACAGCATCTGTGCTTAACAAATAACGCTCGTCTAACGCATCCATCAACGAGAGCTATGGAGGGACCTTCAAACCACACAGCTATAATGTTTTGTCCAGACCCAACACTGTGCTTCTTTGAACTTTCCTGCAGGTTTCTGCTCTCCCCATTGAACACATCAGCATGGAGGAAAAGCTATTACCACTTAGAGCGAAATGGCAGGAGGATAGTGCACGATAAGCAGTCTACGCAGTGAGGCGCAAGGTTATAAATCTCTCTTTTATTCAGGGGCTGACGCCTTAGTATTAAAACCCAATATGTTGCAGGGGAAAAATGCACGGGATCTAAGAGGACTCTGTAGAAATGGACAGCCATCAATTGCTTTTCTATGAGTTGAAGCGGAGCAGTTTGGATGGAGATCGATCATACTCCTGTTGATCATACTGACAGATATTTCCCACTCCTGGGATGTTAAATCAATGATAAGTTTGATTCCCAGATTACGGTTATTTTCAGGTTGCTCAGAAGGAAGGTAGGGTTTGTCAGATCTGAGAGCCACACCACCATGTGCAGATCTTGTAGGGTTTGTATCCGTATATCTCCTGCCTGTCACTTTATAACCCAAAACATGATTATTAAAACTCCTGACACTTAATTATCTTGATTTAATATCCTGTGGTCACTGAAGTTACTTGCAGCTGCCAGTGAAGGACAAGCTCATGTTTTCTTAAACCTTCTGACCGCCGGTTACATCATTTCCATTATGAGGGTCCATTGAATATCTGTTGGGATTCCACAGATGCTCTACGACATTGATAATCCCAGTGATAACATATCAGGTGACATGCATATGCTGTATACTGCATGTGACCCCAACTTTTGAAGACGCAACAAGACTCATTTGTAACGATATTTGGCCAAGATCACAAATACAGCGTGTCACATTTTACTCCTGTTTTCCTCCTGTTCTGACTATTCCAAATCTGCCAAAATATATTTTCCAAGAGTTACGCTCCTGTCCTTGAGAAACACAACTACTACAAAGACTAAAAATGAGTAGGAGGGAAAAAAGAGCAAAATGAAACTCTAAAACATCCGGGAGTTTGCCGAGCGAAAGATGCCAATGATTTAATGTGTTCCATATCGGAATGTCTCCTCCTGCCAATCACGGAACGCAATGACATCATCTTAAACTCTGTTACACAACAAACATGTATTCAAGCAAATCATCTAATATAGGAATCATTTCTGGCATAGACAAGACAGTTGATGTGTTCCATGTCAGAATTTCTTTACAGTGCACATCCAGTGCTTGACTGACAGCTGTAATTTGGCCGTAAATGAAACTAGTGTAGAAATATCTTCACCTCAGCAGAGCCAAAATCTATCAGATGGAAATCTATGCAAATCTAGCAGATGGAAAATTGAAAGAGAACTGTTACAGGTATACACGTAAAACAGTAATCAGATGTATGGTTGAGTTTATTGTGAAAACCATTTGAAGGCTACAACTAGATTGTTTTAAGTTAAAGCAGTTTGAACTCATTGTGTATAACCGCTAATGCACCTTTGAGTCCTTTCAAAAGAAAATACATTAGCTACACCATCACTTTCATTAGCATGTCCATATAGAATTTAGAGCCAAACTCTCTTGGATAGCAGCATTCAATTTGAGTGAATAAAAAGCATGCAACCTTCCAAATAGCAGGTGATTTCACAAAGTCGCCTGTCATCTGTAGTCGTATGCAGTGAAGTGTTCATTACGTCAGACCAGCAGAAACCTTCCTCTGTGCTTTTGTTCCATGCCAGTATGGACCCAACAACTGGTTGGAACTTGCAAAGCTGATACAAATAGCAGTTTTTTTGCTGCAGCTATTGACGGTATCCAAAACCCAATTTGTGATTTGCAGGTGGTTCAAATTGAAATGCAATCAGGCTTTATTGCAATGGGCATAAGAAACTATTCTATAAAAATATTAAATGTCATTACTTAAATCTCTCACTACGGTTTTGCGAAATGCAGGCGCTGAAAGCTTATATGATTAAATTAGCTTATTATTATTTTCTGAGCTACGTATATTACAAGGCCCCGACAGCCACCTGGAGCGAATAGACACCAAGCAATGCTTTAATTTACAATTACTTACAGTAAATTAGAATAAAAATATATCTGTCGGACCACCCTTGCCTCTTAAGTCAAACCATATGCACATATATTGCTTTAAGATCAAATGTAAAGGGCGTGATTTTGCAATCAGACGCTAAATTTCTCGAGAGAGCCATTTTCACCTAATAACACAACTGGGCTGTGGAACAGGATGAACACCCCTCTGAGGAATGCTGGGAAATGCAGTGCATTCTGGCAAAGAAGAAGAAAAATGCTTGTGCTACTTAGGAAACACAGATGTATAGGTATTGGTATTAAGGACTCCAAGTTGTGTTGTTTTGGGCAAATTTCTTGGTGTTGAGGCTGCCAAATTAAATGGCTTTCATTGTCCGTTTTCATGGCCTTAGAGAAAAACAAATTCAATCATTCAAATTGTAGTGACAGACTTAATTAGTAAATAAATAATGTGGAAAAAGAAGCATTCATAACATTATCTCTTAGTGTTTAATTTCAGACAGATGTTCATGTTGACAAGCAGAATCAGTCTGACTGTGTAACTGTCAATCACAATCTGCAGAGCCAAAATAAATTATGTTATTTGGAATATATTCATCCACAAATGTCCTCAGTTGAATTGTGAATACAGATTTCAAAACCACAATGTGTTGACTTTTTTAAGTATTACTCTAGCTCCTAAAGTCAGTTTTTCTTCTGACTTTACATTTCACAGACACCTTTATCCAAAGCGGTTCTTATGTGTTTTTAATCTATGCATTAGTTTGTGTTTCCTGGAGTTTGAACCTATGGCCTTTGCACTGATAACACAGTGCGGTACCAGTTGAGCTACAAAAACACTGTAGCTTAGATGATGTAACAAATCATTTAAATTATTATGTGAACTTGAACTTGGAATGCGAAGGAGCAGGCTGCTCTCTGATAGAACAAATAGTTATGATGGTTATTTTTAGGTAAATTGCATTACAGAACCACTCATTTTGTTTAACACCCTAATTGAATTACTACAATAGCTTTTTTGAGATTTTCCATGGGGGCCAGATTATCGTTTTCATACAATGAAAGTCAATGCTGAGGTTTCTATCACCCCACAAAATTTAAGACTTCATGGGTCTGGAATATAGAGTGCATACATTCATTTTACTAATGCTAAAATTATCCTTTGGTGTTCAGACAGTTTTACCTTGGGGTCTAGTCTCTGTAAGAAAAGAAAATGGCACATACATTAAATAAAACCAATAATGTAATTTGAGGCCAAACCAGTCAAATTGTCTTAACCTAGTAAATGCAATTAAGCTTATTTTTTACAAAATGTTTATTGTGATCTAAGTAGCGAACAGAGAGGGTATCTTTCCAGTTAAAGAGCTGTTGATGCTGGAGCTCAGTTTCTGAGTTTTTCTAACCCAGTTGTTTAATAATCCTGGCTCCTGATTTCATGTGAGAAAGAGAAGAACAGAGAATAGCGATAGAGGGAGAGCGAGAGAAATCTGGCATAAAACTTGTTCTCAACTTACTGTCCCTCTGTCCACGCTTAAAACGCAAACTCGCTAAACAAACACAGATGCATGTAAAACAAACAGGACCGTTGTTTCGTGAGGAGATAACGCTGATTTGTGCCACTGTGCTCCAGGCTGTCAATGAGCAGAACTAAGAGCTTTTCAATCCTGTTAGAGACATTCACAGCGGCCCGGTCTACAACATGTCTTCACGTAAAGCTCCCGGTGTCATGTTTGTCAGTTTATCAGAATGGTGTGTGAGCTGGAAGCTGACCTTGCTTTCCAAATGACTGCATTCCCTGGAGCTTGGCAGATGAAATCTGGAATTCTTACATTCTTGGTTCTTTTTTTCACCTGCAGTAAATTGCATGTTATTTCCAAAAAGTATCTCTCCTATGGTTTACGTAAGCTCACCAAGTATGCTACACATTTCACAAGACAGTAGTTTGGCTGGCCGAAGTGCGGTTGGGTGGGGAGCTGCAGTGTGCTTGCAAAGACGCTAGAAGAACAATTCGGAGCAGTCCGGGTGAAAACACCCACTTTACTCCCACGGGTCTTAACCCCAATATGAGTCCAGATTCTTTTATCAGCTCTACACGTACATTCAAGCGTGAGCACCTAATAAATATTGCGAAGAAGGTAAACTGGACCAGAAGGTCACACTGAGAATTAAGTGCGTGTCCGTGTGAGAGACAGTGACTAATCTTTGGTTAGCGTGCATGGTTGTGGGAATACCTTTGACATTGTGTCAATTTAAACTTGTTGTTTGTGTGTTGGGCTGAGGGCATACCGGCTACATGTTCATGCTGGAGAGATGTTCCTTATTGAACCAGAAGCTTTGTGTGAGGGATCGGATCTCATTTTCACCAGCAGCATTAATTCAGCTGCATGGCTTCTGCTGCCACATGTGGTTTGTGTTTCTCTCATAAAAGAACCGACCTTATTTCCTGATTTCCAAACTCCTGATTGATAGCCGTTCTCGCTTGCTCTTTAAGTACCATTTCCATGGCTCTCTGATCCACAGGTCTTGCTCTTCGAAAGATGAGATGGGCATAGAGAGGGGGAGGCAGATTGAAAAATGATCACTGGGCAGAACGGTGTCCTTGCGAGACCCTGTAGGCTTTTATGAGCCGAGTGGTGTTTTGCGTTTGAAACACCATAACATTTTATGAGGTGAAACACGGCTTTCACTGTAACCTGTAAAGAGTGCTACGTATATCCGAGTGCGGGATTACAACCAGATGCACTGACCAATGGACCCAAATCATATCACATGCACTCCTGGGCTACAGACACATCTCCTTTGACCTGGGAGACCACGTCCCGGTTTGGTATTATATTTCTGATAAGATCCTATCCTGTTTCAGTGCAATCTAAGACTGTGATAACAGAAAAATGGAGGGTCTTGCTTGAAAAACCCCTCCCGAATGAACCAGTGAGGTCATATAATTAACAGCCTAGTTATCATAATATCAACATGGTCTGCCTCCAGTTGGATTTTTTTGCCTGCTGCAAATTGAGAGCTAAGAATATTATTCCAATAGTTACATTTGTTCAGGTTTAAAATAAGATTTTAGTTAATGCTTTTATTTAGTCCATTTGTTGAGTCTTGCAAATTTTCCAAATTTCTCTAACTAAATTTTTCATTGCTCTTTCCAGAATTCCCTTGTTTGGTAAACAGCTGTGACTGCCCATAGTGATAACTTTTCATGCCAACATCACCATCTAGAGGGGCTCAACATACTATAGGTGAATTTCCAAGTAAGGTTTTCATGTTTTGCCTCTGGTGGTAGTTGTTATTTAAACTTGATGTCAACAAGCAAATATTGTTTCAGCTGCAACATCATAAAAAAAACTTATGTGGCCCTCTGCAAAGAATCAATAACTGTTGTTTTATGAGTTGTTTTAATTTAATTTAATACAAAATATATATATATGAATTTATATGAACATACAAAAAAATTTAGCCAGTAGCCAGAACGATAACGATTCACCCAATGAAAATTCAAAAGTTGTTCCAAATCTGTACAAATGTGTTTGTTCTGATGAATACAGAGAAATATATTTGAAAGAATGCTTGTAACCAAACTGTTTTTGGTCACCACTGACCCGCATAATAGGATATATTGCTTTATAAATGTCTTTGTTCTGTTGAACACAAAAGAAGATACCTTAAAGAATGTAGGAAAGAAACTATTCTGCTGCACTTTAGACTACCATTGTCATTTTTCTTACCATGGAGGTCAATAGGGTCCAAGAACTGTTTAGTTACAAGTATTTGGAACAACTCGAGGGCGAGTTCCGTGAACTCTTCCTTTAACTTCGGGTCAGGCGTGTGCGTCCAATGAAACAGTCTATAAAGCAGTCTATGTAAACATAAATGGATGATAATACAATACATACAATAGTATAGTTCCTTGTTTCCTCCTCCAGCAGACGATTTTATCAGGCTCACTGCAAGTGTTGAAATGTATCCCAAAGTAAACTGCAAAAAAAACTAAATTACCGAAACATACCAGGGTGTATTTTTAACTTGGTTCGATTAAAGGAATGAAGGGCAGTATGTCTGCAGGGGCTGAAACACAATCAGCATAGTAAAATAAGATCAGAAACTGGGACGAATTTCAGTTTCGCAAATAATGATGTTAATAAAATAACTGCTGGCCTGCTCTCTGCCTTATATATCATGGCAGCAATTTAAGATATGAAATACAGTCGGGAACAGTGATACTAGCTTTAAAAGTCAATGTTGTGGAGCGCTCTGTAATTGATTTCAGGCCTCCGTTAGATCTGAGCAACAAACGTTCACATGATAAATGAACCTCACAGGGACAATGTCCTACATAGCCTGCAGCTCAAAGAAGCCTGCTGATTACTGATTTGTACATTGGTAAGCAGTTTTTTTTAAATAGGTTGTGGTCTGTAAATACATATAAAACTTTATTAGGCTTATAAAATGCCCACTTTGAAGCCATAGGCTTCTGTATTGCACAAAGTAACCAGCAACGAAACAGAAGGAGAGCGAGACTGAATCTCTGTCCCACCACATGACCCAAGTGTGACCTCATTTCCCAATAAAGCATGCCAGCTCTGGCCTCAAACAGCAAGAATCAACACTGATGGTTTCTTGCTAAGGCAAACATGGATTAACCATGAAAAACCGACATTTGCAGACATCTGTTAGCCTGCACAGTACAGAGGCGATGTTTGATGTACAGTGCACAGACAATTTATTGTGAATGATCAGTTTATAGTATGCATTGGGTATATAGGTAATGGACAATGTATTTTGTTTGGCAACCTGTGCACTGTCATAAGTTTCTAGCCACACTGTATTGTCGTTCTGGTTTGACATAACGTTCTAGGTGACATGGTGCAGAGGCTTTTGTTTTAATTTAACACTTAAATATACCAAACAACGTCAGTAACCATTTACCTTTCTGGTATGGACACAAAACCAATGTAAGTGAATGGGTATCGCCATTGTTTGGTTACCAACATTCTTCAAAATATCTTCTTTTGTGTTCTGCAGAAGAACGTCAAAGAGGATTGAAATTACAAGTAAGTAAATGGTGACAGATTTAAAATTCTTTGGGTGAACTATCCCTTTAAAGTGATCTATTTCCACACTAATTTTGTACTGAATTTAACATAGTTTTAGTACATCTTCAGATAAACTTACATGTAAGAAGATCTAAGTGCACTCAACTGTGTTTTGTTGAGAGAAAAAAAGCTATATTTTAGGATATTACAGTACAAAATCAATGTAACAATATAGGGCACTTTAAGTACACTATGAAAGTGTACATAGTGCACTTTTTACCTGGGATGGCCGGCTACATTTATAAAAATATAGCTACTATTTCCCAACAAGAAAACTGAAAGTTTAGGATGTGGAAGTGTTATAGATGGTTCCACAGGACAAAGGGCAAACACAAACTATTCACACATCTAACAGACAAGCCTTCAGGCAGATATGTGTGTATGAGTCGAGCGACAGTCTTGCTGGATAGGCTTCATTTGAATAACTGTACATTTGGGAGTTCGGATTCGCATAAATGTTTTTGTAAACAAGCAGCTCCAGAGAAAAGGAAACTGTTGAATCGGGTTTCCAGTTAGAAAAGCTAACCGAGCGTAAATGTTTTACTGCTTGCCTTTGTCATCTTAACATTCTCCTCCGGGACATTACCTTATTCCTTCCCAGGCCAGGAAACTGTCCGGTTGCACCTGTGGGCAGGAGCTGATGAGATTAATGTTCACACGTCGAAGAAAATGTCACATGCTGCCATCACTTATATAATCCCTCATACATCTTTGTTCACATCTGTCTTTTTTGTGTACAGTTCCGCACAAATAGCAAACAATCAGAGCTCGGAGCTATTTAGACGAACCCAGCAAGGAACCACACCTCCTAAATCACAATGTTAAAATGTTCCCAGGCGTATAATGACGTACATCCCACTTGTGAGAGGTAAATTTTACGTGTGTGTGTGTATGGTCAGTCGTTCCGCTGTAACTGACTCTTCTCATTCTCTAGTGCGGAGCAGTTCAGGGTGAATGCAGGTAATAATGAGTCTCTCCCGAGACATTATTAGAGTTCATTGAGACTCTCTGGGCGTCTTTGTGTAATGTGGACATTCCCAATATCAGAGCAGATGCCTCCCACTTTGCCTGGCTGTGTTACACACGCATACACACAAATACGTACGCACATATACACACAGGGCCTTAGAAAAACATTAATCATTTAAACTGGGGCCTAATTCCAGCTACTCTACGCGCATGCCAATCACGCCGGACTGAAATTGATTGCAGATTCAGCTGGCTGAATCAGTACGAGAGGGGAAGAAACCCAGGTAATTGAGCGTAGGTGAATCCACACCATTTCCAAACACAGTATACCGCCCCCAATCAGACCCTGTACTTCAGCCCATTCGTGAATGGATGTTTGAAGTGATCAAGTTCTGAAGGGAGGTGAGGAGAGGGGTTTTTGGATGGTGAATTTAAAATGATAGGACTTCTGGGTAGATACAGACTTGCATGAACTTATATCTTTAGTCTTTCTAGTCAATTGTTATCATATCTGCACACAGTAAATATGTTAAAGATTAAAAAAGCTAATTTAAGAGCTTTTGTGATCTGAATGTGGCCACATTTCAGACATTCTTCAATGATTTTTATCTATAATTTAATGTATGGCGTCATACCATACTCAATGCACCATTTATTCTAAAAGCATGCTTTTGCTATTAGATAAAGCGTATGGATATAGAAATGATGATTCGATTAACTGAGTGCAGCTGAAAATGAAAAAGTTTTCTTTTCTTTTGCAAAGCGCCGACAACTGAGATCACATGAACTCCGCATTACAAAAAATCAAGGGGAGTTCATCAGCAATTTATGTTTATGTTAAAGGATTTATGTAAAAGGCAGAAAAAATACATCTTGTGACATGCATCATTTCCACCAATTATGAAATTAGTCAAATCCAGGGAACATTTTTACTAAGGAGAACAGTGTGCAGTTATGCTCAATTTCACAGGGACGATTGCGCACACACTACTGTCATGCAGCGTGACCTTACCTTGCAGGTGATTTCCTGCTGTCTTTTGCAATGTACAGCAAATCCCTTGTTTTACATTTTGTATTTGCTGGACGGATTATAAAAACATTTGTGTACTTGTAGGGATAGTGGACTTTTTTATGGCGATGTATGAAGTGAATGGGTAAAAACGGGTGGAATATACATTTAAGGGAAAGTTCACCACAAATTTTGTTTTTGTCATCATTTACCCACACTCTTGTAATTTTGAACCTATATGACTTTCACTTCTATTGTATGGATAAGAAACCAATGCAAGTGAATGGGTGACGGTTCGGTTAACAACATTCTTCAAAATATCTTTTTTGTGTTCAGCAGTAGAAAGTCATACAGGTTTAAAATGAAAATAATTGTATCATTTTAAAGACTGTAAGTAAAGATTGTACTGAATGGGTTGTCATCATTTATTCTTCCTCATGTCATTCAAAACATGCATGACTTTCTTTCTTTCTTTCCAAGAAAACAAAAGAAGATATTTAGAAAAATGGTGCCCCATTTACTTCCAGTATTTGGACCTAAAACCTCTACTACTATGACAGGAGGGTAAATAAATAAATGATGACAGAATTTTAACTTTTTGTGAACTATGCCTTTTAAATGGTAGATAAAGGATGCTGAATGCAGCCATGGAAGGAAGGAATTTACAGTGTAACACATAAAACAGAAATATTGCATTTCCTCATAAAATTACTGTTTTTGGACTGCACACAATGACATTGTGAACTGTGTCAGTTAGTTTGGATACACACGCAGTTCAGTGTGTCCCTCAGCCATGTCGCTGTGTTTCCTGTGGCCCCTGTTCCATGTTCTGCTTCCCCAATATACAGTAGGCACTGTGTGGACATATAGAGACCAGCCACCTGGGTTTCTCTCAGAGAGTTGTTAAACTCCCACATTTCCATGGAAACTCTCCGCTGTTTGACTTCAGTTAGCGCTCTGCGGCCATGAATTGTAAATCAGGTGGCTTCTGGCAGACATTCAGGGTCCGGTTAGGTCAGGTGTGGCTGGTTAAAATGAGACACCTGCAGGCATTTAAAAAATAGCTTTCTAATTTCTGAACATTTAAAAAAAATTCTGTAAAACAAGTATATTTCCGAGATGTTTTATTTCAGACAAATAGCCTTTAGTGCATCCTGACCGCATTTTAGATGGAATTTGCAGCGCAATTTCAGAAATACACAAGTTTGTGTATGAGCCAGAATGTGACTTGGCTCTTTAATGATCAGGATATGGACATTTTTTATAAAAACTTGACTTGTGCTCAGCTGTGGGGCAAATTATACCAAGTACAGTTTTAACCCCAAAGCCAGGACGCACAGTTTTTGTTTCTTTGGCCCATGTTCAAAACACACAGCCTATTCTGTCAAGTCTACACTTCCAGGCTACTTTTGCATGTGCATTTTCAAGCTGGGAAAATTTGTAGCAGATGCCACCTGTCTCATCCAATCAGTCAGCCCGACGGTTAACCATCCACCTGATTTGTACAGCAGCCAAGTGTTGCCCTAAAATGCTACACAGGGGTCAACTCGGGGTGCGTGTTTTACTGTAGATCATGCAAAACAGAAAATACATGTCAAATCTTATCACAAAAACAAACTCTATATATTGTAGCTTCAACACAATGACGTTGTTTCTTTTTGATATTGTGCCTTTTGTGCACGTAGCTCTTTTAACTTCCATTATTCACTATAGCTGGATCCCAATACGGTATTGCTTTTCTCCTGTGGGGAAATCGTTCATAATGGCTCATTACAACTTTTCAGGGTCCGAGAAAAATAGTAAATCTCAAGGAAAACACATTTAATGTGACTGTTTTTCATTTTTCATGTTATCTGATAAGCTAGCGTTAGTAATTCATCAGCCATGACTGGCAGAGGGAAGGTGTTGAAATGTGTATTAATGTAGTTCAGTTATGAGGAAATGAGCTGGAGTTATAGCCAGCTCTGTGGTGGCGCACCGTGGCCTGCCAAGGGTGGAACGGACCTCTCACACGAGCTCCCCACGCTCGGCCTGTCCGCTCCAAACCTACACCGCTGACTTCAGGTCGCTTGATGACTCACTTTGACCAACAAATGATGCTGATACTTCGCGGTAAAAGCGTCGTTATTTTGGATTCAGGCCTAGTGAAAAAATAGTTTGCTCTTAACCTGCTGTTCGGAGACAAAACTGACACGCAGATAGATGCTCATCAGAGAGAAAAAATGACAGATGAGATCTCTTGATATCTGCATTACTTCTCCAAGTAGAACAAACAGGAACTTTTGCTTATGTGTCCTGCATGTTTTGCATCATCCCTGTAGTTTCAGAAAAGTAAAACAAAATCACAATCTGAGCTCACTTATGCCAACCTCAAACAAAACAAAATTTTTATCCTAGAGCAGATTAATTTAGCTATAAAATGTATGCTTCATTCTCTTGTATTGTCTATATACAGTGTATTTTAATATTTGTCAATTTTTTTGCTGTTTGTATTGCCAAACATGACAGCCTGAGGCGATGGCTACCAGCAAGTGTCAATATCTGTAGATGGAAAGATTTGTTACATGCATTGACACGAACCATCTATGTTTTGATCTCTTTTACCGTGTCTACACCGGACGTGATCGGCGCGACAAAGGACATTAGAAACCCATCAGAACCCATTATTATTAAAAATGTTGTCTACACTGGATGGGCCGCGACAATGTTGGTAACCATATGTGGGCCTAACCGAACAACACTTGCCACAAGTCTCATTATGAACAAGGGACACAATTTGATGAACTTGTGGCCTCATTTTGTCGTGCATAGCAAGAGTTAATCGAAGACATTTGTCTCCTGGCTGACCCAATCCACCCATGGTGGCTGTTTCTGCACAAATCACAAGCCAATCATACTGGTAATACCACTGCTGTTGGATAATTATTCCCCGGGGGAACGGGAGAAACGTATGCTATGTACTTTCCTTTCCCCAGCTCCTCTCTCAGGCCGGGCCGTGCGTACGGAATGGAGTTTGCTTTCTGAGGGCAAACAAACATCTTGAGTCTGCGCCCAAATGCCCTAGAAGGCTTATTTTGATAAGTGCCATTTAGATAAGTTTTCCCCGTTTCTATCTGGAAAGAAGAACATGTCAAGCGGAACTTTACAAGTAAAGTAATGACACATCGGGGATATCCCGAAAGACAAATAGACGAATAAAAGTTTATACTTTCGACGTAGAGCTAATCTAGGCTGGAAAGCTGTGTCCGTGCATTTGAATGCAGTCTGTTGCTCTGCTGCCAAGCCAGATGTCAAGGCCCGCGTGAAGGATGTTGGACGTACAGATTACGGAGAATTATTTGGATTGCCCGTCAGGCCACGGAGCAGAGGCACATCTGTTTTTATTCAGGGATCTTGAACAATCTGTGCACCGCGCTGGCTCTGCAGGCGTGGAGCTGCATCCCTCTGAGGGATTCACCTACCATGAGAACAATACTCTGGCTCTTTCATTTAATTCATTAGATTCTATTGTATCCTGTGTTTCATTTAAGTACCAACTGAAGGTGTTTTGGTGAGGTGATTTTCAAAATATTTTTCAGGTAAGAATCTTTCAAATGTATGTAGTTTGTATAGCAAAGATCTTTCCTAAAGTTCTGGATCAATTTGACAATCCATTTCTCCAGAGAGAAAATTTCCCCCAAAAAAGCTGAGTTTTCATTTATTCAATAGAGCTGTGTTCTCAAACCGGGGGCCAAGATGGACGCAGAGGGGGCCACAGATTTTGTGGCATTTTATGAAATATAGCCATTTTTCATAGATTTTATGCTATCAAAGATCAGAAGAATAAGACCACTGACCAAAGGAATTGATGGTCCAGCATTTTATAAATGTATGTGAGAATCTAAGTTTCACAAAAAGGTTTGAGAGTTTTTTTTTGTTGAGAAACAATGTAATGACCTTTATAATGAAAATAAATAATCTAAAATAAATATTGTCAATTTCTTGTTCTTGTTCTAGAATTTTAAGCATTAGTAGTCGGTGCAGATTCAAAAAATCTGATGTAACTGGTCACTACAAATTAATTTCAGCTAAACAACAGCAATGCTTTAAAAATGGCCATTGCATAGCCAAACCAACCTGTGTGACATTTGTTTACTTTTACAATACATTTACATGCTCAGGAGATGCTTTCTCACCAAAGCAACTCCTAATACACCGCAAAATCGCTCTCAGCCTGCGGAAACATGATTAAAGTCCCAATCAAACTTTTGTTACACCACAATCACTCTGCAGTGAACCAGAGCTGAGCAACGCAACCCAAATCTCCTGATAACATCCTGCACAATGTTTTGACCAAACAGAGTTCCCCACGCCTTTCACTACATCTGTAGGGCAAAGTGTGGAGTCGTTCGAAACTAATCTGCATTCAAGGAAAGCCGAAAGCAGGAAGTGGAGTGAGGGGATGTGATTAATTCATTAGATATGAATGCTATTAAAATGGCTTGATTATTTCTGACTGAAGTGGTGTGGGGCCTGAGACTACCGCTCCAACTGCACTAAAGATCCACATGTGCTGGCAAAGACAACGTTTAGGGTCTAGGACTTACCGCCAAGTCGTGCTGACAGAGAAACTGTGCCTGAAACTAACCGGGTTCTTAAAAGCACAACGAATCATAACGGTTTTGCAAACAATTGAGTAGATTATGATGCAACAATTTGTATTCGGCCAATCTTACTCTTTGCCATATCTTTGATCACAGTGATGAAAGTGGTTGTGAAGTTAGATGTTTTGCACGATTGTTTGATAGACCAATGAAGTATTTAATTGTAAATGGAAGTGATACATTCTTCCGTCATAACTCTACAACACTTGTTGGTATGGTTCACTTCGTTGGTATGCGTATTTACATATTCCACCTGTATTCCTGTAGCGTTTCACTCTGAATGACCAAATAATCCTTTCTGAGTATAAAGACACTGCTTGTGTGTATGCATCAGTGGCATGCTGTGTATGTGTGTGTTTTTCTGTGGATGATTGTATTGCATTACACAGGATCCATTCTTATCACCACTGTAACACTCTGGTTTCATCTGATCTGATATCAGTGCCAGATGCCTGGTTGTGGTTAAAACCTCATAACAGCACTCTGGAGGGTCGTCCTTCTGAGTGTGTGTGTAACCATGGTGATGAACTCTGATCCTCTGCTGGGAATTTTGAGTGAAGAAACCTTGAGCTGTTATTCCTTAGTGCTCACACACAGAAGGTGTGTGCGTCTGTGTGTATGTGTGTGTGTGTGTGAGGTGTTATTCTTTCACCCTTTGGGGGAGTTCCTAAAGTTTGGTTTTGAACCCTGGTTTAAATCTCTGTAATGTTCAGTAATCACACAAGTATGTACACACTGTCTTAGCCAGAGATGAGTGTTACTAATCTGCCTTAACTGAACTTGCAGTCACCATGGGGACAGATATAGTAGGGTGGAGTGTGATGACAAGATGTATTTAAACCCATCACATGATGTCATTTTGGAGTGTCACCGCAGTGATACACATCAGAAGTGCAGAACACATGGGCCACTGGTCTGTATGTGCACATGGTAAAACGTCTGCGTGGACATAAGGCATCAATGACATCTGCTGATGGATGAACTCTGTTATCACAAAATAGATTTGTGACTTCATCTGGTTGAGAACAGTACAGATCAACATTTTGAAGTTTGAGTGGCGTTCTGTGTAATTTATTGGAGAATTAAAATGTCATTGGGTATACCCCACAGGACGTGGAACTGTAATGACAAGATGAGCAATTATCTGAATTTATATGTTTTATTTTTGGCGTTATTGCCTCTATTTGTACAGAACAGTGAGAGAAAGCAATGTGGGAGGGATCAGGAAAGGACCCTGAGACGAGAATTGAACCCTGTTCCCCCGAAGTGAAACCGCGCCACATGACGGAGCACTGCCCAGGAGGCTATCAGTTCCGACAATTATCTGAATTTATTAAGACAATTATCAAGACATTTGTCACACAAGAGTTTCTTTTTTAATTATTTATTTTTATTGTACATTTTTGTCAACTGACTAAACACATTTCAAGTTCAATCAACACAGTCATTAAATCATTTATGTTTTATTTTTATTTGATAAAATAATATTTTATCGAATCAATTTAAGGCTGTAATTTGATTGAAAATCTTATGAAAAATTATGATCACCAGATGTCCATTACAGGTATAGTAAATAACTATTAAAAATCAGCCTCATTCATTACAACTCAAGTATTTTGCCAGATTTTTTTATTTTACATTTTATTTCACAGTCTGGTACTTAACACAGACCCAACTGCGGAATTCTCTCTTCTTGATTTTTTTTCTCCTCTTTTCTTCTGCCTTTATTAATATCATCACAGCAGCTCTGATGCACATAACTTTTACATTCTGCTCTTTTAATAGCTGCCATCTCTTTCATGTTTTTGTTTTGCCGTTATTTTCCAGAAACTGCAAAAACATGTAATAAAAAATTCTGCTGGGACACCAGGCAATTGTTTTCATGTGACACAACAGAGGGCCCTGGGTGAGCCATAAGCTACTCTTAAGTGTTTTCATTTCGAATTAGAAATCCTGCAAGGAGACATCAGGGCAAAGTGAACTGTGAATGGGCGGAGAACTGCGAGCGCTCCAGCTCTGACCTGAGGGGAAAAACGCAGCCCTGCCAAGAGCACAAAAGTATGAAATGACAGCGGCTAAGCTGAGCATTCCCACATTAAAAGCGTCAGCTCGTTTGCATGGAGGCGAAATGGATTGCCTCTGTGAGATCAAAACTGCAATGTGCGATTGTACTCTGTGATGTATTTGCTTGCTGTGAGCGTTTAGGGCCTCGTAAGACCCCAGGCAGATGCGTAGAAGTGAAACGTGGGGGTTGATGCTTAAATGTGCATCACTCATGCCTATAAAATGCGGCGCAATGTTTTAGAACTGATGCACTTGACTCGGGCTTAGCGACACCCTTCATAACGTTTCCTTTCCTCTTGTTTAAATCCGTCTCACTCCTCCACCTGGTATAATGATTGTGGTATTAAGTGTCTAAATTGCAGTGTAATGAGAAGGCTTGAGGTGCAGTAGATTTCTGCATTCATTTTGGTGGAATTATTCGGGCAGAGCCTCAAAGAAGCGTTCACTTTTACGAGAGTTTCTGGCACGGGCCTCTGGGGTCTAACATAAGAACACTGTTGTTGTTTTGTATCAGTGTGAATGTGACTTCTCAGAGCAATTTAACTTGGAGAGAGAGAGAGAGAGAGAGAGAGAGAGAGAGAGAGAGAGAGAGAGAGATTAAAAATGTTAAGAAAGTAATGTAAACCATGTAGAATAATGATTATTAGTGCGATTCAAGCTTAGACAAATTAGCCTAATCATTCATTTTAAGAAGGCAGGAAATCTTTAACATGACATCATTACGCGCTGTTGTCATAAACCCTTAGGCTCAATGGTCATCTGTTTTTACTGTGCATTAGAATAGTGAGACATCTTTAAAGTTTACAACTGCTGTGTTGTGGGGGGGGGGGGGGGGGGGTTGTGTGTGAGTTAAAGTGTTTGTGTGTCTATGATTACTGTGTTTTGGAAGAATTTGTAGCCTTTAAACAACAACTAATGGTCAAAACAAGAGGCATCATACAAGCGAGTGTCATTCACAAACTCTCTATCACACACGGTACCGACTGACAGTAGGTGTTGGTGATTTATGATTTATTTATTTCACAAATATTTAATGTCTCTGACATTTTTCAGCAGAAAACAAATAGTTCCCAGAAAGCCACAATCCTATAAGGTCATGCAAGATTCTAACCTTCTGTTAAACTTCTCATGTAAAACGATAACATCATATACGTTATATATCATTTGAACGCTTTGCCGTTCAAAATATTTAAAAGATCAATTCGCCAAATCCACAAGCAGTAGATCCAGGCCGTTTACTTCACTTCCCGAAACCGCAGGAACAAGCAGGTCCCTGGACTGCTCTGCATCTCCTGTCCTGACATCTCTATCCCATCCAGGCCTCTTACCAGAACCCAAATGGTTATGGCCGCCCTGTGTTCTCCGCTGTTTGTGGAGTGAGTGAAATAACAGTTTGGAATCGCCCACAAATCTCCAAGGAGCGACCGAATTTGCAGATACCCGGATCCTGAACCAGGAATCTGGGTAAATAGGCTGTGAAATGCCTCAGTAGGGTTGTTCTAAGTTGTAGGAAAATTCTGATAATCTTTTTCCTCACCTTGTAAAACCAGGCTTGGCTCTTCAGTGCTAATAAGGACTGACGTTTGTGTTGTGTCAGGTTGCGTATAGGAGAGAAAAGAGTTTATACCAAGATTAGAGCTGATCCTTTAAGTGCAGCTGTCTGAACGAACTGGGTCCATTGGTGCTTCATCAGTACTGAAGCTGTCTTAAAAGTGTATCGGTACAAAGACTATAGGTATATCTGACATTAACCTGACCAGGTTTCCTAACACACATGAGCATTTTTCTCTAGAGCTATACCGGATGGACTTTTTAAAACCATTCTAATCTTCAGATTTAGTATTCTGAGAAAAGTGAAAGAAAAATATATAATGAAAAGAAAAAGATGGCATGAATGAAATTTAGGGGCATCTAGTGGTGAGGTTGCAAACTGCAGCCAACGGCTCACTCCATCCCCTCCCTTTCAATGCACTACGAAGGCTGACACAGGACTAAGATGTCATCACGTTTACACTTCTTTCCCGAAGGAGATAACGTATTTACCAAACGCGCTATGTAGAGCAGTTTGTCCTTTTAGGACTACTGTAGAAACAACATGTCGTAACCCTTATAAAAACGTAACCCTTCATTACGTAATGTCTTCACCTCTAAAGACAGTTATTTATATTTTATTGCATTTCTGTCAATAGATCGTCTAAAAAGCCCCAGCGCTGGCAGAGTAGCTACAAACTCTGAGAACTGAGATACCATACAGGTAACATTTAACTTCTTTACCCGATGTTTTGACAGAGTATCACACATTCAAACATGCAGTAAACATGTAAGCAAAACGTAGTAAAACTCAAAGCCCCAAACAACGACTGCATGCGTGCAGCTGAAGAATCTGTTGTGCATTAGAGATTCAAAGCTTTTGGTCGGCGTATAAACTCTAACAATAGTTTCCACAAGACACATGTAGCAGGGACTAGAAAGCGTATTTTTGAGACGAGTCGTAATCACACACATACACATACACACACAAAGACTGTTGGAGTACTTTCACACATGCTGACAGGTGTAAATAAACAGTTTGTCATGTTACTGTATGGAGAAGACTGAGCTCATGAAAATATATTTTGTTGTGCTGATGTTTCTAGATATTATTTTATCGAATTAATTAAATAAATCTTCTTCAGGCCACCTCTTCATGTTTATACTCTTTTTAAATTGCTTACTCTCATGTGTGAAATGTCTGTGATTTTCCTGTGAAATACGATTATGCATGACGTAATTTCAAGCCCTTGTAATCTATTTGAAATAATGTAAATTGTATGAGAAATATGGATTTGATAAGTGCCAGCAAAGGTACATATTTTAATATGAACCCACTGAGTTGGTTTTGTCATACCAACCGGATACTTTAAAAAGGTTTTTATAGCCTGCTGTATTACACAGACACACACTGTGACACCTTTATAAAACAAACATGATCTCATTCTCCTCTGTAGTCAAGTGGATAGCAGCACAGTGCTGTCACGGAGACAGAAATCACTGCAGGGGAACTGCAGGGGACATCGATGAGTCAGTGTGTTATCACCCACAACAGAGACCCTGAACCGCACGCTGCCATGATCTCACCTCCAGTTAAAGACCGATATCAGAAGAGGTGAAGCTCGTGTTATTGGGTTTTATGGTAGGCAAATAACCATGTACTTGAAGGAATGGTTAACCCAAAATGAAAATTCTTCCATTATGCATAAACCCCTTTCGGAACTTTTTTTGCCGTTCTAGCCATAGGATGTTCAGTACAGTTCACAGTAACCAAGGGTTGACAGAAAGTACAACAGCATAAAAAGTCCAAACTACTTATCGTGTATATTTAGTCCTATAGAGCGATATGGTTACTTTATGCGAAGAATAGGCATTACAATACAATAGGTGTGAGCTTCAGTAGAGGTTTATCTTGTTTGGAAGTTTTTTAATAAACAGTAGAATAACACAAACTGTAAGGACTTTTATTATTCTATATTGTATTATGTGGAACAGCCCTTCACTATAGTCATTTTCTATCGCAGTAAAGTTCTGCGTCCATGATAATAGAGTAAACAATGAAATAATAGTTATTTTTGAGTAAATTATTCTTTCAAAAGAACAACATTTTATTTATTATTTAAAACGAGTCTCTGTGAGCGCTGCATAATGGCTGCAGATGCAAATAGACATAAAAACGTTTGGTGTCACACACACGTCCTTACACAGATCAAATGCCATCGTATGTGCTTAGCATGTGTGAACGATCATTTTACAAACATACGAAAATCAAAAGCAAGCTAGATGTTTTGCTCGACAATGTCGGCCGTCATGTGTCCACTTTCTTTAAAATCCTTTTGGGAAGTCGCTCACCCGAGACAGCACTGCAGAACGAGCGGATCGCCGAACGAGTGTGGTACTTCCCCATCTCTCCTTTTTTCTCACTCTCTAGAACTGTAAATATGTGCAGCTGTGCTTGGATGGGAAACAGCAGTATTCCGAGGAATGGAGAGATGAAGGAAAGACACATGTTAGAATAATCTCGTCGTCTCTCTCTGTGAGTTATGAGCTTTCTCTCTTTCTTGCATTGAAGTCACTAACAATGGGAGGGTTTCTTGAGGTGAGACAGAAGAAATATGAATTCAACATCCTTCAGAACCTTTTGGACGGGATCAAATTTATTTATGCTTGTTACTTCCAAATAGCATGTGATTATTATTACTATCCTTCAGCTGGAGCAGGTTTGAGAGCTACTTTTAAACAATTCTGGCATGTAACTCCCATCCCATGGGAAACGGATTACAGTATAAACTGAAAGAAAGAGGGAGAGTGATGCTCATTCATGACATCACAAAAGACATATAAATAACCTGCTCGCTGCAAAAGTATTTCTGCCGGTTTAATGTTTTTGGACACCCCTCATTGCTGCTCTTGTATAAAGAGAGAGAGGTTTGGGGGGGATTCGCTCGCCCTCTTATATCTAACAGTTAGCTCATAGTGCTCTGCCATGTTTGATCACATCCTGGCAGTTCACAGCGCTAAGCATGTTGCTCGCAGGTGTTTTGCATTTTTGCGCGCAGCGTTGCGTTTATGGCTTTCTGAGACATCTTGCTCACTCCCTCAGTCTGCTGCGCTCACTCAGTCTACAGCAGTTTTGTGAAAATGGATGTGTTGTATGTAGTGATGGGCATACAGATGTTCTGAGGCCTCTGTAATATAATAGCGCCCCCCAGTGGCTTGAATAAATCTTTTAATCCAGTAGGATTAAATCAGGATTACATTTTGAGCTGTGACATGTATGTGTGTTGAAGCACCTACTTGGATTGAGGACACGCGTTAACACGGTTTGGAGTGTTTTTTGAAAGTCCTGAATGTTCACAGGTGAAAAACATCTCTGGCACATCTCCTTTTTTGCCTCGCCATCTCATCTCAAACTGGCAGTACCTACACACTATAATTTCATATAATATTGAATCAGGAGAGAGGAGCAGGCTAGGTGCTCTTGCTCAAGTTGCCCGGAGATCGATATTAGTTTTGGTGTTAAATGACTTGATTCAAAACACGTGTCCAAATCAGATAAAGATCCTGTGGTAAATCACTCATGCCAGCTAGTCAGTTAGTATCTGCTCGGAGTTAGTCAAATGACAGTCTATAATTTATCTCATATTGTGTGGCAGAATTTCATATTTTCCAAAACATACTTGGAACATCCGAATGGCTCGGATTTAATGACAGCTGATTTGTGGTCTTGCCAGAGCTCTGCTTTTTACTGTTATGTTTTGGACTGTTCTGTAAATGATCCAGTGTTGTAAATGAAAGATCTTGAACCATTTAAAAAAGGTCTCAGTGTTTGGTCTCAGATTTAGAGGACTTTTATTTCAAGACTGGTTGCAACTGATGTCACTGACGGGAATATCACTTTTTGGTGCCGTTGAATTATTTGATTTATTTGCTAACAACTTTTGTGTAAAACTTTCTGCTTAAAAGCAATTAATAATGTATTCCTTATTTGATTTCAAAATCAAAACAGATGCACACAAAACGTATTTGTATAAGATCTTGTTAACATCTGTTTTAATTAAATAATATCACAACAGCAAGAGAGCTGTTTTCATGAATGTAACCCCCCTTAATTTTATACAAACTTTAGATTAAACATTTATTAATATTAAGTAATTTAGCAATCATCATTAGTTCATAGAATCATGATCATATAAGCCAATGGAAAAATAAATTTATAGAATTGACTTCTGCAATGCCTTTTAATTATTATTACTTTTTAGGGTTATGTGGACAACAACACACTACACTACAACACTGCAGCATGTTGCAAAATGTACATGGTATACAATTATGTTCTTGTCTTTGTGTACCGATAATAAAAATGCTTTGAATTAAGTTTTTCAAAATTAGTTTTTTATATTTAATAATAATTCGCATTTGGAAGAAATCTATTTATTTTTAGATGTTTTCCCCTGTCCCTGCACAATTTTCTGCTTTCACATTTTCCAGTCTCTAAAAGTCAGTCAATCTCCAGAATTTAAGAAAGGCATGAAGAAATCCATACACCCAGGGGGTGCAGCCAATGTTCAACATGTCCAAGAGATTTCATCCAACAGTAGCAACAAGAGGGAAAATGCCCTATTATTTCCAAATGCAGCAATGAGCATGACGAATGGTCCATTTTCCACAAGCAGAGCTGCAGGGAGAGAGAGAGAGAGAGAGAGAGAGAGAGTCGGGTTGAGGGTCCTCCTGGCTTCCTCGGCTCTCAGCGGGTGGTGACACAGGTAAACCCCTTGTCATCGTTTCACAGAAAATGGCTTCACTTCTTATTGTATTTTCAGCAAAGGCATTTTCCTGCTGCTTCTGCAGAACCATCTGTTGGGGTTATTGAGATTTCACATTCGTAACAGATCTTTTTTGTAAAAATCAATTGTAAACGGAGATTGAATTCTTTAAGGACAGGATTTAGAATTATTGTTGATTGACTAGTGAGGATAGTTTTACATGTTGAAATATTTGTTAAGACCATGTGTTTGAGTTGAAGTGTATGACCCTGTAAAAAACACCTTCAGCTTCTCTGAGGACTTTTACAGTGCAATGGAAAGCAAACGCATTCAACATTTAATTCATAAACATTTTTATTATATTCGTGAATAGACTACAGAAGAAGAAAGTGACAGATGAGGCCTAAAACATCCACAACTTTAAAATGGTACAACACTGACCATGTGGAATAAAAGCATATTGTCTATATCACATACCGGTATGTTTACTGTTTTATGCAGACAATTTCATACATCGATTTATATGTAATGTAGTCAAACATCACACTCCATACTATTAGAAAAAGTAAGAAAAAGTTCATTTTTAAAAGTTAAAGTTTACTACTGATTGGAATGGACTTGTTATAAACATACTGTAAAAAAGAAATCCTAAAGTAGGCCCTAGGTTTCATTTCACGTGTTTGAATTGAGTATAAATGTAGAATTAGTTTTACATTTGAAGTCATGCGTGAACTAATGTAGGAAGTCCAAAACGTGTTGCTCTATTTATTAACCCCGAAATATTTATTTTTCCCCTGTGTATCTGAAGCTGGGACATATTCAGCAGATGATCAACTATAAAAATCATTTTACAAGGGCAACAGCACATTTCACTTTAACTTTCACGTGCACCTGTTCATTAAAGTTGTTGTCTTTCTTTCCTTAACAAATAACTCTTCCACTCGACTCTTTTTTTTCTTGAGACAGAGACTCCCGTGGCTTTAACACCTTCTGTAGGTCTTCAAGAAAACCAGGTGCATCTGTACGTATGTTGATCTGTTCTCTTAGCGGGAGGTGAGTTGGCACCAGGGCCGATGGGGCCCGTACTGGGCGTGCGATTGGGAGCCAGGCAGCACTAAACAGCTTGTGAGTCACATCATGTTGTGTGGAATTTAATATGATTTGCATCTGCGATTGATTAAAGGCGGATTCCATTAGGTAGAGGTGTGTGTGATAGTGTGCGTGTCCAATAAGGAGAGATTTGCAGTAAATAACAGTCAGTTACGATGGAAACTTAAGTCTCACTGCCGTTGTTTAACAGGAGGGATTTTGTACTCCTGCACCTGCTGGCTGAAAGGTAAACATAACATTTTCCATAGTGTATTTTTTATGTAGGGATCTAAATCACTGCCTGCTAAGCCAGCAGCCGGTCTACACAGGGTACCAGTCTATAAGCGAATGACTTGATTTTCCAATCATTTACAAGGACGACAGAGATCCAGATGGCTTACAGCTGAGATGGAGATTTTGAATGTTTTAAGTTGTTTTATTCGTACGTTTGCTTTAACATCTAACAAATAAAAATATTTGTAGCTGTTTAACATGACACTTTAAAACACACCTACTTTTCTAAGAATGGATCTCATCCAGAATTTTTTGAAAAGAAAACAATCCTTCTGTGTGGTGATTCATAGTGAGTCATCTTCTAAGATGTCTCTGTTTGTTTACGGTGAGTATCAAGGAAATCATTTGTTTCGGACCCCATTTTAGTGTCCAGAGAATCCAGTATGGGGTAAACACCTGCAGTTAAAAACAATCTGGTGAATTGTTAAGGCGGATTCTCTTTAGCTCTGCATAATCCCAAATGTAAATGCATTTTGCTTTTCAAGTTACTCTCTTGAATTCAAAACACGTTATCAAGTTTGGTTGTCAACTATTTAAATGCCTAAACTTTTTTAAATTAAAGGCTCATGAAAGCCCCCCTTTTCGGCTACAGTCTACCTCACTGTCATTTTGAAAAAAGCAACTAAAACGGGCACAGTTTGCTACTCTTCCGGCCTTACTCGCATCCATGACGAGTTTGCTTCAAACCAGCAATCGGTCCGGCATGGAAGACGGACTTTAACGAGGCGACTAACATTCCGCTGGTCGGGAAACCCCCTTTCGTCAGTGTCGGAAGTCCCCTTGCTCCGTCTGTTTGAGTTCCGAACTTGACACATTGAGCTGTACTGGTCCACATGAGCTACGGCCCACCAAGAGCTCCATACCGACGCGTCATCAATGTAATATAGTTCATCACAATCCTTTTACGTTGGCCAGAAGAGGATTTTAAACCTGGAAGGCAAAAATAGCCCAAAAAAGCTAAAAGTTAACTAGTTTTCTCTACTGTAATAACTTACAGTTGCTAACATTGTTTTCTATGATGTGCAACACAACCAACTCAGTTAACATAAAAATTGTTTTTAGGTTTGCTTAATGCTTTAACAGCAATGCAAAAACAGCATAAAGCATAAAATGCATTTGGATATGATAGTTCAGATCAATGATTTTGGATAAATGGAGAAATGTTCATTATGTTTCAATAGTGTTCATTATCATAATGTTCATATAAAATCATCTGTCTTGGCAAATTTGAGCACAGTTTGAGATTTCAGTAGAAACAGGTGACTCAAGCAAACGTCCAGTTGCTCCCGATTTAATCTCATTGCTGTCTAGGAGACACAAACAAGACGGTAAAGATATATAATTCGTCAACTTTATACCCTATTGGATGCCCTTTTATAAATCCTTAGTTTTGTTTATCTATAAAAAAACAACATCTGGGGAATGCAAACAAAAAGTGGTATACGACAGTTGGTTGATGTCAAAAGAAATTAATTAAGGCAAGGCTGTTACATTCACTCTGATGCAGAACACACATGCCACATTTTAAAAGGAGGAGATTATGTGTTTGGAGAAGTGCTGACCCATTTTCTGACCAACAGAAAGTACATCGTGTTTGATTGTTCGGCTTTGTTTGCGTTCCTTTATGTGAGAGAGAAACTTACAAACATCTGTCGGCCAAATGAGCTGGTGTTTCATCAGTAGAGTATGCTCTGTTCTGTGCTCACTTTAAATGAGATACTACACAACAACTGCTTGGGTACACATGTACATTTGCCTAAAACACAGTTTATTATCAGTGTGAATAAGATTTACTGCCCATATGTAGATAGAGCAATGCAGTTTGCCGGTTTTAAGCTACAAGCACTGTTGGGGAATGTGACTTGAAAGTTGTGCATAATGATTTTGTGCTACGCAGCATCTGAATTTTCTTTCAGCAGTCGTAGATTTGCTTAATCTATAGCAAATGCAGAAATGCTCGAAGAAAATAACCAGATTAGGCTATGTGTCCAGAGTGAGAATATTTAGAATGAGCTATTTCTATCTACATACACCAGGGTTTCCCTTGCATGGAATTAACCATGTTGTTTCTACAGTAGCCCTAAATGGACAAACCTGTCTACAGAATGCACTTCCTTTGGCAAAGTTGCAATAATGTGACGACATCTTAGTTTTGTGTCAGCCACCAAAGTGCTTCGAAAGGGAGGGGTGATGTGAGCCGTTGGTCGAAATTTGCAACCTCACTGCTAGCTGTCGCTAAATTTCGCACTGAACCTTTAAATAAAGCAGGAAATTATACATTGTCCGAAAAAAACGTTTTACCATGCTGGGGCGGCACATACAATTTGGGTACATAAGTGTACCCTAAGAACTATTGTGTGCCTTTAAAAGTTTAGATAAATGTTTTGTACTCCTAACATAGATACAATAATGTATGCAAAAGGTACAACATTTTATGTTTTGTATACTTGAAGAGGTACAAAAAGGCAACAGGAAAATGTTACATTTTCCAACTAAAAAGCTATAAAACATGTAACATAACGCAGAGACATCAATCTGTTTACATAATGTAAATTTCGCAACCTCTAACACTGAATAGAGGTCTTGGAAACAGAGATATCAGTGATGTTCCTCAAAAACCGTGGGGTTCACCTGTAGTTCGAACCATGTAAAGTTTTTATGTCAAACCAAAGTACCTCCAAATAGCTCTTAGCAGCCCTTGGCCTACCTGTGCAGCCCAAATATTATCCCACCTGGCCAATACTCCCCACTATTCTGTTTCTCCTTAGCTTATCTTATTGTGCCAGGCCTCTTCTGTGGTTAGGCTCTGGGCAGCAGTGTGTTCCCCAGCAGGGCCCAGTCTAATTTATTAGCCCATAAAAGCCTGAGCAGCCTCCAGTAGGGCTTTGATATATTCATCACAATGTGCTGGCTCGTAAAAATACTCAACCCCCCGAGAGATTTCAGCACTTTGTTTACAAGGACCTGTTGCAGGAGGAGGGAGAAAAGAGCAAAATATTTAAGAGAAGGACTGGAGAACAGGTGTTCCGGGAACAGGTAATTAATTTTCACCTTGTGGCTTTGAAAGATATGTTTTGGTAATTATTATTATTTTACATCTTCGAGGCTTTAAGAGATGTGTTCCCAGAGTTTTGATGCTTCCCGTGTAATTTTTATGGTCAGGTGTTGAGAATCACATGCTGGTTTCTCAAGGAACGCTTATTCTGGACCCAGGCTTAGACAAGTGTTGACGCTGATATGAGCAGCTCGACTGTGTAAAGTCCACTCTCTGTAGACCGCATTAATAAATTCCAACATTATTGACCCAGTCAGAAGACATAAAATTCCCTGCCTCAAGACAAGAAAGCTGATGTTGGGCAGTAAATGTTCTTTCTGTCCGTTACTTTTTTACTTAGGCGAGTGTGCCAAACAGATGTACTAAATCTCCATGTTTGGATCTGCAGTGCGGTCCGTAGCATATAAGTAGAGTAGCTCAACACCACCGCAAATGATTGCAGATGAAAGTAGCCTACAGTGCTTGTACTGCCTGATTCTTAGACGCTTGACTTGAGGTTAGAGGAGGTGACGCTATAGCTGAAAACACTACAAATGTACCACCACAAATTAGACTTGACATCACCAAGTCACCTTCAGCCTTTAGGATAAAGGTTGCCCTGTGACTCTGACTGTACTTAGATGATGAGTTTGGCTTAACGTAAGTTAAATTGTTTCCCCGTCCCTCCCGTTGGCTTTTTAGGATTAGAGGCTATGCAGATGTTAAGTGCCTTTACAGAACTCTACTTGCACTGTACGTACGAGACCTAAATTTGGCCCGACATAACACAGGCGCTGGTGTGTATGTGGAATCATAGGCAATGTACTGAACCTCATGTGATTTTGATGTACTTTACCTTCCACCCACGCCGTCCTGACGAAGTCTCGCCTTTGCCGACGGTAGCTGAGCGTAATGGCAGCTTTTGGCAGGGAAAGGCTCTTGATTTCGCCAGACAGCATTTCTGCTGTGGTTTGGCTTATGGCATCTGGGGGATTTGAGACATTGGAAAGGCATTTCCCTGTGTGACCACATGGATCTGCCCTCCCGTGTAAGTCTGAGGCAGGTTTTGGCACCCAGGCACCACTAATGAAAGATTTCATTTCAGTTAAAGGCTAGCTATAGGAGGGTCGTTCGCTTTTCGTATGACATAATGCTGATCCCCAATGTCGTGTTGTTTTATTTGGTTACCTAGCTGTGTTGTCCAGGCCACACGGGGACGGATGACAAAGCCAGAATCTTCCTACGCTTGTAATTTCCTTTGTGGATAATCATCTCCACATCCAACATAAGGCCTGAATTATCAAAGCTCCGAACCAGCTGCTTTCTGCCACTTGTGATTTTTTCTTTTTAGCTGTTTGTTGCTATCGTTTTGAATTCTCACAAATGGTAATATTTGCAGTTTTGTACCCGTGAGTGAATTTCCCCAACACTCCCATTTCAGTCATATTTGAGATAGACACGTAATATTTGATGCTCTCACAAATATTTTTAGGTTACATTTAAATAAAATGTATATGCTTAAAAGGTTCTTCACAGCGATGCCATATAAGAACCATTCTTGTTTCCACTAAAGGACATTCAATCAAAGGTACCTTAAAAAGACCTTTTCTCAAAAAACATTGAGTAGAGTGCATTGCTTTGTGACCCCCAAATAAAGAGTTATAATCTTTGTATAACATTTCGTGATGGTCTTCATCGTGGTCTTATTTTTCTGATGTTTGATTGCATAAATTCTATAATAAAGTTATATATTTCATATAATGCCACAAAACCCTTGCATATTTTGAAGGCAATCTATTGAGTAAGAAGAAATTAAGGTACTATGAAGTTTGTCAAACATAATTTGGATAATTGATTAAAAATGACAAATGTCAAAACCTGACGCCGTCAGGCTAAATCGGCTAAAAAGCTGTGGTCTTTTATGTGTGTGTGACATGTTCTAAAGCAGTTTGTTCCTGAGCTTTAATAGATTTAGTCTGTGGGTATAGGGTCACTGGTTCCCCTGAGGGAGGTTATTGCCTTGTAAACTGTGTTAACATGTATGTTAATGTTACTGTATTTCACTTCAGGATATGAGGTCCCAAATGTCCTTTAGCAACTATGTAAGATTTACAAAGAATACATGTCAAATTTACAGGCCTTTGTGATTTGTTTGGCAGCACAAAGAAACACAGTTGACTTAACTAGCAAACATTTTAAAAGAGTGACATCACAATTTGTTGCAATAAGATATGTGCCTTTTAAATTGAATGTAAAATTACGTCCCAATCTTGGTTTAATTCATTGACTATAGCTATGGAACAAACACACAACGTATCAAATTACTGTATGCCTTGATAATTGACTGGCTGTTTAGACATGAGATAAGAAACATGCTAGCCAATAACGTGCAATTAGCAAATGGGCACATGAGGTCAGTTGGGGGAGGAGCCACAAGCACCAAGACTGGCGTAAACTTTAAACTTTGTGTAAGGGTGCACCTCAGAGCTCCAGACGGCCTGATCATTCTGGCTGATAAAAGACCACAGATTGCAGCTGCTAGCAGTAGCTCTGGATTGATTTGCTGCTTGGTTAAGGGGCAAAGAAAAACACCAGCCCCGGTCTCAAGTATGCTGGCGGTCAAATCTGGAGCATGTTTGCTTTACTGGTGCGAGCTCGGACACTGGTCCGCATTCCACTGACCCCCACTTCGCTCTGTTTTTACAGGAAATAAACAGAGGCTTGTTGCGACGGTGTTATCACTCCTCGCCTCTTTGGAGCGCAACCAAGAGCTACAAGCTGCCCAGTGACGGGTGAGGGAGGAATTCTCATCAGGTAAACGCACAGGGTCCTTGTTCAAGAGGACGGGTGACTGAGTTTAGGTGGCCGTGTTAAGTATAAAACAAATCAGTACCAAACGCTCCAATTACTCTCTGATTGGACTAATCAGATTTTTTCCTTCACACATGGGGGGGGGGCATTCTGCATTTCTAAAGCAACATGTAATTTACCAAAACAGGAAAACTGCCTTTAATATTGCTAAATCTAACACGTATGACAGAATGGTGTATACTTTACACAGTAAGGTAATAGCTACCGTGATGATCCGTTGTTTTTGATCTTTTAATAATACACCTTATACATTATTTCATCATTTACTCACTCTCTTGCTTTTTCAAAACTGTATGATTTACTTCTGCAAAAGCTCAAAGACGGCATTGTGAAGAATGTTGGTAACCGAACAACGGTGGTACCCATTCACTTCTATTGTATGGACACAAAACCTATGCAAGTCAACGGGAACAACACTGTTTTTCTGTTACCAACGTGCTTCAAAATATCGAACATATAGTTTTTTACCTTATTTTTATGATCTTCTGTATGCACACATCAGTATTGGGAAAGCTGAGGATCAAACCCATGTCCTCTGCACTGATAATACTCTTGCTACAGGATCACTCCTTTAAAGAAAGATCCCTACAAGTCATCTCTTACCTTACTGTCAAGTTTTCATGTGGTTTTTCGTAGCATTTCTGCGGTCAATCAAGTCAAGGAGAATTTTGCAGTTGTTTGTTTGGAAGAGTTTTCGAGGTGTATACCGAGTTGCTCGCCAAGCCTCAGTCAAATCAGTGTCGGTGGCCACATCACACACGCACACACTCGGTGGATCATTACAGTCCACAGCTCGCAGGAACGGGCCTGCTGATCTGTGTGTACACAAAGTTAATGGGTCAGATTAGAGGAGAGCTGTACAGTAATAGCTGCCGCCTCGGTTGTAACACTGTGGTTAACCCAGCGAAGCTCATTAGCTCTGTCCCTGAAAGGCAAACCATTTGCATTTCTGTCTCAATGTGGGAACAATTTAGCCGTCTAATTGGACAGATCAACGAGAGTGCCGTCACCACATTTCTATCTTTCTTACATTTTGCCTTTCGTTAGACTGCCTTAGACTATGCTCTCTCTCACGCGCTGGATCGTTTTAGCTGCCGCTTTGAAATATGTTAACTTAAGCAGCACGAGTGTCTAAACATTTTCTTGATTACCGTACAATGGACAAAGAGATACGTGCACGCCAACTGCTATCAGTGCAGCGACGTTTCAGAAAGATAAGTTCTTGTATCTTGTTACCTTTCTAAATCATAAAGTAAACTATTTTCTGTTTGTATTTATGTAGACGGGCTAGAGATATCTTCTCAGCGGGGTGGTTTGGCAACGCAGACGATCCCTTGTGAGACAGAAAGAAAAATGACAGGCAACATAGAGAGGAATGAGGTCTCGTTTGGCCAGAGACTCACACCCACCCACCCACAAACACAGAAGAGCGAAGACCCAGTTGGCTGAGGTTTGGGATAATGCGCTGCAGTGTGGGAAACCTCATCACTTATCTTCATATGGTTATCAGTAGAAAATTAAACAGTGCACACTGAAAAAGTTTAGTAGACACAGAGAAATGTATACTCATACACGCATGCCTTATATAGATAAGAGCGCTTTATCATGTCTAGGTGTAATAACCCTTTTTTAATAGACTGTTAGTTTATGGACTGCTGTATAGACCGTTTCAACTTCCGGTTTGTTTTTTCGATAGTGCCTCATGATGTAACTATTTATATTTTATTTTATTGATTGTTATATTAATTAATATTAATTTGTATTCTTATTTTACTGTCTAATAACAGTATTAAATAAATGATTTGTTGAATTTTGTTGTATTTTCCTTTAAATAATTTGTTTTTGAATGGGTCCTGCATTTTTTACGCATTTAAAGAACCCGTATGGTACGCTTGGTATCACAGTCTAAATTCAAAATATTGGAGAGACAAGATTAGCCAAGAAACGGTTCTTCTCGGTTTCTTTTGATTGTTATAAGAAATAATCTACAGGCACTCTATTGTTGGGGAATGTGTCCCGGAAGTTCAGTTGGGGTCACAAAAGTACGCATGCGCAGTAACAATTGTTTATGTTGTTAAGATGAAACCGTATATAAGAACAAACAGTAAAATAGTTACTGTAACTAAGCTGTCTAGATACTGTTTACCAAGATTTCTTTCACCAAGGGAGTTTTTCCTTGCTGTTGTATTTGGACTGATCTTTGGGTTTTTAGGCTTCGAACCTTGCGAAACTGTCTAAGACAATGATTTTGATCAAAAAGCTGACTTGAATTTAAACAGATTGGCATTCACAGATGAACCGGAGACCTCCATCTACTTGGCGTCCTTTCGTGAAAGCTAATGAGAAGAAACCGAACATGTTACCGATCCCGCTTTCAGTTTCGCAGCTGAACCTTTAATGACGCTGTAATCTTGTTAAAATTTTCCTCTTCTCATTATCATGATCTCCGCTGACTATTCTGTGCCTCAAGAGAAAGTTCAGTCATGGCTTGTTTTCCTGAGAGGCTGGGAAATATGATTTTCAGAGGATTTAAACATTCAGATTGCCATATTAATCAGACTCATTTGAGAGATTAGCAGAATCCCTCGGAGAAACAAATGACTGACTTCAGCCGAATCCAAACTCTCTCATTGTTTTCTCTCAGACAACAGGGAGGAAGCTTGCGACCTCTGCTCCTCTTTCTCCATCTTTTCTCTATCTATCTCTCTATCGCTGACATCACAGTGGAAGCCTTTGACTTCCTGTTCCCTGGGCGCCCTCAACTTCTGGAAATCTTGCGCTGAACTTTTGATGTCTTCCGCAGTTTTGGCATAGCTGAAGGGTGTAGGTGATTGAGCAATCTCATCTCTGGTCACAAGAGACGCAGACATCATGAGGCATAAGTTGTTTTTGTTGATAGGATCATGGAAAATGTGAACATGAAGTTTCAGATGGAGCTCTAATCAGAAGCCTCGGAGTCATCTCAAGCTTAGCCTGCTGTGCAATACTAATTTCATTGAGATTTGTTTTGATTTGTTTTGATTTTTGTTTTGAGATTTTATCCGCAAAAAAATGCGATATGTTCTTTGCGCGTACGTGGGAGGGAAAGCCAGAGAGAGAGAAAGATCCATATGGATGCTATTTTTGATTTATGAGAAAACATTTCTGTTTTATACCTTCCTACAAAGAACCAGATTACAACTGAACAGGCCCCAAGTACTCAGATAAAATCGCGAAGTAATCCCAATCTGGCAGGAGAAGCAAACAAAGGAAAGATGGAAAGACAGACATAAAGAAAGAACGAGCCGAGAGGGCGAGTGGCATGGCAGAAAATAGAAAACAAGGCTAAAGGGAGAGATAGGGAAAGAGAAGTTTAAAAGGAAAAAGATGACCTACTGAAAAGATGTAATGTTGTAGGTATGCCTGTCATCACGGTCACTCTTCTAAAGTTAGTATGGATACGAGGACATCTGGTGGAATGAGCAAGTAATTTACAATACATTTGTCTTGTTATATGACCACTACCACTAGTGACAAAGGTTGCATTTTCTTAAATAAAACAATATCAATATTCCACATTTCACACCAGAATGTTGTTTATTCTATCATATTCCCAGGTCTATAATAAATTCGATTTTGAATCCCATATTTTCAATGTTATCTTTTTGGACTGTAAATTTGGATTGGTTGCTTAACAAAATAATCAATAATTATTTAAAGCTGTTGATATTTTTGCCATTATTCAGGCCAGAGAAACGGTGAGTGTTGTCAGATCAGCTCAGGATTTGATGGACAGCGTGGCAGAGGAGCAGGTTTCACTCCGGTACAGTAGAGCCTTTGTTTCAGATCTTATTATTGTTTTTACTGAAGCTCTACCACAGGGAGCTGAAACGCACCCAGTGATCACACACACACAGTGCAGTGGCGATGAGTGTAAACGTGAGAACTTTCAATATTGCTTTTGCAAAGCAGACATTGATTTGTCAAGAGTTTGACAAAAACGTAATGGTGGATTCCAACTTATTCTGCGTTTGTACATGCACATATCAGAGTTCACAGCTAAGAGTTCACATGCAATGCCAAAGGGAATAACACGCACATTGTTTTTCTGTGTCAATTCCAATTAATGTAGATCCTGGATTAGAAAGCCTTTCAACAATTACTCTGTTTGTGTGTGGTTGGAGGGTATTAGAAACTTTACAGTGATTTGATCAAAAACAATGACAAGGCGTTATAATAATAATGCATCAGTGTTCCTCATAAGAAATTATACAGTATATTAGGAACTCCACAAACTTATAAACTGGCTCAGACCTGAAACTGTCTGCATGTCACTCATTCACTGAGCTTTATGCAAGATAACCAAATTTAATCTAAACCTTTTTACAGAGAAGTCCTATGAGTTTAAATACATTTAGAATGATTACATTTATTTTTTAAAGGGATAGTTCACCCAAAAAAAAATTGTTATCATTTACTCACGTTTAAGTTGATCCAAATCTGTATACAGTTCTTTGTTCTGATGAACACAGAGAGAGAAATTTGGAAGATTGCTTGTAACCAAACAGTTCTTGGACCTCATTGACTACCATAGTAGGAAAAATTGCTTTATAACTTTTTTTGTTCTGTTGAACACAAAAGAAGATATTTTGAAATATGTAGGACAGCAAACAGTTCTGTGGCACTTTTGACCACCATTGAAATTTTTCCTACTATAGTCAATGGCGTCCACGAACTGTTTGGTTACAAGCATTCGTCCATATATCATTCTCTTTGTTCAACCAAATAAAAACATTTATACAGGTTTGGAACAACTAGAGAGTGAGTAATTCATGACAGAATTTTCATTTTTGGGTGAACTGTCCCATTAACTCTTTCCAGTCTTACATAAAAGTGTCATTTAGTTTTTTTCCTTTAAGTGTCAAATCAAACACACAAGATTGTGCGACATCATATGCAGTAAAGGATTCATCTACACAGCCATGAAAAATCAACCAATCATCTTAGTAAAAAGAATGTTGGATTAAGATGTAGCTTTACGCTATATACATCTTGCAAACATTTTAAAGCTTTTGGGGAAGGAGTGGACTGCGGTTAGCCTGTCTTGAGCTTCATAATCAGAGATCATCACCGTCGATGATGTGCACTGAAACTTGCCCATGCACCCATGTTCAGGGTTAAAAGGCCAAAATTAAGGTCGGCCTTCTGGGTATTAATTTACCAAATGGCTGTCCTGCCTCTTTTCCCTATATACTGTGAGGATAGTTTGATGCTGCTCTCACTGATTACACCAGTGACAATAAGTGGAGATGACAGCCCATGCAAGGCAGGAGCTTCCTGCTGACCTCTCCTTACCCCCTGGGCCCTGACGGAGTGTGTCTCTCTGCTTCTAGAGACCCTACTTATCTCCCCTGTAAAGAAAAGTGCTGGCCCTTCTTTCTCAGCTCTAATCAGTTGTTTCAGTCCTGTGGCTGAGATCCTCTGGTAACGAACCAAAACTAATTGGACAGATCCAATCGCCGTGACAATCGGGTGGTCATGGATACCAGGTTACCAGGGTCTGATATTTGATAAATAGGTGGGAATGAAACACAGACAGCAGCAGAGATATGTCAGACACATAATCATGTATGTGCGATTGGAAACATATGAACGCTTTGGACATGCATGTGGACATTTGCACACTCGTGCCTGAATGCAACAAGAATAGCAGTCAAACTTTCCAGAATGTGGTATGATGTTACAGAGAAAATTAACATAAGACTATACCGGTCTTTTTTGTAGCGTGTAGTAAACACTTTAAACAACATATTCGTTTAAACACAGATTTGATGTCTGTTTTTTTTTCATTTTGAGTTCTACTTCAGGGGTTGTGCCAAATGCTGCTATGAATTTAGCTGGGAATGAAAATTGATTATGTTGGTTTTTTCAGAGCGTGTTCTGCATTTAATGAAGAAGAAATGAAATAATTATGTGCAGTGAATATATTCTTCATGCTACATCCTCCATTTTGGCATTTGACTTATTAATCCACATTTTCTTTGACCTACAGCAAGCAATCACAATAATTATCTTTCAGTCTTTAGAATCTGATGCAGACTTTGTTTTCTAAATACCTGCTTAAAGGTGTTGTTTTAAAAATATATTATTCCTACACTCAATGGAGACATCAGATGTGCTTTGGTACTTTGCATCCTCAAAAAGAATGAACGATTTTACATTAGCATGTCCTTCCATCTGTTCCCTCAGGCCAGCTTTCCCAGAGAAAAACGATCAAGGGATAAAGGGAATGAAAATATATATAGAAGTAAAAAAAACATATGAATAAAAGAACTACAGCCGAAGGGCTCAATGCAAACTGTTCCTACTGTGCTGCTACACAGTCTACTGTTCTACCACCTCGGAGACACAGCGAGAGCGAGAAAAGGGAATGGAAGAGACCCCAACGAGGACACGCGGGGTCCACCCAAAAGAAAAAATGGCCACAGAAAGAAAAGCGAGTGAGAGATTGGATGACTGAGCTCCTGCAGGGAAAATAAATGAAGAATTTAGGTAGAGTGTAGACTTTTTACTCAACAAGAGAGAAACATTGATATAGAAATAAAGAGGCGATGAAGAAAGAAAAGGAGGGAGAGACCAGAAGCAGAGCTCATATTGATGTAGTGAAATGATACTGTGTGTATGTGTACAGGTTAGGTTGTAGGCCTACTTGTGAGGGCTGAAATTCTTCATAATAGTAAAACATGTCAAAAAACAACTTGTGACTGCTGAAGTGGCTCCTACTAAAATATGGGTTAACTCTTTAAAGGCCAGTGTGTAATGCAATATAATATACTACTCAATAAAACAGTTGGGTTAAAATTGACCCAACGGATAACCCCTTCTGGGTTACTACAGCACTTACCCATTGTTGGGTTATTTTAACCAAATATATTGTTTAACCCAACTGTTGAGTTATGAAATAACTAATTTGTTGGGTTATTTTTGCAAACATGTTATTTATTATTTTATTATTATTGTTATATTTGAAGAGTTTGTTTCCAGAATGAGATAACTTGGAATTGGAATGCACAATAAAAAAACATATATTTTTTAAAACATCTTGTTTCATTACATATTTGTTTAAATGTAAAAAATGAAACAAGTAAGGTCCTTTTTCACATGACTGTACTGACAGGAAGTTTTCAGACATTAACCTCTTCCCTGCAAATTTGTCAGTTAAGGCTTCGGGCTCAAAATTTTCTGAAGATTTCCTTCTCATATAATATCTCTAAAAGATAGATACATTACCTTATATTGAAAGCTTGTCACTGAGGGTAATTTCTACAATCCTGTAATTACTAGAAAACGAAACTGCGTTTGAAGCAAGCCCCCACTTCTTTGGTAAATAAAAGCCCAAAAGATTATTTGCTGCTATCTGCTTTAAAATACGATAAAAGTTGTAAATGTAACGAAATAAAATGAACACACTTGTCATTTGATTGACGGAACTTTTGACCGAGTGGCGCTGCAGCGGTCGGGAGCCCTGACGCTTCGATGCGCTGGGTCCTAAATCCCGAACTAAAATGTCTACAAATAGCTAATGTTTTACGTTCACTTACCTATACGTTTCGGACAAAGAAAATCCATGCGAGGGCGCATCTCAAACAATAATTTTTACCTTCGTTTGAAATAGGTTGCTTATAAGTCGAGAGTCAGCCGTGCAGTTTATAAAAACAGTCGACAGAAATGTAAAGTTACGCTTGTGTCTATATGAAAAAACACGGCATACAGACATGCACATTTAATAAGTATTAGTAATAATATAATACCTCTCGTCTGTCAGCATTGAAGTCGTCCGTTTAAATTTAAAATATAGCTATACCCAACTGGCTGGGTTGTTACAGAAAGGACCCAATGAACATCAGAAATATCCCAAGAGAACGAACCAATATATCTAACCAAACTATTGGTTTACAAAATAACCCAACGATTTTAGAGTGATACAAAACTTTGTTTTCAAAGCTGTATGAAGACCTAACATAATGAAGTGTTATGTTACCTTAGAATGAGCTATTTCTATCTACATACACCACTGGTCTCCTTACGTGGAATTAACCATGTTGATTCCATGGTAACCATAAACGGACAAACTGCTCTAGAGCGCATTTCGTAAATACGTTACTTCCTTTGGCAAAGAAGTGAAAACGTGATGACATCTTAGTTCTGTGTCAGCCACCATAGTGCTTCTTAAGGGAGGGGGAGCAGTGGAGTGAGCCGTTGGTTGCACTTTTCAACCTCACCGCTAGATGCCGCTAAATTTCATACACTTGACCTTAGTCAATGACAGTTTTCTTCACATCGACTGTGTTAATTAATGTAAGTTCAGTCTAAAGAGAGTTTCTAACATTAAGAAATACCTGTTCTGTATTAACCTTTCACCTCAACTTTTATTTGCTTGTCTTTTAAACAGGTGTATTCAGGTGACATTACAGATAAGCATTTGTGTAATTAGGTGTGGTGTATCAGGAAGCTACAAGCAAAATTGCAAAGAGTGCTGGAAACAAACACCATCAGACACCACTATGTTCCAAAAACCAGACAATACTCTTTTCATCAACAAACAATGTGTGTATGTTATATGTGCACATATTTGCTGACAGGCGGGCACGCCTCTGCAGGTATTTTTTCAATCCCATTGGCACCTTCTCTCATTCAGTTACCTGTCTGTTATTGCAACACTTGGCACTGTTCAAATGAAACATTATACCAAGGATTATTTTCTGTTGGAAAGCTATATCTGTTTATGTTCTTAATACCTGCTTTCTTGTATGAGATTTTGTTCAGACAATGTAACGACATGGTTTTAATTCTCATTATGCCTCACTAAAGCAAGCATTAGTTCAGTTTATCTTTTTGGACTCCAGAGACAGTTTACATTTACTCAGATTAACTCTCTAAAGACCATTCTCATGCCTTTGAGAATCATTTCATTAAAGTCTTAGCACATTTCTATGAAGTCACAACACAAAGGAGTGAATTAGTTCTAATCATAAAGTTGTCATCGGCAGCGCTGGAATGTTCCGAGTTGCTGTGGGCAATGAGTGTGAACCTTCACTCTTTTAGACAGATTACATTCCATCCGTGGTTTAACAGCCTATCTAAACAAATACTACCAGGTGAAGTGTTTTAATCAAATACACACACTCTCTCTCACACTTCAGGAAGGGACGTACTGTATAAAGGGTTTTAAGGATTCATAGATCTTGATTGACTGAAGTCGTGGATTAGTTTTGGCCCAGGGTTCAGGGATTCAGTCACTGTTTACTGAAACCCCAGGTGTGAGAACTCAATCTACCGGACATATAGGCACAGTCCCAAACAAGGCTTTCTTGAGCACATGTAGGCCTATAGGCCCACTTTTGCACAAGCACCAACGTCCAACAAAAACACTTTATATTTTGTATATCACTCTGTGCATATGTTTCAATCTAGTGCCTCTTTGTGGCTGCCTGGCCCAAATCTACCTAAAATCATACTTATGAGTTACTATCTGCCCCTTTGCTTTATACATACCCCACTATCAGCCTCAGGCTAAATGTTTCTGTAAGACTAACTCTGCTGCCAATTATTGGAGAGGCTGTTTCATTTTGATGTGGGTAATTTAACAAGAGTCCCATAAACGTCTGCATTTTTCTTTCAGAGTGCTGTAGTTTTGTCTCTCATTTCTTTAACAAGCTGGAAAACACTTCAAGAGGCATCTGACTCCGACACATGCAAACCAGCTGCAACAGGTCAACACAAATGATCAACAACAGGAATGGAGCATGTTGGATCTCTTACTAAACAGAATAAAGATTTTTCTGTTTCAAACATGGGTGCCCCAGTAAAGCAACGCCATTGAGTTGAAAATTGGATAAATATTTGGTCAATTAAATGCAATTTGGTTCAGTAAATGCAATTGATAGGTGCATAATTATCGTCATCTGAGAAGGTTCCAACAATTGCTCACTTTATTTGATGCCAATTTTGACACAGGCAGAGAATATTCAGAACACTGCTCTAGCACCTCAAATGAAAATTAATGCTGGTTTATTATCCTGTCCCGCCATCAAAACCATTAAGCTGATGTGTGTTTTTTTTATTAAGAGGTTAAACAGATGCACATCTGATTGACATGTAAGAGAAACAGTGTGCCCTCTAGTGTTACGGAGAGTTACTCTTTAAACAGTATCACATACATGGTAAAAAATGACTTGCACATTAAGTTAACACATTTTCCATTACATTTAACCATTTTAACCAACTTCAACATTACTTTATAAGCTGCAGAATACGAAATGCAACTTGTTTTTTTAAGGCAGCATAGTATTAAAAAACACTATTCAAAATAATAGTGAGGCTGCATTTAAACTAAAGTTTTCAAGTTGAAATAGGTGGATTTTTCACTAATAGACACTGCAATGGTGAAACAAACCACTTTTCAACCTGTTTTAAATACGGAACATGAGATGCATTTACGGCAACAATGGCATATAAAATATGTTTCTCTCCAGCAGAGGTGGGAAGATCAAACCGTACAGCTTAGGATAAAATGCCAGCGCAACACAACAGAGGGAAATGAGAAAAGGACATAAACTCTGTCAAGTGGATGAATTTGCCTCTTATTTACACACACACACAGAGAGAGAATGCTTTATCACAATAAGTGGGCAACAGACCACAGGCGGCGTTCAATCCATCATTTCCACTTCGGCTCCTTGGGATGGCGTTCAGTGGCGTTCAGGGACACTTACCTTGTCTTCACGCTGGCACCCAACCGTGTTTTTCTAACCTTTGGTGTGTTTATGACTCACCCCTGAGCTGAGATGTGTGTGGTTCATTTGTTTCAGCTTCCCTTGTTTTCTCTGGCCTCCAGCCCTGCTGTTATTCATAGGCACCCTAATCACCAGTGGGGAATATGCTTTATAATCATAGACCACATGTTCTCAGAGGCTGGGGTGGTGGGGGGTGCTCTCTGGGAGAATTAAATGAATAAATATATAAATAACTTTTAAAAAATGCCGTATTTGGTAACCACACATCTGTTTTCATTGAACGTTATGGAACAATTTTCAATGATCAAATCAATTACATACATTCTTACACTGCGCTCCAGCCAAGATATTTTCGACTACAGTCGAGTAAGTGCACATCAAACACCGGTTCTTCTGTGATTTTGATGAACATCCGATACATCCGCTGCACCTGAAGGGCCAGTGAGATCCATTCCTACACGCCTGCGGTGTATGTAATCACTTAAAGCTGACTCTTTGACTCACAGGGGAATGATAGTGCATGTCAAAGTCCCTGCTCATTTACTATGGCAGGGAATCTACTAATGGAACACTATGAACACCTCTAAATGAGGTCCATTGAAAGATAAACTGATGACATGACTCTTTTTGCTTTGACAGGTGCTGAAACATCATATCCCAGGTGCACTCGGTGTATATATTTGCCAGTATTTTCCCAACACACCGTAATAATTTATAGAATAGCTCAAAACTAAGAAAAAAGATGTGACTACGGGAACATGCTTTTTTAGGAGAATTAAAGGAGCTATTCTGGGCTAATTCCTCTATAATTCCTCTATTCATGCTGGCTTTTTCTTTTATATTTGGTCCAAGTCATCTACATAACATTTTTAATATATGCAAAAATCAGATTATTTTGAACTACAGCCGTGTATATGTCTTAAAAAGTTGCATCTTTTTTACATAACCAATTCTGACAGTTTTTACGAATAAAATTGCTGTTTCCCTGTGCCTCCACTACAGTTACCCCCAGGCCGATAGGTGGCGCAAGAGTGTTAGCCGGCGTGGATTATTATCCGCAAAGAAAAGTTTAACGGAGTACACACGTGTGTACAAACATGGGCAGAAGAAAGAGAGGAAACCAAGAGGTTAGCAATTTAAATAAAAAACAGAAGAAACATTTAAAGGAGTATGGAGAACAGCATCCTTTTCATGATAAGTAAGTATTACGAACCGTTGTTTAGAACAGCAGAGAGTAGCAGTTAGCATAACGTGTGAGCTTCTAACATAACAGCTAACGTTTAATGAATATTCTTCTGTCGTTTATAGTGTTGTGGACAGGCCCGAGGAAACTCAGATTTTGCGCTTGGTAAGTAGTAACAGTAGAAGTGATGTGCAGATCACATAGCGGTTCAAGCAACCTCCTGCACGATTTTTACTTCTAGGCACTAGTCCAGTGTGAATGAGCTTCATTTGACAGCTGATGTATGTAGAGCTGTTAAATTTGTGGAGTCTACAGCACAGATGCCCCTGCATCCATTTGAATAGCTTGTTTTTAAATTGCTGTTTTTAGTTTTGCCATCTTGGCACATGGAAGCCTCCATGTGTTCAATAATTTTCTTTACTGTGACCAGCCCAACAGTCATCCACAACGCCGGCAACCCGAGTATGAGGAAGGCAGTGATGAAGAACAGCAGTCTGCATATCAGAAACTGCTGTCCACGATGATCCAGGGTGCTGATGTCAACAGTGAAGAAAGTGAAGTGGATGAGGAAGTTCTAGAAGTTGTTGAACGTAGGACTACAGTCTAATTACTAACACAATAATTATTCTCCCAAAAAAGTGAAGTTACAAAACTGATTTTAAATGCCCCTGTTTGGTTCTACCTGAAGGAGAGGGGCAAGAAGACGAGATCGATGATGATGATGATGATGATGATGGTGGTGATGATGAAGAAGATGTAGAGGAAGAGGATGATGACGGAGAAGATTTGGGAGAAGAGGATAAAGACTTGCCCGATGACTCAGAAAATAAAGCACAACCTGAAAAAAAGGAAGAAGAAGACACAGAGGAAATTATAGAGGGAGAGTTTACAGATAAGAAGAACGAAGCTGCATTCTGTTTAGAGAAAAACTTGCCTGCAGAGGGAGAGAACTCTGAAGAGCTGAAAGAGGGTGAGACATTATTTATGTCACAGTGTGAGAAATAATTTACCAGTAAGCTTTAATACTTACCTGAAATTATTCATGAATGTGTACTGTCTATTTAAATGGTGTTCTCTATCTTATTACAAACCCCTTTTCATTAATACACATTTTATACATCAGCAAATCAGACTCATTATTTATATAAGCGATGTGTTGTGTTAGCACTGTCTCAAATTCTAGCACCCTCAACACTATTCTGAGTTGACTCTGTCGCATGAACTGTTAGGTAATAGTCCATTGCAGAGTGAGCTTGGCACTAGGGCACATAAAGAGGACGTAACAGCCACAAAGGGGAGCAACCTTCCCAAACCAAAAGCTGATGTGACTAGGGATGCACCGATACCAGTTTTTCTCTGCCGATCCGATTCCGATACTGAACTTACAAATATCGGCCGATACCGATCCAAATCCGATATCAGTTATTGTTGACCTTTTAAGGTTTAGAATGTCTGTAACTCACAAAGTTATTAAATTTATCTGCTTAAAGTCAAGCTTTGCATATTCATGAAATACATCAAAACTTAGATAAATAATATACACAGTATGACGGACATCTTTATTAAGAACACGGTGCTAAACTTATAATTGAAATAAATTACATTTAATCAAGCTATGGAGTCATCCAAATGACAATCTGTATTTTCCAACCATCCAGCATTTCTTTGATTGAAGCTGAAATCACGCTGCTTCTGTGTGATCCTCGCAACTCTATAGCATGTAGCACAGCACTCTGCAATGCGTAACCAGAATCCATCCCATGCGCGGTTAAACTCAAAAGGGAATGGGACACACGTCGGAGCTCCAAATATTAGCAGTGAAGCTCAAAGATTTTACATCTTTTAACTGATCCGCAACATGCGACGACACTATAAAATAACTTGGGCAAAGCTGTTTCAGAAATGTATTTACGCGATGGTAAACTAACGCGGTTCAGGCGACGGAAGCCTACATTTTCCACAACAGAGAGAGGCTGATTATCTAGTACAATAAATTTCACAACTTTTTCTGTGATTTTTACAGATTTTTTTTGTTGTCTTTGTGAAGTTTTTCTTGCCTTTGAAATAATTCCTGCACGGTTTGGTGCTTTAATTCGTCCTTTTTGCGTTTCGCTTGTACAAACTCTTCGTGATCTTTTCCGTGATGCTTCTGAAGATGTTTGATTAAATGTGTCGTGTTGTAACGCGCAACAGTACTTACACACTGGCAGCTGTGCTGCTTTCTGTTGTTTCAAGCGTGAAATATTTCCACATCTGCGACATCTTCAACGCGCTGAAATTTCCATATAGGCATAAAGTTGGGTCCTGAAAGGTCTCCCCACTAAACTCGCCTGTCGGGCCATTACGCAAAATAAATTTCAAAATTATTATTTTTAAGTAAATGCATTTTTCTCAAAATAAACGAACGTTTTCTATTTACTTAAATACAGCTCCCCGTTCAACAATTGCTGGTAATTTGGTATCGGATTTGGATCGGTTGTGCTGACTCGCGCATGATCGATACCCGATCCATTCAAAAAGGTATGGATCGGAGCCAAATCCGATCCTGAGTATCGGATCGGTACATCCCTAGATGTGACACACTGTGGACCGCATAGACATGCTTGAGGGGATACTTTACCCAGATCATTTACACACCTTCGAGTTGTTCCAAATCGGTATACATTTATTTGTTTTGATGAACACAGAGAAAAATATCTGAAAGAATGCTTATAACCAAACAGATTTTGCCCCCCATTGACTACCATAGTAGGAAAAAATACAATGGTAGTCAAAAGTGCCCCAGAACTGTTTGCTGTCCTACATTCTTCAAAATGTCTTCAATTGTGTTCAACAGAACAAAAAAAATTGTATATATTTTTTTCCTACAACAGGAAAACTCGAAGGTGAGTAAATGATGATGGTGAAGTATCCCTTAAATTGTTCCATTTGGGAGAAAGTCTGAGACTGTTAATTGACTCAACTGATGTATAATAAATGTTTCTTCTCCTTTCGGACTCATTGGTTCTTGCAGACATGTTTGTGGAGCACCAGGAGAAAGAACTCAGTGAAGAAGAAGTGAGTCAAATCTCAGGGGGGTCAAAGTTCAAGACTCAAGTTAAGGTATGTTGTCAAATTTAAGACGCATTGTTTTCTTTTGATTTTGCCAGTTATGACATATACTTGTTAAAATCTTATATAATAGTTCAAATTTAACAAGAGACAAACTCTAACTTCCTGTTTTCTAAAGTGGCCAAAACTGGGCACTCTGCAGTGTGTACGTCAGCTGGAACGTTTCCCTGCTTTGGGACAGCCGTCATCTGCTCCTGTCCCACCTATTCACAAAACCATCCAGGCCAATTGGCACCAGCTAAACCAGTCCTCCCAGTCTGGAAGTGGGGCTGTGCCGGATGTCACAGAGTTACAGAAGGAACTGCTTGGGCTCATGGGTATGTCAACCACTTTCATTGTCATGTGAGCCTACATTTTATTAACTTATTTTAAAAGGACATTTAGCTGTAGTTTTTGTGTTTTGTCTGTGATAGTGTCTTTCATGATTTTGCATAATTTGTTTTTGCAGGTACTTACAAGGATGTGTATTTTGCAAATAGCTCCCCTTTGAGGGAGACTAAGGAAGTGCGGAGTGCCTACTGTTTTCATGTCCTGAACCATGTGTTAAAGGCCAACTCTCGTGTGCTCAGAAATAATGCCAAGTTGAAGGAAAATAAAGATGCTGAAGAAGATTTTCGTGACCAGGGCATTACCAGACCAAAGGTACAAGTGGCTTTAATTATGATTCTTTTTTTTGTTGATAGAAAGTAATCATAAATGAAACCTGACTTTGACACCCAGTGTATAATGTTGAATGTATTGATTTTAAATGCTGAATGGGTTAATCCTTGTTTGTCTTGGCCTTGATGACTGTAACGTGAAGATGTTATCCAATCAAACTATATGTAAATCGCAATTATGTATAGTTTGGAAATGGACAACAATTCACTTTTTTGTTAGGAATAGCCACATACACCTGGGATTACAGTTACATTTTAGTCATTTAGCAGATGCTTTTATCCAAAGTGATTTACAGGGTTCCTGCGCGTTTTGGAAAAGTGTGGATTTTTATTTCAATGTTTTCTTGGTCTGGATTAGTATGGAGAAAGTAACATTTTGTATGGAGAAAATTATGAATTTCCAGACTATTGCCCTATTCGGTTTTCTAATATATTAAATAAGAATTTCTAATAATAAATGTATTTTTATGAAGTTTGGACAATATCTTGACCAAATCTGCTGGAGGACTGTTTGGTGGGATTGGATGTTGGCAGCAGTAACCTTGACAGTCGGGCTCCCCCGACTAAACATGTTAAACGCACGCCCGTACCCCGCAATTTAGCTCCCAGACGTCCGGTCAGTTTTTACATGGTATGCAATAAAAGTCGTCCAATAGTACGAAACTGTGTTTTATTCTGCCAATATTATTTTAACTTTTTATGCTTGTATTTTTATACAAGTGACTGCATGTTTTGTAATTTGAGTTTATGGCTGTAGCTACACAAAATCTCCAGGGAATAGCACTTACATTTGTCATTCCAAACCCAAATGCTCTTGAAAGGTTGATTGTTTTTAAATCCGGTAATTTGTATAAAAATATAAATTGACCATGTGTTTACTCATCACTGATAAACATAAAAAGACAGACATTGTTTTAGCTAATGTTATCTAATTGTGCATTTTAGAACAATTGCAATGTAGATCAATAAAATCTTTTGTTTGGGACAAATTCGGTTTTTGGATCCTGCATACCCTGTATTGGAACTTGGTCAAATTTGGAAAGAAGCCAAGTTATTGGACTTTAGTTATCATTATAGAATTATATTTCGCCAATCCTTCTATTGCTGTAGGTTGAAGGTATACATTTATTTAATTTGACAAATTATTAACATTGCACAAAATTTCAATAAGATGTTGTGCATTGAACATCTTGTATGAGTTCTAGCTTTAACAGTCCGCTGATTATTTGGCAAAATATAATAATAATATACATGTGAACAGTAAACTTCAGGGAAGTCTTTATGTTTGAGTCTGGAAAAGTATAGAATTTTGAAATGGAAAATGTGTAGGAACCCTGGACTTACAAGACGATATGTCATATAGGAGCAATAAAACAATTAGTTAGTATCCACAAAATGCAGAACAATACCTGTTGAGAGAAAGAGAGAGGGTTAGTTTTTTTATTCACAGTAGAGATAGTTTATTTTTATTGTTGTGAGGGATGTGGTTGACTGGACTGGGAAGAACGTTCCACCGGGATGGAGGATTGAATTGTCTGCAAAAGTTAAATTTGTCCATCCTCCTCAAGGTGTTGATTCTAGTGCCAATCAGAGATGGAGCATTGCGTGTGGTCCAGACCTTCATTACTCTAATGGAACCCAAAGGGAAGAAAATTGACGTCAGTAACAAGAAGAGATTCAAGGAAGAGTTTGGGGAAGAGTCAGACAACACACCATCCAACCTGCAGAGACCTGATGATTATCATGCTATCTTCTCTGGAAATGTGGACGACCACTTTAGGATAGGTACGATGAAACCAGAGCACTCCTTTCTGCTGGAGTTGTTGGCCAAACTTTGGTCAAATAGTACTATCAAATCCTTTGGTTTGACAATAACATTGGATTTCTTTCTCTCTTTGTGTCGTCAGGTGTGTCTGTTATGAAACACAGCATGTGTCTCTATTCTCCATTCTACTCCTCTGACATCATTATTGCATCTCCACTGGGTCTTCGAACCGTTCTGGGTGCCGATGGTGAGAGCAAGAGAGATTTCGACTTTCTCTCCTCCATCGAGCTGCTTATTGTGGATCAGGCGGATGTGTTCCTTATGCAGAACTGGGAACATGTGCTGGTGAGTCTCTCTCAGACCAGTTTCTATTAGTCATTGAAACAAATGGCCAGAGTTAAAGCCATGGTAATAATTTGATATTTTAAATTGACATTTTATAATGAAAGAATACCAATGCTCAGTTTCCCATTATCTTTTTCTATATTATGTTTGTGGCAGCATGTGTTGAACCATGTGAATCTGCAGCCGTTGGACTCGCATGGAGTTGATTTCTCCCGTGTGCGCATGTGGAACCTAAACAACTGGGCAGCACACTACAGACAGACACTGGTGTTCAGTGCCATACAAGAACCCCAGATCACCAACATCCTTACCAAACACTGCCACAACTACAGGGGTCAGGTACACAGCAGATTGACTTAACCCCAGTGTTGCCCATTTTATTTCGATCGAGCATTATTTTGGAATTTTTCTGGAAATTCAGTGTAGGATTGATAAGGTTTCTCTGTTTTACATTGTATAATGACTCTTCATAAACAGATGGACATCATATTTACATATATATACATCTAGTATGTGTTCTAATATTCTCTTTTTTTTCAGGTGCATTGTAAGACCACTCCAAAGGTGGGCTCAATCTGTCAGGTACTGGTGCAGTTACCACATGTGTTCCAGATGTTTCACACGGACAGCTTCAGGGATCAGGATGCCAGGTCAGACTTCTGCTGTTTTCATGATTTGACACTAGAGGGCAACATTCATCAGTCACAGTAAATTTCAGCCAGTGGATGTTGGAGTTCCAGTTCATGTAGAGAATTCGAAAAAGAAATTATCAGACATTACATAGCCACCAAATGACATGTAAAGTACATTTTATAGTTAAATGTGGTGTGATTTAAAGGAGTCATATGACATGGCTAAAACAAATATTATCGTTTGTTTTAGATGTATTGCAATCTGTATACACAATTTAAGGTTAAAAAAACCGAAGTATTTTCCACATACCGTGAATGTTTGTATCTACTCTTTGCCCCGCCTCTCTGAAACACGCAGATTTTTAACAAAGCTCATCGCTCTGAAAAGCAAGGTGTGCTATTATTGGCCACCTAACCAGAGCCTAGTGTTGGTCGAATACTGCAAGCGTGTGACAGAAATGTAACGCCTCTTATAGGGTTGGGCCGATAAGTAATTCCAACAAATGTTTCACTTTCGTCACGTGACTCTCACTGCTCTGTGCTGGAAATCACTTCGTGAACATATGAACAAGGCTAAGAGGCATTAAGCTTGCGCTGTACAGACTGGCCTGACTTTTTAACTGTGGAGCTCCCGCTGTATAAAGAGGGCGCACATTTTGCGCAGACCTTACTGACTTTATAACTGTAAGACGCCTGTCTGCGCATCCCGAAATGTATAAAGAAGACAGGTGTCTGACTCGTGTCTGCGCATCCCGTGTTGTATAAAGAAGACGCGAGTCTGCGCATCCCGAATTGTATAAAGAAGATATACGTGGGTCTGCGCAGCTCGCATTGTGTAATGACGGGCCTCACTTTATAACGCCGATAATCACTTTATAATGGCAATGTCATCGTCCAACCCAATTTTGAACAAACCTTATTTTCATTGTTTCTGGGTAAAAAACAACATGCAGGTTTGATCGTGTGTTAGGGTAATACATAGGCTTTATTATTATTTAGGTTCATATATAGCATTTTTTATATATATATATATATATATATATATATATATATATAGCATAATAATAATTCAATACTTGAGTTTACATTTGGGCGGTCTTCGTCAAGTCATACCACAAACTGATGCAGATTTGTGGGGGTGAGGTTACACGAGGCGTTTCAGGCAGGTCTGGATGAGCATTCGATTTTAGATAGAATGCATCTTTTGTTCCGATACTTAAAGTTTTGCAATTTTACTTGTCTCATACATGCATGGGCAACTTGTAACACACCAAAGACAGAAAAACAGGATTTGCGCCATATGACCCCTTTAAAAATTCTAAATATGTCCCAACAGGGACCCTTTCCACTACTGCATTTTGTAAAACCTATCCCAAATATTGAAGATGCATTTCAACTATCCATGATCCTTTAGGTTCCAGTTCTTTGTGGATAAGATTCTGCCACAGTACAAAGACTCTGTAATGTCCCACACTCTCATCTATGTGCCTTCATACTTCGATTTTGTTCGTCTGCGGAACTATCTGAAGAAGAGGGACGTCAGTTTTGCGAGTATCAGCGAGTACTCACAGAGATCAGAGGTTTCTCGTGCACGCCATTACTTTCAGAAAGGAGAAAAACAGTTTCTGCTTTTCTCAGAAAGATTCCACTTTTACAAAAGGTATGCATTTGTGTTCTTAAAATGGCACAGTCATAATTATTAATAATTATTAGATGATTGTTTATGTGTGTGCTTTAAAATGGGTTTAATTTACATTTGTGCATTTGTTTTTTACTTATTTCCTCAGGTACACTATTAAGGGAATCTTTAACTTGATCTTCTATGGGTTGCCTACATATCCTAATTTCTACAGTGAGGTGTGTAATATGCTTCAGGCTGATGTTAGAGAGAGTGGCAGTTCGCCCAGCTTCACCTGCACGGCCCTGTACTCTCGATACGACACACATCGGCTGGCTGCCATCACAGGAGCTGATCGTGCTGCTCAGATGCTGCACTCCAAGAAGCCAGTCCACCTTTTCATCACAGGCGAGGAGAACAACACCTAAAAATGCCTAAAATCTGATCAAATGTGACACTTTACCTCTATGAATTCAATCTTTTATTGGACAGGAATTATTGGAACGTGAAATCTTTTGACATTCAATTAAAATGCCGTTTGGCTGAATGTAAGACCAAATAGTTATTTACAAATTTTTTTTATATTGTATATCCTGTGTGTTGTTCCAAACTCATATGCTGTTAACACAAAAGATTTATGTACATTGATAAAACATCATATAAATATTAAAGGCATATTACTTGTTTTCTGAAGCCACACTGGAGCTTTATGTAATAAACAGCTCAAAGATTAAGTCAGTGTCCAGTGATAATATTTCTCTATACAATCTTAACCACCTTTTTGGGTGAACTTCCCCTTTAACATTTCTCTCAAATTTGGTTTTGATGGTGGGTTTTTTTTTGGTTAATGTATGATAAATGCCAGTTTACAGAAGACAATTTAAATCCTGCTGCCTAATGTTTACAGTATTTATTTTCAAAGCTAGACATGGAATCAATTTGTGTGTTCCCTGGAAATAGAACCCACATCCTTTGCACTGCTAATCCAGTGTTGTAAAGGAATTGGATTCATTTGATTTAATACTTCAACAATCACTTGTTTAATTACAAGTGCGTATTAGATCCCTTCTAATAATACCACTGCTTCCTTGTAAATAGGAAAACACAGGCTGTAATTGACCTAATCTGTATGAAAATTCAGTTTACAGCATTTAAAGAATGTATCTTTTATGTCCCAAGTGATGAGTCGTAATCTTGTTCTTTGCTTTCCCGCTCCGTTTTTCCGTCAGCTGGAAAATGGAGCACACACACACAGATGTGCACTCTCTCTGTCTCTTATCACACACTGCATTCAGAAGGAAATGAAGCTGTATGTGTGTATGGTTAGACCAAGATCGTCTGACTTGATCAAAACCCTTAATCTAATAGATCTCTTCTGCGTATTCCCAAATCTGTAAATCTGGGCCATGCAAGAGAAGTCTGCATATCCTTGTGTTAGTTTGATTTATATGTACACACCTCCCTCTCCGCATCCGAGCCCCATAGGACCATCTGGTTTGGTCTGGATTTTAGTGCCTTTAGGTTTTTGTTTGTTTTATGACCCTTATTGCAGATATTTCATGAAATGCAACAATGCCACTATGTTGTGGCAGAAAAAGTCGGTTGTACGTTTTTTTGTCCCTTGTCACATTTGACATCAGTCATGATTTCTAATCCATTCCGTTGTGATCAATTTTAATATTTTTGCATTTTATTTCAATTAAAGACTTTTAATGAGTAAATTTATGATCCGTTACTAAAGGCCACATATGCAAATACAGTGATCGGACAAGTAAGGTGACCTCTCTTGCTCGCGTTCTCTCACATCCTACTCTGTGTCCAACACTTGTGTTTATTGGAGTGTGGGTAGTCTGTTGCCTTGGAAACCCCTCTGTGCTCTCATCCTGACTCCATTGTGTGTGTGTGTGTGTCTGGAGAGGAATAGAGAGTGTGAGAGCTCTGACTGATTTTATAACTCTGCCCGTCAGGTTGTATGTCTAGAGTACCTTTTTGTTTTTATCTTTACTTTGACTGAAGTGTTTTTTGGCAAGCATGTCTACATTTTTAGGCCAAACAGTAGATACAGTGAAAAGGAAAATATATTTGTCATGTCTTGGTATTTCGACGTGTCAGATCAGATGTGCTCTATTTCACACATTCATCCAACAAGCCTTATGTTTTTTGCCCAGAAAGTAAAAACTAGATTTTTCCTTTATTCTAATGTACATGCAGTATATGGTTGTGCACACGCATTCAAATTTATTTTAGTATGTGATGTTTCAATTTTTACATTATCTCATCATCTGTATATCTTGAAAAACAGTGTCTGAAATCCAAACCTTTTTCCTCTTCCTCCAGACACTGTAGAATGGAAAGGGTTAATTGATGTCTGAGTGTTTCTATGACAACACGGATAAGACTGATGAGCACAACAGTTAGGAAGAGCTTCTCAAATCAGAATCCCAAAATAACCACACACAAACTAAACCCAAAGAGATGGTGGGGGGAAAAGAAAAGGTCAATTATTGATAGAGTGAAATCTAAGATGGCACAGTCAGATAACCTCTCACTGAAGTGCTAGATTCTGACTAAAATAGATCTAAACAGTAATCTTTTCTAAAGGAGCAAAGAAAAAAGCATTAAATATTTTTACATTAGAAATTTTATTTTTTGGCGGAAGCAATTCCTGTTTCAGGGTTTTTAACACTACACGTTACATTACAACATTATGAAATACAACCAACATCCCATTTAGTACTCAATCACAATGTGAAGGAACCATTCAACACTTTATGTGTGAAAGAAAAAGTGAAACAGGAAGTGCTTCTGGATCAGTGTTGTTTATATAATAATAATTTTAGACTGTTGTTAAATGCCATAGAAAGGATAAAGGGCTCCATTTAGCAGATGCAGAACAGGAAATTACATATCCATAGAGGAAGCTTGATATAGGAACCGTTATTTGTAGTATAATGCCATGTGTTTCTATCCAGCTCAATTGATGCATGGCAACAGCTGTAACCATAGCTCTTCAAGATAATGGTAACATTGCTAATAACAGTCAGATAATAGCTTCCATAATGTCTGATAATATACTTGTTTTTTGTTTCAAACATGCTGTTTAAATTTGACACTGCAAGGTCACATGATTTCCCAAATGTTTCACACTCTCTCTCGCCTGTGCACTATATGGCTTCCGGTACTTACTCGTGAACTAATGACAAATCCCAATTGACAGGAAGAACACAGGCAATCCACGCAGAATAGTGGGAGGCTGAGTGTTGCACATTGTGCAATTATCAGTTTTGAAATTGCATCGGGTGGTAATATGATAATATTTTAAAACTAAGCTCAATATTGTATCTGAAGTGTATGTGGTGAAATAAAATCTACAATTTGCAGAACTCCATAAAACTTGCTCAGTGTATGTGGGTAAGCCACTATTGAATTCCTTTTGAATGTGGGCTCACTAAAGGTTACTCTCATTAGCTGTGATACCTGCCGTTTAGTTATTAATTTTTTATAGCCATGGTAGATCTGTTAGTAAAATGATTTGAACTATTGATATTAATATGATATTTGTTGCAAATTCTAGCTATTTGATCCATGCCCAACGCAAAATTGTATTGTAGTTCTAAATTTAGAGTATGTTCTGTCCAAATGAAACCCACTTTTAAGACTGTTCAAAAATTATTGTCTATAAGGTTTGTGACATGTACTTAGACTTCCCAGTTGTTATTCTTTTCATATTGAAAATAAGAAATGTAATGTTGTTAATAAGATGATCGAAATCTTTTAATTTGATCAAAACTATTTACATAGATGTAGAAATTGTAAATTAACTAAGGAGAACTAACAATAAGCAATAGCTTTGAGCATTTATTAATCCTTTTTAATGTCAATAGTTCTTCAAGTTAGTTCATGGTCGATTATAGTGTAAACGTTACTTTAATATTCATGTAATAGTAAATTATTATATTTATATGAAATTGATCAATCATGTGGAAGTTTTCTTCGCTTTTAGTTCATGTTAGCAAATGCATTAGCTAATTGTTAACAATTACAACATTATTGTGCAGCATTACCCTGATTAATTATATTGACTTGTTCATTTGCACAAGTTATAATGCTCCTTTGACAGCTGTCTTATATTTTGCCCATAGCCCTCGTTATTATTGATAAAAGTTCATCAGCATCCTGCTAAGCAAACAGCAGGAATCCGCCATAGAGGTTTCTTGAATGCTGGATCGTACCATCTGATGGCCGGCCCCTCTCATCCCCCTGCGCGGCGGAGCGGTCGAGCCCACCCCGTCTTAAGCGCTCGGCATGGTTCAGTCCAGACCAGAACATCATGGCGATAGATGGTGAGTAGGCCAATAACGCTCTCCTGCTTTCGCAAACTCACTTCACTTTTCAGAACCTCGTCGCTTAGATGTACGTGCTTAAATGTGTGTGTTATTTCGCTGTCTGTGGCGTGGAGTGTTGTTGTGATGATGACACACAGTGGAGGTAAAGTTTGTGTGGTGTGTAGTGTAGTGTATGGAGAGAAGTGATTGTGGTGCTGAAAGAACAGCTCCCGTACTGACGTTTGCCTAAGAACTGATTTCAGAATGACTTCAACTTGCGTGTCAATCACAGTAACTGAATGCGAAGCACATCCAGGAAAAAATGAATTTCTTCTCCCAGTGAATCACTGCATCTGTTGCAAGTGTTATGTTAAGTGAACTGGGCTGTGGCATGGTGAGGTGGTTTGAGGTGTATATGTTGGGTTCACGGAGTATTTTACGCGAGTGAGCGGGTTCCCGTCGCTTCATTGAGAAAATCCGGTAGCTTGACTTTTCCATTAGACTGTTCCACCGGCTACTCTATTGAAGAAAAATATGTTTTTTGCTGGTGTGTTATTTTGGGATACCCTACTCATACAGGTGCTTGAAGTACCACTGGCGTTGTATTTAGCATAATCGCCTCTTCTTGGAAGACAATTTCTCTCTAATTCTTGCTATAAGCAGTAGCTTATTGTGCTTTTTTTGTCGGTATTTATATTTGTTGTTCTTCCTTTCCATTGGTTAATTTGCCTTTTTCTCCTTCTGAAATAAAATACTATTATTTTCCTTTCGAATATGTGAATGAGTGAGTTTGTCTATGTGTGATATAGTTGGTAAATGTATTTTTTTGGACTTTGTTTTGTAAGACTTTGTTTTTTGTTGTGTTTATATTATCACTGATCTGGAGAACAGTTCTGTTTTTTAAACCATCACTGTAGGCCAGCTCCAACACAGCCACCCACACACACCCTCCACGCATAAAGAACTAGAACTAAAAACTGACAGTATCTTAGTTTAGTTATTTTGCAATGTACAGCTTAGGAGAGAGGATATTTGTTTTTATAACATAATGAGGTTCGTTTGTATGTTTGTAAACCTGTCACAAATCTAGCTATTTAAACGGTGAAAACAACCAACAAGGCAAAGCAAGCATCTTTAATATAAAATATAAAACAATTATATTTGATAATTGGGATGTGAATTGCAGATAAGATGGAATGATGAAAAAGAACTGTTTGTGTTTGTTTATCTGCTGTCACTTCAGTGTAGTCTATTTGTCCTAAAATGTCTCACCCTTTCTGTTTGGTTCCTGTGAAACTCTTTAAAGAACAACCGAGCTGTATGTTTTTTTACTCTTGTACGGTCGAGATATATGTGTTTAGTGTTTGGCAGTCTGTGAGGCTGTGTGTGCTGAGTAAGTGCTTGTCAAATTATTTACTGAATAAATGTTGTATAAGGAAAAGAACTTGGTGGACAGGGTGATGGATTTTGAATGCATGGTGGATTATGTTAAAACACCACCTTGGGCCATGAAATAAAGAATGAGTTTAAAATAATCACTGAAGAATAAATCGGCCATACAAACCCATGTAAGATGCTTTATCAGTGCTGTCAGGGAAATGACAAATCTGGATTTTGCTAATGGATTTTTAACGTCACATGGAACTTATTTGTTGTCTTTTTGTATCTAGAAAAGGACAGCGTAGAAAAGAATGGGAGGAGTGGTTATCTGTTGTTTCCAAGTATTTGGCTCGACATTTTGTGTTTTGCCTTATTTTACCTGTAAATGAAAAAACAAGGATGTTTACAAGAGATGTTATTTTAGAGCACTGGCAACAGCCTGAGACTCTTTAGCTCAATGGATAATCACATTAAACGGCTGCCATTTCCTTCCCTAACACCAGAGTAAGTACGCCAACCCAAACGCAATTTATTTATTAAAAGATGCTTACATAAATATCCTCAATATTTTCTAGTATCTTCTCTTCTGCAGGGGCTTTCTCCTATGTTGCTGTTGTATCTGCTTTCGAATGTTCAGTGATGCTGTAAGTGATGCTGGGCAGATTTGTTTCAGGTCCCATAAGTAACTGAATCATCAATAATAGAGTTACTTCCATTCACTTGTTTCCATTTTCTTTCGGGGTTACTGGCTTCTCACAGGGGAGCGGATTCACTGGATGGTTGATCTCTGAACTTTAAAGTCAGTAGATCCAGTCAGGAGAAGGAATGATGTCTTTAGATCAAAGGTCTGTTAAATTAGTCATTGCAAGGATTTCTGATCTAAGATCACCAGGTGTCAATACCCTGTGACTAAAAGTAATGAGGATGGATTGGTAGATCAGCGTTGCATGTGATGGAAATAGCATAAGCATTAACAGCACTTTACCGGATACAACATACTTTACCAGATACAACATACTTTTCAGCTTTCACAGGATATGATGTCACAAGGAATTATAGATTTATAGTCAAATTAGAGGAATCTCAAAGAAATGACAACTAAGAAACTGTTATTACAAAAAAGACTCGCCATGGCCTACTGGGTTGTTCATCTTCAACTTTTGACTGTTGACAAACATTTGTCTTCAACCCACATGCAGTTATGCAGAATATATTCATGACTCGAACGGTTTAGTTTTCATGACTCAGTTTAGACTGCAAAAAAAACAGCAACAGCCACCCCAATCGCCTGGATACAAGGTAGAAGAAGTCCCAACAGAGTTCAGTCACCAAAACACACCCACAGAGCCCACTCTCTCCCAGAGGCTGTGGACGACACCAGAGAGTAGAGGTACAGGGTCGTAAATGCTGTGCATAGCACAAAAACAAACAAAAAAGGTATTTTAAAAGTATTACAGCTTTATTCTTCTGCTCTATCCAGATTGGCTAGTGCTGGGGCCACAGCAAAATATATTTTTTAAATCTTTTAAACGGTGAGAGACATGAGAAGAAAAAATCCTAGATTTAATCTTTTTGCTCCTATAATGTTTGTCCTGACTGTGAACAAATGCAGGAAATCTCGCAAAAACTCTCGTGACTTCAGAATGAGTTATTTATCATTGCACTTTGTTTATTATATATGTGTACATATAACCTTTTATGTAATTTTCCAAATGTTATTTGCTCAAGCAATGTCGTCTAAAGCATTTAAGGAGGCACAGCACTAGATATAATTTGATTGCAACTAAAATATTGTGGTATTTATGTCTTCACAGTAATTAAAAAATTATATTAATACAGTGTTGTAAAAAAATAGCTCCTGACATTATCACCTGAAGTGTCTACTGGCTCTACTAGAGCTCCACTGGACCTATTAAGTCTCTTCCATCTTAAAGCATCCACACACTCGGACTCCAACCACTACCGGCACTTGCAAAAAGCCCGGTTTTTATTTAAATCTTTCTTAATTGCGATGATAGCGTTTGTAATGCTTTTGACCGAAAACTGACAGAATAAAGACAAGGGTTTGTTGAAGTGATAACTACGGTTGTTATACTTCTGTCAGCTGGCTTTCTGATTGGGTATTGTTTTGTTCCACGTGAGTTCTTGTGCGTTTGTCCTCTGGGTTTCCCCCACACATCAGGATTTCTGATTGTAAATATTCAACATGTTGAATATTTAAGATTCGCAATCATGGCGGCTCCGATGTTCATTCGATCAGGTTCATTCACTCTTAACACACATCACACCACAGCGAAATCTGATAAGATTATGTTTAGAGCCGTTTAAGATCATCGGGACTTTATCTAGGACTGTCGGAAGGGAGAAATCAGCCCGATTATCTTTTGGTGTGACCCCAGCATAAGTATACTGTTTACAGATTACAAAATTAGTTGTTATTCAAGCTAGCTGTGCATGATTTTAAAAGCTCCTTAAGAACCTAGCAGCCTAGGGGAGCCGTTGAAAGGAAGCATATGCCAGCAATCAGAATCTTCTCTGTAACTGCCTTGGGACTTGTGATCTAGTGCAGATTTTGAAACTTGTTTGCAAATGCCCATTAGCTTTTATGTGCCTTGACTTAAATTGCTTTCTTCACTCTCCCCCCACCCCGTCCCTACAGTAAGTGAGTGAGTTGGCAGAGTAAAAGAGAGAAATGTAGTGTGAACAGGATCCCCCTTAGAGGACCAGACTGTTAATTGCAGCATTGTGTGTCAGACCGGTAATGTGTGTGCGGGAGAGAGAGAACAAATCTCTCTTGGGTAAAGTTGTCCCCTCTCTGTCTGGTATCAGTCTGGGTCACAGTTAGTTAAGACAGTTAACATTTAACTGATACAAATCAGACTGGTCGCAGAACCTACTCTAGAACCCTAAGCTCAACACCCAGAGATGTGTCTGGGCAAATGTGTTCAATGTATGGATTTACATGGCTGCTTTTGTTTTAAGTGTGCTGAAAGATGTTCTGAAAAAGCCTACTTGTTCAATTTATTCCATCAAGAAATGAATAATAATCAAACTTCCCCTTTAGATGTTATTAAGGCTGCTGGACAACAAGACTTGACCCATGTACATCTTTGGTTCCTCATTCTCTGAATGCTGTGATCACTCTGAAAAATGGGATCTGGAAGAATGGTAATTGTCCTTATGAATCAGCCCTAATGATTATTTAATGGAGTTGGCTGAGATTTTAACTGTTGGCTGATGAAGTTCATATTAAAATACACTATGCCAAACCCTCAGCCTTAGTCTTTTCCAATGTGTGTGTATGTTTAGTATTTTACAAAAATGGCTTGTTTAGTAATGATTAATAGCATTTTAATGCCCTAAAATGAATCTTTAATGACTGCAAAATAAATTGTTGCATGTTCTTTTCTGTCTCGAGGTGTTACAGTTATGTCACACAGTTTTCTGTGGGTAATAATGGCTCGGCTTGTTCACCACACATGCAACACTTTGTAAACCCTATACATAATGTGTGGATTGAAGTCTAGCATTGAACTCTGCATCACATTCCCTGAGATCATAGATTTTGTCTTTTTCTATGACACGTACACACGCACACACTTCTATATTTACATGTGATAATCAGCTCAGACCTTTAAATGAGGTCAGCACGTGTTTGTGAAGATTTGCAAAGGCTGGAATACTTGTGCTCAGATTTTGCCCCGGATTTTCAGTCTGGACTTATTGCAGAAAGTTTACGCTAGTCTGCAGATTTTGTCGCGAAGTGTGTGATGCCCTATTTTTTACTGCGATTTAAAAAAATGTCTGTAAGTGTGTGGTGTCTCTTCAGATTTTAAAAGGCATGTAGTTTATTCAATCCTTAAATGTTATTTACGATTTAGAGATTCAGTTTGTCCTGTTTTTCTTACATTTGACTTTTTTTGCCTTTACATTTTGCCATCTTTGACCTTTTTCTTCTCCTTGTTTCTTTTGATATTAAATCATTTTGGTGGTAGACATTTCCAGAAACAATTGCCAGTTTTGGTTTCACATTTCTGCAGTTGCTCAGGTATTGCATAATCCATCTCGGCCTAACCCTGTCAGGATAACAGTGATATACAGTACACTACAGTATGTGGATGTCCCATACTAATTGACCGGCTTGCCTATTTTAGTTATATCTGTTAATAACCTGAAATCATATTCTAAATATGAAATTAGCTTTATAAATTCCTGAGAATATTTTGTGGAGAGAGGGAAAATGTATAAAAACTAGGACAGCTTAATAAATACAATCCAGCCTGAGAGGTGGTGCTGAGTGAACGAAAGACAGGGAAGGGAGGAAAAACCAAAGGCTTTGGCCCTGAATCCTCACCTTGACTTAGTTTCCTTACTTTATTTACAGACTCCCCATCAGTCACACGGGTCCCTCATGACTGAATCAGAACGATCCGCTGGAGCAAAACTTATATAAACAGATACAGACATCAACAAATGCACATTAGAAGGTTATTAATTATGGCATTAATATGTAAAAACTGCATATAAATTAATCAGGTCAGATTGAAGTTTACAATTTTTAAGCCTCTCTTGCTATACTTTGTGCTAAACGGAGTATAAACATATTTTATTTATGATATCTTAAATTGTGTGTGGGAGAGACTTGAGAGCTGTTAGATCCTAGAAATGTCATTTAATTCTACTTCATACACAATGCTGCTTCAACTTTTACTCTCTGACTCATTCTCTGTAGGCTGCCTTTTACAAGACTTTTTTAAATATCAACAGGCTGGTAATTGTATCATTCTTGTGTCTAGAATATTAAATTACTTTATATTTAAGGTACAGGTGAATGTTTACTGTAACTTACTGTGATTGAAATCAGTTATCGGCACTCTGTCTGACCTCAGAAGTTCTCAGCTATGCAGTGAGCAGTCATCTAGATGCTGATTACTGTTAGAATCCTTTTAATGGATTACTTTACACTTTTTCATTACCATAAAGAGATCCACATCCTGAAATTTGGTTTTAGATATAATTTCGTCATGATAAGTCTCCACATCACCGATGGCTAGGGTTTCTCTGGGGTTGCAGGTTGACAGCACACATTAAGAATGCAAAAATGTGACATTCTTTGGTTGCTCAAGTCTCTCTCCTTCAGAATGACCTTTATTCACCATCTTCCCAAACAACCTCAGCAGGACATATAAACCCCCACATGGGCTAAAGGTCAAAGGTTTTTGATTAATCAAAGATTCACATTTTCCACCCTAATCAGATTTAATGCACCTTTATTCATTATTATTACTTTATATTTACCACGGGATGCATGATACATGCCCACCATACACATTGAATGCTTTGTTTTACATTGTTTGCATTGAAAAAACATGTTAGCTGATAAGTGCCATGATGTTCAGTCAAGACTCTTGAACTGAAGGACCCCGTAATCTGCTGTATGTTTGTTTGTTTGTTTGTTTGTTTGTTTGTTTGTTGGAGAAGCACCGACTTGAGTTATACTGGGGTCGAAGGGGACAATTTAGTTTGAGGAGGTCAAAAACTCCTAACCGGTCACAGACAATATCTTCCAACAGTATTCATAATATGAACCTCTTACAAAGCACCACTATTTTGAGCATTTTATTGATTGCAAGAAACAAGTTCATAACATAAATGTTAAGTGTTTTCGTTTTCAAATGGTGCGTAGCTTATGATAGTTGATAAACAATTAATAATAATGTAAAACAAAGGTAATAACAACGCAGAAACAATAAAAAACGTATTTTCCATGGGCCTGCTTTATTAAATATTAGCAATAGAAAAATAACACGATCAAACATAATGTTTTGATGTTGTTATATTGTATGTATATTATTTATGTAAATATATGTAATTTTATTAAATATTTAGGGATGTAACCAGGAAGCCTTAAGGCGGTTATGGTTAGGACAGTTAGGGCACATGCGCTTTTAAGGGGGACCCCACAATCGACGTTTGACTGACCAACGGGCCCTGCTGCTCAAAACGTGTTGCGATTCATTTAACATCTCAACCGACTTAAATCTTCACATATTGAAATAGATTTTCAACCAGCTCACATTGAATCATTACATCCCTATAAATATTGTATAACATGTTTAAGCTTAATGCACTTGTTTAATTTGAGTCAGTCCAAGGTTCGAATCTAACCAATGAAATCTTCTACATCGAACAATATGGAAACTTCTTTTTACTGCTTTCTAATGCAGTGTGTGTTTCAGCTTTGACAATATTTCTAACCTGAATGACACTAGCACACACCTGAGCACTTCACATCAGCTATGACGTGTAAAGTGAGCCTTTGCATTGAGGCGATCTCTGAGTTTCGACTGTTGAGTTCAGATTAACCTTTGAAATGTGATTTAGCAGAGCACAGGAGAAGTAAGATGGTAGGTTTCCAGTGGGGTTATGTAAATTGGATACTGGAGTAGACATTGAAGGTTTGATTACGGAAAGACGATGCCAGAGTCTGAAACAATTACAGGTGCACGGCCCGCAATGTAGCACATCATTAAACAGAATTTTCAGCGTAACTAATTCTTACAATAATGTACCTCAACAGTACATATTTGTAGGTAAAGGGGAACAATATGCAAAGTTTGGAGAAAAAAGTATTTACACTGTAAGTGCAGGGTGCTACATTAAAACCTTAACATTATACCGTAAATTTCAATGTATTTTAATTATGTATATTTTAGTTTCAAGTTGTGGCACAGCTCTGCAGGAGGCATTGGTGAATAGAAACATATTTTAGCATTCATATCTGTTTTTTGTATATATTATTTGGATAGCCAAGTGTATTTTTTGTTTTTTGTGCAAGGTATGTTTATATAAAGCACTGTGGCCGAAATATCCTAATCGCACATCACAGAATAATACAACATCTCTTATACTTCTCTACAATGCTGTTTCAATGTTACATCATTCATCTTTTAAATCATTTGCTTGATTTATAAAATCCTGCTGCTGTCTTGATAAAGTCTCCATCTGGTGTGTCCATGTCAGGTGCATCAGCGCATTTGCGTCTCTGTGTTTAATGTCTTGTTTTGTGTGACTACTGTATTGTTTGTCATTAAAGGTTGCTTTGTTTCTGCAGGTGGAGAGCGGAATTGTGGAGTACATGAGCTTATCTGCATCAGAAAAGGTAAGCGGCCAGTTTAAAGTAAAATGGCTGCCACCTGTCTGATACTGATGCTTTGACATTCTGGCTTTTTTTGCCTTCCCTTCTGAAAGATATTATTTTGATAGTCGTTCGGCATGTTCGTGATTGTTCAGGTCTATTAGTCTTCTGTTAAGTGTGTTTGTGTGTTGTCTTGTTTGTACTCATCTGTTAGTTTAACTTTCACTCATCATTTTGCCATATGTTGGCAACACGTTTTTTGTCTAAATGTATTTGTTATGTTTGTATCACAGTGGAACTCTCACAGTCTCCTTTTGGCTGAAATTGTGTGTTGGATATGTGATTTCAAAAAGACAAAAGGTATTTGTTTAACTAGACGTTTCAAAGGCCTGAAAGAGTGCAATTCCTTACTGCACTGTGAAAAGCCCTGTGAACAGTATAGGATATAGCTTGTGAGTTTGTTGAGTAAGCAAATATTTGAGTGAAGTGATTCAGGTAAGATTGAGTAAGTGAAGCTCATAAGTCTCTCTGAGCTAGCCACTGCCTATGTGCTTGCGTGTGTGTGCACTTTATTTCACTTTCTTCAGGCGCCATCTGTCAGTCAAACACATACACATTTGCTGACAGAACGTTTCTTGCTATAGCTCAATGTCTGTGACAGAATACCGCTGCACTGTCTCAAAACAGAACAGAGATAAAGGCGTGAAATGAAATCACATTTCAGATTCACATTGTTTAACATTATTTAAAGGTTCAGTGTGTGCTTATTTGAAGGATCTGTTGACAGAAATGCAAAATAATATACATAGACTAACTACGTCTTTTGAGGAGTATAAAGTCTTATTATAAAGACACATTTGAAGCATTATATTTTTCTTACCTTAGAATGAGCTACTTCTATCTACATACGTTGTGGGTCCCCTTGCATGGAATTCACCATGTCATTTCTACAGTAGCCCTAAACGGACAAACTGCTCTACAGAGCGCGTTTTGTACATACGTTACTTCCTTTGGCAAAGAAGCCAAACGTGACAACATCTTAGTTCTGCATCAGCCACCGTAGTGCTTCGAAAGGGAGGGTGGAGTGAACCGTTGGTTGCAGTTTGCAACCTCAACCCTAGATGTCGCTAAATTTCATACACTCGACCTTTCAAAGTGTAGTCTTTCATAGATTGATTAGCATTTTATCATAGTTTTACAACAGATATCATAGTTAACCTATGTTGTTGTAAAACAACGGCTACTGTGGTTTTACTACAAATAGAAATACTGGAGTTACTATAAATAAACCATGTTCAAGTAATACAACAAGTCATGTTTTTCATTTTATATAGAAGTACATGACACCATAAGTTGCTGTGTGTCCGAGAGTTTTGTTTAGAGAGGCTGCCAATGCTGCCCTTTCAAAACTGTTCCCTATGCCAGGACCCATGAGCATGTCGAAATTGATCCCCCTTTAAATCTTTATACTGTATATTTGCTTGGAATACTTGTATTGGTTTTATCAGCTAGCCTGGTAGTTGCCAGCCCACCTGGAAAAGTCTCTGTGCTATACTGTATGTTTGTGTTTTAAGATGATATTTAAGCATTTATGTGTGAGAGCATTATGACTGTGGGCATGTGCATTGGCCCACGAAAGGACTTCTGATCTGTTGTTAAGTAGGAGTTTACAACGGCGTGCAGTGTGTTTTGTGAGAGTGTTTGTGTCTGTAGTATTTTGTAATTCAGAGGTGGCTGAGCATTCCGACATGCTTTTTACCTGTTTCTATGACAACAGAACCAACCAACAGTTTCCAAGGAGCCAAAAGGCAATTTCAGTGATTAATAGCGCGATAACGGTTTACCATAAAAGAGATGATTATTTTTATCACCTCAGAAGCTACCACAGGGACTTCACATTAAAGTTGAAATTATGCAATTATGCCTTTTTGTATGCATAACCTTTTATGGTTGGGAGATTTTTGACTGCTCCTCGTTGGCCCATATTTATGAGACGATTTCTGTTTCATCTCAGAACCTGGAGTTACATCAGAGATGCAGTTCTATCTTATCAAAGACATCATGGACTGCAAAAAAACTCCCATTTGTTTCCATTCATCCTTGCAGTCTGTTCTTTTTCTTTCCTAAAAGTTTTATAGGCTGTTTCATTGAGTTCCACTTTCATCTCTCTGGTTTAACAGAGAATGGGATTATAGATGATGGCATGATTGCATAATCATCTTTAAGAATCTAAAGAATCTTAAATTGAGCTATTCTCAATAAAAAAATGCAGTTTGGAAAGTCTGATGAAAGCTGTTTTTGCAGTAACAATTGTCAATTGTACATTACTTTGTCTAGTTACTGACAGCTAGAACACCGGGTCTGTTTGACTAAATTGGCATCTGGCTGTTGAATTAGAGAATGTCTTGTCAGCGATAGATTTTTGTTTTCTTCTCCTGTATGGCTAATGTACAGCTAACAATGGCTAAATAGATTTCAAATAGAACATGACAGAGGATGATCAGGAAATACACAGGACGTAAATCAATTAGTGACACTAAAAATAGCAGATGGTGGGAGGGCCGTTTCATAAGTGTGTGTGACGGTGGTCATAACACAAAACTGGCAACATTAAAGGGACAGTTACCGCAGGAATAGTTCAATGACATTGACTTCCATTGTATGGACACAGCACCAGTGAGACATTTCTCAATATATCTTCTTTTGTGTTTGTTAATAAACTTTGCATAATAGTGTTAGATTCAACAATAGTTTAGATGCTGTCAAAGCTACAATTTGTGTAAAATTAAAAAATAGAATGAGAATGACCTGTCATGCTAAATAAAAGTTGTAAAATGATACGTACATAATTTATCATATTTATGGAATACATATATAATCTATTTAACTGATGGCAAAAATAATCGTTTACTCATAGTTCCATGAGGGGTTTTCAGCAAAGCCCCATCAGTGATATGTTCTCAATGAGTGAACATCATTTTGTGCTCTATGTCATCAATTATTTTCTTATTAGTCTGTTGTAGCTTGGCAACAGTAGGGATGTAAATGTCTTTATAATCATTGTATCATTAGTGGTATTTTTTATCAGTCACACAAGCACTTCAGCAAACATTGAGGAATTACAATCCTATCATTTTATTTGTTTTAAACTGTTTGGTTAAAGGTTTTTTTATAGAGCTAAATAAAAGTAAATCATATCTTGCTTAACTCAACCACAATTGAAGAATCCTCAGGAAAAACCTCTTAGGGTCATCATTTGATTGGCCGATTGCTTTGTTTGCCCTGTGTTGTGACGCCCTCCCATGTGCTCGTAGCCTGTTATAGTCTGAGTGCTAAAAACAGCAATAGCAAGCTGGTGTCAGAGCGAGATCACACAGTTAGCAGCTAACAGGATCACTGACGGTCATGTACAGGAGCATTGGTTATGTAATACAATCATTATATGGAACATTCTTTTTTTCCACACTCTGTAATGGAACGTTATGGATTCTGTGAACTCTGGCATAACAGTGTCATTAAATGACTTTTGACCCCTTCTTACTACTGTTTACAAATGTAAATAAGGAAATCATGACCCCTGTTGATATTTCAATAATAAAATGTATTGGATTGTTGATATTCCAGCATGGTTAATATTACAATGGAAAGATCAATAATTTATTCATCATTCTATGTAAATGCATTTTTACCTGCCTTGTGTGGTTAGAGTAAGACAGAGGATGTGCATGGGCACAATTTGAAGGTTCTTGTCTGTCTCTGTTTAATTGCTGTGAAAGGTGGACCTTTGACTGTTTTATTCCTGTGCTCTCAGACAGTCATTTCTATTTTATATAGAGCAGCTGTGACGGTGTCTCAGATATATTCACAGTCCTTTTTAGACTTAATCAGGCATTTTCTCACTGTGGGATCATGCGAGAACTCTGAGGAGTTTGCACAGTTCAAATCACTTATACAGTAGTTACATTAAGCTGGGATGGGGGAGGTATTTTACATTAAATGATTAAACGTGTCACCTTGAACCCAAAACTTTGAACGTATTGCAATAAATATGAGATAACTAATAAAACAGCACAAGTGTAGTTGAATTGTTGAGTGGTTTATGAGAGTTAAAAACAAATGAAAATGGCCAAAAGGGGTGATGTTTCCTTTTTTATATTTATCCCTGTGCATCCTTGGCAGCAGCACCTAAACGGCCATCCGGGAGCAGAGGGGCTGGTCAGATGATCAGGATCACAGTGCATACATTCTTACAGTATTCATGGAAAATGGCTATATAGAAGCATCGAGCCATATCCACATTCACACTCACATGGGGCTTGTCTGTAAAGAAGCAGTTTAATGTCCTGCAGAAATCACTAATGGAGGATTTTTCTCTTGTATGAGAGACCAGCCATTTGGATTCAAGTAATGTTACTCTGTCATTGTGATCATTTTGGCCACACAGAGGAAAACATGAGCAGATGTACAATAGTATTGCAGTTGCATTATTTTTCCTTCTTGAGTAGTGTTTTTGACCACCCAAAGTAAATAACTAAAGAGGACTATTTCAAATGCTTGATATTTGCTCTTCCTCTCTTTTTCTCTCTTTCTCAGTGCTGTCTGATGAAAAATGCATTCCTCTCCATTTTTGACTGCAAGTTGTAGACTGTTATTTTGTAAGGATTCTTTTTTCTTTCAATTGTTTAATAGATAAACCTCTCTCTTCTCTTCCACAGTGTCTCCTGAGGCTCTGGGGTTCTTGTCTGGAATTGGTGTCTTCATCCTTCTTGTGATTGTACTCTTTCTTTACCTCAATAACAAATTATCTCTTGAGAGTGCCAACCAACTGCCCAGCCTTGACCAGTTCAGAAAGAGCACAGAGCCAACAGGTTTGTGTTTGTTTACATTGGTCACAAAAGTTTTAGCTTTTTTTATTGTCTTTTTTATATTGTGTTTTGTATCAACATGATGCTTATTTCTATAGGTAAAGAGTTATTACATTTTTGCTGCCGGGGGGGGGGTGTGTGGGGTTATAATTTCATTTAGAAAAATAACTTGACAATAAAGCACTAAAGCTTGACACTAATAAGGTTCCGTAATGAATTAGAGCAAATTGCAGTGTTTTTTACGGAGCTGAGGAGCTCAACATCACTAAACACTGACTAACACCCTAATTATCTGCTAAGCTTCTGATCAGAGTCTCTGAGAATTAGGGTTTAATTCGTAGCGCTTAGGCCTTAAAGTGATATTCAGTGATATAAAGTGATCACTCAGCCTCATGTTATTTCATACCTGTATTAATTACTTTGTTCTCATGAACACAGAGAAATATATTTGGATGAATGTTAGCAATTTTCAATTCTTTCTTTTCAATCATTGACTGCCATTGTAGGAACAATTTTATGGTAAAGGTGCCCCAGAATTGTTTGCTTTCCTAAATCCTTCAAATATCTCACTTTGTGTTCACCATAACAAAAAGGATATAATAATTTTTTCCTACTATGGTAGTGGATGATGTAACTGAACTGAAAACATTCTTACAAATATATTTATTTGAGTTTAACAGAACAAAGAAATGCATGTAGGTTTGAAACAACCTGAGGGTGAGTAAATGAGGAGAGAATTTTAAATAAGCTATAAAAACATGACCCTGTAAAGATTAAGAAGTCGTCATTTTCAAGGGACAAAAAGATTGGGCCACGCCCCTTTCTTATGTGTCGTTTAGCTTATGTGATTGGCTTCTGATGCTCACAACGCGTTATGGGACAGATGCTATTGGTCAATCAGTTCCGATCGATGGTTTATTTGGGGTAGGGGTGCGTCCAAAAAAATAAAGGGGATCACGTTAGAGTCATGGATCAATCAGACTCAAACAACCAATAAACACAGAGACTACTATAAAACTGGCTTGAATGGACTTATTGAACCGTACACATTTGTACACACAGCTAACTTTTGTCTAAACCATGAAGCACTCAATCACACCTACACAGTGCTGTTGACAGGGGCACTTTGTGCCCACACACACATCCTACAGACAGGTTCTGGATCCAGGCATCAGTGGGTTGCCCACACACAGTGCTTTACATAATTCTGCAGATTATCAAAATCAGTGCAATAATTGAAATGACATTTACTGGACGAGTTTGCACTGTTATGAACTGATGTGGTGATGTGACTGCGTAGTAAATGTGACTTTGTAATAAACAAGAAATTATATTAACTACTTACTTGGTAATATTTTATATGTTATATTGTGTAGTGCATTGGTTCAATGTAACCTTAAAATCTTATTTTCTTGCAAAAATGACCAATACGCTGATCTGTTAAGTATGCTTGATACATACAATTCTCATCCTGGTGTTTGACCCCTAGTTTGATGAACTAGAATAATCATTTCACTTCAATAAAATGAATCATGGTTACACAAATCTGATTGTGGCCTAAAGTAAATTCCTCATTCTGTTCATTCTTGGTTTAGATGCTTTATGGGTCATGGATCTACAGGAATAGAAGCTGTATATTTGTAAGGTTATTTGTTTCCTTTTTTTAGGTGATCCAATAATCTTATATTATAATTTCGTTCATTTGAATAATTCCAAGGCAGCGTATCAGATTTTTTGAAGAAAACATAATTTAATACATTTTCCATAGACTGAACACTGGAAAATTTTGGAGAATAAATTGACCGATCAAATCTCCTTCTCATTGTTTCTGGCATTTTTAAAGAGCTTGCAACAAAGTCTCCCCTCCATGTCTGCCTTATTGGATTCAGTGACAGAGAAAGTTGATGATTTGGCTTATGCAGTGAGCGACGTCACTTACGTGGTAAATCGAGCAGGTCAACATCGTCTTTCAGAAAGTCCAGGCAGAGGAGCTAAAGAGGATTTGTAAGAAAGAGGCAGCAAAGATGGAGGAAGCTGCACTGCAGACCCAGGAGAGAGATACTATTCTGAGTGAAAACACTGAAATCCAGACCAAGGCTGTGTCTGGACTAGAGAGAGCCCTGAGCATCAAACTACAGGCAATAATACTGGTTCATTGCTGTCCACTGAGACCTTTTCTACTGAAAGTGACCTCTCACAAATCTCTGACAAGGAGAGAAAACAAGTACAAGGGGCAACAAGATGCTGATTCACTCTCAGGCGATGGCAAATCTGTACTAAAACTAAACCACATTGGTTAAGAAAGAATTAGGCTAAAAATGTTGAATAAGGATCCAGAAAGTGGAGGTGAGAGGAAAAAATCTTCCAGCAGGAGAGAGAAACAAACTGAAGGTGAGAAGATGAGGTTGATGGCTCCATCTTTACCCACTTTTTCTGAACCTCAGTGGATGAGCAAGTTTCATTGTCTCCCTATCTTCTCTATTATTTAAATGCACAGGGACTGTATGAAACCGATCTGATCTGTCTAATATCCGTGAAATGCCGTGAAAATTATACATATTGGGTCTCAATGTTTCTATATTTTCACTCTGTGTACACGATTGTGGTGATTCTTCTGCAGCATGAAATAATAATGCACGTCACAGTCTTTGTGGTTTCTGCAGGTGTTAAATCATATTGATTAAAATCTCCTCTCTGTGTGTGAATGTTTTGTTGTTATACTACATCGCCCTCTGTTGGTTATGCTACGGATGTTCTTTAATTTTCACTTTCTCTCTGTCTCTCAGATAAAAATTGCGTTAATTCAGACTATCACCACTCGTCGTCAGACAGTGAGGATGAGGTGATCGGACAGTACCAGGAGGCAGTGTCTCGATCACATGGACTCCGGGGGGGCTCAGCGGGGACTATCTCGCCCCACCAGAAGGCCTATGGCTGGGACACAAGACAGAAATACTGCCCCCTGGCAGCTGAGTATGATGGCTACAGTAGTGAGGCCTCAGCAGATGATGGTAAGTCATGCCAGACCGTTTATATCTGATTAACAGGGTTTGTCAAATTTGGTGCACATTAAATAAAAAAGTGCTTCCAACCTCAGAACATCATTTTTTATTTGACATGATGCTTTTCATTCCAACCACCTGGCCGGTTCCTAATTGATCAAATCTATTATTGAGTATCTTTTTTATATAAAAGTCAAATCTTCTCCTCTCTGTGCTTTTTTATGCCACAATAACTAACAGTGTGTCTTTTGTCTCCTATTTCCCAAATTACTTAAAGCAGTGCAAAGCAACAATGTTCTTGTAATGTAACACTAGATGGCGAAATACAACTAAGGATTTATTTCAGCTAGGAGATGTTTGTATGTTTTCATTGGAATTTTGGCAAGACTCTGACCTGAAAGTTTTTTATTATTATTAAAGAACAGCCAGTAACAGACACAGCAGAGAAATCTGAATGAAACCTTTTTTCAATCAAACTGGCTGGGAATCGCTGATTCACTGGCGAGAGAGAATCGCTTTTTACTTGTGTACAAACGAGACTTCTGACAAATGTCACAAATTTGCTTAGTGACTTAAAAAAAGTAATATGTTATGCATTGTACATGTTTCTTTCTTTAAAAAAATTATTCTGGTTTTCTAGATACTTTTTTATGTTGTTTATATTAGATGTTATATTCAAATTTTTCAACATACTCTCAAATTTTCGGACGCCACTTGGATCAGATAAATCAGGATGACCCATTTTTGCATAAAAACCTAGAACAGGCTTTTTCATTCTCACACAAAAAAAAACACTTGGAATGTTCTCACTCACAACACTAACACACACACACAGCTGTAAAGGAAGGTGAGAGAGTTCTTGGCTTTGCTCCTACATGGTGTAGAAGTTTTCGCTGCTCCTTACGGAAAAGCAGATGGTTTTGTTGTCTGTTTTACACAGAGGAGCGCATGACTGCATGATCATCAATAATCATCAGTATTTGACGAAGTCTCCTGTACAGAAGTAGTAAGGAGGATTAGGGTGTTCTTTTCCGTTTGTTTTTCCATTTCTGGGAAAAAACATGCAATATGTGTTGGAATCACTGCAGGAGTCATTGCAGATGCTCAGAGAACATATCAGGAAGAAAACAGACCACAGAGAGACAAAAAAGAAGGAAGCTTTTAGACATATCGCTCTGATTTTCCACCCTCAGAATTGCTGCCATGAGAAAGAAACAGAGTGAGATGCTTTTCTCATGAGCTGTTTTCCTAGAGGTATTAGAGACTGTAGCCTCAGGCCATTTTTATAATACATGTAGAGCAAAAACACACACAGGCACACACATTTACATATACACACATTATATTGCTTGGGTACTCACAAACACACTAAAACACAAACATATCAGTTATTGACAGGTTTGTCTGAAAGATGCTCTCAGCGTGTGTGTGAGAGAGCTGTAGGTATGGCACAAATGCATGAATGTTTTATAACGCACTTCAATACTTCATGAAGACACAATGAGACCGGCTGTTTTACGCAGCAGGATTTAGCTTCATGTTTTTGGACATGAAATACTCATTTCGCTGTCTTATTATTCTCCATTGTAGAATCATTACTGCAGTCACATAAAATCTGCTCACACACACACATATATATTATCTTCAGCTTGTGTTTATAGCCTGGGGTAAAAATGGTGTGTTTATGATCGAAGACATCATTCAGCATTGACCAGAGAGAAGTGCTTTTTCTTCATCACAACAGCGTATATTTCCTTCACCCTCACTGACAATGAATTTTGATGCTTGAAGTAAATGTTCTGTATTGCCATTCCTTTCTCCGTCGTTTTAAATTATTCTACATTTTAATGGTTACAACATGGATTAGAATAAAATATCATCTGTTTCTGATGACCTCAAATGATAGAGAAATTACTGCCTGTGAGGAACAAACACCATTAAAAATCTGATTTTTTTTGTGTGTTAAATTAAGGATTTGGAATAATGATGTGTTGATTTGATACATTGGTAGTAAAATGTCTTGTAGAAAAAATAATTTAACAATTATGTTGTTAAGGAGTTTATTAACAACATTTACAACATCAGCACACGTTAGTTGCTTGCTATCTTTCCCTGGCCAAAAGCAGATGCGTGTGTGTGTGTGTGTTTGTTTACGAACAAGTAAATGTTGTATTTATGAGTTCACTAAATCTTCCTGTCCTGACCAGCACTATGTTTCCATGGCAACAGCCACTAGGTAAATTATCTTTACATCGCCGTTTACTGTCATATACAGGTTGAAATCCTGTAAATATGGCCATTTTCTTGCCATTCATGACGTTATCCTTTCCCTCATGATACTTTGATTTATTCAGTTCCTCAGAGCAGCTATCAGTCATTGTTTCCTCAGACCTCCACATCTAATATATTCTGATTTAATTTGTCATCCGACACACACTCTCTCCTGATCTTTAATTGATTTTTAGCCCCAGAAGATGTTGAAGGACAACTGAATGATTTATGAAGATGTTGGTGTAAGGGATATGCCTTAGTAAAAGCTCAGATAGTGTCTTGATGATTTATGTAAGCGGCGTAAGCAGACTAGATGTAGCAGCTTCTGGAAGTCAAAGCGCAAACATAAAAATGCGTTTTGGAGGACTTCTCAAATTTTTCTCTTGATCTAATCTGAGCTATAACTTGTCTCTGTATTTACTGTCTTGGCTATCAGTTCCAAGATGATAGATTTGATTCCATGGAACAGCAAACTTATATAATGTAGTTTACGTATCTTGCATTGCAATGCACTCTATGTATGCTAAATGCATAAAAAATAAACGTAACATGTAAAGTTTCATGTGAGGATGATACTCAAATTAAAGTCACTGAGCTCACAATCCTGCTCTCTTTTGCTCTTGACTGAGATGCTTAACTCCTATTAACGGACCCTCAAAGCCACAGTCATCTAAATAGCAGGCTATTAAATTTGACATGATTTTTCCTGAAATATTCCACAGTTGCTTCAGAACTATGAGATAAAAAGAACTAAATGCTAAATTCCATTTTGCCCCACTTCAGTGAACTGTATTCAGCGGATGAGGCGAACGCCGCCATTGGATGAGCTGCAGCCTCCACCCTATCAGGATGAGGATGGGTCGCCACGTATGTCCTTCACGCCCTCCGACATGGGTGATGCCAAATGTGACCTTTCCCATGGGAGCGAGAGCCCCAGACACAGTTATGGGAAATGTCCGAGTGAGCTCAGCGGAACGCAGGAAACAGAAATCTTTCTCAATAAAGGCTATGAAGAAGATGTACCCAGCGATAGCACTGCTGTACTCAGCCCAGAGGTGTGTTGCATGCATCAGAAATGCATGCAATGAAGAAATTGACTAGATAGATAAAGATCTTTGATTTGATAGGTTTCCGTTTTAAGAGCACTGCTATCACATGCAAGCAAATGGGAATGCAGGCACAAAGGCCTTCGTTATTCATCATGCATGTGCTGAAGTGTAATACAACAGTAATGTGGGTCATACTGTACCTAAACCGTAATTTATTGAAGTATCTTCATTAATCTTAAAGAAGCTGTAAAGAATTTCTGTTTGTCACTTACTCTTATGACAATAAAGTTGCATCTAATCTAATCTACTCAACCCTTGAGTTAATATGTATAAATGTCTTTGTTCTGCTGAACACAGAGACCGATATTTTGAGGAATGCTTTTAACCAAACAGTTCTTGCCCACCTTTGACTACCGTAGGAAAATAAAATTTGTTCTGTTGAACAGAAGAACATAATTTGATGAATGTAGGAAAGCAAACAGTTCTGTGGCACTTTTGTCTACCATTGTATTTTTTTCTACTATTCATCTTAACAGCCTTTGTGACCCCTCCTTAACTTCCGGTACTTCCGGTAATGACAATCAAAAGAAACCGAGAAGAACCGTTACTTGGCTAAACTTGTCTCTCAAATATTTTGAATTTAGACTGTAATACCATGCTGAACCACTAGATGTCAATGTGCCATACGGTTTGTTTAAATGTGACCAAACTGCAGGTACCACTCAACAACTTAATTTAATAAAATGAACATACAACAAAAAAATGATTTTATGTAATACAATTATTATACAATAAAATAATTAAATAACTGAATATTAACATTAATTAAATGATATATAAATAGTTAAATTATAAGACACTAGCCAAACACAAACCGGAAGTTAACTGGGTGAACTCTGATGAAACGGTCGTATTGTCAATGATAACCAAGAAGTGTTTGGTTAAAGCATTCTTCCAAATATCTTTCTCTGTGCTCACCAGAACTGAAGGGTGAGAAAATGATGACAGAATTATTAAGTTTGGCTGAACTGTTCCTTTATGTTATAAAACAGTTCTATGAATCGTTTAAAATTCGATATAAAATACTATTTTCTGCACAGGTACAGAGTTAGTTAAAAGTTATAACTGATACTCTATGACCTTCTCTAAATCTCTTGCCATCTCTATCGCTCTCTGTAGGATCTTTCTGCTCGTGGTTCGGCGGCTCAGCTTCCTAAAGGTTATGACCCCGAGCCTCTTGCTCAGTATGGAACTCTCGATGTCATCCTTGACTACGATTCATCTGACCAGCGGCTGTCTGTCACGATTACAGCACTGACGGACATTCCCCCTCTCAAACGCACGGGTAACATCTCCTGGCAGGTGCATCTGGTGCTGCTGCCCACCAAGAAACAAAGGGCCAAAACCATTATTCAGCGAGGCCCCTGCCCCATATTTACAGAGACTTTTCACTTTAGCCATATCGAGTCGGAGATGATCGGGAACTTTGCCGTCCGGTTCCGTTTGTACAGCGTGCGCAGGATGAAGAAGGAGAAGGCTCTTGGAGAGAAGGTGTTCTACCTCACCAAACTCAACCTGCAGGGCAAGATGTCTGTCCCCATCATTCTGGACCCCTGCTGCAATATACCTGTGAGGTTTAAATTCATGAATGTATCTTGAATGTAAATTTAGAATTTACTATAATTGTATTTTCGCAAAACGATTATCAGGGCCTAAAGAAATTATGGTAACAATATTATTGCAGTTACTAATATCACTGTTGTTATGTCTCAGGGCAGTGACTCACAAGCCAGCTTATCAGACGTGTCGTGCAGTGAGACGGCCTCATCGTTCCCATCTGCAGTTCAGGGGTCACCTCCGGAGATCCTGCTTGGGCTTGTGTACAATGCCACTACAGGACGCCTCTCTGTAGAGGTCATCAAAGGCAGTCACTTTAAAAACCTGTCTGCGAATAAACCTCCAAGTGAGTGATTATTTTACATACTTAAGAAGACCACAACATGAGCCCACACAACCACTCTCAGAGTTTTTTCAGAGCATTTCGTCATATCAGTCCTGTATCATCTTATTTTTCTAAATCATATCTTAACAAATGTGACCTCTCACCTTTGACCCCAAAGGTGCTGTCAACATTGTGCTTCTCTCTCTCTCTCTCTCTCTCTCTTTCTCTCTCTATTTCTGTCTCTCTATCTCTTTCTGCCTCACCCTTCTAACACATAGCCTTTACTCCTTTACGTTCCCAGAGCTTTTGTCACACTTAAGTCAAAGAGCACAATGTAAGATCCGTATAAGCCTTCAGAAAACACTCACAGCTTCCAGTATCACTAAAAATGTATTAATGTTAAAATGTGCTTGTACAAAACTGCACAAGTACAGTTTTTTTAATCTTTCGATATATCAAGGTCATCATAGAAAGTTGCAAGTGGTATGAAGTGCAAGGGGCATTATCAGTCTAGACATTATTTGATTGGACATAACATCAATATTGTTGGTCGATTTTCCCAGAAATTAACGTGTCAGTTTTAATACAAGGAATACAAATGTTAATTTGTCAAATAATTAAAATCAATTTGTGAAGCCTTTAAACAATTTTTAGCCTGTTTTCAACTTCAGATAATGTTTTGAAATGGTGATGAAGGCTGTATGTCACTCTTAATCATTGGCCCTTAAACTGAAGTGCTGCATTGCGCTTTAACATGATGTCTCTGAACCTTCAACCTGTTGACCTGCTCTTTTTTCTCCCGCTGTTGTTTGTATATCTATTTCTCCCCGATGCCCGATGATCCCCTCTGCTCTTGCTGTCAATCCTCTCCCGTTGTCAGACGGTTTGTTCTGTTGTCTAAAGCACTTGATAGGTGGGCAGGTGTACATTATTCGAGGTGAGTTTTCTGTGGATGCCTTTATCAGCGCTGGATGCTGTTCATCCAGTTTTCCGTTTTTACACATCCGTCTTCGTAGTTCCATCGCTGAATGTTGGTGATTAGACTGGAGAACATTTCTACATGGATGCTGAATGTTTGATCAATCAATAGAGAAAGAATATGAAGAAAGCCTACAGCCTACTTATTTGTTGTTCATCCATGGAGAAGGTTCAAATTTTGTTGCATTGTGCTTTTTCATGTTTTCCAACCTTTGTAGTGATGTTTGCATGCCCCTTATAACCCTGTATTTTTATACTATGGGTTTTCTTTGATACACATACATTAGATCATTTGCTTGGATCGTGTGACTCCTTCCTGTTATGTTATAGACCAAGTTGGCTGTCTTGTGCAAAGAATGTCTCATGATACGTTGAGGTCTGTAGATTAGTAGCCATGTGAGTGTTTCAATGCAGAAGTGTTTGTGGAAAACGTATTTACTCAGCTGGAAGGTAAAGCATTATACAATGAACCTACTCAAGACTCATGTGTTGCGCATTGGGTCCAAAATGAACACTCAGAAAGTGTCTTTGGCAAGTCAGTAAAAGCTGTCTGGGAACCACAACATGGTTTAAACGTAAAATAGTCACACACTAAACAACTGCAAAAATAAAAACCGGGTGGACCGACACAGCAATGCATCTGACCAAAAATCAGATACAAGAGGTTGATTTCTGTAGCTCCAGCAGGGTGTGTTTGATTTCCTGTATCACAAACAGCCAATCAGCACTCGTGACTGCTATTGAAATAATTTCACATTCAGCTTGAGTAGCTGGAGATGATTTCCGCAGCGGCAGGTACGCCACTGTATTTCCATATCTGAAATCAGCACTCCTTTAGCTTGGGCCTGTACTATTACTCTATAGAGAAATGAGAAACATTTTCTATGAAACGCAGCGGGAAGACTCTGCAGGAAGCCCGCACTCAATGGCTCGAGGAACACAAGAGTGGCGCTGGCACGAAGACACAGAGAGAATACTAACGTCTGTTGTATTCTAGCGTAAGCTGGCGGGCAGGGCAGTAGAAAGCACGCTTGAAGGTCTACAACTGCGCTCTGAATTAAATCTGTTGAAAGAGCGCTGCTTAGTCTGTTCGTAATGCATCTGTAGAATCGCAGCTCAAAAGATCCAGAAAGGAAGAAACAGAGGAGTAATGCGAAACTGGGTTATTAATCAGTGTGCATTGACTCGTGCTGAGCAGTAGTACTGAATGGCCCATTTTCAGCCACTGAATTTCATCTTAATGAATGAAATGATCAATTGCTTTTCAGTGAAATGGAGAGATTTGACGTGTTACAAGGCGGGAGACGTAGTGTTGAAAACCTCTGTGATGGCAGAGGAACTGCTCAAGAACAATATTCTGTCATTTAATTTAACAACTTCCGCAGCACAATTCGCTTTTGATGCTGCATTGATGTTTGCCTCTCTGTCGCCATCTTTGTTTGAAACATGAAATTGCAAGTTACTTTACCTACTTTTTTTATGCTGGATGAAAAATAACAGCTCACATATTGCATATTTATAAATGTAGATTTAGTCTTTAGTTAATATGCATGATTAGTATGCTCTAACTAAATGCTTCGTTCTGTTTCAGACACATATGTAAAGCTCACTCTGCTAAACTCAATGGGTCATGAGATGTCCAAATGTAAGACGTCCATTAGACGCGGCCAACCCAACCCCACCTACAAGGAGACATTTGTGTTCCAGGTAGCCTTGTTCCAGCTATCTGACGTCACGCTCATCCTGTCGGTCTACAACAAACGCAGCATGAAACGGAAGGAGATGATTGGCTGGATCTCTCTAGGGCTGAACAGCTCTGGGGAGGAGGAGCTAACGCACTGGACTCAGATGAAGGAATCAAAGGGACAACAGGTGTGTCGATGGCACAGTCTTTTGGAGTCCTAGAACGTTATTAGGCAACAGGGATGATGTGTGTAATATGAAGATGGGGTGGGGACGGAGAGCATGTCAAGCTCTCAAAGGGCCCCAAAACGACAGAGCTGGCCCCCACTGCAGTGAAATGTGACTAGTTCTTGGAATTTAATGTCCCTCCATGTACATTCTGGGGAATAGGTCATATAGCGAGAACCGTGTTACAAATATTAAACTGTTAATGGAAGAAACATTAATGAGATTTTAGTTGTATATTTTCTTTCTTAAACTTTTGGTTTTCTTTGAGATGGTTTATAATGGGTAATGGAATTTTTTGAATGAGAGAGAAAGAGAGAGAGATAATGTTCTGTATGTGTGGATCAGTAAGCAGGCCAGAAGTTAAGGCATAAATGATCTCCAGGGACAAGATAATACAAGTTAAAATGTCTTGGCTCAGATTATAACTCATGTTCAAAGATTACATTTTACTCTGGGACAGGACAGGGATTAACTGTCATTAAAATGTCTAAGAATAACTTGTGAAGGCTAAAGTAAAGTTTGACAGATGCATCTACAGTATATGGCCTTAATAAGTGGCCTCAACATGTGAACAGATTATATGTAATCTTTCTAGGGTTTATTCAGTAATATTTTGGAAAGAATGCAAATAGATTTTTTTTTATTTCTATTGCCGATATTGACCAATGAGGATAGACCTTTTCATATTTTAACTATACTTACTATAGAAACTAACAATAGAAGAAACCCCTAATAAAAAACGACATACAGTATACAGTAATATAAAATGTACTGTAATGTGTCGATGGATATTTCGTGACGTTGATGCATTTATTATATCCAATGTATATCTTTGTATAATAAAATAATAATAATATAATACTTGTAATGTATATACTGTAGAGGACATCTACCAGACAGAACAGGACATTGCCGTTAATTCCATATACTGTGAAAAGCACTAACATGATGATTTTATGAGTTAAACAGAATTATAAAATAGAACTATACAGTAGAACATGAACACATTGACTGTTGTCACCTTGGTCTCGCTTCAAATAGCTTACTATACCATGGTATCTCTTCAAATATTATTTAAAAAACCCCACTTTGGTGTGTCTAGAACAATGTTACCATTCCAGTCCCGACAATGAGGTATGACTTTCGCCTCAAGTAAAAATGTGTCATCAGCTCATCCTTGAACTCGTGGAATCATGGGACTGTTCTAAATAATGACCTTTATATAAACCCTTCTTTGAAATTTCTGATAATCGGTGAAGTCACTATTTTTTAAGATGTGTATTAGCCATAATTATATAACAGCTGACTGTTTGCATAAGGCTTTTCTTGCATATTGCATTCTTTGATCCTGAATGCTCAAGTTTAGTGGCTGGGACTCACAACTCATTGCTGTGACACTGGAGATTCATGCCAGTGTTCTGTCTGAATGTCCGGTGGAGGGCTAGCGATGTAGATTCTGTAAAACTGTGAGGATGTTTTGAGTATGTGATGGCAACGAGGCTTCTCAATGCTTTTGCTCTGTGTTCAAAGTGTCTTTGATCTCTGTGCGGTCAACCTGTAAAATCTGCCCGATAGTTTCTTTTCTTTCTTGAGTGATGGTCGATCTCACTCAGTGATTGTTATGTACTGTAAACAGCACATAGATTTTGCTGATCTATTTTTGTATCTATATCTGAGAATCTGGACTCAAAAACACTTTCTTGGTAAATGTATGAAGCTCTGTGAGCAGTATGGAGTTGTAGACTTTGTTCTACTTTCAGTTCTGTTTAATTTTTTTTGTGAATATGTCTCAGTCAGTGTGCGGTTTCAAAGTATAAATGTTAAAACCCCCATGTTCGCTTTCCTGAGGTAAAAAAGATTGTAAGTGAAGGGGGTATATTGTTACATAATGATATCTGTATTCTTGGCTCTGCTGATGTCATAATTTCAGGTGATGTGTGTTGTTTTGTTTACTCTGTTAGTTAAAAAGAAAAAAAATCGCAGGTGCTCATATGTTTAAGGTGGTTTGTTTTGTAAGAACGAAATTAAGCACATTTAAGGGAACATAATAGAATTATGAAACACATCTTGTGAAAGAGTCTCAGGCTTTGATTGTATTACGAAAGTTGCCACTGGACAATATCTCCCCGAAAAAGACTGAATCACAATCACTCTTCTCCAACAAAACTTCTCGCTGTGTTGAGTTATGTTGGAAGATGTTCTCGGTTTCATCTTGGCAAACACCGTTAAACAGTATAGAAATCTTATTCTACCATCCTGTCAGCATTCAGGCATTAAATAAGGCCACAGCTGTCATAATAACAGTGACAAAATACAGCACAATGTTGAAATCTAGGATGTTTTATGTTTGTATTATGACCAGAAAACAGCTGTGTCACAAAATTACATCGAAGTGCTGTTATGTCTCACATCTGACAGATTTATGAGAGGCTTGGTGTACTGTTGACCGATATTGCTTCCAAATATTTTCCCACTATAAAAGAGAATCTGACTCTAGCTAATTCGGTTATATATGCTGGTTATATAACCCCGCTAGTCTATAATCCCCAAAGTCTAGCACATTTTACCATCCATCTGTATGTGATGAGGATTTTGAGGCTCTGAAAGTTCACCCAAAAAATGAAAATCATCTATATTCACCAGCATGTATTTCTGACTCGAGATGAAAGCAAGATGAAATTGGCAGGAGAACTGTGGTGAATAACAGCTTCAGGAATGACATGAAGTTGAGACTTCATTTTGATGGAACTATTCTTTAAACCCACTGAAAGTTCTTGAGCTCTTAGCAAATAGGCACAAATCACATATGTTTGTTCCCAGTATGCCATGCAAATAAATGTAGATTAACAAATGAAAATGCATTTTGTGTTTGAATGATCCCTACAGAACCAGTGCCTGAAAAGAACCCCTCAGAGCTCTCAAAGATCTTCTCACGTAAGGTTTTTCTACTGCTTTGTGTCAGTGAAGATGTGAATATTTTGACAGTGGACCAGTGATGGTCAACTGGTCATATTCTGAACTGATGGGTGATAGAGATTCTGTTCAGTGTACAAATGAACACCAGCATTTAGGATTCATTGCAGAAGAGGCATAGCACACCCTACCTGTGCTCTCTCTGTGTCCCATCATGATTCAGGTCTAGCATGCCATTGAACCCTCAACTTTCACAAGGTGTGTTCCAACTTTAACCAATTTTAAACCTTTTATACATGTTCTGAACAATGCGTGTGCATATATTTTCAGTCATTTCTGCTCTTTAATTTGATTCTGAAAATGCTTAAAATGTCTTGCCTATACCCACCGATTCAGTCGGTGTTTTTATGGCGTTTTTAAAATGTTGTGTCACCTTGTGTATTCATATTTCTGTACATCGCTGTCATTTGATTTGTAAATGAAGTCTTACACAAAGATGCATTTGTATGTGATTCTGTTTTGAAAAGAAACATTTCTGCTATTCTAAAATTGCCTTTGTCTTTCTTGACATTTGATGAACGTGTACTTTGGCTCTTGAATTAGAGTGTCTTATGAATTATGATGGTAGTGTACATTCATCATAATTCAACATCCAAACATTTGATTTTGAAGTGAAAGTCTCGAGAACAAACTTAATAATCAGCTAGTGCGTTGAAGGAAAAAGGGGACAAACGACACCAACATACATGAGTAAAACATGCAATACTGTAACTGTTCACTAGAAATTGACTATTTAGTACACCTGTGTGTGAGCTTTTGAAATGTGAGTTTTGAGCAGAGAAGTTTTCATAGGGAAACTTGTATAGCTCTATCTCACAGATCTTGACGCATACTTAAGCATAGCACTCTATTGCGCACATCTCTCATACAATTTGGTTTCTTATCAATACCTAAATTCTACTTTCCTTCATCCCACCTAAGTGTGTGTCTGTATTTGATTGAGAGAAGTATAAACGGTTTGTACCAGAAGGCTCATTAAACGTTCAACTTCCAGAGGGAATAAGCTTTCTTTAAAGTGCTAGACGCAGCACCACCCAAGTCTTTTTTCCTGATTTCTGGAAGAAATTAAGTTAGGTATAGGATTGTACTCTGCAACCCTGCTACCATAGTAGAGAATGCAGTCAGATCAAACGTAAAAATGACATGGCAGTCAAAATTAGGTTGTCTATGCAAAGATCTTTGCACAATGTTTCCTCCATACAAGGTCCATAGATGGCGCAATTGTTAATGGTCAATATAAACTGTAGTGTAATGTTTGATTTGTCGAATGCACAACACATTTTACAGCAGCAATAAATGACCACATGCAAAATGGTTCACGGTATTAATATTGAACAAACAAATAACAACAAATGTGGGTGTTTAGTATTCTCTAAAAACTGTACAAACATTTGATAAGATGCCAACGTGATTTTTCGTTCGAAATTCTTCTCTCCAAGGGTTCAAGGCGAGAGTTTCACCATGCAACCACAGTGGTTCCCATTTATTTAAGTCATTCTTTGGCTTTTAAGTCCAAGTCACCTGGAAAAGTACTTCGGCACAGGGTTGCTTTTCACACAGGAAAATAAATTACGGACTCTGGCACAGAAGTGAGTGTCTGCTTTTAACTAGAGGCAGGGTGTGTTTTTTGGAACCTGCAGGCAGTTAGAGAAGGAAAAAAAGAATGTGTGTGCGTGCTTCGTTATAGGGACACATTTATTAAAACCTTTTCAATACTTGTCTTGTGGTGATTGTCCTTAAGCGTAAGTAGGTCAACTAAATACAGATGATAAAAAATCGTTAATCAAAATAAAATCATGTCAAAATAGTCATGCATGCCCTTGTACTCTGTACGGTTGAAATTATGCATTGGTTTAAGGCTTTTCAAGTATAGTAAGCGTGCGTGGAAGGAAACGATGTCCCGATCGCAGGCTAATGTAAAAATCACCAGGCTCGGCGATAACGCCGAAGAAAAGCGCTCAGGAGCGCGGCTGGCAAACGCAACCCGCCGCTCCTGAAAAGGGAAATGTCTAACAGATGATTGGCATCGTCCCCGCCCCGCTCCACTTCTGCCGCTCGCTCCCGGGCGCAAGTTAAATGCAGCTCCTCTGACCAAAACCAGACACACTCACTCCCACACACAAACCACAGGGGAAACACTGCTGCTGGGACGGGACGAGACCGACCCTGAGCTGAAAGCTGTTGCTGTTCGTTCCGAGGAATGGGGCGATTCTGGTGGTGTCTGCAGACGTTGACACCAGTTCAAAGCAAACGCCGCAACGTCGCACCGTCTGCCGGTGAGGTCACTGTGGCACAAAGCGAAGGGACCTGCGCGGACCTACAGCGGCTTTGTTCGCGCGGTGATTGATGTGAAGGCGCGCTGCCCTGAGTTGGATGATTGTATTATCGTTAAACCCGATCGATTATATCAAGTCGATACGCGCAGGTGCTAGCAACGTTTATCGGGGGACTTGCGCTGATGGATCGAGGATAAGTTGTTATTGACGAACCCAACGGGGTCAAAGCAGAGATAACGAGAGCAGGTTCACGACGACAGATCCGAGTACGCATTATATTTAAAACAATACGTCAAGTCCAGTCATCATTAAGTGTAAGGTAAGACTGCACGGTTATCAGAGGCAGACAGACCAGTGGGGCATGGCACAGTGCCCAGACAGGGAAACTACTCAAAATCTTTGAAGTTTGTTACAACTAATGTGGTTTAAACACACACAGACTACTGTGTGATTAGTAACCAGTTATTTATTTACAAAGCGAATATTTATCCACTTATACCTGTCGAATCGTGATGTAGTTCTGCAATGTTATATAATACTTGTATTTATCTGATTTATATAATTGGTATTTTTCTGTCATATTAGTGAGAGATAAAACAACTAAATAAACTCTGATCAAATGTAGTCTTATATTTGTTTTTATTATGTTATATTTTGGATAATTAAATGCATGCATATGGTTTTCAGATATGTCAAACAAAAGGGGGTTTTGTTGTGGTTGGTAAAATATTTATTGTGCTTTGAATCTTAAAAAAAGCTTATGACACAGTGAGGTCACACAAACACAAACACAAACACAATGTTCCTTTCACACATTAAAAGACTTCAGCTCTGTGTGTGTTTTAAGGGCAGGGCTCCAGAATTCTGTTACTGCTTGATTTCCTTACAAGGAAAAGATGTGTTATGAAAGCATGATAACTTTAGAGATGAATGCAGTTTGTGTGTGTGTGTTTGTGTTCATGAATGTGCAATGTCTGTTCACAGGAAAAGATGTATGCAATCTCACACACCAGGATTTTTTATTTGGGTGAGACTGTAGTTATTGTTGTGTTAGAGAGAGACGCTATTGTGCATAGCTGAGATGATGTGCATGTGAGGGAGAGAGAGTGAGAGATTATTTCTTGCTTCATTATCAGCAAGGGGTTCACTGCTGTGGCATCTGTTCCTGGTGCCGCTGGGCAAAAGTGTGTGTGTGAGTTTGTGGGTATTCCCCTGAGATCACTGTGCCAGTTCAAGAGTGTCTGGCATTCCGCCACACATTGATCCCTCGATCTACAGCGGGCACAAAGGAAAGCCCACATCATTTACTGGCTATGGTTCTCATCAGTCTGTTCCAATGAGTTACGCCTGGGCACTGTGAATGTCTTCAATAGATTAGAGAGTCTGCGAGCAGTGAGGGAGTGCTCATAATTGTTCTGAAATCTGGAAATGTTACCCACTCTGATCTACAGTCAGGGCTGTTTTCTATAAAACTGCGGTTTGGCAGTGATGGACATGTTTCTGAATCTTTTTCTTGTTAGGGACCCCCTGAAATTCATTTGTAAGTCTCAAACAAGAATCAAGAGCTTGTTTGACAGTTCTAGCGACAAATAGACATCATTTTTTTAGATCAGTAAAACATGAATGTAGAGAAATCTGTCTTCCACTGTGGGTGTCTTTCACAAACATTTCCAAACCCAAACATTTTTAAATCTTATGTTTTAATAAATGCAAGTGGATATACAACAAATCACAAGATTTGTCTCTAAACAAATAGGTAATTTATTAATTATAATAGGTTTGTTATAGAAATATATTTATGAGGATGTAGGTTTATGAAGTCAGAATTTCATCAACTCCTTTCAATCACATTTAGGACGGATTCATTTTAAACTCTCCATCTCGCTTCATGCAATCGGCCATAACATAAACCGTAGTCCTCATAAGCTATACTGTGTATGTTGTCTTGTAATCAAACTTTGTGCAAATACACACTACGCAATCTGTACATCATCGAAAACATTTTGAGTCAACGTTCACTTGCCATCTGAACGTGGGTAATTCATCACAGCTGTATTGCTTGGGAGACCGTGGTGTAAAAATCACAGTCATCTGAACAATAGCACGAATGATGTGATTACACTTCTCCTTTGAGTATACACAGAGCACGTGCTGCACTCCCTCTGTCTCAAACACACGCACACACAGCGCCTCGGGCGCTGACTCCTAACAGCAGGGATGCATGGGTAGCCAGAACATTCCTTCAGCACTGATGTGGCGTTGTGTCAACACGATCGCATTACGGCTCGAACCTCTCTCGCACACACATTGTGTATTTTCCGATCTGTGTGTGATTTCTTCGTAGACACTGTGCAACTTCTTATTTTCCTGTATTTTATTTCTCCCCTCCACCGAGCAGCCGCAAAGTCTTTGGCAGGCGGAAAAGGGTGTTCCTTTTATTTTTCCTTTAGTTTTTATACCTTTGTGTGTGTGTTGGACATGTTTGGATAAATGTTTTACCTCCTTGACTGGGTGTTGCCTACATGTGTGTATGTGTGTTAGAGAAAGAGAGAGAGAAAATAAAAGACTACTAAATGACCTAGATTACTGTCTGCAGGATGTGTTGAGATCCCCAGTGCAACATTTCGATTCTTAAATAAACCTCCTCTGTCTCGCTGATAGATTCAGGTCATGGAAGCGGTTGTATGGACGTCCCGAACCTTGAGGACACACATGGTTTAAATGCTTCCAGCACCCAGGCAGAAACAGCTCTTTAGCAGATGGATGATATGTGAGGTGTGTAAGCGTGTGTGTAATAGCCTCACGCTTTCTACAAAGGCTCTTTTTACCTTATGTTTCACACATGTTGCTGTGTTAGCACTCTTTGTAGTCTTTGTGGGTTCTGTCTGTATGTGTGTGTTTTGAATTCTGTTATTATTTACTCTCCCTTGTGTACTTCAAAACCCATATGACTTACTTTCTTCCATGAATAAAAAAATACTACTAATATATATATATATATGTGTGTGTGTAAAAGGTTTTTTAAGACGCCTCACATCATATGTGATTATACATATTGCATTTTTTTGTTGGTCATCAGAAGGTTGTCATCTGGTATTGTTGCCCCACTGTAAACAGTGTACACGTCACATACCTATTTCCATTAAACAATAACATTGTCGTTTATATCAGTTTCCAATGTTACTCAAAAATCATGGAGCTGTTTCTGGGTCAGGGCGTGCGGGCAGACTGTGGCACTAATGATGATTCTTATGCTCTGTGCATGTGCCAGTGTGCTTCTGCCACTCAAGCTAAGAACAAATCTGTGGTTTTACAAAACGTATGCTGAAATTTTGGAATGGTGTTTCATTTGGAGCTGATGCCCGAAGCTCTTCTTGTAACCATAACCACAACGTAATTGTGCAGTCTGTCTGCATTTTTGTATTTTCTGACTCTTTTTTTTCTGCCTTAAAGGAACACTTCACCCAAAAAGGAAAATTCTCTTAACTCACCCTAAAGTTGTTTTGTTCTGATTAACACAGAGAAAGATATTTGAACATTTAGAACAACCAAATGAAGACATTCCATAAAAGGGAGGGTTACCAATGAACGCATCCCCAAGTCATCAGCAGTTGTCCCCATTCACTTTTATTGTATGGAAGAGAGCAGCTTTTTTAAACAACTTCTTTAAGGAACAAAGTTGTATGGGTTTCAACAGAAATGACGGGAAGTAAATAAATTTTTTTATACTTGGACTGTACTTGGATGGACTATTGTTTCATTTTTTATTCTTAGAGCAAATCATTTTGGAGGTTGTTCAAAAAAACGATTTCCTGGCCATCTAAGCGATAATATCATTTTAATAAGACACAAATGAAATGTGTGTGAGCTTGTTTTACCATCTTTTATGATCCAGTGAGGAGCACCAGGAGCTTTGGATGTTTTGATTACAGTAAGCTAAGCCAAAACCTACATTACCCCAATGGAAACCTGCAATTGGGGTTTTCGCATAGGAAAAACCACAACTGCACAAATGAAACCTTATCCCTAACATGATTCCATGGTACGTGTCTTTCCCTCGCTCTGGTTTTAGCATCATCTGTGTTTTATAATTTGTAGTTTTAGCATCTACGGGGCTGCCCTATGATATTTGTGTATGTGCGTGTGACTGATGAGTTGCAAATCCAACAGATCCAGCACCTTTTTATGTTTTCTTCTCACGAAGAGTAGAGAGATGCAGAGAGAGAGAGTGCATAAAAGCACGAAATGTGCAAAGAGACAAAGACAGACAGCTTGTGTGTGTCTGTGGGTGTGTAAGCTCTGTCTTCTAAAGCATAAATTCAAAGCAGAGTTGTGGGCGGAATAATAAACAGGTAATGACAGTACGAGGAAAAGGAGGAGAGCGGAATCAGCTCTGATTAAATATGTCTCGCTCAGTGTGATCCAAACCCTGCGGACACAGACTGTACTGAGGGCAGATTATTACGCTCGCGTTATTTGTGTCTCCGTGTGCGAATGTGCATCTGGGATGTTTTTACAGTTCTATGTGATTATTTTCGTTGCCTTATTTATAGTTCCTAATAAACATTACAATGTGAGACTTGATTCAGGACAGGCAGGCACAACAACGGTTCAATATGTGCTTGGCGAACACGACATCAGAGCGATGGTGTGCACAATTGTCAGTGAAGATTAATGACCTTTGTAGAGGCAATCATCCAGAACTTCTTTCTCTCCTGTCACCGTGTGTGTGGCAGAACAGAGAACGAAATGATTAAAGAGCGATCACACAAACAGATATGCTCCCTTTCTTGGTAGCTTCTGTTGGATTGTATGATGCGTGTATCTTTGTATCTGACTACTGTATGTGTGCTCTATTAGCTGTTTTAAATGGGTTTGATATAAATGTCTTGTTAGTGTACACTTCACGGCAATAAGGAATAATTATACGACAGAATACGCCACTCAAGTCCAGTGTCTGATGAATATCAACAAAATCAAACCTCAGGAGTGACATAAAATCATCCAACAGCAATGTGAAAGACTAACAGCATGACAACAGTGTCAAACAGTGGTGTGTTATCACATCAAACAATATTCCAAAATTCTTGTAAGGATATTACTGTTGCATTGCAGTATTTGAGGTCTGAAAAAATACAGAGCATCTTTTCTGTTATTTTGACCTGTTTCTCCAGTTTCCATTTTCTGCTATTAAATGCGAATATAAAAAATATGTTACATTGAAATTTGCAAGAAATGTTGTAAGTAGTTCGCAGAATGAAACAAAATATTAAAAACACATACAAATAAATGTATTTTAGAGGCTGTGTTTTGATCTTTTATCACACAAAAGTTTGTTCTAAAACATTATGTAAATAAGAGTGCAATAAGAGTGGTTATGGTGTTCAAAGCACTAAATTATAAAAATATAAGATATGAACCTGCGTTTTTATTCCTTCTTCGTTGCTCTAAACAGTGGTTGCTTGTGACGACGCTGTTTAAGAAAATGGTATCGGATCGGTACATGGATTCAAGTACTCCCCAATACCAATGCCAGTACTAGCATCAGTACAACCCTGATGTTATGTACATTGTTTTTTATTTTAAATATGTGTTTTTTTTCTTTAGAACTGTGAGGTAAAACAATGGCTTTGGTCCTCTCTATGAGCCCTTTTTGTGAACCTGACGCCGAAGCCCCACCAACGATCTACCAGCCGATCTGGGAGTCTGAGCGATGCAGCAAAAGCTGCATCTCCACCCCCTCACCACCAGGAACCGACACCCAAGGGCTTATAGAAGGTTTGACTATAATCTCAGTGTTGGCTAATGTTGAAAATATGCTCAGAATCTATTTTTGAAAGTCTTTGTTCTAAAAGATGCTGCCTAATAAATAAATTTGTTTTCCCAGAGCACCTTTGTAGACGAAGCCCCGATCATGTAAAAGATCATGTGGCCATGTCACGGATCTCTTATTTTAAAAGGAAGTTTGTGGAAGATGAAGAACCTATAGTTAACTTCAGAGGTTACTGTCACACTGTGAGTCTACTTACACATCTTTGGTATTTCCGGTGCATCATAATAAATGATTATTATTATTCACACTGTATGTTTGTCACTGGGTTTTGCAAATATACATTTCTTGAAAAAAAGCTAATTTGGACTCGTGAGGTTTCAAAAGAACAGCGACTATATAGAAAATATATGTTGAATGCACTGTAATTTACTCTGGATAAAAGCTTGTGTATGCCATTTCACCCACAACATTTTAGAGTATTTAATGACTTGTGATATTTTTCTCTGGTCCAGCAGGTGTCACCAGTGCTAGAGGAACGTGCTCACGTTCTCCGTCTCTCTCTTGAGAAGCTGCGTTACATGGATGACCCCGAGTCCTTCTTGCGGCGTTCCGTGCTCATCAACAACCTACTCCGACGTCTCCGAACTGAAATTCTCCTTCAAAGCGACTGGTGTTTCCCATCAGGCCCTGCGGCCACAGCCTGCCCCCTGCAAACCCCAGCCCCCAACACACCTCTTCCCACCCTACAGCCCTGCGTGGCACCGGCCGGGCCGTACCGCAAACGGCTGCGACTGTTGAGGAGGGACAGTCCTGAATGCGTCCCCGCATGCTGCTGCTTGTATGCAGCCGGGCGTTACCTCCAGCTCCCCTTGCCTGTGTATGAACGGAATGTATACTCCAACTCTCATTTGTCTTCAACTTCATCCACATCATCATCATCATCAGTAGTTCGATTTCCACAGCTGTTAGAGGAGGAAGAGGACAGCGATGAGGAAGAGGAGCTGGACTCTGTCTGTCCCGTGTTGGGTCTGTGTCAAGATGAAACCAGGGAGCAGAACAGATTGTGTGAGGGTCTCAGGGAACAAAGCCACAGGAATCTGGAGAAAGAGCGAGAGAAAGGAAAAGAAAGAGGTAGAGAGAGGGTTAGAGGAGGGGAGCTTAGAGTAGGCGTATCACAGAGATGGCTTTCAGACACAGTGGGTACCGGACATCAGGAGGCCCTGACGAGAGCTCACTTGAGAGGGAAATAACCACAGAACTTCTGCTGTGGAAAAACTGCTTTCCAACAGCTTTTTAGATCTGTTTTTAAAAGCTGAACATCAGTGTAATATGATGTTTTCAATGTTTAGTTACTTTTGTATTTCTGGATTACTCAACAAATAACAAGGGACAGCAAGTTTATAAATTGCCTCTTGAGAAAACCACCATATTGTGCCTTAAATGTTTTCTTGTTCAATATGTTTGCTGTGTTTGTGGATATTCGTACATAAAGCTGGTTTTATCCACAGAGATGGTACCAAGTCGAAACACTTTCAGACAAAAAATGGTTTGAAAGTGAATTGCTAACACACACAAAAAAAGCATGACATGGCTTCCTGTCCTTGACAATTGTCATACATTGTCCGAAAATGCACAAAGGAAATAATGTTTAAAACAATAACTGAACTTTCACTAGACTGAACCTCGGAGCATTTAAACATTCAGACAGCAAAACATCTAAACATCAACTCCATACAAATAATTCAAACTACAGACAGGCATAAGTCCAGTTTAGTTGGTTGTATAGAGGTCCTTTCTAATGCAAGTGATTTTTGGCATGATATGAATCTGAGGTTTCATGCACTTTTATGGTGTTTATGTATTTTCTCTATTTCTTTCAAGACAAGATATGAGGCCCTCAGACATGAGTGGAACATACAAACAACAGTGTTGGAATAGAAATTAAACAAAGACGGGTTGCTTCACAATCTTAACTGTTCTGTTTGTGTGTGTGTGTTCGTGAAATGTGTTGAGAATAAAATAATGATCCTGAGCTCACAATGTTCCTCCTTGTGATGTGATTATAGCTGGCACACAGATTATTTCTTTTTCGACACCCCCACCTCCATCACACATATTCTCTTTCTCTTATTACTCCTGCTGTCACCTTTTCGCTTCCTTCCTCTCCTTTATTGTCACTATGGAAACAATGTTTACTGGAAGAACCGTCTGGAATCCCCTGAGGCAAAAAGAGGTTCATGACAAACACACATGCCACACGATTAAACACACATATATCCTTTGGTTATTTTGAAGGCACGCTCTGAGAGGAGATGCTTTTAGATGAAGAACACGGTTCCATTTATAGTTGTATTAAATGTGGAGATGGAAATCTGTGATGCCATGTCACTGTTTATTGGAGTTGTCATAAAATATAAGTAATTTGTGTCTTTGTTGTCTTAATCTTTCTGTAGACAATAACAACTAATACGACATTAAACATTTATGTTGATGGCATATTCCAGATCATTTGGTGATGGGCAAAATTAGGTGAAAAATGTGTGCGTTCACACTGAAATCAGTTTGAGACCTTCACAATCTTTTTTCATATCTCTCTCACGACAGGTTTTAAGATGAATAATTCGAGAGAAAATGTTCCCTGAATTGGTGAGCAATATGGCATGTGGTTATTTTTGGAAATCTTTAGCATTGTCTGACTGCAGCATTCACGCAATTAAATAAACTAGAAGACAAAATTCTTTATTCAGCCTAATGCACTAATGTCACATGGGTTGAATTTGAACCATAACAGTCTGTCTCGTTGTTCATCTCACCTTTCCTGCAGGGCATCAGCATTTGGGGGAATTGTGTGTGGGGGTTTTGTGATGTACTGTATGACAAGCATCATGTCATTGTCAGCTCTAATTGACATGCAGAGAAGCATGATGCCTCTCTCTCTCTGTTCTTCCAGCCATGGAATCTGTCTAGTGCTACTGGCTCACTGTCATCCATCAACCTATAACTTTGGCAACTCGTCGTTACCATGGCAACTGCCCTTCACCACTCAGAGGTTTTAGATCAAAAGGCATTCAACACTACCTTTCATTTCTTTTTTTTCCATTTCTTCTGTTTCTTTCATGTCATCTACCTTTTATCAATTACACTGAGCCTGAGGTAATTTATCAATTACCACTGAGAACCAATTTGAAGAATTCAGTCAGTTCAGTAGGAAACACCCAAATTTTCTTCAAAAATGGAGATATGTTGAACCAAATAAAAAAATTAGCATTTCAACCACAATGATGCCCAGAACAACATTTACCTATAATTGTGTGTTTGTGTATCTTACAACATGTATAATCACACCGTTGATCCTATTCTGCTGTTGATGTCACATGTCTTAAGTCCTAATGCTTGGATATCAAAAGCAAACAATAAACAATACTAATATTCACTCATGGTATGCTGTAAAACAATCAAACAATCATAATCTAACAAAATTACTATCTTTATAAAAATAATCCAGGTGATTAATCTTTTGTGAGGCCTTAAAAATGTTTTCTTTTACTAATGGTGTTGGGGACACAGTGAGTCTGAGAATTGAAATAAAAATCCAAATTAAAAACTGAATAAAGAAGTAAAATTAACAATATTACTCATGTCACACATATTGTACCAAACGAAAACAGGCGCCCTACTCTTTTACAGACGCACAGAAGTCCTTGTGCCTCCTTCTGTTTCCTGGAAAATGAAACTTAAGTTTGTAAGTGAAATTGAAACTTAACTGGACAGATCTACTGCATTCATCCATACAGAACAGCCTCAGAACTGAAGCATCAACGAAACATGCAGTGTAGCATTTTTGTATAACCATATTGACTTATCACTATACCATAGTCATCAGACTATTCTACTACGTCTACTACCTTACCACTGAACAAGGATCAAGGTATGACTTTTCCTTCTTGTAAACAAAATGCATGAGCTAAAATGAAATTGACAGAATTTATATATGATTTGTAATGTCAAATTATAGCTTTTTCTTTCATAACAACAAGATCCAAATTAAATACTGAATTTTTATTTTATAATTTTCTTTATTCACTTTACATGTGTTAAACTTGAATTATTTTACGATACTACAATATAACATTTAGAATTGAAATGATATAAATGATAATATATTCTTAATAACTTTCTCACATCAAAATAAATCTTCTTTTCAGTTATTTTTAAAGATGACAAACTAATGACAATGTCGCTCATACAGGTGGAAATATATGAAATCCGTGAACAACTTCTCAATGGACACCTCAATCAAGACCTCAATGTAAGTACATGCTAAAAATTACAATGAAGTTTCCTTGAATAACAAATGCATTGTTTTCTTTTAGCTGAAACTTTCTTCTTATAACTAAAACCTATTTCTAGATGTTACAAAGATTTAGTTCCTGACACAGAAAAAAAATATGTACGTGATGCATGAGCTAAATGAGAAGAAAAGTACGGACAGCACCCTTCTTTCCAACCTGGAATTTGCTGAATGTTTCCTGAGAGAACATCCTCTACAAAGAACTTCAAAGTTATTGGCTTAGGGCAATGGTTTATGTCTTGAAATTGGCAACAGCCAATTCAACGTTTTCACAGTGGGATCAGACAGTGAATACAACACCTATGTCATCCTCTGTATCTACACCGATCAAAGAGTAAAAAAGGAGAGCATTTTGGAAAGTCACTTTTTTGGCCACTCTTGCCAGGATGAGATCCAATCCTGCTTTATGCAAGCTAGAGAAGCAGTTCCTCACGATGGTTTGGAAAGACTAACAATCAAATGTAACAGGTTTACAATCATTTATACCAATAACTCCATAATTCTACTTAAGACTGTCGAAACTAAGTGTCAGTTTAAGCTTGAGACCATCACTGTTGAAGGTTTGCTGGAGAAGAAAATCTGGCTGCAGAAAGAGAAGGCCTCTAGTCGTTTTTTGATCAGATGTGTAGATCATCTCATTAAGCTATACCTCACTACATCTGATGCTCCAAAGAACAACTGTAGATTCATCATGCATACAGACAATGAAATAGTCCGAATTGTGTCTTCAGGTGAACATGAGAAAGAGTATGTGTTGCTAAGTGAATTAAACAAGGTCTCAATGTTTCCTCCAGCATGGCAGTAGATCAAGAATGCTGTATACTATAATTCTGTTGTTAGACTGTATAAGCCAATGATGGTTTAGATTTTACATAATTTAGTATAGTGCTGAAGTTTTATAATGTCTAATAAAGAGGAAAACACGATTAAGAGATGTCAAAATATATTCTATTCTATTTTAGGCATGGCTGATTTGAATTAATATTTCATACCAAACAATTGTTTTGTTATGTTCTGCCTAACAATAAAGTTGAGATGTTAACCAGACATTATTGTGTACTGTAAACTATCAAACTATATAGACGGTTTCATCCGACGCACTTGTTTGTGGCTATAATATGACCTTTATGTTAATAAATTTATATGAATGTTATTTTATATTAACATTTTATATTAATATGTTTCTCCAACACATAATGAACACTGCACATTGTACAGTTACATGAAGCATGCAGTGAGGTCTGCTTAAACTCTCCAGTGATAGCAGTATACCTGTAAAAACATAGACTGTAAAAAAGATAAACGCTTACTCTTCTGTTCCCAACTTCCCGCCTCTTTTTTCTTCTTTAATCCTGATACAAGATAACACAGTGACATGGCGCTCCCTGCAGTTCTGGGGGAATACTGCAAAAGCCATAATAAAATGAATTACAGGAAAACCAACACTTAACAGGTACTTAACAGGATAATTCTTATAAAATAAAAATAATGTATTCTCCGTCATGTTGTTCAAAACATATATATATGTACATTGTCTTGTGTGGAATACAAAAGTAGATATTTTGATAATTGTTTTAGCTGCTTTGTGTCTATACGATAGTTGTAATTTGGGGCTAATGTTGTTCCAAAGTTCTTCTAAAAGATTGTTACTCTTTGTGTGTTTTCTTTGTAGGACAAATAGCAATGAAAAATCAGTAAGGAAATCAGTTTTCATATTTCTGTTTCATCTCCTACAGTAGGAAGACAAACTGAAGAGTTGTGTGTCCAGTGTATGTAGCCTACAGACAACTGTGACGTTTTTACATGCCAAGTGAACTTAACAGGTCCTCTGAGGACAAATAGTTGTGTGCATGAGTGAATACAAACGAGTGTGTGAATTTGTGCGTGCATGTGCTCATGGAGAAAGAATGATGTGTTGGTAAATGTGTTTAACAGGCATAAGTGAAAACAGGCCTGCTGGCTATGTGTTGGGAGTTCTGAGAAAGCTGTGGAGTATATATATGGCCATATTCAGTCCATAACACATGCTTTCGCTTAGCGTTTGATCGATATACCATGTGCACTCTGATCAACTGCAGGAAACGCATTTGTGTGGGTGCGTATGTGTGTTTATCATCTGAGTGCTTTTGCTTTGGTGTTCCAAAGTAATAACGGAATACAAATAAATATATACACTACAGCTTACTAAAGACAATATCTACACTAAACCATTACAACTCTGAAACTGATACAACATAAAAGATTTCAAAAGCATCACCAGCGCATATGCAGGGTCACCTGAACAACCACCTGCAAACTGATGCTCCCGATTACAGAGGTAAACTACAGAAGTTTGCTATTGAATGATGAGAACAAACAATTCAACGGTTAAAACAAAACCTTCCAGTTCCTAAAGTGTCTGCCTTCAGAAAACGTGTCTGTGTTTGATTGAGGTGCAGTGGTGCATGGAGACTGAGAACAGCCCTCACCATAGCAACAAAACCAAGAATCATGGGATTTTCCCACTAATTCAATGAGGGCCATTCACTCAATGGATGACAAAGATACAAAATAGTGTGTATAAAGTTACCAATGAATAAAGCCATTTGCCATGAGTAAGTATTTTCCCACAGAAATGAGAAGAGGACCTCCTGAGGTTTTCTGTGATTGTGTGTGCGTGTGTGTGTGTGTGTGTGTGTCTCACACGGCACATAAAGAGCTCAGGGTCCTCAGCGATGAAGTAACTGTTTTGGCAAAGCCACCAGTAATTGAATACAGGGCTTGTTCTGTGGTGTGGCTGATGAACACACACACTTATACAGTATGAACATGAGTTTTGACTCTGTCTGTAGATGAACGTTACTATATTTATCATCAAAATATTGAAGTTATATATAGAGAATTAGATCAATTTAAATGTTAAATTAAGTGTAAGACTAAACATAAGATGCAAGACTTTAGGGAGTAAGATTGAAGCGATGGTTCACCCAAAAAGGGAAATTCTCAATGGTAGTCAAAAGTGCCCCAGTTTGCTGTACTACATTCTTCCAAAAAATATCTATAAAGTAATTTTTCGTACTATGGTAGTTTGGAACAACTCGAAGGTGAGTACTAGGGGTGAGTATAGTCTGGTATTCCCAATCCTCGTGCCGTCTGTATGATGTTATTTTCGTTATCAGGAGGGTCCACAGTCGCAGGGGCGCAGATGGGATTTCTTAACTGGGGGGACCGAGCTGTCAGCAAATGATTTATTCTCAGTTAGTTAATTAGCATAATTTGGACATTAACTAGTGCTCAAGTTGTCATTTTTGCGTAATATGGGCTAATGATTTGCACTAAAATGAACTGTATTAATTCGCTATATGCCTCTTTCCACTCACCTAATAGTCAACAGGCATATAGGATACTTAAATTGTTTGGTTTTGTAAAAAAATAGACGATGGCATTAGATCACTATGGTTACTGCTACTACAGGTACAACTGAGGCAGCTAACAGCTTGCCATAAGACCCGGGGCAGGGTCAGGAGTCGTAGCAGGCTAGCAGCAGAGTGATGGCAAGGCTCTTTTTGCTCTTTTTTAGTATAACCTTCTATTTTAGCCCATTTTAGTAATTGTGAATGCTTTGTGCATTTTCAAGCATTTTTTATAATGTTTTATAAAATACTTATTTTTTGTCGTTTTTTGTTACAAAAAACACACAATTCCTAATATTTAACATTTTTGATAAAACTTTAAATGAACAATTGAACACAGAACCACAGCAAACAAATCAAATAAAGGCAAAAGTCTAAACAATAAAGTGACATTTCACCCAAAAATGAGGTTTCTGTCATCATTTGCTTACCCTCATGTTATTTCCATGAACACATGTTAGCAATTTTCAATTCTGTGACATCTTTGACCACCATAGTAGGAAAAATGTATAATAGTGTGCACCAGAACCCTTTGTGACTCTAAATTCTTCGAAATATCGTCTCTGGTTACTTTCGTAACCTCGGTTAACTGAGAAGCGGGAAGGAGATATTGCGGAGACCGCATATGAAACTCCTCCTCTTTTTCACTTTTCCTGAAGTCCTATAGGATAACGCCAGTAAAAAAACTGGCCAATTGTCGCAAGACATGCACAGTATGCAATACTGACGAATCTAGACAGTATAAATACAGTGCCTGTGACGACAATCCTCAGAATCTACGAGAGAAACGCCCGCCCGGTGATAAGCGGCGAACACGGCGATCTACGCAATGTCTCGGAGAAACGTGTACAACAGCGCATGCGTGAAACATGTTTTTTTTTACAATTAACAAAAATAATTATTTACAAACATTCGTGTATATAATGAAATACAACACATATATGATTTGCACATTAGGGGGCTATTGCTAATTTAAATGAAGATATTAAAGCATTTACAAATTTTCAATGTTTTAATGGCTGTTTGCTTCATAGAAAATCGGAGTGAATCAATATAAAGCTCAGTGTCTTACCTGAATGAAGTAAAAGCATGCGTGAAAAATGTTGAATCTCCCGAGTCCACTCGATGACGTACTTCACAAGTGACGAACCCGTCTATCCGCGCTCATCTGCAATTGGGTATGCAATAGAAGTTGTGCGGACGCGTTTGTGCGCGAGACAGACACTCTCAAGTGTACAGGTTTGCTTTAAAACTGTTGAAACGGTGATAGAGTACTACAGCACTACCAAAATGCTACACAATTTTACAGATGTAACACACAAGTAAGAAACTTTCTTACAAGTAGGAAAGACCCAATTTGCACTTTAATTTAGAATTTCCGTTTATTTTCCACAGACATGACAAATTCCTGAAGACAATGTGACACTGCACTGAAAAAAAGTGAGAAATCGAGAAAAGTAACAAAGCTCATACACTAACAGGCTGCACTATATCTTGTTTCTCTGAAGCACTATAAACACAGAAAACCGATAGTATAAGGAAAAATAACATTTTACATATAATGCCCTAGATATTTTTATAGATTTAACTTCATAGATCCTCTTGTAACAATAATAATAATGAGTAATAGTTTCAACATCAAGGTAGTTGTCATATGATTGTGTACTATAAATTACTCTATTTAAATGCAGATTACTGTCACACACATTTTTAAAACTCTGTATATTTAATACAACAAATTTGACTAAATGCCACTTTAGACAACGCACAACACTTACACACAAATACATGTGTTTTATAAGGGACACATAGAGCTCTGGACAAAGAAACAAGACACATTTAGACATTCCTGAAATGAATTATCCAAACAGCAGCGCTAATAAAATAACATTTTCTGAAGAAGCTGCTGGTAATCCATGTCATTTGTGCGCAAAGATGTGTGACAACACAACATACCTTATACAGCATAAAATACATTCTCTTTGTGTGTTTAGCTCTAACCTATAAGAGCACAGCTCATATTTGCTTTAGAAATGTTTCCTTATTCCTCAATTATTAATATGCATCAATATGTCTCTTATTGAAGTCCAGCATGTTTTTTGATCTACCCAGCAGCAAAATCATCCCAGTGCATTAGATTGCTCATCACTGTCTTGATAACGGATACAATCCTCAATGCCACTGATTTCCCCCGCATCATAGGAAAGCACTTGGTCTATGAGAAACATAAACTTGCTTTAAAATATATCATGTATAGAAGTATGGCTATTTATATAACTAGGTCAAAGGCACACAATAGCTCCTCCCCCTGTAAGCAGGTGTTGCCGTCACAGGTACATTAACCTCACAGTCATAACAGGTACACTGTGGGAGGGGCATAGATATGGCCCTACCCTCTGATGATCTGCTCATTATCCTACAAGTAACATCTGAGGAAAAAAGCAATTACTCTGTGTAGCAACAAACCCTGCTTTGACAACATTCACAAGGATTCTTCACAGTGACAAAAAGCCGAAGTTGAAGTGTGGTATCCATGGTGACACACCAGATGGCAGCAGCAGTATTGTGGTGTGATGGAGTCCTTCTGATGGTGGAACGTCTGATAGTTTAATCTTTTTCTCAGGTATTTCAGCCATAACCTGCATCACAGACCCCTGAGAGAAAACACACACACACAGCACTCATAAACTCTTCTAACTGTACAGACCTTCTTATCTGTACTGTCAGAATATCTTGATTCCAAAAACGGGAAAAAAGGACTAAAACACAAACCTACGCAATACATACCAGTCTTATTGCTTCAGAGAGAGTTATTGCCTCAAGATTCCTCTTGAGCTTTGGGCTGGTTTGACATTTAGAAGAAATATCACTGTCTTGAATAATCACTCTAGGGAGATAGAGAAAGCGATGGGAAGGAAGAGAGAACAGGGAAGGGAAAAGACAAATTATTTTTCTTCAACAGCCTTTTAATTGTAGAAGGATTGATTGGCAGCACAGATCGAGTCCCTCGCCTGCTGCTGTCCTGCTTGGTGGTTTCAGTGTTCTGCTGAGATGTGTCTGAGCACACTGGCTCTGCATGGGCTTCTGGAACAGAAGGGCCAGTTTGTGTGCTGCTGGAGGTGGGCAGTTCGAACCCTAAACTTTGGCTGGAACACAGTGACTTTGGAGTCCGCAGCTGGAAGTCATCATCCATGGGAATGTATGGTGCCAACATGTCCAGATCCAAACCCACTGGCTGTAAAATCATCATTAGTTCTAATGTATCATCAGGTCATTGCTTTGACAAAAAAAACGTACGTAAGCACAGCACACAATTAGTTAACAAACTAAACCGTCATGATTTTTTCTTATGTTTGGGGTTCCCAATGATAAACATAGAAACTGATGGCCAAGTTTCTTGACCCTAATATAAACACATTAGAAAGATCTTACTGAAACATTAACCCAATAATGTAATTATTTTAATGTAAATTAAAATAATGTTAAGCAACCGTGCACATTTCAGAAATATGACTGGTATCCATTCTGTTAACAATGTTTTGGTCTGAGGTGTGACCTAATCAAAACATTGTTAAAAGCTGTGTACATGTGCAAAAATGTATTATTGTCTCATTTTTTAAATCTGATTTCTACAGCAAACATAATACTTCAATATGAAGTATACATTTAATTCTACATGTAAAAAGACCAAAAGAAAAACAGAACATGAGAGGAGTGCATGGTTTTCATAGGCACAAATGTTCATCTTAACCTTGTTAATACTAAATGTGACCCAGTCTCTGAAAACCCAGCTCAAGTCATTTTTTGTGACTTAATATTTTCGACATAAACATTATCCCACAGAATTGATTTTGAGACCTTAGCCTGGTTTTCACAGAGAGGGTCACAAGTGTTTAGGCCAATCTCTGAACCCCTCAAGCAGATCAATAGCAATGGCTGCTCTTTGAATGTCACTGCTCTACCTGTATATTAAAGGTTGTCTTGGGATCCAAATCCATGGAAAAGAGTCTCTCCACTTGATCCGGTTTGAACTGGTCACTTAATTCTGAATCAAAGAGGAGATCAGATGACTGTGGGACAAGGAAACAGTCAGGCTGTAGATGGGCTGTTGAGGAGTCTGAATCATCAAGGGTGGAACACAGTGCCTCAGTGGACGGAGACAGAGGTGAGAGGGGCAGCAGGACACTGGATGAGGGTAACATGACATCATTGTAGAGTGAAATGTCTGAAAGAAACATAATCTTTCAAAATGACATCAATATTTAAGTATAAGTATACACGTGCGTAACAGGCTTGAAAGATCTGGTGGTTTGGATGTGCTTATGTAGTGTACAGACCTGTGCTATTGATATCTAGCGTGAGCACACCGCATGCTGTCAGTCTCTCTTGCTCCCCCTTCAGGTTCTCATGTAGAAATGCAGGCTGCAGATCAATATTGTCCAAACACTTTTTTTCCTCATCTCCCTTTTTACTCTCCATTTTCTGTACCACCAGGGTCACTTCTGCATTGACTTCCTCATCTTCCTGTTTTACTTTTGTGGTGTTGATCTGTTGGAGGGACAGAATTTCTTTGGGCTGTTCAATGCCACTGCAAAATAAGAAAGGATGAACAGATGAACACAAGCTATTTGGGGCACAAAAGCTTATATAATATATAAACACACCCGTATGAGGTCTTACCTGAGGATGTAGTTGACACAGACCACACACTGTGGCTGGTTGTTTTTATTGTTATAAATCACAGTGGCCTGAGTTTCTGCCCAGGCGAAGCCTCCCGCTTTAGCCAACAGACGGTATTGCCCAGTACATACCTGTCCCTTCACAAACACTGCAAAGAGACATAAACTATTAAATAATGCATACCTTTATTTACATTTTGTATTTAAAATCCTTTAAGAGGAGCCAGATGCGTCTGTGTGGGTGTTTATACAATCTTACGGTTATGGTGCGTTTTGGTCATGTGATCGGAATCCAGGGCGTGATAGTATTCGTACACAGAATGCTCCAACAGATCCCCTGGATCAAAACCCAACAAATCTGTGATCCTGAAATCACAAACACACAGATCTGTGACCCTGAAGCCCTCAGATGTCACCCCTAGATGGCGAAATAACCCAAGGCATTAAACTAGACCTGGACTCAGTTTACCGTTTTGTCCCAGTGATTTAGATATTTTGGATCTGTATAAAGGTTGCATGAATGTCCTCAAAAATGTCCTGCCAAAACAAACCAATGTCCTTTGCACTGCTACATAAACATTCTTACAATTTCACAACTGCAGTGGCCTCAGGCATTATACGCCTTGGTGTAGATTAAGTATTAAGAGTCAAATTATGCAGCAGCCAGCACAATATCATTGAATCTGTGCTTAGCAGGTGAAATCGTGCAGGCCCTTTACCTATCATCGCAGTAGGTGAAGCGCATATCCAAAGTGTGACGGCTGAGGAACGTTCTAGAATCCAGTGGTGCCTCAATGTTGCCTGGGTGAGGAATAGCCTCACAGATCACCACCAGGTACGTCGAACACAGACTTATTTCCTCACACACAGGGTCGAGTGTGTCAGCTATGTGCACGAGGCCCGAGCAGCACAGAACCTAGAGAGAAGAGAGGCTAAAGGGGATAAATATTGATCCAGATTCACAATAGTTGGTATTAGAGTGATATGCTCTGGGTGTCTTTTTTGACACAGTGACTGCATGAATGAGGGGTGGTACCTTCCAGGAGGCAGATTTGACATTGACGGTATGCCCTCTGTTAGTCAGTGTACATTTCATCCTCAGTAGAAAATTTCGATCTGTTTGATGCTCTTTCCCTTTCTTAGATAAACCTGAAAAGAGAGAGTGATTAGTGTGTTTTGTGTGAGCGAGTGATTGAGAGAGAAAGAGAGAGACATTACCTATCCTGTGAGCTAGCATTTCTCTGAGCTCCTCATGATCACATGGATGAGTAAACTCAAACACACTGTGTCCAGTTAGGTCAACCTACACGAGAAACAAGTGGTTTCATTTCAACACTCACAAAATTCATGTTATTGTTTATATACAGCAGCTAAACATTCAGGAACACTGAATCTGAAAATAAATACCCAATGCATAGACTTTATTGATACCCAGTGTATAACAAGTTTGTTTCTTACTGGATGCTTGAGTAAACTTGACGATTATTTTATATATTTCACTACACTGTAAATTGCAATCGTAAGTATGTAATAAAGAACGCCATTGTGATGTCACAATAAACATTATGATTCATAAAAATAATCACATCACAATGCTCTTTAAGATGACATAATGGATGCCATTTTTATGTCATGGAGAGAAGTTATGATGTCCAAAAGATGACCGTTTTGATGTCATATTGGATTGCCATTGTGATGTCATACAGAGCATTATGATGTAATAATTACATATTCTTCATGTTCATAAATATAATTATTTGGATATTTGAGCATGTTTAGCATCTTTAAGCATTCCATTTATTTTTGACTCTTTTGCATTATTCATTCAAGTTTTTGTAAGCTTGCCTCACCTGAGGAAGGCCAAGACACTTGGTCACATTCTCTGACATGTAGACCATGTCACCATCAACAGACAGAACCATGAGAAACCCATCCAGAGCTTTTAGAACCGAACTGTTCCATTGAGAGTCCAATTCAGTTTCAACACCTAATACACCTACAGAGAGAAACAGAGAAATGACTGCAAAAAACCACATACAGCTCTGAATGAAACTTACACACACAGCTCAAATACACTGTACATTTCGCAAATGCATTAATTCATAATTTCTCTTCACACGTCGGCTATTTGTGCTAGATTTGCCTACCTGTGCCCAGTAGTTTACGCAGGCGCAGGTAACTGAGCGCGAGTCTCATGACTGAAGCTTTGTCCAGGTTGGAGGTCACACTATGGGGGAGGGGCAGTTCTTTGGCCAGCTCGTAAAACACCTCAGACTCCTTTCCTCTCCGACAACGTGCCGCATCCCGAGATTTCTCTTTTCTTCGCTCTGAACTCACCCTGCGACCAACACACACATCAGAGGCCTATGCTGTCAATGGCTTAAAAAACACACACCCGTGTGCTGCATCTGAAATTTCTGAAACACTATATACTGTATGCAACACGTTTGACCAATAATGCAGCACATCCTGATCAGTATTCAGGTTAGTTGTGTGAATACATTCCAGACACGCTACATCCCCCATTTTCCATTCTGTGAATTCCTGCGTGCCAATCCTGTGGCCTCATGGGATACTAACGTATCAAATGGATGTGTCCTTCAGAATCTCAGCGGACACAGTAGGTCATCTGCTTATTTTCTGCCCACTGTTCTATGAATTTTGTGTATTCAAACACAGGTTTTGTGTGTTACACACACAGGTGCATGAATGCAAACATTAATTTTAAGACAAAAGAATAGTTAGGAATTTCATCTGTGACATAATCTGAACATTAGAAAGTCCATACTTCATCTCCACACATCTGTTTGAATTAACATTCTGTTGAGTTTAGACGGTTTGACAGTTTCACTTAGGCCAAAAATGTTATATTTTTTAAACAACACAGAAAATCAGTGCCATATGAGAAGTTATGTAACAGTGATGAAAGTAACACAGACAGACTGTTATGAATCAAACATAATGACAGATGAATGGAGTTTTAATTATCACCTTTTTCCCACCAGCACTGGTTCATTTCATAGCAGCGTGTTTGCCTATATGAGCAGATGGGGTGTAATATTGCACTCAGTAACGCTGATCACAGATCAGCCCACGATAAAGTGTGATGTATAGGGGTGTATAATTTAGTGTTTTTTGGAGCTGTATTGTGTGGGGTTGTATAATGGTCTGTTGTCTGGGGTCATAGAGAGCATTTTGGCTCCAGCTGAATCACTAAGCTCATCCTGACAGTCATCTTATTAACACAGAGTCACTGGAGACACACAAGGTAAAGCCACTTTCACACACAAAGATCCCACTGTACAGTTCCTGACATCATTATGTTTGCTGTGATCTGTCCACGGGCAAAGATGGAAAACCATGTACTCATAAAACATCCGTAGACACGACTAAGTAAAGCTCTGCCAGAGACGTCAACAGAATTGAATGAACTCTTGTTGATTTATATTCCCTCTCACTCTGCCTCAGCATGCATGATGTGAATTAAGGTTAACCTGCATTTACTGTACATTGCATAATGCATGAAGTATCACTTTAATAGTTAAGTTAATATATTTTCTGTATTGAATAATGTAAATACATATGTGCAGGTATGACTGTACTTGGGGGTAGTTGACAAATAAATGTGTAATTGTGTCCTATTGCAGGGGTTCTCAACCTACCACTGTATTCAACAATATTCAAAGGCTCCCCTCTCAACTCACAAAACCCAAAATGTCTGCCCAATAAAATATTTTCAGAGCCTGACATTAACTGGAAAAGTACTTATTAAATATGGACAAATAATAATAAATATTTCGTTTTTTAGTATTTTGAAAATGTATTTCAATACTCATTTTGTCTCATTTGTCATACTGAGGCCCCTTTCGAATTCAGCTGGGGTCCCCATTGGCCCACAGCCCCCCCTGCCGAGAACCACTGTCCTATGGTGCGACAGCAAATAATTTTTGGGGAAAAAATTACTTATATTATAAATATAATATAACAAATGTATACTATAATATACAATAATACTATAATATACAAATTTAAAATGTCACACCAAAGGACACGGTATATTTGTGAACAACCCACTTGCTGGTAATGCGTTACATCTAATTATCTTTCTTGGTTGGATTAGTCAGGCTCTATACGTGATGCAGCAGATTTGGTTTTAGAAAATAACCTGTTCTGTATGCATGTGCGCCTGTGATTTTTCTGTCTCCCTCATTAGATATGATATGGTAACGCTAGAGAGGATAAAACGCTATACAGACAAAACTGCCGCACACACCTGAACACTTAGGAGGTGCATTGAGAGGTCTCCACAATTTACTGATATGTGCATTTGGAGTGTTTGGATCCAGGCCAGCCAATCACACTAATAGCAAAGTGCTACACAAATCACCAGCCGCCAAAACCCTACCTGTCTGAACTTGATCTGAATACTTCTTGACACTCAATACAACAGTGCTCCTAGTAATGGAAGTAAAGGACATTGTTATATATCATCAGAACTCCCATACATACACATGCTTCCTGCCACATCCATCTGACATATTCATCAAAATGAAGACAAATTTTAATTCATAGACCCCATCTTCATTTAAAACAAGGTATGACTTGATTAAAGGCATTCATTACAAAACGTTTACTGTCTGACAGTTTCAAAACAATAAAAAAGTCATTTTCAAAAAAGGCCTTAAAAATTCGAATTACCGTAACCATTTAAAACAATGTGTCAATCTCATAGCATGTTTTGCTAAAAACAAGCGAAGTCATGATGCCTAAGCAAGTTTTTATTAATCATACATAATAAGAAATTAATTAAATTCTATTCGAATATTATACATGTAAAATTTCTTAAAATGTGGAAAATGATCTGTGTAGGTAATGAGAATGGGAAAAGTTGTGTACACAGCGTGATGATAATATGAAGAAAAATATAAAGTAATTTGTTAACTTGTTAGCAAAGTGTGAGTGTGAGGAAATAAGCTTTTTAAAAGATACTAGTAGACGGGTTTCTTCAAATCAAATCAAACTTAATGTTAATATATTTGTGTGTGTTTAAACACTAACACTATATCTTCATTTTGATTATACATTCATATTCTGTCAATCATTTTTTGTCATTTGAGAACATCTAGTAGAACATGTAATTGTTTTTAACAATATTTTTATTTTACTCTGTATAAATTACAACATAACGCACTCAAGACAAACCCGGACATGTTTCAGTTATGAGAATTTGAGCAGAAAAACAATAAAATACATACCCATGTCAAAATCATGTTTTGTCCAAGAATTATCTTTTTCATGATACTTTTTTTGTGTTACCCAATTGTATGTTTTTATGATTAAAATCTTTACTGCCACGGTGGTTCAGTGGTTTCGTGAGAATCACCCCTAAACTGAAAATAAACGTGAAATATGTCAGGGCCATTGTTTTGTCTCAACATGCACACCAGATATTTTTATGGGATATTTATTAAAGGGACGTAAATTTACTAATTTACTAATGCAATATACATGTAACTATGTCTTCAGAGGTGTATAAAGACCTTACATATTGAAACATTATGTGTTTATTACCTTAGAATGAGCTATATCTATCTTCATAAACCACTGGTCCTCTTGCATTTAATTCGCCAGGTTGTTTCTACAGTAGCTCTAAACAGACAAACTGTACAAGGCAAGTTTCGTGAATACCGTGATCATCTTTTGTGAAAAAGCCTTCGGCAAAGAAGCGAAAACGTGACAACAACTTAGTTCTATGTCAGCCTCCGTAGTGCTACGAAAGGTAGGGGTGGAGAGAACCGCTGGTTGTGTTAACAACCGTAACACTAGATGCTGCAAAATTTCAGACCAGTTAAGCCTTGTCTGTGAAACTTCATTTTTTTTTGTATCATGCAGTGTAAAGTTAAGTCTAAGTAACAAACCACGTGCATTCACAGACAAAGTGTTAATTCATATTTATATGCCCAAACATTCAGTAAGTGACAGATGTTTGGAAACGGTGTTCAAATTCATTTGTGAGTCATCTGTGGGTGCATGCGGAACATGGTGCTTCTGACAGCATAGTACCCATCCAGAAAAATGTCCCTTTTCTTACATCATAAATAATATTTAGATTATAACCAAATAATAACCAATAACCAAAAAGCCATGATCCCCATTGCATAACACCATAACGCCTGGCTCCTCCTATCGAAGCATTGAATCTTCAACTAGTCGGGGTCTCCCCTAGTAATTTCAAATGCTGTTTTGTGATAATACTCATTAATGTCATCATGCAGCGTCATCAACAACACAGAGCTCCCAAGGGCAACAACAATTCCAAGGTTTAAGTCTGGCTAAAGAGCTGTTTTGAACTAAAACCGTTCCTAAGACACACATTTACATCTCAGATGTGCTGGGCCAGTGTAGAGAACACAGACGGAGCCTTTAGCATGACCACAACCCCCTCTGTGAGACAAGCTGTACCTCAGCATGTAGTGATAATAATAATAATAATAAGCCAATAAGCTCTCTGTCACCTGCTCCGTTTCCCCCTTTTGACCATGAACAGCTCCCAGCAGGGGAATATATGATTAATTATTCATAACACACACATAAGACACTTACTATGGTCTAAATATTTCAACAAGGACTCCCTTGCAGGAGCAACAGGAAAGAAATCTCTAATGCGTCTCCAATGCCTTTACAAGCACGACCATTAGTATGAACAGTACCAGTGGGTTTAAAATGGATCTAATGCACCTGCGTAACATGATGTTTTGATATTCTCTCTCTCTGAACCACTTTACATCATCAAGAGAGGCCTGCTCTGTGTGTGTGTGTTTACCAGGACGTGATATTAGATCACACCGGCTTTTCAATGGAATATAGGTTAATGCAATTATTGCAGCCTTTAAAGCGTTCACACCGCTTCAGGAACTTCTCAGCGCCTTGTAATAATATCGCATTTCTAACACATTGGCCAAGTGTCTGCCATATTATTCGTCCTAAGGCAGTCCGGTCAACCACATCTCTCACAACCTTCAAAAAACTACTTAAAACTAACCTCTTCTGTGAGACCAATGAAAATGAAAAAAAATGAAAAAATGTACACTTACCCTCTTCTCTCAACAGGTAGTGGTCTAGCTTTTGTTGAAACTAGCAACTTTGTTTTAGCACCTAATGTATTATTGCTCTTTTATGACATATCGCTTTTTGCTCCCCGAAAGTTGTGTAAGACGCTGTGGATAAAAGCGTCTGCTAAATGACTAAATGTAAATGTGTCCAATAAACAGCTAACAATGCCCTGCAGCAACCATTTGTTAATGGTTTCTATGCCAAAAAATCACCTGTTTGAGGGGTCCTAATTGGGTCCCATGACAGGAGGCTTTAATTAACAAAAGGTCAATATCCTTCTTCAGCTATATGAAAATAAAGTCCTCTCGGTTTAAGAATTCCATTTATACAAGGACAAATGTCTGGTTTGATAAGAGCAGAAACATTCTAACCTTTCTCAGCTTCATTTTACACCCCCAAGAATGGCAGTATAGACAGGCCACAATCTGATAGCACACAGGGGACCTTTACCATAGAGCCAATAGGAGAGGTGTTAACTGATCCAGTGCAAAACACCACTGACAAGAGAGGACAGCAGTGTTTCCACATTTTGACGCTTTACAAAATAGTACATGTTGAATAACAAATGTACAGATTTTTGGAATTGATCATTTACTTGATATTAAACAATATAATAATTATGAATATTTTTTTAATTATTTAATATATTATTTCATTTCATTGTTGACAAAATGCTATATGCTCTTCTACTTGTAAGTCGCTTTGGATAAAAGCGTCTGCCAAATGAATAAATGTAAATGTACAAGAAATCAATGTTTTTTTTAATCTTTTTTAATAGATCATCTTTAATACCCAAGGCTCTTGAATAGATAGAATTGTTTTTATAGTTTCTCTTTACGACACTAATTTACGAGGATCCCGAGACATCAATCAACCCCCTGCCATGGTTAGCTGGGTTAATCAGAAATCCTAAGCATCGCGCATGCGCAATAAAATCTCGTGACTAGAGATCGGTACGGAGCAAATTGTAAAGCTAATGAGAAAGAGCCCATTTCGTTTTAGCATTTACACTTGTTTACACATTGATAACTCTCTTTGGACCATTATAGTTTCAACAGGTTGTCAGTTTTCTATTTCGCAATGTTTCGTTTACAAAAACAGATTATGATATATATTTTAGGTTGTATTTAGAGTGTTCATATACAACATGAAACAGCATGTTGCGTTATTATTCTCAAATCATAGTGTCATGAATTATCAGGCTGGCTGAAGTTATTGCGAGCTGATAGGTCGCGAGCAACGACGAGACGACAGCAAAGGGCAAAAACAACAAAAAAACATTTGTTTGACGAAACGAGCTAATATCCAAACGTTGGGAACTGTTCAAGTAATGTCACCGCTTTTTAAAATATAAGCACAAAAAAAAAGACGCGTTTACCTCTTTTTCCCAGGTGCGACCGCATCCATGGTCGAATCCTTTAAAAATGCACGCGTGTTTATTCGCGTCAATTAACGCGCTGAAAATCCTAAATAATCCTAAATCTGCAACGGAGTACGTCAGGCAAAGTTCCCGTGTTCGGCTGCTAAAGTTACATTAAGTTCCAATGATGCTTCGTCATTTCATCTCTCGCTTTCTCCGCATCTGCCTGACGGTTCTCGAGGGCGCGCAGTCACATGCCTCAGAGTCGTCGTGAACGCGCTACGCTCCAGCTCGGATATTTTTGGCACCTGAACCTTCATAGCCATTACAGGAATAATGCTCCCGTAGAGGCTGCCCTTTACATTGAAAGTTTTTAACAAATAGCCTGCAAGACAACCTAGCCTTTTGTACAACTGCCTGTTCTGGTTGGGAATACTCTTATACTACCGTGGTAACCCATAGTTTACCCTGTCACGACACATACATACGTTACAGTTTATGTTGCTGCTGTATCATAAGTTTCATTCAAACAATGTAGGAAGCTTTCATCTTTGTCATTTCTCATTCATATTTTAGCAGACCCCATGCTTACCACGTTGTGGCAGCTAGCTCTTGTAAGCTGTCGGTTACAAAACTTTTTCCAAATTCAAGAAACGTTTTCCAGCCCCTTGAAATCTGGGTTTTTTTCTTTCCACAAATTCCAGCTTTCCAACCATGAAACGTGCAAACAAGCATACACCATCCATCTCATCCATTCACACACGAGCAAATGGAAAATCATGAGGATCTTTCCCCGAAACCATGTTGCTCATGCAAGCACTTGGGGTGAATTTAACTTTAATTTCTCCCCCAAAATAAATGCATCCCTTTATAAAGGCTCATCTATAATGTTCTGAGAGACAACTACAATTTCTGTTAAATAAAGCATAACACTTCCGGGATCTGTACAGGAAACCTCAGGCTTCGAGTTAGCTCAGTTTGTTTCAGCTTTGAATCAAGGGGGCGAACTTTAACGTGAGAACATTAATATGGTTAAATGACTTTACGGCCATTCTCCATCTTCACTATGACCTTGAGGAATACATTTCATTCCATGCAGTTTCAGACCCGGAGACCGTTTGAGCCAGGCCTATTACGTTTGTTTTGGGTGAAAGGGTCTTTGCAATATTACATTTTCAATTTATTACTAGAGCCGCTGCTGGATTGCGTTAAAGAACTGTAATGCTGGCATATATGAATGAGGAAGGCAGATGGACACGTGCTAAATCTAATCTGCAGTAATCTCATGTATCCTCCTCTAGAGATGATCTCTCCCATCTATCTGCAGATGCTAGATAGACACAAAAGGGACTTTGAAATCAGGGATCAGAGAAAGGTGTAAAGATCTTTCATGCAGCCTTTGAGCGATGTAGCACAAAGCATGGAGCCGAATACACACAGAATTATTGCTCCGTCAAGACTCTTTAGGCAACAAATAGAAAGCTTGGAGAACACTCAAAATTGAGCCTAGAGGTATTTTTTTCAAACACAAGGAGCAAAGTGTGGCTATGATATATGTAACGAGATACAGAGTTCACCAGTCTTAGTCTTCTGATGTCTTTTTACCTACAGGGATTGCTGCTCTAATCGTTACAATCGTACCTTCATTCATCAGGACAAAAATCAATAGAATAAACACAATCGGTCAACGACGAGGGTTTAGACATGAAGTGCTGCTAAGAGTGAAATGGATTTGGGGCATCCAATAAAGTAGATACATATGGGACAGAAATCAATAAAATGTAATTATGGCCCATTGGGCCTGAGAATGGCCGCAAACTGATCTGTCACCAGGGCCTTTAGGAGATGCATTACTGGAGGCTAATTTTATAACAACTGGAATGAGTTTAGACACAAGCCAAGAGGACAGAGTCTGTCGCCAACACACAAACTGACAATTAAATCAGGACCACAGTGCATTTATATTGACATGCATTCTAAACCAACATGTAACATGGATGTTTGCTCCGATTGAATCCACCAGGGATAACCATGCATATTAAAAACCGAATACGTGTTACTGTTGTTTTCCATTATAAAGAAATGCAGTATAATATGAAATGCTAAAATGTTTGTACCTCATATCTGTCATTTAAAAATGTCACTTGCAATGCAACAAACCGGAGCATTATACAAAGGCAATCATAAAAGAGCCTTTGAAAACCCGAGACGCTGTAGTACAGAATAATACAGAATAATATCTCAGCATGAACATTTTAAGATGATGAGTTTAGTCAGCTTTCCAAGATGAAAACCATTACATTATGCTTCCAATGGGCCTATAAGTATCAGAAGATCCCGGAAATATATACAATTGGTAGGGAAGAAAGCAAAGTCTTCTAAGGGCCACAAGAGAACAACCATTACCATATAGGATTTCCTTCTTTGATTACCCTCACCTTTTGCTAAGGACTCTTAAAATATAAGAGGTCTCAGCATACGTTGGTCTTCAGGGTTGCAGTCTCCAACAGAAAGGTGGTTGCTGAAGCAAATTTTCAGGGAAACTCTTGTCTAGTGTAATTGGGGTTGGGCAAGACATGTATGGGCAAGTTGCATAATTTGATCTCCCATGACATCACGTGTTTTTCTCATTCAGGACCAGAAATCTGTTACTAATATTTCCATTGACTCAACCACTAGCAAAGGGAAGCATGTTACATACCAAAAATACAGAGCAAAGTTGAAAATAAAAAAGACTACACATACTATAACTTGCTGCCGATTGCTGCAGATACTGCAATTCTCATTGGTATAATTTCACCTTTCTATAGATATGATTTTTTATTTTATTTTAGGATGGCAATGCAAAAATGTAGAATGGCAACAGTTTGTGGCTAAATTTCCCCAGAATATTTGATTAAACATTTATATGTGCAGACACAGAAACATTAACAGATATTTTGCTCTTGTAAGCCTGAGACTGTTGAAATAGGCAACATTAAAAGAATGATGTGGACGAGGAAGAAGGGTCGCTGATCCCAATTTAAACCGGTCGCATGTCAGCTGAAAGTGTTAGCCTTCTAACCTTTCAGAACCAAGAGACACCAAAGAGGAGATGGAGTCAAGACCACCGAAGTTCTTAATGCAGAAAATTCAATACTGTAACCTTTATCTACAAACAACAATTAAAACACCAACAGATATTTTCTGCTACATTACGGTGAACTTTTGAAGAAAACAATATCTCAAATACACAGACACAACAAATTGCACATAAGAACACAAAAATGAATTTATATAAGACAAAACTAGAGCTTTCGTGGAAAATACTTTCAAATAAAACTTCCATTGGCAGCAGAACAGTGCTTACAGAAGAAATGATGGTGCTGCTTTCTGATTGGCTGTAAGACATCTTGTTAGACAGAGGAAGTCCAGAGTGATCAAATCAATCATAACATATTGAAATTAATACTTAAGCAATCTAACAAGATCTGTGAGATCTTGGAACAGATCAACTCTCACATGTTGCAGTGACATGCACTTCTGTGTAAGTGGGGAAATGTGAGTTTGAAGGCATAGTTCTTCCAAAAATGAAAATTCTGTCATAATTTACTTACCCTCTTGCCATTTAAAACCTGTATGGTTTTCCATCTTCCTTAGAACACGAAAGAAGATATTTTGAAAAAAGTTGGTAACCAAACAGCGCCGGGAACCATTCATTTCTATTTTATGGCCACAAAACCAATGCAAGTGAATAGGTGCCGGTTGACAACATACTTCAAAATATCTTCTTTTGTTTTCTGAGAAAGAAAAAAGTCACACAGGTTTGAAATGACAAGAGGGGAGTGAATGATGACAGAATTTTCATTTTTTTAGGGTAAACTTTCACTTTAAGAGGTATCCTGCAGAAAATGTCTCTCGTGGATATTTCTCTGTTTCACATTTGATGAAAATGACACAAAGTCGTCTTAAAGCAGTAGTAAAGGCACTTAGCTAGGGAGCAAAGCAAAAAGCGGAGCAAAATATCTTGAGTTCTTTTAGACACGACCGTCAATGTGACATCACCAATTGTTTGGTTCAATGACATCACAAAATTCTCCTGCACTCAGTTCTTTTTTTATGACATCACACATTTCATCACCTCTACCCTGCATTTCAGAAACCATTGATAAGATTTCAGAAGAGGTGAAAGAGAAGTTCCGGAACTCATCCTGACTTGAGGAGGTGATGAGGGATTCGTCAATGGGTGTGAGAGTGGGATCCTCCTGGGTAAAGTCTGGATCAAAGTTATTCACATCTTCTGCGGTTTTCTGTGAGACAAACAACCATATCCTTTAGATGCATGTAAATGTATATTTAAGCTCAACCGAAGAGTACATTTAAACATTGTACTCACAATTCTGGGCTTGAAAGGTGGTTCAAGCTCACGGCGGTTAAGTCTGTCCCAGTCAATACAAGTAAAAAATGGGTGACTTGTTACTGCGGTGTCTCCACCCTCCGCGGGCACACAACCCAGACGACGAGATGGATTTTTAATCAAAAACTGAGCAAAAAAAAGCAACACAAATAGGTCAGATGTTGATCCCAACATAAATGTGATTTTTTTATCTTATTGTTTGAAAATACACAAGTTTCACATGTTTCCGAAAGTGAATTTCAAGCAAATCAAATATGAATACTGCATGTAATCCTCCTCTCATACAATTCATCATAACCTCCACGGTAATATTAAACCTATATCAAATCTGTAATCATATTCTGACTATAAGGATGTGCACAATATAGCATGCAAAATGTATTAAAGTGTGGTTTCAAGTGTGGTTTTAAATCTAATCAAATTCTGCCCTCTTTCTACAGCTGTCCAATAACACAAGCACACACATGTACCCACACTCATTGTAACCGGACATTCATTAGAAAGCGCAGCAAGGTACAATACCTCATCATCTCTACACAATAACAAACAGTTTAAAGGTATAATCCGGTTTTAACCAAATCTACAGCGTGATTTAATATATCTAATTCAAAGCAATAAATTGTATTATTTAACAAACATATGTTATCTACAGCTGCATTTCACAGTATCATATGTTTTCTAAACTAAAGGTCTACTGAAGGTCACTAATGGAAAATTAAGTGGCCCTCACATGTCACTCATTTCAGTTTCTGAACAGATCTGAAAAGTGCCTTGTCTATTCAAAACAGTTTATGTCTACTTCTGCTATGTATACATCGGAGGACACCACAGTGTCATTCATTCTAAAAATAAAAGCCTGTTTGAGCAACTCTATTGATCTGCTGGATTGCCGTGTTCGGTCTCTGTGGTCAATGTCATGTTGGATGACACAAAGTATTTTTCATCACAGGCAGATCATGACATTCTGTTATAGCATTTTCGGATTCAACTGGGAATTTATTGGTCTTTCAATAATTGCGAGTCACTCTGTGAGGAAAATAGCTCCAGCCCTATTAAAGGTTCCCTTACAGTGCTTCACAGTCAGGACAATAACAAGCTAAAAAGATCAAGTGTTTTCTGCGAGTGTACAGCTGATGTGATGGGTTCTATTTTTAGCTCCAGTCATGTGAGAGCAGTGCATTGTGGACCGAGGCTAAATATACTTATGTAATAGAAAAACACACAGAATGAGATCAGATGGTTTCTACAGTTTGTTGTTTTTTGTTGCATGCATTTAATTGCACCATATGTCTCCCACTTATCAGTAGTTGTGAACATCTATGGCCCTTCAAGACCCTCTTAAACATTCACTGGGCAGCTCACCCCTTTAAGTATGTCCACGGCGCTGGAGCTGAGCCAGGAAGCATAGATGATCTCTTCGTTCAGTATGGCCTCAAAGAGGTCATCCTCATTCTCTGCCTCAAATGGGGCGTGGCCAGATAGCATCTCATACAGAAGCACACCGAGTGCCCACCAATCAACCGATGGCCCATAAAGCATCTCCTGGAGAATCTATAAACACAGACAAATGTATAAAATTACACACGCTTCAAAAAAATAATATTTTTTTTCACTTCCAGTGTTCTAAAATAAAAATTGATTCCTGTTACAATGGAAATGAATGTAACAAGTGTGCATTCTAGATTGTCAAATTGTACCATGTGATTTAGAATTATTTTTGTGTCCAAAAAGTTAAAGAATGACTGTTCTAAAATTCTTTGATGTACGTTTTGTGTGTTTAGGAATATCAAGGGAATAAGTTTAATGTTTGAATCACCTCTGGAGCAATGTAATCTGGGGTTCCACAAAAAGTTCCTGTGACTAGCCCCTCAAACATCCCCTCCTTACACATGCCAAAGTCAGCAAGTTTGCAATGACCTTCCTTATCCAGAAGAACATTATCTAGCTTCAGATCCCTGAAAAATACAGACATATAATCTACATCATCATGCCATTTTAGTGGCGATTCACATTTTGCATCTAAAACGCTTTTTGCATCCGACGCTTTCTCAAACCGTATTCGCATTGCTCCCTTTTTCTGCGTGCCTGCCGCAGTCTATATTTAAAATAACAAACTTGTGCGAGCAAAAGATGCAAAATGTGAATCGCTCCAACAAAGGTTGAAAAGCTTAGTAAAGTTACATGAAATGGTTTAATTAATAAAGCACATCCAAGTTGAACTAAAGTGCTAAGGCATTATTGATATAGGAAAGGCCATAATTAAGGATCATTTTAGAAATATCATAACACATTTGAAGAAAACATGTGTTTAAGACTCTAATTTAATTAAAATGTGAGTTTCTATATATTTAAATACATATTATAAGTAAGGAAAGAAGTAAGCATTTGGACTAGATAAAAGCAGCAGTGGAAAGGATGAATATTTTCAGAAGAAAAAGAGACTATTTCAGAGCCTAAGGCCAGCAACAGAGAGACTTATGACTAAAACTGTGAGTGGAGCAGAGAAGAAAGCAGTTGATTTGATGACCTAAGTGACCTGGAGGCAGACTATGGGTAGTAGAGAGCACAAATACACTGCCAATACGTGCAGTGCCTTACAAATCTCATTTTGGAAGCTTGCTAGTCAATAAAGGATATTACTTTAATTTAGTTTATTATAAGTGTGCTTTAATATTGCATATTGGCTATAATGCATATTAACAGGAATATGGGGGTTGGGTACTGTAGATATGGCACCAAAATAGCACTACATGTCAAAAGGGTGGCTGACCCTTGGAATGCACTACACAACAACATTTTTTGTCCTTGTAAGGTCAGATAAACAGGAATCTGAAGGAAATGTATAAAACATTATGATACAGCGTTATACTGTGAACATTACCTTAATGAAAATAAATCTTAATTTATGTGCATCTTTTCACAGTAACTCTATGTGCAGAATAAATAAATGGCAACTGTAACAAATACTGTCCCAGAAAAGCATGACTGAGACACACAATGTCCCTGTAGAACCGAGATTATTGTTGGACTAAGTATTTATTTACGTTACCTTGTGTGTAACACATTAACACATAAGGTATTATTTGTGTGAAATGCATATCAGATCTGCTCGAGTAAAAATCCCAGACAAATTATTAAGGTCAATGCTAGTTAAGGTTTGTAATAATGAAGTGGCAAAGTAGAACCTGAGTCAGGTAGCGTTAATAAACCACAGAAATGTTTGTCAAATTCTGTCACAATTTTCACAGTTTATTTTTAAACCTTTACACTCTCTCTTTCATGGAACGCAAAAAGAGATATTCAGCATTTAGTTTAATCTGCTCTTTTTAAAACTAGGATAACGAACAGGGTCTTTTGCAGTCACGTTCATGTTTGTATCTTCATTTTATTTCTTTGCTTTGCCAGTGTATGCGTATGCGAGTGTGTGTCTAACCTATATATAATCCCCTTGCTGTGGAGGAATTTAAGAGCGCATGTGATTTCCGCTGTGTAAAACCTCGCTCTGTTCTCATCAAACTTTCTGGATTTCTGGATATGAAACATCAAATCCCCTCCGTTGACAAACTCCATCACAAAAAACAGACGCTCCTGTGAAAGAAAAAAAGAGAGAGATTTTCAATAATAGTAAAAGACAATAAAAACTAAAGACATTAAAAGGTGTTAAGACAATAATAAAGATTATCACCTTCAACATAAGGAAATTCAGTTCCATATATACGGTAACTAACGAAATATGTATAGTGATGGAAATAATTATTTGATCCCCAGCTGATTTTGTAAATTTGCCTACGTACAAAGTTATTAAAGGTCTATAATTTTTATATTAGGTTTATTTCAACTGACAGAAACTGAATATCAGCTAAAACAATGGGGGAAAATGTTTATAAAAGGTTATAAATGGATTTGCATTTCATTCTGTGAAATAAGTATTTGAACCCCTACCAACCAGCAGGAATTCTGGCTCCAAAGATTATGTGCCCATATGGACCACAGATTATATATAGTCCTATCACTTTAAGAAAGTACTCCTAAATCAGCTTGTTATGTATATAAAAGATGCTTGCGGCCAGAATCTGTATCTTTCATTTCAATCTCTCCACCACCATGGTCAAGACCAAATAGGTTTCAAAGGATGTCAGGGACAAGATTGTAGACCTGCACAAACCTTGAAAAGGCTACAGACAGAAGCTTGGTGAGAAGGAGACAACTGTTGGTGTGATTATTTGGAAATAGAAGAATTACAAAGATAACTAAATTGCCCTTGGTCTGCAGCTCCCTGTTAGATTTCCCCAATGGAGTAAAGAGGATCATGAGAAAGGTTAAAGATCAGCCCAGAACTACACGGAAGAAGCTTGTTAATGATTTCAAGTTAGCAAGCAAACCATTGGTAAAACGCAATGCCACAATAGATTGAAATCCTGAAGCACCCGCACTTGTGCAAACCTGGTGACCAACTATCAGAAATATCTTACCTCTGTGCTTCTCGGGGTTTCTCAAGTAAGTACAAAGTTATGTTTTTCTCGGAGATCAAATATTTAGTTCATTGACTGAAATGCAAATGCAATTTATAACCTTTATACTGTATACATTTTTTCCCCCCAGATTTTTTATATTCCGTCTCTATCCGTTAAAATAAACCTACTATAAAAATGATAGACCCTTCATTTCTTCGTAAGCAGGCAAACTTACAAAATCAGCAGGGAATCAAATCATTATTTCAATCACTGTATGTGAAAGCCATTAAGATTAATGAGGGGGAGTAGAAACAAACTACAATTATAAACAAAAATTATTGTTTTTGTGGCACTAGGTAGTAAACTGTAAGTCCACATTTTCTGTCAATGAAATAATCAATACTTGTAACTTGCTACAGGATATCTGGTAATAAAGTCTATATATATTTTCAGTAATCTTGTGTTTTTAGAGACGTTGTACCACACATTTTCTTCTATCTATTACTGTGGTCTACTGTGTCTAATTCTGATTGGCCCACACTAGACATCTCACTGATACGAAACAAACTCTGGTTGGTTCCTTTTCACATCCATCAGATGGTTTCATTCTGCGTATAGGGGTTGGTGCTTGGTCAGAACAAGTGGACCAGACTTCATGCCGCAAGTCAAACAGAAAGGCCTCAGCACCAAATCATATATTTATTCAAATTAAAACCAACTGCACATCCACTAATGACCAATCCCATTAAACATGAACACACACAAACACTACAACAATCCCACATACCACAAGACCTCTAAGATCATTGATCTTCAAGGGCAGGGCACAATGTGATCTTATCTGATTTAACCTGGACCCAGAGGGTCATGGAGGTGCTTTGTATCTCGCTCACGTGTGGATGATTTAAGAGATGTATTGCGTGTGTCAGAGCCGTGAAGGACCAGAGACAAACTGGTTAATGAATTCTTTTTCTCATTACACACACATGCGCATGTGACAGCGAGACCTTGAGGACGTTCCTGCACATATGTGATAGCATGGCCTCTGCAGTAATAAATCCAGATGTCATCATCCCAGATCAGTCTTTTTGAAATGACTGTACACTACAGTGTTAAGGGGCTTGTTTGCTGCTTTACATAATTCATTGTAAATCTGTGCTGTGGTCACGGTACATCCTGTTAACAAATGTGAAATTTGAAGTCTGAACTAGCAAAAATGTAAATGTGCATCTCACCGGTGTCTGGAAACAGCAGTAGAGCTGAGTGAGGTATGGATGAGAGGAAGCAAGAGATAACACTCGTTTTTCTGTCATGGTGCACTCCACATCATCATCTTGGAGAATGATGTCTTTTTTCAGGACCTTTACTGCAAACACACGATCGGAACCATTCAACCGGACTAACATTACCTACAAACAGACAATGCATCCAGTGAGAAGGACTGTCAACGATCAATGCTGCAATATTTTTTAGACATTACTGTCCTGGTAACACCAAGTCCAAATTCATGCAAGTAGGTAATTTTTGTGACCAAAAAAAGTTTTATAGTGGTTTTTAATCATAGTAAATTTGGCATTAAAGCAAGTCGTTTTCCCTTCCTGTTACTTTCTAAAAAAATTTTTTTTTTAAATATTTAGTGATATTTTTGTGCACGAATATTTAGCAAATGTTCATTCAAACAGGACCAGGTGTGCACAGGAACAATTGTAAGCGCTCTCATGCAGACCTTGCCGAAGCTTCCTTTCCCCAGCACCTGCAGAAGTGAGAAGTCTGAGACTCCCAACTTTCGACTCGCCTCTGTCTTGGATTCCCTTCGATCTCCTTTCATACTCAATACCCGAGTGTCCATACCTGAAATACCCTGAGAAGAAAGCTTTTTCCATTAAAAGTTTTCCTAAATATTTTTCATTCATCATTACTATTGTTACTTATTATGAGTACCATTATTATTTACATTTACTTATTTTTCATTTTGATGGTGCCTATATTATCTTTACATACTTTATTTGTTTCACATGTTTCAGTGCATGCAGCCAAGCTGCAAAGGCACAGAATTGTGAACATTTATTGATAAAACCACACCCATAAAGCACATTAAATAGACACAAAAAGAGTTAAACGTGTATACTACTGTCAATGTACCATTGAGTTGCGTTTAGTCAGTCCTCCTGGCTGAAGGCCCATCTCTGCCAATTTATTGGCCAGTTCTACATTGTTGACTCCACAGTTCGGTGCAACGTTTCCCTTACATCGGATATGGACATTCATCTTACAAACTGCAAGCATACAAACATAAGGGATGAGCAACACAAGACAGTAGAAATATAAATGGATAACTCATTATCAAAAGAAAGGCAGAATAGTACTTTTGCAGTGTAGTCCTTGTCGTACGAGACCCCACAGCAAAGAGCCACAGTGATCACAGAAAGTAGGAACTTTATAATTGTGAATGTTGAATTTATGTGGAACGTTTATACTGAACCCCTGATTTGTAGTCTGCAAAGAAATTAAAAAGGAATGAACATTTAAATATTAGTTCTTTTTTCTGACCAGCAGGTGGCATTTGTGTTTATTTCATGCATTCTGATTTCTTTACTCTGTTAAACGTGCTGGCATCTCATGCTAGACTCAGGCATAAGTTACACAACACAAACTTAGAGTGAATCAACAGTTATTCAGGGTATGTTTTCATGCGACAATGTATTGTGTGCTCGTGCTGTAGTCCCGCCCCCCGAACGCGTTCAGGGCTCGCTTGTTTTCGTAAATAATTGTTTAGCTGTGTCTGTCTTTTATAAATGTGATCAAACTGAAGACTCTTCAAAGATACAAAGTCTATAGGTACTGCAGATTTAAGGGATATATCAGATATTTCGAGAAACAAAATTTCCCCATGTTTTACTCACCCTCAAGGCATCCTGACAGAATATGCCTTTCTTCTTGAAGAATAATGCAGTCAAAGCCATAGTGTTGTCAATATGGATATTTCTCGTAAACAAATACAACGATACGCTTCAGAAGGCCTTTGTCAAGTCCACAGAGCCGTGTCGAGCAGTTCTTTGATCAATGGATGCACTTTTTGGAGCTTCAAAAAGTCGACGCCTATTCAATCCAATTCTACTGCTTGGAAGTAAAATGATACGTGGTATTGTAACTTCGACTGCATTATTTTTCAAGAAGAAAGTAATATTCAGTCAGGATGCCTTGAGGGTGAGGGTGATTTGCCGGTGAAATATCTCTTTTATATTAGATGCAGAAACTGTGTGTTACGTCCACTTTAATACAAAGTAATAAGTCATTTCACACCATTTCTGTGACAGGTTTAAGAGAAAATTATTCTGTGCCCACGTTTGAATGAAATTGCGGGGGCAAAATTTCAAAAAATGTCTCTAAACGGCCAAACCCGGTCAAACCACCTTGTGGAAATCCCCAGAATTAGGAATAAATTACTGTACACAAATTGCATTTTGGGGTTATTGACATTTGTGTGTGTTACCTGCTCCTTGGCAGGTTTCTTCATGCGCGGACAGACAGTAACCACAAACTGATGACATCGCTTGTGTACTACACAGGTGCAAACTAAAACGGACACACAAAGGAATATATTAACTTAATCTCAAAATGTTGTAATCTTATCAATAAGTATAAATACAATTAAAATTACAGATAAAGAGAGAGTCTTCTTACCTTGACATTGGTAGCCCTGCTTACCAAACACACCCCTAAAAAACACACAAGCACAGAGAAACATCACATAGACTTTTACACGCAATATGCAATGAAAATCTTTGAGATCTTCACACAACTGCATGTTCAAAGAATGTGTTTGTTCAATTAAAAAAAGAACACAAATTTAAGGGGTAGTCCAACTTAAAAGGAAAATTCGGTCATCCTCTACTCACCGTTTTGTCTTTGCAAACCTGTACGACTTTCTTTCTTCTGAAGAACAAAAAAAGAAGATACTTTGAAGAATGTTGATAACCGAACAGCGATGACAGCCATTGACTTCTATTGTATGGACACAAAACCTATGCAAGTGAATGGCTGCTATCGCTGTTCAGTCAACAGCATTTTTCAAAATATCTACTTTTGTGTTCTGCGGACGAAAGGAACTCATACAGGTTTGACATGACAAGAAGGTAAGTAAACGATGACAGAATTTTCATTTTGGGGTGACCTATCACTTTAAGCTGGAGTGTAAAAGACGTGTATGTGTTAAACATGCACTACCATATAAACTCTTTGCAGTGGAAACAGAATGTTGGCTGCTTTAGGAAAGTTGACATGAACTTGTGTCCATTAACTTGATGAATTTTCCGCCGAACTGCTTGTTGTCGTTTTCGATTAAATTCCTTATAGGTGCGCGTGTTCACTTCAGCATCATCTGAGCATAAAGATACATACCAATGTTTGGTCAATACAAAAACTGGTAAACATTTTTAGTCGACCTACTAACCTACAAACTTTTTTGTCCGTGTGTGAGAAAATGTGAACGAGTGAGCCCCTGTTTGCTGGCTTAATAAAGTCTGGTCTTTTCTCTGCAGGTCTAACCACAGGCCTTTGAAGGAAGCAAGCTGAAAACAACCCCCACAATGAAGGTGTCATCTGCAAACAGCTCATCATTCGCACATAAATACTGCGACAGGTGCACACCAAACATTTGTGACTAAAGTTCACCTTGTGTGTGTTAGTCTGCCACTACATGCAATGTATATATTTAACACAGAAAAGTCTTCTCAATAGCAAGGGGAAATAAATAACAATAACTTATAATTTATAATAAATAATAATTTAATGCAGTGTGGTTTTCTACGACGTTGGCGCAGACAAACCCAGAGAGTGTTTTTTTGTCATTTTGCAGAACTTGTGTTTTATATACTGTGTGTCTATCTTCACATCTGACCACAGCCAAACAGATGGTTTGATGGTGCTTTAAACCACACAGTGTGTTAGATTTCAATTTTGCTCAGACTAGGTACTTTAAAGATGATATACAGAGAGAAAGGGAGGTAATGAGAAAATAAGAGTGCTTACCACTTGTGAATGTGCCCGTGAGAGTCACCAGGATATAAACTTTGCCCTCAGGTTCAAGGTCAACCTGAAAAATACATGAAAAACTTTAAGTGATGAATGCAACAATGAGTCGTTACTTATTCTTTAAAATCCTTGCTGTTTTCCACCTTAGAATAATATTTGGTATCTGACAAATCGATTTCGATTTCTGATCAAGGGCTGCAGGTGGCCAGAACTTGTGTTTTTAAAATAATAATGATATTAAGAATAATACAGATTATAAAGTAACACTTCATTTAACGCTTCACTAACATGTTTTTTAAACAGTATCGAATTAGAAATTAAAACATGGTCAGGCAGAAGTGAAAAATAATAGCTAGACTTATTAGAGGTTTGATATAGAGGAAAAAAGTCAGAAATGGAAAGCAAGGGGTAAAGGTAAAGCTTTCATTTGAACTGGTCAGTTTTTTGTAATGTCTAAACACACTACACATCCAAACTGCCTTTCATTTGGTCACTCGCGCAAACTTGATGTTACCTTCACTGACAGCAGATAGAACAACAGAAACTGCTGGATTCCTAAAGGCAGTTCCCAGTTTCACTACATTCCATCAATCCCAAAAGCCACAGGCTTTACACATGAGAGAAACTAGGCACAAATCCCAGGAGCACAGACAAAACGTGGGCGGCGTATCAATAATTAGCACTTATGTGACCTGCAATTGCAAAAGCAATGAAAATGAGTATTTTTAAAGTCCATACAACTTCAACGACCTCAAAATGTATTTAAGAAGCAGATGGGTAGTTTACAGTAAATGACATTCTAAGAGATGAGAGCATTTCCCTCCACACAATTTTGAATGTCTGCATGAACCGGAAGTGAAACTAAATATTAGACAAAAAATAGAGGATGTGGCTTGTTTAACATAATTGATTGGATCGTGTTTCATTCAGAATTGGACATTTCACACAAAACTAGTATGCTAACAAAATAAATATTGTCTATTATGATGTCGACTGCAACTATATTAAAAATGTTCTACTTTTGTATAATTATTTATAATGCATAAATGTGTAATTGTATAAATATAATGTTGTTTTCATCAAGATACATGTATAAATATAACTAATCCAAGTGAATCCAAGCGCTCCAGGCAAGTAGACGTGTCTGCCAACTTGGAACGATTCACTGAAGTCACTCACAGTTGACTAGAATGCCCCAACACTGCGCACCCATGGCTGTGAAAACCACAGGCATTTAAATTCCAGAAAAATTGTATAACCTTTCATTGTTGTCATGTGTAAGTGTAGCAGATATAATGTTTGAGTTTACAGAACAATAAATATGTTTTCATAATCATAGACAGTCAGCCTGATTTTGAGAGTTAACAGACCAGCTTGCACCGTTCCAATATGGCGGACGACCTACGTATAGCGGCCCAAAGAAACAGATGCTATGCAGCATCTAGTTATTTATATCTATGGTTTTTATTACCTCATGTAGACTGTTTCATCGGACACGCCTGACTGACCCCCAGTTAACTTCAAATTTGGGCAAGTATTTTATTTAATTTATGTTAACATTGATTTGTATTATTATTTTAATAGTTGTATTAAATAAACAATTTGTTTAATTTAGTTGCATTATTTGTCAAAAATCCACAAATGTTTCCATTTGTTGGTGAAGAGAAACAGACAACTGGTTACCCTGCACATGAAGTTCTGAGACTTTTTGGAAAAGGGAACTAATAAAATGGGCTGAATAGGTTATGGGAAGACGTTCACTACTGCTTCTGAGTCAGAGCAGGAAAGTGTGTCAGACAGAGGCCTTGTCACGAAGACGACCAGACAAGTTTTACTGTTCTGCACAGCCATCTAGATTAATGCAGTAATGAGTTTTTATTTGTACCCAAGAATTTGTAAAGCCTGACAAATCTGAAAAAAAAAACTTTTGGGAACATCCTTAATAATAAGAAGAGTGTTTATGACCTGCTGTGTAGAAAAACAATAGAAGTTATGGAATGTCCCCATTTAGATAGAAATCTCAGCAAAAGAGAACAAAACATATACCTTACATTAAAAATAAAGAAAAATGACCCCTCATTCTTTTCCTATGATGATGATTCAACACTTCCAATTGATTTCTAAGCCTAGAATTATATATATACATAAAGAAAAACTGCTGGATTTTGATACATCTTAAGGTTAAGATAAATAAATTCTTAATTAAGATAGAACACATTTTTGACAAACAGATGAGACACTTCTTACATTCGCCTCCATAAAGTGAAAACAAAATGTCAATTATTTCCTGTTCACTGATAAGTTTATTTCTAACACCCAGGGTGTAGGCAGAGAAATTTGTGTTCTGCAGACCACAGAGTATAGTAAAGCCAGATGCTGGTCCAAGAGAGAAATTAAAATGAAAATGATTTCATCCTTGATATTTCAAACCTGTTTGATTTACTTTCTTTCACAGATACAAAATATATAGAAGTTGGTAACCGAACCGAGCCAGTCCCAACCACTTGCATCGGTTTGTGTCCATACAATAGAAGTGAAAACATCTTCTTTTGTGTTCTGTGGAAGAAAGTCATACAGGTTTAATATGACAAGAGGTTGAGTAAATGCAGACAGATTTGGGTGAACTATTGCTTTAATAACTGACATTGCACTAAGGCCCCAACTTCCTTTGCCTAACCACTTACTCCGTGCATCAGCTTCAGTATATCTAGTGTTTAGTGTGTGTCTAGAGTCAAGACCTGATTCTCGACCAGTGAGCAATGCACTGCTGGACTTGTGGGTGTAAGTGTGAAGCCACATAGTTGAAATGATAACACATTAGTTTACTGCAGTTCTTCTGGTCATACTGGGAGGAAATGCTCAACCCCTAAAAACAAAATGCAAAACAACAGAACACAATGCTATGCAACCGAAATTAACAAGACATTTCAAGTTTTTGGTATGCAGCTGAATGTAACAACACTAAAGTGTTTGTCTTAAAGGGGTCATTTAGGGTGGCTAAAACAAACATTATTTTGTGTATTTGGTGTAATACAGTGTGTTTACGCGGTTAACTACAGATGCCGCTAGGTATAACCCCACTGCAACAGAAGAAAAAACATGCAAATAGAAAAAACAAGCACATTCAGAAAGCATCTTCATTAGTTTGGTGACACATGCCCTGGAAATACTCGCAACACAAACAAACACAGAAACGAACAAAACATTTTCACAACAAACAAATACAGAAACGCGCTGCATGTGCCACAGACGATAATTGAAGTGTTTGCATGGGACTCCAAAACTGATGCACCATGGCTGGGACGCACGTCATTTCAGTGAGATTCAAATCCGAAGTAAGAAAACATATTCAGTTCGAAGGGCACTGTGAATCGTGTAACTGTTAGGGAGTAAGGGAACCATTACATCACTTCGCTAGAAGTGGAGATGGAAAACCAACCAACCGTGACGAAGCACAAGATTATTTTACTATATTAAGTGATTTTTAATACTTTTATTTATTTCACATGAATCTGTTAATTTACTTTTTGTAGCATTGTTATTGTATTGCATTCGAGATGATGAATGAATGCCTTCACTGTTTATATTTGTATTTATATTTTGTTATGGAATTAAAAGATGTTACATATGCGTGTGATTATTCATTTATTTAGCTATTATCGTACAAACTAATGTTAAAGTTGTAAGAGGCCGACATTCTTTTTTATTATTCTAGGGTTACCTCAGAAATTAATGCTGCATATATGTGATAAAAAGTGCACGAGATGAAGCCTACATGACACAATTTCACATGTTTGACCTAATAAAAATGTATTTTCATATTTCTAGAGAGTTACAGTAGAGCTTCACATTTACTAATAGTCAAAGCCGCAGCAGTCCAATAAATACAAGCGAAAACAAAAGTTATGATTATAGATTATGTGTGTTCCCTGCATGAGTTTAATTGCTTCATCTTGAATTACTTTATAATACACATACATTTATAATTTGTAGCTATGTACCCATATTCGTTCACTCATATATCAAGTTAATTAACATAATACATTACGTATAAAAACAGCAAAGTAATATTAAATAATGAACATGATTTTGTTTATTACCATAACTTAAAAACGGTTGTTCTTTAAAGTCATGTTCGTATGTTAGATTAACTTAATGCTAATTTTAGCTTAAAACATGACAATGTATACATTTCACAGCAAGGAATTTGGCATAAGATTGGTAACTTTTTCCATAGCCTTCCTAAAAACCTGTATTTTCCTCCTTAGAACTTCGATGGGGTCGACGCCTTCAGGTTATAGCCTGTAAATGAATTTGTACTTTGACATTTGCACGGATGTTTATTCGTTTTAAAATGCGCTGTTGTTCCTGTTACCTTAGTTGATTTTATTTATTTATAAAATGCAAACCTAAATAAGACAGATAAAACAACAAAGAGAACAACATTTATATGCGGCGGTGATCAGTAGAATTTGTAAATATCTTCCTCAGATGGCAGTCACTAATAAACGGGAAAACAGGCAAATGGCTTTTTTAGGGATTAAACAATAAAAAATAGTTTACAGGTTCCCAATCTAAATATTCATGTGTTTGGCGGATGGGAATGCTTCTTGATAATGTGTATCTGAAAGTGTTTTAAAAGTATGTATTTTAAGTTATTTAGAAACAACTACAGAAATGTACAGTTCAGTGTTGTTGGTATGTGAATTTTGGCCCATAACGATGATTCTTTAACATTAGCAGCCGATAACCGATATATTGGCAGATATACAGTATCAAGATATTACTATTACATTTCCTACGGCAAAAAGAGGACAACTGCTTTTATATGTAAACATTCACTGCAGAAACAAGGTAACCATTAGTTATCTTTATTTCCTTGAAAATCATGTACCAAGTCTAATTTACAGTAGTCAAAGATTATTTAACCTTCAAACTTTTCCGGTATATTTTTTATTCAACCAACAAATTATAGATGTTCTTCCCGAGCAACCCAGAAAAATGTTCTTAATAGCCACAAGTCTAACAGGTCTCAAGTCTGATTCAAACAATATTCTTTTGTTCCTATAACTTTCACATTCATAAATACTGTCTCTACATACTGTACCGAACATCTACAATGTTTTGCTAATATCAGTAAGTGAATGATCACGACAGAACGACAGTCCTGTACAGTATTTGAACTGTTAGCAGCGTGCAGCTGAAGAAGTTTAACCGGAGGAATTGATTTATCGGCCATAATATATTGGCCTAAATTGTATTATCGGCTGATACCGATAACATAATAAATGACCCTATATCAACCGTTAACAATATGGCCGATAATTTATTGTGCAACCCTAAGGTTTTTTTTTTATTAAGTTTATATGTTAAAAACAGATATTCTTGTCCAGCTATTGTTACCAGGCAAACAATAACCATGAACCACAGACTGTCAATAAACATTCTGTTTTGTACGTTTTTTTGTACGTTACGCGTCAGTTTAAACACAGTTTGTATGCACTTTTCTATTCTAGCCGGACGATTTGAACAATTTAACAAAAGAAACCTCTGCCTGACATGCTTTCATAAGTGTCACTAACGTGGAAGGATGAAAACGTTTCATATTGTTTAATTAATTATTAAGTAAATTTAACACGATTAAGACCCCAAGATACATTATTTGTTGATAACCCCACCTCGAATATGGCCACAGTGAAGGGCGTCAACGCCATGGTGCATCAGTTTTAAAGTTTTAAATGAAGTCAATAAAACATTATTATAACAAAGCATTGGTTGCATCCAGCGGGGACATAATTCATTGTATTCAGAAACTATATATAACATTTTCGTGGAGCATCATGCTGCAGAGGAGAACAGCCAGAGGATACAGGCTAAATCCAGCTACCGATGGATTCAGCCTCATTAATATTAAACAATTTCTGCATTTGTGATCATTGGACTGACAAAAAGCTTACGCTTGAATGGTCAGTTGCATATTCGAATTTTGTCCTTTTTTGGAAGACCCAACTAAGTAGTTTTTCATTTGTAACAACGAGAATAGACACGCCTTCTTTCTTTGCATACATTTTGGGGGTGTTCATCAATGCTTCTCACTAACGCACGTAGAAATGTGGGGGCGTGTTTAAACAAAGCGTTTTTAGGCAGGTTTGGATGAGCCTCCGCTTTTAAATAAAGCATCTCTTTTGGTTTCAACGTCTTGTAACACAACAAAGGTGCAGGAAAACGATATACCGCATCATGTGACTCATTTCTTCACTATTAGACCCTTTCTATTCTGTGTCTGATCTCAACATGCAATTCTGCGAACACACATGCAACCACCAACTGAGAGTATACTTCCCACAAACTTGGGTAAAGATGCAGTTTTGTAATAAACCCAATGTATGAGAGTGGGAAGAAAGATGGGAAAAACATGTACAGGACAAACAAACTTTTCTCACCCATCCTTCAAAAGACTCCTCTGTGTTTGTGTTCTTCATCAGATCATCAAACTGGATGGTGCAGTTGGCAACGAAGTCATCATACCCGATCGGTGCGTCATGAAAAACGGCCAACTCTACGTGCTTTCCGTTGTTCACGTTAACGGAGAACTCCTCGTTATAAGTGGGCATGTTGGTTTTCTGCTTGGTGTGCGTCTGTCCGATCTTAAACTCGTCCACTTTCACCACGATGTACGGGTCCAGAGTCTGGTTCGCCTTGTTGAACATCACGGCAAGGCGCATTGAGGTGGTCGTGGGTTTTAGGTCCACCGCCTCGCCGATGCGCAACTTCAGATACCCGTTAAACATTGTGTCTTCTGAAGTCGAGCGTTATGAATCTAACATCGTATCAATGGAGAAAGGTTAAAAGCGTACATGCATGATATATCCGCGTCTTTAAAACGAACGCGCAGTATAAATAACCTGTATTATTATTGTTATTATTAAACGCCGAGAGTCGCTTTCGTTCTGCGCTCCACCGCAGGTGTTGTAGGGCAGGTACCGATGACACGCAGATGCTCCCGTAAAACACCGGCCCTTCTGCAAACTAAAACTAACCAAATAGAGGCGATTGGCGGACGTGGTGGACAGGCCCTTGTAGCGCAGAAATAAACAAGGCGCTGTTTTTAAACACCTGCTTTGCGGAAGAAGTGAAGCGAGTGTGCAGAATGGGGAAGTGAAGGAGTTTTCGCCTCATTGCGCTTTTACCCCGAGGGGCATGATCTTAAAGCATAAAGATAGTCTGTAGTTCTCTGAAAACTACACCTGTTTAGATGTAACAGTAAAGGAATGGTAGAGATCGGCTTTGAGTGTTTCTCGCGGATGCCGTCTCATACTGTTTTCACAATCCATTCAAAAGTATTGGAGTTGAATATAATGTAAGATCATACCGGTCTCTGTATTGAAACATATGATAGTTCAATCTCACAAACGGATTTCCAGAGTGTTACAGACGCCGCAGTTCGTCAACCAAACAAACACATGAACGTGGACCACGTTGAATTGAACCTGTGGCTTGAATTGTGAATATGTGAGCAACAGCGCCACCCTTTGGCAGAAGGTTTGTATGACCATTTTGTACAAGATTATAATGTCGTAAATTATTATTAAAGTTAACAATTACTTTATTATTTATTAGGGGGTTTAGTAAATAGATTTAAAATACATGGGATTCATTTCCCATTATCTTTATTCATAAAATCTTGAAATAAATAGAATTCATTAGTAAACACAAAGAAATTGTGCCTATCCATGCATTTATATACTGTGTGTACTATTTCCAAACTAAACTGGAGAGCATATCTCTAGGCTTGGTCCTCTGTTTCACACATTTATTTGGTGTGTGTGTGTGTGTGGGCTCTGACTGAGTCAGACCATTTGATCCATAAAGCCAAGGGATGAAAGGCTCACTGGTGTCAGAAGTGACCTTTGACCTCTCTATTGCTTTCCCAGCTGGTGTGAATTCAAAATGGATCCTCCAAACACTCATGAGACAACTGCAAGTGTCCTGACGGGACAGAGGTGAGTGATGGAACAAAGATAAGAGTTTATGGTAGTGTTGTAATGAAGATTTGGTAGATCCTCTCCAGTGGTTGACTTTTTTGGGTAACACCACGAAATTCCAGCAGGGGGCAGTCATGCTTCACTATACTAAAGTTTTAACTTATAAGGCCTTCCTGTATTTTACAAATGCAGTTTTTTTAGGTTTTGTTGTTATATCTCATCACATATGTACCTCTCTAGAGTTTAAAACAGCATTTAGACTGCATATTCAGAAAAACATCACCTTTATTAGTGTTTACGATTTAACCCCCTATTAAGAACTGCCCTTTCCACTAGAGGGCATTGTGAGTTTAAATTGGGGTCACTGTTTTCTTTCACAGGGAGCTAAGCTAGCCACATAGTTTTTATTGATATCAGTCTTTGGTTGTCAGGACAGAACAAATGTGCATTTCATGTTTATGTGTGTAATGGCTCTCTAGTGTCTTTGTGCCAGGTCACAACACCATAAACTAAACCCAAATTCACACAAAAGCATGTGTGCAAACCCGAACACATCCAGTGAATCTCATCCAGCTCTCGTAATCGCACACATATCATGAAGTTTTAAACTGCTCCCAAATCTCCCATTTTCACAGACAAACACCATAACGCTTAAAGAACCGTTGCTTCACCATGACGGTGTGTGCCCTGTTGAGATTGGGGTGCGGTATTTATGGGTGAAAGGCCATAAGTGTGTGTGTGCTGAGTCGGACTGGTATGGCAACAGCTGCGGTAAGAGAACATAAAAAAAGAAAAAGAAAATTTAGAGCAAAAGGAGAGAGTGAATGATGGAGTGAGTGTTTAAGGAACTGAGCTGAAAAAAGAGTGACAGGGAGAGACAGCAGAGAGGACAGAACAGACGTTTTAAAGCCAAGGCGTAAGTTTGTGATACAGGGCAGAGTGAGAGAGTGTGTGTGTGGGTCAAATGAACTCCAGATGTGATGTGGACTCAGTTCAAATCAGTCATAAGGACAAAATTACAAGTTTTAGAAGGCAGATAAAGAAAGAGCAAAGTGAGGTAAGAGAGTGTGTGTGATTATGTCAGGGCTGTCACTATAAATTCCAAGGGGGCTGGGATAAAATATTCGGGGTCTGCCCCTCTTTCTCTGGGGCTGATAAGGCTATACTTTAGAGGTCCACTTTACAGGACCCAGGATGATAATTCAGATTTTTCTCCTCCTGAAAAAGACCCTGGATTGTGTGCGTTTATTGCAGACCTCACTCCTCTTAACAGAGTCTTCAGAATGATTTACTAAACGTCTGTGACACAGCGAGCATGATACTGATGGAGCATGAAAATCGATTGAGGAGAAAGAAGAACAGAGGTGCAGGAAGAAAGAAAGAGAGAAAAGCAGATGTTACCATGGAAGAACCAATCAGCATGAAAAGAAATCAGAAAGGCATACAGCAAAATCACCTCCTGTAGGCGGCGAATAACAGTCAGCAGATGTTTCTGCTGGAAAGAGTGTGTGTGAGTGAATGGACTGTGGAAGGTAAAGCAATCTGAAATCAGGACTGAAATGAGGCCAGAAAAAGACAGAATCATTTATTCAAACCTGTTGCCCAAAGGCACAGTGCATCTAATTTTCCTATCATTTAAACTTGCCGTGAAATGTTGTTTTAAAGACATTTTCCCCAGGCCAATCTCATCCAAGTTCACCCAGAATTCCCAAGCATGACTTTTAAAATATTTTCTCATCTCTTACTTTTCCTCTTACTCACCCACAAACATTTTGAAGTAAATCGGTAAATCCCAAGAGCATTGCAAATATAACCTTATTCCAGTTTTGGATTAAATGAAGCCTTAAAGTGACCCAAAAATGAAAATGATGTCATCATTTACTCACCATCTTTTTCATTTCAACCCTGTATGACTTTATTTCTTCCGCAGAATGCAAAAGAAGATATTTTGAAGAATATTGTTAACTGGCACCCATTCGCTTGCATTGGTTTTGTGTCCATACAATAGAAGGGAATGGGTGCCTGTTTCAGTTGCACAGTTCAGGGATAAAACAACTACCACATTTAACCAAGTAAGTAAGAGTGTGTATGTGTGTACATGTTATGAAATGCATTACTTTGGGCGGTCTCTCAAGCTAATGCAGCGTATTAGAAACAGCAGGAGAGAGCAAAGGTCAAAGACTACACACACACACACTCACACATATACACACTCATAACACTGAGCATTTGTTTTCCATTATCTGACATACAGAGAGCCCTCTGTCCAAATCAATGAAGAAAAATCAGCCCGCCTATCAATCTTACTCGCACATAAACCAGTAAAAACACCCTAAAGCCTGGATCTGTTAGACTAAACATGCATCACACACTCTTCTTTTCCAGATGTCCCAACACGTGATGTAATAAGACCAAAAAAATCAAATGAAGAACCAGATATAATAGTTTCTTCCCTTTATTTATTTGATTTGAAATAAAAAACATTACTGTGATAATTAGTGTAGCAATGTTAAAAAACATCACATAAGTGTTCTTGATCAAAACAATCCAAGAAAAAGGCTTTTTAAATGTATATGACCGAAAGACTTTGGAATGTTAAATGTAAATCTAAAAATAAACTTGTCATAAATGGAATGGACAAGCATACTTTTATAACACGTAAATGCAGTGCCAAACTTTTCAAAAAAAATGTAATACAACATGCATTTAGATCCATAGACGAACATGGAATGGAGTATTCCTGCGTATTCAGTTAGCAGCAGCAATTCAATTCTTTAATTCTTTGGTCTGATGGTTTTTGAGGCTCACAAAACTCTGTATTGTCCTTCACAAATCCATTATGAAGCATTTCAGTGCTCTGTGGACATGTTAACATAAACCATTGAATTGTGTCTCTGTCATTGTTAAGTATTTAAGTGCTTTTAATAGTCTGAGTCTTCTTCAAGCAGAATTTGATACTGTACAAAGTCTTCACTGTAGTGCGACCTATAAAATAAGGTGCCTCTTCAAGCTAGGATGTGTTGAATCTATTGCTCTTGAAATGTGGCGCACAATGATGAAGTCCCAAGTCAGGAACCTTGAACCCAGGAAACAATGATGACACACAGACTGAGAACACCAACAACCAGGCCAATCACCAACAGAGATACAGCCTAGAAAAATAGCGAGAGATAAAGGAGTGAAATCTTGGTAATAATGCTTGGGTAAAGAAATGTACATTCATGTGTTCATGTAGCTCGGTTGGTAAATCTTGCATTAGCAGCGCAGAGGAATTTACATACCCCTGCTGAGTTGAAAGATTTGATTGGTTCAGAGCTGATTCTCAAATAAAACATTCCTGGATACACAAACAACAAACATGTGGAGGTCGTTGCACCTAAAAAACACACAGACACACACTTGTTAAAGTTATGAACAGTTATGAATTTCAGAGTGAAGTATGAAAAGAACAGACACGCACTCACCCACCACACCGAAGACATTCCTGATGTCAGGGACAAAGATGGCGAGCAGCAGCACAAGTGTAAGGATGAAAAAACAGGAAAGACAGTGAGAGAGCCAAGAGAACTCTCTCTCTCCTCTGAATAACATCAACATCGACTTACGTGCCTATGAGAATGAGACAGACAGCCTGTGTCGAGCTGAAAATTGGAAAAATTCAGAACCACATTTTTTTTAAAGCATGGTGATAAACTTACTGGGAAGTGAATTAGAGGCACAGTGAGCAGAACAGCCAATAGGATTGCAAGACGCACTGACATCACCAACACATCACGTGGTAGGTAGGTATCATATCCTTGCAGCAACTCTGAGTCCACGTGGGCTGTGAATAACACATTAATTTAGGCCAATTTCAGATTTAATTGGAGATCCTCTTACGTGTGGTTACATTTTGACAGGAAAAATGTAGAAGCAGGGCGATTCCATTGCATTCTGGGACATTGTATCTGTTGTTTACTTAACGTATGGCAAACGAAAGACTCAGGTCTTCCAAATATTTTGTGTGTACAGAAAATATGCCTAGTACGTACAGTATAAATACTACATTCTTACAAAAATAATACACCTACTAGCATGTCTTCTTTTAAATATAGGTCTTTGGTTTCATTCATGTTTGAACTTATGCTTTGCCCTTTTCATGTAGCTTTTATGTGCAACGTTCCTACCATAGAAAGTGAGGTAGCCAAAAAGTGCAGAGATCAGGTAAAGCACGAAACTAAGAAAGATGCTGACATTTGTCACGTTCTGCATTCTCCGTTTTGTCGGCCTAAAACCCACATACATACAGTAAGAAAACAGGACGTAAACAGTAAGAAAACCATGTACAGAATAAAATCCTGAATAAACTGACCTGTGTAACTCGCAGTAAATGGGTAAAACAGCAGTATGGCACAGGAAGGAGAAAGCCATTGTAGGGATGGCATAAGCACTCTGCAACGCACAGACACAATCATTTCTCACCCTCCTGCTGTGTAATCGTTATCATATAATATTACAACTAATATTTGTGTTTCTAAGGGTCCTGTAGGGCGGTCTTTCAATCAAAACATCTCTCCTTTCTCAGTGAAATATACTTACCTTACTAGAGATCACAAACAGCTGTGGGGTGCATTGAGAGGTATTTAAGCTCTAGGGACAGAAGAAAAAAGATGATTTGGCACAAAAACTGGATCAGGAATAAAAGTGAAGACATAATGTCATTATTAGATTATGAGCATTAAAGTAATCATAGCCAAAAAAATTACAAAACTAGCTAATCTGTGCTTAGCTCTGTAAATATATTTGATACATTTAAATTAAGATTTATAATACTGAAATACATTTTTAAATTGACCTTACATGGTATTATTTTGCACAAAAAATGAGGTGGGCTTCCCAAACATTGATTTCAGTCCTTATAAAGTCAATACTACATATATATCAATGTTATATTTCCACAGCAAATTTATATAGAAAACATTAAATCACAACGAAATCGTGTAGTTGGATATTTACAGGCAGGGTCACATTTACGTAATGTTAACTATATCATGGGATGAAGTTCTTAAACACTCCTGAACTGCAAATCCCTCAAAACCACATCTCAGTTAAAAAAAGCCTTGACCTCTGGCTAAAGGGGGTCAAGGGTAACTTCCCTTATAAAGACCTGTTTCTGGAGAGCTGGATCCAATCAATCTACAAAATCAAATGGAGTATCTATCTGTATTTTCAAAGATTAATACAGTATAACATCCATGGGCCAGTATATAAATGTAAGATGACCACATTATGTGAAAGTTCTAGGTGAGCTTTACTATATTTCTAGATGTTTTGGATATAAATCTGTGTTAAGACATGCCGTCCAGCTGTGTGAAGATGTATGTGGTCTTTACCAGGCTCACGGTGGAGTTGACTGGCAGCGGGCAAGGAATGGACCATTTTTTTACCACCACCTGTGAGAGATATCAAAACATGACCACGAGAGTGACAGAAAAAGAGAGAGAAACAAAGAGAGGGACTTACCACTACAGTAAAAAATAACATAAAGAGGAATGCAAGACTGCTAGTGTATCCCAGGAAACCTGAGAAGGAAAAAGATACCAATGGTTACAAATATACCGGAGAGACACAGAGAATAAAACACACCTAAAGACAACATTACACTCACCAATCTTTGGTAGTAGAGCCAATGGCAAGACCACAAAAATGGTGATTAAAATCAACAGAGTAACTCCATCCTCATACCACTTTCTAGAGTGCAAGAAGAAATAAGACGAAAAGTAAATAATGTTTTGGCTGTTTTTTAAGGGACAAGTTGAACAGAAAGTTTGGACAAGAGATATGTCCACACATGAAAGAAAACAGGCCTTTCCATGTGGTCTTTAAATCCACGTATGCATTTGTGTAGTCACATAGTTCCCTTATCTACTACCCCTTAAACCCCACATTCAATGCCAAATGCTCCTCTGATTCTCTTTCTATCTCTTAACAAACAGTTTGGATCACAGTGGCTTTTCCTCCATTTATAATCTGAATCTTTAACAGGTTGGGGTGCATGCGTCTGTGTGTGATCAAGAGCTGGACTCCTGTGGTTCTTCTCTCAGGAACAGGGAGGCACTAGACAGCCCAGTTGATCCCCTTGCAAAAATGAAGATGAATTGCTTTACTGAAAGAAAAATGTTATTTTACGGTAAATGGCTAAACTTTAGCGTTTATGCTGTGGCGGGGTTGTGATTTTTTCTGCTCTCAGTTGCGATGTTTGTGTGTGTGTCTGGTCGCAGTAATTGTGCTGGTGAAGGGGATTCTGGGCAGGCATGACTCTCATTGGGTGGAACATGTGTGTGAGGTTTACGCGAGCGGACCTGTAATGCAAAACAGCTGTGCGAGGACAGGGTACAGGCGAACCACAACTCAGCACAGCGGCTAATAAAATAATGACTGTTACATTCTTTACCCTGAAATACTTTTGCTTTTCTCTTGTGCAGACCGCTGCTTAAAGGCAGAGAAAAGAGAACGTTCAAAAGTGTTCTTATTTCGGTTTTTGTAGCTCTCCTTTTTCTTCCAGCAAAATAATTCATAGATTCATTCATCATGTATGTTGTATGACAGCCTCTCATTTAAAGGGACATCTACATATAACATAGCTATATATAACATATTGTGTTACAATGCGGCAAGGTCACCATGCATTATTTACCCAGTAGGCTCTGTGCTCATGAAGCTGGTGATGGTGGCAGGCATTTCTGACTTTAAGATGAACAAGTAGGTGGACATGGCTAAAAAAAGAAAAACAAAGAGAACATTACACATGCACGTTACACAAAATCTGCCATACACACAACAGACATTCTGACAAAGACACAAATCAATCCACTCTGACAAAACCAACAGGCAATACAGCCAATATAACAAAGAGAACAGTGTTGAGGTCACCATACACGCAATAAACTAACACCAATATGCCCTTTAGCCACGAGTGACATAGTCACACATACATTAGTTTACAAATAACACGATAAAGCCAAAAAACTTCTCATACAAAAAAAGCACATACAGCTGCATTCCTTTTACATATGCAGTCCTGTACACAGTTGACTTTTAAGGGTAAGTATATTAATGAGTCCTGTTTCACTGGTATTGAACACACAACATATATAATACTCACTACCGTTCATACAGCCAGCAGTGTAGAGAGAAAGACAGATAGAAAGAAGAGAAAGAGAGAGATTTTCATTTCTTTTATTATTAATAATTTAACACCACAGCTATTGTTTGCAGCAAACTTCTCAAACTGCTATAGCAATAGAAGATACTGCCAGTATTCTTACACACACGCAAACACGTACGCACACACAGTATATGTGCCATATTACCAGATAATAGAAAATATGCATTAATACCAATAAAAAGAGTCAATAAAATGAACATTTCAAATAAGCTAATGTGAATTTTACCACATAAAAATGTAACAAAAAACCAAAGCCTCACCTCCAATATTTTGAATCAGAATAGTACAGGCCACCAAGATCTAGGAGAGAAAAGAAAACATATACAAACATGTTTAACAGGAGTGACAGTATAAAAACATATTCCTAGAGGTAATCATTATCAAATAAACTTTTCATATTAATCTTGTTTGGACAGGCCAGATTTGTGATATTAACTGACCTTGCCGGGTTTGTTAAAGGCTTTCTCTCCAAGAACTTCATACGAGTTGATGCCTAACACACACAAAAAATGCTGAGGCTCACAGAAAGATTAGTTATATTTGGCAAACATAAGAAATGAGTGTAAGAAATGATCCAAAATTCCACATTCTTTAATTCACATATGGTAGCACAGTATCTAAAATAAATAGGAGTAGGGTAATGAAGGGGTCAAAAGGGAGCGCTGATGTTACCTGTTTTGTCACAAAGAAGCAGCAGGAGATGGATCGAGTAAGCAGCCAAACTGGACACCACCAGCAAAAGAACACTGTGAAAAACAGTCATGCAGGGTTGAGAAAACATGATCTGTGTGATTTCAACACTACAAGCCTAAAAGAAAGTTCTGGGTGAAATACAAGATGTTAACCATGCTTTGGATAAAACCGACTTCCAAATGCACCCCTTCTTTCTATTCAAAGATTTTTGAATGCATTATAAAATTTCTACAGTTATTAACAATATGCCACTAGTTCTGTCAATGTTCTGTCTTCATGTTTATTGGAAACTTTAACGTTGTGTCAGTGGATACCTGAACCCAACGATACCCGTATTGGCCATGACATATGCGAGACCCAGGATGCCGCTCCCCATGATGGCGTTCATCAGATTAAAGGCCGATGATGCAAAGGATGCACCTCTAACCTGAACATCCTGTAAGGCAGCCCAACACCACAGTGAATAATTAAAATATTTACTATCCACAAGTATGACATACATGTGAGCAATGCAAATATCAAACGTGATCGATTGTAATGGTGGACTTCATCATTAAGGGAAGTCTGGTTCTGAATGTAAAGGCAAAAACAGCACCAGCATCCTAGAAAAGACTATGGCATAAGGAAGCAAAACCACTATGAAGAAGCAATAAAATTGCATGAGATCAGCATGTGATGATGTCAACGTGACTAAACGCCTGAGGCAGCACGATGTCAAGTGAAATACAAAAAGTAACGTTAAGTACATCCATTTCTATTCAACGTATTAGGGTGCAGCTTTATATTTATAATACTGGCAACTCACGTGTAACTGACAGTTTAGCTTCTAAAATCAGGAAATACAGCCACATAAAACGATTAAAAAATGTCGGCTTTAATAATCATATTTGAAATTGACTTTTCAATTAAATCTGTCCGAACCGCTTTAATCTGTGATTTTCACATGTAGTGTTGCCGTAGTATGTATGTGGGTACAAGAAATACAGAACGTTAATTTATACGTAATCTTTATTATTTTAATTGAAACTTTTTGTGCTTATATTTGTTTATAATTTCTGCTTTATTTGTAATCGTATGTGTCCATTTGTGTTTCTTTGACATAAGTTGTTTTACCTGCGCTAACAGCGGTCTACTCTCTTCACCACCAATGGGCTCATACTCGCTCTCCACCTGCTCGCTGCGGTTTGCTCCGTTTTTCCCCATTTTCCAACTTTTCCTGTTTACTTTTCACTCCCCTTCGCAGAAGGTCTTCGACCCTCTCTCATATATATATTAACAGTGCCGTCAGGATATGTGCCCGGAATTACACGCTCTCATTCCACCGGCTTCAATGTTTCTTCACTAACAAAAACATCCCCGTTCACGTGATCAAAGAAATCCGTCCCTGTCCCCTTATTGAAGCGTCACAGGTCCCGCCAACCAATCACATCACGCAGAGCTCGTCGCATAGAAATGACGTAAACGCGTAACGCATGGCAGCTTTCTGGAGAAGGTAATTTGTAAATATTTTTCTTATCGTGTAAAACTTGCACTTGTGTTTTAGGTAATCGTTTAGAAATAATACGTTCTTACGTTGTATGGCTAAATGGCTAGATTTGCCTGCCGTTTTTTAAATGTAGTTAACAGTCTTCTGCTTTTCATTGAATCCGTGGTAAAGTTAATGAATGTGTGTCCTGGTGTGTATGTTTATCAGTTACATTTTATCCACCTTTATGTTTATACCTTCTTTTTTCATTATACACGATTCTTCACGGAACCCACAGACTGTCGTTACTGGGGAAGAAACATCAAAGTTGCATCTCTTCTCCTATTATTTGCCATACTGAGAATTCCAACAAGATTGTGAGAAACACCCTCCATTTGTCAACTCTTGTCAGTTTTCACAGATTTATGATGACAGACCAATCTAAAAAATTAACAGATCTGGGGCTATACAGCCCCCCACCAGCAGTCCGGGGCATGACAGACCTTGACAAAGCTGCTTTTACCCAGGCGGTCAACGTTCCTGCCATATGCGTTCCAACCAATGTTCTCAACAAAGTAGTGAAGAGTCTGAAGAAAGTGGTGCTACAGAGGCCTGGAATTAAACGTGTTCTGGAAGAAAATAATAAAGAAGGAAGCTGTAAGTGTGAGCACCGGCTAGTTCTGTTAGATCCAAGCAGCATAACATCAACAGATTCATTTGGCAGTGAGGAGGCAGCAGCTTTAAAAGCATTTGGAGTTCCTCAGGAGATCCAGAGATATGAACTGAAACTCACCTATGAGAATCTTAAGAGTGATGAGATATTGCGAGCTGTACTTCCTGAGGGACAGGATGTGACATCGGGATTTAGCAGAGTGGGACACATCGCTCACATGAACCTGAGAGACCATCAAATTCCCTTTAGAAAGCTGATTGGTAATAGTAAAAGAGGGACATAAGAAGAGAGTAAATAATAAATATAAACTTTTGTGTTTGTTTATGAACTTTGGACTGTTTTCTTTCAGGTCAGGTAATCATGGATAAGAACCCTGGCATTACTTGCGTGGTCAACAAGACCAACACCATAGACTCCACCTACAGGAACTTCCAGATGGAGGTTTTGGCAGGAGAGGATAACATGGTGGCAAAGGTGAGCTCACTTGACACAACGAGTCAACAAAATTATCAAAAATAATGTGTTTCATTCAGTATATAATATTTATTAACATTTGGATTTACCTCTCTCAGGTACGTGAGAATGGCATTTTTTACGAGTTTGATTTCTCTCGAGTTTACTGGAACCCTCGACTCAGCACGGAACATGAGCGCATAGTGTCTTTACTTCAACGTGGCGATATCGTAATTGACGTTTTTGCCGGGGTCGGTCCATTTGCTGTCCCAGCTGCCCGTCGAGGCTGCTACATCTTTGCTAATGACTTAAACCCAGAATCTTTCCGCTGGCTCCAGCACAATGGTAAACTCAACAAAGTTGACAAGATCACTTCTTTTAACATGGATGGCCGGGACTTCATCCGAGGACCAGTAAAAGAGCGCCTGCCTGCTCTAATGAGGGGCTCACAGAAAATTCATGTGGTGATGAATCTTCCTGCGCTGGCACTGGAATTTCTGGATGCTTTCATAGATCTGTTAGAACCAGACCAAAGCCTTTCCTGCCAGGTTAACCTCCCTCAAGTGCATTGCTACGGATTCTCCAAAGAAGATGACCCCCAGAGGGATATAGTGGAGCGGGCAGAAGCCCGTTTAAAGACTTCACTTCAAGGCCAATGTTCTGTGCACATGGTGAGGAACGTGTCACCTAATAAGGAGATGATGTGTGTGAGTTTCACTCTACCTAAAGAAGTCCTGTACAGACAGCATACGCAAGACAGAGGTAAGAGACCCACATTTTGAAATGTCATTTGGGAATACATTTTGAAATTAAACCACTTCTATTATTTATTACATTTCATGACTTCACACTAAGAGATTTGCATTATATTCGCTTTGTATGCGAAACAGGTCAAAATTCAGACAATAACTGAAAATGGAAAAAACACATTTTACGTGACATGAGGATGAGTAGATGTTGACAATTTTCCATTTTGGTTGAACTATTAATTATGGACACCACACATTCAATGGACAGGCAGTCAGGTCACAGTGGGGGAAACTCTATAGCCTATGTGTTGTACTAGACATCTGAAATTTTTGTCTTTCTTCCTTTCTAGACAGCTCAGAGGAACCGTGTCCTAAGAAACAGAAGTGTGAAGAACAGACAGATTAAAGAAACAAATGGTTTCTCTAACATTGTAATGTTTTGTTTTTTCTTTTACTTATTGATTTAAAATAAACAATCATGCCTTGTGGGTGATGCTATGTACTGATGTATTTAAATTCTTTATAGACAAAAAAACTGACACAAGGACATTTTTTCCCCATTTATTTAAACGAAACCGCATTACAAAAATATGACAAATTATCAACAAATATACATGTACAACTATTAAAGTTCTTTCACATTATTCCTCAGCATAAACCCCAGGAGCCAGTGTATTATGAATTCAGTCATATTCACAAAGTCCCATAATCCTTCCCCATCCATTCACCGCCTGCCTCTCTCCTCTTGAATGAGTCTTCAGATAAACATAGTATGATGAACAGTAGACCAGAAAGGATTGTAGTTTATAGAAATATCACAAAAATAGGCCACTGAATGCATCCTGGACAGCACGATGGCAGGCCAATCCTGATGTATAACCACCAGCCTGATCCTGTAGGGATGCTGTGCGCACATGATTCAAATACCTATACACAAAAAGAGGACAGTTAGAGAATAACACAGACCACTGAGAATCTTGGAAATAAATCTTGGAAATGTGGTGTGTGTTTTATCCTCTAGAGGGAGCGGCTCAGCTGTCCTGTATTACATAGCATGTCAATGACTTAAAATAAAAAAAGGGTGCATGTATTTTTTAATTATAAACTAATCTTATATATGTATATATATAAAAATGTCTTTGAAATGGATGACTTTGACAAAAAAAGATTTTGCCAATAAGAGCTCAGAATAGATGGGAACTTCTAAACATCTAAAGGTAAACCCCAAGTGGCGGCATGATAAAATCAATCCCAAGAGAAAATTTCTGCTAATTTAACCCAAAAGATAACAACATAATCCATAAACATAGTTCCCTTTGTGCTATTCCAAAGTTTTGGTGAGTTTCTAAAATGTGGAAAAAATATGAATTAGAAACTGTTCAAAGACTTTTGACCGATAGTGTATAGATGGAAATGCATATAAACACTATATTAGACAATGCATACTCAATAAAAATACATTGCTTTATTACCAAAATGTCAATAATTTATTTAGTCTTTATAGAAAAAAATAAATTTCATGTAAACCTGTCACTGTAATAACCAAATGCTTGTGAAATCCCACAGCACCCCGAGGTGTCATTTAAAAAAAATCTCCCGCAGCAGCCATTCATCAAGAGAGAACTGAGAATGAAATGTAAACTAATGCTACAGTGAAAAGAGGGGAACGGAGGGAGAGAGAATGAGAGGAAAGGAAAGAGGGTATCAGGTATAATCAGAAACAATTAAACTGCTCTCAGCTTCACATACTTTCTAAACAAACAGAGATTGACGTAACGCTGGACCCTGAGCTAATGCACTTAGCAGTCGTGCTTCACTTCTGAATCATTCATCCACAAACCACACATATGAAATTACATAGATGAATCACTGTCAAAGAGCATTCATGATCAATAAAAACCTTACAAATCTCAAACATAAATCATGATGGGTAAATACTGTACATGCATTGTATGTAATTATTTTTATGAAATATTGAAACTAAAATTATAATTTAATGTAAACACACCCATAAATAGATCATTTTAAAATCAGAATAAATATCTCTGAAATGGTCTCAGAATCGTTTTCAGATTTTTAGGATTTCATTTCAAAATCCTTCTAGTAATATCAAAAGTAGCTGAGTTTGCCCTTTACTCTTATTTAAGCAGGCGTGTTTGAGAAACCCACAATTCAACTTAGAAATGTTTTCCTTAGGATGAAAGCTAAAGAAACTTCGAGCGATACACGGGCAGCTGTTGAACAATCTGTCATTTTAACAGGGTCAGTGTCTAGCTGTCAGTCTCTCTCTCTCTCTCTCTCTCTCTCTCTCTCTCTCTCTCTCTCTCTCTCTCTCTCTCTCACACACACACACACATTCCACAAGCAGATCTGGTTGCCTGCATTGCCATGTCACACACATATATCAAACTACAACTCATCCATGACACAAATATTCTCATCAGAGGTCAAGGAGCAAACTCATCTACACAGGAGCCATGAGGCAACTTGGGTTCCACCAGGACATAATGCATCATTAAAACCTACTGGTCCACAGATATACTGCTGTTTATAGAGGCAGCGTGTGTCTGTAGAGTATGAAGAGGCCAGGGATTATCACATTGCTTGTGCGACTTCTGTTGTCAAGGAAAACGACAACACCACAGACACATGCACTCTGAACGAGGCAAACCGAAACAACACCACACAAAAACACACACATGCATAGCCGGGGGCTGTGTATGAACATTCCTTGCTCAAACGGAAAATCCACAACACTGCAGCAGTGCAAAATGCAAAATTCACTCAAATTCGCATATTTAAAGAGACGCAGGGCAAACCTGTTTAGTATATCCATTCATTTTCCATTATGCACCCCGAAGGTAGATTTTAAAACTCTTTCTTCTATGCATAGAAAAAGTGACTATTTGCAAGCCAAATTAATTCTTTATGCCCAGACCAGAATCTTTGTTTTAAGCTTGTTTGCATATGCAAATTTTCAATCTATCCCTAACCCTTCGAATCAAAATGCTGTTTTAAAAACATTCACCTCAAACACTGACTGATGGAAAGGAGAGAGAGAGAGAGAGAGAGAGAGGACTCACAGTTTAATGTCAACAGTACTTGACATCATTCAGATGCATTAAGTTAGTGTTGTATCCCTTTATCCCTCCATCTCAGAATCGCCACTTAACATAATTTTGTTTAAAGACAAAAACTCTTCGCAAACATTATGTACTTTTTTATTTATACAAACTTAATAACTGAAAACTATTATATAAATAATAACCCACCAGATTTATGGTGAAAAACACAATAAAGCTACTGACCCTTTCCACACTCACACTCCCTCAACTGACCTTCTGATGGATTACTTCCTGCCTGGCACAGAATGACTTCCTGTATGGCAAAGTGTGTTTTTCTAGACATTGTAGCCTAAACATTGCCATAGTTATGAAAAATGAGCCCTCGGCAACAGCCCCTCAAACACGAACGAGAGAAACCTAAAGGAGAAGACTAAACCTACAATGACACAATAAATGACACAAAATATATGAATAAAAACTATTAAACGTTCAAACTTGAAATAAAGTACACATTTATTAGATCTCTAACCAAATGCAAGAAAATCTGTCACGAGCTATCGTCCTTATACAAAAAGAATTGTAGTTCAGTTTATGATTCCTCTGAACTATGCAAAGTGCTCTTTAAAAATTTCCAAAAAACTAAAGGATAAGATGCATTAACAAGCATTTGATTCCATTAAAGCAAAAACGAGAGACTATGCCAAACAGCCAGTGAATACCAAAGACTATGAGATTCTTCTTCAATTTTCACTCAATATTTTATGGCGATAAACATTTTAAACGGAAAATAAAAATCATCAGGCTAATGTTGTGGGAAATCTCTTGCACTCTCCGATACACTGTATTTGACTTTATTCAAAACGTTTTACAAATCATCAAGTTATAATATAAACACAGACACACACAAGCTGTGTCCTGTCAAAAGCTAAAGCTTCTTTAATTTCCCAACATTTTGAAAACATGTCTTTAAACTCATAGAACATCACTCAACACGGAGTAAATGTGTGTCTGTCTTGAAAATGTTTGATGGTAAGATGATTAAGTCATCAAAGGACTTGTACAGTCCAACAATGAAAAGTGTAATCCGGAGGGGAGTTGGGGACGCATACATGTACTGATCTCCCAAAAAGTGGGAAAACAAACAGAGACATTTCTAAATAGGAGAGTGCAGGGCCATCTTGGCTACATCTCTATTCATACATATCTCCCTCACAAACACACACACAACTGTGCACATACATACGGTTCAATGTGGAAAAGAGAAAATTTCAACCCAATCACCTCCTTTCAAGACACACACACACACAGCTGTCTTTAATAAAATGCCCCACCCAATCTGTATTTATTCAGGTACAGAACAGTGTGAGAGAGCGACAGAAAGAGAACGCGAGAGAGAGAGTGAGAGAGAGGTTGGCCCCAAGGGCGAGAAGGAAGTGAATACATACACGACCCTCCAAAAACACAACCTATTCCAACATAAATCTCTACTTACTCACTGTCAAAACACACGAAGACAAATAGCAAAAAACAATCAATCTCTCTGTCAACCTCACACACACAAATACACACAAACACTTAGAGATTCTTCCGCACACAGTCGCTCTCCAGTTCAAACGACAGAAGCTGGTCAAACTCTTTGATGAAATAACAGAAGAGAAAAAAGATTCCAGAATGAAGGAGAAAAAACAAAGAGACAGAGATCCACCCGTCATTTCTTTTCATAACCCAATTGCTTTTCAACCCAAACCACATTATAAGAATGCTATAGATTTCAGTGTGTGTGTGTGTTCATATCTATACTCTGGCGGCATCTATCTCCAAAAGCAAGCTAAATAAGACTATAGAAAATAATTAAAAACATGCACTGTTTTCTGTTAGGGTGTGTTAGAGTGATATTTACACTATTATATCACTCTGATATTTAAAACTATTAGCTGTATACGAAAAACATGCATAAGTGTGTTTGTGTGTGTAGTTAAAATCTATAATTATTGACATAAATCTAAAATTGTGTGCGTGTGTAAAGGCTTGGTTTATTCTTGAGAGGTCAGAAATGCTATAATCAAGTGCAAATTGGCAAAGATAAGCCTCAAAGGCCAGATCATGTTATGCTTCTGATTTAATGCAATATTTAGTTAATATGAAAAAATCTTTCTATTCAATCTTCTTTTGACTACCATTGAATTTGTTTCCACCATTGTAGTGAATGGGGTCCATGAACTGTTCGGTTACAAACATCCATCCAAATATCTTTCTCTGTGTTTAACCAAATACAAATTTATGACAGAATGTGAACTATCCCTTTAAGAGTAGAGTAAAGTATGAAACTGCAAGCATAGCACATATGTCAGCATACTTCCTGTTTACCCTGGGAGCAGGGCATCATGGGAGATGTGGTTTATTTGTCTAAATAAAAGGTCATTTATCTCTGTCAAACACACACTCACCATCAGGGCAGAGGGTAAAGAGATGATAATCCCATTCTTCCCTTTCTAAAAACTACGGACAACACACGCATGTATCTGGTTTCTTCTTATTTAATATTCACAGTTTTTGACTATTTCTATCTGGATCACATTTAAAATTCCATGTTAAGATGTGTTTGCAAAAAATTGTTTTGTCATCCTGTAGCTTTAAATTTATGTTTTTAGTGTTTCTTACCCCAGTCGGCCCAGCTGATCCAGTTCTGGAATGGGGGGGCCATATGTATCGAAGTGCATAGGCTGATACACATACAACACCTCTTCCACACGAGTCACAGGAGCCAAAGACACCGTCTGACCCTGAGACAATGAGAAAGACAGAGACAGTGAGAGCATTGTACCTCAATCACTTCAATCATGTTTATAATCACAATTGAATACATCTGTTTGTCTGCATTTTTCTGTATGTCAAAAAATATAAAAATAAAAAGCTATTCTCATTATAATGTTGCTGATATGTTTGTAAATAACTGTCAGTTTTGTGTCATTGAGGACAAATGAAGTGGGCACATGTACCATACACTCACTGTGAGTTTAAAAGGAACAGTTAATGTGGATGACCTCATTTAAACAACACACACAGACATTGAGATCAAGTCACACACACAGATGCATGAGCGCCAACACACACACCCCTCCAGATCCAACCAGGAGATCTAAAGATGTATGACAACACTGCTTGCTGCCAACACACATACAAAGGCAACACACACACAGGGGAGACTGAACTTACTGGAGACAGACAGAAACCACAGCATGGAAGGAGTTTGTGCGCGTGTGTGTAGTTGGAATTTCCATGGGAGACATTGTCTTAACTTTGGCCAACTGTACTGTACAGTATGCATTTAAATGGCAACAAAACAGCAAAGAAGAATAAAGTCCAAAACTGAAGTGGAAAACTGAACAGATAAAAAACAGACAGAATGAAAAATAGTGTTTGAAAGAGACGTTTTATAATCTGCGGCAATAGAACAACCCAATCTGATAAAACTAGGGTCCAAAATTACATTTTTGCAATGGTGGATGAATAGAAAATTTCCTGGCCATTAAACTGTATTTTGCATTATTTGTATCACCAATATTTGGTTAGTAGCAGAAAACTGAATTCTTTAACAGTTTTCACATTTGCGTCCTGGTCATTGTGTCTTCCACAGTATAACATAAATTTCGGAAACAGTTTTACCTGTCCCCAAAAACTTTAAATATAGTTAAATGCATTTTATATACACAAGCTTTTCATTTAATTTACATTTATACATTTGACACTTTTTTCCAAAGCAACTTGTATTCAAGATAACATATTTCATTTATGTAGCTCATCTGTGAGGGTCAAAATATTGTTATTGTAAACATTGAAAGAAAAACATTGAAAATTTCAATCAAACTCTTTTGTGCTGTTGTTTATTTGCAAGTACCTATATGGATGCAGATTTATAATTCTACAAACGCACAGAAATAATTTCCATTTCAATCTAAGTAACCGTTTATGTACACGTGAAAGTTTTAGATAATTTCAAGTAACTCAATTCTCTCTTTCAAGATGAACAACCCCAAAATAGCTCTCACACAACATTCTTTATATATTCCAGAGATTATCCTGTCAACATCCTTAAACCAGTGGAAAACGTGTTAAATTACCAGTATGCACATACACACACTAGATCATAAACCACTGCTCCATCTTTACCAACTCGCATACAAACATCTGCTCTTGACATCAGTTTAAGGTGTTGTGAGGGTACAGAGAAATGCTGCTGATGCTGCGGAGCATGTTGACTGACTATAGAACTATAGATACATATTCCCTCCCCAGCGCCCCAAAACAGAGCTGCCAGCTCGATCCATCTTCATTACAGCGCGGGGGTGGAGAAGGAAGGAAATCCCAAAGCTGAACCCCCCCCACTCCCCTACGGTTCTATGTGTGTTCAGAGTTACACTCCAAGCAGTTACACACTGTTTAACGGGCCTTGTGTTCAAATCAATCATATCTGCTGCGGTTCGACAATCATTACCGTCCGCCAGTTTAACCTCGCCCCTGCCTGGCCAGCGAATCGGTCCATGTGTTTAACATTAACACATAGTAAACATCTTTTTACGACATGGACTTAAATTTTACATTTTTTAAATAAACCATCTCCCCTGGTTCTGTATTTAGAACCGCTGTCTTGGGAACCACACTACATTTCACCTGGCACACAAAAGTTATGGCTCTACAATGCAAAGGCTCATTTATTTGTTCCTTTTGCACACAGATCATTTTTTTTCCTCACCAAACCGTCATGAACTAGATAAACCAACAAAACACAGAACAATTATGTTAAATCAAGATAGTGACAGAATGAGAACATTTTTCACGCGGGAAAGTGTGTCGGGGCTCTGACTATGCAGGTCTTCAGGGCTCTTCAAGGTCAACAAATATAAACCGTCTATCAGCACCTCTGCTGACCTTCACACACACCTCAGATCAGCACATTTTAAAATCATCACACAAGCACGCCCTTCTCCTGTATTTAAGCAAACGAAAAAACCTTCACACATTCATATTTCCAACCACAACAAAATACAGTTAAATGCACCAACCAAAATATAGCTACTCATTCAGGACCTGAATTAACTGTGTAACACTAGTGAACACACATACAGGTTCAGTCAGGATTAATTTGGTTTTTGAGGTCCCACCAGCTGGCTCTGAGTGATCTCAAGTAACAAGTGTGAGAGCCTGTGTCCTTTCAATGCCCTGTAACATACTCCGGACTCAACATACTCCTCTACTAGTTCTCGAAAAGCCACACTGCCACACACATTCCTTACATTGGAATAGTAAAGAGTTAAGGAATCCAACCTAACAATACTTCTTTCTCACTGCTATCCTCACTGTGCCAAACACACACACAATTCCTTAAACAGGTGTGCACGTTTTGTGCTGCTTTCCCTGTTTTTATTCTCAAATGGCACTCACACTTCCTCTTTTGCAGCACATTCACGACATGTTGATTCAGGTCGGTGTCCTTTAAAGTGACCGCTGAAGGGGTTTTAAGAACAAACCAGTTGTGCCTGTTTTGCAACACACACACACTACAAAATTATATAAACACAGACACGCACAAACTCCCACCACATATTCAAACACTGGCTAATACAAACATGAGTGTCTGTGTGTACAGAGTACAATATTATCACAGAAAACGGTTCCAACGTCCATAAACAGATGAGATCTTTCTGTGTCTGTGTGTGTGTGTGTGTACATGTGATGTTCGCTCACCATCATTATTCCAGTAGAGAAGATGTTTGTCGGTTTGACGTTCTGCTTCTGTTTTTCTATCTGAGTCTCCAGCTGAGAGGCTCGATCTTTATGTTGAGCCAAGAGCAAGGCCGCAGGTAACTGAGAGCTCTCCTGTACGCACACACACAACATTCAGATCAGGAAATAAAGCCTACAGGATATGGGTCACACAACCAACAAGATCAGATTTTGTCATTACAGTGAGTGCCACTGTAATTTCTCTATGGATTTATGGACAGGCAGATTCAGTTGGAATAACAAACAAACTACTCAGATACCACAGGTACATCTGGATACCTGGAAAACATCTGGGGCCTCATTTATAAACGTTGCGTACGCACAAAAGAAGGCGTATGCCACTCTCTACGCAATAATTGGTATTTATAAAAAGCAACCTTGACGGGAAAATGTGTGGTCCTTCACGCAAGCTCTGACCCAGGCGTACGCACAAAAACGGGTGAAATGAGAAATGGTGACACTGTCGGCAGATGGAAGAAACACGTGAAAGTGTGTGAAACTGTAGACCGTTGTGTAAAAGAAATGGCAATACTGCCTCTCATAAATAACATGAAGACTTCACAAAGCAAGTCTTACAATTAACAGCCTACACGAACACCCGTTTGATCGATCTGCAGTGTAAAACAAACAAAATCAAAACAAAAATTACAACAGAAATGCTAATTAACACATATTTGCGAAAAGAAAAGTGAAATATGTTATGCAATAATCTTGGCATGTTATGCCATTCATCATCATAAATAATATGGAACGAAATCATGTACAAAACTGATATTCTCGTCAATGTGTCTGTCTGGCGGAGCAGATAGATAAATAGATAGACAGCCCACAGATAGATGTATTAATTGTCCACTGCGGAAAGTTGTTTTCAAAGTAAAAATGTCTTCATCAGCTACGGAATCATGGTATTCATGCATATGCCTTTAGTTTGTTTTATTTTTGATAAAATAACGTATGACGTATGTCTCAACCATTCAGAAAGCTGCAAGAAATTACATTTGCACTGAACTATTTCCCATTTCCCCCACCCGTGGCAGACATACTCTGGCGATGGAGCGCTAGACGCTTTTTTGCCTCGACTTTGATGTCCGACCATTTCTTTTTTATTTCGGCCACGGTCCGAGGTTGTGAGGCTACAGCATTTTCAGCGTCTGCAACCTTTTGCCACTCAAGTGCCTTTTTGGCATTAGTAATGCCCATACTGTGCCCTCCATACAACATTTGTCTCCTCTTTTCCACCTCGCCAACGATAACTTCTACTTCAGATTGAGTGAAGTTACGTTTTTTTGATTTCCTCTCTGTGTTTGCCTTGATTTCACAATCGATGAATATTAACTTGTGGGCGTTTCAGTTATTTATGGACAACTATGGGCGTGACATGAAGCCGCAAAAGCTGTGCTACATTTAGAATTGATTGTGATTTATTAAGGGAAAACTGCGTAGGATGTGCGTGCGCCCGGTTTTATAAATTCGAATATTTCTGTGCGTACGCACATCCTATGTTTCATCCGTACGCCACTTCTGACGCAAATCCTACGCAAAGTTTTATAAATGAGGCCCCTGCTGTGTAAAAACATCAGATAAACATCTTAGAAAGAGCAGCTTTACATAAATCCCAAGTCATAAACATCTTACAGACATCTTCTGGATGTCTTTATTACTTCGGACAGGAGACATCTCAGAGACTAATTGCAGAAGAGGGAACAATAAAAAAAATGTCCTGCTGATGTAAATGCAGACATCAAATAGGAATTTTGTTACCAGTTCATCCAGCAGGGCCTGTTTGTTTTTCCTCTTGGCCTGTAGTTGTCTCTGTTCGTCCTGAAGGGTCTGCAGTCTCCTCTGCTCAAAATCCTGCTGCTCCAGTAACAACAACTCCTCCAACTCCTCCTGCTCACGCGTCTTACAAAGAGAGAAGGAATGATGATTATTCACCTGCATTCTTGAAGATGCGGCCTATTAAACAAGCTTCTTCTGTGTAACACAGCATTAGAATAGAATAGAGTAGCAGTAGTAGCAGATGATTGCGGAACAGCTTGATAACAGGATAGTATGTACTGATTTTATAGCTACGGTGCCAAAAGCAAGAAGACCATACTTCAACATTTAAAATCCAGTAGACCCACAGGGTTTTCAGGGTTCCCAGGGCGGTCCGCGGTCTCCGTCGGTCCGTTCGCAATTGCATTAATGGGAGAAACTTAAATAGGCTACGGGAGAAATAACAAAACGGATGGATGGCGGCAGATGGGTGTGAAAAACAGGAGACTCTCTGCGAAAACTGGAGTGTTGACAGGTAAAGTTATGCAAGAAAATGTAGGCAGAGAGTGAGGACAGTCTACTTAGTGAAGTACTGTGGAGAGAAGCAAGGGATGAAAGAGATAAGGAGAGTGGCAATGCGAACGCAATGGATTCATTATCAGGCATCTGTCTCTGTGTGCAAGGTTTCTGTGTGTGACGAATTTTAAGGATGACAAATATGAAAAACGTATATGAACATTTCGGACTGTGCGTGCTTAATACTGTGTCTACACCGGATGTGAAAAATGTAAAATTATAATGGATTCTAATGCGTTTTTTTGTCTTGGCGTCCGGTGTAGACACGGTGTAAGCCACTACACATCACCCAAGGGAAGAGAATAACAAAGCAGTAGGCTCAACATGTCTGGAGCACATGCACTGACCGTTAGGTCACGAGTCATGACTCCCAAAAAATGTCAACCCGATTGGTGCTACAATCTACTTCCTCTTCCTCTTAAACCAGGATATCACATGTCAAATCAGGCATTCGCTCAATCAAAATTGTCCATTCAGACCAGGAACACACACACACTCACCAGTTTGGCTTTGTTTCTCTGTATAACGTCCCGGTTCTCTCGTTGGTACTGCTCCATCATCTGCTTTGTCTTTTCAACATCTAAGTTATTAGTCAAGTTGTACACTGGACACACATATAGACAAAGATAAAAACTCTGTCAGCAACTGAAAAAATCTTCTTAAAAATCTTTTAAAAATAGTCATAAATAAATAAACTGATAAAAGTATCTCACCAATCTCCTCCACTTGCTCTAGGTAGTCATTATATCCTTTCAGAGAGGGAAAATCTAATTCCCTTTTATTATAACTGATGAATGAAGAAGACAAGAACTTGTTTCAAAACATATTTTTATAGATCACTTCTTTGGATGCACACATAGTAATACACTCACATACATTTTAAGAACCTTCTTGCGGATCTCCACCTCTTTATCGATGGCTGGATCTTCAAAAAGCTGCACACGGAAATTACTCTTTCTGAGAGGAGTGTTACACTGCACACAGTTACCTGAGCCACGAACAAACAGCATGTCCACACAGCTCTCACACCTGAAACACACACATAGCCATGCATGTGTTATTGGTGGACTGTTCATACTGGCAGAAGCTCTGCGTAAAGAGTATGAGTCAAAATAAATAGTAATGAAATGTGAAATCTGCTGGAAAAACCTTCAAAAGCTATTCCATGCAAACTCACATTTCAATCATCTCTATGCTTCAGAGGGTGAAATTTGGATCCAGAAACTTTCCAAACGGAGCTATAAGTTAGACTAATGGATAAAACAGAGGTCTGATGTGTGTGTGTGTGTGTGTGTGTGTGTGTGGTGGTTTTATTCAATCATATTGGGGTGATGACAGGAGCTCAGGTTTGAAGCAAACCAGACATGAACATTAAGGGCTGACAAAACACTATGTGCATGTGTGTGGGTGTGCGTCACTGAAAGCAATATTCAATCTAGCGTGGGATTTATGCATGTTTCTAACTGAAATACAATAAACAGCATTTCATTTTCCACTGAGCAGCTTTCTGTTTGTCTTCAATTTTTTCTTTAAAAAATTGAATAAATTAGTTGCCGTAAACAGTTTGTGTTTTGACATTTAATGACAATTTTAAATATATTTATTCCGAAACATTTGAAAAAAACTCATAAATATAATATACAAAAATCATGATTTCTTTCACTTTTAGATATCAACTTTAAAGGTTAAACAACAGTTCTCCCTGACCCATGACCTTAACAAACGCAACATGACACATGCAAACCTCACATGCAGGCAGACAGATTCTCAGGTAAACAATTGCTAGACACATCCCGCTTGTTCTCCAACCCCGATCTGTGTTTGTCAGCATGCTGAAAGGTTACTATACTCCTCTAAATCAGCAAAACTTACTCCATCACACACACACACCAAATCTGCAAACCCCTGCATTTCAGACACGCACACAAATAGCTACCTGTGTTCTTCTCATCAACTATCTTACACACACACTTACTTGTGTCCTCTCTTCAGCTCTGCAGGTCACAGGGACACACTCAGCATCAAGCTTTAAAGGTCTCTCTCTCTCTCTCTCTCTCACACACACACACACATACATGTCATCCTCCCATTCCATCAACTGTATTTAATCATATGTCGCTAAAATTTGAATTTTTTTGCATAAGCTTTAACAGAGTGACTGGGAGATATGCGTGTTGGACTGTTTCCAGCTGTGTGTCTTCGGTGTGTAATATATTCATATGGTCCCAGGTCAGCACTGCAGTCCCCTGTGTGTCCTGACATTCTCTGCAAGTCAAGGGCAACCAGAGAACAAGGAGTCACATGACTTTAGACCCATGTACTCCACATGCTACAATCTCTATGTGCATTTATCTATGTCTAGATATAATAAGACATCTTCCAGACAGACACCTGTCTATTAAACTTTTGAAAAGACAGATCAGACTGCTCACGTAAACCAAATAAAAAGCTATAGTATGGGCCCATGTTGTTGCCCGTATTTATTTTCACAAAGTGCACCATGACAATAATGGTATTAAAGTGATACTTCCCCCAAAAGTTAAAACCCAAAGGGTGTTGAGATCTGTTTGGTTATAAGCATTTTTTCAAATCTATGTCTCTGTGTTCATCAGAACAAATACATGTATACACATTTGTAATAACTCGGAATTTTCATATTTGGGTGAAGTAGTCCTTTAATTGTACAGTTACATGACAGGTTTGAAAGAGTTCACATAATGCTTTCTTCTGGTCTGATAGTAGCGACAATAACTGTGGTGAGACTTTTACTATCATCTGGGCAACTAGTTAGTTAATTTACCATGGTAACGTTTTTAACATGTTTAACAAACTTATTACACGCGAAGAGGTTAACAGTAGTAACGATAGTGATTTGTGTACATGTCATGAAAACACCTGTTTTCTATACTCACTAGTGAAAACACGTCAATTTACTTTTAAATTAGTATTAAAAAACGAGATCGTATTTACTTACAGCGTGTGTCCACACACATTGACCATTAGCTTCAGAGATGGATTCCTGTACTTGGTCGTCTTGCATCTCGGGCATCCTTGATCATCCATTATTATTAATATCTGTCTTAATAAACAATCAAACCAGGAGTTCGGCTTTGACACTTTTGCAGGCTTTGTAAGCCGAGGTCCTACATTCAAAAGTGTCCTGAAGGAAACAAATACGTGTAAAAATATCGTTCCTATCCCAACTTGAGCCAGACAGGGCTGTTTGAAAAACAAGAAACATAAAGGTCTATTTATGAATTTATATGAATTATATATAAATCTATCATTCATTTATGTTAATATTGTTACATTTTAATGTATGTTTGTATTATTTTGAAAACATAAAAAAGATGTCATATATGTGTAACGTTTGCTGTACTGCACAGACACAATTGATGCTAGTATTTACGTCATAAAGTGCACTTATGCTACATTTTGTATGGTCATTATAACAGCAACAGGGCAGAAGAACAGCGGAGGGTAAGGGCTTGTCGTTTTCAACATTTCTGTGTCGTTTGAAGTACCTCAATGAACAGTCTAAATCTATTGAGCTCAGAGTAAACACAGCAGCTCACAAAAGACACGAATGAGGGCTCACCTAGCGCAGGTGAAAGCGTCACGCTTGAGTGACAGATTCATTTTAATAAACTGCGGTCGCCCCGCCCCCTCTGAATCTTCCCTAAGCCAATCGTGCGTCACCCCCAAACTCGGGCTGAGAAGAAGTCACACAGGAGCGAAAGGCGAAAGCTATCCACTTACAGAGACACCCGATATCACTCGCATGGCGCACGGGTAACCTGAGCAGCTTTGGCAAAAACGAGGCGGGGTAATAGACTAAAGCAATCTGAGGTGAAGAAAAAAAACGATGTCTGCTTCCTCTAGTGAAGTGACAGTGGCAGGCGACATCAAACAGGAAAATGTGAAGTCCACGGAACCTCTCGAGATTTCCGCGGAGGGTCAGGGGCAAGTCAAACTCCTGACTCTAGACACTCCGGCTTCCACTGTGATGCTTCTGGGGCAGCAGCAGCCCTCTCCATCGGAGCGCAAGATGCCCAGTATGGACTCTTTGACCGCGCGCTGTTCACCCACAGCAGCCTCTAATTCTTTGGCTTTCTCGCCGGAGCAGGTTGCGTGTGTTTGCGAGGCGCTTCAGCAAGGAGGCAACGTGGATCGCCTCGCCCGGTTTCTCTGGTCTCTGCCACAGAGCGACTTACTGCGCGGTAACGAGAGTATCATCCGCGCAAAGGCGCTGGTGGCTTTCCATCAGGCGCGCTACCAGGAGCTTTACAGCATTTTGGAGAGCCACAGCTTCAACCCTTCGTGCCACTCTGCACTGCAGGATTTATGGTACAAAGCCCGGTACACAGAGGCGGAGAAGGCCCGCGGTAGACCGCTGGGCGCAGTGGATAAATACCGCCTGCGACGGAAGTATCCCCTGCCCCGTACCATCTGGGATGGAGAGGAGACGGTGTACTGCTTCAAAGAACGCTCCAGGAACGCGCTGAAGGACCTGTATAAGCAGAACCGGTACCCGTCCCCAGCCGAGAAGAGGAATCTGGCCAAGATCACGGGACTTTCCCTGACACAGGTCAGCAACTGGTTCAAAAACAGGAGGCAGAGAGACAGAAACCCCTCCGAGGCGCAGTGCAAGAGGTGAGAAAAGTTTTCAAGTTCACACAACATTCATTTTGTTTGATGAAGATAAACGAATACAGTAAGAATGAGATGATTTGTATAAACTTTTAAGATCAGATTTTACTCTCAGATCCTTTGAGGTAGACACAGAACACTGGCTGAGTGACGCGTATATTTTCAACCTGGCAGATTCTTCGTCCGTCTTCTATCATTGGTTCTAAATAGATTTAATGAACGTTTTAGAAATTGCGACTTTTCGATCATTATGCATTGTATACTTGTTTTTGCCTACGACCTTTCATTATACAAAAACACTCTCTAAATCTATTTTAAAAACTTCCAACGGATAAAATGTGTATATGTATCGTGCGAGTCACTATCTCCTATATATTTGTGTGTGTGTGTGTGTTTATTTTGAGTGAGTACTTAATATAAATCACTATGAACTATTTACATTTCTTTTAGCTTGAGGGAATAGGTAAAACCTTCTCTTCAGCACTCTGTTTTAACACACACTTAAAAACAAACATACACACACTGGGCATACAGGATTTACTTTAATGCGTTTCTCTTTTGTGAACAAAGCTCAGGCACACCTGGCGGAGGTGACCTCCCTCAAACACACATATACAACTTTCCATTCACAGAAAGCTTATGTCACACGTTGCTTTTTCCTAGAGGAAAAGCATTTTCCTCCATGAACGTTGTCGTTGTTGTGTCCTGTCAGCTCCCACACATAATGACACTTTTCCACAAAAAAAACCTAAATGATAACATTTCGCTGAGTCTGAATTAAGAGGACATTGTTTAGACACACTGGAGTTGTAAAGTCCTGTCAAAGTCGCGCAGCTGCTCCAGTCATTCACGAAGCGCGTTCATCTCTCCCTCTCAACTACACGAATTTATGTTTGAACAGCTGAAGTTTATGTGAAATGTCGTCACAGCTGACCCTCATCACTGGATGGAATGCGCTGTATTGGACTGTACTGACTCTAAAATACCAGGTAAATTTAACCTCACTTGTGACCGTTCCCGTTTGGCTGAGGACACTTCGGAAATAAAGCTGACCATTTGTTGAATCACGCTGTGATCTCGAGTTGGTGTCGCCATAGGACTCATTGCGCCAAATGGTGTGTGCGTGCCTGGAAAGAGTCGGTAGTAAAGACTGTTGACACAAATTAAGGCTCTGATCTGGGGGTCCCGCGGTGTTTAGTGGACACTCACCTCCCCATTTGTCTCTGCGCACACCCATCTCTATCTTAATACAGCTGCGTCACCCTGAACGATTGCACATTAAAGACCTTTTTAAACCAAACTTTTTAAATTGTATTAATAGTTACAAATTGTGCATTACCCCATTGGAACAAATGATGAAGAAATAGCTTGAAAACATGCACTTAATTATGTAAATGATTTTAAATGTTTTATATTTCGGTTACTTTTAAATCTGAATGGCAATTTAACAATGTTTAACAATGTGTTTATTTAAAAAAACATACCATTCCAATAGCTCATTATTAAGACAATATTATTTACTAGAATTAAAAAGTGGTTCAAGATAAGAAAAATAAATTGGAAAGAACGTCGCTCAAAGTAAAGGCATCCTTCACCTAAACATGAAAAGTCTCTCATAATATTCTCATGTCATCCTGGATGTATATGCCTATGGATTGTTTTGTATTAAATAATTTGTCACTTTAACATAACTTGAACATAAATCGGTTAATATGTTGAAGCTCCATCTTAAACAAAAGCATTAATGATGATGTAATCAACCAACTTCTGTGACTAATGTTTTCTGAAACATTAGGTTTGTGTGAGAAGACTATTAATATTTTGAGATTATTTGTCAAAATGGAAACCAAAACAAACATATCCAAGTGCTAAATTGAAATATGGCAACATATTTATAATTTTAATGTTTTGATTTAGCTTCAGAAGATCTTTATAAACCCTGGCAGTCACTATGTACAGGTCCCAAAATGTTAGGGAATTTTGATTTGTTGGTGAACTATTCCTTTGAGTAACTTGGCAGTATGAGACTTCACGCATTATGATGAACAACAAAAAAATTAAAAGTTATACTGAATTCGTTGATAATGATCCATCTCTCTCTCTTAGTGAGTCAGATGGAAATCACAGTACAGAGGATGAGAGCAGTAAAGGTCAGGAGTCTTTGTCCCCGTGTCCGATGTCGACCTGTGCCGATGGGACCATGGGTAATGCATCCGTGCCTCTCTGCTCTGGAGCTCTGGAGGCCGGGGTCATCATCCAGCAGGTTGGAGACAGCAGGAACTCCATCTCCCCACCTGCCATCATCTTTAATGGCGTCTCTGTGAACACACCCACCTCCATATACCAAAACGGCACCCCAGCCTTCCTGTCTTCCACAGGACATGTGCTATTCAGTGGCATGAATGTTGGACTCCAGCCTCTGGCTTGCAGGTCTGCTGCAGGTGTGGAGATGAACAGTGCAGAGCAGGATAAAGGAGTAACATTGTCGTCAGGGGTGACAGATGCGGCTTCGGCATACCCCTCATTTCTCTGCAGCGTGAATGGGATGGAAGCAGAGGTGAAAGTGGAGAATGCGAGCCCGGAAGTGTCAGCCCGGGATAGGGATGCATCGATTAGCTTGGCGTTTAGTGCTGCTGCGTCTGATGGAGCCCTGCAGCTCGACGGTTACAGCATGGGGGTGGTTTCAGATAAGCTGGTACTTCCTCCTTTGCAACTCTCATCGTCACCATCATCAGTTACACAAGGTAAGTCAGCCTGATGTTACACTGTTAAGGAGGATATCGTTCCTGTGAACTTAATCAGAGGACTGCAGTCTGTTGTGTGTGTGTTATGAGAATTAAAGAGCTTTATCTTCTCTATTGTCATCAGGTGATGGCACTTTCAGCTCTTCAACATCTCTGAGCCACCTCCAGGAGCATGATAGGCTGCGACTGACCTCCCTCGAGCCCAGCCCAGTACTCTACGACCTGGCTGCCGCACACACGCTGTCCACGGTAAAGAAGGAACCACTGGAGAGCACTAACGGGTACATTTATCATCCCATGCTTCACCTGGAGCAGACTGGTCACCTGGGATACACGAACACCCCTGACCCCACCCACAACTCCCCCACCTCACTTAACACCACAGTGACAACGACCCAGCAAGGGTACACCACTCTCACAGTGAGCGCAACCTTACTCGCCCAAACAGACATTACCGGTGAGTTCAGAGGTCATATGACCTCGAGCCTAAATGGAGACTTCCTGTGTGCGGTATCAGAGAGGGAGAAGGTCACAGGGGAGATGGTAGGAGCAATGGAGGAAGAAGGGGAAAAACAACTGACTAAGTTAAAGACAGTTCATATAGAAGAAGAGATGAATGACCTTTGAACTTATGTTAAAATGTTCTTTTACACTATATTTGAACGTTGATTGAATTTGATGGTTTCAGCCTATGAATGTTTTGTTTTTAATGTAAGTATTAAATTATTTTTGTTAGCCTGTCGCCAGATTTAATAGCGCACACCAGTGTGGTTTGGATAATCTATGCAAAGTCAAATTTGGAGGAAACATTTTTCCAAAGTGTTTGTTTTTCTTTTTCTCTCTACACAGATGTAGGATCAACTCTAGTTTATAATACTTCATATGCAATTCTTCATATCTCTCCATGCTCTAGTTTCTTTGAAAAGTGTTTACGTAAATTTTGGAACTACAGATACTGAATGCCTAGACTACTAGATGTCATTTTCTTTCTGTCTCTTCCTCTTTCTCTCACTGTGGGGAGTGTGGACATATGTGTATTTTATGGTTGTCACCTGCTTGTTTCTGCCAAGAAGAGTTGAGTTTAGCGGACAGGTGGGCGTCTGGTCATGTGACATCTATGTTCTACAGCCCTGCAGTGTCATCTGAACGTTAAAGGTCACATTCACACACACACACTCACTCACACACAAACAGATTTTAAAAGCGGAGTGTAACATTTAAGTATGCACAATAGGAAGCCGTTACAGAAACACAAAACACAAATCAGTACTAACACAATTACATTATTTTAAATAAAGTTTTAGGTTATTTGATGTACACAGGTCCGAGACATGCATTATTACACAACAGTTTAGTTAGTTCTGGTTTTCCAATATGATTGAAAAACATTTTCAATAGGGCTGACATGCAACCAGAGATCCGACTGTTATGTATTGCTCCACCAAAGTGATAAACGCACCATCTGTTTTTTACAGTGAACCAGCAAAAAACTACTAACAAATGAAATGTCAATTCGAAGCAATACTAGCAATAAATACAATTAAGCTATTTGTTTATATTTTAAACCCAAAAATATACATGGCACAGTTGTAAATGTGGGAAAATATTTATACAAGAGTGTTTTTGAGTGAGTTTTAAGGTTGTTATGTGTGCAACCTTAAATGCACAAATATCTGCAGTATTTAACTACCATTCTAGGACCGAGATAGCAATGCTGTCTGGTATAATAAACTGCAAACATGTCTTACAGGATAATCAGAATTTAAAAGGATATTAAAAGGATAAATTATGTGTGAAATTAACAAATGCAGAGTTGTGCATGATCAAAAACACTTAAGATCCTTGTGTGACTATTATTTTAGCATGAACAAAATGTATAAAGTTGAACAAAACATGTATTTTTCTATTAAAAAATGCACAAAAGTGTGCGACTGAATATTTATATTTAATACATGTTGCCTCACCTGAGTCACTTTATTAATGACTGTGAGAAAGTCTCAAAAGTGTGCTGGTTTTCACTTTATTTTGTTTGTGTTCTACTCTTATGTCTATAATAGACGTTAAATATTCCAGTGGACAGGAAACATGCAAATCTAAAGATTTCAGTAGTCAGGGAGGGCAAGAGAGGGGAGACCTGATACAGAAAGGCCAGACGGGGTGCAGGAAAATCAGTGGTGATCGTTTGCACATGCCTGGTGGTCTGGAGCTTGTTAGCAAGCTGCTCTTGTCTCAGACTCCTAAATTCAAATAAACAGGAGGGCGATTTCTGGAGGCCCTGTCGTCTCCTGTTAGGGGAGCCCAGAAAGAGGCAGAGAAACACACAGGCAGATAAATTCTTTCTGATTTGTAAATGTGTACAGACAGGCCTTGCATGTCTTTCAAACACATCAAAACAGTTTGATGACACAAAACCACTGCCTATCCAGCCACATAATTGTTGATGCCAGACTGTCTAGCTGATTGTTAAACATCATGAGCATTTGACATATTGAAGAAACCGAAGACTCTGTAGAGCATATTCCAGCATTTAAGTTATAAGGAAAGAGGCATGTACAAAAAAAGTACAATAGAGAAAGAGATAATTGCAGCAGATTGTATGATTGAAACAGGAGCATTGTCACCTGTTCCCAAACAGCCCAGGTGACCCTGTTGCCATGGAGAGGGCCAGGTATCAGGTAACCAGCTCGAACAATGAATCCGCTGATGAATGATGAATCGAGAGACATGCTCCAGTTTTTGTGTCGTTTTTCTGTGAGTTGATCTGAGATTGGAGAATGATGTCCATGTCACTTTTTTAACAACATGGAAATAAAAAGTTTGTGATTGAAACCGCACTTAAACGTCACACATACCTCACACTGTGCAAGTACGGGAACGCAAAGAGAACCTATAATAAAAAATATGAAGCCCTCAAACTGAGCCTTATTAAAAACGATGACCTCTCACCTCTGAGGGTTTTCAAAGGAAGGGGGGGTTTAACCCTGAATAGCAAACAGAGCTGGATTTGTAACCTGAACCCCACCCCACACCCCCACTAATGAGAGGTGAAAGGGCACACGTAGCTCTATGCCTCGGTTCCTCAGCTGTGCTTCATACCTGTGAGAGAGAATTTTACTGGTGAGGTACTGACAGTAAATAACCAGATTTGTGTAAGCGTGAATGGGTAAATGTACAATGGCAGATATGTGTGCTGACAGGAAAATGCACATACCTGTGTATTGATTTGAATCATATTTCTTAAATGGTCTATACTAGTATAGCTTACTTTGTACAGTAAAAAGCAAAGATTAAAATAGAATCATTAACCTCCTTATTCATAAGTCAATATGATTTTTTTGTCACACTCACTTTGCCTTTGGGATATGAGGCTGTCATTCTGTAATTGATCTTTAATGCACTTTGACCTCTCCAGCCTTACACAATTTCTTCGGTATGGCTGCTGAGAGAGAAGGAGAGCGAGAGAGGTACAGAAGTCAGTAGTATTTTTTTTGTAAACAGAAATAAACAGTAACTGCCCGCTTTTGACTATTATCTTTTTGTTGCAGTTAGATTTGTCTTAATGTTTTTAAGAAATACACAAAATAAACACTGGTCTGTAAAATGCTTAAGATAAAAGTGTATTAGAATTTCAATAAAGCAAAAACACACCCATACAAGCGCACAGACCCACACACGGCCCAGGGTAATCCATGCCCCCTAATGAAATTGGACCACAGAGAACGAAAGACCTACAGCAACTGTTTTTTTAGTTACTTTCAACAGGCCACACACAGACCATTTTTCAGAGTGTAAGATATTATTCTTTATATTTTATATTAATTTAATGTTTCTTTAATAGTCTATAATTGGGCCCAGTTTCACAGACAGGGCTAACCTTAGTTAATTTAAGCATATTATATAAAAGTGCTTTAGTTAAAACATTACTGTGTGCATCTTGAGACAAAGCAATGACACATATTTTAAAAGAATAGTTCACCTTCAAAATGAAACTTCTGTCATAATTTAATCGCCAAATTTGTATTTCAAACCTGTGTGATTTTCTTTCTTCTGCAAAACACAAAGGAGGACATTTATAAAAATATTGGTAACCAAAAGCTTCAATTGTATTGTACACAATACCAATGCAAGTCAATGCATGGATCCATAGTTTTTTTGTTTTTTGAACATCTTTCAAAATATCTTATTTTATGTTCTGCAGAAGAAAGAACATTATGCAGGTTTTAAATGACAAGAGGGTGGTTAGGCCTGGTTAGGCCTGGTTTCCCTCCGAGGTTTTTTTTCTCCTCCAATGGAGTTTTGGGTTCCTCGCCACCGTTTGCATACTGTTTTGCACTGTTTTGCCTGGCCGGGGGGGCTGCTAGAATTTGGTAGTCTTATTTAATTAACACTGCATATAGGAATTTATTGTGTGTCTGATATTTGACCTGTGTTTTGAATTCCATAACCTTTTATGTTTTACTTATAGTCATTTTTTCTTGTACAGCTGCTTTGTAACAATGAAAATTGTAAAAAGCGCTATATAAATAAAGCTGACTTGACTTGACTTGACGTGTGTAAATACTGACAGCATTTTCAATTTTTCATTTTGAACTATACCTTTAAGATGTGTCAGTGCAAGTTATTTTCATAAGACAACTCAAACTTGCACTTTAGTCTGGGACTAGACTTAAGCCTGGTTTGTTGCCAGCTTCAGAGTTGAAACCTTAAAAAGCCCACATTTGCATTGCCTTACATCAGAAAAAGAGTGAAATGTAAAAATGAAGTACAGAAATGACAAAAAAGTCAGAGGGGCGTGTCATGCAAAATAATATTTGTGGCAATAGCCGGAAGACCTCGCCGACTGGCGCCATCTTCCTGGGGCCGGTTGCATATATAGGCCTACTTAGACTAGTCCTAGAAGTTAGTCGAATCCTTTTGTTTATTCAAGACTGGTCATAACTGGTCAGTTGCCTAAAAAGGTAGATTGGTCAAATTGAAGTAAGTCTGACTGGTCCTAAATCATTGCTAGTCATAATTGATAAGTCTTAATTTAGCGGCTAGGTTTTTGCAAGTGGCCCCTGTAAAAAACAGAAGACTTAAAATGTATAGGGTTTATTGTTTATATATTAGGGCCTATTACATCCCATAGTTTTATTTTTATCCCTTAAGTAAACATATTTGTACAAAAACTGGTCTTTTTTATTTAACAACAGCGAAAGATATGTAATTCTATTTCATTTCTGTTTCTCAAGTCTCAATAAATGGTATATAACTGGCATGTATAATATAAAATAATAGCTTGTTATAGACCTAATAAGAGCAATAAGAGCGAAATTCTCCAATTCGCAAATTCTCTTTACAATCTTGAATGCAACTGCGTATATCTTTCTTAAATTCATATATGTATTAAACGATATTAAAATTTGGTTTAAAGCTCCAATATAATGTATGTCATTGGGCATATAATTATATGCTGCTTTTTATTATTTCACCAACGGCTGCAACTACGACTAATAGGAGCTGGATTCTCCTCTGCTCAGCCTTTAATTAACATCATACCGAAAACTCATAAACACACATTCAAAGGCGAAAAAAACTGTTTACACCTTCACAGTGGTGGCACTGGCTACTGAACATAAACCATGATGACGGTTTGTGTGTTCTCGTCAGAGTGGGATTATTGGTGACGTTGGGGCAAGTATGCGCGCACTTCTGTCGGTCAATGAGAACATCTTGAAATGATCATGATCTGAGAGCGGGCATGTCGCTGTGACTGGGGGGCTGGTACAGGATCTGATGGAGGGGGTGCATTGACATAACGTAACCTGAGTAGCCCCTGTTGACGTCTCTGTACAGAAGAAAAAGGTTTACGCAAAATGCGTTTTTAACGATAAATGTCTGAACTAATGGGTTAGAAATAGACCTGAAATACTTTACACAATAATTAGTTATACGCTAATCAACATCAAAGCTATCGTAAATATAAGATTGCCATTTAAAAAAGAATTCAGTGAGTGAAATATGAGTAAAACAAGCAACGCATTTTTTACATTTAGACAGTTTTTAAAATCCTGTCTGATAAACAGCATTGACATAAAACAAGCCATATGACCTCACATTATATGAATTGTGATAGAACATCTGTTCGAACATTTAAGTTCTAATAAATTTGTGTAACGCTTGCATGTAATGCTGAGTAAACCATGTATGTTCAACGACATTAATAAACCATTAAGAGAAAGGGAGGGGGCACGCAAACGCTCCCTGTTTAACTAATCATGATGATTGTTTTTACAGGTGTTCAGGGACCAATTAAAGATTACACTGATAATAATTAAAATTGCGATATTTTAATCCCCACACTGTCTATAGAACCTTAAGAAATAAATTAGGGGAATATTTTTAAAAAAAGTTAAACAACCTCAGGCAGGTCCAGCTGGATGTCCTGGTGTAGTGTTACAGATATCTTGAGAGATAAAGAGCTGCGACCGGGAGGGAGCTCACAAGTTATTCGCTAATGGATCGGTTTAGTGTTTCAGACAAACCACACGGTTTCACACAGTCAACCTTTTTCGAAGTTCGGTATAAAATCATATACTGTTTATCTTTAAAAAATCTATCTATCTATCTATCTATCTATCTATCTATCTATCTATCTATCTATCTATCTATCTATCTATCTATCTATCTATCTATATATATATATATATATATATATATATATGTGTGTGTGTGTGTGTGTGGATGACGAAACAGGTTGTCTCACCATATTCTAATTTTGCCGCTTAGAAGAGCGATAACAGGTCGTTTGTTATTAAAAAGTCAATAACAATCATTTTGAAACATAAATATAATACTGTGAAATAATATGCAGCAGCTAATGATAAATTAAAGTATAGTGTCATTCAACTGAAATCAAACGACGTGTTAAAACTGTGTTCAGAAAAATAGGATGCCATTTATATTCCACATGCAAGGTTGCTGAGGTGCACGTGTAGGCTTCTGTGATCATTTAATAATTTATTAGGGGCCTATCAGTGAGTATGTGCACGCGCGTCCGTGCGTGTGTGTTTTCAGGGTCTCCAGTTTCAGGCCTTGACGTCCGCCCTCCGGGGAGGAAACGGAACGGATCTGTAGATGCAGTTCTACTCTGCTGGCCGGTTCCAGAACAGACCGGGGCTAGTTAATCACGGAATGACGCTGTGCTGGGTTTCTCTGTCATATATCTACACGGACAATCCACGACCGAAGCTCACGTGTAGATCTTGGGAGGGTGACAGTAGAGCTGAAAATCTAGACAACAGACGGTCATGACCAATATTTGAACTTCATTAACATTTTTTGGATATTGATCCCGGTAAAGGGGTGCTTTGAAAGTGACACGGGACGTTTTGTCCTGGGGCACGCGCACAGAGCCTTGGATTAGGGTAAATTACGCGGTGGATCGGATCGGTGAATCATGTCAATCTTGCCCTCCTTTGGCTTTACCCAGGAGCAGGTCGCATGCGTCTGCGAGGTGCTGCAGCAGGGTGGGAATCTGGAGAGGCTCGGACGTTTCCTCTGGTCCCTGCCAGCCTGCGACCATCTCCACAAGAACGAATCCGTACTTAAAGCGAAGGCCGTGGTGGCGTTCCATCGGGGAAACTTCCGTGATCTCTTCAAGATCCTCGAAAGCCACCAGTTCTCCGCACATAACCATCCTAAACTTCAGCAGCTGTGGCTTAAAGCGCACTATGTGGAGGCGGAAAAGTTGCGAGGCCGCCCTCTCGGAGCTGTGGGAAAATACCGTGTGCGCAGGAAATTTCCTTTGCCCCGTACGATCTGGGACGGTGAGGAGACCAGTTACTGCTTCAAAGAGAAGTCTCGGGGTGTGCTGCGTGAATGGTATACTCACAATCCGTATCCATCTCCACGGGAGAAAAGGGAGCTGTCGGATGCAACGGGGTTGACCACCACACAAGTCAGCAACTGGTTTAAAAACAGGAGGCAGAGAGACCGAGCAGCAGAAGCGAAAGAGAGGTGAGATCCAGATAAAAATATCTCTGTCGAACTTTAATATTTGTTACAGTTTTTAAAGTGCTTTAAGTTTAAACCAATTCTTTATTGAAGGCGGTCTTAGAGACAAGAGATATATTCGCAATATTTAAAGATTTGATAAAAAATATTCCCCTCATAGTTTGGCTAAATGCACGAACCTAATAAACGTTAATGTATTACGGAGCTATTTACAAATGTGTATTTTTATTTCTTAAAATATTTTACTTATTTATTTGATCACAAATTAATCGTTACTGTAATTTTTTATTTCTATTTATCATAACGAACGAAACAGAAAAAAAAATATTTTGGACAGATTGTTACAGTGACATGATTTGTAAGGATTTAGGCCTTAGTGTCATTTAGTGACAGATTCTGAGTGTGTAATTTTATTTTCTGTCATATAAGCATAGGCCTATAGATAAAAAATGTAACTCGTCCTAACAAAACAGGAGATTTTGAGACAGTGAAAAATAATCCACACAAAGATTATATTGCCTCGCACACAGTTTCTCAGAAAAGAGGTTGTTATTTTTATTCTTTCCAAATTTTTAGAGAGTGATATTTATCGGTGTACCCACCATTATCTGTCACTATTTCTGTCAGCTAATTAAATAATTTTCTTGTTTTTAAATATTATAGACTATCATAACAGCATGACACAGTTAATCACCTTTGCTATTTTAAGTAGCCTAATTGTATGAAATTGTAAAATATATAATATTCCCCAACAGAGAAAACAGTGAGAACAACGGCATTGGCGGTAATAAGAACCAGCGGTCCCCGCTCGACGGAGTAAAGTCGCTCATGTCCAGCTCGGAGGATGAGTTTTCTCCGCCGCAGAGCCCCGAGCACAACTCCGTGCTTCTGCTGCAGGGGGACATGAGCAATACTGGGGCTAATCCATACCCAATGCCCGGGCTCGGAGCACAGCATCCGATACACAGCATGCAAGGACATCCGCACCAGATCCAGGATTCGCTATTGGGATCTCTCACATCCAGCCTTGTGGATTTAGGATCCTAGGATGTCTCATTCACATTTTGAAAGACAAGACTGGAACAAGTAAAAAATACGAAAAACCCATATTTACGGTATTACTCCATATCATATTCACGACGCAGAGTACGATTGCTAAATCGAATTTAGCAAGGCGGGGAAATGGAAAGAAAATCCCTTTTGTGAAACCAACAAGGCCATCATTTAAACATATTCAGAGTATTGCTTGGTACTGGATAAAAAATGAATAATTTATATTGTGTTACTCAAAGATTAATTTATAGATGTTTTTTCAGTTTGGGAAAGCACGAATGAGAACCTCAAGAATGAGGTTTAATAAAAATGGCTTCCAATATCAGTTTTGTTTTGTTCAGTGGTACAAAATGTTGATAGGCCTAAGTATTTTTAAATCAGGTACTATACACAAAAACAGCGAAAGACATTTTGATCTTAAATTCTATTCATCTTTTGGTCAAAGTAAATAAAACAATGGAAGATAATAATGCAAATATGGCAATCCGCGTGACACGTCAGAAGAGGGCATGTCATGAGCGCGAGCGCGTGAAAAATGAGAACGTTTAAAACGTCAAAAAGAAAGATTGGCCGCCAAAGAGACGACCAAGAGGCGCCAGACTACGAGAAAAGTCTCTTTTTTGTTCAATGTAAAAAGTCAACAAACACACTTAATCACTCCTCTTGTAGCTTTTCGATAAGAAAAACTCTTACAGTAATATCCCAAGACTGTCAATAACATTTTATTAGTTCTGGGCCACCAAAAGTTAAAACATGTGCCCCTCAAACGGTCCTCTATCAAACCTAATGCTTAATACCTTTTTCCAAACTGCTTTTAGTGTCAGCTGAAAACAAGCAATTGTGAACTTTTATTAAAATGTTATGTTTTTAAATCAGACCAAGCATACGAAACTAAATGATTTGATGAACGGTTGTACTTCCAGAGTATTTAAGCAAACATGAAATCCGACCACGTAGGGAAACATACCCAAACTTCAATATTCTCCGCCCCACCACAACTCGTTCTGTCTCACTTACCTCGATCGCCTTGTCACCGAAACTGGTTGTGAAGAGAGTGCAGAGGGTTTCCGGGCACTAATGAAAACCATTCTCCGGGTGTAGAAGGGCTTGATTGCAGGAATGAAGGGGGCACCCTTCAACATCCATCCACACCACGAATTTCCTTTCAGTCAGTCAGTCTGTCTGAAAAGTTTAGGCTTTTCATTAAATATTTATGAAGGAATTTAGGCTATACACCAAAATAAAGTTCATCTTTATGCACCAACAAACAAAAATATTTAAACGTTTAAGCAAACTGTTTAACGTCAACGTGAGGACATTATCATGTTGGCAGTTACTCAAGAAACTGAGAAATCTAAATAGCATAATAAAAGTTTATCAGTAAAACGCCAAACGGCCAATTTTTATACTTTCTTTGTCTGACCAGTTCCCGGGACCTCCAACTGGGGTTAAGATATATTTGAGACAGTTGCTCTGCTCTCTACATTATAAAAACCTTAGTCCTGCCGCTAAGTCACTTAACGAAAAGCGCAAATTCTAAAGACTTCTTGTGCACAGCATACGGGTCAAGTGGGGTAACCCTGATCTCCATGCAAACTTACACCTTGACTCAGAAATCATGAAATTCTGTCATCATTTACTCATTCAAACCTGTACACAATTATTTGTTCTGTTGAACACAAAGATATATATTTGGAAGAATGCTAGAAATGTTCAGTTCGGTGACATCATTCACTACCATAGAAACAAATATAGTTTTTTGTTCCATTAAACACAAAATTCGATATTGTGATGCATTTTGGAAAACAAACAGTTCTGGAGCACTTCTGACTACCATTTAATAGTATGGTAGTTAGTGAAAATCGCTCATTAGTGAAAAAGTGTTCATTAAAACAAGGTAATTTATACATGTGTGAAATTACACAAAGGTTGATTAAATGATGACATAATTTAGATTTTTGGGTGAACTATCCGTTTAAAATCTATCGTTATGGCTATTGCTCCCACTCCCAGGGTTTTATTCAAACCGAAAATATACTTTTTTTAAATAATGAAATACTTTCGCAGGTTTGCCAAATCTCTATAACGTGACAGTAGCGTCGGCCACTCTTTTTTAAAGAGCTTTTAAAGGAACTATCATGAGAGCCAGAAGAGGGGGATTCTATTTCCGATACAACATGACCTGACAACATACTTCAACTGCCCACCCCCGACGAAGACTAGCATGTGTTTGTGGTAAAGGGATATGGGATGATTAATTACTTTTGAAATATGTTTTATGAAATTATAGCAGATATCCCCCCATAAAGAAACAACTTAGAAATAAGCAAATTGGAAGATCTAATGTGTAGAAACGTATGTCTGCATTAATGCTCTGAATGTAAAATTGCATGGAATTATAAAGCCAAAATTTCCCTCCTTCGAGAAGGAGAGAGAAACAGGATAAAACTCTAGATGGCTCCATTAAAGAAAAAACTCAGGAAATGAAAACAGAAATAGGATAGCTTCCTGTTTTTCTTTGGGACTCATTCTCATGTAGGGGTATAATTACAACAATGAGGTCAGTGTGATATAGATTAAAGCATTGGACACAATCTATACAATAGACACACAACCTCATTTCATAGCTGAATCTTAGTAATCATAGTAGATGTCTTGGCATTGAATAAGTAGTTCTTTCTAAATCAAAATAATCTAAATTCACAGTGACTATTGAAATGGGTAAATTTTAGATTTCAGCAGGAGAACCACACAGACTTCTGATTTATAAACGGTATCCCAGCAGGCATTGCACCCTCTTTTATTTTCCTTCTTTCTTTTACCTTTTTATTCCATTAACAATAATACGTGGTAAATACTGACCAACTAAGTTCATGTAACTAAGTACAATGTATCTACAGTTAAACAAATACAACTACCGCATTGTTCTCCTTGTAAAGCAAAGTATGAACATTTAAATAACACTTCGTGGTGGGTTTTTTAACAACTGTATTCTTTGTGGTCATGATACCCATCTCATTATTATTTAGGTACTAGGATCAGCAGTAAACCGTTGCAAATTCCTCCTTCTGATGGTAATTTGAGGTATCACAATAATGATATTCTAATGCCTGACATTCTAAAATCTGCAGATGGCTAAAACAAATCTATCTAAGAATTCCATTCATTTAAATGTGTGTTAAGAATAAAACATAGTTAAGTCAATATAAACGTTAAAATTCAAATTGAACTTAAATGTGTCGTTTAAGAGAATATTCTTCAATATTCAATAATTCCATAATGTTCAATAATAATATTGAAGAAATGGGGCGTAGATTTACTTATTAAACTACAAAGGCAGAATTCAAAATCCACACTGCGAACAACAACTGAGAGTATCAAAAAGTGGTGTGAAACCTTTAACGCTGTACTTACAAGACGCCAAAGATTAGGAATTTACAAGAGAGTAAACATCTTATCACTCATTGATAAAAATATTATGCAAAGGTACTTGTCTCCCCCTAGTGACTGCGAGAGGGATTGCATCATAATAATGATTGTCAAAAACACTGTCCACATATCTCGACTTCATAGCTATTATACAATCCTGAGCTGTTTCACTTGCGTATAGAGTTTGAATCTGAAATGAGGCAGAATCTAAGTCTGAATGTGGCAACATGCCCATATTATGCAAGGTACTTGTCTCCCTCTAGCGACTGCGAGAGGGATTGCATCATAATACTGATTGTCAAAAACACTGTCCACTAGGGGTATAACGGTTCAAATGACTCACGGTTCGGTTTGTGTCACGGGTCCTGTTCGGTTTGTTCTATGTTATGAGAAAAGGGACTACTGACAAATAAAAATAAGATCAATTAATCAAGCAACAGCACCAATAAAACAACAGAGCAAAGCAGAAAATAAGATAGGTACCATATAAGTAGGCCTACATTTTAAGGTATAGAAATGAATGAAAGTAATCAAATAAAACATAAAATTGCATCTGTACAAATTATCATATGATGAATAATTGAAGATACAGAAGCTAGTGAGTCACAAGCAGTGATTGATTTCCTTTACTTTTAACAGACAACAGGAACATGCTACTGTCGCTTTAAGAGGAACGCAACGTTCCGGTACACAGATACTGTACACATGCGTTGTTTTTCGTCTGCTTCGTCAGTTTACTTGACATAACCTACCACGTTTTTTAAGATACTCGACAAGAGGGGCATGTTGACCTACTCCGTGTGTGAATTTGTCCGTTTAAGCGCAAGACTTCAAAGACAACTCCATATTTGCGCCATGTCTCAGACTTTCCTTGTGCTCAGGTCTCACCTGCACTCACGCGCTCACACCACCCGCGTGATGAAGGGACACCATGCGTAAATCAAATATGAGATTTGTCTGCATTATATGATTTGTTGTAGGTATTAAATGCGTATCCATCGTACGGCATGAACCGTACGGTTCATTTTTTTTCCGAGAACCGTTACACCCCCACTGTACACATGTCTCGACAGTAGGCCTATAGCTGTTATGTAACCAAGAGCTGTTTCATTTGCGTATTGAATTTAAATCTGAAAGGAGGCAGAATTTAAGTCTGAGTGTGGCAACATGTCGAAGTTTAACTGAAACGTTAAACTTGTAATCCAAAGGAGGTTCAAACCCCAGAAGGAGCTATAGGCTATACCACAATTCTGTCTTTTTACATAAATAGGAAAGACTCGTTACTCCATGTTGCCTGACAAGGATTGTACCACCTGACTTGCTAAATGAAGTGTCATGGATGGAGATAATTGAGAAGCTTTCAAACTTTGAGAGGCTCAAGCTTCAAATCACGTACAATTACTTACTGCCTATCGCTTTTCAATAACTGTATTACTTTCCTGCCAGTTCTCGATCTCTCTCGACTTGTAATTTTTTTTTCTAATAACAGAGTCTCGACAATTGACACTGGATTTAAAAACAGATTAGTTTCTTTGCTGAGGAAACTTTCGCGGCTGTTACCTAATAAAAGCAAAATATAGGCCTACCACATGAAGCGCATGTTGCAAAATCCTTTTAGGGTGTATATTTCTGCAGCAGTTAATAAGGGCCCCTGTTTTTATTTGTGAACCTAGACAATTGTGTTATGTTCACAATTAAATATCAATTTCTTTAGTTGTCTAAGTTTTTGGTTGACTGCGGATGGATTTGCTATCCATAATTAAGGAAATTCATTAACTGTGGAGTGCTGTGTTCTGTTGCTGTCCATGGTGCTGAATGTTGGCTGAAAGTAAACTTGCATCGCCGTTCTTCAAACAACTTCTTACAGACTACTGTATAAAATTATGAAATTCTACTTACAACTTAGGTCTTTACACCGCGGTATACAGACAGACTGTTCAATTCCAGAGTCCTTCTTAAAGTAATGCTTAGACCTAACTCAACAACACTTCACACACTCACAAATGACACACTTTTGAAACCCTTAAAAATAAACTATGAAAATTTGCATTTTTTTGGTTTAATCTTGTATTTGTGAACGTTTTGTTTTACTTCTCAAACTCTGCAATGTGTAAATTGTTTTAAATAAAAGTGCTTATTAAATAATAATGGCAGGTGGTCGGAAACAAACATGGGAGGATCATACAAGCATACCTTTTAAATCAACTAGCACACCGTCGTATAATGTTTCGTTATGTGGTATGTTTTCATATCTGTTCAGTGTAAAAATCTGTGCTTTGTGCCACGCCATATTTGGCCACCAGAGGTCGCAAACAAGAAACATGGAAAGCATTCGATAAATCCGTTGGGAACCATGAATAAATAAATAAATAAATAAATAAGCGAAAAATGCAAAGGCATCCTAGACTCATTCAACACGTAAGTATATTAAAAACAATTCCAATTATATAGGCTATACCGTTTAGATACGGTGTTTCTTGAATAAATGGCATTAGCCCATAATGCTCCATGCGACCACAAAAAACTAAATATTTAATTGACAAAGCATGCTACTTTCTCAATACATATATGTAAAAAACTAACGGATTAAAGTAAACAATTGTGTACTATCTGTTGCTGAACTGGGAGGCAAAGTTTATAGGCTTTAACACTAATACTCCACTTGAAAATTACTAGAAAATTACACCATTCAATTTGAAGATAGCCTAGATTTTTGTTATTGTATAATTAATAATAATAATACGTTTCCTTTGTTGTAAATAATCTTGAGCTATTACACACTTTGATTTACACATTTGTATATTCTTTCATTTTTATAATTAACACACTTTTAAACAGCCAACTGCACAAATAAATGACAAAGAAAGTTACAAACTAATTAAAAAGAAAGTTGATATTTCTGTACCTCTGGCAACCCCAGCACAGAGTGTTCAAGCTGAGGCTTTGAGGAGGGGACGGCGGGAGTTTCTTTGTTAGCTCAGCGCTCTCCAGCTCGTCATTAGCGCTGATTACCGTTGACCAGTTTGACAACCTTATTGACTGCTAAAAAGACTTTTTCATCGGCCCACCCTGCACTCCCCAGAGTTTAAAAGAAACGGAAATTTTCCACCACTCTGTATCCAGTGTGTAAATAAAGCCGTGCTGCTCTCCCCACCCTTACTTTGGCTCCCCCTTTTCTCCTTTTTCTTGCTAGGAACACTTAGTTTTGCCCCACTGTTGTTTAGATTGAAAGAAGATTGAAAAATACAGCTTGTGCTTTTTATAGGGAACGTTAATGAAAGGCGTGGGTTAAACCCAGGTGCACACCGTGAACTCTTGAGACAGATGGGAAACAGAGGTGCGTTGTTTTTGCGTTAATTAAATAATTTGCCAAACAAACACATTGAGTATGTTTAAACGCAAGAACGTGAATCAAATGAACTTAGCCTACATTAAGAATGTATACGGAAATGCATTCTCACTCTAAATACGAAAAAGATTTAAACGATCAATACAAATATGATTTAATTCAGTTTTTTGCTTTCCCCTTGACAGAAATTATTTCCATGGTTGTGAAATTACGAATAAAAACGGTCAAATATATTGCACATTATTTTAAACCAGATTGTTAATATTGTTAATATTATTGCCATATAAAAAATAACGACTAAAAACGAAATGATTGTTTGGATAAAGGCTAAAGGCTTAGGCTACCGCGTTTAAATAAAATTGCAACCCATAAAACAATACCATGAAATTGCTTACATATTCAATTGATCTCAGCTCTATAAAAATGAACGAATAAAGCAATAGAAGTTAAAAACAAACAAAATCACGTATTTTCAGCAAATCCCATGCCAAGCCGTGTTTACAAAGGCTTGCTTGGGCCATTACATATATCTTTTTATCCGCTCAGTGTGCGTACATGCAGGGAAACCTCCACAAATCTGAAAGAAACACCACGTAACAGCTTAGTTTGTGTTGACATCCGGGAAAGCGCCTCGGCCTTTCGCTGACCCTGTGCTGTCAAAGCGCATTACACTACAAGAAGCATTTTAGCCAATTACTGCTCGTGTGTGTAAGAGATTGAGCTCGCAGGGATGCATTAAAACATCCAACATATTTGATCCCCGTCTGTTGCAAATCTGTTGTGGAATATGTTCTGTTCACACTTTGCATGCATGCGTTCACTTTCGGGTAAACAATGGGCCACGTTAACCGTTCACGTGAAATACCAAATTGCATAATTTTTCTCAGTTCGACTTCTCCATTACTAGACACGTTAAGTCAAATTGACTCATAGGAAAATAAATTACCGTTATGAATTTGCAATCATTGCTTATAGCTAAACAGTGATTTTATTATTTTTAATCACGGTTAACTGTTTTCAAGAACTTTCACAACGCGCAGTACTGACGCACGACAAAAATTCTAATAAAAAAGATAATCACAAAGAATGTACCAATGACATTTAAAATATGTAAATAAACACTGTATATATTAAAAAGACAAGTGAACATAAACATTATTTAGTCGTTTCATAATGAAGTACACACAAATACAATAGCATGTTCGGCCCTATGATATCCCCCCCCAAAAGATCCCTTTGGCTGTTGTCGTGAGACGCATGCGCCTTTTTACTGATCACGTCAACGAATGCAATATTCGCAGGCCCCTTCAATCCTTCACATTTTAGGCTCTGTGCTCTCCTTGGGCCGTTAACAGGCACTAGAGTTTGTTGTTTTTTGATTGTCTCTTACAGTTCCCCTGTTTGCTCTTTTGAAGCTTGTCAGGTTAGATGTCACATTCACTGTCGCTGGAGGTGATCGAGATGGCGGAGGGGGCGGCCTTGCTCGAGAGACTGACCTCTGGGCTTGAGGCGGGTTCCAGTCGGTCTCCTGTGGTGTCATCGTCCCCCAGCGATCTGATCGAGACACCAGACAGAACCTGCTGCTGTAGCCTTCAGGGACGAAGAAACAGTTTTAAGATGTGTTTTCGTTGGCATCGTCATTCATGGAGACAAAACTTGAACAAAATGATAAAAAAGAAATGCCTTGTGTTTTGTTACGCAGAATAATTTTAGCAGTTAGAAAGTCTTGCTTTTATCAAATTCAACTGCGAAGAAGTCAAAGGATATTTATTTATACGCACCCCTCACACCATCCAAAGACAGACGAATCTTCAAAATGTTTTGTTAGTGAGGTTTTCGGGCAGGAATAGCCTCAGATGAAAATGCGAGGTGTCTATTTTTATATATCGCCCTATAGATATAATTTTTCTCTTTGAAAAATGATAAAATAACACTTGTAAAATACCTCTTGTTTATGGAACCTAATTGATCACTAGTTGACCTAAAGTGATGCGCCCATGACATTTTTTTACTTTCAATAAAACCAAATATTTATACATATATTTAGGTTTTTCTAAAGACTGTCTATACAACACTTATCCCACAAAATATTCAAGTTGCAGTAAACCACGAGTTACACAATTTAACCATTTGACTAATGATATGAGAATGACAGATGTGCTATGGGACGTTAGGGTTATTTTATTTTAAGTGTACTGGTCCAGAGAAGAGATACATTTCAAAATATTTACGCAAGGATATTTATTCCTAATATTTTAATTTATTCTCAGCAGTTCATATGTGCCCAATGGGGCAGGTAATCAAAAGCATCATGTAAACATGTGCTATTGTAGATCATCGTACTGCACACGTTGATAAAGGGTCTATACCTGTTCTTGGCCGCTGCCGCCCGGTCTCTCTGCCTCCGATTTTTAAACCAATTGCCCACTTGTGTAGGTGTGAGGCCAGTCGCTTGCGCCAGCTCTCTCTTTTTGTTGGGGTTCGGGTAAGGGTCCTGCAGGTACCACTCTCTCAACAGATGCCGTGTCCTCTCCTTAAAACAGTGAGTTTTCTGCTCGCCGTCCCATATCGTCCTAGGCAGTGGAAACTTCTTTCGGACACGATACTTGTCCACGGGTCCCAACGGACGTCCACGGAGTTTCTCGGCTTCCTGGTAATGCGCCTCGAGCCAGAGAGCTTGTAGCTTCGCGTGTGAGTCTTTGGTAAATTTGTGGTTTTCTAATATGTGGTAAAGCTCACGGAAGTTGCCCGCGTGAAAGGCCACGACAGCGCGCGCGCGCAGGACGGACTCGTTCTTCCCGAGGACTTCACAGGCGGACGGCGCCACCGGGAGAGACCAGAGGAAGCGCCCGAGCCTCTCCACGTCGCCGCTTTCCTCTAGCGTCTCGCAGACCCCCGCGACCTGCTGGGGGCTGAAATTCAGAATAGGCAGCTGGAACATGGAGACTTGTCTATCCTTCCGGTCTCTAATCTCTCTCTTCTTCGCACCTGCCGTTTGGTGTTGCTCGCCTGTCTCGCCCTTCTTTTTGTTCAGTGTCTCTGCAGAATCCAGACAAACAGAAAATGACAAAAGTTAACAGCTGTTTCAAAAAACAAGCTTAGGAGCGATGCCATGCGGCAGGCTCTAGCAGCCGGAACGGCGAAATCTCTTCATTGATTGCGTGTGAGCATAAAAACTGGTGCCAAAGTGTTTTCTGAGGGAAAAAATAAAAGAACATTTAGCCCCTGCTGGCGATATTTTATCGGACTTGTCAGATTGGCTGCGTGGTTGCCATGGACACACGTCAATCACTGTCAGGGTTGCCAATCACGCGTGAAGCTGCGCTGGATTTCAGCACCACCCAGCGCGCAACAGCGCCTTTCAGCGAAAGCGTGATTCTGACCTTTACGTTTGCTCTGCTCAAACACATGGAACGTAGTGTTGTCATTTGGCAGATTTGGAAGCAATTCCATTCGAGTCGTCTATTAAATGACCGTTAAAACATAGCAGACGTCAGTAACATTTGTTATACAATTATAATACATTTTTCACAGTTTATGGTTTATGGATATGTATAAATGTTTGGAAAAGCCATTGGTTTACACAAAGGTGGTATTTCCAAATGATAAATTACGATATGTATATATATATAGCTATATATATAAATAACTGTAATTTTATCAAAACAGATCCTATTTTAACTTAGAATTAGATAATTGAGCAATCAAATCAAGTAATATAAGGGGCATATAGCCTTTATCTGACCTTGAGAGTTAAGTTACACTTGCACATCTCTCTCTCTCTCTGGGAAGCAGTTCTGAACTATTTAGAGCTCCGTAAATATTTCAAAGTTATATTCATCTTAATCTCAACATATGCAATGTCTTCCACTAAATCCCCCAGTACGAAATAGATGGCTTTAGAGATCACTTGACTACGCTAAATAAATAATGACTTTAGAAGGCACTGGTTATGTGGGGTGCCTGTACAACAGATTCCACATTTCCTGAAAGACGTATTTTGACATCCTAATGGTTTAACAAATTTAGGATCAACAGAAATATATGAAAATCGTGCCATACTGCAACAATCTAAAGATTTTAATTTATAACTAACAATTCCATAAGGCTACTTATAAAAATATTGTCTTTCTTTAAACTAAAGTTTTCAACAACAAAAGTATGTGCTCTAAACCAAAACGAGCAATTAAGGCTATCAAATTAAATCAGTTATCTGGTAAATAAAATGTGAAGAATAATTTGTTCCATTTCTCGCAGTTGCTGTCAAAATGACATCCTGTTTCATGTATATGCCAAAGAGAAGTCAGAGATGGAGCATGCACAAACTGAATAATAAGGATTACACACATAATGTAATGCCTGACACCGCTATCCCTGAATGACAGAGAGCGAGAGAGGAAAGATAAGGAGTGACACTCATTCAAAGAGTTCAGTTTTCTACTTGCTCTCTGTTAACACAAACAAATCAGACATGATGATCCACACATTCTTTTCATGACAAATTATTTAACAAACTACATCAGACAATTTCACCAGTGTGTAAGACCAGTGAGAGTATATCACAACTCAGTCTGACAAGTTCCACTATAAACAGAGGATTAAAAAAAAGTATCTGCAGTACTTGTCAAACAAGTGCACTCACGCAAACTCACAATACTTAATGATTTGCAAAATGACATATGTTTCGCTGCAAAGCTACAGTGGCTTTGTTCTCCTCTCATCTCAGAAGATCTCAGTTAAAGCAAAAGCAAGCCTATAGGCCGGGGATTTACGTTCTAATTAAGATATCATGTCTGTCAGAGCTTCCGTGGCTTACTAATACTTCACTGGCCCAGATAATAGCAAATGAATGAGGGATTCGATTAAATAAAATCTGTATTTGCTTCAGTACGCGGACACGCCAGATGAATTAAAGACTTCTGTGCGCGTGGGTGTGTCCTGACAGATCGGTGTCCAGCTACGGCATTGTCCCGTTTAGATGTAATCTGGGATTTGTGGTAACAGAGAAGACCTCTTATCCTCTGACCCTTCTAGCTTATCTATCTCTCGCTCTCTGTGTCTCTCTGTTATCCAACAGCAGAACATGAATAAGCAACATCCGTTTCCTATCTATATTTTGTTAAGTTTGCCACTATATTTTGACTGTTACAATGCGCATTCAAAGGTTTTTAGTATTTTACAGATTTAAATATACTCTAACATATCTTAACGATAGACAATTGCAATGCACACGTAAATGAGGTAAAGATCTGATGGAGAATTTCAATTATCATGTTGTTTCGCATTTTCATTTGCATTACAGGAATCAAACAAAACCCTTAGCTTTAAAACCTGAGAATGCAATATCTAGTCTATCCCAGACACAAATGAGCCATTTCGGTCTACATTAACTGTTACCTAGCAACGAGACACACCAGGACCGGAGAAGCTCCACTTACCCCTGTTCTGATAACCACAAATCAGTCAAAACGGTGGACAACTTACTGGTGACCTATGTGTTCCGCACATGTAACTGACTGTGCTTTGCCTTCAAGGATTATTTACATGAACATTAATTTATTATAATTTGTAAAAACCCATTAAAGTTAATGCAATCGTTGTCTTGAAGCAGTTTCCAGTATCATCTCATTAACATCATGCCATTGGCTGTCAAAAATAAATGTTTGTTCAGAATAACTACTATATTCTACAAAATATTCTTATAGGTTTGTAAAATGGTAGTTTTTAATTTTGACTGAAACCCACAGGAAATCCTGAAGGCAACCAAGTGGAAATCAGATTCAAGACAGACAAAGCGTAAAACATCTTGGATGTGGATAAGTAATTGTATAATCGCTACAAAATTATTATCTGCCACCACTTCTGTAAACGCTGAATGCCATCTGAGAGGATAAAAGTTGCTGAATGAATTTAGTTACGGTTACAGAAAGAGAGCAGGAGCGTGTGCATGCATGGATGACAAGGTCAGTAATGTGTGTGTCAGTAAGATGTTTACAGATGGCCGTTATTTGTGTATTCAGGGCATATGTCAAATGCCAATCTGACACTTTTCATTTTTTATATAAAAATCTAGAAACTGTATGCTTGTTGAGGGAATCACATATTGGATGTCTTAAGGCAGTTGTTTCACTCACTAGTGACAAAGAAAAGTGACATTGAGAAACAGGTCATCTTTTAAAAAAACGGTGTGTGTGTGGTTACTTCAGCAGTGAGTCTGACAACCAGTGACAGTGGAGACTCATCTCACTTCACACACACACACAGTTGTGAGTAAATGTGACATGTCACTTTGGGTTCTGTGACTGTCTTACTCTGTCAGGGAATGCGCTGTGCTGTGGCTGTGCTGTGATACTCTTGCAATGAGTGACTCATAAATCTGAGATCAAGCCTCAAGCCCTCAGCTATAGAGGAATCTTCTGGATTCAGCTTTTTGCTGCCTCTGTTCACTCACAGCATCTCTAGTGTACAGAAAGAGAGAGAGAGAGGTGGTTTGTATTTGAGTGGGTTTTTCCAAGACAGTTTATCCACGTAAAGATATACAAGTTAATCGTTTTAGCCAATCAGCTAACAGACAACGCCATCTGTTATAGGGTTATTTTAAAGTTTAGCAATCACTTGTCAATGCCATTACACTCCTTGCACACGCATGCACATATGTGAGTCAATTATTTTGCCAAATATTGCCTAACAAATCATCCATCAATGGGAAGCTTTTTTATTCAGCTTTCGGATGATGGATAAATCTCAATTTTGGCAAATTGACCTTTTTTGACTGGTTTCGTAGTCCACGGTCACATATTTGAATTGAAAAACATTGTCAAATCTAGCGGAACAGACTAAAAGAAAAGAAAAGAAAGAAAGAAAAAGAAAGAAAAAGAAAGAAAAAGAGAAAAAGAAAGAGAAAGAGAAAGAGAAAGAACATTGTTACTCACATGTGGTTGCAAATCTAAAGCAACAATAATATGACAATAGAGTCACATACAGGTTTTTCAACCAAGGGTGATAAATGAGTACATGTTTTTTGTTTTGGCTGAAATATCCCTTAAAACTGTCATTGACAGTGACTAGTAAAATAAAATAAAATGTATTTAGTGAGACATAATGCAATGGAGTCAGTCATTAAAGCAAAATAAGGTGATGATCAGAACCCAGAAAGTCTGATTATATCTTGTGAGAAGAAAGAGACCACTCACTAACACAAGAGCAGTTTTTTGCCTGAGAAAGGGTCAATTATTTATTCTAAAATGATATACAGTAACAAAAAGATATGGCAGAAGAACTTGTGATTAGAAAGAGTATTCTAGAGATTCAGTAATATTTAACAATACAGAAATCACCAGAAGAAAGAATGGTAACAAATATTTCTATCAGCCCACTTTCTAAGAGATTGTTTTAATTGTCCTTTGCATTGATTAAGCAAAACCTTTTCTGACCTCGCAGTCAAACATTTTTTAAAGAGCGGTTTTAGCTTTTAAAAACGGACCCTGACTTGAGCACTTGCCTGTCAGTCACCTAGCAACAAGTCCAACTGCAGTCTCTCTCTCAGCTCCGGCCTGCTGAGAGGGGTGTCTGGGTGTATGTTTGGGGGGGGCTTGTTGAGTTCACAGTACTCTACTCCCTATTGACCAAGAAGTCCTTTCTGTGAGAAATACACAATACCAACTCAGACAAAGCAGTCAGGAAAGAGGACAGTCACACACACAGTCTTTCACACACATACACACACTCGCAGACGAGGCATATTCCAAGAAAACACACACACACAAACAGAAAAGACCTCCCCAAAAACACAGGGGCCTCTCCTATTGTTTGGCAGCCTAATGAAAATGATGTTCTTTTTCTATTTGGAGCTTGTTAAGGCTCACGGACTCTTTCAGTTTCGTGTTTCTCTCAGCCCCCCCACCTGCACAGAGGTGAAGGCAAATACAACATTGTGGGGTGGTTTCCTTGTGCGCACAATGCTTTTCTGGCTTAAGTGTTTGACAACTTTGTGAAGAATGACAAAAAATAAGCAAGCCCTGAGATCGGATGGAAGAAAGGGTAACACGTATATTTCTAGCATGCACGTGAGGGTTGCTGTTCATTAACATCTGAACCTCAGCAGACCGCATGGGATTGCGATGGGATCACAAAATGTAAAACTTGAACAATGTGCCCACGTGTAGACAGGTAAAGAGAACAGTCAATGCTTTCAGCGTACGACGAAGAACAAAAGAGAGAGCGCATTGTATTTTAAGCATATTTCAATTAATATATTACAAAAACAGCCGCACTTTGAAAAAAGTATCTTCAAAATGAGTCCCATTTAGTCCTGCACTCAAAAAAAAAGATTTTCTGATACTATTTATTTAAACAATTCATTTTGTTTAATGTTTAAACACAATAGCATTTTGTTGAACAGACTTAAAACAGTTATGCTTTGGTTTGAATAGGGTAAAAGTAAAAGTTGCAATAAAATTATGTTTTGTGCATCTTTCATCATAATGATGAAACCGGGATATATATGTTTGTTTTTAAAACAGTTGATGTTTTTGGGGGTTTACCATTGTGGTAAAGTGTAAAGCATGTCCTTGGGTTGAGGACCTGCCAACCAAATTTTAAATTGCTTTGATAAAAAAGGTACTTGGGGCATGCCATGAGTGTAACAAAACCAACTTCTGCTAACTCCTACAAGAGCAATATTTAGCTTATTTGGTGCTTGTTAAAAATAACAGATTTATCAGAAAATATCTTACTTAAACTTAAAACTTAGTTCAATTGTGGACGATTCCACAGAATGGAAACATGTTATCTCTACTTAAATACTTTCAGTATGAATTTGATTGATTCAAGTTATTTGGAAAATATGGGGATGGTTGTTTAAGTTTACTTAATTCAGTTCAGTTCTTCATTCATTAAGTATTTGAGTAGAGATAACATAGTTGTGTTATGTGGAACCACTGTCCATAATTGAATAAGTTAGTTTAAAGAAAAGAATGTTGTGTTGTGAAAGGGCTGGAAAGAGTCGAGAAATAGAGATCCTACGCTTTCTCTCTTTACAGATAACAGGGTCGATGTTGCTTAGGAATTTCTCTGGCCTTAACTGTCTCACTGTTCAGAAACACATTTTCAAAAATCCATATGGAAAAAAGTACATCTCTGCAATAATGACTGACTGTCTCTTACCCCTAACCTTTCTGACTTACATATTCACAGCTCTTCTTTGTGGCTGCTATCATAACTGTTTGCTTCAGAATAAGATTTCATTTTAGATTTGCTATCAGTTTGAGCAGTGACCAACGCAGATACACAACAGGAAACTAACAGGGAACTCATACAGTGTGATGAAAGGAACGTTTCAGAGGTGAAGGCCAGCCAAGTGCAGCAAAGCTATAAATGACATCGGTGAGCGAGTCTTAACTGTGTCTCAATGGCTGTTAGACTTCTTGCTATTACTCTGGCTGTAGATTTTAAACTGAAAATTCATCTGTTTTGAACCAATGAGAAATAAGTCTTGTCGGTAAGAAAAAAGTTATTCACTTGAAAAGTGATGGAAACGTAAACAAAATAAATATGCTTCATGTTGCCATAAAAGAACCATATTTGGCTGAATGGTTCACTAAAAAACCTTCTAAAGCATCCGAAACTTTCTGATTAACAAAATGTTCTTTAAACTATAAAAGGTAAAAGAAAATGTTCTAAAAAAGAAAAAAACGTTCTAATAAGAACCTTAATACAAGACAGATATTAACTTTTAGACAAGATGAGATGCTAGAGATCAGATTGAAACCTTCAAACCTTCAGTGTCATAGTAACACAATCTTCAGAGGAAAATTCATCATTTATCACAGTGCTCTAAATACCATTTTAACAAATACCTTTAAACGTCAAGGAACTGTATTAAAAACAATTACGATTTTCATTTTTGCCTTTAATAATCTAAACTAAAAATGTTAATATTGTAATGTGGAAAAGTCGACAACATTCAGTTGTCAACAATAATGTTTAGGCAACGCATGCAAATGACTTAAATATTGACAACAGTAAACGCATCATTGCAATTCAGAATATACGTTCTTTTGCAGCGAAATATACTCTGCTGTTTGAGAGCCGCTGGTTTTATTTATTTCAAACTGTTGTAAAATATGGATGGCTACAGCCAACAAAAAAAATATATATATATTATATATATATATATATATATATATATATATATATATATATATATATATATATATATATATATATATGCCTATATATGTATCCTACCGATTAAATGGGCCAAAAACAACAACTTTTGAAAACAAACACAGATAATTTTAAATGTGAGCAAATATTCCTTTCAAAAGAACGAAAAAAACAAGTAATATATTTGATCTATGACCTAGCTATAATAATAATAATATTTTTATTCAAATTCAATGATCCAAGCTTAACAGACTAACGAGTATTAAGTGATAGAAAATAGCCCATAGGTTTCAATGACTTGAATTTACGTCTCTTTACAGTTTTTAAACATTTATATTACGTTGAAGTCAAACACCATAAACATTTGAACTGTATATGCATAGAACGCAGACATGACGGGCTTCTTGAAATTAAAGTTTTCTATTGCTAACAAACCAAAAAACATTATTCGTGCTTAACGTTACAGAATCGTCTCGGAACTCTATAGCAAACATCATATTAACAATAAATTTTTTATGTACATTTTAAAAAATAGGAATATCTTACCTGAACAACAAAACGGACTTCCACTATTCATCCTAGAGAATGTATTTGCACATGCACGGCTGCGCCCTTCACCTTGGATGCACTCAGAATCGTAATTGGAGGCAGTTGAACTGCAAGCCGTAAATCAACAACCTTTAAGTACAAAAACGTCCTCATCATAATTGGGCACGAAGCTATTGTGGACCGAGGGGGCCTGTCGGACCACCCAAAGTAGGCCTAGTGCTTACTCCATCCGAGTCGATGTGGGACAATAGCGGGCCACTCGAACCATCCGTGCACGGAAACTCCAGAATGGAGCCAGTGTGGCACTGAAAAAAAGACGACAATGTTTACATGACAACATAAATCGCATCTTATATACTTTGTTTTATAGCCTACAATTACCAACAAATACGTAAGATATTTATTTTGTCATGTAAAAATGTAAAACGCTGATGTTTTTGGTAGGGTCGTGTTGCCGTTGTAACACGCTTAAAGAGGACGACAACTCTATTCTAAATGTGTACAATTGACAATGATACATTTTACAAGGTAATTTGTGACGTGGGTAATTGATCGAATTTATGAATGGAAATAATTCTACAATTGTGTTGAATTAAACATATCAGTCATACTGAGGCACTGTAAATTTAATTAACGAAAATTAAACTTCAATTAACTATAAGCAAACATTTTTAATTAACAAATCAAGATACTAAATTGTCGGTTGGATTCTAATCCTGTTTCCATCCTGACAAATGTCATGACCCCTAATATCTGTTCTATAAAATGTCAATTTACAGTCTTTCCTTGTCGATTCAATACAGCTTTGAGAAATAGCTTCAAAAGACATATTCGAGGGCTAAAAGTATATTTAGACATTTGATTTATGGTAGGTACATTGACATTAACAATACAAGCAAAGGGTATCTGTGAGACACGTGATTTAATGAATGTATGTCCTTAATCTACAGTGGAAAAAAGGCCCTGGTTAAGGAATAGGTCATTTTTCATTTTGCTAAACTAATGTATGTATCTTTTTCAAATAGCACATTTTGTGCAGACACATTAAAGTGCAAATCAAACTATACAATATTGCCAATTGATATCAATATTACTAAATAAATCTTTGTTTTGAACTTAAAATGATTTGGATTTTGATATCACTAAAATAAAATGTTATATCCAATGAACAGAGGATAAACTTTCTCTTCTGTTGGTTGCAACTTTCGGAAAAGGAAGAGCTGAATTAAATGATTCATTAATAATAATCTTCTGGTAAAGTGAAAGGGTTAATTTAACGTTGTGAGGGAACTAGTCATTTTTGGGAAAGGGTACAATTTTATATGCAAATTAAAATAGATTCTGGTGGTAATTTTCCGTAGCTAAATGTTGCCCACATTCAGAGGAAAATGTTGGCTCTACTTGCACAGCCACAGTTTTACACAACATACGGTGCCTAACTTCGACATGTTTCTATTCCTTGTTTTTATTTCCTTTGACAGTTATATTCTGAATCACTTCTTTATGTTCTTTAAGAATCGTGACAGGCAGGAAGTCTTCACGGTGCATCATTTACATATTTACCAAAAAGCCCAACTCTTCTTTAACAGCAAAGCAACCAGGGGGATGTGCCACATAGGCTCCCTCTCTCTCTACTACCTCGTCCTCATCCCGTCTTCCAAATGGCAAACGGAAGCAGAAAACTTCCCACTGAGCAATTGAACGACAAACTTAAAGCACTATTGTTAGGGCTCAAAGTGGCACCTGTTCAACAAAGAGAGAGAGAGGCAGAAAAAGAGGCAGAAAAACACACAGTTTCTCACAGAACGTAAAGCATGATGAATAAAGAAAGAGCATTATGTTTTGCACAAAAAAATCTATAAAAACGAATTTAACAACACACAGTCTACAGAATTCGCTTTTCAAATCCTGTATTGTTTACATGTGAGCGAGACACTTTCCTCTAAAGCTATCAAGCACCAGACGTCAACGTGATCTGCAACTGAGAAGTGATATATGTCTGACATGAAATGCCACGACGAGGAAAAGTCACACCTAAGGGTGTCAGTAACACACCATAGTGACCTTTACTGAGAACACCGAAAGCGAGTTTTCCTTCAAATTTCACATGGATGATTCTGTTTTGATAATTATTATAAAATATTTTTATTAAACCAGTTTATTATAAGGAGACATTGTGAAGAACATTTTATCTTAACAAAACACTATAAAAACGCAGTTTAGTGATGTTTATTTATTCTTTTTATTTAATATTAAGCACCATACATTGAAAGGAAAGCTGTCCTATAAGCAAACATTTTTCTTCAACTAAAAATATGAATGTGACTTTTTGTCATTTACTTTGGATAATTGGAACAGGGCGATTCTGCACTTTGGATGAATTCATTAATCAGCAGCCCCAGTGCAAAATGTAACAATAATCTGTAGCAGTACCATCTGCATTGAAACAGCACTTTGCTGTACTCAAACATGGAAAGACATATGATGTGGACAGGTGCACTTTTGTCATTTTGAATAGCCAATTTGGGTGTCTGGGTGACAGTGGTGGACCGATGCTGTTCAGTCCAAAGCCAGCTACATACTGATCATCCTAGAGCTCAGAAGTTTAAGAATCACCATTCAGCGGAAATTTTGGCCTTGTGTGTGCTATTACCTGAATTGGATGCTTTTTTTAAATAATGACTTCTGACGCAGGTTACTCTTAGTGAATTCCTCAGTTGAGCATAAAAAGGACATGAACCAAAATCACACAGCTGGACCCATCTGAGGCCAATGTGGTAACTGAATCCTTTGTGAGGTAATCTGTACCATCAGCACCAATGAAAAGCTCTCTTTCCACTGACTCTACAGGAAGATACTTTTACTGTGGACTGGTCCCTTCACAGGTTTCACATCATTTCTGTGGTCTGAGGTTCTTATTACACCACACAACAGAAAGCAGTGGTCTTGTTCCCTTGTATTTTGGATGATTATTGCATCACAAAATACAATCAAATGGCTGTTTCACGCTTCATAGAGAATAAGGAAAGATTGCAAAGATTTGCTTTACACGATGACTCCGTATTACCTGTTTGTGAACAATTATTAAAAACTTTACAAGCCAAGATAAACAGCATTCGGTGTGAAAAGCATGGATTCATGTTAATGGAAATATCCACTCACAATGAGTGGATACACTGTGTCTAATGTTTAGAAATGTAATATTATCATGATGTGACTGAGATTAAAGCAAGTTTATATTATAAACTACATTTAAAACTAAATGTGCATTTGCTAACTAACGGGATGCTTATTTTAGAAAGCTCCTATCATTAATAGACATACAAAAAAGGAATCTAAAAGGCATCCAAAATCAAACACATAAGGAACAGTAATAGGATAGTAGGAGAATAGGAGATCAGAGGAAAGGAGACGGGGGATTGTGCAGAATCTAGCGGAAACCTCTGAAGAAAAGGATGTCTGGATCCTGGAGGAATAAGAACAAAACAAGTGGTGTCTGTAGACAAAAATACACTCCAAAGAGAGCAAAATGATGCATGCCAAAGTTTGCAATACACACTTAGCAATCACACATTGGTTGAGAGAAAAATATAGAAGTTATCTCTCATACATCTTTTGGTCAGTCACCAAAAAAATGCCTAGTGAAACAGTTGGTTAACAAACATGCTTCAGCGCTGAAAGCTCAAAACAATAAATGAAAAATAGCTCATGTAGCAACTGTTCCACACAGCAGTGCTTTACAATGGCTGAGAATAAGAGAGAGTGACAACTGCATGCAATTGAAAAAGAGAATAACTGAAGAGAAAAGATATGAGAAATGCACAGATGAGTGTAATAGTGCCCTCAATATTATCTGTCTGCTATTGGCTGGCTGAATTGTTTTGTGCTAGTCTGTGCAGTTGCAAAAAAATAAAAACAGATATACAATAACGCAACCTTAAGTAGCTTGACGTTTTTAGTACAGGTTCAGATTTATTTACTTCTAATATTTTAACTCTTGATGTCGACATCAATGGTCTTTTAGAATTCTGATTCTTAAAAAAACAGGATTGATTATGACATGTACCACAGTACTTTTAAGTTTATTACAATATAATTTATACTTGACACTCTTACTAAATAAAACCTGTTTTGTTAATTTTAACAATAGTCTACGCTGTTCTTAACAGAATGATGTTTTCCTGTGTGTTCATTCAACCCAACAAACACTGCCCCCACCTGGCAATTTAACAAAAGAAACGATTATATGAGCAAAAAGGACATTGAAACGCACTGTGTAACATTCAAGAATAGTTTGTGTGTTCTCAGTGTTATCAACACACTGTGAGAATGTCAGCCACAGACACCAGTCTTTATTAATTCATTGTTGTTTTTTGCAGACAAAGTCTCACCCCTACATGACTCACGTTTTTAATCCAATTTAAAATAAAACATTTTAATGAGAAACTCAATATACAAATTAATTACTACATGAGAGTAATTCATATAGAGACAAGCCATTCAGTTCAAAACATGTAACTTTAAGGGTTAAAAGGTTTAACTTCTCATGAACACAACAGACAGGTTAGAAACTTAAAATCACTGCCCCAGCTCTCTCCGTGCTACAGGATAAAATGCAAGCAAACTTCCAATATGTCCCTGAGTTCCTTTATTAAAACTACTTGGTCACATCTGTTTATTTGCAATTAAAATATCAGTAAATTATGAATAGTTTTGTCTTTTCCATGAACCCGCATATTATCTGTCAAATAAAAGAGCAAAAAGATTTCTGTTTAAACAATCAAAAAGTCCTTAAAATTATGACTCGAAATTTAATCTATAGTGGAAACACACACACAGGATGATTTAACTATTTTCAACTGTATTAGGTCCATAAATACAAATAAGAAATCTGGTACTGCCCTGGGCCTGTTTTTCGCAAAAATAGTCAAACCGAAACGATTTCAAATAAAATAGGTTTATTTCCAGTCTGAAAAGATTAAAACAACAAAAACGGACAGTAGAACAGTTAGAAGATGACCATAGGGTCACAGTGGGTTAGAGGGAAAACAGATTATCCTTGATTACTCACTTCATTTTGTGTACATATTTATAAATGAATACAAATATACATATCAATTATTTAACAAAAATAGCTTAGCTTATGAGGACAGCAGATGACTGAAATGGGCAAAACGAAAATCCGGCTTGGGACAGAGGTGGGATTTCAGAGTGAAAAACCATACATGTGTCCATGAGGTTTAATTGCAAAATTCTCTTTTGCACAAAACTGTGGAAGGTACATAGGAGGCTCTGTCATATAAAGCCTACAGCAACCTATGAGCACACTGTGACAGCTTTTGGGGTTTCGCAGGATGCGTTAAGGCTGCATCAATCACTTGGTTTAAGGAGGCAGGTCCAGATATACCAAATAAATCTGCTACCAAGCTAACACTATGAAACTAGTGAACACAGAAATAGGATTTAAGAGCATAAAACTAAAATACGAGCGTCTTCAGTGGTGGAAAAAAATGCTTTCAAAAAAGTAAACCAAAAAGCTTACGCACAATAAAAAAGCAGTTTCATGCACGATATGAATTCCTTGAAAAATGACCGTGCCAACTTGAGTGACAGGACAAAGTAATAACACATTAATAAGCACTTCTACAGTCAATAACTGGTGACGTATGTTTTCATTGTATGCCATTACCGAACCTCTTAATTCAATTCTCCTGCCCCAATTGTTTTGATTTAAAAAATCTGTATGTATAATCTAATGAAGGGATAAACCTGTACAACAGCAATATATATATAAAAAACAATGCAGCTATCTGAAAGATTTGCACCTACAGTTAAACGCAATGTCAACGTTCACTTACAAGTTGCTTAAGTCCAAACTGAAGGTTAAGCAATCCAACAGCAGCCTGTTAATAGTTGTTCCTCTTGTCTACATTCCTAAAGCGACTACAGATTTGCAGACGCAAAACCCAAAAAACACAAATATATCCTGGCCTCTAATGCCATCCTAAAACATTTTATTAAAGGGATAGTTCATCCGGTAAAATCATCAATCCAATCATTTACTCACCCTCATGCTGTTCCTAACCTTTACAATCTTCTCAGTCTTCTTTCTTAAGTGTAAAGAAAAGACTGGTTAGGCAAAATTGTAGTCCACATTTACTTTCATGCAAGGAAAAAAGAGACAGCATTGTTAAAAGGTTTGTTGTTGTGACGTGTACAGCAACAAAAGGGTGATCAAAAACGTTTTGTAAATGAACTGTCCCTTTAATCACAGATTTATTTAGCAAATCCTCCTATTTGACAAATATCTCAACTTCCACTGGGGAAAACATACACCGCACACAAACACAATGGTCTTTAAGCTCATGTTATAACACAAGCCAAAGCATAATGGATACAGGGATATTCTTTCCGTTTACATTAGTTATACACTGTTAGATTGTCATTTTAGAACAAAATTAGTTTGAAATTTTATTAAATCACCCTGTGAGGTTTTAAAAGACTAACCTTATTTCAATATGCAGACATATGGGATTAGGAAACAGTCTACTAATCAGACTCAAGGGAATTACTGCAATATAATCTATTCAACAAATATGATTTAGTTAAGGGAGGTAGGGACACAGACTCGGAGGATTTTTTTTACCATGTTACACTTCAGACAATCAAAGATCATATGAACAGAAGTGACAATCTCTTAAACCTCTCTAAAAGAAAAGAAAATCAGAACTACACGTTACATATAGCATTGGAGAAAGAGGGGAAAGATGCAGAAGGAAATAACCTAAGAGCATTAAAAGGAATAAATCAATCAATCACATACTTAGCAGCAAACAGTACTCTGTTGCGCTCCCTATTGGTCAGAGGAACACATGCAAGCGCCGCACTACAAGGCCGGCTCACTGCATTACACTGGATTTGTTCTTTCACAAAAAAATTCAAATTAAAAACTTTAAAGACATCCAAAAAAAAAGAAAAAGGATGCAGATAATATAATCAATGTAAAATAAAAAAGTTGAAGTAAGAAAAAGCCAAAACATCTGAAAGCATGTGACACTCTCCCTCTCTGAGCAGTACAGATGGATGAGCGAGTGCTACAGCTAAAGCCTTATACGCGTGTCAAAAAGCTTAAATATCCCACATCGGATTAAGCACAATAAAACTCTCAAAAACATCCATTCACACAATTTGCACAAACATCCACACACACACATAACAGGACATCTCAATTTTGAGTGCTTCCTTACTATTCCTTTTCCCAGCAAGCACACGTGCTGGTCTAGTTTGCTCCTATTAGCTGTCTTAAAAATCAAAAGCTGCAGAACACTGAGTGAAGAGAGTCCTAGTGTTGGTGATGAAAGAAACGAGGCGGGGAAAGTCAAGGTTCGGCCAATCAGGTAACACATTTACACATAAAACAAGCTTCACTATGGGAACAGTTGGGGAGGTTTGAACATGCACTTATTTCTCACTCACGCTTCTACTTTTTTACACACGCACGCAAGTTCAGCTTATTTTAAGCAGGACTTAAAGCGGTTTCCTCAGAGGAAGAGGGGAAAAAAGACCCCACTAGAAAGAGAAAAACAGTAGTACTAAAGAGAACATAATTACTGTCATCTGTGCCGTAGATTTACAAAAAAGCTTACTGTACTGTGCTGTGAGCCCATATCATTTACCCGTTTCACTTATAAAATAACAATACAAAAACAATTTGTTTAAAAAAAGACATTAAGGGAAATTGGGGAGGCAGATGCTGTGATGGGTTTTGCGGGTCGGATAGGAAACAGAAAAGCAGGCGGGCGTAAGGATGTGCCGTTTTTTTCCTTTTATAAACTTAAAACTCAAGCTGCATTTGATACAGGCTTTTCTTTGAACAAGACAATTGCACTTCACAGAAAATAAAAGCTGAAATATACAAACACACAAGGAAATGTGAATCAAATTAATAATTACACCAACAAAATTTTAAGAGGGTTAAGGATAAAAGGTTGTGGGAAGAAAGTGATTCGGGGCATAAGAGTATGCGGACATTTCCAGAAAGTACCATTGCCTTGCTCTGAGAGGGAAGGTTATGTGAACAAGGGAGGAGAGATGTCAGCCGCTTCCTCCTGTTCCTCTTCCTCTGAGCAGTCCAGAGCAGCCAAGCTGGGCTGTGGTAGGGTTCTTGTGCAGATCCTGTAGTAGTTGTCTGTATGAGGGTTCTTGTGCGGGTTCTGGTGTCGGGTCCTGTGGTGGGTTCTTGTGCAGGGGTTCTGGAGGGTTGTAAACTCTGTGCAGTGTTAAATGGGGCGGGGCTACCACATGTCATCCGTGGATGCAGAGTCCTTGAATGGAGAGAGGAGGAGAGCAGCTTGTGAGATGCCACCATCTCCAAATTTCCAACCACTCAGGAAATGAGGTGTGTGTTACACATCATTAAACATAGATAAAATGAATAAATGAGATATGTGAGGATAGTGAAGAAATAAAATATTTTAGGAAATTGGGATTGAGATCATCTTGGGCTCAAGAAAATATCCAAAATGAGAGAAATTACAGCATTTGATGTGTAGAAAAGCTGCACTTCATGAAACATCAATAAATTAACCGAATGGTAGGGCTGCTCGATTAAGACACATCGTGATTATTTTGGCCAATATTGAGATCCTTATTATTTAACAGCATTACGCAATAACCTTTAAAGCAACATAGAAAATAAATAAAAAACTTGGCTTTTAAACTGTGAATTTAACTGAAAAATTATGTAAAGAAATTGCACTGCTGAACCCCTGTAAAGGAAAGGTGTGCGCTGTGGATTTATACTACAAGAAAGGAGAAGATCCTTGCGAAATGGAATGCGGCACAATCTTTTGCCTCGATTCTTTTGTTTTTGTAATTGATGAAGACCAAAATTGACGATTACGATTAATTTTCGATTAATTGCACAGCCCTACTGAATGGTCAAAATGTATAAGGAAACATGAATGTGGGAATGAATGCATAGAATTACAAGCACACAAAAAGCAACATGTTTGCAAAAAATATTCCCTGCTGTCTAAACCTAGACAATATATCTGACATTCAAGGTGGTTTTGAGTGTGAAATATAAAGCAGAACGAATTATATAGATCAAGATTCATGCTGAATGCAAAAATCTGAAAATATCAAATGGTACTTGTATTAGCAATATCACACAGTACATGTAAATATTTTATTATGGCCCTGGTGTGGTAGTTTGTCTTTGACTCCCCTGGTAGTGATGGGACACTTTAAAATTAAAGGTTGGATTGACTGATGCATTGCAAGAAACTGACCTGTTACAATGCTAGTCACAACATCTTCTCTGCACTTCTATTATAACAGCTGACAAGGATTCTGTTCAGCTGACAGACAAACTATTCTTGGTATTACCACACTGGCTGTAATAATCTAATAAAAACCTACAGTTGCCTTGAAAGCGGTACTCAAGGATGCAACTTAAAGTGAAACGTCAAAGAGGAAAAACACCACCAACGTGTCATACAGCATTAGCCCACAAATGCTCACACCATCCCACCAGAATCACACTTAGCAGGCTGAACTGCCCCTTATGCATATGAATGAGACAACATGAATAGGGAGAATAAATGATTAAAGAGGAGCGCAAAAAGATAGAACAGAAATGAATAGTTTTTAGAACTGCCCATGTGGCCTGAAATGCTTTTGAAATTACGTGAGACAAACCAGAAAAACAGACTGAGGTTTGCATGTCAAAAAAAGCTACATTAAAGCCCAAAACACTGAGTGCTGAAGATCACCTGAAGATGCTGATTTAAAATCAAATCTCACACACTATAACACAATTTTTATATAAATAGATGCAGATATAAATCATAATTTTCTTTCTAATCTATTTGTATTTTCAAATCACAGTCTGAGCAGATATTATGAAGCAGGATGGCAACATGCACAAAGAAATGACATAAATGCTCAAAATAACAAATGCAGTCATGCACCGTGACAGAAATCAAAACAAAACATGGCAGCATTCACACACACGCGCACACACACACACACACACACACACACACACAGTGTGATGTACTCACTGTATCCTCATTCCTGTATGGGTTGAGTTTGTTGTATACTGCTTCAATTACACTCCGCCTATAACAAACACAAACACGGGTATAAGCATGATAGGAAAGAGGGGGGAAAAGGAAAGAAACACCAACTCAAACTCACTTGCTGGCCAACTCTCCTCCAGGTGGTAAATTGGGAATGCTCTCGGATGCTAATGTGCGCATCACGTGAACCAGGTCTGGCACGCCTTCGTCCCCCTGCCTCTTCAGAATCTCTGTTACACAAGAATTAATAGAAAGCAATGTTGTGTTGTTTTTTAATCCCGCTGGATCAAATGCAGCTCACTGCTTAAAGATATTTCAGAGGCTAAACTAAATTTCCCCATGTTTTACTCACCCTCAAGGCATCCTGACTGAATATGACTTTCTTCTTGAAGAAAAATGCAGTCAGAGTTATAATACAACAAACTTTTTTCTTCTAAGCCGTAGAACGGGAGTGAATGGGGTGCAATTTTTTGAAGCTCCAAAAAGTGCATCATCGATCAAAAAAACAAGCCTATGGTTCTCTCGTGCAGCCAAAGGGACAACAGAAGTTAGACAATAACGTTAATAGCACTGTCCATATGGATATTTCTCTTAAACAAAAGCATTGATTCGCTTCATAAAGACCTTTGTTAAGACCACAGAGCCGTGTCAAACTGTTCTTTGCTCACTGGATGCACTTTTTGGAGCTTTTGCCTCCCATTTACTCCCATTCTACCGCTTGGAACAAAAATGATACATGGTATTATATTAATAATTCAATATTAATTATTGCATTATTCTTCAGGAAGAAAGTCATATTCAGTCAGGAGGGTGAATAAATCATGGGGAATATTTTTGCCTCTGACATATCCATTTAAGTTTAATAACACGCAGTTTGCGCTTACCTTCTACTCGACTCTCCAGGTACTTATCGAGCTCCGCCTCTCTTTTGACAGCCTCAGGAGAAACCTTCGGTGCACTGACGAAACACACCAACACGACACTCATGTTGTCACGGCTTCCCTGTCCAATCACAGACGAAAGGAGGAGTCAAAATACAGAACCGGAGAAGCACTGAGCATAGATTTAGAATGTGAATTAGTGATGACTGTAATATTTATAAATTTTCACAATTATCCACACGTTACAGAAACATACATTGGTTATTTCAGGCGAGTGTTTGTTTACACTGACCTTGTATAAACAGGTATCTACAATTTCATTGCAGATCCTCTCCAGATCATCAGTCACCTCAAGCCGGGAACGAACAAAATCACACAGCTCCTCATTAGCCATCACATCCCAGATCCCATCACAAGCCAGTACAATAAACTCGTCCTCCTCCTCCGATCGCTCTATAGCATAAACCTCTGGCTCCGGAGACACCAGCTGCTCCGTGGGACCCTTCCCGTGCACGCACTTATAGTCAAAGTCCCCAAGAGCCCTGGATACCGCCAGAGACCCGTTCACACGCTGGATCATCACAGACCCTCCAGCATTCTGAATTCTCTCTTTCTCCAGTGGATTGCTGGGTTTATGGTCCTGTGTGAAGAAGTGCACAGCCCCTCCGCGGCTCAGCAGCCCCCGCGAATCTCCGCAGTTGATGAAGTAGGTGTGGCGGGGCGAGATCATCACACCAACGGCCGTCGAGCCACTGCGGTCGGCTCCACCATGCTTCTTCTCCGAGATCTGCCGCATGTGATCATCGATCTGCAGAAAACCAGTGCGGATGCCGGATTTCACACTGTCTGCGTTGGGCTCCGCATTTGGAACGCCACCTCCACCACCACCCTGGAAGTCAGGGTTGTTGGTGATGTGCTCCAGGAGGTTCTCGCAGCAGTACCGCGCCACCTGCGATCCCGCGTGCCCATCGTAAACGGCAAAGAAAGACCAGGGGTCGAGGCCATTGGGCAGACCGATGACAGCAGTATGCGCATCCTCCATCTCTACGCGCCAACCCTGCATGCTGCTTAGGCCGTAGCGCAGGTGGTTTCCCTCCCCACGAGCGTTGTGCTTCTCCATCTTTGGCTTATCCAGAAATGCACCCATCTTTACTGTTTAAGAATCTGAAAGAAAATATTCAAGTATGATGAGAAATAGAAAAGTAAACGTGTGTGCTGGACTTAGCACTGGGTAAACCAATGTTGATTTCTAATGGAAGACACTGAAGACTCCACAGACAAATTTTAAAAATACCTTTTATTGTTTAGTGACGCTAGTGGTGTGTAAATTGTTTACTTTCTAGAAGAACCAACATTATCCTTCCCATTTATTTATTTAGAGAGCATTTGCATATAATGGCTGAAATGTACAGTTTTGTATAGCATACTGTTTGTCACTTTAGAAATAAACTGAAGGCATGGCGAGAGTAAAGGTTCAACACCAATACAATATGGGAATATTTTCAGGGTGACCATCAAAGATCATTTTGTACAGTTAATCAAACCACAACCTTAATACTGATCAATAACTGCAGTCGATCCCAATAAGCATTTACCAAGGGCAATGTCTGTTTATAACATAAAAGAATTGGGTTACGTGAACCCGTGAAACCTTTAATAGGAGGGATGGCAGTTGGCACTAAAGAAAAATACATTCACTACTAGAATCAAGTGTGAAAGCTCACACACCAAACACAAGGTCCCTATTTATAATTCACTACGACTGAAACTCACAAAGTCTTGTCATACCACTGGCTACTTTAGAAATAAACCAAAGGAATGCCAACAGCCACAAGTTTAAACACACAAGGCAGGCAGACACACACACACACACACACACACACACACAGAGGGTTCTCTCTGCCATGTATGGCCGTCAGCTAACACTCTGAAATGCACACTAAACACTCGCTTACTAAAAATAGAAAAGTACAGATGCATTCTGACCACAATTCACCACCCGTCAATCACAATCATCAAACTGAGCACGAGGCCTGTGTATTGTATAAAATAAGCCTGTGTATGCCCGACCTGCAGATTTGGGCTTGTTGCTTCAGTAACCTTCAGGTTCAGACAGGCGCAATTCATGTTCTTCGCCCTTGTTAGTGGTGCTACTATAGTGTTGCTAATATTTGACATTTAAACAGGCTCGTGCAGACCTGCCGCATGTTCACGCGCCAGTATTCCACATTACGTCATGGTGTCGCGAGCCTACTAATGGGTTAGCCTCATGCTAACACTGACACTCCCGTTACTACTTGGCTTGATCTCGCCGTTATCAAAACAAGTAAACGAAGTAAAGTCTACTAGCGGGTGTAACGTTAAACGTGAAAGAGAACGAGTTGAATGTCTGCTAGACGTTCATTGATGGAGTTCAAAGTAGGTTAAATAATGACAAGGCCAACTTTAAGCCTCAAGATAAAGTGTCCATCTTGGGGGCCTCTGAGCGCTACGCGACGGATACAGGCGGCGGGTAAGCCCGCTAAGCTCACGCAACGGCGACCTACTCCCTTAGCGTGCATGCTAACAGGCTACGTCTATCATTCACGCACGTTTAGCACAAAAGCAAATTAACTTACCCACTGAAGTCCCAGAGAGCTCGGTTGCGGAGGAGTTAAAAATAGAAAGAGAGAAGGGCAAAGAGAAAGTAATGGATATAAACTAAGCGCGGCGGTGAAGACAGAGAAACAGGCTGGTGGCTTGTTTTGCTTTGCATTCAGTCTGTGAACGAGCGAATCTCCATTATCTGTCTAAACCAGGAATGCATCATTCCCACTTATTTTGCGTCCCGAATGTATGTGTTAAATGAGAAGTGGCAGATTTGACCGCTATTTTGGTCCGCTGTGTTCGGGACCGAATCTCTGCACACCAGCAGCAGTGAAGGGACCCGGATGTGGATTGAGCAGGGCTGCGTACTTAAAAGAATGACATCATCATCTCTCCATCATCATCATCATCATCATCATCTCTTCTCATTCACTATTCCTCCATCTGTACATCATTCTTTCATCACCATTACATCATTCAACCATCGATCATCCATCCATCACTCCTCAAGAAATTACCATTTTAACCTCATTCTGAATGAATAAAAACTAGCAAATTGTGTCTTTAACAGGTGTCTTGAGTCTTAATGTGTTTCAAAACAAACTCAATGCAATTTGTTTCATACAATTATTGTCTAAAACATTTGTATTAACACTGTCACACATTTGTTCAGAAATTGACCAAAAGCCATTTTAGCCAAAATATATTAACGAGTAAATGTTTGATTCAGTTATATCTTATATTTGCTTTTATTACATTTTATTATTATTATTATTATTATTATTATATATCGAACATTGAGGCTTCTCTGCATGACACCGGCCATTGTTTTGTACAATAGTAACAACTGATGTAACTATGGTTACCATGTGACTCTTCGTAAGGGTTGTTTTGACTTAATGGGTCGACAGACAACAGCGTACCAGGCTAGCTGCACTTCATATTTAACTAATAAATAGAAAAAATTTAACAAAAAAGAAAAATAAACAGAAAGAAAATAAACAGAAAATAAACGTAACATTAAACAGTGTAACCGCTGTAGTGCGCTCCATAAGGAATTAATCTGAACCCGGAAGGTTTTCAATAAAACAGCGGGTCCTGCCGGGTCGCATAAGATTTTAAATCCGCAGAGCAGTCTGTCCCAGCCCATATTGGAGACGGAAGACTCATGTTGTAATTCGCAAACAGAGCTGTAAATCGCTCGGCTTGCGCAAGGAGCACCAACGTTATCAGCTAGAGAAACTTAATACTCTGAACTAGCTTCGGAAGTTTGTAAGTTTCTCACCTCTTTTGTTAGTGCAGAAAAAAATGGAGGTGTGCTGGTCATGTGTGATTGTCTTAGGAGTCGCCGTTTATGTCCTTACGCAACTTCTTCGCTTCATTTTTGGTGACGCCGATCTGACTTTATTATGGGCGGAGAAGATCGGCAGCACACCAGGTAGAAATTGACATGCATTTTTCTTACAGCAATAATGTTTTGTGTTCATCGTCGTTTGTATGTAAAGAACAACGGTAGCAGTATATCGCTTTGACTTTGTCTGTCTGCTGTCACAACGTCAAGTGTCACAACTCTAGAATTGTGGAATTTGCACCATGTGGTTGACTGTGCCATGTTTAAAGGGAGTTTGGCACAATCCACATTCATTGACACAAATTAAAGTAGCTTTTGACTGGGACAAGGACAAGCTGCACTCTGTTCCTGTTACTCCGTTGCAGCACAAAGGCCATGGGCTCGAACCCAGGGAACGCACGTAATGAATGAACTGAACAGCAAGCCTGCCAAATGCATTAATGCCAGAGTCTGGACTGTCTCTATAAAAGTGCAAAAAAATGATCACACAGTACACATACTTGTGTATTTTTCATCACCGCATACATTTTCTAAGATCAGATTCAACTTTATAACTATATGTCTCTGCAAAAGTATATACAGTGCTTACCAAACCAATACACTGAATTTGAGTTTTTACAGGAACTTGGTTACAGTGGATATAGAAAATAACCACCCCCCCCCCCTTTAAAATAATAACATTTTATGGCTTTGCAGCTTGAAATGAAGATCGACAAAGTTTTCATTTTATCCAGCTGTATTTACTCAGTGCAACTTATAACATTCAAGAGAAAAACATAACACCAAAAAGTCAGAAAATCTTAAAACAAAAAAAAAATCACTGAGTTGAAAAAAGGATCACCCCTTGTGTCACTATTTTATTGAACCACCTTTTGCTTTAAAGCAGCAACGAGACTTTTTTTTCGACCTTAAAATAATCTCTCTAAAATTATTTTAGTTGTAGGACAACTTTTAACTGGTCACTTTATACTGCCGCTACTACCTAAGCAGCCCTCTATCGGCTGAAATCACACTTGTAACTTGGTGTAATAGCTTGATGTTATAAATTGCATTTAAAAAAATACAGCTCGATAAAACAAAAACGGTGTCCATCTTCATTTCAAGCAGCAAAGCAACAAAATGTGATTATTTTAAGGGGGGGGGTATTCTTTTCTATCTCTACAATGTAGTGTTTTTAATATTTTTTTCAGAGTCAAAGTTGCGAGGCAAAGTGGTCTGGATTACTGGAGCATCCAGTGGTATCGGGGAGGAACTGGCCTATCAACTCTCTGTGCTTGGTGCTCGGTTAGTGCTGTCTGCCCGTAGAGAGAATGAGCTGGAGAGGGTGAAGCGCACTTGTTTAGGTATGATAAGATCCAAGGAAACTTGCGATTCTAGAGTTAACGCACAAAAGATCTCAAATATGTACACAGTCATTCATGTCTCTTTATAGCCTATATAACTAAGTGTGACCCTGAATGTGTGTACAAGTGTCTGTCCTGCGTTACACAATGTGCTAAAAATAAACACAGTTTGACAGAGCTGAAAGACATTATATTTCTCCTATTAGAGCGCTCCTCTCTAAAGGATGACGATATTCTTGTTATTCCCCTCGATTTGATGGACCGTGCATCGCATAAGGAAAAAACAGAGACAGCTTTGAAGCACTTTGGTGATGTAAATGCATTCTGTTTTTCACATCTGATGTTTTTTATTTTTTTAACTGAAATAATTCAGTTAATATGAAACACAAATAGTCGAGGATCAAGTCCCCGACAAATATCTTGCACTGTTTTTCGAAAGATTTCACAAAGCTTTGGTTGTGTCTGGATTTTCAGATAGATGTGCTCATAAATAACGGTGGTAGGAGCCAGCGTTCACTTTTTATGGACACAGATGTGGATGTGTACGAGGCACTTATGGAGCTCAACTATCTTGGCACCGTATCTGTCACTAAGCAGGTGCTACCCCACATGATGCGCCGTGGTAGTGGTATCATAGCAACCGTCAGTAGCGTCGTAGGCTTTGTAGGGGCACCATTGGCAACAGGGTATACTGCAAGCAAGCATGCAGTGCAGGTGAGAGCAAACATCACAAATTGATCACAAAACATGTACATGTGATATGTACTGTATATCATCTGATACAGGAAATATCGTCATATAGACAGGTATTAAATGAAAAAATCTCCTGTATGGAATAAAATGTTGTTTCTGCAGGGTTTCTTTAAAAGTCTCAGAACAGAACTCACAGATTATCCAAACATCAGTATCAGTACAATCTGCCCTGGACCTGTAATATCAAGCATCGTTCACAATGCGTTCACCGAGCATCTTGAGAAGGTGCCACATCAGCTCAAAAAGCAAAGATTATCACCATTACACTTCCATTTGTCGTCTTCATTTATTTTCACATTTCTTGCACTAGCCTGTTTCCACAGCTGGTGATCAAATGCATAAGATGTCTACGGAGCGTTGTGTCCATCTCATCCTGGTAGGTCTGGCCAACCACGTAAAAGAGATGTGGATTGCTCAACAGCCATTTCTTCTGTTCTGCTATATGTGGCAGTACACTCCCACTTTGGCTTGGTACTTCACAAATATTCTGGGTAAACAGCGTGTGCAAAACTTCAAAGCTGGATTGGTGAGTACTGGCATTTGAAATGAATAGAGATTAGATATACATAAAAGTAGATTATATTTATAATAGACTGCAGTAAGATTAATCACAAATACATTAAAGGGGTAGTCCACCCAAAATTATAAATGATAACCAAACAGTTCTTGGACCCCATTGACTGCCATAGTAGGAAAAATTACTTTGTTTTTTTGTTCTATTGAATACAGAAGATATTTTGAAGAATGTAGGATAGCAAACAGATTTCAGAAATATTCATTCAAATACCTACAATGTGTGTAAGATCAACCAAACAAAGTTATACAGATTTGGAACAACTAGCAAGTCATGACAGAATAAAAAAATTTGGGTGAACTATCCCTTTACTCTGATACCATTTTGATTAATGTCTTTTCCCTGATTTTTCTCTTTCTGAAACTTGCCTTTTTTAGGATGCAGACTCTGCATACTTTAGCAAGCCAAAGATCAAAACCACCTGAATTAGTTATATTTTCCATCTTATTCTAAAGTATAAATGGATGCATTCCAGAACATTCTTGGAGTGGAAGGACCAAATCTTCTAAAACAAAAATCTACTAAACAATGATTAAGACTACCACTATTTAAACGGAAAAGGGAATCATTTGCTTGCTGTATTAAAAACAAATGCAAATAATAGAAAAAAAGATTTTGCCGTTGATGCATGTATTATATTTGTGTCAATATTAAAACATTTTGTGATTCAAAAATGATGAATAGGAAAACATTTATATTTCACCTATGCAATTAAACAACTATACAAATACCAAGCCGAAGTGGAAGTGGAAGGAACACTGAAAGAAATTACCTTTTCCATGAGGTGCGCAAATGTTAAACAAGAATTTTAATAACCATTCAAAAATTTTACCAAGGCACCTTCTTCAGATTGGACAAACGGGTTCATAAAAGGGCAGCAGCATTTATACCTTTTTTAGACATCCTGATAAATGCTTAATGTGAAAACGGAAAAATGTAATAGCAAAATGAAAGTTCAATGTGAGGTAAGATTTAGTCAAGGACACCCAGAACTTACGTAGGTCCGTTGTTCATAAAATTGGGCACGATTTCTGGAGAAAATAATAAATCCAGGTCCTGTGTCTGAATGAGTCTAAGGTATGAATGTGTGGAGTGCCTGCTTAATAGATTAGTGTGTGTTCAGGAGCACAGGTCTGTTAAAAATCAGTACATATTTCAGCTGCAGACCTCTATTAACTTGTGGACTCATTTCAGATCGTAATGTCACTGTAGCGGCAATTCTGTACCCTGTACAGGAAGAAATTCAGTCAAAATATTTAGCTTGATAGCATGAAGTTGCAATAGTGGGTAGCACCTGTTTGCATGCTGATCACAAATGAGAAGATGTGCAGGTAAAAAACTTTAAGGGGTGTCACTCAAAGTGACTCATAAACAGCGCAGGTGGATGAGCGGGGATGAGTAGATGGGGTATCCCAGCGGTGGATCAGCTGCCTGAACGGTCAAGTTCCTCAGCATCACTGGATGAGCCTGAATACTGTAGCGCTCCTCGTCATCATTTGTAGCGTACAGCAGCTCCCAAGACAGGTTGGCCCACTGACCCCTCACACCTTCCTCATTCAGAACTCCAACCTGCACCAAATTCTCCTGCAGGGATAACACACGGCTTGTATATGTCCCCTATGAAAAAGACAGAAAGGTGATTTTAATAATTTCCATTTGGATATGCAAGTAATAAAACAGTAAATTATCTCAGCTCAGTGAGAAGTTTTTACATTTGAAATGTACTTGCCCCCACTGAAATCAACTGTAGCCAAAATGAACATATTTGTTATCATTATCTTACATACTGTATATATGGATTGGAATTCTAGACCATAAAATATAGTAGTGGGTGGGGCTGTTGAAATGTTGTTGTTGAAATGGAATACAAAAACATTTAAGTACGAAGGGATCCACTTAACAAAAGACATAGTTGTCCAAAATTAGTATTTTGTATTTTCCCAACTGCAAAAATAGAATGTAATTCCCTTTTTTAGATTTAACTCAATACGCTCATTTTTATTGTTTCAATTCTTATTAAAATTCCTATACCTCATTCAATGTTTCCCTGTAGAAATAATGGGAAAACAATTCATAGAATGGGATAAAAATGCTCTCCCGCTTTATCTGGCAGTGAAAAAAATCTAGAGTATGATTCAAAACACTACAATTATCAAAGGGGGACTCTCTTATATAACCCAAATGAATGTAATTTTTTTTGTTGTTACCATGGTGAGGTCATGTCCAAGAGAGAACAGGAAGGGCTTCTCCTGTACAACACTGTCTTGCCAACCACAGTCTGTTACCAGGCCAATGAACCAGTTGTCATGATAATCCTGTAAAGTTGTGTAAAGCTCCTCCAGAGTCTCTACTGGACCAAGAGAAGCCTGGTCTACCAAAAGTTTGACACTGTACCTACATACAGAGAATAATCTTTAAATCATCAAATATTTCCTCCTTCAACCGATAAAATTAAGTTGAGGCCTCTTTACAATGCAAAACAAGTATGGAATCTTAATTAGGATTTACCTGAAAGCCCTGAGTGTGAGCTGATGCAGCTCTTTATTGGTTTGTAGCCACTCCAGTCCCTCGGTCCAGGGGCTGTCCCCACAGTACAACCTGAACAGCAGATTGGGATTGAACATCTGAGTGTCTGCTCCAAGCGCCACACAACAGGACAGAACCACCTGGCTATACAGCTCCCGCAGGGCACTGTCCTCCAGCAAACCTTGCGTCATCTGCTCAAAGTCTCCTTCCCCAAAGCTCTCCCCCACTAATCGGGACAAACAGAAGAAAAACCAGGCCTCCGGGAAGCAAGGGTGCAAAACCTGTATTTTAGAGAAATGTAAGGGGGTGGTCCGCCAGTCCATAGGCAAAGAGAAGAGTTCTGAGTGCGGGCTGGTGAAGTGTAGTGGCTGAGCGTTGCATGGGATGGTGGTTGAAGTGAGAGTGGGGATCTTATCCTTCCCTTTATCTGCAATGGGCAGGCCAAGCCCCAGACCCATGCCCAGAGGTCTAAGGGTGGGAAGCGAGGACAGTGCCATGCTTTCATATAGACTGTGGATTTCTACAGACCCTGGCAAAGATACCCCTAACCCGAGCTCCTCCTTTGTTTCATCTGTCCGTACCATCATTTTTATTGGCCGCCGCACAGGCATCGGACCAAACAGATCATCCTCATCTGACCAATCAGCAAAGGACGATAGGCTGGAACTGTCCTGCCCCCTCAAATGATAGGAAGAGGAGGACTCAGGACGCACTTGAGAGTCTATTACAACTTTAACCACAGCCGGACCAGGCTCCAGGGGCACGGTATGCTGGGAGCTCTGCGACTTGCGTCCAGAGTTCTGTACAGACTGCCCTTTTGTTCGATGAGTACCACAAGTCAAATTCTGCACACAGTAACGCAACAAAATCCAGACGAGTGTTTTAAGAAAATCTGAGTTTAGCTGACGCAGGTGGTCAGGGGAATCGATGATGCCTGTTAGAACATTTTGGGCATCAGAATAGACCCTGACGGGCAACACGGAGCAGGGAGTTAGAGCGTTACCCCAGTGAGGGTTCAATAGACGGAAACACTGACCGGGACGCTCCACATGATCAAAAGCCCCTTCAAACACTTCATCAACACGTCGAGCCTCAACAGTGTGGCACGATGTTTCCTGTAGTTCTAAACCCTGTGATAAAAAAACATTCAGTCAATCAACACTCAAAATATCAAACAGTAGAGAAACCACAAACTGTTGTATGCCGACTCATCTGCAATTTAAACTATTTATTTGCTTCCAAAGAAAAGAAAGTATGTTTACCTTAATATTGACAGTGCAGTAGCCGTAGCCTCTTTCGAGAACTGAAATCCACAGAAGCCGACCCTGGAAGCGCCCAAGGTAGTGAGTCCCAGGAGAACATGAACCTACAACCAGTCACAAAACAGTTAAGAGATACTTAAGCCTATAGAGTTATTTAAGTATAAAAATATAAAAAGTCATATATTATTTGGTGAAACTCACCAAAAGTGCCATTAGCAAGTGCTGGTCTGAAAGCTGATGCCAGTCTTTTGCAGAGTTGCTGGTAATATACAGAGTCTGGGCAAGGGCAGGCGGTGCCAGGGGTGCCCGGCCAGGAGCGCAGTGGCCTGGGGAACCCCACCAGGAAGACAGGTAGTGTGAAGAGAGGGAGGAGAGGGGCGGAGAGAAGGGCAGAGAGGACCACCACGGCCAACAGCAGTGGACACAGAGCAGCGTTGAGGGCCAGCAGAGTGCCTGCGGACTGACGCCGCTGTTTACTCTCTGTCCAAGATGTGATCAAGACCGTAAGAGCGAAATTAAGCTTATACACAAACTGAGTCATGCGATTGACGATCAGAGAGACCTGCCAGTGAGAAAGAAAATGAATAAAAAGCACATTATGGTCAACATTAGTTATCTTAAAAGCCAATGTTGGCCTCCATGTGTTGTTTTTACGACTTACCAGAATCAGCTGTACCGTAGTGCCCATTTCATGCCAGTGCACTACTCTGTGTCCCCCAGCGAGCCTGATGATCACCACCAACACCATCTGCAACAGCCCAGCCTCAGAGTTCTGCCACACCTGTCGTACAAAAGCCACAGGTCAAGGGGTTTCATGTAAACAGGGTTCTACATCCTCATAAAGCTTTAAGTTTTGACAAAATGTCGTACCACCCTGAATGCTCGTGTGAAGCCAATAGCGAGGGAGGCTGTGTGCAGCTTCGCAAAAGACTCGTCCACAGATAAAAACGCGATCATCGCCAAAGGACTAACTGCAAAGTCAGACGTGGACAAATCCATTAATAACCATACACATTTGAACATTTCTCAAATCTTTAAAATTGAAAAACAAAGTCAAGATGTCAAGGTTTCATGTAGGTGGACAAAATGCAAACGCCTCACCCAGGTTCAATAGCACCCTCCTGATTATCCCTGCGACACGTAGCCCACGAGTCTTCCTCCTAAAAGCCTGTGCTGTCGTGACCCTTTTAGGATAGAGCGGGTTAAGCACGGCCCCTCCGAGAACACATGCCCCCTGAAGCTCTCTCAGTAGACGGGTAATGAGAAACAGGGCAATAAGGAGCAAGCCTATCACCCCCTGTGGGCTTTGAGGTACCACAGAAGACCCCCAGTTCCCTATAGAGTTCACACTCAATGTTTCGTTTACAAAGTTGGGGTACAACTGATGAAGGAGTCCTGCCTCAGTCAAGGCCCCTAGTAAGAGCAGCAGTGAAAGAGGAAGACCCCACCAGCCAAGACCCAAGGTCGAAGAACCCCCCTTTACTAGCACCAGCAGCTGGCTCAGGTCCTGACTCAGGAGGTAGCCCATGCCAACGGTGAAGAGGACAACGCCCAGGGAAGAGGGAATAAAGAATGTACAGATGGCAACACACGTAGATGACAGGAACATGACTAACAGCCTGAAAGAAGAGAGAAAAAACTAACTTTTATAAGAAACAACTTCTTAATAGATCATATAGTGTCATAAGTCATAACATTTATTGTTATGGGTATGTGACCAGAAGAATTCAGCACAACTTCAACTCACTCACAAGGTTCATGGAACAAAAACAACCAAAGAGAGCAAAACAAAATCCAACAACACTTATGGTGAAGGAACAGATTTAGAACATTTTATTGACTAAACAACAACGCGGAAATCTTATCTAGTTATGGGCGTGTAGCACAATCAAAGGGGCAGTTCACCCAAAAAGGATTTTGTTTTCATCATTTACATGCCCTCTCGTCATTTCAAACCTGTTTGACTTTCTTCTGCAGTACACAAAAGAAGGTATTTTGAAGGATGTTGAAAACATTTGACCCCATTGACTTCCATTGTATAGACATTTCTCAAAATGTCATATGATGATTTAAAAAACAATGTCTGAATTTGTATTTTTGTCTGAACCATCCCTTTAAATCTAGTGAAATTAGATTTCTATATTACTTTAAAAAAAACAGGTCTGGAAATAATGTTAACTTTACTCCAGTTTTCCATAAGGAAATAGTCTAAAAAAAACTAAACAAAAATGTGAAATCGGGAGGCATCGGTTTCAGTGAAAGTTGGGCACAATGTTCACCTGATGTTGGTGGACATGGCAGACCCACCCAGGCCATGCACCAAAGTCTGTTCCATGGCCCACAGCAGAAGAGCGTCCAATGGGGAGAGCATTCCCAAAGCCCAAAGCACCGGCAGAACCACAAACACCACATGAAGCACTTGAGCCGCTACCTGCAATTCCACAACAGCAGAATCTGCAAATCTTAAGACAAATGAGAGAAAATTAGACCCTGGAGATGAAAAAACTACACATGATGGCTGATATTTCTTGCAAACCAATTTGAATGCAGGGCTCAGATCTGTTGGTTCAATGCTAAATACGTTTGTGTTCTACCGAAAGAAGTAAGGCATGGGGCAAGTAAATTATGAAAGCATTTGAATATTCTGGTAAATTCTTTAACAATCAATGTTATAAGCATATGACGTTTCTATCAACAACCTACAAAACGACTTCTCAATACTCAGTGAATGGTTTAAAAGAGAAGAAGATGTTGTACCTTAAAGCCAGGTCCACAGCGATGAAGGCGAGTATGTAGAGGGGTCTGGTAAGAGGTGTGATTTCGTACGTATCCTGTGGTTGAAACGTTGCCGTTTCTGTCGCAGTATTGACGATAAGCGAGTACTCTGCGATACACACGGTCACCCAGCTCAGAGCAAACAAAGGCACGACAGCACCTAGTCCAGCTTCTGTGTGCCCATACAAGCTGCCCAGTCTATCCGGCAGCAGATACCATGTGGACAACCCGCACAGTGCTCCGGCAAGCAACGTATGAAGAACCACATTAGCCATAAACTTTTTCCCAGGCACCACAAACCGTACCGTCTCAAGTGCCACGCAGTGTGTAAACTCCACCTCCTCCTCATCTGCGAGGATGTTATTAGTAGCTGGCAGTCTTTGTACCAGCCCTGTCCTCCGTGCCATACACTGAGCCAGTCCCTGCACGGTGGCGCCCACACCCAGCATGAGCATACCAGAAACAACGCCCGCCCAGGTGTCGTCCAGCACACTCAACTGGTACAGGGCCGTCCCAATGCCTCCCAACAGCCATGGGGTCAAGAATAACACCAGCTGGTGCACGTACACATATGGTGGAGCACAGTAGCCGAGTTTCAACCTCGGCCCTCCCAACACAGTCTGCGGGAAGCGCTTCCAGAAGAATTCCTGCTTGTAGTCGTTGAGCAGGGGCACATCTGGCCCCATGGTGATGAACACAGCACGGTGGGGACAGACTCAGTCATCGCCTCCCAACTGCTCCAAAACACACACACATGCCCTGTGGCGTTGACAATGAGTCACTGGAAAAACACACACACAGACATGTAGCATGAATTGGTGTAATATACATACTGTATTTTTAATTGATGTTTACATTAGACGTGATTTTAAACTCGACACATTTGTGCATGTAAACGATTTAATCTGAGTCCCAGTTTACCTGTCTGTTGCCACGAGCAAAATAGCATGTAGAGAGATGAGTGTATCGACAACAAAAGCAGAACATAAACACAGCTGGTCCAGAGGGTAATTTGGGTCAAATCAGCGTCAAAACATAACAACGAATTTAAAGGTTGGTCCCATGAATACACATTTCTGATCCTTTTATTTATTTAGATGCATCAGATTTTATTTCATGCAGTCGTGAGCTTCGATCCGTTCACATGCTAACCCCGCAGCTATGACGACCAGAGAAACAAACATGAACCTAACAACGCGTTTGATGAGCATAACAAAAACCAAACACACAGAGTTTATATCACATTACACGATTACGTTAGCCTGATTGATTCCATACAGCAGATAAAGAGAGCAGGGGAGCGGGTTAGCTCGGCTAGCGTTAGCAGCTCCTGTTTGTGTTTAAAAGGCGATATGTTTTGAACGGGTTGAACGCACATAATAAAAACATTTCATTATTTAACATAACCTACCTCTAACTGAGGCATGTTGGCGGGGCGCGCACTAGGTAGACGGCGTTTTCTGTGGCTAAAATCCATCGTTGCGTCTGCTGATGCTGCAGTTGCGCAATGCGACCTGAAGGGCGGCGATATCCGACACACGGTGATGGATGGATGGATGGATGAAATCACATTTATAGTCAAAACACTGGACCAGAAGCCTTCCGGTTTTAGAATTTTTTGTTATTTTTGAATGTCACATAATTAGATCTTAAATATATTAGTTTAACATTTTGATTTAGTTATAAATGTTCTGTTGTATTTTGTTCAAACATTTGGGTAGGGTGAAAAAATTAAAACGGCAGGTTCTTCTGGACCATCATTGGATTACCATTGTTTATGTCTTCCGAAGTGGTCTCACAATATATGCACTCCCAATATAGTATATGTACAATATGGATGGATAGACTGTATGGATATTTACTGTATGTATATATATAGATGCATGGGTGGATGGATGAGGAATGAATGGATTTACTGTAGATATACATGTATCTACAGTATAGTGTATCTATGGATGGTTGGAAGCACCAAAGGAGGATAGATGATATGCGTCAGAATCCATAGATAAAAGTACAGATCTCTGAAGATGTGAATTCCATTATCATACTGTTAACACACACATCTCTGCATATGAAGAGACAGATCAACCAGTGAGGAGTAAACTGTCTCTGACTTCCATTAAACAGAGCTTGGACAACACACTGTGCTCTGTGTTATTTCCACAGCAGGATCACCATTAAATTCGAAAGAATTTACTTCGCCTTTCCTTTCTCATTTTCTTCACATTTCAATATATCTTTTCATTCTGGCGGTTTAGGTTCTCTCCTTTTCTCCCCCTTGCCAACCCCTCACCATTATGTTCCAGAGAAAAACAGGAAGAGAATTACCCTGAGCTGTGATGACAGGTTTTTACTGAACACATTATGTGTTTGATTGCCTTTGAATTTCTCCAAACAGTGGCGATTCAGTTGTGCTGTTAAACTGCCCTCATGATACAGGCCACTAAAAACAGATGAAAACCTCTGCTTTCTTTTCAGTGTCACAGTCTGACACAAATCACTGTTTGCTAAAGCTGTAACAAGAACTCTTCCATCATAGCGAGCTCGAAATGGGCTTATACTCGCTGAAGAAAAGCTGATCGTAAAACTTTGAAATGTCTGTTTGATGTGCTGGTCCTAAAAAATAATACACATAAATGTTTATTGGCTGTGTAAGGCCCTGTGATCTTCCACAGTCATTACTACAATCATGGACAATCATGTTTTTTCCCCGAACCAGCAGTAATAACATTTTTATATTTATAAAAAGTATTATATTTCAAAATTTAATTATTAATATAATCAAAGTATTTATTTAGTGAGTGAGATGAGCAAAGAAAATAAATGTGAAAGTATTATTATTGGGACCATTAAAGGGTTATAGTTCACCCCAAATAAATATTTTGTGATAAATTCAAAATTTTGAAAGAATGTCCATTTTTGTGTGAACTATGCCTTTAATAGTCGAGTTTAGAAACTTCATAATTTGACTGAATCTTCTCTAACCTTCAGACAAAAGACACCATTCAGAGAAATAAGCATTTCATATCTTTATGATATTCACATTTAATAAACATATTTTAAAAATGAATAAACAAAAAGTTCAAGATCCATAGATCTAGGAAATTTTGTGTGAAGAACACACATGTCCAAACATGCACACACAGTGTGTCACTATGGTTCTGCAGTTACAGAGGAGGTTTAGGCCTGGGACCGCCATGAAATTGGTACCTGTGAAGAACGTAATCACAGCATTCATAAATACCTTTATTGCCTTTCGCAGCACTTAAGTGAACTAGTGTATTAGTGTGTATACACACCTGCTGTCAAGATCACTGTTAGGATAAATAGAGAAAACTCTGTGTCCAGTCGGCTGCAGTACTGTTGGGTAATGGCTAGAAGCTCCTCTGATCTGTCTGAAGCTCACATCACTTTGAAGGCCACGCAGGAGAGAGACACCTCCTCTCTGCTTCTTATCTGCAAACACGCATAAAAAACAGTTTGTAGATCACAAAAACGTGCATCTATTGGTGTGATGTACAGTATGTATACGTACGTCTGCCTATATCATGTGTGTCTTCTTGGTGATCAGTTATAAGTATGTGTATTCCTGGATTCAGACTGGTACGTCTAAGAGGAACTGGTCGGGTCATCAATGGTACCAAACCTGGTAAAGTCATATCAGCAGCACCTGAGCTAGAACCCTGCACACATACACACCCATAAATATATGTGATTTGGGTCTTGTTCCAATTTCAGGACTCAGACTTAAAGCTTCACCTGGATAGAAAAGGCCTGTGTGTGAGCTACCTGTGCTTCATTGGATAAAAGCTCTGCTCTTGTTCTTTCCTCCAGGGTGATAGTGATACCATCCAGAACCTGCAGTCTAGACAGATGCAAAACCACTGCTTGCCTGTGGAGGGACCTCCGTGACACCTGGAATAAAATACATTATGATTTAACACACTTGAAAATTCAAACCTTTGTGTCATTCAAACCTTCAAAGGCTTTCTTTGATCTTCTAAACCGAATTTTTTCAGTGGTGTTTTGGTTTTCTGTTACCAATAAGAGTAAATTGTGACCCCCTTTTCAGACTTTAAACAGAGGCAAAAGCAATATAAAATAACTAAACATGAATTGTGATGTATGTTTCAAGTGCATACAAATGGGTATCATTATGAAAATGCTGTCATCATTTACTCACTCCCCTGTCCTTTCAAACCTGATTGACTTTCTTTCTTCCACAGAACACAAAAGAAGATATTTTGAAGAATGCTGTTAATAACCCCCCAATCACTTGTATTGGTAACAATATAAAAAAAATATCTTCTGTTGTCACGGGTTTGAAATGACAAGAGGGCGTGTAAATAATGACAGAATTTTCATTTTGAACTACTTCTTGAAGTGTACATACAGTGAGAAAAACACTTACTGGGTTGCCAACTACAGACAGTTCTATGAGGAAAGGGAGAACCTCCAGTTTCTCCAGCTCTGAAACATCCTGCAACACAAACAAATCACATTGGGTCTTAGAAATGTTTGTGACACACATAATGTTACAATAACAAACCTTTTCAAAAGCTCAATGCACAACATTTTATATATCAAGGATTTTGTATAATAAGAGTAAACATTTTTGTTAACATGTCATGATTGTGATCATCTTCTACAACACAGTCAATAGAGAAAGAGACAGGAAAAAAGAATGTAGAGGTGAATGAGTGAAAAACAGACACACACATGCAAACATTCAAGCATCTCTGACCTTCAATCAATGTAAATACTGGTTAATTGTCCTCTTGGGCTGCTTTGCTGGTACGGTAATGGGTGTCTGTAATTACTCTATATTCGGGGGCAGGGAAACGACAGTGCTCTCAAAGGGCCTAACAACACTAAAACAAACGCGCTAAGTGACTGAATTACTGTCATTTTGTAATTACAGCAAAACTGCAGGCACACGCATATAGAGAGATGCAAATGTGGAGGTGAGTAATTAAAGCAAGCTTCAAATACCAAAACGTACACACACACATGCATTTTTTATTTGAGTTTGCACTGCTAATGAAATCATATGTAACCCTGACCTACATCACTTAAATATGTTCTCATTGTACAATACGATACACTGTACAATAACATAAGCAGTATGTTCAACAGATTCCTGTCTGACAAATGGACATCTATGCCCACTGCTAGGATGTTTTTTTAATAAAAAAATATAGTTGATCACATACCAAATGTTTTTCCTCCAGTAGAATAAAAGGAAGATACGTTTTCAACATTTTCAACAATATTAACTTTTTATTATTTGAAATCTGGTCCTCAAACGAAATCTTTTTATGAATTCACAAGACTTGTAAAGATTTCTTTTAATGGTGCTTTTTTGGATATGTTGGATATCACAGTCTTATTTCATTGTATGATAATAGCAAGTATAGATAAGACCAAAAGAAGCTACCAAGCTTTTGATTGAACACAGTATATTGATATTTCGATGTTTCTGTGTACCTGTATTTTGTTCATGTCTAAAAACAGTCTTCTGAGCCCTGTGAGCGGCTGCAGGTGATTCAGTTTGCGTATTCGATTCTCTGCCAGACGCAGGTCCACCAGAACCTCCTGTCCGCGGAACGAGTTCTCATTCAAAGACTTGATTCGATTTCGATCCAGAACCAACTCGCGTAGCCTCTGCAGACCCTCCAGTCCGTCCACCTGACTAATATCATTCCCTGAAAGAGTGAACAGAAGAGAATTAATTCTCCGAGCAAAGAAAGATTGTGTGTGCGCACAGTTGAGAGTTTTTTACCTTGTAGGAACAGTGCTCTTAGGTTAGTCAGTCGGCTCAGCTGTAAAGTCAACAGGCTGGAAATGCCGTTATGACCTAGATGCAGAACTTCTAAACTGGGCATCAGAGGCTCCTGATTATCACGAGATTCTCCTTCTCTACAAACCCATAAAGCAGGGTGAGAGAGTGAGAGAGAAAGCAAACAAAACGAAAAAATGTACAGAAATGTGTCATCCAAAAAGATATGGCAGCTGAAACAGTTTAGACAGTTGCTGAAAAGTTGTTTAGTATGTCAAGTTTGTTGTTTAAGAAAATTTGCATTTAACAAGAAATTTGCTTCTGTAAAATTGACATACAGAGACTCGATAGTGTCTGAGAATCTTTTCAACATGTAATCAGGATGCCCCCTACTGGTACACAGGTAACTACATCAGTCCAATGGATGATTTCAAGATGGATGTGTGTGTGGTACCTGCTGAGCCTGCTGTTCTGCTGCCCATAACCACTGGAAGTGACTTTATGATAAAGAACCTGCTTGCTGCTCATGTGACTCTGTACTTTTTGACGTGGCAGAATGGACTCAATGTGGTTGTAGTTCAGAAACAACACCTGCGTGGACACAAACATTAAAACTATAAAGGTCTTACACAAAAAAGGTTTAAGAGCAATTTATGCATGAAGAGATGTATTTTTTGGGGTTTATAATTGTTTAAAGTGTGTGCTTTAAAATCATTAAAAATATAATAATATAATAAATGAGACAATTTAAAACTAAAATCTGCATAAATATGCAAGTTACAACGATAACATAAACAACGAGTAAACACAATCGCATCGACAGATTTATATATATTTTGTACTAATTTATAACTAATCCCTTTCCTAGCACATAAATACCTTGATATTGGGCAGGAAGAGGAGACCACTGAAAGATGTGAGGTTATTGTGTTCTAGATTAATACTGCGCAAATTACCAAACAAATCAGCAGGAGCCAGATCCACCATCCTAAAACATTCACATAACAAAGAAAGATGGGGAGAAAAAACAATAGCTTGAGCTGTGTTAATGTAATGTTGACCACAGCATCACAGTGAACGTATGAAATGTACCTGATTGAGCTGGACTGCAGATTGAGTTCTGATAGCTCTCTGTAGTTAGTGTTTCCCAGTTTCTCATCCACCATATCTGCAGTAAGACGTCCTTCAAACACATCTTTGGCAGCTTCTGACTCGCACACCTCCTGCACACACAAAAGGTTAAAATAGTGCCAGGTGTATGATTCTTTTTGGAGCTCCACATTCAGTTTTACTGAGATGCAAAAGTTCTGAGAAGAAAAACATTTGAATGGCTTTTAACTGATATTTGTATGTACCACAGCCACTCCATCCAGTGCTCTGAGAGAAGGCAGGTGGAACACCATGTAGATCCTGTAGTTCTCCAGTTTGTTCACCAGGGGGTTTCCATACAGATCCAAAATGATTAAACTAGAAAGTGTCTAAAAGAAACAGATGCTACATCAGCACCATCCTGGTATATTATATTCACTGCTACATTCCTCCTCCAGCAGCCCATTACACTGCTGATAGATCTCCATCATTTTTATTAGGTGCTGTCTTGAGAAGCATTGTGATAAACATGGATTCACATAAAATACTCTCAGATAATAATCAAATTACCTTTAAATTGTAGATTTCACGTGTGGTGCTTATGTCATTGTTGCCGATGTATAGCTCGAATAATAAGCGTGACCTTTGAAGTCCACGTAGAGAGGAGATGATGTTGTCCTCAACAGACAGGAAGTGAAGGTTGGGCAGCCGGTCTAACACATCTCCATCTAAACACTGTAGGTTGTTGCTGTTAATGCTCAGACGCGTCAGTCTTTGCAGCGTACAGGAAACTACCACAAACACAACAAACAAAAGCAGCTAAAGGTGTATATAAAATCACATTGTATAACTTTATACAGAGAGAGCCAAAAAGTAAGTGATGGACTAAGAAAGGTGAGATGCAGTACCTTGCAATCTGCTTATATTGTTGCAGTTAAGTGATAGTTCCTCCAGTAGAGGCCAGTGTTCCAGACCCTCAATATGAGTTAACTCATTCTTGTCAAATGAAGCCCAGCGTAGATTTACCAGCTGGTCTAGATTACTGAGTCGTGTCAACTGCTGACCATCCAGATTCAGCGCTGTGATCTAAAAACACAATAGCACAATTAGTCTGATTTGTTCAACCATGTTAATTCTGTCATTTATTTACCCTTTCGTGTGTTCAAGCCCGCATTAAAAAGCAATGTAAGGTGTAATTTACCGAAAACTGCTGGAGTTCCTACATTGTTAAATACCATTATGAAATCTGGACATTTTGCAATATATCATCCTTTGTGGTTTTTGCATACTTTGGCAGTCCAGCCTGGCTCAAGCGCATTGGAGTGTTTCCATGGAGACGGGTTCATCTGTGTGAGTAGGTGAACAACAGAAGACAGCAAACTCAGACTGCGCGGCGGTTCACTATCAGTCCAAGAGTGGATGACCAGAGATGCCTGCACACACACACACACACACACACACATATATATATTATATATAAAAACAATATTAAATATTTATATCAAATTTTTAAAATAAATTAAAGATAAAATTTACTTACTTATTAACATTGTGTAAACCCAGAACAGACACACACCTGGTTTATTCTGGATCGGGCAGCCATTTGAGCCGCGGCAGCTGCCTCCTCTTCCATCACTAAAATGTCATCCAGATGAGTGAGGGTCTTCAGCCGACCCAGAATCACCATACGCTCACACTCATGCTGAAACACACAAACGACTGCATATCAAATTTAAATGTAAACATGTGTGATTTAATGATCACAATGATGTGCACCCCCAGTATGCAACAGGGCCACAGCAGTGATAACTGTGGGTATTTTTCAGTTTTATGTTTGTTATGTAAATAATGTAATGTAAAGTGACTAGTACCCTGTGCCATGGATTATGCCGTGTGTCCAGGCGGTGGAGAGCTGGAGTGTGTTTACGCAACACATTCATGTCATCCCTAACACGTATCAACTGATTCCAGCGAAGATCCAGTTCTTTCAGTCGGCTAAGTCCTCGCAGACCCTCCAGAGTCGAAATACGATTAAAACTAACGTCGAGATATTCCAGATTTGGCTAAAAATTGTAAGAGAGACAGACGGAGAAAATAATAAGACACAATCTTTTTACAAATGGTGTTTTAAAAAAAGCTGGTGTACAGTTACTAAAGTCTTGTCGTTTGTTTTGGTAGAAACACATGATAAACAACTGACTTACCCAATGATATTGAAACTGTTTTCACACATAAAAAAAGACATTCAATGTGGAACAAAGTGGGAGAAATGTAATTATTACCATGTGTGAAATATCACCCAGACGAGTTAAGTCATTAAAGCTGAGGGTGAGACGCTGCAGAGCAGTGAGTCGAGAAATCTCTGATAGTTTATTCAGACTGTTGCCATGTAGATTCAGCACCTGTGTGACAAACAATTGTTTTTGTGTCTTTAAACACTTTTTGGGGTCATTGTACATTGGTATACCTGATTATATCTCACGGAGCCGATCTAACCAATATAGACATTATGCCTCAAAGCGACGATGTCACCGATCACTATCTTATAACGGGTACTTTGCGCACGTCAGGAATCAGCCCTTTAACTCGTTATCGACAGGGTAGAACAATCACCTCCGCTACTAAAGATAGCTTCGCAAAGAGCTTGCCAGATCTGACTCCTTTAATAACCATACCAATAAATATCGCTCGATGTCATGACCAGGAAATTGGGTACTATTTTCTCTAATACATTAGAAGCTGTTGCACCTACGAAGTCAAAAAAGATAAATGAGAAAAATATTGCACCATGGTACAACTGACTTACCCAATGATATTGAAACTGTTTTCACACATAAAAAAAGACATTCAATGTGGAACAAAATGGGAGAAATTAACAAATATGCTAAATAAACCACCAGGAGAAGCTGACATTAGATATTATTTACTAGAATAATTGGATTTATTATATAACACACCATGTAGTGTGTTTTGCCCTTTCTTGGGTTTTTAGTTTTTCCCCTGTAAAGCTGCTTTGGAACAATGCAAATTGTGAAAAGCGCTATATAAATAAAATTGAATTGAATTGAATTGGTATTGTCAGTTGAATGATGATATATACTCACTGTGATCTGACTGAGCACATTTGCTCTGGCCACTGTCAGTATATATTTCTCATCTAGACTGAGCATCTTAGGGTGGGGTTTCAGGATGGGTTCCATGTTTAATGCCTCCTCATCCAGGTCCAGCTCAGCACGGGACTCAGATGAGGCAACAGCAGTGGAAAAATGTGTAACAGAGGAGGAGTCTGAAGAAGAGGAGTGCTCAGGTGTGTCCTGATAAGATGCAAAATGTATTTTCTGAAGAACAGTAAACTCTAATTACCCCCGCATTTATTTTGCATAAATTACCTGTGTGATATATTCAAAGTCCACAAGGTATTCTGGAAGCACCATTTCATGGTCAAAGACGTACCACAGTTTCTGCCTCTGCATACAGTCACAGTCTGACGCACACAGACAGATACACAAACTCATTATTGCTCTGTTCAGCTCATGATTTCCGGTAATGTACACTCAAACTTACCAGGGGCTGTTAGTGCTGTGTGTTGTTTTGAGTTGGTACTCAGGTAAACAGAGTTTGCTCTTGGGTAATATTTACAATCTATAGGGACTCCCTCCTTTACTGCAACATTGCGGCCCAGGAACACTTTAGAAATGATCAACTGACCTATAAACACAAATATAAACACTGGGCCTGTCAAAAAATTCATCAGAATAAAAGTTTGTGTCTACATAACATATGTATGTGCACTGCGCATATTTATATTGTGTTTATAAAAACATGCCTTATGAAAACACCTTTTAATTTGTTGACTTTTTGAGAGAAAACAGTTTCGAGATGTTATCTAGCATTGTTAAACCGGGTAACTAGTTGTAGCAATTTCTGTAATATTTTACCTCCCCCCATGATGTATTATTTTATTGTTTTCTCACTCTAGTATATCACTTAGGATAAAAGCATCTGCTAAATGCCAAAATGTAAATATAAATGTTAGAGGATCCAGACCGTGTCTGAAGGAAAGCGGGTCGGCAGGGTTACATTCTGATGTTTTCTGGAGGAATGTCATCCGCAGTCTGTCACACACGCTCACACTGTTAGAGAGAGGAACAGCTCTCTCTCTGCCTAACGCCTGAGGGCAAGACAGATGCATCCATGTTAAAATTTATATGATTAAAGGGAAAATTATCATATTTGTTTGCCTGTGAAGAGTTTGGTACCTTATATGCATCAGCGGATTTTAAACCACTTTCTGCGATGTGGAGTATCTCATCGCTCTCGCAGGAATGCTCTGGATCAGGCACGTAGAACAGATACTCCGTATGGCGCTTGTAGTTCCTGTCACACACATACAAATGCTACCAGTGTGATTTCATCAACTTTGAATATACAGTTCATAAAATCCATTTTGCTTAAGATAAAAACATTTTGTGGGGGAGAGAGATACCTTTTTCTGTCTTGTCTGAGCCTCAGATGAAAAGCTACCTTTCATACATCCTGATTTTATGATGCTACCACTCTGCTTGACTTACTGTGAGATGGCTGAAGACTCCATATTGAGAGAATGCAATTTGTCCTGGAAGCGCAGCCGCAGGGCTTGGTTATGGATCCGGATGATACGATTGATTTTAATGCCACTGATGTGGTGAGTTTTGTAATCCCACGCGCAGAAACGAGACAGCAGGAGATCATAACAGGAGGTGAACCTGAGGGAACAGACACAGTCAGTAACATGTGTTTTAATGTAACAGATCTTGTTTGTATAACATGTGTAGTACCAAGGATCATTTGTGTTTCCCTCCTCAAATCGAATATTTCCCACAGTTTCCAGCTCCAACAATAGGAGATGCACCATCGTCTCCTTTCTTTCCGAAGCCAAAGCCAGATCAAGCTGGTAACACGCCCCTACCCTAAAACACAAACACACACCAAAACCTTTGTACAATTATCACAGATAATACACACAGACAAAAATATGCTTACTCACTCCTTCAAACGTTGTTCCCAGATCTTCAGTCGGTCTCTGACAGCTTCCAGTTTGCACTGGAGTTTCTGCTCACGGTCAGAGAAAATATCCTCAGGTTCACATGAATTCTTGCCAGCTCCCTGTATATTTGACAGCTCACATTCCAACTGCTCAGAAATAGCAAAAACATATAACACACACATTCTATAATGGCAAGTTTAGTAAGTTAATTTGCATTTTTTACCCACATTTCTGAGCGTGTGTGTTAGCACCCATATTCTCTCCTCTGGGAGTTGTATTTGATCTTTTTTGTGCTGTCTGAGCTTGGCTTTGAGTTCATCAAACTGTCGTTGAGCACATCGTACCCGCATGGTGTAATACATCATCTTCTTTAGCACTGTGGACTGACACAGAAGCATGTTTGGCCATAATTCTCATTAACCGAACACTCAGATAAACCCAAACTATCACACTTCTGTTCTTACCTCTGCTGCATCTTTGAGATGTTTAATTGAAACATCATACGTGTCCAGACGTTGCAGCTGCGGCATGTGATACAGGACGTGTGTGTAGTAATTATAGAGGAGACATACTGGGTTTGGACTGGACTGAGGGTCTGTCAGACTCAGTTGTCTCAGTTGGGACAGCCGAGTGAGATGGGTCAGCTCCTACAAAGAACACAAGAGTTCAAGAAAAGCATCATTGTTACTTTTGCTTTATTGGATTATCATGCAGTACCAATCTCAAACTGTTTATGCCATGGACATGAATAACACCTCAAATTGTGTGGCATGTTAAGAGGTGTGATATTACTTTTTAAGCGATCCGGTGTATGATTTTCAGACAGAAGATAATCAGCAGGCCCAAAAAACATTAATAGGTTTAGACTAAATGGGCATATTTAAGGACCAGAACAGTTTTATTGGTCTATAATTTTTACAACTTTCGTTGAAATATATGCCTTAAAAAGGCAAAAAAACTTTAGTTAGCCATTACCTAGTAACCCTTCATAACACCCTAGCCACTGCAGAGCATCAACAACAGGCCATTTTTTACATACATGTGTGGTCAAATTTTACAATACATGCAGTCTGGTGTTATTTTAATATTAATATTGTCATGCAAAATCAGGATAAAACCTCCGTCCACACAAGTGAAACATTTTGCTTGTACCCCGTTACGTTCACCATTAAATGGAAGTGCATTTAGCTTCCCATTAGGGAAAAGAACCTTCACCATACAAGCAAGAGTACAGTTCATCTCAACAATGAGCCCACGGATTAACAGTACAAAAAGCATCACATCAACACCTGTCTGCTTGTGTCACGAGCCTGTGTTTGTAACACAGAACGAGCTCTGAAGAGCCGAAACACACAAAGAGCGCCAAGACCTTTCAATCTCTCGACTCGCACAAAATAACAAAGACTCCCATTCAGAGACGCACGCCTCGTTCAGACTCCACACCACTTGAAAATGAAAATATTTATCTGGCTTATTTCAAAAGTGCCTCTGTGTATCTTCTGGTAAATAGAGATGGGAAAGAAAATTGCCTGGGCAGAGATGCCACATTATGGTAATGCTGTGAATTAAAAAGCAAAAACTTAAATTGAGCCGTTCCTGAAATTATCAAATTTCTCCAGGGTAGTTGAGAAAGTACAGAGTCCGCACAAAACAAACAGAAATAATAGTAATCAGATCTGTAGTGAGTAGGTGAGAGAGAGCTCAGTAAAAGCTTGTGGATACAGGCCTGCAGTAATAGCAGCGTGACGGCTGGAGAAAAACTATTCTCCAGTAATCTTGGACACCATCAAAATGGACTCTACACAAATGGCAATCAACAATCTGATGGCTTAAATGCATAGAGAAGAAGATTTTTACATTTTTGGAAGAAATTGTGAGCGATGCATGCCTGTGAAATAGTCTCTGATACAATTCACAGGGTTGTGGGTAGATGCTTACTAAACCAAGTCAAAACAGCCGACACAAAACATATATGATATTCTGGTCGCATATTCTGACCTGGGTTGTTCCTTTAATGTAGATCATATTGAATCTTTGTTTCTGTTTTATTGTCCAACAGGGAATTTATTTAACACATCTCACCTCAATAAGCTGCATCATTTAAAGCATCATTCAAGCGCTTGAAGCTACAGTACATTGCTTTGTTATGAACCGTTAATAAAAATGACAGGTAAAATAATAACATTCTCATACCTTAAAAGAACTGATTTTATTTCCTGAGAGGTTTAGGTTTTGGAGACTGGTGTTCGGATCCAGGCTATGACCTCAAAGATGAAGAAATCCAAGATTAGAGTGTACAGTTAAAATAATGTGCCCCATAAAAAAATAGCAAAAATTTTACAGTACAGTAAACTTACCAAGTGTCTCGATGGCATTATCAGCAAGATGCAGCTCCTCAAGATTTACAAGTGAACTCAATCCCTGCCAAAGAAATTAAAACACAAAGTGGACACACAAATAGGCTTTCTTAACAAATTCCTAGTATAAAAAGCTAGACTTCCTTTATAGTAATTTTCATTAAGAACAATAACTAACATTACAACACTGCTTATATAAGTTAAATATAAAACTTTTACTTCAATACGTTTGCACCACAACACTTGTTTATAATCAGCCTACCTCTATTTCAGAGATCTGGTTCTTATTGAGCCACAGAACATGAAGGTTGACCAGCATTTCTAGATTTGTGATACGCTGGATGTTGTTGTCATACAGATATAACTTTTGTAGTTGCAGACAGTTCTGCAAGCCTGAAATCTCCTACAACAGACAAACAATAACAGACAAATCAAATACCCTTTTTATTCATGATCCAGCTTCTTTCATCCACGATGAATTAATAAAACAACTAATTTTGCTAGTTTTCTTTTAAAGAAAGTTAACAGATATATTTAAACTAAACTCTCCATTCTTGAAGAAAGACACTTACAAAAACTTTATTTTATCATGTGGCTGTTTGGAATATTTATTTTGTCTGTGGTGTGACTTACATTTAACCTGCACTCCACCACCCATAATGCCTTGAGAAGTGGGCAGTACTCCAGGCCCTGGATTGAGCTGATGGTCTGGCCTACGATGGTGAGCCTAGATAGTCTGGGAAAGAGAGAGAGACCCAACATACGTGGAAACCCAGAGAAAAACATCTCTAGGCCCATGATCTCACCGCCTTCCTGAGACACCTTCTCATAGGATACTCCATTGGACACACACTGAGGAAATAAACAGAGCACAATCGCTGATTTTAAGAATTTTTTAAATAATAACACTATACACATGCAAAACAGTGGTAAGTAAAGGATCAAAGTATAAAGTAGATCTCTCACCAGCTCTTTTATAATTTCTTCATCTGGATTTAGTCTCTGCTGCTCTCTCTGTGTCATGATGGCCTTAAAAACTATTATTTGAATAAGTATTACTGTAAATCATTCAACCAATTAGACATTTTCAAAAAAATTAAAACAAATGTATCTATCTATCAATCACAGACAACTTAACGCTATATTAAACTTTCAGACTTGGCTTTTTCAAGCCAACATAACGTTTGTTCACAAACGTTTACATTATCTAGTTGACTATTTGCACAGCAATAATGTTTCTGTTATAGTAACATGTAAATGTACATTCAAAATGTACCTGTATAACTATATATAAATATTGTTGTTTTCAGTCCATAGCCCACCGGATGAACTGGCCGGGTCAAATTCCTTCACACGAAATAAACCTATCAGTTAACACGCTTTGCAGCGTAAGGTTTAACGGCAGCATTGCGTTTTAACATACTTCACCACATATTTAAAGATAAGCATATCAACTCTCCAGCTACAATTGTTGTGATTTTCCTCTTTATTTAGCGCATTCTATTGTTTACGTTAGGCTGTAGCTAAGGAAGCGTGGGTCGCCGTTGCTAAGGAAGCCCTGTCAGAATGTAACGCTTCCTGCCGGCAGATGGCGCCAGCTCATCAGAGAAGCGCGCTCGAACGCGGTCGCGTTCAACCTGCCATTGTATTGTGTTTATTTCTTAACATTGATAGTACATCTACATAAAATGTTTGAGTAACATCATGTAGATGTAGGGTAGATCATTTGTGTTTTTTTCTAAACTATGCCTAACATAAATATTTATATATTTATTGTGGGATGGCATCTCCCTGTTATGCCTAGTTTACAGTATGTCTGTCTTTTACTCTTACACCAAACAGAAATACGTAGGTGTATATTATAGGCTATAAACACTTTGTTGTAGTGTGAACCACGCCCGTGGTGTGTAGGCGCGCGCACGCGGACCGTCCTCTAACCGGAATGTCGTTCTCTCCGTCCTAAATCCGTGCCAACCGCGAGGCGCACAGATACAGTGACGTCAGCTCTGAGACGCTGAACCAAACACATCGAGCCCACTGGCTCCGCTGCCGCGAGACGGGAAGCATCGGTCAGGATCGGCCATATTAAGCGTCACATCTTGAATTCCGTCTGACATTTCAGAGAGTCGTTCTCGCTTCGTGATAGTCATCTCTGCGTCTCTCCCTGTAAGCATGTCCGCTAATTCGAACGAGGGGCCGGGTTTAGATGGCAAGTGGTTCGGAGAGGAGAAGAACGGGATGTTTGGGAGCGCAGGGCCCCGTTTTGACGAAATGCGGGACGATCTTCACGCAAAAGGCTGGGAACGCGAGACGAGCGCGCCCGAGCAACAATTCCACTCCTTTGAAGCAAGCGGGGTTGCCATGGAAACTGCATCTACAGGTAATTCCGTATATTATTGCGCATTGTGCGTCTTTGCGGCGAAATCCGCTTGCTATCGTCGCCGGTAAAGCCGGGGATAAAAGAAGAAGATGGTGAATTGAAGATGAAGAGACAGACAAGGCCATGGGTGTGACAGTGCATACACAAACACGCAGCGGGCTCTAGACAACTGGTTTAAGCTGTATGGTCAAACAAACCACACACACAATAAAACAAACAAATATTATAGTGTGCTGTGTGTTGTTTTTTAGAATTATGCAGAAATGACGGCAAGACACATCTCAAAGCTATTGATGCCTTTGTAGATCCTGTCCTGTTTTCACAAAGCCACAGCTATGGTCATAATTACTGTCCATGACATCAGCACATTTCACATATTTCCTGTAATACGTCTTGCTCTATGTCTTTATCATTGTGTTTTCTTACAGTTTTAAATCATAGCTCAATAACTAGCTATTGTCCACGCCTCCAATAAATGTCCTCATGTTTCATAGCTGGACTATTAAACTTCAATATGACAGCTCACATTGTCAAGTTTTTTGGACTGGGGTTTACTAATTCTGGCCTCACTACATCTTTATATAGATATGGGTGCTTTAAATAGAGATGATTAAAGTGAAGTGAAGGAACAGAGAGAGTGTATGTGGTCCCAAAGTGAGTTGAACAAGGTTATTCTTTTATTAACCATTGATGCAGATCATTTTAACTTATGCAGGACTTGAGTGACCAAAAAAATAGTTTTTCCTCTTTCCATCTATTACATAGATAACATAAAAATTCACACACGATATAGAACTTTCATACACATGTGCACATATTATGGTACATCATTCACTTTTACAAATTTTCATAAATTTAAATGAAAGTTTAATATAACTCACTCCCGTGTTTTTCTAAACATGGATGCTGTTATTTTTTCTGTGAAACACTTTAATGGCCACTTTAAGCTTTGCCTGATGAACAGTTTACGTAAATGAAATGCACAGCTTTGTATGATGTCTTGATGCAATTTCCACTAAAACAGGAAGTTAGGGTGGGGCATATTGAGTGTCTACCCCCTCTTTTAATATATGGCCGATTGTTTACCTCACAATCTGGGAGACGGTAAGCTGAAGTGCAGGATGAGATCATAAAAATCATTGATCCATACTGGTGGAAGTGAGAGACATTCGTTAACAGTATATTAGTTTACAGATATTTAGGCTAAGGCTAACATATTGATTTCAAAACCCAAAGTAATTTACTGATATTCTTTCTCATCCGTCAAATAAAAAAAATGCCTATGCCATAAGCTGTTTATGATGATTTTGTTATTTTTATGCATTTAGGAGCTTAAAGCAGTACTTCACCCCTGCATAACATTTTCCCAATGTTTTACTCACTCTCAAGGCATCCTAACGGAAAATGGTTTTCTTCTTGAAGAATAATGCAGTCGGTGTTATAATACCATGTATCATTTTACTTCAAAGCGGGATAATGGGTGTTGACTTTTTGAAGCTCCAAAACCAGAGGCTTGTTTTTTCATTCGAGAGATGACGGAAGCTAGACATCAATGTTAGTAGCGCTGTCAATATGGATATTTATCTTAAACAAACCAATCGATTCGCTTCAGAAGACCACAGAGAGCAGTGCTTTGATCGATAGATGCACTTTTTGGAGCTTTAAAAAGTCAACACCCATTCACTCCCATTCTACCGCTTGGAAGTAAAATGACTTCTTATAGTTATAATGGTATTATAACTCAGACTACATTATTCTTCAAGAAGAAAACCATATTCAGTTAGGATGCCTTGAGGGTGAGTAAAACATGGGGAAATTTTGATTCAAGGGTGTAGTTGGTTGGTTAAACTATTCCTCCACGAAGCTTGTAAGACAGTTTTCAGGTTGTGAGACTAATTATCAGTTTCTGGTTCTGCAGGTGTTTCTTGGTTCATTGGGAATCTGATTAAGCCGACATTATGGCTCAAAGGGCTATTATTAGCTGTGGGCAAACTATGCATGCACACATATGCACGCATAAACCCATGCACAGTCTTTCTCACACGCTCAAATATTCATGAGCCAGGGCCTCCTGTGGATCCGAGCCCAGCTACGCATATTGTCTCAAACACATTCAAATGCACTTTTACTCCCACCCCTCTCACTCTGTCTCTCTTTCTATTTTTTCTCTCTTCCTGTCTTTCAAACCGAGTCGTTTTGGGCTGTCTTTGGCTCAGTCTTTAGCATTTTTCCTTTTAAAATTAACACAATGAGGTCTATTTATAGGCCGAACAAGAGTCTTTCTACGATAGCCAAGTCAGTGAGCTCGCTGCTTTTTAAATGATATGGATGTGCGGAAATACATGGTGAGCGGCTTGATTTGAGCAGAAATGCCGCAACTCTGATCGTATCATCAATAACATCACTCAGGCTTTTCAAGATGTCCTCTATAATCGCCATCCTGCTCACTCTATCTGTCTTCTGACTGTCTCTCTCCACCTGGCTAATACGGAGAAAAAGACTAGACGAGGAAGAATGTTGGTGTGGACACTCTGGTCCGTATTCACAAAGTCAGTCAGGCGACAGAGCAAGGCAGCGAGGGAGATCAATTGTTAAGGAACATTCCTCCTGTCACTTTCAGCCAGAGCGAGCCTGTGATAGTTCACAGTGGTGAAGATCTAGAATCTCATTTTTGTCAATAAATACATTTAAAGAGATAGTTCACCCTAGTTTATAATTTACTCACCCTCTTGTCATCAAACCTGTATGACTTTGGCCTTCGCAAAAGAAGATACTTTGAAGTATGTTGGTAACCGATCAACAGCGGTACCCATTCACTTTTATTGAATGGGCACAAAACTAATGCAAGTGAATGGCTACAGCCATTGTTCGGTTACCAACATTCTTTAAAATTTGTGTTATGCAAAAGAATGAAAGCTAAACAGTAAATGATAAAACACAAGGCGCTGTCACTTATTAAGCAGGTCCATTTTATATCTGCTGGCCTGGATTTTAGGTCCATTGTAGTGCCTTCAGTAACATTGGTACCCTCTCCAAATTGTGTACTGGTTATTAGAGATGTCAAAGTCACAAAGTTTATTGTTCAACTTTCCATAATCCTCTTATAACTTGACTGATTTCACAGAGACAGAACACTAGATGTTCCAGCTGTGTCTCAGACAGCTGTGCTTTGATCTAGCACACAGGGACTAAACAGAGTCTGAAAGTTTAAAGGGATATTTCACCCAAAAAGGAATATTAGCAACTGACAGTTCTAGGCATCATTCACTACCACAGGAAAAATATTGTATATTTTTGGGTAAACTATCCTTTCAATGCTGTCTTTGTGTACCCCATATTCTTTTGTTCTAAGTCCAGTGATAATCAAATTTACAGCTATGAAAGACAGATTAATACTCTTTTTTTTGCTTATGTGTTCAGCTAGCTGTACTACATCTTTTGCATATTACACACCCCCTCCCTTACATACAACAAACATTGCACGTTATTCTATGTCTTCCCTTTCCTGCAAATTGTAATGATTTGAAAGAGTCCCTTAAATGGACATAACTAAATAAAATGAAATCTTTTTGGTAATATTTTTTGAACGAAAAAACTGTTCTTGGTAATGTATATACTGTTATTTTAGTTCTCGATTCCCAGCTGTACTAATGAATGCTTTTTCCGCCTGTGTTGCCGTCAGCTTTTGTTTTCTTTATACTCTTAACATTCTATTTCTCTTTCTCTAGGTGACTCTCTGTCTGATATGTTTATGAAGTCGTCCCCAGGAGAAGGGGATCTTTACACATCTCTCCTTTCCTCAAAGTCCTCCTCTAATCCTTTCAATGACGGCGCTGCTCTTTTCTCCGAGGGCAACCGTTCTCCACCTGCTCCCACTGGAACCGACTCTGGGATTGGCATGACCCCGGGTGACCCCTCGGATCACCAGACGACCCTGCAAAGCTCGCACAAGACTGACCATTACAGCTACATGGACATGGGGGATGACCTCTGTGATTTTGGTAGTGTTGGCGATGCCAAAAATAAGCAGCAGCCCTCCATGGCAGCCTTTGGAGATGATGACGATGATGAAGACGAAGATGACTTTCAAGATTACAAGCCGAAGCCGCAGGAAAAGGAAAGTAAAGAATCCAGCCATGACCCCTTCGATCTGGGACGCTATTTGGAGAAGAGCCCTCTCGGTTCTGAAGATGTGGAGGTGAAGGATAGTCCGGGTTCGGCGGGTGGGCAGCACACATTTCCTTACGTGGAAGATCCTTCAGATGAAGAGTTGGCCGATTTCCGTTCGTATCGTAGGATGGAAACACCACAGAATGCCAGCCCTGTGAAAATCACCGTTACGACAGAGTCCCACCATGCTGCGGCCCAGCCTGTGAGGGTGTCTCCACAAGGGGGTGTATCTGAAAAAGAGAATGTTCTCAGTTTTGGTCAGCAGGGTCTTCCCACTGTAACACTTTCAGAACCAGAGGACGACAGCGAGGCCTCTTCGGCTAACCACTCCCCTAACCACTCCCCTACAGGTGCATATCTTATTTTAGGCTTTTAATTTTTGAATATAACTTAATAACTTAATTAACCTTTATTTATATTTTTTCATATTTTTTGTTTTCATGGTACAGTATTATTGTCTTTTTTTTATTTTGTGCTTGTGCTATAAATGTGCTTTTGTCATTTATTTATTTCATTGCTTAATACGTAGGTTTGGTTTATTTTTATTTCAGTTTTAGTAACCATAATAACACTGATCCTTCCCACATGTGACACGGCTGACTTTTTACTAAATTTCCACCAAGGTTAAGTCGTGGTTACACTAGACTTATTGTTCTATTGACTTTTATTCATAAGAGTGTGAATGTTATAGACCGGAAACATAAGCTCCTGCAAAAACAATTGCACTTTGCTGCGTTCATTAAGTCAAGTTTGACCAGCGAATTTGTATCATGTTACAACGTGTGACCAATAGAAGAACAATAATCCCCAATGTGACCTTTGGAGGAAATGTTAATGATAGTATTATATCACAATCCAGTTTTGTACAATATAGCTTTACAATAGCAGGAAAAAAATATGTTGGAATCCATGATGTGTAATTGAAAAAAGTACAAGGGTCGGCATTCTGAAAATCTAGTCTGACCCTAACATTTTTATAGTTCATTAAAACTATTATAATTATTTTTTAATTAAAATAAAATGAAGTATCAGCATAAATATTATTGAAAAACTAAGCTAAGTGAAAATGAATAAGTTTAAGTTGAGGCATTACAATTATTAATTGACAAATAACTAAACTTTTTAACAGCTAAAACATTTTGTTAATCTTATATAGCAACATAAAAAAAAAATTAATAATCAAATGACAAAAGTGCATAATAAAAGCGATAAGAAATTCATGAAAACTAAAAATCAAAAGGTTGATTCAAAATAATAATTAAACTACATTAATACTGAAATTAAAACTATAATAACTAGGATCATTTTCACAACAGTACAGTTTCAGTCATCAGAGCACCAAAATACACCAGTATGGTTATTATATTACCTTAACATTATTTTGCTACTTTTTAATTGCTCTTCTTTTACACTTTTCCCTTCACTCTTTTTCAGGTCGAGAGTCTCCATCTGATGTGCTGTTCCAGCCTGCTGGAATGAAGTCTGTGAGCTCCACCCAAGATTCCATCATCACCACCTATCGTCCAAATGTTCAAGAAGATCAAGACATCAAGAGCTCACCTAAACCCTCCTCTCCATGGGCTCAAGACCTTAACATCAGTGGAGATGAATCTGGGGATTCAGAAATTGAGCAGGTTGCTGAAGAATCCGATTCGCCGACGCATGACTTGACACCAAAATCCCCAACCTCAAAAGGTGGATTTAGTCAATCTAGCAATCCGTTCGAGCAGACCAGCTACACATCTGTCAGTGATAAAGCTAGCAACCCATTTGAAAAGCCTCAACCAGACAAGGTCAGCGCTAGTAACCCATTCGAGCTATCTGGAGGCATGAAAGGGGGGTTTGGTCAACCTAGCAACCCACCACTCTACAGCCTGTTGAGAGAAGAAAGGGAGGCGGAGCTTGACAGCGACCTACTAATTGAATCAGCTTCTGAGGAGAGTCCCAAGAGGGAGCAGGAATACTCTGCCCCAAAACGTCCTGAAACGTCTCCGCTGATCCCAGATCTTACTTCCTCTAAGCCCATCACAACTCCTGTTGCATCCACCTCTCCCTTCATCAAACCCCCAGCAAGCACCTTGAAAGAGAAAGAAGAAGAGAAGGAAAAGGAAAAAGAGAAAGAACAAATAACACCCATTGAAGAGCCCAAGCCACAACCAGAAGACAGCTGGTCCACCAAACCCAGGCCTGCTGTAATGGGAACATTGACAGTGGCTCTGGAGCAACACTCCATTCAGGACCAGGAGAGTGAAAGCAAAAGCAGTATTGAGAGTGCAACCACGGAGAAAGATGCAGCTCCGCTTGTGTTCTTCCATAGCATCAACAAACAGAAAGGTAAGAGGTTTCACTGCATGATGCTTTGTTCACACGCCACATAAATCTCATTTGGTCCGACAGTGTAGTTCATATCTACAGTGACTTAAGTATCAATTCATTGTAAAGAGATTAGCTGTCGGTTTGTACAGAGGACGACAAACTGGAGACTATCCATCGATTATCATTCATCAGCTATTTTAAAGGCTGATGTCACTTTTAACATTGCTCTGCAACCTGTCAGAGTAACAGCAGCACAGTGGGCGGCGTGGGTTTGGAATCTAGGGTTAGTTCTGTACTATGACAGAGAATGTCCTCTGATGATGATGATGTGATGAACATTATGATGATGTGAAGTTGAACACATTTACAACAACACTCTTAACTGAAACAACATGATGGATGTGTTGATTAAACTAATATTGAACTAAATTTTGATTCTCTAGGGCGGGGTTCTATAGACGTTTCATTGGCAACAACATAAACGTTATGTGGCCCAAATTTCCGGTAGACCTCTGCAAAGAATCAATATTTGTTGAGCAGTTTTAATTTAATAAAATTAATATACAATAAAATATTAATATAAATGAAATCTAAAATATATTGTTATCTTACGAGCCCCTAGCCTGACCAATAACCAAACACAGAACAAAAGTGAACTTCGGGCCAGGTGAGTGCATCCCATAAAACTGTCAATACATATTTTGTGAAGAAAAACCTTTTAAAGCACAATTTGACATGAAGAACCAAATTCATGATGGATGATGTCAAATTTAATTGTTGTTCGGACACATGTTATTTAATTGTGTTTACAGCCAGCAATTTTACATTTATCTGTCTTTCCACATTTGAGTAGATAGGATTTGAGTCTGAAATAGCTGCTCAGATGTGTTGCACGCACAGAGTGAGCCGAGTTGCCAGTTTCCCTAAAGCAGTGGTTCTCAACAGGGGAGCCGGGACCCATAGGGGGCCCCGGCTGACTTCAAAGGGGGCCTCAAGATTACTAAAATTGGACAAAACTATCTTTGAAATGATGACTTTTGTAATATATAAATAATTTTCTAGTTAATGACAAGCTCTAAAATATTTTATTAGGTAAAAAATATGAGTTTTTGTGAATGGGAGGAGGGGGGCCTTTGAATATTGTTGAATACAATGGGGGGGCCTTGGAATCAAAAAGGTTGAGAACCCCTCCACTAAAGGGACTTGGGTTTTGATTAATTGCTAACATCCCTTGTTTTGTCCGTTTTTGTTACAATTGCTTTCTGCATTGGCGCTTGGGGGTTGGTCTTAACCTTGGACTTTTGTGAATGTTTTGAACAAAATCTACAGTGTATTGGTTAAATAAATAAAAAACATTTAAACTTTCGCAGAACTGAGAAATAAATGCGCTACAAAAACCATGAGAAAACAATGACCACAGGATCTCTCAGATGTTTCACAGCCCTGGATCTCTAAATCTTGGTTGTTTGGATTTATTGTGTAATTCATCTGGTTTCTTATCAGCTTGTGGCTTGGTTTGAGTGTGTAGTTGTGTTGCCCGTCCACAGGTCTGTAATGCTGCTCAGAGTATGCACTGTTCATGTCATTATCACAGCTAAGTCTATTTAGAAAACCCAGCTTCAATGAGAGAAAGACAATGAAAGATTTGTATCGAGTTCAGTCATGGCTGATTTAAAGAGATTTTCCAGAAAAATTCCAGTATTCTCACTTTCTTTCAGTATTCTCAATTCTTTTGAACTGTGCTTGAAAGGTGTACATGGAATTTAGGGTATACTGATGTTTCTCATGTAAAAATATATAAACAGCCGCAGAAAGAATTAAGACCATTCCAAATTCTTATTTAATCAGCATTTCTAGATGTATTGTGGCCGTTCCTCATGAGTGACATAAAGTCATCCAACAGCAATGTGAAAGATTGACAACATGACAAGACAGACACATGAAAACTGATTAAAATCAAGGTTATTACATTAAAAATATATATTTTTTTACTTTTCCTAATTACAAATATTACTGTTGTATTGCTTAAATGTGAATATGAACTTGTTTTCTTTGCAGTATTTGAGGTCTGAAAAAATACAGAGCATCTTTTCTATTATTTTGACTTGTTTCGCCAGTTTAAAATAGAAACAATCTTTTTATTTGAAATTAGTGCAAAATATTGTTAGTAGTTCACAGAATTAAAGAAAAATAATTAAAACCCCTGAACACATACCTATAAATAGTGAAACTGTATTTTTTTAAAATATTTTAATATGGTCTCTTAATTCTTTTCATGTCTGTACAGTATATCCTCTGAAGACTAACTGAGGCACTGCTGTGTTTATTTATTTGTTCACTCAACCAGAGCACACAGATGTAAAATTGCTTGAATCAGAAATCAAAGTCTGTCTTTAATGCACACAATGTTTGTGTGAATCTGATCCATTTGTCATTGAAACTCTGACATTGTGACAGTTGACTGAGGTTGAAAGAATGAACATTGGCAGCGGAGAGAAATGAATTGTGTTTTGGATCAAGTGGTTACTCTCTAGAATCTTGTAAACAGTAGTTTTATAATCCTCTTGTAAAATGGGGGCAGTGCATGCACATATTTATATAAGGGAACAGCTGTTGATGACACATACACACACACATTTGTTATTATATTATATTTATTTATTTTATTGTTTATTAATTGTATTTCCTGCAATAATCATATATTTGCACGGTTTAGGACTAGTCCCAGACTAAAATGAAAATTTGAGCTGTCTAAATTGAAAACATTTGTCAGTGCCATTGTTTTGTCTCAAGATGCACACTAATAATGTTTTTATCTAAGGCATTTAAAAAAAAGCTATTTATATTCTAATTTAACTAAAGCATAGTCCTGGCTTAAACTAAGCCTTGTCTATGAAACAGTGCCATATATAGGCCTACATAACTTTATAACTTAAGTGTTACCAAGACAATGCTGGCAGCTATAACCTGCTGAAAAAATACAATGTTAATAGTTTCTATTATAAATATCATTATAAGGTTTACCATTAAAACCAATTTCCATTGGTTCCCGTCTGCTATATAACATCCTACCAACAGAACCCAATACAGCATCTTAGAGACCTGCAGTGACAATTTTGGTTTCCATTAAAAACAACACAATTCCCATTTAACTAGACTATTCTAAATCCATTAGAATTTCCATCGTTTTTCAGCAGGATAGATAAAACAACAGACAAACAGAGTGGCTAAATAACAGATTTATGTTGTGTATTGTTTTCATACACACATTTTCATGCGTTGTCTATGGAGTACAACTGAAGGTTCTGGAATGCTGGAAAAAAGAGGTCAACGCCTTTTTAGGGCTTCATCTATGAATGGCCTGCAGAGGGCGGTAGAGACTGGTAGTTTCTGTAACAAAGCTGAGGGATTTTAATTAAATACTTAGATATACAGTAAATATCTCCTTTAAGAACCTGTTGGTAAATACCACATACTTTCATGTGAAAGAGATGGGTATTTAACAACATAATGTTAAAAACATTTATCTAGTGTGCTCTATTGTAGACTGACTGCAATCCTGAGACAATCTGGATCACAGCACAGATCAGCCTGTTGCCATAGTAACACTGGAGGCAGGGAGCTTAAGCTGTAGGAGAGCCATTTGGAGGAAGATGCAAAAGGAAACATCAGACGAAAATAATAAATAAGCAAAAACCTACTACACCGAAAGATAAACACAAAATAAATTCCTGTGTCACTTCTTGCTCTTTTTTCTTTAAATGGGAACTTCACCCAAAAATGAAATTTCTGTCATCAATTTAATTGCTCTGAAGAACACAGAGAAAGATATTTAGAAGAACGCTTATAATCAAACAGATCTTGCCCCCCCTTAACTCCCATAGTAGATCAAATTACTTTATAATTTTTTGTTCTGTTGAACACAAAATAAAACATTTTGAAGGACAGAAAACCACCATTATATTGCTCCTTACTTTGGTAAACAATTGGCAAAATGGTTATAAGCATTCTTCCAAGTATCTTTCTCTGAGTTCATCAGAACAATTACATTTATACAGATTTGGAACAACTCGAAGGTGAGTAAATAATGACAGAATTGTCATTAATATTTTTTTGGGTGAAGCATGCCCTTAAATACCTTGGCACTCATTGTAGATTAAATCATAATAGATTTTATCAGGGCCATTTTGTTTTCAAATTCATCCAGATTAGGGAAAACTACATTACCCACAATTCCTCGAAGGCTTAAAAAATATGCTGATATAATACACTCCACCCTTTTTTTAGCTAACAACAATGCCATTCTTTATTTCATCTATATCACGTGACAGCTGCTTATGTTTATGTATGAGCTTTATGTGTGTGGGGGGGGCACAGGGTGGGGCCACTTTGATCTGATCTCCCCCTCATGCTCCAGGCATCGCATATGGTACGCTCCACTCTCTGCGGTGGAGGCTGCAGTGTTTACTGTTTCATCCAACATCATCTCCCTCCCTCTTTCTCTCTCTCTCCCTTGCTCACTCTGTTTCTCTGTCTGTGAATCCCTGTCGCTAACATTGGAAGCCTCTTTCTCTTCCATCTTTTGTCTCTCCTCTTATCTTGCTTTTCCTCTCTGTTCTGTCCATTCATGCCGTTTGGACGTGTGAGATAGTGGGTCTCGGGAAGACATAACATCAGCGAAGGGGAAAAGAGATTCCAGAAAACAGCGAGAGAAACCACAGTTGACGAGGGGAGAGACATGGATAAAGAAAAGAAAGCGTGCGGCTGGAGAGGGCAGGGTACAGCATCTGTGTGCTTGTGTGTTTGTGTAAAACTGAATATCAATCTATTAATTCTACTACACAGATATATATTTTTTGCTGTGTATGTATTTAATAATTTACTTTATTTGTGCTGATTTGTGGCTTGTAATATGCCGTTGCTTCCTTTCGTTTCTGTGCTGGTCGGACAAAGGGGAGGCAGCTGTTTTGGGATATAGGGTGGGGGTGGCAGGTGGTCTGTCTGTTTCGGAGCTATGCTTACACGGTACCCTTCTGTTTTGTACGTGGTTGCTACAGCACAGAATTCAGGCTGTTTTTATGTTTAATCACGGTTGCAGCAGCGATGGATGAGGCTGTCACTATAGCAACCAGGTCACACCCATTTTGATTACGTCATTCTCTTCAACAGGCATCCATGATACCTGGAGAGGTTGTTTTTCAGGACTGTACCAGTAGAATAACAGGCATTTTTTTTACAGTATAATTAGATGAAGGGAGTTGGGGTGAAGTAAAGATACACCATCTGGAGGAACTGCATTGTGTCAGTGTTGGTATTTGTGTGTGTAGATGTGTTAACATCTGAAATTGTTGCATTTAAATTGGGAGATAGATTTAGTCTTTGGCCCCCTTTCAAAAAAGCGAACGCTATTACTTAATTGTAAATCTCATCTCTTTTTTAGTATTATATGCTGTATCTAGAAATTACACTAATAATTTAACACAAGCACTTTCTTTCAACTCCTTTCTAATTTGTTTCTCTATGCTTTGCTGAATTTGTATGGCATTATACTTTTCCTTGCAGGACAAGTATGACATCACCGTAAAGTCATCTCTTTATTTTTGATGATTCATATCAAACCCCAGACCACTCCGGGGTCTCTTCTTCTCACTCGGACAGCTTTTACATGCACACTCAGGGACTCAGATTTGCACAAACCAACACATAAATATATAAAACGATCAGTGAGTCTGCATTTTTTAAACCATTAAAGGCTGGAAGTCAATCGCTATTCTCTTTAAAAGGTTGTAGACATCATTCCTCTTTAGTAAACATCGTATATTTAATAATCAGAATAAACTATTCATCCACTAAATGAAAAGACTCTAAGCATACAGTTTAACATTCTCTGATTGGCCAAAAGCAGCAAGGAATCTGACAGTTAACTGTGCTTGTTTGCCTCAAATCATCTTGCCAGTAACACACCCTTTCCTGTCATGTGATTAACCAATCAGTGAATCATTCTAAGAGTATTCCTATCGTTTACTATCGTTCTATTTAGCTCTGGAATTTCTAGGGCTGTGTGCCTAGGATAATGTTGAGATGCATCTTCTTTTTCAGTGCATTTAAGCTTTTTCACAGTAAATCCAGCGGCAGTTTCCTCTGAAATTAACTGGAGTCTTGACTAGGAGCACAATGGTAGAACATTGTTATAGGATTGTTATAGTAGGTCTTCAGTTGCGGTTTAGGTCATCTATTTTCAGCCATTCAGATTAGCTGACATTCAGTCAACCAATAAACTACAACTAAGCGTGTGATGGAAGTTTTTTTACATCGTGATAATTGCTAGAACATTTCCCGCATTAAAAAATATATCAGCTTGCCTGAAGATATATATATACACTTAATAGGTTTTGTTCACATTTGCTCAGTCTCCATAAGAAATGATTTTGATAGAACTTTTGGAATCTTGACTTATTGATAGAAAGTACACTTTTGTGATTTCTGAGAATGTTAACAATTATGCTAATATTTTATCTAGAAGTATTCATTTTTATTGCCCACGGTAACAATTGTCTGAATATCAATTATGGCAATAAATGGTATTATGGAATATAGCTACCAGAACACGTATAGCTACTAAATCCCAAATTTAAAGGGATATTTCACTCAAATAAATAGATTTTCTTTCTTCTGCAGCACACAAAAGAAGATATTTTGAAGAATGTTGGTAACGGAACAACGGTGGTACCCATTCACTTGCATTGGTTTTGTGTCATTACAATAGAAGTGAATGAGTACTGCCGTTGTTAATTTTTGGGTGAACTATCCCCAATTATATTTATATTTAATTATATATTATATTTAATTGATCTTTTTACAAACCAAAAAGATTGATAATACATAGAGAAATGCCCCATTAGCATCCCATTTATTACAATGAATGCTGCCATATTTTCTCATGGGCGCTCAGTTCTGCATCCAAGTTACCTGTAATTGTCATGTGACCACTTTATCTGAAGAATGATGTTGTAACAACACTAATGTAGTCTGGACTGAATGCCATAAGTGCAGAATTTGTCACCAGGTCAGTACTAACCAGCCAAGCCTTGACCTCTTGTTGCCAGAATAGGCCATCCCTATGGCCGTGACCTTTAACTCAGGAAGTGAAAGGTTATCGTGTTGGCATGGCTGCCATGCTGGATGTGGATCTCTGGTACTATAATTACATGCCGACATTTAAACACGACATTACCCCCCCACCATCTTATTTTAAGCTGGCCCCCTAAGCGTTGTGTGTAAGAAACTGGAACACTGTATCTATAGCAACAGCCGCTGCCCCCTTTCTTTTTCATTACATAGGAGAAGCACATCACTCGGATGTGGATTAATTAGCTTCTGTGAATGGGTCATGGCAATGCTTTTGCGAACGTGTGTGTTTGCCGTGGTCTGTACCATTTGTCACCTGTTATGCTGTTCTTAAGCCTCCATGTGTGTATGTTCCTCCATTCTTGAATAGCCAATGGTAGCAGGAGCCGCCCCTCCCTCATTCTCTCTCTCATTCTCTCTCCTTTTGTGTGCGTTCCCACTCACTGTCTCTCTTTTCTCAATGTCTGCAGTCATGGGTGCTTCAGGTCAGTATCTCTCTTCTTTTAGCATTAGTGATTTGGCAAAAAATGCGAGATATCTGTGACAGAATTGTTCTGTGTGTCTGTATTGGTTCATGTTGATATGGGATACTTTGACATTGTATGTACATCTTATTTTTACACTTAAACGGTGTTATTGTACTTGGGTGTAAAATATTTGAAGTAAACCAAGCAATATGGCAGTTGTGTATTAGAAATATGAATAATGAATGCTTTATATTGTGTAAAGATAACATTAAAGGAGGTGTGTTAAAATTAGCATTTTAAGTATTTAATGGTTGTTCATATCTTTTTTTATAGGACGACATTAGATAGAGGTTAGCAAAAAAGAGATTTTCTAAGAATTGATCAATGTAATCTGAAGTCTACTGGCTTCATCATGGACTTAAAATCCCTGATAAAAATGGCCGATATTTTTGCCCTCCTCTAAGCTCTGCCAGGCTAATTTTAGCCCCATAGGACCGATGGGAGAATCTCACACGGGACTAAAGATGTCATGCACATACTAGAGTGTAACAGATCAGCTAATGTGAGTGTGTGTAAAAGTTTTTACAAAGCAAGCAGAAACCGAAGAAACTAATTCAGGTGTAGAAAACAAAGAGCTCTCAGTTGCTGTAGAGACTGAAGAGATGATTCAGAGGTGGTTCTCATGGCAACGATTTTACTTCACTCCTTTTTATTTGTCCGAACCTTTAAAGATTTTCCTGTAAAAGAGCAGTAAGATCTGGTCTATCAGCTGACATACCCGAGTTATGTTTGACCAAAAAATAAGACTTGATTGTTGTTTGGGAGTGTTGTAAGATGCACGTCTAGCATGGTGTAGCCTAGGTTAAAGGTCAGGGTGAATAAACAATACAGGTTTCAGCTTTGCAAAGAGAAGTCTCTCTCCATTGTGCCCTTGAGCAAGACACTCAACTCTTTAGTTGTTCTAAGGGGATTGTCGCTGTAACTTAAGATGGTGCCATTGCAGAATCAACCATGCTACAAAAATACATTCTACTACATGCCAAAGTCTCTGAATGAGCAAGGCTGGTAGCTCACTGTTTGTATTGAACATTAGATTACAACACTTCTGATTACATGGCTTTTTGTGCTGTTTCTCAACAGTATGTGCACACACAGATGGTTTATGTTAGTTTGGTGCTCTGAGAGGTGGACAGGTGTGAATTGATAGTCCCAAGGTTAAACAGGAGGGCTTCTATAGATAATGTACAGTTATAGAGAATGAGAGAATAACAGGAAAAACTTTCTTCGAAAATAGAAATTTCTCAGCATAGAAATGTACGTATTGCTCTAAATTGTTTCCACTGATTTCGTCACAGCCTACTGAAACTTCTTTAGTTAAGAATTATTGAAATACTGATAAATGGCACAAAAAAGCAGTTTGTGTATGCCCTTTGTGACCCGCCCTATAATTTACTGTTTGAATTTTTTTTTTATCTGACACACAACATTTAGCATTTTGTATAGGGTCAACGACGTATAATGACCGCTTGTGGTGAGACCAATAAAATGTAACAAACTTTTGTGGATGAAATATAAATCTCTGTTTGTGAAAGGTATTTTTAAAACCTTTTATATAAGTCAAGCAATTTGAAGGAAAAATGCGTTTTATTTTGTTCATTTAAGATGACAAAATTACAGAACTAAAACATACTTACCAAAACTTAACGATACGCAAATACTTCATTTTTAAACACTTTAAATACTAAGGATTTGTAAAAAAAATGTTAATCATGTCAAGGAAATAAATTAATTTAAAGATAAATCTTGGTCACACCACATACAATATGATGAAAAACACTAAAATAACTTCATTTAAAATTGTAATATGCATTAAGGTAAACACCATATTCTTAATGTTAGAAAAACTTTTTATATGTATTTGTATTTTCCAAATCCTTATACGTCATTTACCCATACACATCATAAAATGGTCTGATTGTATGGATACTGTCCAACCAGGCCCTACAGTTGATTCTAAGTGTGATTTCACTACAGAAATTTAGAGTTTATCCTCAATAAATCTTAGTAATGAATGTTTCATTTTCTAATCTCCTTTTCCTCTTTTCTCTCTCTCTCTTCAGTGGTGGATCTGTTACACTGGCGGGATGTGAAGCAGTCTGGACTGGTGTTTGGTAGCGTATTGCTGCTGCTGTTCTCTTTAACCCAGTTCAGCGTGGTGAGCGTTATTGCGTACCTCGCTCTGGCTGTCCTCTCTGCCACCGTCAGCTTCCGAGTCTACAAATCAGTCATGCAGGCGGTGCAGAAAAACGATGAGGGACACCCCTTCAAGTTAGTAAACCCTTAGCTCAGGAGGTCTGCAATATGTAGTTCCAACCCTAATCTAACAAATCTGTCTAGAGTATTCTAGTAATCCTAAAAATGTGAATTTTTTGGTTTGGGTGTTTCGATTAGGGGTGGAGCTAAACTCTTCCCCTCAGGATTGGAGACCTCTGCCGTAGTTTGTGTCAAGTTTGTGATTTGGCAATGAATAATTGTGTATTTATCCAACCTGGCTTCTCTATCTTCCAGGGCATATCTGGAGGTAGATATTGCTCTCTCTCCAGACCAGATTAGCAAGTATGTGGATAAAATTCAGCTGTATGTCAACTCCACTATGAAGGAGCTTCGCAGGCTGTTCCTCGTTCAGGATCTGGTTGACTCGATTAAGGTAAAAACACAGCTGGAAATTGAGCTCAGAATAATGTTATTTTGTGTTTGATTAGAATTAACTTCTCTTTAAAATTGCTTTCTTCAATATGGAAAAAAATTCTCCAACTTTAAGATTGTTACGGTTTTCAGATTATCTGAGGACAGCGCACTCACTTTTACTTTATAAATCCATTTGTACTGTATGCAAAAATCCAATTAAATTGAATGCCACAATTTATGTTTACATGGATCTATGAATAATACCTTATTTGTGTTTAGTTTGCAGTGTTGATGTGGTTGTTGACCTATGTGGGAGCTCTGTTTAATGGACTGACCCTTCTGATTCTGGGTAAGAATACAACATAAACAATACAGAAGTTTCACAAATTATAGTGTTTAACTCCAAAAGGTGCATTTCTAAAGGAGGCATGTTAAAATTAGCATTTTAAGTATTTAATGGTTGTTCATATATTTTTTTTTATAGGACGACATTAGATAAAGGTTAGAAAAAAGAGATTTTCTAAGAATTGATCAATGCAATCTGAAGTCTACTGGCTTCATCATGGACTTAAAATCCCTGATAAAAATGGCCGATATTTTTGCCCTCCTCTGAATGACTGAAGAATCATTCAGAGGGTTCTTGCGTGGTGTTTTTTGATTGTCGTCCTTATCTTAAGTACACACTCAAAATTCTATACTCAAGAGGTTGAGGATTTACACAATGCTGTGGGTCAGGGTGTTGCAACCTCAAACAAATTACATCATCAAATACTCTGAAAGCCAGCCAGTGTCTCTATCTCTCTGATAGTGTCAAACCTGCTCACTTTATCTCTGTCTCTTTAGCGGTGATCTCCATGTTCAGCGTTCCAGTGGTTTATGAGAAGTACCAGGTAAAAACTTGCCATATTAGTGAGAATCATGCTATTGTTCATGCTCTCAAAGGTGAAATCTCACTTTTGTTTGGTCTCTTTCAGACGCAGATTGATCAGTATTTAGGACTGGTGCGCTCCCAGGTTAACTCCATAATGGGAAAGTGAGTCAGACTAAATTCTTAAAGGGATAGCTCACCCTCGAGTTGTTCCGAACCTATATACATTAAGTTTGTTCTGATGAAAAGAAATGTGAAGATATTTTGAAGAATGTGGAAACAGTTCAGGGACTGTGGTAGTGCCCCAAATATCAAATATTTTGATTCGATTAGTCTGCAAACTGCAGGTTTGGAACAGCGTAAAAGGGAGTGGATGACAGAATTTTCATTTTTGGGTGAACTATCCCTTTAACACCCAAACCATTTGTAAACCGAAACAATTTCGTAAAAAATATTCTCATTGAATTATTCTTGTTTTTCAGAATTAGAGAAAAGGTTCCTGGGGCCAAAAAGAAGGAATAAACTCTCAGCTTCTGCACGAGTAAACACTATAGCCAGTAACACTATTACAGTAAAAACTTTTTGCCAGCACTGAAGGATCCCAACTACACAGGAGGCCAATATACCACCAAAAAAAATATGGTCATGTTAATGTAAAGGCATAAATTATAACACCTACTTTCTTCAGTCACAGGTGTACAGTAGCCCTGCACTACTAGCAAACACAGATTTAGATCATTAGATCACAGTTCCAGATATATCGTACCAGAGGAACACAACATGCTTTTCTATTCCATTGCTTCTGATTTAAATGCATGAAGTCCCGTCTTGGAGTAAATATTTGCTATCTCTACAGTGCTCTTCCTCTTTGCTTTATTTTACAGTGTTTATTTCCTGCTGTACAATGTGACAAAGATGAAACTCATGCCTGTCATATAATCTCCTGCTGCCATGTCGATTAATCGCTTCCGTTCGCTGTCACTGTTAAGAGTGGCTCTGTGTACAGACATACATATTAATATCGCAATGAATTGTGGATTGTTTTTTGTTTTCTTTTCTTCTGTGTATTTGAGCACAATGATTATTCGAAGATGTTATTACTAAATGTGGTAATTGTAATTTTTGCAAAACTGTAGGGACACGCGTAGGTGTTCAAAGAAAAGCTTGTGGTGCTTCTGTTAAGGCACTTGACAGTCAAGACTGCAGAACAATTTCAGCTATACTAAACTTTGTCCAACTTTGTACGATGTTCAGTGTTCGGTTATTTTAAGGTCTTTAACTATTTGCACTCTGTATTTAATTGATGAATGAGAAATAAATGTTCCTTAATGTAAAATGTGCTGGTGTTTTACAACAAATGAGAAAATGGAGATAAAAAGGCATGAAGGGACCGGAGGGTGTTGTTGTATCGGTCAAGATGAGAAATCCTTGTGAGCCTATAATCCAGAGGTTAGAATCCATAGAATAGATCCTTGTAATCTTTTTCATACACTTCATTCCAGACCACAAAAGTATAGTAAAGTAGGAAAGGATAGTAAATAATTATTTTACTGCAAACCTCTACAGCAAGGACAATAAAAAACAATGCAAAGAACAGAACTGTCCGCAGATAACTTGGATTGATGTTGTTTTAAAACATAACATTTTCCTTTTTAACAATTTCCCAAATTTAGAATTATGGTGTAACATATTGACCTTAAACGTCTCTCTTTTGTGCATAAACATAACGAACGTTACACATTTAACAGAAATAACACTTAGGGAGGAGATATGGGGTCTAAGAATTCAACCAAAACCCAACAAAATGACCTCCTCTGGAATGCTTTCTGAATACAATAGCATATTCTACCATCAATTGAAGGTTTAAGTGCTGCCTCATGCTCCTCACATGTTCAGAAGCGTGATGGGATGCAGCCGAAACAGAAGAGCTTTGGATTTCCCATCATCCTTCTCCTGTAGTTCCATCTGCTGGGAGCGGTCCACCTGATGACACAAAAACATCACAATCAGTGGTTAAATGAGTGGATTTTTCATTTTAGTCTTAGATTTAGACCCATGACAAATACACTTTTCAGTTATTATAATTTTTAGTTATCCTTGTCCTGTTTAGTCCAATTAAGTCGACTAAACGTCTATGAATTTTCATCTCGTTTTAGTCAATTTAAACTTAGTCACATTTTCATCATGCTGTATAATGGTTAAACTGTTCAAAATTTGTACTTGCTAAAAATTATAATCACAGTGATTGTCGTCGTATGAAAAATGTGTTTTTATATTTCATTATAAGCATCTCTTATACCAATAAACACAAATCAATGGAATGTCAAATCATGTGCATAGTTTATTCAACTTCAGCTAATAAGTATTCCCAAAGAGGTCTGATAAGTGCATAGGCCTATTCATTGACATCCAACATCTCCCTTAATTAACCTTCAAATTACTAGCATCTTCCTGATCCCCGCAAAACATTGACAATTAACCGAGACAACGCGACTGACCATTGGAACGTTGTGAACGGACTCACAGTTTTCACGAGGTGGGATGTCTTTATTTAGCAACCACAATCGCAAACAATGTAGTAGAGATCAACGCGGCTCGAGCAGCTCATGAGAGAACACAGACCGGCTGGAGATAGCTAAACTCTTGTTTATTGACTTAAGATCCTCACCAATGGCGCTTCCACAGTCATGTTTTGGCGCGTGGTTGCCAGATTGCAGAAATTAAGTTATCCACTGGCACGTATACTTTTTTAACCGTTCATCCCTGTTTGGGGGATCTCAAATCCTGTTATCTGGCGACCACAAACATGAAAGCTCTGAAAAATCTGTAAAAATAATTTTTGGGTAAGTTTTTATTTATTTATTTTTATAACTACATTTTAGTCTCTTAATTTTTCGTCAACGATATTGTGTGTTGAAAGTCTCAGTTGTTTAATGGCCTTTCTTTTCGTCTTCGTCCTGGGAAAATTGTTGGGGATGAATATTTTCCGTCATTATTTTCGAACGAATATTTTTTTCGTCATTAACAAATATTTGTCATCATTATTTTCGTTAACGAATTTAACACTACTTACCAAGTTCCATTTCTTGGGTTTGTCGAAGTACAGGGGTGTGCACTCTGGTCTGGGAGGGTTTTTAATAAAGAGTCTGAGGATGAGATTTACATAAACAGTCAAAACTATTCATCACTCACCCACAGCAGGCGAACTAGTCAAAATGAGGATGGAAGAAGTACCTGACCAGTTGTTCACGTGCCTCCTCCTGTAGTCTGCTGATCTTGTCGTGGCTCAAGTGTAGCAGGCCATTCGGTCCCTCACACACCAGCCTGTTCACTGTACCCCTCAATGCATTTATCTACACACAGGCAGAGGCCTCATTCAGTCGTATCAAATGAGTCAAGAAACACAACAATAAAAACAAAAAAGAATGGCTAAAATTTCTACCAGCAGACTGCATTGCATTCTAGGACATACAGTATTGTGGGTTAACTGCATATTGGACTCTGCATAGTCTACATGTTGTTCACAATTTGCGGAAACAGCATTATATTAATGTGCCACTCCAAACCCAGTCATACCTCTATGATGTCTTCAATACCGATCTTGACGTCAAAGGCAAGCTCAATGTCATGTTCTGGAAGCACTGCCTGTTGAGTGACAGAGTTCCAGCCCAGTCCACACAGAGTGCCAGTAAAATAAGTCCTTTCCTCATCAGTCCTGTAATTATAGTACATCTCAGCATGCATGTGTATATAGTTAAACTGAGCTGGTCTTCATTTAAAGGAGCAGCTCACGCAAAAATGAATATTCTGTCTTCATTTACTCACCCTCGAGTTCATTTACTCACCCAAATCTTTATAAATGTCTTTGTTCTGATGAACACAAAAGAAGATATTTTAAAGAAACGTAGGAAAGCAAACTGTTCTGGTGCACTTTTGACTACTGTTGGAATTTTTCCTACTATTCTTTAAAATATCTTCCTATTATGGTAGTCAGTGGTGGCCAAGAACTGTTTAGTTTCAAGCATTCATCCAAATATATTTTTCTGTGTTTATCAGAACAAAGATATTTATAAAGATTTGGAACAACTAGGGCTAGTAAATGTACATTTTTGCGTGAACTGTCCCTTTAAGACAAAGCAGTTTGGATCGGAATTTGTGGTCCATATATTGCTGATATTTGTGAGATGAAAGAACCATCTTTTTCTCAAACATCATTGGGTTTTTGCGTCCCAATAAGTGCTGTACGAAGCTTTCCATGGTGACTATATACCGTAGTTCCATGACTGGAGTGAAGAGCATAGTAATAAAAGCTGGAAGGCCATGGATGTGAGGCATCAGAGTTGTTTCCTTCAACAAGATGCGTGAACCTGTACAATGCAAAAAATGAGCAACTTGACAAGACATTACCATGGTAAGAATATTTTGGCCAATATAATAGAAACAATAACATATGCATTTATCAAGTGACTTGAATTGCATTTAGCATGTTTCTTTTTATACACCAGGTCAATGAATCCAGGCTTTCAAACCCATGATCTTGGTGTTGCTATACCAGCTGAGCTATATAACCACAGCCAGTGATCATCGTGCCTATTTGATTGTTTGTTTGCGTGTGTGTGTACCTGAGGCAGCAAGAGACACTGATGCAGCCACCAGCATCCTCTCATGCCAGTCTTGGGGATTTTCATTCACCATTACAGAGTTTATACTGTTCCTCTCAATGGAAACAGTCCTACAACCAAGCCAAACCGACAACACTTCAGAGCAAGCAAGCGATCAAGGTGTCTTTCTATGAGATTAACATTTGTGTCCTACCTGAACTGGCTGACTCTGGTCATGCTGTGGAAGCTGACCTTATGTGGGCTGCTGGGACCATGAACCACTGCCTATAAAAAGAGAACCTCTCTCATTTTCACTTTTATTATTAATGAATTATTTGCAACAGCAAGTCTCAATTCATTGTCATTATATGAAAAGTTGGCTAGTACATTCTCTTCACTAAAAGAAAAAAATAAAGAATTGATTAAATAATAAGGTTTTATAAGTATATGAATTAAGTTATCATATTTGACACTATAAAGTGCAAGAGGTTTGAGGGCAATTCAGTAACAGGTGCTCAAAGAGTTGCTATGCCACCACCTTGCACTTGGGGGTGTTTCTACTAGAAGGGAAGTGCTGAAGAAGCTCATCGATGAGAAGTTTGTCTTCCTCTCTCCTGCTGTTCACGGAAGCACCAGTAGAACTGGGAGTAAATCTACCACTGGCCATATCCTGATACAGAGACATCAGAACCTCATGTGACTGCTGCAAATAAAAAAGAGAGCGAGAAAGAGAGAGAGTCGGACAGTTACTGGCCGATTTCAGGTCAGGATTCATGAATAAAACTGCAGTTCATGTTTTACACCAAGCTTAAGTCAGTATTAGGCATTTTTAATGCAGATATAATTTAGGTCCTCCATTTTTAATCATTCGGTGTCGCTAAGCAACAATAAACAATACATTTCCTGTCTGAATTTAACGTTTACAAGAAAACATTATCCGTGGTTACCTGACTCTCAAAGCTTTCTGGTACGTGACAGGCGTGTCCTTCCTGCACCAGCAGGTCAGACACGCTGACATCCCCCGTCTCTGTGGTGATGTGCAGGTCTACACGCACGATGCCGTGCAGGATGGAGTAAAGGGACACGATGGCGGAGTGGCCGCTCGTGAGCGTCTTAAAGCGGTTCCGTGCTCGACTGCTCCAGCGATCGCCCAGAATCAGCGACTGCGCAGATGGACTCATGCCTGCAATGCAAAACTCCTGCGCCTGCAGAGAAACATGCAGATAAAGTATGCATTGAAGGATATCAATAAATGAACAAAACTGCCTGTAATATAGCGATCTTAGAATTCATTAGGGGAAAAAAGAAAACAATACTTGAAATGGCGGGGTTGTGAGGTCAGATGGGAGCTCTTTCAGACTGCTGCATGGGACTTTAAACGTGTTTCCAAAATCAACAAAAAACACCTGCACACACACAAACACACGTAACTTCTCACCAAAAGTAACTGGTCAGAAGAAATGACAGTGGTAGTCAAAAGTGCTTGCTTTCCTACATTCTTCAAAATATATTTTGTGTTAAACAGCACAAAGACATTTACTAAGCAATTTTTCCTAATATGGTAGTAGTATGGTGGCCAAGGAATGTTTGGTTACTAGCATTTTTCCGTTTACCAGAATAAAGAAATGTACACAGATTTGTAACAACTTGAGGTTGAGTAAATGAAGACAGAATTTAAATTTTTGGTGAACGGTCACTTTAAGGCCTGCAAGCAGTAGCGGTTTTAGGCACGGGCGAACCAGGTAGTTGCCAGGGGCGGCATTTTTTAATGTCATATGAGGGGCGGCACAAGCAGTAAAAAAAAACCTCTAGGGCCGCCGCAAAGCGGTTTTCTATTACCTATCATTCATTCATTGTGTGGGGTATTGGAAATTTGGCACCCCTGCATGCTGAGAAGGTGCCGTGTGTGTGAGAAGGGGAATGTGATAGTTCACCTCTGGTGATTTACATGTTAAGTCAATGCAAAGACGCGATAGACCAACTTGTGGTGCGATTCGCATGAATGACGCGAAATGAGCGTTCAAATGATTCGTGCTAGTTGAAAAATCTGAATTTTGGCGAAAATCCGTGCCGTGTTAACAAATCAGGAGCTTGCTCTAGTAGGGCCGTGATTATGAGATAGCTAGCCTCCCATAACGCGAATTCAATTAGCGGGCTAAAGTTAGTCACACACCACCTCGACTTTCTTCCAAATAACGCACATTTTATTCATAATGTAATCAATACAGGCCTATAGTTCCTGCACATTTTAGTTTTTCTCCATCCATCCATTTTCTAACGCTTATCCGGGGCCGGGTCGCGGGGGCAGCAGTCTAAGCAGAGATGCCCAGACATCCCTCACCCTAGACACTTCCTCCAGCTCTTCTGGGGGGACACCGAGGCGTTCCCAGGCCAGCCGGGAGACATAGTCCCACCAGCGTGTAATAGGTCTTCCCCGGGGTCTCCTCCCGGTCGGACGGGCCCGGAACACCTTCAGGGGAAGGTGTCCAGTAGGCATCCGTAATAGATGCCCAAGCCACCTCAGCTGACCCCTCTCGATGTAAAGGAGCAGCGGCTCTACTCCGAGCTCCTCCCGGGTGACCGAGCTTCTCACCCTATCTCTAAGGGATCGCCCAGCTACCCTGCGGAGGAAGCTCATTTCAGCCGCCTGTATCCGGGATCTTGTCCTTTCGGTCATGACCCAAAGCTTTTATTTTAGTTTTTCTGAAATGGCTAAGTAATACAAAACGATTATGTGTCACCTCACCAAGGTGAATTGGTTTAGTCTTTCTGGCCCTGACTCGTTTCGTGACGTGAGTTACAGTGTTGGGGAGATGAGAAATCTGTTGATTGTCGAATGCCAAATAAACAGAGATGGACAGGTGCACAAGCCATAAGGTGCACAAAAAAATTTATTTATGCAATTGAGAAATTTAATTTTCTCTTTCACTTATGTTGTTATAATAAAATATGACGGTTTGTCATAATAAAATAATAAATTTGCTCAAAGGTGGTCTCGCCCGGGGTGCAATTCAATGTAGAACCGCCACAGCATCTGTGTGTGCCTCTTGTACCTCTACGTTGCTGCCCAGGATGTGCAGTATTTTGGCTCTGTAGTATTTAGCCGGTTGTTGTGAGTCTGTGAAAGGGGCCACACACAGCAGGTTTGGGTACAGAGAGACAGACACGGGTCTCAGATCTCTCATGTTTAATGCTGCTGTCAACTGACACTGTTTCTCCACGCTGCTCTGGTCTGTCTGAAAGCCCCAAAAATGGCCCACATCGATCACCTATGGACACATTCATAATCTTACACTCAAATACACACACACATTTGTTTTGCATCATGCTGTAACCTGACAAAAAATGCATTTCACCTCTGTGATGTTTATGACAAACTCCCTGCTGGATGGAAGTTTCTTCGGATCTACTGAGCTGTTCAGAACCCCAACAGGATAGACAACATGACTCTGAACATCCACGTTAATCCTAAAAGAGATTTCTGTACTTTATAACACAGTAACCTTTAAGTGTATATATTGAATAAATCGTAAACTGACATTTAAAAAAAAAGTAATGCTTTTTCAACACTACTTCTTAAGGACGTAATATTACTGTATGAGAGGGCATGTGGCTACCTGGCGTGACGTAGGTGTGATATAGGCTTTCCGTTAGCATGGAACTCCACCTCATCTGCATGGTGCACCTGCAGTTGCATAGCCGGAGTCTGTCGCGCCCGCAGCAATGCCAACAACACCTCAGGAAGGACGCCTGACTCCCTCGCATATGAGCGATTAAACTCTACATACGCTCTGAAAGCACGCAAGTATGGCACTCCAAGTAATGACAAACAAAATGCACCGTTAAAGAATGCTGAAGTGTAAAGAGACTGTTACCTGGACCCATCAAAACTGATGGTTTTGACCTGTCCACACTGACGGAACAGAGACTGTATCTGCTTGTAAGACAGGAATGAAAATGGAGGCAAATTCCTAATCTAGGAGACAAAGAGAAAGTAAGGGACTGTACAAAGAAAGACAAAAGATACAAATGCTACCCTTCCAGCAAAAGCAAGGGTACCATGATGGTGGTTTTGGGGTCATTTCCAGAAAGTTCTTTTGATGCCATCTGCTCATCAATCTCTCCCTGGGTGAAATAGTTTGGGAAGAATGCACCTGCGATCACCACCTACATGAAGACAGACATGTCAGATTACGAAGCAGCTAGTACACACACCTTGTATACACATATAACGGACTGTAAGAAAAGAGGGCGTGAGTGTCTGTTTATTTTGTGTGTGTTTGTCTATACCTGCAGGATGAATCTCTGTTTGTGAAGGCTGGTGTAGTCTGTTGGATTTGAGGTACTGCTGATGTTCATGTTGAATCTGGACACTCTATTCTTCAGATCCTCAAAGAGCTCTGCAACCTAAAACAAACACAACATAAAAACAACGTACAGATTCTGTAGAGCATGTGTATGTGCAGTGTGCATACCTCTCTGATCTGTTTGATCTGAATGCAGTTTTCTTTGCCCCATTCCAGTTCATCCTGAAGAAAAAACACAAAGGTGCAGATCGTGTTTATTCACAGCATTTTAAAGTCACATTTGAGGTTAATATCTTGCATTTAATCTTACATCCCACCCTCCTGTGCTCTGACCAGCCGTTTCTAAACACAACAACCCATTGCATGTATACCACATTTACCTTTGGGTGTCTGAGTTCTCCTTTAGCTCGAGATGTATACCAAGCCTAAAAAACAATATTCAGACCAATAGCAATATTATTTTACCGTCACATGCATTATGGACGGTATATGAAACTATGCAAGGTTCTGTGTTAACCAAGCATGCATTACCTTAAAGGCATTGACGAAAGCGATGAAGTCACTCGGAACGTTCTGTGCAAAAGCCAACTTACTCCTGGGAAGTCAACCGTACACATTACATCATAATCTTAGGATCAACACCTATAAAGCGCATGTGAGGTCAAAGATCAACCTACCTGTACCCGGCCAAATGCTGCAGGGATGGCATAGCAAAGAAACTCTTCAGAGAAAGGGACGCAGCTGAGGCAAAGACAGATTATATCGTTTTGAAATGGCAATATAGTGTGGTGAGAGCTTCATACTATAATTTCATGATATACATATTTGCATATAAATGCAGTGTTATACCGATGATGATACACTCCTCCAGACAGCCAAACACGTGGCCAAGAACGATCAGCTTCCCCAACTGCAAGTCCACGGGAAGGTGTGCCAACACACGACCCAAAAATGTCAAATTTCCATCGAACTGCCTGTGACTGTTGTTTTCTACAGACAGAGCACCGATCTACACACACATACAGGAAATCACAATATGACCATACTTTCCTTGCAGTAAGAATTAAACAGGCTTGAATTAATGTAAAAAATCAATGAATGAGCAAATAGGCCCATATGTGAATCAAACCTGTTTAAGTTGCAGGACGGTCCTTTCAATGTCACTGAGGTTGGGTGGTGTAAGGGCTGTGGAGAGAACGGTACGGGGGTCGCCCATATCCAACAACTTCACCTTCAGTAATGTACTGGCCAACGGAGACCGCTGCGGTTCAAAACATACATACACACTCATAAATTATCACCAACTCCTAAGAATTTAATATGAATTTGTATATGAATTGATGACTCACCAGCATCTCTGGGATTGTATAATCCCGAATCTCGTTCTCCCAGAAGCGCCTGGTCACCAGCCTGTAGCAAAACCCTTTAGATACCCGTCCGGCACGACCTGGGAAGAAATGCAAACTCCCTTTCAGAAAACCAGTCACACACCAGTTGAATTAAACTTCAGTGCACATGTTTTGTACCTCGACGCTGGTTACAACTTGTCTTTGATGCCCAGGTGATACAGAGAGATCTGTAATTGGTTTCCTTATCACAAACCAACTGACGTACCAGGCAGAAGTCAATCACTGCATGAAACACACACACAGAGTAGAAAAAAACTCATACAAATTTTCACGAGAAGACCATATAGGTGTTTTAAAGACCAGTGTGATAACACCCACCATATTTAACATCAGGCACAGTGACCGAACTCTCTGCGATGTTTGTGGAGAGAATAATCTGTAAACACAAAAACTCAGGAGTCCATGGACTACCACATCCTTCTTACACAAGAGGCATACAAATGCACAAATGATGCTAACTGAACAAGACTTCCGCTTAGATGAAGAATACCTTTCTGTACCCTGGTACAGGCACCAAAAACACCCCATTTTGCTCCTCTAAAGTGACTGAGGAGTGGAGAGGATACACCTGCAACCTGATAGAGCACAAATGCACCTGTAAGCACATTTATAAACATGCACACTTACAGCATATAAACACAGTATTGACAGACATACCTTTTGCGTACCAGTTTTCCGAGGGCCTCCTGCATATACTGAATTTCAGCAAGCCCAGGCAGAAAGACGAGCACGCTGCCTCTCTCCGGCTGAGAAGCACATCCAGCCTGCTCCGAGCATCTGTGCCACACACACGGAGACCACTGAAGCTGTATTACTGAGAGTCTCATATAAACATTCAACAGACTTTGGACTGGAATGACCACAATACATCTATAAATGCTGATTAAATGAACATTTGAAATGGTCTCTCGCTTGTTTTCCACGGCTGTATACCCTGCATACATGATTGTGAAGTCTGACCTTTGATCTTTACCCTCCATCTCATCAAAGTTCTGGATGAGGGAGACAGCAACATTATACATCTCCTCAGGAATATATGGGTCATCTTGGACTTGCACCTGACAAACACACACACACACAAACATTTATCCAGTGTGTGTCTGCTACAACACAAAGTTCCAAATGCACACTCTCTATCTGCCATACATTAACTCCAGCGGGCAGGATGGTTTTGATGTCATCCAAGTAAAACTCTTCAATGGTGTACGGGGCTCCTTCCACCTCAAAAACATACGCCGGATTCATCTGATTGCGGATAAGAGTTCCAAAGTACTCAGCGAACTCAGCACAGTTTATGGTGGCAGACATGAGAATGACCTGGAGGGCGAGGAGAGATGGACATTGGATTACAAACATACAAATGTGTTGTGTGTTGAGTGATTATTTAAAACTACAGAAAAGTAGCTTTGGGCATATTTTCCCCAAAACGACACATTTTAGTAACTTCTATATACTAGGCAAAGGTAATGAAATAAGGATGTATGACATATAACATGCATTCTGACATGTTAAAGCAAACTTTGTAAAAATGTAAACTGTGGAAACAGCTAAACATTATCCTATAGGCTCAATTACAAATGCAATCATGTTCCTTGAATCCTGTGTTATATAAAGTGAAAGAACACGGACAAATGTGTGTGTGTGTGTGTGTGTGTGTGTGTGTGTGTGTGTGTGTGTGTGTTTGGCACACAAACCTTGACATATCTGGAATTGGAGTTAAGTAGTTTTCTGACAACCAGCAACAGAAAATCAAGTTCTTCTGTTCTCTCATGGACCTGAACAAGAGATTGCATGAGATTGAGCCCAACAGCGACTGACAGAACTGTGCTGACTGGCTTAATTTACACTCTAAACTTTAAAAACTGTACATACCTCATCAATGAAGATGTGCGAGTACTCTGTGAGAGTTTTGGACCCCACTAACTTCTGCAGTAAGACTCCTGTGGTCACAAAAATCAGTTTGGTGTGTTCTGTGGCCATTTTTTGCAAACCCACCTGAAGAGTAATAGATCAAGAAAGTTACCAACTCTGTTGTTTGTTGAACCTTCAAAATGCATTAAGTTTTAGAAAGCAGGTTACTGCATGCATCTCACACCTGATACCCCACCAAGCTCCCCAGGGTGCATTTGCGTTCACGTGCTACCCAGCGGGCAATGCTGGTGGCGCCAATCTTGCGAGGCTGAGTGACCACCAGGTTACACGGCATGTTTCTCTCTGCATAATGATCCAGGATGAACTGTGGAAGCTGGGTGGTTTTCCCACTGCCTGTTGCTCCACGAATAATGATGACGGAGTTATTCTCAATCAGAGAGACCAACTAAAAAGACACATACACACACAAAATACAGACAGTGACACAACATCACCGAATTTGTTTTTAAACATATGTGACCCTGGACCAAAGGCGTTTGATCTGACCGCAAGATAGCAGTAAGTTAGTAGACATCCCCCCTTTGTGAAGTCAGGGACAGCCTGACTACGTACCGCAGGGTAGAAGGAGCGGAAGCGCCCTTTGTTGAGCTGTTTGTCCGTTTAGGGCTACTGTACAAAACATGCCGGCGCAACATGGCGAATTCAATGTATGCCCGCTCTGTATGTACATATAAATAGCTTATTCTAAGGTAATACAAACATAACGGTTCATTACATAAGGTCTTTATACACCTCTGAAGAAATAGTTTTGTTTATTATATTGCATTTCTGTCAATAGATCCTCCTTAAAATTCCACATTGCTACTTTAAGTCGCACAGAAAAACTTTTAGTAAAAAGCCAAAAAAAATATTGTAAGGGTCAAAACGATAGATTAACAAATAGATTTAAAAACGAGATTTTTTGCACCCTCGGACTCCAGAGTTTAAAACGGTCGTATCCAGATATTGTCCTATCCTAACAACCCATACTTCAATACAGCTTAATTATGCAGATATATAAGCAAAGCAAACATATACTATGCTGATCAGATGAATGCATCTGAATATGCTTCTTGATTTATTTTAAGGGATTGAGAACGTTGGTTATGTTGTGCTCTCGTATCCTTACCTCTTGTCTGTTCTTAGTTATAGGAAGAATTGGATACTCATAAGTGGCCAGTAGAGGGGGGTTGGTCCCTGGACCTGGGGTTCAGAGGTCATGTCAAAACAGGTCAATTAATAGGCAAAGTGCAAATTACATATTTATCTGACATTATTCTAGTGGTTACAAAATAATACTAGACTTTTTGGCAGATAAACTATAGTGTGCATGTATACAGATGTGTATAGTTACTTATTTTCTCTGGCCTTCTCCTCCTCTGGTTTCCCCCATCTGATTTGTCTTTTTCTGGAGAGCTCTGCTCAGAAGACGGCCCTAAAGACCTGTAGAGGATATGTGTGTGGTTTTGTCTCGTGTCACACGATTATGCAATTCTAACATTATCTATCAGCCATACCGATGCAAAACTACTAAGTTTTTAGGGCAATCATAACCAAGTCCATCATCTTTTAAACATTTTAAGATAGCTGATAAATGGATCTGCCCACGTGTTTCATGGTGTTTGCTCTAATTAGCGCCATTAGCGACCCGGTTAGGTCAGAAATGATGATAAAGCTTTTAGCTTCTTGACACACTTTATTTAGTAGGTTATAATTTATGAAAGTACATCGGCGCTTTGTTCTCCCAACTAAAAGCAAAAGCACTCATAATGCCTTCAAGATTCTTACCTGTCCGCAGAACAAATACCGTCGGCTTCGCTTTCCTTTTTTACTTCATCTGTGATTCTGATGTTCGCAAACTGCGCCCCGACGGTGAACCAGTGCGCTATCTGTGCTGATGTTGTTGCCTGATGCATTCTGCACAATTTTACCAAATAATTAAAACATTCATATGCAGAGTTCGAAGACGACAGCTAATACGACTTGTCTACGCAAGTACTCGGTTTGCATCTTTTTTCTCCTCCAGCAGGTGGCGCGTGTGTGAGAGAAAAAAACTCACATTTTCTCAGAGGGCAATTTTCTGACGTCTGTGATTGGTGTTTAGTAACTCACAAACAAAACGAAACAGTACTTTTTATGATTTATTTATCTTTTTTTTCTCTTTCCCTCATTTTATATTGAATTAAGACTTATTGCTGTTACAGATTTTAGTTAACTATGTCTGCCTTGAGAATGATAAATAGTTAATCTTGTTTGTAAATTTGTTCATTTCAATAAGTAAACCTACAAAGTGATACAAAAACTATATATAATAAGTACTATATATATTATTTATATACAGTACAGATTATACTATAAAATTACATTAAATATGAAAGTTATAGGAGTGGTTTCCCAGACAGGGATTCTTTTAAATCAGGTCTGGGCCTTAATTTAATCAGGAAATGTAAGATGTTTTACCAAACAGGCCTTGCTAAAAACATTACTTGTGTGCATTTTGAGACAACACAAAAGCAATGATGTATTTTAAGATATGGCAGCGCAAGTTGTTTTTGGTTTGGAAAGCTCTAGCATTTATTTTAGTCTAGGACTAGTCTAATCCCTGTCCGGCAAAGCGCCCCATAGTGTGTTCTTTGAGAATATTAACCTTTAACATTTCTGTAACATGTCAGTAAACTGTATTATAGTTTGCACTAAAATATGTTGCTGTATTAACTGTAGTAACTGGATAAATTGTAGCAAATACTTTAGTATACTTAAGTATTTACTATGGTAAGACTCAAAAACACTAGTGTCTATGAGTTTTAGTAGTTTACTGTCATATTTTCATAAGGACATACCTACTGTAAAATATTTTCATAGTCCATGCCCACTGTATAATATTTTCCCAATATTGTATTCTGTATTTATTCTAACTGTATATCCTGCACTTGCTAATTGCACTTCTGGTTAGACCTAAACTACATTTCGTTACACTGTACTTGACTTGTATATGTGTAATGACAATAAAGTTGAATCTAATCTAATCTAAATACTAAAGTACACTGGATTTTTTTCACGTGGTAACTAATTCAAATGTGGGACAATTTTCTTTGATACAGCAGTCTTTAAAAAGGGAAATATTAGGCTTAATTTAAATGCAGAACTAAGACGGCCAGTAGGTGTCGTATATTTTCCACTGAGTTAGTGAATCATTTAAAAGACTCGTTCAGAACGCTAGTTTGAATCATTGTCTCCTTCGAGTCATTCAAAACACACACTGATTTAGGAGATAAACACCGCAAAAAGGCAGATGTATGTGTTCAAAAGAATATTAATGCGCATATGCATCATTTATAACGATACTACCATTTCAAAAATAGAGAGGCGATGCTACCGTTGCACCGGTATACCGTGCAATCCTACTTCACGTTTACCGTTTTATCCACTTCGAGCTTGGGGTTTAACACGTGGTTGGTCGTTTCTTTTCGAGTTTTTTGATTGGTGCAGCGCTGAGATGGGCGGTCTGAACGTCATTCCTCACAGACTCGGATCAACTTAGAGGAGGGTCTTCTTGACAAGGTTCTGTCAGACTCAGAACGTTTCAACTTGTTCAGACCTCAACCAACGTCCGACTTTCAGTGAATACCTCTCATATTCTAATATTTATATATATAAAAAATGGCTGCTTACAAGATTGTTCTCATTCGCCACGGCGAGAGCTGCTGGAACCAAGATAATCGTTTCTGTGGATGGTTCGACGCGGACCTGAGCGAGACAGGGGTTCGGGAGGCAAAGAGAGGCGGTCAAGCTTTAAAAGGTTTGTTTGAAACAAGGATTCGTGATATGTGAGACTGTTAGTATAACGAAAACTGTATGTAACTTTCCGTCCTGTGTTTTATCACCTCAGATGTTTGTAACGAACGCTTGTGTCTAAATTGGAGACCCCCGGTTGATTTGCTTTTCATATTTATATATGATTTATAGTTTAGGAATTGAAACGCCTTCCTTTTAAGAAGAAAATATAAAACTGCAGCCTTTCCTCAATGTGACGTGTGCGCTCTATGAAATCTGAACCAATGACTTGGTAGTTTGCATATTATTTACAGGAGTTTGTGGGCGGGACCTAGGATGCGAACGTGCTGTATGAAACGTATTTTTTAATTTCTCACGTTTTAAATTTCTCAACATTTCCATTGATGTGTCATTTTACCGAAAGAAAGAGATATCTTGTATTTAAGATTTTGGATCAAAACGCTTTACTTTTGCAGATGCAAGGTTCGAGTTTGACATTTGTTACACGTCGGTGCTGAAGAGAGCTGTCCGGACGCTATGGATCGTCCTGGACAGCATCGATCAGATGTGGCTGCCTGTACACAGGACCTGGCGGTTGAATGAACGCCACTATGGTGGTCTCACTGGTTTAAACAAGGCCGAGACCGCTGCCAGGCATGGTGAAGCACAGGTTAAGATTTGGAGGCGCTCCTATGACATCCCACCGCCAGTCATGGATGAAGATCAGGACTTTTACAGATTCATCAGCGAGGTGTGACAGCTTACGCCTTTTCCTTTATACTAGTACTATTGAAACCTTATTTTAAGACAGTTTAGACGGCTCAAAATTCATTTTAGTCTTAAGCCTTGTCTGTGAAACCGGGGGACAGTAACATATTCTGTTTTTAAATACGCATTATTTATATTCCTTTATATTTATGTCTATAGCCGTCATTGTAAGTCGTTTGGTTTAAGAAGCTTTAATGAGACATTGTCAAATTATAAAAGAACCTGCAGATCCAGTTTTATCTATATGTGACCATGGCAGTGTTTATAATAAAGAAAATCAGGTCTACTCATAAGTTGGTGTGCTAGTTTTAAACATCTTTGTTTATCTCTGTACATTGATGTTATGTGCTGAAACTGACGTGTGTGTGGTTAATAAGTGCTAAGGTTCAGAAAACAAAGAGCAAAGCTTATTTGTATGGAAGGAAATGTGCAAATATAATTTTAGCAATCTGGCTCTTCTGTTGGCTAGAAGTCAAGCAATACTTGTAGTAGGTCTGCTAGCATGTATTCAATACATGTATTTTATGTCTTGTTGCATGTCTGTTCTTTCTATAGGATAGACGTTATTCTGACTTGACTGAGGACCAGCTGCCATCCTGTGAGAGTCTGAAGGACACTATTGCACGAGCACTACCATTCTGGAACGAGGAGATTGTGCCTCAGATCAAGGAGGGAAAGAGAGTGTTGATTGCTGCTCATGGAAACAGTTTGAGAGGGATTGTGAAACACTTAGAAGGTATGTTAGACCTTATCTTTTAAATTCCCATGATTATGGAAAATGTGTAATTATCCAAATATTTTAAATAAGTCTGAAAATGTAATTCTCTTAATTAATGCTCACATTCGCAGGAATGTCTGAGGAAGCCATCATGGAGCTGAATCTGCCCACAGGCATCCCTATACTTTATGAGCTGGACAAGAACCTGAAGCCTATCAAGCCCATGCAATTCCTTGGAGACAAGGAGACTGTACGCAAGGCCATGGCGGCTGTGGCTGCCCAGGGAAAAGCAAAGAAATAAAGTATTTTCTTGAAATATTTTAAATTATACACAAGCACTGAATTGCTTTAAGCGGTTAAATGTTCAACAAAGGCGAGTTCTATATGAGATTGATGAGAAGTTGTGTGTACAAGTTGATAAAAAATTCATAATTACCAATATTTATTGTTTAAACCGTTTACAAGGACCACATTTTGTTTTTCATTTGTTTATGCAAGACATTCCTTTAAAGAAGTTACCACTTAAGTCTCCACTTTATTTTGACAAGAATGTTTGGTCAAGCTTTATTAACTTCACTCGGACCATTTACATTTCTTTAAAAGCCTGTTTTGTACTAAATAGGTATCATAAATCTGTTTAATTTCACATTAAACCAGTGTTAAGTTCTGATCTATCATGTTCAATTCTTTATTTTATGATACTGTAGTTATGAAGTGCTTTGAGAAAATATACTGTGTACTTTATTTTACAGGTTCAACATTGCATGTTACAGTTTACATTTACCTTTAGGCACTGTTATGAAAGTTAGATCTATGACCATAAACACTCAAAGAAATTATCTTTAAAGCTACTTAAAAGCTGTTTTATATCCCAATAATGAGTGGCGAGCAGAACCTTTGTCATTCCAGCCCATTGCCAAACTGAAAGTCCACTGCCTTGCATAGCAGGACTAGATCTAATCTGCAGGAATGTGGCCCTTCATGACTGCAGTCTGACAGCATTGCACTAGATTTAAATGGTCATTTTTTGAATGTCAATGATAAAATATGTCTCTTCAGACCTTGTTCCACATCTTTTAAATGCTTAATTTGAAAAACATTATTCTGTTCTACAAACTTCTGAAACAAATGAAGGCCACCCCCTACTCCAAAATAGTGAGACTTGGTTGCCAAATAAACAATGCCATTCTCAGCGAGCAGATCACGAAATACATCATGAAGCGATGAGTAGTAGTCTGTGTTGTAAATGGTTTCAGACGTAACTATAATATCATACTTCGGTAAAGGATTTTTCTTTTTCATAAGTAAAAGAAAAGAGTTCCAGTCCCCCGAAAAGAAGCCACAACAATCTAACAATGATTTTTGTGATGCATTCAGGGCTTTTTTCTTTGTTGGTGGGCTGCCATTTTTCTCTCCCGTCTCCTCATCATCGATGTCATCTTCACAGTTGAGAAACACATTTGGTATTGTTAGCTGCTCTATCACTGTGCTGTTATAATCCTGAAAATCAACTTTGCTGGATCCCCTCTTTAATGCAAGTATGCCAAGTATCCCCGCTCCGCAACCCAAGTCTAACAGCCTTTTCCCAGAGAAGATTTCTCCCCCCTCATCAATGTACTCAAGAAGATCGTAAGTGCATTCCCATATCTTAAGTCCACCCTCATAAACTCCAGAGATGAGATCCGAGTTTTCAGTCAATGTCTTGGCCAGTATCTCCTCAGTGTCCTCACGTTCAGCTGAAGTCCTCTCAAACACAGATTCATTGAGACACAGAAGAGGAGGTAGTGCACCTATGGTGATAGTTTCGGACACCCAGTTCTCAAGATGTGACAGTGGATCGAGCAAAGGTTTATGCTCTAGAGCATCCTTCTGTTTCTTTTGGACTGTTGGACTTGCTTCCTGAAAAAAATGCGCTTATGATTTCTTGTGACAGAAACCCAAAAATATGTATTATTCTACATAAATCCTGCATTCATATCAGCATCATTTCAAATCAGTTGTCTTCCAAAGCAGCTTTAGGAACCGATGTAAAGTTGGTTCGACGTTTGACATTTTTCAGATATTCAACCTCGGAAAACATCAATATTTCTTTACCTAATTAGCAAAATGACAAGAGACATGCTGAATGTATTAGGATAGGGACCGTCTGCAAAGCAAAAACAAAGAGCAAAAACTGTTATTTCATCTAAATGCTTCAATTAAAAAATACATTTAAAATCTAATTGGTGTCTGTTGTTTCTGGTTCAAAGAAGAACAGTTTGATGTTGGTTTTATTTACAAAACTATAGCACAAGAAAATCTATTGAAATGGAACAAATAAGAAAAAACTGGCAAAGATTTTGCAGCAAACTGAGAGATCGTAAGCATTAAAGTACGTACAATAACAAAAATTCAGTTCATCTGCACCATTACTGCGCATGTGTCTTCAAAATACACCACGGAGCATCTGTAGTACAACATACATGACGTATTGGACTGATCCAGTACGTCATCACGCTACAGGCTGCAGTGAGGACTCATATACCATGAGACTTTTTGCCCGGGTCGCGAGATGTTGCGGGAAGCTTTACAGAGTAAGTCACACAACTTCTTTTTGGTTATCTCTTTATTAATTCCATGTTTGGAACATGTGTTTCGTTTTGTTTTTGCTTTTTCGGGTACAGCTGCTTGATAAAATACAAAAAAAGTGCTATAAAGATAAATCTGACTTGACTATGTAATTAAATATTACATAATAGAAACACAACATCAATTAACATTATAGGTTTGCAGTGGCTAAGTGTGTCCCAAGTAGGGTGGCCATTTCCATAACACCAAAAAGGAGGACACTTTGCGGCATTTAGTGAGGCAAGAATAACTACATCTGGTGTACTCGCAAAAACAATACAATTTTGTCTATCATATCTATGGTATCATGATACAGTGATTCTGAAATAGCCTACTCTATTCATTGCCAGACAATTTGATCAACAACATATCTTTATGTAGACCTATGTGTAACAGAGGCAAAAAAGTGTTTGTTCACAGTATTTGTATTTATTCAAGATACTCCTGTATGACTGGTGACTGCATGATAGACTTTACAAAGCTCTGCAGCAGAGATTTTGTCATCCTGGGGTGATGTTGCCTCTCGAAATTAAGACCTAAGGGAAGACGTACCAGCAGCTCATCGGTTACCTTTATGTTTTTCAGTGCTGGCATGTCGGTCAATGGCGGCTTTCCCTTTACAACTAACGTCCACTTCACAGCGACATAGTATGCAAAATCCATGGAAAGCATCACTACTGCTTTTTGATATGAATTCGTGCTCTTCTGTCCATTCCGGATTAAATGATGTCGGACGTTTCGGCATTTTAACGTTATGATGTAGCCTCAGTTCGTGGAGGCTTGTTTACGTTTTTAACCAATTATATATCAGATATTTATTTGACACCTCTTTCAGCCAATCATTTGTTTGACCGGAGATCTTACGGCGGCAGACGCTATGCTGCTGCGTCCCAATAAAGGTTTTACAGCGCGTTTTTTAAGGCCGATTCAGAGCAACCCCGAAAAGGAGGACAAATGAGTGTCCGGCTTGATGCTGCGCCGGACGCCGGACAGGGGGCTCAAAATCCGGACTGTCCGGCCAAAAGCCGGACGTATGGCCACCCTAGTCCAAAGGGGTTAGAAATACTACATGCTCACTTGGGAACTTCAGGCCCACTAGAACACTTTGGCCAAAAAACTGGAAATATGTCATGAAAGTAGTCAAGTGGTGAAGTTCAAAGACCACAAGTGGGGTTATTTTGATCAGTTTGATTCCCGGCTTGGCGTCCTTCCAGATCCCTCTCAAATCACGTCCTATCTCTCTCTACACCTATATTTATCAAAGGCAAAAGGTTTCACGTAGTTTGCAGACGGTCCCTAACCTGCGTAAATCCGTTGCAGCGCATTAAGGAATATTTAAACATATAAGATGTCATCTGTGTCGACTTCTACGTGTTAATACCTTAATAGTATACATTTAAACTTATCCACTAAAGATCTTTTGACATTATTCGCGACAGAAAATCCTTCTAACATCCAACGTCGAAAACCAACTTTATATCGGTGCTTTAGCATATTAAGCCGGAACTAGCTAACGTTAGAATGTAAAATTCCCATACCGAGCATTTAGGTTCCACATCTTTTGCCTTGTCGTCGGTGCTTTCTTTATCAGTTGTTTCCTCTGCATTTAAAGGAATATCGAAGTTGAAACTGAATGCCATGTCTACGCTTTCAGTCGCTGTAGTGCCAGAACACGTGCGAACAGCTACAAGGTAATACTACAATTCCCATGATTCTGTGCCACTGTTTGATGACAGTCGCAAATACACGCACTCTAACTAAACAACGAGTTTTTAACAAATTATTAAAATTATTTAACAAATGTCATTAAAATGAGAAGCAATGTACAAATAAAAATAATAAACGGATAAAAAAAAAATTCAGCAAGTATTTTCGCCTTCCACTCCTTCAAACCCCAATTCCCAGAATTCTCAGCGTCACAGTCCTGCGCAGCAAGCAGGCATAGGATTAAATTAAATGGGTTGAAAACTACTGTTAGCATTTATTTGCTTCCATCTGTCACGGTTAGATTGTCTTTTAGCGGTATCATGAGTTGAGTCTATCTCGTCGTTAAGGGCAGATCTCGAGCAGGTAAGAAAACAGACTGCATATATTTCCGCGATGTTCCACCGTCGCTGTTTTGATCCAGCCAGAGCGAATTAAATATAGATACTAAATAATAGATACTAAACATCATAGATGACCTTTCATAAGATATAACTTCTATTTTGTATTTTAAGTCACCTACACATTTACAAATATGTGTATTTTTTGCCTTCCCTTGTCGTCTTAATAATCATTTTTAAGCGATAGACGCACAATATGTCCCATCACTAAAGCCGCAGTTTATAATATGGGGGTATAGTGGGGCATACTATATTCTATAAAAACCACACAGTTCCTTTTGTTATCCATTATTGATCTTAAATGTCCTTTTTCTTTTCTATTTGTTCTCAATCAATAAACAGTAGATGGGTGGTGCTGTTCTCAACAAGAATCTTTTGTGTCAGCAATGTAGAATGTCTGGATCTGTAGGTTACATTACTGGTACAATGTCTAGACTGTAATGCTAGCATAAAGTTTTTTGTGTCCACACTTCATATCTATGCAGTTATTGTTTGGAAGTTGGTTTGCCATTTATTTCATGTTCCACTATATAAATATTTTTGGTTGCTAAAAATCTTCGTATCATTACAGACTACAGATGTCTGTGTGCGACTAAGATGTCAGAAGGGAATAACAAATAGAGTGGCTTTTACATTTAGTCATTTAGCAGAAGCTTTTATCCAAAGCGACTTTTATGGGTTGAATTGAAACTCTTCTAGTAAGATTAAAGCACTGTCTAGATAGAACCACAAATCTAGGGAAAGGAGCATTAGTCACTAGCGTAACCATGCCCGTTTTGACCCAACCCATGCTATGCAATGTTTTGTAAAGTGAACCTACAATAGCCATGCCTTTTTATGTGCTGTGAATCAATGCAGTCAGTGTTAAACTATGCAAAAACACCCAATATTTGGAGTAATCCATTTGTTGTGTCTTTGTATTCTTTGTATCAGATCATCTAAGGTATCAGAAAACTAAACCATGCTTGCATTATTTGTTTGGATCAATCCATGCCAGCTGCTTTGGCGGATACTTCATTAATTAGGCTTAACACAAGAAGATCGTAGCTGAGGTAGCTGCTCATCGGTGGTATAACTTGCTTGTGCCGATATTCAGGGAATTCCTTTGTAAACGATAACAGCCTGCCTTTTACAGGGGTAGAATATGCAACCCTGTTCTACCGCCATGCACCTGCTGCTGAGATGCCTGCGGGGGTGTAGCAGGCACAGCCGCAGTCGCCTGCCCCGAAGACTGAGGCAACCTGTAAGCTACATGAAACTCATCCTCCAGTCGCTTTATTTTAATTCACTCACAAACTCTGAAGTGGTGTTTGACTGCATTCTTGAGCCAGTGTTTTGGATGGTGGAGGTTGTCACACGCTGGTTTGGAATGGTAAATGGCCAATTATCCTTTCATTATTGTATTGTTTATATTTTAGTGTGGGGAAATTGTATCTTATATCTTGCACTTTTTCTGTTTCTTTTTAGGTCTTTGTTTTTTTAGTAGTAGCTCTGACCAGTTCTGTTATCTTCATTGCATACTACTGCCTTCTACCACTGATCTTGCAAACATACTCTCCTGGCTGGATAATGTGGCACATCTGTTATGGACACTGGATAATAGTCATGATAGCCTTCCATTACTATAAAGCCACAAAGACCCCTCCTGGAAATCCTCCTAAGGTTTACCAACCACTGATATACCACATTTCAGCAGAGCTGCAGTACATTTACATTAACATTTATGCATTTGGCAGGCGCTTTTATCCAAAGCGACTTACATTGTATTATATTATACATTAGTTTCTAAGTATGTGCAATCCCTGGGATAGAAACCATGACTTTGGCATTGCTAGCGCTGTGCTCTCACCACTGAGCCACAGGAAATCTCAGTGCATGTTTAACATCATGTGTGAGCAACAGTAACAGCTCTTCTTTCATTCTATTCTTTCAGATGAAAAATGACGTCCCGTTTGTTTCTTTCTGTAAAAAATGTGTAATTCCTAAACCAGCCAGAAGTCATCACTGCGGCATCTGCAAAACGTAAGAGAATTACACATTTCTGGAACATGCATATCCAATTTGAAGATCAACAGCATATTTTACTATCATGCAAAAAATAACACACTTCTGTTTTCTTTCCAGCTGTATTTTAAAAATGGATCATCATTGTCGTATCCTTTTGAAATCATTAACGTACAATATGTGTTCTGAAAAATACACATAAGATTTTCTTGATTTACTTGCCAAACAGAGCAAACTTTTTTTAAGGAATTAATTTTTAGTAAAAATTAACGAAAGCCATAATGAAATAAGTTTGAAAGAGCCTTATTGATAAGACACATTAGATATATTGAAATGTGACTAGCAAATATTACGATAATAAAAAGGATGCCCAAGGGCCACTTGGAGACACGATTAGTTCTGCTCATGTTTAGTGATTAAGGTCTTATGGCGGTATCTTGTGTGTTTTATTCCTTAATTCTATATTTTCAGCTTGGCTCAACAATTGTGTTGGTCATTTCAATCATCGTTATTTCTTCTCGTTCTGTCTGTCTTTGACATTGGGCTGCATGTATTGCAGCATCAGTGGCCGTAATCTCTTCATCGATGCATACCACTCCATAGATGTAAGGCCTTGTTTTTTACTTTCACTTAATTTAGGATTCATTAGCTGTATCGTAAATGTGAACCTTTCATTCACTTACAAGCTTTAAATCTGTGCGCTTATTTATCTTATTCTGTATATAGTGGTGTATACAGTGTCCTCCACTATTATTGGCACTCTTGGTAAATATGAACAAAGAAGTTTGTAAAACTAAATCTGCATTGTTTCTCGTTTTGATCTTTTATTTAAAAAATTCCAATATTTCATTGAAGGAAAACTATTTGCAGTAGGGGGAATATCACATTGTAAAACTTTTGCGGAGTGTATTAAATAAGATAGATAGACACACATTCTCTTTCAGGCAGATTTGCAACATCTCCAGTCCATTAAAACTTCTTAATCGTTGTCCTGATGTTGAAAATGGGATTTATTTATTGTTTCAACCATTTCCTTTTAAATCCACTTTCTATTTTGTGTAGCTCAACAATCTTTTGCTGCACATCAGAACTATATTATTTGGTTTTATCCATTGTTATGAATGATTAAGGGGGTTTGTGTTACATAATATTGTTCTTCTGTGCAACAAGAAGTTTCATGGTGTTTCTAGTCACCTTGTTGTGCTCAGAAAATTTTAATATTAAAAGAATTTAGGAGGGCCAATATTTGTGCCCAGTGTGTATCAGAGAAAAAAAAACCCATTTCAAATTGTTTACTTTTTTTTTTTTATAAAAGATCAAAACAAGAACAAATGCAGATTTATTTACCAAGGGTGCCAATAATAGTGGATGGCATTGTATGTTCTTTCTGCTTGTGTGTGTATCATCCACTTCTTTTTTCAAAAACGTATTTTGTAGTGGGTAGCTGTTTTTAAAGAATGTGGTCTCTCTGCTATTCCATAGCAATTTAGGCACATGGAAGGGGAGAAACAGGGGGTCCCGGTGACAGGGATTGGGATGCTCATTGGTATTGTACCGTCAGAATCCACTGCTGGGAAGGTATAAGAGACCACTCTGTTTTCTGTGGTTCTTGCTGTTAGCTTGCCTTTACAACTGTTATAATGATATTAGGATTATATTTAAATTGCTTTTCTAGCAGATGGTTGAGGGAGGATTTCCTGAACTTTAGCCTCTGTAAGCTTTGCACAGCTTTTATATATCTTGCTGAAACCTTATGTTCCTTTTTTTCCGTGATAAACGTCAAAAGTAAATTTTTGAAGAGTTGAAAGATTTCTATTTTTCCAAGTAGTCCAACAGTTAACTTTAAGAATGCATTGAAAACATTTGATATAGTCATGTATGATGATACATTCATAATATTAAAAAAAGTAATATTTATTTATTCTTACAGTTTATAATATTTTTCTTCTTACCTTGACACAGATGGTTTTTCAACCTCCATATACCTATAAAGACAGGATGTTTCACAAGAGTATTATATACATGTGGGTCCTCACAAGGTAAATTTTTTGAAAAGATTATTCTTTAAGCTCCAATACTGCTTCCAATATTTCTGTAGACCCACATCTTTAATGTTTTTTGAATCAGTACAGTGGCAGTGGCTAATGGAGCTCTCACATTATGGCATGCTATACTGATCACCCGTGGAGAGACCAGCATTGAACGTCATATAAATAACAAAGAGGCCAAGCGCTTGTCGAAACGTGGAAGGGTGAGTGTGCATGTCCGTAATGTCTGATTTAAATCTGATGAGTCTAACATTTAAATCTAATATATCTGTGTAAAGCCGTTTAAAATTATCTTAAGTGAAATAGAAATCAACTTGATTTTATTATTTTAAGGTTTATCGGAATCCTTTCAATTATGGAAAACTAAACAACTGGAAGGTGTTTTTGGGTGTGGAGAAGAGAAGGTAAGACTTAAAACGAATCAATTTAAACTGTTCCTATCATCGGCTCTTATTGTTACAGTCTAATACAAAGATTTCAGCTTATATGAGACCAGTTATTATAACCATTCTGGTCTACAGGACTGTTTAAAGGTCCAGTGTATGAAATATAGCGGCATCTACCTGTGATGCTCACTCCACCCCTCCCTTTCGAAACACTAAATGGGGTTTCACACCGGAGACGGAAGGACAGAGCCACACAGTGTAGCGCCATTGTTTGTAAAAATTAACATATTGTTTTCTATGAGTGTACACACACCGACGCTGCCATCCCGCGCCTCACTACAACTGTAACTCTACAACTCTGTTCTGAGTCCTGCAGCGCCACAACCCGCCACTCGCATAGTATAAAATTAAATGAGATATTATTTGACTGAAATAATTTAATGTACACACTGACTTCACCATAAGTTGCAAGATGCATTTATCTGTTTGGGAATAACAGAAAAACAGCCCATTAATACAGAAACCTCTCGAGTCTACCACATTAATAACAGAGTTGTCCTAGACATGGCGCTTCGCAGCTCAGCGCTTCCGTTGTGCGACCCCCTTAAGGCGGCTGACACAGAACTAACATGTCGTCAAGTTTTTGCTTCTTTGCCGAAGGTAATGAAAACCTAATGCTTCATTGTGTAAGGATACACCTCTGAAGATATAGTTATGTATATGAAATTGCATTTCTGTCAATAGATCTCCCAATAATGACACATTGGAACTTTAAGGCAACGAAATTAATAGCAACAATAATAACCAGCTGTCCCCGTCTATCCTGGTGAACTTCTATCCCTTCACAAAAGAGAGCATCCTGACCACCTGTGTCACAGGTGGGTGAAAAGGGCATCACAGGGATTTCACTTCAAGCCATTGAGGACATTCAGAAGAGATGCTGTCTATGTGGAGCTCAGGGCATTCTTAAAGGGTAACTCCACCCAAAAAGGAAAATTCTGTCATGAATTACTCACCCTCTAGTTGTTCCAGACATGTATACATTTCTTTGTTCGGTTGAACACAAAGAGAGATATTTTGGAATAATGTTAGCAACCAACAGTTCTGAAACTGCCATAGTTATGCCATTAGTAATTTTTTGGTTCTGCAAAAGAAGATACTTTGAGGAATGTAGGAAAACAAACAGTTCTGGGGCACTTTTGACTACCATTTAAATTGGTAGTCAGTGTTGCTTCAGAACTGTTGGTTGCTTATATCTCTCTTTGTGTTCAACCGAACAAAGAAACTTATACATGTTTGGAACAACTAGAGGGTGGGTAATTCATGACAGAATTAAAATTTTTGGGTAGAGTATCCCTTTGAAGGACTCCTCTCATCCCGTCCACAGACTGTTTTCTCTCCTGCCCTCCGGCAGGCGTTTCAGGTGCCTCCGGACCAGGACCAGCAGACTCTCTTTATTGAACTCTGCCCTTCGCTGATCCCACTGCCCCTCATATACCGCTACACTCTCCTCTCCCCCCCTCACTGCACACCTGCTTAAAGTTTTGTTATTTGCACTACTGGACGGTTCAGTGCTCTACTGGACTGTCTACACATAACATATTTGTCTATGACCTCAGTACTAAACAAGTACTAAATGCTGTAGTATTCTGAATTGTAACCATTTTTGTGTTTTGTTACATCTCCGCAGTCATTGGCTGACACGTGTTTTCCTGCCCTCTGGACATGCCCCTTATGGTGACGGACTGACATGGGACATCCACCCTCTTAAAAAAGACATGATACCAGTCTGAGACATTACAGATCTGATTGTCTCAGTTGGTGATGGCCAACACTGTCGGAGGTGACTCTCACCCAATGTGCCATGGCTGAATGCAAACTAAAGCCCTGAAAATACGGCAAATGCAGAGCCCAGATTTACAAAGTAAAAAGTCTCATTGGAAGACTTTTGCTCTTTCTGGTCAAATGAAAGGACTATCCTTTAGGATGGATATTCTTTTTTATCTTTTCTATTAATATTTTGTAATGAAATGATGTTGACTGCTAGGAAAAACTATGAAAAACACTGTGCTTAAAGCAGGGGTTTGCAGCCATGTGGAACGTTTTTATGTGTGTAAATAAGGGTGTCAACTCAAAACGTATGTTACACAGTGTCATTATTTAAGATTTATATGATCTAAAATGCAATAGATTCTTTCCAAATTCATCTACATCGCAATAGATTTGCTCATAATTTACTCACCATCATGTTATTCCAAATCTTTATAAAAAAGTTCTGCAGAACACGAAAGGAGATATTTTGAAGAAGATTGGAGCCAACAACATTTGGTCTCCATTGACACAAAACCACAAAATAATTTCTCAAAATATTTTCCACAACATTTTACAATATCTTGTAATGTTTAAACATTAAACATGTCTTGCCACTTTTGTTTGTAGCCTTTCTTAACAATGCATTATCTTTTTGCCTGTGTGCTCTCCCTCTGCATTTAGATTTTACATTTTATCAGTAAATTAATTCCTATAATGAACATTAATGAAATTGTTTAACATATAAATCAACATCCTTGCTGTTAGGTGGTAGAATAGCATCTGTTTGAACTCTTACTGTATGTGTTTTCTAATTGGTCATTCACCCATTAAGAAAGTTAATATCAAAGATAACTAGTTACCTCAAGCACTAGTTTTGGAACAAAAAAATATTTTGATTTAATTTGTATTGTTTTATTTTAATTTGTAAATTGTTTATATTTAATATTTGGTATGTGTTTTTAATTCAATATATTAAATTAAGATTTCAATTTATTTTTAGATATCAAAATTAAGTATATTTATTAATTACGATAGACTTTAGGACATTTTCCTGAAAACAGCTTTTTTTTTGTCAAATAACATAATCAGCCCCATGATCTTTAGTTAAAACATATTTTATATGCTGACAATCTTATATTCTGGGAGTCATAATTTGTGGGAGTCATTTTTAACACCACACTGGCACAATCCAGAAGCAATGTTTGCTGATCCACACATGCTGAATCTACAGAATTATCCAGAACAGTGAATTAAACATAATCTGCCAGCTGGTTTTATAAAATTAGTTGTTGTCGTCATTGGCTGGCTTTATATGGGTATCATTCACAAAATGCATTTATTAATTTGCATGCATGCAATCATCACATGGTCTGAGCTGCGTGAGTAGGAGGGATGGGATGTTGTTATCGAATGATGCAACAAGGCACACACCTGTCCTTCAGAAATACACCCAAATACAGCACAAAACAGCGAGGTAAGATTTGATCTCCTGGCCACTCCTGTCTAAGCGGTTCTGTTTGATGCTCTTTAGAGTGAATAAATAAATTAACACACTGTTTACAAAGCTCATTTCTCATCACTGTCAGACATTGCAAAAAAATTATAATTACTGTTTACAAAACCATCAAGTATGCTTTTTACTTTTGAAGACGCACAGACATTGGATTGACTGAGCAATTTCTAGATTTCTGTTTAAATGACACAAATATGTTATTCCACAGCTTCTTTTACCAAGAAATCAAGATCTTAGCTTAGATGGGGATTTTTGGAAGCGCTTGGGTGTTCCCAGAGAAGCATTCCTTGCCTTCTGCTCTGGACAATCCTGGGATTTACTGTCACAGTTTATTTTTGTACCTTTGTCCTGGTCTTAAATAGATTTGACAGGATTAAGTTTGTTGTGAAAGTACAAACGCTTTAACCTAAAACAGTGATTTTAAAAGCAGGTGCTATTTCTTGCCACTAGATGTTATTCTGGTGACCTACTTTGATTTATATTTGTCCACTTGTTGTATTTAGTTTGATGGAAGAGGTGATGGGCGTGTACATTGGGCAAGAAAACTGGAATAAGCCACTGCACAAATGTCCCAACAAAGTCTTGCTGGATACCTAGTGTGCACATGAAGTGATTGGGTCTCTGCATGAATTCAGAAGCTGTCCAATAACAGGTTGAAGGAATAACCGTCTGATCTGACCATGGGAGTTGCAAACTCAAGAGACTATCAACCCACAATTACTGTCGTTCTGAAAAGTAAGTACTGTACACCACACAATTTGTACTTGTACGTGCGTAAAGGATCAGAAGCGTCTGTGATTTGATTTGTTTGAAGATTATTCGTTTAATGTCACACACTGTGTACAGTAATGTGTTTTTAGTTTTGAAGTACAAACCTAAAGATACTAAAGACATTTCTTGTCTATTTCTTGAATATTTTACCAGTTTCTGTTTTAGATTGAGAATTCCCTCAATGACTTAATCTTGCATAGTTGAGTGAAAAGAGGATTTTTGAGCACAGTGCAGTTGTCAGACTGTTTGGGTTTGTCTGACTATAGAATCCCAATGATACCTCAATGACATGATCACTTGATAAATATACCTGAATATTGTGGATTATTGTAGCGTGGTGTGGCTATGTGCAGTGAAAAGCAAAATAACTGATACCTTGATTTTCATTTAATTATTCATTAAACTTCAAATTAATTGTTGTGCATGGCGAAGATTTTCTCTTCTAAATTCCCATCTGGCCAGGAGTAATGCATGATGGGTAAGAAGCCACTAAATCCTGTTAAGCGGCACCTGCTTAAGGTTTTAATCTCACACACTATAAAAATTTTTGTTTTTTCTCCAACTGCTGTTAGCCACATTTATATAATTGGTAAATGTGCTTTTTTTCTGTGAAACGTCAATATTCAATAAAAATCTACCACATAGCTGATACATTAATATCTATCTAGTTCTATTCAAGAGCTTTCTTCTGCACAAGACCCTTTGGGTAAACACATTTTGCACTACAGATTTTGCATCATTAACCACGTATTCTGTAGGTGACATTTCTACATTTGTTTTTGTCTTTTGCAGGTCGCAATGAGCCTCTAAAAAAGGACAAACCTAAATGGAAAAGTGACTATCCGATGACAGAGGGCCAACTGCGAAGTAAAAGAGATGAATTCTGGGACACGGCACCTGCCTTTGACGGTCGTCAAGAGATATGGGATGCATTGAAAGCTGCAGCAGTAGCTGTTGAGTGTAATGATCATGAGCTTGCACAAGCTATTGTAGATGGAGCCAGCATCACGTTGCCTTGTGGTAAAGATAAAGAATTTAATAACGTTTCACAAAAGTGTGAAGTCACTATAGAAAAAGATGCTATCTAATATTTTTTGTACAAATTATATAGGAGTAACTATTTAATTGACTAATTTGAATATTTTCAAATATAGAAAAAAACATACACAAATTATGAGATGACTGGTGTTGCTTTGTTTTTTCAGGATCTCTTATGGAGTGCTATGATGAACTGGGAAACCGCTATCAGCTTCCTGGATACTGCTTGGCTCCACCGGTCAATCTCATCTCAGAGAGCAAAGATGTGTCTGAACAATCAGAGCTACAGGAAAAGAAAGAAAATGAGTTTCAGTTAAAGGTGCGTCTATCCACCGGCAAAGACCTCCGCCTCAGTGCCAGCATGGCCGACTCCATCCGGCAGCTGAAGAAACAGCTTCAGCTTCAGGAAGACATTGATGCCGCCTGCCAGCGCTGGTTTTTCTCTGGCAAGCAGCTGACAGATAAAATGCGCTTGCAGGACACCAAGATCCAGAAGGACTTTGTGATACAGGTCGTTATTAGTCAGCCCATTATTCTCAAATGAGGACACAAACATGAACAAGGAAACAGTAAACTCAAGACCATGAGGAAGCTTTTTGTTGTTACCGCGTTTCCTATTTCAAAGGTTTCAAAGTTTATGGAACGTTATTTTGCAATTGCACATATATCACAGTCGCATTAGGGGTAGTTTTATAAACTAAGAAGAGTTGAGAGGAGCTTGGCCTACATTATAAAGTAGAAAAACATATCATTTTAATTTTGTAAATTGATGAATTGTTCTAAGAAAATATCGGGTCTTATCAACTAATAATCTTTGATGATTAATGTGTCAAACAGTGTACAAACAGTTGTTTGTAGCTGTACTTTTACAGATAATTATAGCATTTTAAATTTCTTATCTAATGGTTTATTTCTACTCTAAATATTTGTAAATTAGAATATTTTGTGCTATAGAAATACGCAGACAATTAGATCAAGATTGTGATATAATTTCACTGTCAAGTGTCAACAGTTTTAAGTTTCTAATTATTTTTGTACTGCGACAATTATTTTAGCAGAATTCTGTCTATGTGCTGCCGAATTGGCAAAGCCATCGAAATATTTTTTTACTTTTGTATTGTAAATCTTGGGTAAATCAATTTACTATTTGGTTTGTCCTCAACATTTGTGGGATAATCCAGATTACCACAAGTAGATTGTACTATTTTATGATGTGAAATGTTTTATTAACACATTACAAACCATTTTGTTGAACCCTATAATATATGCATCAATTAGTTCCAGTATGTTTATTTTTTTAAGACATATATTGATGAAAAATAAATAAAACAATATTTCAGAAAAATGACTACGACTAATATGAATGTATTCTTTACCTGACATGTCTTGTATGATTACATGATAAAAAGTCCTAGAACAGTGAAGGTTTCACATTTATTCTTTCCCTTTTCTCTGGAAAACAAGCCAAGAAGATTTGTTAGTTTACTCTGTATCAATGTCAAATCAAACCCTTACGAAAAGTGGCCATGGTTTTACAACAGTTAAAAAACATGGCTACCACAATATATCCATGGTTACGAAAACCATGTTTTAAAAACCATAGTTAAACGATGGTTACTGTATTAAAACCATTGCCATAAGTAATCAATACTCCAGAAGACCATGGTTACTCTTGTAGCTCAAAAAATTATTAATATTCGTAAAGGGAAGTAAAAACACCTTTTGCGTGCTAAAAATGAAAGTTTGATATACAATGTCTATTTATGTATACTTATATTTTACCGTATATGGCTGTATCCATACTTTAATTTAGTAAATTATCTAGAGTGTTCGTTATTTTTCTGTAGTAGTTATTTACAACAAATCAACTTAAAAAATTTAGTTTGACATTAAAACAAATTAAATGTATTTAAATTGGAGTATTAAGCGCTTTTTGACAACACTTTCGCGGTGTGGGTAGGTGGCGCATCGCGATGACGTAATGACCAGTGCGACACGCAGGCAGGAGGCACGAGACCAACGTGACTGGGGGACTGAGAGAATCCAAATAGCCAAAATGGTAAAATCCGGAAAACTTCCATCCGGAGCAGCCCAAAAATTAAAGCGGTGGAAGAAAGGACACAGCAGCGACTCGAATCCAGAAACAAGTCGTTTCAGAAAGGCTGCGAGGAGCCGATTCTTCAGTCGACCAATAGGTAAGACTGGCCTGGCTAACAACACGTGGGTATCTGATCACAGATAAATCGGCTGCTTTACACTGTAAACAGCATCAAATTAATGCTTCTTTACTTGGGGTGACGACTTACTTGATGTCACGATGTTCGAAAAACTTTTATGAGTAAAGCAGCTGTATATTTTACAGTATTTATGTCTTACAGTATGACTGTCAATCTTTTTACGGTCTTAACATTACACACTTAGTGGTAAACTGGTCTGATTCTGTGAATGTGGGATTTATCAAACCTACGTTTTTGTTTCAGAAAAGAGTGATCTGACAGTAGATGCTCTGAAACTCCACAATGAGCTTCAGTCAGGGTGTTTGGAGAGAAGCAGTGATGCTGCAGGAGATGCCATGGAAGAGCCTGCACTCACCGAGAAAACCTCAGGGACATTCCTCAGTGGACTGTCAGACTGCTCCAACATGACCTTTAGGAAAGTACAGAGATACTGGGAGTCAAACTCAGCAGCTCATAAGGAGGTACTGCATATAAATTGGGTGCAAACATGCATCATGGAGTTGTTATAGTACAAATGTTCACCTTGAATGTCTTGAATACAGCTGTGTTTGTTTGGTTTTACAGATCTGCGCTGTATTGGCAGCTGTCACAGAAGTCATACGATCTCAGGGAGGGAAGGAAACAGAGACAGAATACTTTGCAGCCCTGGTGGGTCGATGTAATTTCATTTTTGCAGAGCACAAAATAATTTTTGAAGAACATTGGTAACCAAACAACACCGACCCTGGTAGACATTTGTCAAAATATCCTGTGTTGTGCTTTAAGTGACACGAGGGTGAATAATAACATAGTTATTTTGGGGTGAGCTATCACTTAATGTTTTATGCATTGTCAATCCACAGATGACGACTCTTGAAGCTGTGGAAAGCAGTGAATCACTGGCAGCTGTTGCCTACCTCCTCAGCCTGGTGATGAAAAGGTAAGCAGTGTTTTGTTAGTCATCAGTCTGTAACCGCTGTCTAGGAATATTTCCAATTTTCATCTTATTTTTTAAGGGTGCCTGCTGCAGTACTCAAGAAAAAGTTCTCAGACACAGCCAAGGCCCTAATGGATGTGATGTCAAATCAAGCCAGTTCTGATTCTTTGTCCTACCTGCGCTTGGTTTGTATATTCTGCATTGATTTGTACATTTTTGCACAGAAGATCTGCTGTAATGAAATGATATGATGAGGACATTTGGTTATCTTTGTTTGTTGCTGCTATGTTTCTGCACAGATTATATCCTGTCTAGCAACCTTGTTGCGGAAACAGGATCCCTCAGTATGGAGTTACCCATCAACTCTACAGATTTACCACGGCCTCCTCAGCTTCACAGTGCACGCCAAACCAAAGGTTTGTCATCATTTTGTGAAACAGACGTTATTATATAACAAATACAGATTACTTCAGGGCTTGACATTAAGCATTGTCATGTGGTTTTCCTTCGGAAAAGTACATTTGTCAAATCAAAAATTACTTTTCCAAAGATAAAGAAAATTATGTTTAATTTAAATGTTTAATTTAAATAATAATATAATATAAAAGTTTATTATTTGCCGCCTGAATTTGGTTATAGGCCTACTCTCAGTGACTGCTATTAAACAAAGGCAAGCAGTAATTATTATTATTAGTGTTAAGGCTGAAGGTTAACTTTTTTAGCAAATAGCACTGGTGCAAGAGAGGTTTAAAGTTTGGTAGCACAGGCCCAAAAGTTGTAGCACAAGTATAAATCTGCTGTTGTCATCATTTAATAAAAACATGCAAGTGCCGTTCATCATGAATAGGCAGGTAACTGACAAAAGACATTAATGTTACTTACAGATGGATAAATTAGGGCCATATCATTTTAAGATTACCTAAATTTGTTCAAAATTTCCCTTTTTTACTATAGAATGGTGGTATATTTGTCCACATAAATTACCGTAGTATACTATAGTATTTACAATAGTAAACTGCAGGAAAATTCTTAGAAACTATTGTTTTTAACTTTACTCGTGTATACCGTGTTTATTAATTTTCTACAAGATTACTACAATTTCAATATCAAATACTATGGTACACTACAGTCTTAATCTTTTTATTGTGATATGATATAATCTATATACAGGTTCGAAAGGCGGCACAGCAGGGTGTTTGTTCCATCCTCCGCGGAAGTGAGTTCTTGTTCTCTGAAAATGCCCCGAGCCACCACCCAGCTGCTGTGACCACGGCCAAATTCTGCTGCAAGGAAATAGAGCAGTCAGGAGGTCAGTTGAACACTGACTCATATCATTGTCTTATGAGTTACAATTAAATAACTAAACAATCCAAGTTATAAAAATTTTTTATGTTACTATTTAACAATATTGTTAGTATTTAGGGGATATTAATTCTGTATTTATAAACACAAAAATATACATATCTCATATTTAGATATATTTATTTATATTTACCAATAATTACAATGACATATAAATGTTCATGCATGCATGCATGTATGTATATGTGTGTTTATAAATACAAAATTTATATGCACAGTACACAGATATTATGTAAACACAAACGTGAATTCTGGATGCGATTAATCGTTTGTCAGCCCTACTGATCTTGTCTTTGGAATACTTGATTCTTATTGGTCAATCACTCCATTTAGCAGACTCGACTGTTGTTTCCTAATGGCAATGGTGTATATCAATAGACTTTTCATCCTAATAATTAAGACCAGCACTTTCTTGTGTCATTCCTCCATTTGTAATCAACTATTGAACAGTGTTTGTCTTTTTTGTTCAAGGAAACAAAGAACACACTACCACTCTCCACGTGCTGGGTCTCCTGAAGGAACTTCTGTCTGTGTTGCCTCTCAGTTCTGTCAAGTCTTGCTGCGAGACCCTCCTGCGAGTCATGACCCTGAGCCATGTGGTACGAATGTTTAACTCATACATTTCGATCTCTGTCATTATATGGGGCACGATGGAGAGATTGTAAACCCCACCTTTGTTTCTCTAAAGTTGGTGACCGCAGCTGCAATGCAGGCTTTCCACAAACTCTTCAGTGGCAAATCCAATCTTTCCAGTATGTCTGCTGAACTCAACGCCCAGATTATCACAGTGAGCGTCAAAATTCATTCTCTTTTCAATCTGATCTGTTTTACGTTAAAAGGTTATGTCTGTGTTTTCTGCATTGCATGTGTTACTAAATCATTCTATGACATTCTCACCTTCAGGCCTTGTATGACTATGTTCCTAGTGAGAATGATCTACAGCCTTTATTAGCATGGCTTGCTGTAATGGAGAAGGCTCATGTTCATCTCTCCAGGTAAAACTTGTTCAGCACATCACTAGTTTCATCTTCAAGAAGAATCTGTTCTTATTCCATCTCTGGCTTTTAGTTTACAGTGCACTCTGAGTCTCGGACATCTTCCTCGCTTGTTCAACATCTCGATGTCATGTCTCCTGTCTCCACACACGCAAGTTGTTTCAGCCGCATCTCAGACGCTAAAGGTATGGCACGTGCTGAAGTCAGTCAACAATGTCATCAGATGTTTGTCATGGAGTTTATCTCTGACTCTGTGCTGATGATTTTCTCCTTCTAGACTTTGATAAATGAATGTGTGGCTCCTCATATGGCAGAAATTGGTCCTGTTCTACCAAGCACATCATCTGGAAATGGGGTCTACATCCTTAAGATTTTCCGGTGAGCTGCTTTGAACGACTCTTGTCATGTTATTTTACAGAACTTGATGTATTGTAACATTGTATATAAACCTCTTGGTTTTTCTTCAGCACTGTGGAGGAAGGGTTGTCCTACCGTTATCATGCCTCCTGGCCGTTTGTGCTGCAAATTCTAGGCTGCTTCTACAAAGGCGCAGGAAAACAGGCTCATCCCATTATGATTAAGGTATATTCTATACAGAGCCACTTCAAAAGTTGGATCTAGAAGTCAAGACAGTCATATAAATATATTAAATAAAAATAAAATCCTTCAGATCACCCTGTCAGAGCACTTTGACATTCTGACTGACCATACCTTACCTTTGCATTAATTTCAGATGTAGTAAAAAGCTGTTCTTTTTAGAAGATGTCTATAAACTGTTGTATATGTCATCCTCAGAGTCTTCAGTCTCTCAGTGAACTCCGGGCCACCCCTCGCTTTCCTTTCTCTGGAGAACTGGATCTTGCTGTGGGTGGTGCGGTAGAAAGCATGGGTCCAGAGGTGGTCCTGAATGCGATCCCCCTCCTCATCACTGGAACAGAGTGAGTAACTGAGCTGATCAACTGTTTCTTCTCACGGTTTCAGAAATTTAGTTCACAGTTCTATCCAGATACACCGTGGATCCCCTTGCATGGAATTCGTCATGTTGTTTCTACAGTAGCCCTAAACGGACAACTGCTCTACAGAGCATTCTTTTTTTTATATTGTAAATATGTTATCCCCTTTGGCAAAGAAACGAAAACACGAAGACATCTTAGTTCTTTGTCAGCTGCCGTAGTGCTTCGAAATGGAGGGCTGGAGTGAGCTGTAGGTTGCAATCTAGATGGCGCTACATTTTATACACTGAAACTTTAAATTGTGTATTTATTTGTCGGCAGTGATGATCTGGAGTTCCCACGTAGCTGGCTGATCCCAGTCATAAGAGATCATGTGAAGAACACACGGCTGGCATACTTTACATCCTTCTTTTTACCCCTGGCAACCAAACTCAGACGAACAGGTGTGTCGGTGCTTCTCATACATGTACACATTGCTCTTCACTTGATAAAATGCTGCTTGTTGTTATTTTTTATACAAAAACAAATAATTTAACTAGGGCTGTCAGCGTTAACGTATACGATACATTCTTTTCAGATTTAACGCGTTCAAAATATTTTAAAACATTCTTTTTTTTCTGTCATCATTGTCTAGCGTTACATGACATAATCCCGCTCTTACTCATATAAAGGCCTTCACAATATTTAGGCACTAAACCACTTGAAATGGTTGTATTGACACGTCGCTTCTGGCTGTGGAACACGGCTCAACGCAACAGCGGTCCCGTCAGGTGTACACTTGGGCTAAAGGCTGTGTCAGAATCTGGCAGAAAGCGCACGAGTATTAACTTTTTTTTCGGGCTTGAATGAACAAAAACACAAGATTATGCCAGAAAGCACATTTTGTCTAGTATTCTCGCAAGCAATTCTCGTCTTCAACGAGTTAAATGAAGTCTTAAATGAATGCATAGTGTTAGGATATATAGGAAGTGCATTATAGAGTTGCTTAGAGCGGCAGCGTTCTTAAATGTGCTGCTGTTGCTTTAATGAGGATTCTTCTGTATTTCATGTATTCAGGGCCGCTGCTAGCCATTTTGGTGCCCCAAGCATAATTCCATTATGATGCCCCCCCCCCCTCTCTGTCTCTGTTGATTGATAGTGAGGTTTATACACTACATAGCTCTTCACTAGCTGGCCTCTGTCAAACTGCGTCAGGCGCACGCGCGATCAACCGGCACTGCCGTGGTGTGGATGGGGTGATATAGGATTGTTCGGCCGTTTTTTTTTTACATATACATGGCTAAAATATGCCTTAAAATTTTTAAAATTCATCAGGCTATTTTTGGTGCCCCCTCGGCACTTGGTGCCCTACGCACAGTGCGTGATGCGCGTGGTGGGAGCGGCGGCGCTGCATGTATTTAGCAGTAAAGACTGTAAAGTGTTTTGAGAACTTTATTTATTTTCTGTATATTTCCTATACCTTTTAGACAGGTAGGAAGGACACACTTATTATAATGGGTTTGATTAGTAAAAACAATTAGTATCAGTTGCAGAATTAAAGATTTGAATCTATTGACAGCTAAATTAAACATGTCACTTGATTTCTTTTTCAATCCCAGCTGAAGAACTAAAGCAGTCGGGTCAGAAACTGATGGCCAAAGTTTATCAGACACTACATATGCAGGTACAATAAATACCAGCTCATGCCATTATGTGAAAATGTTCATATTGGATTAAATGAGTAACTCTTTTGATTTATTTGGTTTTATTAACTTATTAATAATGTTGTCTTATGTTAGATTTGGACCATGTTGCCTGGATTCTGCACTAAAACCACAGATCTGACATCTTTCAAGAACATTGCCCGGTCTTTGGGTGAGGCTCTCAATGAATGCCCTGATCTCCGCCTGTGCATCTGTCAGGCCTTGCGCATACTCATCAACAAGAGTTGTGAAACAGGTCAGCCTTTCTTTGTATTTGTGCGGAAGAATATAAGAATCCTTGGAATTCTACAATATGGAAATAAAACTTTCTTGGATGCTATTGCTTTACTACAGAGGATGAAAAAGCGGAAGTAAGTCGCTTTGCCAAGAACTTCCTCCCCATCTTGTTTAACATATACAGTCAGGAGCCTACACCTGGAGCGGCGTTTGTTTCTAGGATGGCTGTCCTGGACACAATAAGAGTTTATCTGACCATCACAGATCAGAAGGTACTAATGAAGACGGATGCTTAAGAAGCCATACTGGAAGAATACATATGATTCCACAATGCTGTTGATTTTTGATGTGCTGAATATCTGCTCTTGTGTATCAGATGGTGTGCACGTTCCTGCAGAAAGCATTGGAGAGACCTGGCAGCGCAGACAGCTCGGAGTTCACACGGTAAATTATTACAGCCATTTACTATGAGTCTACCCAAAATAAAACATCTGTCATTATTCCATTCAAAATCTGTATATGACACTTTCTTCTGTGGAGCACAAAAGAAAATATTTTGAAACAATTGTTTTCTGTCCATACAATGAAAGTAAACGGAGGCCAATGTTCTTAAAAATATCTTCTAATGTGTTCTGCAGAAGAAAGTTATATAGCTTAGAAATGACATGAGTGTGAGTAAATGATGAAATAATTTTCTATTTTGGCTCAACATATCTTTAAATACAGAATTATTTGAGATCTTTTATGTATGAGAAGTGCCTGAAAGAACCAGATAGATTAGCTTCATGATGTACCTGCTCTTGTTTTTTCAGACTTGCTGTAATGGATCTGATTGTAGCAATGGCTCCATTTGTGGATGAAGCATCTATGACCCAAACATTTGAATTAATAAAACCTTTCCTGGAGGTGAAAATCTTCCCATTTGCACCTCAAACTATATTTACACCTCTTATATAAACAGGCTTCATCTAATTATTCTGCACACACGTGTGTTTTATAGAGCAAGGACTCAGGCATCCAGAAGAAGGCCTACAGAGTATTAGAGGAGATGTGCGGAGGAGAGAGAGAACCTTGTAAAACTTTTGTTCTGACTAATCTTGAGCGGCTGAAAATAACTCTTCTGGACAGCCTGAAGACCGCGTCCTCACCTGCCAAACGTGTAAGAACCCCGAGTAAACTGGATTGTAAAAACATTAACAGATATTACAATGCATGGCAGTAATATTTGGTCTTTGACTTTCTAGCCCAGACTGAAGTGTCTAATCCACATAGTGAAGCAGATAAACGCGGAACACAAGGATTTTATTATCGCAGTGCTTCCTGAGGTACGGTTGTGAGATGAGAGGAACAGTTGCATGTGACACTGTCTGAAATCAGTTTTCTTCATCAAAGCTTTATTGTTATGACATGAAATATGTGTGTTTAGGTCATCGTTTGCACAAAGGAAATGTCTGTAGGGGCCCGCAAAAACGCCTACACCCTCCTGGTTGAGATCGGTAATGCTTTTCTGCGGTTTTGTGGGAACCAGAAAGGTATGAAGATAAATCCAGATTGAACTTTTAGGTTTGTTGATGTATGGACATATGAACGGAATTAATAAAGAGTGGTGTGTTTTTTCAGATGCTGTGAATGAATATTTGGGGAATGTGTTCGTTGGACTCATTGGCTCCGTCACAATGATAACCTGCACAGTGCTGGCTCTTACACGACTAGTGTTTCATTACAAAGGTGAGAATGATGACTGTCACACAACACATTTCCTGTTATTTTGGAGTTTTCATTATGTTATGTGAAAAATAATGTAAGTGTTCATGAAGTATTTATTGGTAATTATTTTTAAGTAATTATAAATCATCTTGCTTAAAAAGAATGACGTTATACATGCGTTGTAACACAAATAAAGGATCTTTAGATATTCCCCTTACTTTAAAGTGATAAAATTTAATTTAAAGAATATTATTTTTGATTTAAGTTTATTATAAATCATTTATTGATATTAATTATTGAATGTCTTTGCAACAACCAGACTTCCAAATTCCAATCAATTCCCAAAAGATGAAGTCAAGACCCGCCCTGCATTTTCCACATTCCAGAAACTGTTTTATTCAGATATACATAACAATTTGGCAGAAAACACCACCGCAACTTCTATTTCATGTTAACTTTAAAACGATTGCTTAGTTTGTGGCTTTATTATATTTGTTGTTAATGATGTTTAAATAGTTTTATTATTTTGTGCAAGATTGTATAAAAGCCCAGATAAATGTGGAATTATTGTGTGCAGATTCTATAGATGTGACCTCACTGGAGCAGCTGTTGCATAACATCTGCCTGCTGCTCACCAGCAGGACACGAGAAATAGTCAAAGCATCTCTGGGCTTCCTCAAGGTCCTTCTCTTCGCTCTGGAAGGGAAAGTGTTAGCCAGTCACTTGACTGTCATTGTAAGTGTCCTTAAACATTCATAGTTGAACTAACATTTAAAGTTTTCAGCAGAAGAGGATTTCTCATTGCTCTCTTTTTTGCAGATGGAAGGCATCAGTAATATGAAAGATGACATGCGAAGACATTTAAGGGCAAAACTTAAGAGTATTTACACCAAATTAATTCGAAAATTTGGGTAAGTTGAGTCACCTGACCAAACATAACCATCTGTTCCTCTGATACATTTCTTTGAGCTCATCTCTGTTGTTTGCAACATCATGTAAATTGTTTTCAGCTTTGAGCTGGTAAAGAGCATGTTGCCTGCCGACCACCACAAGGTCCTGGTGAACATCCGTAAAGTGGAGGCCAGAAATAAAAGACGCAAGCAGCTGGTTAAGGAAGATGAGGATGAATCAGACAGTGAGGACGAGACGTCTAAACCGAAGGGAGAGAGGTACAAAAAGAGTGTCCAGTTTTAATGAAATGAAACGTCAGCCTTTTTGTTATTGGTAATTCAACCGACGGATCTGTCTCTGTGCAGCATTGAGGACATTCTGGCTGAGACGGACTCTGCTGACTCTGATGAAGATGAGAAGCCCAAGAAGGGTCAGAAGAAGAAGAAGGTGGTGAAGAAGAAAAGTCAGGCCTGGTTGAAGGAAGGTGTATCAGATGAACCACTCAACTTCCTGGATCCAAAGGCAGCACAGAGAGTTCTGGGTAAGAGACCTCTTTTTTTTATTTGATGGTTGATAATTGTCTTCAACAGGTTGAACATTTTAGATTTATATCAAATATGTTTATCCAGCCACCAATCCTGACATGAAGAAGGCACCCAAAGTTGATCATGGGTTCAAGGTGACGTCAGACGGACGATTGATTATTAAAGATGATGATGATGATGAGGAAGACAAAACTAAAGGTAGGAGGACATCATTTATACCAAATCCTTTTTGTTATAAACCTTATGTTGATCATTTGCCAATTGCTTTTTAGACACAGAAATGGATGATATACTGGAAGAAGCTGGTGTCAAAATGGTGAGTATATGTGTAATTACATTATATGTGTTCCTGTAACTTAGTTTGAAGAGGATTGTGTTGAATTCCTAAGGAACACTTTCCCAATTTTCATTTAAGCAGCATTTCTAGCTGTATTGTGGCCATTATAGTCCAGTGTGTGTTGAATTTCAACAAAATTAAACTTCGGGAGTGACAAAGTCATCCAACAGCAATTTGAAAGAGTGACAGTATGACAAAACACGGTCACAAAAACTGTGATAAAATCGAGGTAGTCACATAGAAAAATACTTTTAAACTTAAAATATTACTGTTGTATTGTTTAAAAATGAATATAAGCTTGTTTTCTTGGCAAATTAAGAGCATCTTTTCTGTTATTTTGTTTCTTAATTGTTAATTTTTTGCAAATAGAAACAATTTTATTTCAAATTTGGAAGAAATATTGTTAGTAGTTTACAGAATGAAATAAAAATGATAATTTTACCTAAACATATAACTTATAAAAAGTACATTCAGAAAAACTAAAAATGGTCTTTGAAATGGTCTCTTTATATTTTTCCTCAGCTGTATACTTATAAAATGTTATGAGTATGTATACTTATTGAATGCACTGTAATTAGTTTTGGATAAAATTGTTTGCCATATTCTTAAGTATAAATGTATACAATAATATACAGGCATCACCATCATGGAAAATATTGTTAAAGGTTTGTTATATTTAGGGTTTGTCTAATAATGATGTTTCTTTCTATAAAACAGAAGAAGAACTCAAGGAGGAAAATACACGACGATATGGATGACGATATGGACGTTGAACCCAAAATGAAATATAAAGGTACTACACAACAGTTGTGGTTTTATTTGTAGAGTAAACTCTAAAAATGTGCCCGGTTTAATGTGAGATGTGTGAAGATTCTTACATTTGTATTGTTGAACCTCTCAGCTGGTGGCAGAGGCATCCACAGACCTCTGGGTGGAGGAGCGGAGGTTGGCATGGAGTATAAATCTAAGGTGAGAATAGAACAGCAAACAATTTGGTAATAGTGACCAACACATGTTTCAACACACATGAAAACATGTGATGACATTTAACAATGGTCCTTAAGAAACATCTCTCTGTTCATTGCAGAAGGGACGGGGGTGACGTGAAGAAGAAAGGCAAGGTTGACCCGTACGCTTATGTTCCTCTGGAAAAAGCCCAGCTGAACCGCAGGTATAAGATGGATTCAGTCTTTATGCACTTGCGCTTTACATATCTGTGACTTTTAACAGAACCTTTAACTTTGTTCACAGGAAAAAGGCCAAACTGCAGGGCCAGTTTAAAGGTATGGTCAGAGGAGCCAAGAAAGGAGCACTCTCTGGAAAGAGAACATTGCAGAGTAAGAGAAAAGCTTGAGATGCACATCAACACGGTCCACGTGTGTTTGAATGCTGGCAGAAAATTGACTTTATCTGCAGGATAACATTATTTTCTTGTGGTTCTTCCTAGAGCTGCTGTCATTTCTCATGGAATGATGGAATTAAACGTAGACAGAAAAAATCCTGTATTAATGCTTGTTTAGGAGAATTTCCTATGGAAGCTTCTCCTCAAAAGATGATGTTTGCTGTGGTTTTATTGTAAGCAGATGGCAGGTTGATGATAGCTTTGTGCAAAATGTATTTATGTACTTGCTAAGTTGGACAAAATAAACATGTTTGTCGATTTAAGAGTAAAAATGCTTTTCAAGGTGCCTTGTTTAAATCGATTAACATCATTCAATCTAAATGTGCAATGAAAACATCACGCAGTTATCCCATGTCTCTTTCTTCAGTATGCATGTGGTAAACCCCTTATAACATTGACTAATACTATGTTTCTGTTGGTAGATGTTAGTTTCTTTAAGTGGTTTTCATACTTTTTCGTGGTAAGGACATCTTTGTGTAGAGTGCATGGTTTTGTCGCCCCCCAAATAAAGACTTGTCTTACTCAGAATGTGTATTTAACCAAAAACATGAGGAATTTTGGCCCACTCTTTGCAGAATTAATTCAGCCACATTGGAGGGTCTTCGAGCACGAACAGCCTTTTAAGGTCATGCCACAGCATTTAATTGGATTTAAGTGTGAACTTTGACTAGACCACTTCAAAACCTTTATTTTAGTTTTTTAGCCATTTGGAGGTGTACTTGCTGTTGTGTTTGGGATCACTGTCCTGCTGTATAACCCAAGTGCATTTAAGCTTGAGGTCACAAACCGATGGCCGGACACTTTTCGGATTTTCTTGTAGAGCGCAGAATTATGGCCAGTGGTCCAGGACCTGAAGCTACAAAGCACCCCCAGACCATCACTCTGCCAAAACCATGTTTGACTGTTGGTATGATGTTCCTTTTCTGAATTGCTGTGTTAGTTTTACCCCAGATGTAACGGAACATGCCTTCCAAAAACTTCAACCATTGGCTCGTCAGTCCACAGAATATTTGCCCAAATGTTTGGGGATCATAAAGATGTTTCTTTAGCAAATGTGAGACGAGCCTTTTGTGGTGTCCTTGGTCAGCAGTGGTTTCGTCTTGGAACTCTCCCATGGATGCCATTTTTGCACAGTCTCTTTCTTATTGTAGAATCATGAACACTGACCTTAACTGAAGCTAGAGAGGCCTCCAAATACTTTTTCACACCACTGTACAATACTAGAACATCAATTATTTCGATTGATGGTTTTATTTTTCTGATGTTGGATGGCATAAAATGTATGATCAATTTCTATCTTTAATAAAATGCCACAAAATCTGTGGCCCCTGGATCCACCTTGGTGGGACCCCAGTTTGAATGATTGACAAATACAATTCTAGTGTGTTTTAGATCTTATACATGTCCCTGTGTCATTCATGTTGTCCACAGATGTTCAGCAGAAGATGATAATGTGTGCGAATGTGATCATGGTCTTCTGAAGGTCACACGTCTCATCTTACTGTAATAAACTCGAATGGATCTGTCCTAATGGTCCCAGTGAGAGTACAGTGATACAGTCTCGGCTCAAGGTGGCGTCTGCTGGATTAGCTCCAGCAGCGAACACTGACAATGGCCCCTTTGAAATATAACATGATTTCCTAGCCTTTAGTTCAGAGTATTTGAATCAATGATCTAAACTGATCAAATTTAGTACAACATTATAGTAGATAGAAGAAAGAAGGCTATCCAAACAGAACCAGGTTGATGTTGTATGATGTATTCACAGCCAGCAGAGGGCACTGTTTGACTTCACAGTAAACTGGAGCTCAGAGGATGTGAAATAGACTGCATTCTGCTTTTTCACTCCTCTTTAGCCATAATATGGACGATACAGACTGTATATCACAAATGTACAGATAAGTCATTAAATAATATCGAGTTGTTCTCTTTTGGAGCTGGATTGAGGTGTCTCAGCACAGCAGGCTGAGGGATATTAGTCATAATGTGTGGATGTCAGTGGCTCTAATGGGAACATTCCAGAGCAGCCACAGGGCTCCAGGTTTTGTGGCTACTGTCAACACACTGACAGAGTATTCAGTGCATCCAGCCAAAGGAGCTGCAGTCAGAAGACCATATGAATCATGTCATGTTACATGATGTGACTCATCACCCCGCTGAGTATGAATTCTTTATGGAGCTTTTAACAGTGGGGCGAGCTTCGGGATCAGGCATCAGGATATTCATCAAAGCTTTTTGAATGGCACACAGACAGTGGCAAGCAATGCAACAACTTTATTGCATGTGACAATAAAGGCTTTGATTTTGATAACTAAACCAAACACATCTGTGATGACCACATCGGAATTAAAAAGAAAATGTTAAACGTGAGAGAGAATTCAAAGAACATTTCAATTGTTGGACATTTCTCAACTGATTGATTTGATAACTTACTGTAAAACCGTTTTCAGTTCTTATTAGGATGAAATATGAGAAAAGGATGTTATTGATTTACTCGCTTCAAAAAAAACTGGCGGAGGGAGAAAGGTTTATTTTTTATTAATGAAGCCAAATAACATTCACATATGATTTCAAGTAGATAAGCACATACAGATAATGCACAGGATGTAAAGCCCATGAATATTTTATTGCTGTATACACATGTCTATTAATTATTCTTGAGGCAAAATGCAAAAAATATATACAACATAATGTTAAGTGTCGTGTACCACTGGTTGACACGCTGTCATTTGTGTTCAAGTGCCTACCAGGAACCCAAGGCTTAATAAATAAGCGGTTTGCACTGCCCTGCAGTCATAACGCATCAGAATTTCTATTTTTGTTTTCCGACTCCACACTTTAAAAAGCTAAAACAGGGCACAATGGAGACCATACTTACTCAATACTAAAATCATAAAAAAAATCTCTAACCTTGTTTTCCATCTATTCAGACACACAAATTCACATGCTAAATGTTATATACAAACACCCAGAGTTAACATTCAAAAGTTATTAAGTGCTTTAAACCCTTTCCATCCATTTAGCCTGTGTTATATTCTCTGCCACCATTTTATTGAATGCAGAGCATCTCTTTATGGTCAACACATAAACAGATAAGTCACAGAACATTTGATTCGTTCCAAATAAACAGACCAAATCCAGATCAACAAACCTACAATCTGAAACGGTGGGAGACCAGTGGCTTTAGTAAATATCACAAATTTGGATTACAAACATTCTCAAGGCCCTCCATTGTTTTCAATGGCTGTTCCCAGGGCAGGGAGGGGGTCGAGACGGAGGGGGTCCACGGGGGCCTGGGGGTGCTCGGGCCGGTGGAGGTCCTGGGGGTGAGCGGTTGATGGAGGGTCCCCGGGATGGTGGTCTTGTGGGCGGAGGAGATATGGCCGGCCGCATCAGTGGCTGATGGTCTGGAGGGGGCGGCGGAGGTGAAAGGTGACTGTGTGGTGGTGACCTTGGCTCCTCTGCTTTCAATCGGGTAAAGTTGATGCATCGTCCCTGCAGTAATAGGACAGATGGCTGAATCACTATCAGTTAAAAACAGAAATTCTACTGCCATCACTTTTGTCCTCTCCAGGAATAAAACAAAGGTCAAACTTTGTATTTTGCATTGATATGCTGTTTTTACAATTCAATATGAGGGATAAACACCAGAGGTGACAAGTTGGAGATCTTCTCTGTGAAATGCGTGGGATTCGAAAACAGAAGCTTGAGATCTGCTGCAGCTGATCCTACTCTGCGTTCTCTTGCTAGTTTGCTCGAAATGCCCAGGAGATGAACCCACAGCTCTTCAGACATTCAGAAACTCAGCTGTCAACTGCAATTCTGTCCCTAAAATCATGGGGGTGGGGTTGAAGACTCGCTGCAGAGAGCGTTAAGAAGAATAGCTATTTGTAAAAAACAGTGTTGGAGGGCATAGTGAAAAGGCTGGACTAGGAGAAAGCATACATTCTTAAAAAATGAAGTGATTCATTGTTGTCAAAAGGGCTTATATTATAGAAGGAACTAGGAGTTTGGGGTTCAAATTTAGAGAAAGACTGACCCAAGCCATTCAAAACTCACTTTACGCCTCATTGAGTTAAAAAAATGAAACTCCGGATGACTCCACACCCACTTTTGGTGATGGAGTTCACAAGGCTTAAGAAATGTGATGTATTCGTATGCAAGTGCATTGAGACCAAGCATCTAAACCTTACCCCTCAAACTCAGAACACTTGGATACATGTTTATAAACGGAATTAATCATTTTACTTTTATTTATTTATATAACATTTATTTAACAGCAATAGACTGTTTTTATTCTGTATACATTCATATTTTATTCTATAAACGGTGGTTCTTACGTTTAGATATTTCATTTAAATTGGAGTGAAAGACCAGATCACACCTGATTTTGCATGTGCAAACTTTTTAATTCCATAATGCAATATACAAATGAGACAAATAAGGGTGAGGATATAATTCAAATAATAATAAAAATATTATACAAGAATCACATATGTGGTCAGTTTGCCTATATCTGCAGTCTAATGCTATAAATCTCGAACAAAAGGATGGGAATATTTACTGTCACCGTTTAGCTAGTGGCCTTTAAACTCTCCATCTGTTTGTTTGATACACGCTCAAACAGCATGACAGGAGCTGGCGCCCCCGTATAAGCTCTCCTTTCCCCTCAAGTGAAAGTAATTCAAATGTTTGGAGTTGTGAGAGATCAGAGCAGGACATATATTTATTTATATTGTGCTTTTTTGTTAAAGATTAATACAATAATTGCTTTGGGCATTCTTGTGATTGATTTTCATGCGAATGTTTGACTCCTAAATAATATTTTATTCATTTAAAAAAAAAGTCACATTTAATATTGATATTTACACAGTAATTCCCACAAGTAATATTCTTTATACTCGCGTCTTAGGATTTTCCCAAGCAACGTGGTGCATGAATATAGAATTTGATCTTGCTGACGTGCATTTATAGTCATTTTTAGTCAAGACTCTAAATGTGGCTTATATAATGCAAATTTAGAGTCAAAACTTTTTGGATTTGCATTTAACTTTTACTAACGTGATTATTTATTTTTAACTATAGGCTTATTAGAGTTTATATAATAAAATATAAATTTAAAGAATATACAGAATAAAAACATATTTTTATTTCTAATTCATGCATAGAAATGATTTAACAATTGCTGTTAATTTTTTTTTATATAAAAATAAAAGTAAAAAAACACATTCATTAATTCCGTTAAGAAGTATTCATGTATCGAAGTGTACTGCGTTTGAGGGGAAAGGTTTAGATGCTTTGTCGCATCTTGCAAGAAAGGTGAAACCAGCCATTGTGGTTTAACACACTGAACATAACATTTTACATCCATCAGCACCATGTAAAGCCCACAGAAGCTTGTAGCCTTCTTGAGACCATCCACAGTGATTAAACAGCATATGGCCAAGATTTCTCTTCCTCTCTCCCTGCAATCACATCTGCACAGTATTCATGAGTCTCCATTCTCATTCGGACCATATGCTCACCCTTGTGTGCGCCTGTTGCTGTGCCGCTCACCAAATTGTCAGTTTCGTCACACACGACCGGCAAAGTGATGGCTGTGCCTCCCGGCCAACAGACCTGAATCATTCATCGCCACCCCCCGCCAACCTGACAATGGACTATCACAATAAAACCCGGCTGAATTGGCCCCATGTCACGTTATGGGGCTCTCCGTTTAATAAGATGTTAAATGAGACCACCAAGTTTCGGTTACATGAGGGCAAGAGTCTACCGTAGACCTCTGTGACATGGAGAACAATTCAAGAGGCAAGTCATTCAGCCTCACTCATAAATTATGTTAAAAAGCCACTTCCTTCTGTTAACCAGAGCCTTTCTTGTCACAACTTTTACATTCCTGCAGGTCACAAACACTCTCTATCCCACAGATTTTCGGATGTTAATGGCTCTCAGACGTGAGGGGGCAGATAGTGACCATGTGAGGTGAGGCTTGTAAACTGGGGAGACAAAAAGACCAACAAAGATATTCGACAACAAGAGCTTCTTTCTTTGCACAACAACTATAAGCAGGCAATAAAGCAAGGCTGTCACCACTGCATCACAATGTGTGCGCTGGGGCTTATGGGTAAAGAGTTTGACCCTAGAAGCATCTGTGGAACATTAGTTTAGGTCATACACGTTAATGTTTAGCATTCATTCATAATATAAGGGAGCTGGTCGGAGTTCAAAGGGGGTAGGAGTTGAAAGCTTTAGTTTATAACAATAAGAATGCATTGGTGCTCATTAGGGGTCACTATATACCATATCGTTATATAAATAATCATGATTATTAATATTGTCTCAATACTACACATATCATAATATTGTAAATAGTTACCTAGAGCTAGGATCAGTAGACATTACAATTAAATAGGCGGGGGTTAGCGTTTAACATTGAAGAAGTAGTGCGCCCCAAAAACAAAATTTTACATTTACTCCCATTTCAAAACGGTTTGATTAGCTTTCTTCTGCAAAACATAAAAAATTTTGGTAAACGAAAACTGTTGGTCCCCATTGACCTGCATTGGTTTGTGTACATACAATAGAATTCAAAGGGAACCAATGGGAACCAACAAACATTCTTCAAAATATCTTCTTTTACACTTTGCAGAAGAAAGAAAGACAGACATGTTTAAAATGACAAGAGGGTGAGTAAATGATGACAGAATTTTAATTTTTTCACTTTAAAAGCCTCTGCATCTTTATACTTGTATTTTGAGTCTGGTTCAATAAATAAACAAAATGAAACAGGAATTCAACTGATAACATCTATTTCGTATTAGTAGATACCGTGATAATACCAATGGGTACAATATTTGTGTAGTTAAAATCTTTTATTGTGACAGCACTAAAGGCAAATGTATAATACAATTATTGTTAAATATAAACAATAGCGTTCTAAACCAATGAAATGTCTGAAAAACTAATCAACGTACAAAAAACTAAAATGTGTTAAAGTTCAGTTACGGGCAAAGAAACAGTCAAAAGATAGAAAGAATGATATAGCGAATGAATATCAGACTTCGACAGAAATCAAGCTGTCTGTATCTCACCAGAGGTCTTGTTTGGACACAGTGATCCATTTGAGTCTAGACGAGCACAGCTCATAGTGTATTGTTTTGCAGGTGGGCATAAAGCACACAACAACTCAAAGCTCCCTGAATAGCACAGCTGTTTCCACCCAAACCATCTCTTTACATAGTCTGCCGCTTCCACCAGCACCTTCAGAAGCTTACACAGAGCAGCTGGACTCGGACGCTCCCTCAGACAAGCAGATCATTATGAAGCCGTATAGAATAAAACCAGAGTAAATCAGATCAGACCATCTACTGCGGACAGTGAAGTTACAATAGGATCATACTGTACGGCCGATACGCTGTGGCCAACATGAAAGATGCCTTTCATTGCCGCACAGATGTGTTGCCATGACACGGCCTGTGCTGATGGAATAATGCGGGCTGAAGAGAGAGCAGAAACTGAGCGACGTCTCTTACAAAGACGGCAGAAGAATGAGAGACTGTGCTCGGCCACACGACCGTTCCATGTGGGGAGGAATTATGAGCGGCATGAGAATACAAGAACACAACGCAATTAGACTGCTATTTCCTGTCTGGGATGCGGAGCATGCTCAGTGGGGATGGGAAAGTTACGCTGTCTTGAGGGTTGGACCACAACACGCAAAGGAAAAAGCATGAGGGTGTTTCTCTGACTAAAGGAAATTTTAACACTAAAATTGTGTTGAAACATAGACTTGTTTAACAAAACCCCTAGTAGAAAAATAAATAATGAAGGTACCCCTGTTTTGATATGACCACATAACTAACATAACTAATAAAGTCACTCTTGTTATTTTAAACCTGTATGTCTTTCTTCTGCAGAAAACAAGATAAGATATTTTAAAGAATGTTGGTAACTGAGATGGTACCCATTCACTTTCATTGTATGAACAAAATTAATGTCAATGGGTACCGCCGTTGTTCTGTTACCAACATTCTTTGTCTTCTTTTGTGTTCTGCAGAAGAAAGTCAAAAAGGTTTGAAATGACAAATGATAACAGAATCATTTTTGGGTGAACCATCGCTTTAACAAAACCTTGAGAAATCAAATCACAGTCAAATAAACCCATCAATGCATTATTTGTTCATACTGTCATGGATTGGAAATTGCGTTGACCAGATTCTTCCAAGCTAAAAATCACAAACTAATCAAGAAAACTTGGAATGCAACAACACAAACTCTTTTAACGTAAACACAGAAAGTAAATTGAAATCAGTTCTTTCTTTCATTTGGACGTTTACAAATAACAGACCGAAGATAGATTTAGTTAATCGAATAAACTTAATGAAGACATTAGAATTAAGACAAAGAACGCTGTTTGGAATATGGAACTGTTATGGTTGTACCTGATCTCCAGGTTGAGGTCTCATGAGTGACACCTGGTTGTAACCTTTACGGAAAAGGGCCCACAAAGCATCCAGCTTTCCCTTTAAAACAAACAAAGCTGTTGCACTAAAATCTTTCAAAAATTGGAATTTACCATCACAAGATGTCATGAAATTCCACAAATGTAAGTACAAAACCTTTGTACCTGTATAGGACTGTACCACTTTCTGTGGTGGGCAGATCTGTGTGCATCATGCCGTCTGGCTTTTGGTTCATAGGGTTCATATTCCTCCTCTGGCATTTTCACAACGGCATTCTTTGGCTTTTCTAATTTAGCTCCTTCCTCAGTGGAGCCCTTGTTACCCCAACGGACCTACGCCCAGAAAAACAACATACTTAATAATACATTCACACTATACCAACGTGTTACTAAGTAGTGCATTTAACGTGCAATAAGAATGAAGCATCTATTTTATAAAGGACAATAATCCTCGGGTCTTTCATAATAGCTACTGTTGGAAGATAACAGGAGTAGATCTACAGGCACAGACGTGTCTAGCTCTGTCATATGATCTAGTTTTGGCACCAGACAGACAGCGAGCATTTAAGGTCACAGTGATGTGTTCTAAAGGCTCGAGGGTTCATAACATCACACATCCCATGTGGTCTTTATTCCCCTGTAGCCTGTGTTAACCTATGATCAAATGAAACCCTATATGAAGCTGCATCACACCCTGTGAGCACAACAGGCGACATCACCTCCATCCTTTTGATTCCGCCCACTCCTCTTCCTCCATAGTAGGATGCATCTACTGTAGGCCATTTCTTCTTGGGCATGCCATCTTCATCTTCAGAGTCCTGAGAAGCAAACATGCAATCTGAACCTAAAGATTGTAGCAAGTCAAAATACAATTGGCATATAGGCCTACTGTAATCAATGCAGGAAGGACAATGCACAAAACACTGTCTAAACATTAGTCTACATAGTTAAAATAAACACAAAGATGCAGTCAAGTAATGCTGGCCACAAAAGCGGCGACCGCATTGTGTCATCATATCAAAAGGAAACTTCCGTCCATAGAAGCCCCTGAGACAGAGCACCCCGTTTACACTCTCAGTGTTAAGAGCCACAGATGCACACTCTAAAGCTATTTGCACAAAGCTCTTTTATTTGCCATCAGCCTCGGTGACTGCTTGCCTTTGACCTCTTGTAACAAAGCAAACACAAGAGGATCATTATGAGGCTTTCCCTGCATTATGCCATTCAGTCTTCCTGCAGTTCAGCCCGTGGTCCCCACTGGCCACTTGCACTGCCCGCCTGTCTTTATTTTTCACGGCTGCAGTTTTCCTCACTCACTAGTACGGTTTGCTCAGACTGAGTGTGTATCTGAGGTTGAAAATGGCCTTACATGGTAACGGACTGCTTTTAAAAGCATTTACACTCATAGCTTTCACTGGCAGTGAACAAATATGGTTTGCAAGGGATTATGGTATTTCTGGTACGCAGTTGAATTTTTTTAGCGGCCTGATTCATATCGACTGTAAATTGTTTTTGGCTGTTTTCACACATAATAGGAGAGAAATTTAGACTCACAGGCTCAGGCGGCGGGGGTGGAGGCGGATCCTTGATGACCTAAAATAGAAACCAATATCTGTAAAAGAATGTAATCTAAGCACAAAATAACATAACACTATAAAAGCATCATAATGCATAGTGCAGTATGAAACACAGAATAGGGCTGTGCAAAGTGTGATTAACGCCAACATTTATTTTATTAATGTGAGGATGTTAATAATATGAATTGGGTATCTCTGGAATGTCTATTGTAATGTATACCACAGTATCTACTAACAAAATGTATTGTTATGTTTCATTTACTCGTATACAGTAATATAAACTGGTAACAACATGTTTAGACAATTAAGACACACTGCAAAAATATATTTAATTGCATATACTTTGAGAGATGTTTAAACTTTTTCCTGACTTGGAAGATTTAAATGTGCCATTCAAAATAAAAATAAATACAGTATGTATAGTTTGATCATTTTTGGGGTTGAAACTGAAAAGGACGTACCACAGTACAGCACAGTGGCCAGAACCACCACATGAACACTAGACCCACCAACAGAGAGACCACCAGTAATGAGATGAGCAGGATGGTCCCATCAAACTGTGTTCAGCGAGAAACATACATCTTCGTGAGTATTTTTTGCATAATGCAACAGAGCTGTTTAGTCTGTAGTCCTAAAAGCCTAAACAATTCCAAAACATTTGCGAAAAAATTTGACTCTTTAATGTATGTTGTAGAACGAAACCGGACAGTCTGTTTAAATTATATTAACCACAGACCTTATTTTACTTTACTACTGACATTCAAACCATAAGAAAATGAGTGACATAACCATTCAATTACATCTACCTGTAAGAGTTCTTAAGATTTAAGTTTCTTGCAACAGGATCTAGGAGATTAAATTAGGTGTTTTAGATAACAATTAAAGAGGGAAACAGGTGTTCAAAGAAACAAATTAAACTTACGTGACAAAACCGGACTCCTCTGATGAAAGAAAGCAGAGGAGACCTCAAAAGAGTAAACGAAAGAGAAAGAGGAAGGAAAAGATGAATAAAAAATAAGTGGTACAAATATTCAGGTGTCAGGTGTTGCTAGACAGATCTACTCACACACTCGGTGGTGGTGATGTGCACTGAGCTTGTGATGTAGGACAAACCCTCATTCATGCTGACCTGCAGATATATCACCCTGCGAGAGAAAAGCAATCACACCCTTTGAATAAAGCAAGCTCTTCACATTCCTCTGAGGGACATGTGCGAGCTTGTAATGGACTCATTAAATTAGATTACATTCAGCATTTTCTTTTTATCGTGTGGAATTTGGAGCCAGGGTAAGAAAATGGTTCAACTGTGGTAAATGTTTGTTTGACACAGCCGCTTAAAAGACTTCCAGTGCATTCCTCTTGGGCGGACAGCTCCGACCCACAGAGACCAGCATGCTCAAAGCACGTAGGCACAGGAACTCGCCAGATAAGCTCTATCTTAGCAAGCACAACAGAGCTGTGCATGTCAAAACTTTGAAGAACAATACATAAAGTTATTCTCACCGGAGATTCCAGAATGTGATGTGGGAAAAACCTTGTTTTGAGAAAGAAGGAAAAGTATGGGCTTGTATGCGATGGCTCATGAAGACTTGCTTATCGACATCAAAATCAATGATGCCATGTTCAATATTTTCGCGTGACAATTTCTCAGGGAACTTCCATGTTTGGCTCTTCCACAGGCAGTCAGAGCGCTGATCTGCTGGAAGATGTCACACACATTTCTTGCTGAAAATAAGTTACTAAAGGGGTGTTGCCCCCCATCCCTCCTCTGTCTTTCATGTCTGTCTTACACAGCCCTTCCAGTGCCACTCTGTTGGCAAACTGGGGGAGGGTTTGAAGGGGGGCACAACAGGAAGAAAGGGGGGAGGGGGTTACCGGTGACAGATCCATCTCCTTTTCCATCAATCAGGAGGCGACTGGCTCTTTTTGAGCACGTCTTCAGAAGGCCTCTCAGTCACCACGTGTTTAAGTGACAGCGATGACAGCTTTGTCCCACGGAGGAGGAGACGACAGTCTGTGCGATTTGCCTTTTCTAAACCCCTCAGAAATCAAGAAATACCAGATCATGGACTTCTACAATGCAGGACATCATTTACTCAACATTTAAAGCGATAGTTCAACCAAAAATTCTCTCATCATTTACTCACCCTCTTTTCATTTGAAACTTGTGTGACTTTCTTTCTTCAGCAGAACACAAATGTTATTTTGAAGTATGCTGTTAACCAGCACCCATTGACCTGCATTGGTTTTGTGTTCATACAATAGAAGTCAATGGGTGCCAGTGCTGTTCAGTTACCAACTCTCCAAAATATCTTATTGAAGATAGAAAGTCTTACAGGTTTGAAATGACAAGAGGGTGAATAAATGATGATTGAATTTTTGGATGAACTATCCCTTTAAGTTCATATAACCAGATGATAGCAAGAGTCGCTATTAATGAAAAAGTTTTTTTCTCCATTTAGGACCCGTAGATTACAAGCAATAGTTAGCAAAAAAAACTATTAGTAATTGGTCTCAAAACACCAATCTCAAGGAAGAAACAACTTATCTATGTATGCACACTGACAAGCTGCACTTCCTTATTAAATATTGATTTATTACATACATTGTTGCACATAAACATGCTTGTATCATTAAAAGATGTATTTTTGTCTTAAGGTATACAGTATACCCAAGACCAGAACTTCCAACGAACCATGGTAGATTCAATCTAATTATGTGTTAAATAAAATTTATTTTGCTGACAAAATCCATCAACGGGACATGGAGGAGACTCAAACTATCTCAAGGAATCTTCCTGACACGAACAAGACGTATGAAATCCTCAAGGTGTCTAGAGCCGACGGTACAAATCATTACGCCAACGGTAGCTCATTTGCTGTGAAAGGCCTTAGAAGAAACTTGTAGTCACTCTTGAGGGCTCTGCTCTGGCTCCGTATTTCACTGTCTGTTCTTTTCTTTCTCAGCTGAGAACGTCACCAGAGCCTTGGGTTAAAGCGCACGCTCACTGAAAACTTCACGCAGGTCATGCCCACGGTGGCTAATCTTCCGTGCAGGCTAATTATACGCTCATCTCTGGCTTTTTACACCACATGCCTGTTGTCTCCACATGTTAGGGTGCGTAGAGATTGACAGATAAGCGTAATTCTTCATGACATTGACCCTAATTTTTCAAGGGTACCAACATGTAATGCATAAATATGACAGTGTGAAGAGCACCTACTTCCCAGTCTCATTTATGACCGGTGCTGGGCAAAGGAGCAACGTGTCTTCAATACTGACTGGCCTCTCATCTGCAAAAGAATAGCATGAAAATATTTTTCGATCTGATTTCCCAATATAGTCATATAAAACAATTTACTGAGTGTATTTACATCATCTTTTTAGGGGCACGTGAAGCTTGCAATGTAATATAACATACCCAATGTAACAGTCTCGTTGATTTTAAAGCTGCACAGAACCTGTTTGATGTTTCTTGCATGTAAAAAGCCATTTCCCCTGACAACGACTTGAAATGAATCTTAGGAGAAATTAAACAAGAACACATTTATAAACATTTCAGAGGGTTTGTTTATGGCACATTCAAATTAATGTTTTGTGAAACAAATAGAGAAGTGACATTAAAATAGAGAAAGACATTAAATACTTTTTTATTACTGATATGCCTTTATTATTGTAAGCCCCCTCTAAGGCTATGCCAGATCTCCTGTGGATCTTTGTGTCATGCAGACCTTTTCTTACATATACTATAAAATTATTAAGTATGCTTAGCTGGAGGGCTTCTTTTTCCATCCTTAACCTTTCAGGAACACTCAACTCAACTTGGCAAAAAATGCATTTGCTCCACTGGTGCTAATAATAAAAGTGAAGAGGTTCACAAATCTCTTGGAGTCGTGTAGCTGGGGGTGCTGCGTTGGTGGCCGAGAAAGCTGGCTTCCTGACCTTTGAGACCCCCGAGGGGATGCCGTAGACCTTCTGACGGCTGCTAAGCAGCATATGTTAGAGAGAAAAACATGCTCACTTAGAACCTGTCTCAGTGGGCGTCAGAGGACACGGAGTGGATGTGACCTTACTGATGGCATCGAGGGCATCCGTGTGTGTGTTGGACAGAGATTTGAGGGCATTTGAGTGAATTCCCTTATGTGCCTGCCATTCAGTTCTGAAAGATGCTTCATCGCAGACAATTATGGTTTTTAAAGTTCAAAAGATAAAAAATATTCTGTGCAGTGTACCATCAGAAAAAAAGGTCAGGGACAATTTAAGAAACACTACCAGCTCTTTCCTATACGAATATGTATGTATACAGCCGCTGAGAAATTAAGAGACCATTCCAAATTTTCATTCAATCAGCATTTTTACATGTGTTGTGGCCAATTTCAACAAAATTAAACCGCAGGAATGACATAAAGTCATCCAACAGCAAAGTGAAAGACTGACAGCATGACTTGACCTATACAAATAAAAAGGTTTTCATAAACTTTTTTTACTTTTCCTAAATACATGTACAAATATTACTGTTGTATTGCTTATTTTTTTCTTATTTGAGATCTAAAAAACATTGACCTGTTCATTTTCTGCAAATAAATATATATATTTGAAATTTTGAAAATATTATGTTCACAGATTGAAACAAAAATTATTTTACCTAAAAAACGTAAAAAATAGTCCCTTTCTGTGGCTGTATATATATTTTATATACATACATATTTTTGGGAGAGACTATATACAACTTTTTGGCATTAATCAAAGTCTATTAGTTTACCCAAAACATATTTTGTCTTCTATATAATATTTTCTTCTGTAGACCATTAAACTACTTTTATGGTGCATACATAATTTGTGGTCAAAGGTTTCTGGGTACCATTTACTTCCTTTCAAAAATCTGTGAAAAACATTCAAATGTATCATTAAACCTTTAGCATTAACAAAATGAGGTTCTAGTGACTAAGACAGAATTTCCATTTTACTCATTCAACTGGAAACAGGCATGTTGTGATATGCCAATGGTTTCTCTAGAAAGCTATAAAAATCCTTCATAACTACATAATGCATGGGAAACATGGGAAACGTGGGCAACGAATATTCTCCGTACAAAAAATCCCCTTGTCTTTTCATAGAAAAACAAATTCCACTCCCATCCAATTAACCTGTCATTTCCTCTCTAATTATCCTAACCCTGTCGGCCATGCAAATGCCCCTCTCCACCCCACCTCTGTGTCTAAATTTACCCAGCTCTCTTGCTCACGCCTGCTTAATGTGACGTCCGTGCAGCCGAAATGGCTAATTCCATTTAATTTTGGAGTCCGGGCATCAACATCTATGTCCTTTTCTTCCCGTGTTACTGTCAGACGTGGTGTGTCGGGTTCTGACAGGACAGCGCAGGGGTAAAAAGGTCAACAGTGGCTTGGCAGCGGGCAGTGCTGGCAGCGAGATGGTGGTCAGGGGCTGGTACGCTGTTGGCTCGTGCCCGCTGCGCCGCGCAGGAGAGCTGACGCTTCCCATCCACACCTGATAGTTTGATGGGTCAGGCTGTTTGGAGCGGAGGTGCCACGTCCGAGTATGGACACTTCAATCACTGCTCAAGGGGGGAAGCGGATTAATCAAAGCAACGATTGCTGTCACGTTTGATGACTGGACCTTCTCTCAAGACAGAAGTGATGGCCTGTTTGCAGGCTGCGTGAGCTGGTCACTTCTCATCAGTTTGATCTCCTGTGGAACTGCCTTTACATTATAACTAAACCAAACCAATGATGGGATGAAATTATCCCCAAAACAAACCATGTTGAGATGCGGACATTGCTGTGCATGAACATGATACAGATTTTTTTCTTATTATATGTATATTATTATATTTTTTTTATAGTAGCTCATTGATGACACTGGTGCACAGTGAATTACTTCCAGAATGATTTAATAGTATAACAATACGTTTCATTAATTAAGACATTCATTGTCATGCAATGTTTCCATTATGGATTATGTTCATTAATCGTTATTATGAACGGTGTAGGGTCATTTACATTCAATCTACATTTGTCTGGGTCTAATGATTTTGAAACCATCACAAAATTATTGTAAAGTCTAACGCATAGGAATGGAAAATATATCTTCCGTATCTATTTTCATTATCTTTGACATCAATAAGATACAATTTAGACTTTAAGCAAGTAGACATACTGTACATGTCCTCCAGGAACCATCATTCTGAATTATATTATATTAAACAGATTAATACAGGAGATGGCAACAAAGTGGATGTGCGAACAGACTTCAGGGTTATTGTTGTGTTATCCGCTGTTATGTGCTAGTGGTCACTGCATACTCTCTCTCTCCCTCCGTGTGCTTCAGGGTTTGATGTCTCGCAACGTGACAGAGAACTTATTGTTAAGAATGCTCAAGTGAAATTAGAGAGCTGTGCGTTTTTTGCCTGGCTGGTTCGTCTTGGCCTAGTTTGCCACATCAGATCTGTTGTCTAGCGGTGCTACTGCCAAATAGCTGCGCTGCAGTTCAGCACCGCCTTTACCAATGAAATGCCCATTTGTTTAATTGGCTGCAGCTCAGCAGACAGGCCTGCCACATTGAGCACTGGTGTGTAGGCCAGAGAGGATGGATGTGGCTTGACATGACCTTATTAGCATGCACTTACTGCGCGAGAGTGCACTTACTGCGCCATCTCCCCGGTGATTCGGACAGGCGGATTAGCTTCGTCCAGACATGATCCATTTTCATTTTCTTGCAAGAGCAACTCGCAAGCTACGATTAGACCGCTTGCCACTTTCTCAAAATTAGCACAGTTAAAGGGATAGTTCACCCAAAAATTTAAATTCTGTCATCATTAACTCGCCATCAAGTTCCAAACCTGTATAAATGTCTTTGTTCTGTTGAACACAAAGAAATATATTTGGAAGTAACCAAACCGATCTCATCCCCCATTTACTGCAATAGTAGAGAAAATAAATACTATAGGAGTCAATGGGGGATGAGATCTGTTTAGTTCCTGGGATTCTTCCAAATATCTTTCTTTCCCTTTCCGTTTAGCATAAAAAATAAATGTATCCAATTTGGAACAATCTGATGGTGAGTAAATGATGGAATTTTTCATTTTTGGGTGAAAATTCCTTTAACAGGACTTTTGTGTAGTATTGTTTTCTTGATAATGTCTAATCACGTGATTTTTTCATACATCATGTTAAAAGTTGCATTATGATAACAAGGAATACTAAATGACTACAGTATATGTAATGTAAAGATTCTTATAATCTGCATGTCATGTAATTTTTAAGATCAAATATTAAATTGCTTGACAGCCCTAGTGAATGCATTTTAATGTTTTCAATTCATGCAAAGAGACAATGTGAAATGGTGAGATCAGTCTTACCACCAGCGCAGACACTGGACGGTTCAGCTGCTAAAATCTCGATGCAGGATTTCTTGATTATCTATATAGAAAAGAAAAAGCTTTTAATACTTAAAAATGAAAATCATAACCCATGAAACAAAGAGACTCACTGAATCGATCACTCCTTCAAGTGCCTGGAATCCTCCGATCACAGGAAACACATGCTCGATGGTGTCCGCAATTGTGGCAAGCTAAAACAGCAGCACAACCATGCCAATACAGGCCAGGTGAGATCAAAACACCTCAGGTGCCATCAACGTAACTCATTGTGCAGTGGTGTGCTGTTACCTGAGTCTGATTAAAGTCTTTCACACCCACACAGTATACGATGGCTCCCATTGACCGAGCTCTCTGTGCCTACACAGACGAGCATCACACAGTCAGCTCTGGCACTGAGCACATGCCATTGTTGATTACAGCCAGAAAAGAACAGGCCACATCTATAGTGACATCAGTGGCTTGTGTACTTGCCTCTTGCTGCGCTGTGACAAATTGATAGTCAGTTAACTCCCCGTCCGTCAGTGCAATGATAACACTGGCTGCCCCTGCAAAATAAACATCATTCCATTTAGCATCACTTTTTCAGAATACAAGTGGAAGTGGGAATGAATTGCACGCTGATTCAGAGTGACACTCACCATAAGTTCTGTGATATATTTGCTCATTTGCCTGCAATTGAAAAGCAGGTGTACAGATCAATGATTGTGATGACAGGCTTTAAAAAGGGGTCATGAAGGGGTAGGGAGATAAATGGGGTAGGGGGGTTGGGAAGTGATCCGAACTAGATTGGAGATGTCAGCACACCACCAAACAATACTGGAGCATATGAACAGAATCGAACTACATGGCTGACATGATGTAACTTTAAACATGGGTAAATCAGAAGACTTTTAAGGTGATTAAAAAATACATATACCTTTGCCAATCCAAGGTTCATATATGTATCACCGCCTGGTATTTCTCTCCTCAGCATATTTAGGCCTCTGGTAATATCATCCCTTAATTAAAATGTAAATAGTACTTTTTGTGAGTAAGTGTAAAGTGTAGATGTGCAACACGGATGTTGTCTGGACACATTGGGTAAGCTAATGGGTGTTTTGTTGTACCTCTTCTCAGTGAGTGACAAAATTGTAGTTCCACGAGTGGAGAAAACTATGAAGGACATCCGTAACATTGGGCTATAAAAATAAATCAACACCATATTCAACAAGATTTCATCAAAGTATGATGTATAACACAAAGAAAGCAGAGGCTTCACCTTATAAATTTCTCGGCAAGATGCTCCACAAAGGAGTAAATTTCAATCCAGTGGTGTTTGACACTTCCAGATCTAGAAAAAAACCACAACCTGTATTTTATACACTATTCGATAACATAAACAAAGCTTCAAAGCCTTCTGTGTACTATAAAAGCTGCTTTAACCAGAATTACACAACAATTACTATCTTTCTTGAGTCCTCGGTACTCTATAAAATGTGCGCATCTTGCTAATTAATTATAGGGCTTAAAGTGCTCCCAACAAGGGCTAATTGCCTTTGTGTCAGATGAATCTGCCTCCTGCTAGTCAGTAGCAACACCCCTTCCTCCTGAAGCCAGCCGTTAAAATGAGAACAGATGGCAACGGGTGAATGTAACAGGTTGGGATCCAAAACAGAGCTGACGTCTACATCCGCTTCCAAAAAGGTTCACAGCTCCATCTCTGACAAGGGTGAGGAAACAACTCTGTAACACCACATGAGGCAATCAATGCTAATTTCATGTCAGTTCTTAGCACACCTGAACAAGATGTAGCCTACACAACAATACACTGGGGGAGCTTGATATGCCTAGATGAAAATATAAAACTTCAGCTTGCAAAAAAACAAAATTCAAAGTTACAATTCTTTTGAAAGAAAATATTGTATTTTGTACCATATGTATACCTCAGCTGTAACCAGCGTGATACAAAAAATATTAATTAGAGAATGTGAAGCTGATGCCCTATGTTGCAGTGGCGCCGCCATCTTAGAAGTATAATACTGCTATTTTGTTTTGTTATGTACGGCAGCTTGTTTTGTTTGATATGTGGAGAAATCGAAAGAATGGGCTTTTCCTGAACGACTCTGCGTAATGCTATTGCAGTTTTTAACACACAAAGACCGACCTACCATAGTTATTTTTCCTAAGCAAACACGAAAAACAAAACACTGAATTGAACGCACAAGCAGCCATCCTACCAAGATGGCGCAACATTCAACACGGCTTGACGCTGATTAACAAGCTTTATAGCCTTACGTTTATTTACTTTAAACCCAAATATGCACAGCAACAAAACCCTCGATTGAACTGCGTGTCAATTGTAACAACCCTTTCCGGAATTCGGATTTTTTGATGCTGGACAAATACATTTTTTACTGGACGAATTCCAAATGGGTGTTCGTGGGTAAACGATCATGTTTTAGGTGGTTTATCAAACAAAAGTGAGCTTGTTTCTTCACCGAAGTGCCCTTACGACAACCGATTCAATGTTAAAAAAATTACTTTGCCATTTGCAATCATGTAATATCATTGCATATTTTCATCATCATTGGTTACACAATGTGACATTACGCAAACTGAAAGGTGTGTGCCGCGCTGCGCGTACAGGATCTGCGATTGACATCAAATGCCGGTGAGAGGGATTCGAAATATACTGAGCAATCTGCACTTGAATTGCTCTCACGGTACTTGAATGTCAAGCAGTTCTGCGCTCAGCGCTGCCCCAAATGAACATGTGGGACAGAGGCTTCTGTAAACTGTATAGCTAGAGAACTGTTAGTAAGCATGGTTGTAACAACGACAAAACAAACATTTCCAATGAAACCAGTAATTTTAAATTGCAGCGATGCTATTTACACTAAGTTTAAATAGTAGGTTTACACTAAGTGAAAAAAGCAGCATTTAGAGATATGTTATAGCCTAACGATAACCTTATACGTAGAAATAGTAGTTAGATGTTACTTACTTACAAATAGTTAATTATGGAGATATTAAAGGGGTCATATGGCGCGAATACGTGTTTTTCTGTCTGTGGCGTCAATTAAGTTGCCCATGCATGTATTTGACACGTACAATTGCAAAAATTAAAGTTTTAAAGAAAAAAAGATGCAATCTATCTAAACCGAATCCTCACCCAGACCTCCCTGAAACCCCTCGTGTAACCACACCCCCACAAATCTATGTCAGTTAGTGGTATGACTTGACTAAGACCACCCAAATGTAAAGGTGGGCGTACCTGTCAGTACAATTGCTTTGGAACCTGAAGTTCCAAATATGGTAAGAGGCGTTACATTTCCGTCACACGCATGCAGTTTTCGACCAATCGCTATTCACTGGTTCACTGGCCAATCATAGCACACCTCGCTTTTCAGAGCGATCAGCTTTGTATAAGTTCTGCTCGTTTTAGAGAGGCGGGGCAAAAAGGAGATACAAATATGCATGTTATGTGGAAAATACAGCGTTTTTGAACCTTAAATCTTAAAAAAACGACAACATAAATTTTAGCTGTGTCATATGACTAATTTAAAGTCTAATTTAAAATTTCCCTTACCCTAAACCTAAACTTTATGAATAAAAAATAATTTTAAGTCTTAAATCTATTTGATTGAATGCCTTTATGATCAATTAGGTAACATAAAATATTAAAGAGCATTTTCAGCGAGAGGTGGATAACAATCCCTATCTCCCTATAGGCCTACAAACTTTGCGTCGGTTTCTATTCCAATCACATATTGGTGGACGGAGTTAGTGTAAATAGTCTGTGCCAAAAAGGGCGAGATCTGTACTCTGTTTTAAAATGGAATATTGTGCATTTAAATGCTATACATGTTTTTTTAGATACAGTGATAAGTTTGGTGGACTGTACAAATCATGCAATATACACACTTTTTCTTTCATGTGTTTGAATATTATTGTAGTATAGGCATTTTACTTGTGGCACATATGTGATGTGATCTGAATACAGTAGTGATGTGCAGCAGTCAAGAATAAAAAGACTATGCAACCGACTGTGGTAGTTTCCTTTGATGTTTCACTCATCCTGTCTGTATTTTTTTCTTTAGATTTTTGAACTAAGGTCAGTCTGCAATACAACACTGCTGCTGGCCAGTATATTTATATTTCAAGAAACATCAGTAATGTCAGCCCTGTACAAAGACTGTATAAGGCTCTGTCACGGTTATCAAAAGTCGGCCTATTTGACTTCTGCAAAACCCTCCAGCGGCTTTTCTTTCCACAAACTCTTTGAACCGATGGGTTGATATATACAATTAGTGTAGGGTCACTGAGTGGCATTTCAGGCCTCAAATTCAGCCAAAACCATTGAGCTGATTAAAAATGTGAAAGTGTGGCAAAAGCTTGATGATGCATGCAATCCCTTAGGTCTCTAAAGGCATTCAGAAAACTTTAAAAACAGGAGAGCAAACTGAAGTGTTACTAAAAAGCGTTTACACTTCAAGCAACAACAAAGGGTTATAACTGCAGGAACTGAAACTGCATAATTTAAATTATACACTTTTAAAACATTAATAAATAAGTCAGTTTCATACAAATATCCATTTATGAGCCAAATTATTTTCGAAAATGGAAAGACACCTAAATCTGATGACCTGAAAACTATTTACTGAGCTCATGCCTGTTCCAACTTGTTTGAATATTCTTGCACGTCCTGAGAAACTGCAAATATACCACCTACTACTACTTACTTGCACTCTTCAAGAGCTCATTACACACTTAAAAGCTGTATTTAAACAACATATTTAAACAACTAACTAAGTTCGGAAAACATTTAGTTGCATAGTTAGACAAAATAAACTGTAAAACATTTTTTTAAATCAGACAGAAATACTCAGTCAGTTGCATAATGCAGTCTGCGGTTTAAGTACCTTCATTGGTCACCAAAGCATTTTTGAAATGCCATCAACTGGCTTATAGAGTGTTTCTGCTTCTCTCTGGAAGCAGTCTCATTGACAAAGCAAATGAAAACAGTCCATCTTACTTTTTTATATCCATCTTACTTTTTAATCATGTTGAACTGAAGTGATCTTAATGAGGAAACAATTAAAAACCATTTCTTAATTTGCCCTTTGATTAAGACTCCCTTGCTTTGATGCACAAATATGCACGTGAACATGCAGCACCAGGTGAGAAAAGAAATCATGCTTTGCCAGGGGCAAAGAGTCATGTTCATAAATCAACTGAGTCTAAAACCTTTTGACAAACACAAACATCAGGATTCCACTGTTACAAAACCATAAGATATTTTTCAAACTTTGCATTTTGTTTACAATAAACAATAGGCTTATATATAGTTTATATGGTTTTCTTATCATTAAACGTTCCCTTTCGTATTGTTTAGAATACCTGGAAAAAATAAGTAATTAATAGCACCATGTGCTATTGCATTCAAAGCTTTTAATGTTATTCATTTGTATTATTCTGCTGTCTATAACATTGTTAGCCTACTTCAGCGGCTCTTGCGAGTCTAGACGCGTCAGAGTGGTCGCGCAGCAGTGTGCACAGAGAATAAAAAGCCATAAATAAGAAGAGCACTTACTTGTCGACAACAAAATATAAATCGAAAGCACCATGACAGGACCTCTTATCTTTCTCGAAACTCGACTCCGCTTTTGCTGTATGAAGACCGGACATAAGAATCCCTAACATACCCACAGCAAGACCCATACAAATCATTGAACGTGCCATTTCATCGGTTTTAAAACCACATTGGCCAAATTGCATTTCATTTCCTTTTTGAAGCAGACAAAAGGCGTGTCCTGGATATGTATTCGTCAAATAACTTAAAACTAATATCACAGTATAATATTCCGTAGTCACCCGAGCTCCGCTTCCAAAACAGAGAAAGCCCCTCCTCAGGAAGGAGCGGCCAGATCGGACGATGAGCGGCCATGCAGGCAACAGTTCACTGAAACTTCCTTTTTCCGAGAAAGCTAATATAAATGTATACTTTATAATATATTACTATTGTTTTAATACAGACATGCAGAATGGAGTTAACCCTTTAGGCGTATTAATAATGCGCAGAGTGAAACCCATTGGAAAAACACCAGATTCGACTAATTTGATCAAATCATTATTAAAATGAAGCCGACAGAACTTTTCAACAGTCAAAAGGTGATAAAGAAAAATGTCATAAAGTTTCAGTATATTGCGATCTGCTTGAAGCCGTTATTACACGTTTTTTATTGAAAGATTATCACTCTTCATGTCAATGTCATTTTTATAATTTCCGGTTAGTGCACTGCATCATCTCTATTTCTTATTCTCTGGTTTTCTTGTCTGTCTGTGTGTGTTTTCTATATAATCGTTGGTTTTAAATTGTTTTAACTGTAGTCTGTGTGGCACAGATTAAAATCAAACGGGCTGTGAATTTTGTCACTGATGACCCTCTCTTCTCATTAGCACGCATGAAAAAGCTGCTGAAACACCAATCAAATTGCCCCCCGAGGGGGGTTTGGGGAGAAATGAGGCGCACCAGCTCTCCTGGTCCAGTCCTGAGCGAGATAAACGCGTGACAGCGCAGCGCAAAAGACAGTTAAGAGACTGACAGGATCAAGAGACGGTCGTGATCGTGTGAATACTCGCTCAGACCGCTTGGACTGTGCACCTGCTCTGGAATACCGTCATCCCTTGGCTTAGGTGAGTTGAAATATTGACTGCTTGATGTTTTCATTCTTTTTAAAACGGATGATTATGGGCTACAGAAACGCAATTTTCTGTCTAACGGGCATTACATTCAAGAGTCATTTAAAAACAGTCGGGTATTCAAACGATTTGCGCAGCAGAACCCATTTAAAGGAAGTGGTGTCTTTCAAAACTGTTATTTTAAAATATTTACAAGTAAAAATAACTATTTATCCTTCAAATGTCAGCGATCGTTTAAGTGCTCGACATTGCGCGATATCAAAAGGCTATTATGATTCACTTGTCTTATTCATGTTAAACTAATATTTTAAATTCTTCAATTTCTTATAGAAATAAACATGGAGCACAACTTTATTCCCCGCTCCTTGTGGACTAATGACAGCAAATTTCTCCATCACCACGTCGTAGATTTCTTCTCCAGTGTCCAAGTTACACATGATGTACCAGCTGGGACTTCTTTCGGACCCTGTGTTCTTCACAATGCATTTTACGATACGATAGCCTTCATTGCATTGAAATCATGTGATAAAAGGAATAAATCGTATATATTTAGGGTGAGTAATTACCACTGGAATAATCCCACAATTAAATGTATTCATTGGTCTCACGCTTGTGATGTTAGTATACATTGCTTTATTGTGGTGATGTTTGCAGTTTTTCTAAATTAAATAAGAGTTCGACGTGAATTCAATTTGAGAACAATGTAAAATAGGGCATACGTGTAAGCTAAACAAAGTATAGCACTGTGTTCTAAATTTCTGTCTAAAGGTGACTTTTTAGCTGCAAAAAATAGTGTATAGCCTATATTTCCTCTCTATCAACAGATAGATCCTGATGCGATGAAAAGCTCCCCATTGGTGGTTCCTTGGCTACGGTTGGTGCAGGCTGCAATGAGTGCAGAAGACCAGAATACTGAGGCCTACTTAAAGAATGGACAACTGCACTTTCGTACTAATCGAGACGTGAAAGAGGGAGACGAACTTCTTGTTTGGTACGACGAGGAGTTGTCTCATCTTTTGGGATTCGCAGACATAAAGTCAAAGGCCTTGGCAGATGGTCAGTTGAGATTTTGAGATTATTGCTAATAGGCTATAGATCTACAGTATTTATTACAATATACAATTCTCAAATCATTAGTTGATGAGAGATAGATTGTTGTTAGATATTATTTCATAATGTAGTTTGTACTAAATTGTCTGATAGCGTGTTTATTTGCATTACAGGCTTCACATGCACGAGATGCGGACAGGCCTTCAAGAACGAAAACCCATTCCTTGCGCACTGTCGTTTTTTATGCGCGCAGGAAAAAGTCAATATAATCCGACCTAACGACGATCACAAACCATCTGAAGTCAAGCGACAGCGCAAAGTTGTAGATTTCCACAACATTGCGAGAGATCTGGAGGACAAAACAAACGATTCTCCAGAAGACGTGGCCATAACTCGAAAAAGGAAATGCGAGGCTTCTTTAAGCCCTCCGAGTAAAAAAACGGTTTTACTGGAGAAAACCAACATCAGTAATCACATTAACACCACTAACGCAAACAAAGAATATCCACTTTTCAAGGATTTGTCGGAATCTGCCGTTAAACTCACTTCAGACAATGTATCCACAAATAAGATCTCTAAAACCAGTGCATTTATTGAGGTTAAAAAAACACCAACAATGTCAAGCACAGAAGAGTCGGCACGGAATGTAATGTCACAAAATCTAAGTGCAAGTCTACAGTCCGACTGCAGTGCGTTCTCGTTCGTTTTGCCCAAGAGCGCGCACGCGGAACAGAAGAGCGCATTCTGTGAACCCTTCAAACGTCCTGTCTCCGAAGTTCAAAATCATTCACCTCTTCAACCATGCTCTCCACAGAATTCGGATAATATAACAGACACTTATAAATCAAAACATGCTCTAGGATACAGAAATGTATTGGCCTCGCACTTGTTTCATGGAGACTTGCCAGGCAGCAATGCAGGTGGAGTGATGCCCACTTCTTTGGCTACAGGATGTTCTTTTTATTACGCTCCCGAGCACTGGACTAGAGCTATAGGTGGTCAGCTGCAGTCCGCTTCTTCTTTAACACTTCTTCCACCTACTTTCACTCCGTTGGGTGTTTCAGTTCAGAACTGGTGCGCCAAATGCAACCTCTCGTTTCGGATGACCTCCGACTTAGTGTTTCACATGCGCTCACATCATAAAAAAGAGTTCGCCGCAGAGTCACAGGTGAGGCGGAGGAGAGAGGAGAAACTTACATGCCCCATCTGCAATGAGTACTTTAGAGAGCGTCATCATCTCTCACGTCACATGACCTCTCATAACTAAGACTATTCAATCGCACTTTATTTGAGACCGATGTTTCGAGATGCCATGCACGAGTGTGTGTTGTTTCACAGACAAGAATCAGGTCACTTTCTTTTACAGGTATACGTAAAAAATGTAAAAAGTGCTTGAAATTAGATGATGCAAAAATACACTTTGTCACGAGTTATTGATCACATAATTTGTGTACAGTGTAGAAATAATTAGAAATAGGATTTGCATAGGATTTGTCCAGTATATGTGACATAACGGTCCATTGTTGTTGGAGTGTCAATACTTTTCAGATTAGGTTACTTTTAAGAACATTTGAATTGACTGAAAAGTGTTGATTGAAAAAAAGGTTTCAAACTTTTTACCGCTTGGAAAGAAGTTATTGTCTTTCCCCTCAAGTTATTGTTTTTTTGATCTATGTAGTGCAAATGTGGCTTCACCTTCCTCGCCACTAGGTGGCTATAGAGATTCATCATTTTCATCTTAGATATCACTACTGTTTAATTCCCTAGGAATTTTCAACGTAACAGTGCCTTGCAAATGTCAGGATAAGAACATGTAAATGTTACAGAGGAAGGTTAATATTATAAAAGTATTTTTCACGTTTGCTAACAGCTGACTGCAAAATAATAGTTGCAACATTGCTTTGTACAGAGATTTTATATTTGAAATTGCTAACCTTTCCCACCACTATGTCAAACCTTTATGTTACAGTGTTGTTTTGTTCCCAGATATCTACTACTGCTTTTACTACATTTCTATCAGCACAATGACATGAAGGATGTATTTATTAAAATATTGTAAAAATGACATTTCATTAAATATTTTGAACATAATCCTCATATATTTGCCTCTTGTTTTTTTAAAGGTTAGTTCACTTAAAAATGAAAATGATGTTATAATTTACTCTCCCTCAAGTTGTTCCAAACCTGTATAAAATGATTTTTTTTCTGAATAGAAACACAAAGTAACACATTTCCTAAATTACATTTCTGGGACATCATTGACTACCATAGTCTGTTGAACACAAAATTAGATAGTTTGTAGAATTTAGAAAAGCAGCCATTGTAGGGCTCATTTGACTGCCATTTAAAGTTTTTCTGAATGGTAGGCAATTATGTTCCGGATATCTCAGTTGATAACATTTGTTTACATCTTCACTTTTGTTCAGCAGAACAAATACATTTTGACAGGTTTGAAACAACTTGCGAGGAAATGATGTCAGAATTTACATTTTTGGGTGGGGTATCTCTTTAATGTGAAGTACTGCACAATGACATTTGGAAAGTGAAAGTGCCAGCTGTTTAAAAAAATAAAAAAATTTACTTAACATTAATACATGTTTAAGTCTGTATATTCCAGGTATTAGTTTTCAAGTTATTTCAGCTGCTCTTTAAACAACATAGCATGTTCCCTAATATAATGTAACATGTATCAAACTGTTTATTCAGCCTATTTCGCAATTTAGGTTTCAGTGTGTAATAAAGTTCTTTATGTAAAAATTTGGTTACGTAAAAATGTGGCTGTCAAGAAAAAAACTGCTGTTGTTGATTTCGATACACTTTCTAGGTCATTTTGAAATGCAAGAGCTCAGACACATGCGCAATCGCATTACCGTCCAGCAGAGTGCACTCTAACAATTCTTAAATGTTTGAATTCGCAATAAGTGAAAAAGCAGCTGTGTTAATAAGCCAGACATGACTAACTCAATGTGTTCTTTCCCATTTTAAGTCATATTTTTGTTAACATTCTTCGTTTTGTTAAAATCTCCCTTTAATTATAAACAAAGTCATAAGTAATAAAGGTAGCACTCTGAGATAGTTCACAGGCAAGTCAAAGGGATCCCTCTCTGCATTCAACTAAAAAAAATCAAAGATTCTGCTTATTGAAAAGTGTAAGTACTAAATGTCTTAACATGTATACACTTGCATAATATTGGTGTAATTAGGATCCTGGCAGTCTGCTACTGACCTTAATCACTTAAGGACAGAGTCATTTATACCAACACAGAAAATCCTCTGTTCGCTCTAAAGAGCATCTTTCATCACGGCCATTAATTGATCAGGCCTCATTTGGAAAAGTCAATATTGACCTTGGTTTTTGGTAACTGTTGAGTATTTACATTTTGGTGAAACCTCTGGTCTCATTTACAACTGATTTAAATATTAAAGTCTTCCCCATAGAACTAAACATAGCCTGAGGGGATTCACCTGATAGTATACCCTCAATGCTTCTGGGTAGCTTTAGTGGATGTTGGCATTACCGCTAGACGCTGGAACTCAAATTCTTCTGTTATTTTATGGTCTCTGTGTGAGATGATCTGCATTTCAACAAACCTCATTCATGCTGACACTGTCAGAACTGGGCACTTGGTCATAGAGGCGAGATGAAAACAGCTTCACAGCTTATTACATTGGAATCCATTTATTTATCATCTCAAGAGTTGGATGCTGAATTTCTAAGCTAATAAATGTAGACGAGTGCTATTTTACACAAAGTCAATGAACTGTTGTAAAACAAAATTATATTTCGAGCTTAGATATTTTAGCGGTCCACAGTTTAAGCAGCCGATTCACAATCTAGCATTGTGGCTGCCTCAACCATGTTGATATCTTAAGTCTCTTTTCACACACCACACAGAGAAAGCATTCAACACACATCACTATGCAAAGTGAGGACATGGTGGAGGCTAATTGGGTTCCCCTTTTTATTCATGGCTTGGTGGGATTTAGAGTTTTAGTCAAATTAAGTTTGAGTTGAGTGAAGTCATCTATTGAAATAAGAAGTGAACTTCCTGGACTTTGAGACCTGATGCTCTTGAAGTTGGTTAAAGGTGGGAACTGGGGGTTGGCGATGTCTTTGATGTTCAGGTGTAGAAACTGCATACTAGCCGTGGAGAGAATTTGTATCCGTACATTTTTTATCGTGTTCAAATCATTATAACACGGTAAAATAGTTGGTTCAAAAAATAAGTTACCTGGTTGCCTAAATATTTTTAGTTACTTCAACTTAAAATATTAGTCAATAGTGTGCATCAAATACATTGAGCCAATTTATATTTTTAAGCTGAATTAACTCAAAATTGTTGAGGCAACCAGATACAACAAATATATATTTACACACAGTTTTACAATATATTACAATATATATTTATGTTACCAAAAACAAACACACACGGTGGCTTATATATTTTATTCTACTTATAAGACAAGTTTTCATAATTTAAAACACACATTTACAAAAATACAGTCTCTAAAATATAATATATTGAATCCAAGTCAACAACTGTTTCATACACATTAAAACACTTGGCCCAAACACTCTTTGCATATGGCACCAATCCAAACACTATCATGTAGAAAACGTGTCAGAATACAAGATGGTCTTATTCACTGTACCTCGCTGAGAGAACAAAGGAATATTGTGTAACATCTCTTAAAATAAAACAAACACACAGGCAACTCGCCGGCGCTACGCATTTATGACCTCAGCCATTAACTGCAAGATGTTCTCTGGAAATGTTCCAAAACAAAATTGTTAATAGTTTGTTTCTTTTCCTCAAAGTTAGTTTTGTTTCAAAACTAAACTCAGATTAGATTTTAAGTTGAACTACCAGACTGCTTTGCAGTCATTCTAATAGCTTTTGCAAATGCTTAATGAAAAAAAGGTTCACATTTTTATATTTTTAGACTTTAAAATGAAGCTATACAACATGACTTTGTAGGGTCAACTTGTCACTACATCAAGCATTGAGAAAAACAGTATAGAATAATTCCATCTAATTTACATTTCACTGAAATTTAATAGTTCTGGTAAAACAAAGCCTTATATTTCCTATGCTATAAAACCTTGTTGTACATCCAGTATTTTACAAGTGTAAGTAGAACAGTCACATGTCATGGCGATGACGGCAAATATTAGCAATTATAAGTGCTCATGTTACTCATCTAGCACCAAGAAAAATATTTACAACCTCATGGATAAAAAGAGGAAATTAAAATATTACAGAAAGGAAGGTTTAATACATACGATGAGTAAGATGCAGTCCTTAAAATGTAACCTCAACGTGTGCACTTTCTAACAAGTGCGTACTACAGACAATATGCCTCAAATCTGGTGTCAAAACCACAACAATGTCTCTCTTGTGACCATTCCACTGTCAGTCTATCTACAAGCACAAGTCTCCACAGACATGCTAGGGTAGATCTTCAATACGATGTTTTTGCTTTCATCCAGAAATAGTACGGCAAGAGATTTCATCTTCTCAGGGACGCAGCAGGGCTCTGGGATCCCTGGAATTATACCAACCGCTTTGACTATGCTCTGGATGGTTGCATGGTTGGAGGGTCGGACCACCTGAAATAGGCAGAAAACAGAATGAAGGTAAATTAGTATGCAACGTTTTGATTTCCTTAATGGAGCAGAGATTTTTGTTCTAACAAAAAGAGTTCAAATTTAAAGTAGGAAAGTTAGAAAATGTGTCCAAAGTGTGTTTTAAACCCCCATTTAGCACACAATTACTTTACTGTAATTACACATAAAGTTGGTGTGCTTCAGTTGTGCTGGAACTGAAAGGTTTTCTGAAGGGATTCTTTGTTTAAAATCTCTGGCTACAGAAAGGGTTTTAACCATAGTCGTTTTTAAATATTTCAACATGTCTAAACTATTCACATTCACTGCCACGCTGTGGGCTCCTCTGACCTTTGGTATGGGAAATTCACACGTTCCGGCACAGTAAAAGGCATCGAAAGACTTGGGCGACAGGACCCATTCGTTCCATCCGATATCTGCAAAGTCCACCTTCAGGTATCTCCTGGAACAACCCTTAGGTTCTTTCCACTGCCTTCTCCGAGCCTTCTTCATGGTTTTCTCATCAAACTTGAGAACCTGAGACTTGCTGAATCCATCACTGTGCTCCTGGCCTTTTCTCCGATGCTCTTTTTTAAATGCCTTTGGCTTGAGGGCAAAGTAAGCGCTTTCCCACATATCATGCTGTTTGAAGCTGTTGTACTCCACCTCCGGGAGTTCATTGTTTTCGATGGGATCGGGAAAATCTATGTCCAGTTCGCGCTTCACGCGTAGGTCAGGTGAAGCGTGTGGAGATTGAGTCGGCTGGTGGTCTGTGAGGAAAGGGTCATATCTTTGCAGGCTCAGGGCCACGCTGTTGGGCTCTGATATGGCAAGGTCATTTGCAAACACCAGCAAGTATGGTAGGTTGGAGGGTGAGAGCTGGTCCTGATACCTTTGATACTTGTCTCCGTAATCCAGCTCCGCTGTGATCAAAAGATGATTCTTATCTCGGGCCTCTTTTATAATGACAGACACATCCTTGGTCAGCCAGGCTCCACGTCTGTGAGGAACCACGGTGATATTTCCGAGCAACGATCCTGAAGCGGAGCCAGATGTGGGAGAGCGAAAAAGAAGATGAAAAGAAGGCAGATGATTGTAGTTCTTGTTTCGACAAGACGGGTTCTTAAAGCGCTGGCAGAACCAGGACCTTTGGCGTGGCCGTTTGTCAAAGAAGAAGTGAAATGTAGACGTGAGAATCACCTCGGACCCCTGAAGGGAAGTAAGATTCAGCCGGTACAAGACCCTCTGCTCCGCATTCTCTGCAGAGATATGAGAGAAACTGCTGAGTTACATATTAATTATGAAAATGGGGTAAAACAACAGGCTTTTTGTTCCGTGTCTATGGGTTTGGAGACAGCACGAGGAAGTAAGGAGACATGGAACTTCTACACCAGACATATGGAAATGTTTATTTAGGCTCCCCTAAGAATTAGACCCTTTAACAATGCATGTCCTTTGATCGATTAAATGCTTTAACATATGTAAATGCTTTAATAAACTTAAGATTGTATTGTTTCATAAGAATAACATTATAATGCACTGACAAGCAAAACACTTTAAATGACAAAATAATGGCAAAAAATCTGCTCCTTAAATTCTATAATATTTAACCTCAGGTTTTACCTATTTGTTAATCTATGATGATATTTATAGATTGTATGGCGTTAATTTAACAAGTGAATAGACATAACATCACAGTTTGTCTTATAAAGGCAATGAAAAATTTGTTCAGCTTCTATTCCACAAAAATATTGTTTGTCACTTTCAAACATGCAAAGTCATTTCAGTTCAAAACAACTCTTACAGCGCACCTTTTTTAGCACTATAGGCATAAACACAGCCTTCGTTAAAATAACATGTCACACGTGCACTATTTTAAACAATTTAACTTACCGGGTTTTGCTTTAGAACTTCTCACAGTATTCTCATCTTTAAGTCCATTAGGTTCAACGTTGTACTTCTCGTACAGCCTAAACATGTGTTGCACCAGCGCGTCAGTGGCCGTGAGCGCGTCCATCGGGATGTCGAGCACATCGCTGTCGCGCGCACTTCTCTCAGGAGCGTCTGATGCTTTACTTACGGATCCAACCCAAAACAGTAACAGGTGCGTCAAAACGATCGTTTTAAATGCCATGATGAAAACAAAAGCAAGACTTTCCAGAATATTGAATTCCGTGTAGATTATGAAAACCGCTGGAGATGGTTAAAGTACACTGAGGGTTTCCAATAGGATGAAATCAACCTTGGAAAAGCGTTTTCCAGTGATGCTAAATTTGTTTTTCTCGTCTTTCTAACGCAGTGCAATAACGAAACGGATACGATCTCTAGCAGTCTCGTGCATAACGTGTAATACATGACTTATTTCTTCTGACCGCCACAATCCACGGAACAGACATAAGCTGAGTGAGGTGCTGACGTATCCGACCATCAGCCAACGGGAGCTGCCGCTACATTACACCCGATCCAGCAGGAGGCCGAGAGGAGGACCAAACAAGCAACATGCACACTGAAGTCTGGGAATACGTTGGAATTGAACGATGCTCAGGTATTCTACTGTTGTTTTTTCTTTTCACAAACATGCCATCAAGCATGCTTTCTGACCCATATGGCCATTCTTCTCTTCTCTTCTCTTCTCTTCTCTTCTCTTCTCTTCTCTTCTCTTCTCTTCTCTTCTCTTCTCTTCTCTTCTCTTCTCTTCTCTTCTCTTCTCTTCTCTTCTCTTCTCTTCTCTTCTCTTCTCTTCTCTTCTCTTCTCTTCTCTTCATGTACGCATAACACGCAAAGCTACTTTGAAAGAGTTTTCAATATTAGTGAGTGCCTTTATTTACTTTTATTATAGCGATTTCATTCAATACGTGAAGCACACTGGGGGGAACGGCCCTGTCACCTCTGTTTTTTGTGTGAAGTGTCTGCAGTGCCATGCCAACAATGCTGGTTCTGTGAAAGCCCGGGGTTCCAGTGGAGAGGCCGTAACAAGCTCGGCTGTTTGGGTCACTGCGTGCCATTAAACACCTCCTGTGGCCCCTGAAGACCCAACTGGAGACCCCCTTTTTACTTCGCACTTGAATGTGTCCCTAAATCTGCATTAAAAATCTGCCGTTCCTGCCCACTAGGACACTGTTACTGAGTGAATTGCAGGAATCAGGATAAATCGAGTAGGAGGGGAGATACCTCTGCTCTGCTTTGTTTCCAGAGCTCTTTTTATTGCTAGACGGTGGGAAGGTGAAGCTATTAAGCTTCAGAATCCAACACCGCTTTTAAAAATGAATAAAAACAGAACAAGGGCGAAAGAATTCAAATTAACTCCGGTTCACAGAAGACCTTTGATTATTGAATGTGGCCGACCAGTTGGATCTCTAAGTTGGACTGGAGCGCGAGAGAGAGAGAGATAGAGAGCTATTCTGTCGTAGATACCGCTGGTCTTGGAAAATACTATGATTCTTTAATGAACAAGCTAACTAAGAATTGATGCGAATAAGCTTAAGGTATTGTTTAGAGGGTTGGCAACAAATTCCCTTAATATGTTTGTCCCTTATTATAAAACAGCTAGTGGTCCTGTGGTCTTGTAAAGCACACAATTTTCTTGTCTGCCTTCCTTTCATTTATATGCAAATCCTTTGCATTTCTTTTCAATCTTTTAGTAAATTAATGGGCTGAAATGTGTATAAACGAAATAAAACCTCATTACTTTTACAAACTTTTTATCTCATTACTGACATACAGTATATGAGGTCTCTGCTCACAGATTGCACTAAAAATCTTTGAAAATCACATTGAAAATAATATTAAAAACAACAACGAGAAACAATATGTGACTCCAAGATGGCAAGCAGTTCAATTGCTGTTCCTTTTCTCATACTATCCTTATGCTGGCAGTTATTTGTTCTCCTCATTTGAGTAAATTTTGTTGTGGTTTTAGCTTGCCGTCATACCATGAATAACCATGATATACAATATTTTAATGGATAGTCATAAAAATAATGTGGTGAACCACTCCTAAGAGAATGGATTTGTTATGTGATATAGGTGGCAAAAATAAATAGCGTTGCTAAACTCAATTGTCAATACATAAACAGTTTACGTGGTTTGATTCATAAATGGCAGATGCGTCTTTCATTTCCTGAGGCTGTTTTTTGCTATAAGTTAAAATGAGGGGAGAAGGTGGTCAAACCTGAAATCACATTAATGTTATTCCAGTGAAAAATGCGAGATTTTGATAGGCCTATCATGACATTAGCATGTAACATTTGCATGAAAATGTCTTTAAGTACATAATGAGATTCATGTGCTGAATCCTTGAGCCACTAATGGCAACAATGTGTTTATTTGTCTACTTCTGATATCTACAAAATGATAAACTACACACAAAGACAGTAGCACCTATTATCTATTAATTTAATTATTTATATTATTTTATATTATATATTTTTGAGGATGATAAAATGGTTGCTGATATTTAAAATAAGGGACATTCCTTCCCATTTGCAAATCACTTTTCCTCAGCATCAGGACAATGGTGTATCTTAGGAAACCATATATTAAATCTTGCATCTGCAAGGAATGTTTAAAATGAAACTGCAGTAAGTCATTACCTTCTCTGTTTCTATTTTCCCTGTTTGTATTGGCTATCATGGCATCTCAAGTGAAATACAATTATCCATGCAGTGGCTTGAGTGATCAATCACAATGGGGCTTTTGGAACAGCACAATATCAACGTGCCAATCTCACCAAATGGCCCTAATGGCAACGTGCATCTTTTCTGGCTTCAGTCACTTCCAGCATACCTGCAAGATAACAGAGTAGAAGTGTTTGAAAGCAATGTTTTTATTAGACTGTAAATCTCTGTCAAAGCTCTGAATGTTCTATTCTGTAAATACATGATCTGAAACACAATACTTAGCATATTCCTAAAAAGGAATAGTTTTTTTTCATCTCATCATTTTTAAGTTCGAATTCGCTTTTCTTCGTGGAACACTTGAAATCTCGAATAATATGAAGAAACTAAAATAATGTTAAGTTGGTTTGCAATTGGATTTTATATTTATAATATTTAACATGCCATACAGTATTCCCCATTCTCTCTCTCTCTCTTCATTTTGCCACTAAACATCTAGCAGCATGAAATGTCATTTCAGGCCAAACCAAATCGTTTTGCTTGGCTTCACTGAGCCAAGCCTGGCTAGCTGTGAGTACTTTCTGTATATTTGTGATATAATGGCATGCAATATGTAACTTTTGTCATTTGAAATTTCCTCATCACTTGTTCTATTGTCTCTGAGTAGTTTGTAGTCCACATACATCAGTATCTGTCCATCTATCCTCTCACTCTCTCTCTCTTGCTATTTCTGACCCACACAGAGCATCTTTGTATAGCACAGGAGGTATTACACAAACTCGATCCAGAAGATGGAATGCAATGAATAGAACAGACTGATCTGAATCCGTCCATGTCCATGGTTCTGGTATGAACCCCATAGACATGGTAGGCAAGGCAAGGCAAGGCAAGTTTATTTGTATAGCACATTTCATACACAATGGCAATTCAAAGTGCTTTACATAGAAGAAATTAAAAATATCCATTTGATAAAACAGTTAAGAAATAAGAAAAATAAAAGTAACCAGTTAAGAATAAAAAAATAAAATAACATAGTTTAGAAGAAATAAGAAAAATAAAAATTAACCAGTTAATAAAATAAAATAAAATATAGTTTAGATTAGATAATCAATAAAATAAAGTACAGCGCAAACAGTCGGACGGTCAGAGGCACAGTGGCACATTAATCAAATGCAAAGTTAAACAGATGTGTTTTGAGTCTGGATTTGAATGTGACTACTGTAGGAGCACATCTGATCTCTTCTGGAAGCTGGTTCCAGCTGCGGCTCGCATAATAGCTAAATGCAGACTCTCCTTGCTTAGAGAGAACCCTTGGTATTTCTAGCTGATGCGATCCTAATGACCTGAGTGTTCTTTTGGGTCTGTATTCAATGAGCATATCTGCAATGTATTGAGGTCCTAGGCCATTGAACGATTTATATACCAGTAGTAAAACTTTAAAATCTATCCTATATGTAACTGGTAGCCAGTGTAAAGACCTGAGGACTGGTGTGATATGATCATATTTTCTGGTTCTGCTCAGAATCCTTGCCGCAGCGTTCTGTATGAGCTGCATCTGTCTTATGGTCTTTTTGGGAAGGCCAGTAAGGAGCCCATTACAATAATCCACCCTGCTGGTGATGAAAGCATGCACTAGTTTCTCTAAGTCTTGACTAGAAACAAAGCATCTAATTCTTGCAATATTTTTCAGATGATAGTATGCTGATTTAGTTATTGCTTTGACATGACTACTGAAGCTAAGGTCTGACTCTAGAGACACACCGAGATTCCTGACTTGATTTTTTGTTGTTTGACCTTTAGAGTGAAGGTACGCGTTCACCTTGAGAACTTCATCTTTATTTCCAAACGCAATGACTTCAGTTTTGTCTTTGTTTAACTGAAGAAAGTTTTGGCACATCCAACTATTTATTTCATCAATGCATTTGAGCAAGGAGTCAATGGGGCTGTAATCGTTAGGCGATAGGGCTAAGTATATCTGTGTGTCGTCTGCATAGCTGTGGTAAGCAATTTGGTTATTTCTCATTATTTGGCTCATTGGGAGCATGTACAGGTTGAATAGGAGAGGCGCAAGAATTGGTAGATTCCCTAATGTCTGTCCAGTTCTGGACGGTGGCCCTTGCCTGACCATGAGATCACTTGGCTTTAGGGAGAGATGCAGTGCATCCATTGTTCTGGTCCAGAAGTAATAAAACTCCCTCATGCTGTCCTGTTTGCACTAGCTCACTGCTGTGGCTTTAAGGCTAACATGATTTCACCCCTAACTACTGTGATCAGAAGGTCTCATGGACCAGACTGGCTTTCATCTTTAACTTTCTGTCAATCAAAATTAGTTATCCTTCAATACCGATCTCTTTTCTCTCCCCGCAGAGGCCTGTCCAAGAACAAGCTTGGCTTTGTTTATGCTGAATGTCTTCATGAAAACGGTCACATGCTGAGCTTGGGTGCTTCACACGAGTGCCACATGTCACCTTTGAGCTGACTGTCCTCTTGCTGCAGTGATTAAGTTGTTAGTGAAGCTTGCTATTGAGATTTATTCTACAAAAATATATTATTATTCTATAGGCATTTTTATATGTACTCCAGTGTCAAAGAGTTGGCAATGATGGTGGCAATATTTCCCCTGGAACACAGCATTATAAGTGCATAAACACAGTGTTCCATCCAAATAAATAATTATATACGTTAAAGGGATAGTTCACCCAAACATGACAATAAATGTCATAATTTAGGCACCCTCTTGTCAGGTCAAACCTGTTTGACTTCTGTGTTCTTCTGCATATCACAAAAGATAATTACTAAATCACTTATTTTGTGCTCTGCAGAAGAAAGTCATACAGGTTTGAAATGACAAGAGACAAGTAAATGAAAAAAAAAGTGTTTGTTTCACTTTATCACAAAAAAACCCCCACCATAAATTAAAGTGATAAAATAACTTTTATTTAAAACTTTTATTTAAAGTTCTGGGCAGCGTTTCCCAAAAGCATCGTAACCTTAAGTTGATCTTAGAACCACTGTCTTCAATGGAGCTACGGTTAACGTAGGCTTACAATGCTTTTGGGAAACACAGCCCTGTTCTTTAAATTATCAAGTGCTCAAAGAATGCAGACATTTTACTTCCTCTTCAGTCTCTGTACACCAAAGGTTACAGAAAGATTTTTGAAATAGCTTCTTTGCTCGCCTTACTCTATCAACAAAAGGTGAATAGGACATTGATGATTTTTTCAGGAGTGACTGCTTCCAAGAGTGCTCTTGTAACACTACGTCACCATTCTGCTATTCTGCCCACCTATTCATCTTTCTGTCCACATTGAGTGTTTTTATCCCTTTCATAATTTGACCATAATAGTAAGTCTACTGAGTTTAAGCACTCTGTCCATGTTAAGACCTACATTTCTAAGTTGACTCATAAACAGATCGCCGAGGACCATAAAGATATTTGATCCTGGCTTGGTTAAAGGGTTTTAGAGACAGCTCATCCATCCAGAGATTTTCTTGCGAACCAAACCCAGAAAGCTATAAGTGCAACTAGAGGTTTATTTTACAAGCAAATCAGAGCAAAATCAATACAACATAAATCATAGCTGACACATATATATGCTTTTAAATCTGGAAAGCAAAATGTTTTCAGGTATATAGACATATTTTCTTAACCTGATAAAAAGACATTTTAGACTTCACCAGGTCATTTCAATAGTTAGTTTTAAACATGATAAAGCTATTTATTTATTAATGTATTATATATGTGTATTTCTTATTTTTTTATCCTAAGCTTTCAATTCAATTTAGCCTCTTTAACATTCATAAACTTGCCCCAAATTGCCCTCACAGTTCAAAAGGAAGCAAAGCCACAAGGAAATTGTAGCCACCATGCAAGATTCTCCACAAATGAAACTCATGTTCAGAAATGTAACATCATGCCCTCTTCTACAGTACTTCACCACGCCTTATACGCCAACAAACCAAATTCCAACCTAAATCCATTGACCCACGTTTCTCTTTGAAGATCATAACAGCTTTACATCTGTGTGTTTTCAATAAACGACACAATGGATCAAACAAAGCACCCTCTGCAATGCTCAATTTCAAAACCATCCAAAACATTCAGCCTCAAAATGCCACAACACACAAATGGCGCTCAGCATCCAAACTTATAGGCAGCCTGACCTCAATTGTCTAGAGGCGTTCAGCACGTTACTTTACCTGTGTGGATTTCTGTGGGGCCTTTTGAAACGCGTGCCAATAAAAATATATAGACTAGCAGGGTTAAAGAGCCGAGGGAGATGGTAATGCTAGCTTGGGGTATTTAGATTCATTGAGTTTGTAAAATATGGTCTAAAGCAGGAAGAATAAGCCAGAGCAGCAGATAAATCTAATAAATACTATCTTGGGATACATGCAATATTGTACATCATTTTACGTACCAGCCCGGCTGTTTATTATTTATATCTGTATAAAAATCAACACCAGTTTATTTAGATTTTCATTGTATGTGTACAGTACGATTCCAAGTCCCAGGACCGGCATTGAAACTTTTATTCACTACAGGGATGATAGCTGTAGCAGAGAATATGGCCGTTAAAATCTTCATAGAGACTTTTAACGGCTTTTAATGTTACAAGAATGATATCATTCAGGCCCCTTGGACTCTCTGTTCTTAGCATTGTTATGATGAATTCTCTCTGGACTGGGAAAATAACTGGAAAAGGCAGGATTGTTTGTTTGCAACTAAAAAAAGGGTAATGAAAGGTCATAATGTATAGCCATGGGATGCTGGCAGCCATCATTTAGAGTAAGTGAAGGCAGAGGTGAGCCAGAGGCCACAATTTGCTCGCACAGTTGTGCTCTGATCAAACACTATACGGTAATCCCGGCAATTTCTCCAGAACGCCATTGAGCACGAAATGTGGGGTCATTTGGTTAAATCGCAAAATGTAATGGTGAAAGTTGAGCCAAAATTACGCCTGATATTTCCACAAAAAAAAAGAAAACTAGAAAGAAACTTCACTGAGTTCGAAGGGAAGCAAAACTAGAAGTTGCATGAAATAAATGGATACGCAATATCTGATTATGATCAAACAACCAATCAAATGAGTTCTGACAAGATCACAAGATGCTGATTTTAAGAATAAGACAGATTCAATGAATGACGATCCGTATCCAATATATAGAAGCCTGAAACTGTTCAGTCTGGAAGGAGTGTGAATCTTACATCCTATTTAAGAATGTTCCCAAAATGGTTTAGAAATATTGCTTTTCCAGCTGAATACGAGAAGCTTAATATTATATTATTGAAAAAAACAAGAAGCAATTCCCGCCAATAAGTATTTACCTTGTCAGTGCAAGTTACAAAAATAAAAAAATGAAGGTTTATAAAATTACCCAATTATTTGTCTTTTGAACTAAGCAATAATTTTGGTGGGGAAAATATTATTTCATTAAACAAGCTGAAAGCATGAGGTCAAAGAGATATATTTGCAAACCATTAAAGTTAGCTTATTAATACAAAACTGTTAATGTTCTCATAAATTTCTTTACATATTTGTTCTATTACATTGTTAAATCAACAGTTAGAAGTTTCTTTTGATTGTATTTCCTTCTGGCAGTCACCGATAGAGGTTTAAGACTTCGCTGTGAAGGTGAAGGTCGTGGGCCTCTGGGACTTGTTCAGGAAATGACAACGCACCGCTTAGACTTTAATGAATATAACTCTGTCTTTGCAAATACAACACCGTGTCTGTGGCGTTGGACGTTTTCCTTTTTGGAAACCGATTTTGGAATATAAAACTGAAGGAAATTGCAGTGTTCCATTGTCTGGGGCAGACAGCTTTAGACTCCGAAAACATTTTTTTTCTAGCTATCAGGAATCATAAAAGTGACTCTATAAAGATGAGGCTCCTTTCAAAATATGATGAGAATTTGATGAAAAGCCCTTTCCCTTCTCATTGTTGGGAAATGTAAGACTCACAGCCACGGAAGATTACTTAAACGCCAACCACAAAACCATTACAATTGATGCACAGCGAGTTCACGCTGACAGCTACATAAAGTGTCTATTGTGATGAAAAGGGACGGTAAGTGCCTGTGGGTCAGGAAAGTGAATAAACATAAATCCGACAGGAATACTGCAAACCATCATTTGTTTAGCTGAACTGCCTCTTGTGCCAACTTCATCACATGGCTCTTTCAAGAAATGATTGTGTAGAGCATCTTAGCCAAAGCGATAAATATTTCATTGGTCTCTTGGACTTTGCTGACAGAGATGAAGTATAATTCTAGAGTCTCAATTAAAAAAACCAAATAACAACAAACAGATCCGCTGTGGAATCTAGCAGATATTTTTCCAACACGCAAGGCATGCAATTAGGGTAAATCGGGCGGTTGTAAGAGCAATTGAACTCAATCTTCGCTTCAGTCTTCAACTCAAGAGGCCACTTTCACCACACAAAAAATACAAATCCCATGACCACCTGCATGAACTGCGGCACAATTTGGTACATGATGAATCTGCAGAGGTTACGAGAAAAAATAGGGAAGAAATCAAGCAAAAAATAAAGTATTTGTTGAGACTAATTCTGCGGTGGAAGAAAAATATTTGATTAGCTTAGCAGCGTGCAGTCAGAAGTGTTGGTCTAGTCCATGATGATATGGAAGGAACAGCAGGCCTTTGTCTGCAGACAGAATGGCGCTCTCTATGGGGTCACTGCAGGATTCCAAACATCACAGACAGGGCAAAACTATACACTGGAATTCCTCTCCTTCTATGAATGTTTTATTAGCCATGTGAACAGGTCAGAAAGTCAGCCCCCCCGCCATACGATCATCAGCCGTGGCACAGGGGCACATCCAGTCCCAGCTTACAGAGTCAACTCGTATGCGGTTAGCTTGATCAAGACAGTATCAGCTTTACAGTTAAAACAACACCACGCTGGAAAAAGATGCAGTAATGGAAGGCACATGTTGCGGCACAAGAAATACTAACAGTAATGTTACGCCGACTTTGTGAACTGAGGATTGAAAAGAGAAACTCTAAAGACCTTCTTGTTTGAACTGTGTTTGGTTTGAAGATTTTCACTCTGTGGAGTTAAAACAGCTCTAAAAATAACAGCTGCTGTCTTCTGATTTGTTTTTCCTGATGAAAATATTTCAGATGTTACCAAGAAGCAGTGAACTTAAGTTCCAGGTAGCTGTCACAGAATGTTGCTATCCTCAAATCAAATGGATGCATTCCCAAACTTTACTTTCAAATTGTGTTATTTAACAGGCCTGACCATAGACCACCAGGCAAGACTTCCTGAGGTGTTACATTGGGAGCATTTCCAGAGTAAATGTTCGAAACGTTCCTCCAGTAAACACATACACACACATGCATAGTACAGTATACTGTATTCTAGTACCGAACCACCCCGTCGGAAAACAACCACAACAGACTGCACAGACCATTCTAAGACTATTGCTGCTGTAACCCAACAATGAACCAAATGACGTTACTTTATTAAATGAAGTCAAGACAAAATAAAAGAGTATATAATCCTTTCATGCAATAAGTATGACTAGTATCTGATCTGAACAGGTCTTTGTGTCAAGCTCCGGCTTAGCTTAAACATACATTCAAATCAGTGATAATGCAACGGCCGTGAATGCACAATCTCTTTAAAATTTTGACCTTTAACTTTGGAACATGATTGTAAATACCAAAGACAGCTGAACGAGTCCTCCCTTAGAGCTGACTGAGTGAATATTATGGTTGATAATGCATGACATTAATCTAAAGCTAACTAAGGTGAAAGGCCAATGTAATTTAGTACTCATGCTGAAAGTTAAACGAGGCCGTCGTCCTCCATGTCCACATTTGCTTTTAACTATATGCCCCGGCTCCTAAAACTGTTAACCTCTGTCTAAGCTTGGAGCATTACTGATGGTGCAAACAAACTCATACGTCAAATGACATAAATCAAATATGAGAATATGAGGGGTGAGAATACAGAGCAAAGACATTTTTCTGGACCTTGTAACTTGTTTAAAGAGCTATCCATGTAAACAAAATGCAGTTTTATATAGCGCAAAAGACGTCAAGGGTAATTCAGAATCAAAATCGATCAAGCAATAGACAGAGGCAGGCAGCAAAGGTTCACAAAAACGAGTTCAAAGTCCAAGCTCAAATACACGAGATAACGCCAAAGCACTGCGTACCAAGAGATACAAAATGACACAGAGGTTTGGTAAAAAAAAAAAATACTTCACGAAAGGGAACAGAACAGAGCAGTCCAGATAAAGGGTAGTTGAGGGTGCACAGGTGAGACTGATGAAACTATAATGAGGTGATCAGGGAATAACACGCACTGGATAATGGGATAGGCAGTCCTAGTATGCAGGAGAGAGGGACCTAATGACACTAGGAGGAGGCGTTGTCGTGCGTTCCGTGACACTATACACAATAGCAGTTATTTATAAATAACAGGCATACAAATAGGTCAAATTTACTTCAAAACAGTTTAATATTTAAAATTATGTTTCGATCCAGAGGAATCAACTCAACACAAATAATTTGTTCATGAAATGTAGACACATAACGATTATTTGTTATATTCCTACATTTTAGGAAATAGCTAATTTGTTTAATTTTTCAACTAATTTTAATGTTTTCAGACTTTATAAAACTTAACAGCAGCAAATAGAGACGGAAAAATACTTCTTGATCTTAGTGTGACCATATCTGATCAATTCTGATATAAAATCAAGCTACAACTGTATTTTTAAAACAGCCTTATGTGCACACGGGGAATACATCTAACAGGCACTGCTTCTATAAAAATCTGTCTAATTTACCTTATTTATTTTCCATTTTGTTTACTTGTTTGTGCGTTATTGTGTGCGTTTAATTTTATTAAGTAGAGTGTATTAGAGGGTTTTCGAAACATTGTCAAGACAATGCTTGTCCTGTTCTACTCAGGAACAAAGATGATGATTTTCATCTTAATTCAATTTCGCATGACTCCAGCACCAATTATCACTGGAAGCAAGATTAACTCGGACTTGTGTTGGCTTTTGTTTCTGTGGATGTGTACACATGATTGGATTTATTGAAACACTGCCAACCCCTTCTTCATCCCAACTCCTTTTAGCGATAATACCTTTTTAGTTCTCTTGATGATCCAACATTTTTTCCCACAAAACATTGCTCCCAGTCCACGGGGTGTCGTGTGTGTTGTCCCTGCAGGTCAGTGGGCTGGAGCAGATAGAGTCATTATTTGGTTAGTGCTCACACCAGCTGGCATTCTCCGCCTATGAATGAAGAGGCCTTTGTGGATAGTTAAGAACCCGCTGGGCATGCTGAAAACACATCCACGACATGAGGAGCTGAGAAAAGAAGGCCTCTGCAAAAACAGAGAAGACCAAAGTCTGTGCCAGTACAATCACGGCAGTCCTTATATTCTGTCAAAGTCTTGCCCATGAGACGGCCTTTGGAACATTACGAGCGCTGGTGAACTAATACTGGATATCTTCATGCTCCTCCATGTGAGAACGAGTGCCAAAACTTTGAAAAGGTATCCTTGGTCGAGGGAGTGTTAAGGTAAACAGAACAAAGCTAGCGTTTCTTGAAGCGGGTTCTGGGGTTTTGAAAGACTTATGTAAGCGAGGGCCCCTCGTGTCCAAGCAAAGCAAAAATGAATGAAGTGAAAGTGTAAACATGGAACTGTAAAAAAAATCACATTATATTGAGATAAAAAGAGTGCTGAATCAGAGATAGGTCTATCATTGGGCTTTCTGAGTATGTAAGCGCAACACTTCACAGTGCAGCAGCGTCTCGGAGACAAGTGACAGCGTAAGATTGATGAGTCTTGTCATACTTGGTGTGACTTTTGCATGAAGTTAATGGCGTGGTGCCGATAACTGAAGAATAATTGCCATCAGATGTGGAAATGACAGCAGCTGGACTGTGCGGCAGGTGTGATGTGGTGCCTGCGGGTCTAATGCTCTTTACCTGCTAGATCAAAGCTGTCTCTTAACTCACAAGTAAGGTCTCCTGTAACTCGTGACCTCATGCTAGTGAAACATCATCATTTAGGGTGTCATGAGATGCTCTCTTCTCTTTGTGGTGATTTGGCAGAGACACTTTTCTGCACAGATTTCTGCACAGATTTTTTTTATACATCTGGCTAGACGCAGAACAAAGTAAATGTCAAAATGTGATGTAATGTAAATTTTCCCAAACTTTACTGGAATAAATATACATAATAATTGCAGACTGTTTGATTTAACTGAAATATACGTTTTGTGGATATTTCCCTTTTTTTATCTCTTCACTCATTTGGTGTAGGCCAACAAAATTATTAACATTGATGTGCATTCTTGCTTAATAGTTATAATTGCATAATTTCTTTACATTTTTCCTTCCTTTGTCTTGGTTGTCAAAAAACACACGCATGTGAATGAATCAACACTGCCGATTTTGTGCATTTTCGGGAAACTGTAAGAGTTTGAATCCGGTATGTTCCTGTTTAAATTTCCCAGAGGTGCTACTTGTTAGTCTATACTACATAAACAACACTTCACGGTATTTTTAAATAGCTGGAAAAACCATTTAACGTCACAGGGTGTCTGGTACTGTAAAGACGTTAAACATAAATACATAAAACTGAAACTGGAGATAAAAGTCATCAATCATAGCAAAAAAGAGCCAAAGAAATGTTTGTCCTGTGACTGCTCTGTTCTTTTGGTGCTCTGTTTTTCAACCGCTAAAAGCAAAGTCCTTAAAGCAACACTGATCTTAAAATGTATATCCTGAACTGTGGGCTTTTTATTCACTACGGTAACACAGAGAGACAATGGGTGAGCTGACACGTGCTGAGAGTGCTTTAAAGTAAAGCGATGGAATGAAAGTTATTGCATTTCTCCTCTTTCAATGAGATCACATACATCTATTCAGTCTATTAATCTACATTCTTTAATATAAGGTATATAATTCCGTCATGCAAATCATGCAAATCATGTTTAGTAGACTATTAACCACACTTTGAATGGTGTTACATTATATAAAAATTATTTAAAATATAAAGCAAGTCTCTTATGTTTGTAATGATAAAACAATATCATCATTTTTGTTGTGAGGTTACAACTGGGAAAATAATAAATTTCTATCGTTAATTCAATGAACTTTTTTGTAAACTTGTACGGAACTGGCTTCAAACAACAGTTAAACAATAAAAACCAAAAATAGAAATACTGAGGTGAGGTTTATAAAAAAGAATCGAGCAGCATTTTACATTCCGTTTGTTTGTTTGCTATCCAATGCACGTTATGCTTGTAAATATCTGAATATTCGGTGCTCTTTCTTGTCTCTGGGTACCATTTCTGTTGTAAAAAAGCACAGCTTTATAATAAAAACAGATTTCCCAAAATTACCAAGTGATCCTGAGTCATTTCGGATATCCCTGTTAAAAGCTGTCACCAATACCTGTACAAACAGGGGTTGCCCATGACACACGGTCTGTAGTGCGAAGAATATGGAAAAACCCAGTATTTCCCACAGGCTAGCATGTGCAGCACACTTCAAACAGAAGCGAGCGTTTTGCACCAGTTCACATCAATGGAGCTTTTCTCCAGGTAAGTGCAGGCCCTCTGGCTTTGGCCAGGGTAAATGCCACACTCTGGGAGAGAGAGTTTATCTTGGAGCAGTCTGGTATTTTTACACCTTTTATGAAAGCTCATGATGACTGACCACTCTGCCATTAGGCTTCCATCAATGGACAGGCAGGTTTTCTTTTTTCATTGGTCGATCTTTTGCTTTTTGTACATATGCCTTTTACAATTCCTGTCTAACCAATATTATGCACAGAATGTAAATGGCCAAACCGAACATACAAATTTCAATCTCGAATGCATGAATCAATTGCAAATGCACTACGGGCAACCATTAAATTAGAACATAGATGCAAGTTGTTTAGTATATTGCAAGTTGAATTTGCATTCAGAGCTGAATTACTTTTTAACATTTTGGAGACTAAGCAGAACAAGTGCAGTTTTCCATAATGGGAGACGTTTGTTTGTTTTGCTAACCCGCTAAGAAGGTTAAGGTCTCTGAAATGGCAGACTCTGCTTAAGGGCTGAATAAGACGTAGTGAGGCTGATGTGGCCGGTTACAATGCCTGTCGTTTCTCCCCGCTGTGCCACCCATGAGCTTAAATTGCTAATGGCCCTGCCATGTATAAATACTATTCTCCAGATAATTAGTCACACTCACCCGCTGCGGCCCGCGGGTCCAGATCTGACTGTAGGTGAGACGTTTAAATTCTCTCCTGCAAACAATGTGTGTCAGCGAGCTTCATTATCATCATTATTCTGTGGCTTTATAGGGCAGTTGTTTTCAGTTTAAGAGGGTCAGGCAAATCAAGCCAGAATACTCTCAGATTGAAAAAATTTACAAAGTATTATAAGAAATTCAATAGGTCTATTTTGAATAAATGGAAATTGTTTTTCTTAAATTATTTGAAATCTGTGTAAACAAAGTGTATTGATTTATTTCATGTGGGACACATTTTCATACGTGATTTACTGGATGTGTGGCTGAATTCATACAGAAAAAAGAAAACTGACATAATGGTGCAGTTTTTATTGCACAGATTATTCAAAACTCAGGAGATTCATGAAGTTCTCATTAATGTTGCAAAGTGTCAAATTCTACGAGAGAAATAAAAAATACACAAAAACTAGCTGAACACGGATTATGTGACTTTGGGAGAATTTTTATAGGATTAATATTCATATAGTGTAAAACAAAACGGTTAAAAAAATAAATTATATTACAATTATTTTAATTATTAATAAATATTCCGTAAAAAACAGTTTTCCCTGTAAAAATAACACTTTCCCCTGTTTATATTGCAAATTTGCAGTCTATTCTGTAATTTGATGTTTTTTCAACGTTATTTAAAAATATGTGAAAAATCAGTTTTTTGGATCTTATACATGAAAATTTTGTAAAAATTTTAAAATTCTATAAAATGATCATGATTATATATAAATTATATTCATAACATTGAGATCTGTGATACTAAAAGATCTTATTTCTGTTGTTTGTTTATGGCCATATACACGTATAAGTGTATAACCAACCCAACTTTAGTTGCTCTTACCTGCATCTACATAAGCATTTATGAAAACACATAAAGGATGTTTAGGATAAGGCAAAGCTGATGGGAAAGGAGAATATTATCATTGTTTTACACAGAGAACAGCAGATGGCCTGGATTTAGCCTCTGGCATTTGTGCCCTCTCCCACTTCTGCCATTAAAACACGTTGGGTGGAGGAGGGAAACTTAATATTTCAACTCTGGCTTAACAATTTGTGAGCTTCACACTTCACAACAAAGGCGACTGAAAGTTCTTTGTTGTGTGGCATTTATCATGGCATTGAACCTCAATGTTAGCAGCAGTAAAAGGCAGCCATAAAAAAGCAGAGGAGTGTTCATTTACTGTTGCGTGAAGATCTGTGGGATTCTAGACATTTTCTTTTGGTGATATTTCATGTCAGCGATGTTGTTCATAGCGGCTTTGGTTTTCATTGCTTTACAAGCAACCGTGATGGATTTGATAATGTAATTGCTCAGAATACCCTTTGGTACGGATCCCCTTAAACACATTTTCAGTCTTAGTCGGTTTTGTCAAAATCTTTATTTCAATGTAGTAATCTACGGAATGTGATAAATGCCACATTTTCTGCCAGCCACCTTTATTAAAAGTAATAACCACTTGAGCTACAAGAACATATATGCAGAATGTTACATCTCCAGAATCAAATAAGCTCTGACAGGTCAGCTGATTTCAGGAAAAAAAGAAAGAAGCCGAACTTTAAATATCTTCCGCTCGCAGATGGAAGGGGTGCCTCTCGTGAAATGGCTGTTGTTTTTAGAAGCTTGGAAAATGAAACAAGCTGCCCACAGAGACAGGGGGATTCCATATGTGCAAACACATCACCTGGGCTTTCCTCTCCTTTTTCCTCTCTTTTGCCTAATTCTCCTATTTGTGCTGTTTTTGGACAACGTAAAGGCAGGGAGAAATTGAAGCAAGTCGTTATGCATCAATTAAGTCGTTTCAGAGGTAAATTGCTGGCTGGATGTATGAATACACAACATACAGCTTACACCCTTTGATGTCTTTTTTCTTAGCTCACTTTCCAAGCGACCTCAGCTGAGTTCTCTCAGATCAGACAGACTGATATGCCTGATTATTGACTGATATTTGGATGAAACACGAGCTGTGGACTGGGGGCGACAGCTCCTCCTTTTGATTGGCCGAGTGATGAATTACGAGGAAGTGTGGTAACCGGAGCCAAATCTACCACACGATGAGAGGAGACTGTGTGCGTTTTATGTAGGGACAGGGGAGCTCCCGTTTCCCATTGTCTCTCTCTGAGACTTTTTTCAACCAGAAGGTTGATGATACTGAAGGCAAAACACTTTAGTAGTCTGTGTGAGTGTGTGTCTGCCAGTGACCGTTGTTTATTATTAATGAAGTGACAACATGTGAGAAATATGGCATGTTCCATATCCTTCATACTGTATAAACCGGCTACTAAAACTTCAGACACCTTGTGAACTTCCTCTTCCTACGCAAACACACACACCTGGGAGAATGTATTTATGAGCATTATTACTAGGATCTGCACAAAGCTATTTTCTTTATTTTCCAATTTTTGGGGAGCATATTTTGGAAAACGACTAAAACGTTGCTAATATTGCTTGGTAAAAACAACAATAATTTGGACAACAACATTCAGAACATTTCACAATCGGGCAGTCAAATTCAGTTTTCCGAAAAGGAAAACTTTTGTGCCGATGAAAGCCATTCAAGCTTAAAAATATTTTATGGAAAATGTTTTAAGTCATTTCCTACCCACACCTAATTATAAAACTATGAAACACCCGAAAATTGTCTATGGAAAACACTGCTGCTGTTTTTTGAATATGTAATTTCTCCAAGCTTCTGAGAAAAAAGGTCATTTTATTATCCATATGAAACTACAAATTAACACACAGAGAAGAAGACATTTTCCTGCATTGTAAATGGCATGGATCTTATCAGCATCACACCGATGCACAGAAACATCAGAAATGCCACTGAGTCCTCTTGTGCCATCTACAGGTACACAATTCAGTCTGCAGGCATCTCTTTTTATTTATTTCTTCAATATTCTGACATCGCTCTGGGATATTACATCTATAAAACACACACTTCACATCTATAAAAGCCCAATTCATGTAAAAACAGGAGGAGTGTTAAAGTTCTCCCATAAATGAAATTTCTGTCATGATTTACTCACCCTTTTGTTATTTCAAACCTGTATGACTTTCTTTCTTCCGCAGAACACACAAAAAAATATATGTTGTTAACTAGCACCCATTCACAAGAGAAGCAAATGGGTTACCAACTTTCTTCAAAATGTCTTATTTTGTGTTCTGCCAAAACCTTCATACAGGTTTGAAAGGACAAGAGGGTGAGTAAATGATGACAGAATTCATTTTTGGGGGAACTATCACTTTAACACCAGAAATTACCATATGCTTAAACTGGATTATTGGTGGTAGTAGGGGTGATGTCCACTCTATTCAGACAGATGTTTATATACAGTTTTAATAAATAAACTTATCAAGTCAAGGCCCAGGAGAATGGCTAAAAAATTTTACTGCAAAAGAAAATCAACAAAATATTAATATTGATAAAATTGTTATGACATATCACTTATAGGTCCCTGAATTCTTTGTAAGTCACTTTGGATAAATGTGAAATGACTAAATGTACATTTAAAATTGTAGTTAGTGTTTGCTTGATTTCCTGTGAGCTTTTTCTTTTTTTTCTTTCAATTTTTGAATAAAGCATATCACTACGTGTTCTTTACAAACTAATTTAGGCTTTCAAGGAGAACAAAACATTTTACTTTCATATACCCAACATTCCAGCCCTTTTATGACCTTCTATTGTTTGGACACAAAAGTCTGAAACATTTCTCAAGACATCTTCTTTTGTTTTCCACAAAAAGATTCTCTAGTTTAGTCATTCTCAGAAAGTGTTGGTTGCAAATTGAGAACTCAATGTTTGCCTGTTCTTCTAACAAAAGAAGTGACTTTGTCAGATAAGCCACGTTGACATCCCACTGATCAAATGACCCATGGCAGAGCACATCTGATAAACTTACTCGCTTCCAATAGTGCCAAATTGAGTTAGCACTTGTTTACGTTCATAAGCTATCAGAGCACCCATCCACATTATTCAACACCATTCTTTAAAGCCAGTCGAGTGGAAGAATGGCTGCTTAGTATCATATGATGTCATCTGTACGGCAGTGACCATCTCTGATCTCCGTCTTCTGCCTTTGTCTTCACAGATCCAATAAGCTGATGCTCTTTAATGACCAGGGACACATTCTCTGTAAAGAGACAGTTTGCAGCCATCACGGTTAACATCTCCAATCACATAAACAGCGAAATGAAAGCAGTAAGGAACAGCACCGCTCTTCTTTTTCGGCGGCCGGGGAAACAAATAACCCTTATTAGAGGTCTCATCAGTTCTGTCTCGTGGATCAGAGCTCCTGCCTGTCAACGTCACGTTTTAATCACAAAGGTAATTTGAATTCGCGTTAATGAAAACAAATGGCTCCCCGAGCTCCAAGCGCCCAGAGTAATAAATTATTATTGCTCCCAACAATCACATCTCCCTGCATTTTTCAATTACACGCCCCCCCAGATGAGTTGCTCAAGGATAGCCCGCTTTGATGAAGATAAACGATCTTCCCGTTGAAGTCAAAGCGTCTATGAGCTCATTGTAATAGTTTTCTAATTTCGACACATCTTCCGTGATGTGAGACATGATTTATCTATCTATATCTCCGGCTTGACACGACAGTAATGTAATTGAAAGCAGGTGCTAATTACACTTTTGATTGGGCAGGAATATTAACAAACAGAGGACGGTGTCTGGTTCGGGGAATCTATTTTCCACACAGCGATCAAACGGTAATAAACATCTTGTCGACAAGTTTTCTCGACAAAAGTCAAAGGCAGGGTTTTACTTTGCGGATGGAGGGTTTAGATTAATCGAGCCGGTTAGTGTTTCACCCCTGCCCTCTCCATCTGGCATTGTGCGTAATTGGCATCCCAGATTGCCCTACAAGCCAAGTAATCTGTTGTCCGATGTCACCACCCCTGGGTCTGCCTCTGCCACCACGAGTGCCTCAGGTTTCCTCTTTCGGTTCCATTGACGCAAACCCAGGACCTCTGGGTATTTATGGCGCATGCACTGTAAAACAATTTTTAGATTTATCACCTTTGAAATCAAATTTCTCATTCTTTATCCACTATAAAAATGATCGATTGACCCAATATACACAATAGCGTTAGGAAAAAACATACAGTGTGTACGGATTGTTTAAACATGCCTACATCACACACTTTTCTCTATGATTTATAATCTGAATACACGCAACTCAATGTACCTTTCGGAACGTCTGGAGAGTCGGATTAGACCTCTGCAGCAAATGACTCGAAGTCTTGAAGGCTCGGACTGCAGGGGAACATCATTAAGATGTAATTGCTGTAAACATCTTTTTTTCAAGAAGGTGCAGTTTAACAGGACATAATTTGAAGGGCATGTTCTCTTCTCAACCCCTGGTGTTAATGACAGTGTCATTCACTCCCTGGAAGAACTTAGTGTAATTATTCTAGTGTCATGGAAAATGTGTGTTCTTGAAGATGGACCAACCAATGGACTGAAAACAGATGGTTTCTCCGGCAAGACAATTTTGTCCCCAAATAATTGGATGGAAGTTAAGTTGGGTGTTCAATACCAAAAAGGTAGTTTTTTACTACCACTGAGGTCATTGGACAATTGCACGGGTGTCAAGAAGAACTTAGATGTTCTGCTGAAAGACAACAGACGGCCTTGTGTGTTCGAGCAACACAATACCACCACAGAGAAACCTTAAGGGCGTTTGGCTGTGTTTAAAAGAACATTTTCATTGTCAATCAAAGGCGTCAATTCACAATATCTGTCAATCACAGAACAGACAGGTCAGGCAGGGGGTCAAGTCGCTATGTCCCGCTCACTTAAAATGAAACACCATTACCACAGCTGCAACTGCATTCATTTTCACAAGCCTGTACTATTCTAATGACAAGAAAAATAACCCCCGACACAAAACGCTCTTCCATTCGACTCACGGACAGACGGTTATGTCTTTAGCGCGTTTATGCCGAGGTCTAATCATCAGAGAGAGCCTGCAGTGAACACTTTTCAGAAACATTTTTTGGTTATTCCATTGACTTTACATGTCCTTGGAGAACCGTTCAACCTTTTTATGTGATGTAGATAAGGGTTGGCTTGCAGATGTACGATTCGTTTTAAGTCATCACGACGGTGATGAATGTTCTTCCATATTAGAGTCTGGGCACAGCGGGATATAAAGGGATTGATTTACCCATCTGGGGTCTGAAATCTCATTACTTTTGGTTTTAAGTCTTATTTAAACCTTTGGAGAGGTAAGTTTGTCCACTAACAGAAGCTCTGTTGTGACAGCCTGGAGCTTAAAAACAGCGTTGACGCAAAGGGCGTCGCAAATGTCAAAGATATTGTCGTTTGCAAAGGGCCTTTAGAAGTAAACATCCACTGGAGTGTCCTGTTAAAGGACACAGTTAGTCTACACCATGCAGAACATTTGCAAATTGCGCCTCACACCAAGTACGAAAGCTTACAAACCAACCACAAAGCGGAAGTTCACATTTCGCGTTATTGTGAAATGTAAACGGCTTGCCGCATCGTGCACTCGGGTCGTGTAACAACAACAACAAACCAGCTTCACCGATTCCGGAGCAACACACAAAATATTTATTATATTAATCTAGTAGAGTTATTGCAGTGGATTTTCGGTGCTTTGAAGACCATTTATCATTTGCCTTCAATGAAGTGACTGCTTAGCAACGTCGAGAGCGCAAACTCCCGAGCACTTTAAAAAATACAGAGAAAGCGAAGTGGCTCGCGTTCCACGCGTTTTGTTTTTGCTCGTAAAATTTGAACAGCCCCATAAAAGAAACGATTTTAAGAATAAAATGGTAAGTCTCCAACTAAGCGATGCCAAAAGGGAGGCTGCTGGCTTACGCAGAACGTAAAAGTCATATCCAGCTTGTTTACAACCTCCAGATAATTACGTCTGAACTTACGAGCCAGACTTGTGATAATTGCTGTTGTTTTCTTCGACTTTTTTTCTCTCTCTTCTCCATTTATTTGCTGCGATTTAGTTAAGCCCACCGCGGAGTGTTTCAGGCGTGTAATGAATGGTTCCTCTGTGTCACTACGCAGTCACCAAAGAGACGCCAGCCGAGTGTGCGCATACAAAGGACAATGACGAAAACAAACACATGCAGGCCCGTCGCGACAAGGCAAGCAAACCAAGCAATTGCTTGGGGCCCCGAGCTGGCCGGGGGCCCCGAGCTGGCCTGGGGCCCAAAGACAACAACTGGTTAAGAATAAAACGCAACGACAAACTGAGCGCCCCTTTGACAGTCAATGCAGTAAAGTGCAATGACACTTTTATTGGGATCCCCCTCAAGGGGCCCCTTTCGTGATCTCTGCTGCCGGCAAAAACAAAACCTCCGTCGGCAGTCATGAAGCGGAATTATGCTTCAGGATCCCAAAAAAGAAAGAAGAGAAAGGAAGAGGAGGATAAGAATAAACAAGATAGTGGTAAGTGATAAATTACACTGGATAAAATAGCTCTTCTTGTCTTGGTGTCATTTTGCAGCAGGTAGGCTTGCAAAAATATGTTAGCTAACGTTACCTGTAACCTGCCTGACGGCAAATGCTGCTTGTAACGAACAGTTAGTGCAACTTCGGACGGAATATGGTTACATACTACTGTAATATGTTTTTTAACGGGATAAGGAAGATGCAGATCTGTTCCAGAATCACTGTTTATCGTATTTAATGACATGACATTGCTATAGCTTTGTAATAGGTTTTGATGAAAGTGGCATAACGTTAGCATGCTATACTAACTATTCCACCGTGATGATCTATTTACCAAATGCGGGTGTTAGGAAAACCACACAATAAATTCCGTGCATCAAACATTAGCTTGGGATGTTTTTAAGCATTAGTAACCCTTAACAAAGTGTTAGGAATATCTGGTCGTCTATCTATGTAATGTTTATAGATATTTTAAAATGGTTTCTTAAAGGTTTACAAAAAATGTTTAATCATTACCCGATACCTAATATATTATATGATAGATATAATGTGTGTTACAATAAACTGTTAATTTACAGCACTACTAATAATTAGTAAACATATAATTATAATTTCATTGTTTGTTAACAGTAAAAAGACTGTTTGCTAACAGTTAAATGACAGTAAACTAAAGATTAATTAACTATCAATTTACCATCTATTAATGATTGTTATTATTAAGTGTTACCATCTTTTCTTTCTCCCTCAAGGTGCTTTGCTTAAATTTCTCAGCCCTCAGGCTCTTCCTAAGGAGACCTCCACTGATGAAGGTAGAGTGAATTTCTCTCACTGAGCTGAGCTGTTAATAGTGACCTCTTTCAATATGCTAACAGTGAAATGGTAAAACGTACTTCACAGGTAATTTCAGATTTTTTTTTTCAATTATTTTCCCAGCTACACCATCAACTTCATCCTCAACATCAGATGCATCACTTCTCAGTGCTGATGTTTCCTCTATAGCACAAGGTACCACCACAAGCTCTAGAATTACAGCTGATATCCTGCACAGCCCAGAGTTTAAACTGATAAGTGTGTGCTGTCATATTGTTAGAAAAACAACAGTGCAAATCACTATTGAATTCCCACCAAACTGTGTAAATAGAGAAAGGCCAAGAAAGGCTCACAGGACTGGCACTTACGTCAATTGAGCGCGATGTTCGCCAGTCTTTGGACATGGAGGACATTGTCATTGCCTTTGCAGAAAACAAGGCTCGCAAACAGCAGTTTTAGATAATTTGCACGTTTGTGAGAACTGAAAAATGTTAGTGTGTGTGTGTTTTTAAGTATGTTGGATTTAGTTATTGTGCACTTTTTTAATGTATATTTGATTTTATGGTACAGTGGTGTTTTTTGCAAATGGTCAATTGTTGAAAATGTTAAAATGTTATGCACATTATATGCAACAGCAGTATTTGCACTGTAATTTTATTTTATTTATGCACTGTTTATGCAACAGCAGTTTATGCACTGTAAACCTTTTTTATTTATATAAAGTGTGGTTGAACTTAAACTTTATGGCTATGCTGGGGTTCCTGTAGGCTTTGCGTGTGTGCGGGCGGGGCGGGGAGTTGGGGGGGCCTCCATGTCCATTTTGCTTGGGGCCCCCAAATTCCTTCAAACGGCCCTGAACACATGTACCAGCTGCACTGCAGATCCCCAGCCCGCGTCCATTCACATCTTTCAAACACCTGCGGTCACACGCTTGTTGCGAACTGAATCCACAGACCTTTAGATTCTCTGATAGTTCACTTTACACAGGACGCGAGCTGAATTGTCAGTGCAAGTAAAGTTCAAAAAGATTGACTTACTAATTTGAACCCTTGAATGGGTTTTAAATATGTTTATCTCTTCCTTTTTGTTATTGAATGGTTTAGTTGAAATAAAGCATTGTTTTTAAAGTTAAATCTTATTTTACAGCACATGTTGGATGGCGGTCCTTCCTGCTGTTAATCAAACACATGACTACATGAGCACGCAGGTGAAACACTATTACTTACTGAACAGCCTCCCAGTCAACACCTGCTCTGCTGACCGCCCGTAGAAAAGAACATAGCAGTCATCTGCTTTTCCAATCACTCACCTCTTCTATTCACCCTCAGGTCCTTTCCGTCCGTATAAGTGAAGTTCCAGCTGTACGTATCCGAGACGTCTTGTGTTTAGGTCTCCGGTTGCTCTCAAAGATCCATTGCTGTCCCATTATGAACTTATCCTTCGCTCTCTATAATTCACTGCAGATTTATAATGTTCACAGGAAAGCGTCCTTTTATTCCTGTCACATGCATCTTGTGAGGGAGACGTCTGATTTCATTTCACTCCCGAGGAAAGATCGTAGTATTCTCACATGTGTCTCAGAATTTGAGAAGAGAGTTTCAAAAAAAGATGTCCAAAATGTCTCAATCTGGGCCAAGCTTTGCTTCAATACAGAAGTCTGCCGTGAAACGTGACCCTGCCTGTGAACATCCAGCTAAAGTCATTTTCTGTGATTTATTGTATTCTGCATAAAATCATCAGACATAATGTAAAGAACATTCTGTGAAAATATTACCTTGATATCTTTAACATTGACTGAGTAAGGCCATGACAAAGATTGAAATTATAGTGGTTAAAATCAAACTTTGATGGTTGTTATCTCAGAATTAGATTATGAGACTTTATTCTGGATTTCACAGATGTGTTTTTCATCAAATTATTTGAATATTAAACCTGTAAAAAATCTCTGTAGAAATGACAGTATTACAACTAGCTGCATAACTACAGCAAAAAAAATACAGTGTACATATGCTATCTACAATATAGCTCCATACACATACTAAATGTCAACTAAACACTGCAAAAAGAATTGTCTTTGAATTTTTTCTTCAGAACACATAAGTGTAGTTAAACTTAGATATTTTTTATAATGTTCTTAACTGGCCCCCCTTCAAAGACTTGATGGGCGCCAGTGCTGTTTGGTTACTTTCTACAAAATGTATTTTCTTGTGTTCTGCAGAAGAAAGAACGTCATAAAGGTAATAACAGGTTGAGTAAATGATGAAAAATCTGGTTATTTTGTCACTTAAAGAAACCTTGAGCTATAAAATGTCTGAGCAATAAGATGCTTTTTGAGAATTACTTTGGCACATCAAATTATAATAGAATTTATATGTATTTACCCGAGCATTAGCAACACTTCCAGTGTAATTCTGTGTGGAACAGTAAGTTTGTGGCCATTATATGCGTGCTGTTTTAAAAAAAAAATTAACAAAAAATGTTATGTCTGCGCTATGCTGTTAACCCAAGACTTGGTGGATTTACAAGGAGCCCATGAGATCATTTCTACACTTTCCACACTCTTATAAATCACAGACTCTCTCTAAATACACAGCTCCAAATGACTTTACCACAACAATACGCCCACTCCAGCTCTTTTACCCACAAATGAATATTGACTGTCCTTCTGCACTTCAGTTCAGTGACAATGACGGCCGCTCTGGATGTACAATAAAACTGAAGGAAGAGCTCACATTACAGCCTATACTAATTCCTTAAATGTGTTCAAATATCCGCAGGTTTCACGTGATCTACGACCGGAATACGTCAGATATCAACCACATCCTCTGCTTGTTTCCTTCAGAAAGTAAATCAGGCCTGCATGTCTTCGGCAAAAGGAGTTATTAAACAGCCTGTAACTGTTGTCGATAAACACAGAATAGCTATTGTATGGTCACGTTGCAGTAAAAAAAGCTAAAATATTTGCACAGTAAAACCAATGATGATGGTTTGTCAGCAACTACAAAATAACAAAAACAAAGTAATCGTTGTCATAAATTCCATTCGACCAACACATTATGTTTACTATCAGCCACAGTGGCATTGTTGCTCTTTAGTAATTGAAAACATTCAGAGAACACGTTGAAGAAAACACAAGCGATAATGAAATCCAGATGGGTCCGTTATGTTGCAAAACACGGCTGAATTCGCATCATCTAGGGAAAGAGTGCTTCATTTTCAGCACATAAAGGCGCATAGCTTCTGAACAAACAGCGCTTGTTAAATTAATGTTATTGGGGAACATCCCTCCTGATGTGAAATTACCTCTCATTTGTGGTTTAGAAAAACCTAAAGACAGCTTAAGCCACGACTACCAACATGGCCTAAGCCAAACTTTTCTAATCGTCTTTTCACCCCTCAATGTTTGCATTTTAAGTCTTTCCTGCTCTTGTACAAGGTCAAATAGCTTTCCATGCTGTCAGAAGAAGCCGTGTGGGAGGTGCTATTTACTTTGCAGTAAAAGCTGAGGAGGGACACTCTGGGTGCCGTTGGTTTGGCTGTAAAGATGCTGTTTTTGTTTCTTCGACTGAAAATATCAACTGTATCAGGATGTGTGCAGATCGAGAGCAGGGTGACCTTGAGGTGTCTGACTGCTTCAGTCTGCATTAAAATCAATATTTAAAATGATAGTTCACCCAAAAATAAAAATTCTGTCTCCATTTACTCATCCTCTTGTCATTTCAAACCTGTATGATTTTCTTTCTTCGTCAGAAAAAAAAATATTTTGAAGAATGTTGTTAACTGCCCCTATTCCCTTGCATTGCCTTTGTGTCCAATAGTGAATGGGTGATGGCACTGTTCGGTTACCAACTTTCTTCAAAATATCTCCTTTCGTGTTCTGAGGAAGAAAGAAAAAGGTTTGAAATAAAAAGAGATATAATTTGGGGGAAATATCACTTTATTTTGAATAAGAAGATAATTGTGAGACATGCTGTGGATTAATGTGCTATTTTTATTTGTAAAAATAGTTACAGTGATAGATTACATGTGTGATACATCGAAGATCATAACTGTGCTTACACAACTAGCTTATACAGTAATTAGCTCTCAAGTACAAAGTTTACAGTAATACAATGACAGGATCGTCTTTTTACAAAGCCTGTGAAAAAATCATACAAATAAATAACATTAAGTGCGATAAGACGGTTTACCATCTCTGATGTGCTCCGATAGTCTAAAATAAACAGTTTAAGACATTCATGTGCTGCAAATCATTGTGCTGTAGGTTTGTGGCAAAACAGTGAGGAATACTAAAATATCACAAAATATTGGTCCATCGCCATTGTTAATACATTCACGCGTTTGTTGCTCAATATATTGACAGCAGATCCTTACAGCAACGATCTATTACATGTGCTGTATATACAAATACTTGATGTGCCATCCAAAGTCAAAATACTGGTTTCAGAGGGACTCTGTCTAAACAAGCACAGCTTCACAAACAGCAGAGGAAAAAGGCTGTGGTTTGTCATCTCTCCACATCACAGCCATATCTTTGGGTTTCCTCTTCCCATTCTGTTCTCGGTCAATGTGGAGGTAAGACAGCTTGCTTTAATCAGAGCGAGTGCAGATAAAGAGAGCTGAGCCGTGAGCTGCCCACAACCAGAAATTAAAAGGCACTTTACTAAAATTGATTTGAGAATGTCTACCAGCTGGTTCTCCGACGAGTGTAAAAAGCATTTATAAATGAAATACAGCAACTAAAATGAGATATATCAAGTTGATATGATACTGGAAGAAATTGACAAAATGTGTATATTTAGGTTTGCGTAATAGCCTATAGTATTCAAAGCATACATTTTGTCATTTATGCACGTGGTTTGAGGATACATCTACGGTATTAATTTGATGGAATGACTTATATGCATCATTTATCTTAACAAAAACAAAACTTAACCACACATCCAAGGCAAAACGACTATGACTCTGTAAAGGCTATTATATCAGCATTGTTAAGAGTGACAAAAAGATATACAAAAATATAAATCAGACATTGCACAATTAATGAATACGTCTTGCCTATTGCTTATATATTCAATACTTGACTATGGAACAAGTGGTCATACTACTGTCTATCAGACACACACAAAATCAGATTGTTGTTTTCTTCATGAGGAAGCCATTGTAAGACTTTAAGGCTTCATACATGAAGAGGTTTCAGATTGCCAGTGGTTACCATGAAGAAGTGAGATGCTTTGCAAAACTTCCAGCCAGACTTTGTAACAAAAAAGGTACTGTTCCTGAAATCAGAGAAGAATAGTATTCAAAATCCTCTTTAGATTCATCCGTGCATTCAGAAAGTAACCCAGAAAATCAATGCAGAGCAAAGGAGCTTTTCTCAACCACATTTTAGATGAGAATTACTCTGATTACTGTTTGGCTTCTGGACCCAGGACATGATATTGTGACCTAATCCATTACCATAATCATTAATCATATGCATAGAAACAAAAACATTATTATTAATATTACAAAGAACAACTTGTTGTTATAGGTTTCTGAATGCTTCTTAAATGTAAATAGTTCTAGACTCACTGCAGCCAATAACTCACATAATCCGGCCAAAACCACATTCATTCTTTCAACCATATAATTAATAATGCATTCTTGGGATATAATTTTATTCCAATGTTTCATGCTTGAGGTTGAGAGAAAGTCACAAAACCTGTTCATGTTGGCCAGAGTTTGTCTAGAATCTACCAATTGGCCTGTGATTAGCACAAGACTGGCAGGTTTCCTACTTGTCCATGGGCTGAGAGATCATGTGACTTTGTGCACATGATGTGCATCATCACATTAAATAGCCCCACTAAACATTTCTGTATGTACTCACTTTGGTCTGAATCATCCCATGTCGCTGAAGTCTCATCTCCTTTACGATATCACTCACATTAATCTACAGGCACAAAACAGAATTGCACACATTAAGGTGATCTTAAATAACATTATTTTCTTATGTTGCTCATGTTTTCAGATAAACACAGATTAGCTGTGATTCTGGGAGCATTTAAGTTAAGAACTCATTGACTTACACTCAGATCTTTCTCAATGAGACTGAGGATGACGTCAGTGCAGATGAGGACTCCAGCTCGACCAATGCCTGCACTGCAGTGGACCGTGATTGGCCCTTTACAGTGTACGGCTCTCATGTAGCGAATGAAACGCACCAGCTGCTCGGAGGAGTGAGGTGTGCCATGGTCAGGCCATGTGGTGAACTTCAGATGCTTCACTAAATGAATGTCTCCACTCTGGAAAAGACAATAATTTTATCATTATATTAATATTTATTTTAAGCATAGATATTGCTATAATATTTCCGCAGTGTTTAAAAAATCTATTTGACCTGACAGTGCCATTTAAGAGTAAAGATTTTTAAGGTCCTACTTTGGTTTACGGAGTGTCAAACAACAAGTTTATGTACATACACGGTGTGAAAACACTTACATTTTACACTATCAGTAAATATATTTTTGGACAAGACGCATTAATTCCTTCAGGTAAAGGCTCCTAACCTTCTTTTCCACCATCTTGATTATCTTAATGTGGAAATATCCGAGCATCTGGTAGTTGTCCAGGATGAGCTGGTAACGCTCAGTTTCTTTGGGAACACTGAGCTTCTCGGGCCAATACTTGTGGCACTTGACACGGCCGCGTTCCACCTCCTGAGTCATCATAGCGATAACATCAGACTTGTTCTCCCACACCATCTGCCAGAAGTTATCCTGTGTGCCAGGCAGAGGGCCCTGAGAGGAGATGTAGAGGAACTCTTCTGTGCCCACCTTCATACGAATGTAGCTGGCATTGATGTAGTCTTTGTTTTCTCCCACAGGAACGCGTGTCTTATCGTCTGCTTGTTTGAATAGAGAAAGAAAGATAGAAACAAACATTGGATCAATAATATCTGCAATACATTAACATTTGGCAGACACAATATTAATCATAATGTACAGAATCACACCTTGAAATATCAAGCTGTTTACTTGCATGTAGCATATGTTGGTATATTTCACCTTCAACAAGCATGTTGTATTATTAGTACAGCAAACTAGGGCTGTAACCATAATGGAATTTGGCTGACGATTTATTGTCTATTAAATAATTGCTATTAATGACAATTTATTTATTCAACTAAGAAAATCTATACTTTAGAAATGTGAGAAATGTGTAAACAACTAATATTATTCTGTGTAGATGCAGCAAGTCTGGAAACAAAAACATCAACACAAAACTTTCAAAGCTAATACAAATTAAATGATGCAGAAAAGTAATTTGAATGTAACAAAGTGCAGATCAAGGACGGTGATGTAAAATGTAGCAGATACTGCAGATCACCCTTGTTTTCTAAGGATTTACATTCAATGCGGTAATCTCATAATAATAATTGTGATGATGTCAAATAATTGCGATGAGATGATAATTTAATAATTGTGACAGCCCTGTTTGAAAGCCAGTAAATAATTGTATATGCGGCCTCTCCTCCTGTAATGATTTGAGTGCCAACATTGTAAGAATGTTAATGCTTTTCCTTATGGAGTAGAAGGAACACATGGTCCCAAACACAACAAATATGATAATAAAAATCCAAACATTTGCGTAAAAAAATTAGAAGTTATAAACCCTTTACAATAAGGTTGTCATATTACATCAACTTCTGTTAACAGATACTTTCGATTATAAAAACACTAAATTATTAAATTAACATGAACATAGACTAACATCAACAATTTAATTTCATGAAATATCATAAAATTAGTAATTAGAAATGAGTATATTGAAATGAATATGAACTTGGATAAATGCTTCTAAAGTATTGGAAGTTCATGTTAACCAATGTTAACAAATACAACCTTATTGTGAAGTGTTACCAAATCGGTGGGGTAAGAAAAAATTTGTTTTTTTCCTTTTAAATGTTTTACCCTATTGGCAGATATTTTTCTGGTTTAAGGCATAAACTAATTTACTATTATTAGAATTGTCAGAAGACTTTTAGCTTAAAATAAGACTAAAATAAGACTTGAGTTAAAAATCTTGTGTTAAAAATCTTGTGTTATTTTTATTACTAAATAAACATATATTGGTTCATGAATATTTAGATATTTGTACTGGAAAAAAGACCAAAAAACAGATTAAGAAAATCCTTTTTTGCACGGTATAATTTTTAGACCATTAGATGCATCAAGCACAGGTGAAACCACTGAACCCACAGAAATAATAAAAAAAGAATTCCCCAATTTGTCCTTTTGTAACCTGTTTACATGCATGCCCGTGAATCAGCGAGTCGTGTACAATAAAAGAACATGAGAGATTGTTGTTGTATTGTCTCGAGAGGACAGACTCCACGGTGTCTCTCACACGCTAGTAGTGCCTGTAACTCTCAGCAAGGGGCCTTCTTGCAAAAACATGTTCAACAGTTCGGAAGAGGAAAGAGTTTAAAAACTGAGCAAACAGAGAGAAGAGAAAACAGAGGGGGCACATGTGGAGGAGGAAGCGTACGTTATTGGGAGTAGGTACGTTCGTGCAGAGTGGACTCCACAATGGGTGGCATCAGGCTTTCCGGAGGAGGTTGCGGCCCTTGAACTGCATCCAGCAATAACAGTGGTTAAATCCCAGGGGCCTCACACTTTTCAATCCTGGACCCTTTATTCAGGGAACAGAAGCCCAATGAGCTGCCGTGATAATAAACAAACACTCCAGGCCAAGCTAGGGCAGTCTGCCTCCCGCAAACACATGAAGAACTGTATTGTGCCCTCTTCTACACACACACACCCTCTCTTTAATGCAAATACAGCCCAGTCTCCATATACAAACCAACGTAAAAAAAAAATTAAATCACACACTCGCCTGTGACCCCTCACACGAAGGGATGTTTCCCATTACTAGTGAAAGGGGATCGGTGAGTCACACATCTCCTGTTTGACTTTTGCAGCATTATAGGTTATATTTGAAACAGAGAGGCCAAACACACACCACACGGCAGCAAAAACTGGATACCGTAGCCGCAGTGTGAAAACGGCACCACATGGGTGAGGAGGCCCGGAAAGCCGCAAAGAGGTGCCGGATAGAGTGTGAAAAAGCGAGTCAAACATACATCCACACTGGCGCTGTTATCTAACACCCGTCTCTGGTAGGACACCCGGGAGTAAAAAATAACGGATTGGTTGTGTTTCATTTAATTGCTGTGTCATGTGTTCCTCTGTTTACTGGTAAATGTATACAGCGTTTAATCTACTTCTCATGTATATTAGGTACGGAAAGTAATCAGACCCCCTTAAATGTTTCACACTTTGTTATATTGCAGCCATTTGCTTAAATCATTTAAGTTCATTTTTTTCTCATTAATGTACACACAGCACCCCATATTGACAGAAAAAGACAGAATTGTTGACATTTTTGCAGATTTATTAAAAAAGGAAAATTGAAATATCACATGGTCCTAAATATTCAGACCCCTTTCTGAGACACTCATATATTTAACTCCGGTGCTGTCCATTTCTTCTGATCATCCCTTAGATGGTTCTACACCTTTATTTGAGTCCAGCTGTGTTTGATTATACTGATTGGACTTGATTGGAAAAGCCACACACCTGTCTATATAGGACCTTACAGCTCACAGTGCATGTCAGAGCAAATGAGAATCATGAGGTCAAAGGAACTGCCCGAAGAGCTCAGAGACAGAATTGTGGCAAGGCACAGATCTTGCCAAGGTTACAAAAACATTTCTGCTGCACTTAAGGTTCCTAAGAGCACAGTGGCCTCCATAATCCTTAAATGGAAGACGTTTGGGACGACCAGAACCCTTCCTAGAGCTGGCCGTCCGGCCAAACTGAGCTATTGGGGGAGAAGAGCCTTGGTAAGAGAGGTAAAGAAGAACCCAAAGATAACTGTGGCCGAGCTACAGAGGTGCAGTCGGGAGATGGGAGAAAGTTGTAGAAAGTCAACCATTACTGCAGCCTTCCACCAGTCAGGGCTTTTGTGGCAGAGTGCCCCGACGGAAGCCTCTCCTAAGTGCAAGACCCATAAAAGCCTGCATGGAGTTTGCTAAAAAAACAACTGAAGGACTCAAAGATGGTGAGAAATAAAATTTTCTGGTCTGATGAGACCAAGATAGATCTTTTTGGCCTTAATTCTAAGCTGTATGTGTTGAGAAAACCAGGCACTGCTCATCCCCTGTCCAATACAGTCCCAACAGTGAAGCATGGTGGTGGCAGCATCATGCTGTGGGGGTGTTTTTCAGCTGCAGGGCAAGAGAACTGGTTGCAATTGAGGGAAAGATGAATGCGGCCAAGTACAATCCTGGACGAAAACCTTCTCCAGAGTGCTCAAGAGCTCAGACTGGCCCGACGGTTCACTTCACAACAACTCCGTGACTGTTCTTGAATGGCCCAGCGAGAGCCCTGACAAACCCAATTGTGCATCTTTGGAGAGACCTGAAAATGGCTGTCCACCAACGTTTATCATTCAACCTGACAGAACTGGAGAGGATCTGCAAGGAAGAATGGCAGAGGATCCCCAAATCCAGGTGTGAAAACTTGTTGCATCTTTCCCAAAAAGACTCATGGCTGTATTAGATCAAAAGGGTGCTTCTACTAAATACTGAGCAAAGGGTCTGAATGCTTGGGACCATGTGATATTTCAGGTTTTCATTTTTAATAAATCTGAGAAAAAAAATAAACTTGAATGATTTTAGCAAATGAGTGAAAAATGTAAGTGGGTCTGAATACTTTCCGTACCCACTGTATGTTGTCTATAACAATATCTGTTGTTGTGCACTGAAAAAATGCTACTACTCAATTCAAATATATATAAATCAATACATTCCTTTAAGGAACTGTTCACGCCAAAATTCTCCCACTATGGTAGTCAATGGTGACCAAGATCTGTTTGGGTACAAGCATTCTTCCAAATATCTTTCTCTGTTTCCATCAAAACAAAGAAATGGAAACAGATTTGCACTTAAGAGTGTTTTTTTGAAAAAATTAGAATTTTTGCTGTTCCTTTAACAGTACTGTTCCTTTTTATACGGTGACATCATGGTAAACAGGAAATCACAGTAAAATTACACTAATTTGGTTGTATTATTACCGAACGATTTCACAGCAAAATTCTGAATAGGCTACAGTATTTCATTGTAAGAAATCCTGGCAATTTTTGACGGTGTGGTCTGCGGTTTCCAAATGATGTGAAAATGCAGAGCGCAAAAATCCTTTTTATGAGGCTTACAAACTGTAAAATGGCAATAAAAATCCCAACAATGAGAACAACTGTGGAATGAAATGAATAAATGAAAGGTTTTGTGTTGCATTACAGAAGCAGATGTACTTACAGGGCAGGATATCTCTATATCTGTTCTTCTCACGATTTTCAGGGGCTTTTCCAACCAGACAGTTGTCTGAGGGTTTCAAATGCTCTAAAGCCTGTTGGACGAAAAGTAATACAAATTCTCCCACACTTGAAACATTTCACATGCATTATAAACATGACAACAGCAAAGAGCATTTTGTTACGATTAAATAAAAACACCACACAAAATGAATCAGTGGTTGGATATGCAGCATTTGAATACATTCAAATGTTTTCAGTCTAATGAAGATACATACAGTAGACTTGGACCATAAATATACCATAAATTCCTTGATCAGATCTTGCTTTTCCAGCTGTTCGAGAGACTGGATGAGGGCTTTGACCCTGGAGCCAGAGTACCGGCCATTCTTAGGAGGAGATATCACTGCAAGATGGGCAAGCTCCTCTTCTGACACGATCACTTCGCCTTAATGTTAAAAAGTTATCATATGCAATTATAAAATGATGATATCACTATCAAATTAAAAAACGCACAAACTAAGGAATAAATGTTTAACATGCCATTGTAATTTATTTTACATTACTATACATACATTTAATATCATTATAATAATATATACTGCACTTTCATGTACCTGTATGAGGGAGGGTCTCCAGGGGCGACGGCAGAGGCGCGCTGTCATCATCATCCCCATCATCGTCTTCCTCATCACTGCTCCAGCCGTCTGACTGGCTATGCTTTTTCATGGCAGAATTTTCCAGATGCTGCTTCTGGGGGTCTGTCCTGAAGGGGGTACGGGGCAGGAATGAGCAGAGACCTTGACCACATTGCTACGTTCCGGGGCCTGTAATCATGCAAGGCTGATTTTCCTGAGATTTTTCCACCTAAAATGTAAAAAAGCTGCTAATTGCAAGTGCTACGTACTACAACAAATGCGGCTTATAGGTCGACCTGACTAGAAACTAAAGGGGTGATGTTTGTCAGGTTGGTCGTGAATTTCAATAATGACTCTATAGCGCCTCCCTGTGGTGATGTCTTTTGAAAGCTATATAAAAAAAATCTAATAAACAAAGAAAATTTGATATTACACAATGGAGTAGAAACAATCCTCGATTGAAATTGACTTTAAATTAATTACGGATTATTCAAGTGCTGCTGTCGGTGGCCACTGGATAAGGCAGCAGGACTGACACAAATGCAATCATTCAATGACACTCACCTTTCCTGTAACATGTCTGTAACTGATGGGCAACACCTCTGACATGTAGTTGTACAGTTTTGACTGTCCTATAGGAAAACAAAAACAAGAGCGAGAGTGTGCGTGAGAGAAAGAGAGTGTGCGAGAGAAAGAGAGAAAGAAGAGAGAGGCGATGAGTTAACTTAGAGGAAACAGGTGAAAGCTAAAGTTAAGCTAAACTGAAAGCAATAGTAGGCGTTGCCAATAAATTGTATGGTAAACCTTTACATGCTGGAACACGTTTACATTTTTTATGTCTAGTGTGCTGTGTCAGGAGAAGGTTTTATTTTACTTTAATAAGTAACTATTACAAAATTTGTATCATTGAAAGAAATGGTTAGAATGGTTTTAATACCTGCTCACATTCTCCTCCGCGACATTCTGAGGTTTGGAAAGACACGCGATCTGTGTGTGCTGTAACATCTGCAAATGAGACATGAAAAGAGATATTCATGTTTAAATGGTGTTCTATGACCTTTATCAATGACAACTTCCTTGTTAGGGTTGGATAATATTGATTAAAATAAATGTGATAACTTGCTACACAATGAAATATAGAATACCCAATATCATAATAATCATCGCAATGAAAAATAAACATATATATTTATATACATACATGTATATTTTATATACTTTTTTAAGCTGAAAATAACATAAATGTTTCATATTCTCTCTCAGGAAAGAAATCATCATTCCCACATCTTAATGTTAACTGTTGGATTACATATTCTGACAAAAATTGTTAGACATTTCAATAGAATGTTCAGCCCTATATCTTGGTCAACCAATTTATGGCTTTTAGATGGTGGTACGGAAACAATATCTAGAATGAAGCGTGACCAGTGGCTGATATAACACTGATAAGAAAATATAATTGAATGGTAAAAATGTTTTATTTAAAACTTAACAAATACGAATTAATCATATCATTAGACATATCACCAGTTTGTTAATTTGTGTATATATTAACCACATACTTTATCAACTTCTTTGTGTCTTCCACTGTTTTATCTTTCTAGTGATGTGTTCAAAATGACAAAACACCTGACTCTAGATTTGCTGACCTGTAGATTTAGTCGTAGTTAATTTCTGAGAAGTCTCAGTGGGTGAGCTCGATCCAGAACAGGTTGACATGGGCAGGATGTCCCTACATACCGTCATCTGAACGGTGCCCTCTGCTTTCCTCAAAATATCTGCCACTTCACATTGGCCCAGTCCTGACACAATGACGTCATTCACCTACAAAACATAAGAACACCTGCTTGATTATATGGTGTCTTTAAAGCAGTCCATCAAGACGAAAAACAACACATACTGTACCTCCAAAAGGATGTCTCCCACTCGCAGACGCCCATCATGCTCGGCCACCCCTCCGCAACAAATATCCTTCACTCTGAGAACGCTCCCATTGACTCCGCCAACCAGAGCAAAACCCAGCTCACCTCTCTCTGGCTTGGTGAACTCTACCTGGATAATGCAGCTCTATAGAACAAAGGGAAGATCAGAGAAAATAATACAGATAATATAGAATAATAAATTAGATGACTTCCCATGATATCAGCCTAAGTTTAGGGAGAGCGACAGTTACCTCCTGCTCTGATGTCACAGACAGCCTCTTCCTGAATCGCATGGCACCCTCAGCAGCAGGTTTATCTATAAATGGCATAAGAGAGAGAGAGAGAGAGAGAGAGAGAGATTATGCTTTTGTTCAAAAAATCATAAAGGATGACAAAATCGCCCAAATTAAAATCAGTCCTCCTAAACAAAACTTCAAAGAGCACAAAACACATCCCAAACTCACGACTTTCCCCCTCCTTCGCTTCCATTTTGAGGCCAGTTGTGTCGCTGACCTGCTCCTTGCTACTGTAGGTAAACTATGCGCGGCTTTTCAAGCTCTTTAGGACCTCCTGGCCAGCGGTCTCCTAGCAACCCGGATGCCCTCTAGATGAGCTGGCCTTTATTGTCAGACACAAGGAAAAGGCACTTTGATCGGCCAGAGGAGGCCGTGTCACTCGCTAATAATTAATCCTGCACCCGTTGCCCTCTGAGCGGGACATACCGCGTCTGTCGACACATGCAGCTAATGCCACAACTCACAGACAACAGACACGTAGAAACAAAGTCTTTACCTTCTGTAGAGACTGCTTCCACATCAGGTGAGCTGAGATCATGCAGGTGAGGGAAGAGCATCTTCTCCTGCCATTCAAACAAACCTGGAGAAATAGTTAGTAAAATATTGAGCGACTAATACCTTGCTATTGTTGAACTTTATTTACAACAAAATCCCCCCAAAACATTTTTTAATGCCGTTTTGTTTCTCCTCTGCTTTACCTCTATTTCTGCTTTTAGAATGATAAATGCCTTTTAAAGGGACAGTTCATCCCAAAATGAAAATTCTGTCGTCATTTACTCACCCTCAGATTGTTGCAAACCTGTAAAAAATAGTTTGTCAGAATTGTCAGTAACCAAACAGATCTCATCCCCGATTTACTGCCATAGTGGGGAAAATAAATACTATGGGAGTCGATGAGGGACGAGATCAGTTTGGTTACTGACATTCTTCCAAATATCTTCCTTTCTCTTTAGAAGAACAAATAAATTTTTACAGGTTTGGAACAATCAGAGGGTGAGAAAATGACAGAATTTTCATTTTTTGGTGAACTATCCCTTTAAGTTGCTTTGAATAAAAGTGTCTGATACAGTGAATGAATAAATAAAGTGGTCAAGTGAGCAAGTCATTTTTTCTCCATTTAATACAATACGAACAGCAAATGTAACATCCAGTCATTCCAGCACTATACTGACACATGTTCCGTATTATTCAGGCCCTGACAGCGATGGCTAAGCTGTCTAATAAGGGTTGACACTGCTTAAACCGCATCAAAGCCAAGTGAAGCATGCAGTGAAAGGCCGGGCTGCTGCTGACCACCACTCGAGCATTTCTGTCAGTTTAGACCAGACTGAAACACATCGATCACCACCACCCTCTGCAGCACAGCCTGAGCCTTCACACACCCTGAGAAAACACACGCCACAGACAGCCAGAGATGTTGCCCATGGGAAGGTTAAAGACTCTATAAATGACTCATAATAGCAAGAGACACACAAACCTGTAAGACATTTTTCTTTTGAAGAACAAAATATATTTTGAAGAACGCTGGAAACAATTGGCCCCTATTGACTTCCGTTGTATGGCCACAAAACATCCCATTCATTTGTGTTTCACAGAAGAAAGATTTTCCAGATTTTAAACAATGTGAGGGTGAATAAATATTGACTTTTTTATTTAATTTGTATTATTATTTATTTTGTCAGTAAGTAACTGTGCAGGATTTATTTTACAACATGATTCAGCCAATAGATGCTTTCATCGTACACACCCAACTTCTCCAAAGTTAACTTCCGGTTTGTGTTTGGTTATGACAAAACCATTATTTTACATCTAATTTCAATGAATATAAATGAATATTATTATTATTTGTTGTCTATCAATTTATGTTTATGTTGTTGCCAGTGAAACCATAGGAAGACACGGACAGTCATTTCTGTAATTCAGGAGAAAGAACTTCCATAATGGTCCCAATAAAAAAACATACCACTCTATTTACCTTTAGGTATCACAGGTTGATCATCTCTGGAACAAGGAAAAAAAACATTTTATTTGAGAAAATATTTCTTACTTTATAAGGTATTAACCTAAATAAATCCACTCTCACCTCATGGCTTTTAAAGTGACTCTGCGTGGAGCACCCTCACACACTTTTACTGCATCTTCCAGTGTCATTCCCAGGGTGCATCTCCCACAGATGTAAACAATCTTGTCATTGGGCTGGATGCTGCCCTCCCCACAAGCAGGTGAGTTTGGCACCACCTCCAGGACATAAATTCCCTGCCACTTACTGCCAATGCCGCCTGTGAGCTTGATACCTGCACAGGTAAAAGATCTATATTAGTTTTAATTCAAAAGACACCATAGCTAGAAATAAATACCTGAATAAATAAACAAATATTATAAAACTTTTCATAATAAGTTTAAGCCCTTATGTGAGTGATGCTTATTGTGATTGATAAAAGCCCTCTGTCTCATCCAATACACAGCATTTCCTCACCTAGCTGACCGGATGGAGTTTTGGATATGACAATGTCCTGAAGCGTGTCAGGAGGTGGGGGAGGCAGCAGATTTTGCACAGCTCTGCCCAGCACCATGTGCAGTCTTTTAGAGGAGGACCTGAGAATGCTAATAGCCATCTCATCCGTCACATTAGTCACATAGTGGCCGTTTACCTGCAAAACGTAAGATCAATTCATTCTAAACACTTTTGTCGTTTTGCCAAATAAGTGCAATAGTGGAAACTCAGAAGCTGTACCATGACAAGTCTGTCTCCTGCTCTCAGTCTGCCGTCTGACTTGGCTGGATTATCCAGGACACCCTGGATGTAATAGCAGTTGTCCAGTTTACTCCTGGTAATGGTAAAACCAAAACTGCCACACCACGATTTGGTGAGCGAGACAGTCAGTTCGAACTCCTTCATCATATCCTACGACACAATTATTTTGTGACATTGAAACATTATTCAGTATTGCCTTTTTTAAAGACACATTCTACAGACCTACACAACCTGTCTTACTTTTGAGGGATCTTCATCGTCTTCATCTTCATCGTCCCAGCCATTGTTGCCGGTTGAGAGAGCAGTGGACTGGGCAGGTGGTTTAGGTTCTGGTGGAGAGTGTCTTGGAGGTACTTCTTGGTAGGGTGGAGGTGTGCTTTGTGATGATGGAGAAAAGGGTGGTGGAGGAAGCAGATGTTTGAAGACGGGTAATGTGCTGGTGATGGACAAGTATTCCTCACTGGATACGACTCTTAGACCATTGGTTATGAACCCTGCTATGCTATCATCTATACCTTCATGGGTGTGACTGGAAACAGATAACAAGACATACAAATATATTTAATGTATTTACTATATATTTAAAATATATTTACTATACTAGCACAGGGGAAAACCATGTGAGGATTAATACCTGGTAATATTTTTTGACTTTTCCTGATTGGCTGTTATGACTGCTTCAGGAGTGGCCGGAGACGGCTGTGAGGCTGTGTCGATGGTTGTAACAGCCGATGGGGTTGAGAGCGAGGATTTGTTATCATGCTCCTCCTCCACCATGGCAGAAGGTTTGGTTTCTCCGGCTTCACTTGAGGATGTTAGGGAAGGTGGTGATGGAGGGGTCGATGTAGATTTATCCTTCGGCTCATTATCTTGGCTCTCTTGAGTCGCTGGGATCTCTTGGGTTTTCTCTGGAGATGCAGCTTTCTTTGGAGCCATCTCTATTGCTCTCTTCTTGAGGAGTTCACTAAAGTCTGGGGCGACAGACCTCGATTGTAGGTCTAAAGACTTGGATCTCAGTGCACGGTTTGGAGGCGCTGCAAGATTCTGTCAAAGAGGGATGTGTGTTTTATGAGGTTTTTAAATACGAAAAAGACGTTACTAAAAACAGTATTATGTCGAGAACGTAAAAAAATAAATGTTACCTGTGAAGTGTCAATATCTCCCCGTTCATGTGGGGGTCTGCAAACTGACAGCCTAACCTCAGATGGAAATTTCTGGAGGAGGTGCAGAACTTCCTGTGGTATCAGAAATACATGTGTATCAGCAAGGATTGAATTTAACGGAAAAATTTGGAGATTTTAGCGGCATCTAGCGGTGAGATTGCAAATTGCAACCAACTGCTCTCCACCCCTTCCTTTTGAAGCACTACAGTGGCTGCACAGAACTAAGAAGCTGTGGCGTTTTCACTTCTCTACCAAAGGACATAACATATATACGAAACACATTCTGTAGAGCAGTTTGTCCTTTTAGGGCTACTGTAGATACAACATGGAGAATTCCATGCAAGAGGACCTGTGGTGTATGTAGATAGAAATAGCTAATTCTAAGGTAATATAAACACAACGCTTCATAATGTAAGGTCTTTACAATTTATACCGAACACGTATTACCTCATAGGACAGGCCTCTAACAGATTCTCCATTGATAGCCAGGATAACATCTCCCTCCTTTAGAAGCCCACAATCCCCTGCAGGCTGACCAGGAAAAAGGCGCTTAATATGTACCATGCTGCCCTCATCAGGACACAACGACGAAATGACAAAACTGAAGCCCAGGCCACCCGAACTCCTCTGAAGAATCACCTCCCGGGTGTTTTCTGTCACACAGACAAGACAAGAAACACTCTGATATCTTCTGTTATTATTATACATTTTTAATGCACTTGTTTTATTAATTTCTATATATTTGTTATAAATGTTAGACACTTTTTATTATTTATGTCTATATTATTTATAGTACTATCATTTTGTACTGGTATTCGGTAAGGTTTAAAATTGAAAAATTGTGAAAAGCTTTGTTAGGTAAAAAAAACCCATCTTAGATTCTGAAATCATCATGTGGACAAGATCTATATTTGGCTTGATCTTTGAGATATGCGCGTCTGGCGGTTAGCAGAGGTTTGCTGTCAGATTCACTTGAAATGTTTTCTAGAAGACTCTCTCCCCCTCTCCGCGCTCAGTCTCACCATTTGACACAAAGCTGAAGTCCTTGGCCCGGACAGACAAGGGCGTTTCCATGGCGACATGTCTCCTTCGGGGGGTGGGTGTGCTCTGTGTGCTGAGGGGTGAAGGGGATCTCTCTCTTTCTAACGTGGACGAGGCACTAGAAGTGTCCAGTACAACCGGAGGCTCTCTCTCTAGAAGCAGACTCACAACCTGAAATTAAAATCCATTCACACAGAAATGAATAAATGCATGTATGACAAGAACAAGGATCTGGGATGCAGTCATGTCTGGAATAATGATCTAATGCGTATGGGTAGAAATTTACAGTGTTGTTACAGTGTGTCAGTATGGCGACGCACAGCTCTGCGTCATATCCCAGAAAATCTCATTAGCCCCGACAAAAATAACAACCAGCACGCATTGTTTTTCTTAACTTGGTCCTTGAGATTTCTTGAAAGCTGAATAGACAGAAGGGTTGCATTTAAAGTGTCACAAACTAAACACATTATACACCTCTAGAGTATATAAATCACACTACATTGTGTATCTACTGTGGATATATTATGTGTATATTTTGTATATACTACATTGTTCAATTATGTAAATATTTGGTTTTTATGTGTATGTTCTGTACAATGTCCATTCTCTACTATGTGTATACCTTTGTGCATATTATTGTATTATGAATATTTTTATGTACACTGTCTTTAGACAGTTTCCTACTAACAAAACATCAGTAAACAACTTCGCAGACATGAGGATGAGTAAAAGCCCATTTCAATTTTTTTGTGAACTGTGCCTTTAAATGACTGTGACAGTACCTCTCCTGTTCTCTTCAGGCATTCTACCGCCTGCCTGTGGGTGACGCCACGCAGGTTACAGCCGTCCACCTCCAGCAGCCTGTCACCTGTCACACACACCACATCATCAAGAACTGTCAACATCAATTATGAGTCACGTCCAATCGGGATGTTACATATTCATGCTCATTTGCATGTCTGCATCACATTTAAACTGGAACAATGAGTCATTTGTTATGTCATAACCGGATGACAAATACTTACAGAACACACTCACAAATCTCAAATATACTGTACTGATTAATCAGATTTCAAAACTTTAAAACAGTATTTTGAACGTTTCTGGCAATAATCTTTACCGATCTGTATTCCTCCATCTTGATCTGCGGCTCCTCCAGGCATCACATTCTTGATATAAATTCCTCCATGACGTACATTGGTGTTGATTCCTCCCTAAAACCACCAACAGTCAATAGTTTCATGAACCGTGATTGAAAATACAAACAAATAAAGAGAAACTCACAGCGACGCTGATTCCCAAACTGCCGTTGATCTTTCTGAGCTCGATGTAGATGACATCACCTGGCTTCATGTTAAAAGTATTGGACAGCTCATCCTGTGTAAAAAGAACAAACAAGTTATTTTGCTTCGGTCAGGTGTTAACTAGTAAACTGTAAAGTGCAGTAAGTCACACCTGAATGTCCAAGATGCGCACCACAGGTACATGTAGCCTTTTTCCCATTTTGGGAGCCATGATGTTGGAAAGGGTCTCTTCCAGTTCCTCCATAACAGGCCTGTACTCTGCATTCAGGGTGCTTTGGGAGTCAAAGCCTCTTTCCAGCATCATCCCCAGATTGCATGTAGCCAAAGAGGTCTTGCTATCCCGAAAGTCCTCTATCATTAATACATATTTGATTTAGCTGTCAATTAGACTTCACATATTTTTTAGATCCATTGATCAAGACGTACGTTTGGGTTGGGACACTATGAGCTCCACTTCATCTGGACTGTTCTGCAGTATGGAAGCCGCTGTATTAAACGTCACTCCCTCTAGACTGATCTTATTCAGAGAGATCAATCGACCACCTGAATATTCACAAGAGAGAGTGAGTCATTTGTCCTTTGGTGTAAAAAAAGAGAAGAGGGTCAAGGTTTACCTGGTCTGATTCTGCCATCTTTATCGGCTGGTCCGTCAGGAACGATGGATGCGATGAAAACTCCAAGATCTAATTTTCCTGTGTTGTCCTCCCCGACTATTACAAAACCTTCACAGGAACAGTGAACAGTTTCAAGACAATCAAAATATGCTAAACCGTTTTTATATTGGAAATTGATTTACTTACCACAACCAAGCTTGGGATCTTTTTTAAGAGTAACACATATGATTTCTCTGTCTGGAGTTGTTTTTGTGGGAGTGTCCACTGCAACCAATAAAACAATAAAATACTTAAAATTGAATACGTAAAATTACATTATTTTTAAACAAAAGAAACTATTAAAACAAAATTTAAATACTTCAATTCTCAAATTTAATTCTCAAAAAACCCAAATTGCATTACTTAATACAACCCGAATTCCGGAAAGGTTGGGACGTTTTATAAATTTGAATAAAAAGAATACTAAAGGAATTTCAAATCACAGTCGTCTGAGGGTCCGAAGACCACGGGCATCCAATAATGGTCTCCGGCCCTTACGCACAGAGATTTCTCCAGTTTCTCTGAATCTTTTGATGATGTTGTGCACTGTAGATGATGAGATTTGCAATGCCTTTGCAATATGACGTTGAGGAACATTGTTTTTAAAGTATTCCATAATCTTTTTACGCAGTCTATCACAGATTGGAGAGCCTCTGCCCATCTTAACTTCTGAGAGACTCTGCTTCTCTAAGACATCCCTTTTATAGCTAATCATGTTACAGAACTGATATCAATGAACCTATATAGTCACTAGATGTTCTCCCAGCTGAATCTTTTCAAAACTGCTTTAACTTTTTTGAGACCTGTGGCCCGCATTACATTTTAAAGAGCTAATTTAGTGGATAAAAGTGTAAAATTTCTCATTTGAAACATTTGCTATGTTATCTATGTTCTATTGTGAATAAAATATTGGCCCATGTGATTTGAAATTCCTTTAGTTTTCGTATTATTCAAATTTAAAAAAACGTCCCAACTTATCCGAAATTCGGGTTGTAAGTAACCAATTACAGTAATATTTGGCGGACAGATTTATCCAAAGTGACTTCAAGGTATTTTATACACTTTTTACTTAGAATTTTTTTCATACATTTTATAGTAACGTATATGTACCTCTTATAGAAGAAGTGGTAGAATTAGCTTCAGAGTCCTGCTTCTGCAGAGAGACGTTGGACATGATGCGATAGATTGGAGAACTGAAAGTGTCCAGCGGGCTGCGGAAAGAAAAGATCAACCCAACGAGCCTTTAATATGGCTGTCAGACCTTGCATTGCAATTTCACGTGCAGAGCAGTTTATTGTCAGACCTGGTGCTTTGGCTCTGGTCTTTTAGTTCACTCAGACCACTCTGTTCAGGAACGTAATTGTCGGTCTGTTGTCGTATCCGGACTTCGATCTTCGCCGACAGGTCGTCGCAGGACCTGCTCATGGTGTCGTTTGGCAAGGCATTCAAACCAACATTATTGAGCATGATCTCAGAGCAAGAGAGCCTCTTTATCTGATTGTGCCGGGCTCGGCATATTGACGTGTATTTTGCAACGTTGTCATCTAGGGTGAAATATAATAGACTTTATAAACAGTCCAAGAATAAACTCCAAGAAATTCTGTTTATTTCAATCATATAATCATATAAATTAATGACACAACCTTTTTCATGAGTTTGCGGAATTGATTTTAAGGAAATAAGTTAATTTTTCGAGCCAATCAACATTTGCAATGTGAAAAACTTTATACCTTTATAATGATTATATTGTTCAATTATGGTAATGATACATAATGTAATGTAATAATTTATTATTAAATATTATTATTATTTCATTTCAATAATTGAATTAGAAAAAAACAAAAGCCACCTGAGGCCAAACAGTAGGCAAGTTGTCGAGAGGTCATCTCACTGTGAAACTTGTGCTGGCTTGAGCAGAGGTTCAGCAGATATTGTGCGATCTTTGAGCTCTCTGTCACAAACGAATGCTTCTTACCACTCGGACTACACTCAATGGTGAGTTTTCTTCTCTGTGGAAAAGTCAGTGGAACATATGTCAACCTTATACAATGAGATAACTTACCAAAACACACCCCACTTAAACAAACATACAATATACTGTGCACAAACACAAGTGTAAACTTACACTCGTTGAAAGACTGTCCGTCTCCGACCAATTAAATTTGCGGCTTAATATACGACAATTGCTCTTCACTTCGTAGACCATAATTCCTTTGGCACAAATACCCAATATCAGCTCTCCAATAACAGGTTTCCTTTCACGGGCTACTCGGTGAAAGAGGACCCCATACTCCGGTAGCTGCTGGGCAATCTAATAAAGCACAAAAAACATTGACTGTGAAAACATCAGCTGTTTGCTGGTTTTAGAAAAGCACTTTTAAGCCGAGCACCATGATTGGCTTACAGTTTGTCCAACTAAGACCAGAAAACAAGCACAGGCAAGCTTAAACTATTTTTTATAACAAGTCAAATATACCTTTAGAAACTCCATCTCTGCCTCCTCTGGAAGCATCTGGGCATTATTGGCATGCAACCTTGGCAACTCGTCTCTTAAACAGGGCAAGGGCACTTTCTCTATAACTCTCCTAGAGATGTACTGCTCCATCTGGAAATAGTTCTTCCCATAAACCTGGAAACATGATTGTGATTAAAAGAGTATACTGTATGTCTAGCGAGAAGTGAGAAGCTCACAATAATATCTGACTCACATCGGACATGTAATCTCCAAACTCAGCCTGCAGTGCCAGCGCAGCGAGAAACAAAGCCATCTCTTCATTACAATACACTCTGTCCTCCAGTATATCCCTCCTCAGCTGGAGATAGTATTGGTGACGTGTGAGTCTATGCCTTTATTGAAGAAAACAAACAAAATATTAGAGATACTGTCCATGCAACTGACAATCAAAATTTTTTCCATCAAATACTGTAATATAGCAAACGGCAGTACATACAATATGTAGGAAATGTCATCAGGGAAAAATTTGACACGGAGAAATAGGGTAAATGTTGCAGAAGACAATTTCTTCCAGGAATCTGGTGCAACTTTTGAGACTTTTGTCTCTTGGTCCAAAAAGAAATATTCACCATCTACAATAGAAAAACGCAAATCAATGTTTTAATCATCTATGAGGATCATTGCAAAGACAATGATTCTTTCACAAACTGTAAAAACTACATTAAAATCCTTAATTTCAGAGATATAAAGACAAGAATCGTATAAATATATAAACGTTTAAATATATTAAAACAAATCCATTACAATAGTGATTCACAAATGCAAGAAGTTTGAAAACCAACTAGTGATTCATATTATGTGAACATGAATGAACAGTTAATAATAATTATAATTAAAAAATTATAATTTCACCATATTGTTATTCAGAGATGAAGCTTGGACTACAAATTCAGGTCCTAAAAAAGACTGCGTACCATCAATGAAAGCAAGGCCGAAGTAAAAGTGCTCCACAAGGTTCGCATGAGCCACAACCATGTCAAAGACATCTCTACCACGAGACTTGATGTCACATTTTACCACCACACACTGCTCATTCGGCATGATCACGTTAACTTCTCTTTGAGACACAACTGACTTGCCCTTCTTTGACTGTATCGATCGGGAGAAAAACAAAGGGACAAAAAAGAGAACGTGCAACTTTGTATTGTGTGTTGCATATATAATACTGAAGTGAAAATTCTACACAATGTTATTATATACATATATTATAAATGCTAAAAACTACCACAATAGATCCAGGCAGCTCCAAAACAATTTGAGGTTCATCTGTCATTCTGCCAAACTCAGGTCCAAGACTCTAAAATAAAGACATGAGGATAGATGACCAACAACTAAACAAGTGTATTATATATAGCACATCCAACAGTGTAGTAAATGTGGAACTGACTAAACATCAGACACTGAGCACATACCTTGGCTTGCCTTTGAGAGAGGTTGACGGCAGAGTCACTCACAGTAATGCAGGGACTGGAAAGTCGGGCTTCACTTTTATTGGGAACACTGAGGTACGAACTCCGTGACAGCCAACAACTTGTGCTTCGCCTGTGTTGAAGTCCTGGTTGAATTCTGGGATACCAAAGCATTGATTCCCCCTCATCACAGAATGACATATTGTACAGCCGGAAACCTCTTTCAAAAGAACACAACAAAACTGCTAACCTGTTAGGCGAATCCTGGTAGGTTGCGGTCTGACTAGGTCTGCTTCTGAGAGACCAGGATTTCTGGTGACGGAACACGTCTGGAAAAACAAAAGTGGAAATGACACAATGAGTCTATAATGTTTAGCGAAACAGAATTCACTGAATATGAAACCAAATTCCCACCTTGCTTCAGCTCAGAGTCCAGAGAAAGTCTGCGTGTCTCTCCTGTAGCTAAGCTCCCCTCCGTATAACCGGGATACGGTCCGCGCTTACCTGCCCAACAATAAAACCTCATCACTACCCTGACGTTCACTATATTGTATCCGTACAGAAATCCATCTGGAAAGCATCCAAAGCAAACAGCGCTGCAGTCTTTATTAAGGTTTCGCATGTACTGTAAGCATCAATGCAAGGAGACCAATTACTACTTTTTGTAATCCCATGTTGGGTTTAAGTTAAACCCTTAATCCTATTGCGCACACTATTTTACAAGAACAGCGACGCTTTCTTACGCACACGATGGCCAAACCTACAGGGTATTACCAATTTGAGTTTCAGGATAAACATGTTAAAACAAGGAATATGTCTGGATTTGTAGTTAAAAGGTTTAGTGAAGGAAACAGTTTAGGTCAGAAGGGTGACATAGCTGAACACGTGCGCTTGTTATGCAAAGGATGTGTGACGTGCATGTGACACACTGAAGTGCTTTTATACAAACGTGTTACATCAGCTTCTGTGCATATTTATCAAAAGAGCTGCCTAACATGCAGTAGCTCATTTTAATTATTCAAAGATCCATTGTGTAATTTTTGGAGGATCCATTGACAGAAATACATTATGATATAAATAACTATGTCTTCAGAGGTGTATAAAGACTTTACATAATAAATCGTTAGAATGAGCTATTTCTATCTACATACAACATGGGGCCCCTTGAATGGAATTCGGTATGTTGTTCCTAGAGCTATACGGACAAACTGCTACAGAAAGCGTGTTTTGTAAATACGTTATCTCCTTTGGCAATGAAGGGAAAACGCGACGACATCTTTGTTCTGTGAGAGCCGCCGTAGTGCTTCAAAAGAAAGGGCTGGAGTGAGCCGTTGGTTGCAATTCACAACCTCACCTCTAGATGCCGCTAAAATCTCCACAAAATCTCTTTCCAGTCAAACTCAATTTCAGAGATGTTGCAAGCATATTCATTTACAGTTTACTTTATTTATTTAACAACACTTTAAGCGTTCCTACCGTGAAGTCTTTCTCTGATCATCTGACTCTTGCCACTCAACAGCACAACGTTGTCAGTTAAAGCAGCTCGGTCCACCTGGAAATTAAGATCTTGTGATATCAAATTTGATCATTTTGTTAAATAGCTAGTCTTTGCAGTTTAAATGGGTCTCACAGAATCTTGAAAGACGTCCTCCACCAGCTGTTTGATGACTTTATTTGGAGGAGGCAGGAGAGAGGCTTTGTGGTGTGATTCACATGCCTCCAGGATGGAGTTCAGGTTTGCTCGCCGGTGGGCCATGTCCTCACACATGCTCAGGAGAAGGCAGTTCAGAGAGTCACTTAGCTGAATGGGCTGAACAGGCAGATAAATCATTTTAAGCATATTGTCGGAAACTGGTTTATATGATTGATCCATGATGGTAATTATTTAACTGACCTGGTTTTGAGGAAGATGATAATCCACTGACCAATAGAGAGTCATACCAAGAGAATAAACAATTATCTAAAGGAAATAAAACACATAAAAATCCTTATTATGAAGTAGTTAAGGAATTGTTTGTTGACATTAATATTTTTTTGCATTTAAAGTAATTAATGATGTAGATATCACTCTTGTCCTTCTGAAACCTGAAATCTCCATATTTCATGATTTTTATTTTTAAATCAATATTATTAGTCTCCCATTATGGTTGTCACTGGGTTTTGCAAACATCTAACTTCGACTAATTTGGACATTTGTATAGTTGACATGCACAAAGTTTAGTTCTTTTTATGTAAAAAACCATTTGAGAACAGCAAACTCTAAATACCTGAATGTAACTAATGTAAGTTACATTTATACTGAATTAAAAAGTACAATGTCCTAATAATACATGAGGCCTTAAGTCCTAATGTACATGAAATAATAATAAATTCCGTATTTTTCTAATGCATCAAATTAAATAAATAAAAAATGTATACTTTTTTTTCGACCTATGCTGTGACAAATGTAAAATCTCTTTGAAGAACAGCACAATCTGGAGTAAATCACTGTCAATAGGCAACATGGTACTGAATCATTTACATGAGCAAGCTAAGTATCCCACATGATGGCGCTGGAAAGAAAACTGACCTTCTCCATAGCTAGCTTGGTTGAGATAGCCCGGCCTTGCAGCATTTCTGGGGCTGTGAAGGCACAAACCTCATCTGTCATCGCACAGTTCTTAAACGCCAGCGTGCCAGTCGCTGACAAGAGCAGTGATCCAGGAGTTATAATGTTGCAGATATTGTGACCTAGAAAAACACAATCATTCAATATTGCATGGACAGCACTCCAGCACCAAACAACATACAGCAAGGGTCAGTGTTTTACCTTTGTAGGAAAGGTCCACGAGTGATTCTGACGAGCCCAGCAGGAGGGACCAGACCTCGTCCTCCTCCAGCGGTCCTCCTCTGGCTTCCAGCACTTCGGCGAGGGTCACAAACGTGCTGCTCATCCTGCAGAGTCGCAAGACAGACACCTGATAAGGAGACACACACAAGCAAGCTGGCTAATGGAGGAGGAGGGACGGCTGGAAATAAAATACTTAAAGATGGTGCATAAACAAACCTGATCACCAGGGATGCTGACCTTGTGACTAATGATTCATGACAATCGTGTCATAGATTTACACAGGGCATGTTATACATCAAATATAAAGTCTTTCTTAACTTTTTAGTCAATATCATGTACCAATTGTTGGACTTTAAAGGTTGCTGTACACAAAATGTATTTTTGTTTTTGGGCATAATATTTTAAGAATCACTGAACTAAAATTCATACTTGACTGAATTCCTTTTTTTTATATTATCATTGCAATCAGATTTGATTCCACATTTATTTAAAGGGACAGTTCACTCACCCTCAGATTGTTCCAAACCTGTATACATACCTTTGTTCGTTTAAACACAAAGGAAGATATTTGGAATACTGTCAGTAACCAAACAGATCTCATCCCCCATTGACTTCCATAGCATTTATTCTCGCTACTATGGCAGTCAATAGGAGATGAGATCTGTTTGGTTACTGACATTCTTGAAAATATCTTCTTTTGTGTTTAGCAGAACAAAGACATTCGTAGATGTTTGGAACAATCTGAGGGTGAGTAAATGATGACAGAATTTACATTTTTGGGTGAACTGTCCCTTTAATTGTAAATGTATAATACACATATTTTCAAAGATTTCAGACAGATGTTTAAGACAGATATTTAATATATAGTATAGTATCATAATTCATATCTAATCAAATTCATCTTTGCCCTCTTACACAATACATGTGCTTAAAAGAAACAGTTTATGGAAGCAGAAGGGGTGCAGAATAAAAATTTTCATTTTGCACCAAGTGTTGGACATATGGTATGGAAAAAACATTTTAAATACAGAAATGCATTGGATATTTCGAATATTACTTTCGAAGCAGAACAACTGTTCTGTTTGTATCTGGTGTTGCTAACTGTAATTACTTGACATGGAAACAAGGGGGAGCCATTCGTTTTCCAGTCTTCATCGCTTGATAAAAAATTCTACACTTATTTATTTATTTTATGTACCTATATAAGACAAATGTAGAGGTTTTTAAATAAATATGTATAAGGCAATAGAATATTAACTCCATTTGTACAGTTGCTTGTATTTAGGGATTTCATCTGACTGTAATGTTAACATTAAGTACATGAGTTTTATTGTCTATGAATTATTGTTAAAGAAAAGCTGTATAAAAGAATTGTTTATCTGGTATAATAATAAGGGAATAATCAGATGTCCATAAGAAAATGCCAGGACTTGGACAGCAGTCAAGGTATTTCCACTGACTGTGCAAGTAAATCTGCCAGGAGATGCCACCTAGCCTATGTCATGCATTAATACTTAAGTGTCATTATTTATTGCAAGGGGACCTTTATTGTCTCAAGGGAAATAATATTTTGGTGTAAAATGTTACAAGTGAGAATATTTTTAGGTTTCTCTTTGACTCACATCAAGGTTTTTAAGCATCCCAAAATAGAATTAACAGCCTGGAAAACAAACCAAATGCTTAAATGGCTATATAAGTGACTGCAGGTAATTCATACTGAGAATATTCTTGCTTGTTTTGATTTGGCTTAGTTGCCAGATCCAGGTATTTGTGCCCTTGTCTTTTTATACAGGGATTACACAATCTAGTTAATTAGAAGTGAACAGACTGACTTAACACCTGTATCAGCATGACACAGTAAAACTTGTTGACAGCAATAATCTAAATGTAAGAATATATAACATCAGTTTATTATTAAAAGTGTAGATTGTTAACGCAACAGATAGAAGCCCAAACATGGACTAGAAGAATCGTCTTTAGTAATAAGCTTGTACTTCAAAGAGGGTTAATCGGGAACCTGAGGTTGTGTATACATTGGTCCACCATTACAGAAAGCTTTGAGTTGCTTTTTGCGGATTGGTAAAAAAGAAAATGTTTAATTTGGGCTCAGCCAATCGCAAGAGCACAAATGGCAATTCTTAACACCACTTAACATTTCACAAATTGTAAACATTTATGCATTGCTTCTAATATAATCCACCTGCAGCATAGATTAAAGGCAAACTACAATCACAACCATAAATGTCCATCAATCTAAGCGAGCAGATATCTACCTCTACATATCTTTGAATAACCATGCAATATGTTTGCCGTATTATTGTCAATAAGTAGTATAAGCCTACATTTTATCGGCCAAAACATTCTCTGGGAACTGAACCCATCACAATATCAGTTTTCACATGTACTGATGAGATTTGTTTGTTATTTTTAATGCTATGCCAATTTCTGTAGACATTTTTGTGATTAGAAGGGATAAACTAAATGAATATATTAGGTTTTACCAGGAATTTTAAGACAGAGAAAGAGAGAATTGATATCACTGTATATAAACTATATAGTGCAGTGACAATACAGGAAGCTGTTTAACAGACATACAAGACAAAAAGACAAATCCTCCCATTTCCACAATAATCAAAACCGAAGACATTCATATAAACATAGCCACTGTTTACAAATACTTAATAAAAAGCAACAATATTTGAAACATCTATTTTGTAATATTTATCTTTTGGCTTTGTATATTAGGGGCCACCCTTACTAAATAACTCAGATGTAGGCTACTGTACATACAGTATACCAATCACAGCTCAACAAGGCACTTTATAAAACATTAACCAACATTTTCATAGAATCAGCATCAATTTTACCTTTTAGCATTCGCTGTGTGTAAATCCTGATCTTCTCTGTCTCCAAGTCCACACACTGTAATTCAGTGTCTCATTCACTAACGTTACATGTTTCATTTACCTCCCGTTACCAAGCGTTGCATGTGACCCAGCGATGCACAGACATAGGCCTGTTGTACAACCACTCAAACTACTCCCATGTCTGCTCGCTAAGACGCCACTGATGCCCGTGCGGCATCGACACTTTTTATAAATTGAAGAACTATTCTTGGACAACAGCTCAAGAGCTCAAGTGGATTGACGGGTCATTAGGAAGTCTTCGTTTTTCCTCAAATTGTAAGCGCGAGGTGATCCCCTTACGCAGTCAGTATCCGCTCAAAACACACGCTGCTAGATGATGCTGCTGCGTCTCATCCATGTCGTTTAGACTTTCTCCGAGCCTAGTCAAATAATTTACAATGACACCCTGTTAACGATTCATATATTCAAGTTACCTTAAGCAAAATAGATGACAGTGCTGGTTAATACCACGATTTGGTGAAATCTGTTTTAACAGGAAATCACGTAATAAAAATAAAATGTCTATATTTAGCCACCAAGATTAAAACGTGTCATCATATAAACATTTTCAAACGGTGTACAACAAATCTAGCTGATTTATTCAGCTGTGTATATCGCACTTTGCCTGTAGATACATGGAAGAAATAACGCTCCTATGAATAGACTGGTGTGATGGCACGGAAGCGCGTGTGTGGGGGTTTGGTGACGTAGAGCGCATGTCGTCCGCTCCGCAGTGCACGCGAGGCCTGCCCTGCTGCCAGAACGCGCTTTCAAAACGCTGGTGTCATGTTGTCGAAACCATTAGCCGAATAAGCGCTAATATTAACCGATAGATCTTTCAACGTTTCATTTCTGAACAGTCCGGGTACATAACTGGCAAATAGGATACAGGGAGTGCTGTTTATATTTCAATCGCGGCTGGTAAGTAAGCGTTTTAAGGTGCTTTTATAGCGTGGTATTGTTTCGCGTGGGGGAGGGCGTTTGCATACATCACAGCTGATTTTCTTTCCGTTGAATCAATAATGTCACAACGGCGCTGTTTTTGCGGTTCCGCCGTACAATGCGGATCTTTAATGTAGCGATTGATAAATGAATACGGGCTCTGTGGGTTACGTGAGATTGGATACGGTGTTATTTGTCAAACCGCTCGTATGGCCAGGCACCACTGTACTGTAAGTTGTACTTTTAATGTGAAACCTGGTAAGAATGTAAGGAGGTGTATTGTAATGTGATAATATGGCGATCGTCTATATAATATGAATCTTTGTGGTTATATAAACACAGTGTTTATATGCCAGGTTTTTGATTGTTATTGGGTGGCGTCTTATAGGCCTGTAATTTTTGTATCAAATCGTGACTGTATGTATGCTGAATGAGCAATAATATGAACGATTTTGGGGTTTACTTTGTAATAAACAGCTTATTTTCTCATTATATTTACCTTCTATAGAAGTCAAATTCTATAGTTTCTACTGTCTGAATTACAATCCTTTAGATTGCTTCAGGTATACGATTTTTTATTAGTATTGCAATGCACATCTGGTCAAGCCTTCTCTGCCCCAGCGTACGATTTACTACTATTAATATAAGTTTAAACTTCCCAATGGTTAACAGAAACCAACTTGGTTTCATGTTGTAGCCGTTATCAAGATCTAAATAAGATGAAAACCTGTCACTTGACTAACTGGTTTGATGGGCCGCATGCCAGATTGTGGCAGAATCTCTCATAAAGTCTCTCTGTTGCCATGGATTCAAAATTCCATTGGTTCATTCATACATGTTCAGATATAGTTAGCGACACTTTCTGTTATTGTAGTCTCTGTTGTTCTACATGTCAGAAAAATACTGTCCCTGCCCTGATCCAATAGGCTGAAACAATATTTCATCCGGAATGTTGGAAACGCTTTTGTGTTGAACTGGGTCATGCTGTTGTTATTGCTTTTTCGTTAAAAGCCATTATGATCATGGACATCTTGTGCATCTACAGATGCTTGGTGGTGCTTGGTTCTAACCGCTGTATGCTCTATTTATTTTCTTCTTTCGTGACGCAGAGATAAAGCCAAAAAAAGCTTGCGGCCCACTCAGTGCTGCCCTTTCACTTTATCCTGCTGTGGGCAAAAATATCCCCAAAATGATGACATCACAACTGCAAACATTCCTCTGCAATGTAATAGCTTTGTTCGTTTTGTTGCTTGTGGTCTAGGTTTGTAAAAGTCTGCCTCGTTCGGATGCTCAGATACCGACTTCACCATGAACAAAAATAAGCGAGAGAAAGAGTTCCACAGCGTAGATGTCGGCGATTCCACATTCACGGTGTTGAAGCGGTATCAGAATCTAAGACCAGTTGGCTCAGGTGCTCAAGGAATAGTCTGGTATGTTCTGGAGCTCAGATTTAACCCCTGATCAAATCAAGGATGTAACGCAGTCATAACGTCTTCTCATATGTTCATTGCATCCTTTTCTCTTGTAGCTCAGCGTACGACCACAACCTCGAACGAAATGTGGGTATAAAGAAACTTAGCCGACCCTTTCAGAATCAGACCCATGCCAAAAGAGCTTTCAGAGAGCTGGTGCTTATGAAATGTGTCAACCATAAAAACGTAAGTCTGTCTATCATAACATGTGATGCTTGCAGTGAAGCCTTCACCACAGATTCAGCTGGGAATAACCGTTCTAATCCATATCCTTCTGTTTTTGCATTTCCAGATTATAGGCCTCTTAAATGTTTTCACACCACAGAAAACATTAGAAGAATTTCAAGATGTGTAAGTATCCTAAAATACAACAGGCACTGTGAGATATAATGGTTTTGGTCTGCAAAAAGGGTCCCGACTAAACACCCCCTCCATCTCTTTCCCTTCTGTCACATCCAACCGCATGCACGCACACGCACACACCCTCCCCTTTCCCTCTCTGCCCCCTCCCCATCACACCCTCCTTCTGCCCCTCCTCTTCCCTCCCCATCCCCAACAACAGTTACCTAGTAATGGAGCTGATGGACGCCAACCTCTGCCAAGTCATTCAGATGGAGCTGGACCACGAGCGGCTGTCCTATCTGCTGTACCAGATGCTGTGCGGAATCAAGCACCTCCACTCGGCGGGAATCATCCACAGGGTCGGTGCTCTTTAGCCAAAAGCCTCTCGTCCTATACAAAAACACTGCCACACGCAGCCAAGGTTGCACTGACGGAGAATAGCTTTATAATCAGTTAAGGTGAGGGAGGGGGTGGGGTTTCAATCCCCTGGGTTTATTGCAAAAAGCCAGACCTCTGCCTGGCTGACTGCAGCTGCGGCTGTCGACTGCATTGCGCTGTTGAGTCAGGGACGTGTGGAGAGGCGACAGCAGAGAAACGATCAACTGATCCTCAATAAACATCACACTCCTGCAGTCCCGCATGACCTTATTCATCCTCCGATTTATTAGATTGTTGTTTGTTGTAATATTATAAGAGAGATGTCACTTTATTGATCGTTTAGTTTTTGTTTTATTGCACAAGGTCATTATAAGCAGCGACCTTGGGATGCATTAGTTTTATTCCTACTTGTGCATATCCACGCGTTACATGAATAAAAATGTTGTCATTCTTAGAGGTCGACCGATTGGGCCGATTTTTGGGATTTTTTTTAATTAGTCGTCATCGGCAGGCAGGGGGTCGCTGTAAGCAGCTAAGCGTTGTTGTGGAACACGCGACACTGCCTCTTGCGGGCAAAACACTAGCTGCGTTTCGTAAGGCTTCGTCCTTGTGTCCTCCAGAGGCATCATCATCTAAAGGATGCAGTATTTGGAGGATTCTCAACTGGCAGAAAGGGAAAGAGGAAGCACTACGTTGCTATGACAACGCATTGCACTGGCACACCTGTCACATTAATTCAAATGACTTCTACATGATTTTAAGAAGCAAAATGTTGGTTACTTTCTAACCTTAACAATCCCAAAAGAGTTCAACAAATGTAACATTACGGTTTTAAAACATTTAAAAATCACTAAACCTGTAAACCAATTAACTACATACGCCTGTTAAGATAAAAAAAAGTGACACAAATTGTAAACTGTTAACATTTAAACACCACATATTTGATTGAATGTGCAGCTGCTGCAGTTTATTCAAATAACAGACGTTGGCCGACGCAAATAATTGTGGATTATATCTAGCAACGAAGGATACACCTCACGTGTCCTCCAAATTCTTGTGAAAGTAGGTCGCATTAGAAGGGTGCATACTAGGAGTAGGAGTGTCCTACCTGCTTTTATGAAACCAGACAGCCTCACTGCAATGTCCCCCTCTACCTGCTAACTTTTTAACTACTTATAACTTCACAAGAAAACTGTAAAGGCCATTGCACATGGAGTCCGAAATTTGTGTCTGACATTTCCGCAAGTTAAAACAAATACTGTTTCTGTTCCAGATAATTTCACTCCCTCTGAGTGAGATGGAGAAACTCACACTCTGGAGCCATGCCTTGTTAAATGACGAAGCTTCTGGCTAAAACATGCACGTTAACTTTCATACATGAATGTGTCTTGTGGGTCGGACTCTGTTTATACTTCGATCTTTCTATCAAATGGACGAAATAAGTGCACACAATTTACAAATGAACGCGAACAGGGTAGATAAACATACAGAGAGAAGTGTTTTTTTCTGCTCTGACAGGGTTGAGACACGCTAAACAATGTAAGTATGTGTTAGAAATCTGTAATGGACACTTCCTTGGTACGTTTTCGACATTAAACCAAACTTTTAAGTCTTCAAAGTTTAAACCCTGATTTGTTGTTTCTGGTTATGTCCATTGGCGATCTTTTGTGGCTGTTTAAACGCATTCTACCACGAGAGCGTCTACTTTCATGTCAGGCTTTCTACTGTCCTATAAAATAGAAAAAGGCTAAAAGCTAAATATAACTAAAAACGCAGTTATGAGCAGCAGGCTGTGTAACATGAGAGATAATTTTATTTTTGTTTTCACTTAGACTATGACCATTTGACTAATAGCAATGTCTGCCAACAAACATAAACAAAAAGCATGCTTAAGAACAGTTTGAGAAGGTGCTTAAAACACTTAGGCTGCGTCCAAAAAACCCCACTTGCGCTCTTTGCACTTGACCACTTGACGAGTTTCATGACGTATTTCCGTGTTTTCCGGCCAAGTGTTCTAGTGGGCGTAAAGATCCCAAGTGAGCATGTAGTATTTCTAACCCGTTGGGTTTAGGGTTAGGTAACACTACATTTTACTAGGAAATTATATTAAATTATATAGTCAAGTCAGATTTATTTTTATAGCGGTTTATTTGTATTGTATCAAAGTAGCTGTACCCCAAAAATGCAAAAACAAAAGAAAATCACATGTTAGCCAAACAGAATAAATAGATATAACCTTGAAGCGTAGTTGTATAACTTAGAAAGCTTTCCGCAAAATCTTCCGAGACCTGGGCAAAAAGTGATTATATCCAGAACGTGATGCATGATGCGATACACTTACCCTGAATAGCGCTTGGAAGCGGGATTCAAGATAGTGTGGGTTTAGTGTGCTTTAAGGGCACAAATAATGGCACTGACATATTTTAATATGTGTCAGGGAAAGTTATTTCAGTTTAGACAGCTCAAACATTAATTTTAGTCTGGGACTAGTCTTAAGCCTTGTCTGGGATACTTGGTGCTTTATGATTTTAAAAAATGATTGAATGAGCAAATCTTTTCTTTTGTTGTATAAGGGAGTTCGCTCTTCATATACACATTATATGTATTATTTGTATACCTCTTTATTTATCTTCAAAAATAGAGTAAAACCATTGGAATGCAGATACCATTTCAGACCCTGAAACTATATCTACATTTTAGATGAATGTTTAATGAATCAGCACCATAAGTGATACTAAAAATGTTTTTTTCTTTCGCTGACTTCTAAGAGCGCTTTTCCACCATCGCGCCGAACCGTTCTAAGCACAGTCTAAAACACTTACGGTTATGTTTCGACTTGAGCCTGGTTCGACACAGCACGATTACAAGCTGTTCTCAGCTAAGAAGGTTTTGGCACGGTTAGGTGCTAATGAATGCCCGCAGAGGCATTATAGCTCAGTCTCTTGTGTGGCAACGCGTGAAGCATTTGTGTTACATTGTAAAACTTTCCGTTATCAGCCCTGCAGCGGAATATAAAACCATTTACGTACCGGCTGGCATCGATCGGCACGGAGTGGATCGAGTAAGCAACGAGAACGATTCGGCGCTATGGTGCAAAAGCGCTCGAAGACTCTTACGCAGTTTGAAACAGGACATCATTTGAGTTGACACGAATTTTGAAATTTGCATGAAAACCCTAATACTGACTCAAAATCTAACGCTAACACTCCGTCATATGTTTCTGTAGGATCTGAAACCCAGTAATATTGTGGTGAAGTCAGACTGTACCCTGAAGATCTTGGATTTTGGTCTGGCCCGGACAGCGGCCACAGGTTTGCTGATGACACCATATGTGGTGACCCGCTACTACAGAGCCCCCGAAGTCATCCTGGGAATGGGATATCAAGCCAATGGTCAGTGCTGCTGACAAGCTGCAGAATGCCTAGTTGGCACGTCCATTGCATGTTTAATGTCAAATATCATTCTCATGTTGCAGGTTTCATTTCACACTTTTATAGATCGCTTTTTGTGATGCTTTCCTTATAACAACAGCTTTGTGGTTTCCGTACTAACTTTTGTTTTGAAGTAATCTAAATGTTTTTCCTTTCTGATGACTTGCCCTTGACTTGATGTGGTCTTTGAGTTATTTTTCAGCCCAAAGCGTGATGAAGTGCTTATGCAATCCTTTAAAAATACTAACACCCCCTGGCTTCCTGCTTAACCATTTTCTCTCTTTTTCTCTACTGCACGCGATTAGTGGACATTTGGTCTGTGGGCTGCATTTTGGCAGAAATGGTCCGTCACAAAATCCTTTTTCCTGGGAGAGACTGTATCCTTGAGTCGAACCCTTGGATGATTTGTTGTCATTTTAAATGACATCATTTTGTTCACAGAGAAGAGACGTGCAGCATATTATGGCCAATTGGCCACAGTACATGTTCCGGATTCTCAGTATGGCTTAAATCAGTATGAATGTTGTGTTCATCCAAAAATCAGCTTTTTATTTATGCAATTTAATGTATGAGCTTATCTTTTTTTTGTAGTCATACAAATATGTTTGAGGAGGCTTGATGGTGTTTAATACATGTTGTGTAGTAAACAATCCCACAAGCCCTGCATTTTAATTTAGACATCAGCTGTCAATACTCATCTCTTTAATTATTTAAAAAATAATGAATATCGCATGGTATAAATTATAAGAGCTATTTATTCCCCATGTTTCATCTTACTCTAAATAGATTTCATTGCCTCAAAATCAGTAAGATGAGCCACAACACTAGCGTAAATGGCCACGTTTCTGGTTTATTGGAGTATTTGTGTTACATCTGTGCTTCATCTTCCTCGACTGCTCTCTTTCATCGCACACATTTCTGAAAGCGCACAGGTCTGACGTTCCCTGCCAAACATGTCAGATTCTGCATGACGCTCGTCACTTACGCACCATCTGAGTTCTGCTTCATTTTGTCTTTGGTTTATCATTCCGTCTCTCTGTTTGCATGCTAATTTCACTTTCATTTCATTTTTCAGTGGATGTGTGGTCTGTTGGCTGTATCATGGCTGAAATGGTCAGAGGTAGTGTGTTGTTTCCAGGTACAGATCGTATCCTTACATGTGCCTTTTTGGTTTGTTTACCATCCATTCCATTATCATCATTTCTCGGTTACATTATTTTCAGTGTTACACCGTGACAGGTTCTTAATCAGTGTTTAGAACATTTTAGACATTTTTCTTAACCCTTCAATGCTTGAAGATATTGATCAGTGGAACAAAGTCATAGAGCAGCTCGGAACGCCGACCCAGGACTTTATGATGAAACTTAACCAGTCCGTCCGGACGTACGTGGAGAACAGGCCACGGTACACTGGATACAGCTTTGAAAAGCTGTTCCCAGACGTTCTGTTCCCTGCTGATTCAGAACACAACAAACTGAAAGGTATACCGCTTTTGTATTTGTTTTTGTACCCAAATGTGCAGGTGTGTAATACACTTTTATGTGAAACTTATATGTATAAATACATTTACACAAAAAACTATAATTTACAATTCCAGTGCATTTCCAGTGAAAGAGACTGAATAATTTACTGAGGTTGAGGTTACATTTCAGACTTGAGAACAACAAAGCACTATTATACGCATTCTGGGTGTGATTTGTGTTGTAGCGAGCCAGGCGCGGGATTTGCTGTCTAAAATGCTGGTGATAGACGCATCTAAACGGATCTCTGTAGATGTGGCTCTGCAGCACCCCTACATTAACGTGTGGTACGACCCAACTGAAGTGGAAGCGGTAAGCCCATGCGTTGGCACGCAGAAATGTTTTCTTGACCGTTTGTACTTCTGGATGCTTTTCAAAAAGTTAATGATCTGATATTAAGTCACTGGTATATTTAATTTTACTCTGTTTGTCTGAAAAACATATACAACACAACCACTGTTCATTTGAGTATAGTTATATGTGATGATGTTTCTCTGCAGCCACCTCCTCTGGTCTTAGACAAACAGCTGGATGAGAGAGAGCACACGGTGGATGAATGGAAAGGTTCGTCCACTTCGCCACAAAGTTCACTGAAGGAAATTTGATGCAAAGGAAAGTGCCAGGGACGGATAACAAACACGCAGTCGAAATCTTGCCTGCTTGTCACCTGATTGAATAGCGTTAATAGGCCCCTCGGCGTGTCTGACGGCAGTTGCTTAAATTAGAACGATTGATATTTCTTTCAACTCATTGAGGGGGAATGTGTGCCGTTCAACTTAACTCTTGCCAGTTTCCATGACAGGTTTTTAATCTATCAATCCAGTGTTAGAGAATAACTATAAGTAGTAAAGCTTTGTTTTTCGGTAGTGTGACACGGATGTTTAATGGCTGTTTGTTAGCTTGTTTTTTGTTAGAATATTTTTAGCTTGACAGTGATTAGACGTAAAAAAGAAAAAGTATGAGTTGACATGTAGTTCACTGCTATGAAGCGGTTTCTCATTCTTATGCAATAATTTCTTTTTGTCTTCATCAGAGCTGATCTATAAAGAAGTGGTGGAATGGGAAGAAAGGCTGAAGAATGGTGTTGTTCGAGGTCAGCCCTCCCCTCTAGGTTAGTTAAAGAAGTTTCTCTCTGTCTTATATATATGAATTCACTGGCGGAAAGCTGTAATCCATAACTGTTGTCTCTATATCGCATCTCTGTTAGAAAAAAAATAGCAGTTTACTTAATGGACATATCTTTTGTTGGCTTGAGGTCAAATGATGAAATTTTCAACAAAATTGCACCTGACAGTTTCATTTATAAATAATTATTTTGGGCTTACTGTTGCGAATAAGACTAAGAAAAAGAGACATCAACATTGTTTTATATAAACTGTACACTGTCTGGGTTAGCGTTCGCTTTTAGACAGAAAGCGTTTTTTGTTCCAACACTTTAATATTTGCATGGGCAATTTATAACACACCAAAGACACAGAAAACACGTATTCATTTAACCAACAGTTCTGAAACACCATTGACTGCCATAGTAGGAAAACATTTAATCGTAGCCAAAAATTCCACAGAACTGTTTGTTTCCTACATTCCTCAAAATATATTTTTTTTGTGTTCAACAAAACCAAAAAAATACAAAAAATGTTTTCCTACTATGGCAGTTAATGGTGCTTCAGAACTGTTGGTTGCTTACATTATTCCAAAATATCTCTCTTTGTGTTCAACCGAACAAAGAAAGGTATAAATCCTTTGAGTAATTCATGACAGAATTTTCATTTTTAGGTGGAGTATCCCTTTAAAGGTACAGCTTGTAACAATTTTGCAGTGAAATATCCAAAACCCACTAGGCCAGTGTTATACACTTTGATCAGCTGAGTACTTGCAAAATCTCAAATGTTTCCAACTGCTTCGTACTAAATCGTGAGGAAATCACCATTGTAAACAGTGATACCGGCTGTGCAGTCGCCTGTCAATGCGTCATATTCGCATTACCCTTTGTTACCGCCTTTACTGACGTAGAAACCGCATGACAACAGTGTCGTGGACAAATGCGGAAGTAGTATTTTGCGTCTAGCAAGCCAATATCTTGTTTTTTCGAGCAGTCACTTATTTATGGACCACAATTATATGCAACATTTATAAAACGTTTACTTTACCTCATCCGTTAACATGATTTCTCGTTCCCGTCTAATCGATGGCCATCAGTGGTGTAGTGGAGGAAAACAGTTCCCATCATTCCACGCTCGCTCACAGCGTCACCAAGCTACGCCATTGTTGTGGTTTTGATCATGCGCCCTCTAGCAGCATTTTATTACAAACTGTTGCTTTAATTAAAAGTGACTCAAAATTAGCTGTCTTCAGAAAAGTACAGACAGACTGTGTTGTTTTAACACAACAGTTTTTAAGAGTGTACTTGCCCAAAAGTATTTGTATTATATGTTTGTTTTAAACAAACATTAAAGTCCCAGTGAAATAAAAAATTACAATGTCTATTTTTTCATTAAATATTGCAGCGTTTATTGTAAATAGTTTGTCAATGTTGGTCATTGTCTTTTGAAAATTTGTGTGCCCTCATAATCTTTTGTTAAACTCTGAAAATGCAGTTCCTTCCTCTAATGACCATCCATCTTAAATGACGTATGTAAGACTGCTTGGCCGGAGCATCAGTTTACTCCTCCCCTTCAACTGTCGGTCTGCTGCTGATTCCATTTCAAAATGCAACGGCTGTTTTTAGATCAAATCGCAGATTTAAAGCCACGCCCACAATTTTTTTCAATTTCACTCAAAAATAGTAAAAAAAGATAATTAAAAACAATCGCAACTTGTTGCCAGTTCACGGGGACTATAAAAAATGCAGCTGTGTTGTCAAAAAATTATCATCATCATTTACTCGCCTTCAAGTTCTGATGAACACAGAGAAAGATATTTGGAAGAATGCTTGTAACCAAACAGTTTTTGCCACCATTGACAACCATAGTAGGAAAAATTACAATAGTAGACAAAAGTGCCCCCGAACTGTTTGCTTTCCTGCGTTCTTCAAAATATCTTATTTTGTGTTCAACAGAACAAAGAATTTTCTAAAGCCATTTTCCTTCTATAGTTGTCAATAGTGGCCAAGAACTGTTTGGTTATAAGCATTCTTCCAAATATCTTTCTCTGTGTTCATCAGAATAAAGAAATGTATACAGATTCGGAACAACTAGAAGGTGAGTAAATTACAGAATTTTCTTTTTTGGGTGAACTGTTCCTTTATAGATTTCTCTACAATCGAGATCATGATTTAAACTGCACTGAAATGCAGGGCTGAGAATTACTGATATATAAAGGCTGTGCTCCCATCTTACATGCAGCTACACGTAATGTAATCTAACTGAATGTTGTGTTTCACATAGCACAGGTGCAGCAGTGATCAACGGCTCACCCCAGCCCTCCTCTTCTTCCTCCATCAATGATATCTCGTCCATGTCCACAGAGCCGACCGTGACCTCGGACACAGACAGCAGCCTGGAGGCTTCGGCAGGACCTCTGAGCTGCTGCAGATGACTATCACCTTCACCTGGAGTTGCACTCTGTGTGGCATGGTATCAGATTTAGGCCTGTCTAATTCTCGGTTTGGATGTGGCTTTTTGAGTTCTGTTCTAGATGCTGTAAATTATTATACAATTGTATCTTTTTAGCAGCAAATCCCCTAACTGGCTTTACTGAGATATTCAGAGCTCCTTAACAAATCTTTTCTTTTTATAAGCTACAGCTAGAGTATTTTGTCATGTGGTCGTAGAGTGATTTAGGAAGGTAATCTGTAAGAATAAATTGTGAATATATTTTCTCAAATTAATTTATTTTACAATTTAGTTTCTTCCTGGTCATTTTGGTTATTTTCTGAGACATCTGCGAAATCATTTGAATGAAGTTTAAATTGGACATATTGCAGACGACTGCTGTCAGAATAGTACAGTTATGTGAGTACAACTTGCTCAAGGTGGCTTTTTCTGGGTCAGTGTTATCATCATTGTGCATAGCACATTTTATTTACATTTTAATTTGGATATTAATGACAGTCAACATCGAAAATATTTTTATATGTGCGTTGATTTACTTTGCCAGATTATTTTTTATGAATAGTTTTGCTGCTGGCTAATTTTCTGGTGGACTGTGAAATGTGTGGACTTGTGTTTCTTGTTCTAAATGTTATCCAGGAGATCAGCACATTTTTCCTTCATTATTTCACTTTACCCCTTCAAAATCTGCAAACAGAACGAACACTGAGCAAAAATACTACATAGTGATAGCAATATTCCATTCGGCGTTTTTCTCTTCTTACCCTGAACAGATAATGCGAGCAGTTTTTTCTGTGATGCTTGGGTCATAAATTGTTAAAGCTGATAGAACAAATGTTTTTTCCCCATTGGTGTGAACACAGGTTAATTTCTAGCATATTCCATTAGTCATTTAAGCTACTGATTATTTTATTTTTGTAAAACAGTAGAGTGAGCTACATTTGGAAATAGTATATTCCAGATAGTTCTTGGTTTCTTTTCCAGGTTAAGGATAAATGGCACATAATGTGCTATACATGAACGTGACCTGTTGTTTTGGGGATTGACCTACAGTTTGTGTGTGCATTGTGACTTGTGATTTGAAATACTGCAGAGCTCAACTCAATGTTTGATAAAAGATGAAGATATATCAGTGGTGTGGGGCTTTTGAATGTGAATGGTTAAGAATGTTGAAAAGGCCTGACGTTGTGGACTAGAACATGGGAACCTGAGTGTTATTGACACGTGGGGTCTGGCCCTTTTATTTACCTGTGCACGGGGGAAAAATTGAGTATTTCGCAATTACTTTATATTGGTGGCTTTTTGTTGAAGTGCTCTTAACCGTGTCAATGACATTGAGACCTACATATATTTGTCTGGGAGTTACTGCACCTGCAAAAAGAGCAATGTTTCTCAAGCTGATACATTTTAATGACCATTTCAGAGTCGAGTCTGAACTACCTCACGTTGACACCATGAAAGCCCACGTTGTATTACTGTAATATTATTTTAGTTTTATTTATTTATTCAGAAGATGTGGTTGTCGGCTGATATGTTGGGAATATTTAAGTGTCTGTATAGTTTGTAAGAGAGATTCTGTGAAAATTTGTATGATTGTGTGTGTTTATGCACACCTCAAAATGAGTTTTCTTGTTGCCACTAGACCTTTTTTCTTGTTCCAGCTGATGTATTATATAGCTGAAAAATGAACCATTTTATTTCAGACTCGACTATGTGAAAACATTATTCTGTCCATATTTTGCTTTTTCCAGAAAAAGATGATCGAATTATAAAGTGGGGAGAATGTGTGGGCAAAATCTTGCATGACCTGCTTCGCATTTGATTCTTGAGTCCAAATCACTGTACATGAGTTATAAGATCATGGTGCTTGGGGGGGTTTATTAGCCTTCACAAAGTGATGCAGTTGTTTTTATATTAGGGTTAGTCGATTACCATCTCATTATATTTGACTGGAATTCAACTGTTTTCATCGTAACAACTGGAAAAATATAAATAAACAGTTGAAAATGGGTTTGGGTGTTGTGTCGTAATTTGTTTTGTCAGTGGGAATTTTGCTGCTTTCAACATATTCCTATAATTCAATTGTTAGGGTTAACCAATATCATGATTTTTAAAGATCATTATTTTCATCATAAACAGAACATTGCACAGTTTCGATAGCAATCGTGAATTTATTACATTACTGCTAGTCAGTCTTCATATGAGATGTCAATACCCACTTTCTGAAGAGCTCTACTTTGGCACTTTCTGCATACAGTAATCATTCAATGGGAAAAAAGATCATATGCATTCTTAAAAAAACGACTATAGTAACATTCAAGTATACGTCAGCCTTGGTTTCATCATCTACAACATAAGACACTCGTTCATTGAGTGTTTAGAAAACACCACCTGAGAAATAGTTCTAGGTTTACTTTAATAAGCTTAAATAAATAATAGACTTGGCAATCTTGCAGCTGAAATCTTTTCTTTTTTCATTTTATAAAGTTGATTTGAAAGATTGAATAACTTTCAGAGGTTTTTCCATTATACACGGGAAGTTCTCACTTCCTTCAAAAAGATCGTAATCTATAGTGCACTTTTTACCTACAATAAAGGGATTTGCTCCGTAATGATTAGTCTAAATGAGCCAATGACTTAGTTGTTTCTGTAGTGTCAGGCACGGTGTGATAGGATGCAGACTGTATGGTGACTGATATTACATGGTATAGATGTATTAAATAAAAGGAGATTGTGTTAGAGTGTTATCAAGAGTTCATGTGCAGGATTTCTTACACCATGCATTAACAGGATATTCAGTGCTATTGGAATTACCTGTCATTGTGAGAGGCAAAAACAGTCAGGTCAGGAAAATCATGCTTTGGTTTTATCTGTGAATGTAAGATTATTTTTGTAAAAACGGCAAGTAAGTGAACCTCACCTTAAAGGAAAAGTTCACCCCAAAATGACAATGTTCTCATTATTTACTCACCCTCCTGATAAGAGCAGTTTTACACACTTTGTAGTAACAGAATGTTCAGATGAAATATTTCGAAAAGTGAAACCGCTACACACGATAACAGCTGATCGAGTCACCGCAACAAAACATCACAAAATGACCTCTGAATACTCATGATGCACGAGCAGAGAGATTTCAAAATCTATCTACAACAAACACAGATTCTCTGTGTTCAAGCAGGTCAGTTTTTGTTCGTCCTTGTTCCCAAGGTAAGATCTCCTAAAGTGGAGAAGAACTCCTCCATCTCATTCTGAAGCAGGCGGTTTCGGTTCTCCGCGTCTACACGAGCCCGCCCAGAGTTGCGGAGTTTAATTTCCAACATGCGATTCTTTTTCTTCTCTTGGTCCAACTCCTCCTCCAGTCTGTCCATGTGGTTACGCAGAGCTGCACTTGACTCCTCTAGCCTTAGAAGAATACATTATATTAATCATATTATAAATCAAGTCAAAACATACAAGAAATGAAAAAGAACTTGACTATAAATATAAAAAAGCTCAGATCATTAATATGGACTTATTGTTGACATATTTTTATGTAAAAATAGCTTTCAAGCTGCTTAAAGGGATAACCCACCAAAAATTACCCATCCTAAATTAACAGCAAGTTTTAATTTTCATTAAACTAAGACTGGAGGAAGTTTTGTTAAGATGCGATTCTTAACAAAAGAGACAAAGTTACAAACTGCATCATAAAAAAGCTTCACTTTTAACCCTTGTGTAGTGTTTGTAAATATTTTTGTTTGCTTAATGAAATAACGAATTGCTTAAGTTTTATGTTTATTATATTATGTTTATGTGGGTTTATTAGATGTTTTTAAAACAGTAGACATTTTCCAGATCCCCAGCAGACAAATGTACATGTGCTATCTGCGTAACGAAAACATAAACACCACACAAGGGTTAACTTGATGTAGAGGCATTTTGAACTGGCATTTTAGAATAAACTATAATTACTCTACAGAATATGGAGACTTGATAAAAATGTATTATTTATAATGTACAGTCTAGTTTTAAACTTACTTTCGTATTCGTAATTCGTAGCTGATCCTCTGTTTCTTCAGCTCATCCTTCAGCTCAGTCGTCACACTTTTAAGTGCTGTCGTTCTGTTGTCAGTCTCTCCCGTGACGTTCAAGGCACCTTCTGCGTTTCCGTTCTCGCTGCAGCCCGTACTGCTCACACACATCTCCAACGCTTCACTGCTATCTGTGACCTCTGAACTCCTCTGTTCACCCAGTCCTTGGACAGACCCTCCCACCGACCACTCGGCCTTCACGGAGCTCAGGCCTGAGGGGTCACTACTCACAGAGTCGGCCACTAAAATCTCACAGGAGGATGTGGACCAGGGCGTGCTGGCCACACTTGGTACACTGAAACTGGAAGAGGTCACATTGTCGTAGGTGGACAGTCGGTGTGAGAGGGTCGAGTCCTTCCCCATACGTTCTCCTGAAGACGTTCTCCGATGGCTCCGCAGAGAGGAAAGCCCATTCATCAACCAGTTACCAGCAGTGGGCAGGCTGGATACGTCCACTGACGAGCCCCCCATTTTCGCCGTCTGGGCACGTGTGCCCCCGCCCTTGAAGGAGTATTTCCAGGAGGGGAGGGACTTTGCCTGCTTACTGGGGCTTACTGTCAATCCAGATTTTCCCTGAGGTGTCATCTTGGCAGTGTTGAGGGCACCTACAGTAACATCCAAAGATATGGCACTGCCACAGTCGCTCTCCTCCGTTTTGGATGTCTGGCTTGAGCGGTTGAGGATCTCGTCCTCAGAGATCCACTGTGCCATGTTGCGCTGGCCCTGCGGACCACTTCCTGTCTGCTCTGAGGACACGTCTCCCACCGCCCCCGCGTACAGTCGCTCGTGTTCGCTGATTAACACTGTCATCAGTTGCTGGACCTGAGAGGTTCCTGACAAGAGATACAAATATTTACAACTTTCTATCAAATTCTATGTACTTTAAAAAATAAGCGTTTTGTATATAATTTATGAGGAATCGGTTATGAGGAACGAGCATCATAAACATCACTTGTGAAACTAAGCCCTTGTATTCACCTTCCATCATTGATACGGGATCCTCCACCTTAGGTCGGAGGATATTTGGTCCAAAAACTGTTGCAAGATTCTGAACACTCATCTTGTTCTCAGCTGAGTGTGACTGCACCTCATCTAAAAATCTAAAACACAGTAAATACACATTCATCATTCATTTCAGATCATACGGAAGATTACAAAACAGAAATATTATTTGGATACTATTAATTCACTTACTTGCCAATGTACTTTAATAAATTATAATTAGCCTGAGGCAGAGTGTTCACCTGCTTCACAAGCTCATTGAGTCCCTTCAGAAGACACACATGCAATGCAACACATTAGAAATCCAGAAAGCAAGATTTTCTAAAAGGAACAGTTATCCAAAAACAAGTATACTTTCATAATTTACGTACCCTCATCTTTTTTCTGCAGAGCACGAAAGAAGATGTTTTGAACAATGTTGACAACCAAACAACTTTGTCCCGCATTGACTTCCATTGAATGGACACAAAACCACTGAGACATTTCTCAAAATATCTTCTTTTGTGTTCAACAAAATAAAGAGTCAAATATAGGTTGAATGACATTAGGATGAATAAATGATTAAAAAGTCAGTAAACTTCTTATCTTTTGTGATAAGAAACGATATTATTAAAATGTACATCACCCCTCAATGAAAGAACATCACCAGACTCACCAGTTCTTCATCTTTAATCAGAAGCTGTGCACAGGTTAGAAAGTCCTCATATTTATTAAAAGGGATCACTGGCTCGGGCAGCTCCCTGAGGTAGAGCTTCAAGAGGGACGCTACCGTATGGACATCTGTGTTACTGCAAGAGGTCACACACAGGTTAACAGATCCGGCACACAAACCGATAAAATGTTTTCGAATGAATGAGAACCCCATGGCTCTGTGGGCCTACGAGTTTGACCAGCATCAAACTAGCACCTATTTAAACCAATACGTCCCGACACAGAATGCTGGACTTACAAACACTGCAGAGATTACGTTTTACTGTTTTATCAACTTTCAATGAGCGCTCACAAAGCTGTGTGTCTTTTCGTACCTGTCAAACAGAGGTTTATCCCCACAGTCAAATGCATCCTGGAGATCCTTGACAAGATTGGCTTGCCCCGGCATCCTAAACAGACCCTCCTCTTTCAGGCCCTGTTCTCTTATGAAGTCCACACACTGCTCCACCAGCAGCGGGGCCAGCCGGGGTCCAAACTTCCTCTCAAATTGTACTGTATCCTCCAGGTGCTGGCCGAAGATACCTACAGCAACAGAAGCAACACAGCAGACATACTGAGAGACGGATCAAATGTAAAACATAGAGCTCTAACATCCGGAAACACAATGACATTGAGTTACAAATGCAAGGTTGGTTTGTAAGGTTATCTTTTTTACGTATAGACGCATGCTTGCTTATTCGATGAGTTCGATTTTATCGACAAAGGAAATCAAGCGAGTATGCATAGAGAAGCCTATCCATATTTTTGAGGTACCTCCTCCGAAGGGAGCCCAAATGACACGTCTGATGGCTTTGACCCAATCCTCCATGTCATTCTGAGAGTTTGCCATGAGCAGGAAAGCCTCATGGCTGAGGGCCGATCTGTCCTTCTCTCCTGTGCTGCCTATGGAGAAAGAAAAAGAATAAATAATGTCAATAGCTACGATGGCATGGTGTCGCTTTGAGTCCCTGATGCTTTAAATGACAAACAAATACCAAAACAAGAATAATTGTATTTTATCCATTTTTATGGCTACTGCAGATAATGTTAGGACCTAGCATGACCTATTATGGCATGACCTATTATGGACCTATTATTATTATGAATAATATCAGCAAAAGAACAACTCCGTTCAACTACAATAACTTTATTACGCACCAGTTCACATTCAATTTTACTTGTTACTTATTTTATGTATTTATGGGATCTTTTTGAGCACATAATGCTATAAAACACAGCTCTTTGCTGCTCATTTTGGCTTTATAGATATTGTTACGAACTTTTAAAAAATGTACTTTAATAAAAAAATATGGTTTCTATAGCGGCAACAACATAAATAAACAAAAATATAAAATTACAGTTGAGTAGCATTTATGCATTTAATACAAAAGATATACATAAAATATTTATATAAATTCATATTCATATAAATAATAAGCAAACACAAACCGGAAGATACATTTGCCCCACATTTCTGCAAATTTTAATGAATATGTATTTTTTAAGTTAATAAAAGGCATTTCTTTAATACTTACCATGTGTCAAATTTGTATGTACTGCATGCTCTTGTTTTGCAACTCCAAAATATGATTTTAATGATATTAATATGAATATGAAATAAAGCCACTTTTGTTAACACACCACTAGATGGCGCCAAAGTAACTGTAAAATCTCACGTGCTCTGAGCAGGTCGTGTATGACATCATCCTTCTGCCAGACATTTACCATAAAGACATAAGTGAACTCCTAAACGTCATAACTAAACTGAAATGTAGCATTACACCGGCATATGTCACGATGCGAGCTTACTCTAAAAAAAGTGTTTTTTATTACTCTGTTAGGCTATTGTAATGTTTATACAGAGATTAAAAACAGTATGCTAACATTAAATTCCTAACATTATGAAACCCATTGCCCATTTTCCTTTCTTCCTCAAACAGTCCTCCCTCTCCACCTCCCTGAAATATCTTCAGCATAAGTCCGGTTTAGCCTAGTTTTTGTGGATGGATGGTTCCATTATCTGTCTGGAATCTGGTAGTCCCAGGGGCCAGAATAAACCGGGTATTGTCAGGTATCTAGTGTCTGGGTAACATGGCACACACAGATCTCCCACAGGAGCTTTGACTCTATCTGCATGACTGAAGTAAAGTGAGGGTGGATGATGAATTGCCTCCATTTTTGTGCCCGGCAGATGACCTGTCTCATTTGTAAAAGCAATAATCAATAATGTGACTTTCTTTTCTTTTCTTTGTAGATGTGTGAACCTTTTCAGGATACTAATTTTTCATTAGTATTTGCAGATAGAATAACGCAATATTCTGTTGTATGTACAGTATAAACATTTCTGGAAATGCTGAGTTGGCTCTTACTTGCATGAATTGCTAAAGAACTACATCGGGCTTGCTTTGTTCAAACATATCACTGGCACCAATGCAGAAGGCTATTACTGTACCACTAAAAGAGAACTGACACTTATTTAACAAATGATGCATTGCGTGTAAGTTGATCAGCCCTCAGATTTGGTTCATGCTCACTTCCCCAAGACTCCGGGGATCAGCAGGTGCCTGCATTTGATTATTTTCAACTCCTACAAGGCCAAAGTGAAGGTCAAAAAATTATCTCTCCATATCCACAACACGCTCTCATGTCTTCCAGTTCGGAATTCCAAGAGATTCAGATGGCCTTGCTAGACTTTATCTGTTGCCACCCAACCACCCAACAGATCAACATTCACCCAACACGCATATCTCCACTAAACACAATGATTTTACTATGACATTCAGCATATTTTCATGGGAAGGTCGTGGCTATGAACTATTTATAACAGGAAGGACTGAACATTGATGTGCATATTTAACATTCCACTGATGGTAAGACCCAAACAATGTCATGCTTCGCAGCCCATCCTTTAATACATGATGCATTGTTGAAGATAATGCAAGTGCTTTGGAGTCTGTGCTCTTGAAGAAGTCTTGCTCTGGTATAAACAGACATTTCAATGAAAATGTATAACACAGAGTATTTCAATCATTAACATTTAACACTAAAATACATCCTTTTGTTACACTTTATAATAAATCTCCTATTGGATATCTTAAAAACACTGTACTTATTATCATTTTAATATATCAGCAGTGGCTGCAGAGAGAAAGTGGAGGTACAGTGTGTGGTATGGGAGGACATCCAGCACGCAGGCCCTCTGGCTTTCAGATCAAGACGATGATCCAGCATTTTGTAGACACACTTGCCTTTCTGCCTGGAAAATGTCTGCACCTAACGGCAGCAAATCTGAATGCAGAACAATGTGCTTTATATTATATACAGTGTATTTTATGTTTATTATATAAAACTTTTCTTTACAGCATTTAGAGCATAAAGCAGAACATTATGTTGAATTATGTTCAATGCTTACCAGATCATTCAATTTGGTCATATCTAGCAAAGCACTTGTTTAACACAATGCATGTCAATTGAGTTCTTGCAGAGACATTTGCACTTAAAATCTCTATTTCTCTCAATCAATATTCTGCAAACATCTGCTGTTAGTAAATCCAGCCCCTCTGGTTTAGTTCAATGAGCCAACAGACAGAAGGTGGCCTGTGGTGAGCCTCAATTTCCCGATGATACCCCATGAGTCCAACCCACATAAAATCAACTGACCCTCAATAGCTTTTCTATCATCTGACAACCATTAGCTCTTCCTGTGTGTCATAGTCCACTCACTTTAATATCACAGAGAATAGACGCTGTATTAAAGAGCCTAATGTCCTAACATAGTGCTTCAATATATCAACCAAAGTACTGGTCACAATGCTAAGAGAAACACATGTGGCTTAACATTTACCTTAAAAGGGCCTCACAAATTGTGTTTGTGATTATATATGTAATCATCGCATATTTCTTGGGAAAAGGTTGTGCAAGTAACTTAGACATATTTTATTTACGACTGACAACCAGAAAGTAAGCATTACTTTTTGTTTGAACTTTAAAGGGATAGTTCACCCCAAAATTATAACTCTGTCATCATTTACTGATCCTTGCGTTGTTTTAAATTTGTATTTACATTTACATTTAGTCATTTAGCAGACACTTTTATCCAAAGCGACTTACAGATGAGGAAACATTGGAAGCAATTATAACAACATAAGTTCATCAAAACTAGTCCATTAAAGCCTAGCACAGATTTACTGCAAATGTATAGATATCTCTATTCTGTTTAACCAAAAAAAGATGATATTTTGAAGAATGTGTGAAACCAAGTAGTTCTGGGGCACCATTGACAACCATTGTAGCATTATCCCAACTATCCCTTTAAGCAATGCATCTACGGCATACACCTTTCAGCATAACTCAAAAATTACAGGCCTTTCTATTCATGCAAGTCTACCTCACTCATCACAGCCCATTCCAAAAATATACGGCTCATAAAGCCACAGCCTCCCAGTTTCATGCATTTGACACTCCAGATGTTACACTCCACACAAACATTAGCCGCATGGATCCAAAATACATTTACATTAAAACAAACCATCACTCCTCACACAAATCTCCTATACCGACCGCTTCTATACCAACTACATAACTATACGACTCACCAAACACTATTTGGAAAGTGTGTTCTTACCCTTAGCACGAACAGATCTGTGCTCCTGCAACTTGCAGCAACTGAGCCCCATGTTGGCACACGCGAGCCAAAGAGGGCAGTTCTACAGCTGTGCCATGCTAGTTACATCTCTGGCCCTCCTGGAAGGTGAATATGCAACACAGTTGTGTGTCGGCAGCATTTGAAGGCAGTTGAGAGAGCAAAATGGAGAGAAAATATAGTGGCAAACAGAAAAACAGGACATAGAAAGTTTGCTTGTAAGAGAGAGAGAGAAATAAAGGAAATGTGAAAGTTTGGAGAGAAAGAGAACGCAAAGAACCCAACAGTACCATCATAGCCACAAACCCCGAAAAAATAACTTCTTCTCCTGCTTCATTCATTCATTCAAAAAAGAAGTTGTTGTGCTCCTTTTTTCAACCTTCTTTCTTTCTTCTCCGCCCCCTTGGTCTATCTGACTCGCCCTCGCTCACCCTCATGAGCGCAGCCACCACAGTGCTCATCTTTGCCAAACACTGCAAACATCCCCCAAACACAAACAGACCCAGCTAATCAATCTGTGTGTGTGTGCGCGTGCGTGTGTGTGTAGTTGGGGGTTGATGTGACTTCGTGTGGAGGACTGGTTTAACATTTCTGCCTGATGCACAAACCTCTGCATGCTGCCTGGATCTTTCCCCCTATTAAATCCAAGCTTATTAATTAAACCGTTCCCTCTTTGAAGACATTTTTTCAGACCACAATGATCTGATGTGTGTGTATATGTGTGTGATACGCGCGTTTTATTGCAGACTGCCAGAAGGCTTTAGAGCAGAGCTTTTAATGTACCGTACTGCTGCCTCTACAAAGTAGGCTTCGGCTTCTCCAGCGTGCTGTTAGCTGTAAGGACATGCTCAAATCAGACCGCCGCAGTGCAACTCCACTCAAGTCTCTGGTCTTGCTTTTGTGTCAAGAATGGACATAAATAGAGCCATTGTTTGGGTGACTGAAGTGAAATCATTTGTGACAAGCAGGATTCATTTGATGCTGATGACTAAAAAGTAATATGGTTATATGGTCATATGGCAAGAACTAGTTTCCACAGTCTTTACAGAGTATGTCGGGGTCAGTTGTGGCCTGGGGGTTAGAGTAAGAAGGTTGCAGGTTCAAATCTCAGTGCCAGCAGGTCATGACTGAAGTGCCCTTGAGCAAGGCACCTTACCCCTGATTGCTCTGCAGTAATGTGTCACTGTAAAAAAACTACTTGTAAGTCGCTTCGGATAAAAGCGTCTGCCAAATAAGTAAATGTCTAATGGTTTAGATCTTAAGAAAAGAATACAGACACCTTGACCCTGAATGCCAAGTGGATCCACGTGTCTTCAGCTTGAATTTTTACGTTCTACTCTGATTGCCGTAGCAGCAGCTTGTGATATTTACTTGTTGTAAATGCAAGAATTCCCTCATCAGTTAATTTACGACAAAGAGGGAGGTGAGCCTGAACGTTGCTAGGCATCTAAGTAAAACATTCTTGTAAACTAAAAGAAAAATGAAAGCATGTCATTATGCCATCACGAGCGATACCAAATACCATCTCTTTCTTACTTTTTTATAATGCGGGTGAGTAATTCGTAACAGAATTTTCATTTTCGGGTGAACTATCACTTTAATGACTTCCATTATTGAATTTGACTCTTCCCACAGTCACAGCTAACCTTTATGTTTCCTCTCAGAGGACAGCACATGCCCTCTTGTGATAGACTCGAGTAATGAGGAACCAGTGTTTCATTAGTATTAATATGCAGGCTCTGGCCTAGAGCAGTGCATTGGTTATTTGCTTATTTTCACGGTATCTTCCTTATTGAATGACAAGTAAAGCACAACAGTGAAGATAATATATACAACATGCTGAGATTATGCACTGAAAGCACAAACCTAGTATTGACTCGATCAGAAAGCAGAAGATTCAGCTATTATCTCTTACCTGGAACTATCTCAAAGAGATGTCGCCCTGTTTCTTCAGGATTGGCTGTCAGCTCATTGACTTGACTGCCCTGCAGTGGGATACATCCCTGGAAGAGAAAAAGAAGGGGATGTAGAATTTAGACAGATGATGGGAGCCTTCAAGGTCAATCGCGGCATGATATACTGTAACACAACGATGGGAATAATTTTTTTTCCCTAATAAGTTTTAAAACAGAGATGACCACACACATGTACTGTGATACAAAAAATAATAATATCTATTGTAGAGATTGTTTTTGTACATTTTATGTCAGTTTAATCGTATAGCGTGAGCTGCCAACAGGTCAACTGTCAACATATATAATGTTTAAAAAAATAGTTTCTTAAATGTACAGTTCACTCAAAAATGAAACCCATTCACTTCTATTGTATAGACGCTAAACCAAAGCAAGTCAACAGGTACCGACTATTGGGTACAGCCAACATTCTTCAAAATATCTTCTTTTGTGTTCTGCAGAAGAAAGAAAGTCAAACAGGTTTAAAATGACAGAGGGAGAGTAAATGATGACATCATTTAAATTTTTGAGTGAATTATGACTTTAATTATGTCAAAATTATTATTAGCACCGTATGATTACTGGAGACGAATTTTCCATTAAGCTATTGTAATTTGATAATTGATTCGTGCTAGCGATCAGCACCTTAGGGAGCTCACTTTGGGACGGATAAGACAGTGTGAAATGATAGTTCTCTGCTGTGCATGGCCCTATTTTACGCTGTATTCAGCAATGCTGAGTCATGCACAATTAGACCCAACCACTGTCAAATCATAAATTATGCACTGGACTCTTTTAGCTTATCCTTTACTTCACCGCCCCAGCATTGACATAGCAACGCTGCAGAATCTCATCTGTGAACAGAAATTCCTCTCTGCTATTCAGCTTCAGCTAAATGAAATTTCAGAGGGTATGCATTGATAAGGGGAGATGCTTATGGAGTGCAAGCCGAGCACATTTCTGCAGCTCAGATTGAATTAAGATGGGATGGAGGTGGGGCAGAGGAAGAGCAGAGTTTACAGGAGTATGATAGGGATGGATGTGCCGAGGTCACCAGTACCCTGAGGAGAGTCGTGCCGCAGTATAGCAGCGCTGGGGTCGTAGGTCATCTGCTCTGTATCTGCTAAATGCTTTGACTTACACTACAGCCAATACAGGGCAGGCTGTTATCAGATTAGACTGTCAGGCTAACAGCATGCTGATGTCATCCTGGTGTAATGGAGACAGTAAATATATCCACATACTGTACATCCGCACAGCGATGACCCTTCCACTGATACAGGTAGAGCTCTGGGGGGGGGTTTTGGGGTTTAGGGGTGAACTTCTGAAATGATTAGTTATCTCTCTGTCAATGCTTTTAACTCTAAGAGAAATAACATATTGATTTTTCAGAGGTAGCGACATTGATCATACTTGAGATAAAATGTCAAGGTCTTTTAGGATTTGTTTCTTCTATTTATTTAAAAATCAACAGTCAATTTTTACAGAAACAAACCTCAGTGATGGCATGAAGTCATAAAGAAAAACATATTCCATCATATATTTATATTTGAAGTGATCATAAAAATACAAATCAGTATTGTGTTGTTTAAAAATGAATATGAACCTGTGTTGTTTGCAGTGTTCAAGAAGTTTCCGGTGTCAATTTTCTGCAAATAAATACAACTAAAATCAACAGGTTCATATATAGAGAATTTTACTGTTAGTTTTCTTTTTCATGTGTATAATGTCCAAAAAATTTAAATTGTATGAAATAAAACTATTTTAGAAACACGGTCAAAAACCAGTATTTTTGCAGTATATTCTAGCACCCCAGCTGCCGGAAATTTTCATTTTTTTACAGGATTTTTTACAGTCTGTTTTTTAAATATGGTCAAAAGCTTTTTAGAGAGAAAAAATATGTAATTTTACAGCTGCCAGAATTTTTTTAACAATGAATATTTTATTTGGAATTTGGGAGAGATATTGTCCCTACAACACAGAATGAAATAAAAAAGTTATTAAAATGTAAATCATATTGGAGTTGTCTCTTATTATTCTGTATAAATATTCTGGGCTTTTTCAGTCCTTGTCTATTCCCCATTCCAAGTTTACACTGTACCTGTGGTTTGGTTTCTTCTTCATCTTTGTAAAAGTACAGCTGGTCTGATCGGAGCACGAACCAGCGCAGTTGCCAGTTCTTCATGATGCTGCGTTGTTTTTTAAGCCAGCCGGCTTTCAGCGCTCTCTCCTGGAGGCTAGGGGACGACGGCCTACTGGAGGCACGGGAGAGCTCCCCCATGACCATGCTCTTAGACCTAGCTGGAAACGTAAACATAAACACATGCATTTGTGTTGGAGACCATTTAATGTTACATGCAGTACACATTTTCACCATTCTCCAGTTTGGACATGTATACTTGAAAATAAAATGCCTAGACTTAATGTGTTCAGTAACACTAGCAATTTCCCCACCGCAGAAGAAGGCAAGATGCAGCATGCAGACTTTATGCCAGGCTCTTTTGCAATGGCATTGTAATAATGCAAAGGCAATTTCTTTTGGCAAAGCTATGAAATGAAATTCTCCCACGTTGGCCAGGGATAACCACAAACCACAGTAAAGTGGATCAGACAGGGCAGCTGCTGGAGAGGTATGTCTCATGCCTACTAAAGCCCAGTGTCACAAGCAGCTGCGCTGTGGGCCGGAAGGGAAAAATCAATCCTATATTTCCTGTCTGCCGAGAGCAGCAGGAGAGCCGTAAACATGAGCGTGCACTCCCAGCGTTCCCAAGTATTGATTTGATCAGTATTTCTCTGGATTTCGCTCTGAAATTGACTTTTTCAACACCTCCCTCTATCTCTCTCCCATCCCACTGATCAAATTTGCCAAGTCATGTCTGATGTTTCTCAAGCCTCCATCTATAATGGCCACATCATTTCTATTCTGTAGTACATTTTAATAAACAGAATAGAACATTAACCTCTTCTGCTGCTTATTTTTGACCCGAATTTAAAAGAGTGCCCCACCCTCATACATGCGAGTAAATTGATAAAAAGGTCTCATTTTACAAATACCCGTAAATGTTAACACTTTGACAATATTGACAATTATTATGTTACTGTAAAGTGGAAAATCTGTGAACTATACAGTCATATTCTGGAGAGTGAGAGCTTTCATATAATAAATCTGTTGTCTGTTGTAAACATGAAAATAGTATTATTTGTGTGTTCTTTTATGTAACATAAATGTGATAAATGTGTAACTATAGTGAGAAAGCCGATGTGATGATGCAATATTGGACCCACCGGTGGCAGAGTAAAACAAGTCTGAAGATTAAAACGTTAGTTTTTTAAGATATCACAATAAAGGGAACAGAGGTTTTGTAATTCAATATTATTTGTTTTGAGATTTGTTTCGAGATTATTGTCATTTATCTGGTTCCTGCGCAAAAAGGAGGAATTTATTTGAAAATAGATGGAGAGAAAATACATCAGTATAAAGTTGACACCCTGATGTGAGCTACAATTTACAACCTCTAACTCGAGCTCTTTATTTACACATATTTTACAAGATACGCATTTTCAAAAAGTGTCAAAAGAACTGCATGACAGGAATGGCTGAGCTATTGTGCTCCACCTATATCAGTGTAAGAGCTGCACACACTGGCACTCTGATTCAATCACTGTAAGTAATGGAAGCCTCATCAGTGTTAATGTGCACCTCAAAGCCTCATGGGGAGAGTGAGAGTGTACAGATGGAAAGAGAAGGCCTCAGTCATTTGAACACAGTGTCTCTAGGGACACAGAGAATAATGTTTCTCCTTATTACCCATAAACCGACCAGCATGCAGGTTGCAGGAGGAGTGTAGGGGGTGCAGCATCAGAATTCGCCTTTGTTTTTGCACCAATGACAAGATGACAATCGGGATGCGAATAAATATTATTTACCCATACTGTATGAATATTCTTTTAAAATTAAAATTGTTTATTATATTTTTCAACAAATATGAATTTGGGTTGATGAAGGTAAAGTAAATTTAGAATTACACACACATTTCTATTTGGTCCATCTGATTCGGTGCAAATCCTCTCTGAGCGCTGTTGCTGATGAGAACATATCAGAAAATATTAAAAATTAATATCAACTATTAATCTAAGCCTGTAACAATCAGGCTACTTAAAATAGCCTTGTAATAAAGAGAATCAGATTAATGGTTCAATACAGAGCATGTCATCATTTTATGAGGACACCTTGACTATGATAAACAGAATTATAATGAATCTTTTGCAGCTTTTGGTTGGTTTGGATTGCTCATTTTTGCTTTAAGAATAATCCTTTTCAAAACGCCAAGGATTTCAATCCACACCATAAAGTTTCTTTTGCGGATTATAACCAAAAAATAACGCATCTTTTTAAATAAAGGAAAATGTGATTTTAAAAAGGTATTGCCAAGAATGTGTACTACATCAACAAGTGTGCATTGCATTAAAGTATACGTGTAAAATGTTAAAGGACACTTCATAGAAAGACACACAGTTAACTTCCAGGTAATAATACAAAATCGGACAGGCACATGTCTCTCCAGTTCATGATCAGACATTGAAACATATCTGTGGCCCAGGAGCCTGCAAATTACACCCAGCGGGGTCTCAGATCCGATACGTGCTATTTTATCTCCAATAGAGTCTAAAAGCACAGTGAATTAAAAACCCCCATCAAATGTGCCAAGATCCATTCGTGGGGTGACAAATGCAGCGAGCAGCAGACAGACAGTGCTCTTCAAATGCTCTTGTTGGCTTTATGTTGCACAGCAGGACAAAAATCAATCTGCAAATAGCTTTTTACAACAAGACGCTATGGCTGCTGAAGCTGATAAGCCTCCATTGTACATTGAGATGGGACATATTTAAAACAACCATGTAATGCATACATTCTTAAATAGTTCACTGAAAAATTAAAATTTCTTATAATTTGTTCACCCAATGTCTTTACAAACATTTATGACTTTCTTTCTTCTGCAGAACACAACATAAGATATTTGTGTTCCACAAAAGAAAGGGTTATACAGGTTTTGAAATAATAAATTATGACAGAATAAAAGCTCCTTTATGCACAAAGTATTGATATAGATTCTAAATGTACAGTATATACCCCCTCAATAGTACAGTATAGATTCATGTGCAAGCTATTGTCAAGTCTTTTCCGACATGAAGGTGGAACTATATTTGACATTAGCCATTATGATTTATTACCCAATAGGTCCCTTGATTCTAAGTGTCGAAACTACAATTCATCATGGACCAAGAATAGAACATAAGCGCAGTTCAGATATTATACAGACCGTAGGTACATAAAAATCAACGGACCACACCTAAAGCCATTCTGCATTAAATATGATATTAAAAAGCAACGAGAAATCACATCACGAGACAAGAACAGTGTGCATCAATGTTCTTCTGTATCCCATCAGATCCGACCAGCACTGAATCTTTGCTTCCTGTTTAAAGAGCGTGTGATCTGTGACACACAGACCACCTACACTCATTAACCACTAATCAAGCTGAAACATGTTACTAAGCGACCGCCCAGTGTTGGATCACCGCCACGGAGGCTGGGAGGTACACTGTCCACAGCATCCCAACATCCAGCGCTCCTGGCTGAGTGAAAGCCGGTAGGTGCAGCTGAACTAACAGAAGAGGATGGGAGAGGCAGATGGATGATGTGTGTAAAAAAATCTGCAGAAAGAATAAAAGTGCTTACCTCTCCTCGTCTGCCTTATCTTGGGGCTTAGCATGGTGTTCATGACTGGATAACACTGTCCTCCATCCACATGTTGGGATCTTTACACTCTCCCTGAGCCTCGCCCTGTTGCACCTCTTCCGCCTGCTCTGGACAGCATCTCCCTCCCTCTCTCTCTCTCTCTCTCTCTCTCATGTCCCACTGGCCCACTGCACCGAGCGGCAGGCTTCCCGGGGCCCCTCCCACCCTTATCATGCAGAGGCAGCTGGAAGAGAGAGACCTCTTGCACGCGCTCAGATCCACCCTTACCCACAATGCATTATTTATCCCACACCACCCAAATTAATTCCACTCTGGGCCAGCCATTAAAGGCCTGAATGATTACTCTCAATAATTCAGCGAAGCAGAAACAGAAGGTCTTATGACCCCCTCTCTCCCCCCACCTAATTGGCTCTTTAGTCTGGTAAATGTATATACATGTGCTTGTGTGCATATGCATCTCCCTCTTGCTCGCTCTGTTCTGCCTTTAACAGATCCCCAAGTTATTTTCAGAAATAAAACAGTTTGTCATTCATCATCTTGCATTTATTATTATCAACATTGATTGAATTCATAATGCCATTTTAAGCCTACACTCACAGAAAGACATTTTTGTGTTACGCTTTTTATGTGTTATGATGTCATTTTGTGTTGATTGTGAGTAACTGCTAAGAACAAATGGGACAACACTATTTGAGTTAAAAGTGAAATGTGTTGTCCTTAACTAATGAACCGAAGAGAGCGCATGTAACTCCGGTCTTCATCAGGTTACACTGGCTCCCTGTTGCCGCCCGCATAAAGTTCAAAGCTTTGCTCCTGGCCTACAAGACCAACACCGGATCTGCTCCATCGTATCTCCACTCGCTAATGCAGATCTATGTTTCTGCCAGATCACTGCGGTCTGCAAAGGAACAACGACTAGTGGTACCATCCCAAAAAGGAAAAAAGTCACTCTCCCGTACCTTCACTGGATCTGTTCCACATTGGTGGAATGATCTACCAGCTGCTACAAGATCAGCAGACTCGGTTGCCATCTTTAAAAAACATCTAAAAACGCATCTCTTCCGTCAACACGTCGCTGATTGATTTTTCCTAATTGTCTTCCCTTTCCTTCTTTATAAAAAAAACCTCACTAACCTCACTATTCTTAGCTTTTTATACTGTGCCAGGCTTTAATGGACTAGTTTTGATGCACTTATGTATTTCGTTGCCTATGTTGTTATAATTGCTTCCAATGTTTCCTCATCTGTAAGTCGCTTTGGATAAAAGCGTCTGCTAAATGACTAAATGTAAATGTAAATGTAACTAGAAATGGAGGCTTGTTAAAGTGACAGTGCACCAAAAATGTAAATTCCTCTAATAATTTACTCACCCTCTTGTCATTTCAAACCTTTGTGACAAAAGATGATATGATGAAGAATGTTGGTAATTGATCAATAGCCGGACCCATTCGCTTCTATTGTATGGACACAAAACCAATGCTACCGCCATTGCTTGGTTACCAACATTCTTCAAAATATCTTCTTTTGTGTTCAGTAGTAGAAAGAAAGCAATACAGGTACAATATTTGTATAACATGAAATATTGGTAACACTTTACAATAGGACCTCATTCATTAACATTAGTTTCTTTGCAGCATTTTTTATTGTCTCTTCTTGTTAGTTTATAAAAATGGATCCCCAACTATTAGACACTGACTAATGTTTTATTTGATATATATATTTTATTACATTTTGAGATCAAAAAAGATTATAAAATGTTGTAGAGGTTATGTTCATTGTTAGTTCATGTAATTAAATAGTGTCATTACACTGCTCGTTGGAATGCTTGATTCTGATCGGCCAGTCGCGACATTTCCAGGTTCGTTATTCTGAGATTAAAACAGCAAATACATTTTTAACAAACGGTAGGCCGGATGCACCAAATAATTTTTGACAGTTTTTTTTACAAATTAAATATAAATATGTCTTTTAATAACATATATGACATAAAATTTACAAATGATGAATCCAAATAGCCTGTTCGTGACATTTGAACATCGTTTCTTACCGTATAACCGAAGTGGAAGGTCTGCATTCTGTAAAAATGAACTAGTAAAATATTTCAAATTCACATTTCATGTCTAGTTTTTTTCTCATGTGGCAAGTAGCCATATAATGAGCGGGATAATGTACAAGCAGCTGTCTGATATCAGGAAATAAGCCCCTTCAGTGTGGTATGCTGCCTGTACATTATCCCTTACTTAGCGACATGTTTTTACAGAATTCTTTTTTTGTTTCTTCATGTTACTTTATAAAAATTGTTCCCTAACTATTGTGTACAAATGCATGTTTTATTTTATACGTATTTTATAAAATTTTAGGATCGATAAAGCTATTAAATGTTGTAGAGGTTGTGTTCCTGGTTAGTTCATGTAATTGAATAACAAATGAAAACATATTGAAGTATCAGAAAAACTTTCATTGTGTTTCACAGACTAACTTCTACTGTGCATTCAGACAGTATAAAGAATGAACACATCTGTCCAAGCAAGATGACTAAATAAAAAAAAGAAATAGTTACATAATTACCCATCGACCTCCATCGGCTCTTTGGTAGTGAGTATTTATTCATCAGGCTTTTCAATGTTTTCTTCCTGTGTGTAAAATGTGAACCTAACTGCCTCAAGCTTCTGTAAATGTAAAAGAACAACCACAATAAAGAGTGTAAAGTTCAACAATGTGAAATCAAGCTGGAGACTCCCACTCAATGTCTTGTGAGGGGGGGGGGGGTGATTCTGTTAGGGCAGAATGCAGTAAATGAATCTAATAAAGCCACATCTTAAAGAAAAATGTGTTCACATCATCAGAATTGACAAGAGTGGCTATTCCAGTGCAAATGGTGTCATTTGTTCCTCTTGCACAAACACTGATAAGTCTATATTTTTTACACTTGTTAAAGTCTCAAAATATCCGTTCTGATGGGTAATTTGCTAATATGTTTAAAAAAGACAAGATGGTTGGTTGCTTCACAGACACATCTAAGGAAGTGATGACTATTGATGCAGAAGTGAAAACAAAAGTGTTGAAGTCTGCAAGTGTCAATTATTCTGTCCATATATATATATCCTAGCTCAATGTCATCCTAGACAAACTGGTTCGTGTAAGATACCCAAGAGATTTTAAAGCGTTACTCAGTGCATCCTTGCCCACCACCATTACACACAGCTGTATGATTCACCGTATTGCACTGAATACACTTCAGATATTCAGCCAAAAATGAAAATTCTCTCATCATTTATTTATTCTCAGATTGTTCCAAATCTATATACATTTCTTTGTTCTGCAAAACACAAAGGAAGATACACGGAAGAATGTCAGTGACTAAACTGATTTCATCCCTCATGTACTTCCATATAGTAAAAATAAATACTATGGGTGTCAGTGGGAATCGGATCTGTTTGGTTACTGACATTCATCCAAATATTTTCCTTTGTGTTTAGCAGAAGTTAACAAAGGTTTGGGATAATTTGAGGATGTGTAAATGTTGATAGAATGAATTTTTTTTTGTGGAATAGAGGCTATTCTTCCCTGTACATTTCTTATAAGGTAATCGAAATTTTAAGATGTTGTCATCTACATTGAATCAATATTTTGAATGACCCACAAATAACCTTTAAAACAGGGGTGAAAAGTTACAAAAGCACATAAATGCATTTTTCCACTGCCATACAGACAATGATTTTGCTCTGCAGATTTTCCCACTGAATGGTATTGCTGCAGAAAACATCAATGGAAAATTAGAAGACTAAACCAGTGTGGCAGATGATTAATGACAGACGCCCATCTTAAAGGCAGGGCTGGGACTGCAGCATTCTAGTGCAGTCAGAAGTGAAGACGCAATCCCACTGCATTATCTGAAGAATATTACAATTGTAATAACAAATAAAAATGATATTACAAAATTGAAACTTGTAAGCTTTTGTTGTGTACTTGATGGTTTGATTTTCTTATGTGGAACAAAAAAATAACATATTTTGAGAATAGTCTCTTGAGAATTCTGTCCATTCAATGGAAATCAATAAGGTTACCAATGTTTATTACAATATCTTTTAGCGAACAATTCCTTTAAACTGCTGAGGTTTTACTTTAACTTGACTTAAGGCCATTGCACATTGAGTCCAAAATTTGCACATGTTAAAAAATAAATACGACCTCACGGTGTGTCAATCACATTTACACACTTCCTCCAATATTTCCGTCCCTCATAAAAAGAATTTGGACTGGGTTCGATTTTCTGCGTTTTCGCAACCATAGCAAACATTTTGAGGGGTGTTTTGACAATTCGGAGACACCGTACAAACGAGCAGCAAATACGAAAAAAGCATACAAGAATTTCGGTTCAACTTTGAAATCTAAATGTAAAAGTAAACCAAGAAAACGTGTGAATTTATACAAAAAGATTTTATTTATATTTGGTCTTTAATAATAAATAGTAATACAAATACAATTTTACATCAAAAATGATGTAGAATATAAAACTGTAAGTACAAATAAAAGGGCGAAACATCATTAGGATTACATTAGAATTCAATATATCTTGTCAATCAAAGGCATGACGCAGATACTGTCAACAGTGTTGTATCTATCAAGTTGTATCAAACCTCATTATTCCAGCAATTAAAAGAAGTTTGTAAATTAAAGTCACTTAATCTTAAAAGCTATATGTTAAAGGACTGAAAACGTTGCTGGCTTTGTTTCCCCTCAAGAAGAAAATAAATCAATATCGCCAAGCGGTGTCTTTTGGGAGGGCATTTCTGGTTGTACCTGAAGTAGGTGGTTGTTCCCATGGAAATCGCATCAAGCTGTTCACCTAGCAACCAGCTCACCCATATAAGCGAGAGGATGTCGAGCAAAGTCAACAGAAGGACCCAGGCCTCTCTCCCAACCACTGAACCCCAGTCGGAGCGCTGCAGGACTGACAGCTTCAGGTGGAGATAAAACCCAGCACTGAAGATAAAGATGAGGTTCGCCATTATCATGGCCATGATGAAGAAGATGAAGAGACGGTGGTTGTCCCGTCCCACACACTGATTGAGGAAGAGGCAGTGGTGGTCGTAGTCTTTAATGCACACATCACACAAACGGCAGTGTTTGCAGTTGTCCACTTGGACCAGCTGGAAGTACATGACTCGTGTATTTTAGAAATTCGAATAATGTTTGTTATTCAATGGACTTGAATTGTAGACTATAAATAAGTAAAAACAAAGAAAAGCAAATGATAATTCATGAGACCAAACGAATCAAACTAGTGCTGTGACTACTTTACTTTTCAGCAAATGTATTAACACCCAAAGCTGGGTAAAGAAGTGCTCACCTCACAGTAAATACAGAACCTGTTCGGGCTCTCTTTGGCTTCTAGTAAGTCTGTTATGCTGGAAAACCGGGCATCGGTCTCAGCTTTGTTGAGTTGTCCCGGGTTCTGATGCAAAACCTTCCAAAAAAGTCCAATAAGCACACAGAAATGGAAAAGCGCGATGTTTAAAAGGGTATGAGCTGGCCACAAACGTAAGCAGTTAAGGGCAAATCTGAATATAACAATATCTAATGGAACCTTCAAAGTGATTTTAAATAGATGATGTAAGCATTTAGCAAAGGATATTGGGTAAAATTTTATAGATAAAACAGACTGCAGAATGAATAATGCCGGCAGTCAGTGTTCCGAGGTAAATGGGGTTTGGTAACCTACAGGCCGAATAAAAACAGACAAAACGGACATTACTTCATCAGTGACAACATTATTTACATTGTCGTTTAAGCAACACAATCTCCATACATGCGGTCCAAACTATCTAACCTCTGAAAGCTGCTCAGTCTGTGGTATTGTGAAAGAATGACTTTAGCCATAAAAGGAAACAGTAGTGCAGAGAAGATGCCGCCATAGTCCCCCAGAGTTGTAGATATAATGAGAACCGCTGCCCCACTGAGAGATGGCAACATCAGCATCCAGAAGTACATCACTGCAGTAAAAAAATGTTTATAATGAATTCTACAGCCGGTGAATATCATTATACAGTAAACAAAACGAAACACAGGTACCATATGAGTCTTTAGGTATCACATCCTTTTGTCGTCTGCTGAATTGCGTCAACATCCTATAGAGTTGCTGATGTCTATTTCAATACAATAAAAAGGACATGAAATACACATGATATCATTGTGTTTTAAAGCAATTCTATTATTTCCAGTACAAAAAGAAACTATAAAATAACATCAGGGTAGAGAGAAACAACTGTAATAGATGACACACACGGAATCAAAACAGATACATCTAGACTTACTTTTTTACATGGCACCATCCAACCGTTTGGTACATCTACACATCTAGGAATTATGTGATATGGGACTGCTCATCCAGGCTATTTTCCTACTTAAACTGACCATTCTACAACTATCCTGGAGTGGGCAATATACTAAAGTAAAAACCTTGAGAACTAGAGCCTTTACATTTTCCATTGGTTCTCTACAGACCTAAAAGTATTCCCGCGACTACAGAGATCTAGTGGTGTGAGGCCAGTGTGGTTTTTCATGTGTAAAATGTGGAGTCCAGCACTCTTCATCAGTATCCAGCACACCTCAATCATGCCTTTCTCTGCAGCCACGTGAAGCGCTGTTGCACCCTTGTGGTCAACTGCCTCAGGAGTGCATCTCTGGGAAAAGATTTAGAGAAACAAAAAGCTGATTTAGACATAACACAGGTTTCAATACTGTCTACCATGGCGAGGAAAAACTGCTCTAATTTATTTTCTCTGCTGAACACAAAAGGAGATATTTTGAAGAATGTACGAAAGCAAACAGTTCTGGGGCACTTTTGACAACAATTGTCATTTTTCTTACTATGGTAGTCAATGGGGTCAAAGAACTGTTTGGTTAAAAGCATTCGTCCAAATATATTTCTCGGTGTTCATCCGAACAAAGATATGTATACAGATGTAGAATGTGCTCTCGCAGGTGAGTAAATGAAGACAGATTTTTCATTTTTGTGTGAACTGTCCCTTTAATACCAAGTCTGACAGTTACTGTCAGTGACCCCATGGACCATGAACATTGTGCATGCAGTACATATTGTAAATTCAAGAATACTACTATTACAGTATTTATTGTTTTGAGAGAGAACAAAATCAAAAGCCCCTTCATTTCTGAGCCAGGGATATTTTTCTCCACTGTACATTATGAGAAAAGCATGCAAATATATGTCAAATAAAAGCTTACATCTGCCCTCAGGAGATACTGGACGACGTCAGTATTGCCTGTGGAAGCTGCCAAGTGCAATGGAGTGACTTGATAATAATCGGCATCAGAAAAACTGTACAGTCCAGTCTCCCACAGATACTGCATGGCAACACTGATAGGGAGCAATAGACACAAAGAAGAATGCATTCCTGACAATATTCTGAAGTATGCAGCAAACAACTAAATAGAATAATTATTTTGAACAATCCTTGTTTCAGTGTGCTCTGCTTTAATACACAACATGGTTACTTACACACTTCCACCACTGACTGCATGAAGAAGGCATGTTTTCCCTTGCTCATCCACTAGCTTTGGGTCTGCGCCATGTTGCATCATTTTGTGCATGATATAGATATTTCCATTTCTGTTGGTACAACAAGTCCTAAGCACTTTCTGAATTTAAAGCAATGATGCTTTACATTAAATTTACAGACATAAGTTTCTAGTACCTGCAGGCGAAGTGAAAAGGAGTCTGGCCGGCATCACAAGGAATGTTTGGATCAGCACCGCCGTTTAGCAGAAGCTCGGCCATCGGACGGTTTCCATGGAGAGCAGCAAAATGGAGGGCTGTAAAACCTCCCCATCCTGGAAAAAAAATAACTTCAATGCATTTAAACCTAGATATTATTTCTCAGTTCTGGGAAAAGTTTTAAGACTAACTAACAACGAAGGTGAGCATAAACATGCATTTAAAGGTCATGTTTACAGAAAACAATGCATATCAATGTATTTAGAGCTCAAAGTTAAAAGTTTCACAGCAATGTACTATATTGCCTGGCGATTTACCAAAATACAACTATAGTTACTACACAGTAATTGTTATTACTATAAAATAACAGTATGTGTACATAATGCAAACTATTGTGTCCTTTTCAAAAAGTGTAATGCGCATATTTCTGTAACTTTTACTACATTTTATGATAATGGTGACTTTGCATTTCATTCACAGCAGGACACTAGTGGAACATTTGTCATCAACCATAAGAAGACTAAGTGCAGTTCCCATGAAAAAGCCATAGAGGGAACAGGAATGGAAAAGTGCATTACAACTTGTAATAATAATAATACGAAGAAAATGTAGGCTTTTCTTTAATCGATAGTACTCGTTAATATAAAATAAAGAAAACGATAGGCGGGTGAAAAAATATAGGATCGGAAAGGTGAAAGGTTAACAGAAGACCACGGACAGCATGTTTCTTTATGGCTACTGCTAGTGTAACATAACAACCTCCACTGGGACAAAGCACAAGTACACTCACCTTTTTCCTTTAGGAGTCCCCGATCATGTTGTAATAAATGGGAAACTCTATCGATTTCACCGCGTTGAATCGATTCAAATAAACAGCTTCCTGCAGCAGAGCCTTGCAGCATTTTGCCACCAGGTATTTTCCGCCTTCTTCGTTCGGACTAGAGGAAAATGGGCAAATTGAGAAACTCATTATTTAGAAACATATGTCTGTCTTCTATTTGTTTGCATAGCGGAAGCATTTACGTCAACTATATCACTCCGCTATATCAGCAAATGAGTAATCCGATGAGAGCGAATCTGACAACACGCCAAGATGGAGATTTCTCCGCCTCCGTAAGTAGATTGGGTTGTTGTTTAACCATGAACTGGAGCGATAATATATTGTCCTCCAGAGGGCGCCTGGCGGCCCAGAAGCCGTCGACATTTTTAATAATGTTGTAGTACTCGAGACCGGTCTTGGTCTTGGTCTTGGTCTTGGTCTTGGTCTTGGTCTTGGTCTTGGTCTTGGTCTTGGTCTTGGTCTTGGTCTTGGTCTTGGTCTTGGTCTCGAGACCAATTTTGATGGTCTCGTTCTTGGTCTCGAGATTTTATTTCAAGACCACAACTGTGGGAATCACACTAAGTTGCTGGTGCATTTTATCTGATTTATGTGTTAACATTATTCATGTGATTGCTTTTAAAGCCAAGTTTTACACCCATTCACCACTTGTTCCTTGTTTGATTCGTCTGTTACTTTTGTTACTGCTGGTAAGAGAATAATGGAGGATTGTCTTAAAGAAATCTTGTCAACAAAATGAATACACACGAAGACGCACAATATCCGAGATGTGGTTGCAAAAAAGGTACTTTATTTTATAACATCTGATGTGATGTTGATTTTGTTTAGTTATTCAATAAACCTTGAGTTAATAAGTTGAGTTAATTGGCTAGTTCCAAACAAATCAAGAACAAATCTGACTTTTGTGCATTGACGTTTTTGTGTATTATGGATCTTTTGAATGAATTTTGGGAGGGCTGGTCTCAGGCTGCCTTGGTCTTGTCTTGGTCTCGGCCCCTCAAAGTCTTGGTCTCGACACCCTTTGGTCTCGGTCTAATCTTGGTCTTTGTGGTCTTGACTAAATATACACATATTTTACTGGGTATGCAAGTAACCATAGCAACTCACTCTCCAAGCAGGTTATGTTCCAGTGTTAGTTAATTTAAAGGAAACGTTACTAAGCTTCAGATGTTGTCTGCGCATGTGTGCGCTTTTAATGACGTCAAGTAGGCATGGAAGCACAGATTACATAATATATTACAATTATACAGCAATATTACAATTACATTTCCAATCTCACCCATTGCAATTCAGCAAACTTTATTTAACTCAGAAACAAAAGAACACAAAAATCACCACAGTGGTCCTTGGGGAGACGTAGAACAAGAACCTGGTGGAGTTTGCAGAAAACTATTTGATTTTATATTTATGTGAATTTTTTAAATATGTCTGTATAGAGAGACCTATTTTTTATTTGGCGTGGAATTATTAAAGAATGTAACAAGTAAACAACATGAAAATTTCATATAAAAACCTCCATAGTGTATAATTTAATGCAAATTTTATTGACATATGATTCTGAATCATAATACAACTTTCCCACTGAATGATTATCTTACAGCAAAGGTAAAAAAAGTTAGACACACCTATTGTTAAGCCTGACGTCACACCATGTATGAAAGGCCAGGTACCGTTTATGGATCCAAATGCTCTGATTGCATGGACGAACCTTAAAGAGTAACGTTCTGGGAACCAAAAACTAACGTTCGGGGAACGTTCTGGGAACCAAAGATATTAGCTGTGCTACACCTGTTTGAAATGTGGAAACCATCTATGCGACATTTGATCTGTCGGATGCCTATTGCGCGAGTATTTTATTCTTTGTTTAATTCATTTATTGTGTTATTTTGGATTTTTGTTTCCGCGAGCAAGATGTGCTATCTTAAAATCACCACACGGTGTCGCCATTGTTCAATATTGAATGGTCTCAATTTAAACGCCAGCCTGCACCGACACCATTTACGTACTTTCATAACCTCTTTTATGATTGGTTGATCGAAAATGCGAGTTTTTGATATAAAGACTCTAATATTTAAATCTGCGTAACGTGACCCAACTGCCAGCACACACACACCGTCATTACCCCCCTTCGCCAAACACACACAATCTTTATTCTGCTTCTTTCTTTAAATAGGAAGTGAGGCACATGACCAGACGCAGCTGATGTCAGAGTTTCAAAGTCATGTGCAAAGTTCAGACAGCCAGTGCAGAGAGGCATGTCTCAGCCGGTTACTCACTGAGTGCTGTGACATGGAAAGCAAGAGGAAAGCCTTATAAACAACCATAAATCTGAACATGCAAGCCCCGTCAAAGACAAGATGCCGCCCACCAAACAACAGGTATGTTTCCGACTGGCCGATCTGGTAACACTGATCTGTTTCAATTATTGTATTTCTTTATTTTGTGGCTTTGGTTATAGTGTTGCCTGTGGTGTTTTTTCTTTTCTTTCACATGCATTTACACAAGCTCGTTCCGTCTTACACTTCAACACAACGAAGATAAACAAGGAAGATTGACTTCATTTTGTGAATTATGATTTATTTCCCCTTAAACTCTTTCGTTCCTAATTCACTTTATGTTTAAAGTGAACATGTTTTAACATCTAAAGCGTTTAGAATCTTAACCACAACAAGACTGTGTTGAAGTGTTTATATTCATGAGCTGTATTTAGACACTGTGCTGAATGAAGACACTGGCAGGAATGTGCAATGCAGAAATGTAATTTCTTCAGGAATGTGAATAGTCCTTCCTGTTGCAAAACAAGCTTGTGCATTGACATCACAAGATCACGTTAACGTTGAATGTGAACATCAAATTATTTAGGGTGGAAAAAGATCTGAATAGGCAGATAAATGTATGCATTGAAAATGTGAATTGCGTGATGTATTTGCATCATTATCGTGTAAATTAATCTTTTATTATGAAAATTAGCAGTTTGTGGATTTCTTTGCACAGAAGACACATAATCGACATCCCTGTTAAAGTCTTTGTCCTTAAAAATAATGTCTGGTTGTATCATTGAGTGAAGTGATGCTGGTGTATTAATATAATACATTTCTTCAAGGAGTCAGGTAGAGACATGGAAAGAATCACCAAGGATAATGGAGAACTCAGCGCTTCAGGGGAGAGTTCAGACAGCGTAGACCTGACAACAAGTCAAATTCACAGCATGGCAGACGGGATCCTGAAAGCAAATGTTGATCCACTCGTGGTTCTCAGAGATCGGCTATCTCAGCTTGGAACAACATCCCTACAGTCACCAGAACAAAGAGAACAAGAGCTCAATGGACTCATGCTGCTCTTAATCCAGGTAACAGACCAGAACTACTACACTGTTAATTTACATACCACCAGTGGTTATTTTTAACTTATTATTAACATTTCAGACATTTTAGTCTTAAAGGGACAGTTCACACAAAAATGACAATTCTGTGACCCTGAAGTTGTTCCAAACTTCTGCGGAACACAAAGAAAGATATTTAGATATTTGGAAGAATGTTTGTAACCAAATAGTTCTTGGCCACTGTTGACTATCATAGTAAGGAAACAACTACTATGGTAGTCAATAGTGCCCCAGAACTGTTTGGTTGCAAACATTCTTGCACATATCTTCTTTTGTGTTAAACATATCAAATAAATGTAAACAGGTTTGGAATAACTTGAGAGTGAGTAAATGATGACAATTTTAATTTTTGTGTGAACTATCCCTTTAAATGCAGAAATGAAAGCAGACATTTCTATTCACATTTTAGCTTTTTCACAGCAGCCAGTCTGTACAGGAATACATTGCCCGAAAAATGTCCTACGAAACCTTTTGCGCCACATATTAAACTCAAATATTACATTTCCTGTGTCTAAGTTCCAGCAGCTCTGTCCTGAGAGTACTATTGATCTGTTTTGGGACTGTTTTGACAAACATTCATGACCTACTAAGCTGTAATCACACTCACAGACTTAGTGTGTGTGTTCTGGAGTTTACACACGTGTGACTGATTATCACTCCTGCAATCCCATTGGTATTTGACCAACTACAAAATAAAGACTAACACCCCACATTCACTTAGAAAAGTCATGGACTGAAGCATGGAATGTTGGATGAAATACTTTCGTAGTTTATTGAAATGTATTTTTCACATGTTTCTATGAAAACCTTATTTCTGTTGAATGCCCATTTTGTCATGTTCTCATATTTTGTTCTGAATCTTTGATATTATTCAAGCAGAAATGACACTCTTCATTTTTATTAGGTCTCAGAGAGTGACTGCACCCTTGGTGATCTGGACCTCCAGGGTTTGGCCCTGGAAGTCGGAGAAGCCTTTGTCTGTCATGTACAACAGAGTGTGTCAGAAAAGCCTGCAGGTACCCGCATGAACCATACCGATGGTTAATGAATATAGTTTATTTGGGAATCAGTTGCATTAGCAGTGTTTTCTAGGTCAAAGAAAATGTGAACAGAGAGATTCTGTTGGCTTTTTAAGGGAAGTAGCTCACTTCTTCATTTTGCAGTTATGTGGTAAACAATGCAATAAATTGCACTTTTGAATGCATTCAGATTTATATTTAGCCTACCGATTGGAAAAGGTTTGATTTGATTTTGATATTTAGTTTATTTCTTATTCTGAGATTGTAAAAGAAAATGCTGGATGTGAGAGTTTGTGGCATCTGAAACTTTCAGCTGTCTGTTGCGTGCTCGTGAGAGGTCTATAGCTGTATCTGTAACTTTGTCTGTTGGTTTTGTGCTCCAGAGGAAGCCCGATTTGAATTGGAGCAGTTCTTTCAGATGTCAGAGGTCAACACCAACAAAGGATGGCTTCTAACAAAATCAATATGTCTCTTGTCCAACAGAGACCTTGTAAGTTGCCAAATTATTTATCATTCATGCAGTCAGCTTCCAGTGGAGTTAATTTTACTCTCTCCAGAAGTAATGTCATGAAAGACTTTAAAGAACAGTTCATCCAAAAACAAAGATTACGTCATCATTTGCTCACCTTTGAGTTCAAAAATATATTTGGAAGAATGCTTGAATCCAAACCGTTCTTGGCCTCCATTGACTACCATAGTAGGAACATTTTCAGTTGAACACAATAGTTCTGGGGCACGTTTTACTACCACTGTAATTTGGCCTACCACAGATTTGGAACAACTTGAGGGGGAGTAAATGATAACAGAAATTACATTTTTGGGTGAACTGTCCCTTTATGGGAACTAGATACTATGACAGCAATGTTGGAACATTGACAACATTACTGTAAAACATTTTAATTTGACCGCTCAACCATTAAACATAGTGTTTTGGCTCATAACTAGACATTTAAAATCATTCAAATAGGCGAAGACAGAGAAGCATCTGCTGTGTGGTTATATTATATACTTTTTTTTACAGGAGGTTGATGCTATGATCATGACAGGTGTACCTGCTGCTTTAGTCAAGTGCCTGTATCTTTTTGTGGCTTTACCTCCCGGAAAGGTGAAATGTAACTCTCCAGATGACATGGAAGTCAAATGCTCCTTTCAGGACACTCTTATTCAGGTATTTACAGGTTGTGCTAATAACAGCTGGGATGAATGTGTTCCTGATTTTCTTTTCATTCACATGTTTTAGCTTGAATAGCTGGAAAATTAGCTAAATGGATTTAGTCATTTAATATCAAAGCATTCAAAATTAGTGTATAAATGAGAAATACATTTGTGTTAGGCTCAAAACACAAAGATGTTAAAGATAAGTTTGTGTTTACACTCTTCTCAGGCGATCTTGCAGCTGTGCAGGCGGGTATGTTTTGTAGACGTTCTGGTGGAGACGCAGGAGCTCTCAAATGTGATGATCTCTTTGTCCCTCCTGTGGGATCAGTGCAGCCCCTCATGGAGACGACAGGCGTCTCGTGTGCTCAGAGCAGTGTCTGCTGCACAAGCTCCTAACACTGTACCTGCACTGCAAGGTCCACAACTTTCATTCATTCATTCAGTTTTTGAGGGACTGTTGGTAATAATAATTACATTTGTCAGTAAGCAGATTATTTCCAGATATTTTGACCGAAGAGGACCCGACTGTAAACATGTAGATTAAAGTGGTCGTAACTCAGACAGTTTCTGCATATCTCATGTTAATCTTTCAGAATAGTATCGCACCCTTCATATATCGGTAGAGTCTTTTTTGATCCCATTTATAAACGACACATGCAGCTGTACCATAATTTTCCGAAAACATACGACACGTGTGGTTGGTTGGAGGTTGATGGGGTAGGCGGAGCTTAAGAATGTGCGGACCCATTGCAGACTTCAGTTTCACTCACCTTCTATCAGTTTCAAATGATATCCAAATCCAGCGTTATATCCACCGATTATATAACATTCATCACCCAAATGCAGTGAACAAACAAACACATGAACTCGGCGAACGTAGTGCTCTTCACTTGCACATGCTCCTTCTCCCGCTCTCCTTGGTTGACGCGTGATTATGCCATATGCTTTTCCGGGAGAGTTGTCCAATAAGGGACTAAGAAAAGTTGTTACAAAACGGATTTTCATGTTCGAAAAAAACTTTCCGAAACATATACGAACGCTGTGGGAGTGTATCGAGCACAGAAATACCACGTCATACGTCCAACTCTGTTTTTTTACCATTTTAAAGGGATATTTCACCCAAAACTGAAAATTCTGTCATTATTTGTTGCAAACGTGTCAACATTTCTTTGTTCTGATGAACACAGAGAAAGATATTTGAAAGAATGCTTATAGCCAAAGATAAAAAAACACCCATTGACTCACATAGTAGGAAAACATTTCGAAGAATGTAGGACAGCAAACAGTTCATACTTTTGACTACAATTGTTTTTTTCCTACTTTTCCTAACTTTTTCATTTTTGGTTGAAGTATACCTTTAAGGATGAGAAGCCAGCACGTTTAACTTTGTAAAAAGTCAGAATACATGAAACACTGTTGCATCCCCCCTTTAATGATATAACATTTGGTTTCACATGATACTTGTTTAATGCACTCAGCTGTTCCAGACCTCATTACATAACATTGTTTTTAGCTGGGGATCGGCTCTTTCAAATTGGACATAATCTTATTCCATGTCTAAAAGTTTCATTCAGGACATGCCAGAGTCAATTAGAACACATTTACACACTAATATAGGGTATTTTGAACAAAGTTTAACATGGATAATGTTCTATTAATCTCTACAGTGTACAGCGCATTGCATGAGTTGTTTTTTAAATAGATTCTTGTTTCTCTCTTTAGCTAGTAATTGCATGAAGATCTGCATCCAGAACATGCATAACATCCGTGATAAGGTCTCTGGGCATGTTCTAGCTGAGGTGGTCGTGAGTGTTTTCAGCTTTGTGAAGGACTCTTATTCAGTCAACCCTGCTCTTTTCGAGGAGTTTGAGAGCAATGATGCCTATGAGATCCTACAAGCTGCCTTGTCACGGTAAATTCATGTATTTTTTAGACCATTTTTACAATAAATAGGGAGTATGATTATTTAAGTATTGCTCAAATTTAAGATACAAGTGTCTCACACTGAAAGCTTAAACGCCTCTGATGGCTTGGGTGCATGTAGGTGGATTACTACCACCATCATGGAAACTATATGCTTAAAATGATCTTCGGTACTTTCTGTTCCCTTTTGTAACTCAGTTTTCGCTGTGTTCCTACACTTTCTCACATCAAGTGTCACTGCTTAAGTTTTCCAGCTATGATGTATTCGGCTAGAATTCTTTTGTTTTTACTTTAGGTTCTTAGTTTTCTTGTAATATTTTTAGTATTCATGTGAATAGTTTAAGTTTTTCATGTAAATTTTAGATTAGTAATATGTAACAGTTTGTATTTTTACGTTTTATTTACGTTTTAGTTATATATTTATTGTAGTTTATTTTTTATCATTTTAGTGCCTTAACTTAAACTTACCACACTTATAATAATAATAATAATTTTCTTTAAAGTTTAAAAGAATACATTTTTTATTTATACCTGGTTGTCTCTTTTTTTCATAATGTGTTTTTTATTTGAGCGGCTGCTTTGTAACAGTTCAATATGGCAAAACGCTATAGACTGTTTTATCGGACGCACGTGCGCTTGACTCCCAGTTAACTTCTGTATTTTATTTGGCTAGTGTCTAATAATAGAACTATTTATATTTAATTTAATTTATGTTAATATTAATTTGTGTTATTATTTCACTTTATAATAATTGCATTAAATAAACGACTTAGTTGCATGTTTATTTTATTAAATAAACAATTTGTTGAATGGTTCCCGTAGTTCGGTCGCATTAAAAAAAACAATGGTAAATTGACATCTAGCCGTTGAGCTTGGTATCGGAGTGTAAATTCAAAAATTTCGAGAGACAAGTTTAGCCAAGTAACGGTTCTTCATGGTTTCTTTTGATTGATATTAGACACAGGCACTCTATTGTTTGTGAATGTGTACCGGAAGTTCAGTTGGGGTCACAAAAGTGCGCATGCGGAGTAACCTTTGTTTATGTGTTGTTAAGATGAAACCGTCTGTATAGAACTAAACTTGAATTGATTAAATTGACCGAAATGTTTAAATAGTTTAAGTTTAACAACGTCAATAACCTGATTTGTGAATGTCATCTTTACCAAATAATATTTTAAAAACTCTTGTCCTGTAATCCTAAACGACTGATAAAGTCATGAATAGTGTTAACGTGTGGAAACATCGCTAGAACTTATGGCACTGTCTAAGCTAGGCCTGTGTTCTGTATTGTGTTTATAACAGTGTCTATAATGCTGTGAGTTATTTAGGCTGTTATCTAACGTTTAAATATTAGCATAAAATGCCACAAACTTAAAACAAAGTATTTTTGTATTTTGCAGCTGTGAAGAGGAAGTGATAGAGGAGCCATTCCTGGCCATTCAAGACCTTTTAGGCCTCATCGCATCATTTACTCTTTTTGGCAAGGCTGAGTTAAAAGTGGCCATATGTGTTAATAACCCTCAACCGCCTGGTTTTAGGTTCGACCCCGCCCTTACTAAAGGTAAACCTACACGACAGACTTTGAGTGCCACACTGCATCTCTGCACTGCCACCTCAAGTTAACGCCACAGAAAAGGCAATTATGTCCAGGATGATGAAGTGTAGCTCTCCTCACTAACCCAGTTAAGACACCCTGCATCCATTCTCCTCATCCGCATTACAATCCTCCATTCATCACCACCAGAGCACCTCACTCCTGAGAGAGAAACGCTTTTATAGCCTTATTTCATTTGGCCTTGATGTGATTTTAATTTTCTGTGATTCAATCTTATTACCCTATGCAGCTATATTTATTTACCATAAACATCAGTGTGTTTTTGTCCGAGGAGCCAATCGGTCTTTAATGTTTTGGCATAGATCTAAATGCGGTTTACTCTCACTCTCAGTTTGAGTCGGTGGAAGTCAGAATAACTCAATACAGATGTAGAACTAGGTATTTGCATGAGACCTTGTGTTGTTCATAATGTCATGATATGAATAATGTACTTTGTGAAAGATGGTTACAAATATCACATGAGAACTATTCTATGAATGTCAAGTCAATGTAAATGCAAAATTATATAACTGGAAAAAAATGCACATTTTTTATTCCTCATTAATACAATGGGAGAATTTTTCATGTTTTTATAATTGTATTATTTTCTACTTTTTGCTAAGATATTTTTCAATTTAATTAAAAAATAATAATTGAAATAACTCTTTATTAAATGTATAATTTTTTTTCTGTCATAACACAAGTGCCTTAATCTCCAGGTTCATCTGTTAAAAACCTCACAGCCTTTAAAATCATCCAGTCCTGCTTTCTGCACTCCAGCAACACCGTGATCTGCAGCCAAATCCTTCGCACCATCCAGATGATCTGGTCTTGGGAAAAGGCAAACTTCTTCCTGTTGGAGTGGTCTCTACAGTCTCTGGCTCAACTGGCTGAATCCATCTGGCAGAAATCTCCTCCCGTTCACCTCATTTTCTTTGAACTGCTTGAGACGGTCATCTTCCAGCTCTCTTATATCCCACATGAGACCATCAAAAAGGTGCAGGCAGTGCTGAAGCAGGGCTGTTCAGAGGCCTTCAGCATCACAGCTCTGGAGTGTTTCTACAGACTCATCATGAATGGTGGATTGTTGTCAGATGTCCTGAGTGATGGTGGACTGATGGAGCAACTGTTGTCTGAGCTTAAAAGAAGAGCTAAGATTCTCAGAAAGGCTGGTGTTGCTGGTGAGGTTTACACTATATCGACACATTACGGTAGCAGGTACACTGAGATGCATAATTTGATCTGAGACTTATGTGTTTACAGTAAACGAAGAGGACACTGATGACCATGAGAGGAGGTTGACCACCAACATTCTGGATGTAGTTTCAGCTCTTGCCATGCAGTCGATCAGAAACACTGGTTTGTTGAATTAGTTGTTATTATTTGTCATTCGTCTTTTTGTGCTGGTTTTGATGGGAAATCTGTGGAATGGATCTATAAAAAAGGTTGAATTTGTTTAAAAAGCAAAAAGTGCTACATTCTGATTGGGGGCTTGAAAAATAAAATGATAACATACACAATAAACATGTGAATTAAAGGCATTCTAATGCTGTGTTTTACTCAAAACGCAAGTTTAACATTAAAGTTTAAAAAAGAGAATGAACCACAATGATAAACTATTTACAATAAACGCTGCAATGTTTCATGAAAAAAACCAGGCATTGTAATTTTTTATTTCACTGGGACTTTAAACTTTGCAGTTAAAGGAGCAATGTGGAGATTTTAGAGAGTGAGGTTGTGAACTGCAACCAATGACTCACTCTTTCGCAACACTATGGCGGTTTTCACAGGACAAAGATGTCGTCATGTTTTCGCTTCTTGCCAAGGGGATAACGTATTTATGAAACGTGTTCTGTTGAGCAGTTTGTTTGTTTAGGGCTACTGTAGAAACAACATGGTGAATTCAATGCAAAGGTTTTAAAAAGCTCATTCAAATATAATATAACTGCAAATGTTTATTTTCTGTTATTCTGATGCTTTTAATCACATGTACCACTTAAACCAAAGAACAGGACACAGCTAACTTGTCACATCTGATTGTTCTAACAGTGCTCATCCGGGATTTGGGGATGATTCCCTATGTGAAGATCTTCATAGACGTCGAGCAGTTCCGCAGTCCCACTCTGTGCATTCTGGAGCAGCTCTCAGAGGTGAATCCAGAGGAATACATGAGCACGGCCATCGGAGCTCTCTGCTCGTCCACGGAGAGTGAAATCAAACTCAAACGGGACCTCCTGCAGGTACAAACGACATCATCTTTAGATAAGCTTCTTCCTTATCAGACGTGTACTTTATCTGTATTTCTGTTCTTTTGCCATTTGAATACTTTTTTTACTTTTCGGAGTCACAGTTCTTTTCAAGCAAACTGATTTTAAAATAAAAGCCACAGTTGCAAGGCACGATGGGAATATAATTACAAGGTCTTCTGCTAAAACTAAGCTATGTGTTCATGTGGTCCCTACCTGTCCGTAAATGCAGCTTCCGTTCCTAATTCTAACAAATTATAGCCTGTTTAAAGCATAATGAGCCAGTGAATTTATTACATCAGCTTTTGGGAGCCCGATTGCATTATAGCCAAATTCAGATTGATTTGCTAATATACACTTAGCTGTTAACTCAAGCTTCATTCGATTACGCCTGTAGCCGTGTGGTGCGACACTGAGAAAATTATGAGCAATATCAGATCAGAGAATGTGAGAGAAATCCAATTACGCATAACTACATTATTCAGTTACTGTACACGTCCATTTTTTAGATTCAAGCACAGGAATACTAACCTGCAGACCATTAAAGTGTAACTGGGTTATGGTTGCTTGCAATTGGATTCGCCCCTAGCACTCTGCGAAATGTGTCAAAGCCATTCTGATTACTTCTATTGGTGCTAATTAGGTTTGGGCTTCATTTTATGACACATTAGCTGTTTGATGTATTAGCATGCTTTATTGAATAAGGGCTAATGCATTTTGTGCCAGACTCTTTGAAACGGGACGCCCCTCCTTTCTCCTTTTTGGGGTGACGCATAATTTCTGAAGTGAACAGATAAGCATCTATGGTTTCCTACGAAGTCACGTGATGGAAAACTGAAAAATTAAGTTTTTAATTCTTTTGAGACTGAGAAGTTGCATAGTGGCGCTTGTAAAATTCTTATCTTTGCATCTTGCCTCACAGTCTATTATGAAAGTTCTGGAGAACCCGAATACTTGGAATGCCTTCCGCACCGCAGGGGGCTTCACCGGCCTTCTCTCTATTGTTGTGGACATGGAGGGAGTCCTGCTGGAACAGCCGAAGGGAGTATGGGCCTCGCTCAGTCGACAGAGCATCGTAGACCTGCTCCTCCTCACCTTACACACCATCACCCTCGCCGTGCATGTGAATTCGGTTAACAGCCACTTCTTCAACACCACCGGTCTCTGTGAGAAGTTGGGTGAGGCTCTGTTGCAGCTTGGCTGTTTTCAGAAAGCGGTCCGTGTAGAAACAGATAAAGTCGACTCGCACTGCAGGAGTTTCCAGCAGTTTGTGCAAATGGCGGAGAGGCCGGAACCTCAGCTGCCACCACCTTTACTAGACTGTGTGAAGCTGCTGGGATTCCTGGAGCAGTTTGCTACCGGTGTGAGCCTGGTTGCAGATTCATGTGCAGGCCCGCAGGATAATAATGAGAGGGATGAGAGTCAGATCACAGTGGCGGGTCAAATGGAAGCGGGGGTGTCCAATGAGGACGAGACCAGTGTGTCTGTATATACAGAGTCTGGACGGTAGGTACTTAAGATGAGTGTATTTTTTGCCTAAATGTAGAATAAGTGTGTTAAACACAAATTCCACTTTTCCAGGGTTTATTGTGACCTCCCGATTCTTCATCCTGGAGCTGTTAAACTCCTCATGACTCTCCTGCCTAGTATTTATTGTCCTAGTGACCCTCATGTGAGTTTGAAACATTATATGTCATATCTTAATCATTTTAAAAAAACAGTTCACCCAACAGACCCATCGAGTTGTTCCAAATCTGTATATATTTCTTTATTTGGTTGAACACAGAGAAAGATATTTAGAAGAATGTAACCACTACCATAGTGGGAAAAATGACAATGGAGGTCAAAAGTGCCACAGAACGGTTCGCTCTCCTACATTCTTCAAAATATCTTCTTTTGTTTCTATCAGAACAAATAGATTTATACAGATTTGGAACAACTTGAGGGTGAGTAAATGAAGTCAGAATATTAGTTTAATATTTTACACACTTCATACATAATATGTTTTGATATGTACTTTGTAAATAATTGTCATCCCAGCTAACAGAGAACTTTGGCTAACGTTCTCTAAAAAGTTCTACATTTATTTTGCTGTGTTAAGAGCTTTTAGCAGTGACATTAATGTTTTTATAGCGTTTGAGCAACATTATTTTATCCGTTGTTAGTGGAACATAAAAAAAAAAAATAACGTTAAAATAACTTAACGGGAATGTTAGTAAAACGTTATTTGAACATATTTTTAGTTTTAGAAAACATAAGCAAGTGTTCATTTGGTCTGTGCGTGTATTACAATGTATGGCATTTCTTTCTTGTAGTTGTCTGAGGAGCTGCAGTTGTCTGTAGCTCATCATGTTCAGACTTTAGTGAAGTCAGAGAGAAACAGACAGATCATGTGTGAGTTTGGTCTGCTGTCCACACTGCTGACTCACTGCAAACACATCCTCATTGACAAAACCAGCTCACTTTACCTGCCTGTAGTTCGGATCCTGGAGAAACTCGCTTCACAGGCCATGGATCACAAGGACCTCAGGTGTGCATGAGTTTGTTGTTGACATACTTAATAGAAAGTTCAATAATAAAAATTGTTAAATACTGTATATGTACGTTTTTATACTCTTAAATCGTACCATAACAATTGTGTGCTTTATCTCAGGCAGTTCCTGTGTCTTGGAGATCCTCTGATGTGTAGTGGAAACAATCAGCTTTCAGTCTCCTGTGAAGAGGCCCCTTGCACACGTATGCTTCTGTTCTTTCTGGCTTTTTTTGCTTACTTCCGGTTTCAAAATCATTATTTTGAAGATTGAAATATGCCTGTCGATGACATGTTCTGCTATCGATTACACAGACAAGAAAAAAGAAACCGAAGAGGATGAAAACAAACCTTCTGAAAAGACATTGAAACGAAGTTTTAGCCTATTGAAAACATCTTCAGGCAGCGGGACAGTAGTTCCTCTTCACAGAATCATAAGCCTCGTCTCCATCACTTCACCACGGAGCTTTCGACCGCACAATGTCTCCATTACTCCTTCTTTTGTGGAGTTTGACATGACAGACAGTGGCTATGGGTGATACACATTTGTCCTTTTCAGAGATTATTTACTTTTAAAGGTCCAGTGTGTGTTTTTTTGGAGGACCTATTGACAGAAATGCATTATGATATATATAACTATGTCTTCAGAGGTGTTTAAAGACCTTACATAATGAAGCGGTATGTTTTCATTATCTTAGAATGAGCTATGTCTATCTACATAAACCTCGGGTCCCCTTACACGTAATTCACCATGTTGTTTCTACAGTAGCCCTAAACGGACAAACTTCATAAATACGTTATCTCTTTCGTAAATACGTTATCTCTTTCGTAAATACGTTATCTTCAGCCAAAATGTGCCGACATCTACGATTTGTGTCAGCCACCGTAGTGCTTTGAAAGGGAAGGGTTGAGTGAGCCGTTGGTTGCAATTTGGAACCTCGCCGCTAGATGCCGCTAAACTTCACACACTGGACCACATTCATGATTTTTTAGTTTTCTGGATTGTCTATTCCTTTAAAGCTGTCCTATTTAATGAGTGAGAACTGTTCTCCCTCACAGGTGTCTGTTTCTGCCATCTCTTGCTACAGTGAAGGGTGTCAGTGCAGACTTTATCTCCACTGGCGGCTTGGGCACCGGTAAGATACATTCAGCAACATTTGCTGCTTTTATGTGCTTTTAAATCACAAAACATTGAAATTAGACATATTGAACATTTCACATTGGAATGATGTATGATAAACTCCCCCAGAAGTCACTTCTTAACATAAAACTATACCTAAACATTCACATCTTGTTTACTCCACAGACTGCAGAGGTTTTCCTCCTTCAGCCGGCCTGTCGTTCTCCTGTTGGTTCATGATCTGTAGGTTCAGCTCGGCTTGTGATTCTCACCCTGTGCGTCTGCTCACCATTGTACGGCACATGTCTCGTGCTGAGCAGCAGTTCAGCTGTCTGTCTATCAGTATATCTGCCACTGACGGCTGCTTGGTGATCTCCACTGAAGAGGAAGCTTATCAGTTTTTGGGTAAATGTGATTTTTACATTAAAGTGAGCTTTATGGAATATGTATCAGTGCATTAATAGGTTGGTTTACACTTATAGACTAGTTTAGACATGGAGTGTGTCATTTATTTGTATCTTTTGTTGGACAGATATGATGGAACCGGAGGTACAGTCTCCCAGTACGCTGTCTTCCTCAGTGCGGTTTAAATGTTCCCAACACTTACTATCTGCTCAGTGGAACCATCTTTGTCTGGTGATGGCCAAAGGAGTCAAGAAGAGCTGTTTGGTCACGGTTTATATAAATGGAGCAGCAATCGGAACAGCGAGGGTTGGTAGTAGTTCGCGCAAAAGTTTTCGTCTGCATTTATTTACCGTCATGTGTTTCCAAATTCTCACATGTCATATGTGAGAACCAATAGTATTTCACATGTGTTGATCTCTTTAAGCTTTCATAAATATTGTGCACATGTCATTTGGACTACTTTTAGGAATAACTGTCAAACTATACATGGCTGTGTGTCTTTCTTTGCAGATGAAATATATTCAGCCATTTCCTGGTCCGTGCATCTCAATGGATCCCTCTGCAGTCATTGACGTGTGTGGCATTATTGGTACTCCATCAATATGGAAACAGCACGCTGCTCTGGTCTGGCGGGTCGGCCCTACATACTTTTTCGAGGAAGTGTTGAATTCTGAATATGTGGAGACCATATATGAACAGGGCACCAACTACATTGGAAACTACCTTGCTCTTGATGTTCAAGGTGAAAAGTTCACCTCTCTCTGTCTTGTATGGAAATGCTCAACGCAGAAAGTTGTGGAAACGATTTTTTGTCTTTTTTATCAGATGGGAAGGCAGATGATGTGACGTCGCGTATTAGAATCGTCACTCCGGAGAGAATTTCCTTTGCCATAAATCCAGCGGTATCCACCATCACAACAGTTGCAGATATAAGAGACCAATACAATGAAGTGGATTGTCGCATTATAGCTAAAGAGGTACAGTTACAATTACATTTTAATGATTTACTTAAAGGTACACTTAGAAGTTATTTGTTTATTTGCATTGATCTCTAAAAAGTTTGTAGAAATGTGTATTTCCCAGTAATTTATTAAGAATTTTGGTAATTATTATTTGGATGGTCATGTGATCATGCTGGTCATCACAAGATGACCTGCTTCATATACTGTAAAGTAAAACGTTTTTTATTAGTCAACTGATATTTCATGATTCAAAACTTGTTTTTTTCTTTATATATACACAATAGAAAAAAAATACTCACTGCACCTTTTTAACTTGTGATTTTTATATTGGACTGTTATCTTGATTTTGTATGTTTTAATAACTTATTTCTTCATACACAGATGGGGATTACATCACGTGATAACTGTACTCCCATCTTCTTGGCCCATAACATCAGTCAGAACCTCAGCGGAACTGCTCGGTCAATTGGGGCAGCCCTGGTTGGTTGTTTTGGTAAAAGACATAAATCCACTAACTATTATTTTCAAGCGCCTTCTCCAAGTCACAACACTGACTGCAGCATCTGTAGTGTTACTTCTGTCGGGCTAATTTTACACCACCTTGACTTCCAGGAGTAAGAACTTTCAAGTCATGCAGTGCTGCTAGTAGCATGCAGTATGTTGGTGGACCTGCTGCCGTTCTGAGCTTGGTGGCGATGGCCTCAGACGATGAATCATTGTATGCTGCTGTCAAAGTTCTTCTCTCTGTTTTGAAAACAAACTCTGTGATGGAGCAGGAGATGAAACGAACCAATGGCTATAAGGTACTGATGTCTAATGCACTTCATCATAGATTGCCATGCATGAAATCCAAGCTTGACTTGTTTTTTGTTGTCAGCTATTGTCCTTCTTGTTGAAGATGAAGTCTCAGATGATCAGTAGTCGAATCTTTAACCTTATTCTGGCCATTGTGGGAAGAATGGAGCTGGGCAGTGATGCTTTTCACATCCCGAACATCAGAGCCTTCCAGGACGTCCTCTGTGACTTTGAGGTCAGTTTTAGATTGGTGTGATAGTCAGTCTTTCCTTACATAATGTAAAACATTAAGTGCAAATTTTATTTAATTGTGTACTTGGAGATGGTTGGTTATTTTTCTTTTTTTCGTAGGTGTGGCAGAAAACTCCAGAAAATCTCGACCTTCGTGTTTTAAACCATTTAGCTGATCTTCTGAAGTCATCAAGGTATGAAATACTGATGTGTTGAGTCATTGTGATGTTTTTTGTTGGGTGTTGGGTAAAGTGAAGTGAAACTCATGGTCCGCTTCCTGTTATTCAGTCATGAATAAACCTTGTTAAAGGAATCAAACTTGACTGTGATGATACATCTGTCTCTTCTTAGTGGGAGTCAACAGAATGCTGAGGTAATGCACAGACTTAACGTGATGGGCAAACTTCTGATCGTGCTGCATGACTCTAGTGTGACCCGTAGGAAGGTGTTAATCATCTGTAGCATCATTAGATCCCTTCTTGAGGAACATTTCAACATAACAGACATCAAAAGGCATGACAGCTCTTCTATTAGATACCCTATGTTTAAAGGGATAGTTCACACAAAAATTGAAATTCTGTCATCCTGTAGTTTTTCAAACATGTACAAATTTCTTTGCTCGGGTTGAACTCAAAAGAAGATATTCTGAGGAATTCAGGAAAACAAACAGTTCTTTGAATGCCCCAGAATTTTCAGTTACTAGCATTCTTCCAGATATATTTCTCTGTGTTCAACCAAACAAAGAAATGTATACAGTTTTGGAACAACTTGAGGGTGAGTAATTCATGACAGAATTGTAATTTTAAAGAAGAAAAGTTTATTTCCGTATGCTAATCCCATGGTCTAATGTAATCTTTTGACATAAAAGTGTATTATGCAAGGAAAACACTAGCTACTGTATATATATATATATATTTATAACTCAAAACTCTGTTATTGAAACTGACATGCAAAAATGCACAGGTTGGAAAATTGTTTTAGTAAACAAAATTATGCTTGTGTTAAGTGCCAAGAAACTGAGGGAAAACCTCATTATGGGCCTTAGGGAGAAAAAAAATGATTCATAAATGTACGATATGATGCATTGTTATTAATAGCATTTTTTGGCTTTTGTTTCTTATTTAGGCTTGGACTCTTCATAGTTCATAGTCTTTTGCCTCCCACTTTAAATGAAAATGAGACTTTCTCCGATTTGGATTTCAATGATCAGTCACAAGGTACTCATATTTAATAATTTAGTTGCAGAGATGAGCTATATTCTCAAGTCATTGTTTATTTCTCAGAAAATCACTTTTTTGCTGAGGATAAAAATATTTGAATGACTTTGAAATGTAGGCTGGAGTCAGACACCTGGAAGATCGGTTTGGATCAGGAATCAGTTGCTCTCTATGCTGTCTTCCCTGATCATCTCAAACACGTCTCTGTTTAGCAAGTGAGTAAAGTTTATTAAAGAAATGACGCAAGGTTCATGTCATCTCAGTGACAGAAATGCATGTATTCTGGTATTCTAATACATTATGTTGTTTCAATGGCAGTAACCTTGAAGATGTGTTCTTCGCACTGGGCTCCGACTGGTTCCTCCTCTTCTTACAGGCCCACATCCACACCAGCACAGTGCTGCTGGCTCTCACACTGCTCACTCACTTCCTGTCGTATCCAAACATCCTGGCCACGTTCAAGGAGGCTGTTTCACCAGGAACATTAGTGGGGACCATGGAGATGCCTACAAGTATCACAGGTATGTCCAAAATGATGCAGATAAGATGCATTAGATTTAAAATCCTGTTGCATGACGTTTTAAAAACAACTTGTTGTTGCTTTCCATAGATAATTTAAGATCTCACTCATGGTCATATGAGTGTTTAAGCTGCATTTGCCCAGGGTTTGACATTCTGCAGAAGCTTCTCATTACTCATATTCACCTGCCTCAGATTTACGGGTCTCTCGCTGCAATGCTTTTTGGAAAATCAGACTTTCAGGTTTCTATTGAGCAGGTATCCGCATTATTTTCCCTAATTTGTTTTTGTGGCCATGTATATTTATTTATATGAACTTCCTGTGAAATGATTCAGCTGTCATGGATGAGATGCATTTGGGTTTGTAATAACTTTTCGATGGCAGGAATCTGTTGACGTGATGCTTCAGAGTCTGATTGAAAGCTGCAGTGATGGAGCCGATGGGGCTAAATTGTGTGCAGATGCAGCTTGTGTTCTATTAGAACTGATCAAAGTTATCATTACTAGGGTAAGTGTTTTAGTTCAGAGGTTGTTAATATTTAAAAGGCGTTATAGTTGGGTAGATTTGTGGCTGGATCTGAATAACAATACCAAGTTATTTTTAACATTTATAAATGATATTTATTTAGTAAAATATGTTACAATAGTTGTAAAAGTGTAAATAGGAATAGCACAACTTAGTTTTCAGAAATATTCTGGATGATACCCAAATAGATGCTTTTTTATTCTGTCATTGATTCCATTTTATTTACATTTAACAGGTAAAAATTCAAGTTCTTTAAAAATATTATCCAAGTCACCTGCATATTTATATTGTATACAAGTTTCTGTTTGTGCATTTCACTGGAAAAATATTTTTTCAAATTTACATTTAAATATATTTATGTAATCTGGAGGATGATATACTGAATTAGATGTATTTTTTAGATGACAGGAAGATTATCACCGTTAATTCAAACAGTTATGTGCACTTATTGCAAACAGGTTGCATAATCATGTAAGCTGTGTCTGTTACAAAAGCCATTGATGCAAGGCCAGTAAAACCAATTTCCTCAGTCTATGTGTCATTGTATTTTTCCATAAGCCTGTAACAGGGTGTACAAATGGCTGGGAAGTCCAGTACCCCGGTAGCGTGATGCAGTTCCTCTGCCTGGTGCACAGTCTGTTTCCTGAAGATCCCCTCTGGACCTCCCCTGATTTTCTCACTTCACTGGCCAGTGCTGTTTTCCCCTTTGAAACTTCTGAGGTGAATCTTTTAGGGGCTCCACCTAACATTTGTTTTGCCATATACCCAAGAGACGTTTTATTACCCCGCTAGACATGTGGTGTAAGAGTTTACAGAAGTGATATTATGCATTTTATCTTCTCATAGAGCTCTACAGGTGTTAAGGACACCAAAGAGATTGGTCATGTGGAGGAACCTCTCTTGCTCCGGTCCTCCCACCCGGGCAGGAAGCAGGTGTGTGACTTCATCCGCATCCTCTTGATGGACAGCCTTATTAACATCTCTGCAAAAGACGGTTTACATCCTTTAATACAGCTACTAGAGGTGAGCAAAAAAGTTTAAGTAATAAATTCATTTTAAGTGACACTTGCCAGTTTTCCCGCAATGCCATTCATTTACAGTTGCTTATATTCTGTGACTGGTTACAGGGGGTTGCTAACTAAAAAAAGTGTTTCTATAATATTATTTCCTCTTAATTTACTTCATGTTTCTTTATTGTAAATCTACAGGTTTTTTCGCATGTTTACTCATTTGTCAGGCAAACATTTTATAATTCTTTAATGAGCTGCTTTTTGCTCTATTAAGCATTCTTAATAAAAGCAAACACTACCAAACATCATTATATGAATTTGTAAAAATTAATTGAATTCCATATTGTTTATAATTTGCAATATAACATAATTTTTACAAATTCATATAATAATGTTATATTGCAAATTATAAACATAATATACAATTACATACATTTTTACAAATTCATGTAATAATTAAGTTATATTGCAAATTATAAACATAATATACAATTACATAAATGTTTCTAAATTTTACAAATAATACAAATAAAAATATGAAAATCAGTGCTTTACAATATATTATAATGCTGGATTTATACTGTAGCTGTTAAATGAGAATCTGTTGGTCTGAAGTATATCTTTCATCCATAAGGTGCCACTCTTTGCTCAGTTTTGATGGTACTGCACCAAATGCTTGCTGGATGGGGGTTATTTGCGCTTTATTAAGCCTAGCCAAAGAGAGCGCTGGTGGACCACAGTACGAATTCCTTCCAAGTTTATATGAACATTCTGAATGATTTGTGTTCAGTTTTCTCCAGATAGTGTTTGTCAAGAGCAGAGACAGAGCTTTCAGACAGAACTGCTGGAGTTTGTTATGGACATCATCCACATGACAGGGCAGGAGGAGGGCCACTCCACACATGTGGCCAGAGATGGTAAAATATATGACACTACATATCTTTCTAAATATATACAAGCAAAGTCCAAAATCTGCTTTTTTCCACTTAAGCCGGTAACGGTCAGTTGGAGAACGTTGTTTATAAAATTGTACTTCATATTTTGTGAAAAATGTAATGCATATTATTTTTTAAAATTTTATATAATACATCTTTAACATTTATGGCAACTCCATATCCCACCAAATCTTCTCCAGATCCATCCAAGTCCAAGCCGGATAGAAAAGCTAACATTTTGATTGAGAACGTGGCATTCTTCAGTAAAACGCTTGTGAAGAAACTCTATACTGGCATGTTTGTGGTGGATCCAGAGACCCTCCTGGACTTCATAGTAGAGCAGATATCAGTAGTGAGTTTATCCTCTGATTTCACCCATATGGTATTTTTGTTACACGTCTAGATAAACAGTTTATCTGTACTGTGTGTTTGTGTTGACATCAGGCATTAAAGAGAGGTCAGGGTCGCCGGGAGATGATGGTCGGTGTTTTGTATAAAAGCTTGAACCGAGCCCTGCTTTACTTCCTGTCCCGACCCAGACAGACTCCGACTGAGCAGGAGCTCATCATTCAAACCCTTCACGTGTTGCATCAGAACTGGGATGTCGTCATGGTAACCTACAATGCTAATGTCCACTTCCTGAGCTGTCTGTTGCACTGCCTCATGATCATCCGCTCTGGCAGGTGGGCTTTTGGTTTCATTGTTTCAAAAATTTCGAATAGGTTTTGATAAATCGAGTACTGTGAACATTTTTTCACATATCAGAATAATATTTTTTAGCTTTTTTGCCTTTACCCATTTGTATCGTTCAGTTTGTTCATCAAAAGCTACATTTACAAATAATCTATAAACCAGAATGTGATTTATTAATGTTTGTAGCTTGAAAATGTTCAACCTGATTTACTTTTACAATGTAACATAAAACAACTTCATCACGGGGATCACACCCCTTCCCTTCAATTTCACTTGTTATTTTAAACTCTTTTATATCTTCTCTATCTAAAATACCACTAACAACTTCATGATCGAAGCTTTAAAAATATTGCAACCGTCTTCCAGCTTTCTTGATGGTTTCGGATGTGAAGTTAATAGAAAACCCTCAAGAAAAACGTGGAGGCACCTCTTTCCATACAAGAGCAGCACGGGGAAGTCACAAACCGATGTGAATGATTCAGCAGAGGGTCAGTGTTTCTCTTTTTTAGTAAAAAATAGATTGTGCGTGTGATGAAAATTGAAAACAAAGGTTCTTTTGAATGTGGCTGTGATCTTGTAGTGGAGTCCGAGCTGATGTTGCTTGTGGAAAGCATGTGGGGTAAAGTCATGCAGGAGAGGAGACAGACTCTAGAGGAGGCCTATAAGATCGACCTGTCTGCTAAGACTGCTGGGAAAGAGGGACAGCTTTCTATGAGCGATGTGAGCCCTTTGTGGGAGGAGACGGCGATGAAAGCTTGGCAGCTCTTTACAGGTCGGTCAGTGCTAATATGCTTATCACCTCAGTGAAGTTTCACAATCCGCTTGGTTTTTTTAGTCAATTCGTATTAAGTTGAGAAAATGCAAAATGGAAGCACAATCACTATGGATTTTGTCTTTTCTTCATAGACTCCCAGAATAAAAAGGTAAATAATGGTCACCAGAAGAGGGCAGGACTTCTCAGCAGTGCACTGCAATCCGTTCAGAAGAGGTTCGAGAAGGATCCCGCCGGCAGTTTTGAGGTAAGGACCCTGACTTTATTTTAGAGCATGTCCAAAACGGCCTTGCTGTTGCTTGTCAGTCCTCCAGCTAAACCTCTGCCTTTCAGTGAGGTGCGCATCGTTTTGCGTATTCCTTCACAGGTGCCCTCACGCCATCCCAATGTCACCACCACCGGAAGGCACCGTCTCCATTCTCTAAATCAATTTGGATTATTACAGCTGAGTACACCTCAGTGGGCAATGTAATTGATATTTGTTAATTTTTTCCATGGGAACACTCACTAGAACACCGCGTTTGCTGTTGAAGGTTAAAGACGCTGTTATTGTTGTTTTTCCCCCCCGAAACGCGGCCCACATCATTAGTTCCCACAGCAGAAGACGTCGCCATCTGGAAAAGGATGCACAGAGATATTACTCAGGCACGAGGGCATGAAATTACTGTTTCTTCGCAACTGCTGCTATCGCCGTTGCCGCCTCGCAAACGGGCCGGTAATTATAGGCATTCCTGATCTGATGAAAACATTCATTTCGCGTATCAGATCAGTTTGTGACAGCCTATCAGATGTCTTGATGAATTGGCCCCCTCAGAAACCGCATGGTTTTAAGAGCTTTCTCCTTGTAAATGTCTAAATTTATAGTATAAGGTACAAACGTATATGCTTCAACCGGGCCTTCATTTCTCAACAGTACGGCACAGCGCAGGGAAACATGGATTCATTTCAGATATATGCTACGGACTAATTATATCTTCATAATGGAAAGATAATTAACATAGCTAATGATCAAGTTAAGTTTATTACACATTCGCCAACAGGCTAAAATGAAGCCGACATTATGTTATGTTATCATCAAAGGTAGTCTTTTTCGGTGGAAAGTAATTAAAATGGAAATCAGTGTGATGATAATTGCCGAGAGGATGCTGTTTAATGTGGCGCTTGTACAGGGCCAATAAGTTTGCTGTTTGCTGGTAAATGGAGTAATTAATGCTATATATTACTTATGATTCTCTAAATAAAAGAATGCGATTAGGCCATGATTCAGTGTTTATCTGTCGAGACAGGGCCATAATTGCTCCTGTGAACTTCTTTGTAACGCTTCTTAATCCTGACATCCATTTGGCACACACAATTGTCTTTTTTCATAGTTTTATAACTTGTCACTGGAGTTGTTTTCCTCGTTGGCAGTTTAATGCAGTTTTGTTTTTGAAGGACATTTTTCTAATTTAGCTGTGGCGTGCAAGATATCATATAAGCTTAGTAAATTAAATATATTTCTGTAAAATAATGGATATGTTTTAGAATTGATTAAAATGCTTTTCCTGTTTTTGGGAGAGGAATATTTAGCCTTGGATTTGTGATCAAATCCGGTGGAAATACTCTTAGTGTATTACATTTATTACAGTAAACGTTAGGGGCTGCACAATATTCAAGAAAAACTTGATTTGCAATACAATCAAAAAAGTAAAAAAAAAAAAATCCATTCTATTCAATTGATAAAAAATGAAAGACATGATATGAAAATGATATAACCAAATATGCATGTCGTAAAAAAATAATTCAAAAACTTTTTTTTGTTCTCTTTTGATATTTTGCCTCCCTGGTAAACATTCAGTTGATATTTATTCATTATAAAAAGCATGCTTCATATATACATTAAACATATCGATGCCACCATTTTTATTATTAGGCACCCTTTACGTTGCACAGGATTTTGCTAATTTCTAACCAATAAAAGTATTAAAAAGAGCTGATCAACATAAAAAACACAGTATTTAATCATTGAAAAAGTAGAGTAATTTTTCCATTTCCTGATAAACGAATTTGAGCACACAGTAGGACAATGAAAATACTTGGTTAAGTATTCTGCCATATTTATCTGGCATGATCTTTTAAGCAACAAAACATTAAAAACAGTTCTAACGGGATGAAGGTTTTATTGGCCCTGTATAGGTCATTAGGTACACAGTAAAATCGGCAGTGTTAAGAAAGGCCAAATTAACTCTCACAGTGTTATATAATCCACACTTTGAGAGTGTGGATTATATATACTATACACTGTGAGTGTTGATTTAAAAAAAATGATTCTGGCGATATTGATGTGTAACACATGTGCTCGGTCAAAGAAATGTTACGATTTTTTCCATGTTAATCAAGATTCTCTTGTGATTTTCTGGTGGCTCGTGTCTTAATCAATAGCTCTCAGTCTGAGTCTGAGTGCTAACAGTGTTGGATAGTGTTACGGTTCACCTCTAGTGTCTCTGATGTGCAGTGAGTGTGGCTGTTTGGCTGGTTCTGAGAGGACACCACTGAGATGATTGCTTTAATGAGCCTTTAAGTAAATCTAGATATGAGCAGGTCGGCGGTGAAGTACACAGGCTTCCTGAAGCGCTAATGCCTATCAGTACAATAAATCAGCAGGACACAGAGCGTGGCGCAGGGCCAGCAGTCACCTCACACTGCGCTTATATTATACTTTAAGTTAATTAGAGCACACCCAGGACTATAAGAGACAGCTTTATTGTATGGTTAAATAGCCACCAGCTTGTTTTTCCCGGGTGAATGCAATTTGCGAAATGTTATTGTAACTGTGTGCAAACCTAATAGCTACAGAAGATCCTTTACATGCATATAACTGTCGCGTTATTCACATTATAATGCTCCTTTATGTATCTGTGTGTGTGTTTTGTATTAAAGGGGTTTGTTGCTGACATGGAGGCACATTGGCAAACTTGTGAGACCATATTTGATGGCATGTTGAGGAACCACACACAGGTCTATTATTTTATTTATTATATTTTGTAATATATATTCATGTATAATTCATCACTGTGTTGTGTTTTCTGTGTAGATGCTTCACAGTGAGAATGAACGGATGGCCGGTCAGTGGATGAGAATAGAGGAGGATCTGCTCAGAGAGAGGGGTCTGTTCGGCCCCGGGCCTGGTGTGTTTCTCAAGCGAGGATGGGTGCAGAATACAGCGGAGGGCCGGAATCGCACACGATCTCGAATTCGTCGTAAAGAACTACGCCGCTCCAAGAAGGTGAACTATTCCCGATGAAACTGGGAATAATTATGCTTACCCAGAGAATTGTGTTAGCTGATATTCAGTATAAGCATAAAAGTATATTACAGTGGACAAATGTAATGGCGTTCTTTTCCAATTTTGTAATAGATGACTTCAGGCCTCATTCAGAAAAATATAATTGAAGAAAGAAAGGCACTTGAAGTAATTGAGGTTGATTCAGGTACTATTCTGTCTTTTCTATTGAGCGTATACGCTACAGGTCAAACGTTTTTGGACACTTCAGTGAAATATTTCTCATTATTTTAAAGAACTTTTGATATGAAGGTGTATGGTTTCATTTCTGAAATTAGTTTAGGGAGCACAATTATAATTTTGCAAACATGCAGGTTTTTTCATGACAAAAAAGCATTTTTAAAGGCAAAAAAAATATTTGAAATGGATGACTTTGACTAAACAATGAAAAGAAAAAACAACCAAAAAAGCTCAGAATAAATGGAAATGTGTTTAAAAAGCATCTCAGGGTGGGACTCTGCTAGAGAAGAAGAATCTGCTAAAAAATGATAAGAAAACATTTTTGCAAATTCTAGTCAAAAGGTGACTACTCTGAAGATGATAAAATATGCCATGTTTCCCATAGTTCTCTTTGTTTTATTTCATAATTTTGATGTGTATTATTATTATTATTATGTAAAAATATTAATATAAAAGATATGAATACATAAGTAAGTAGGTGTCCGAAAACTTTAGTAATATAATATATTACTTAAATCTATGCATGACATACAAATAAATATAAACATTGAATCACTTTCTCATTCCTTATTGTTTTTCCACATTAGAATAATAGTAAAGTCACGTTTGGAATAACACAACAGTAACTATTGGAAATATGTTGTGACTAAATGCATCTAAAAGAAATCAAAACTGTTATATTATAGCATCTTCAAAGCCGCTAGGTACTCTCACCTCTTAACTTTCTTTTATCAGACAGCTTCTTAAGGCCTCTTATTGGATGCTATTTATTATATTGTACAAAATGATAAATTAATGATAAAAAATGAATATGCTGATACAATTATATTTTATGTACAAATGTGCAAACACCTTCAGATTAAGATTTTTAAGATAATTACAAACATTTCAGTTTAAAGATTCCAAGCTTTAAAATATTAGTGTACATATAATCTACTGTATATATAATTCTGTATTATACATAATAAGACCGATTCTAATTTAGGTGTCCCACATAAAATACCAATACATGTGCTCTACCTTCCAGGCTACTTCTCAGACACTCAAATTGCATTTTTTCATAAATTCATCTAGTTACATTACTGGTGTGCAAATAGCCCCCCTGTGTGCACACAATCAGTCCGTTTTTATCATGGCTTTTATTATTGTTTTGTGCAGCTGTATCAGTGCTTTAAAGTCTTCCTTCATCTTAGAACCCAGGATCCTGTGTGAGGTGGGACAGGAGATTGAGGAGGAGCCCGGCTTGGACTGTGAGCGTTTGACCTTCTTTCCCGTGTTGAACGAAGGTTCTCTTCTGAGCGAGGATTTCTCCGATCAGTGTTCAGACACACAGATTATACTGCAGGAGCTGGTGCCCAATGAAGAGGTGCGGTGACCCTGATACACATCTGGCATCATGTTGTCACAGTGCTTCGGATATACACTTCCTATTTAGTTATAATGTGAAAACAGGTTTTAATACAGCCGCGTGTTAAGCCTGACAGGACTCGTCATATTAACAGGGTTTGGTGTGTCTGACAGAAGTATTAATAAGGAACAGTAGGGGGTGGTGTGTGCTGTCTTGTATTCATTCAGTAGGTTGTGTGTCCTGCTGTGCTGCGTGTCAGCTGAAGTGCCCTCTCCGTACTTATTAATATCAACATGGCCTACGTCTGCATTCTTCATTTCAGAGACAACATGATGGCTGTAATTTACAGGCGGCAGATCTTGAGTGGTTTAGCTTTTCATTATTGCTGTGGACAGGAAATAACTTCACGGATACTGTATGTAGATGCAATATTATTAATTTTGCTTGGAGACATTCCCTAGAAGTCAGAGCATGTGCTTTGTTTTCCTGTACCTTACGTTCTATAGTGGTATTATTAATTCATTTGGGGGGGAAGGCCAAAATGACAATTAAAGAGAGAGTTTTCCCAAAAATAAAAATTCTGTCATCATTCACTGAACCTCAAGTTGTTTCAAACCTGTGTAAATGTCTTTCTTCTGTTGAACCCAAAGAAATATATTTAGGAAAATGTTAGCAAATGCTTCTCAATATTGTCTTTTGTGTTCAACAGAACAAAAAATATATACAAGATGCGTTTCTCAACAAACATTTTAAAGGGATAGTCACCCCAAGAATACAAATTCTGTCGATACTTATTCGTTCTGATGGGGTACAAAACCTATATCTGACTCTTTTCTTTTGTGGAACAGAAAATATGATATTTTGAAAAATGTCTCTGTGGTTTTGTGTCAGTGGAAGTCAATGGGACGCATGGTTGTTTGGTTACCAACAATCTTCAAAATATGATCTTTTGTGTTCTGTGAAAGAAAGAAAGTCATACAGGTTTGAAATGTCATGAAGGTGAGTAAATGATGAAATAACTTTCATTTTTGGGTGAACCGGAGCATAGATTCTCACAGACACTCATGTTTCTGATGTAAACTCCCACCTCATGAGAACACATTCTCCAGCAGGCTTTAAGACCCGACAGAATAAGAACAGACTCAGGTCAGGGCTGATCCGTTTAATGCCCCACCAGGTGGACCATATATTTAAACAAGGCCTTAATCAATTAGCATGTTGCTATTGTGGTTGTGTCATTGATTAATTCTGGTAATAAACAGCGAGGCCTTCGCTCGGTGCTGGTGGGGCGACGCTCGCATGGAGAGGAGGCTCTGATTTGATTTGTATTAATTGTATAGCGGCTGGCTGTGCGGCTGGACCCCATATGTTTTGTGGACGCGCACCCCCGGAGCCCGTATCCGCCGTGACTCAGGGCTGAGGCCAGGTGCAGCTGCTCGCTGTGAAATGAAGGGAGACAATACGATTAGCTACGCATAATCGAGAGGTTCAGCGCGAGCTCTGCCCGCGGAGGATTGGCCCCGTTTCCCGGTCACACCATCCATTCGCCGTCTTTCCTTTTTTGCCTTTAATTTTAGTTTTTCCACCATGTTGTTTAGATAATGAAGTGGTAACAGTGATCAATCAAGACCAGGGTGGTGTTTCTTTGACATGTTAGCCGCAGGGCACAATTCAGAGGGCTGCAGTGACATTTGTGCAACTGTTGAAACTTGGCTTAATGTTGTGTTTGCTCGTTCATTGAATTTGGCTGCATAAAGGAAATTACAGCTTTATTTTAAATCAGTACGGGTTTGTGTATTCTATGCTACTTGACACACGTGTGATGTATCTGAATCTCAGGTGAAAGCAAAGCACTGTGTGGTGGTTGTCAGTGGTCATGTGGTGTCCGATGGGGTGCTGTTGTTTGGTAAAGCTGACCTCTACATGTGTGAGGGCTTCACGTTGACCTCCACAGGAGATGTGTGCTGTAGACTTCATCATCAAACCAAGTAAAGTTACTTTTGTGTCTTTTAAAACAATTCAATATATATAGGAATTATACTGTATATACTTTACAGCCACTGAAAAAAAGAGAGCATTACACTTTTTTTATTTAATCAGCATTTTTAGATATCGTGGTTATTCCAGGCCAGTGTCTGTTGAATTTCAACAAAGTCATCCAATGGAAAAGTGAAAGACTGCACCATGACAAGATTTTTTTTTACTTTTCCTAAATACATGTAGAAATATTAATGTTGTATTGCTTGAAATGAATATGAACTTGTGTTCTTTGCGGTATTTGAGGTCTGAAAAATACATAGCAGATTTTCAGTTTGACGTGTTTATCCAGTTTTCATTTTCTGCAAATAGGAGCAATAATTTTTGTTTGATATTTGGGAGAAATACTGTTTGTGGTTCACAAAACTAAAATGATCATTTAACCTAAACACATACCTATAAATAGTCAATTAAGTGAAAATGGTTTCTTAATTTTTCTGTGGCTGTATATAATGTGGTCCAAATGTCAAATGCTGAGACCGAAAAAATAAATAAATCGAGTTTAATACAACTGTTGTTTATTACATGTGATTTACAATATAGAGTGTATTATCAGCATTATAATGTGAGAATGTACATGGATTTCAAATACTGAGTTATTTTTTCTGCATTTATTGTAGTGTGAGAGACTCATATATTTGTAACATGATGAATAAAGAGAAAAGCCCAAGCCCGAGCTGCAAACGCTGGTCATATGATGTCATCAAAGAAGCAAATTTCATGCGTTACCTGCTTGAGGTAAAAATCATACAGCCCCTATACTATAGTAATTTCACAGATTATTTGGTCATGTGTACTCATATCTGTGCTGTACATTAATGTTTAATCTGCATCTTTGGTTTTGTTGTTTATCGATACTTCAGGACAACGCCTTGGAGATTTTCCTGAAGAATGGAACTTCTGTGTTTCTCGTGTTCTTCAACAATGACCATGTCAATGCTTATAAAAGGTAAACTGATGTTCAGTTGTTCAGGTGAAGTTTTGTGCGTGTGAGGTGATTCAGATCAAAATGATTTCTCTTGATTTCCAGACTGTGCTCTGTGGTCTCCTCATTAAAGGCAAAAGGACCAGAGACTGTATTTAATGTGAGGTGAGTGTCAAAGCCCTTAAGAGCAAATTACATCATCATCTACCCATTCTCACAGACAGCTGCCACTTCAGCGCGAGAGACTCTCGTACTTTTATATTGAAACGGACCGAGTTCTGTGGTTTTAAAGTTTCCAGAAAAGCCATTCTCATCTGTGTGTGGTTTAGTATTGACAGGAAGACTTTCAATCCCCTGAACAATATCCAGCCATTACACTGAAAATACAACAACTGCATCTTCAGCACTTTCTACCAATTAAAACGGCCGCAGTAACTTTTCCAAGTCATAAGCATCTGAAACACCTCATGATTTTATAGTTGTTAATTGTCTGCAAGGGTGCAATAAGAAGGTTTCCTATTGGTTATTTGGATTTTGTTTTAGTTTCAATTGCAGTTTTCCTTTACTTACTGTTTCAATTTTCTCTAAATTTAGCATCATCGTGTTTAGTTTTTCTGAAGAGATAATGGCCTTGAAGGAACAGTCCAACCCAATATAAATGTTCTGTCTTCATTTACTCACCCTCGAATTGTTCCAAATTTCTATAAATGTCTTTGTTCTGATGAACACGGAGAAAGATATTTGAAAGAATTCTTCTTTCAGTTCTTGGCCACCATTGACTACCATAGTAGGAAAATATCTCTATAATGTTCTATAAATCTCTTTGTTTTGTTTGAGACAAAAGAAGATATTTTCAAGAATGTAGGAAAGTGGCAAAGTTCTGGGGCACATTGACTGCTATTGTCATATTCATACTATGGTAGTCAATGGGGTCCAAGAACTGTTTGGTTATAAGCATTCTTCCAAATATCTTTGTCTGTGTTCGTCAGAACAAAGACATTTATACAGATTTGGAACTCGATGGTGAGTAAATTATTTTTGGGTGATGAACATTTTTGGGTGAAGTGTCCCTTTAATTCCAAAGTTGTATTTTTACATCAGCTTCATAGCCAAAATTGTGTTGGTCTTTAAAGGAGTATTTCAGCAAAATATGAAAACTATGCCCAAATGTTTAAGATTTTATTTGTTCAGTTGAACACAATTTGATAATCTGAAATTTTATAAAATGTAAACATTTATCTTCTAATATGGGAGCCGATATGTAGATAAAAAAAAGCCTAAAAGCACAATTCTTTTATCCAATGTTATTAAAAAAATCTAAAGTCTACTGAAGCAAAATTAAACATTTGTAAGGAATAACTTTTAATATTTTAAGATAACTCCGGTATCGAGATGTCGTATCTGTGAGATACACAAGAACCAGTGACGTTTTACATGCGACATTACTCTTTATATAATTTTGGTGAACTATTCCTAACATGCATTTCCTAATCCAAAGTTTTAATGTGGAGATTTAAAAGTTAACAGTTGTCCATAAAAGACCCTTTACTGGTATCTCCAGCAGGTCTGGCTTGTCCGTTTTCAGATTTTTGAGGTGAGATGAATGTCTGTTGCCGCCATATTTCTTGATAACCCCGCGCTACTGAGTTTGGCGTGATCAGCCCTGAGAAATGACTCTTCCTTTGTGACCTGTGATCTGACGACTTATTCTTTCTCAGTCTTTGCCTCTCCTCCTTACACCTCTCTAGACAAGGTTGACACAAATCTCTTTCTCTGACCAAATACAGACCTCCCGTCATCTGTAGAGACTCACAGCCGTTTCCGTCTAGTGTGTGAGTCACAGGGTTGCGTTTGGTGTTTATCTTCCTTAGTTTGGGCAGCACATGGATGTATTCGGGTACCTCCGTGAGCAAATTATCAAATAGACCCAGCTCCGTCAGGTTTGTCAGGGCAATAAAGGTGGGGGGGAGAGCGGTCAGGCGGTTCATTCCCAAATTCAGAACTTGGAGGTTCCCCAAACCTCCTATTTCAGACGATAAACCAGCAGAGTCTAGATTGTTGTTACAGAGATTCAGGTAGACCAGAGACGCCAGGCGTCCGATGCTCTCCGGCAGCTGCTCGATACGGTTGCTGTGAAGGTCTAACCAATGCAGACCACTGAACTGTCCGATTAATTCTGGGATGGTTTTCAGCTTGTTCCGGCTCAGGTCGAGTTCCTGTATGTTTCTTAGTTTGAGGAGGCATTTTGGAAACGTAGAGATGCCGACGTTGCTGAGATCGAGCCGTAGTTTGCCGTCCGGAGTTACTCTCATTGCGTTTTTGGCCATTTTTAAGGTGATCTTGGTCCCTTTGGCTCCACTCTCTCTCTTCCCCTTTGCCATGGAGCTGCACACACACACACACGCAGAATAATGGTTAAGTGTTTCTTTAGCATCAATCTGATTAAGTCTTAACCCGAGTCGTGTAATTATTATCTCAGGAGGACCTTGTAGCTTTAAACACGTTTAACTTAATGACGAGACAGTTCAGTTGTTTGCATAGGGAAGAAGGTGTCATGTATACCTCAAGGCTGTATTCGCAGGCCGTGAATGTGTCCGGGGAATCAGAGGGGTGTAATGTTTACACCCAAATCACTCACCCGGCTCACCCTAAAGGGATGCTTTAAGAAAATGCTATTCTCTAATTAAGGCTAAAAGCAGATAACAGTGGGTACAAAAGCAAAGCTGTTGGTGTTCCAGCTGATTGATCCAGGGTGGCACTAGCAGTCTGTGTGAGCTGAGTCAAATCAGTACTTTGATAAATGACACTGGAAAAAGATTTCAACTCGCTCTCCTCATATCTCCCCATTAAAAAGGAGGAGTGGCTGCATTGTAAGCCCTTTGGCGACTCATTAATCACATTGGTAGATGGGCTAATACGGTGCGTCCTGTTTCTATTAGACCTTTTGTTTTTGAATCTGTCGCATCCGAGAGGCGCAATTACACCGAGCTGACCATCGAGATGATCCATCTTAATGTTGTTTGTGATTCACTGATTCTGAACACCTCCGAACCCAGAGAAAATTGAGCGGCGGTGGGGTTTTGTGACATGTGGAATATAATAGATGTCAAAGCTACACGATTTAATACCCGGAATTGTAACGGAGAAAAATATGTTATTGATGTGTCGGCTTTCGGAAATCTCTGTCGATTGTATCAAGTCTGTTTAGAGCAGTTGTTGTCAATAAGAGGCTGTAGACATATCTGAAGAATACATCTTTAAATAGTATATTTCTAATTTCATTTCTAAATATGGTTCTGTATCGTTTATGAAAACAATAAAAAAACGAATTATGGAAGATGGAATATGTAAAGTTAAAAATATGGGAATTTTAAAGTAATAGTTCACCCAAAATTTAAAACTGTCCACATTGTCTCACCCTCTTGTCATTTCAAACCTTTATGAATTTCTTTCTTCTGCTGAACACAAAAGAAGATATTTGGAAGAATGTTGTTAACTGGCCCCCATTCACTTGCATTGGTTGTGTGTCCATACAATAGAAGTGAATGGGGTCCACTGCTGTTTAGTTTCCAACTTTCTTCAAAATAAATATTTTTGTGTTCTGCGGAAGAAAGAAATTCATAAAGGTTTGAAATGCCAAGAGGGTGAGTAAATGCTGACAGAATTTTTGAGTGAACTATCACTACATTTTTATCTCTTTTAGTGCATTTCTCTAGATCTTTTAAGTTTTACTCTGTAGTTCACATCTGTAGTTCAACCAATAGCATAATTAAAAAGGTTTTTCTTTTTTTAACCCTCGGACGATTATGTAACGATGTTTACTTAAATAGTTCTACTAAATCAGTATCCACACAGTTTGTGTATTCACACTTTACCTCATTTTCACTGTTAATCTGTAACTGAATTGATTCTTTACTTAAGCTGCACAACTTCAGAAAGGCTCAAAGTGAAAGGATTGTGCAATTGTTTGTAAAAACCATCAGTTAACTCCAACCAGCTTTTGTCGGCCAGGATTCATTACATCCCCTTTTCAGTGAAAGAATACTTAAATAAGTTTCGCTTACTCACAGTTTTTAAAGAAGGTCCATACAAGAGAATTGCTTGAGAATCAGGGAGGATCTGTAGTCCAGGAGAAGCTTTGTACTGTTTAACTTTGTAACTAAGCAACGGCTTGCACAGGGTGCCAGGAGTTTTATTGTCCTGTGACCGAAGCCCACACAAAAGAAAGAGGAGAAAGAAATGTAGCAGTAATATTGTTTGTACACTCTCTCACATTACACTTCTATAAGGTTCTTTGACGTACATCAACCACGATCTGAATCGTCTTACTCTAACGTTGTTACAATTTAACTTCTGAATATACAGTATCCTGTTCTCTGTTCTATATAGAAGTAGTAAATGTTTTAGATGTTATAAAGTTTTACTAGTTTGTGAATCAGCTGTGATTTTACATGTCACCTGCTGCATTAATCTGTTTTAGACTGGTCTTGCAAGTTCATCTAAATATGTATCAAAAAGATCAAACTATTGAGAAAAAGTAAGTGTTGCTATGTGGCTTAACTTTATCTTGTGCTTTAGCAAATTTGAATCTTTGGTTTTTATGAAGGGGCAATAAGGAGAGGATGAGTTTTCAAAGAACATTCAAACCTACTGGAAGTCCTGGATAATCCATTTCCTTCTTCGCCTCGTTTTTGTGTAAACCATTGACGGTTTATGAGACTGACCGATTTATTGATTCTTTTATTTACTGTATTCCAAGTGTTTTTATTATTATTTTCATTTTCACAAAATGTTTTATTTAAATAGATTTAGCAGCGTTGTAGTACTCTAAAATTTATATTTTCAACAACTGAAAACTGTGATGAAACGCCCAGCCATTTCCACAAACCATTCACTTACCAAAGACAACCATGAGCTTTTTTCATGTATCAGTATTTATCCATTTCCTAAAAACTAACTAAAGTCAGTGTCTTAAGATAATGGCTATGTTCATATAGCCGGCTCCTGGATTATAGTTATTTTAAAAACCTGTAGATGGCACTATTTACTTTTTTTGACATGAAACTGATAGAAGAATAGTTGACCCATATTTCCAGAAGGAATTCTTCGTTTTTTATGACCCTTGTCCAGAGCCTCCGTGATTCCCTAACCTGTTGCCATGCAACTACATCCAACAAGTTAAAAATGTTACGTTTTCTTTAAGTGTAAACCAGTCAGATACATTCACACTTTTTTTGCTGTGTTCATACAGAAGAGCAGCTGGGGTTGAAAAGAATGTCCTTATGAAATGGCAGGTACTGTGTGCATTTATAAATTTACTTTGCTCTGAAAACATGCATTCTACTGATAAAGTAATATAATAGACATAATAGAGAAATGTTCTTGTTTTGTAAAATAAGATGTATTTCATGTTATGAGATGTGTTTATTATTATATGTAATATATTTTTATTTGTTTGGTTTTTTATTGTGTTTGGACTTTTCACAGAGGGGAGAAATCAGTAATTTTGAATACCTCATGCATCTGAACACTCTTGCTGGACGGACGTACAACGATTTGATGCAATATCCTGTTTTTCCCTGGATCGTTGCAGATTATGAATCTGAGGTAATAAATTGTGTTTCATGCAGACTTGAATCTTTTCAATTAAGGGACTTTTTAATAGGCTCTTGTTGTTTTTTTCTGTTGTGATTTATTCAATGCTTGTTAGACTTTAGATCTGTCGTCTCCCGCAACATTCCGAGACCTCTCCAAACCAATGGGAGCTCAAACAGAAAAAAGAAAAGAGCAATTCATTCAGAGATACCTTGAGGTGGACAACAATGAAGGTAAAACATAACTCCGATGCTCACCATATCTAGACGTTGTATTTAGATGTTGTATTTTACAGTGTATGATTGATACAATTTTCTCGGTCCTGGAGGTTCACATGAGTGTATTTCGGTGGTTTATTATTTCTTATTTAACCCTGAATTTACAAATCTGCTTTATTGAATCAAGTCAGCGTTGTTATTTGGAACTCTAGACATTACATAAAAAAAAATGTAGTGACTGATTATTTGTTTTGTGAATGTTGTAGGTGATCTGTCTGCACAGTGTCACTACTGCACACACTATTCCTCAGCGATCATAGTGGCCTCGTACCTTGTGAGGATGGAGCCTTTCTCCCAAACCTTCCTCTGTCTGCAGGTAAACGTCTCACCTGTGTGACCAGCCTTAGATACATCACACTAAAGGAAGGGCAAGTAGTGCTATAAAAAACAAAATAAATCATCTGCCTTTTTCTTCTTTGTCAAATGAAGCACAAGACACATTGTTGCGACAGAATGTCTCCTTTCAAATTAATCTTTTTCAAATAAGCTTACTTGATGAAATAAGCTTCATTGTTTTGGCCTTGTTTGGCGTAAACAAACCAAATTAGGGTACGATTTTAATATGTATGCAAATAAATTATTTTGCGTCACTTGCATGCAAAACCACACTTTGTTTTTAGAGAATATCTCATTTATACACAAGGAACCAATTGATTAAAATAAAATGCCATGCATATTTGATAGGCGGTATAACGTAATACAGACATTAGGATAACACTTTGCAATGATATTTGCCTCACTTGAGCAGCGCTCCTCCGTACAGTAATATTCATAATCAGATTTGTGCCACTAACAGTATATTACTTTCATTCAATGAGGGCATATTCTTTTACTGCAAATTACATAACTTCTCCAGAGATTTTCATCAGGATATAGAAATTCCCTTGAAAAATAAAAAGGCGGAATCAATTGCTTGAAAACGTCTCAAATCTAAGCAATTGTTCTGTGTGAATATGATTCATATACGCACATGGGGCTGTTTTAGGCTTGTGGAGTTCTCAGTGGCTGGCAGTGGAGAGTAAACAAACACACACTGTATCATGACTTGTCTTTTATAATTCTGTGTTTCATTTTATTACTTTATTGTCTCCTCGCTCTGAATTTGGTTTATATTGTCTTTTCCATTGTACCACCCTCGCTAGACTTGCATGCCCAAACTTTTGTGCGTTCAAAACTTGTGTTGCAGGGCGGAATGTTTGACGTTCCGGAGCGGATGTTCTACAGCATTCAGAAAGAATGGGAATCGGCATCTAAAGACAACATGAGCGATGTCAGAGAGCTCATTCCTGAGTTTTTCTACCTCCCAGACTTCCTTGTCAACTCCAACAACTTTGACTTTGGTGAGCCATCTACACAACCGTGCCATCCTAGCATAAATGTAGTTTTTTTAAATGCCCTTGTTTTGTTATTTTACTAGTATAAGCTTTAATTACCTCTCCGTATTAATCCAATTTATGAGCCTGTAAAATTTGCGTTGATGATGTAGGTTGCATGCAGGACGGGACAGCTTTGGGTGACGTGGTGTTGCCACCGTGGGCCAAAGGAGACCCGCAGGAGCTCATCAGGATGCACAGGGAGGTCAGTCCCTCTACGACCAGCAGTATTACAGTGTACTTTCACCCTCTCAAATTATACACGAGATGGACAATAAGGGTCAGCGCCATCACAGAACACACAGAGTTTCATGAAAATAATATCAGCGACTCCACGGCATTCACATCCAGCTGAAGTTAAATAATGTTTAGAGCTGCTTTATTTCTCGCGTTTATTGAGATAATAAGCACTTGTTGAGTTCATCAAGAAAGCCCCATTGCTCTGTTTAACGCCATTGTAATTACAAGATAACAGGGCCAATTCAGCACAAGTACAATATCTGCACTCTCCCATAACTCCATTACTGAAGCCTGCTGGTTATTGGAATGAATGCTTTTGTTTCTCACTGTTCTGCCCGCAGGCATATAAGGACCAGGCTTTATCAGTTCCCAATCTACAGAGCAATATTTGTATCATTTCCAGATGGCAGAAAATGAGCTCTTCTGTCTGCTTGCTTTCCTTCATATGCAAATGAAGGCTAATATAGGGATCTTACACAATTTAGAGCTTGTGGCGTGATTATTGTTGTAATTTTAAGTGTTGCTTTTTTTACTCGAAATACTCAATGTTTGGACGTTTTACATTTTTCTTTCTATTTGAAAAGAATTGGGACAAAGTAACTTAGCAACACAAAATTGGAATACCAACTTTTAGAATGTAATACTTTAAAGATCTGATTGTTGAAAGGTTACCATAATGATTTCCTTCGTACTGTATGTTTTTTTTAAAGGTATTATTGTGCAATCTCTTTGATATGTGTAAACCCAGCTTTTCTGCTTACAGAAATAAAAGTTATGGCATCACTGATACTGTGTTAGTCCCCGTGCAGATGTGCTGACAGTCTGTGTTTGCGCTTTCTCCGCAGGCTCTCGAGAGCGATTACGTGAGTGCACGTCTGCATCTTTGGATTGATTTGATCTTCGGCTACAGACAGCAGGGTCCGGCCGCCGTGGAGTCTGTTAACACATTTCACCCCTATTTTCACACTGACAAATACAACACAGCAAGCATGAAGGATCCTGTGATGAAAAGCACAATCCTTGGCTACATTAATAACTTTGGCCAAATGCCGAAGCAGGTTTGTGTATTGACTAAAAGTAATCCATCGAAAATATTTTCTGTTTTCGTGCAATTTAATGTTAGTTTGAGTCACATTGATCATGAAATTCAAATGATCTTAATAGTTATATAAGACGAGTTCTCCCCTGTAGTGTTATGATTATTGTGATATGTCAAATGGCACGCTAAAATGATTTTTGTATTTCTAGCTTTTCACAAAACCGCACCCAAGCCGCACATCTCACAAAGGCTCTGCGGGAAGAGAGACGTTGGTATCCAGTCAAATCAGCCCGTTTTTCTATAATCTGGACAAGCTCAAGCTATCCAGCCAGCCCATTAAAGGTAAAAGGTTGTTCAAAAAACACAGATCTGCGATACAGACCCCCCCTTATTTAATCATTCATAGTCACCTTGTTATTTTATTCCATTCCTCAATTATTTTTTACAAGATGGGGCCGAGTCTGTGGGGAGCAATAGAAGCCGCGAGGCAGAAGATGCTGGCTAGACTTTTCACAGGCTCATTTTCTCAGTCATAGCTCGGCTCCGTTCTGCTCTTGCTATTTGTTAGGCCACTCTTGATGACACGGCCTCCGAGGCTTATTTAATAATCCGAATATCCCAAAAGGATCTCTCTGGAAAATTAGATGAATCTCTTTCCATCTCCCACTCTATTGTCCCTCATTCAATATCTTGTTCTCACATCGGGTGTTACTTTATCATTATGATCGGTAAATCCAACAAGGAAAGATTGAAAAGGGCATCTTGAGAGACATTTGCAGGCGTCTCACAGGCTGCGTTAGGATTTCGGTTACTGTACTGCTATCTGCAAATGGGACGGATTGGAAATGTGTCCTGCTGTACAGAATAGATCATTTGGACATGGTGCCTGAATACGGACCTCATCCGGGACTTGACTTTGGCTTTACAACATATTTTGGACATTGTGAAATGAAAATATAAAGGAAAATGCCTGGCTGTAAAAAGTGCAAATCACTTTTAAAATCAGAAATTGCCAGAACTATTCAGTAAAATATAATTTCATTTTAAATAAATTGTAAAAAAAATCCCTTTAAAAAAACGACATATTCCAGCAGCTGGGGCACCAGAAACATACCGTAATAATAACATAGCCCCCATAAAATTACATGTTTTTCTGTCATTTTTACTGTATTTTTAAACATCCGTAAAAACAGTAACATTTTGGACATTATATGTGAAAAAGTTAAAAAAAAAATTAATGACAATAGTAAAATTAAATTTATTAACAGTGTAGTTTATTTGGAGATATAATTTACAAGTATAATACTTTATTAACGTAGAATAATATCTAACAAATAACATGTCCATAATTTGTAACCTTAAATCAGGTTTAAAAAACATAATGCCTATTTCTAGAAACTTATAGTTGACTTTATTTGCAATATAGCCTAATGGTATTCATTATCTGAATGACAAACATAGTATATGTTTCAATAACCGTGTAGTAAAAATGTTATATCGGGAAAGCCGTAACAGACTTTGAAAAGTACAAATATTCAAAATGCTTAATTTACACAATGTATACAGTACTGCTGCGTATCACACTACAAAATAAACTTGACAGTTGATGAATCTTCCTTTGTTCTCCGTTTGTCTCTGTAGAACTCTTTTTGGGACCTGTGGGTCAGATAGTATGTAAAGAGAAGGACGTGTTGGTCGTGGAAAAAAACAAACTTCTCATCCCTCCACAGTGGAACACATACTTCTGCTGGGGTTCATATGACCGGACCTGCTCTTTTGGGAACTACACAGCCGAAAAGGTTTGTTTTCATACTTCTAGATCTATTCGTATTTCATCTCACTTTTGCCTGCTGTGTGTAACTAAATTTTCAGAATTTTTTCAAATTCTGATTGGCTGTTAAAGTTTGGTGTCTTTACTCTCTCTGTTTCAGAGCTTTGGAATGTGTGAGAGCCTGTCGGACTGGGGGGAGACTGTGTGTGCTACCTGCCCCAACAGCAACACCATCATCACGGCCGGGAAGAGCACTGTGGTGTGTGTGTGGGACGTCTCCATCACCAAAGACAAACTCAAACACATGAGACTCAGACAGGTCTGGAATAAAGAGACATGACTGACTTTATTATTATAAAAGGTGGTCAGTATAATTTCTAACAAACACCGATCCTGTTCTTCCTCCCAGACCCTGTATGGACACACAGATACAGTGGCATGCCTAGCAGCATCAGAAGCTCACAGTGTGATTATTAGCGGCTCACTGGACCAGACCTGCATCCTGTGGGACCTGGAAGACCTCGGCTACATCACACAGTTATCAAAACATTCCTCTGGCGTTTCTGCCCTGGCTATTAATGACCTGACTGTGAGTATCAACACACAAAACACAGAGGTCAGCCTGCATTTTAGCCCCTGAGCCTCTATCCGTCCAACTCACAGACATGTAATAAATTGGTTAGTGTGGTGGTTAGTTCAGCCTGCGCTGGTGTGCGGGTGACGGATTGTTTTGAGTGTGTCTGTGGGTGGTTGTTGAAACTCCCCTCGGCAAGATGTGTGAAGGAAGGGTGGGCATTTCCTCCCCTTCAGACCTGTTTTAATACTTAAAGCCCCTGCTCGAGACATACCTGCTGCTAAAACCCCAATTGATTTAACAAAAAATGAACTTCGGTGGAACACGGCAAAGATTGAGAAATGTGGGTTTGTGCGGTTATCAACATTGTTATGAATCCTTAACTGCTTTTCTTGTTCGTCTTAGGGTGAGATCGCATCATGTGCAGGCACCCATTTGTACCTGTGGACCATGAAGGGGCATCTGCTGGCATCTATCGACGCTTCCTGCGGGCCCGAAGCAAACATTCTGTGCTGTTGCTTTATCCAGAAACACGAGTGGGACCCCCGCAATGTAATCATCACCGGCTGCGCAGATGGCATCGTCAGGGTACGCGTCGAACTTGAGAATGGGCCTTTCTTCGCTTTGACTGAGCTGACGGGTGTAGTGAACTTTATAATGAGAGCGTTTAAATGAGAAGTCTTCTCTGAAGACTACACCTATATGTTTAAGCAATAAATCTTCGCTGTAGCGTTTCCAGCTTAATAGTCAGGTAATATAGCAGCAAAATATTAAAATATGGTAACTGCGAGTCCCTCAGGAGTCCCTCAGAAGCATTAATAGTTACATGTGCTCACTTTAGATGAGGTAAGAGCAGTTATTAAATCAAAATGCTTCTTAAATTAGGCTTCAATTGGAGCCCGGACCTGCGACATCAGTGGCCGGCAGATTTGATTTATGAATATGGCTTCAATTGCATTCGTTTTTTCTGGGTTTTTTTCATTAGCTGTGTGGTTGTGTTGCAGATATGGAAGACTGAATATACTAGAGTACAATTACTTGGACATGAGAAGCGCTCAATGTCTCAAGGGCACATTTTGTCATCAGCTCCTGAAGAAGCAGGTAACACTAATACACTTCACCTTAAGTCGAAATTGAGCATACAAATATGCGTTTGGTTTGTAGTTGCCTACGGCCACGAGATTCTTATAACCACAAGCTTTCTTAATGGCGAAGACTTTCTGTGAATATTGGAAAACGCTGTGCTTCGCGACATCAAAAGAGTCGTTATTTTCTAATATACAAGTGTGAAATGAAATAGCCCGAACGAATACTAGACATCTTTCAAACAAGCGGTGTGTATATTGGATTGCGTCCGTTCGTCGGCGCGGGCAAGTATAGCTAAAGGTTTTGAGCGATCCAAAGAAAAGTTCATAATGATGCAGTGTTTCGCACGTCGCATTAGGGCTAGCTGCGAGGAATTACAGGGCAAAGTTATTAAACATACAGCCGGTAAACACTGATGAGCAATTTTGCTGATGTAGGCATGCAATTTAGAAAGCAATAATAACCAAATCCAATTTGGTACACGTTGGTTACAGCACAGCGTCAGCGCGTGTAAGTATCAATGCGTTCAAATTAAATTGCGGGAACTTGTAACCGTGAAGGCTTTATATTAGATATATTTCTCTCAATTTAGCAACGTGCTGACCAGAAATAATCTGTCTCGTATCTCACTCTTCTTTTTGTTTTTGCTTTACGTAGACGACGGTTCGTGGAAGTGGGAGAGACACTTGGTGCTCTGTCGAGAGTTAAACCGCAATATGTCGGCCTTGCGTCGACGGGGCAAAATGAACCCTGCCATCACTGCTCTGGGCATATCCAGGTATTGACAAACCGCCAGTCTCTCAGATCAAAACATATTTTACTGGTTTGATAAATCACTGAATCCATTCAGAGAGGATCTGCATCAGTCAAGTTGTATGTGCCAAAAGGATATTTTTATTCAAACATCATTTTAATACACGTGTCTGGCCATGCATGTTTGTAATTGCAGAACGCATGGTACACTGCTGGTTGGTGATGCCTGGGGTAGGGTGCATGGCTGGTCCTGCGAAAACTAAAACCAGACCGTCGATCAATCGTCTGTCAGTCTGCGTTTCAGACACGCAAACACAGTCCGGCTTAAGTGCTGCCTACGTATGCACTTCACGCTCACCACTTCCAGCAGGACTGCTGACTACAGGAGAGCCGCTCTGGGTCTGCTGAATTACAGGGATGACGCATTCGTCTTGGACTGGGTGAGGCTCGCTGGCCAGGGCCGGAAACACAACCCTGCTTTTTTAAGAAATGAAAGACTATACGTAAAAAAACATTTGAACAGTTTTATTGTAAAGCAGCTCCGACTTTCTGACAGTCTACTGGGAGAAACAAAGTAATGTTTATTTTATAAACACCGGGTATGCTGAACTTATGAACACCCATTGTTTGACTATATTTTAGATTTTGGTTTTAAGTACATTGAATGGATGTGTGTAACTGGTAAAGCAGCGGGCTTCTGCTTATTCTAGTCGTGTTATGCTGGAAACACGAAAATGTTTGAGAACATGTTGCATAGCAACGTTTCTTGCGCAATATTTTTCATTGTATTTTTTTTAAAGCTAATCAAGCAGATTTTATTGGTTAAACCAAATATTGTTTAATTAGATATGAATAAAACAGTTTACTCTTACTGTGGTACTATTTCTAGTTTGAAATAACATTCGTCTCAAACACAAGGGAAAACTCTACATCTAAAGGGCTGAATCAACCCTCCCCAACCAATTACAGAGGAGTTTCCATTGGCAGTGTGCCCCGGATTCCCATCAGGGAGGGAAGAGCTGCGTTTTGAATACTTGCACATTCCACGATCAGGAGAATTCTGGAATAAATGCTACTAAATGACGGTCTACACGGTGACATGCTGTTTTAACTGTGTGAGGCATTATTGTTTAATATCACATTCCAAACTCTGTGGTCTTAAAGAGCAGTAGTTTTAAATACATTTAAAGGTTTTTACAGGTTATTATAGAAAGTCTATTGTTTTGCACTGCGGTTAAGGGCTGGAATTAAAAATTCCTTGTTGTTTGGTTAAGTTCTTGCGGAAAACATGTTAAGGATTTAATTTGTTTTACCCTCAGTTGCAGGCCAGAATCCTACTGAACCACATTCTAACATGATCAAATCATGTCTCATTGCAGTTGTTGCTTAAAATGATCAAATACACATTTTACCAGATTTGTTATCTTGAATATTTGTTAAACCCACTGATGTATATTTAATTCAATTTCATTTGAGAAATTACAGGCACCTCCAGCGTTATAGTCGTGTAGCATCATCTGTTAAACATGCCAGTTTCCTAATGATTTTTATGATTTAAATAGCATCATTTAGATATGACCTTGAAAGACACGTCTGTTCGCATACAGAACTATTAATAATATCCAAACATCCTTCATGAATCATGAGCGGGTGTGTTTATTCCACAAAAAAACAAGCTTGGTGTGAATTAGCCGTTTTAGCATGCATTCTTCTGGCAGGAACCAGCAGTTGAGGTCATCTTTGGGTAGTTGTCAGGGCTACTGCAGTAGTAAAATCCCCAAAATTAAGTATGACATGCCTTTACTCTTAACATAATTGTAACATTGAACTTTACATCACAACAAGCAAATAAGGCTGCTATTTTAATAAACCGTACACATTTATTGTATGATCAAATTAAACATTATTTGAAAATAAAATGTATATCATTAAATATGAGCAAAATAATATTTTGATATCCATTATAAACGGAACATTCTCAGCTATAGCCCTGGACTGGAAGCACTGACACAGCTCAAAAGAATAAAAACAATGTCTTTCCATGCTTCTGCTGTCCAGATGTGTTGTGTAACTTGACTGTGTACTGAGGGGCTTTTTGGCACATAAATGACGCTCAGTCTGCTCCTCTCAAATATGCAGACAGCAGGGGAAAAGTGCAGATAAGAGCTGTGATTACTGGGAGTCCCAGCAGGCCACGCTTCACTTGGTTCTCTGGGGAGGGGGCTAATTGTTGCTCCCCTCCAACCTTTGGAGGCCGCATGCTTCTAATAGCTGTCATTAAGCAGCATGAATAATCCAGCGGTGGGGGCCGGACCATAAAGAAAACGAGGATGGGAATCTGAGATCGACCCTTCTAAAAGGTTATATATCCTGTGCTTTGGTGTGTACGGCTGTCACAATATAAAGAAAGGTTTGTTTTGTGTCAATGCATTGTGTCTGCGGTGAGATTTGAATGAATAGTTCACACAAAAAATAAAGATTCATCACTGTGCATCACATGAATGATGGTGATGGATACATTTTTTTACTGCCTTGAAAAACACACAGAAGACTTCCTTCTACACAACAACACTTCAGAAGGACTATGGCCACGAAGCTCCAATAAAGGTTGTTGTATAGTTCACATACAGTTGTCCTAAACTAAATCCTTAAACCTTTTCCTAATAGATTTGATGAATATTCAGTACCCTAAAATGAAAATTCCTTCATCATTTAGTGACCCTCAGATGGTTCCAAACCTGTATAAACTTCTGCTTAACACAAAGATATTTGGAAGAATGTCAGTAACCAGATTGCACCCCCCATTGACTCCCTTAGAGTTTATTTTCCCCACTTCGGCAGTAAATGGGTAATGAGATCGGTTTGGTTACTAACTTTCTTCCAAATATCTTCCTTTGTGTTCATCAGAACAAAGAAATGTATACAGGTTTGGAACAATCCGAGGGTGAGTAAATGATGACACAATTTTCATTTTGGCGTGAACTGTCCCTTTAAGGGTTTTCAAAAAGTTATCATTGGGCAATATACTGTTATACTGCACTATACAATATACTGCAACTGCCATTGCACAACAAATCTGAGATTTCTTTTAAGATGTGTTTGGATTGGAACGACAGGAGGGTCAGTATTTTTTTATCATTGATAAAACTTTGCAATTACAAAATCTTGCACTCTACGGGAAAACATTTTCTTCCATTTGACCATCTGCTATACATTTGTCTGAGTGTTGTTCAAAACACTCAAGAATTAAGAGCAGATGAATTGATGCTGTTTTTGATGAATTCTCAACTTGCACGTTTTGCTCCAGTTTGTGGTACACTCTGATGTGGAGCTTTCTCCCTTGAGAAAAGCCAACACTCTTTGTTCTGGCTTTTGTACTTGCGGCATCTGCACAAAGCTCCACACACAAGAGCACAGAGGTCTCTCTCAGAGAAGAAGATCCTGCCGAGTACAAACAAAGCAGGGCAGCAGAAGGTTGTCGCGGGTTTAGACGAGACGCGCAGACTTTGATGGAGAGCGAAGCTGCGTGTTTATGTTTAGCGTTAATGTCTCCGAATGATCCAGAGCTGGGGGCCGGAGGAGACCGCGCGTAGGCTATCCGTCCTCTGTCGGCCCCGAACGCAGCGAGGAGGCCCCTCTGCATCTGCTTCTTTAATATGCTGCGTGACCACAATGAAGAGGGGGGTCGCTCTCTTTAACCTTTGTGCACGCGGCTAATTGTGCTAAGTAGAGACGCTTAATAGACTGGAAAATAATCACCATATATCTCACGGAGAGAAGCAAATGACCTTCTCGAAAGACAATAGCCATCTCAATTTGAAAGCATCGGTGAGTTTATGATATTAAATGTCAAACCATTTGGGCTCCTCTGAATAATTAAATCAAATAAATTATAGCACCTAGGCAGAACCATCTTGTAGCCTAACCCAATTATAATGCACTGTAAAGCTAATTATTAAGCATGATTACAATTAGTATGATTTTAATAAATGTAACCATTAAAGGGTTCATCACAGTCACTGACGTTTAGCTGCGTGTGGGAGAAATGAGTGAGCGCTCATAAACTCACGAACGGACGGATTTAACCTGTGCGCGAGCTCAATAAAGAAGCAACAATACCAGTGACAGATTGATCTCAAGAGATCAGAATATAAATGCAACAAAACCACAAAATAAACCACCATGCCATTGTGAACCATTAGCATTTTTTTCCGAAAGGATTAATCGGCGTTTTATTGATTTTAACACGAGCGAGAGTTTATTCGCAGTTTATACAGACGCGGTGTGGCGCAATTCGCCTGTCGAAAATATCTTACATCTTTAATAACTCTCAACAGCTTTAAACAACCGTCCAAGTTATAGGAATATAGGAAAGGGCACTTTATTTACACGCCGCTCCCTTCGCGGGCTTCTGCTTCCTGAGTGGACGTTTGCCTACCAGTGGCGGCTGGTGAAAAATATTCTCGGTGGGGCTGTGCCATACTTTTTTGTTTCCGTAACCATCGCAATAAAATTTAACACAAACTGCAGGACAGCAGTGCTCAGTGAAATAGTCAGTAATTATTTAATGCCAATATTAAAAAGTTGAGGCATTCGTACACAAAAACATAAACATCATGATGCACAAACACAAGCCTTTTATTTGCATTTAAACTGAACTTGTAAACAATTGACTATTTCTACATATAAGTAACATCTTTTGGAAAGGCTGTTGGTGCCATTGGTAGTAAATAGGCAACACAATATGCATGCTGTCAGAACAGAGTGGAAAGTGGACAATAACATTAAATTATTATAAAGTTTATAGGAATTCTTACACTGTATAAAGGATGTATAATATAGAAATGGATATCAAGTGGCTGAACTCAAACCTTTGACTGGAAGAATAGCATAAAGTATTTTATGATCAAACTAAATGTAACTAATTGTTAATGTGCTCCAGAACTGCAACAATTAATTGATACAAAACATATATACAGTAATATTAGCAAACACACTATTAACATTTTTTAGAGTACCATATATAACTGAATGATTTTTATGCTAAGGTCAACTATATACAAAGAAACGTGTGTGTGTGTGTGTGAAGCTACGGGAGAAGCCGCGCATATACTGCTTCCCTTTTTCGCTAGCCTGCTGTTTGATTGAGAGGTCAGGTTGATCTGGGCCCAGCTCTTTCACCCGAACTTTCTCCGACAAAGTTCTCCACTCAAACGGATCTTGGAGGAGAGATTTCACCGAGTTAGGGTTGGGTCTTGGAGGAGTAACGTCCGCGCTCGCCATTGTCGTTTAGTAAAAATGGCGCCCCTAGAGCCCAGTCCTTATTTTATCAGGGCTTGGGGCGATAAAATGATCGCCCTTCTTGGATTCTATTTAAGAACGCTGATTGGCTAAATTTTATGTCATACATTCATATCTTAAATTAGCAATTGGCTTAACTGCTACATAGACCCGCCTCCTTGGGGCGCTTTCTCTATCGCCCCAGAGCTGATGAAGCGGTCAGACAGGCAGAGGAAAGGTTGCAAATATGATTTTGTATCATATTTTACATGTATTACTGGGTGCATTCCATATTTAAAACACACAAATATTGACATACTGATGTTTTTCTCATTATTATTACTATTTTTGTTTTAAATTTTTTTTTTTGTGGCTTAAGGGGGGCGGCGCCCTAGCGCCCTCTATTGGCCGGCCGCCACTGTTGCCTACTTTGTACGTATTAAGCGTTTTTGCGTCGCATAAAATTGCACATTGCCCTCCGGAATTTGCAATCGGGTTCCTGGCGTTTATTCGCGATCTGGAGTTTCGAGGACCCGTCACGCTCCACCCGCAGTATGCTACATGTGCCTCCCTTGATGAGAAGCGTCTATCGCATTAAAAACTAGTTTAAGCAGCATTTTGCTAGTTTTTGTAATATTGTCCATCTAATTTTTATGATCTAGAGAGACTAAGTGGAATTATTTGCACTTATACAATTTATTTGTCAGGATCATCACACCAACTACTATGAACTAGCAAAAGGTTACAATTGTGGGTAAAAGTATTTCTCTTAATATTTTTTTGCTTAAAATGCATTAAATTTGACTAAATTGCAGATTGTAAATGTTAATAAATCAAGTCATTCAAAGCGTTGTATGGTTTCGACTGCACTTCTGCATTGTAAAAAGTTGTTGGTTCGACTTAAAAAGTTACCTGGTTGCTTGAAACTTTAAAATATTAGTCGATTGAGAAATTCATTGAACGAAGTTGAATTAACTTAGTCAACCATTTTAATATGAACCAACAACAAAACAACAAATTTTTTATGCTTACATAAATACGTGTACTATTTTTTCATCGTTTTTATTTCCACATATCAAAATACATCTCTCATACAAATCTGCACAAACAATTATGCATGTTTGGTTAAATCCAACAGTGTTTATGTTAAAAAGACGGGTCTCCAAATGTACATAAATGTGCCAAAATATGTTGTATATCAGTACAAAACATGGTGTTGTTTAAACATGTTTTATAGTAGTAATACTAGTACACGTAAAATACCAGAACACCAATACGTATAGGTACAAAATATTTAAAATCTCATAAATAATTTTGGTATGAATCTCTTAACATACATATTTACAGTTGCTTCTCAACAAAGAGTATTTGGGCATATACTGTTCCTGTGCAGTTTGTGTTGGACTCGAGCTGTGGGCATCCGGTGGAATCTGTTTTCAGCTCCGGCTTTGGTTTTACCAGCTCTAGTTCTGCATAGGTCAGGCTGTCGTCTGCCACCCTTGACTTAAGAATGACAAGAGAACAGGGCGTTTTAATATTTGTCTGCAGTATGTGGTCTGTAAACGGAGTTTGATATTCGCTGGGGAATGTGGCGTCCGAACAACTTGAAATTATAGGAGTAATTTTAGGATTGTTCCTAGACTGTCTCAAGCAAGTCTCTGGTTGACCCACATTTCTGTCTGTTCCTAGCACATAGCCATCATATTGTATGTCCTCAGAAGACTCGAAAAACAGCGCATTGTAAAATTGGAACTACTTTAAAGGTGCTTTTTCCTAATTTTTGTAAATTGACAACCATGGTCACCATTTTAATTGTGCAGATTGATGTACATCCGGACTATCCACCATCCCTTTAATCTTCATATATTTAATATTCATTTATTGTAAACACATTTAAATAGCGCTACTGAAGTGTTCAGTTTGAACAATCAGATTACAAACGGATTTCACAACACTGGATCATAAAATGTTTTCTTTCTTTTGTTTTAACTGCTTTTCTGCATTTCTGAGATGATTTCCCTGGAAACTAATCTAATAAGAATCAAGCACGCTAAATAAATAATCATGCTTTAGAAAGCAATAAACGTAAATAAAATTATAACACCCATAAATGGTAGAAGGTATAGCAGTAATATTGGCAAACATAAAGCTCAGTGAGAAAGCCACATTATTTCCCTCTTGCGTGTTTCTAGCCCGTGGAAATTCAATTGAGAAGGTAAAGAAAGTGCATTGTAAGATGCAAATATGATAAAAGTATGAATAAAGTTAATATGAGCATAACAACGGAAACAAAATTAATTATTGAAACGAGAAAAATAGCAAGATATACTGTATGTTTAGAACAATAATGAAACCATATCAACATCATTTAATCTTTCTAATTTGTTTAAGCAAGAAACAAAATAATGTTTTTATGCAAAATGAGTACAAGAGAGCAGTCATACCATGTGAGTTTTTTTATGTTGTGGCTTTAAAAGTTTTGTTCTACGTGGTTTCCTTGGTACAGGTGCTAGAAAACAGACCAAAGATACATGATAGCCTACTATCAAATTATAGTATCTATAAAATATTTGATATGCTTTCAAGGTTTTAATCTTCTTATCCAATCCAAAGTTTAGTTACCTTTCGCTGGTATCTGTGGTGCTGATACGGGTGTAGTAGTGTAGTGTAGTGAAGTGATGTCTCTGAACTCTGGTTTGTGTCTTTTCTCCTTTCTGTGCATCGCAGGGGAGGCGCTGGCCACACTGGTTACTGTTTCTCCAGAGCTGGATATATTAAACAAAGATCATTTGTGATCACGTGCAGTCACATATAACTCACAACAGTGTTAAATCATAATGTACACAAAAGGTTTACCTATTTTCTGGGCACTTTACTAGGTAATAACTGGCTGGAAGGAGAATCAAATATGCAAAACAAAACAAACAAACATCAGCATGTCACACAATTTGAATAATTTATAGAAATAATTCGGTGTACAGTCTGTAGGATTAACGCTCACCTTGTAGTCTTCGTTTTTGCTGCAGATGCTGACATGTGATAGTCATGGCAAAAACAAATATACAAACGAGTCCAATGGAACAGATGAGCACCGTACACAAGTATAAATCTGAGAGAGGGAACATAACAACAGAACTTCATGAAACACCTGCAGTAAACATTCCTTACAAGTCATTTTTAAGTATGTTTAGTCCCAAATACTTTCTGCCTATTAACCCGTTCTTTAATAATGTGGAAATTCTGTGAAGTGTTATGAGATGAGAAAGATTTTTTTATTCCAATAAAACCTTCAGCCGAGCAGATCAGAGAAATAAGGCAAACACTGGGAGAACAATTCGTTTTACACGGATTGGTTTATACTGGTTGAATTTGGTCTTAAGGAGGATATGTTACACACTCGCCAAAAGCTGTCTAACAATCAAAACCCAGACTGCAATGAACCACATCTAAACTATATTGAGGTAGAATCATACCTTCAAACATACGCCATATGACATCAGTTGTTCTTGTGCTTGGTAAATGATGTACTGAAAACAAAAGAGACAGAAAAAAATGTAATGCCATTTTATAATAATTCATTTAAGCAGTACCATATGTGTTATAAATAATAATGTACACACATATTGATAGGATCAAACGGGAAATATACTAAATGATATTTATTTATTTTAACATATTGCATACATTTGGCTGGTGGCTGAAGTTGTATTCTGTGCAGGGCTGTGCTTGATGAGGCTTCAATAAGACCAAGCAAGGACGTTGTGTTAAAGAGGAAGTTATGTCAAAGGCCTCTGAAAATACTTAACCTTTCACCCTGACAAATGAGGGTTTCATAATTCTACATCACAAAAGCTTTTTTTATTTAAGGAAATTGTTGCGTTAATTTCTTCAAAACCGTTTTATTTTTATAAATAAAAAACGTTTTTTTAAATAATTTAAAAGCTACATTTAGCATTATAAGTCAATTGAACTTAATTATATTGAATTGATTAAAAAGTAAGTTGTTATATATAACTAGATTTTTTTATTTACTTTTAAGGAAGTTTTTCTTATTTCATGTTAAGCATTTATTACTACATTTTAAAATCAAAAGTTGAATCTGCTGATGCAGAGTAAAATCCATTTGCCATTAACTAACATTAACAAATATTTATAAATGCTGAAAAACAAACATTTAAAAAACGTATTAGTTTAAAAACAAACATGTTAGATAATGCATTCAATGCAAATAAAGTATCGCTAATATTATAAAATGTTATTAAAATCCACATTACTGTAAGTATATAAAATGTGTATTTATAATGTTCATATACAAACAACACAAGCATCCGTCAACATCACAATAAAGTATTAATTCTCAGTTTTTTCACCCATCTCTCTATCTTCTGGACCCTATAGGTGTTCGTCTCTGTTCATGTGTACTTCATTAGTGCTTTAAATGCCGACTAGAGGAGCTTGAGGCCACGACTGTGTCCACAGCAGGTATAGAGTTACACATCTGATCTACATTTTCTGTTTGAAGTTAAAGGCGTTCTATAAAAGCCCTGCTAAACTGAAAGCTTCAGCACATTTTCAGATCTGCAGCAGGACTGCAGAAGCATTGTGCAATAATGCTGGAGAAGAAAGTGCACAATAAATCTTATGGCAAATGCAGGCGGGTGGAGTTTGAGAAGGGATTCGTGTACAGTATGTTTGAGTGCTGCTTTTGTTTTGGAAAAACATGAAGTCATTTGCTGGCTGACCTCGTGGTTGTAGAGATGGTTGAAGTGGTTAACCCTGCTCTGTGGTCTTGATTTGCTTTGTGTTTATAGCTTATTTCAGCTTGTTGACATTGTTTTGTTGTATCTTTGCGAGACAAATTTCCCAGTCTGAATAAACCTACGACCTCTGTTTCCTTATTGCTTCTTGTTGGTTTCCACTCTCACTTTACAGCATCTATCTCCTCTTTAGACACACTTCTTGCAAACTGAATTTTACTTTCATCCTTTTGAATATAGTTTTTATGATCAGCTAAAAATCTTTTTTAGTCAAATGGACTAAATGAGCTACATCATTTCTGGTTTAAACTCTGCAGCGCTACGTTTAGTGGACGTAACAAATACTTCTTTGTTCTCTTTATTCTTGAGAGCATCAGACTTTTGCCGTTCGTTTATCAGGCCAATGTATAATCCAATGGATTCAGACACATTTGGGATCTCTCACTGTCCGCACATCACAGGAAAGCTCACAGTTCAGCCAGAGTAAATGTTTTCAATTGTATTCTTGCCAAGTTGCTTACTCTGTCCCCCGGCATGTCCAGTTACTCTTGTTAACAGCCTCATGGTCTGTTTGTGTTGGCACAAAAAACATTTATAGTAAAAATGATGTGCACACAATCTTAAAAATTAAGGTGCTTCACAATGCCAAATAAGAACCTTTTTTCTGTCCACATGGTTCCATAAAGAACCTTTAACATCTGAAAAACCTTTCTGTGTCACAAAAAGGTTCTTTGTAGTTCTTCAGATTATAAAAAGAGGTAAGAAAGAGAAGGTTCCTAAAAGAACCATTGACTGAGTGGTTCGATGTGAACCCCAAAAAGGTTCTTCTATGGCATCACTATAAGCACCCTTATTTTTAAGAGTGTATGTGAAGGGTGGAACTGGGAGACTTACTGCATCAAACTACAACGTGAAAAATACGAGTTTATGCTTCATTCTCGCATCGATTAGTTTCAGTTTAATTGACCATTTTGATTCTGGCTTTAGGCAGTTGGCATTTATTTATGTTAACATCTCAATCTGACAGTGACTCTTTTGTGATGTTCTGAAAAGGCAGACCATCCCCTCAGTGAAAGAGGTTTAGAAATATCAAACAATGAATTGGAATTGACCCTGTGCTGGGTGAACTGAAGGATTAGTGAACTGAAGGAAACAGCTGTTGTGTGGTTAGCCCTGACCGTGGCAAGACATTATTCTTTCACCCCATCCAATTCCACCACAATGATCACTGGCGCAAGCGAAGAGGACCTGAATTTAACATTGCATTTTACAATCCGACACTCTGTATTGATGACAAACTTTCAACAGCATGTTTCATAAAAAAAAAAATTATTCTATCTCGTAGGGATAGTTCACCTAAAAATAAAGTCTGGTTATTTATTCACCCTCATGTCATTCCAATCCTGGATTACTTTTTTCTTCTTCTGCAGAACACAAAGGAAGATATTTTGAAGTACGTTGATAACCAAACAACACCATTGTATGGATATAAAACAACTAAGAGATTTCTCAGAATATCTTATTTTGTGTTTCACAGAAGAAAAAGAGTCATATACAGCAGTGGGTCTCAAACTGGGGGTCCCAAGATGGATCCAGGGGGGCACAGATTTTGTGGCATTTTATGAAATTTATTATAGGTTTATGCAACCAAACACCAGAAAAATAAGACCACCAACCACAAAGCCATGATGTTCCAGCATTGAATAACTGAATAACTTTTTTGTTTATTTAAAATTCTAAGTTTGAGGCTTTGTTTAGGGGGCCGCAAAGCAATGCACTCTACACATAGCGGGTCTTACAACTAAAAACTGAACAGGATTTGAAGCACATCATAAATAAAGGATAACAGAGTTATTTTGTGTAAGCTTTGACTATATCTTTTTCATATATTGATTAAAATAATCACCACGGTTACCTCGTAATTCCACACTCCCCGTTCCATTTGCAGAGACCCTCCATTTGTTTCTGTGCTTCCGTATTTCCTGCACTTTGCACGTGTAGTTGCCTCCATCCTCTGTGGTCACATTCAAGATCATCAGACGGAAGATCTTGCCATCCATCTCCTCCCAAAGAAGAAATTTGGTCTGAGGAAAGCGTTTGCTGTAGTTGCCGTAATACTTGGCTTTCTTCATGCCCATCCGGACCACGAGTTGTTCGTCTTCAGGGGTGGGCAGGTAGAGCCAGCGGAGCACCAGCAGACTGCTGCTTCTCTTCTTTTGAGATACCAAACAGGACAGCGTGATGTTGTTTCCTTCCATACACATGCTGACAGGCCCAGGGGTGATGGTCACATTTAAAGCAGTGGTCAGCTCTGGAAAAACATGGATTTGAAGGAATTATGGAAAAGTACTATCTGGTGAAGAAATGTACAGTAAATACAGATATAATAGATAGATATGATTCTGGGATATCCATGTGTAATATGGTATTATTATAATTAATACAATTTTAATTAATAAATAAACTACTAAATAGTTCTGTTATTTGCAAAAATATATCAGACAAAAAATAAAAACATATAATGGGATTTTTTTTAAATCTTCTATTGAGGACATTCTGTCTGAGCTCTTGAATATAAGGTATTATTTTTCTAAGCAACAAAAAAAAGTTGTTTTCTTTTGAGCGTCGTTGTAGATTTTCTTCTTTCTGGCCTAAACCATGACCCCTAAAGGGTGTAAAATATCTGGATGCATCTGGGCTCAATATGCCCCGACAAACAGAAACTACAGGTGGAAAACATTTGTCTGCCTTCTCGAACCACAGCTGGAGCAGGGAACACGACAGGAAGATTGTATCCAGCTGTTGAAAGCTTTTGTCGTGTTTATGTTTTGTCCCACGGGGGCTCAGACGGGCTCTTTCAGTGCAGAAACCACATCACAAGAGTTCAAAGATTTAAACATAAACACAAAACCCCCGAAATAATAATGCAGAATCGAATGTGATGTCTCGAATCTGATACTCCAAAAACTCAAAATGCAGACTGATATAATATACAATATATGTTTTTGCACTGAACAAAATGTAATTTAGGTTTAAAAGAAAGACATTTTATTTATCTTGCATGCAAGATTAGTTATGCACATAAATTTAGCAGTTCCATATAACAAACCTTGACTTTAAGTAGACGTCTCAACAACTTTCTGGCTCACCATTACCTCATCCTCTAGCCCCCTCCTCCCCTAACAGGTAATTTTTTTCCTGTTTGCATATATTACAGATAAACATATAAAGTCTTACCTCCAATAAGAGCCCTAGTCAGGAGAACTATCACAACAGTGGAGAGATTCATTCTGTCGACTCGGAGGCTCCATAAACCCAACTAAACGTCAAGAAAAGCAAGAGTGGCTGGGATTTTCTCTCTCTTTCTCTCTCTGTGTGTAATATGAAACAGTGCATGCTCTGTTCCCGGTTAGAAACACCCCTCTCTCTCAATCTCTCTTTTTCTCTCTGTCCTGTAATCGCTCCCCCTGCCAGTGAAAAGTACGTAGGAAATGTCATTTCCTGAGAGAACCTTTGGAAGCAGCACAAATTTCCAGCTGGACCTACAGAATACGAAAGTAGGAACAGCGGTCAAGTCAGCTTTGATAACAAATGCAGACAGTGGTCTGTCTTTTCACAAAGTCTCTCTGTTCCAGGAACCCTTAGCACACAAGCTATTTTTAAGTCACTGTGGGTTGAAGAAAGGTTTGGAAGTGAAAATCGTTTTTTGTTTGTAAAATTTGATTTGTTATTTGTTTATATTCTGCATTTGAATGACATGAATGGAGCAAACAGAGAAAACACTTTTTAAAAATCATATAGTGACGATACTCCGTTAAGAAGAAAAAACACATATCTTCAACCACATATTTCAAGTCTAAAGTCATTCAATAGTTTTGTGTTAGACAGACCAACATTGAAGCTATTGTTTATTTACAGTACAATTTTCCACTGTCAGATTATTTATTCGGTGAGTTAAACTCAATCAACCGGTTCACTGAAAAGAACATTTGTTTACAAATCAAACTCATGCAGAACTCAAATCCATCTCACTAAAGGTCAAAATATTTTTCAACAGAAAGAAATAAAAATAGCCTACATGCAGGCTTGGAGTTGCAGTTAACAAATGACAGAATCCTTTGGTAATTCTGGAGTTGTGATGTTTTTTTTATGTCTTCAGCACATACGACTGTTCACTCTTAGCGGTTTGAAGCATATAATGGTTTATTGGGCAGAGTAATGTGCTGAGCTGGTGGTTTGTCTGACTGAGGGCTGTTTCCAAGAGGAGTTGAATTACAAAATGTGCTTATATATAGAAACTATAGACTATAAAACCTGTGCCAATGAGATGCTTTAGCCTTTGTCTGTAACTTGGTATTGTTGGAATGCATGAAAGATTAATTAAAGCAATAGTTCAGCCAAAAATGAAAATTCTGTCATCAGTTACTTGTCATTTACTAATGGTTAGAGACTCGGACTTGTAACACAAACGTTGCCGGTTCGAGCCTCAGTACCAGGAGGCATTATAGGTGGGGGGAGTGAATGATCAGCGCTCTCCTCCATCTTCAATACCACGGCTGAGGTGAGACCCTTGAGCAAGGCACCGTTCCCCCTAACTGCTCCCCAGGCGTGAGTGTTCACGGTGTGTGTTACTCACTGCTGTGTGTGTGCACTTGAATGGGTTAAATTCAGAGCACAAATTCCGAGAACGGAACATCGTACTTGGCCTCACGTCACGTCATTTCAAACCTGTAATCTTTTTCTACTTATGCGGAACACAAAATAAGATATTTTGAAGAATGTTGGTAATCGAACAACAGCGGTACCCATTTACTTGGTTTTATGTCTGAAAGATCTGATCAGATCCAAATGATCTATCAGATCTATCAAATGGAGTTTTCGGCAGTATGGTATCATTTGGATCAGATCTATCATGTCGATACAATAGAAGTCATTGGGTCCCGCCATTGTTCAGTTACCAACATTCTTCTAAATATGTTTTTTGTATTCTGTATAACAATGACAGCCATACAGGTTTGAAATGACAAGAGGGGAATAATGATTAAATAATTTTTAGGTGAACTATCACTTCAAATGAAGATACATATGGAACTATTGGAACAGTCAGCTGTTACATAAATTGAGATAATTGCCAATTTTACAGCTCGTTGGTCACATGGTTAGTCTCAGCTTTTCATACCTAAAACAACATAAAGCTTATGTTTAAGTTTGTATAGCTTATGGTTATGTATGCGTATTTTGTTCAGAATTTGTGTTTGTCTCAAACCAATCAGAAAAGAAAAAGAAACAGAACTGTATTTCATATCAAATTCAAAATTACTTTTGTATAAAAATGTATGGGGCATTCATCACTCAGATCAAATTACTCATACTGTGCCATACAATACATACTGCAGAAATAGTGAGGTTGTAACAGTGCTATACTATTTATGCTATAGCATGGCCTTTATAATACCTTATGAATTTTTCAAACACTCAACTTTTTAGTTTTCTAAGTTTCTCTTTTAAGTGTACTGTTTTTGTTTTCATCTTTTCTAATGAAGCAGTTAATTGTGCCAGAGAAACTCAATTCATTGTCAAATAATCATATGCAACATTCATCCCTGCTATCAGGGCTCTACACTGACTCCATGTGGCTACAACACAGAAAGTGCCAACGTCAGCTCCAATGGAACAAACCTTTGAAAACTAAACTATGCATTTGCCAATATGAAATAAATGTTATTGGTATCTACATAGCCTTTTATTTGTGTTATTAATAGTCTGGAAGCTTATATTATGGATGACATTTGTATTTATGTTAAGATGCAGTTGCTCAGGACATGTGTGTAAACAGATACGGTATGTGTCTCTATGTGTGCATGCACAATGTGGGTAACAGGTTATCATGTATTATACATGAGTTACACTGATATGTACTGTAGATAACATAAGATGCACTGATCCTTTCACTTATTCAATTACAGTTTAAGACATTGGCCACCCGCAGATCTGACTCCTGCAGCGAAATCATGCATTTCATATCAGCGTAGATTAAAAGAGCTCATGGAGAGAAGCTCTCAGTCAATCAGTAAGAGGCTTGTTAATGTAATACACCAGTCAGCGGGAGAGACGGCACAGTAATACTGTACAGGCATTGCATCAACCATATCTTAAAGGGGCAGTTTACCCCCAAAATAAACATTTGGTCATCGTTTATTTACAAGGCAACTGTATATTTTTCATGTATAAAAAATTAATTTACAGAATATTCAGAGATAAAATTATATAAAGAAAACATGTTGATTTTAATATAAAATAAATAACTCAAGTAATATTTATAAAATATTTTCTGTGTATTAAATTAATAAAATAATATTTATCTCCCCAGATTTTGTTTATTCTCTACCCAATTTTGGAATATTAGAGAAACATTTTCAATTCAATTAAAACACATTAACATAACATATAAACATATTATTAGCGCTCTGATGGAGCTCCCCTGGTGTCCACAGACCCCAGTTGTTAGTTAACAGCCCAGATCCTGCACACATAAGAACTTCTGAGTCCAGTCTCTCTACTGGTATGGTCAGTGTATCTCAGAGTCGGAGTTGAGGATCAGGGGAAATCAAAGCAAATGCTCTCTCATATCTCTGGTATATGTACCATCTCTTGAGGGGACTCTTGTTAAATTCATTTGGGCCACTCGCAAGAAACAAAGCAACGCAAAGACATCCTTCTGTTAAATCACTTGCTCGGTTTGTTTGTTTATTGGCTCTGCCATCACTGCAAATTATTCGCAGTTAATTGGTTTTATAATTATACCATTGGATATGGGGAGGACAGCATTGTGGCACTCTAAAAAAGACCCGGCATAAAATTCTGACTATTTAATGACCTTGATTATTTACATTTAATAGCCTGTTGACTTCCCCCAACCTCACACTATTAGTAAACCAGTATCAGTCAACTATAATGTACATTTCTGTCAATATAACTACTCAGAATTAATTATTTCAACACTCAATGCTAGTTTGACACAACATAGGATTTTTTTTTATTTTAACAATGGTTCTTAGATTAGAACCAGTAAAAATCAGACCCAGTGAATGAGTATTTTTAAAAAGGCTTATAATTGAACTGAAATAAGATTAAAAAGACAGTTAGGAATTCATCATAGTTCATTTTCTTCTAAAAGCACAATAACCAAGAAGATCTATTGACATTTTAATTCCAATGACTGTGAAGTTTTAATAAAAAGAGACAAAGCAAGCCCCTCAGGAGGGAGTAATTTAGCTCAAGCTTTATTCAGATGGAGGCGGTGCCTGATTAAGTCATAGACCAGCTAATATCCCTGACACAATCAATATCCCAGAACATTACAGTCACCATAAGAAGGGCTATGCGTTATTTTCTCTCGGTGGCATTTTGTAAATGAGGCGGGGAGCAGTGACATAACTCTAATATTTGATAGCTTAAATACTCTCAGTTCCACTGTGATAATTACACAGACGATACAAACACACAACAGCCTCTGCAGGAACCTGCCAGCACACTGTCACTTAAATCTCAACTGATTCTAAGACCTTCATAAGGATGATCTTCTACAGAATTCATTTCATTAGCATTACGTGGATTTAAAGCAATGAAGCTTTTTAAAGCTTTCCCAGACAGATCTTAGATTTAACCTTAGTTAAATTAGGACATTTTTACATTTGTTTACTGGTATGCATCTTTAGACAAATCAAAGATATTTTGTAGATAATGTCAGTGGTTTTTGTTTTCGTGTAAGACAGCTCAAACATGCATTTAACTTAAGCCATGTTTGAGCTCTATAGTGAGTCTTACTTTTCTCGGAAGGCCGCATTCCAAAAGTATAAAACTGAATGTTCATCCAGTACGCTGGGTGGCGGCATTCAGCTTTAAACTCGGTGCTTCAGTACGTTTTACCGAAGAAGACGTTTAGACTTAAAAATAAAATGCCGAATCTTTTGACTTTCAACCTGCGTTTCAAATTGGCCATTATAACAGTGGCGTGAAAGTGTATATTTTAGTTATGTGAAAACTGTTAAATTATCTGCAGAGATTACCGGTCATTTTAATGTTAACACTAGGCGAATAGTCTATATTGCTCAATGTGTACCCATTCATATGGGCTAAGCCCTTTTATGTCTACAACGTCCCACTGTTGGGATATAAAGAAATAATATAAGTAATATTTTTTACAAACTTGTTATGGCTGTTCTCGTGATGTCTGTGCCATATAGTAACTTGGTGCAGCGGTCCCAGCGGCTGGCGCTCGTCAATGTCAGAAAGATGACCAATCAAATGAGAAAGACAGAGTTTACGCAACTCCAGCCAATGAAATTACAGAGGCCAAGCAGAATGTCAGCCAATCAGAATGAAGAATACCGAACTTCAGCCAATCGGCAGGCGGGCGCGTAACGGAATATGTAAAATAGGACCAGGCTTTCCTTAGAGAAGAGAAAGAGCCGCTTGAGTAGTGTTATCAGAGAATGTAAACATTGAACTATACTAAGCGCTTATGACTTTCACTGTGTGTGTGTGTGTGTTATGACTGTGTGTGTGTGTGTGTGTGTATGAAAATATAACCAAAGCTTCAAAAACAGCCAAAGAAATTGGTCGCTCTAAACTTTACATATGCATGAAATATATTAGTGTTTTTTCGCGTATTCATTTTCTTATAGACATGCTCATATGTTGGTGTTTTGATATATTTTAAAATATATGATGTAAATGATTATTATTTGGTACTGGAAAAAATCAGAGATACGTCGGCACGCCAGTTGCCGAGGCACCCACTTTGGGAACCACTGACCTAGTGTATTATGACACCAAACAGTGTAACTTGGAAAAGTATTCCCAAACACTCTCCCCTTCTACTATTGGTCTGAAAAAATACGGCATTCAAGGCACACATTCAAATCCATGCAAAGCGAACAATCTTCTCCTGACCACTACATATGGAAAGCAAATATATTTATATAACCAGTAAGAAAAAAAAATATATATATATAATTACGTATTAATTATCAATATGACATCAAGTAAATAGATGAAAATATTAAGTAATGTTTGGACAGTTACATACAAAGCTTTCAAGTAGGGCTGTCAAACAATTAAATCACAATTATTATTAGGTTTACATAATATATGTCTGTGTACTGTCATATTAATTTTGTATTCATACAAACATACACATACATGTATTTATTTATATTTACTAATAATTAAAATGATATATTTATGTTTATAACTTTTTTATTATATTTACATTTATGCATTTGGCAGACGCTTTAAGCGACTTACATTGCATTTTCCTATACATTTGTTTCTAAGTATGCGCAATCCCCTGGGATCGAACCCACAATGATTGTTAACACCATGCTCTTACTACTGAGCTACAGGAAAGCAAAATGAATATGCACAGTACACAGACACAGACACTTATTATTATGTAATCAAAAACTTTTATTCTGGATGTGATTAATCGTTTGACTGACTTTGACTTTAGAGCTTTGTTTTTAGTGTGTAGTTTTAAAGTAACCAAGAACATGCACTGTCTGGGATGTTAACATACAAATGGCCTTTTCTCTGCATACAAAACTGCAAAAGTATTTTAACATCATTGAAATGACACACTTCATGTTTAACATGATTCTTTTGTTTAAAAGAAAATCCAAGGCTTTGTAGCTTCAAATGACTGAAGTGAATGGAGCTTGATTTTATAAATGATTTTAAAAATTTAAATTTGCCTTGGTAAGAACGGATTCTTGGCAACAACTTTGCATTTGCGGCTGTGTAATAATAATCCAAGAGTATATTAAAATAAAACCGTTATCTTGTTCCTGATAAAGCATTAAGAAATATTTGACAATTAGAATCTCCGTAATTGCAGTATGATCCCATAAATGTCAGTAGGAGAGATTCACAGGGGGAATTACCAGTGCTGGGAAGAGACCCTTCAAACCTGATGTGGGGTTCAGCACCTATCTGATCTCTTAAAACCAGACATGTAATATAATCACAGCTTTTACAAGAGTGCTCGGGCCTCTCAGCTTTTGGGGGACCTCTTCAAACTACACAGGGTCTACAAAACAATATTTGGCAACATGCTAAAGTATGTATATAAGCAACAATTTTTTTTAAATTTAAATTTAGACTTTAGTGTCTTCTCTAAAGTTAGAAAAAGACACATAGGTTTCGTTGAGGGTAATGAACAGAGGTATGCTTTGCTCAGTTTTAACTTGTGCTATAAACTACAGCTGAAAGTCTGGTGGTGAGGCAGAGGTCAATCTGCCCAGAGGGTGAGAGAGGCTCTAATGGCTCTGACAGAAGCTTAGCAACAGAGCTCTAAAGTAGAGCGAGGGCGGCCCTGTCACATTTGTGATTGTCGATCACCTTTACACACCAAACTCTCTCCTGCAGCCAAGACTCCTGGGAAAGAGTTTGCTGCATCCATGTCCTATTATAGCATTGCCCGGCTGCAGAGTTAAGACTGGCATGAGACAGCTCCACATCAAGGAAAATGAAAAGAGCTAGTTTAAAGAATTATTATTTATTGCTGCTTATTTAGATAATTGTAAACAGAGATATGTAGTTTATAAAAAAGTTTTGGTGTTATAAGAGCTTTAATAACTGATACACGAGGGTGACAGCAAAAGTTTTTAAATAAAGCGTCATAAACATTATGTGGGACATAATGTACACAAAAATGATAAAGACAATATTTGATATATTTATTAACTCTTAAAATCCCAAGGAGTGTTTCGATGTCAGCTGTTGACAAGGCTCAGGAATGTCTCATCTAAACTAAGTGGCTGAAGCAACAAGCTATTTTTACTCTAGGCACATGTTCATCTGGTTAGATACTTGTTATCCCACACAACAACTCCACAAGAGCATATATGTTGTGGCCCAAATGGCTGGTCTTTTTAAAAATGGCATCATAAACTTCAATGATGCTCTAAGATAATATTGGCTTCTAAGGCCTGGCAGACCACAATGGAACTAGAGGCTTGTTTGTTTGGTTTTTTTCAGCAGCTTGACATTTGACACCATTCGGTTATTCCAATACATGTGCTGTCTCAAGCCATCATCTCTGCTCCATGCCACAGTAAGTCTTTGATGCTTTGATGCAGAGATCTGTGCACAAAGTGCCTTTTACTTCAACATCTTTTTACTTCCCACAAAAGCTGTTGCAGAAGCACAGCATGATTTTTTTGTAGCTGTTTGAAACATAGTATGCTACGGATAAGCAATGGCTTTATTCTGAAGCATGAGAAATACTTTCTCACCTACAAAAATGAGATATAAGAGCAAAAGGTAAGTGAGATACTTGTATTTAGAAACTTGATACTTGAGTTATTTTGATATATTTTAAGTTGCTTAGCTGGTGTGTAAAATTTCTGAAAACCTGTCAGTTTGAATTAATGAAAAATTGGAGGGGAAAGCAAAAATGTATTATTATTATGTTTATAGAAATGAGACCAAACAACGGACTATTTTGATTTTCTTATTATTTGTAGACATTAAAACCTTTAATATTTTCTATTCTACTGAAACTATGATGCCTATAAAGTTTTTATAAGATAATAAAGCATACAATATTCATAAGTATACAACATTAGCCTATATGCAATTTCCAAATCAGACCCAAACAAATGCCTTATTTTACTTCATTGCAACAATACAAATATTTATACTTTTATTTATAAGTTTAACAATTGTTTGTTATCTCATTAACAAAACAACACATTGGTTCTATCTTTAGATTTTAATTAATATTCTGTCTATCTTTGCCATTTAATAACATTTTCAACATTATTTTGTATATTATTTGACCACTTTTAGTTGCTTAATAAGCAATGCTAAGAACAAATATTGTATATAGAAGATGTTAATACATTACTATTACAGTTTACAGTTAACCAAAGTTATATTCAGAGAGATATCTACGGACTTTATTGCATCATTTTATCTACTTTTGCATTTTAAACCGAATCCACAATTATGTGGGGGAGATATTTTTAGACAAGAGAAACATTTGTCATTACATGTACTGTGTTGCATTGAGCATCATAAAAACTTTTTAAAAATACTTATTTAATCTTTGAGCTTCAATTTGTACACTTATAAAAAATGATTACTAGTATTACAATATTATCATACACCTGTGTATAACCTAAAATGTTTGATGGTATATAGGGCTTATTACCAAAGTATGACATGTATTTCTTCATAAATTAATTTATGGATATATGCAAAGGACACAAAAAACTAAACTTTATAAATAAAGTCTGATAGCCACGTGCAGGTAATTCCAGTGGGAGATTTTAGCATGCAAGTAAGTGCCACATAAGTGGAATGGGAAGCGTCTTCCTTCCTAAATATATTTCATGTGATATAGTCTTCAAGGGAAAGGTGTGTCTCAACTCACGAATGATCAGACTTAAAGGTCAAAGACTTTCAGCCAAAGACCAACATATGAGACAACGGAATCCAATACTCTGAATTTTATATTTAAATTTAAGATATTAAAATGAATCTACAAATGCAGTTTTTTACTTGAGAACCTAAACCTGCTGTAAAGTGTACGCTTATGACTACGCGTATGAACACCAAATCAGCGCCAACAGAATTACAAATGCAAAATATTTCATAATAACATACAGAAAATGTAAATAAATTTGAGCGACTGGCTTTGTCTCTGCCCAACGGATACCAATCTCCTTCTGCTTCTCTTGCAGGAAAGGAAAGCATTTGAATCACCTTTTAGAAGGTGAACTGCTTAAATGCAAGACACTCTGCGTCAGCCATCTCAGAGACTGACAGGGACAGCTGTGCCCTGTCCATGGGAGTGTGCGCTTGAAATGAACTCCCTGGAAAAGCTCCACACAGGGCGAGGAAGCATGCAGGGTCACCACAAATTCTCGGATGGCTTCAGTGACACATCCAGCAGTTGCAGCTTCATGGACGAAACGGACAGAGAAGTGAGCAACCTCACTGATCGTGCCTTCAGGAGCCTATGCATCGGAGAAGAGGCTATTTACAATGACAATGAATTCTCTTCTTCTCCTACGGAGCACCACAAGGCGTTTGCGGAGGAGCAGCAGCAGAAGATGGTTATTCAGATGTCCTCCCAGGCTGAATGTTCGTACGGCGTTCTGCAGCACGGGGAGGTGGGTGAGCAGTCTGAGAAGGCCTCGACATTCCAGCATTCCTATGTGGATGTAACCCATCAGGAGCAGGTTTCTAAAGCAGGAAGCTTGTCTTATATGAACAATGGATCCAAGGAGTTGACATGGCAGCAGAGCAGAAGCGCATCAAGGGTTTCTTCGCTGATCAAAGCATTTAGTTCGGGGGAGTGTTACCAGGACAGTGGGACTTCTGATGTTATCTTGGCAAGAGACAAGTCTAAGGATCTCGGACATGAATCATGGGACAAATCGGCTCTGTTGAGCATCCAAAGAGAGTTTTCCGAGTTCTCTTCAGGATACCATCAGAATTTCAAGTCAGGCCCCTTTCAGACCTACAGAAACCATTTTTACACATCAGATGTGGCCGCTGCTGTTGCCCAGATGGACACGAAGGTCCTTATGAAATCTCCGAAAAGTAACTTCAAGTCATTGAACTCCACAAACTGTTTTTTTCACAGTGAATTCAGCCCCTTTCAGTTATGGGAGGAGTACAACAGGGCTCCCTTCGAAAGTACGAATGCATCAGGGTTTATATCCGCTATTGACTTCCCAAGATGGTACGATTCTCCCATGTACAAAGAGCTAAAAGATACCCACAAGCTTCCAAACAACGAAAACAGGCGCTTCAATCAGAGACAAACTCAGGACGTTGCCCACAGTCAGCGCTCCAGGTCCACGGTAATCCAAAAAGCTTTTGCCATCGAAAAAAGATGCGAATCTGAGATGGCTTCAAACTGTCCACCCTGGAAGAAAGGGATTAATTTTGTAAAGAGCAAACTTCCAAGTAACCGGCCCTCCACGGTATCACCAACGTATGAGAAAACATGTAGGCCTGATTCTAGTTTGTTTGTTAATAGCAAGGTTTTATATGAGATTCAACACAAAGTAGAGAAAGTGGTCGACAGTGCAAAGCCTAGCAGCGTGACACCATTCAACATCACTCAACTTCTTACACCTGTGATTCACACTAGACAAGAAACAGAGACATCTGAAATCCTGCAATTTGCACACACTCCCTCCATCTCTGATTATTCATCTCAGGTTGAAACTGACCCAAAAAAACCTCTCTCGGATGCAAAACATCTGCGTGACAGCTACAAATCCAGAGCGTCAAGTTTGCTCTTCAACCTGAAAGACAATCGAAAACGGGTTAAAAACACATACAGTCCCACTAAATTTAAAGGGTTGGAGGTTACAGATCGAAACAAGAACCCCTTAAATTTGGAGGGACGAGAATCCAGATTTTCAGATATTCTTGCGTGCCAAGAAACTTCTCAAGATAATTTTATTGAAATGGACACATGGGCTACTGGTAACCCAAAAGAGCCAAGCTTATCACCCATCACGCCTAAAAGTGGCGTTGATGCTCTTTTACCATATGATAATTCAACAATAACTTCACCTCAAATTCAGGATGGAGACGTCAAGTTCTTCCATGGAAGTTCACAAGGTCATTTTCTCAGCACAGATCTGCTGACTAACACAGAAACTACGCAGCATGAGCTCTCATCGCACAACCTTTCAACACAGGATAAAAGCTCTCTGACTACAGAAGGTCAATTTAAAGACCTCAACATTACTGTTAGTCCTACCAGACCAGAAATAGCAAATGTGCTTCCAAAGACGCACCCACACTCTCTGCCTGCTCAGACTTCAGAGCAACAGAGACAAGACCCGAGCAATAATGCAGGTCAGAATGACCCAAAACAAAGACAGGACTTTGCAAAGAAAATGCATTTCGAGTACAGCCAAAATGAAATGGTTAAAGAAAGAAGTCAGTGGCAACAGACTGGTTCTGTAAATTCCACAGATGGGGAAACATTAATTCATGATGGCAGATGTGAAACACGGCTTTTTAGGGGAGAAATAGCAGCACTGATTGAAATGGACAAACAGAGAAAAGCTATCGCCAAGCAGTACTTGCCCACTACCAACAACAGGTATTCTGTCCGGAAGGAAACGTACATGCAAAAGGTAAATGAAGACATAAAACTCGGTCGACTTGTAAAGGAAGAAGAGAAAGAGGTTAAGGAAGGCACAATGTCATTCAGGAAAACTCCTTACAGTGATACCGCTGTACATAACAACCCATTAAACACACCAGGAGTGCCCCAAAACAACCACCAGAACAAAAGATTATCTCCACCGAAGGAGCAACGGGTCAATAGTGGCTCACAAAACTACACTGCCAAGAATGAACTTGCAAAAGAAATACAGCATTCAGAAAGAGTTGCAGAGCAATGCGCTTCTTCTAACAGCATGCCAACACAAAAGACATCTCTGTATGGACCTTCAGAAGAGAAAAAAGGTCAAAATAATGGAGAATTGTTGTCTTATCAGCAATACAGGTATGGGGCAAACAAACAGTGGCTCACGACATCTGCAAATGAAAATAGGCATATTGAAGACAATGTATGTACATCCCAGATACTGGAACCAAACGGCACCAAGGCTTATAAAATACCCAGTACGGTGTCAAATACACAACAGAGCACACAGAACACAACAACAGTGAGCCAAAACACAGATCGTGCATCAAATCCGGCTTTACGGGAAACAGATTCAGTCAAACACTCTGAACAAAACAATCCTTGTGTACTATCTAATAGAGAAGAGAGGTTGAGCATCAATGATATTCTTACCATAAGAGATATAGAGCAAGCAAGGAGAATGAGGGAAAATACTTCAGCTGGTGATCTGGCTAGATCTGAAAACCCGCAAAATCAAATGAAACCTGACACAGCTGAGGAGAAACTAACCAGAACAGAGGTGATAAAAGAGAAAGAAGCTAAGAGCAACATAGTATCAGACCATGCAGCACCTGGATATCTAAGAAAAAATGTCCCCAACCTACATGAAGGGCCAGCAAACATTAACACAGAGAGAAAATACAAACTGATGAGCAAAAACAGTGACAGGGTCACAACAAGAGCACTTTCTCACAAGGAAAGAATCCAAAGCAAACAAGAAATACTGACGTCCAGATTGAAAGCACATGCTCAAAAGGAAATATCAGCCATTAAAGAAAAGGAACTTGCCAGACAAGCCCTTCTTGCAAAAAATAAACTGAGCAAGACTATAAACAATGAAACAGCACAAGATGGTCAAGAGGTTAATTTCGCCAAGAAAGAAAGCACAGCAGACAAGCTAAACCACTTGTTTCAAGACATCACTTATTCCAGTGTAACCCAACACAAAGAACTCAACAAAACACACAATGGTCATACAGTGAATGGATCTATCCCATCAAGAGAACAGCAAGATAAAGAATCAAATTTTCAAGAAGATATTCAGATTTCAGCTTTAAATTCGAAGAGTGAATGCAAAAAACAAGATTGTGCAGCAGAAAGGAAGTATGACAAACCTCCATCTGATGATATAGAGATAACCAAAGAAGCATTTGCACAAAATGAACAACTTGGAGGTGGCACTACAGTGAAAAATACCGAAAACAACCAACCAGCCAGAGCTTCAGATAACAAGCAGTTTAGTAGAAAAAGTCCAGAAGAAATAAACCGTAAGGAGCAATTTGCCATACATAGTCCTTATGTGCACACGTCATCCATGGAGACAAAATCAAACAACACTTCCCATAAACCACCTGCACTTCACTGTGAAAAACAAACAATGCAATCGGATCACACAGGAAAGGAGCTTCCAACATATCATATTGCGAATGCTGGGGAAAGCAGTCAATGTAATTACTCTGGAAAAGCTATGTCTACATCTGATAATATCAATGATGCCAAAATGAATGACAAGTCTCCACTTACAACTGGGAATCAAAGAGAAAACTGTTTGAATAAAACTTCCGATGTACAACGTGGGTATTTGGACAGAAACGCACCCAACGCGGATGAAGCTACTGTACATCATAAAAGTGGGATTACTGCTTCAGTAGAGCGGTCTAAAAATGAACTAATTCTAAATAGCTCCGGGATTCAAGTTAGTCAACTGACATCCTCATCAAATGACATTAAGTTTAAAAATGGAAATCCACCTGCTAAACTACTAAGCGAATCTGCCGACTCAAAGCGTCAAGCCAGTAAAATAAAATCAGATGATGAGCAGATTAAAAATGGAAACTATATATATGGGTCTGGGCTTAATCCACCAACATCATCCACAGAAAATACGGTGAGAAACACTGTGAGAACAAACGAACAGTTGTCACCAAGAAATACAAAGATGGTAACGCTAGAATATTTGGTTAAAGATGCAGAAGTAGCAATAAGCAAGCACAACACAACAAGCAAAAATGACGTCAAACAAAACAAAAACTCTCCAGTTAAGGCTGTTGAAACTACACCTCCAAACAAAATGCTAGAGAGTCAGCAAGAATCAGGAATAAGTATAGAATCTTCACTACAAATGGTATCACAAAATGCAAATGAAAGTCGCCAACAAACAGATGAAAATAAAAAGACTCTGCTACCAGTTACCAAAAATAAAACACACCAGTTGAACAAATTCAACGAGGTATCAAGAGATAAAAGACTTGCAGAAAGTGCCAGCAACACAGAAAAAGACTTTGCAAGACAGATAGGAACTTCAAGTAAAGAAGAAAATGAAAGAGTCCAAGAGTCTCAAAAAGTGATATCTGAAAATACGAAAAGTCCAAGTGACTCCACACCCCAAAAACAAGCAAAAGACTCAACAGAAGAAAACACTTCCACTCAACACACAGATACAACGGTAGAGATTAAAACTCAAAATAATTATATACACCCTGTTTCCAAACAGAATGCAGATTCCACAAAAGATGAATCAAATGTTCTCACACCTAGCAAACAGGAGCCCACAGAGGAACCCATAATATTCAGTATCTGTGTGTCAAGCAAAACAGAACCCGTTTCAGATGATGAACCTATAATCTACACCATTTGTGTTTTAAGTAAAACTCACACGGATGAGCAACAAGACCCAGTAAAACGTGAAGACGAGAGATCGGTGATAAGAGCTGAAGAAGATAAAAGTGTTAAAAATGACAGAGCAGAATATGTTCACGATGCAAATGAAAGTATTGGTCAAAGAGAGACTAAAGAGTCTTCAAACATTAAGACAGAAAAAGAACATATGGTTAGAAACTGTGAGCACCCTGTGACTACGCATAAACAAGAATATTGCAAACCAAGCGAGATAGGAAGTATTGGTTCATCATATGAGGACCTCTTGGCTAAATATGGACTTCCGGTCAGAAATCATGAACATACATCAAAACATCACACAGAGGATAAGAGAGAAATAAAAGAAAAGGAGTCTGACGTTTCACCCATCGAAAATGTATCGCCACCTTCACAAGAGAAACGCTCAGGAAACATACAAGTACAGCCAGTAGAATCAAGATCAGCAAGTTTAGATCAGCAAACACAACTTTTAAAGGAGAATGAAATCAAAATCAAACAACAAGCATACAGCTTAGTAAAAGACCAGCATTATGATATCCCTTCAATTACACAGTCCGAAATGACTGAACAGCAACAGATCACAGGAAACGACAAACCAAAGCTCAGTCCTTCTCCTAGAGATGGCACACTGAAACCAAAAAATACAGCAAATGCTAAACATCTTCAAGATACTGAGAATATTGAAGTATATGGGCAAAGTAGGACAAACAGTGATGTTCAGTTGAGGGATAAACAAGTTGAAGAGCAAGGGCGGAAGACAGAGAAAGTGAAAAGATTGGAAAAGACAGAGAACATTACTGACAATGTGTGTTATTTTAGAAAGTCCCCATTGAAAACTGAGGATGTGTCACTGACAGCAAAACGACAAGCAGTCACTACTGACTCAACCAACAGAGCAAAGACTGATGAAGTTTTAAAGACACCCGTCTCTAAAGCAAGTGTGACAAAGCACATCCTCAACACCAAAGCCAATGAAACTACAGGTGTTGAGCAGACAATATCTCACGCTAATGAAAAATCTCAACAGGTGAACATTGAAGACAAAAAGTCAGAACAGCTTCTGCCTCAAAACACAACCCAAAAATATGGTGCAAAACAAGATGATTGTGCAGGATTTGTGCAAAAGCAACCAGTCTCAGGCAAAGATGCCCAAATTCTGAAAAACAGAGAGAAGGAAGATTTTGTGGAGAAAAATGCACAGCCAGACCAGGGGAAAGCTGGGTTTACCATGCATAATGAGAGTACAAACAGGATGAAGATGGTTTCAAAAGATGGCGTTGCCACACATGTTAATAATTATTTGGGTAAAGTTAATAGTGTTGGTGAGGATGTGTGTTCTGTTGTAAAACACAAACATGGCTCCTTTGAAGTTCCAAAGTTTCACTCGAAGGGTATAAAAGTGTCTACAGAGGAAATGTCATCAAAACAAGATGTCTTGGTAGACAACAAAACCCAACATGAAATGACACAGAAAGAATGTTGGAGGGAAGCTGTTGGGACAGAAAACACGGCTGTTAAAGACAAGCAAAGAAATTCACCCGTGAAGAGCCCTCAAAATAAACCAGAAACCATGGATGATCTAAAACAAACTGGTGAAAAGATGCCCAAACAAAAAGACTACACTGAGAGAGAACGCCCTGAGCAAGGGCCACCTTCTCTAGGACAGGAATCGGTTGAGACACAAGCCAGTGACAAAAGGAAAGAGGACTCTGGTATGTTAGGTCCAAGTGGACATTTATATAACAAAGATGGTAATTTGAAGGTTAATAAAAACAAAAGCAGCATCACTGGAAAGAAAGAGAGAAGTTATGAGAATTTGGAGATACAACAGGCTGATCGTACTACAACAAACCAGCAGTCAGAAATAACGTTTCTGGAAACAAACGGAAACGCATGTGATGAAAAAGGATTTGCTAGTCAGCAGGGCATAAAGAGAGAGGTCATGTCTTTCAAACCAGAGGTTCCACAAAGGGCCAAGAAGGTAAATAGGCCAGATATATCAGCTATAGCAGACTATGCCAGACTGAAGGTTATCTCTGCTGAAGATGACACAAAGGAGCTAGTTTTCCCCCCCAAAATAAATATATATCACAGTCAGGGCCAGACAGTTACAGGACTTCATAAAAGTTCACATGAAAATGACTCTTTTTTGGTTAGAGAATCTAAAAGAGAGAAAGCTCAAAATTCCAAACCAAAACCTTTAGAATTTCTAGAAAGGGACAAGGAGACATCACAAACACAACATCACTTCAATCCTAGCGTGAGTACCGCTCAAACCCGCACAACACCGACAGAATCAACTTCAGAGATTGGAGCATCAGGATTAGGGGGCACACGAGAAAGGGTTTCAACAAGTTATAAGGAATCAAACACTAAACCAGTCTTCCCAGAACAGACAAACAAGGAAGTACATCACAACCTCTACCGGTCCAATAATCTCCAGGACACAAACATTTTACCATTGCAAACTGAGGATAGATCAAGACAAGCTCGCGAGAAAACAACTGAAAAAGACAATTCTGAAAGACAAAAATCTCTAGCAAACTTGCCACTTAAGGATGTTCCTGCCGCAGTAATACCAGAGGAAACCCCGAATAATATGACATCACAAGCTATGGAGGAAACAGAAGAACTACAATATTACACTGTAAATGCTCTCGATAGTGATATAAAACCAAAACAAATACCCCAACCACCTTCTCCAAGTCACGCGATAACTCCAAACAAAGACTTGGCTTATAAATTACAAGAAGAGAAAAAAGAAGAAAGCTCATTTTTACAGAGTCTAACAGACTATGGTAAAGTTAACATGACAGGACAACAATCTAACTCTTCTTCCCCGGCCATCGGAAAACCCACAATGTTCAGAGTAAAGGATAACACGATCAGAACCTCTTCCATGACCAAAGCGGTCAAGCCACGCTTTCACAGGTCCTTCTCAGATGACTTCAGAATGGGCTCCCCGAGGGAACACCTGAGTGGTTCTGATAAAGGAGACGAGGAGCATATTGAGTACAAGGAAGCCGCTAACCCTCCAGTCTTACATGTACCTGCCCCCCATCGGCTTTATAAAATGAGAGAGACACAAAACAACTCGCCCCCAGTGGAAGAAACAGCAAAACAATTAAAGAGCCACCAGAGAAGAAGCCAAAATCTGGACGATGAAGATACATGGTCGGTCACCAGTGTGATGTCAGAAGATGTAGAAAACTGTACAGCAGATGTAAGTGCTGCTTACATACCCAAGATTGACAGTTATAGAGACACATACCGAAGACCTGCATCTGTCTGCTATGAAAGACCAGAGTCATCCTTCTATGAAAGGCCCGAGTCGGCATGTAGTGACATGAGACCTTTCGGTAAGCCCCCAACAGTGCCTCCCAAAACGGAAAAAGCTCTACGCCGAGCGCAAAGGCTTACAACGAGGCGCATGAAAAAGGCAGAGAACAAGATGACACCTGAAACAGATCCGATTAGAAATGTATCCAGCGTCCCCTCATCACCTTCAGACATACATTCAACGCATCCAGCAACACAAACCACACCCACACTTTCCCGGTACGGCACTGAGCCAAATTACACGACCCATACGAACAGTGTGGTGGCCCAACCTTTCGCAATGACTCAGAGAAAGCTTCTGCAAGATCCAAACTCCGGGCAGTACTTTATGGTAGACATGCCATTACCGGTTAAAACAAAGACATTTTATGATCCAGAGACAGGTAAATACGTTCAGCTCAACGTCCGTCAAAGATCCCAAAGTGCCCACTCGCGGCCAACGCCGGTGGAGGTCTTGAACGGTCCGTACGTGCTGTATCCGGGATTTCTGCCAGTGGCTGCCTCTTCATTACCGTCAGTGAGGTCATCGTCTCAGCTGTCAGCACCGGTAACACTAACCAATGACAGAGGTACTGATCAACGAAAACAGCAAAGAGACCCTGAATCTGCATACAGGTCTTCTGAGCAAGTTCGCGATCCTACTGAGCAAAACAGAAATAGTGCAAGACACAATGATATTATAACTATGAGTGAATTAGAAGACTTTGCGATGGAAAGCACATGACAGCAGTTTAGCGTTTGGCGTAGGCACGCAAGGTTTGTATACAACTGTATATCTAAGCTAAGTAAAGTGTGTAAGTCTCAAGTGTTTTGAAATGTATGTTAAGCTTGCTGTTGAACTGTTCTTAGCTGAAAGAGCGGGGCTATTTATTAAGAGAAAAGTAAGTGAAAGTACTGTGAAGCATTCCATTTAATTATGTTATGTTGAAAATGATTTTGCAGTGTACTTGTGTATGATACACTGAAGACCATGCCCTCAGAACAAACAGTAAACTGTTAACAAAGTGACTTAAATAGTTTACTGTTAAAGGCTAAAACTTCATCCACAAACCCAGACTGAAAGAAATATGCCTTTAGAATCACTATACAAAGCATCAAATTCAAGCTGTTAAGTTATTTGTCCTCCAAGTTAATGGCCCACAATATGCATGGAAATTTTACAATATGAAAGTGTTTCAAGATTAAGCCTTAAATTATTGCCATTTTAAGCAACTTTTCAAGTGCTTTGGCAGATTACACATAAAAAAGGGTGCTCTTTACCTTGCTATCGATGTATGAATGTGAAACAATTACCTTATAAACAAATACTGCAATGACCTACTTTTACAGTCTTTCAGAATCTCATTACATCATCTGGTTATTAAAGGAAGATTTCAAAGTTTGTTGGCAGGCTGTTCTTTTTTTACACAGAACCCATTAAGCAGTTATAGGATTTATCTGATGTAACAAGCATCAAATTGAGACGGTGCTTCATTGCTCTCTGTACTCTTTTGCTGTGGATATATTTGTGGCTATGAGTGAATTCAGTTTGTGCACAATAGACCACTCTAGTGGACACATGGAGTATTTCACTGAAATCGAGCTGAAATCTTTAAACGCACTGTATGTTTTACATGTGTTTACTAAAACCATCTTAAGATCTTTTCTATTATTTGTAAGTTAGAATATGATTTCAGTCAAAAATAATGTTTTGTGTTTCTGATCTTTTATAAAATAAGTGATATTCGTACAAATGCTGACCTTATTTTGACCTATAGGCAGTGCACTGCTCAGAGACCGTATAACAGCGCCTGGTTACAACTTCACTGACAATGTATCATTAATACAACAAAAGAACCCATTAGCTTCATTCCAAAAGAATTTGAAACAAATGATTTGAGTCTTTATTTAGTTTAGTTTAGTTTTTAGTTAAGACTTGCTTGGCCTCTCTCCAGTTAATTTGATGATACAATGGCTCTTATAATAGAATGAATTACCACTGAAATGCAATGCAATGGCGCTGAATAATCAATAATCCACGTGCAACGAATGTTACGAACATTCTCATATAAATGCAACTACAATAACTCCAAATTACTTAAATCATAATAGGCCATTTGTTTTTGTGTTTGCTTGCTTTGCGAATTCATTTTGCTAAGAAAAAAACCGATTACAACAACAATTGATTTACCCCCATAGAAAACAGCTGGGACTTCTCAAACAGGAGCAAACATCTTTATCTGTCGATGCAATGCAGACTATTCCTATTAAAACTGCAGCCTGTTACTATTGCCATTAGATTTCGATGGAAAAAACTGGAATCCAGATAACCAACAATTTTCAAGGTTCAATGGCCTGAAATGGCTTTAAAATGTCATATAAAATTCCAAAAAAGACAAAAATACTGCAACAATCCCTTAATGTAGCAATACAACATTTTATTCGGTTAAAAGGCTGATAAATTTAATTAAGCTTTAGATTTTATTCAAGTATATTTTAAAAAATATTTATATATTTCAACAGACAAATATAAATTCTAACTCAAGACCTATAATATTTACAAATGCTTCGTTTCCCACCTTACACCCGTACATAACGTATGGATTTAGTAACATTTAAAGTATATGGAAACATTAAAACATAATGTTACTTATGATTTAGTCATTAAAACATTAAAGTAATTTTTTTTTAAATTAAAACATTCGTTCTCCAGAATTGATTACTTGGTTGAGGTGGTGAATATTCTAAATCCGAGCTGTATGAAATACAGCATTAGTATTCAGATTCATGACGCCATGTCCATCAGTCATCAGATTTACGTCATTGTGTATGGTGGAGAGAACACCTGCAGAGCTGTTAGAGGATGCCGACTATTCTAATGAGTTTAACCCCGACCCTGAAAGCCTGCGACCTGTTGCAAATGTTTGGTGCGCTTGGCCGATAACAAATAAGGAAATTCCCAAGTGGACAGAACTGAGATTAATGCCCTAAATCAAAAGAAATATGCGTGCTTCTCAAAGCGACGTGTTATTACTTACGTTGAAAGGTGTCAACATCGAATCAGTTAGTGTTAGCATCGTTGTTTCCTGTAGTTGCTTCTCCGTAGTTCGTCATTGGTCGACACCTCCTATGGCGTCACTTTTTGACTCTTATCAAAACATTTAATTGTGACTTATTACATGTAATCATTCTTTTAAATTCCACATAATACGTTTTTTTATTTGATGTGAGTGTAGTTTTGTCAGTCATTTTGCTATACAGCCAATCAAGCATATTTTGATTTGTTTGCACTTATTGTTTGAAACAAGTAGCCTAATTTCACGTTTCGTTGACGAACATGCCATGAGTGTTGAAACTGGCCATTCTGTCATATAGTTTGCATAACTTGATTTTTTATTATATTATTTTTGTTCATTTTAATAATTGTGTATGTATAATTGTGTTCATTTTTGTGAATGTTCTCAAAAGGAAATTCTGTATTTGCACCAGTTTCCATCAAAGCATTTTATATATCCAAATCGCGTCACCATAAAACTAATTCAAAGCTGCACTTTCATTTTCATCAAGCAAGAATTTTGACATTATCTGGCTCTGCTTTGTCACCGGGGTGTCGCATCATGAATTATTAAATCACTACTTTGTGATAATACATAATTCCGCATGAATTATTAATGCTAATGTGTGTGCAGTTTACTCAATTGTGTTATTGACTATCAAAAGTAATTTCCTGAAAATCCTCAAGGACATGGATTTAATCAGTCCAGTTCCTTTTAAAAGGTAGCACTGTTAAGCGTTTTTAATCTAAGTTGCTTTTCCTTTATTGATATGCGTTTCTTTGAAAGACTTCTAGAACCTGTTTGTGTTTTCTAAACTATTCAATGGCATATCTGCTACTACATAATTCATACAAATCATATTATAGCATCAATGTTCTAACACACTTTTCTTCATATTTTTGTTTTGCCATGAAATTGAAATAATTTTTATAAGCAGCTTTGCTTAAGAAGGTGCTTAAAATCCTAATGACGAATCCGCTTTGTTAGTCATGTGCATAATGTCATAATTAGTACCTGTCACATCAGTCTCATCCTGGGATCAGCTAAGTGAGACGACAAAGTCATGATGTACTTTAAAGTAAATAAATAATAAGGCCAACCGTTGCTTCCATTTTTGCAGCCCTACCGCTTGTGAACCAATTAATAATTGATCACAGCCAGATGGTGTGAGCAATAGGCAACATGAGATGTACATGATTGCCTACATGTTTAATTGTTTTATAGAACATGTCAAAACAGGACCAGTGTGTGGATTCTTGCAGTCTATCATGGCCGTGCAGATTGGATGACAAGAAATGTGTCAGTTGTCATCGCATCAGCATGAATGAGAATAACCCAGATCATATCATAAAACATGACAAACCACATTTCTTTCTTCGGTATTATCTTACATATATTATTTCACATTAGTACATTTATGTTTCAGCATGGCATATATCTCGACACAATGCAATGTCTACCATCACCTGACTTCACAGTACACAAGGCAGTATAAGTCAAAGTATAAGTCAGTATAACATCAAAGTGGATTGTGTAAAATAAAATCAATTCACATTGGCAACCAGGGAGATTTACTTTTCACACAGGTGCGTTTAGTGCACCTTTACAGTTCCACCTGCACACATATAGTCAGTTAACCCGTCACCAAGAATTATAAACAAAAGTTCAGGATGAAAGATAAATTACAATTAATAATTTAAAACACATAGACGCAAATACACAAAAATGGAATGCACCTAACACCATCATGTCCGGGTTATATCAGTGTGCTCAAGAAATAGGCAGCAGGCATTCAATGATAAATCCTTTATCCAAAGAGTGTCCTCCAGGTGGAAAAAAACAAAACTCCTTTATTTCTTTTCCAGGCCCTCCTTTTGGCAGTGCAGGTGCTTGTCAGGAGTTCTTCTCTGTGATGTAATCTTAGAGGTACCAGAGTTTGAACTGGGACCACTTCCTCCAGCAGCGACCGTGCTTTGGCCCAGACCGACCCCGGGCCCAGTTGTAGACCCAACCCCCAGCAGGTTGGCCGACTGCAGCACTGCCTCAGAGTGTTCCCTGGCCTTCATCCGCAGGGCTGCGACACTGGCTGTCCGGTTACTCTGGCATCCATATGGTGGCAGGAAGGAGAGGCTCATTGGGTCAGGCACACAGCAGGAGCACAAGGGACTTCCTAATGAGGTACACAAAAACAACGTGTAAGAGTGGGGTGAGTCATGTCGTTCAAAAGATCCAAACGTGGCTTTTTTATGTCAGAATGTTTAATTTTATGTGAATTTAGACAGTTCTTTTGTTCAGTATGTAAACTTAAAGCTGCCATTAAGACTTTGCCAAAGCAGTTTTGTTATTGTAGGGAAGGTTTGTCATCTTTTATTGCAGAGATGAATTGAGCTGAATTGATAATATAAAAAAGATAAATATTTCTGAAGAATGCTGTTTTCGTAAATGTTAACAATCCCAAAATATTAAATATCAATTTTATGTTTAGAGACGACTGAACACAATTCTGATAAGGTGTGCACTAACAAACAAGTTATAGAATTATTAATAGCAAGAAATATATCAGATATCTGACACGACACGTTTTACATGAGGATCTTACCTTTTAAAGTCGCAACCTGCGACAAGGCTTGTGCATAAGTAGCTGTGTTCAACAGAGTCCCAGGCAAACAAGATGGGAAGAAGGGTCCTCCTGAACCGACCACTCTGTTTATACTAGGTGTGATAAAAAGAATCGGCTTATAAGAAATCATAAAAATCACATTTAAATAGATGATTTACAGGTAACAGTTTACATACTTTTGCTGTATGTCCATTGGTTCTTTCTTATTTCTGATGTGGTCAACAGGAGACTGGCTGAGGTTTCGTGAAGGAGGGTTGCCTTCATTGATTTGTTCTTTGCTCCCCTCCTGGTCTGAAGTTCCTCTTTCTGTCTTTCTCCACTTTGCCCTTCGGTTTTGAAACCAAACCTGAACAGAAAATGAAAAAACAATGATTGCTTAAGATAAAAAATGTATGAGTTTTTTTGTGGTACACACAAAGATGCTTATAATAAATTGCATAAATATTGTTATTTACATTTTTAAAAATGACATTTGTTAAACAAGCTAGTGACTCGAACTTGGTGAACAGCATGCAGCGAAGTTCTTGTATCTTAATTGAATGAAGGTCATTGCCTATAACAACATTTAATTGAGCAATTTTTCATTATCATTTTTAATGACTTCCTACTGACAGTGTCCGTGCTTCTGAGAGAGAACCGTGATGAAGTCGTTTATTTCTCTATTTAGTGATTGTTTGACAACATCAGATTCGATTAAGTCTGCGCTCTCGAACGCATTAATCATATTTGAATGGGAAAGGTTACATAATGCGGCCATATCTCCACCGCCTGGCCAGGCAGCATTGTGCAAAGGTACAATGATGCATGCGAACGAACAAAACGCCACACACATATAGCTGTTCCGTCGACATAATATGAGACAACAGTTTACTGGCAGGACAACAATATTCACAATGTAATTGTGGCAACATTATCTCACCCTTGCACCTTCCAGCTAGAAGTCATGATCCCCCAGCACTGAATGGTCTATAATTGCACCATTAATCTCAATTTGCAGTTTGTTCTTAATGCAGCGAAAGCCAATTGACACTTTAGAAACGGGGGCGCCTACTATAGTACAACAAAAAGAAAATTTATTTCGTAATAATAATGTAAGTTTAATATCCCTGCATGCTGCGACCGATTCATGTTCAGATTTAATAATAGGAATCTGGTAATCCGATTAGAGAGAAATAATTTGTTTACAATCCCTAATTTACAGCAGCGAATTCCATTATCGCGTTGCAGTCATTGGTTTTAAGCGATAGTAAGATGACCCTAGGGAACACAGTGGAAACTATTATATTTCTTACAATTAGATCTGAGCTCCGAAGAAAACCCAAAAGCAAATCTGGAATGCAGGAAATTACATATACAGACACATTGAATGCAATTACGCGTGGCCGAGTTGATATTACCGCGGATGTTTTGCAAGGCCACAGAATATGAAATTGGAGGTTTCAGGTGCACGAGCGCTTTAACAAGAGAAAATCGTTCACAGTTAAGGGTGTTTGTATTTCTTTTCCAAAAAGCACGGTGACTGCACCTCCATTTGCTAAAGCGCCGAAACGAGAGTGCGTTTTAGCAGTTTTTATACCTTAGAGACGAGGACAAATTAGCGTAGAACATTATCACTGGTTAATTATGAATGACCGATTAATCAACCGAATCTAATACTCCGCATTATGTTGACGTTATTAAAGCGCATCACGGACATGACAGAGTGCTTCATTTGCTTTCTTTGGCCAAACGCGCTCTGAGCGCTTTTTGTGATGCTTTCCATTAAATTGTATGTTTGCATCGGGACAGTTGTGGAAAGTGTCTCACCTGGACACGGGCCTCGGTTAGGTTTATTTTCATAGCCAGCTCTTCTCTTGTAAACACGTCTGGATAATGGGTCTGTGCGAAAACGGCCTCCAAGGCTTCCAGCTGAAAGCACATTGTTTTCGTTTATTCATACAGTATAAAATAATATTATTTTGAATTAATGCTTAAAGAATCCACATATTTCCCTCAACCTTATTGCGTATATATCCAATATTGTATATGAACCGTTATCCTAAATAATTCTCTAAATATTTATTTTTGCTTTATCATTTAAAGAGCAAAAATACGAACAATTCTTCGAAAACGATATTTTCAGTTATGAAGTCCACATTATAATGCAAATACATGTCTAAGTTGTGGGAAATTTGGCTCTTCAATGAAATCAAAGGCTACCTGTTGTAAGGTGAAGGTTGTCCTGTTTCTGCGTTGTTTTCTGCGCAGGAAACCGTCATCAAAGTCTCCAGAGGCGTGATTCCCAAATCCATTTGTGTTTACTGTTTAACATAATAACGTGATCGTTTAGTCATAACATTTGTATTATATTCTCATATAATGGAGAAAGCATTCGCCCCTTGCCTTAGTTTTCTCACCGTTTATTATTATTGCTAATAAGAGAACAGTTGTTTGTAATCTGGCAAAGAACCGAATTAGCCTTTTACACAATGAGAAACCGTGACCACTAAAACGCCGGCTGAAAGGCATGACATCTAACATCTGTTCTCAGACAGACAGCAACAAAAAGTCTCAGCTGGAAGGCTTTCATGGATTTCGATTAAGTTACCATGTGACAAAAGATAAAACAGCCCAAAACGAAACATCAACAAATGATTATAACGGCATCTTCATGAAAATAAACTGAGACTACGAGATGACTTGTATAAAATCAAGGCGTATACGCGTTATAAGAAGATATATAATAGTCTAAAGAAATCGTTTCATTGTTTTATTTTGAAAATTACGCTGCATGCTTTTTTATTATAAAACTACAGTCTTACAGAAGAAATGTTGAAAACTTACGTGTGTTGGTCCTGCAGCATTCACCCTCTAACTGTGGGGGACAGTGAAAGTAAAACATATCTGTTTCCCGGTGCTTTCCGTCTCGTACCCAGTGGAGCAATTCTTGAATGTTTCACTCTGCAAATAATAAATGCCCAAACGACAACAGTGATGTTCTCCAACCACTACGTCAACGATGCACGTTTTAAAACTTTTAATAACAACAATAGATATATGCTATCCTCGCACCGCTCGTCTCCGCAAAAGATTATAACATTGAAAATAAAAAATAAAATGCATCTGTACCTATAAATGATCCGTCGTGCAATCGCGCTTAAAGTGCTTTGGAGAGATCCCGGTGTCTCAACCTCGGCCGAGCAATCACAACGTCAATCACAAAGTGTTCCGCTTCCACCTCCCCTGCTCCAACTCATGCTCTGCTCAGCTCTGCTCTGCTCTGCACACGAGGAGGGAGTGACCAGATGTCTCTGTGACTGTTTAGAGCATGACAACGCTCGCCTTTATAATCTCCCACGTAATTGCAATTAATCTGATTTTTTCTCTCACTCGTCGTGCTCTTTTACAAGTCATTTGGATAGGCTGTCCGCGGCCAACCGGATTGCACACGTGGTGGTAAACGTCAAAATCGTCCAAGGCGTCTCCGAATTACTCCGAAAGTGTAACTTTACCTTTTATGCGTGCATATTCCCAAATCACAAACACACGCGCACAAGCATGATGCACTTTTTTATACAGTTGCTTTTTATATTAAAAATCTAGATGACTGTTTTTGAATTTAAAATTGGCTGTCAGACCAGTAATTGCTCATTATATGGGTTAGGGGTCCACTTTATACGAGAATCCACTGGCTGTGCGCTCGCAGGTCCAAATTTTGATTTTGTTCACAGCAAGGGGTCCGAGGATTTATTTCCCACTCTCGCGTAAATTATATGCAGCGGGACCCTTTCAATTACTTTTAAAACGCATGTGGGACGCCTAGCGCAGACACCGTCGCTCCTCTGCTGCTGGAAATGAGGCTCCGAGTACCAGCTGAAATTTGGAAGTGGAGGACGGTATTGGATGAAATCACATAAACTGCAAAAAAGCAAGTGTAATGGTGCATAATTGGTTCTCTAATAGCATTACACAAGGATAATAGCCTGTTATGGCCCCCTGCACTATTAAGTGCTTCCCTGGCGTAGAACGTTTATGATATTAAGAGGGGAATATAATGATATTTTAGTTATTAAATGCGTGTAATTAATTTATGCACCGCTGAAAATAAAGTTGGTGTTATGATCTCGTCAAAATGCATCGGAAAATGGGAGACGAGCTCTGGGTTACTTCCTGACATTTGTATTATTAAACCGAAAGCAGATCTATTGAGATTGATCAAGGGTATAGATCAGTGAGGTTGGAGGCTGGGAAAGAATGCAATACAGCAGTTTAGAAGAGTGTCATAAAGCGCTCTTTTTAATCCACGTTTTGGAGAGCAAATGCGAGGGAATGATTTCTGTTTTTAAGTTTTAAGGAACAATTAAAAAAAAGAAAAGATTTGCAAACGAAAGTTCGATGGCACTATGAAATCGGCTTCTAACGCTTTCAGCACCACGGTCAGCGACAGACCGTCAAAACATTTGGATGAATACAATGCTGTTCAGAAAGCTTTCGTCGAAAAGAACAGATTTAATGAGGTCGAAAACACGAACATTCAATAATCCGTAAATACACAAACATTTTACACTTGGCTTATTTCTTCAGTCGTTAAAAATAAAGATCTAGCAGTGAGTTCCTTAGAGGATTTATTTGCCTAGTTTGAAGCAAAAAAGCAATACGGTCACAAATCGCTTGAATCACTTGTAATTGTGAAGCGGCTTCAAACTTTGTGTAATTGTTTACAATTAATTGCTAGTGTATTAGTGTATACAAGGAGCAGCGTTTCTGACAAACAAACAAACTTACAAGAAATAGCAGCCATATCCCCGAGAGGCCAGACATTGTGATTAATGTGCAACAACAGAATATCACGGTTCCATTGAAAATGAGCTTCAGTAAGGCCCACTGAGGGGCTGTGTCTTCTGGCTCACGAAATAATGATGCATTAAATTTCCTAGATCACATTAGTCAAATGTACTAAGGAGATCCAGAACACAGATTTGCTACAAAATATATTTATTGGTAACTTCTAATGAACCCATTTAACCGTTAGAAGTTGTATTGTAAACACTGCCATTATATTTTAGATGTACTGGTTTATGTGATATTTTTTAACAGACAATTTGTGGGAGGTAGATTATCACAATAAGACATCATATAATTCTCAGGTTTTAAAAGCACCTAAAACATTGACTTTCCAAAAGTTAAGTGGACTGAGCATAGGATGATGCCCCTATAGTAATAATTGTTAAATTTTTATCATACAGACATTGAATCATTGGTAGCATCCACCACCAATAACTTTTTTAATTAAGCAATAAAAAAACAGCACCATAGTTCAGTGAAAAGTTCACTGAATAAAAATGTTCACTGGTACAGATTAGGATCCAGTTCCAAAACAGAAAATCCAATTTCAAGTAATTTCCAGGAATGAACAAACACAAAATACAAACAACAGAAAGGAAGACAACAAAATACTTTAGGAAAAACATACATTAGGAGTGTTTTACAATAAGAGCACATACACATTTTCTTGTAATGAAAGGCCAAATCTGGAAAGTTCATGAAAGTTCGCAGACAACATGTTTCGTAATCTAAAAATGATTTATCACCTGCAGTTCCCTAGTGTGAGGTATACATTCCATTTCGAGCGTCTGTACCTCTCTTAATAGCGTTTAATATGCTCCGCTCAGTTTACCTGTAGTCAGCTTTAAGCTTCCACATCCCTTCCTGCCCAGGAAGTCTGTGGAACTCACAGATATTCCTTAGCAGTTCTCTAAACACTGGTGTCTGTGTTGAGTTGAGTCTTGGGGTGAAGTACTCCAGAATCTCCTTGGTGCTTGCCTGGCCATCTACCTGAGTCTGGAAGGCCACAAAGTTCCTCAGATCAACCAGAAGCTCATCTTGATCAGTAGGAGCGGGAGGTACGGCAGCAGCCGGATTGCTTTCCTCTTCCTCCTCATTGTCTTGGGGTTGACTGATGTGATTCCTGGCCCTCATCATAGCGAGGAGAGAGGAGGAGGAGAGAGAAGCAGATTCCTCCTCTGCTCCTTCGCCGCTGAAGTGAGCAGCAGATCCTGGCTTCTTTATTCCTGACTTCTTTATAATACTTGCATCCTAGATAAAGAAACCATGTTAGAGTACAAAAGTGTTTATTATTCTACAGGGGTTTGACAGGATATTGCATGCGTACAGATATACCTTGCATTTCTCTGATGCTTTTGCAGTTGTCCCAGATGCCTGAGATAGTAGAGTGTTTTTCTTTTGCCCGAACCTTTTCCTATGAATAAATTAGAAGTTAAAATATCCACAAAGCAAAATAAACAAAAACTTTTTGTTTTACTTAATTGTGTAAAACAGACGTACTTGACTGGAGCTGTGCTTGCTGGTATGGACCCTCTTGAGAAAGGCAGTCTGCAACGCTGTCTCGAGATCTTTAGAGCTTTCAGCGCATCCTTGGCAACCCTGTTGGCTTCGGCTTCCACAAGCACATAGTCCGGGTTTGACGCCTCCATGATAGTGTCGTGCTTCATGACACTGTGGATTCCTGATTTCTTAAAGAGTTTGGCTAAGACGTAATCGTCGCTCTTTCTCTCATCTTTATTCTCCTCTTTCTCTTCATTGTCTTCTTTCTTGTACCCCCTTTTCTTCACCAGATGAGAAATTCGGTGGCCCTCAAATCTAGCGTCCTGCTTGCGTTTTTTATGCTTACGTTTGTGTTCATCTGTATTCTTTTCTGTCGTTTCATTGTGCTTCTTCTTTTCTCTGCGTTTCTGAGGGTTGTTTGCCAAACTGGCATAATTTGGTGGAAGATCAGCATTGTTTGGTAACCTAGATCTGTCTCTATTGTTTGAGTGACTGTTGACTGAGGTAGCAGCATGTCTGTTGTTCGACAGAGATGTGGTCTTTTGTTCTTCAATGCTAGAGGAATGAGACTGTGATGGTCCTGATGTCTCCTGAGATGGATGGGAGGTCTTATGTCTTTTTGGAATCTGCACATCTGAGCCTGTGCCTATACAAAGAAAATAACACAATTCATAAATGTTCAAGATATAGATTGCAACGTTTTAAAAATGACATTAAAAACAAAGAGACTACAATGCGTCTTGTGACTCATGTGGATCTATTCAAATGTTTTTTAGCATTACCTGCAAATATCGCACTGGTTTCTGTTCCCTGCAAACCATCAGGATTGCTCAGTGTGAAAAGTTCATAAACGTCGTTTGATTTGAAAAAGCGCCTCTGTTTAGGATCTTTCAGCACCCGATTGGTGAGAAACTGTTTGAAGATTTGCCTGTGGAAAACGTCCAGAAATGCTGTATTAGCTTCTTTCTCATCTCCTTTACGATACACCCTAGTCCCACATTTCCAGTATGATTTCCTTTATAGCCTCAACGCCGGCAAGCCACAATCTCACCCTGCTGGACAGTTTATCAGCTTAACAAATGCATGCTGCGTCTTGGGTTAGTATGAAAATTAATATGTGAACAATCCAGCGCTTTGCAGTGTTTGGAAATTCCCACTGCCTCCCTACAAATAACACAGTAGTCTAGAACAGCCTTTAGCGACCGATTAGCAAATTTGTGTTGATATCTAATTAAAAAAATTATGCATTTCAATTACTGTCTATTGAGCTCCTGCAGACAGAAGTAGGACATTATGGATTGTAATAGTCCTCCTCACCGTTACCAACTCCATCTAAACGGCCAACCCCAAGAAACAAACCTGTGGTAAATCTTCTCTTCAATGGTTCCAGCTGTCAACAGCCTGTAAACAGTCACCTGCTGTTTCTGCCCAATCCTCCAGGCGCGCTCACGTGCCTACAGCGAGAGGTCAACAGTTCAGATCAATACTGATCAACACTGCATACTTCAGAGAGTGAATGTCTATGGCAAACCTGAGTGTCTGTGCTGGGGTTCCAGTCTGGGTCGTAGATTACAACCCTATTGGCCCCGGTCAGGTTGACGCCTAACCCTCCAACTCTCGTTGTCAGGAGAAAGACAAAAATGTCCTTGTTCTAGATGAAGAAAACATATGAATCTTTACTGGTGTGGAAAAATCAAGAGAACGTAGAACAAGCCCAAAAAAACCTGCTTTACCTGGTTGAACTGATTGATGAGAGGCTGCCTGGATCCAATGGTGGTAGTACCGTCCATTTTGAGATAGGAGTAACTGTTGTCTTTCACAAACACCTCCAAGATCTCCAGCATCTGTGTGTGTGGGAGAAATGGTTGGAGACAGAGCATTGAGAACAGGATTAGTGCTAATAGGATTAGGTGAGATTAATATTACATGTACAGAAGTACCAACTGTGTGGGTTTTAGGTTCTCTCTGAAGCCAAATCTCATTTCTATTGAACAAAGACAGCTGGGTCCTGACAGACACCCTGCAATCCAATAAGATCTCGTAATGAATTCTATTAGAGGGCAAAATGACATAATAACTTTATTGGTCCTTTAGTGGCTTCTGCTGGAGATAGTGAGACTGCATCTTATCTATCAATACTCAGGGTGTGTTCACACTTCTCAAGGTATGTCGGCTTGATGGATCTGCTTATATGAATTTGGCCAAGATCAACAAATCAGTTCGGCGCTACGTGCAAACATTTTAATCCAGCGTAAACTAAATCTTAGATGTAAGGGAGGTGATTCAATAAAGACCAAATGACGAAAGGAGAGGAGCTGTGGGATATTATGATCCTTTTGTCTTTCTTCACACTGACCTGTCTGGATTGGGTAAAAAGCAGAACTCTGTGTCCCTGTTTGAACCACAGGCGCAGGAGAGACTCCACCACGATCATCTTCCCCGAGCGGTTCCAGTAACCAAAGTGCTCCTCCTCGGTGAGCTGATCGTCCGGGATGCCCCGGAGCAAGCGTGGGCCGCCGGTGAACAGGTCCGGGTGGTTGCACATCTTCCTCATAGCTATGAGGCCCGAGAAGACCTTGAACAACAGGGTGGGGAATTGAGATTAATACGTGGATGGGTTAAAAAAAGTTTCCTGTGTAAGAGATACAGCCAACACAAATCTTAATATTAATAAACTCAGTTAATTTAATGATGGTAATTGACCAGAGCAGAGTAAAGTCTGTTCCTTCAAGTAAATGCAGCGGCCTTTGCATTATATATGTGGCTTAATGGAGTTTGTGACCACATAAGAGGGGTTTGTAAACTGCTCTGCAACCCACAGCTTTTGCCTCCGCAAAACACATTTCGAGCATCATGATGAATAGTCACAAAGAGCCTTTTTCTCGGTGTGACGACGCTCACGTACGAGGAGTCGATAGATCGTGGGGCGTTCATTTATACAACACAACGAGCATGTCCAGAGGTGCATGAGGTTGACGTGACATTTGTCAATAAAACATTAGACCCGATTCTGCATGTTTGCCATAATGTGATTTAGGAGTTAATTGAATTCATTAGTGTTCATAACCTGAATATACGCCCAGCGGGAATGGACTATTCAAAAATCACACTGCACCAATGACTGAAGATGTTTGTCTCCCCCAGCTTTTGAAAGTGTATATAAACATACAGGGAGGATGTCGTCGCTCTCAGGTAAACTGAATAATGAATAAAGCTCTTCACGAAATCATAAATTCTGAGGATTTACATAAATTCTGTTTATAACAGTTCACATATGGATCCTCTACCTGCATGTCTCCATTCAGAATCTGATAAACTTCTTTGGAGTCCAAGAAGTTCTGGTAGACCTGCCGCTGATCTTCTGTCAACCTGCAGAAAAGGACCTGTTTGGACATTATAAAACAATTACATACGATCCTGTTCATTATTCACATCGATGAAATGAACAAGTGCAGCATCAGACGTGTACCTGTTCGCTTTTGTCAGGTAAGCAGAGGTTTGCCTTCACGTCAGCCTTCATTCTTCTCAGCAGGTAGGGGTTAATCGTGTCACGAAGAACACAAGCGCATTTATAGGCTGTCTGGACCTGAGGAGTTTTAAATTGAATACGTATATACATAAAACACACATATTTCGACTTTGTCTGCGATCAGACTAGCTTCAATTCATTAACAGTATGTTTTAGTACTGGCTAATTAACAAGTTCCGACTTCAACAAGCGTTGTGAAAGCCAGACAAATGTGTGTGTCCTGAGACATGTCAACAGCCGCTTGCTCTCTCTCTCTCCTCCTATCAGCAGATTGACACATTAAAGATTCATAAGAGTGCTGCTGGACTCCAGAGGGGGCCTGCACTCTTTTATCAATAATGTTCTCCTGATCCTGCGTTAGGCCAAATGCCATTTAGCTGTAATTTAAAGGGGTTTGCAGATCAAAAGAAAGCCTGCAGCAGAAAAATAACACTGCAGGGCAGACAATGAGCCGGGATAAGCGCCCGTATGAGAAGACAAAGACAGAGAGGGAAAGATAAGCAGAGCTTGTAAATAGGCTGAGAGAGCACAAAAAAATGTTTACACTTGTTTTTGATAAATCTGTATAGGAATAAAGGAAATGACCATAGCAATATATTGTTATATATGTTCATGAACTTTTTTTAAATAAATGTAGATGCCAACTACACAATTTTCTTATTTTTTGAAATGTCAATTTTGAAAGAAATGAAAATTCAGTACTCTTAAAATTATACTCAGTTGAATATCCACTAAAGCACAATTTATGAATGTATGAAGCTGTAGGACCCTACAGACAGTTGAGAGGGAGTTGAAGTAAGAGAGTCATGGGGTTAGCTATCTACAACCTTTTAATAACATTAATAATTAGTAAAGGTTTTTATTATTGGCAGAGGAAACATCAATAGCCTTTTAAAGCAGTTCGGAAATGAAATCCATAAAGTAGGTGTGCTACTAAAAAGGCTTCCTAATAATGGCACATCTACATTCCATTTACCTTGCAGTTCTCCCTACAATGTTTAAAGGTTTACTTTTGATATAATTTTAAATGAATACAGACATTTCAGTATTATACCGACTCATCATTCCGATGTTACATCTGGCTGAAATTAGAGGTTTGCTATGAATAATAAGGGCCATGCATTGATCAATAAGCTCTATGCAAGAAACACATGGTGATGTGCATTTCACCTGCACTGGAGATGCGTTAGAGTATCCGCCCATAGTAATTGGCACAGAGAACTGCTCCATGAAGACAGGCAGAGTCCCCAGCTTTCCTGGGAACACAAAGTCAAAGAGCGACCACAGTTCTTTCAAGTTATTCTGCATGGGAGAGCCTGAGAGGATGAATCTGTGGGGTGTCCGAAACTGTGGAAAAAAGTCCAAAGTGAAATATTTTTAAAATGTTATCATAAGCATATAAGTATGTGTGTATCAATAGATGGATGCAAGTTGACAATAAAGCCCCCTTTATGATGGACTTAGTTTAAAAGCTCCATTAGCTTCGGTTTCTTCGATACCAAATCAAAGTGTTTTGGAATTTCCAATGGATTTTTTCGTACAGTGATCGATAGCACTGGAGCTCATAAACTGATGCAGACTAAACAAATAAATTCTGAAAGGTCTCACATTTACTAGCTAAGACACCAGACTGCATTTGTACGCTTTGTGCGACTTGTGAGTCTACATTTATGTTACATTTAACCAACGTTTTTAAGAAAAGCAACTTACAAAGTACTTTACTATTAATCAGTGTGTTCCGTGGGTTAGAACCCATGACCTTGCCATGACAAACATCATGTTTTGCCAGTTGAGCTAAAGTAGCTAGACAATACAGATTGATTGAAAAAAAATAAACTAGGAGTCACCTGCTTGCACGCCATAGTAACCCCAGCATTAGGGTTCCTTATCTTGTGGCCCTCATCCAGGATGACGAAATGCCAGTCGTACTTCTGGATGTAGTCCTGCATAATGCGTATGTACGAGTAGGAAGTGATGAGGATGCCATGACTGGCCACTATCTCTGGGATGAGTTTCTCCTGTAAGTCAACAAACATGAGCCTCAGCTGCAGCGGCTAAACCCAAATGCATCATGCTCACACAACCTCTTTTTTGGCTGTTAATTAAATTGAGGAAATAGTGATAGGTTGCCGGTATAAGGCCCCTGGCGCTAGCGTCTTCATCAGAACGACTAGTCTATACGTACGCTTTGACGTTTCACATGAACGCTCTCAAGTGTGTTCCAATTATAGACGTGCAAAGCGTCTAACCTCTGTTCCAAGCCCCTCGCCGCCACCCCCCGCACACCCCCACTTTTTTCTTTGTAGCCAATTAATCAGGTACATCTGCTCTACAAGAATGTTAGTGTTAGCGTGGCGGTATCATTAGGTGCCAACGCTGCATAAATGTTCCTCTGTCTCTCTACAAGCTCTTGAGACCAACTCTCCACCTAGAGGGCAAAGCACGGACTGCCAGACAACAGGCCCCATTAATCACTGTGTCAGGCTGGATTGGGGGGGCAGTGAAGACCACTCACAGTAAATACTTCACAGCCGCTCCTGCTACCTTAGCTTTAATTAATTTAACATTTCCTTGGAGCCAATTCGACTCCACAGCAGGATATCTGCTGACATGGGAAAATCTTGCTCTGGTGTAAACGTTACAGGCCGAAGCGACACAGTTCATCTTAATCTTGTTGCTTCTTTGTATGGAAAAGTTTAAGGCCAAAATGGCCATCGTTTCAGTGAGATTAAATGAACAAGACTGTTTCGATTGCAAGGGTCTCAAGAACGGATGACCTCGTTGGCAGCAAATCGCGTCCATGGGGACAGGACTCACCTTTTTGCTTGTGAAGGAGCCCGTATCGTGGAGAACAGCCACGCGAAAAGGAGGCCACCATGTGTGAAACTCTTTCACCCACTGATGCATGACTGTGGCTGGACACACAATTACAGTTGGGCCGAGGCCGGCATACCTAAAATCAAACAGAACAGTCACAAACACAAACACATTTTATGCTGTTTTAATAAACACTTTGCTGATTCCGCACAACCGCAACTTTATAGATCACTTTTTAATTTGTAAACATCACTGGTCTGGAAGCACTTCCTGCTTTAGTTTTTAACACTAGACAAAATACAAAAAACAGAACACTTACAACTGAATTGTAAGTGTGAAATAAAAAAAACGAAACAGGAAATGTTTCTAGACAGGTGTTGTTTACATCTTTCAAAATGGTCTATACACAACAGATAGGCAACTGTCCTCCATTGTTGGAATGAATGGGTCATCCACTATTTTAACATTGGAAAAAAATTACAAGCATCACATTTTAATTGATGAACCCCATGAGCTGATGGGGCAGTTCTGCTTTTCCTCCCTGCGCGAGTGTTCAATAAGGGAGATGAACTGCCGAAATGCACTAAATGGCTTTGGGAGCATTAACGGCTTGATATGATATTCCGGATTGTGAAAGCCATTGATAGCGAGCCATAATTGAGTTTGCAAACAATCAATTTGCGGATGGACGACGCCAGACAGCTTATTGACCAGCGAAGAGGCCCCCGCCCCTCCGAAAAGGCAAAAAGGCACTACCTTAAATGTGTTTAATTACATGTTCCATGTTTAATTTCCCGCCCCCTGCCAAAAAAACAGTCTCTCTTTCATGTCACGTCCTTGTTTCTCCTTTGACGTCGCCACTAAGAGAATTAGAGGAATATCATAATTGAAACGTCTTTAATAATTCACACCGAACCTCTCCACCAGCAATCCAGCTGCTAAAATATTCATCGCAATCGAGACTGGGAGTCTGCGAGTGGTGGGGGAGAGACGGCCGATGTTTGGGAGAGCGTGCACGTGTGTGTGTTTCTGAGCGTTTGAACGTGTATGTATGCGACTTGGTGGATGATGACGCATGGGCGTGTTTATTAAGGATGTGACTTCACAAAAGCACAAATTCTAAAGGATGTAACGCAAGAAAAGAGAAAGAAAAATAATTACAGGAATTATCTACAGTAAAACTACAGCAGTGAAATAGTTTTTCCTTGCCTGTAATTGGATCCACGTGTTTTTAGTTTGCTATAGCTTAGGCCTGCCAGAAAGGCAATTATCTGGATGGTCTTGCCCAGGCCCATCTCGTCTCCCAGAATGCCTCCTGCCTGCTGGCAGTGCAGTTCCCACATCCACCTGACACCTGTCTGCTGATACCTGGACAACAAAAGCAAACATGTCGCACAAAATGCAGGCCCAGCACAAACACAAACACTGTGCCTGATGAATTAATCATAGGGCCATTATCGCTATTGATTCTGGATAAATGGGCCGTAAGTGTTGCCCAATTGATGTGCTGTAAAACACATCAACAAAACAATAGCAGACTCCTTCCCTTCTAAGCCTAAAGCACTTCACCCCCCGTCAACAGGGCAGTTTGCCGTTCAACACTCGTAAAGTTAAAACCATGTAGTGTGAGGTGTCTATTTGAGTAAGGATTTAGATTCACACAGTAACTGTTTAAAGAAACAGTTTATTTTTCTTATGCTGCGATATAAGGAGTATATAATGTGTGGTCATACTTGAAGAGTTTTTTCCAGAGGAACCCAGGCACTTTAAATCCTTCATCAAACTCTGCATCACTCTCCTCAGACTCCTCCTCGCCAGCTTCTCTTTTTGCCTCTTTTTCCCGAAGTCTTTGCCTTTTCCACTTTCTGCAGGCAGACAGATTCACAATGTTACTGAGTCACATCCACCGAATAGCTTTTAAATGATTTCTCTACATAGTCCAACATCATACACTATATGGAAACACGTATCAAGACGCACCCTTCTAATGAACAGGTTTGACTACTTTGTCATTTCTGTGAGCACAAATCTAAGTGCTACAGCATATAGTGATATTCTAGAGAATTGTGTGCTTCTTACTTAACAGCATCACTTTGGGCAGGGCTCTTTTCTATTCCAACATGAAAACACATGTGCACAAAGCAGGGAACAACTTGACCAGTCTGTATAAAGCCCAGACTAAACCCAGCTGAACACCTCAGAGACAAACACTCATCACCCAAACCCATCAATGACTTGTACACAGGGGTACATCATTTCAGAACAGATCAACTGCAACAAATATGGAAACTATTTTATTTTGGTATTGTTTGGTCTAGCAAAATTATTTGTTTTGATAAAACATGTTTAAAATAGATAAACATGTTTATTAGAACAACTTATTAGAAGCGGGCGTTTCAATACTTTTGTGCACATTGTGCATCTCATGGGCTTCAGGACATCTATAACGTAAAGACTTGGATATCATCGAAATGCTGGCAAAATTGACTGTTAGCAGATACAAATGGGCTGTCAAACAATTAGTCACGACTAATCTTATGCAACATAAAAGTATTTGTTGACATAATATGCATTTTCTGAATATAACAATTATGTACTGTATATATAAAAATGTGCATGTGTAATTTTAACAGAACTCCTATATTTATGTATTACATATTCACATTTAATTATGATATACATCTTATATACATATAAAAATGTGTATGCACATATAAATGAAGAGTTTGGTTCCAAAATGATATAACTCCGGATCTTTCATTCTCCGGTTTTTCACTGTGCATTCCAATCAACATGAATCAAACTGCAGTTGGTTTGTTTTAATTTAAGCCATGATAACTCAAATTTAGCAAATACAGCTAACTAACACAATAAATCAACTATAAAAACGGAGGCATCTCATTTTGGAACCAAACTCATTCAAATATTTCTTAAATATATACATGAGTGTGTATTTGTATTTATATATACATAATTACTATATAATTATATAACACTTTTATTTTGAATACGATTAGTCGTAACTGCCCTTCCATTTTTGTCCAATTAAATTATATTTAGAATGGCCATGTCCTGAAACTGCAAAACATAACAAATAGCAACTCGTTTATGGCTGTGACACATCTGTTGGCTTTGTTATTAAAAACTGTAACAATTAATTTCAATATTTAAAAAAAACGATTTTATCCGAATGAGAACAAAAAGTTCCTGAAGTATCTGTGCAGCACATCAGAAATAGAAAAAGGGCAACATAAGGCACAATGGGGCACGCCCCTCAGATTCAGTGTGGACATGCGTCACACAGAAAGGCAGCCACCATAGAAACATTTCCCACGTTGCTGATTTCATGTGACGTCTATACAATTTGATTACCAAACAACGTGTACAAACAAGTCCATTAAAAAATCTGATTCGGTTAAAGATGTCTCCTGTGGGAAGGTTTACAGTACAAGCGTGGGGTACAGACAGGTACTGATAGTCCCTAGTCTCAGTTTTTAATTTCCTAGCCAAAGAAATACAGACAGTGTAGACAGTGCGAGAAACCTCTCCCTTCTTAACTTCTCTGCCCTCGCTATTGCAGGGCAGATTTAATTGACCCACTTCTGGCTTCAGGGAAGCTGCAGCATTTAGTGGCAGCAGCCTCAGAAAAGCAAATTAAGATTGATACAGACAATTAGGAGTTTGAGCTCCCCGAGAAAGGTACAGAGAGAAGAGTGTGGGGAAAAAAATCCATCTTCATTTGGGGCTGGTCCTGTCACTCTGCAATGAAACTGTTCCCTTTATCTGGGGCTTGCGAGACTGCACTTGTAATTAAGTCAAGACTAAGCATTGGTTCAGTTAATTATGTTTTTTCAATTCCTCTACCACTCGGCACTGCTGCGCTCGACCGGTAACATCCAGAAATATTTAAACCGACCGCAGCGGTGATGTTATGGAGAGAGGCCATGCCAACTCAATTTGCCTACTACAAATACAAATGCATGAATCTGGTTAGGTTTGCATCAATCATTTTTTATGTCAACACTGGAATAAATAAATGCATAGCATAATGAGAAAATATGAATAGGCGTAGAATTTGCTTAGTCAAGGGACAGCTGCCAATCTCATCAGTGGATTAGGCTATCTGTTCCAGCATACATGCTAGGCAAAGTATGGTCGCTCGAGTCATTAACTACTAAACACTTCAATCAAGCAATGGTCTTGACTCAAATGTTGACAGTATAGGAAATGCATTTCTCAATGCTTGAGTGACGGATTTAATTTACCTAATCCTTTGCCGGTAACACTCGATATCTCCATCATCTATACATTTCTTCACTTTTCCATCTTTCTGAGAGTCCTCATCCTCTGAACTGCTAGGAATATACTCATCACTCTCTTCCTCCTTGGCCTTCCTGGTTTTCACCTGGATCTTCTTCTTCTTGTAAGGTTTAAGCTCATATTCTTCATCATCATCCACCCTGAACTCATCATCCCTCTCCGGTTCCTCAGGATCCATCAGTTCATCACTAGGAACATACTCGGAGCCCTCGCTGTCTGATGCCGCTTCCCCAAGACTTTTCCTCTTGCCACGAGTTGGCTCTTTCTCCACCTTGGGCCTGGCTTTGGGGTGAGCCCTCAGAGCGGTTCTCTGAAGCTTACGCATACACTTCTGGAGTTTCTTATCTTTGCTGGATAAGATACTGTTCGTTTGCTCTTTGACATCTTTGAGGTTTGTTGTTAGCTTTTTGGTGGGCTTCTTAAAGATGGGTTTCTTCCTGCTCTCAGCTAAAAGTGCCTGATCTGTAAGGTACTTGTCAAAACCGGAGTCCTCGCTGAGCATAACCTTCCGAGATTCCTTTTTCTCTTGCTTCTGAGGGATCCGTGAACCAAAGGGGGTCATGTGACCTGTGCGGATGAGCTCTTCCCATTCAGACTCCTGAGAAGGCATGAGCATGCTGCCCAGCGTGGAAGGACCTGGTTCTTAAAACACACAAATAAAGTACAAGTCTAGTGTACTGGTCCTACAAACAATCATCTGACATTAAAAGAAACACAATATCATTTTATTTTTCATCACATTACTGCAATTGTACTACGTTCTGTATGGAACTTACATTTTATAAAATAATGACCATGCCACATGTAAAGTGATTGTTCAGCATAAGCACAAGAGGATTTAATACTAGGTTTATAACCAAAGTCAGCGCTTCAAACTTACCTTCGTCATCTTCAATCAATAATTCTGCTTCAAGCTTCTGGATATTCTCTCCATCAAGGAAGGCCTGCAGTTTCTTCTGCTTAGCTCGGATCTTCTTTAACTGCTTCTCCTGTAAAACATAATAGACGTCTAAAAATGTTGTGTCATTTCAAAACCTTCAAGGGCAACACATTTTTGCATATATTGCAAGTGGTTATCTTAAGAAAGTAAAGTTTATTAACAGACAACAGAATTTTAGTGGCGATGTTTCAACAACATAACTATATAGTTTTATAAATCATCAAAATGGGCATCTGCTGACCTTGTTTTCTTTTTGCCGTTTAACAGACTCTAATTTCCGACTTATGTCCTTGCTCGAAGCCGCATGGGGAGACAACTGCTCCAAGATTTTGTTGATGTGTTTCAAAGCACTTGTACATGACCTGAAGACAGACATTTCAAACCAAAGTTAAAGGAGTAGTTCACCTTCAAAACGTAAACTCTTGTCTTCATTTTGTCACACACAAAAGAAGATATTTTGAAGAATGTGTTTAACAGCCCCCTCCCCAATTCACTTGCATTGGTTACAATAGAAGTGAATGAGGGGCTGTGCTGTTACTAGCATTTATCAAAATATCTTCTGCAGAAGAAAGAAACTCATACAGATTTGAAATGTCAGAATTTTTATTTTGAAGGTGAACTATGTGACGTGTAAATGCTCATGTTTACCTGACATCATCCAACACAGACTCATATTCTTTCTCAGCCTCTGCTTTGGCCGCTACCTGGTTGGCCTCCTGAATAGCTCTGTCCACCTGCTGCAACACACCTTGCTCAAGAACCTCCTGGTCATACACATCCACTCCCAAACCCTGAAGCTCAGCAGCTTGAGAGCTCTGGTCCACTGAGCGGATCTCTTGACGGTTGATCTGCAGCAGGGCCTGTGACTTTCTGGAGTTCTGTGCTCCAACACCGTCTGGACAGGTAGCCGCTGGCTCTTCCTTACTGCTTCCGTTGATGGAAAAGCCATTGTCTTCTTGTACACTGACAGGGCTGGAGAAGGGAGGAAGGGCCTGGTCCGTGTTACCTTCTGCTGGCATTGCCAAGCAACTGCAATAAGGATGATCTCAGAGTTTAACCTTTGGTATGTCAACGTTATTTTTGAAACTGGTAAACTCCATATCATATCAATCACTATTCAATCGTTAAATTTATGACTACATATCTTTATAAACTGGCGAGATGTGTACTCAGCAATGACAACAAACACACAACGAATACCACAACTCGATCTAACCGCACAACGTGATGAACTGATACACATCGAAGGAAAATGTATATTTAAGATATTTGACTGTTTACTTTGTAAATCACTAGTGTTATATGAAGTGTGTTATTCATACTACAAGCCTTTTGCTAACTGCTATTGGCTAGCTTATTATTATTGTTCGCCCCCAGCGTGTGAAAAAGCTTAACAACAAAGAACAAACCTTCAAAAGGACCCGACTCTCTTAAATCATTTATTCGTTTAACGTAGAATCCATTGAAGCCTCTTGTTTCAATTGTTTTGTTGTTTACTACTACACAGCATGTGAAAATGTTATACAATCACTGCATTGTATACAATGTGAAGGAAGATACTTTAAAGCACTATAATGTCACCGGCTTAGGCAAAATGTCAAAATAAAAGTCCGAACAGAAAGCGAGTTTAAAATGGTACAGCAGGGCACATTTTACAAGGTCTTTTAGCGGCCTCTCGTGTCCAAATTGAAACGATCGCTTCCGAACATTATCCTCAACTGTCGAATTAATTTATAAGAGTATTTTATAGCGTAATATTTTTATATTTTTATAATTAGATACACTACCTCTAAACGTGATTCAAAATAACGCTATATACCGTTTGATCCATCTTGATCTTTGACCTTTGATTATTACCAAAGCAAATAGATGGAAAGCCCACAACCTTTAGCAAAAAAGCGTAACGGCTGCTATCGGAACGCAGGAAAGGAGTCCCGATACTAGTTTTTTTTATTGAGGTCTATGAGGTTTGTTAGCCGTTCCGTGATCGCTTTCCATTTCTTGCTAAATCAACGCTAGGTGGCAGAAGGCAACTACTTGACGTCTAATCAGTAAAGAATTTTGACTTCCGATCTGAGTTAACAGCACGTGCAAGGCCTGCAAGTCATTTCTGCACAGATTAGTTGACAGATGAGAAAGTGTGAAACCACCCAATAATACAACCAGGTATGCGGACAATTAGACGTTGCATTTATAAATTGATTTGTATTTTGTTGCTCAGTGTTTATTACCAATATACATAATAATGACAGTCATTGTTTATGACTCTTTAAATGACAAAGAACACTATTGCATATAACATTCCAGATAATATCTTGCTCATATTTTCTTCTCATATGGCAGGGAAATCTGATATTTTAGACCTTTGGTGTGCTGCCAGAGATTTCCTTCCATATGGCGGTTTTTAAGAGCAGCCTGAAGGAAACCATTATTAAAGTCTTTCATTAAGTCACCTGGGATTCTCTGTGGAGATACTACGTGACACATCATCCAGTATGTATTTAAATACGCTGTTAACTGTTTTATCTACAGTTATATGTGACCCTGGACAACAAAACCTCTGGGACTCTTATAGGTCAATTTTTCGAAATTGAGATTTTTACATCAACTGAAAGCTGAATAGTTAAGCTTTTTATTGATAAATGGGTTGTTAAGATGGGACAATATCTGGTGGAGATACAAGAGTGTAAAACTCTGGAAGTAAAGAGTGCAAACAATTTAAATATTGAGAAAATCGCCTTTGAAGTTGTTAATCCGAGGCACTGTAGCAGGCCATCCACTCACAAAAATAAAGTTTTTATATATTTTGGGTTGAAAATTTACAAAATATCTTTATGGAACATGATCTTTATTTAATATCCTAATGATTTTTGGCATAAAAGAAAACTCTATAATTTTGACCCACACAATGGATTTTTGGCTTTTACTAAAAAATTTCCTGTGCTAAAGACTGGTTTTGTGATCCAGGGTCACATATTCTCTCATTTCTGTGATGCCACATTCATAAAAATGTATTATTGCTGTTATCTTTTTAAAGTGGTGTAACATTAGGTCTGTAAAGACTTGTGGAATTGGAAAACCTAAATTTTTTTACAGAATTTCTTGAGGAATTGGATTCAATTTGTTACAATTTATTGTCATTACACACATACAAGTACAGTGCAACGAAATGTAGAATGGAGTTGTAAGCATGATTCCTTGATGTTTGTATGCCTCTATTGTCGGATTATAATGTTTTGAATCTGTAAAAAAGCCCTACATAGAGAACTAATATTTGAATCACTGTAAATTCAGTATTTAAATCACTGTATCGTGTAAAAGATGAATTGCATCATTTGTATATGAATTACCAAATTGCACCCTAAAAGGCAGACTTGTAAGTTATTTGTATTATTGCAAGTATACTACTGTTTCAAAACATTTATCTTTTTGACACGTTAAAGAAACATGAGGCTTGAGTATTGAATAAATGAAACGCTTTAACTGGAATATTCATTGTTCAGCACCTGGAAAGTTGTAATGATCATTCATAGTGTGGGAATCTTAAAGGTTCGCTTGCTTGCCAAGTCGCTAGAGGATGCTATAAATGAAACCTATAAGCTCTTTCCCTTACTTTGTAGTTCGGACCCCTGAAGTTTAAGTTTTGTCCGATATTGGGGGTAATGTTATTTCTTAGTGGAGCTTCAGATTATTGATAAATGGGTGGGCAACTAAGAGGTCCAGTGATGTGCTTAATAAACCTCAACTGAAGGTCTCCGTGAATTCTTCAGGAGGCGTCTAAAACATTAAAACGGACACATCAGTCATAATATAAAGACTGTATATTTTTCAAAATTAGTTCCTAGTCATCTGATGTGGTTATTTTGCTTAATTTTCCATACTATAAACAGAAGTTTCCATGCTAGAAACTGGGGTAAAACTCACAATCCATGCAGGGAATTTATTTACACAGTTTTTCAAAATAAACATGATTTAATTATGATCATATCCACATTTCATGCAACGGCATTTTAACCAAACATTTAAGTTGTTAAAATATACACAATTCATTATGGCAGATGTGGTTTACTTTTAAGTGTCATGTAGTCACACTCAGCAAAATGAAATGACTTGAATTGCCATGTCCATTGCCATGCAGAGGTAATGCTTGGTCTTTCATGAGCTCAAGCTGCAGACGTTCAAAATTCTAGTGCTGCTACAAACACTATTTGAAATTTGTTACGAAGTCAATTATTTCTTTCATTAAATGGCAAATAGACAAATGGATTACACATTAGAAACAAACTTTTAATTCATAACAGAATGTGTTGCAAATTTCATGAATGTTTACATTTCTTAATGGGTGGTTTCCCAGACAGGGCTTCAGCTTAGTCCCAGTTTAAGTCATGTCAACTTTATTTATATAGCACTTTTTACCATTTTCATTGTGACTAAGCAGCTGTACATGAAACATATTGACTATAAGCAAAACAAGTTATACAAGTAAAAACAAAAAAGGTGAAAACACAGAAGACACACACACCGATTCAAACACACCCACATACAAAACACTCCGAACACACACTATAAATCATGTTTTGCAAAACTACTTAAATATCCTAATTTAACTAAAGCCCAGTCCTGGATTAAGCTAATCTCTGTCCAGGAAACCGTCCCATAATGTTTAGTGAATGCTACGCTACACTGAGGGTCTCCTGACATCAGGGCCGGAGTGGGGCCACTTTTCAGCCCGGGAGTTTCAGGCCCAAAACCGGCCCACTTTTTCCATGGTGGAATTCCAAATTAGCATTTTTTCCTATTTGGATAAATGAAGCAACAGTTCAGCTCTTCCTATTATTTGTAGTTTTTTATTAAAAAAAATATAAAGGTTAAATAATAATTCACAGAAGAAGTTAACAAAAAATATTCCACAAGGATAGGTTGATAAATTAACAAAAGCAGAAATAAATAAATAAATAAAGCATTTGAAATGTATCCCAAACCCACTCTTCCACAAAGAGGCATATTGAACTAATGTTTACAGTTCAAGTTAACAAAAAATATTCCGCAAGAATAGGTTGATAAATTAACAAAAGCAGAAATAAATAAATAAAACATTTGAAATATATCCCACTCTTCAACAAAGAGGTATATTAACCTAATGTTTACAGTTCAAGTCACAGTACTGTTTATGGTTACATTGCGAATAGCACCAACAGCATCTACAGCATCAGTAGCCGCCTAAGCAGTGCACTGGTTTCAGCCACTTTATCAATAACGGTGTCGTTGCTTATAGACATGTGGATTTCCTTCTCTGTGCACATTAACATGAAAGCCTCCAAGTTGTCCTGACTCAATGAGCTTCGTAGCCTATTCTTCACAAATTTTAAAGTTGAGAAGCTTCTCTCACATGCAACCTGTGTGATGGACAAAGTCAACAGAAATTTATATGCTAACCCAATCACATGATAAGCATCTGTGAGGAGATTATACTGTGAGAGTATTAAATGGACACAAATGGCACAGTTTTTGCAGGAGGAACAGGTCCTGCTTTCAAGTTCCATCTCTGGTTCTTCCATATATGGCAGTCCGCCACTATCCTCCTGACCTTCATGTGTCACCTCACTACATGTCCTGACACTATAACCTTCAAGAGAGGACTGTTTCAGTCTGTCCCACTGGTATGCCAGGCTAGAAAGCTCAGTCTGTAATGTGCTAACAGTAGCTCTGTCATCAAACCTAAGCAGACATTTGCTGATTTCTTGGAGTGCTGAGTTAGGGAGCCCATTTATCTTTATTTCAGGAAAGTTTTTAGGGTCAAGACAAGCAAAATCTGAGGCAAGTTTTGCATTTGCTGAAAACCTCCTATCTATGCTACCTGCCACAGTGTCCAGAATAACATTATGGACATTCACCTCAAAGGCAGCATCAGATGAGGCTACTGGTTCATCATCTAAAAGCTCTCCTGGCATTCTTTTCTTTTTTCGGACACGCTTCTCTGGAAGTGCAGACTGCAGAACTAGTTCAAAGTTGTCCATCTCTTCCAGCTTTTCATTGGCCCAACTCACAAATTTATCAGCTGCCACTTTCACTCCCTCAAAGTCCCTGACATATTTTTTGAGGTTATCCTTTGCACCTTCAACCAGACGCTGAGCTGACAAAATATCCATTCCGTGTGTCTGTAGGTACTTGGAGAGGGGGGATGTATGTTGGAAAATGCGAAGGAAAGTTTGAGCAATAAGGATAATCTCATATTTCAGAAGATTTTCAATTAATCCCTTAGCTTTGACCCTCACTGTTGACTTCATACTTCCATCTTCCTCAACAGAGGCTAGGGTCAGCAGCAGGTCAACAAACAATGCATCCTGGGGATTACCAAAAACCCCAAAGACCTTCGTGAGAGCTTGATCCTTAGCCCACCACCTGGTTTCCCCTATTGGGCTCAGTCTCCTGTGACGTTTGTCCTCACTTGTCTCTTCCCAAGTCTGCATACGTTTATAAGACTCCCTGAGGAAAACTGCCACATCATTAAGTAGTGAGAAGAGAGATGCACTCTCTATGACACTGCCTGTTGTGTCTGCAAGTACCAGATTTAAAACATGTGCATAACACCAGACATGAATTTGTGTTGGAGACTGTTCAGACAGGAATGCAGAGAACCCTTTATACTGTCCCTGCATATTTGCTGCACCATCAGTGGAGTTGCCCACACACATGCCAATGTCAATGCCAAGTTTTTCTAATGTGTTTTTTAGTAGCTGTGTCAGATATTTACCTGTGGATTTTTCACAGTTCACCACAGCAACCAACCGCTCATGAACTACATCTGTGACATATCTGACAATGATAGCACACTGGTCCTTTGATGTGACATCCTGAGTTGTATCAATCTGAACCGAAAAAAGTCCTGCCTCTCTAACCTCATCTGAAATTGTGCCCTTAATGACCTGGCTGAGAGCATCCACAACTTTCCCAACAATGTCCTTTGATAGCAGAGTCACAAGAGATCCTCTACCTTTTGCACCAGTGTCATGATGCTTCTTGCTTTGCTCAATACAACTACTAACATGCTGTTGAAGGCACAGATCATAACGACTCAAAAGTATTACCAACTCTAGAAAGTTGCCATGATTGACTGCAGTATCTTCTAGTGTATAAGCAGCCTCTGCTTTATCTCCTCTGTGACTTAACCCACATTTGCCAATGACTTTTATCACATCTATTATGCGTTCCATCACCTGACGCTTCTTCTTCACCTGCTCATGATGTAAAGACATTTGTTTGTCTGCCAGAAGGCTTTTTATATCTGCCCTTTTAGCCAACAGAAAGTAAGCATCAGCACTATCTCTGTGGATCTTACTTTTCTCATGCTCTTCTATTCGCTGATGAACATGTTTCCATGTTTTCATACCTCCCTTTATGAAAGGACTATCACTTGCGGCAGGTGCAAATGCCAAACACACAGAACAATACAGTGACTGTGTTTTTTCACTGTATGTCAACCACTTGCGGTTGGTGCCATGCTTGCTGTGAAAAACTTTAGCTAGTAGGTGGTGTTTTGTGGGCTGCTGAGGGTGGTAATTGAAAAATGTGTCAAGATCCTGTGCTTGAGGGCGAGCAAAATAATCAAAATGATAGGCTTCCTTGTCTACACTTGCATCTGCCTGTGCCTCTGCTTCCTCGTCTACACTTGCATCTGCCTGTGCCTCTGGAATCTCTTGCAGGGCTGTTGTCTCACTGGATGCTGTCTCTATATCTGCTCTTTCAGCATCTGACTCACCTGTATTGCATAACAAAAAGGGCATAAGGGCATATACCACGGGTGTCAGACTCAGATTAGGCAGTAGGCCGGATTTGTTGGAATGAGACCTCATGGGGGCGGTCATTACCAATTTTTTCAAATTTATTCAAAAATAATGCTTTTTAATAAAAAAACGTGATACCTACTCTCAGATAAATGAGGCCTATGATTAATCAGATGCAAATAGAAATATAAAACCAGTCTTAATTGAAAGAAAACAAGTTGACAAAAAGATTGAATCCAATATTGGGCGAATAAAGCATAACAAGTGATTTATAAGCTATTTTTTGTAGGCCGGTCATTTTGGACTGTGAACACCAAATGTATTCAATACAATACAACACAATAGGGTTTTGAACACAACCTGAGGGCTAAATAACTTTAATTCATATTGTTACCTCTGGTATCCTCTCTACCTGTCCCTGTAGTCATCATGGCCTCCTCATTTTCAGCGGGGGACTTGCTTATCTGCTGCTCAGAAGCTACAAAAAAATAATTAAGAGGTCATTTTACTGCATACACAGATCAAGCTAGAGTCTTTTATCAGTATTAAATTGCATAATATTTGCAAAGTCTATGAATCGCCATGTATTGGGTGATACAAAAAAAGTTTTTATTAAATTTTATATTTTGTGAATAGGTTGACAACGATACAACTGTATTTGCCGAATAATAACGTTGCAGCGTTGCTAACGTTAATGCTAATCATGAATAGGCCTGTCTCTCTTTACCTGCTGTTGCCACTTGTGTTTGTTGTCCTCTTGAAAACAAATCCGTGAGTTTAGCACATTTGGCAGCATCCTCCTCCAATGATTTTCGTTTTTTTAACCTGGCTTTTTCAGCCCCTCCTGGCCTCTTCCTCCCATCCATCCTCCCTGACGCGTACCGTTACGATAGGGCCGGCCCAGCTATCATACCTGAGAAAACTTTTGGAAAAGACGCGCTGTGGACTCAACCAACTCTATGGGAGGGGGGAGGGGAGAACTCCCTCACATGGTACAACCCATGCAGAGGCTGCGCGCTGCGGTGTCAGAATGTTGAACGTGTGTAGCCTAAAGATATTTGATTATTGTGAAGAGAGGAAAAAAAATTCTCGACCGGCCCAAAAGTGAAGCGGCCCACCGGGAATTCTCCCGAGTCCCCCGATTACCCACCCCGGGCCTGCCTGACATCATGAACTAATTTGAACGTGTGGTAAAGGCGCTTATTCACTGCTGTACATTTTTCTTCTCTCTGTTCATTCCTTTGAAGGTGGAAGGGTAATTAAAATATTTACACAGCATGTACAGTGAATGAAAAGCAGAAAGCTCGGAGGAGAGGAAAAGAAAAGTGATGTTTGAATGGCTCCTGGTACAAATCAGAACATGTTGCTCGGGGGGGAAAGCAGAAGCTTGGCATGTGGAGAGAGCTTGCTCAAATAAACCCTGGCCGCAAATGAATTGCTGTAGCAAATGATAGGCTCTTAATGTTGAAATCGAATACTGCCTGTTCAGAGGAATGTAAACTACCTCCATAGTTGGAAGACTTTTTCAATCTGACATGCCTTAATGTGGTAGTTTATCCCCACAACATTTGAGGAGTTTGAGGACTAATATGCAACTTCTTTGAAGCAAATGGAGTGAACCATAAGGCTCTTTTTACCTATTGCCCCAACCAATATAGTGTAATGTGTGTGGAGACCTGAAATTGCCAACAAGTTGCCTAGAAACTGACGCATTGACCATTTCCCTACAAAGCAAGTAGCTGTGTGGTGTGGACAGCCATTGGCCTGCACGTACATCAACCCAATAGGGAGCACCAGAAATGTGTTTTTGTAGGCCAACCCAGAAGTTTGATCGGTGACCTCGCCCATGCATTTTTCCAATAGACTTTTGTAAGATCGCAAAAAAAAGCTCTGTGGTAACAAAGGTTTAGGGGTCAGCTGTGGCCTAGTGGTTAGAGCGTTGAATTGTGATCAGAAGCTTGCCGGTTTGAATCTCAGTGCCAGCAGGACATGACTGAAGTGCCCTTGAGCAAGACACCTTACCCCTGATTGCTCTGCAGTAATGTGCCACTGTAAAAATCTACTTGTAAGTCGCTTTGGATAAAAGCGTCTGCCAAATGAGTATATGTAAATGTCTACACGTTTTGTCCAGCAAGATAATCTCTGCAAATGAACACAAAGTGTCTTTTACTTTTTTTGTAAGATTTATATGCGCGATGACGTCTAACGTCCCTGCCAAACACAAAATAAGGCTTTAAAAAAAATCACAAGTGGGTTATAATTGGTTTGTTTTATGTCATAGAATAAAACGTGAAAATATTTAGATGTTTTGTTAACCACAGACCTCATTTCAGACAATTTACCAAAAACCTATTCAAAAAACTTACTTTGGGGCGATGGAACCGTTGTAAAATGCAAACTCGCTTCCGTGGTTTGCATACAAAAATACATCATCTCAGCAGTTCCCTACTCTTCACTTTTAAGACTCTTTTTATATGAAAAACAAATACATTTTCGGGCTTAAGGAGTAAACCACACTCCAAAAATTAAGGTTCTGAAAAGGTTCTTCACAGCGATGCCATTAAAGAACCATTCAATCAAAGGTCCTTTAAACAACAATCTCTTTCTTACATTTTTTATAATCTGAAAAACCTTTTTCGCCACAAAAAAGGAACAATTAATAAAAAGGTTCTTCTATGACATCGTGAAGTACTTTTATTTTTGTGCAGATCAGAGCCAGCATGTTTTAAGCTAACCTACAAAGCATTGCATCTTCAAACTTAATCACAGAAGCGCTTAAACAGGACAGGGTAAAGACTGCTTAAGCAATATTCTGTATTCGCGCAAGTTGAAATAAATGTTGAAATTGATTGAAGCAAGCTAGCTGGTATAAGTCATATTATCTTTAGAGTCAGACAATCACGTATGAAGTGATATCTGTGGTTTGGTACAGTGAGATGTATTTATGGCGGTTATTTGGCGTTATTATATTGATCTACTGTGTCCTGAAGACGTAGGATATTAGGCCGCATACATCTGTAGGCATGAAGATTGTTTTATGTCAAGCACACTAAACATAAGTAAATCACAGCGACAGTGGTGGCAGATAATGATGTCTTTATTTTGGAATCGGAATGTATTTTATTCTTCAACATGACCCTCATGTCTTGTGAAGATATTTGTGTTGTTTTACAGGAATAGAACTTACTAAGGGAAAGCATCAACTCAACGCTCAATTCTGTTTACACAGTAAAGCTTTTTTCTCGATTATACAACTGAATGTACTGATTGTACACTTATCATCAGCTGTCCCTGCCACTGTACTTATATCAACAAAGTTTTTAGTTATTGCATCACAACATGCCTTATCTGTTACTCAAGTCCTTTCCTCATTTGTCAGTGCATGGTAATGATTAAAAGTCTTCGCTCTGTGCTGGGAATGTCTGCTGAGAAGAGTTTGTCATGATTTTGAGGATGATAAATGACTTGTCTTAGCAGCATATTTAGTTTGGATGAGTTGGTATCACCTCCATTAGCCAAGCGGTGTCTGGTTTAATGTACATCTGTTAGCGATTTGGTAATAGAAACGGTCCATTATATCCTCTTCTGACCTGATGCTTCCATCCGAGGTGTTGATGGGCCATGAAGGTGTTGAGGTATCTGTGTCTGTGTCAAGTGCTCGTGCTCTTTAGAGGTAAATTTTGGCTTAAAGGGCAATGATCATCCATCTGGAGGGGCTATTTATCAATGTAAAATCAAATCATAACATTGGTTGTGTAATGTAACAGTGCATTTGCGGATACAGCGAAGAAGTTGTGAAACATGAGGAAAAAGCAGCTGTTGTTAAAATAAGGATTTAATGAATGAGCGGAAATCTGGTTTTTGTGGTTAAAGTGTGCATGGACCTCTTGTGTTTAAAAGGGCGACATGTGCTGTGGCTTTTCAGCATTGACAGGTGAAAACCTATTCACAGGTTGTTGCTGTCGATAAGGTGATCAGATCAAATCAACCGTTTGATGGTGAAATAAAGAAAATTCTGAACCTTTGTTGTTTTAACAGATTAGTGTGTTCTTGGCACTTTTTGGCAGCAAGGCCTTGTGACTTTTAAAGGTTATCTTGTTATAGCAAACATATTTTAATCTCTTTGTGTTCACGTTTCTCCTTTTATGAAAATAATTTGTCAACACTATTAATTAGCCGTTCCACCTCATGACTGCTTTTTGTGCCGTTTTATTAGATTGTACTGCCATTGTTTCAGATGCTATAGATAAAGCGACAGGCAGGCAAATAAATAATCTATCACAATGTACTATATTAATATAAAGGAGTTTTGTATATTGTTTGTGTCATTGTGTTGTTTTAGAGTTAAATGACATTGACTTATTTTTGAATGCATAACACTTGTATGAATGCCTACATTCTTCAAAATACAGTATATCCTTATGTGTTCTGCAGAAGGAAAGAAGTCAAACAGATTTGAAAAGACAAGAGGGTGAGTATAAATGATGACAGAATTTTCATTGTTGGGTGAACTTTCACTTACAATTCAATACTTGGCATATAAAGAAACTAAATGCATTCAATATAACAAGACAGAGGCTCTTTTGTAATGAGTCTACTGTTCTTTTCTTTTTTACTTTAGTTACAATTATAATGAAGTTTATTAAATTGTGAATCATTTGAGAAAACATAAAAAAAATCCCAAATGATCTGCTTCAAATCAATTTCTTCCACTTTGATCATTTAAATGAGATCATTACATTTTCAACATAAATGTCAGAAGCATCAGAATATAATTTAATAAATATGCGGACTCGATGATTCAGTTGTCATCTACAGTTAAAAAGTTTATTGCAGACATGTTTCTGTGAGGCTCTATTCGTGATTGAATATTAATACTTTTATTAGTTTCTTTCCTCTGTAAACACAAGCGTGTGGTACTATTGGGAAAATGGGTTTTCACAGCTAAATCTAGGCTGCATGTTACATTGCAGCGAGCTCAAGTAATTTGGCTTTGCTATTACATTTATGGGAATAATTATTGTTTTACAGTAAGCCTGAGAAATGGCCTTTCATAATTTAGAAGGCAATACAAAATGCTGATATCTGAACACCAGTGAAAGTCTGGAGGAGATCGCTGCCCTGATATTACCTTGCCCCTTTATTATCTCTAAGGAGATAAACAGATGTGTGTGGCATTGTCTTTTACAACAGTGCAGTGACTTATTCAGCAAAAATGAAGAGTCCCAATGGACATTTAACCTCACTATGAATAGAATTCAGGAAATGTAGCTGTTGTAGGTTGCAACACAGAAGTATCAGGGTCACGCATCCGTTTTTTGACAATGATGTTGTTTGCAAAACAACGTAATATGTGTCTTGGCCGCATATTTTTTATCTTGTTTGTTTGCTGTCCAAAATAAAATGTTGACATTAGGTTTAAACAATTCGTCTATGCCGTTGAACAGACCCAGACCCGAAGTTCCAATCAAGACATGGCTTTTCTTTTTCCCAGAAGTTTGCGAGAAACTAGGGTCTCAGGTCAAAGAAACTATCCACCCGTAACATTCATGTCAGCTGATGGAGCCTCCAATGTTTTGGAAGGCTCACAGATTGTCTGTCTGTCTTAGGGCAGAGCGCCCATGTGGGCCCTGAGGTTGCCGTTGTTTTTGCTCAAGGTTGCATCAGAATGAGGAGTCACCAGTCATTGTGTCCAAGTTTTGTTTTCACTCAAAGCATTTGCACTGAAGAAAACGGATGCTGCTTTTTTCAAGCATGAGGCTGAATATTATGAACACGAATAATATTTCAGAGCATTGAGTTTTACGTATTGATTGTGAGTATTGATTGTGTCTTAATTGACAGTGTGAAGAAAGATTCCTTGGGCATAGTTAGAAATACATTAGAAATACAGAAAGACATTCATGCTTTTCCATGTTTCCCATATACACAACACCCAGAGACGTCACTTAATGTACGCTAAAAAAACCTAGTTGCCTTTTCATTTTACACTCTTCCTTTAAGGGTATATTTAGAGGTTAATGTTAATGCAAAGGCTTTGATTGTTGTCACTGCTAATTTATATTGCAAAACAAAAGCATTAACATTCTAATGTTATAACATATCATGCTAATTTCATTTACATAAAAATTTAATATGCCAGCGTGGTTTCCGTTTGGGGGAAACCGTGTTATTTCGCTGCTGTCCTTCTGAAAACTTGTATCTCCAGATTTTGTGGTTTTTATTTTTGCCAAAAATCATTAATATTATTAATAATATATCCCTCCGATAAAAGTGTTAAAAACTGCTTGTCAACTTCGACAGCACAGTATGCAATTTTATCGTTTTATCGTATTTCATCAAGTATCGTGTTGTTTATATAATTTCCTGAAAAACATCGAATTCGGACATACAAGGTTTCAGAAGGACAGTCACGATTTGTTTTGTGGAACAGACTTCTGTAAGGCCTCCATCTAAACTGGGTTCAGACTTCATTCTTCACGTGATGTTTTTTCTAAGTTTGATATGTCATACAGAATAATTCCCGAAGCTGCGCAACCTCCCTATTGTGGTCCAGAGGGACTACTATTTAACACTTTATCTGATAGATTCACATCCCATGAACATGTCCATGTTTTAACTGTTGCCACAGATAGAGATGAGGAATCATCATGAAGTGTTTTTCTTCACTCTCCTGTGTGTGAAATCAAGGTTTGCAAGTCAATGTCGGGACGTTGTGATCACTTTATAATGCATTTTGATTTAACTTGTATCTGTTGCACAATTCCTTGTTGGAGAAATATAATGCTTTTTGTTCTTTTAAGGAGACATTGTACAATATGCAATATCAGGATTCAGAGTGATAGAAAAGTCAACTTTCAGCTGAGCACATCTAAAAATAATTCAACAGTGAACAGAATGTCCTGAATTTTTTGGAAGGTATGTTTGGGTCTCTCACCTTTGATGGGGTAGAGTTTCCCTGTACCCCAGAGGCCTCTGTAATAAAGAATAAGCTGTGAAAACAACAGTACATTGACATTCAATGGGATGATAAATGGTTGTTCAAAGAGTCAAATGTACATTCTGATTACACAACGTTCGTTCGCCGTGTTTAGAGGATGTCCTAAACTGACCCCTAAACATTTTGAGGATATGTTTTGTTTTAGTCAGCGTTTAAAAAAACTGTTTCAAACAGATTATATATGTTGAAGACAACCCCATTATGCGAAGGCCCCAAAGCTTTACCCGTTCTGTCTGTCAGCACCTTAGGAGCTTTATTCAATAAAACATAACTAATGGGATGAACCAAAACTACTTTCTGGCAGTGAGGAAGGAAGGCATGTTGACGTGGGTAAGATTGGCATTACAAACCGGGTATTTTCTTGGCTCCGATTGTTTGTGTCCTGTTGAGTTCCCAAGGCAGCTAATGTCAGCACCTGGTCAAGGTGCCAGTTAGGCAAGAAAGTTCTGACTCTGGACACTTAGTTCATTCACAAATAAAATTGGCAGAAAAAACCACTGAAGTGGTTTCCTTTTCCCACAATCCTTGTTGGCATGATGTTTTCAGCATTCTCAGAATGTCTCCAGGCCTGTTGGCAGTACATTTGTATAAAGTCAGGTTATAGTCCTTTTCCTAAATTATTTTATGAGCCTTTTATTTGGCAGGCAATCAATAAATGTGATCGTCCACCTATGACATAACGACAGCCACGATAATGATTGAATATCATATTTAATAATGTTACATTAAATATGAAACATAATTATGTTACACAAGTACAATCTAACCACAAGAAATACATTTCTTGGTGTTTATATCGCTTGAGTGTGAAAATCACACTCAAACATACAAATAATATCATACGAATGCATATGAATTAGCCACCTCTTAGATTGTGGTGAGAGAAAGATCATTTTCCTTGATCACTATCTGTTTACAGTATTAGAGGAGAAATAGAGTCACTTTTACATTCAATCACTTCTATATTCTAATATATCATTTCTTGTAGTTTTATATGCTTATGTTTTTAACAGTTTTAATATTTGTATTTCAGATATTTCACTTTACATTTCAGTCAATCAGATGTCATCTAAAAGCCTAAAGACATCCAACTTGTCTGTCTGAAATGTGAATCCAACAAGTCCATATCTAATGACCAGTTTTCATAATATAGCCTACTTGCAGGCTTGAACGACAGGATGTGACATGTTATATGTGCACTGTATACTGCTGCCCTTTGAAAGAGCTCAGGCCTTTGGGCACTGATGCCTTCGTACAGTATCATACAAACGGTACACAATTTTCAGTTTCTATTCTCCACATTGACATAGCACAAGCCTTGTGATAGAACCATGTGATGGAATGAAACTCTATGTAGCCTGTTGAGATATTCTGGCACAGATGATCTGTTCATGTCAGGGAGGGCTGGGAGGTTGGAGAGATCTTCTATTGAGTTTCCAAACACTTTGGATGTAATTCATATGAGTGGACCAGATGTTTTGCTACAGGCTTACATGTCTCATCTAGAACTGCACGGGAACGTATACTTCTTTAGAAATATTACTTATTCTGTTGTGAGCATGGCCACCCTTGCTCAAAAAAGGTTCACACGACCGAATGAAAGTTTTCCTGGAAATGGGTCAAATTTGGCAGATAACTGTATCGATGGATTCTTTTGTGCAGTTATTCTATTCCTTTCATTTATTTAATCAAAGAAATTTGGTTTTGGTTTACCGCTAGTTAATCTAATGAAATCAATCAAATGACTCTGGCTTCCTGTTCTTTGCAGCTTTGCATAGACTTCCACTGGAGTTTCTAGAGGAAATCCAAACCTATTCATTTGTATTGTATGATTTCAGATAATTACACATTGTGTCCATGCATTTCCAGTAATGTGAGTAGCAGTTCATCTGTTTTATTCTTAACACTGACCTTTCACAATGAAAAACTGCTGAACGTGGAACATGGTAAATATATGTAGACCATGAGTCAAAATCCAGTCTCTATCAGATAAAACCAAACACTGACTGCAATCTTAACTAAACCCATGGGATAAGAGAAAAATATAGGGACACAGTTCCCACTTCTAAAATGAGATTTTAGTTTTGCTTGCTTATACAGTATGTGAAATGTGTGGGGCCTTCGTGGTGAAAATGTATTGGTGTGTCAACTGGTATGATTTTTCTTATTTACATTAATAGAAAAACAATTTAGTAAAAACTTGATTCGGGTTATCAGTCTATGTACTCATTTTATCTGCATTTGGAGCTCAATGGCACGATAAGCTATGGGCTAGTGTACCCCTATTCTCTGGTGCACAGTTTGGATAAATAAAAGTGTGCCGGTCATCTCCCTGCATCCTCTCTGACCTCCATCAGGTAACTGGATTTCCCGCCCTGATGCTATTGACTCAGCTGGGCTTAGTAAAGTGTTTCTTTTTGAACTCACTTGGTATTGCAGGCCTAATTTGTAATGCTGCTACAACTGTTGAAGTCCTACTAAGCAAGCTTTAAGCCCGGCTTTATTGTCCTTTACACCTCCATACCACCGCAGAGCTCCTTAAAGAAATCCCACCCTCAGAAAACAAGCTTCTGCTCCGGGGTCCTCTTACGAGCGTGTGAAATCCCTGAACGTTAGTGTTTTTCGAAGCCTAGGCGTACCGAGTCAAAGGTCAGGAGAGCTTGGAGGTCCAATACATAAAGTTGCCCCTCAGATATTTTTGAGGGCCTTGAAAGGCGACCAAACTTCCTCCAAATTTACATGTGTGGGATAAATAGAATGTCTGACTGGGAGGCTTAGCTTTAAAGTTATGAATTAATTAATTGATCTTGTGCTTTTTTGTAGTCATGTAGATCAGAATAGATTTATATGACAGAATATACGAATACACAGCCACGGAAAGAATTAAGAGACAAAAGAGTTTGTATTTATAGGTATGGGTTTAGGAAAACACTTTTGTTTTCATGTCAAAAATAACAGAAAAGATGCTCTGTATTTTTCCAGACCTCGAATACGGCAAAGATAACAACAAGTTCATATTTACAACAGTAATATTCATACATGTATTTGGGAAATAAATAAAAAATGTATGTCATAACCTCGATTTGTATCACAGTTTTCATGTGTCTTGTCATGCTGTCAGTCTTTTACATTGCTGTTCGATGACTTTGTCACTCCGGTGCTTAGATCTTTTTGGCCACAATACATCTATGCTGATTAAATGAAAATGTGGAATTTTCCACGGCTGTATTTCGTTTTTAAGTTGGTTTGATCAAATTCAAGAGTTGTGGAGTAGTTTCAGTTGTTTTCCGGTGGTCGCTCTATGTATTAATCACTCTCAACAGGTAACTTGCAGTGGGTGATCATGATGAATAGCACCAACTCCATTAAAGTAAAACAAAAGTGATTAATAACATCCCCAGACCTGCATATAGAGCAACACAAATACACATCTTTCCTGACCTCTTGCCTGTCGTTCAGGGTGAAATCATAACCTTTGTGTCCTGCACACATGCAATCAAAACAAACCGAGCCTTAGGCTGAGAAACAACGCACTCTCATTTATCCACAAGTGTTAATGACTATTTCCTACTTCAGAGCTCAAGAGTCAAAAGCGTTTTCTGCATCCTGTTCTAGTTGCTATAGCAACAGCTCATCAGTTCCATCCACAATCATAAACACATTTATTTGTTTTGTTTACAGAACATCTTTAATGCTTCCCATATGGCTTTCTTGATGTAATTGTAATCAGTAGCTACATGATCGTCTTTGATCTACATCTTCATCACAGCAAGCAGTGATGTATGTTCTTGGCCTGTGTTTTTCTGCAGGCATCGATCACAAAGTATCTGATCTCTGCGGTCTTATCCGGTCTTAGTGTCAGGAGCACAAATGAGCTCAAGGCCCAGAATAACAAGCAACATAAACAGCTCGCAGCGCTCTCTACGGGGAGCCCGATCGTTTATCTCTCCCAGTGAAGCAATGTCTCAGTGAAATATTTTCACAACTGTTTGTGCTGTGTGGGGCACTAATGGGTCATTTGGTCATGATCAATTCTCTAAAGTTCTAGTGGAGTTCTGTAGTTGATGTAAAGTTCATAGGGACCTGTGATGAATAGTCGGTAGTTGTGTCAGACTGATTACTCATCTCTGTTTTAGCTCAGGACTGAGGGAGCTGCCTGAATGAAGTTAAACCTAAGGAATTAAATGGCAGCAATATAATCGGTATGAAAAACAAACAGAACTTTTGTGCTTGTTTCATATTCGTTTATTCTACAATTGGTCGATAGCATATTAAACGAATCTCTTTTGAAGTATCATGTTGTTGGCATTATAAAGTTAGTATACTGATTCATTAACTTTATTATTATGCATACTTCTGTATTATCAAAATAAAAAATTGGAACTACCATTTTTTCATAAAAAAATATGTTTTTAATGTTTTTATTTTTTATAGATGTAAATATGCTTAAATTAAAAAAGACAGAACAGCACATATGAAGAAATGAAATAAAATATTTCACGTTGTGCTTTGTTTAAAACTGGTCAAAAGCCCAGTTTAGAACACTCACTCACAAATTATATTTTTCCACATTTCAGAAAAATAGTAAGAAAATCAAAACTTTGGAATTGCACAAAGGCAACAGTGTAGATTATGTTGCGACTAAAAAATCTAAACAAAATAAAAAGCGTTATAATTTAGCATCATCAATGTAGTCATCTTTTGCCTAAAATCTGCAGAAATGTTCTCTTGGCATTTTATCATGCCACATGTTTTTTCTAAACAATTTGTTAGAATTCTGAGCTCTTATTGGCTGCTCTTATTTCATTATTTAGTCAATATCATCCATATAAGACATTTTTCATAAAAAAAGATTCGTTTATAATAAAAAAAATTATATTTGCATATCATTATATTTTTGTCTATGAAACAAATTTTAAACATACACTTTCAGATGAAAACAATGAGAAATATTTCAATTAAGTGTACGAAAACTTTGACCGGTTAGTGTACAGTACTGTTCAAAAGTTAAGGATTACTGCAATGTATTTTGTAATCTTAAAGATCATTTGATCTAAATGCATTTGTAGACAAAACTAAAATAATTACTCATTTCATAAGAAAACTAAAATTGTAATTAATAAATGTTTTTAAATGCAGGATTTGGGCTAACTAATGAGGAAAGGGCAGCAAATAAAGCCCAGCATAGATAGGACCTTCTTCAGTAATGTTTAAAAAGCATATCAGGGTGAGACCTGAAGAAACTGGCTTATAAAATGGTCATTTCTGCGAGTTCAAGGCAATTTTCAGCTAAAATATAATTTTTTAAAAAAAAAGCTTTGATTTGTTTTAGTTTTCTTTAGTCCCAACATAATTCTCATCATCAAAGTAATATTTCGATGAGTTTCTTATACTACAATCTAGAAAAAAAGATTACAAAATGATGTAAAAGTGTTTCTAAACTTTTGAACGTTAGTGTAGTTAAGATTTAAGAACGCACACCCACATTCATTCAGACAGTTTATTTAAGTGTTCACCTCATATTATCCTGTCTTTCAATGAAACAGGTGTGAATGTCTTGTTCACGGTTCTGTCAGCCTCTTTGCACGACAATACAAACAGTGTAACTAATATCCTCCTGCCCTCTCTGGATCAAATTAAACTACATATACTTCTCACCTTAACAATAATAAATCCGCAATAGTGTAAACTGTTCTCTCACCTCAGGAAATTACACCCTGTGCACATGCTTTTTTTCCTGAGGAAGTCTTTGGATGTAACTCAATAGCGGGTGAGAGGACAACATTTGAAGTTTGTATAAAATTGAACCCATATTATTGCTATGTGTGAATAATGTTCAGCTAATCAAATCCTAAAGCCTTAGAGAGAACTTGCTGAACGCATTAAATAAATGCCAAAGTTTAAATGGAAAAGAGGGTCCATTAACCAAGAGGGGTATTATTTAGTTGTGCAATATTTGATTTCATAAATGTCATGACTTACATTGTGTTATTCCGATTTACAACGCATTTTGATCAGTTAGAAACTTTGTAATGGCCATGTCATGTGAATCACAGACAACCTCTGAAGTCTGGAGCTAAAGCAATGCAGGTGTTTCAACAGAGCGTTTTAGGGGGAATTTAGAAGGGCCATTTATAATTTTAAATAGCTGCCGAGCATAAAGCGGTATGAATTATTAGGTCACTGTGAGAAGTGCACTTTGAGCAAACGTGTGAGTCTGAATGTATGAACACTTTCAGATAGTAGACCTCTGTACTTCTGGAGAACATCAGAGTATAAATGCTCTTGAGCCCTGGAATTTATTTCTGATTGCTGTGTAACGTCTGCTCGGAAAAACACCGCGAGCCAAATCTATACACAGTCACCATAACCTCAGAGGCATAGATGTTTGCAAAGCAAGTTCATGTAGAAAAGACATAGAACATAAATATTACATAAGCAAAATGAAGTTTAACTTTTTCTTGAATTTCATTTATGTGACTAACAGAATCATCTCTTGTATTTTAATTTGCCTTTCAATCTTCAAAAGTATCAATATTTCCCTCCAAAACCTTTGTAACTTTTCCAGTCTTTCAAGTTTCAATAATCTTCCTACAGTCCTGCTTTCCCCCGATTCCCATGGCTCCGTGCCAAGTTATGTCTTTGCCTTCAATCTTTGCTTTCGAGTTTCACTCTCTCTCTCTCAAAACATCTTGTCTGTTTCTTTCTGGCTCTCTCCCTCTAATCATTTCTTTCTCTTTCATGTATCATTCCCTGCACTCCTTTTCTTGAATTTTATGGTCAAAGCTTTGTTTCATGTAGAAATTTATGTTTGTCCTATCCGGTTCACTCTAAGTGTTTTGAGACTTTATTCTGCACTCAAGATTGTAAATTGTTTCAATGTTCTCCTGTTTGAGTTCATGCTCCAAGTGATTTTTTTCTCCATATAATGCAACTAACTGATTCTTCTTTACACAAGCCTCTTACTGGGAAACATTTACCAGAATCCTCGAGCCTGTGAGTCAAAAGTCTTTCTTTTGGTGAATAATGTGACTTCTGTGATTACTCCAATGTGATTTGTTTGCCATTTATGAAAGAAGTGCTTAAAATGAACAATTACATAAGTCTTTCAATAATGGGAGGGTAATATTATTTCTTATCTCCTTGATAGCATCACATTTTAGTTTTGGATCCATTTTTGCTCGACTAATATAACCAAATTGTAGATGTTTAAGGTTAAAGGGATAGTTCACACAAAAAGAAAATTCTGTTATTATTTACACGCCCTCTTGTCAGTTCAAACATGTATGACTTTTTTCTTCAGAACACAAAAGAAGATATTTTGAAGAATGTAGGTAATCAACCAACAGCGTTCCCCATTGACTTGCATTGGTTTTGTGTCCATACAATAGAAATGGATCGGTCCCGCCATTGTTTGGTTAGTTGTGCAGTTGAAGCAAGCAGTAAAATATGGAGAGCGACACTCATTCAAATCCTATATAATAATAATTTACCACGGTATTACTGTTTGTCAATGTAATGCCACCAAAGCCAATGCAACACGCCTCTATATATCAAAGCTATTTTTAAAACGCTGTGTTACAGGCATGAGCTCTTTGTTTTTTATTACACTTTTTTCAAACATGCTTGTGCGTGGAACGCGTGTGCGGTAGTAGGGTAGATTTTAACTGGTCCAACTCTATTATTTTTTAATTATGCCTGGAAACCTGATGGCATGTCTTATTGGGGCAGGAAGCTTAAAGGGACCGAAAACATCTGCAGGGTGTTTCTGCAGGCGCAGACACTGTTTTTACATGAGTGTATGGTTTGCATGTGTACACTTTCAATTGAGTGAACCGAAAACGTGTTTGGCCGTTTAAGTAATTCTTATGGAATGGACACATTTATCATGAGAAATATAATGAACAAGTTTTGTAGGTCATTGTGCTTTGTCGTCTATTAAAATGATTTCGTTTGGATTCTAATATTCCAATATAAACCATCATCTGGTCTTTGGCTGTCTGTTTCTCATCCAAACAAATAGTTTGGTAGTGTGGTTTGGCTTTGCCCTGTATTTGTGATAACAAATGAGATTTCCTTAGAATATTTGACAGTTCATATAGCGGTGGTTGGTTCTCATTGACTTGCAACGGTCCTCTGGGATTTCTTAACAATGGGAACATACTAATACAGAACATATACCACTTCAATATAGCCTTTTCACATATTTTTGCTCAAGTACAAGGGTGAAACACTATAGGAACGGAGTACAATTCTTCGTCAATTCCATATTGCCGTTGTTTTCTCTTTGAACCCATTTCATTATTTCATTTAGTGATATTTATTTTCATAGGGAGAATGACATTGTTTATGTAGAGTCTTTCTCAGAGTTCATTATGTGGAAAGACATCTGGGGGAGTTTCATCAGAACACCGGCCCCACATCAGTTTGCCATGTATTTCCAATCATGCAGAGTGTCTTGTGACCACAGGTTCACTGCACAAAAAAAATCTGATTAGGAACAGTTTACACGGTTGACAAGCAAATTGAATCTTAGAGAAATTGATAACAAAACCTAATGGACAACATATTTTATTCTCGTATAAGGGTTATATTAGAACAATTTTGCGGTTCTCGCAATATTTTAGTAATTTAACGGTATAATTACGGGAATTTAAATCACAACCCACGCAGTATCAAAGTCATTTATAGTGTCAAATCAATGACACATCATCACTACAGATCATTTCACCATTGTGACAGAAGATTAACCTGTATTCCCTGAGAATATACAGAGTTCTCAGCTGCCAGCCAAAAAAAACTAAGACATGCTGTTTTGTACCAATATTGACTTATTATGCAACCCCACACCTTGATGAGTAATAAATCGTGTTATCTTTGGCTCCCACAGTAACAAACAGGTGGAACTTGCATCCTAAACAAAAGGGCTTATCGTATTAGAATGCTCAAATGCGTAATCCATCCCACCTGAATCTGGTGTGTAATTACTGTTTCTGTTCAACCACTGAATGCATGGAAGAGCATGAAAGATCTCTAAAACCATGTGACGTACAAGGTCTACCTGAAGTGTCTTTCAGCCAATGATACAATGGCCTCAAGCCAATCTAAGCTGTCGGATCAGGGTAGTGCTTTGACAAACATTCTGTACCACACATCGCCAAAGTGTTGTACTCTGTGAAAAGACAAGGAATTTATTGTTGAGCACACTAGACATGGTCTAATCTACAACAGCATTGTTTGTCTGACTGCATTTACATTTATGCATTTGGCAGATGCTTTGTAGTGCATTCAATCTATCCTTCTTTTTAACCCTTGACCTTGATGTTGCATGTAAAGAAACATGTTGAGGTTTTTGTAATTAGTTGAATATGCATTAGCTCTGTTGGGACACAGAACTTTTATTGGATAATAAGAGCATGTGACAAGCTGAGATTCAAAGTGGTTTTGGTGTAAAACCCACAGTGCTGTGGAGCAGACACAATGCATCTATGTGAGGAGCTTTTGAAATCCACAAAAAAGTGGATTGGTTTCTTGCAGTCAGAAAAATGAAGCATGCTACTGATGAAGTCTTTTACTCTTTGTCCAATGCGTGTCACTTTACTTTGTCCTTTGTTGTAATCCTTTGCATGTGTAAAGCAAAACTATGTACCCCCGTTTCCATTACTTCCCAGAATATCTATTCACACTCTTCCCTTTCCAAATGCATGCCGTTTAGCCATTTTCCAGATCCTGTCCATGAATTTATTAATGTTAGGATGTATTTTGCTGCGTGATTGACAGTTAGTGGACTTTAGTTGTGTTAATTCAGAGACATGCAATTGGGACCAACATCATTACACAACTGACATGAATGCGGGATCCAAAATGAATGCTTTCAAAGGGCCAAAAGCAGCTTTGTTGAGTGAAATCCCATTTTCTGGTGACTTGTAGCTGCAACATGCAAACAATGTTTAGGATTGTCAGACATTATAATTGTTTTATATATACAGAACTGCTGATCAGCAGCCATAGAGATCATTACATAAGAACAAGAGTGATTCAACTTGGTTTCTGGTATTTTTGTTAATATTGCTAAAAAAAGGAAACTCAACTTTGGCCATACAAATATATAGACAGTTTATAAAGTAACAGTTGCAAAGTCAAACCATACATATTCACACAGTGTATACGGCCGTGCAGAGAATTAAGAGACCATTTAATTTAATAATTTAATCAGCATTTAGAAGTAGTGTGTTCATTCCAGTCCAGTGTTTGTTAAATAAAAAAGAATCAGAAGTGACATAGTCATCCAACAGCAATTTCAAAGACATTTGCATAGCAAGACACAGAGAATAGTTGAGGTTATCACGAAACAAATGTGGACATTTTTCTAAATACATATAAGTATTACTGTTGTATTGCTTAAAAGAGAATATGAACTTGTTTTCTATGCAGAATGAGAGAATAAAGAGCATATTTTCTGTTATTTTGACCTGTTTCTCCAGTTTTCATTTTCTGTAGATAAATGCAAACAGAAACAATATTTTTATTTGACATTTTGTAGAAATATAGCAGTTCACAGAATAAAACAAATTTATAATTTAAACACATACTTATAATATAAAAATATTTTTTAAATGGGCTGTATGTTTTATACACGTGTTGTAATTTAATTCCGACGGCAGTGATCTCCAGTAAGCTGAACAAATTGCGCATTGTGTTGTCTTCTTGTCGAGGCCTCAATGCCTCCCATGCAGTGAATAATTTAGGATTTATGTTTAACTTGGATGGGACAATAATATACTCAGGGCTTAACTGTTTATTGTCCTGTCCCATTGTTTTTAGTACAGAATTAGAACAACATCGTTGTGATGAAGTGTCAGTGGCCTTTTAAACAGTCATAAGAACAGTAAGCTTTAGGTCATTGCTCTTCATGGGTAACATTCCGGCCGTTGTTTTGTATCAAAATTTGCATTAGTTTCAAAACGACTTTCTTTTGCGGGAAAACATCATGCACGCTTACAGACCTTTTCCTAGAATATAAATACTTTTGTCGGTTTCTGATCTAATGAGTTCAAACTCAAGTGCAGTCTAGACTGAGTGGTCATGTGGTCTTTGAAACCTTATCCAGTGAAGTGTCACCTAGGACTCATATCCTTACAATTTACTTTAAGACGGGATTTTAAATCATGATATTTCAAGCCACACGAGAACACTCAATTACTATTGAAAACTATTGCAATTACAATCATGAATATCTTAACAAAGATAAACCACAGTTAAAACTCAGTTAAGTAGAATCACATTGTTTATTGTTTATCTCAACATGGGTTCCCCATACATGGATGCACGAACAGAACCCCTCGCTAAACCTGAGAGAAACAGGTTACTAGGCCACAGTGCACCATATAAAGAGTGTATTGTCTTATGAATATGTGTGATCAGAAGGAACACCAGTCATCTTAAAGATGAATCTCACATGGTTGGAGGATGGGGCACCCTCCATCAGAGACCGAGTCATTCCAAAAGAATCTCACAGACCTCAAGCCATCATCTGTTGAAGCCTCCAAGTTTGTAATCCCTTGGACCCTTAGCTGTACTATAGGGACGTATAGCATTAAATCTAATAACCGCCATCTCAACACATGAAAGCTGGATTTAAAGCAGTCATAGGGGGCTCGATTCAATTATATTTTGAAGTGACTCAATTGCAGCTGTTATTATGTACAACAACTGTTTTCTAAAATTGTTGCTCTTCCCTTGAGAAATGATTTTGTTTTCTTATTGATTTATGTTTCTTTAGGTTCCGTTCATCGTGAGCACAATTACAGCTATTAAATGAGTTTCAGCTATGTACAATCAAGAAACCTTTCAAACAGAGCCATTGCGAATCATTATTGCCCTTTTCAGGAAAATGGCTAGCTTGCTGTATCTCGCAGGGTCATCAGATAGAGAAACCACGAGTACTCACCAATGTATTGCAATTCCCCGGAAGAATGTGACTTAGCGATTGTGTCACACAATCTCTTTTAAGCATTGAGGCACATGCTTGCAATAAGGCAGGGGATGTGGACTAAGTTAAATGGCCATCGGCCACGTCGCACAACTTCAGAGAGATTGTGATGAGAAAGTGCAGTAGCCCTTGTGTTCCTCCCCTGGGCAAGGAATTAGAGGGGTTTTCGGGCAATTTGAAAGATTAGACAAAATGTAACACAGGGGTTTGACATAGAAACCTTCTGAGGTTTAACCGCTGTGAACCAACACTGATCCGAACATGGGTAATGTAGATAGGGCATGAATCATTTTCAGCATAATCACTTCTCAAAAAGTGATTTACAGCTCTGTAGTGCGTTTTATTAATAAAATGAAACCTTGTTATGTTGTTTTAATGAAAACACTTTCTGCTTTTCTTGTGAGGTCATCGATGAGGTGACGTGATGCCTAAAACATTTTGAAATATAAAGAGTTCACTTGTCAGCTAAAAGAATATCAGAAATTATTTTGATATTACCAGGGAACATTGTTTGTCTTCTTTTAACTACAGATGTGGATGTAAACACTAAACATAATACTTCAGACATCACAAAACATGTTAGTGCTGCACTGGCAGTGAATTCTGTGGTCTACAGTGCATTGGTCTGTATTTTAGTAGTTTGTTGAAATAAAATGGAAACGCAGGTTTGTTTGTACAATTTTTGACAAACTATTTCTGACTGTAAATGCCATGTGTGTTTTATGAAATCATTATAATTTTATTTTATGGTTTATCTAAGAGTTTAAAGTGTTTTATATACGTATTCCTCATTCAAGTTTAATTTTCTTAGCTTTTATTTTTGTTTTGCAAATGTTTGTTTTCTATTTTGGATTCATGCAATACTATAAATCTAATATGGCACACTACTCTATTTTCTATTAAGTTACCAAAAAATGTGGTTTTCCTAAACAACATGTTGTGAAAATGGACTGTGAAGTAGAATGCAGTAAATATATTTTTTTATATTCCCATCATATTACATTACATGTTTCAGTGCATTCTTTTTCCCCTGTGGTATAATTGTCACATGTCATCACCTACTCAGCAACTCACTCAAACCATTGATCTGGCATCTTCTGTTTAACTGCTGTATTTTATTACACAGGTAGGTGATGAAAAGTCATAAAATGTAGCATCCTCAGTTCAACACAGTGTTATGTGATACAGATTTATAGAAGTGAGCACATAACTGGTTACTCTTATAAAGGAATTATATTTGTTGACACCGTGAAAACTTGATCAACAATCGCAAATAATGAATATATTCTTCATAGTGTACATGTGAAGAAAAAAGTGCTTCCAGATGAACATGTTTGCTCTGTTTGGGCCTCTGCAGAAGGATTCTAAACTTTTGCCCCTGATGATACATTCATGATGAAGTTTGTGAAACCGTTTGAATGCAATTTTCTCATCTAAGTGGAAACGGATTTTCATGATTGGATGATGAGGCGATTATTCTTATGCAGTTACTCAGGTAACACAATTTTGTGTGTTTATAAAAAAAATCTTCTCATTTTATTCACACGTGACTCTGTTTAATCCATCAGCTAATATCTGGAAACTTGACCTTTATAAGCATTAAGTGAGTCAGCTTTTAACTCTGGTCAGAGGTCCAAAAGTGAACATTTTCCCCTCAATAAAATATTCCCTCCTCTCTTAATATTTGCAGTGTAATTTACTTAAATTAAGAATTATCTTCAAATCATCTATAAATGACTTCATGTATTAAAGTTCCATATCCCACATTTCATGAGTAGCCATACGATTCTTTCATTCTTCCCCAATTGTGGTCATTGATTTTGACAGCTCTATATGATTATAATTGAACTGAATTTTCCATTCATTTTAGAATATTTGTTTTTATTGGGTTTCCTTTCTCTACTTAAAAGTAAAATTATTAAATCCACTAAGTAAATAATTCCAATTATAATAAAGTACAGTGTGTGTTTGTACTAGTGAACAGTTGGTAGGTACATCATTGAGTGCTGTCAGATGAGATTAAATTCAATGTGTGCATTTTGAGTCCTCTGCTGCATGTTACCTGCATTCAAAATCTTACATAATTTTACATTTGGATTCTAATTACTGGAGGCATACAGGTTGCAGGTAAACTGTGTATACAATAAAGCATACCACAGGTAGGAGACAGAATGTCTGTTCACACAAAAATGACATCATGACTAGTCTATCCATAACCATTACATTTTTAAAACATAACAGCTTCCAAACAAAATTCTTGGTAATGATTTATTTCAAAATAAACACTTTAGAGTCTGAATCAGATCAATGTACAGACACACAGATGAAGAAAAAACATCCTTATGTATTAAGCTGCCATATACAAGAGACATACTCTTCACATTCAAAGGAAACATGAATGTATAGGATAATATCACCTTTGTGTCACATTTGAGACCATTTCAGAGTGGTGATTTAAGAGAATAACGCCAAATATGTCCAATAAACATATCAAATAGATAAATAACCGTAGTCAACATCTTTTGAAATTATCACTTTTTACTTCAGAATGTTGAATTATGAGCTGGAAGTTGTCTCAGAAGGATTCTTGTAAAATAAAAATGTTTCTTGTTTTTTGCGTGTTTTTGCATTGAAGACGAAGATTTCTCCCATCTATGTAATGTGAAGTTCTGAAAAGGCTCCTTGTTAAAAAGTACATGTTAGAGTATTAAGCTCTACCACATCCTGATGTCTGCTCATATTTTTGAGACATTTCATCTGTCAGATTTTTCCATGTGATTATGAAGTAGTTCAGACTCAGTGGAAGCACAGAGCAGGCATTATTTTTTCTTATACATTGTGCCCAAGGGCTGCGGTTGTAAATGAGTCCTGGTGCTTTTAATGGTTCAACAGTAAATCGGCCGATGGCTTAAAATTGGCTGTATGAAACAAATTCCAAATGCTAATTGTTCTTGGAGAGATGGGCGTGCTTGGTTAAATGTTTGCTCTGAGGGTTCAGAACCACCAGTGTGTATTCCTGGACCGAGCAGTTGTCCAAGTCCAATCAGAGCCGTGTTTAGGTGATGCAAATGTTGGTGTGTTTTTCATTTGGGTGGTTATCGAATGTCTTCACCAATATATCGCTGCTGTCCTTCTGAAACCTTGTATCTCAAAATTCAAATCTGTGTAAAAATCAGTATGCTAGATGATTTATTAACATTACAATTTTACGTTTCCCTGAAGATTTTTGTGAACAGTAAAATTTGATCTTTAAATCTGGCTGTTTCTAAAATTGGTTGCCAATGAGTTATAAAAAATGTAGAACGTATTTCAACATTAACCCACTCAAAAGGAAAAATCTGATGCTGAAGATAAAAATGTTTAATAAATTTGGCAATACAATCATAACTATTGTAATTCTAAACACAGAAAACTGAGCGCTTAAACTATTTACTATGTAGCGGGCGTCATTCAAAATCAGCTTTTTATAAACGGTCACAGGTGGTTATAAAGTGCATTGTTATATGTTGGTCGTCAGAAATTTAACTATGCAAATTATTTTCTAAATGTAATCATGCTTTTCAACATTTAATAAACAAATGAACATTTACCTTTCTAGAACTCGGCTGTAAAATCTATAAAATCTTGGCTTTTTCCTGGTTCAGTCACTTATGACTTGGGCATTTTGAAACACAACTGCCTCATATTTATTTTCATTTATTACATATTTCAGCTGAACGTCATGGTTAACGTTTAGTATGTTTTGATGCCGAATTTCTTACGCAAACACTGAATGGTCAATTAATAAGCCCAGATGTTTTAGTGCCTACACATTACAAAAAGCATTCCACTTTCTACTGCCGCATGAATGCCTTCCAGTACAGCCAATTACATTGCCAAAAGTCATTTGAAACTGTTAGGGTTCATGCAAAGTCTAAATACTTTGTTTGTTTTGTAAAATAAACCTCCCTTTCTAAGAACAAAAACACGTCTGACTTATTTCCATAAACGCCATACACTTTTACATGCAGTATATGCTGGTACAGATATCTACGTAACTAGTATAATACATCATGAAGAAATTAAAGATCAATGCCCTTCCTCACCGTCAAATGCTTCTGGCTCAGTCAATGTGAACAATCACAGATTCTTTTTATATAATGAAGTGAGCATTGTAAGTGTTTGCTCCGCAAGAATTTCTCATGCGGCTGTTGGTAATCCACCGTGACAACACAAACAAGGAGCAAACGCATCTCCAAAAATATCTCTTTACTGATTTCAAGACGATATAAAAAAACATTGTATATACATTTCATACGTATAAAAACACAGTCATACATATATATAATTGCACTGGGCGCTAACAGAAGAGACTACATGGGTGGCAGTGGGGGTCTTTCGCTGAGTCATTACAGGTGAAGCGTATTTGGCAGGTTAAGTGCTGAGTCAGCAAGCATGCCAGAGGACTATATGGTACATATCTGTGACGGTGGGCTGTCAGATTCTCAAGTCATCTGGCAGACGTCTTATCTCTGTTGTTGGGATTTTTTCATTCTGAAAAGGAAAAAAGCACAACGTTAGAATGCGATATCACTTCATAACAAAGTATCATTTAAAGGTGTGGTGTATAAAATGTATGTTGCAGTACAGTTATACAATAAACCAATTTCTGCCCCTGGCAGAAGCATGTCAGACGTGTCTTTACATTTTATAGGCAATTTATATGTGTTACTGTATGCATGTTTGTTTTAAATGTGCTGAAGCCATGAGTTTCCCCCACGACCCTAAAACCGTACTTTACAGCCATGTTAACAGCAGTCCTGCTAACCACATTCCAGTCACATGACCGCTATATCATACTATATGAGTATGTGTAAGGGGCCGGTGAAATGTCTGCCGTCGCGAGCTGTTGGATCATGTTGTTTTGCAGGTAATAGACCGGAGGTGTTGCTAATGGCAGAAACCTCCCTCGCTCCATGCAGACGCACAACTTCCTCTGTCTCTCATTGAGCTCAACTAATGACCGCACAGTATGTGCTCATTAGCGTCTAGCAGTCATTCATGGGTGTTCTGTCCCAAGGAGCCGTTGAGCTATGAGTGTTTTGTTGTGCAGACTGGACTGTTCACACATTTCTGTCTCTAAGACAATGATTATTGTCCAACCGGTACAAACCACCAATCCTTCCAGACCCGGGAGGTAGTGTGTACTGGTTGCTGTACATCTAAGAGCCCCTTTATATTCAAATGGTCCTCAATGAGCATGCACGGCTATCTTGCAGCTGGCGGCAAAATAAAAGACTATCCCGTCATCTAATACATCAAGCTCAGATGTGGGAAAACTTCTTTTTTCTCGTGTTCAGTACAACGAACGCTTTGATTTTTGCTTTGTTTAGACATTCATGATAACAATCAGCAGATTAACTATTAAGGCAAGACTGCAAAGCCTGGACATGTTTTGCATTAGCCAGGCAGTGGTTGGTATCTTGTATAGCAACTTAAGAGAAATGTTTCAGAACGCTATAAGCGGACAAAAACGTGCAGCGGAAATAACACTCATTGATGGTTATGAGAAACGACAAAGAGATGTAGTTTAATTTTATCGACAAGTATTGTTTTATCAAAATAAATCACAATATAAACTTCTGCATTTAGAGATAGTCCACCCAAAAATGAAAATGCTGTCATCATTACCAACCCTGTTTGAACAATTTTGTAGTTCTGGAGAACACAAAGAAAGATATTTGGAAGAATGCTTGTAACCAAATAGTTCTGGGGCACTATTAACTGAAAAAAACACTATGGTAGTCAATGGTGCCCCAAAACTGTTTCGGTTGTCAAATTCTTTCAAATATTTTTCTTTGTGTTCAACTTGGGGGTGAGTAAAATTACAGATTTTTCCCCCGGGTTAACTATCCATTTGAGACACGTTTATAAAGAAGCCGTGCAGAACATGTGTCAATAAAACAAAACTGAGACTCTATATGGTCATTTTCAGTATTGTGCATTAAAGAACACAGCTTTAAAATGAGATTCCGTCGTTGTCTGTGGTCTGCATGTGAACAGGGACGTTTCTCACAGCGTACCATTCATCTCTAATTTGTAAAGCGTTTTTTTTCCTACTCACTTGTTCAGGGCGTTCTTAAGGTACTGCTGAAGCCATTTGGTCTCTGGGTTGATGCACACCTCCTTGTTGTTCTTCAGTTTGGCACTGCAAGAAAAAAGTGCAAGTTGTCATAATATATAATTTTTCACATTAAATACAAATTTTTAATAATGACATCTCAACATATATAAATCATTACATATACACTGAGTGGTGCACATATAAGTGACCAATTATTACTTATGTACAAAGCAACAAGGCCCCATTGTGAGTAGATTTTCAATGTAATACAATAGAAAGTGCATAGTCAGCATCAACCACACAATGGCAAAATAATTCAGCATTCAAGCTCAATCAAGCAGTTAGTTCTCAGTCACTCCTCTCTCTACTTAGTGATATTACACTGCTCTCCCGCTCTCATCACCCGCAGGTTTCTTTTTTGCATCTACGCACCAGTTTCCCCTGCAGGGTTTAACAGATTGTTAGATTGTTATCACACTCTCTCTTGTCGCTCCTAGCAGTGAGATTAGATTATAGGTGTCTTGTTAACACAGGTGAACCATTTGTTTTTTTTTATGGCTACACTTATGTTTACGGCCACAAACAAATCATCATTAAACTCCTTTCCCTTGCAAAGATAAACTGAATGATGCATTCAAAATTGGTGAAGCTTAAATCCAGAGAATAGTGAATAGATGGACAAATATTCGGCCTGAAGCAAACAAGTTTCTTTTTGAAACATTCTTAGATTATGATGGGATAACACGGGAGTAAACAAGTTTGAGCAAAACCATGCTGTTAGTTAAGCAAAGAGGGAGATACCAATTGGCAATAAAATTCAATGAATGAAATGCAAAATTTAAGCTTTTTCACTGCAACATTTTAATAGCCGTAATTTTGTTAAACTGGCCACTTTTTGTTTGCTCATAGACTTCTAAATTCGAACAGAATTTTCATTCATTTCTTTAAAACTGGTTCTCAAACTGGGGGCCGAAAATGGATCCAGGGGGGCCACAGTGTTGTGGCAATTTTGTGCTAGTATGAAACGTCGAAAAATAATTTATGTTACAGCATTGTACAATTAAATATTTTTGGTTTATATAAAATTTAAACTTAAGTCTTTATTTGGAGGACACAATGCGATACCGCCAACACAAAGGGAGCCATACAAAGAAAAGGTTTGAAAACCACTTCTTTGAAGCCATGACGTCTTGCATACATTAAAGTTCTTGCCATCATTTGAATGTCACACACTCGAACCCAACAGCTGTAAATTGTTGACCTCATAATCCAATGAGCCTTTGATTCCTAAAGAAGTCACCCTGAATGCCACTTGAAAAACTACTTAAAAAATGCATGAGGTGCATATCTGATGAGAATTCTGGAGATAATCTTGGATTTAAGTTATATGTCCACCTTCATCATATATGTATCATTAACGTAATCAATGCTTATCTTCAATTCACAGATATCCTCTAATTCACTTAGTTCACTCTTTGGAAGTGGCATTGGTTTATCAGGCCCTGGCATTTGTTGGCCTATCTAGATCTAGTCAGCAGGAGTTTGAGAAGGTCTCGACTCCAAACAGCAGGTAGTAATTACCTCACAGCAAGCCAAGGCCAACAGCAAACACAGGTAGATAGTGTTACCAGCATCACTCATCAGTGAAGATTTGGAGTATCAAGAGCTCTTGAGCTTTGGCATTCAAGATCTGATGTGCTCTCGAGGGCTATGGCTTTTGTGTCAATCGTTAGTCAAGGTTTTTTGAGTATATCCAGCTGTTTTGGAAGGTCCATGGCCTTTTGACACGATCTGACTTTGTTTAGTCCATTGTGAGCAATTATGGTATGGATAATAAGCAAGGTTTGTAATAGAGTTTGACACTGCCACGTAATTCTAGTGCGCTAACTGTGGTCCCATTAATCTTAGTTAAAAATCCCCAATAACAAATTTTGAACTTGCAGCTGGTTTGAAAACGTCAATCAACGGAGAGTTAAAACACAGGGAGGATAATTCTCACCAGCATGTGGGGGTACAGAGTGTGACTAAGAACATCATTCAAGCCCTTTATATGTGTGAGAAAGAGTTAAAAGAGGAATTCTTTTGGACCCCTAAGATGCTGTTTTCCTGTACAAAATACAAACGCGCCCAAGCTTAAAGGTCCTGCCCCCTCCTATAGCATTTCCCCTGGATGTGTACAATTGTGAGAGCCTGTCCAGCAATATAATGCCAGATGGAGAGGCCAATTCCTGCCCTATTCAGTGTCCCTTCAGTAGTTGGAGATTGATGGGATGAAGTGATGTGCCGCACACCTATAACCGCTTGGGAGATCTTTGGAAAAGAGAGTAAAGCATATACTCACATGACTTGGAAGGGGCAGTTTGGTGTGTGCAGGAACTTGAGCTCACGAATGCTCCTCTGAGGGACAGTGTTGACTGTAGAACGGCACCAGCATCTCTCCACCAGGCTGATAGGCTTGGCTGCAGAGAAAATAAAACAGTGTGCCTCAGTTAAGCTGTTGACATGATTCCATGCATGAAAAGTGGATGATATCCTAATTTGTAATGTTTGATTACAAAGTATACTAATCTTAAACACTATTTCCTAAATGTGTGTAAATCTGTTTTGCAACTGCAAAATGTTGAATGCGCTATATAAATTTCTGGGCTTTAATCCTGACCTCATCTTGACTAAAAGCGAAACTTAAAAGATTTTGTCTAATATTCAAGATCATGGCTCTTGTTGTGCAACTCAAGATTGCCACACTCGTTGAAAACAGTCAGCAAAATTATAGGACACAACAAATGAGCATCTGCTCCTATTGAGTATTTTAGGAAAACTGAAAAACGAAATTACATTTTGAATATCAGTATAAACAAGATATTGGCAGAATAATACTCCACAAACCACAAATGTAACGGTATGTAAATATGTATTTAAATTTGTATTGTTCATAATGTTATAATATACCTTTAAGTTAAAATCTTGGTTGTTGGGTGTGATATTTTGTTTTGAGTAATCCTGAATTTTGCTATACACTTAAAGAGACATTTCTCATGCATTCGTGCTTTAGCAAATACGCTCTCAATGAATTTGACAATGAATTTTGAAATTAAACGTGTATATAGGCCTACGCGAATGCACGCCTACTCCAGCGTACTTTAACATTCTTACACATTTATCAAGCGATTAGATTGCCGAGCATCACACCGCTCCATTTGGCCCAAACCTGTTACGCGCTCAAGGAAGCGGAGACTTCACAGCTCATGCAGCTTTACATTGTATGAGAAGACTGCGCGGCGCACGTACGCATAGCGTTTTAACGGACATTGCCCACTCACAAGACTCAAGAGGTGTGAAGTACCTGCGATTTAACGGACCTCTATCCACGTTAGTCCACTAGTAAAATGCTAATGACAACTCTAGTAATCTATCTCATTGTCATGCAAACGCACGATCCATAGATAGAGCCGCGCGCACCGGCGCGATTGATGTAAAGGCTGGCGCTATCTCTTGCACTTTGGTTTTATTCTGTCATTTGTGGGTCATTACGGGAAAACAAAGCGGGCGACAAATACACACATTAATCAACGCATGGTCTTGGAATTCCTGCTCTCCTGACGGTGCGTGTCAGTCTCTTGTCTTTACACTTGATAAAAGTTACGAATATTGCGTTTATGCGTACAACGCACTACTCACTATAAAGTATAGAAAAGTGTAATTCAGCAACATATGTTTGTCTGGTTGTGAAATGAAAACACTACACAAAGCAAAGTGACATCCATAAAAGTGCAACGAAATGTGCGTTCCGTGCACGTTAAAATGCGTTACATACAGGTGCGCACTTGAAAAGTAAACCATAAAATATTTAAACAATTTTAAAGATGTTCTGATACAAATGCATTGCATCGTCCTCGGATATTAAGCAGAAAACATAGCGTTATGTAAGCAGCAAAATTAAACATAAACTCACCTTTTGAAATGGGGGCGTGAATGAAGACCGCCATCAGAGCGAATACTACGATAAATTTCAGAGCCATGATAATAGTGTGAAGAAGAGATCCGCACGATGTAGAATCCAGAAGCAACTGTGACAGGAGGACAACTGCGCCTGAGTTAAGTTTGCGCACAGCCCCTCCGATCCCCCACCTTCAGATGGAGAAAGTGGGTGTTCCCACGATGATTTGTCAGCTATTGGCAGAACAAATATCCTCTATTAAATTGCATATGCGTGTTTCTTTTTCTACCAAACAGTCATTTTGTTTATTAATTTTTGTAGAATTATAGGAAATTGTTGTACTTGCACAAACAAGTACATAAAATGTGTTTCATTGATTTGTGTACAGTGTGTCTGTATTGGGCTATGTATTTATTTTTCCTTTATTTTGGCTGTTTGAACCTGGCAAATTATTCACAGAGAATCCAGACCTTTGCATCTGTTTCCTTTTAGTCGTGGTAAATTCTTTGTTGTGTAGAGACTGAATTAGCCGCAGTTTGCATAAATACTGATTCTTAGCTTATGTCCGTAATGACTGTTTGGGAAATTAATAAATAGTATCACTTGTATTAGCAAAATAGCCATGGAATCAATCGTTTAATAAATAATGCTAATCCTCTGTAACATGGTCTCTTCCATGAAAAAAAAGTGAGATTGAAAGGAGAGTGATCAATTAGTTTTATATTGGACCAGAACTTTCCACCAAGCCTTCCAGTTAAATCAAAGTGGGGTGATGTTGATGGGGAGGGGGTGTATTAGTTTGTTTAACAGGACACAGATGTGCTCTCCGTTTCCAGGGGTATGGTGTGTCGTGCTAGATTTCTCCCCCTTACCAAAACTTCAGAGGAGAAGAGAGAGTTCTCTTGTAATAGGATTCTAAACAGATCCCAGCTCACTGGGTTAAACCTGCTGTTTAGTGCCTCCTACTTGCCAGTGCCAGTGCAGTGAAATGTACAAGTGTTGGCATGTATTTAATCACTCTCACAGTCGATTACACCGGATACACTTTGAGCGATGGGCGATCCAGATTTTATGCGTGTCTTGTGACTGAGAAATAATCTCTGCTTTCGCATTGGAGTAACACGAGGGTGAGTTGCAGGATTTTTATTTTTGAGTGATCTATACCTTTAAGACCTTTAATCTTGTAGATCACATCGACGAGAAACTGGAAGCATTTAAACGTGAACAGTCATAAAATCTGACTTCATTTAAATGCCCTTAAAATGTTTGTTTCTATTTGTTGCTGCCATTCTCAGTTTTATTTACTAAGTGTTTAAAATAACTTGAGTGGTCAGCTTTCCTCTCTTCAAAAGCCCGGAGGTGAATGCAGATGTCCTTTTACAAGGTGCTACCAGTGGGAGAGTTCACACCCACCCTGAGATTCTGCAGGCTCATTCCCAGCTGGCCATAAATAACGAAAGATGGAGGGAGACAATTTTTGTAGTTTTTATTTAAACTGTAAAGCCATGCACATCAGTCAGTCGTGTTAAATTCACAGTCATGTTATGTGTTTGTGCAAATGAAGATAAAGACTAGGCAGCATCTCAGGTAGATTAAATAGGAAAGTGTTTGTAATTGTATTGTTTTATAGTGTTTTCCTTGTTTCCTAGTCTTTTAATGACAAATCTCACCCTTTGACCGCCTGTGTGTTATTATATCTAAACAGTTTTTAACTTTATTAACTCCTAGTTTAAGATCTGTGTGGTTCAGGCGGTTAAAACGTAAAGGTTTGTTAAAAAGAGTTTTTAACTTTGTGTGCTAAAATTCTAACTATTAGAACCTATTACTTGCAACAGAGCATTTCAAAGCCACGAAACAGGAATATTCATGATGTAATTCGGGATTAAATCTCATTAACCCTTCTGATTATCAGCAGACTTTAATGAGGGAAATTCAATTTACATGAAGTGTCGGGTCATCCTCAGATCTTGCCCTGTTGTGGTCGCCCCCCACATGGAGCATGTTGTGGAGCACCCCTGAGTTAAGTAAACAAAAGGCCAAGAGGGGAAACCAGAGGTGTTATCGATAACACAAGAAGAGTCTTCTGGGATCTAAATCCAGCCCCGCAGACTCCATGCCCCCTTTATGCCTGCGTAGTGATGGAGTATCACCCAGACATACAAATCACCAAAGCAACAATCTCTGCATTGCAACGATGTGATGGAGATTGTCAGCATTGGTCACGTGACTTCTTCTCGAAGGTCAGTGTATGAACTTTCATACACAGCTGAATGGGAAAGCGTATGAATGGGAGTCAATAGGGCGCAAAGTCTAGTGTGACGGCCTTTTAAATCTGGCATAAAATTCTCTGTAAAATACTTGTCATGTCAAACCCATTAAAGTCGCAACAACGTTTGAGCTCATGATCCCAGGAGACCCATAGAAGAAAAATTTAAGGTTTTAGGTTAAGTCCTCCCAAAAGGTTTCATTATAAAAATCTCTGCTGGCAGATGTATACGAGATATGGAGTGTAAATGTGCCCCCGTGATTTTTTCCCTTTATGTTGGTAATGAGACACAGGACAGTCTCATGAATGGTTTCTCGGTTGGATGCCACTTGACTGTTTGGCCTGCACATCTCACACAGATCTCCGACTGTCAGAACGAGATGGAAATGAGGGGCTGGCTGCAGATATGATCCCCTGAGTGACACAGATGACCTAGAAACACTGATTGCCGATAGTTAACAGCAGGTTTGGTCACAGGAATCACATGAGGCAACATCTGGCAGTGGAACTGTAATGTGAGCTTTAAAGGTTAGAACAAACATGCATGATGGGTGAACAGTCAGGAGGAATTTTATGCTCAGGAGGAGGATATATAAATTGTTTATGCATCAAATGTGTTTCCTTAAAGGAACAGTTCACCCAAAAATAAAAATGTCATAATTTACTCACCCTCATGTTGTTCATAACCTGTATGACTTTCCTGGAGACTCAATGTTGTTTGTTTACAAGGTTGTTGACAATAAAATGTCTTCAACAATCCTTTCTTTTCTTTTAACTTGCATAGTATGAATAGAAATCTACACAAATGAGACAACTGGTAAGAGTATTGCTTTAAAATTGATGTATAGCTCAAATATTTGGATAATGGGATGAGAGTTGTTTGAGTTTATATTGAAATCTCAGCATTTAAAGTGATAGTTCACACCAAAACAAAAATCCAGTCATCGTTTACTCTTGTCATTTCAAACCTGTATGACTCCTTTCACATAACACAAAATATGATATTTTGAAGAATGTTGTTAACTGGCCCCCATAAACTTGCATACGTTTTGTGTCTATACAATAAAAGTGAATGGGGACCAGTTTTGTTCGGATACCAATATTCTTAAAAATATATTCTTTTGTGTGTCATACAGAGGATGAGTAAATGATGACAGAATTTTCCTTTTTGAGTGATCTATCATTTTAATTGTAGACTTTCTTATTGGAATCTCATTGCTTTCTATGAGAAAATTGTGATATTTAAGAATCGAATTTAAATGTTTCCCTTTCTTTCTCTCATTCAGTTAATCCTGTCACTTTCTCCTTTTTTCTGTGGTTTTTATAGGATTAAGTAGATTCTGTGATGTACACAGAGGCTCCAGTTGGCTCTGTATAGCAGTCGAGGCGTTGTGTGGGACTGTGTGTGCGACATCTGCTATTGCTTTTTGTGCAAAGGGAGAAAAATCACATTACGTTCGTCTTTGTCTGTGGCTCTATGGCAACTACAGTTAATGTCGACTTCCCTACAAAGTAAAATCAAGTGATGAAGAAGAAGGAGGTAACCGAGAGCAAACGGCGAAAGCTTCACCTGACAAGCATCACACGTATAAAAGTAGAATCTAATCTAATGACAAATAAAATACCTTTCAACATTTCCTTATGCTTGAAGTTATTGTCTCAAAGTCAAAATATTTTTCGAGTTTAATGTAAATATGCCTTGTGGAAAAGTTGTCTTGCGATGCAGAAATTTGCTTTAAAATTAAGTTTTTTTATGGCAAGTCTACAAAAATCATGTAAATAGTCTGCATGTATTGGAGTGACCCTTCTCTCAATAGATGTAATCCAGGCAACATGTGCACAAAGCGTGAATCACCGTCCCACAGGATTCAGCATACAGTCTAAAATCTGCATGTAGCACATTAAACCGAAACCGCAGACATGACGATGAAGGTTTGTGGGGACTGGTATGTCGCATACAGTCATAGAATGTTGGAGTGTCTGTGCAACGCAGAAGAGCAACGTGTTGAAAGATATTGTTTCTTGGATGCGGTCTATGATTCAATCAGTAAATTTCTTTGGTATCTCCTTATTCGAGTCCCTGTTGTTTCCTGAAGTAAAATCATTTGGTCAGTATGCTTACCACATATTGAAACATTTTCAAGTCACCCAAAAATGAAAATACTGTCATCAGGTACTCAGCCTTTTGTCATTTCAAATCTGTATATGACGCAGAACACAAACATTTATTGAATGTTTATAAGCAAACAACGGTGGTACCCATTGACTTGGTTTTGGCTTAAAATCTATTTCCAGTCATTTGCTGTAGAGAAACAAAATGTTCTCTTCTGTTCTCAGACTATAGAATCAATAATAAATCAAGATTGTATGACTTTGAAACAAACTTTATACTTTGTTTTTGAGGCCAACCTATAAACCTGTCAGTAATGTTCTACAATTAAGCATTGTCATGTGTTGGTGAAACACATTTTATCTGTGGATTTATTTAAATCTCCAATTATCAATGGAACAATTTAAGCTTATGTAAATCGCTTTGGCACAAAGAATCGTATCTCCATTGTAAACGTTCTTTGCTCTAACAAGCTTGTGGTCTAAACAAAAAGCTAATCAAAACATGCCGAGCTCCCACAATCATGCCAGTAAATATTGCTCAATCCACACTCAGTCCTGTGCACTTCATTCAAATCATCTATTCATTGAAAAAATCCCCATATCCTGTTAGTACAGAGCTGTCAAGGTTAAGTGGAGCCGTATGATCTGCGTGAAGATCAATCCCTAAGGTTCCGAAGTATTGCCAAGTCTATCGTTATATAAGCGTATTGCACAATTCAAGAGAGTAAGTAAAGTTTAGAGAAGCAAGAACATCATAGTTTACGTGACATAGTTTAACTCTCAACCCCAAAATATAAACCACACTTCCTATTGTGGTTTGCTTTTGTTACTTATTGTAGATGTATATACACTTATATTTATCTGCGACACAGTTCCTAATCTGCAGCTTCATGCTTTGGCCGGCTTAATTGTTTCAGGAGGCATCTGTGGAGAAAACTGTGGGGTAGGTCCATTAACTGAGCTCAGTTTTCTCCCGCTGCTCAATGCATTTACTACACTTTCTCAAATAAAACATGACAAACCTGTGCTGTTCCATTGGAGCATGTGCCCGGTGCTGAGATTTATTGTTCCATAATCGTTTGCAACTGTTCAACCACACTCAGATGCTTGGCTGAATCATAAATCTTCAATACGATACAATCGGACACAGTCAGACACTGAATAACATCAAACAGACCAAAAGTGGCATAACATTCTTGGATTTCTTTGGTGGGTCAGATTGTGGCTTTTCCAAATTCCTCTTGGCAATATTTGGTGGGCTAATATTTTCATAAAAAGTTCATATCTAGTTTTGAATCAATTTCTTTAGATAGAAAACTACAAGTGCATATTTGCACGCATGCATGAAATGACTTCAAGAATTTAATTTTCACCGTTTATTACTGTATTTTATTCATGTTTGTATTTTAAGGTATACAGTACAGTGCTTAATACATTTATTGGACCACCCAATGTAAGGTTGCCACTACAGATGATTACCAAAATATGTTTATGTTTCTGTACACTCTAAGTCACATATATATATATATATATATATATATATATATATATATAGCTAAATTATTGTAATTGTTGTTATTTGTTGTTAATGTACTGTTTTTCAAGAAAGGCAGAAAAATTGGAGTAAAGGAATTTTAGGATTTTTTTGTTTCAGACGCAAAAAGGAAAATACTGTCAGTTGCCAACATTTAACAAAACAAAGATTTTTTTAAACAACTTGGGGGGATTAATTCAGGACAGAATCGTCAGTTTTGGATGAAATATCCCTTTAATAGTTTAATGTTATTTCTGATTTCTTAGAGAAGTTAAATGTGCCACCTTAGATTTGGATATAAAAGCATGAATGAAGACAAATTAGGTACTTCAGTTCGCTATTTGCCCAATAAATTACAATAATATTGTGGTTTTAAACTAAAATATGTTTTGGCCTGTTTTCTCTATTTTAAGCTGATCAATTTAAGCACTTTATATTTCTTACTTTTATAAGAAGAAATATAGATAAAAAATGTTAGTCAACATATCAGGCATGTGCAGTGACACACCAGTGTGGTCCAGGAAAACCGAATGGCTGAACACATTATGAGAGTGAGGCCTTCAAATCTCAGATTAGGTTCGCATGCTGGACTCATCCTGGGGTGAGGGAACCATTGAGGTATCGAGCACAGTGGGGGGCACTTCTGCTGGCTCATTGTGGCTCTAAAGTGGCAAGGGTCCAGCCGGCTGTGCCTTTGTGTTTGCCCCTTTACCTCTTCTGTTGTGTCACAAACTTTTTCCTGCTTTGACCACCAGTTGGGCCAATCAACAGATGGAGCAGAACCACACGAAAAATAGCGAGAGCCTTTCACTGCTGACACGCAGAAAGCATCAATTCTTCACTTGATGATGAAGACAATGCAGTGCTCCGTTAGTTCTCGACATCAGTAACCCATGGGAAGACCTGGAAACACTGAATTCTGATTGGGTTGTGAGGACAAAGGGCTCTTGAAGCCAAATGGTTTACTGTACATTTACATTTAGGAACTTTGTTTAAATTATATATTTTACATGAAAGTTTATTTATGTTAAGTAACGTTGCAGAAAGAATTTGGAAACGTTTGAGAAGTCATCAGAATGCACCAGCTGCTGCTTTCCTCCACACATACGTGCCTCCAAACATCCTAATTTGTTGTTCTTTTGTCTTTTATATAAGTGGCTGGCCAACTTTGAGGGCTGGTGCTGAATTCGATTTCTAGTAAAAGCTTGAATTTTGGCAGAACACAAACTGTCTGAGAACCTGGCCTACAAGGAAGCTAAAAGCTTTGATGTTTCCTCTCCATTCAAGCTAAAACTGTTTAAAAAGTAACAACTCATGTAAGCGAATCTTGTGACACAAACTGAGTTTAGATATTGCTATAAAACAAAGTAAGTGATTTTAAATTGTTTTTTTTATAATTGACGGGGTCATTAGAAAAGCCAATTTTCATCTATTTATTTATGTTGTATTTTGAGCCTGAGCGTGTTGAGTGTAACAGTAAATTATTTTAAATCAGCTCAACGTACGTCCCATTATACTGTGTGTTAAGGCTGGATTTTGTCAGTCTGATGACAGCAGCAGTCACCAGGTTATGGACACTCAGTGGGGTGTGAGAGCAGAATAGATCAGGAGAAGAAGGATATCTTGCACACATCAATCAACAGCACCATACCCAGAGGGCCTGCCTGCAGAGAGTACAGGGATTGGCCTGTTGAACTGAAAGCATCTCCACTACAGACATGAACTGATGCATCCTGTTTATTGGGTAAAAAGATCCCTAATTTCCGTTAAAGCATGGAACACACAGGGAGTTCATTCTGTCATTAGTTATGTACACTCATTTTATTTAAAACCTGTATATGACTCTTTCTTCTTTGTAACACAAAAGAAGATATTTTAAGAAAGTTGTTAGTGGTTTTCTGTCCATTACAATTGAAGTCAATGGGGCCAGTGTTGTTTGGTTACCACCATTTTTCTAAATATTTTCCTTTGTGTCCTTCATAAGAAAGCCATGTTTGGAATCACCTGAGGATGAGTAAATAAAATTTAGTCTAACTATCCCTTAAAGCAGAACATGGCGTGATTGCAATATGAATTTACATTATGTTTAATTTTCCTGTAAATAAACACATCATGTAAGCGAAATGAATGTTGGAGAGTTTTTCCAAACAAATCTTTTTTAAAACGTTTACAACTGCTTAGACCTCTTTCCTAAAATACAAATATTTTTTATGACATTGTATTACAGCGCTGCTCAGAATCAAGCCACTTGCAGTATAATGTTTACACAGGAAAAGAACACAAGCTGCAGTCTTTTTCGTAAATATTAAGGCTGCTCCGATAGCAGACAAGTTTGTTTTGTCACTGAAACTTAAAACCACGAATGTGCCTCGGGCTGAACATGAAATCTTGCTTGAAAAGTTCCCCAGACTTCTAAAAGCAGGAAAAAGGGTTGTGACTAAGACAACTCTTTTGTGTGTTTGAAAGAAGGTCACATCGGTTACTTGTAAGGATGTTTCGGGATCACAGATCAGTCTGCGAGTTTTTGAAATCTGCTGACCGTTGGATTGAGGTAGTGCCGCTACAGAAGCGGTGAAGCGAGTCTAGGTGAAGTGTGACCCAGGCATGCAGACAGAGTGTCGCTGTACTGTGGCTGGCCCTTAAAAGTCTTCCTTCATGGATGCATGAGCCACAAAGAGTTGGGAAATGACAAAAATGTCTTTACTGAGTGGCTGATCTTTAAGAGAATCCATGCACTGTGTCAGCAGCATTCTTTGTTGTAAGTCGCTTTGGATGAAAGCGTCCATTGAATGAATAAATGTAAACGTCAATGTTTGCTCTGTGATCCCATACCGCTTCCTCCTCCTAAAGCTGTCTGACTTTTGTTTCTTATGTGATTCCTCAGAGGTTTCGATATGCATCAATGTGGAAGTGAGCTCCCTCAACTGGTGTGATTTTTTCCCCAAAATTAACATTTTATGGGTTGCGTGTTTAGTTTATGCTTCTATGTTATTAGACTGTTTTTTTTTCTTCTTCTTTGATTAACTTTCATAGGATTAACAGTTTTTTGTGTGGTTTTCCTGTTTACAAACTGCGATTGTATCAACATATATCAGTTTCTCATTTTGTAATATTCATGAAATTATTTCTGAAGATGTCGTTTTTGTATATGTCATTATTGCATTCAATTTTCATTTTGTGTTTGTCTCCTTTCGATATGAAGATTTTGGTTTCTTTGCCATTTTTATATACCATACAACTTTCCCATCCCTATGCAATGACCCTGGGTATCAAAATTACATTTCTACGTTTAAAAATCCAATTTTAAACGAATATAAAATTATCGTAATTTTTGAAAACATCGATATGATCTACGATCTTTATTACTTTATTACTTTAAAAAAAGACTCAAATAGAAAAACGCAAGTAGTGATGCCATTCTCTATCTCCTCGGGCCACACGCTTTAAAGAATTCAGTCATCAGTTGTTAAAACACTGTGACTAATGCCACAGAGAGTTCTTGTTTACTCAGTGAATGGGATCAGCATGTGTCAGCGCAGTGTCAGTGCTGGTGTAGAGGTAAAAGACACTGGTATAGAGCTCACCGCAGCGGCCATCACCTCAGACATGCTGCTGTCCGTCAAATGCACTCTTTCTCCGAGCTGACACTTCAACTTTATTTATAAGCCCCGTTTGCACCGTAAATCTACACCTGTTCGCACTTTACAACATTTTTTGTCTTGATTTCAAAGAATAAAATGGTGTAGGTGCCTTTAAGAGGGATTACGGATGCTCCAGTGTCCAGGCACTAGCTGTCAGTCATGGTGAAGTGTAGTTCTCTTCTGTTTTGAATGAATACAATGACATCACAATTGCCTAATGGGGTTATTGTAACTAGAGCTCCAAGATGACTTTATGACTTTAACGTTTATGATTCTTGCAAAGTAATGGTGAGGTAATTGACTTTACTGAGGGATCTGTAAAGGTGGAACATTTTCTGGTGGATTTCTGAGGAACTCGATGTGGACGGAGAACAGATGTTACATTTTGGAGGGCGACCTGACTTTTCAGTTGCTCGACCTTTGGTACATAATGGTCTTTTATTTTTTTTAATGGCTTTTATGATTCATTGGGCTTCGCCAAGTGATTTTGGGGGGACTGGTGTTTATACAAACCTCACAGCTTGATTGTGTGTAAATGCCCTTAGGTTTTATGGTCCTGTTAGAAGACACAGGTGGGGCTTGTGTTTTTTTTTTCTTCAAATGATAATTATGCATAGTACTAAGCTTGGTATTGGCGGTCTGCTTGATTCTCCACAGTCCGTGAAAATTCTCTCTGGTTACTCAGCTCAACAGATTCCTGGCCACCCTTATGATTGGGCCAACTGGGTGAAAGAAAGAGCAGATGGGAGAGGGTTTTGGGCTCAGCTGAGTGAAGGTTATAGCCGGAGCTGTGTTTGATTAGTCGCTCCGGCCGCGCTCTGTTCTCCATTAACTCCATGCTCATTTCTTTTTATTCTGGGTGGTTCTGAAAACACGGGCTATCAGGAACCCAACATATATTCTCAACCTCGTCAGAGGCGGACAAAGGGCGTAATTATCTCGCTGATGTGAACGCACTTGGGTTTCAGGCATTTATGTTATTGTACGCTTTATCAGAGAATCGCCGGTTTCCTTGTGCAAAATGAACGAATGAATTATGCCAAATGTTCTTGAGTTACTTAAATGACACGCCTATCAATGGCATTTTTATCCCAAATTGAAGGAACAGTTTACACCAAAATGTAAATTCTGTCATCATTTACTCACCTTGAGTTGTTCAAAATTTTGCTCTGCTGAACAAAAAAACGAAGATATTGAAAAATGTAGGACAGCAAACAGTTCTGGGGCACTTTTGACTACCATTGTATGCTTTGCGACTATGGTAGTCAAAAGTGGCCAAGTTACAAGCATTCTTCCAAATATCTTTCTCTGTGTTCATCAGAACAAAGAAACCTTACATTTTGGGGTGAACTATCCCTTTAACATTTCCTGTGAAGCAGATTCCTTTTGAAAATAGTCAACAAATGACTTGCACAGGCGCAATGCATTAATTCCATTCTTTTATATAAAAAACGATCAACTGTTATTTATTTTTCCCAGTCGACATTAAAGCCACACACATCCTTTATTTCCTTTACTTCCCTGCTGACCAACGTCCGATTCATTGCTCACCTTTTAATTTTTTACAGCCGCATTGAACTGTAGCATGAAATCTTCCTACACTGGAGCTTATCTCCTGTCCAGATCATTTGATTGGTTGTATTCAAGGAGTATAGAGATTTAAGAGGAGGGGAAACAGCCTTTAATTCTTCTCATCTAAGTTTTAAAGGCACAAGCCATTCCCGCAGGCGTTTCTGCAGGGCGGCCAGCTGCACGCGGAACGTGAGTGCAGTCCGAGGTGAATCAGTGTTCTGGCATGGGCTGAAATTTTCCTGCTCCTGTGTGGCAGGTCTCCATAAAATCCTATCCAGATTTCTTCGTGTTCTTATCATGATGGAGAGGGCAGGCAGCCACAGGAGGTCCTCCACTTAACACCAATTTGCCTCCCTGCAGGTGCTCTTTGATGTGGCCATCATAGCCAAGAAGGAGGGAGCCATAAATAAGTGAACTTTCGGAGTTACCCCATCATTACACAGCCACATGGACCGGACTCGGCAACCTTTCCGGTCCAGAGGTCATAAACCTACCACAGGCTACGCAAACACAACCATGAAGCAACTTCACCACACACACAGTCCAGCTAGGTATGACACACACATTAAACATTTCTGCTATTCTGATGGTTTCAAACAAGACTTGGATTTACTTTGTTTGTTTATTCTACTCAATAACATTTATGACATTAATCAAAGGAAACAAAAACATATTTTTTTATATACCCAGGACACAGCTGAGTTGGATTACATGGAGAATGAAAATTCTGTCCGTCATTTACTCATCCTCTTGTCATTTCAACTCTACTGTATATGGCTTTCTATTTTCTGCAGAACACAAAAGACGATATTTGAAGAATGCTGCTAACCGAACAATGGTAGCAGACTTGCATTGGTTTTGTATCCGTACAATAGAAGTGAATGGGTTCCGCTGTTAATGTTCAAAATATCTTCTTTTGTGTTTAACAGGAGAAAGAAAATGACAAGCGTGAAGGATGACACAATTTTCTTTTTAAGGTGAACTATCCTTACGAGTATCATATAAAAATCTCCAATAGTATTGACTTGATTTCAGACTTGACAAATCTGAGCTCAGTTTCTAAAGTTTTTGAGATCCCGTTTATCCCTAATGGAGACATTTGTACGATTTGTTGATCATCTTGTAAATTGGTTTGGATGAAAGCATCTGCTAAATTAATAAATGTAAATGTATAGTTTGTCATTATAAATATTGGAGAGTAAAGTAAAAGTTTCCATTTGCTCTGGATTTAATCTCATTGATGTGGAGAAGTAATTGAGATATTAAAGATATCTCATCTGTTATTTCTTATGGGTGCACATTATTTCCTTTTCTAAAAGCAAATCCAATTGCATTCAACATTCTCAACATCTTGTTTAATTTTCTCCACATTTAGCGAATACATTTTACTGACTGGATTATGGCAGATGTTCACAATGACTAAAATCCCCAATAAATGTGTAGGGCTTTTAACAGTCGCTGCCACAAATGAAGCATGTAGAGCAAAACGACCTGAATGGAGCTTAGCGTTCCATTGCAAGTCTGTCCCCCTCCGCTTTAAAAGCAACTTAAAAATCCTGTCATGTTCACAAGTCCTGAAAGGATTATAGTGCCAGTTGGCAAGCAGAGGGTGTTGACAAAGCCCCTTGCTTTTAATGAGAAAGACCACTAGGCCGGTCGAAAAACTCTAAAACCAACACTAAGTTAAATCCCATATGTTTTATTTATAACGTGTTGACAAAGTTGAAATATGCTGAAACGACGCCTGCTAAATGATGTGCAGAATTGCTGTTTGTGATGTGTACAGTGCATTGTTGGCAAACACAGAAAGAGCGTCATAGTGAGGTTTTATTTCCTCTATTCTCCAATTATACTGTTATATTGAGTTAGATTGAATTAGACATGAACTCTTTATTGCTCTGGGGGTTTAACTCTTTAGAAAGCAAGAGAAATGTGTCTGCCTGGCGAGGCTTTGTTGAAAAGGGTGTTGGTGTTGGCCCGGCACATACAAAGAGCCTTGCTTTTTAGACCTAAATAGAGAACACAGGAACGAAATGCGGGGAGAACACTCGGCCGCATCGAGAGGGGTCGTCCCCGAATGCTGACAGAATTCTGTTAACCCCTGATTCGCCCCACAAAAGCCTTCATTGTGCCAGCAGGCTGGATGTGCGTTTTTGGGCCACTTTGGGTGAATGTAAAGTAAGCCTTCTCCTTTTCTTTCCATTTAGCATTTCTTTCACCCCCCTTTGCTTTTATTTCTCACAGATCTTTAGATTCCATTTACCTCGGAATCGTCACCATTGTAGCGAATTATAATGGTCAAGTACTTCTGAAATAATCAGCTGTTTTGTGTCACAGGTCTACCTTTGAAACGGAGGCCTGGTTTGCAGCTGCCGGGTGCTGACTTGAATCCTATAAACACATAATAAACATTAGACACAAATGTGAGATCACAGCCCCGCAACTTTTTCTAATTGCAAGATACAAATGAACAAAAATGTCCTGCTTCAAATTTGAAATTCTTTCTTCCTAGCTAAACTAAAGCTCAGTTGGAGATGTCTCCATGTGGTCTGGATCATAGACTGAATTTTGAGATCTGACTGCAATGGCAGTAAAGATTTAACTGGCCAGTCACTGGTAATACAAGAAGCAAGTGAAGATGGGAAGTTCTCTATATTGAGCAACCTTGGGTGAGACTCGTATGAATATCTGCTACGCGGTTCACCTCTTGAACGCATCCAAAAATCTAGCGGGACACCACGGGATAGACTCTTTCTGAGCCACCCATCGATATATCCATCTACTTCTATCAGAGTGATAGCTAAACGTAAGGTGCAATTGTGCTCGTTCAATGTTTCGGAGATCTCACAATTTGAAAAACATTCTTGTACAAAAGTGTGTCACATTTCATAAAGCGAAACACATCTACAGCTATTGCTTCAGACAAACTCTTTCTGAAACTAGTTCAACAGCACAGGTTATTTAGATGTTTATGAGCAACAGCTGAATGTTTGACTCTGACCTGTGGTCTTCTTCTGTAGGTCTTCGTGGCCCCTGCTGTTCAGGCCTGTGGGAGCTGAACAACCTAACAGGCCCGTTCTCGCGCTCGGGAAGGAGCTGTGGCGTGGAGGCTGCTGAATGACATGCTCTGAGCAGAGTGACAGCTGGAGATCTGCCTCCAGATATACCTCAGATAAGCTTTCCGCCTGGTGACAGGACACAGGCGAGTGCTTTAAAGTGAACTGTGTTTTGCACGCCTTCGTGAGCGTAGCTATTGATGACAAGCCTTTAAAGAGATAAGTGCTGATAGCAGGGATTGTTAAACTAGTACAGGAAAGGGGCTGTTTTCGTCACGGGAGACCTGAAGGCCAGTGTCTGAAACTAGGATCAGTTCAACACTCGAGCCCCCCTTCATGTTTATTGAAAGTGGACATTGGATTCACAATGTTGCATGCTTGTAGCTACGCTGTAGGATACGATACAATTTAACATTCCAGCGCCCAAGTGTTAGATTGTATCACAGTGTATGATAGCATGTCATATTGTCTGTTTTGTTTAAAGATGCTACATTAAAGTAAACTTTGAAACTGAGTATTATAAGGGATGTAAATACATTTGTGTGGTTATCTTATATCCCTGTCGCATGGTGACAGACTTCTTCACTTACAGATTGGCATGGAGCAATGTAAACAAGCGCTGAAACAACTCATTTATCAGTTAACCTTACAACAACTGCAGTGATTCTTTCCGAGTGATTTACAACGTGCATATTGTATTCCCAGAAAAACATGAACCTTTTCTTTTCTCAAGAAACTCAAATTTACCAGAAGTGGTTGAGAAAGCACTTTCTGCGTTTAGAGACTTGAAAGTGGACATTGGGCTGATCCAGGGCTGATGCTATGACTCTGCATGAAATGAAACTCATATTCCCTCAAGGTCCATTAATTCATATTTTTGCAGCTGGCAGGAGAAGGATGGAATATGTTCATACAAGTAGGCAATGTAAGTGAAAACCAATGAACATTTGGGGCTGGTAAAATTGTTTGAATGTTAAAATGATTGCATATGGCCTCTTAATTAACTGTCCAACTAAATGTCACCGCAAGTCATAACTACCCAGCTAACACAGTTATGTTGTGACGACGCTGGACCGGACAATATTCCTTGCTACGACGTACCATTATAACGTTCCAGTGACGTAACTTTGTGATTCCCATATTCGTCCTGACGACGTAACATTGGATGTTGTTGGGACATGGTGATTACCTCCTGAAGACATACCTGGAACGTACCATATTACCACAGCGACGTACCAAATAACGTTTCTGGGACGTGATTAGCACGTCCTAACAACCAAACGGTCACGTTATTTAAATCTTTTTTTATTTAATTTAAACAATTATCATCCCTCACATGAAGGATTAAATTAAATTGTGATTTCATCTGTGTGTTAGAGATACAATTTTATTCATAATTGGAGTTATTCTCTTTTAAAATATGTATAAAGCACAGTATGACGATTATAAAACTGAACACAGCACTGTACATCACAATCAGATATTTCATTTATACTGTAGTACTTGACATAAATAGCCAAGGACTTCAACACATAGAGGATGTAAAGCAGATGTTTATTGACAGAGATGAATAAACATTGTTTAAGTTTAACAGTAGCCTATATTCTTGTTTTACCACACAAGTTTAGCAGGTTGTCCATTTTTAGAAACAACAATCAAAAGCTTCTTTAGTCACACTCACAATCATCAGGGTCCGTTAATTTAAACGTGCCAGATCGATTGAAAGTCACAAAAATATGTGTTTACTCTCAAATCTGTAAGGTATGAAGTAAATCAACGCTATTAATAAACCGCTAAAGTAAAATCAGGCACTGAGGTAAAAATAAATGGCCGTTAATGTTTAAATGATGAGAGCGCTTTGCAGAACAAAGAAGGCACATGCGTGCTGGAGACACAAAATAAATAGTTGTAATAGCCTCTTATTAATAGCGTCTTGATATTATAACAGGTTTGACTCTGATCATAAATATGCCATACAATAACATAATAATCAGAAATGACCAGATACATTAATCAAATGACCTATGGTCACCTATGGTCAAGAAAGGTTCCTCTATGGCATTAGATTAGATTAGATTTAACTTTATTGTCATTACACAAGTACACATACAGGGCAACGAAATGTAGCATTGTGACGCACCTTTGTTTTTTAAAGTGTATATGAGACTACAGCGATGTTGGCGACATTGAATTATATCACACACAATCTTAAAAATACTGCACATTAGAAATCAATCCTAAAAAACTGGGCATTATTCAAATCCATTACAGAGTACTTCCTCATCAGGAATCAGGTTTTAAAGGTAAATAAAGTTTGAAAGACGGTGAACAAAGCATAAGAAATTGTTTGGATTGTAATTTAACAATTCAATTGTAGATATATTTTGTTGATTCAAACAGTTTAGAGTAATTAAAAGAAAGAATCAAACTTAGTTAGCCAGTTTTGCAAAAGAATTGTATTTCTGTGCCATACACTCTGGATTAGTGTGCTGTTGACGGTAAGATATTGCTGTATACACGCAACTATTTATTTTCTTTAGTCATCTGCCAAACACTGTCATTCAAATAGCATATGTTGAAAACAGCTCAAAATAAAAATAAAAATACAAGTTATGGTGAACGTCATAAAATAGACTTTCAAGATGTCTTGGTTTACAGTACTGGCTGATTGAGTTTACCAGGCAATTGGAGAGGTGCTTGGACCCTCAAACTGTCCCGAACTGTTAGCGTTTCAGGAATATCCCTCTGTTTGTGAACCGCGGTGAGGATTCAATTTCCACACTAAACTCTGGCAGTCCGAGCAGTCACGGGGTCACCCATTAAACCACATTTAAAGCAGAAAGGAATGCCGGGTGACTGAGAGATGTTAACATTCTCCTGTCTCTGAGTGGATCTGTCAGAATCTAATTGTTTTAGTGCTCAGAGAATGAGGCGAGCTTTTAACAGGCCTCAAGAACACGACTACTGCTTTGCGTCTTGTCAGTCAGTGAACCGAGTCTTAAGGGTTCATCTAATCACTAAATTGTTAACGCCAAGCATCTTTAACAGCATTCATTTACTTTATCACCAAGAGGAGTATGTCAGGGATTCAAACAATTTGGGTTTTTTATTGGGTTGACACTACTTTTAAAAACATCCAGAAATTTTTACACATAAGACGATCAAAGACCATTTTATTTCAAATTTAGATGTCACTCAAAGGGAAGTAATGGTTTATAAGCAGCATTTAGGGGCCCATTGAAGACTATATAGCCTATAAGGTTTCAGGGTGAAGAGAGAGACTTTGAAATGGGCACCACGAGCAAAGGTTTCAGTGCTTCACCATGTCAGAATTGGATGAGCAGAGCTGTTCAAGCTGCTGACTGTTTAATAGTCATATAAAAACCACATGGATAAATAAACCTCCTGAAGGGCGGACATGTAACCTTTCCACATGTCACAGAGGTGTGTGGTGGTGGTAAAGGTTTGTGTGCAATGCAGCACTTGCAAAAATTGAGAGAGAGAGGGAGAGAGAGATAATTATAATTTAGAAAGCTCTTTATTAAAAGTTTTCAAGGAACAAGTTTACAAGGGGAGTCTCATGTCATTAATAAAAAACGACATTGAAAAGAATTTGCAAAGAACGATTCATTTTCATACACAGAACACAAAGCCCCCCTACTACACCATTTCAGTTCAAAAGAGGTCAGATCGTCCACAGCCTTATACAAATTGAAATCAATCTGCACTCTGGACTTTACAAGTGTCGAAAATAAAACAGTAACATTTTGAACAGGTTTTTTTTCAATCCAGTTTTTATTTACCTGAGTAAATTGCCAGTTTGGCTCGAGCTATAATAAAATTCAGCAATTTACAATCAAAACGATTTTCAGAGAGAGAGAGAGAGAGAGAGAGAGAGAGAGAGAGAGAGAGAGAGAGAGAGAGAGAGAGAGAGAGAGAGAGAGAGAGAGAGAGAGAGAGAGTTTAACATGACCTATAAAGATTCCAAACCTCAAGCAGCATACATATAACCATAAATTATTGTGTGTGTGTGCGTGCACCAGCTTTACCTTCCTGAACCTGGGTGAGAGAAAAACAATTAGGCCTGGTCTACAAGTGGAGCAATGGGTCTTTGTTAATGACTAACATCCTGCAGGCTGTGATCTCACATCCTCCAGGGAAACCTGGCATTATTCAAAGGAGCTCAGGGGCCACAGGGCCAGGACACAGGTCAGGGGCTGCCCGGTGCATTAGTAAGGCGAGCACAGATCGAAAGCCTCCGCAAGTGGAATACCAGCAAAAATCCCAAAACAGAAAGGTTGTGCCTGAATTTACAGCTGAGGAGGTTGAAAAAGTGGGTGCATCTATAGTGTACTAAAAAATATTTGGAAGATACATTCTTAGTGCATTTAAGCATCAATTAGCTGTTATTCATGACATTGTCTGTAAGTGCATTGCACATTTCAAGTTTTAATCCCATTTTTGATGGTTTACACACAATTTCCCTTTTTATTCTTATGTTCTCATATTTTAAAGGCTTCTTTTATTACTAATAAAGTAGTCCAAGTCATGCACCATGCATAAGTTAAAACTTTGTTTCCAGTACACAGTCCAGAGATTAAGTCTCGCCAAAAAATATAGCATAACAGTTTTGTTTTGGAGAGGTGTGGGGTGCTGTGGCTTGTCAATCAAAAGATTTAAAAAATAAAAAGCTGTTTGCTTTTACATTCACGGTGTGTGACAGAATAATTATGACATCATCACACTCTAGTGCAATTCATGGCTAAAAGTAAGTCGTTTTCACATGGACACAAAATGATAAATTCATCTGAGATGGATTTAGCAGAAACGTTTCAGCAGACATTAGAGATGAGATAGATGGAAACCATTTGACAGGAAGACAAAGTATCAAATGCTGTGTTACATCTATTTACATAGATTCCTTTTGTCATTTATTGTACTTTTATATCCAACTACTGTGAATAAATTGTTATAAAGTATACATTACCCTTCATGATTTAAAACACTCCCAGCTGTTGACTGGGGTTTAAGATTCATCTGGTTTCAATCAATATATTGGAATTATCACCTGAAAACCCCATTTAATCTTAATCAAAGCTTCGCTGGCGTGACCACACAGCTTTGCAAGACTTGTGTTCCTCTGTGGGAAGACACTGAGCTCCTGTGGTCACATTAAAACCACTGTCTACAGGCTGCCGAAATAAACCTGAGCTTTGACATTGCAATAACAGGAGAACATGGCCAATGTTTATCTGTACCATATGTAATAATAGGGTTCAATGCCCCAATGGTTATTCTGGGTTTATATTTGTCATTCTTCTCTGCTGGATTCTGGAGGAGTGTGAGAGATGGCCAAACTGATGCTTTGGCTCCACACGCATGTTCATGTCTATTTATTTCTTTTGGCTCCTCTTCCATTTTATATGGTGTTTAAATCTGTGTATTTAAAAGTGTGTTGCAGGTGAGAGGTCTTTTATGGCACATTGAGTTCTTTTCACAGGTGCTGCTATTTTTCAGCATGTGGGATCGAAATTATTGATTCACCAATAAGTAAAAATTATGCATTCCTTTTCCCTAATTGTATTTGTATTTTAGTGCTAAAGAAATCTTGTGGTTAATAAGGGAAATTAAGACAGACTATAAACAAACCCAAAGTCATGTGAGTGTTTGCTAATCCAATAACAATACAAAACTTGATTTTATTGTCTTCTCAGCATGCCTTACAAAAATTACATTGCTTCAGTGTTCAGTGAAAAACCCCCATTGTTAGTGTTTTTCTAACGTAGTTCAAATGGGTTTAAATGGGAAAGTATTTTTGTTTGTTTGCTTTGATTTATTTTGCCTGTAATCCTAATGTACCCAATATGCCCATTAAATCAAGAGTCTGTGAGTTATGTTCTCCTTTTTAAACCATGAAACCATGAAAATGTGAAAATATTTTCGTTTTTTCTCATTGTAAGCAAATGTTGACTGCTGTGATCAGGGTTCACTGGCTCATCAGGGTCAGATAGATGTCCTACGGAGGAAATCACTCACTGCTGTTGACAAGACATTCATATTCGGTTTCCTGTTTTTATTTTATGACTGATTGGGATCATAAGGTTGTAGTCCTTTGCATCTTTATTAAAAACAAGCAATCAAAAAGTGCTTATCACGTGCCTGTTACATACTCAATGAATAATTATATAAATAATATAAAACCAATATAATAAAATATATGGATTAAATAGAAAATCAAGTGTCACATGGGCAGAACATCATATTCAGAGCATTCTGCTATAATGAGTAATTTTCATATAACATAATATATTAACATACACAGACCTACACAATTCACATTTTTTTAAGGTTGTTTAATAAAACCTCGCTTGTGCTTGTTATAGATGCAGTTAATAGATTATAAACTGACACCTTCTGTTCACCTTTTGACTGAACCATAACATTTATAGTAAAACACCCGGATCACTGTTTCAACTTATAGTATAGTATTTTGATACACTAAAAGCTCATTTAGAGAATAAAAGCTAAAATAAAGAACAATCCCACATTTGGAAAACTCACTTTAGACATCAAAATGTATTTAATGACCTTGTCATAGAGAGTTACAGTTGGGGTGGATAAACAGTATGAAGGCAACAAAACTCTTCAGAGTAAAGGGAGTCTAAGGTTGCATTCAAACTTAAAATGTTTTGACAGTTCGGAACTCAAAGGAAACTCTCTTTTCTTTGCTCTTCACCTTTGTTCCATTTTATTCTTAACTCGCTCTGCTTTAAAGGGATAGTTCATCCAAAAATCCAAAAAATTCTGTCATCTTTGTTCACCGTCATGTTGTTCAAAACCTGTATATGTTCTATATACACATACATTTCTTCTTGAGCATAAAGGATGAACATTTAAAAAAAATCAGTTTTTTGGAATATGCAGTGGACTTGTAATGAAGGGCATGCAACAATTTTCAATGGAAAAGTTTAGTTCCAAAACACCTTTTACAAGCCTGGTGTTTTTCATTATTTTGACTTAAAAGTTTGCGTAATACACACTGAGTTGCAATCTGGATTTAAGAGTCTTCATACTCATCTGCTCAACTCTCTCTGTAGTGTCACTGAGGCACTGACCTGAGCTTTGTGTTATGTCTATACAGTGGTTGTACACTAACCCTCACGTTGGTTGTTGTAGTTTTTTTTAGATTCATGAAGATGCCAGACAAAGCCTCATTGCACATTTTTAGTAAAGTTTCTGAATTCTTTAGAGTTTGATGCAGTGGATTCACTGACAGCAGCTGAATTTAGTTGGACTGGGTGTTTGTGAATGTCCTGACAACTGTGGCATGATGCCAAAGTCTTACAAAAGTCTTTGTTTTTATCAATTTGTTTTTTATTAATCTATTAATTTATTTTGGTTTGTTTTGTTTGTTTATTTTATTAATTTGCATGTGTTTCCAACATTGTTTATTTTTCTTGCCCAAATCACCTTTTAGGAGCTATTGCCACCGGTGTAATAGGCATTAAAACATCTGTAAACACAGTCACACTAGGGTTACAGGAAGCAAAGCCCTTCAAACATTGGTTTAGGTAAAGCGGTGTAAATTGGACAGGCTGCTTTCAAATCCTGATTAATTGGCACAAACAGTCTGAATTCTAGCCCACCATTGAGCCATGACTGAACGCCCTGAGCTCTATTCATCTCTAAAGATGGTCACACTGGCAGAGCGACTGTGCTGGAGGCTGCCAGCGTCTGCTTGACTTTGGCCGGCTCCAGTCTGGCTCATACATGATCCATAAAATTCACAACCTATAGAGCCAAACAAGCAAGTGGCTGAGAGGTTACTTGCTTTCTGACTTTATTGGCATAACACTACAAGGTCACGTGTTTTTTTTCTTGAAATGAACAGAGTGGTGAGCGTTTTGGGACATAAAAGTTTAATATTAGTGCAACAGGCTGTTACGTGATTGCGCATTATGCAGCTGTAATTTTATGATGGGTATTTGGCAGCCCGAAAAGTGAAATTATGAATCAAGAAGTGTTATACACATGGGTCTTAATCAGGTTTGTGCTTACATGGTATAACAGTGTAAATGATGAAGTACATGCTATGCTATTCCCTGGAGATGAAATCCATTTTTAAAGTATCCAAAAGGGGGCAGTGTAAGTTTTAACAAACAATTTATCTTCCCTTCAAAACGATTATGGCAGAATGCTCTTATTAATATTTAACATGTACAGGTTCCACTAAAACAACATGGACTTTAATTTGTGGATGATAAATTCAGCTAAATCATTGTGTTTGTTTATGGAAACGGTTCTTTTGTCTGATAGCTGTAGTGGACGGCAATTAAACTGTTAGGCCGTATTACACACTTTCACACTAAAGGCTGTTCATTTACACTCATTAATCTCACAGACGAATCAGTCTAATGACAGAAGCCTGGCTCATTACGGCCTTTTCACTTTTCAGTGACTCTCTCTTAACCCAAGACTCCAGAAGTCCGCCCACAGCAAATTGAGCCATTCATCACCACTATCTGTAATGTGACTGCTGCAAAACGAGGTGTAACAGAGAAAAAACATACAACATGTCTTTAAAATACTTCTCATTAAAGTGATTCAGTCTGATGGGATTCAGTGCCCACTACTCCAAACACTCGTAATGTTTCATAATAGCTCTGTACTACAGTTAGCCAATATGGATCTTGGAACACATAGAGACACAGGTTACAACAACACTATTCGTAAGGAGCGATATTGAAAGATATTGGTCTTTTATGCGGGGAACGATTTACTACAATATGTTGGTTTAATAAACACTAGCAATCATTACTCAACCAATACAATAGACTTTTTAATAATTATTTTCTTTCAGGGACACAGGTTAATGTTTCTTTTTTTTTTTTGCTTTTATGAAATTATGAAATGCATTATTCTGTATGACACCCCCTCCATCAAACACCAATTCACTGCTTTATCTCCATTAAATTGTGAAACCATTGCCTCTTTCTAACAAATGTATTTTATGATATGGATAGTGTATTATTTACTCTTAATTTTGAAGGGTAATGTGTTTCACTTCAGTGAAATATAGCAGTGTGCAAAATGCTTTTCCAGAAAAACTGAAAAACGACCGCTGTGAGAGAGAAGATCTATGGGCTATACTACAACCTATTTGTTCAACTCACAGCTAGAATCTCCCCTCCACTTCCTTTGAAAGATTGATGCTACTCCTTTAAAACACGCATGTAAATGTGTGCAAATGTAAAATCTCTGAAAAACCTTTGGTCACCGTGGAGCGTTTTATGCAATTTTTAGTTTTGGAATGACGTTCCTATACATTAACTTATTATACACCATATAATGATTTCATTATCTCAATTTTAATTATTTTCGAAAATAATGTTTTTTATTGTGCATTTCCATTAATCCATTTTGATTAAATAATAGTAACTCAAAATACAAATATTGTTAACTAGCACAATAAAACGCAATAAAAACATGATTTTTGAGAAATGTGAAATCTGTTTTGCAAATAAACTTGTTATATACGCTATATTTATAATATGCAATATGCATTTACTTTTGTTAAGAATTTGATGTGTTCTGCGGCCATCAGCACAATGACTATTTTTTGTCTTTGCTTTGATTTGAGGTCATTATGTATATTCCGTTTGTCAGAAGAGCAGATGTCTTTATTTTAGAGCAGAGCCCTGACTGACATGATGAGCTTGGCAACTTGCGCAAGAGTTGTAATGATTTCCTTCTTCACAATCAAAGCAAAATACAGCAACATCAAAAGGATATTATTACAGACATGAATAGCTTTACCTATTTAGCTCTTGCTTCAGATATCAATGCTAGAAGGAAAAATTCTGCTTGTGTCCTTTAATTCAACTTTATGGGAACCTTGAAGAAGATACAACCCTTTAAAATTCATTAAAGTAGAGTTTAGAGATGAAATCTGTGAGGAGACGTTTATGCTTTCAAAGTTGCACCATTTAGAAAATACGTTACCTTCCTTTAAAACTTAATTGAAAGACTTGCAATTTAGATGCTGACATGGCTGTCGAGTGCTTTAAGTCTGAAACTAACTGTATGGGCAATGCTTGTTGAAATCCTGCAATTCTGAATATGTATGATAGTTTGAGCCTTAACAGACATTCGTACAGTATGGTTGACATGTTACGTCTGAACTTTTGTTTTATATGGTGATTTGAGAGATCCCAGCTGCAGGGTATTAGTCCTGTGTGTTCTTTACAAGGACACACTCATCACCGCTGCGGCACTGCAGTCGTGCACTTGTGGCTTTTTCTAATTTGGCAGAAGTGCAGTGAGGGCCCCATATAAACACCATGGCTGTCAGGCCTTATCTTCACTTGTGGACTTCTAGCGCGCTTTGCTCGATGGAACAAAGAGTCGAGCAATCAGAAATAATGAGAGGAGCTCGGGCCAGCAATTCACTAAAGCTGATGATCACTCGGAGAGCAAATGACAGAGATTTGAGCACATCCAAAACGTGCAGGAACCTGCCATCTGACTGTCAGACAGGTTGGTTAAAAGAAGTTAAGACATTACGTTTTTGTTCAATATATGATATATTATATTATTCATATTTTCATATTTTGATATGCTTCGTTTCATTTGTTTTGCAAAACAGATGTTTTAAAGTTTTGCGTGCATGTATTTGTATTTATTTCGTTTTTTATTTTTATTTTGTTTCCAGGTTTACGTAACAGCGTATGAACTGTGACTTCAATTTCTTGTAATTAGATTACGTTGCTCTCAACTAATGCTTAACAGGAATGAATTCTCCTTCCCAGTATGAATGGACTCGTCTGATAAGCTGTCCGTGAGCCATCTGAATCCTTTCTATACCCACAGGCACTCATGGGTAATTTACTCAATGATTCTGTCGGTTGGAAATGGCAGAGGGGATAGATTCTTTAGTCCAGGATCAGTTCTGATCTCTTTCATCTCATTATAATGTAATTGTGTTTTGGAGACGATCAATGGCTTTACTTTTTGGGGAGTCATTGCAGCTGCTTCCAGCATAAAGCTACGCAGACTTTGCTGATGCTCTCCTCCAGAGAGTCTGTCATCGACCAATGCCACCACCCCTCTGACCTCATTTATCATCCCCCATCTGAAGGCAAAGGTCAGTTAATCCTATTTCTGCATCCATTCAGTGAGGCCTTTCTTAGGATGTTCATATTTATGAAACATTGCGAACCAATGGAATCTATGTTATAAAGTGCAAAGCTGTTATGACCTATACAGGGTGGTCCAAAAGTCTAAAACCACATTGAACGACTAGTATTTAAACATTTGGCAAGATTGGCATGACCAATACTGCTAATTCTAAAGTTCATATTTACTTTATGTTGATTTATTTTCTTGACAATTCTATGCCCTATACTCTGATCTAAAGACATATATCATTACTTAATAATTTACTCATCCTCATGTCATTCTAAACCTGTATGACTTTCTTCCTTCTGCAGACCACAAAAGAAGATATTCTGAAGAATATTGGTAGCCAAACACCATTGGCCCCCATTGACTTTAATTTTATGGACACAAAACCACATTTCTCAAAATATTTTCTTTTGTGTTGCACAGAAGAGTCCTGTACAGGATGTGAATGACATGTGGGTGAATAAATGATGACAGAATTGTTATATTTGGGTATCCCTTTAAAGACATTTTGAACACATTGCATCCTTTTAAAAGTGCAATATCCCCCATTGCCACATAGAGGCAGCAATGGACTTAACGTTGTCAACACATGAAGTGATTGATGTATTACAAAAATACCTTATTGACCACTTTCCCAAATCAATAAAGGAATAGTTCACCTTCAAAATGAAAATCCATCATTTACTCAGTCTCTTGTCATTTTAAACCTGTGTAATTTTCTTCTGCAAAACAAAAAAGAAGATATTTTGAAATGTGGTGTAACCAAAATCAGTTGGTCCCTATTGACTTCTATTGTAAGGACACAAAACCAATGCAAGTCACTGGGGACCAATGGTTTTCTGTTACCACATTTTTCGAAATACTGTATCTTCTTTTGTGTTCTGAAGAAAAGATAAAGTCGTAAAGGCTACAAATGCTGGTGTGTAAATAATGACAGAATTATCATTTTGAAGGTGAAAGATCAGGCATTTCCACTCCAATTACAGCTTTTCAACTCTTTATATTATATTTGTAGTTGAACAAACTGTTACTCTTGACATAATGTCTATTATATCCGTGTGAGGTCAGTCTGCAACCTAGATTTTTCCTAGGCCAAATACAACGTTTTTAGAAAAAGGCAACATTATGTTGGTGATCGGTCATCTTGAGATTATTTTTTTAAAGGAACATAACCTTCTCAAAAATTACTTGTGTTGAAGGTCTTGCAGCATGCGTAACATAGCGATGCCGACCAAGAATTCTCTCGTGAGATGTTTATGGAGAAAGATAAAATTGCCATTGTAATCAAGATTAAATGTACCCCAGCAGATCGTGATGAATAACAGATCCACGCCAGAGATCTCATTATACGACGGGAAGTGGAGAGACCAGAAATGCGTATTAAACAATATGTTTTGTGCTTGAAACCAGAGGACAGTGTAAATCACCACGTTTTGATTGAACTAACTTTCAACAAATTATGATGGAAACCTTGTCCAGGGTGTGTTGACCTCTTATTATTTCAGGAGTGGATTGTGGGGGTCCTATAGCGGTCTCTAACATGCAATTAACACAATTAGCTTTGTTATGAAATAATATGTGCCATACTATGACATCATAGTATGGCACATATTATTTCATAACAAAGCTAAACTCACTGCAATTGCTGTTGAGTTTTAAGTTTTCCCTCAATCCCCTCCGTTCTTTGGCAAAGTCTGTCATCTGTGTGCCAGCAAGATAAATGGCTCTGTGTCACATGTGATGTTTGTACTTCACTAAAGATAAGATGTTTTCTTTTTGAGGTAAGGCAATACATCAGGCGTTTCAAAAGGCCATCACATTTCATATATCACCACCTAGAGGAGTTATTTACACTCACAAGTGTTTGTATATGGCTGGGACAAATAAGACAAATCATTACAAGGCCCATAAAAGTAATGATCGTGAATGTTTTAAGAGCATTAACTAGTAGTTCCTTTGACTTGTGAAGTGTCTTGATGTAAACTCTCTGTATTTGGACAAAAAATATCCTACATCATGCAAGAACACTGTCTTTTGTCAAAGCATTCAGCCTTTACATTAGGCATCGCTGTTTAATGTCGTTCAGCTGTGACTAAAACAATTATTATGTGTTCTTGAAGATACAGAACAGAATATGTTATAGCCGCAAATACATTCCAGACATCCAAAAATCTAAATGTTAAGGATTTTGTGTTTTGGTTTCTGGTTGAATGATCTCAGAACACTGTCAAAACAACTCACTGATGTTTATCTGTTGATTTTTTTTGCATTGTTTGGTCAAGCAGAAACCAAATTGGTGACATCAAGAAACTAAATATAGTATGCATGTTTTTTAATGGATTAATTATTTTTAAAGGGATAGTTTGCGAAAAAATAAAAGTCATTGTTGTTCAAAATCTGTATACATTTCTTGGTTCTGATGAACACAGAGAAAAATATTTGCACGAAGGATTGCAACCAAACAGTGCCACCATTGACTAGAATAGGGACAATTACAATTAGTTTTTGTTGTTCTGTTGAACACTAAATTAGATATATTGAAGAATATAGGACAGCAAAAATTTCTGGGGCACTTTTCATTTTTCCAACTGTGCTAGTCAATGGGGTCCAAGAAGTGTTTGGTTACAACCGTTCGTCCAAATCATCTTTCTCTGTGTTCATCAGAATTTGGAAGAACTTTAAGGTGAGTAAATGATGACAGAACATATATTTTTATTGTTTAATTGTTAGAGTTCTTGTGCATTAACCCATTTCCTTTATTATTTATATTAAAATGTACCACATTATTTTCCACGATACTACATCTGTTTTTGTTCTGTTGGCCTTATATACAGTATATATAAACACACATATATATATATATTCTGTATACTTAATATATTTCTTTAAAATTCATTGAAACTACTTCCAAAATGTATCCATTTCGATACTATAGGAATAAAAACAGCTCAAAAGATGCAGAATACAGTGTACAGAGAAAAGACAGGCTTGTATCAACATATCCATCTAAACAACATATAATTGAAAGAGTACTACAAGAAAAGCAGTTTGTTGTAAGTGGACAATACAATTAGATGAAGTGAGTAACAAAAATAATATGAACTTGAAACGATCCCAGAAATCGGATTCAGAACCAATACTATGTATTTGGGCGGATATGGAGAACATGCTTTATGGTATACAGTAAGTCGATAAGCCTCACAGTGTACTCTACACTGTAAAACAATTTTTTGTTGCTTTTGATAGTTCAAAATATTTTTGGTTTTGTTTTATTAGCTCAAACTTTTAAGGAAACCAGGTAAAAAAAATTGTTGAACCAACAAAACAACAAACAGTTTTTGACAGTGTAAGAGCACAGCACAGAAATGCACACATACCTAAAATAATATGCTGCTAATCTGGAAAACAGTTGACTCAAGCAGAAAATAAAAGTGGCCTTGTTTTGGTGTTAGGGGATTTACGGTTTTACTTTTAGCGGGAGTCGACTTGTATATCACAGTTGTAAATTATAACAAAACTCTCCAAAAGTTTGCCAAGACAGCCTGCTTTACTCCGCACTGCAGGATGTTTATTATGCTGTAGATATATATTGCGTCCTCCAGGGTTTCAGTGAGCTGCGAAGTGATGTCATGTCTCGTGGTCAAGGGCTCTCTTTTGTCCCCTGAATGTCCAGATCACATAAACCTAAATCATTCACATCTGTAATTTTCTTTATATATTATATATTAATTTATGAACAATCAAAATATATCTTCCAAAAAATGAGGGTGTGGATGAGATATTTATCCGTTTTATTGCCTCTTTGACAGACCATATATTTTTCTACAAATGTTCCTACAAATGAAGCGTATAAATTCCTGTTTTTTTCTCGATAAACAAAAAACAATGCATCAAGAAATACCACATCTGTGGATTGAATACCTTCATTTAAACATTCCTGGGGTCACGTGCAATCACATTGAATTTTAAAGATCCTTGCGGTATCGTGCAGTCGGGCGTGCGCACTGTGGCTGTAATCATTTGCGATCTGTTATGACTAAGAAAAGTCTGACCTTTGACATGGGTAACTGAAGACTGGATGAGACGGTGTCTGTTCAGTGTGTCTCCTTCAAAATGATGAACATCTGTCTTGTGTCAGAATCAGGCTCTCTAAGTTCTGCTACGTGCCACAGACCTACTTTCTCCTCTATTAATCATCAAGTTGAGAACAGGTTTTATCGGCCAGACTTTTCAGACGCTTTGCATGCTTTACATTTACTTTGTGAAAAACGTCTGACCTCGTGCCAAGGACACTTTGATTAATTGCGTGATTGGCTGAAAGTAATTTCACTTGACGGTGTCCCTCAGAAGCTATAAAATGATGCAAGGTAAAATACCTCTTCTTAAGGTCACACCAAGCATGTGTGTATGTGTACATCTGAGTGCTTGCCCTCATGGCTCTTTCTTACACTTTCCTGTTACCAGGTAATCTTTAACTATAAAGTTTTTCATTAGGCTTGCTGTGTTTTATCCCTTCACCTTGAATGGAGATGGAATGTAGCAGGAACAAGCAGAGGGTGGTCAACGTTTTAAGTTAGGCTGATTACTACGGTAAAAACTTCATGCAGCCTACAGCTCCCCTCAGCTCAGCAAGGAGATTACTAACCATGGGGTCACTGAGGCACAGCCTGTGTTGCCATTTTTACACACTTTAAGTTCTGATTACCTCTCCTTTTTAGGAACAACGTAACTTTCAATAAAAGCTGTTAAGGGAAAGTTAATTCAGTTTGGTCATGAAGGGCTCGGCTTTGTGGCTTATTGTGGAATGTGCCTGCAGAGGTTTTGGCATCTCGTCTGCTGCAGGTAGGGTTGTGTTTAATGTCATCTTGTAGGTCATTGTTTCAGTTTTCCTTACAATAGGTTGCAAGTAAGAGTGTGTGTTTCGAGAGTGGTTTTTACTTTGTACTGTGAGGTTTTTTATTGTCAGGGCTGTTTATGCTTCTAAATTTGAACTGAACTGCTGATTTTACGCTCAGTATTGCTCGAAAATGGCTGGTGTGAATAAAAGGGAAACGGTCTTAAACAGTAAGATAGTAGATAGCTGTTTTACATTGGATTTAAGGATTTTTAATGATAAATTCATGTGAAAATGCAACACAACAGAGCCACTATATTTTCTTTTTGTTTTAAGAGTTATTTTAGAGCATTGCTACATTTAACGTATGTTTGTCATTTTTGTATTCCTGTTTTATTCTAATTCACAAATCTGACCAAATCTAAGATATGATAAAATATTTCTCTGTTTAAAGAACACCTAATTCTTACAAAACATGTATGCTGTAGTACTATGTTTATTTTTGTATCAAACACAACAAAACTGACCTTGGGTCATTTTTGTCTACAACACACTTGTGTAGCAAATCTGACATCTAGTGGCCATTGGATGCAAAACGTGCCACAATTTAACACCAATAATTTATTTTTACATCATATTTGGAGTATTTGCTTTGATTGTAATTTTTTAAGGTGAAGATTTTGTGTGTTTGTGTTGTTCTCTTTAATGGGGTGCAGTGCTTTGTGCAGTGGGCATAGAGACACTGAGACAGGGCGAGTTCCACAGCTTGGCCGTCTATCTCCTGTGAGTATTAAAAGGGCTGCCGTCGATAGAGTAGCACCTGTTATTCATTTTCTTTTCTAAGTTCTTGCATTGGACTAACACACAAGTTAGCCAGCTGTAATATCTCCCAGATATTCAACAAAGAGAACAGTCACGTTTCCATATTTATCAACTTACAGCTGTTTAAGGCACTTTTAATGAATTTGCCAAATGCTTTGTGTTTTTCAATCTTGAGCAATCGAATCTTTGTTTGTGGTTGTGTTTTGACACCTTGACACAATTCACCTATGAAAGGTGCACACAACATCAGTTTCAGGGTTAAGAAGAAACCAGACTTTTCCTTGTAGGTAATTGAATTAAAATATTTTCTGTTACACAAATCAAATCACAGGTCACCCCCCCATAAAAATATGGTAATTGAATTTCTAACTGTTATTGGCAATATACAGTAGCTTTTCCTGGGAATTACACACAGCTGGAAGCAAGTTGGCCTTTTGTCCCAGATTGTGATCTGTCTGGGCTAACAGCCAAACCAGAGAAGTTCTGCATGACCAACAGGGAGATATTTTCATGAAAAATTAACATAAAGTGGTTGTTCAGATGTATGCGGACATACGAATGCGATAAAGCATCAGGAAGGTCACGATTACGTATTTGCTTTGTGGTCACTTATAAGTAACTTAGTGGAACAAATGAATAAAGTATGTCTCTGTCTTATTGAACTGTCTTATTTCAGATTCCTTTAACTACGAAGGATGTAACAATATAAAAAATTCACTGCACGATTATACCTTGATATTTGTTGCAATATTTCAAATGACTTGGAAAGGTGCCATAAGCATCTTCTTTTCTTCGTCCTCTAATCATAATTGTTGCTTAGCTATGAGTCATACATTTACATTTATTCATTTGACAGACGCTTTTATCCGAAGCGACTTACAAGTAGTTTTTTACAGTGACACATTACTGCAGAGCAATCAGGGGTAAGGTGCCTTGCTCAAGGGCACTTCAGTCATGACCTGCTGGCACTGAGATTTGACCTTCAACCTTCTGATCACAAGCCCAACGCTCTAACCCCCACAACTGACCCATAGTATGAGATGAGTCAAATGACCTAAAAATCCATTTTATAAAATTATATATTTGCACCAGATGGACTTTGCCTACGGTAAAATTGGTTATTTTTTCTGACATTCTCTAAGATCGTTTCAAGATCAGTCATGTGACCACGATAATGTTGAGACACTTTTGCTATTGCAAAAACACTATATCATGTTAACAACAGTAAAAATTACCTGTGAATACTGTATTTCTAGACTCATGTATTATAATAATTGCTGCTGTTTGTATTTCCAACAGGATTTCTTCAGTGTTAATAATGCTGTGTGAAGTTGCCTTTTTCATTGATGCTCTGCTGGCAATGTGCATCTCGTATGTTTTATCAAATTATTGGATGTTGACATGTTGCCTGTCTATAAACTTTATTTTTTGTACTATATTCCAAACTGTATAACTTAAAAAAGCTATTATGTTAAAATGTCTATGCATGTATGTATGCATTAAAGTCTAATTTCTTCATTTCATTCCATTTTTTATCTATTCTAGCCTATTAGTTGAAATGTTCCTGATCTGTGATAAATAATTGTAAGCATAAATGTTTTTTTTCTTTGCATTTAGTTGTCCACCCACAAAGACGCTTTTCATTGTTTGGAAGAAGCTGGCCAAAGTTGGAGGGTTCCAGAAATTTCTATATTACACAATGATGTCCGTAATGTGTTTCCTGCATCCGGTGCTTGCATGGCACGCTGTAATCCCAGGTGATTGGCATTTACATACAATAATGCTGCATGATTAAGATTATTGTACCACTGACCATAAGATTTATTCTTTTAAATGTTTATTAACAAATATCATGAATTGTATTTTTTTTCTAGGAATAATGCTGCTAGTGACTGGATTCTTGAACTTTATATTAAGCAAAAAGAAAAAATCTGAGCCACCTAAAGAGTCCAGTGTATACAATGACCCAACTCAATCTTCTATCCGTTTCATGGGAGACACAGAACAGACTTTCTCTTTCTTCCAAATCATCTCAGGCAAAAGAGCATCTGTTTTTCTTAACAATAGGCGATCACATGGTCTCACAGTCAGCACTGGGTCTATGCTTGAGGAGGATCAGTCAGTAAAGAAAGCCCACCACAAAAAAATAAACATAAACATGAGAAATATACACTTTATAGAGAGTATCAGGGAGGAGGATTCTGAGATGGAGGAACTGGAAGAAACCACATTAGAAAAAGCACCAATAATAAGACTATAAAGATGTGATCCTGAATGTGAAAAATGTCTAGTAAATAAATTACCATGTCAAAATCAGATTCATTGTTTTGCATGAGCATTGCTGCATTTATTCTGTCTTTATAACAATATTTAGGAAACGGTTTGATTTATCAATAAAGTGTAATATGTAATATGCCACCCATGCGTTTTGAAGCTACATGTTTAAGTATTTTTTATTGGCTATATGAAATGTATTGTGTTTTTATCACCTTACAGGTAAATATATACGTATAATGCGCAACGATGTACAGTATTCTTTGCCAGAGGATGACAGAAGATCAAAAGAGAAACCTTATACAGCTATTTTAACAGCGATATATTTTAACCATAAGGCATGTTTCTTTAGTCCTCATCTGTTGGTCTACCATAGGTCATAGTGGTCCTACCAGGTACTCCTTTGAAATGACAGGGACTGAGGAGAGATCCTTCAGAAAACATTTACAGATAACGTATGAACAATTAGACTGATGAAAAAATTTACCAGAATTACAGTATATACAGTAAATAAATGCATGCATACCTTTTTTTGTACAAGAACAAGGATTAAAGAAGCACCATTTAAACTTTGATCTACAACCTGAACTTAATGAGAGTTGTTTGTGTGGTTATTCAGCCTGGATCAGTCTCGATCTCCCTCACCCAGACGTCATGCGTCAACGTCATTTAGAAGATTTCTTTCATCATACTGACCCAGACAAGAGAGCTTTCAGCTATAAAAGGCAGCTAAAATGCCCCCAGGCGTTATTTCCGTATGGATGACTCCAACATCCTCCTGAATATTAGAATAAAATATTATATATTGCATAAATGTCACAAATATTGAATTGCACATTAAATACACATAACCTAGTCGGCAGCTGTTTGAGAATTGTGTTAATCAAACTTGCACAGGATTTCACAGGCATTTGTTTTTGGATAGACACAGAGCACAAATTCCTCTATTTGAAGCAACTAGAGTGAAAAGTCAATGTGCAGCAATAGATCATAAAATGATGCTTTCTGCCATTATAAAGTCTTACACACTCGAGTACTATAGCATAGATACATTTGCAGTAAATACTAGTATTATTTGAAATCGATTATATTATAGAAGACTATAAGCATTTTACAAATTCTGCTCTGTAATATTGACTTTGTTTCTAATTTTGTCAATGTTTCCTTATTTGGAATTCCTGTTGACCTTATCATATCTCTTTAAATAAAACTGGCTTCCCAGTTCTTGGTGTCCAAGTGTCTTGGCAGCTGAAAGCTTCCTCAAATATTTTATCAGGCCTGTCAGTGTCACGTTTTCCTAGATGGTATTCTCAAACTAAAAACAGGAAGCTCCTTTTCCCTCAGCAGTCCAACACGAGGCTCAAACTAACGAGCTAAGGAGAGCATTGCGTGTTGAAAGCGAACTTGTATCTTAAACGAAATAAAACAAACGGTGAGACATTTTTAAATGCTACAACACCCGTGAAGTTAATAAAGACAGGTGTGCATATGAATGAAGTCATGGTTATCATCAGCCTCAAAGTAATTATCACGCAGACATGATTGTCATCCTGGTGTCAACCGGCTCCCAGGGTTTCCCCGGGCAACCACGGAAGACTCCCTCCTACCGGCTTCTCCCATTGGCTCATCTGATTGTCTGAGGACACGATTGGTTTGCACAGCCGCCAGTCTTGAGAAGCATCTCGCTTCTATCCCCCGAGGAAGCCGCTGTTGAAGTCGGAGAGGGTAGTGGGAGATAAGACGCCTTACAAAACAACTGGGCGAGTGATTTTTCAAAGGAACCGCACTTCGTGAGACTGTAAGGCAATTAATATGCAGGTAAATAGACGAGATGTTTCACTTTATATATAAGTGTGCAGGAAACGTCGGGTTGTAGTTTTATTTGCGTTGTGACATTACTCTCTGTATGATTTCTGCAGGTGAGCTCTTGGCTAGTGGCTCTGGTATTTTTTAAAGGCGTTTGAACCTGCTCCCAGGTATGTGATATCAGGTACAACTGAGACAAAAACTAGACTAGACTTGAGCAAACCTGTTAAAGCATGCTGTCGATTATTTGATTTCTGTCTAGATTTGCACGTGTGAAAGATATTTCTGTGAAATGCGTATGTTTTCCATAATGGAAAATCAGCCTTTACGAAACTTTAGGTCTTACCTCTGGTTTACAAACGTGTGGCACTTCTGCAAAATATTTGCGCTTTATAGACTAACTAAGCAGTTGTTTGGGGGTTTTACAGTTGTGTCATTTACATGAAGGGTCTTCTGCTCGTGTATGCAGCAAATAGTCACAGCTGGTTTGCTTTAATGGATGGAGTGTGGATGCAGGGAGGTCAGAGATGTCATTTACTTCAGCCAAGCATTCAATTAATGCATAATGTGCTAAATAAACCACAGGGAAAATGCATTTACTAGATATTATTTACAAGAATAATGCTTGTTCTATAAACACAATGCACTGTGCATGCACTTTTTTGTGTGTTTTTCTGTTTTTATTATTTTCTCATGTAAAGCTGATGGAACAATGCACATTGTGAAAGCTCTATATATTACATTTAATTGGATTTGTAAAGTCAGGTGAAGAGCATCTCTAAACATGACCATTCTTTTATGTTTTTAAACTCTCTTTATGTTTGATGCATGCGATTGCATCTGTTTTTCTTAAAAGGCCTTTCCTGTGACAGATAGAATCCATAATTCATGAGACTCATAGAGGTGGGGTCAGTTCATATAATATTTAAATATATGTTCCTTCTCTGAATAGAATGAGCTTTGGCTTTTAGCTGATTGCTTTGTTTCATTATGTGTGTGAGGTTTGTCCCGTCACAAAAGATAGATGACCCAAAGGACAGAAAGGGAGAGCAAGTAATTGAATCAGCTCAATGTTTTGGTTTATGTATTTCCAGAATGCACATAATGATGTGTAGAGAACAGCCATGCAACAAACTGGGTTTATAGTGTTTTATTAAAAATAGCTGTAAAAAAACATTTTAATCTCAAACAAGTGCCATTCACATTTTTACATATATTGGTTTGTTTGAACGATGAACAAAGTAGATGTTAAGGGACCCTATTCATGTCTATACACTGGAAGGCGAGTTCTGATGAGTTTGGGCTTCTTTTGGCTTTTTGGTCAATTTTTTCCTCCTGATCTTCAGACAGTCTTTTATCTTCTCCGTGTTGAATTTAATCCTGGACAATAAAAAAAATCATTTTATTTTAAGTTTTTTAATAAATTGTATTACTCCAAAACATGTTTTCATTTGAATCCATATAATTTGGAGTCTAAATTTTATTGAAATGTTTGTGCATTATAGCTTTGGAAGATTATTGGTAGCAGAATGTTTTTGTGCAAAATTTACAATTTAAGAAATGTGTCTTCTTAAGATCGGAAGTGTGAATCTGCATTGGCTACACCCAGCAGAGAGTACAATTGAAATCTGAATCGGAATGACAGGTAGCAGAATTTAAATTAAATAAATTCAACGGATATTTTCATTCAAATGAAATGTTTGTTCACTGTTGTCTATGAAAAAAGAGAATTTTTATATGGAATTAAATACAAATAATTTAAATACAAAGTAGTCGGTTATGCAGAATATACATAGAATATTCGTCTGTAAAGCCCATAAAACTTTTTAAAATCTGGTCAGGTCATTATTTGTTTTGACGAGCTTTCATTCTGTTTTCAATTTTGACAAATAATATTTGTTATGGCGATGAGAGCCTTTAGGCGGCGGTGTTTTCACTTCATCATTCACATACCTCTTCCAGCAACGTCGTAATCTTTGCCCTGGATCGGAGTCTGGCTTTAGACAAAAATCTTCATCTGACAGATGGAGTCTGCAGGAGATATTAAAATATTTTTAGATGAAGCCAATCATTATTAGTATACAACTCGTACTGTTTTTTTCTCACATCTCACGTTGTTTAATTATTGCATAAACTATCGCCAAAACTGTAATATATTTAATGAGAATCAGAAACACAAAGTATATTCCACACATTTAGCATGTGTGACCACTAGCATGAATATGGCCAGGGTTCTTGAGAAAGAGTTGAGATTCAGTGGTGTGGCACATCATGCCAACTCATGCCCAAATAAACATTAGTTCAGTCTAAATGATTACGCTGCAGGTCAACTTTCCAATATGAAATTGATTATACCTACCCTGTAATTACGATGTGTCCCAACAAGAGAAAAATGTGCAACATTTTATGCATTGTAAGCCATGAAACAAATTGTAAAATATAAATTAGAACATTGCACATTAATTATTACAGTGTTTCCATAACATTGTAAAGTATGCTGACTAATTTAATATAATTACTAAATATTCTGCATTAAAAAAAGTGAGCAAAGTCAGCAAACTTTTGCATCAGCTTTCACTTCTAATTGTTGTGATGTTTTACTCACATGATTTGAATCTTGTTGCAAAGAGGATCTTTTTGTATTATTGTGAAGTTGGTGACTTTTCTCCACGGCATAATGTCTGTCTCCTCAATGCACTGACATTTCTCTCGTATGGTTGTAGCAGTAGTCCTGTTATCTAAAGACAAACCCAGAAAGATAAAACCATTGTGTCCTCCATCTGATATCAGATTGATATGTATAAAAGCAATGATGTCTTTTAAAGCAGCTGTACCTGTAACAATGTTTAAAAACACCAAAAACAGCAGCAGACTGATACTCTTGCACTCTTGCAGATCCATTTTATTAGTGTCGCAAAGAAGACTTTCTGTCTTGAGTGTGTTTGCACAAGAGTGTGCTTGAACTTGATCCCTCTCTCCTTTACTTTCCCTCCTTTCTCCATTTCCTGATTTGCCATATCAAGCAGGATCACAGTCACATGATTTACAGTAAAGCGTTGAGACAGAAGTGATTTCTCAATACCTGTTTATTCACTTTGTGTATATGTTGGTATGTCTGGTTGGGAAACTATTGTTCTATGATTAATTAAGGTTCAGAAATATTGGCAATATAGTTCTCACACTTTTTTTACCAATGTAATATCCTTTACTTATGAGCTTTTTGGAGATGTTTTAATTTTAAGATTACTTATTTGAAAAACACTGTAGTCCAATATGGTTATTTTTCTAGGCATACAAACATATATATACATATGCAGTTTTCCAGTCCCTGGGAACTGTGACACTCACACAATTGATATTGATACACAATTGATGTTATCTAGAGAGGATATATACATATACTATATACACTAGGATCTTATCAGTCTCACATTTTGATATGCAGTTGGTAAGGGAGAGTTTCAAGCTGCATTTACCATTTTTTTGTAAACATCAGAAAACAAAGTACAGAAACACTTAAAAGATTTTATTTTATGTCACAATTAGGTTTACATTATGTACATATGCAAATAATAATTATAAACACACATGTAAATAGCAATTACAGTAGAAACTATTTTCTTCATTTTATAACTGAAAAGATGTATTTTAAATACACACAAATACGTATTTATAAAACTGTCCCAGAGTGTTAGCTTTGCTGACGTATTAGGACTCAAATAATCACTTCACAAAGTCTTCGCTCATTGCCGTCCCTGTTATAACATGTCTTCATTAGTTGCTGTCCCTTTGCCCTCCATACGCTTGTGCACTTCTCTGAATAGACTCTTTCTTTTTTTAAGGGCTTGTTCCTTGCACGTGAAAGTACAAAAATCCCATAACATATTGCACTGGCTTTGAAGATTATAATCTTCTCATAAACTCCATGTGCTTACTATTTCATTTAAGAGATGCCTTTCTTGGACTTTGCTTGCCTTCTCTTATTTTGTCTCTGTTTTTGTCGGCGTAAACATTTTGCGGCGTTTTTGCCATTCCTTTTGCATGCAGAAAAAGAAAACAACAATAAAAACACAATGTTAGTTGAAGATATGAGGGATGTTTAGATATGATATGCTGTGCTCGTAAATTGTCTCTTACTTTTGCCAACACGTCATAAGTCTCTTGCCCTGTTTTCCATCTGGACTGAGGCACACAAGACTTTTGTTCTTCTTCGTGACTCTGATGAAAAATTATAATCTTTTTAGAATATTCAAATATTTATATGCATATTTTAAATAAATGACAGGTGCACCTACATGTTTGTGCAATGCTATCCCTTCATGTTATTCATACATACCATGTGAAGATGTATGAACAGAAATATTTGTGAACTACTTACATCAGGGGTGGCCAACCCGCGGCTCGCGAGCCTCATGCGGCTCTTTAACTAGTTTCATGCGGCTCTTCAAAGCTTCAAATCTTCAGCGTCCCTTCCGCTCACTCCACCCTAACTGTGTGTTCACACCGGGCGCGAATGAGGCGTCAAACGCTAGTGATTTACATGTTAAGTCAATGTAAAGACGCGCTTGCGGCGCGAATGAGGCAGCGCGAAAGACGCGAATTGCGTTAGTTGAAAAATCTGAACTTTGGCGAAAATTTGCGCCGCGTTAACCAATCAGGAGCCTGCTCTAGTAGTGACGTAGACGACGTAGCCCCTCCTATGAAGCGAATTTCACGCGCGAATAGCACGAATGACACAAAATGTTCAAGCGTCCAACTACTCGCGAATAGCGCGTTTTTGACGCCTCATGTGAACACACAGTAACATCGAACAGGAATTTCCAAAAGGGACTGAACTTCGCAAGAACAAGTTAGCAAACAATGTTAACTGTTGAAAATTACTGATATTATCATGTTGGTGTGGCTATTTTCATTAGATCTGGCTGAGCAGAGGTCTGTGAATGCGTGCATACATGATTAAAAGATGATGTTAATGTTTACCCATGTGTATGATGTGGCTCTTTGCAGTAACACAGAAAAAAAAGTGGCTCTTAGTCTCTGACTAGTTGGCCACCCCTGACTTACATGATCTCATCTCTGAAGCAGTTAGGTCCTTTTGGGCTCACGGTGAATTCAGAAAATGGGACTTGAACTCTTTCTAGTACCTTCGGGCACTGGCAGGTCTTTGGAACATACTGAGTCTCTATTGCATTTAGAAAGCAAAGTAAGATTAGTACACAGTTGTAATACACTATAGTCACTTGCAAATTAAACTTATTTAAACAAGACATTAAACTTTCATAAAAATGGAGGCTTTTCAAGTTTTGCACCAAATAATAAGACTTATTCAAGAAAAAATGTTGCTACCTTTGTATACACAACTTACTGTTTTATAGTTTGAGACACTCACCTGTTAGAAAGATGCTGAGACTGAACATCAGCAATGCAAAGGCTGTCAGCTTCATGTTGAAACTTTGATTGAGTTTGTGAAGAATGGCCCGGCAGTTTTTATTCTCATTTGGGAGGGACTTCCCTCCTCCCCTGGAAATTCCTGTCTTTTGTCTCAACTCCCACAGGTTCAGCTCTTTACTCAGAGAGTAGGGTTTTCTATGTCGGTCTTACGTAGACATTTCGACATTAAAAATTGCTGTACAATGTCGTTAAGTGATTTCCCTTTTCTTTCCTGTTTGGAAATGATTGAAGTAACACTTTACAATAATGCATTAGCTAACATGAATCAACAATAAAACACTTATAAAATAGGTTATCTTAGTTCATGTTAATTCAAAAAGGAGAATCTTTTAACATAAGTTTATGTATAGTCAATTAACATGAATAATTGTATTGGCATTAAAGGGACAGTTCACCCAAAAATTTGTATTCTGTCATCATTTACTCACCCTCAGATTAATACAAATAAAATTTGCATTAAACAGATCTCATCCCCCATTGGCTCCAATAGTATTTATTTTCCCCACTATGGCAGTAAATGGGGGAGGAGATCTGTTTGGTTACTGACATTCTTACAAATATCGTCCTTTGTGTTCAGCAGAACAAGGAAATTTACACAGGTTTGGAACAATCTGAGGGTGAGTAAATGATGACAGAATTTTGTGTGAACCAACCATTTAAATAACATTAACAGGATTCATAAATGCTGAAAAACTATGGTTAACTTATATTAACAAAAACAATCTTCCTCTAAACTTTTACCATGGTAACTCCAGAACAAACATAAGATCACTGTTCTGTTCAGTTCCCTACAGACATGACATTTTTTTAATGTGCCTTTCAACAGGAATGTGTCTAGGCAAGAAAATGTACACATTCAGTTAACTGTAGAACAGGTCCGTGTGATTTCTCTTTATTCATGTGACTACTTTGATTCTCCCACACAAGATTCAATGTAATTTGAACAGGTTGAAGAGTTATTAGTAGGCACAATGCACTCTATTGTGTGTCTGCATCTTGTTACTTATCAAATTTTCTGCATCCATTTTCTCAAGTGTTTCACCTTCACATTTCTTTAGCAAAACTCTTTGTGTAGAGAGAACCCCACCATGGATCCTGGCAAGACCAGCTATGTGAGGTTAAACGAGAAGAAAGTTATCGCAAAGTAAGTGTTTCAATTCCGATAAATGCTCACTCATTTGGCAGATATCACAGTTTTATCCAGTACAGTGCATTCAAGAAACACATTTCAGTTCACATTTTTCACACCCACAACCTTGAAATGCACTTTGGACCACAGACAGACCCTGAACACACTGGACATTAGAGACACAACAATCAACTAAATGCCTTCTTTGTTATTCCCTCTGTCCTTTTCAGGTCCGATATTTTGTCCCTTTTAAAAACCTACAACTGTTACCATGAGGGGAAAAGTTTCCAGCTTCGCCTTCGAGAGGTATTAATATCCACAGGAAGTGAAACTATGATGTTTATCAAGCTTCTTTGCTGCATATCAGTTAATGATTAATTCAGATATTAGGATATGATTTTGCAACGTTTTAACGTTGTATTTTCCCAATGCAAACCATTAGAAAAGGAACAGGGTGCAATACTGTGGCATGTGATTTTGTCCTAATACTGTCCTATTACTGTATATAATATAAATATATGATTGAGTGTTAACCAGGCTGTCAAAACAAAATGTGATAATGTAATTTTCAAATCAAGATAAACCATTGCTAGAAAAAAAACATTGTTAAAATGGATTTTTGGCCTGAAAATTTGATCCATATCCATAAAAGAGTTTGTGAATGAAGGATTAATCTTGTTACTGTTGTAACAGAGCCATTGAACGAGAGAGTCGTGTCAACTACGTTGACTCCAATGGAACAGTTGTTTCACAGCAATGGCGGTTCATGGAGGCTCTCAATATTTCCCAAAAGTTACTTAAAGTATGGAGCGACTGAGCTAAACTTTTTAAAGACGAAAGCCATTGAATGAATAAAAAAATGAAAGACATAAGGCATTTAAAGAGAAAACATAACTTCCTGGAACTATCTAAAGGCTCCATGAATCTCATGACACGGAATCTCAATAGTTCCCGAAAGTTTACTAGTAACGCATGGAGCTGCAGCTAAACAGACCAACTGAGGGTAACTTGTAACCCATTTAAAGATGAAAGCCATTTAATGAATAATAAAATGAAAGAAATAAAGCATTAAAAGAGAAAACATAACTACCTGAAGGCTCCAGCTCCTGTGTTTTGGAATTTCGTTGACAGAACTCTCTCTCTCTCTCTCTCTCTCTCTCTCTCTCTCTCTCTCTCTCTCTCTCTCTCTCAATGGCTCTGTGTCGTCATACTAAGGCTGCTTGCGAGGTCACGGGAAAATGTGATTGTTTTTTAACTATCTACAATTGATTAACTGGTGCTTTCCGTAAACCTGACTTCACTTGTTATTTTTGATTTAATCTTCATCTTGATGTTTTAAATAGGAGTACAGGCTTGTTCTGTCAACAAACAGTACACATTCTGACACATTGATATAAACTACAAGTGGTACAATCAAATGACTGGAAATTCCCGCTAGGGTATTTGTGTTTTAAATCAGGTTTGGCCATAATTTAACCTCGGTCAATATAATATTGAAAGTAAAGTGATTTTCTGCTGTTCAGAGAGACATATCTAAAATAGCAATTTATAGTCCCATTAATCTAAGTTAAAAAGCTAAATAGACACTTTACATTAGAAATATATAACACTGTTTGTAACTTGGCATATCGTGATTGGAAAGGATGTACTTGATAACTCAATAAATAACTCAAAATTAAAAATACAGTATGTAGACTTAAAGACATGACCGTTGAGTGATTAAGAGCAAACCGTCCATGAGAGCAAATCCTGCACATCCTGATGTTCTGTGTGTGTGAATGAACATGATCGTGCATGCCGTTGGATGTCTCATGTGACTGTGAAACATGAATTGTCGCCCTATTTAACCAGGGCTCCACAAACTCCACAAAGATTCCACAGATTTGCATATACATTTTAACATTTATTAATCAAATGTCAAATCCATTTGAAAGAAAGTATATTTTATATTTGTATAGCATTTTATTTTAACTAATGTTTTTGTTCCTTATAACATTTTTACACACAATATTTGATGTTATTATAGAAATAGAACTCTAAAAATGATTCATAATTTACTCCTTGCATTCTGTCATAATTGAATCATTTTAATGTAACACGTCAGAATATATTCTCTTGATGTTAGGCAGAATATTGGTAGCAAAGCTCCTCATTCACTATTTATCTTCATTGTATTAATAGCAGGGCAGCTTTGTGTTGGTAAAGTGGAAATAAAGCAGTTCTGTCTAATGGTAAACATGCAGTGACCTCTTTTGAACTAAAATTATTTAACTGAATATTAGCTCCTTGAGGGCAATTCTAAAAATGTCAGCGGCATAAAGAAAGAGAAAGTTATAAGCTAATAATAGAAACATTGCATAAGATAAAAGTTACATTGTGCCATGGGAAAGGCCCAGATCACACATCCCACATCAAATCCAAGTGGGTCATGCTTAATGGATAAATAAATAGTAATTTAGAAAATTAACAGAATATTGTTATCTGGTTAGTTTAATTTTAATAGCAGTTATCTTCAAGGTAGAGTAAATAGCTGTCAGATGTGGCATTCAGATATTGTATGACATTAGTTGTTCTTGTTGCTTTCAATGTTTCCTGTGTGAATATCTTGCATGAGAGGACATAAAGAGTCTTGCAAAATCTTCATGGAAACAGCTCTACCTAGTGGTCTCTTGGAAATATTCGCATTGCTACTGTTAAGAATCATTTTACTCCCTTAACTGGCGAAAATGAAATCCACTTTAGGGCTGTTAAAGACAATGACAGGAATGTTTGCTACTTAATTACCAAATGTTTTACTTAAAATGTAAAAAAACTGAAAGACATCTTTTATTCTGGACTAACATTCTCTCTGTATTTGGAAAGGTATGTCAAAAAATCTCTCTCTCATGTATTGTCGCCCTCTGCTGACTGATGTCAGATAGTGTGTATAAATTCTGTTCACCTAACAGAGGTCGCTATTGTTTAGTCATTGGATGTGAATTTATCTCTAAGAAACATCACTCGCCCTTCTTTGGGGATCTGAAACTGCAGAACACAGTAAAATTGAAGTTTAGAGGCACTTGGTCATTCTTTAATAATATTTTTTCACACAGTTTAGAATAATTGTAAACTTATTTAATGAAATAAATTAAATTTAATACAGAATTTTTTTTTAGATATATAATTGTTAGTAGGCAAAAAGTAGGCACCCTGTTTATAGATTGTGGTTATGTCTTGCCATCCTATCAACTGGCTTCTTGAGGTCTTATGTCTTTTAAACAATATTGAAGAAGTTCAAAGCATCTATTCATGTCATGTCCAAGTCATTTTGGCATAAATCACACTATATTCTGAGAAGTTTAATTGTCAGAATCTGATGTCCTGTACAGTGCACTAAAAGCATCATGACAGCAATAGATGGCCTTTGTATCACCTGTGCAGATGTTTTTCACAGAGATCTTAAGGAGGCTACATAATGCATTTATTTATTTTTCTTATTTTCTTTTAATTATTTATTAATTTAATTTAATAAATTCCATAATTTCAGTCATGAGTGTATTAGCATTGTGCTTGCTTAAATTATATGTAACCGTTTAACATACAAAAGAGTCAACAGCATAACACATTATAAATGATAAAACATAAATATTAGACCACAAATCATTAAAAATACATTCTGGATTTTATTTAACACAATAAAAACACACAGACAAACAATAAAACAATAATCACAGAAAAAACATGACCCAGTGTAAACATTCACTCATTGGTACGAAAAAAATTTTCAGGCAATAAATTAAAAAAGTTGAGTTCATGAGATCCTTCATATTGTTCACACAGAGCTTGTTTTTTCTGACATTGGCCCCTCAAAATAACAACAAAGCAGCAGGTGTGTTTCCAGTCCTGTGCAGATCCTCACCATGTGACTGTAACTGCGACTGTGCAAACAACCAGTCCAGTGGATCTTTAGCACCATAATCCTTCTGGCTGCTGAATTTTAGCGTGACCTCATCTAGACCGAGAGAACCGCAACGGGGCTGTGGGGCACGGGAGGCGCTGCGTGGCGTGGAAGCAGAGCCACTGTGCTTGCCCATGGGCTTACAAAAGAGACGAAGTCTCTGAGTCCTGGGTATCCTCAGTGGTCCGCAGCCAGGCTGGGCGAGCTCTTTGATGGAGTTGAGATATTCATCCAGGGACTGAGAGATGTCCTCATGTGTTTCAGTTATTGTGGGTAGAGGAGCGACAGAAGGCAGTAGTCTTCTGGGTTTCATCCTGGATGATAAAGAGTTTAGCACTTAGTTATTTCCACAGAAATAATTGTATTTATAATATGTCATTACATTTCATTTCTCATTTATATAATTTACCTGTGAAAGCTTGTAGGATGATACTGGTGCAGTATCTTTCAGAAGTGTCTCTTTTGTTAGAGCGTGTTTGGTTTGATCTGGCCACATGCAGCTCGCCGCCTTTTATATAGCCACGGCTGAAGGGGATTGTAAGCCAAGGCTAATGTCACTAAATTTAGCTGGGACCTGACCTTGCATGCCCGGCAGGAAGTGTGTGTGTGCTGAGCAGAGTGTAGGGAGGAAGCTGACCAAGGAGACCTCACGACAGCTGCCCTGAATGTTTACATCACAATAACAATGAGGTCCTGGGAGAGCCCGTCTCTCCACCTAAATGAGACTTGAATGCATTAACACAGCCAAAACCTTTACATTTTTATTTCGGTCACAGGTTTTTGTTGAAGAGCATGTCCTCAGAGATCCATTTGGGAAAAGTCTGGTGGACTGCTGCTTTCACCTCATATCTTGCTTTGAAGAACAAATCATTTACCACAGTCACAGAGTAAAAGATTCAGGGCGGAGTAGGAATTCTGCAATCTCATCAGTTTTTTGATGAGGTTGAACTAAATTGAAATGCTTTACAAAGGGTTCCCAATTGTATCTAGAAAAGAAATCAAATTACAAGTAAAACTTCTGAAGACACTATTTTTACCTATCACCACATACCATAAATAAAGGGGCTTCAAAGGTTCCACAAAAAACACTCTAGGGTTCTTTAAAGAACCATCTCAACTTTTTGTAAAAATCATTTTGTGAAAAGTAAAGGTTCTTCGGATGTTAAAGGTTCCTCATGGAACCTCTTGGACAAAAAAAATTCCTCTATGGCATGAGACAAAGACAGAGGACCCAGGTGCAGACAGCAGGTTAACATATTTAATCAATAATAAAACAAAGACCCACGTGGGGGTAACAGAACAAAACAGGGATACAATAACATGACAAGACAGGACTAATACTAAATACACTTAAACAAGACTAAAAGAAACTTTAAAGATGAACATCAAAACTACACTAACAAGACACGTGAACTCACCACACAAACCACAATTTACCAGCACAAGACAGAAGACACAAGGGCATTAAATAAAGGAATAATCAAGATAGGGACAGGTGTAGGGCATTAATCAAAAATGAGGTACCGAGAGGATGGGAACAGAGAGGAGACCAGAGAGAGTGTATGGAAGGCCATGACAATAATTGCCCTTCTCCACATTAAACATGAGGTTCTGTCATGATCCTGCCACTATACTAAGAGAAACATGACACGATGCAGCCGAATCATGACAAGCTGATTCATCAAAAATGTTCATTACACATTTGGGATTCAATCATTTTTAAGTTTATTTTAAAAAATCAGTTTTGTAATAAGCTGAACCCATAACAAAATCACACATGAGATCTCTTTAATATTTAAATTATTTCATCAAGACAAGATAATTCATCAATTATTTGACCATATCCAGTTAAACCTTTTTATGTTCACAAAAAAAAATGCTTGTGACACCGTTACAACCAGAGCTGAAAAGGTCTCCTACAAGCAGGTGTCATGATTCTGTCCTTCTCGTCATGAGTTTTATAGTTCTGTGGACAGTACCATGTCCTTTGTGCTTGTTGTGTTATGTGTGGAGACACGTGGCCTTTGTTGTGACTTTGTGTCACGTGTCCTCGTGTTCTAACCTAGTTTAAATTACTAGTTTAATTTATTCTAAGTCCTAGTTTATTTTCTGTTTACCCGTTTGTGGGTTTTTGTTTTATAAAATAAAGTATTTTCTGTTAAAATCCCCTGTGTTTGGGTTCTGGACACACACCACAACAAGCAGGTGTTTTTAAGCAGTTGTCCTGATCTGGCAGTTTAATCTCACTGTTTTATATTTGGCTCCGTGAAATGCTGTGGTCAGTTTATATTGTTCTTTGCATGAGAACGGAAAAGCCTTATCTACTTTGTTGACTTAGTTCCTGATAGGATTAAGACTGTGCTTACGTGCATGTGGCAGCAGATCTATTTTCTTTCTATCAAGCCATCTGGGCATAAAACCTCATCAAAATTAAAGAAATAGTAAAGGTCTGTCTATATTTATATACATTTCTCTATATTTAATTGTAATATATATTTTACTTTTACTATTTTACTTAAAATGCATTAACATTTTTTTATGCCTGTTTCATTGCTGTGTTTGGGGGAATTTAAGAAGGCTTTGGGAATTCCTGTGCGAAGTTACAAAGCCATAGCACAGGCGAATACTAAATATTATCCCAAGAGAAACTGAACAATATTAATAACAAATACACTTGTATGTCAATAATTCGATTACGATGCAACTCATGGGTTGCTGCTATATTTGTCAAAAGTAATATTTCAAATAAGATTAGAGTACTTTATTCACAATAAAACAGTTACCATTGGCACACGCGTGTTGTTTTATTGCATGTTTTAACAATTGATTATTTGTTTTTAGGCATCAATGCAGAATTGTTCACATCGGAATAACAATGCATCGTAAAAACAATAATTTTCAAGAGCCCTAATGTTTGAGTTCCTGTGAGATTTTAGTTTTTCTGTGCATTTTTTATATATTCGATTATAATAAAACCAATAGTATATCATACACTGGTATACCTTTGACATGGTTTTGTTCAATATATACCTTAAATCTAAATATTTTTCAAAGAGAAGACACATCATTGTTCAAAATGGTATACCCAATGACAACTTTCATACATATGCTATAAGTGTAGGCCTACTGTTTCCAAATTGAATCCTCAATTGAATATCTGGGGTTTGCAACGGCTTGTTTAGCACGTACACTTGAAACAAAGCTCAGACGTGAGCCAGCAGGATTTCCTCCATCTGACAAAAGACTTAATGATTATTATTATTATTTCTTGTATCGCTGCAGGAAGAGGACGAGCTGATCGTTGAAGGTTTACTCAACATCTCCTGGGGCCTAAGTAGGCCAATCAGACTCCAAATGCAAGTCGACCAAGAGCGCTTTCACTATTCCTGCAAAGGAGCGTGGAGTTCGGAGAGCTCTGAGTCCATCAGGTGGGTGGAACGGCTTTGATGTTGTTACACCACACCCAATGTGTGACATTCTTCTACTTTGGGGCAAAACTCAACCTGTTTTACTCATTTATTCCGTTTCAGACATCTCAAGGCAAAAAATTATTAATCTTATAGAGCAACATAAACAACAAATAAAAAATTATAACTATAATGACTCATAGTCATTGTTTGAGTGTTTTCTGTTGAGGAAATTTCCTGACGCATGTTAACTGGGTGAAAGCTGATGTGTGTTTTGTGCTGTTCCTCTTTTACCGACCAAGAACCCGGGAAGGGGCTTCTCTTTGCTCTCTCACGTGCAGCACATTCTATCATGGAAATTTTAATCAGATCTAAGTATCATGTGCTCAAGCCCCTAGTGACCTGAAGGGCTAATATGTTTAATACGATGAATAAGAGATTTAAAAGCTTTAGCACGGGAACATAATCCCATTCTGATCACAATAACATGAGTTGTATTTCATTTATTGTAATTCCAAATTAGTCCACAATGTTTGATATAAATTATAAGCGTGATGTTTTTGTGTTTGTTTGCTTGACAGGAATGAAGATAATGAACAGAGTCAATTACACCAGTTTTCTCCAGAGTCGAATAACAATCAAATCAGTGCCACGTCAATAATAGCTGGTGAGAATGATAATGATTCATGTTGACCACTTTATATTCATCACATAATGCCACGTACAAAGATTATTTGAAAATAAATAAATGTATGAACGGAAAATGTATGAACATGCACTTTAGTGATATGTGTGTTTTCAATCTTTCGTCATACAGCAAGCCTTACAGTGAACCAACTCGATTTCATTTCTTTGTGTGTTTTCCCCCAAATAATCCCATAAATAGTTCACCCTTAATAGCTGTTTGGGTTTTGTTTTGGTTTCAACATCCTGGAAATTAACAGACAGATTATACCCATTCAATGGGCTTCTAAGCATCACCTTTTCAAAATTAAGTGAAAAACAAACTGATCACAAACAAGTCAGTGCTTGTCCAGTACGTAATATGGCTCACGTCTCTGCTCTTCTGCTGCAGGTGTGGATGGGTATGATGCTGAGGAGGATATCCCTCAACTGCTGAGGACCAGAAGTGATGCTAGTTTTATAAACATCAAAAGAAGATCCAAAATGCCCAATTCTGCAGATTCACAGAGGATTAAAAGACATCGCTTTTCCATCAACGGACATTTCTACAACCACAAGGTAATGTTACTGGTCCAGTTGGTTCTGGAAATTCCTGGCAAATCCAGAAACTCAATTTTAGGGTTAAAAAGTTGATTTAACCTTATAGTTTAGTTTATATTTACCTTACATTTTATGATATATAAACACAAATTACCCTAGTACATTTGAACTTTAAGTATATAGTAACCTTTCACTTAGCGAAATGCAGAGCAGCTTCTCAGGCAGAAGCCAGACAAGAGTTGGAACTCCTCCATGCTCTAAGCTCAGGACAATAGCACAATAGAGCTGAATGAAAGATAGCTTGCCTTGTGTGCCTGGCAAGGGGCCTGATTCTCTCATAAAGTGCAACAGTAGCATCTGTACGGGAAGTGTGGGTTTTCTAAGTGTTTGTTTTACATCAATGTTGTGAGATGGATGCAGGTGTTGAGAGCCAGTGTTTTCCTGTACAGGCCTTTCACTCGAAAGCACCATGTTTTATTATTTGTTGACATCTGCCCCTCTCATAAATGTCTTTAAAGGTCATATAGACGAACTGGGTTGAAAGATCTCTTTTTCCTAGCATTTATTCTAGACTGTATGTTTTTTAGATCTCATTTGTCATATTTTATACCACACAGTTCATGACAGATTCATCTTCTTTTCCATTTTCTTTTTAGACATCTGTTTTTACTCCATCGTATGGATCAATGACTAATGTCCGAGTGAACAGCACTAGAACAACGCAGCAAGTTCTGAACCTTCTCCTTAATAAATTTCGGGTAAGATTTGCTTAATTTATTTACAATAAAATAATCTGTACTTATTCTTACTACCCTGCCCTGTACCTATAGGTAGAGAACAAGGCCAATGATTTTGCCCTCTACCTAGTCCATGAATCAGGAGGTACAATGTTTTTTTGTATTTAACATAAAAAATGTTTTCTTTTAACATGAGTTAAATTAGGATTTTAAAAAATTCCCTCAGAGAGAACTAAACTAAAAGACACAGAATACCCTCTGGTGTCTCGTCTGTTGCATGGTCCATGTGAGAAAATCGCCAGAATATTTATTATGGAAGAGGACCTTGGAGAAGAGATTACATACGATGTGAGTATTTATGTACATTTTGCAAGCTCAGAATATTTTTTTTAAATGTGCTTTCCCAGGCATATATGCATGTTGTTTATATATATATATACATATATATATATATATATATAGTAAATTACATTTCCAGATGCTATCAAGTATAATTAGGAGCTTTTTTTCTTATGCAGACATGTGTTAAATATGCAGCTGCTAATATTTTGTTAAAATAATAACATGGTATAAGGTATTTTAAACATTATTTAATTTAATTCATGTTTTTGTCTTTTAGGTTGCACAATATATAAAGTTTGAAATGCCTGTTTTGGACAGTTTCATCAAGAAATTGAAAGAAGAGGAAGACAGAGAGATTTTAAAGCTGACGAGAAAGTAAATACATTGCCAAAGATCCACAATTGAAAGTCTAAATTTATTGTCAATAAAAGATACTGTACAAACCAGAATACAGAAGTTCATAATAATCTGAACTTTGTTATATTTTGTCCTTTCATAGATACAGTATCCTGAGGTCCATGATATTGCAGAAATTAGATGGCATATCTTTTGCTGACTAGGTCGGAAGAATCTCCTTTCTCCTTGGTCATCAACACTGCTTAGTGCTTTTTTTAAGACAGTTGAATATTAAATAGAAGCTTAAGCTACTTGTGTACACGATTTTTACTCACAATTATGAGGCATAATTAATGAACTATAATGTTATTTTATGATGCACTTATGCTTCATGATTTTAAAAGTTAAGCTTTTGTATTTTTTGTACATTTTTGTAGACTTGGAACATATAGAATATATTCCTCCTGGCATTGTTTCTCCATTAACAATGTTTTTATTTTAAGTTTTATTTAAGATAGTATATGAGAAATATTTACATGATCTTATATTGTCTGGCTATTTTAAATACTGTAATATTGTCCTGTTAGTTTTATACGTGCATGTATAATATAATATATTTATCAGTATGTCATTAAAAATAAAACAGAGTATCAGTTGCTTTACTCTGCGGCAGCTCATTTCCAAGTCACTTTTTAACTCTTTATTTTGATTATCTTATCATTGTTCCAGTTTTTTTTTGTGCTTTTATGTGTGCAGTTTCCCTCATGTTCACAAATCAGTTTCTTGTTGTTCTTCAAGTGCCAGTTCCCACAAGCTATAAAAGGCAATATATTGTTGAGACCAAGATATGAAGTCAGTGCTTGGTTGAGTGCCCATGTTACGCAGTGGGAGGCACCCTGAGAAACAAAGAACATTACAGTACTTAAAGGTGGTCCCCTTTTCCTGGACAACTGTGTGCTTGTGGACTTGTAGATTCCTACACTCACGCATCCACAATCTCGTCTAAGCTGTGAAAGCTGTGAAATCTCCTCTTGTTTCAGAGTGATACAAATTTGGATAAAAGTGATTTTCATGAGATCTGAAAGATTTTATGCCTTTCTTGAAAATCTGAATGTAATGACAGAAATTTGCTAATTTGCAAGTAATGTATACTGTCAAATTGTCAGCTCACAAATATTGTTTGGGTTGATAAAATAAATTGAATGCCTGTTCCGTACTTTGCACACTTAATTTTATGTCCACTGAGATTTCTATTAAACATAGTTTCCTACAATTCTTTGTATAACTGGTCGATTTTTATGGGGGAGTGGTTAGACTAACCGTTAGAGCATAGCACTAGAAATGCCAAGGTCATGGGTTCGATCTCAGGATAAAAGCATCTGCCAAATGCATAAATGTAATCTAATGCCCAACATCAGGACGATCCCTAAAGGGCTGTGTATACTTGACTTTCTCGTGTCCCGTGACAGCGGACTCTCCTGATGACAAGAATTACGTCATGTGGGCGGTGGACAGCTGGATTATACTTTTGCCTTCAATTTTAATTTAATTTGGTTTAATTATTTACATAATTTATCATTACTGGCATAGGATTATGTCTGGTTTAAGCAATAATAGATGTGACATTTCTCATGAAATAAAGTTTTTTTTTGCTATGTCTATGCATGACAGTGCAGGCTCTTAAGGAAGACTCCGCTGCTAAACAAAGATTGATTTCTTAAAAATACACATTAATCTTTTTGTGCATCAGTATCAGGCTGTGTTGCAATGTGGACACTTAATCATTTGATCTACTGAATGCTCATTTTAACAACTTGACTTTTATACTTTGCCGAACACAAAGTACTTACAGTGTTCACTGTCACTATCGGAAATTCGGAAGCACAACACTGAGCTCACATAAACTTTTTGTGAGACTTGTAGTTGATAAACCTTTGTAGGCCTTATCAACAAAACGAAGCGGGTGTAGAATGATACGACCAGACGCTTAGCAACAGACACCCAATCAAAAACTAAACAGCACCTCATTTTTCCACAAGCTGTGTACAGTCACAGTAACTCTCATCACAGTAACAATCATTTTAGTTTTTTATTTACTTGAGTAAGTAACGTCTTAGGAGGCTTAAAACTGCCAAAAAGGATTTGCGTGGCGTCATCTTTTCCCAGATGCGGAACAATGAAGTAGTCCTTTGAAACCACGCACTATTTTTATTCAGTCAGTTTGATGCTGCAGTATTTATCCAATCATGACTGTTGACACCGCAAATATGCAAACAAGAATGTTAACCCAGGGTTTAGTGATGTACAGTGTGAAACATCAGGTAATGAATACAAAGGGTTATCTCTTAACCCCTGGTAAATAAAATTATAAGCAGTGTGAAACGTGAAACCGATAACCCAGAATTCTGTTTACCAGGGGCCTTTTCAAGGTTCAACCAACACCGAGTGAAAACGTGAACTTAGTTCTATCAACTCTGGGTAGACTTACCTTGAGTTAAGCGCTTCCACCCCAACTACGACAAGCCATGATCAATGGAGCTCCGATATTCACCATAGCAACGCACCAAAAAAGCAGCATGGTGGCAGAAAGCACTTGAGAGCGAGGCACAGTTTCCGCTCTGCATACAGTGGATTAAGTGATATGCTGAAAATGACTTAGATTTTAATTATTTAATAGATAAATGTACCAATAAACAAACAAATTAATCATTAAATGAATAAAACAACTGAAATAAGACAGAAATAATGAAAAGAATCACTCAGTGCTCTAGTTATGCAAATGTGACGTCATGATGTATTGGACACCCGTAGGGCGTCAGACTCTCGTGTAAAGAGAGACCGATCACCAGTTTGAACCCTGCTGCATGTCAAAATTCATGGTTTTTATCTTTATCGCTTAAACTCTGCATATTTGTCTGTTGTTATAAAAAAATTTATTCATGCATTTTTTACACTTTATTTTAAGTAATTTCTCATCATCCATAGAAAATGATGCTCTGATGTAATACACGTACGATGGCTGATGTTATTGATGTAAGGATGGATGAGATATATTTTGATATAATTCACTGTAAAGAAAAAGGGTACAGTATTAATACAAATCCACAGGGAAATGACAAATTCCTAATTTGATCTCCGTAAATCAAAGTACATCCCTGTGAATTAATGCAGCCTCTTCATTTAGTCTACTGAATCCTCTATAAAAGCCAATATGACATATTAGTCACTGGAATGGTCTCTTTGACTGTATTAATGAATTAGGTACACCACTTGCGCTTTACAAGAGGCAGGAGGTCAGAATTAACTCTGGGTTTACCAAAGAAACCTGCTCCCGCAGGGGCACAAGCTTTTCAAAAGTGAGGGGGATGGATGTGATTTGTTTATTAACAATAAAAACAATGGATACAACAGAGGGGTACAAAATGTATAACATACAAGATATAAAAAGCTTCCCATTTAAATGAGTGATACTAGAAATGATAAAAACACGGAACACACAAAAAATAAGTCAAAACTCTGTACAGTAGACTTGCTAAAGAATCACAAATACTTTAATAATCCTTTGGGGCTTTTTTCCCTTACTCGGGACATATTGAGGAAATAAACATTTAGTTGAGTTTGCTTCTGTTGCAATTTGTTCAAGGTTGACGCCCATTTTGGCTTAAAATTACTGCGGTCTGTTAAGACACCTGCGAAGTATAAAACACCGTTGCCATGAAAAACAGAGCGTTGCTATGGACGCAGTTCTGTTCACTCATGCGATATAATCGTTTTTAAATCAATAAACTCCTTTTTAAATCTTAAAAAGATTTATTTGGTGGATAGCCATGTAATAAGCGTATAATCTATAGCGAGGCGGTTGTTATTGCAAATAAAACCCGTACAGGCTGATCGGGACCCCGACGCGAATAAACATTATCCCAATTTACATAGCAATTATTATTGTCTAAAAAACGAAATATAATTACGAAAACACTCGAAATGTCAACAAAACGATAACAGAACATCTTCCCAAACACATATCAAGCTTATTTAAAAAGTACCTGGAAAAGGGAGATGGATCATGTAAATAACCATAACCATAAGCTCCGCCTCCTCAGCACGAGCTAACCGACACAAGAGAGGCGGCACTTAAGGCAGAACAGCCAATCATCAGCCGGTCACGTGTTTGAGAGGGAGGGGGAGAGGAGACAGCGGCAGGCAGCAACGTTTGTTTATTTCTTATACTTTATTGAATGGCTTTGGGACCACAACTGGTCACTTAACACCAGCTCAATCCCCAAGAAAGCCCAGCAGCCTCTCTTCTTCCTACCAAGGTTGAGAAAAGCCTGTCTCCCTCACCAACACTGCTGCTAGTTCCTCATTGAACGTTCACATGTATAGTAGTATGATTACATGGACAATATTTGACTACTTATTTGGACTCTGATGTTAACGCTGTGTACTGAGGCTTATTTTTGTCACGTTTGCACTAAATGTCTGTTTTCTGCACTAAATGTTTTACTTGCAATGATTTGCACATGTGCACTTTATGTAGTAGCCTATGCGTAATTTTGCCTACCTTGGTCCTGGGGCAGGGATTGGGAATCTTTTTAACCAAAGAGCCATTTTTCTAATTGTCCTGGAGGAACGTTGTTTCGTTTCACTGTACTGTACTGTATTGTTGATAAAAGCAATAAAAGCCACCTGAACTTGAACAAGTTTTCGAGCACGAATGAATACTGCCCCCGTCTGGTGACAACAGTTACAAAACCTGTTACAATGACAGTTACATTTGATTGTTTATGCTATGTAGGAATGTAAAAGATATTCAAGAGATCTCATAAAGATGAGGTTGGATTTGATAATAGATAACATAAAGGTGTTTCCATTGTGTTGTGTAACTGGTCACAGAGCAGTCAGAGTGAAGGGGCGGGATCCTTAGAGAGTAATGAGCACAGCATATCAGATCATAGCGTTGCGTCCTCCATGACAAGTTACGTACAGAAACGCGTACAATGGCACTGCAGCGTGATTCCCGAATATTTATAATCGGATGCGGCATCTCGGGAATAGGTGCCGCTCAGAAATTATTAAAGCATGGTTTTCGTAATGTGCACATCGTAGAAGCGACTGGAAAAAGCGGTGGAAGAATACGAACCGGCAGGCTGGGTAAGACCGTAAATAATGATTATATAACAGCCGTTGACAATATAAACAGCAAATACATATAATATAAATAATATTATTTTGATATTCCGATTGCCCTCTAGTCGTGTATTCAACGGTCACCGTCTCTTCGTCACTTCCTGTAAACGGACCCACTGGGTTAGCATATTGTGTTACATTTAGTCAATTCGTGATTACTGTAATATTTTATCTGGAATGTTATGGTTTTCAGCTGTGATGCAAATAAGGAGACCAACATAAGCTAGCTATTTGTAAACTGTGGCTACTGTTTCCTCTCATATATGTAGAAAAACATGACTACATAAGCCACAGCGACCCAGTAGTGCGCAGAAAAGTGGTTTAAAAATTAAACCAGATAGCAGAGGTGGACCCAAAGTAAATGTAGCCTACAGAGTACTTACTTGTTAAGTATTATTTTTCCTTACTTTTACTTCACTACATTTGATAGACAAATATCGTACATTTTACTCCACAACATTTATTAAAAGGTCCAAAGTAAAAAGTGTCTATGAAAGTTTTTTCCTGTGTGCGCAGTTTATCTGGCTTGAGATCTGCCAGGACCTTTAACTGTTGCCAAGTACTTCAGTTTTTCTAAGCTTGCGGTTTTCCGGATAGCTGTAAATGACCAGTTGGGTGACTTTTTTACGCAAATCTGGCAACCCCGGGATCTTCCGCGCTAACCTAACGTAAACTTCGGCGCCACTACAACGCTGAAATCGCTCTAAAGAGGCAAATGAAACAAAACGTCATGTTAAAGTGTGGTATTATCATCCATGGGGTTAACTATGTGTGATACATTGCTTAGAACGAGCGCTACAACCAGTCAAAGATTATAGAAGTGACATTGTCATGAAAATTATCGGCATAAAAATCACACACACCTTGAGCTACATAAAGAGAAAACAAACCCAACAAACACATGGCTTCTACACTACTATATACAAGAACCTCGCTACTTACTTGTAAATTGATGCTATAACTAGTAAAGGGAATATACATTAAAAAAACACTGCTCATAAACACACATATAGGGGTCTAATGAGGATAATTATGCTCAATGATCATACAGGATTATATATAAACTACAAATATATGTACTAAACACACAAAGCTCTTAAAGGAGTTGTTCACTTTCAAATTTGCCCCCATTGAATTCCCATAGTAGGAATACAAGTTATAATAAGTCAATGGGGGCAAATTTTAAAGTGAACTACTCATTTAATACAACAGATACTGTGAGGTTGCTTCAGAGGCATACGGTATACAACAATAAAACAATGTACCACTGACATGGAGGAAATTAAATTTTGATACTTAAGTACTTTTAAAAGCATGTACTCCAGTTTTTTTACTTAAGTAAGAATCTGTCTTTACAACCTTTATTTGTAGTGGAATAATATTTGACCAGTAGTATATGTACTTTCACTCAAGTAAGGAAGTTGTGAACTTCGTCCACCTCTCCCAGATAGCAAGATTCATATGCAGATCATACAAAAAGACATGACACAGCTTACATTTCACATGACACTTTTTACATTGTTCTCAAAATGACCCTTTAAAGAGAAACAATTCTCAAAGGTGAAGTAAATGATGACAGAATTTGTATTTTTGGATGAACTATCCCTTTAAGAAACCAGCATGATAGCTGACACCTTGCCCCTTTTGCTAACCAGTTTGGCATTGAACCGATTCTTAAGAGTGAATCATTCACCAGTGTGGCATTCTTGAATTCTGAAGAGCCTACGTAAAATTTGGAACAGACAGGAAAAAACAGACATACATACTACTGTAAGGATGTGACCAGTAACACCTTCTCAGATTATGTTTGGGTAACGGCAAGTATTTGTCTTGTTCTTCATGATAGGTCAGAGGCACATGATAAACTGTGGGATGTTATTCTGCTGACATTGGCTGAAATAAAAGATCCAACTATGACTGTGCCAAAAATCCTAGATCCTACAGAACCAAGGTTCAGATTCAGTTCACTAGTTTTTGGGCTAGGTCTGTTATAATATAATAAAATGAGCAAAGTATGAATAGAAACATATTCAACTTTCGTAATAACATTGCCCTGTGAAAAGATTAGACCGTAATAAAACGTAAGCAATGCACAATAGAAAAAGTGAGAAGAATGAAATGTCTATGGGTCAATGACATATAATGACCACTTATCATGTAGTGCAACCAATAATATAAATAATTGATTTAAATAAAAAATATCAATTGTGGCTGAAATAAATAAATTTTAAGATAAATGAGGACTGTGTCATGTGTCACCACATGACACTAAACACTAAAATCACTTGATTTTAGATGTGTATCTGCATTTATGTGTACACCACATTCTTAATTTTGGAAATAATTGCAATAGATATTTATTTGTATTTTGAAATTGCCATGTTGATAATCCTTATATATAATAATAATACTGTTAACTACTATTAAACTACTATTTACTGAATATATAAAAATGAGCAAATAATTATAAATAAAATACACTAAAAAGTGAAATAAAACACATGTATTATATACACAAACATATTGCTTTTTATAAAGTCATCCTATGATCCTTCAATTATGACAGTTGTTTGTGTACGTGTAGACAAATATTTAAATACAAAAATACATAGAGAGACCACTTTTGTTCTTTTGTTCAAGGTGATAACACTGTAGAGATCGGTGCCAACTGGATCCATGGCCCATCAAAGGAAAACCCAGTGTTTCGCTTGGCATGCGACTACCAACTTCTTGACAAAGAGTCGATGTCTGAAGAAAACCAGGCAGTTGACATAGGTGGTCATCCACTGTTTGCTCCAAACTGGTTTACCAGTTCAGGTCGGAAACTGGGGCCTGAAGTGATGGGGCCAGCATTGGAGTTTTTCATGAAAATACTGGTAAGGAGCCAGCAGTTCTATGACAGTGGTGGAGAGCCAATGCCCAGTGTTGGAAACTTTGTCAAGTCGGAAGCTAAACGTCTGGCCCCAGAGGAGTGGAAGGAAGACCAGGCTAACATAAATATTAGAATGGCCATGATAAACACACTGCTAAAGTTGGAGTGCTGTGTCAGTGGAACACACACGCTGGATGATGTGGGCCTGGGAGCATTTGGCATGTATAAGACACTTCCAGGACTGGACTGCACTTTCCCAGGGTAAGTGATCATTGTAACAGATCCTTTCTGTATATTTCAGTGTATTTCCTGCTTTTCAAATGCACAATAGTCCAGTTCCAAAAACTGTACTCATATTTTTTACATAGAGGATATGAAGGTTTAGTTGATCACATGATGAAGGAACTTCCCAAAGATATAGTCTCATACAACAAGCCGGTGAAGTGCATTCACTGGAACAACACAAAGGATGATTCAGACACTACAGCAACATCCAGCCCTGTTAAGATTGAATGTGTTGATGGAGAGACATTTGCAGCAGACCATGTTATAGTCACCGTCTCACTAGGTGAGTGTAACAGATCCGTCATGATGAATTTGACTGAGTGAACCATATATCTTTTAATTTTATCATACATTCACAATGATACTTGCTTAGATAACATTTTTGCTCTCTGCAAGGCACTTAACTCATTAAATGTGTTTTCCATCACAGGATATCTAAAGAAGCACAAGGACACTTTCCTAAAACCTTCTCTTCCCCTGCACAAACTGCATTCCATTCAGAGAATGGGCTTTGGGACCAACAACAAGATCTTCCTTGAGTTTGAGCAGCCTTTCTGGGACGAAGACTGCGAATTGATCTACCTCGTATGGGAGGATGACACAGATCTTTGTGATGTTGTTTCCGATGTAAAGGCATCCTGGATTAGAAAGTTGTCTGGGTTGACTGTGCTTAAGCCCACAGAAAGGTACGTACAAGTACAGTACAAATAGAGAACTGCAGTTTATACCATTACAGTATAAGACAGCTTATTACTTTTGGTGCATATTTGCAGATTTGGACATGTGCTTTGTGGATGGATTGCGGGGAATGAATCCGAGTACATGGAGACACTGTCTGAATCTGAAGTGCTACACAGTGTCACAAAGGTCCTTCGTAAATTTACAGGTAACAATTTTACTTACAATTTCAAGTCATAAGAGGCTCATTATACTTTATCATGTACTGTACTCCATTTATATTACATTATATGGCAAGAGTGTACAGTAGTTTACAATTGAGCAGTCAGGATGTAACAGCATACAAATACTTTTTCATTTTTAGGAAATCCAACTATTGCACCAAGAAAGCTCTTGAGATCACAATGGTTCCATGATCCCTATTCTTGTGGATCTTACACCTATGTGGCCAAAGGATGCTCCGGATATGACATAGAAAACCTTGCTGAGCCCCTACCACCAACTGGCTCAAATTCTAAGGTACAACCTTTCATTCCAGCTACTTCTTATTAGAAGTATTTAAATAAAAATAGATTTAAATAAAAATCCTTAAAAATATCTCTGCATAGCATGAACAACAGTTTGTTTTCTGCAGCCTTTGCAGGTGTTGTTTGCAGGAGAGGCCACACACAGGTCCTTCTTCTCTACTGTACATGGAGCATTGATGGCAGGCTGGAGGGAAGCAGAGCGTCTTATGTCTCACTACACTCACGCATCCACAATCTTGTCTAAGCTGTGAAAGCTGTGAAATCTCCTCATGTTTCAGAGTGATACAAATTTTGATAAAAGTGATTTTCATGAGATCTGAAAGATTTTTTGCCTTTCTGGAAAATCTGAATGTAATGACAGAAATTTGCAAATTTGCAAGTAATGTATACTGTCAAATTGTCAGCTCACACATATTGTTTGGGTTGCTAAAATAAATTGAATGCCTGTACTGTACTTTGCACAATGTTAAATTTTTGTGATCTGCAAACAAAGAGATTTTTATTAAACATACTTTCCTACAATTCCTTGTATAACTGTTTGATTGTTTGTATAAGTCTAAACTTAATCAGCATTTTCGGGTTAATTATACCACATCATGTTTTAAATCTTCAGTGAATTTAGTTTATTGTAATCATGTTGTCATACAGTAAACCATACAAAGAAAAGACTTAAATATGTTGAGAAATTAACTTTTACGCTGTGGCTTTTCGTATATGGCTCGTATATGGGATCTCGTCAGTAGAGGGCGATGTGATTCTTTTCAGTCTGTTTGCAACCCGTCAGTAAACTAGCAGAATAAGCTGAAATGTTTATTTTTTATTTTTAACAAGCTGCAAAGTGAAGCTCTTCCGAGTTAAATCCTTAAAAATGTGTTCATAGACGCAAATGGGTGAGTTACAGATACAAATGAATATATGAAGAGTTTGGTTCCAAAGGGAGATAACTCCGTTTTCAAAAATCATGTTTTATTGTGCATTTCAATTAATATAAATCTAACTGCAGTTGGTCTGTTTTTATTTGAGCCATAATAAAAAACACAGCTATAACTAACACAATAATATACAAAAACGTGAAAATATAATAAAAACATGATTTTTGAAAATATAAAAAACGGAGTAATCTCATTTTGGAACCAAAGTCTTCATATATTATTAACAAAAAAGATAAAAAATGTACGTTAAACTGGAATAATTAGAAGAACACGAATAACGTTAGAGATTAAATCATACTATTACACACTCCAGTCCAGTTGGTGGCAGTACGCACATGTCGACGGTCTGTAACCCGCCTGAAAACAAAAATAAGAGCTTTCCCCTTGTGCCTCTCGCTAATGCGCGACTTCTACACTAATATTGCATTTTTTTTCAATGGCTGCCGCGGGTGGCATTTGGTGAGTGAACTAATACTTTTAGAATAGTGCAGTACTGTTAAATATTATGCAAAGGAAACTGACAAGTTTGTGTTCTCCCAGACTCTGAACACTTTAAAACCTTTAATTAGCAGATAAACAGTTAATTCAACATTAAAATCGCACATGTAAACAAAATTACTACGGACGTATTGCTGTTTACCTGTGGTTATTATTTACAAGAATCTTCATAGGTTATGACATTCTGTTATAGTCCTGGTCCTGCCATTTAAAGGATTCACCTTGAAGTTTCATCAAGAATGTTGCTATCGGCAAAAGCTGACGTTTAAACTCTGAAATAGACATCGCAGAGCCAAGTTTTCGTTATGATGCTTTCTGTGCAGACTCTCACGCAAATAAAAACCGAAGATGAAACGATGAGCAGGCTTCCTTTCAATTACCAAGATGAAACCTCACAAGACTTCACCAATGGATACTTAAAAACTGAAAACGACGACATTTCCAAGTTGAAAGCAGAGTTGATTCAGTCAGACATTCACCCACCACAAGTTAAAGTGAAATCTGATCAAGATGTCTTCTCGTGGTCTCAGGGTGATTATAAAGAGGAGTTTCTGGACCTTGGTCTACAAATTAAGAAGGAAGCGCTTGATAACATACCTACTGGCCTCATACCTCCAATTGAAATGGACAAGGAGTTTGAAATGGCAAGGAACACACATGCTTCTTTCGATAAAAAAGGAACGACGTGTTTCATTTCTCCAGACACAATGGGAAAAGACATCAAGTCCTACAAACTACACAAAGAAAATCTATTTAGTTGTGAAACATGTGGGAAAGAATTCCATCAGTCAGCCCATCTTACTGATCATGTGAAAATTCACAGAAGAAAGAAGCCATACACATGTGACCAATGCCATATGACGTTTGCCAAACCTTCTTATTTGACTAAACATTTACGTAGACATGCTGGTGAGCGGCCCTTTTCATGCGACTGCTGTGAAAAGACGTTTTTTGAAATCTATGACCTGAGGGTGCACCAGAGAGATCACACAGGAGAGAGACCTTATTTATGCTCCCAATGTGGGAAAGGTTTTAAGCGCATTTACATACTTAACAAACATAGACTGACACACTCAAAAGAGAAACCTTTTTCAGTGCTCTGTGTGTGGTAAAGCTTACAAATATGAGTACAGTTACAGGCGACATATGAATGATGTTCATTGATATGTTGATTAACAGTTTGATGGGATTTTTATTTCAATAATATTTAGGGATGCACCGATATTCAATTTTGGCCGATACCAATAACTAATAATTATTTCACATTGGAAACCGATAACTGATATGTTGGCCTGTATACAGTATCTAAATATTAATTAAAAAATTTCCTGAAACAAAATTCAAAAAGTAGACAACGCTTTTATTTGAAAACATTCACTTGCACCATTTGTTCTCTTTTTCCCCAGAAAATCATGTACCATGATTTTTTATTATCAGCCGATACCATTAAAAATGACCATTTATCAGCCGATAATTTATCGTGCATCCCTAAAAATATTTCCTTTTGTGAAGCCATGTATTTGAATATAAATGATAAATGGTTGACTATTCGTGAATTTATGTTTACATGAATAATGTGCCTCTTTAACTACTTCAGAAATACCCTTTCTTAATGCAAAATTTAACATATCGGCTGTTGTTAAAATTCAATATAACATTTGCATTAAAATTACATATTTAAGTTCCAGTTATCTGGGTGAAAAGTGTATTGTTGAAATATCTCTGTTCAAATATTTATTTCATGGCAAATTAATGCAGATGTAAAGGATAAAGGGGTCCTATTTGTATTAGCAAGGTGTACCTTATAAATTGGCAGGTAAGTGTATTGAATGAATGTAAAATTTACCTCACGCTGCTACTGGACTTTAACATTTCTCCACTAGAGGGAGGCTGAATGCTTCACATCACTGTTAACAGAAAGCGTTTGCTGAGCTAGCCATGAGAATGCATGACAATGCAAACAAGTGTAGACACAATAACACTTATGTACAGATTTGCGTGCCTTTTGTCATTTCAAAATTTAATTTGAAAGTTTAGATATTAAAATTAAATTAGAAAAGCGAGATGTATTGTATTGATCTTGTCCGGCCAGATTTGGCCACAAATATTTTGTCTCTTTGTGCCAAGTATTCCATAGACTAACTGGAACGGATGGGGTATTACTAAATGAGAGAGCTCCGCCCAACCCGTCATACATACGTCATTTACAATGTAAATTAACTGCATTTTAACTAGATTATGATGGCAGACGAATTTCAAAAGAGAAGGATCCACATTGATAAACTATTTACAATAAACGCTGCAATATTTCATGAAAAACGAGCATTGTAATTTTTTTATTGCACTGGGACTTTAAACAAATAACCCATTTGCTTATACCAGCCTATTGGCTTCCAAAAGGTGTGTAGATTCACATATAAAGTCTTTAAACGATTGAGTTCAGCCGTGTGACATGGGCTGGTTTAAGTTATGGAGGTGCTAATGTGTTAATGTAATTTACTAGTATAATATATTAACAAAAGCAAAAGCCCCTGATTAGGTTTTAATACATTGGGATGTAATACAGTTGTACCTTTAAATTAAGGTTTAAGGTAACTGCTGTGCGTGTCTGCTAAAATGTAAGAAGGAAAATTATATGGAAAACGATGTCCTTTAAACAAAACCCACGATGAAAACAAATATTCTGTTTAAATTATCTATCTAGCCTATACTCCACAGGTTGTTCCGCATATGTTAAAGCGCCCACACCGATTGGCTATTTGGGCCAGTGACGCGCGCAGACGCTATATGAATATGCAATGAGTTCCTTGCTGGTACAGTGCAAATAAAGCGAGATAACGGGCCGAGGACAGCGGGCTTAACTTTTTATTCTGACATGTTGAAGCAATGACTTTCGTGTAAGTATAAGCCTGGGGCAGGGATCCCGGCGAAAGAATAGGGTCTGTGCTGGAAGAGAGAGAAGGCTCATATCGGGGTGTGGAAAACCGGACGCCGCATTCACAGTAGATCCAGAACAAGTTTGCCATTCCCAAAAGTAACAGTGGAAGAGTAAAAGTTACGAACTTACAACATGAGCTTGTTGTCTGCAATAGACACCAGTACCTCAGTGTACCAGCCTGCACAGCTTCTCAACTGGGTTTACCTTTCTTTACAAGACACACAGACGAGTGCCTTCGATGCCTTCCGACCAGAGCCCAACTCTTCCCACCCGGACCTGAACTACAGCAAAACCCCTGCCAATGATCTGAGCTCCTCTCACAACTCCAACTATCTCAACAATCTCTTTCAGCTGCAGAGGAATGAGGTAACTGATTTTCTCCTACAGAGTTCATTTAGTCTGGAAATGTTCACGGATATAACGGTCTCTGTAGTCGGAAATAAGATTTATTATGTAAAGCGCAGTTTGTTAACTAGACCAAACTGATTTTGTGCGTCAACGCTTAGTTACCACATAAAATGTTACGGGCGCGCTTTTATAAGTTTTTCAGCCAAGACACCGAGATTCATGTTAATTCATTAATTATTTTAATAATCCTAGACAAATAAATAACTTTAAGCATAAACTCGAAATGTGCGCGTTTATTAGCAATAAATAAAGGTCGACAATAACTAAACTATTAAATATTACCGATATCAGCCTGTACAGGTTTAGTACACTCATATTGCAGTATGTTATTGTATGCACGTGTGAAGCCAGGTTAAGCAGTCATTTCATTTTGGTCGCAAGAACGCATGTATTTTATTTGTCAGACACCTTTGGCCTGTAAGTCAAAAGTCTCATAGTGATGGAGGCAGAGCGCTATAGGCCTATAATAGTGCTTAATGTGAGGTTTCTGGTTGCTAAATATATTTCTAAGTTGCTGCACTTATCCTTTCTGAAGTATTGGTTTTGGTTATTACTAGTCTACTGTACAAGTTGATAAATATATTTTAAACCTGCGTTACTTTTTCAGTTAAGGCTTTGTGGAGCCTTGTCAAAGATCTGTCAAATGTTATACTTAGGTGAAGTTAATGTTCTCTTAGGACTTTAAATCTAATATAGTTCTTCATGATGACTTGAAAATGTTGTCATAACATGGAAAAGGAACGAAGAATATGGGTGTGGTTCTCTTTTAAAACATTGGGCATGTTTTTCAAATATAATATAATGGCTATTCAATTTAAACGTTTCTATTGATCGTTTTTGTAATCAAATATTCTTTTAAATAAGATAATTACTTCCCGAAGCTTGGATATATGAGCGACACATTTTCTTTTTAATCACGTAATGACAGTATTGTGGCTTAGACAAAGGGAAAGTGGTGGTGTTTATTGGAAAGTTTGAGGAAGGGCAAAGCTTGATAAAAACATTGTGACTGTTCTCTTTCCCTACCTCGTCCATCCCCCTTGTCTCTCTTAATGCATTTTCGAATAGACAAATCTTCATCTTGTAGTTGTTTACAATTCTTAACAGTTTATCTTTTTGCAGTTAAAATATGTTTAGTTTTACATTTGTTCCGTGTGGACAATGTGTTTCAAAAACATTTAGGCATGTTTAAATATAACATCAAGTTTTTGTACGTTTATTTTCATTGACAAATAGGCCTGTATGCACCATTTAGATGATAATGAAATAACCAAATGTCAGTAACACCCTTTTTTCAAATGAAAGTGTTTGAGTGGCAGTAGAGGCAAGGATTGACCTCTCTCACTGGCCCTCCTGCGGTGTGGAGGGGTGAGGAGTGATGTCCTCCACTAGTGTAAATGTGTGTGAGGGCCACGTCCCTCAGGAGAGGCTTGGCCAAATTCCTTTCTGACAACTACAATGAATATTGTTACATTGTTGTTAAACCACTGTAAATGCATTCAGATGCACTTTTCTGACATTTCTGATCATTGTTTTTTTTTACCAAGTTACCAAGTGAAATGGTCACAATGTTTCATAAATTTCATTATGCCTTTTTATATTCCTTTTTAATCCTAGACATAATCTGATGGTCATAGCTGATACAAATAACAGTGTAGTTACAAACAGTTTACCATAGCACTACTTGTTATAGACCTGTTTATTCTGAACACAACCACATTTAAAGCTAACTACTTTTAAAAGCTCATCTTTGGTCTTAAGTGCTCATAAGGGTAATTCCGCATACAATACAAATGCATGTATTTCATACTACTGAATGGAAAAATGATCACCACTTTATCTAGCTGATAATCAATACTTGTCTGGAAGATACATGCTGAAACCGTTTATTTTCCTGCCAGGCTAAGAATGAGATATTAGTCATCTGAACTTGAAGTATAATGTTTCAGTGCTATCCAACATTAGATATTAACAATAACATCACCATTCAACAATAACCAGAGGAAGACATCTCTATTGCAACATCTTACTTTTCTGTAATGTGTGTTGTTGACGCTGTGTTGCATTTCTGCGGTTATATGGTCATATGATTTCCAAATCTCAGACTGATGTACTTATTATTGGCTTTAGTGGATTTAGTTGCCCCAATATGAAGTGATTCAGAATAAGGATGCACTCTGTAGCTCATCTAATATGCTCATTGCTTGGTGTCCTTATATTTTTTTTAAGATATCAGATGCTGATTCTAACTGCCTAGTTATTTTGTCTATAAATAGATTGATTAAATGATATAAGTTTTTTCATTCATTTATCGGTAGACATAATAAAAGGCATAACAGTCGAGTTTTCAAAAGGGATAGTTTTTTTACTTACCATGGTAGTAAATGGGGGATGAGATCTGTTTGGGAACTGACGTTCCTCCAAATATCTTCCTTTGTGTTCTGCAGAAGAAAGTCATATAGGTTTGAAACTACAAGAGGGATAGTAATTTTTTGGGTGAACTATCCCTTTATGTTAAATAAGTTTCTTTGATTGTTTGTGTTATGCTCTGCATTATGTATTTGTTAATGCTGCGAGTAACATTTTATGAATTGTCCTCCATGTTCTGTTATATTTTGCAGGCCCTAAACAATGGTTTATACAAAAGCGTGTCCCCGTATGGCTCTCTCAACAACATAGTGGACGGGCTGAACTCTTTAACGGACCACTTCTCCGATCTCTCCCTCTCATGTGAGCCGCGCAAGCCCAGCAAGAGACCTCCACCAAACTACCTGTGCCATCTCTGCTTCAACAAGGGACACTATATCAAAGACTGCCCTCAGGTAAGAGCCACCATTCTCTGTACACCCTGGAGAGAAAAAGAGAGAGGGAGAGACTGAGAGGAAGATTTTGGTGCTTTGACCTACTTGTCAAACAAACATCGTCTTTTTAGTCATGCGTATCAAGTTAAATCAGGCAGCTGCAATGCTGAGACTGAGGTAACAAAAGGTCACTGAGTCTTTTTTTTTACTATTGAAATCATTCTCAAACATTTATTTTGGCAAAGGCTCTATGTTAATTCACAATTTCCCCTCACTTTTTCTGAAATATGACAAGTTGACATTGTGACATCACTGCACCACAACAACATCATTAACGCTGAGGGTACACATTAACTGTGTTTACCAGGAAATAAGGTAGAAACAGAGTTTCTTATTGGAGCCATGTGCATTTTGCAGGTGATGGTAAGTGCTGTTGTAACTTCAAATGTAACTTTAAGTCTGTCATTAGCTTCATTAAGTTATAGGTTTTTATAATGAATGACAACAGGTTTGCAGGGCAACACATTTCAATGGATGTTTCAGTTTATGTGGTGTGAAAGGACTCAGTGAGACAAGCAATACTGCCAAATCAGAAATGCAGGAATGAGAATATGTTGCCCTCGAGATAAACAGGTGACAACTGTGTGGTTAAATTTTGTTTGGGTGCTTACATTTGTTTTTTAAAATGACAAGATGAGATAGGTCATGAGGAACCACTTGTGTTGTTTTTCCATATGGCTATGGCGACAGCTTTCCTAGTGCATTGTGTACCCCAAGGACACAAAATAAAAAGATATGTTTCACAAATTGGTAAGTTTTAAATATAAATGTCATGTTTGGCAACTTTTGAAGTCACTTCATAGTGCTGCTTGAGATTTCCCTCATCTTTCTTTTGAGTGTCATTCCAACACTTATTTCATAAATAAAAGAATGTGTTAAACAAGATAAAATACATGTGTTTGTGAAGAAGATTGTGTCATCTTTAATTTCAGGCTGTTAAGGTCTAATAGTCTTTGGATGCAGATAGTGGGTGAGGTTCTTGTACAGGCTTAAGTCTGAGTTGCATGGAATGGTAATGCAGTCCAGATGTGGGATTAAAGTGGCCAACCTCCCTTTATGAAAGATGACGACGGTTCCCTGCAGACTGCTAAAAATCCTATCATGATAAAATATCTTTCTTTGTGCATGGCTCATTATTTTACAAACCTCTCTTTTGACATTGTTTTTGGGAGCATGTTTGCTGACCCTAATGGCCAATGGAAACTATTGCTCATTTTCTGTTGTAAAACATTATACTATTGTTGTGTCAGTGGCATTATGTAATCATAGATTTCTTTACGAAAACATTGCAGTCACAGATGATATTTTAGGGACTTTATGGGGTTGTCATTTTGTCTATTTAATGTCTGCTGTTATCCTTAGGAATCTACATAATAGATGTCAGTTTAAATCTATGTTTATAGTTTATAAAGGTTTCATTTACATTCCTGTGTATCACATTTATTTCCATGTAAGTGAATGGGGATTGAGGCTGTCAGTTTAACATCTCCTTTAGTACTCCATTGTACTGTAGACTCACATTGACAATTGTGACAGATTTTTTTATTAAATGATCGATAGAGTATCGCAGAAATTAAGTAGTTTTGTAGGCCAACCTGGGAGGTTTGCGCCACACTGATTCCTTCGACCGAAAGCTTATGGGTTTATCCCATATGCTTTTGGAAGATCGCAAAATATATATAATATTTGAAGCCTAAATATAATTAACAGAAGTAAAAATTTAACATGATGCTATAAACAAACTACAATGCGGTCACTTGATATCAACGTCACCAACACCAAGCTTCCGACAACTTTTTCAAACTTTAATAAAAACGTGTTCCCCTTAAATACGTTCGATGTCAAAAGGTTTTTAGTCAATTTAGTTACCACCATTAAGGTTTTAAAAATCTCAAGCAGGTTATAACTGGTGGGTTTTATGTCATGGATTAAAAAGTGAAAATATTTTAGTTTTAGTTAACCACAAAGCAAAAGTGGTAAATTGATAACTCGCTTCTAGGTTTTTCATACAAATAAACATCATCTATGCGATACTCTATGACCCTGCCATCTAAAAAAATAGCTAAAGCTAATTTTGAGTTTAAATGCTAGCCTGAGGCCAGTCGGTTTTTGTGGAGCAGCTGCAAGAGTAAATCGCTATCAAATATGTCCTGTTTTAAATTTTAGTCGCTCTTGTGAAAGCCAGTGGAAAAGCAAGAAAAGTCCTGCTCCAGATAGTGTCCACACCTACTCAATTCAACACTACAGAAATTTACCTCCCCCTGGAGTCCCACATTCTATGATTTACTTTCCATTTGTTATATCATATGGCACATCCACGTATTCACCCCTCTGAATGTCTCAGAGACAATGTTTCCTTCTTTATTCGCAGTTTGAGAAATGATGCGCAGGGCGATTCTAGTTTTTCGCCTCTTGTCTCAAAGGAAATGAATTCCAGCGTAAGCTGGTCCCCACTAAAGGTTTGTCCTATCCGAAGGACTACAAACTCCTTGCCAACACAAACACTGAAGCTCTGACTTCAGAGGGCACAGCAGGACTTGTGATCTAAAGCCAGCGCTGAGAATCACATTCTCATACGCTCTCCCAGCACACTGTCTCGATCTCCATTAGTTTCCCAGCAGATGAGGTGAAGTGGGCCAAGCTGCCCCGTCAGTGTAGAGGCAGAGTTTCAAAACACTGCCATTCCTGGGACAGGGGCTGGCCGTGGCGGGGGCGTCTGGAGACGAGCAGACCAGATAGGAATTAGGGAATGTCACGGCTCGGTTGGAGCAGAGCTTGGGGGCAGGAAGCATGTGTGTTGGTTTGGTGTTCTGGTGTGTGTGCGGTTCAGACTGCAGAGCAATAGACCTCTCTTATTCACATGTGTCACCTAAGGGAAGTGGTTATGGCCCTTGCTGAGCTCTGCAGGGAACACTAGTTATAAAAAAAACACTGTAGAGCAGGCAGCTGTTTGCTCTGCCCATGGGCAGCTAGCGAGAGTTATGTCAACAAGTTCAGCTAAACGGGAACGGTTTTGCTCTGTCATTCATTACCCAGAATTCCCATTGCCAACTTTTATGCCAAGACCTCAAAAACCGTGGCCCGTTTCTCGCTGTTTATGTTATGCTAGTTGAATATCTGATTGTTTCAGTCGATGACACTTACCTACCCGGCATGCAGAGGTGCGCTGGGGTTTCATTATGGAAAATGTGTGCGGTGGAATGCGGCTCCCAGGGCTGTGAGACGCGCGCTGCATGTAAGCTCAGCTTGTGAGTCATGTCCTCTGCAATGCATCCCTATTGCCAATGCCCTTTTTTGTGTCACGGTCTCTTAGTGACACTGTCTGTCATTCACAGCATGAATTCTAACTCCCACTGTCACCCCATCAATGTGAGTCTTGTTCGGGAATTGTTGAAACATGGTACAGGGTGCGGAAAAGAATGCCTTTTGTTGTAAGAAGAAATGGCCACAGGGTCACAATCATGTTTCTGTCTCCTACTGGCATTTTCCTCTCTTGATGTATTGTGTTAGCAGCCCAGCGCTGCAAACATTTGATGTTAAATGTTCTCTGTATGTTCCCACGGATTGAATCATGCTAGAAAACTCTCAAATTGTCATGCGACTTGTATTATAGAAATTTACTGATGAACCAGATACAGTGGAGTAGACACAGCTGGTGACTGTCCTGATGTTCTTTGATGGGATAGATGAAGATTCTCTCCTGTTAACCAAAAACACATGAATACCATTGGTTTCATACAGAAGGCTGATTATACTTTTGAGATAATACATCTCTTGTTCACATCGTAATCATGGCGAAGGAATGTGTGTACATATAGCCCTGTTTTCAATTTTCTTCTCTCTCCTTATTTATTTTGCTCAAATGGACTGGTTTTTGAGCAGCTTTTATCCAATAGTCCATGTTTGCTATTAGAGATTCTGAAGGGTTTATTGGATGTGCATCCACAGAAACAGTTTAGAATGTCTTGGAAAATCAACAAAACAAGCAATTTGCAGTTTTTAATACGGTATATAACACAAATGCTTCCCTTATGTTGCAGTATTTGCTTACTCCAAGTGTTGTGGGTCATTTAAGTCTATTGATTAAGGTGGCAGATTCAACACTTGTGTCCAGTCAACCCCCTATTGCCAACACCAGTCAGCGACAGTTCACCCAAAAATTCTGTCATCGTTTACTCACCCTCAAGTTGTTCCAAATCTGTATACAATTCTTTATTATGATGAAGCTATTTGGAAGATTGTAACCAAACAGTTCTTGGCCACCATTCACTACCATAATAGGAAAAAAATATTTGTTCTGTTGAACACAAAAGAAGATATTTTGAAGAATGAATAAAAGCAAGTTCTGGGACTACCATTGTAATTTTCCTATGGCTGAAAATGTGGCCAAGAGCTGTTTGGTTACAACCTTCCAAATATCTTTCTCTGTGGTCATCAGAACAAAGAAATTAATTCAGATTTGGAACAACTCGTGGCTAAGTAAATGATGACAGAATTGTCATTTTTGGGTAACTGTCCCTTGAACTTTATCTTCTGTTTTTGGTTCCTAATTTGGATTTTTGTGAAACAGAAATGAGCAAGAAAGCATGCTAATGCTGTAATGCATTTGTTTCTTGCTTACCTCTAAAAAATTATATCTGTAAAAAAATTGTCCTTGTCAGTTATTTGGAGGTAAAATGTTACAATATTCTACAGTGTTTTTTAAAATCATTTATTCTGAAGTAAGTTGAGTATTCCACCCAGCAGTTTGTCCCATATCGGTCAAAGTGATAGACTTTGATTTCCTGCATTTAAATTATGCAACATACTAAAATTGTAAACATTAGCCTGAGGGCGTGTAATTGAATTCGTCAAGAGAAAGAAACGTCCATTAGGACTACAACCGCTTGTGAAAGGACAACGCTCTGTTGTAGGAGGCAATCACGGAGTTGTTACGATACAGTCACCTTTTCCCAGTCTCTTGCTGAGATAATTGCGTAAACATGGCTTGAATAAGGGGCCAAAATAACAATGTATTTCCTGTTCCTTGATAGAATCAAATAAATATCTGTAAGCTGCATACATGAGCAAGTCCATTTTCAATCAGAACTACAAGCCCAAGTAATGAACGGTGAATGTGTGTTGGGAAAATACTTCAAAATATTATGTAGTGTATGCTTGGCGAAAGTTCTGTTATGTTATACGTTTGTCTGTTAATGTTAAAGAACTTTCAATAAGTGTTTCGAAAGCCACATATATTCAGTAATACAGTATAAAATCAGGACTCATGGCCAGAAATCATCTCCTGCTGAATAAGTGTGTGTTTTAAAATGTAAGTATTAAGATTTAGTGACACTATCAACTTTTGAGTCCAAGAATGATCTGATAATGACATTTGCCTTTGAGTGATCACAATGGAACCAATCTGGATGTTCGCATAGTCAAAACTTTCTGTAAGAACAAAGCTGTATACTGTATATTATTATTTGCATTAAAAGGGTTTTACTTGTTACATAAGGTACAGTATATACAGTTAAACATATTGTTTAATCGTTCTTACTTAAATATACGTTTTGCAAAACAAAAGTGTAGTCAAAGTTCTTCAATTTTTCAAACATTAGTTTGCCTTGGAGTGTGATGCATGCAAAACAAAACACTGACTCTCAAAACCCTTAAAAGTCAACTCATTTTATATGCAAAAAAACCTTAAATCACTTGGAGTTTCTCATGTTATGATATCATTAACAAACACCAGTTAAGATGTTTACTTTTGAGTACTTACTTGCAAGTACCCATATTTTCAGGTGAGTAAATATAAAAAATATAGGCTTGTCAACGTGCCTTTTAATTGTGGTTATTTAACACAAATGACACTATGTAAATGAATCTGAGTGTGATGTTGCTTCACAGATCTGTTTGCAGTTGTGTTTGTTCAGGCCAGCTGTTCAGTGTTTCTCACAGCCTGTCAGTCTGTTGTCCTGGGAAACAACCAGTGTGATGTTGCAATACAGATTTACTATTCACATTCCCAAACATATGTTCTACTTGTTTTATTAATGCATAATTGTGCATAGTGAACCAAAGTAAAAAAATCATTTATTTTTTAATACTAAGAACAACAACAACACATTGTGTAATCAATTGAATGAATTTTCTATTTGCCCTTAAATTATGGTAAATCTCGGTTACATCTTCATCCCTGTATTTTATATATTAGTTGGGTAGGCTGTAATAAGGTTTTAAAATATTAAAGGTCCAGTTTATTAAATTTAGCGGCATCTAGCAATGAGGTTGTGAAATTGGCTCACTCCATGGCCCCTCCCCTTTGAAGCACTGTGGCAGCTGACACAGGACATAGATGTCATCACGTTTTCACTTCAATATGGTGAATTCCATTTAATACCTTTGGTGTACGTAGATCGAAATAGCTCATTCTGAGGTAATAAAAACATAATGCTTCATTATGTATGGTCTTTTTGCACATATATTATATTATGCATTTCTGTCAATAGCTCCTCAAAAACATTAAACACTGGACCTTTAAACTAGGTTTATATACTCATAATAAAGATGTAGAGTCCTTGTCAGGATTTGGAAACAACCAGCTGAAAAAGGTCAAAACTGTGGAAAGCATTTTTAGCACACTTCCTGACAAAGGAAATCAAAGTTACAAAATATGAAAAGAGGGCTTCCTGCCAGCAGCTTTGTGTTCCGTACGATAATGTCTCTCTTCCTCTGACTCTGCTGATACAACAGGAGGACTGTAGATGTCCCTTTGCATGAGATCTCTATGTCAACATGTAGAGGAGGGTAGCGATGGCATCTCTTCAACTGAGTGGTGTGATCTGTTGTCGTATTTGGAAATAAGAAAAGAATGGGAATTGGTGAGCGTAGTGCTCTCGTGTTTTTTTAAGAATGCTGCCCTCAAAGACATTTTTGAGGGCAAATAAAAGGGCATACTGGCATTCTTAGTCTGAGAAAGACCCTCAAAGGAATCACAGTGGTTTGTTACATAATGTAGATGGGGTCATATTGCTTGGATATTAAGACAAAGATCCTCAGCTCTTCTCTGTTGTTCACGACTCTTGAGTTCAATTATTAACGAAATCCGGAGTAATTACATTTTTATTTAAACTGTTATTTGTACAGAAACTTTCAATCACTTTGCAGTGGGAAGGTTGTGGTCACGTCTGGTATTCTAAGCGCAAAGTTAATGAAAGAAAACAAACATAAGTGGGTTTCATGTCAACACTAATATTACATGATCGACTGCTAAAAGTTCATGAGAAAGTTTTTGATTTGTAGGCTTTTGATTATGATTATTTGGAGATGTTTTCGTGAATGTTTCATCTGGGTTGTGTTTTGTTCTCTGTATTGTTTCAATGCATGATTTTATTGAATCTGAGCTCATTATTACTCCAATGTCACATCTCTAAACAATTATTTACTTGACATTTAACAATTCCGATAAAGTTGTTGTTTGATTCACTGTTTACAAGGTCAGTGGTATTGTTCAAGATGTTTGTTGTTCCAAGACTATATGACCTACAAGTTCCTCTGACATTGTAACCAACCTAATTACTTGAGCAAAATGACCATTTGTTTGGCCCTATCTAGCATGAAAACACATCCTGCCCGTTTAGGAGAATATATATATAACGTACAACCATGCGCTCATCTCATATCCCAGACAGAGACCCTAAAACATCCATCCCTCTCATTGGAGTCACCAAATTTCAACTGAACACCATTGCCCACATTTGACCTAAAGATGTGTAAGGCTCACTCTCTTTTTTTGTTCAAAAGGAGTATAAGCGAGGCCTAACTGGGATGGTTCATTTGAAGGCAAGGACACACAAGCCTAGTAGATGGTGTCAGAGAAATAAAACACAGCAAGCTTTGTGTTCAAGTCTGAATCGGGACCGTCAGGAAGGGCCTAGTGCTGGGAATGGCCAATGTTAATTAAGGGTCCCATTGTTTGTCTTTAGGATCTCCAGACGTAGAGGTCAGGAAGTCAGCCCGTATTGTTCACCCAGTGGGATGCTGACTACAGCACAAGCCGAGACCACAGATCTCTCTTTTTTAATCAATCTCCTGTTAAACAGATCCTCAGTTAGCAACAGAGTCTGACCCATCATGTGGACAGTCAGCTGTGATTGGTGGAAGGATGTACCATTATTCTGCTATTACAGTACATGATTGCTTCTTATCTCATACTTATCATTCTGCAATTTTAACTTAAAGGGATAGTTCACACAAAAATAAAATGCATCTCTCATCGTTTATTCAATCTAACGTTGAAAGAACCAGTTTTTGACTCTTTCTTCTGTGAAACACAAAATATTACATGATATTTTGAGAAATGTCTCAGTGTTTCCTGAGTTTTCCAGTGTTTGTTTCCACACAATTGAAAGTGAATTGGCCTCATTCATGAAACATTCGTAAATATATGAGTAAATTCCGAGTAATTTGCCCAAAAAACTGACCTACCCGAAAACTCAGTGCATTTTGAATATACGAAAATTTTCATCAATCGGAATCCCAAAATTTATGTTAGAATTACTTTACGAACGATTTACACAAAAAACATTTTTGCTCGTGTTTCATGAGATTTTTCCAAATACCTTCATTTGAGTTGTGCAGAGGAAGGAAAGTCATGCAGGTTTGGGGATGATATTGATTTTGCCAAACCAAGCACCCGAAAAATGTTCAGGTTTTATATAACTTACCCTATGACGTAATATTTAAAGGGATGCTTCACCTAAAAAAAAGGAAAATTCTGTCATCATTTACTTAACTTCGACTTGTTCCAAATTGGTTAAAATTGTTTTGTTCTGATGAACACAGATACAGATATTTGGAAGAATGCTTATAACCAAACATATCTTGCCCTCCATTGAGTCCTATAGTAGGAAAAATTACTTTATCATTTTTTTGTTTCTTTCTGTTGAACACAAAAGAAGACATTTTGAAGAATGTAGGACAGCAAACAGTTCTGGGGCACTTTTGACTATCATTGTATTTTTCCTTACTTTGGTGGTCAATGGGGGGGGGGTGGGGGAAACTGTCTTGTTATAACCCTGTTCATCATAACAAAGAAATGTATGCAGATTTGGAACAACTCGAAGGTGAGTAAATGATGACAGAAATTTTCATGTTTAATACCACAGAGCATAATTTGAACCCTTTTTTCAATGTAAAAAAGCAAAAATAAAACTATGTCAGAATAGTTTTCTAGGTTAGATGAACTACTTGATATACAATAGTAATGTTTTTTAAGCAGTTTAGTAAAGTAAGCAGTACTTTCCAGGATTATGTCACCTCCCTTTGTTGGTATCCGTATGATATTTCATGTACTGGGCCTAAATACATCACATCATAGTGAATATAATAACTTTTACAAACTTATTTGTGATTCTATCATGCTTGTCTATGAGTTATCTTAATTTTAATAATAATAATAATCATATTACTTTATACCACATCTTATTTTTGATATAGCATACCTTTTTTATCAACATGGAACGTTCCCTGGAGCTTCACTATCACCATTTTATCTCCTGAATTGTTCTTTATTCATAGCCGTTGTTTTGGAAATCTTTTTAACAGTTGTGCTAGTCGCAGAGATCATCAAAGTGTCCGACCCTTCTTTGACACATTGCAAACATCCTCTTAAATGTGTTACCTGGAACATTTATGTGTAGGTTTATGGTGAAACCAAATTAAGTAAAATAGATTTAACATTATTCGCTTTTATAAGAATGCCATTGTAAAACCCTGTTTGAACTGTTATGAACTGGAACTTTTGTAGTTTCTTGTGTATCATGTAGCTGGAAGGCCTGTGTTGAGTCACTGTGGCGGCTGTTAAGGGTTCAGGGAAGTAGCGGGGGTGTGAGGGAAAGCGTGACTGGGTGGGGGGGGCATTATGGGAATGTTTTTACAGTCTGACCTGTGATCTTCCTTCCATTCTGCACCAGTCCAATCTTGACACACCAGTCTATCTGGTTCCCGGTCGTACCTACAGTATGTATTCCTCTCCAGAGATACCATATGAAGTTTTGTGTGCCTGTGCATGTGAAAGAAAAATTGGCGCGGTATCATCGGCGAGAAGCTGCAATGTAAACAGAGCTTATCTGTGAGACTGGAGACATAACAGACAGTCATCTTCTCCTTTGAAAACAGCAGAGACATGTGTTTACATGGGTATTTACTACTCAATAAATCCCTCGCTGTTATCGTAACCGTGTTAGAGAAGCAGATAGTATGATAATACGGTGACAAACCGCAATGTAAAATGCTTTACATGTGTACAGCAACATCCTACAGTCCATTGCTTGGAATCAGAGGTCTGCTTCATTTAAGAAATAGCGAGGCAGTACGTGGTCTTCACTATCTCAACCATGTGCTCTTAAATAAGATGGAAACATTAAGATCCATTACCTCAATCTTTTTACGCACCGGCCAATCAACCTGTTAATGTCATTCATTGCTATGGTAATTTAACCCCATTTCGCAGCTGTACGAGTGGTTGGGTTAGCCGGTTTGGCACGGGAAACCATTGGGGATTGAGTTTTTTGAACAAGAGGTTCTTTCCTTGAAGCAGCACTTGTGATAACAAAAATCCTGAACATGTGAATGCTTTTTGAAATATGGAGTTATTGCAGGACATTGTTAGGAAATTATTGTTATCAGGAATATAGAGGAGGGCAGTTAAGGGTGCTATGTCATCAACTACGGTAACAAAATGAGTTTGTAAATCAGTTGCTATGAAACCGTTCCATACAGTTCACAATTTTTTGACACGTGTCATGTGTTTTCAAGGACTGTACGCTACATTAACATGATGAATGTCTGGGCGGTGAGAGGGATGATTTCGAACACGATCAGAACGGGCTGATAGACAGTCAGCGTTATCTGTGGGAGATGTTTCGCCAGTGCCAGCTAGTGTTAATGTGAACCCCCTGCATTTTTCCAGTGAAACTAAATACATTGAAAACATTTATCTACACATCGGGCCAAGAGCAAACCACCTCCTGAGACACCAAAGAACACAATGTGCTCATTCATAAATAAAAATCCCACCAGCACCTTTTCTCAGCTGAACCTGAAAACCCAGATTTGGTTATATTAATAATGCTTGTAGAAATGTTATGAAAGATATTAAAGTGTAATCCAGGCGAGGAGATTTCAGATATGATTCATATTAGTCTGCTTAGATAAGCAAACACGCTCTGGTTTGTTTTAGGGGATGGATGGCTTACCTGTATTAAAGACACTTCGATTCAGCAAGGGTAGAGAATTATGTATTCTTTTAGAATGTTCTTTGGAGAACTGAATGAACTGAGGGTGGGACGTCAACCTTATTGAGTAATTGATCTTGCATTGGTTGTTTGGCAGGGTAACCTAGATCGCTTCCAGTAACCCTGCCTGTAATGGACCAACACAAATTTCATAATGTGACAAGACACCTGTGACAACCAATTTTTCTGTCCACACTAAGGACATATGAAGCGTAACATCCAGAATGGAGTTTTGCAATTAATCTCCATAATCCTTATTCGGGCATGTTTTTATGATTTACACTGTACGATTTTTCATATATAACATCTGATATTTCCCGGTTTCCACAATCAATCTCTCCTCCATATTTGATGCTCTATGCAGGATTTTTATTTAATGAGTTTTCAATGATCTCGTGGGGGTGGTAGAAACTTTGATTAAAAGCATTTGGTGTAGTGCTCGTTCAGTGTGGATGCTAGCATAGTACGGACTAGAACGTCAAAAATATTCCTTCTCCCTCGAGATGTGTTTTTTATACCCTGAAACATTAGACAAATGAGGCATTGAGTGCAGAGTGGTTCCCATAACCCTTGCTTCATAAAAATGTCACTTATAATTGAATTACTCCTTTGATTGACAAGAAATAGTGATAAGGACGATCTCATCATGTACTGTAGCAACATTGGATCTGCTGTGATGGCGTAAAGCCAGTAACACGTGTCTCTGTGATGCCCTTTCCTGTAGAACTAGGGAGAGATGACGTACAACAATGCAGCTTGCATAAAATGAGAATAAACAGCGGTGCGTTCTCAGAACAGACTGTTTACCTCTCACTTGCATTTATGTTCTGACCAATCGCCAGTCGTGGGTCGGTTTGGATCAGTGTTACGTAGGAAATCATACTGTCGTAAGTGCAGCCAATATTAGTGTCTTGGATAGGGAGATAAATAGAAAGGAGGTTTATTTACATTTTGAAACAGCAGAGTTATAGTTTTGGCAGTGACTGTAACTGTGTTTATTAACTGTATTATAAATCTTCTGGGGTAAAATGATGCAGACATTTCTGCAACAGATAAATAATAGATGAAGAAAAGATAAGTCAAAACTAAGGTTAACAATGGCATTCAGATTCTCTTTTAATTTAAATATTGGGGGCTCAGATTCATTCCTCCTGACACAAATATTAAAAATGTTTTTTTATCAAAGAAAATTAATTGACACTTTAATTTTTTGACAAAATGTTATATGCTCTCCTACTTGTAAGTCGCTTTGGATAAAAGCGTCTGCCAAATTTATAAATCTAATGTAAAAAATGCTGGGTTGTTTAAAAATTATATAATGTTACAGCCACAGACAAAAATAAGAGATCATTCCAAATTATTAGTTAATCAGCCTTTCTAAACGTATAGTGGCCATTTTAGTCCAGTGTCTGTGGAATTACAACAAAGAAAAAAATGACACCATTGTGGAGTGACAAAGTTGTTCAACAGTAATGTGAACGACATGATTTCAAGACAAGACACATGAAAACCGCATAAAAAAATCAAGCTTATCACAAAGTAGTCCGCAGAATAAAACAAGAACGATAACTTTAGCTAAACACATGCCTATAAATAAAATAATGGAATAAACGCTGAACTATTGAAAATGATTAAATGCTGTGTTGTCAAAGTTGACAAGCACTTTTTAGTACATTTTATTGGCTCGATATTTTCAAAACCCAGTGATAAAAATAAAGGGTGACTAATAATAATGATTTCTGGCAGAAATAAATCACAAAACATGGACATACGAGGTTTCAGAAGGATAGCAGCAATATATAAAAACATGCTAAAAAACCAATGGCCATGCAAGAGTGCCTTCCTGTGTACTCTTTTACAATAAAGAAATGTTAAATCATGTCCGATTTAACACAATAACCTAGTTTGACAGCACCAGAGGTTAGTGTCCTCTCTGACACGGAGTTAACTATGTGTGATGAACTACTAATTAGAAGGGGAATGCCAAACTTTCCTGCGTAACAGACTCAGCAGAGCCATTCTGCCTGGTGGTGTTGCGGTTTTGCACTGACAGGGGCCTTCATTAAATCCCACGTTTGTTCTGACCAAATTTAAATGGAAAAAGTCGTTTTAAGGTTCTCTCTGGGTTTGATCTGACGCACCAGCCCACTTCCAGTGTTTACTGCGGGATGGATAGCTCTCGTGTTTGATAAGCCCTCTTGAAAAATATCAGTGGTTTGCCAGCTATTTGCCTGTCACCAGTTGTAACTGAGCGCTGGGATGATTGCCTCATAGTAAATCTCACACTGCTTTGTGGATTTGTCTTCAGTGTTGCCATCATATTATTTGAGCTTAAAATAACATTTAGTTGAACGTTCAGTAGTATTAAATCGAGTTGGGTTATTAACTTGACACAAGATGGTACATTAATACTAATACAGTACATTAAATACTGTGGTTGTGTGAGTAATGTGGTGGTAGATATTTCCTGCAGCATGTCCCTTTGCTCTGTAAGCTTGTTGGTCCATTATTGTCATAATATGTAGCTATATGTTCCATATTAACTTCATGTAACATGTGCGATTTCGCCCGGTCTCTTGGAAATCGCTCTTTGTTTGCTTTCTGAAACTGGGGCAGGGAGGTACATAGCAAACAGTGCAGTATGTTAATAACTAGTTCATTTATTAGTGTGACAGAATGTAATTTTATTGGCTATAAATAAGAAGAGTGCCGGTTTTCAAAAAACTATTTATTGAGTGTTGTGTTTTTCACCTTCAAGATGAAGCTGCCATATTAAGGTTTTTGCTGTTTTTGCTATGAAAAGTATTGTTGAGGCTTTTGGAACATTTGGAGGGCGGTAGAATTTTATATTGTCATTACTTTTCTTGCATGGTTGGAAAGGTTTTTGGAAGTGTAGCATGTAAAAGTATGCCCTTGGGTGAGGATGCTGGGCGGGTGTCACATTAAGAGGTGCACTGATCCGTTTTAAACACTGAATGAGTTGTTTTGACAAACATGACAGCTTATTTATGATGTCTTATTTTTGCTGTTCTTTTTATGCAAGTCTTATTTATATACTGTATTTTATTTTTTAAAACATGTTGCGTCTGTTTAATAATTCTGCAGTCGAAACTTTCAAAGGCCCAGTGTGTAATCTTTTGGAGGATCTATTGACAGAAATACAATATAATAAACAAAACTAAGTCTTCAGAGGTGTATAAAGACCTTACGTAATGAAACGTTGAATTACCTTAAAATAAAATGCTCTACAGAACACATAAAAATTGGATTTCCAAATGTGAAGTGAAAATGTGACGACAACTTAGTTCTGTGTAAGCCACCTTAGTGCTTCGAAAAGGAGGGGGTCGAGTGAGCCATTACCACTAGATGCTGCTAAAATGTTTGTCCTGTAATTTAAGTTTAGATTTGTTCAACTTGTTTATCAATCTGTGCTTTTTGAACCTACAAAAATCAAAAAGACCAATAAGAGATTCATAAACAACCACAAGTAGGCATGCACCGATATGTACATTTTGGCAGATAACCAAGAATTCTTTAACTATAAAAATATAAATTTGAAATTCCCTATGAAAAAAGACAAATAGTGGACGACTGCTTTTATTTGTAAACATTGACTGCAGAAAACACGGTAACCATTAGATCTCATGTACCGTGTCTACTTGTCACTAGTTAACAATTCTTTAACTTTCAAACTTTTCTGGTATACTTATTTAATATCAAATTATAGATGTTCTTCTACAGCAACCAAGAAAAAATGTCTTAATAGCCACATGTCTAACTGGTCTCAAGACAGAAACCATTCAGAGAGCAGTCTGATTTAAACAATAAGCCTTTGTTCCTATAATTTATACGTTCATAAATACTGTACCTACATTAACAATGTTTTGATAATAGCAGTAAGTGAATGATCATGACAGAAAGACAGTACTGTACAGTATATTAACTGTGAGCAGCGTGCAGATGAAGAAGTTTAACCAGAGGAAATTATTTATCAAATTAAAAATGACCATTTATCGTGCATCCCTAACCACAAGTACAAAACTTATTCATGCAGTGATTGTGTATGGCTTTTTATATATATATATATAGAAGTCACTTTAGAGGATAAGAATGCTTATCTCAGCAGTCATTGCTCACGAAGAGCAGCTGCTTGTGAACAAATTGAGAGCTCAAGCAATGCTTGTCTTTGTGCAAGAGCCTCATATATATCATATATATTTTTATGTCGTCTTTGCCAGTGGTACTTGACTTTCCTAGATTTATAAATACATCTGCATAAATAAATAGGAGCGTGTTCCAAGCTCGATTTAGCATAAAGACTCTCTCACACTTTGCCTACTTCTGCATCCTATGTCTTTCACACTAGTCAGTGTATATGGGCTTGGTTCGCTATATTAGTCTGGAATCTATGAACTCTCACTGCCAGCAATCTCAACGTGTTCGTGGACAGGGCTAGTTTGTACTCTTAAAAAGGATCCGGTGCACCCATATATTTTATAACTCAAAGTGTTGGACTGTTGTAAACTAAAGCCAAATTTCTGTTGTTAAGTGTAATCTATAACATATGTTGCCATGTTTATTTGTACAGTGCATCATGTAGAATATGACTCGGTTACAAGAACAAAATCTTAATCAAAAGATTCGCAGATAATTATCAGAATAAACAGAGTAATTCACAGAGCGAACCCTCAGGAATGGCCGAGTTTGATCTGTGTGTGTTTCTGCATCTATCTGCGAACCAATCTCATCTGCATCTCATCCAAAGTAAACAGAGATTAGTAGAACGTTGAAGTTTTTCCTCTTTGCGGGATAATCGAGTGCGTTGTATCTGGTGAAACTGGTGTTCTAGTGCTGTGTGGAGTTGGAGTCCCATGAGACCCGGGTGAGAGGCTCCAGCACCGGGGCCTCCATTGTTTATACTGATGGATTCCAGATGCTGGCAGAGGGAGCAGCCAAACTCCAGGGGCCTACACCAAAAAACCAGGAAGCTGTCCAGCACTATCTGGAATACTTGGAAAACATTGCTTTGCTTTTGTAATAACCTAAAAAAGCGAGGGCCAAAATCTGTGTTGCATTTTATAACTAATTATGAGTGACCGCTGCATATGTGTTGGTTTCACAATTCAAAGTTGTTTGTTCAGATCATTTTTACTGTATGCCTAAAGGGATATTTCACCCCAAAATAAAAATGCTGTCATTATTTACACACCCTCAGGATGTACGATATCCTTAAACAACAATTTCTAGTTTTTGGTCTTCAGTGGCTTTGCGGCTTCCGTCCCTTTCATGTTACGTTCTGGACTCTTCAACATTTATCATCAAATAAAACAATGTCAAGGCTGCCCTCAGGTCAGCAACTAAAGCTATAATGTGTCAATATCAACTTAACCTGCGTTCACGTCGGGGGTTTCACAGAAGTCTCAAAGCAATTGGTTTGAGGAGGATTGTTTTTCCTAACACTGGGACATTATGAACAGACAGATTTATCATTTATCACCACACCTGTTCTTCCCTGTCAGTCTCTGCGATGCCGTCCTTGCCTTTCGGGCATAAAAAGAGACAGCTGCAGCCCCAAGAAAGGGACATAGAAAGACCCAAGAAAACACTAGGTTCATTTAGACGTTCTTGTGGGGATTAATAAATAACACCAGCGCGCACCTGACTGAAATGCCTGCTCCAGTCCGGAAATCACACAGAGACGCAGCTGATGAGCTCAACACTGTCATTCTTGTATGCGAGACTATGGGAAAGGCCATCTGCAGGCTCTGTCTTGGCCTTGCCTGAATCTCCTCATCCAGGCCAGACAGAGCACCGCTTGATCCATTCACATATTGTGATGCTAATGACCCAAAGCTCTCTAACACGCGCTGGTACCTTCAGTCAGTTTACTTGCGCAAAGCGTAGCCATGACACCAATTGACAGGACTTTTAAGGGAAGGAATATACTGTCAAATATTTTTAGTGATGAATGAAATATGTATGTGGGTAGTTTACCAATACCTGTTTCCTATGGTGTGACAATAATAATAAATCTCTCTTATGCTATTCTATAAGACACATGGTACGGTTTATTTGTCATATACACTGAAAAAACAACTAGTAGGACTAAATAACACAAAAATAATATTGTCTTATTTTATGTACATATTTGTATCTTTCAGTTACATCTGTTAAAACATCCTTTTGAGGATAATCAGGGATATCCTCTGCTAGATAAAAAAATATATATATAATTTATTATTATTATATTTGTTTTATTTCAAGAACGTTTGGCAACACTTTAACTGCCTGCAATGTGCCGCATAATTAAACAGGATTTACGGCTTATCTAATTGTAACAATAATGTTCCTCTACAGTACATATCTGTAGATAAAGGGGAACAATATGTAAAGTTTGTGGAATAAAGGGATAAGAGTAAGGAAAATAAATATATTATAAGGGAACTGCACGCTATGTTAGCATCCAAATCAAACAGCTATTGAAATACTTGATTGTAGTCTCAAAGGATGAACATTAATTTAGCACTTTTTACACATTAAACTCATCAAAATAACTTGCAATAAGTTATTATTTGTGATCAACAATCCTAAAATCAATCAAATAAAAATGATCCTGAAGTCAAGTCAAATTTACAGTTGACAGGCAGTCTGCGTGCTTCATTCGTGCCGTTTGCTTGCACAAAAACTGAACACATAATTTACCCTTATTTCAGGTTTACTTAATTTATATCCACGGTAGCTTATTTATGGGTACTTTACGATTACAAAAAATGTAGTGTGTGTTTACGCAAAGATTGTTGTGAAGACTACTTCAGGTGATGCATACTGTACTATGTTATATTAAAATTGTTACCCCTTATAGTTTTAAAATACTTTTTTACTTTTCCTGACTTCATTGTTCCCCAAACTTTCCATATTGTTCCCCTTGACCTACAGATATGTACTGTAGAGGTACATCATTGTTACAATTACTTATGCAGTAAATTCTGTTTCATTATGTGCTATATTACGGGCCGAAATCTAAAGCGTTACCGAAAGTTTTCTTGTGGGCTGGTTCGGTTGGTTTGTAATAATTATAATTTAACTATATCTAAGTCTATGGTACATCAGTATTGACAATGTTTGTGTGTATGTACTGGATATAGAAAAATATAGTAATTCTGTTTGGCATTAACAATTCTCAAGCAGTCACAAGTGTGTGGTGCTCCGCTTCTCAGAAATGTGTTTCTGTGCATGTGTTTATTCCCTTGAGTTCCATCTTTATTTTCATCGACCAATTTGGGTGACATTCCCAGAAAATAAGTTATGAATTAGACTGATTGTTGTGGCAGGTCAGTTATTCAATAATCTGTGGATTTCCTAATGTTGGACTATAAGTGCACTTTTTGTGCAAGTGAAGTTTAAAAATGTGTTTTGTTTTTTAAAGTCTCATGTTGATTCTCTGCCCCAAGAGTCCACATGCATTTCCTCTTGAAACCAAACTTTAGCAACTTGGGACAAACCAGTTGAAAATTGGTGCATTTGTTGTACTATCAATAAATGTATGTTAATAAAATATAACTATTGCATACATGACAAAAGTTTGTCAAATAACATCACTCTTTCTTTCCTTTTTCTATCCATACTTTAGTGAATATGCTGTTCTTATTATGAACTCACCCTTAACATCCCCCTTCTAACATTACCCTCTCACTGGATGAGTCTTATCTCTCTCGCTGCGGATGCCTCCAAAAGCTGATACTCAAAATCACTATATTTCGCTTTCCTCCTCTGGCACACTTTTTGGTTCTGTATAGTCTTAATTCAAAACAGTGCTGTGATTTGAAGGGGGGGGGGACTCGTCGAGTTTTCTCATGTTATACCAGTGTGGAACCCATCTGCTTCTGATTTCCTTCCCCTTTAGTCCTGTAGGGCCTGATTGGAGGAACGTCTCCAGCTGTAAGCGATGACTGCCGTACTGTGGTATTTGTCCTGTTGAGGGGAGTTTGGCTTTGCTGCTAGGACACTCAGAGTCCCCCCATCCCCCTTTTGGCCTCCGCGGGGAACACAGCTGGAGGGATGGTGAGGAGACACTTGATCTGACCTCCCTCCCCCCCTCCTGACCATTTACAGTCTCTGAATACTTGTATCTAATGTCCTTAGCATTACCCATGCTAAAAGAGTGACCCTGCTGTTTGGACGATGGTGGAGTGACGGGGTTTGGAACACTGGATTCACCTTCCTGCTGTTGACAGGCACTAAATGCTTTACATGTGTGTCTGTTTATGGTTGTGTTTTCATGGTGGATGAAGGTTTTGTTCACTTTCTGCTCCAAAACAATAACTATGACTCAAACAGCTGGATAGTGAGGGCGTCTCTCCAAAAAAACTTTAATAGTAATGGAATAGTTCAGCCAGAAATTCAGCTTCGTCCTCATTATTTTCATTATTCTATATAACACAAAGGGAGCAGAATGTTCCATCAGCTCTTACGGGATTATTTTAGGATTTCGGATTTATAAATCATCATGCACTTTTATTGTATAGATGATAACTTTAAACGCATTCTGCTTCTGAAGTAAACACTAGCCGAGTTTCCATCCAAAGTTGCGAATTAAGCTTATGCTCAAAATTGGAATATTGCATAAAAAACTGAAATGCAGTTACAGAAATACTTTGACGACTATGCTCAGGCATTTAAGAATGACCATAACAACATTTCAGATGCTGTGTAACAAGATCAGTACTCTGGTTAGTCAGGTTATGCCATCTGCAGTAACATTACTTTTTGGAGGAATTTATTCGACAAATGCCTTTCCATCTCCCATTATTCACATTAAAGGTCCAGTCGGGGAAATCTAAAGGCAAGGTTGCAGATTGCAACCAAACACTCACTATTAAAGGTTTTTATTTAAAAATTTGGGCTTTCCATCACTTGTGATGGAAACCCAGCTATTGACTTGACGCACACTCGCAGATAGGTTGTGAGAGATATATCAAACACTTCCTTCGATGTTGCTGTTAATCGATTCCCTTCCTGTCTTTTAGCTCTGTTTTCATTGGATAAACAGCTAAATTGATTTACACAAACCTGCTGTTTCCATTAATCTCAGGGTTGAGCTGAAATGGTCACATTACTTCTAGAGCACTGGGTTGAACTGTGTAAACACACATCTGAAACACACAGGCTTTGGTCTGGATTTGTTTAGATTGTGGCGGTACCGTCAACGCCATTGGCTTATCATTCCCCTGGTGGTGGCTGTAAGTAGAGCTAGGAAATGTACACACACACACACATACACAAAAGAAAAAGGAAAAAAAAGATTTTCACTACGAAATACTGCCTAAAGTCAGTATTTAGTTCAGCACATCTTTAACTTTCCTGAAGTCATTAAATTAGATTTAGAAATAAGGATAATACTTGCTGCATTCTATTGAAGAGGCTGACAAATAATTAGATGGTCATTCTTTGCTTAAACACCATGACTGAAAACGTATGGTGGCCTTAGACTTTCGCAAAGTACTGTGCATAAATATATATATTTATTTCCTTCCATTACTGGTGCAGAAATGTTTCCTTCATATTGTCAGTGTCCCCCTATTAGTCTGAAATCTATAAAAAACACAACCAAAATAGGTCAGACTGCTGTAAACAGAATATCATGTGTGTCTTTTGGCTCTCACCCAGAGACCACTGCAGTGCTGAATATATAGAGCCTTTTTCATAGAGTTGTGAATTCTGCTGATCGGATCTCTGTCATAGAGATGCCCAGGAGCTTAGGAGCCATTATAACTTTTAGGATATTCTATGTTGGCTAACGTGTTATTTGCTTTTCTGCAGTGCAAATAACTTTTCTGATCCTATCTGTGTTAAACAACAGCTGTAAGACAACAGTATATCAGCATTTTATCAAACAAGCAAACATATGCAGTACTGGTAAACACAAATCCTAATATGTCTTATTTTTACTGTTGTTAAAACGAATAGGTAAATAGGGCAGCACTAAAACGATTGTCTACATTGAGATCCTAAATGTTTAAAAGACACCAGTGATGTCAGGCCCGCGTTAGTGGTTCTGATGCCAGTTGTCCACATCCTCGGCAGACCACCAGCATTACGTTACTGGAGGGATTGGTACCGTCATATGGACAGACTTGCGTCAGTCTTGCTAAGAAGTTTGAAAGCAGCCAAACAACAGCCACAAACGTCATGGCTTCCAGCTGTTGTCGACAATTTTGTTGAGAGCAATTGAGTCATGTTGTTTAAGGTCTAGGAGGAGGTCTTTTGCTCGCATATCAGTTGGCCAGTTGGCTTTGGCTGGATGGATGGAGCAGATGCTAATGAATGATATCACCTTCCTTTACTCGGATGGGCCCTGGAGCTTCCGTTCCAAATCTCCTTACCAGTAAAGCAGCTTTAGATTGCGCTATCCCTTTAAGAGTGTGCAATAAACACTCCATGAACCTGGAAGGGGACAGTTTGCTATGCAACAGTTATGCAGGGATTTACATCATAAATAGTTTTTTGTGCCACAGCAATTTATCCAAAAGAAAAACCAGAGGAATAGATTTGTAGCACAGTACTGCTTTTCCATCCTTTTGTATTTATTTGGTTTTGCAGGAGTTGAGTAAAATAGAAAACAGGAAATTCTTGGTTGAACTGCATTGACCAGAGATCAGCCACAGCACAATTATCCAGGGTTAGAATTCACTCACACGATTGAAATCATTAGAAGTCCTCGTATTCAGAATTCCGGGATTTGTGCAGTGGTTTACAGTCTGAACTCTCAGGGGAAGTCTGCCATACCAAACATAGCAAGTGTAAGATGATGACTTTTGAGAAGTTAGACGCAGCTCGCTATAAATACAAACATTGTTTGTTGATGCGCTTTGTGTGTGTTTACAGTTCAGCACACCAGCACGCACAAGTGTCCCGGACAAAGTTTGCATTATGAGATTCATCAAAATGGCATTCGTGATGGTCAGGGGAAATCATTGTGTTTATAGTTAATGTTGTCTTTTTAAACTACTCCCACAATAAAGTGTAAGCATGTTACTCATAAAAAAATAGGCTTTTCAATAGATTTGTATTTTTATATGTAAAATATATAAATCGGAGTTGTCCAAGCAGTTGGCTGCAAGCTACCAATCTTCATACACTTGAGAATTAAGACAACTTGAGGTAAAAATAAGAGAGACTAAGGTCAGTCCTCAATACCAAAATAGGTTTGCACACAATTTGACTTGTTGCATATTTCACTGTGGTGGTTTCAGCACATATTTTATCACCAATAATCATTTTAATTTTAATTTAGTTGCAGTGTACTACACTACTGCACTGTTGTACTTGCATGATAAGCAAAAATCTTTTTTAGCTCTCTAAAAACATGGACGTGCACTGTGTTTGCCTGATTTGCATTCAATTTGGCAAGTCACAAACTACCATAACCCACAGTCTTCTAATTGGTCAGGAGCTAGACTGAGGTCAGAAGCCTTTCAGTTGCTCCGATAAACGTACTGTAGCTCCTACAAACTCAAATCTGTTCAAGTAATCCAACTATTTGACATGCCTTCACAGGCCCGACCCAAAGGCGAAGGATTGACTCCATATCAAGGCAAGAAGAGATGCTTTGGTGAATACAAGTGCCCCAAATGCAAAAGGAAATGGATGAGTGGAAACTCCTGGGCCAACATGGGACAGGAATGCATCAAGTGCCATATCAATGTTTATCCTCATAAACAGGTAAGATTCTTATATCACACTACTCGTATAATTTGCGAATCTGTCTCTTTTAAACACCAGATACAGGTTTTTCTCATTTGTGAGTTTACTGTAGGCCGATATGTGTGTGGTGTGTACATATTGTGTAATCTTCTTAGAAGTCCTTGTGGATGGGGCCCAGCGGGTACCCTTGAAACCCGAGACACAAATCCAAGACATCCATCTAACCCAAATATTCACAGAACTCTTGAGAAGGGGTCCTTTTTCAGGAAGTATGGATAATGAAAACAGTGCAGATACTTATGTGGCTGTCTACTTAAACGCATAGACAATCAAAATGAGCTAAATGAATTAAATATAAAGCATGAATTATTTCATAATGAAATGAAGCATTTTTTTAAATCAAAATACATTTACTCGCGAAGCAGGGTCCCAAGATATTAACTTATCTGAAAGAAAGTGTAAAAAGTAAGTTAATGCTTTGAAAAAATTTACAATACTTAAGTGAAATAAATGTATAGTACACCAAAAATGAAAATTATTTTATTATTTGCTTATCATTCCAAACGTGAATGACTTTCTTTCCTCTGCAGAACACAAAAAAAGATATTTTTAAGAATATTGGTAACCGGACAACAATGGCCCCCATTGACTTTTATTGTATGGACATAAAACCACCAAAATATTTTTCAGAAGACAGAGTCTTATAGAGATTCTAATAAAAGATCAGATACTTTTTATCTGTGGTTAAACTATTCCTTTACACTTGAATTAAGTTTCACCTCTTGATTATTTTTCTCGCACCATTGTCAGATATTTTGGCTTGTTTTAAGCATAAGCATTGACTTAATTTTGATATTATTTTCAGAAAGGTTCTTATTTTGTTATTTATGAAAGAGTGACGAACAGAGCGCCGTTCCCTCGCGGCTCTCGTCCCGCCCTGCTCGTCACATTTTGCTTCTAAAGAAGCTATTGAATCTTAAATACTACATTTTAAGATATTAGTACTGCAAAACAAAACCAACATTTTAAGAAGGAGATAATATTTTTAGTAAAAAAATCTGATACAATCCTTTTAAGGCAACACTACTCCTATTTTCTTACTTATCTCAAATGAAAAGCACTTGTTTAATTTGTATTTCACGTTGTGCATTTAAATGCAATTGTGCTTTATGAAGCAGTTGTTAAAAAGTCAAACTCATCCACAGGAGGGAGTATTACGGGTTATTCCATTCTGACAAGCAAATTCTTTAGCTTTTCACCCTCACCCACTAAACAGGTTTCCTGTAGTAAGCATGTGCGATGTGCAATATATATCAAAAAGCCTTTAAGGGTTTGCAGCTGGTCGTCCTTCCCTATACATGAGAATACTGTTTTTATTGTCCTCTCACAATGGAAATCATTCATCCAAGATGTGGAGTATGGAAATCATTTAATTCTCCAAATCTCACAGTGTAAAGCCTTTTATATCATCAGCAGTTCCTGTTGGGCCATTATGTGAAAGTTACTCCGTATTGCCAATGCCACACTGTCACATAAAAAAGCCAGAATTTACTCTGAATGCATGAGACGCAGGCGTCTGGAGATCCCTGCTTTTATCATTCTCATATTTAATGACATGCACAGGGAAACAGGCTGACATCTTTACAGTTTGAGAACAGATATAGAGCAGAGGTATTATTGAAAACCCTGCTAAACTTCCTGCTTTGACATTTTCCATTTTTGGCAGGGATGAGCTCTGCTTAATAAGACGACGCAGCCAAATTATTAATTCGGCATTGAACATTTCCTCAAATGATCATTCGCAAAACCTTTTGGCTTTTCGAGCAAACACTCCCTTGGGTTACAGCACTGCCTCCTCCCAGTGGCCCGTTCTAAACTGTTTTCCGTAATTCACGGAGCGCAGCTGAGACGTACAGGAAAGAATAACAAGATTGTAAAACGATCTTCCAAAAGCAACGGGCGGGAAAACAAATAATTGCAGGAGTATTATTTGTGATCAACAGCCAAAAAGATTTGGCTCACACGTGTTCTCAGTGTCTTTTGAATAATGTCCAAGACAAAGATTCACTCTTGAATCTGGCCTGCGTGGTCGCGGTGGTTTATAGCTCGGCCGTAATAACAATTCGCCTGAATAATGGAATCCTGTAGGCATCTAGAGTTGCTTTAAAATCCTCTTTTGTATTTAACATATGTGGACAATAATTGGAAATAAATGAAATGGAGTATTAATAACAAAGCGTGTACTTCTGGCAAGGATTTACAATCGATAACGGTCAAAACGGTACGGTAAATTCACTTTTGACACACCCCTGTGGTTTGAGACTTGGACTTGCACGTTCTTGATATTTGTCTCCAAAACCATATCTCCAAAGAGTCTAGCCAAATGTTAAAACAAATCTCGCATTTCAACCTGAATGATGTGCTTGAAAAATTCTCTCTGTGATTCACGTTCTGTTTCCCACAGCGTCCTTTAGAGAAACCCGATGGGCTGGACGTTTCCGACCAGAGCAAGGAGCACCCGCAACATCTGTGCGAGAAGTGTAAAGTCCTGGGCTACTACTGCCGTCGTGTGCAATAAGGAGGTCCCCGTTGTCTTATTACTTCCTCTGCCCCTACACCCCCTTTGCTTTGCCTACCAAGCGCTCCGAGAAAAAGTGAAAAGTGCCAAAATGTAAATATTTCTAACGATAGTAACGGCTTTGTGTATCAGCATGCCTCACATTTATTGGTCATATGTGTATAGTGGACAGTTAAATATGTTTGGAACAGATGTCAATGACAGTATCCGTCCAGGGCGTGGTGGATTACCTCACCGCTGCGTCCTCCGATCGTGTGTTTACAGACTTTCCCTCTATTTTCCTTGCTTAGTGAACTACGTGTCGAGCGACGTTAGGGTGTTCGTTCACTCAGCCAAGGGCCTATGTGCCTTTTACAGAGTTTTGGGTCAACAGCACATCATGTTAACTGTGAATTAACAGAGGGATAATGGACTTTCCATCCCTAGCTTTTGTGTCACATATTTATTTGTTGTGTTTGTGTATTGTATCTTAGTGCAATTGAATTTACTAAACTGGGATAACTACATCTGTGTTTATATATCTAGAACCCCACCTCTTGCCATTAGAAACTACTGTAGAACAGAATTGTCTCATGCGTCGGTCTAGATGCGTTGTTTGTTTATTTCACGTACTTGATGATTTTCCAAACTTAAGATCATTTCGTGAAGTCGGCTACATGTAGCGCTGAAGAAAACACCCAGATGTCAAGTTCAATCACGTTGTTGGCAACTATGCAAAACCATAACAACTTAGGCAGATTCGTCTGTTTTCATCGGCTCTGTCATATTGTCTCTACGTTTTATGAAGTGTGTTGATGATCAAAACCAAGCCATGGCTAGACGATTTGCAGAACTGAGCACATCATCACCGTCCTTTGAAATGTGATCATGCAGGTTGTAAATTGTTGCCAGAGAACTGCTTTGATTGTCTTAGGAACCCAGGTAAAGGTCTTTCTTTTTTTTAGTAGCACAGGGTCAAACTTTGAGCTTTTTGGTCCATATGCTAGCAGTTCGAAAGCGTTCCTTAACATGAGACCTGTTCCTGGCAGAGTTTATTCGCCTCAGATGAAGAGTGTGTTTGAATTACACTTAAATTCTTATATATAACACTGCTGTGAGGCACAGCCTCAGTATGTTTTCATGGTGTGCAAACATTCATTTACAACATTCAGATTTAATAGTTCCCTTGCACTAAAACGTGTTGAATTAATGCATTTTTTACACAATCGTTCTGAATGTACATCTATATATTTCAGAATTGAAATCCAGGTTAAAGGAACGGTTCACCAACAATGTAAATTCTCTCTTCATTTACTCACCTTCCAATTCTTTATACATTTCTTTGTTCTGATGAACACAGAGAAAGATGTTTAGAAGAATGCTTATAATTAAACAGTCCTTGGCCACCATTGACTATCATAGTAGGAAGAATTGCTTTATTCATTTCTTTGTTCTGATATTTTGATGAATGAAGGAAAGCAAACCGCTCTGAAGCACTTTTCACTACCATTGTCATTTTTCCTACTATGGTGTCTGCGAACTGTTTGGTCACACGCATTCATCCAAATATCTTTCTCTTTGTTCAACCAAACAAATAAATGTAAACAGATTTGGAAAAACTTGAGAGTGAGTAAATGATGACAAATGTAATATTTTTGTGTGAACTGTACAGTATGTGCATTGTTAATGTTTTATGAGCATTGCCAAACCCAACATGAGTGTATATTTATACAAGCTTAGTTGCATAACAATTGATGACTTACAAAATGATGAATTCACCCTGTTAAAACTGTGATTTTGGGAAGGATTTTCTATCTGGGTGGGCAATATGTGATGATAAAGGGAAAAGATGGTAAAGTAAGTAATTTTGAAGAGTCTTTGGAGATGTATGATGACACTTTGGGTACATTCGATTGGACGTTTTAGCGAGACATAAGTCTCAATGAGAGCATCCGAATGGGATTTCTACAGGATGAAACAGCTGTTGTTTACCTCTTCTTACAGCTTACATGAAGTACTAATTGGTCATATTTGACTTTATGTCCCAGGATCATCTTATATTAAATGTACAGTAGCTTTACATGTTGGATAGTGGAGAGATTTTGTGAGAATTTTATAATTGATTCTTGATGTACATATGAAGTCAAACACATTTACATACTAAATACAATGTGTATAATTGTTTACTTAACTTTGGAGTCCACATATTATGTTTTGTCTGAATATTAGTTTCATTCACAGGGATGAACTCTGCTTGATATTAATCTTGTATGAAGGGAATGTCTCTAGTGCCTTAGTTGAGTAACTCGGCTTGGTTATGACAAGTCTGGATTTTCAGCAACAGATGTCATGTGTGATACTGTGGAAGAGAACTATTCAATGCCGCCTTCTTGTTACTTCAGCATAGCATTTGTAGATTTTCTGATGTTAAATTGAATAAAACAATCATACAGGGAGTCGATTTTTAGATCACTGTTAAGATTTTCTAAAACAACAACTTGTTGAACGTCGTTATCGTTTCTGAGAGCCTGTATTTCTTGGTAACTGTATTTTTCACATTGTTCTGAGCTAATGGCTCCACTGTGTGTGTACGTTCCTCCGCACCAACGTTTACTTCAAGCCTCATTTCAGCTGGAATGAGTTACTCTACTTTTTGATAAACACCGTAATGAATGGCGTAATGAAAATAAGCAGCGAAATGAACGATTACTGCGGATTCATCGTAATCATTGCGGATACTCTACACTTAAAGGTTTCCTTGCATCATTGGGATCAATTTCATTCATCGTCAGTTCTGTAAATCTGAATAGATGATCTAAGCACCACTAGAGCAAGGCTTCATTATAAAACTCGCTTTATAGTTCACATTAAAATAGTTGCGTTGCACTTTCTACAAGACTCAGATTTTCCTCGTTTGCTAAAATGAAACAGGCCTGCGTTTTGTAAATGTTGAATGCAGATTTACACAATTGGAAATGATTATTTGTTGCGAGCTTTCTGTGATGTTTTAGTGTTCTAACGTTCGTCTCTGCTTTACTGAAGACAGAGCTTGTGGTATTGAAAAGAACGTACTTGCATTTAAAACTATACAAAGTGCTTTTTTTGCTCATGTGGTTTTGTCTTGAAATACATATACTTGACTTTTATAGCTCACTTTCAGTATAAACGTGTTATTTTCTATTCTATTAAAGGTATGTGTATTTTGGAAACAATATAGAGATTTTGGAGCAATTTGATATCTAGACAAGATTTTCGTTCCCTTATAAAGAAACAAGTATGTGTTTTGTATATATATATATATATATTCGATTGCCATCATTATCAAGTTAGCTATTTCAAAATGTTACGATGCAATATTTGTGTGTGAAAAAGGGCAACTTGGTGGGAGTTTTTGTTTCCTTTGATGTTTTGCAGTAATCTTATATCCTACAGAAATATTTATGGAAGGATTTTGTTCTTTTTTTGGTTTTACAATTCAATTATTTTGTATAAAATATGCAACAAAAGCTACTCTATGAAGAAAATATTGATGAATACATAGAATATTATTCAAAGGTTGGTACATATTATGCCCTTACAAGCCATTTTATTTGTGTTTGGTTATTCTAGATGTTATTGGTATATATATTAACCTTGTTTAATTTGCTTGTTTAGAATATTGGTGTGTTTGCAAAACAGCATGGATGTTATGAGTTGCAGTTATAGAATAGTTAAAAACACTTTGTTTTAATGTTACAAACAGCTGTTTTAACATGACGGAGACCGACTGTCGTATATGCACAACGTGAGAAAAGATGTGACTAACTCCAGAGATTTTTACATTAACTATTGTTGTAATAAATTAGGCCCTTACTGTGAAACTGTGAGCTCCCATCAGTCGTGTCTCCAGTTACTGCCAAGCCCAGGAATGATGTTGAAATATTTCCTTCATGTGTCAAAACGAAAATATATATATGTTTTCAAAGTATCTGGGACTGATGTTTGCATGTGCATGTTTTTTAATGATTCAAGAACTATAATTTGTGCAATGTATTCTTATTTAAAATACATGTTTAGTTCCTGGCAAGATATAGGTTTTGTAGAATACACCTAGTTGTTAGTCATTAATAAATGCCTTTATTCACTGCTAGTATTACAGAATGTACTGATTTAAACATCATGTTGATAAACTCATATTTGTAAAGTCTGTAAAATATTTGTCGTCATATTGGATTGGACAGAGTAGCAAGATTTGAAGGATAGTATCACATTGTGAGGTGAGATCAAATCTGTTGCTTATCGTCCATGAAACGGCATTCCGATATGTGCCTTATTTGTTAGTTAGGAAAACTGAAGACTGTGCTTTTAGATGTTTGTTCGATTAAACATGACTAAATGAACCGTGTGTGTCTTTGTGTTATTTCTCTCTTCCTTGTGTTATAGCGCAATTTGACATTTCTGTCTGGGCCAAAATATATGTATGGCCTCTTTTGGATTTCAACATATTCCTCGGCCCATCTCAGGGCGTTGTGAAATTCTGTCTGAAGGCGGTATGGACTGATTAATTATTTAGATACGGTCCTGGGGAATGATGCTTGTGTAACTGAAAACCCAATCTGAAGCCTTGGGGAAAGCCTGCCATTCTGACATCAGTTTCATTTATTGTCGAGCAGGCTGAAGAGCGGTTCTTTCAGTCGAGAGAGCTCTGCAAAGCCATCTTTGCAACAGCTCAGGTTTGAAAACATGGATGTGTATTTTTTTACTCTTGACCTAATTACATGTAATGATTGTAAACATATGAGCTCTGTATATGGATGTAAGTGCTTGGCAGTGGAACTCGCCGTGTCTCTTGATGCCAAGTTTAAGTAATTGGTCTACACATTCCAAATCCCTTAAACTTCACAAGAGGGTGGAGACCCAAATTATATCAAGTTTGTTACAACAATGCAGACTTAGAACGAGAATGTCTCTATAGCAACATTGCAATCGGAGAAGTCAAACAAACCAGTTGCGAGTTCAGACCCCATATGGTTTCAATTTGGAGGGCACTGTTTTCTACAAAGGTTCATAATTTACTTTCATAAGACATTACTGTGATAAGCTACACCTACAAGCCATTAACAAACGACTGCTCATTTCATTCTAAGGTATTGTGAACGTCAACTGGCTACAGTTAAAATGCACCATGTCTCCATTTCTTTTACAGAACATCATAAAAGTAGCACCAGTCTCTGCTTTCAATATTGTATTAACACGTTCACGTTCAAGAGATTCTTGCTAGAGTTTCCCGATTTGAGTTGGAGATGCTTCACGGCCAAACAGGATGTCATATCCTGTTTTAGGCGACAGAAAATCTTGTTGCTGGATAGTCTACAAAAAGGTTTGGGATCATTCTCAGGAAGATTTAAAAAGCACACCACGCAACCAGATATACTGCCGTTGTAGCCGGCGCTCATCTGGAAAACAGCCTTGAGTCATTAAAAACAAAAAAAACAAAAATTGGGCACAGGACGCAAATATCCTGGAAGAAATTCCATATGTCACAACCAGTTTCATGTGTAATTTATTTATTCCAAATACCTCCTGGGTTTTTCTGGCATAGATCTCAGAAGGTAAACAATCTCCACAAGCTTTTATCCTAATTTACAAATCCCAAAAACGTGTAAATCAGTCATAGTCCATGAGGAAATTTATACTATCTATTTCTCATACAGTATTAAAAGATACTTTTTTACGGCAGTAAGAATACTTGAGTCATTTGCTTGCTTAGTAAGCATAAAACATCTTGAAGAATCCACAGACCATGCATCCATTATCCATGCATAAATTCTACGTTATAAGTTATAAAAAAAGTTGTATTTAAGGTTAGTAACGTTATAATAAAAACCTATAATTTAATACACATGCAAAATGAACATGTTTGTTTAGAGCTCCACTATCATTTGAGTTCTCCACAGTCTGTGATGACAATCTTCTTGAGAGTTCCTCCATCATGTAAACCATAGGACTCCATGAGAGAGACGGTCTCCATGCCCTCTGTGACCTGACCAAACACAACGTGCTTGCCATCGAGCCTAAGATAAAAGAAAGAGAAAATCAAGCCTATAAACAGTTTAGACAGTTTGGATGGGTAATAATTAAATAAGATTTCTATTAGCATACCATTCTGTTTTTGCAGTGCAGATGAAAAACTGCGATCCATTTGTGTTCGGCCCAGAGTTTGCCATTGACAGCACACCTACCAGAAAGAAAATCATGATAATGCATGGGTGAATTTGTAACGGAGTTATTTAATAATGTCTAAGTAAAACGTATAACAATCAAGTGATCCCCAATAGAAAAAAAGAGTGTGTAAGGGGGACTTTGGAAGAGAGACAACATCTGGGTTTGGCAAGTTATGGTTCTCTACTACAATTACATCTAATCAGGTATTACACAACCCTGACACTATTTGAGCATATTTAATCTATCAAAAGGGTTCGTTGGGGTAGGAACCCCCTGGCACAAAAACTGCACTAGAATACACTGCCTTTGAAAGTAGGTCATTTGTTTGGAGATTTTCAAAATCTAAGGGAACTAAGGGAGGATTAGCACCACTTTGTGGCTTTCAGTGGAAGTGCATGCACATATTTGTCACAATCACGTGTAGTATAATATAGGTTTTGTTGTCAGTTTTGTGTATAGAGCCCTCAATGGATTAGGTAAATATGAGTGGTGGCATTACCTGGCCCGGTGTGTTTCAGCTTAAAATTCTCATCCTTAAATTTCTTTCCATAAATAGATTTTCCACCCGTGCCATTAGGATTCGCGAAAACTCCACCCTGTCAACAAGGCATCAATCATGACATGACTTTAGGCACAACATTCATATACAAGCATTTCATCTTTCACAAAGAAAAAAAAAAACATGAAAGCAGTTACCTGACACATGAACTCAGGGATGATTCTGTGAAACACAGAACCCTTATATCCAAAACCATGTTCTCCTGTACAAAGCACCCGAAAGTTCTCTGAAACACAAGAACCCATGAACACTTCAAGGAACTGTAAAATTCTATTTTACATTTTCACATGCATTTTACATTATTTATTTTAAAGGAGCAGCTCACCTTCAAAATGAAAATTCTGTCATCATATGCTCACCCTCTCGTCATTTCAAACCCGTGTGACTTCCTTTCGTCCACAAAAGAAGATATTTGGAAAAATGTTGGTAACAGCACAGCCCCCCATTCACTTCTATTATAAGTAATCAATGCAAGTGAATGGGGAGCTGATATCAACATTCTTCGAAATATCTTCTTTTGTGTTCTGTGGACGAAAGGAAGTCACACAGGTTTAAAATGACAAGAGGGTGTGCAAATGATGACAGAATTTTCATTTTGAAGGTGAACTGCTCCTTTAATGCATCATGTTTACCTGCTGTTTTAGGAACCACTTCAGCAAAGACCTGCAAAATAAATGTTATGCAATGTTAGAAACATCTCAATGCTGCTGCTTTATTTACTGTGATCGAGTACTATTGTTGTCGTTTATAATGACATCGGCGGCGGTACACACAAGTTTGCATTCCTCTTCGCGTGCTGGGCAAACACTTCATGTGTTTATATGCCATTAGAGCTCAACAAGAAGAATGATTGTGCATGTTATTTACCCAATGTAGCCTACCACAAACCTGACAAATAACTGTGGCGTCAGCTGCAATAAATCATAACTTGCCTCAATAATAATTCTTCCAATGAACTCTCCGTCAGCTTCAATGTCCATAAACACAACAGGGTTCTTCGGCGGTCCCGAAACAAGCCTGTTCGCAGCGATTGCTACAGAGCAATATTTGAAACGATTCTTCAGCTGCAACATTCTTGCTGGGGCGTTGAAAAGCCACCGACACAGACATGAAGGAACCAGTCGGTGTTCAAGGTGAACTGAACGGGTTGAACACTACCGTACACACAGCACTCATGCGACGGTTCGTTTATGGTCATGTTCAAATCCACAGCGACACCGCGTGGTTGGTTGTATATCGTGCACTAGTGTTGAACATTACCAACACGAAGAGGGTAAACAATTGTATTATTTATGTATTCATTATTAATGTTTGTTTATCTATTAAAATATTCGGCCAAAAACAGTGATTTTACCAAATGAAACGTTTGTGCATGTCATCTGAAGGTCACTGGTGAATAAAATTAGTTTTAAGCATATATTGTATATCAATTATTAATTTATGGTTTACGATATTCTGCCAAATACAATGATTTAATTTGTGATTCTCCCAGATTAAACATTATTTGTGCATGTTATCTGAAGGTCACTGGTTAATAAAACTGGTTTAAAATACCCATCTTATTGTATGCAGGTTTATCAGGGAAAAAACTTTTTTAATTCAAGAAATACCTGGAAAAACAAGCGAGTGACAATATTTGACAATATTAGGGCATATTACTAGTCGGGGGCAACCATGCCAAATAAAACATCAAATACATGGTTTCATCTGAATACATATTTATTAGATAAATATTAGGATGTCACAGCATCTAACTACATACAGTTTTGCAAGACTAAAAATCACAATTAGTTTTTCGTCATTTTTTCTTCTGACCAGTTTAGAATATGAAATGATTGTACAACAGAATGTACAAGCAAAGACATCTGCAACATTTGGCGCCAATCACCTCAGATTGTACCTCAATTTTTACATTTTCCTGATCGTGATATCAAAATTGTACAAACTCTGGATTTTGGTTACAATCTGTTGGAACCGCTCCTGGCCCCCCTTTTTTCCAAATTATTCCCCAGGATTTTCTTCATTATTTTCTGTAGCACCTTATTAAGTACACAAGAAATGGAGCAATACACATAAGCTAAATATTACACAAATGTAAAACAAATGTGTCTCTTTTTATCCCCTTCCCAAATTCCTCAGTCATATGGGATGAATATTTTACAAAAGTGAACAAATGCTGAGAGGTTCCACAGACGCTAACAAACACAGATTCATTTTACCCAATTTAGATTCTGATTCGAGGATGCAAGCTTTACAGATTCTAAATACACAATGCATATTCCCCTGGGGAAAATGAATACATTTCTGTTAACGTGTCTCTATTTATCATTTACATATGTACATGCATCCCTAATGTGCCCCTTTCCCGGTTTTCTCTTCGACTCTCTCCGAATCCCCACCTGTGGCTGAATAGCAAACACAGTCTTGTACAACTAACCCTGTTCTCTCAGCCTCAGCATCAGCCGTCTCCTTGACATCTGTACATCCATAGCATGTGACAGCTCAGACTTCTGCCGGCTTTAGGAGTCTTTAAACTCAGTTTATGCCTATTTGTGTCTACAAAGTGGGAACGAAAATGTGGCAGTGCATCTTTGAAAGGATATACAAGTATATGACAGACGAAACGTTATAGAACTTGAACCCAACTTTTCTTTTTGGAGTTCCATTTCAATTGTCAACAAACAAACATCCTTTTGTACATAATTCAAACATCAAGGAGAACAGAAAAACTAAAAACAAATATTGCAGTTCATAACAAATAACTTATAATGGAAACGTGTTTCAAACTGTGATGCTGTATCCAATAAACACATTTCAAACACTATTCGACTGTACAGATGACAGTCGTCTTAGACAGTCTCCGAGTAACATTAACATCATGGAAATGTTATTCTTACAAATTTCATAAATACTGACAGTCATCTGAGGGTCCTCTTAGTGATTTGAAATAAAAGAAAACAATTCACAATGTACACATGGACATAAAGGTCTTACTGAGATGCAACAGTTAACTGAAATGAACAGTATCTGTCATTTTGTAATTCATGGATGGGTACGGAGATAATATATAGCTTTAATACATAGTTGAATTAAAAAGTAAAATCTATAAATAACACATTATTCTAAAAAGGCTTTCTTCATTGTTTGTTGTAAAACTACTATGATTTTACATGTAAACAAAACGATTTTCCGCATTTTCAACTATTTTAAAATGGGTGTAACCTTCCCAAATCAGGGTGCTTAACTTTGGTAATTCATGGACATTTTTGATAAATGTACACATTTTCTAAAAACAGGAAATATATGACCATAATATGAACAATATAATTGTGCATTATAAAATCAAAATTTAAAAAGTTCATGAAAAAACTAATCATAATATGAAACCATCGCTAAAAGAAGGTCCAACTGGCAACACCTGATGTCCAAACATTGTATGCAGTTGGTAGAAAGTGGGGTACACACATCAAGAGCCTAAGACGACCAAACCTCATGCATGGAGGATCATCACAAAGGCAGATGACAGTGAAAGTAACACAAAGTAACTGACTACTCTTTGAAATGTGAATTGTTTTCTTCTAGTATGTAGAGGACATTGCAGGGGGACGTACAGTCTGTCGGAAGATGCACAATGCCAAAGGTACAGTGCTGAAATGGTTGCCTTGAAGGAAAAAATGCATGTTGTGATGCCCTCTAGCATTCGTTTAACTTTGCCTGAAGGTGGCGGACACATGAAACCCGTTACAAAATGAGGTGCTGCAATGTTTACTAGAAAAGATGCGTTCGATGACGTGACAAATTGGGCGAATGAGAGTTAGGGACTGCTGGAGGTCTTTCCCATCATTAGTCTTTGGGATGGGAGCGTTACATCATTCTGGTGATTGTGAGAACAGCTTTCTTCCCTTTGTTGTTTCCTTGACAGGAGCTTCCAGGCGCAGTTTAATGCAGTTCTCTTGTGCTTTTTCAAGGGAGATGGACAGAAAACTAGTGCGAACATCCAGCTGAGGACTTTTGACAAGGATTCGGTAAGCTGTGGTGGTAGAGCTTGGAAGAACGAACGTTCAAGAGATTGCGGACACACAGAGGTCATTACAGGAAGAAATATATATATATTTATATATATTTTCTATTCAGGTCTTTTTCACAAAAGGAAAAAAATCTGAATTAAAAATGCTACAATACTTTCCTAGTGAGCGCACAGACAGTCCTGTGTGATGTCATCGTGTGAACAGATTATAGCTGCACATGTATTTCCATTAGTATTGAAAGATATCACTTTAGTGCCAACCAACATGGCTGCCATACACGTGTGGAAAAGGTTGCTTGTAAAAGAGTGAGATATTTACATGAGGAGGAGGCAAAAGGATGGCTGTTTCCTGTTCGCAAAATACACCGTCTGTCCGCAGGGCGCCTCTCGATTCCTGACAGCCAAACAAATTAGGGCCACTCGGAAAGGCCAAGCGAGGGAAGTCAGTTGTTCTCAAAAAGGGAGAGCAGATCATCATTGCTGCTGCTCGGGAGGTCAGGGGGATCCAAGTATGACAGCAGCTCATCTGGGTTCGCCAATTCTGGCAGAAGCTGCGGAGGTTAACAGACAGACACCTTTACAATCCATGCGATATGATTTTTTACAATTATTTCTGAACGCTCCAAGAACTTCAAACACAATTCCTGGGAAACGAAAGACACGAAAATTAAAGAATGAATACTCACATCTAGTGAAGGCTCGGGCATGTCTGCAGGTCCCTGGCCACCTGCCTGCCCATCAGGGATGAAGGTCATATCGGGATGTGGGTGACTGTTTTGGCCGGGTTGCTGTGGGGGCAGAGACTGGCGTGGGGGCTGGGACGATGGGGGGCCGCTGTGATGCAATGGCTGAGCTGACTGGCTGTTGGGGTGGGGGGATGCATGCATGCCTGGCTGCATGGAAACATGGGATTGATCAACGCTCACAGGATGGGACATCTGCAGAGGGAGGAGATAGAAGCAATGAGTGTCCCTGTGTAGGGCGGAGCGTTCCAAATGAAAGCTCAAGTGCCAGCCAGAGAGCAGGAATGATGCCATGCAGTTGATTCCAGAGCACATAAACCTTCAGGTTTTAAGAATACTGTTTGACTGAATGATGTTGGAAAAATCCTTAAAGGGATAGTTCTGTGAAAATTATCAGTTACTCACCCTTGTGTCATTTCAAAACCACATCATGATCTACAGAATATAATTTTTTTCTTTTACATTTATTTATTGCAAAATAATTGTAATCACAGTATTTTGCCTTGTATTCCAGTAAAAATGTTTAAATATTCGTTGATATAAAAAAAAGACTTGTTTTTACAATTTATATCTAACATCAAGTTTTTTCAGTTTTTAAAGCAGAAGTTGCTGTATTTTTGTTAGACTTTTTTGTAGCAAAACTTGTAAAAGAAACTATACAGCCCATAAACATTCTCTCCCCCACAGATGGAAAGGTTTTGTCCACAGTTATTTTCTATGTTTCAACACAAAACAACTTAACAAAGGTTGTTTAGTAAGAGTTTGAAGTGATTTACCGAGTCAGGCATGCCGTGGGTGAGAGGCTTGTCAGAAGCCATGAGGCTGTTGGGCATGTCTGGTGGATGTGAGAGCTGGGGCCCGTGCATGAAGTCATTCATGGGAGCTCCGCCACCAGAGTTACTGTGGGTGAAGTCAAAGTTTCCATGGCCCTGGTAACTATTGCCTGATGCACAAAACAGAGAAAAGCAATGAAGAGCAATGACCTCAGAGGTGCACAAACAAAGAGCTTGGGAGAGCAAGTCGGCCTGCTAAAAGCTTGCGAGTGTAACTTCTTTTGACCGTTTCGATTAAAGAGAAAAAATTAAGCATACCTAAACAATGAAGCTTGCAAAACTCTATCTAAAGACTATCTTACGAGACAGGCAGACAGAAAAGAGCACACAGAGTGGGGGCTGACCTCTACCTTGACCTCCGTAGTCGCCGTTATTTCCTCCATGCTGAGGGGGGAGAGGGGTGTAGGGCGAAGGGCCGGGACCCAGCTGGGCGATCATATCCAACACATTTGGCATGATCATTTGACTGGGACTCATGGTTTTAAAACGCTTGGCCAGAGGGCCATCTGGGTCCTCCTTTATATGAATGTCAGACTTTATGGGTACTGGCCTCCAACTACACGTAGGGTCGATGGTGACCTCTTCAAACTCTGAACTGGAAAAGCAGAATATTGCGGTGAGCGTTTGAAAGGAGCTCATGACAGTTTCAGCTAAACAGATGGCTATTAGTCAAAACACACTTGAGATTATGATGCAATTGTTAAAAGGACTTATAGGCCTCAATGCATTACTAATAAACTTACTTTTGAATAGCATTGAGAATTCCCCACATGTACTGATCCACTTCAAGTCCTTCCAATAACGCGGTTTTACTGGGGACAGACAGAAACAAATAAAACACAAAGCCAAAGGGAACAAGAGATCCTATTTTCATTGCGATGTGCAACATACTTGCATACAGGACACCTCCACGTTCCTCTCTCACAGTTAAGCTGTAGATACGACTCCAAATCAAAGCACTGCAGCAGGAAATCAGCACATAAGTATATTCGATCAATGCAAAATCACAGAGTTATTGTATGTAGAGTAACACAAGATGACTTTTAATGAGAAGTCAAGAATCTTTTCTTTGAATTTGATTATTGTCTTTAAAAAACTACCGGAGGAGAAATTGTTTAAATGTATTAAAGGGATATTTCAGAGGCAAAACAACATTTCCCATGTTTTACTGACCCTCAAAGCATCCTAAAAGAATATGACTTTCTTGAAGAACAAAGCAGTCAAAGTTATATTACCACGTATCATTTTACTTCCAAGTGGTAGAATGGGATTGAATGGCCGTTGACTTTTTGAAGCTCCAAAAAGTGCATCCATCGATCAAAGAACTACTCAAAACGGCTCAATGGTCTTAACAAAGGTCTTCTGAAGCAAATCGATGTGTTTGTTTAAGAGAAATATCCATATTGACAGCGCTATTGATGTTGATGTCTGACTTCCGTTCCGTTTCCAAAAGCTCCCGCGCAGAGGAGACGGCATCCTATTGGAAAAAAACGGAAAATGGTGCTTTCGTCACCGGAACTTACAACACGCCTCATTTGCCGGAAAAACAAGCTTCAGGTTCACGTGCAGCATAGGGATAGCTAGACACTTTAAGGTTAATTGCGTCAATATGGATATTTCTCTCAAAAAACACATCGATTCGCTGCAGAAGACCTTTGTTAAGACCACAGAGCCGTGTCGAGCAGTTCTTTGATCGATGGATGCACTTTTTGGAGCTTAAAAAAACATTCTACCATTTGGAAGTACAATGATATGTGGTAATATAACTTCGACTGCATTATAAGTCTTCAGTTAGGATGCCTTGAGGGTGAGTAAAACATGGGGAAATTGAGTTTTGCCTCTGAAATATCCCTTTAAGTCTGCACATGGTTACATCACATCTTTTTCTGTGACTTAAAACCCTTAAAGAGACAGTTCACCCCAAAATAAAAAAGTCACTTTTAGAGTTTATTCATTAAACAAAAAGGATGTACAGTAAGTACATTCAAGTAAATGGTGACTGAAACGGCAGGTCCCTAAAAATCTATAATTTGGGTAAAAAAGTCACACACATGACACAAAATTTTATTTTAGGGTAGTACTTCAGATACCACTCCACCAAAAGCCATATTACAGCCGCAGTTTGTAACTTTTGTGGTCAAAAATAATCAAATATGAAAATAACAATAAAAAAACATTAAACATTAAATCAAGGAACATTAAAGCATTACATTTAAATCAGGTAGTGGGCACATAAAAAACTGAAGTACATAAAAATCAGGACTCGAAACTGCTGATTCGCTACACTAATCCTTAAATAACAATTTATAATTTGAGCTCTCACACAATTTCACAGAATAGGTCACTTTAACATAATTTGACTACAATTAAGTAGGTTAAGTAACCTCCAATTTTGTGTCTCAAACGGAGGCATGACCCTTTAACTATGTGAACATTTCAGGCACAACTCACCTGCACATGTTTGCAGTCGTGTCCCCTAGCAGGAAGTTGGATCCGACGGAATGTGATTGGACACTTTAGGGACACTTTGATGGCTGTCTGCTCAACTCCATCCTCCCCATTTAGTGTTGCATTCCCAGAAGACGCGGCTACACTACTAAAGTTTCTTTTAACTGCGCAAAAACAGGCATAGCTGTGATTAGAGGGTCACTGAGATGCTGATGCAGAGTGGCAGACGAAATGCTGCAATGGAAAAGCTTAAAACATCCGCTCTGAGTGTCTACTCACTTTTGGTGATGCAGTGCTCAGCAGGAAGGAGCCTTTTCTTAAGAAGACCCTGCAGGACCGATCGTACCGACGGCCTGTGGACCAGCTGCAGCACGAACAAATGCGACTGCAACAAGAGCCGAACAAATGCGTTACTACAACCCGCCAGCATGCATCCGTATCTCAGAATATCCTTTACATGATACACTATCGGTGTCGTGCACCTTTCAAACACGGAAGCATAAATCTGATACCAGCTGCAGACATAGTGAAAGAGGAAAGATGTGGCTTCAAATCAGTGTTATCTGATTTCATATCACATCCATTACAACAGCTTTCTGACATGGTCGTTAAATGACAGACTATAAATTATTGAAGGGCACAGTGGAGGAATACTTACACAACAGCACGCCGTGACCGTGATCTGGATGGTGTTTCTTCCTGGCTGACACACGTGTTTCAGGTGAAGGGGTTTGTGGGATGTTTTATTCTCGCCTCTCTCGATAGTAAGAGGCGTGGCATTGACGCTGACTTGGACGGAAGCGGGCCAGTTGGTGTTCATTTGTCTGTCCTCGTGGTGGTAGCACTTAAACTGCAGCTCCAGATCAGATCTGTAGGATAAGTGTTACATTTGAGAGTGTGTAAATAATGCTTTTTATTTTTAGGTGAACGGTTACAAAAAAAAGAACACAAACCTCCACATGAGAGTCTGGTGGACGGAGGGGCGCAGATGGAAGACGTGGTTACTGACAGCCAGGTTGTGCTCTAGTCTGAAGGGTTCCAGCACCACGCCATCTCTCACGGGGAACGTCAAGCGCAGCTCCTCGTTAAGACTGGCTATAAGAACAAGAATATATGAATTTACACTCCGTTTTAACTGTATCAGTGGATGGGAAGCCTCCCTTTCAGTTCACCTAGTTTTACCATTTCCTCACTGAAGTGCATAAATTATGAATGAGCTCTGAGTGAACGTGAAAAATGCATGAATCTCAGATAAATGAGCAATGGGACTTTTTTGCGCTCTACTCAAGGTGCCGGATTAAAGGCTTCGTAGAGGTTTACTTTTGATAGACTGTGACAGAGCTTGTAACACAGACAGAAGGGAGATCAATGCGATGAAACGCTCGAGTGTGGTTTCGTTGCGCCACTTACTTGGAGGTGGAGGCAAAGACGTCATGTTAGGCTTCATGTCTGGAGGAAATGGAGGCTTGACGTCCTGATTGGGTGACATGTACTGATTGATATTACTTCCTGGAGTCATGGGTGGCGTAGGGTTCCCGGGAACCGGAGAGTGGGGGTAGTTCACAACCTGCCGAGGCGGCTTTAGCCAAAGAAACTCACAATTATTGCCTGAATATATAGTAGAACTGTTCATATTAATAAAATAAAGTTGAAAATTATTTTAAGGAACAGTTCACCCAAAAAGTTTAATTCTTTCATCATTTGCTCACCTTCAAGTTGTTCCAAATCTGTATACATTTCTTTGTTCTAAAACACAAAGAAAGATATTTGGAAGAATGCTTGTAACCAAACAGTTCTTGACCACCACCGACTGCCACAGTAGAAAAAATTGCTTTAAAAATTGCTTTGTTCTGTTGAACACAGAAGATATTCTGAAGAATGTAGGAAGGCAAACAGTTCTGGGACACTTTTGACTACCATTGTAATTTAACTATGGTGGTCAATGGTGGCCAAGAACTGTTAGGTTACAAGCATTCTTCCAAATGTGTTTATTTGTGTAAATCAGTACAAAGAAATGTACACAGATTTGGAACAACTCGAGGGTGAGTAAATGATGACAGAATTTTTATTTTTGAACTGTCCCTTTAATGTCAGTGCGTCTAGCATATAACCGAGGAAAAAAGCAAAGGTTTTATGACTTACCCCATTTCCTTGATTGTACCCATAACCGCCAGAGAAATTGGTATTCTGACCATTAAAATGTTCTTGCTGCAATAGGAAAAGCAAGCAAGGTTATTTTCATAACTCAATTTTAACCCTAATGGTTTGCATGAATAAAATGAAAGATTTTGACTAAACAAATGTACCTTATAGTATTGGCTCATTGTTACACCCGTGGGAGGGTACTGGCCAGAGCCCTGCTGTCCCGGCATCCTTTGTCCGGGGTAGTTGGGAGAAGGAAGAGCTCGAGAAGCATTGGGATTAGGGTACTGCCCTTGCTGGTTGGGAAACTGACCATTGGGACCAAATTGCTGACCTACATAACTGGGCTACAGAAACAAATACAATTGCTTAAGCAAAACAAAAATGCCTGCTTTACGTTTTAAAAGCCAGCATTCCAAACTTGGTGGTCTTACCTCTCCTGGATATGGCCTCTTGGTTCCCTGCATGGGCATGGATTGAGGTCTGGGGCCGGGGTAACCCTGCTGGGGCATCCGTTGGGCGTGGCCACCGAAGGGCACCATACTGGGCCCTCTGGGCTGGTTCATGCCCATAGGCGGTCCACTCATGTTTGAACTATTCATACCAGCACCCATACCTGGGTTCATGCCTCCTGCCATGGACGGAGGGCCTCGGGGCCCAGGCTGGTTCATGAACTGGCTATTGTAGCCTTGCGTAGGGCCCATCTGGAAAGAGGAGCAGACCTATGGATAGAGTGGAGAGCCAAATGAACATACGCAGCCACATGTAAAAAAAAGAAGCCAAATGCCTCCATGAGCATATTTATATATTTTTTTATAAAGTGACCAACCTGGTTGTACTGGTTAATATCTTTGTTGGTTTCTTGCATGGCAGCAACGGTAGCCGTGGCAGTGGCTGTTGCCGTGGCCGCCGCTGCAGCAACTGCAGCAGCGGCCGCAGCAGCAGCAGGTTGTGTGAAGTCAGAAGGGGGTCGCGTGTGAGGGGACATGCCTATCCCACCTGGTGCATTCGGACCACCGGGGTAACTAAATAGAAGAAAATTCACATAAAACTTCAAACGACAGAGAATCGTCTCTCTTTTGCAACAACGAGCTTCAGAAAAACTCTTCTTTCTAGAATTTCTTGGAAGTGTATTACAGTATGTGCTTGGCACAACATAAAGGTGATATCATCCTTTTCAAGAAAAACATCCTTGAAGCGAGTGCTGGCTTGGCTTTAAAACCTTGTGTCAAATACCCCTAATGGGAAACTCTGCTGTAGCTTATTGAATCTCCCAGAACGTTACAAAGCAACACTCCCTTCTTTGTCAAACAATTTCCCATCATCCCGCCTGGAACCATCCATCTAACGCTCTGTTGAAACATTACCTTCCACCAAAGCCTCCTCCTCCGGGGTGCCCTGGACGACCATACATCCCTTGCTGCATGTACGCCTGGTTGGATCCCCCTTTGGCTGCAAACTGTTGCTGTTGGCCAGGGAACTGAGGTGAGTTGATCCCTGGGTTGTTGGCTGACATACCTGACCCCAGTGCATTACCCCCAGGGTTCATGGGATTGTTGGTATTGGCCATGGGGTTACCCAATACCTAGATCAAAAGCATGTAGGTTTTAAAGATCAACATTATCGATATCATAGTTTTCCTTTCGTGCACCACAAGACTCACCTGACTCTGTGACGTGTTGGTAACTCCCCACACCGTCGTAACCACCGACAACGAGCCTGGGGCCTGGTTAGCGTTCTGTTGCCAGGGAACGCTGTCATATGGAAAGGACCCATCACTAAAACAAAGTTCAAACAGTAATGCGATATTAGTAGCACTGAACGCAAATATGCAAGAGTGAGTTGGTTTACAGAATAAAAAAACTCCCTTCCTGACTAAAGCACTTTTGTTTTTCCATGAAAATTAAATCGAAACATTTGTTCAAGACATCTCTCCGTAAGCCAACACAGCCCCGGAGCACAAAATGTTCTGTAAAACATCACTAAGCTGGTGGATTTCCTCACTTTTAACACTCCAGACACCCTCTGCAGCTCGGCTTTCTCTGGCCATCTATCAAAGAATAACTCGGTCGACCTTTAGCTGACGTACCCAGCTTATCATGTTTTATCTTCCATTGTTTGGAAAGCTGTGAGGAAGGAATTCTTCAATGCAACCTTACGTCATGTTAAAAGCTTGGTCAATAGCTGCTTGGAAAAGGCCAGACTTCGAGATCACGTGGCACCTAAAAACTAACAATTCTGTCCTGGATCACCGCACTGGGCCTGTAACTCTATTTCGAGAGGAAATTCAGTTCTGAGAAAGCAGCTATAGGGGCTAGAACGCTGTGGGTATAAACAGGTCCTGGAACAGCTCCAGAGGGTGTTGGTTAGTGATTTAGAGAACAGGGTTTTGTCTGAGTACTGACCCATGAGAGAGCGAGGGCTTCATGGAGTTCATGGGCGGCTGCAGGGGCACTTTGCCCTGTGGATCGCTCTGACGATTCTTCTGATGCCGCAACAAGAGCAGCCGACCCAGCTCCTCGCACCAGGATGACAGGAGAGCTGCGGAAACGGAGAAAAACAGAGAAACAGAATCTTGAGGACAGAGAAAAAGCATCTTTGAGTTAAATGGCAATCTTGTTTATTACATTTTGTTTCCTGTTAACAGGACCGTTCTGTTTCTTTCCATAGCGATGGAATCAAAAAGTGTACATTTAGGATGCCATTCATATCTTTAGCACAGACGGCATGAGACTAACTAAATAATTTGAATAATCTCTTTGCAAACATTATTAATGCAGTGTCTCTCAAATTTTGGTCAGTTCCAGTCTTATACACTAGAGGTCACAACACTCCATTAGAGGCAGATGCAGTTGGAAACCTCTCTGACTGCTTGTCAGCATGCCTTTCTCAGGATCATATATATGCTTTTCATCTGCGCTGCACTGTAAGCACTGATCCTACTACAAAAGACCGTCTTCCCCTCTCGTGAAGGGAGGATGGTGGAGGAGACAGGGAGAGAAAGAGCGAGAAATGGAAGATGAAAATCAGGGTGAATCATGCTGATGTCGTCTCCTGGCAGCACTTTTCTCTTGAGATCTGACAAATGAGCATCTCGAAATGGCGAGTCGGTTCAAGGTGGCAGCAGATGGCACGGATCCGGATCCAGCCCTAATCAATTCTACATGCAGCATATGACTGAAACACTGCATTTAAGTGCTCGCCGTACAAATGTCCCTTACATTTTTCCACTGACATGGTTCATGTACTCACGCGCTGGTGATCTTGATTTAGATTTTTTAAAGCCTTATTGTGTCTTAAAAACAGCGGTTGCTAACAAGTTGCTAAAGCGACTACTTCCTTTGGCAGTAGTTCACAATTATGTGGCAAACCTGATCATCAGTCTCTTGCATAGCATGTGCAATGTTAGCTTTGATAAAACATGATGTGTTTATGAAGTTTTGATGTGTTTATGTAGTTTTGATGTTCTCTGGAACGATTGACAGTGTGATACAATATCAGAATTTTAAAAAATGAATTTGCATTAGATGCCACAATTTATTGGTAGGGCTGTAAACCAATTAGTCGTGATTAAATAAAAGTTTTTGTTTACATAATATCTGTGTGTTGTGCAAAATAATGTTGTATATTTAAATCAATTCAAACAAACGCATGTATAATTTTAGGAAAATATATAGATATTTGTTTATGAAATAGTTATATTTTCACATCCTATAAATATAAAACTGTATTTAAAGAGTTTGGTTCCACAATTTCAAAAATCATGTTTTTTATTATGCATTCCAATTAATATTAATCAAACTGCAGATGGTTTGTTTAGATTAAAGCAAAATACAAAATACCAAACAAACACAATAAAAACATGATTTTTGAATCTCAAATTTGGAACCAAACTTCATATACACATATGAATATTTATTTTATATACATACATGTATGTATTCATATATACAAAATTATTATACACAGTACACACACATGTGTTATGTAAACAAACAAAAAATTGTATACCACTTTTATACAGTATACAGCCCTAGCACAACCAAGACATTCTTTGTCTGACAGAATGTTGTCAGAATGTGTTTGAAGTATATTTCCAAAATAAAAGGCACCCGTGTTATACAGTAGAATGAATTGTTTTTAAATAAAAAGGCTGCATAACACAGACAGAACAGAAACAAAAGGCAGGAACAGTTTCAGTGGTGCAGCATCTCATGTCTACCTCTGCCATCAAACAGATTCTACAAGGGACCTTATAAAATATTCCCTTTCCCTTAAAACGAGTTCATACATGGAACAATGCTTCTCTGTCAAGTCTAAATCTACTTCACAGACAGTAGATGAGTAAAAAAAGCACAGGGGGTGGTGTCGAGGGTCCAGAACGTCTCTCTCTTTCTCTCTCTCAGAGTCTGGTGTAGAGAGACAGATGTCTGTCTTGGCTCTTTCCTCTTGAAATCGATCAGCCAGTAATGACTACTAAGACTGCTCAGCTGTCTTCTGTACATTTATTGCTGGGAGAACCAGAAAAAGCACACGCCCAGCTTAAAAACAACCACCGATGTGCGAGCAACTTATTTTCCGCAGATGGCTTTTTTGTTAGTCATTTCATGTCAAACCATTCCAGAAGAAGAAATCCAAGGACCCTTATTGCATTGCTGTATTCAGACTGGAGTTCTTTCAAAAAACAGCTTTAACTAACTTTAATATCCCGGCAGCACCTGACTCACTTTCCCTTCCCAGTTCAAACGCGCAATTACAGAAAATCGCGTTTGTGTAAATATATCAAAGGTCTCTGTTTCAAAGAGAACGCTTCTCACCTCTCCGCGACAGGCGTGAAAGCTGTCCCAGCAGGATTCCAGAGGAAGGCTGGAATCACCCACCTACTTCAATGAGAATTATTCTACCCTGCCATTACAGAGAGCTTATCGGCCGGCTAAATCACTACCTCTGCATGCTGGCAACTGCTATTTTCTCACAAAAGACTAACTTGGAGCTCATATGACAGGTTACAGCCAGACACTGCCTGCCAATTTTCAACTGTTCCCCGCCTAGCAAGCCTCCCACACCTAACAAAGACTGGAGCTCTCCTGCCTCCCAAACTCAAGGAAAAACAACCAGCGCATGCCGGATCAACACAGCGTCGTCTGTCAACGTACAATATCCCACTCGCCAAGCTAAACGTATGTGTTGCTGTTTGTTTTATATTAATGAGTAACGTGTACTAAATAGGATGTATCTGACCTACAGGGATGCACCTTAAACTAAACTAGTTTAATAAAGGTTAAGTCGAGGCACTAAAAAAGTTATTAACATTTAAATGTAAAGGTAAACATAAAAGTTAATTAAAATACATAATTAATTATAAAATAATAAATCTACAATAAAACTTAAAACAAACCAATAACTGTGGACATAAAAAAGCTTAGAAACAAAAACAATTCAGTAACAAAAATACATTTTCACTAAAACAAAATCTGCGCATTGCTACTTGCCCGAAAACCTTCATTAATCACGTACTTCCATTCCTCGTAAAACACCAAACTCTGCCTGTTTTGCTCTCATCTGTCTCTTCTTTCATTTAGTCCCGTTTTATTTGCCAGACACCTGCTCCAGAAAACGTTTCGTTGAGTGTTATGTTGGCAGCTCTGTGCTGGGCATTTCGGTGGCATGGCTCTGTGTCGGGTCTATGACAGCGGGCATTATGGTGGCAGGGCTGGCTCACAGCGGTGTGCTACAGGCAGTAATCCCAGCAGAGGAGCAACCAACATAGAACGACACCAACTGCAACCAGATACTAAAGCTGAAGTGTACTTACAACAGCCAGATTCTAATACAATCTCAGACTTGGCATACTTGGTATGCTGTTTATCACAACAGAGCGGCTACAATGACTGATGTTAAACACGGTGTAATAAAGTAATTTCAGGGTAAGAACACATACATTAACTGTGTTTGCACATTAATGGCTCACTGTGTCATGTTGTGACAAAACACTTGAAAACATTAGATTTCTGTGTGATGCTTGCTCCTGAAAACTCACTGTTATGAGGCTGGTTGCCAGGGTGATGTAGTGCGGTTGCTATGGTGTCCTGGGAGGTTACTAGGGCATTGCTAGGAGGTTGTTTAAACTTTGCTGGCACTTTGGGTGGGCAGACAGACATTTGGTAGCGCTGTAAGATTCATTCAATCTACACAAGCTCCAAAACAAACGTCTCTGTTCACAGTGAGTCATATTAGCCATGTTCTGCTGTTCCTAAAGGTGCCAGACTGCTCTACTCTGCAGCAGAAACAGTCTTACTGAGAGGACAACAGCCTGTGGCTCTACAGACTTTTGGCAAATCAAAGCGTTGAGACAGACACTACATAAACCAACCCTCCCGCCCTCTCCTCGTCTGCTCTTTGTCTACCGAAGAGACTCTTCAAGCAGGTTTAGTTGGCTTTGAATAACTGACCAGGGTAAATCCCCAAATGATCCGGGTGTGTAGGGAACCCAGGTCACCTCAGTTACCCAAATCGCCTCCAAGAATGCCTGCCCTCCGTTCCTTCCCAGGTTGGCCACTTTATCTCTGCCAGCACCCCATCTCGGCCAAACTCTCATTTCTCACTTGGTTTTACTGCCCTTAGCACCTCATAATAAGCGATTCGATTATGATGTTGCTAATAAAAAGTGTGTGGCTGCAAATAGAGGTTAGGATAATGGCGCGGGGCCAAAACCAAGCAGAATGAAGTGGAGAATAGTACTGTTCACTGCAATTCACTCGAATGCACCGGTTATTTAGTTAATGCACAGGGACAACAAGTGGTGCATATATTATAGAGGAATAACATTACAAGTCCTCAAAGATATATTAACACACACTCTGTGAGTGTGTCACAGTTCAGAATGACACCACAGTTTATTGGCAGACATGGCAGACTAGTTCCTCAGTGCAAAAAATCCAACCATGCTGTTCACATGGCTACACTGTGTCTACTCTTCATCTTCTCCTATTCAGACCATCGTATCACAAAACCAATGAGTCGAATCCAACTGCTGATACTGTACGTGAACAGAATTCTGGTTGAAATAACTGAAAGATTTACAAAAGTGTGTTAACATTATTTTCTACATTATGTATCATACATAGCATGTAAAAATGTGTTTATTTACAAATATACTGTTGCTTACTGTTAAAGGAACAGTTCACCCCAAAATGAATATTCTGTCATGAATTATTCACCCTCTAGTTGTTCCAAACCCGTTTCAATTTATTTGTTCGGTTGAACACAGAAAAATATATTTGGAATTATGTTAGCAACCAAAGGTTCGGTGGCACCATTGTGTCATTTTTGTGTTCTGTTGAACACATAAGATATTTTAAGGAATTTAGGAAAGCAGTTCTTGGGCACCTTTGACTACCATTTAAATTGTTCCTACTATTAAATTTTGCTAAATATCTTTCTTTTTCTTCAACCGGAACAAAGACATTTATAAAGGTATGAAATAACATAAGGGCGAGTAAATTATTTTTGGGCGAACTATCCCTTTAATACATGTTTGTTTATAATATATTAATGTTAAATTATAATTGTAAAAATGAACGAAAAGAATAATAAATGCAGTTAAAGTATGGATCATTAATATTTAATGGCATTAACTAATGTTAACAAATGTAATCTTATTGTAAAGTGTTACTGACATTACAATAATAAACTTTTTATACATTCTTACTTTTGTTTCTTTGCATGAAAGATATCATAATGTGACTGCAGGTTCTACCTCAAATTGTAGATAATCTGTCTGTCTAAGATATTGGGTCACTATGCCTAGTTTTCCCATATCCACTCTAAACTCCTGCATCCAAAGTACTGCAATCTGTTAATGCAGGTCTTTCCCAGTGTGTAAGCAGCTTAGGGAGAACTTCCCAACAGCGTTCAGAGAGAGATTTGTGTAATACCACCGAGACCATACACTAGATGAAAACTACATGCTTGTTGTGGTATACACAAAGAAATATTTGAAAACTGAATTAAGATTCTAATGAATGCATACACAAGGATTATACGTTATTTGCAAACATTTTGTCTGAGATGAAAGTCAGCCAAATAATTATTTTAGATATTTTTCGAACAAATTATTCCTCAAACTGAATTTGGAAAATGTGAATAAGATCCTTTCTCAGACTGCATGTTTTTTCCCTTGTATCCAGGGCCCTGTGTTCAGGCTTACAGCTATTAACTAATGACACAGCGCAGGTCCTCACTTATGAAAGAGACTCGCCTATTAATTAAGGCCAGTACTGGACCTGAGTGTAAGCTACACACATACAAGTTATTAGGAGTTATTAGCTAGAAGGCCACAAAGTGACCTTAACTCACACAGCGTGGTGTAACCACTCAGAACAGCTCTATCCAGTACTGCACAACACACTCACGGACGGGTAAACAATGTCAGAATAACTGAGATTAGGAAAAAACATAAACAGGTGTAAAACACAACCACAGAGCAGGTGCTTGAATAATACATTATTTTATATTTCTAAAATACACTGTTGGATGTTGGTGTCTGTTTCTGTTAGTGACAGATGTGATACTGTTACACACGCTTCTTGCAGCGCAGTGACATCTGCACAATGTACTTCGCTGTCTTTTCCTGAGAATAAACGGCTTGATGCTCTTTCAAACTGCGAAAGGAATCTGAAGCACACGGGACAGTGTATTGTGGGACTGCGCAATAATGGGAAGGCATGACTGGTGAAACAGGAAGAGCTCACAGAAAGACTTTTGATCCAGCACACAACACAAGGCAGCCCCGGAGGTGACAGACATACGGATGAAGGCTAAAAAAATGTCACAGAAATGGACGGCTAAAACATCATTCCTGTTCAATGAGCTGCACAGTCCTAGAAAAAGAAGAAAACGTTGACAGTGCATTGACTGGCTTCATAAAAGACGACAGGGAATAAACATCCCGAGCTGATCTGAGATGACATGAGTCTGTGAAACAGGTATGGATGCTCAGTCAGCAGCCAATGACCCCCCTGCACATCAACACCCCCACAACAGAGGAAGCAAATAAAAAGCATCTGCGTCACTGCGACTCATCTCCTGTGACTGCGCACAAATGAGAAAAAAAACTGAATGAATGCCCATGGTGACGATGAACAGAGAGAGAGGGAGAGAGAGCTCTCCACAAGCCAAACAATGCTAGAACACAGAAGAGTACCTGTGTCACTCTGACATCTCCTGCAGGTGGTGGTTTCTGTAGGGTTCAAATTCAACAATTTACTCAAGGGGGCAAAGCAACATCAAGACAACAAAGTATCAGAAAACAGAGTTGACGTCATCGATGGGTGAACGGATGTCCTGGTTGAATTGATATGAGCTCTGCTGAATAATACTGACCCAAGGGCTGTTTTATACTACATGGTCAATGGTTTCTAGTTTGACTCTGGTTATTACAGTAGCTGGTTGACGTGGTGGACCTAGCAGCTGGTCAGACCACTTGTGGTGATCAATCTAGGTTTTTGGCAGAGCCATTGAGAGAGAGAGTTGCGCCAACGGATGTTCAAAATTTTTGCGTGTCACGTGATTCATGGAGCCTTTGGATAGTTCCAGGAAGTTAAGTTTTCTCTTCAAATGCTTCATTTCATTATTTTATTCATTAAATGACTTGCGCTTTAAATGGGTTAAAGGTTTACCTCAATTGGCCTGCTTAGCCGCAGCACCATGCGTTACTAGTAACTTAAGGGAATTATTGGGAGCTTCCATGAACCGCCATTGCCGTGAAAAAACTGTTCCATTGGAGTCAACTGAGTTGATGCGACTCTCTCTCTCAACGGCTCTTGTTTTTGGAACACAATGGTGGATTGACCAGCTTGCACCAGCTAAAAACAGCTAGAAACCAAGTACTGTGTTTTAAAAATGAGTCACCAGCTGTTTTTTTCCAGCAGGGACTAACAGGGCCCTGGTTCCGCAATGAAGAGAGCTAAACTTTTGCTGAACGAAACGCTGACTTCTCTTCTTTAAAAAATGTGTAAAATCTAAATTTCCTGAAATATTCCAAGTTGCTTGCACATTTGTCAGAAATTTTAACTTTTGTTTTACTTCAACATATATACATAACTAGTAATTGTCAGTAAAGAAATGACAAACAATAATGATATTGTCTAAAAATGCTATTAGCAACTCCTTACATGACATTTCAAATTTTACATCTACAAAATAGCTAAACACGTCACATATACAGCACAGAAGATTATAAAACGCAGCAGTGTAATTATAGTTTCATTTATATGCAAGGATGATGACACTTCATATGACTAACACACTTGTCACAGTACGAGAAAAAATTCTGAATATCAAATTAGTCAGCTATCCTTTATTTCTCTCTTGGAAAAGTCAATATGACCAGACATTCTCTGAGACACGACCGCTGTGATTAGCTTACTGCTAAACATGTATTTGCAGATTTTGAACAGTTCAAATGTTGTCACAATCATTACTTTTGCATTTTTGAGTAAACAAAAGCAAAGCTTAATGACTAATCAGACTGGCATGGGGAAGTAATTTATACCAGCTTAAAGCCGAGAGTCTGTGTGTTTGTGATTACAGTGATTATCACAAAAACCATAACCATTACCATAAAACAGCAGCAACAACAATCTAATGAAAGCCATTAATGTTCAATAAAGTTATATTAATAATTAATTCTTCAACCAAGTAATATAGGAAATATAGCTGTTTACAGCTGTCAAGCAACATAACAATTTAGCACATTAATCTTAAATGTGGTCTCAAATTTGCATTTACATTTATCCGCATTCAAGCAGAATCTGCTCATCCAAGCAGGATTTGGAGTCAGAGCTATCCATTATACTGTATATATAATATATATGCGATTCTTTTCAATGCATAGTGATCCTTTACAGAAATGTTATGGCTTGTTTAGTTTGCTAAAATAGTCTACTTCTTACAGCATTTACAATATTCACTTTGTATCCAGGGGCAACAGTAAATGTTTGCATTTGGCAAACGTGCACTTATCGGGTCTGTGGATAATTTATGAAATGCATTTGCTACTGTCCAGACCGCTTTTTGACCTTGGTTGAAATAAAACGTTTCTGTTAGCAAGCTGTTAAACAAGGTCTGTGATATCCATATAAAAAGATTGTTTATAGAAACATAATGTAATATTTACTCTGTTCCCCCAAAAGATTGTTTTTAATCTGAGGTCCTACCTCATTTGTCACTTCGGCCATTTAGTGCAAGTGCAGCAATAAAGTAGACACGTATTATATATCTGTTTTCCCTTTGATAATATGACTAATTTATAATTTTATGCACATGATAATTGACAATGAACATAATTAATAACAGTAGTCTTAATTATACTTTCAAAGCAGCATCCCTCCTTTAATATCCCAAGAGAATGTCTCATAACACTTTACTGAAATAAAAATAATAATGTCTTATTAGCGTGCAGAAGAAACTAGTGTACTTTTACATAGCTTAGAGAATTTGAACTCATCTGTATGCTTAAATGCTAGAATAACATTAGCATGTTTAAAAGAAGCCGGCAAACCGAAACAGCATATGTGCCAAAAGCAGAGAGCTATTAAAAGCTCTTCATTGCTGAGGAGGAAGTTTCACACACAAACAGCAGGATCTTGATTATAGCAAACCATTGTTTATTCCCCCATCAATTCAAACTCTGAGACTAAGAGAATAAACCTAAACTTTAGTTGAACAACAACTGTAGATTTTACCTCCAGCGGCCTATTATCCTTAATAGGATGGCATTTAAAGCATCTTTGCAGTCACAAACACATCCAACTATAAACGTTGTGTTAAGATCCGGGACATATTGTAGAAAGCGCTCAGTTGAAGCAAGGTTTCTGCTAGCTAAATATACAGGGGCGTAGAGAACGTTGTAAAAGGGTGGACACATTCCAGCACTAATAAAAATTCCCAAGTTCATTCATGTCATGCATTCAGGGAGATAACAGTCCCCTGCCTTTTTAAATCATTCCTATGTCTCACCAACCATAAACAGTCCCTGCAGAACCCTAAATGCAAACCTGCCCTCTTTCCAATGATTTACAGCACTGTAAAGAAAGAACATGCATGTGCAACAAATACTATCCATGCACAGAGCAAGAGAGGATTCTCCTTTAAACTGGTTGAGCAGTTGGAGCCATGCTGTCGCCAGGCTCATGTCAAACTGCTAAAAGACTGACAAAAACACTGCGCCTCAAGTAGGTCAGCTCTCCTCCTGGATATAATCAAGTCCACTCTGACCCTCTATGTGTGAGTGTTTTTCTGTGTGTGGGAGACAAGGAACTAGGTCAAATCCAGTCAGCTGTTACAGCTCTATCACGTGCAGGACTTGGAGATGCGCTTTATGAGCCCCGTTCAATTACGTAAAAAGTGCAGGGAAGAACCTCATCCACAGCACCTCACACATTGTGCTCGATGAAAGGATGCAGTCAAAGAAACCGTTTACTCCCAAAAAATGTTTACTCTTCCTCATGTTTGTTTTAAATCTAGCAGCAATAGCAAGTTGCTCTTTTCCGCACAATTAAAGTGGATAGGGACTGGAGCTTTCGAGCTACAAAAAGAGCACCAAAAAGCATCATAATAAGAGTCCGTATGGTCTATACACTTTATTCGCTATATTCAATCTTGCATAACAGCCATTCGCGAAAATGCAGACGAAGTTGCATTGTTCCACACTATGAAGGTGGATAGGGACTGGAGCTTTCAAGCTACAGCAAGAGCAAAAAGCAGCATAAACCTAGTCCACATGGCCTAGTCTTGCTTAGCAGTCGTTAACTTTCATTGCATGAAAAATATCTATCAAGTAGACGCTAAGGAGTCACGAGTTTTGAAAAGACATGAGGACGAGCAAATGTATTCCTTCATCACAAGAGCACAATCTGCAACACAATCCAACACCGACTACTGTACATGTCACGTGCGTTCAGCCTCGCTCTGACTTACCAGCGGCCGAGCTCTGCCTCTGTGCCTCTCATCGCAGTCTTCTCATTGCACAGAGAAATGGGATTTAAACAGCAGGCAAAGGTGAACTCCAGAGAAATCTACAAGCTCTCTCCCTATCTCTGTCTCTGATTGTCTGTTTCTCAGGGGCACCCTGGCGCTCTCTGTTTTCTCTCTCTTCGCCTGTCCAGCGACTGCACAATGCGCATCAATTATTCAGCAGCGCTCTCTGGGTTTCCAGTGCAAAGCCAATCACAGATGGAGCTCTGTGCTAATGGGCTCCTGCTATACCTGGCTCCTCTGCTCGAAGACGAAGCCCACGGGGAATCAGGTTAAGCGCTTGAAAACTTCACACACGCACACCCAGAGAGAGAAAGCGAGAGAGTTCTTAGAAGATATATTAGTGGTTTTCATGCAAAGATAATGATGTTTACATCCAACCCTAGAGCTAAACAACCCCCAACAGAAACCTTTAACATTATTAGATTTAAAGAAAAACATGGCCGATTTAGAAGTCTTAGTCAATTTTTGACTATATTAGTGAGGATATTTTTTTAAAGACACTCTGGTCCTTACAAGTACATGCAAACCTGTACACAGACACACAGTGCTGGTAAATCAAATGCCTGTAAACGGTCTGCAATGCGAAACCACAAACTGAACATGAAACAACCCCGTTGTGTTTCAAAAGGGTTAAAAAGGGGGGGGGGGTGCAGGGGAAGAGAAAAAAAATAGAAAGAAAGAGCAGCAAATCTCATCTCACCTCACGTGTATGATGTTAGTGATGTCCACATGCTCTGTGGTCCTTTATCTAAGAGCCTTATTACTTAGACATGGATGCACAGATACATGAATGAAACCACACACACACACACACACACACACATACATTCATGCAGTGCTACATCCACTATGCCAGAAAGGCGGAAGGAGGGGGGAAGGATGGGCGGCTCGCATTTCAAACTTGCAAAGGGGGAGGCGGGGACTATCATAGCAGAGGCAGACAGGCTGTATCTTGGCTCGTGACCAAAGCATCAGGAGAGGATATAGACAGAGAGAGCAAACAACAAGCTCGAATCAATTCAGTTTAAGCCGTGTTTGCAGCCCGCGATTACTGCTACCAAAGCACGAATCCTGCCTATTGAAACGCTTAATCACACGACAGTGATGTATAAATCCATCAGACCACGTGCGCTAATGAAGCCCGGGGCTGGTGGGCGTCTCTCCCGAGTGTCAAGCGATGGTGAAATTAATGGAAACCGTGTTAGCTTTTAACGCTAAGTGCCTAACTTGACACTTGCTAACACTGCTAATTACACACATCAAAAAGTGTTGAATATCAGAAAGAGATCCAGCACTTCCCCGGGCCGTCGAAAGCACGGCTCCATTAATGAATTAATAAATAGCTATTCTTCAATCCTTGAATTAGCGTGGCATAGTCGGCACAGTATAAAGAGCGGGCTTTTCCCACGCGACAATTTCCACTTGCCCCAAAGTGCGTGTAATTCTTTTAAAGCTTCCAAACAGGACTTACAATGTACCACGATGCATCAGGGCCCCTGCGCGCGCTGTCTGCGTCTCTCCGGCCGGCATTGAAGCGGCGCGCGTGACGGATACCTTTAATATCACACTACGAGAGGGCGAAATAACTCAGAGAAAATGAGAAGACATGTGAAGGCTACAGGCTACGTGAAAAAAGGAGGTGAAGCTGGTTCAAACAGGAACTTGAGCTTCCTTTAACTAACAAAGCTGTGAGTCATAGCTCTCCACCGACACAGTAAATGGCTCTTCAGCTCTGCATTTTACTCTTTTTAACATTAAAGCAGACTTGTAATGGATACCTAGAGGCATGTGCGCCCTTCAAGTGCTTCTTTAAATATATATATACATATCCTTAAGCCCTAAGCTGCGTGATTATAGGTTTTAATGCTTATGATATGAAACTGCATTTGATTGTCTCAATTGGATCAATGTGAGGTTGTAAAATGTGTTTGCAGTTTTGCAAACAATATATAATAGGTCGTGTCTGCACTAAAACTATCATTTTCCCCCTTTGAACAAATCTTACACTATCTCACCAACATAAAGTGAGCAAGAACTGTCCCTGGTGCCTAAAATCAAAAGTGTGTGATGCCACTGATAATAATCTAGTGTAATAAAAAACCATCCGTATACTAAACTAAAAGAAAAGGCACAAGGCTCCTTGTTTCTAGAAGAAAAAAGCATATCTGGAGCATCTGGAAATTACTGAACTGTTGCGAAGTGATTACATCAGAAGATGAAAACAGAATCTGTCGGAAAACTGGTGAAATAGATACCAATAGATATTAACAGAGGAGATTGTGACCCACTAAATACCTACTGTATACTTTGATGTAGCTCAAAGACACAGTAGATTTTTGAAGCGCTAACCGAGAACTGTAGGCAGAAGGAGAGGTGGGCAGGGTTTGTGGTCTCTCAAACCAACGGGGAGGTCCCCGGGCTTGAGTTTCTTGTGAATTTGCACTTGTCTCTTCTCTGTAAACCACACGTATGTACGTGACATGTGAATTACAGCTGGGCTCTGGAAAGTGATCCGCCACCCTCGACATGGCGGATTGGTTGCTCTCTTGACGTGCCTTCCAGCTGGGCTGATTTACAGCCTGCTGACAGACATTCTATGTAGAGCAGCATTGAGTTGAGAGGTCGGTTTCCCTTCCAACGTTCAGAGAACAGCCAATGCGTCAAACTTACGTTGATAAGCAGGTGCGTCAACCAACTACATCCGTGAACACAGACAAATTGGGGCCGAAAACGTGAATAGGAGTTCCATTGAAAGTGAACTGATCATTAAAATAGGGCGGCATCGCTCGAGAGTAAACCTGTCATTAAAGCTCTTGTTTTAGTCACAAAACTAAATCTGGAAGCAAATCACTGTCTGACGGCGGGTGTTATACTGTACACTTTTTGACCTGCCAATTAAAACTCTATGCAAAATTGCACACATACTTAACCACTGTTTTTTGCTTGGGAACAAAACAATGGAGTTTGTGAAACTGATGCCAGCGATTTCCTTAAATGAATTCTTTAAATGCTGAATAAAGATAAGAAAACCAAAGCATTGTTCAAATTTGTGTACTTAATGTCTTCTGCACGTTATGCCAAATCTGCTCTATAACAGACTTCAAAAACACTTGGGTTGAGACACACCTTGCAATTATCTTGTCGCAACATCTCACTCGGAACAAATCTCCGTTCCTGTGTGCGGACACAAACGTGATTTGGCAAGTGCACTTTTTTCTTTTTTAAGAAAATGTTTAAGTGAGAGGTTTTTGAATGGAGCGCACAAGTATGAAACATGCCTTAATAGACCAACACATCAGCTGTCACTCTCTCAACTACCGTGCTCTCAATTTAATATCATCACGACATGTGAAGAAGAAAAGATTTGACGCTGATCTGAAACAGCAGACTGTTGCGACTGACAGCATATTATGGAAATGCAATTGTGACGCTGCGTATAGTTAACATACGGCCAATAGTGTCATCTCTGATGAGGTATTTAGCGTTTCTTTGTCTAAAATCTCTCTCTTTAGTGCCCATAGCCGTGTCTGTACAAAGTCATTATCTTATTGCACTGGCAGCAGGGTGCCAACCAAAGCCTGGGTTAAAAAGTCTGTCAGTGGCATGTAAGCGGAGCAGATCAGACTCAGTAGGAACACACACACACACAGCGGACAAATAATTCCCATAATCACAGATTAATACTGACAGATAATCCCACTGACAGAGAGGTCAGTATTCACAAACCAGCAAACCCTGACAGACTTCCTCACACACACATGTCTAACACATTTCAGAAGATCAGATGGTGATCGGATAGTATGAAGCGGGAACAGATATTTATGTAGCCTACAGTACTGATTCTATCTTTCTTTCGTCACTGATGAATAAGTGTGAGCATATAGTTGAGGAATTGTACGAATACATGTCCAGGTCAAATGTTACCTTTAAATAAGAAAACATCACATTTTACATAGAGAAAATGAAGCCTATTTTTAATTGGCCGCTTTATAATATTATTGTAATGACAGTTAAGCACTTTTACCCCAAAGTCTCATTACGGTTTTATTTGTACATTTCTTTTTGTAATTTAATTATTCTCAGTAGTGACGATACAATACACTTTGCATTACAGTAATGAGGCTTCGTTTTCTTTGTGAATTAAATAGTTCCTATTTTGTTTATTTCTTAATCTTGATATGGTGTACAATATGACCCAAACCTATTCTTCAGTTTCTTCATTCTTTCACGTGTGCTTGTTTTTCCCCATTGCCAAATTTCTCTTAAGTGTGCAGTGTCAATTGTTTTGGAGGATCTATTGACAGAAATGCAATTTAATATACATAACTGTCTTCAGAGGTGTATAAAGACCTTATACAATGAAGCATTATGTTTTTATTACTTTAGAATGAGCTATTTCCATCTACATACGCCATGGGTCCCCTATACATGGAATTTGCCATGTTGTTTCAACAGTAGCCCTAAACAGACAAATGGCTCTACAGAGCGTTTTGTAGATATTTTATCTAGATGCCGCTAAATTTCATACAATGGACCTTTAAGTACAAACATAATTTACATAGTTTTATATCACTATAACTGTTTTAAAGTAACATTAACAAGAGCTTAGACTATATCCACTGTTTAAACTTACAAGTACCTTCTGGCATTTATTAATTTTACAGGTGCTTAACAATCTTCTTTACGAGAGACCTGTAAAAAGTATTTCTGGATGCAAGTGGCTGACTTTTGGCCATCCTCACAGCCAGGTGTCAACTGCATTGTATATCACAGAGACAGCAAAACAAGACGGATCCATCCTGCAGGCAGCGACTGCCTCTCCGCGGCCCACTGATTGTGCATTGATCGTGTAATGTGGGTGTGTCGGTCTGTGGGTGAGCCAGACGCTCAACTCCGGCGCGTGGTGTCGGGTGGCCGCCCCTCTGTCGCCATCCTGCCTGTCACTGGGTTTTTCGCTGGGCCTGCACTTTATCCCTGACCCACCCAACATATATCCTCTGTGTGTCTTTTTCTTTTTGCTGGTTCTGTGTGTGTGTGTGTGTGTGTGTGTTTGTGTGATGGAGACAGATAAAGAGAGAAAGAGCGAAGAAGAGTGCGTAGCATCGAGGAGGACTGAAAATGAGAGGGATGGAACAGAGCAGGTTTATGAGACTGAGCTCTGCCACTGTCGTCTCTGTGTCTGGGGCAGCAGACGCCCTTATGATTGAGGTAAGATGGATGCCCCTATGATGCACAGAGAGAGAGGAAGTCTGAGTCATTTCTGCTTCCAGCCATTTCTTTATCATCTGCTGCTCTAAATGAATCCGCTGCTATAGAGTCAACTGTTTCTTTAGGCAGTAAATCTTTACCATCAATTAACCAAAGGTCAAAAACCTCTAATCTAAACATTCACTGTAACTGTGTAAATATAGTAATACTGCAACGCAATAGCAGGAACACACACAAGAAAAACCTTTTTGGAGGACCCAAGGTGTCCCACAGTAACCACGGTTCAAACATCCAGTTTATCTTCATTCCAAACAGCGAGCCGTGTCAGGCCTTTCTCAAATGAAGTACACTCACACACCTCAAGCCCACAGATTGCCAACCATCTATCTCTGTTTGGCTGATGCCCATCCGCAGTTCACTTTGACAAATGTACAAGAACAGGACACTCAGCTTTGGCTGAGAAGGTCAGGATTTCAAACAGAGCTGATTACAAAGCGATGCTGCTTTGCTGATGGATGACTGTTGGAAAGTGAACTATGGTGCTTTATCAATGAATTACGCGGAGGCGGTTGTGGCATGCTGGGAGCACGCGTGTCAAACGGGCGAAGAAGACAGCCTTGCAAAGTTATCGCCTCATGATGTCTTAAGGAGATGGGTGAGTGTCGGACAAAGGAATGTGAACGGATGCTAATGCATGGCCGTGCGCTGCGATCGTATAATGCCATAATTAAAAGATTTCCTGTCATGTCGCTGAATGAGAAATGTGTATTCATTACAAGCAGAGTGGCTCTCTGGGTTTAATAGCGATGATGAGTGAGGAGACACGGCGCGTAAAGAACTGGACATAGAGGCCTCACCTGCGGACTTCGGGGTGAACTTGTCGCGGTTGGCCGCGCACACGGCCAGGAGCCGATAGCCGAGGTCCAAGTCGAAACCCTGCTGTGCTGCAACCCGGCTTACAACCTGTGGGGACAGAGCAGGTGTGTATTAAAATGAGTCTTTGTGTACTTGTTTCTGCACGTGTTTGTGTCTATTATTGAAATCAGTGCGACTGCACACAGTTCTCCCGCTAAGGAAAAACAAGCTTGAAATGCTCTAAACTCACTCTTTAGCATTAAGGATATTTAATATTTCAATAGTCTACATGAGCTATATGCAATTAAGCTTCCTTGAAAATATAACCCAGACTCCCACGAGAGACACGAGAACCAGCGGCATGTGCACATCACTCAGTTCTAGCCCCCCTCCCTGCTTGTACACCAAATATCTCTCCAAAAACTACTCATAAAAGAGCAATTTTCCTTTTTTAGTGCAATCATGTGAAATATTTATACAAGTGCATGAATAATGTATTAGCAGATGAAACAGCCACCTCCAGTGATGCAGAACAGGGTTAAGGCTGTGTTGATATTTGCGGGGCGCGACTGATGAGTTTTCCCCAGAGATCTTCGCGACTGGGGCGCAGGCATCTCTGTTTGTTCTCTGAATGCCCTGATCCACAGAGACCACAGCCCACACTTGCCCCATTGAACTCAAAACTCCGGCTTATGTCAAAGCATCTCGTGACTTTCGTGGAAAACTCAGAAGCGTGTAAATAAAACCCTAAAGCTATTAGACAAAGGTGGTGACAATGCTACTACACAGATTACAAAACCAACGCTGTAGTGTTTGAATCTGACTTCCGAGCAGGTCATATATGTTTTGTAAGCTGAAGCCATATAACCGAAATTAATTTAAATGAATTATTATTATCAAAATAAATGTTTTATTAATTCATTAAAGCAAGTTTTGTGATTTTAGTAGCATAAACCTTTTAATAAATAGCTACAGTATAGACCACTTCATAGGACGTAAACAACGGCGGTCTTACTGTGTGTTCACATAGAGCGCGAATGAGGCGTCAAAAACGCGCTATTCGCGAGTAGTTTGACGCTTGAACATTTTGTGTTTACTCGCTTCATTCGCGTCATTCGCGCTATTCGCGTGTGAAATTCGCGTCATTTGCGCTATTCGCGTCATTCGCGAGTGAAATTCGCTTCACGAAATTGTTTTTACAATTTACCGGATTCTCCGACCTCCGCACTCACTTTCTTCCAAGCAAGATCCTTTTTATTCCTATTTTTTGAACACGTATCATATAGCTCCGGGTGTCCACACACTGAGATGAGCTTGTCTTTTATTTCTGCCTCTGCTCGCTACGTCGTCTACGTCACTACTCGAGCAGGCGCCTGATTGGTTAACGCGGCGCGAATTTTCGCCAAAGTTCAGATTTTTCAACTCGCGCGATTCGCGTCATTCGCGTCATTCGCGCCACATCATTCGCGCCACCTCATTCGCGCCACCTCATTCGCGCTATTCGCGCCGCACGCGTGTCTATCGCGTCTTTGCATTGACTTAACATGTAAAACACTCGCGCTTGACGCCTCATTCGCGCTCGGTGTGAACACACAGTAAGAAGACCTTCGGTTTTCAAACATTACACAAACATTTGAACAAAATACAATCAATAAAACATTTATAACAATCAAAATGTTAAACGGTTATCTTTAAGATTTCATTATATGTGTAAGACTAAAAGTGCTTTTGGACCAGTGTTTACATCTTGCCAAGTGGTCTGTAATTAAATGTATTACCCGGCTCATTGGAATGCTTGATTCTGATTGGCCAGTCACAACATTTGCAGGTTCGTTATTCCCAAATAACAACCGCTCAAAACTAATAACACACGGCAACCAGTTTTTTGACCATGTTTTTTAATAACATACTGTATATGACAATATTTTGACAAATTATTAAACCAAATTGCCTGTTTGAATGCCGTTCCTTACCTTAGAACCGAAAGTAAACAGCTTTTTCCTCACGGAAGGTCTGCATTCGGTAAAAATGAGCCAATAAAATATTTCATGTCCAGTTTTTTCTCAACGGCCTGTCTGCAATTTAGAATATAGTCCTAATGTCTTTTGAATTGTATTATATATCTGCACCAAAGTTGGTATGCGTCATTGAATTACAAGGACATACACGTGAAGTTTCAAGACAGCATTAACCCTAGCGTTCATGAGATATGACGGTTTTTAAATAATTTCTTTTAACTCTTGAAAGTTTGTCTGAAATTCGTTTCAAACATTATTCCTCCTAGTCCGTGCCGATTCCATTGATGCCTTGTTAGTAATTTTCTAACATTCGGTTCATTACTTGAAAGTATGGAGTGAAAACAGTATCTTAACCTCAAACAAATGCACGTAAAAGATCTACATTCACACACTGTAATTCACAAATGCAAGTTTTCACTCCATAGTAAAGCTCGGAAAAACGTTTCTGTTGCTGCTTATTTGACAAAAGTGGTCTATTTTCTTCAAAGCTCCGCTTGTATGATCTTTGGACCGTGCCACACAGAAGTGTCCGAACTGATTTTTTATTTTTGGGGTGATATTTTGAGAATTACTTATTCAAAGTTGACTGTGCTTGTGACATTGTATCTTTCTCATATTAAACTATTCTGACCATATGTAACGCGTTCTGCATTACTTGACAAAAACTATATTCTTGCCTTCATTCCTACTTATGCTATCTGTTTTTCAAATACATCGTTTTTCTGTTATTTTTGCTCTAAGCTCTCATTTCAGCCCGTTCGGGGATGGGCCCATTTAATGTTAGAAGCTCTGAAAGCTACCCTCGGGTTCCTCGGCACGACCCCCCACACCTCGGGGGTCAGCTGTGGCCTAATGTAACAAAAAAAAAACGACTTGTAAGTCGCTTTAGATAAAAGCGTCTGCCAAATGAATAAATGTAAATGATAAACCGCAATCCTCCAAATGGTCCAAGAGGTTGTGGGTTCGAATCTCGTGTTGGAAATTTCTATAGTATTATAGTTGGTATTAAGGGTAATAGATTTATTAAAAGAGAATTTTCTGAAACATGTTTGCTACATTCTGTTTCTAATCATCTATCATTTTCACTATTTATTATTTTATTGTCCAAAGGACATCATCAAATATGGCATGAGAGAGGCATTTAACATACGTTGTAATATTTGTTGCTCTAAAATCTCTCCAGTGCCGCATGATCTTTAATGATTCGTGTATCACGCTGCTGCAGCTGTGCCCTGCATTTATCCACAAGCTAACCTTTCTAAATTCTTAACACTCAGTACCTGCCGCTCAATTTATGCTCCACACAGGGTGCAAAACTAACTCCTTTTAATCATAAACTGTCACACATCTGCTACCAAAGCGGCACAACAAAAGCGACAAATTAAACCTGCGCCGGCAGACCTCATTCCTGGTTTAATGGACGAATAATGTTCTGATGGCTTAACAGGATTTTTGTACCAGATGAACAGCATCTCTAAAAAAGAAAATGTAGAGATATTTTTGTCCTCTACTTTTTGGATTTTGGACAGGCGGCATTTGCTGTGCTTCTGCCAAACTTTAATTTCCCTTCTGCAGCTGCGCTTGCCAAATGCAGGAGCCAGGCAGGCTGCCATGAGGGCTGGTATAGATTCCACCGGCGTTCAGAAACGCACCCTCTCATAAGCCTTTTCTGCCTAATCTCTTTTCTCAAACATGGGCCCGAAATATTAAGTGATTCAACAGAAAAGTTTGGGTCACTGAACCACACAGATCTACTCTTTTACGTTTTTGCTGCAGGGCTGAGGACGCGGGAACAGTGGCATGCAATCCATGAGAAACAAACCAATGACCCGTTTATTTCTCTCCACAGCGAAAGAGAGAGCCGACCAATGCGGATAAACAGGGACTGAAAAGAAAAGACAGTGGGACGGCGGAGATAGTTGTCATCAGTAAAGCTACTGACAGTTTGGAGATGTCATTTATCATTTGGCTGAGTGCTGATACTGTGACGCACAGAGACAATGGCAAACTCTGTATCTGCCGAGAACGGAGAGCTACCTGCTGCCTGAAGGGAAATATGTACGAGGTGCCCACATCTGTCAGCTGACATTCTTTTGATTACGATATCCAGAACACACCCACTTCACATCCTTCAGTCAGAATGCATGAGGTGTGGAAACGGTAAAAAGGGATCGACACACACATGATTTAGTAAATCTAGAGGGTTTCTGCACCAAGGGGTGGCCAGATGAACATTCTGGGGGACCAAATGAGTATTTTCTTGCTAGACAGTCACGTTTCTCTTCTAATGCATATAGACAGTACAGCTTTCACTGATGCATTTGGAGGAAGTTCTCATGCTACGCAGTTTCTTCATGTACATAATATAGCTCAATAGGTAACAAAGAGAGATTTAATCTCAAGGTTTATTTACAGAACAACAATTACTTTGTTGACATTTATTTCAATAGCTCTAACTCATGGATTCATCGAGAACATTTAATTCTAGAGGTCTAGCCAGAATGCTGGAATAAAAGACATCCAGTGGATATCAATTAGCAAAGGTATATATATATAAAATATATATATAAAATATTATTATATTTCTGCAGATGATCGGTGTGGTTATGAAAGAGAAGAAACTGACAGAGAGAGAGAGAGACGGGTGGGCAGAGGGACACATGAAGCGTGACTGTTGCTTTAACCTTCGTCAATGGCCCCTGACATGAGGACAAGATTTAAGCAGCTGCTCTTACCGTCAAACATCCCATCAGGCTTTGCTCAAAGGGCCGCTGGAAGGCTCGTGGGTCACCGCACCAGTCCAGTAGCTCTGTGGCCGCCGTCTGGAAATTGGCAGGATTCTGTAAGTGCTGTTTGAAGAGAACAAATCAAAAAAGGTTGCATAGTTATCATTGATGTAAAACAGACAAAACCTTTGTATATTACATATACAGTAACGTAACGTGTATTCGAATTTGAAGCAAAATATGTACAAATCCAAACACCATTTTGGTCACTGTAATGTATATTTTATTCATACCACCAGCATTTTAAGGGTGCGTCTGACAAAAAAGCCACCGGGTAACCCAAGGCCTCCTGGTCTGAACGCAGCTGTGCATTCTGGGCCAGATTCACCCTCCTGACAAAGACCTCAGTGTGCTTCAAGGCCTCCTCACAACACAGCAGCACCTCCTAATCCAGACTCTTCATCATCTTTTGTCCTTTAAGATGTAACAGATCTGCACCTCTGAAAGCAATAGTCAAGCAGGCTGGCCAATAAGGCGCACACAAGAGGGGGTGCTTTGTGGCAAAATTGAATGAAGAGGCTTATTCTTTTTTTATTTATTGAGCGAGGTTGTTTATCCTCCCTTCAGGATCAACCCCCCCACCCCACACACGAAATCTCTACCAACTGGTGGCGCACAAGACACGACAAGAAATGTTAACAAACAGGCAATCTGTGCATAAACACTTTATCCCTGTTTGGCTGCAACAGAAAAGGAGACTGCACACTTTGAAGACCATTATATTCCGACGGACAGACACCTCCTCTTCCGCGCTCGCAGCGAGGAAGCACCATTGTCTTCCGAGGGCGGCAGAGGTCGCCATTTGAATGGGTCGCTTTGGTGTGTGTGTGTTGACAAAGAGCTCATCTGACAAAGAGCCAATGTCTACTGCTGCAGAACCCTGCTGAGTAAATCCTGCACAGCGTAAGGAATATGTGGGCAGTGAACATTCCCCCTTTGCCACAAAAGGCTGGTCGAAAAAAATCTCCATTTTGAGGGAGCCAATTCTTTGTTAAAGCGTACATTCTGATTTTCATCCTGACCACACGATTATCAGGAATGTGGGATGGAAACAGGGGTGTTCAGGAGGTATGAAACGCATGCCGTTGTGATGGTGGGCAGTCAGTGTCAGCAAAGCTAACTTTATACTGGACAGAACACAGGTTTTAGCTCTCGACCTTTCTAATGCAAGACACACCAGGTCTCCGGACAGGCCTCCTCCATCGCAAACCAATTCTGTGTTCTCTGGACCAGGACTGATCATCTACACACATAACAAACAACATTTCTCACTCTTTTTGAGAGGGTTAAGTGCCTTGCTCATTTCATTTATTCACTCTCAAGTTGTTCCAACACTATATATTTATTTTTGTTCTGTTGAACACAGAGAGAGATATTTTGAAGAATGTGAAAAACCAAACAGTTCTGGACCACCATTGACAACCATAGTAGTTTTTTCCTCTACCATGGATGTCAATAGTGCCCAAGAACTATTTGGTTACAAATACCTCCAAATATCCTTCTTTGGCAGATTTTATATAGTTTTGTAACATATTGAAAGAGATAAAATTATAAGAGAATTTTCATTTTTGGGTAAACTTTCCCTTTAAGTAATTGAAACTTAAATTAAGCTCTTTAATCTTGAAATAATTTGAAGGGAAAGTGTACCCAAAAATAAAACTTCTGTCACCATTTACTCACCTTCAGATTGTTCCAAACCTGTATACATTTCTTTGTTCTGATGAACACAGAGAAAGTTATTTCGAAGAATGTCAGTAACCAAACAGATCTCGTTCCCCATTTACGGTCTTAGTAGGTCAATGGGAGGTGAGATCAGCTTGGTTCTTGACATTCTTCGAAATATCTTCTTTTGTGTTTGGCAGAACAAAGAAATGTATACAGGTTTTAAAACAGTAAATGACGACGGAATTTTCATTTTTGTTTGAACTATATTCATTTAACTACATTCAGCATGCTAAAATACAAGAAAAAAACAGGTAAGGTCTTGAAATATTCAGGGTAATTCCTCTCAGCAGCTAATCTATGAGAAGAAATCCCTGAACATGAGCTCATTTCATCAGTTCTACACGGGACATGAACCATGAACAAACGCCTCCTCCAGCATCAGAATACTAGTCAACATCAGCGCACATTTGTATTCACGTTCCATGTGAATGATAATTTCTTCTTGCTCACGATGAAAAGGAAAAGAAAGAGTTTCTAATTAAACTGGGCCACTGTTGCGTGTTTCACATATTATTTCCCATCACTAAATTCCTCATCATCATCTTGACAGGGCCGTTCCCTGTCTAGTAAATTGTCTTGATCCGCCCTAAACAACTGCTTATCTTGCACTGGAAAGTAAATAGTCTGAATAAAAAAGCTGTTTCTTTTTTGCTTCAAAAGAAGTGAGACGAAAGTGATCTAACCACTATTTACTGACACAGCGAATAAAAAATATCATTTCTGTGAGCGTGTAATCTAAATTGAAAGTGATAAAGAGGATCTGTCTCTTCGTCGTAACGAAAGCAAAACATGTTCCTATTGTGTAGACACAAAACAAATAAAGAGCATGATCACTAGCTGTCTTGGTGATACGGGACTCACGAGCCGGTCCTTTTAATGAATCGGTCAAATCACAGTCAAATGCTAATAGTTTAAATTATTCAAATGAATCATTCACTGAATCAACCAGATCAGTTACCGAATTAACATCTGACTCACTCCCTGACACGTCATCGCAAGTCTCATTCAAAGACCACATTACGTGTACTTAGACATACAGTATAATCAGTACAGTACTGTATAATTATGGCTGGCTGTTCATTTAACAACATTAAGCGAGACTTACACATCCACAGATTCTTTTTAACACAATATGACATTTAAAATGTACTAGTACGATGTTGTTTAGCATTTTACCGTAGTAAAACTTTATTCTTGAGTGGATGTATGCTATTCATCATGATGCATCAGTTTGACTTGACTTGATTGTGATGTCAGTCTTTTCCTCTCAGATAGTCTAGTATCTCATTTCGTGTGATTGACAGCTATTGGCTGCTCAGCGTGCAAGCTTTAACCGCTGGTGAGGAAGCCCGTGCTGGGAAAACAGGGGAGTTCTGTATGAGGAGCTCAGGAAATGAAAGTCAGATGGCGATGTGAGAGAGGGTGGAGAGCGTATACAAGAGAGAACATGGCCCATTTGATCGACGTTACAATTACAACACGCCGATCGGTTCGTGTGGGTGTTTGTTAGACGTGAGATTGGACATAATGTTTTACACATCTGTCATTATAACCAATTGAGTAAAGCTGAGGGAAGAATAGGCTGTGTGACAGGAGCGCGTATGAATGAGTGACGGAATGACAGGAGGAAATGGGACAGGACGGAAAGACCCGGTCTGATCGAGAGATTATCAACTTTTCACAGCTTGGATTGGAAAACGTGCTGGGGCGATAAAGTGCACTTTGTTTTGCTACAGATTTGTACCCGCTATGGTTAACCCGCCAACCTCTGTTCCACCTCAATCGCCCCCTACAAATGTAAGTCTGTTATTTCTCTGTTTAACAGGATCTTACAGTGGACGGCCCTCACCACACTTAATGCTTCGATATCAATGTAATTAATGAGCGGCAATTGATTGTGTTTTGTCTTTAGGTTTAATCGGACCCTGGCATGCAAAACAAATTTAACACATGCCATTTATAACCAATTAAACGGGCTCAGAATTTCAATGGATTCGAACGTGCTGTCGACATGATCTTATTAGCACCACGACTCGCCTAATTGAGACAGAAACAACAAAGCCAGAAATCTGTGCCGATGTGAAAAATCCAGTACTCTCTGTTCACAGATTGGCATGTAAAATGATATGAAGCTGTTGAGAGACATTCCGTGTCACACCTACACAGGGCGTTATAATTATCACAAGAATCACAAGACGTCGCCTTGGGTCACGTCTACTTGTATGTGTAAGTACAGAGGTTACTGAGGAATGAGATTTTTACTGATGGGATGCTTGTTAAACAGCCGAGGGGGACACGGGATCAGGACCTAACCGTGTTTTGCACCTTATACAAAACAAGCTTAAAAACACTAGAGGAAGTGAGAGACCCTACAGACTGGATGCTCATACAATCATTAAAATGGGTTTATGAAACAAACCTGTTTTTTCCGTACATCATTTTATTTTTTTACCGTTGTTATATCTCACCTGTTTGATGCACAGCAGCCTGTCATTGGTCTGCTGTATGTGCCTGTCCATGGAAGGAATCGAGTTCATCTTGACTGCTGCCTCCTCCTCTCTACCTGGAAGCCATTAAAGTTCTTCTCGCTGGAAAAACAGACAAGAACAGGAAAGAATGTCAGAGGCTGAGAGAAAAACGAGAGAGCACTTCAGCAGACCTGTGATCTCCTCACACGCTCAATGAAGCTCTGAAAGACAACCGGCGTTCGGATGACATTTCTGCAGAGGGTGAGAAGGAGAGCTCCTATACATCTTTCCTGCTCATGCCATCGCTGTGAAACAGAAGGTCAGGTGTAACTTGAGTTACATTCCTCCTTGAGTTTCTCACAAGTGCACACAAAACAAACTCAATAACAATGGGTTTCACATTCACAGTACGCCTGGATAAGAGCAGTGTGTGTGTTTTGGGCGGCGACATTGTGACCAATTACACTCGAATCAGCTTTGCAGTCCTCTGTTAAGCTTGAACCCCATCGGCGTGTCTATTACACGCTGTTAAAGGTATCAGGGCCTTACATTCAAGGTTATCAATTTAGCCGCCGCGGGATGATTTACAGTTGCGTCGGCCGGCAAATAAATACAGGGTGCTGTGGTCGGTGCCGTAACTCGCGACGTGGAGTACGCGGTAGGATTAACTGTTGGGAAAATGAGTGTCGGGACTATGATCTGAACAGTTTACTGCTATTACTTATAGAAATTCCTAGTGTACAAAAAGCCAGACATGCATGACCGCAGGGAGTGACAGCTAGTGTGATAGCATCTTTGCCTCTAAGGAGATAGCACTGCTCTATATGTTAAAGCGATCTGTGCATTTTAGGAAGTGATGTCGAGATAGGTATTAAAAGGCTTTCTCAAGGCTAAATAAGAAGAATGTAAGATGAGGTGACATAGGGCCAGACTTGAAGTAGACTAAAGATCTGTATTAAAATGAGGGGTGTGCAAAGACACTTATCCCACCAGACTAGAGGAGACACGAGACGAGCTGCTTATTCACCTTAAAAGTTTTTTTTAACTTGAATCTTATTCAATTCAATTCCATTTTTATTATATAGCGCTTTTCACAATTTGCATTGTGAAACAATGAAAAATCTTATGAAACAAATTAAACTTCTATTTAATTATATTATGCTGTAATAATATGTAAACACTACAAAATGTTTTGTCACAAACTGAACTGACAGGCAGTAATTGCACAAAGATGATGCTTTGTTTTCTTAACAGGTGCAGCTTTCAGTAAAGAGCTGTTGTTGTTTTCTCTATATGCTTTTTGCCTTGTGCTCATGCTAGCAGAGGTGGTGATCATATCACACTGTCAATCCTCCTTCCTCCACTGACTGAACCCGCACGGCCTTCAGAGAAACAGTTAATACAACATAAAAACACATGTTTTATGCTAACATAGTGCATATGTAAGAGACAGATGATCTATTTTTGAAGAGGTTTGCCTTAGAATGTATTTAAAACAATTTAATGTGAACTTGCAATTGCTATACTCTCTTTGTGGTACAAACCGCCGTAAACACTAGTGCGACACAGTCAAATAAATAATACAAAACGTATATAAAGAAATGAGACATATTTTGCTAAACTGAATGTTGCAATAATAGTTTTACCACGATTATTTTGTTTTCACAACTGTTGGAAGCCAAAATAAAAAATGAAAATAGATTACGATTATTTGCACAGCCCTATATAAAATATGAAATGATTTTTGTAAAACAGTAAAAATATATTATTTAAAGCATAACTTCATTTTTGAATTTGCGCCTAAAATGAAATAAATACAATAAATAATACAAAATATATAGCCTCAATCATCAAACGTGAAATCTAAAAATTACTTCAAAGTAAGATTGCTTGGGTTAACATTGCAACACCACACATCAAGCTGAAAGTTAATAAAAAGGGTTCAATCAAAATGACAACATAGCTCGCCCCTGTAGCTGCAAAGACGGTCAAAGGCCAGCAGGTGTCTCTCTCTCTCTTACACTGTCACTGCAGCACACCCACCCTGACCATCAGATCAGCTGCACCACAATAACTGCTGAGTGTTCCTTTAAGCCTTTACAAGCGCTACAAATCCTCTGCGTCAACCCACTAACAGAGAACGCTCAAACCAGCAGCTCTCCTGTCTGACCTTGTGGCTATTGATTAACTATTTCCCTCCTTACCCCCCTGTCAGTCTCACCTCCAGCTACCAGCGGTGAAAGAAGAGGGGGGTTGTGAGTCGGCTTTGTTTGGTGTGCAAACTGCAAGCTTCAAGAGTGCAATGATGACATGAAAACATCATTACAGCGGCTGGTGAACGTCCTGATCTATGACGTCAGGGAGCCGTAAAGCAGTGCCTACAGTCCTCACAGCTTGCTCACACATCCTCTCTCTCTTTCACTCACCCCTCATGCAAGAAAAACAGCAGTTATATAACACACCAACTACCTCAATGAAAACAAACTCTAAGCAGAAGCTGATAGTGGAGCTGATCCAAACGGAAAGTGTTAAGTTGGATGCTTGACCACGCTGGCAACATTACAACACTTAATTGTTCTTGCCGCATATCCTAAAAAATATTCATTTTACTGTTATCTTTGCTATTTGGAAAGCTCCCGGGATATGATATGTGTGCTCTTAGACATGTTTACACCACAAGTGTAAGAGTTTAAATGTCATAATGGCCAAAAATTACGAGATGGTTATCATTTGGACATAACCACGAAATATGATAGAAATCGATTTTACATAAGCAGGTGTTTTACATAAGAAATGTGAATATTTTAAACAAAACTCAACACCTAAGTGTAGCTATTAAATCTGAGTTCAGAGTACTTACTAAATGAAAAGTGTAGCTCACTGCATGTGTAACAAAAAACGGGACGTTTCAAGCAATTGACATACAGTTCTTGATTATTTTATGTATCATGTATCACTGCAAAATACGGTTTTGATTGATGGGTTCATAGTTTAGGAGCTCACAAAGTGCAAAAAATAAACAGACATTGACAAAATACTCTGAAACAACGGCTTTAGCATTATACATCACAGTATTTTATTTACTTGATATTGTCAACCCCAAAATGAGATATGGTTGTGATTTTCAAATATTACCGAGCAAATCAGCAGAGTACAGAACAAACTTTTTAAAAAAAGCACAAACGATAAATCCTATCAAATGAAAAGGACTAGACATAATTCATACTGTCAGAACAAAAACAAAAGCTGAGTAGTGGAGTGGAGTATAAAAATACAGTGGAAAGACATTATGTTTAATCTTTGGAAAGGTGGGGTTATGCAGAGGGCTGAGAGAGACAGAGACGCAGAAGGAAATATCTCTTCATAATCAGACACATGTCGCATGAGTGAGTTTTGCATTTCCATTCACGCTTGACTTTCTTTCCAAAGGTAGCCCTCTATAAATACCATCAGTGATCTAGATATACTTGCCATCGAGTCAAAGAACTTAATACAATTTATGGCAACTACAACCAATCATAGAAGTGGTGATGTCAACAAGCTCGTGCCATTTTTATCCACAAAACACTTCAGTAAATAAATTGTGGGCGGTCTGTGGGTGTTCCGTCTGATGCTAAGACCAGTGGGACCTGCTCGCTTTCAGCTCGGCTGATCAGAGTGCAGTCAGACTGAGATCAGATCGCCCGCAGAGGGAAAAAGAGGGAGAGTTTCTCAGCACCTGTTGATGTGACTGCCGGAGCTGAAAAACAGGGAGTCTGTCTCCTGCTCTGATCGATTCGCCACTGAAGATATACAACAACACTATCTCAAACCATTTAGAGAAGCATAAGGTAACTGTGGTAGTCACTATGGGTTTACGTGGCTGCAACAAACAAAATTACCCTGGTTATGAATTTTTAGATAGTTAAAGCTCCATCACCAATTTGTAGAATTTAAAATCTTTTATTTTAAACATGTATGACTTTCGTTTTTATGCAGAACACAAAAGAAGATATTTCGAAGAATGTTGGTAAACAATCAATATGGGACCTCATTGGCTTCCACTGTACAGATACAAAACCACAGGGACATCTCTAAATTCATATACAAGTTTTAAACGGCATTAGCGCAAAAACAAACGACAGAATGTTCACACTGGGGGAACTATCCCTATTTTTCAAGAATATTTTTCGTAGTTTATGCAATTTAACTGGTTAGTTCCACTATGTAAACGTGTCCCATAAAAAACTCACAACCTTATTTACCTTGACAAACTCTTTCAGAAGCGTGCTTGTGCTATCCTGGTAAAGGATAGTGCTTGGCTTGATATTTTCTTATCGAATGCAATAACATAAAATGCCAACCAACAATCATACTTCCCTTAATTGTTTTGTCAGCTTATTCATTATTACACATAAAACTCCAAACATATAATTAATAAAGAATGACCAACCACACAACCATTGTTCTGTTAATAAATCTGTTTGAGGAGATCAGAGCCCATTTCAGTAAGCGTGTGTGTGTTCAACAAGAAGCGGTGAGCTGGACAGCAGCCCCCGCAGACAGCACAAGGCAGCATTTGTTATGTGAATCTAGAAAGGCAGCGTAAAGGCTCTCCACTGCTCTCTATTGTCCTGACCTAAAATGTGCAGTAATCTCCCGAGCAGACTCCAGCACCCAGTGTGTGTGTGTGTGTACACTGGCCTCCTCCTGCCCCCATCTTTCCTTTTCCTCTCTTGCTCCCCCATTCCCTCCTGCCACTCAATCCACCCCTCCTCCTTCCTTCCTTCTCTCTCTCTCTCTCTGTCTCTCTCTCTCTCCGGAACCCGGACAGCACGCTCCTTTAACAGGCTGGGGAATGGATTCATTTCATCTAATGTGGTTTGGTCTGAAGCAGAGCCACTCACCCTGAGCAAGAGGCTCCCCACTGCAGTCATGTGTTTTCATACAAGCCAATCAACACGCCCGCACAGGCCCACCAAATCCCCCCCTCCGTCTCCCTCTCTCTCTCTCTCTCTTCCTCTCGCACTCTCTATTTATTTCTTTCACTCACTCTACCTTCCTCTTACTCTTAAATCGACTCCCCCTTTTCCTTTTTCTACAAGACCCCCCCCTCCGTTTTTCTTTACTCTTTACATCTGCCTCAGGCTTTCTGTTTCATTCTGGTCACAAGACACTTAGCCACCGACTCGAGTCTGCTTTTCTGTCCCTTTACCTCATCCTTCACTCTCTCGTCGTCTCCTTTCTTCCAGCTCACTTTAATTTGTTCTTTCTCTCTTTTTCTACCTGTGTCTCTCGCATTATTTGTTCAGAGCTCTGATCTGTTGGGATCCCTGCTGGAACAGAAGGTTGGTGCAGCCCATCTGTGGGCTGATTGGAGACGGGAGGGGACATGCTGCGGCGGACCACCCCCCCACCACAACCTCCTCTGAACTAACATACTATTTTAATTAGTGGTCGACTGATGCATGTTTTCTGACGGCAAATGCACATTCCTATTACTGTGTGTAAAGTGGGGTGGCCATTATAATGCATGTATATGTGATGCAGCAAATATAAAATAGAAATGTTGCATTCCTCATTCAGCATGTTTTTACAACTAAACACCAAACAGGCATCTAAAAAATACTTATATATCTGTCTATAAATACTTAAAAGATTTATCCAAATGTTGTTGTGCCAACAGATAAGGCAAAACTATGTAGCACAGCTGTTCACAACTACAGTAACTCAGTTTGTTTCTGTCACATTAGAAGCGCAAGTTATATGATCATTGCTATTTTGGTCACCTCCATCATCGCCCTCTTGTAGTTGCTGTCAGCATATAGCTAATGTTCAGTTTCGGCCACAGTCTGTGTACACAGTTGTGTAGATGTTTTTACAGGGACAGACATGAGCTAGTTCTGTTTCAACGTTATTTATATCCACAGAAATACTTCATCGTTTAACGCCGCTACCAAATGTGCAGTATTTCACAATTTCTCATACACCTCTGCAGAAGCGGAACGACCTCAGTCGGTTTGACCTTGCCCTCCAGTGCAGGCACACAGACCAAATGAAAAGCACATCACTAACTGAGGGGCGAGTATGGCCACCCTGAAAATAATGTCAACCCAGCATTTCCTATGTGCGGGGAGCAAAATGGATCCCGGCCTCGTACTGATCTGCTGCTGTGCCGCCGCACAGATAATATCCACTTTAATTTCTCACCTGAGGGGAAGTTCTCACGAGGGAGCTGCTGATGCCAGATTGGGGATGTGACGGCCATTTTTCACCCGCTCGCTGCATGTTGCCAATTCAAAATAACCTTTTCTGAAATTTTTCTTTGTAATATATATATATATATATATATATATATATATATATATATATATATATATATGAACAGGTTTATTGCTAACTGGAAAAAGTATGACATGTCTCTTTAGAGTAAATAAATTATCCAATTTAGGGAAAGTAATATTAATCTCTTTTATATTGGTAACTATTTTGAGGCACGCGCACTGTCCAAAACAGGCATGCAGTTTTGAAATCGAACGCAGCTGCTTAACTATTTGATATTCGAGAGCATTTGGCGTCTATAAATATTGAACAGCGGTACGGTGCCAGAGGACCCTACAATGGCAGGTATGTGTCACCAGATACCCCAGGAGATACCCATCATGCCACAAATACGTTTGGGGAACAGAGACGCCGTTTCTAGGACAATCTATGAACTCACTCACTGCTTTCTGCTCTCATTCCTCATGTCAGCCCTGATTCACTGCGCAGGGCGAGACCAGAGCTGTGAAAAACTCCAGCTATCTCAGATAAGAGCTTCGTGGGTCCGCATGGCACGGGCCCGTCCAGCCTGAGACGACCACAAATCACTGTGTGTGTAAATCAAGGTTTAACCCTTCACTGAAGTTCCCTCATATCAACGCGTTGCCCAGGATTACGGAGCGTACCTGTTTTTTTGGTTGCGTGTCTGGCTGTGTGAGGCTGAGCGAAAGCATGACCAGCATTCCAAACTATTTTCTCTCACCCTTCTTTGGCTCATCCTGAGATTCTCTCATTTGTCAGAGATTGCCAACTGCCAGACCTGGACGGCACTGTGTAAATAAACTGGGAAGTGTTTCTGCCTCACAGTGGGTTATAGTGGCGAGTGCAGAAAAGCAGATCAGGTCTAGTGGGACTGTTTTGGTTTCATTGGCTTTATTTCAATGAATATAATAAAAAAAGAGAAGCCAGTAATTTTGTAAACTGTTGAGATGAGTTTATTACAAACTAAACTCATCTTACCCGTAGTAAAAATGACTGCAATACACAACTTATTTCTTTTATAAAATGTGACCCTGGACCACAAAACCAGTCTAGCACGACAACATTTGTAGCAATAGCCAATAATACATTGGTTGGGTCAAAATAATATATTTTTCTTTATGCCAAAAATCATTAGGATATTAAGTGAATATCATGTTCCATGAAGATATTTCGTCTATTGCCTACCTTAAATATATAAAAACTTTATTTTTGTGGAGTGGATGCAGCAAAATCGCAAACAAAAATGGTGGAGAAGATGCCTACACGCATCGCTCACTCTTTGGGAATCTTAAGGAAAATTTGGTATCTATGTAAAGCTTAGAAATTTTCCTTTTCGATTCTTAATTTCGATTGACCCTTACGACTGGTTTTCTGTTGGCTAGGGTCACATATGACTGCAACAGAAATGAATACAAAACTAATATAGAATGTGCAGTTTTTCATCATTTTACTGTGTACAGGCTTCAAAAGTGGAGTAAGATCTGATTTATACAGCCAAAATACAAGGACATTTTATATCAACCTTTGTATTGTTTATATTTCCAGGATGTGGTTATGAACGGAATGATATGATATAAATGGTCAGTTACTCTTGAAATCAGGTTACAGTGAAACAAGACTGTGAATCATATGCACTGTTCTGATCTAAAAATAGACCCTAATGCACATCACGACAAGGCTACCGAGTATCTCTTAGGTTACAAAAGACAATTTTAAATGGACTCAGACGGCACCGTGAAAAAGTACAAGGCTTGCCATATTACATAAGAGTACAACATTTTCAGTGTCCACATATCAATTTACATTAGCTGTAATATGGCTACGCTGCACATTTACTGTTCCAATTGAGTATTTTTGTGGTATCGGTTAAGAGGACGACAAACCCCAGTCACGTATAAAAGAAAAGGTGGTCTTACAAAGACGCATAGTTTCAGCAGAGAAGGGAAACTGCACGCCAGGCTTTTCAGGGAAAAAGTCATTTTCACTCCTGCACAGTTGGTAAAAGTGAAGCTGTATTTCACATGGAGGAAGAACAGAGGTCAGGCTGAAAGAGGTGAGTTCAGCAAATCACAGCATTGGGTTTGTGGGCCATGAGTGAGAAGAGCTGACAGGCTGGTGTAAACCGAACCCTGCAAGGCAGCAGACCAGCAGCTTGGCTGTTGGTGGACTCCTCAGGGCTCCTAGTGCTGAATAGGTAAGCTGCGAAATTCCATGGCCTTCTGTTTCAGGTCTGCTGAAACATCAGCAACCTAGTATTAGCGGGCTCTGGGCTTTCTCACTCACACACCGAAAGACAGGATCTCTGCACCCCATTACAGAAGATCCAATAATAATACATTTTTGTAAAATAGGTATTGGGGCTTGACAGATATGAGGTTTTTTTGGCTGATGCTGATATTTAAGGAGAAAAATAAATGAGACCGCTGTTAACATATGTGATCCAGTCTGTCTCTTTTCTACATTACACTTTTGAATTATATTCTTGACATCTTTAATATTGACTCAGCAATGACAAAAACTGAAATCATATTAATAGTTGATATCAAACTTTGATGTTTGTTGTCTCCGAATATGATTTAGGGGTTTACACAGACTGGGTCACATAATAAAATACACAAATGTATAATTACTTTTTGCTAATGTGAAAATATCTGAAAAGGAGGATAGTGTCTATTTGTTTTTCTAACAAATGTTGTTCTAATTATTTTCTAGTAAAATAATTAGGAGTCTTTCTCCGTGTTGTTCATCAAAACAAAGAAATGTATACAGAGTTACAACAACTCGAGGGGGAGCAAATGATGACAGAATTTGTATTTTCCGGTGAACTGTGCCTTTAAGAAACACAAATCTGGTAATATAATACAATAGAAAGATAAAATTGACATCCCAAATTGTTGAAATGAACGAAAAAGATTTTCTTTGGAAACCATTCTGTATCATTTACGACACTAAATTTGCATTCAAACAAAAACTGATCACACAAAAACACATTATGAAAAAGACTTCACCGTGATTTACATATCCAGGCGTTTGAACAGCCACACTCTCGCACATCATTCATAAGTGAGTCCCAAAAAGCTCCAACATCCGACCTCCTGCTCAGCGGCTCCTGCTGTGCTCGACTTTTCTTGTGTTTTAGAAGACAAATCTAATTAGTGTGAAACTCCAATTAAATGAAAAGAAAACTACTAGAAGCAAAAGACAGTTTCCAGAAATAAAACCTGTCAATGGGGTGCAACTTTCTTACTCCGACGCTCTGTATTGGTTTAAAAAATACGGTGCTTCTGATGAACCCAGCTGAGTGCAAATACAGTGTTTTAATTATCTCACTGACTAATTAAAAAGACTGATCAATGGCACAGTGTTTCCAGCTCGTAGCTCTTACACCTGTTTGTGAGCGCTCGCTTTTTGTTGGGCTAGAGAACCCAGTAGAGCGGGTTAGAGAAGAGCAATCTCAGATGTTTGCTGCTTACAAAGCTCTTAGATTGTTCCGCTAATGGGATCAATCTGAAACAGACAGATATCAACAATGAGCACATGATCTTCTGGTCGGGCCCAATCTGTGCTGGTGGCAGTATTTTAAACCGCTATTGGTTCACATTCCCCGTATGTTAAATATTTCATACATTAAGAAACTACATATTTGATCTCCCCACATTGCTAAACAGATCTGTTTCCAACAACAGTTCTGTTGTTCAAGTTAAAGAAATTAAGTTCCCACCCTCATCTAAAAGAGGCTGCTTCTGGCATGAAGGGAAATAAGCAAATAGCAGCAGAGAGCTTTTGTCATCCGTACACGCACATGCCAGCGCAGACAGAAATGAGCATGCGAAGGGTGGCGGCTAAGTGTCAAACAATCACAAAGAAAATCAACTTGTGCATTGTCGCCCAGAGCATGCAGTCGCACACGCAGCGGGCTAGAATCAATCCGGCCGACTTCGACTCAGCCCCTGTGGATTAAGATTTAAATTGAGGCCCATCTACGCTGTCACTAAAATGGATATTGTATCCTTCATGCAGGAAGTAGGGAATTACAGCATCTCTCTCTCCTCTGTTACTGCTCTTGACAGATAAGTGCTGCAAGTGGAGCCGTGTTGCACAGCCGCTGATCTCCAAAACCTGCAGATGCACAAGTCTATGAGGGAGGCGCTCTCGCTAGGCTGTTCCTTTCAAAACCGTACATGCTGATAACTGGCTCAAATATATATCCCCAAAGACATCGTTCAAACAGCAGCGAGCTGAGAAATACCGCCATCATGGCACTCAAAAACCAAAACGCTTCCTCAACCACGCTCCCATTTTCCCCCTTACGCTCCGCGGCCAGGCGGTCTGCGTAGCTGAAAGGTCAGTGGTGGGTAATTTGTTTTTAGCTATGCAGACAAGCCTCGCAACAGACACGGGCAGGTAAACCAATTACACCCTGACATGAATAGCCGTGACAAACAGCCTCCGCACACAAGAGCTGCAGCCATTAGTGGTCACGTCACCGTCCTCCCTCTTACAGAAGAGTCCTGTCCCTGACACCCGGCCTGCCTCTGTTAGCACTTCCTCATTAGCTGACCAAGGAGATCATTAACCGAAATCTACTGTAACCTAGTTAGTAGTGTTGCCACGAAACCAGAAATGCAGAAGTCAATAACAATACCAGTAAAAGTGCATGATATCAGCTTAGTAAAGTGAAAGAGAATGTGCTTCCCTGAGAGTTAAATATAAATGATTAAACACAATTTAATTAAGAAATTGCATGTTGCATAAAATGCATAAATCAAGTATTTCTCAAATAATGAGCCTTACATTTTCACGAAAATAATGAAACAATTGAATTATTGAAATGAATTATGTTTACAGTTGTTTTCCTATTAAGTATGCAAAAATAAATTAAAAAATGGTTTGCTAAATTTCTAGTCAATATATGAATAATATGAATGACACGATAAACAGTGTTAGATTAAAAAGGCTACATTTACCCAGATCTAATATTTTAGACCAATCAGATATCAAATTGTTTATATTTAGCTGACTGCATTTACATTAGCCACACTTGAAATCCGCATGCGAACATGCACGTATATAAACGTATATAGTAATATATATTATATTAATGGAGCCATTTAAAGAAACATATCAAGTGTTGCAAGCATTATTATTGCAAGCATGTCATTAGTTGATTGACAAAAAATGTTTGTGCCATGCATACCAAATCATTTATATGTATTGGAGTATTACAGCAGACAGCTCGGAAAAAAGTCCATTTGCTATTCCAAATATGAGAACTGTAAATAGCACGACAGGATGGATTTGGTCTGGATTTGGTAGCATTAGTGAGGCAGTTTATGAAACCAACTACTGTTATTTTTCTTCTCATGTTTTTTAATAAAGCTCTTTCTTGGTCTGTGCGTGCCTGGTACCACCTCGCGAAAACAACAGCTTTCTTGGCATTCGTTAGAAATCCTCCAGAGAAAAACTCAAGCTATGCCTGGCAGCCACGGCTTTATTGATGCAAGCAATTTCAGCCGCATGTTTGCAAAACAGCATGTCGTCATCGCTGCTGTTAATCAAACACACACCCTCATCTACCCCCACCTCACGCCCGCATACCGTCGCTCGCTCGTGTGCTCCGGGGCTGCCATTTGACTTGAGGCACTAAACACTGCAAAGAGATTCTAAGTATCCATGTTAAATCTGTTACCTTGCATTCTGGTGCCTCACCCCCCCCCCCCCACACACACACATACCAATCCTCCTTGAAATTAATTACATGAGTGAACAGCACTTTTACATTCACTAACTGGCCATTTCTGTAGTCGGGCTCGGGAGGGCTCTCCTCTACTCCATTCACTGGCCCTGAAGCAGCCCTCTGCCTCCCCTGCCAGTTACTATGGCAACAATGTTCTTTCAGCACTTGCAAAATAATGAAGACAATGTGTTTTCCATTTAGATTAGTTTTTGGCGCGGTGGTGGTACAGAGTGTCCATCTTAGCACCTCTTTCACGGCTGATACGATGCAATAAAAATGGCTCTCCGGGTCTCAAATGCAGGTTTACCACTCCTATCATTCGGATAGCTGGTGTGCGATACTGCCATTTTTAAGACGCTCCTTTCATCTGTTAACATAACACTTTAATTACTTGCTATGGGAGTGAAAGATTAATTTAGCATAAAAGGAACAAAGGGAAAAGACCACCATATGGTTACTTTTAGCTACTGTATGATAAAGACTGAGTAATATAAATATTTTGCAGTCAAGAAAATCGAATGGGTTAACAGACTCCTTAACACAACAGAGCTGCCAAATTAAGCGCAAAGATCTATTTTTCTGTCTATGCTAAAAGGAAAAGTAGCAAACGATACACTGCAAAAAGTCAAATAGAAATAAGCCATAACATTTTTTAAATGTTTTAGAAAGCCAACGAAACGCTACATAAACCTTTCACTTTAGAGCCCCTCTGTGATAATATACTTTTAATAGAAGTATGCACCAAAAACAATTCAGTGTTTTTTTTAAAACGCTCTCATCATCCACATATCAAAACTTGGTTCAACTGAGGAGTACAGATGGGCACCGAAAGGAATTTAATGATTCTGGTTCCAGTTTACTTCAAACTAAAGGTTTTCAACAATTACGTTAATGAATCTTTTAGTACTTTCAGAATAATTGGTCCCTAACAGACCCTAACTATATAAAAACAACACAAAATGTTAGCATATTTGATGTTTACTGTATTGTTATTATTATTGCTCTTAGCAAAAGTCAAAAATGTATTGTTGAATGTATCTTGAATGCAGATGATTTTTGCATTAGCGGATAAATGCAGACATTTTAGAACAATTAACAGAATTAGGCCCAATCCCATTTCTACCCCGTACCCCTACACTTTCCCTTCTGTTAAGCGAGTTCACATGAAGTGGTCGGAATGTCTCGATTCTCTTTTGATTGGAGGGGTAAGGGACATATAGCCCTTCAAAGGAAGATTTTTCAGGACCTCACTTCAAACAAAGGGGTATGGAACTGCTTATGTGAGAAGAATGTAAGCATTTATTCAGGCTTTAATAAGGATTTAAACAACAAAAAATCATCTTGTTTATATAAAAATGTATGTTGTGTATACGTTTGTAGAATTTGGATTGGGCCTTAATGTCCAAAAGTCACTTTCACACCACGTTTTTTTTGTAAAACCAGTTCTGAATAAGAACGATATCCAATGACACACAGTTTTCATAAACATTCACACCCTTGTAGGGACAGCAGTTAGCATTACTGCCATAAAATCAAAACAACTTTCTTGGAAAATCCTTCTTCTGAAAAGTGCCTTGGGCAGATCCAGCCGAAAGCCACTGCTGTGGATGGAAACAGCTCGGAGTGTTTACAATGGAAATAGTGAGTCTGGGACATTTTCTTCAAGTCCCCTTTTCCACTGTTTATAGAAAAAGGAGAGGAACAACACTTCCTGAGAGGAAAGCCAGCTTTCCAAACCTGAATCAAAGTCAAAATCATGCGATCTGTGTTTTCCGCTCACTGGTCAATGAATACACGACAATGCGCTTGTACATATAAATACCAAACCCATCATCTATAGATTGTAAAGATAGCGTTTTCAGTCTAAAGGTGGAAATCCAAAAAGATCCTCCGCACTAATAGATCTGTGTCACGCACGAGCCGCAGGATTTATGACTTTGCAGCAACAGTTTATCCATAAAAAGTGCTGTAATGGATGGTTTTAGATCTCTAGCATGCAGTAATCGAGTTGCGTATAGCCCGTTTCTGTTGTTTCTCACGGAGTCTCTGGCACAATTTAAATAGAAATGCACGGAAGGCCAGTCTAGCCTTTAATTACATCGAGATAAGACGATTAAACCAGCAGAACTTCAAAAGTGCTCCTAATACATAATGTATAATATTGTATGTAAATATGTACATACACACAGGCACTTACACATATTTAGCTATCTATTTATTCAATTAACCGACATTATTATAAACCACCTAATTGTAGGGGACTCATTATGACGGGTTTGAATTGTATTGTACAAGCAAGAACACCACGCTGAACTTTGCCAGCGGATGTCATCCTCACCAGCCAACATCATCTGACATGTTCTGTTTGACTGTACATACTTAATAAAGGTCTGTTTGATCCCGCAAGAGTGAGGATGTAGCTGTAAACACCATTTATTTGCTTTGATGACGCAGTTTAGCATCAAAGCGTCCACCGATGTCTGAAATGCATGCCACAAATCTCTCGCTAGGCTATGACACATGCGTGGTCGACGCCGAAGCACGGATGGTCTTTGTATCGTCTCAGCCTTCATCTACGAACCTGCTCTAACACATAGATGCACTCTGCCACCTGCAGAACCAGCCAGATTGTAATGGAGATCCAACGTCTGTTTGAGATATTGAGGTTCAGCATTCCAACAGCTAAGAGGACCGGTGGAGACGTTATTTACTGATCACATCACAAAGGAGAGGGCCCCTGAAGAGGCGAAGGAGAGGAGGAGTCTGGAGATATTGCAAACAGCAAGCAATTATAAGCGATCGAAAGCGAAGCCGGCTAATTGGCTCGCTCAGCTCAATACACAGCATGTATATTTAATGAGCCACGAGTGCTCATCTGATCCCCCCCAAAAATCACAAGGGAAACAACGGTCAATTTCACATGCAGTAAATAATCATTTAGGACGAGTTGTTGCTTATGTTTAATTTTGCGACGATCGAGCGTTTCGCGCTGGCTTTGGTTTTTTTTAAGTATTTGAGTTTGGATTTCTCTGCGAGTTTACACAGTGATAGTTTACACAAAAATAAAAATTCTGTCATCATTTACCCACCATCTTGTCATTTCAATCCTGTATAACTTTCCTTCTTCCGCAGGACACAAAACTTTCAATTGCATTGGAAAAAATGTATGTGGAAAAACGAAAGGTTTGAAATGACAAGACGGTGAGTACATTTATCACAAAATGTTGGGTTGAACTATCAATCTTAAGGAATAGTTGACCCCCTCAAAGATTCTGTCCAATATTAAGCTTCATGGTGTTCAAAACCTGTATATAACTCTTTGTTCCGTGGAACACAAAGATATGAGAAACGTTTCGGTGGTTTTGTGTCCATACAATGAAAGTCAATGGGTGCCAATGTTGTTTGGTTACCAACGTTTTTCAAATTATATGAATGGTTAAGAATGACACGATGGAGAATAAATTACAGTATTTTCATTTTCGGGTGAACTATCCCTTTAAAGTGAGCCACACTACGCACAGGGCCCCACTAAGCACCCAATTATGTGTTCGGTGACCTCAAAAGAAGGTGTCACTAACTCTAGTCTTAACAGCTTTGGCTCTCTAATACTAAAGAACGGGGCAAAGGGCCGACTAGTGTTAAGTGCTAAAGGAACCTACATCTATTTTAACTTTGATACATGCTCTCGGCTCGATTGGAAAGAACTAGCATTAAACACCTCCTGCACGAGTGTAAAGAGAGTCCAAGGTTCAGCTGTAAAATGGACACTGTCAGAAAGACCGTTGATGTTAAAAGGTCCATTGTTCTGCACGACGAGCCTGGCGGAGAATGTGTAAAGAGAGGAGCAGGGAGACAGTTGAGAAAAAGGCAGGTGGAGAGTTTGATTAATGTGGCCCTGGCTGCTGCCACATGCTGCCTGGGACAGGCTGGTGGGAGACCCCCACAGCGCAAACTGCCAGCCCACACAGAGACCACCAGGTGAGCCCCATTCATCATGGCCCATCCAGCATGGCCAGCCCATCGGCCCTACCCCAACCCAACCTGCCCAGGCTGGGACCACCGCAAGGACTCAAAAACGTTCCAGATAGGGCATCTGCTCACAAAGAGATCACGTATCAGAGTGCGTTTGTGTGTCGGGGAGAAAGAAAAAAGCTTCATCCTCCCTTGCTCCTGCGAAAGATTATCCCGCTGGGCGGATCACATGTGTCTGTGGTGGGGCTGGGAGTGGAGCAGGGCGGTTTCTGGAGAAGCACAGGCTGGCGTCCAAACCAAACCGGAGAGGTTGAGCCTGGCCAAGTCTGGCAGAGCGAACTCTCATTAAGATGCTGTAGCCTCAAGATGAACAGCACTGACTGATGTCATGGGGTCTGCGCTGCCATAAGGTCACACGGCGGCCCACGCCAGATCATTTACATGAGTGCAACAAAGACTCGTGGGGGCCGAATCTAGAGAGTGAGAAATGAAGCGTACATGACAGAAAGGTGAATAAAGATTAAATGGCATCCATTAGAGTGGTTTTCGAGAATAAATTCTTCAAGCTCAACATCACCGCCAGCTATGTTATGTCTGCTATATTCTAATGAGCTCTCTCGTGAATCTAATCGATGAATTAGCCAAATAGCTATTGACAGTCAGGCCTCAACAACAATATAATACACAGGTGCATTTAGCCGCATTAATTGGTTTACTGAACAGATCAATCCATTTTCTCTATAGTATCTGAATAACAGGAGCGCCACTGACAACATGAGTAAAAAGGAAGGGCATTTATTGCGATTTTTCGTACCGTTTAACAATGCGCACTGATCATAGGCAGGTGTGCATCTGTTCGGTGCCAGCAATGATGCTGGTGAACCAGGAGTGGTGGCTCTGTCAAGGTCCTCAACGCTCTGTGCAAACACAAAGGCTCACCCTGAGCTGCTAAAAGCTGTTGACTGCCAGCCAAATACCAGACACAAAAACTGAGGGAAAACCATCTGGATTACCTAAATGAATTCTATTTTATGTTGGTAGACAGACTGGGACAGTAACGCCAGATCTAATCCTTTTTATAATCTGTATCAAACGCTGAGTGCGGAAAAAAGGGAAAAAATGGGAACACTTGCATAACAGGAAGGAAGCCTGATTTTATCTTTGGACTGGACAACTCTGGATAGCCCATTTCAAACAAACTGAGCTGTAATGCACGCACTGCCTTTATATTAAAACATTTACACTCCTTAACCACAATAATTTTCATTACAAATTAATATCAAATGACTTTAATATCGCTTTACACCTATTCAAGGCAGTGAAGGAAAATGTCAAACAATAGAACAATTATGTTGTGTTAGGCTCTCTTACAACAGAGTTTATAAAGCACAATGGCAAAAAATATTAATTTAATATAATTAGGGCTGACAAATGATTTATTGCGATTAATCACATCCAGATTATCCAGTTTTTTTGTCTACATAATATATGTCTTTGCATGTGTACTTTACATACAGTATTACTTTAGTATTTATAAACACAAAAACATACACATACACGTATATATATATATAGGAAATAGTTGAATTTGTGTACATTTACTAATAATTGAAATTATAAATAAACATTTATAAATAAATTATTGTATATTTTACTTATATGCATACATTTATGTGTATGTGTTTATGAATAAAACATGTATATGAACAGCAGAGAGACTTTTATTCTGGATGCGATTAATCGTGATTAATTGTTTGACATCCCTAAAGATAATATGTTTTTTTGGGGGTTCATTAGATTCTAGTACAAATATCCAGATACAAGATTATTTGAAAGGGAAATGCTGTAAGATATAAATACCTTTTGTGAGAATGTCTAAAATTATGCTTAATTTAGTCAACAGACTACATTTGTTTAGATTTATCATTAGACAAAATGAATAAAACAAATAAATGGCTAATGCTGTAGTAAAATAATATACAGCCCTGCAACAAGTCCAAATACTGTATCATTAAATTTAGCTTTGAGTAGATTGCATCTTGTTTTCGGGAGGGTTTAATATTTTTTAAAGGGCTGGGGAGTAACGGAATACATGCAACTTAGTTACAAAAAGTGACTGTTATTCATTAAAGTTACTTTAGAAATGGTGGTAATCAAATAAATCAAATACAGTTACGTCCATAAAGTATTTTAGATTACGAAATTGTGACATCTCGCAATTGTGAGTTTTTCATGCAATTCTGATTTCATAACTTGCAACAGTTTAAATCTTGCAATTCTGAAAAAATACTTGTTTTAATTTTATTTAGTGGTGGAAACAAGTTTCCATGTTACACAACACATTCAGAGAAGCGGGGTGAAAATGTTTAAAAAGGATGATGTGTAAAGATCTTTTATTTTGTTTAAAGATGATCCTTTTTCATTTAGTACCACCCTTCACATACAATTCAGCTTCCAATTCAAAAAAGTTTACACCCCAGCACATAATGCATGGTTTCCGTCTTGAGCATCAGCATTTTTTTCCTTTTCTTTGTTCGAAGATTGAGATATATTGTGGAAAACTCCTCTGTTTGGTAGTCCCTTTGTGTTACGTACCTTAGTAGTATTCCAAAGTAATTTCGATTAAGATACTGAACTTGTGTAATCTAACGAAATACATTGCAAATTACTTTTTAAAGCATGTTTTCTTTTGTATTCTGTAGTGAAATAAATTTTAAAAGTAACCTTCCCAGCCCTTCATTCATGTCATATCAATATATATTTTATATAGTGAACAAACAGCTAGAGGCGAAAATGAGCTTCAATGAAAGTTAGGAAGGTAGTTTAAGACAAAGAGAAAGAGTGAGTGAGGGAGAGAGAGAGAGAAATGGAACATTGATTTTGCACACTGCCCTCTCTCTATTACAAGAGGCTGATCAATATGCTTGACACTGTGCAGAGGCAAAATACTGCTAGACCTGCATATCTGCAGCGAGCATGAGGCCTGTCTGGTAATCATTCTTTCCTTATTGCCTCTCTCCCCACCCTCAACTCTGTTTAAGTGCGACCACACACACACATACACAGCAGATGCACTGCTAAAGCCACACAAAAAACAACATGCAACATACGTTTTCTTAACACAAGCACACACATATAATCATGTATAAATTAAATGATGTATGCCCCGGTGCAATATGAATGAATAAAAATACATATTTCAACACCAGGCATGTCAAACGCCTTCGTTCGGAGCACATTTCTGTCCTCAAAGAGAGCTGGAGTCCTCCCTGACTGAAGTGTGACAGCTCCAGCATGAACTGTTTTTATTTGAGGGGCTGAATGTGTGTGGAAGTGAATGGACAGGGCTCACGTGGATCAATAGTTCATGAGCTGAGAATCCAACATCTACTGGCCAGAGCACAGAGGGTCAATCAGCCTGGAGCAGAGGTCTCCAACCCGGTGTCACAGCTCGCTTTAGCTCCCTCTCTCTCATTTACTCTCTCTTTCATCTTGCTTTCATCTGGATTTATAAGCTTGATTTAAATAAATAAAAAACAGATTCATTAAAACAGATAAGACTGCTTCAATGCTCAGATGGTAACTCTGTTTGGAGATCAACACTTTCAACTATTTATGAAAATATTTTAAACCACTTGCCACGTCCTCATCAAAACAAAAACTAAATCTGATGACGGATCATCCTGTAGTCTGTTTTTTCCACAGCCTTAAGCTTTTATCAGACACCCATCACCTGGGTGTTCATTTGATGAATGAAACATCAACCTCAACTCCGTGATCAATAATATGGCTTAAACCAATCATTAAGACGATCCAGCAGATAAAGAACTCATGCTAGTGAGAACAATACAAGAGACAAGCTCTGGCTCTCCTAAACACATATATAACCAGCAAATAAAAAATTCTGGTCCAAAAAAACATATTCTTAATGGTTGTGATGGTGTCAGATTGCACAAAAAGTTGCTGCTAAAATTGTTGCGTGTAGCTTCTGGGTAGAGCACTGTTAGCCGTGACCACACACTAGTGGATGCTAACCGACATATTGGCTTATATTGTTGCCATTGCACCCTCTACAGCTAATCGGGTCTCTTGATGTGTAGCACGAGTGACACCTGAGGCTGTGTGTGTGTTAGCAGTAAAATAGTAAGGGGAGTTCAGGAAATAAGGGAGTTCCTGTTAGCGGAGGAACGTTGAGCGAGGGAGAGGCCTCACGCCACTCTGAGCATTACAGAAGAGCATATTTCTACATGAACTGGAAAGTTTAAGTCTTATGATATAAAAATAAAGAATTAGTTTGAGTTAATACACATTAACAGTGTATTAACTCAATTAATACAGTAATAATTATTGACATCTCGAGGTTTATAAACTAACATCAGTCCCCAAGCTGCCGTGTGTAATTCATGTGCAACAACAATAAATGGCTGCGTCCAGACCCTCTTTTTCAAACACTGACTGACATTATTCGGCCAAACAGGAAATATAAAAAAGAAATCCGACAAAGAGTCACAACCACAGAGGGTTGTTGCTACAAGGGATACAGCTGGGGCCGGAAGAAAATAACGCCATAAAATGACAAGAAATTACATTCGCCATAACCTACCTCAACCATAAGCCTAACCTTAAAATAACAAAACATAACAGTGATTAACTGTTGTCAGCGTGACACGAATTATGCGATATTGAAAAGCGCATGCCTAGTGGAGGTAGCTGTATACCCTCTAGCCAAAACCACCACGGAGCCACAGATTTTACACTCCTTAGAGTAAAAAAGTTTCAATGTCGTACGTGTAGTTGTCTCTGCACAGAAACTGTTATAGAATAAAGTATTGTATCCCTCCTAAAACAAATTAGACTAAAATTCACTCAATGTAATAAACATTTTAATATACAATTATTATTTTATAATTGCACATTAAATTTCAGTTAATTTGTTTATTTGTATATTTATTTTAATATTGACTAGAATTTTATATATATATATATAAATAGCTCAATAACATATAAAGATATATACATATAAATTCACTCCAACAGTTATTATTAACTCCATTATATAATATACTGTATATACACAATATATTCTTATTCAGATGAAAAAAATAATCCTCTAAATGGTGTCAGTAAGGATCAAATTCAGCAATGCGAAGTATACTTGAGACTGCAACATTCTTCAGAAGTTGACTGGCTGACTGTTGTCCAAGCCTGCCAAGAACATCAAAGGAATCATTACATAAAGTGTGTGAAAAGCAGCTTCTTTCTTATCTTAATGAGGCATCGACATGAGGGACATGATGTTTTCAGATATCACCTGACGTTGTCACTACGTGTTCCGTTAAATCCGAAATATAAAAAGAGCAGCAATCCGGGTTTACACAAGACCAGAGCAAGTGTATTGTCTGAGGCTCTCAAAGGGATTTAAAAAGTACAACAGAGCGCAAAAATGTGTGTTCTGTCTTGTTTAGGTGGTAATCGTTTTTTCTTGCTACTGAGGTCTAACCGTTCGAGATCTGGTCATGTCACGTCTGCGAAAGGCTGTTGAAACTTGTCTGAATAGCTGAGTCTCTGTGCAGTTACCTGGCTCGGGTCACCGCCTGAAGCTTTCAATGAGGGTTTTATGCGCCGGCCTTAGCCGAGCTTTACCTGGACGTGCTCCCAAAGCAGCTTTCCCCGTTCTATCAAAATTCATACCCTCTTCATTATGATTTAATGTTCCTCGCAAGATTCTCTGAATGAATCCAACACAAATAACATGACCATTAGGTCATTTAATATCCTGAGTCTAAACGTGTGGGGCCCCTGGGATTCCACTCTTGTCTAGACATATGGAAGTACTCACACATGCACGCACAAGCTCGCGTGCATGCACACCAACGCATGTACACAGAATGCATGGATCCCCCAGGAGCGGTGGAGGGAAAAGAACCTGGAAAAAAGCAGCAGCAAAATAATAAGACATGCTCGGACACCGTGCATTTATCAAGGCAAACAGAGCATCGACACACACCCCCGTGTTCAACACCCTTGGCAACATTTCTTTGGATACACAGTGGCAGAGAAGAGAGATTTGCTGACAGACATATTGTGGGAGCCAGGGGCCCCCAGACTGGGGTCCCCCTTCCACACACATGCCTCACAAGTGTGACCTCTGAACCCTGGAAGGGGCCCAGCACACAGAGCTATGGCACAGGTTGAAATTTAAGCTCCCGTGTTGCCGTTCGGTTAGGATGCAGAAGACAACTGGCCAGGGTCCTCTTCCCAGAAAAACAAAGACATATGCAAGCTCTTCTCCCGAAATTCAAGACATGGATTTGGCCTTTACACCTGGTATTATTAACATGCGTATCGTGTCCGGATACTATCTGGAACCTTTAGCTGGATTGCATTTTCACTTGCGTTTTCACCTTTGACAGAATTTTTTTCATCATTTTGAAACACAGATTAAAAAAGGGCATGACGGAAAATTAACAAACCAGTTCAGCAAAGTGACACATAATGATTATTTGTAGTGCAACCCCATTACAGATTACTTTTGTATGCACACATGTATGCAGATAATGAAAATGCATTAGCATCTCAATGCATCACGGGTACATTTACACCTTATTTTTAATGCATTCAGATTCTATCCAAATCTGATCACCAAAGCACAGTAACGTCAGGTGTGACGCATGCTAAAACATATTTACACTTTGTAATTCGGATGCTTTCAATACAAGTGGCTTTTTGACACTGTTTCAATGCAGGGACGTAGCGATTTTCACTGCTTTTCACACCTCCATAATAAGCTGTCTGACGCTTTGTTAACAGATGAACAGATTTAAGATGACAGAGTCAGAGGAGGGACCAACAAGCAGAGATGTGACAGCCAGCATGTCCTCAGAATGGGGCTACGTCAGGAGACGCGCTGGTTGGCGGTTGGTCTTCGCCGCGTGTCAGTTCACCACCCGAGCGGGGGGGTGGGAACAAAGGCTCAGTGAAGGAGGCTTGTAATGATCTGAGAGTCCTGTACAATGTCTGCAGAAATTCCCCTTGACGCAGACAGCAGCCTCCCAAAGCAGGCCCCAGAGATCCGTGTTAGAGCCAGTAATCTGTCTCACACTCTCGGAGAGAGACAGTAGGGCTGAGAAAGCGAAAGAGTGTGAGACAGAAACACATGAGGAGGATAATCCAGACCGATTGACTATCAAATGTAACCAGGATTCTATATTTGGTCGAAAACATGAGATAACCCTTTTCTAAGGGCGGTTTAACAGACTGGAAGACATGAATAAATATATACAAAATGAGAGCATGAAATAATTGCCCAGAAAGAGGAAAGATGGGGAGCATGTCTGATGTTCAGAACCACAAGGCTCAATATTGACATGACCTCATTAGACGCAGCCAGTGGACTAATGATAATTAAAAGGAAACTGCAGCATGATATTAGGTTGCCATTCATTACCTCACAGGGAGTATAAAAACTAACAAACATTTGTGCGTGGTCTTAGCACATTTTGGGTTGCGAGGAGAGAAAGATGCGGAACATTATTAAATGTCAGGATTTAAGAAAAAGTGTAATGAAAAACTGTCAATGTTTACACAGTGACTTTTTTTTCCTGAGATGTTTAGCAGACGGTTCTGTCTCCTCTCTTTTGTACAATGACAGTGAGTGGTAAATGTAAGCCTAAAAGATAAAATATGTAAAGCTTTAAAAATGTCAAAGTGGAACACCGGTGTTTACCAAAATCCTGTTTGTGATAACATACACCATAAAGGGACAGTTCACCCAAAAATAAAAATTCTGTCATCATTTACTCACCCTCGAGTTGTCACAAATCTGCATAAATGTTGTTGTTCTGATGAGCACAAAGAAAGATATTTGGAAGAATGCTTACAACGAAAAAGTTCTTGGACCCCATTGGCTACCACAGTAGGACAAATGACAACGGTAGTCAAAAGTGCACCAGAACAGATCCCTTTCCTACATTCTTCCAAATATCTTCTTTTGTGTTTGACCGAACAAAGACATCAACAAAAATTGTTAGACAATGGCGGCCAAGAACTGTTTGGTTACACGCATTCTTCCAAATATCTTTCTCTGTGATCACTTATAATATATTTTTCATTTTGAGTGTACTGTAAATAGCAGCAACAAATTGTGGCAACACTTAAAGGTCTTAAGCAAATATTGGGAGACAAATAGCAGCCTAATTCATTTAAGCAGTGCTGGATGAACTAAACTCCCTCAAAATAAGTTCATTAAAGCAGCAGGGATAGACCTTACTGACCAGAGGGATCTGTCTGAATGGATGTTTAGTCCTTATTGTAGAGTTAGTAATCCAAAGTCCTTTCTTTAACCCCCCTCTCTTCCCTGAACGCTAGCACCCTCAGCTCTACCCCCATTCAAGACACACACGTTACCCAAACCCCCACATGAACCCACAGCAGACAAATCTCCAGTTTTAAATGCCTATTCCACTCCAGCACAGGGATCTCTGATATTTTTGCCTAAAAATGATTAAAAACAGGCGAAAACGAAGGCATTTGTTGAAATGAGAGCGTGTACACTGCGGTTTGTGGCCGCTGGAGTAATTAAACTCCCACATTGCATCTTGAGGGGCTGAGGAGGTGAGATCTCCTGAGACCGCCGCCCATTTTCTGCAGGCTGCTGGGAGCTGCGCAGTACGGTGCTGCATGGGACCTGAGGGACGCTAACAGATGAATCCCTGTCATTTAAAAAGGATCACCTGCCTCACGGGAATCAGCTCCACATGCTAGAAACATATCTCTTAAGGAGAAAAGGGCTATAGCGATCTCTAACCCAGATGCAAACATACAAACACACCAAATGCCCCATGCTGTGTGTATGCACTCTGGTTTTTCATCTATTTAAAGGCTTTTCTTCTTTGTAAACGTACATCTCATTTGGATAACACAGAGAAATGTGTTCAGACTTCTCTAGCATTTTAGTTTTTCTCAAATCAAAGTTATTGTACGTTGGTGTCGTCTTTCTCTATATGGAAATGAACATGTGGTGGGTCACATGCGTCGTGCCCTTTCCAGCTGTCTGTCTATACATAGATGAAACATTGTCCATCTGATTCGTATTCAGGCAGCAGCTGTGCGTCTAATAATTAAGAACGATCAATGTGATGTAGATTGCACTTTTTATCCAATAACCTTTTGCTACCAAACGAGTCACAATTTCACTGCCGTGTAAACTGAACACCCATAAATCACACACAGCAGGGTTTAAAATCTGAGTTCACTGTTGAAAATGCTAGACACGCACCGATACCATTTTTGTATGTGTACCGATATTTTTTCTGGTACTCGCCGATACGATGCATGTACCTTTTCACAACACAGTGAGACCAATAAAAATAGAATAACTTCTTTATTACAAACAACTCCACCTTAAACCTTAATACATTAAACATTTTTATGTGCTTTTCACAAACTTTCAAAGCAAATTGCACAACACATTTCTCAGTAATGTCACATGAGCTATCGGTTTTTGGTATCAGTGCATTTTTACGAGTACGAATACATGAACTTTGTATCGGGCCCGATACAGATACTGGTATCGGTGCATTCCTAGAAAATGCTATTTTTAGGAAAAAAATTATTTTGCTTTACTTAGGAAAATTATGTTTTCGTCATTTACAATATTAACAATTGAAATAATTTTTTTACCACAATAAACTAGAAATTATATTTCAGAACGCACTCACCCTGATATAGACTCCACATGTCAAAACCTGATGATCTGTGTTAGGTCAGCTAGATCTAAGAACGCTCCAAATATCATCATGTCAGCATCAGTGACTGCAAGAAAATCCCTCAACAATTTGCTTAGCGATTTAGAAATAGTGCAACAAACTCATAATATAACATTTTACAAAATCCCAAAGTCTATATCAGACTTTGAAATCCCAGCTTTTCATTGTGAACTCAAGACCTTAAACCTCTCATACACGAACGCAACAGATTGGTGTCGCAGCACAAAATGCGACACATATTTAGAACATACTGACGGGTGGAGATAAAAGAATGTGCTGTTCTCCCTGGCATTTCAGCGAGCAGGATAAACCTCTCTTTAAAGGGGATTTGGCCTATCAGGAACGGCTATATCTGGAAGCTGATACAGCCACAGAGATTGTAGATCATTTTTCATGTACAAATCTGCTTTGGCTCAGACAGGCATGCAGCAGAACAGCAGAGGGCAGGACAAACACAACTGCGTCCAGGGGGAGGGGAGGGTAACGGGGGCACTGTCCACCACCATCACCCCTCCCCTCAACCATGACTCCGCCTTGGGCCTTCCTTCCCAGTTGCTTGGCCAGCTGAGCAATCAGGTCACTCAGCTCTTCCTGCGTTGCCCCTGGTCAATTGTTCCCTCTCCACGCCTCGTGTGCGGCCCGCAGCTGTGGTGAAATGATGTCATGTGTGATCCTGAGGCAGGCAGAGTGTGTCTCAGCGTAAACACGAAGCGTAGGTGGAAAGGCTCTGGCCAGAGACAATGAGCTGGGTGAACTTATGCCAATATTTCTGATGATCTCTGCACTTCTAACAGGAAAAGGAAAAAAACAACAAATGTTCCATCCTCTGTTTCAATGTTTGTTTGTGCTTGTAGTTTCCGGATTCGGCCTCAGGTGGACACTGCACAAGACTAGGGCTGCACGATTTGAGGAAAATGTCACATTGCAATTATTGAGGTAAAAATTGCGATGTGCGATTGTGATTACGATAAACGGAGTTAACTCATAAATTAACATTTTTAGGAAAATAATCCCAACAAACGGACATTTAAGCAGGATGTAACATATACTTGTATGAACTCTTTAGAAAAAGAAACTGGATGTAAATGTGTGGTTCACTCTGTAAAACGTTCAAGTCACGTGACCAAGCACACGCGCCACCGCCACACAAGACGACTCGTTTTATTTCTCGCATAGAATATGGGCATATATCTCTTAGAATGGATGTCTTGTCACGTCCACGAATGCACTTGTTTCTTTAATATAATCGCATAGCCTGACATCGCGATTGCGATATGATTAATCATACAGCACTACACAAGACAGTTTTGGAATAGGATTGGATTATAAATGAGAATTAAAATAATGGTAAACTAAGTTCGTTATTTGCACAGAAAACCTCAATTTTGGTGTCCTAACAGCAAGCAAACGATTACATAGTAAGCTTTAAATACTTTTCGATGTTATAAATTAAATCTTATATGCAATATTAATACATATTTTTAAACTTTAACAGGAATTATTATTATTATTATGACTACGAATATTTATAATGAATAAAAATAACATCATATTAAATACCAATAATATTACATTATTATCATTTTAAGCTTAAAAAAACATTACCATTTTATTATTATAATTAATAAATGAATGAATGAATAAATTAAACATATATAATTAATATATCAGGAAAGGTGACAAATAAAGTTTACATGTTTCCAAGGACAAAATTGCATATTACTCATAAACAGATCTTATCCGAATACTTGTTACTCACAGTCCTACTTTAGAAAAAAGATGATGCTTTTTTAATCTCTTTTCTGGGGAAATGGGGCAATATTATTGGCACAATCAATACACTCCCTCTGAGGAGTTAGGACTGGTTATTGGGTTTGTGCGTATCTCTGCTGCAGTAGAGCCAATGTGAAGCCATTATATTCCCCAAATCATTTCTCTAGGAGATAATCCAGGCATTAGCAATGCTTGGGAGCATTTAAACAAGCGGCAACCCGGCCATTTGTAGTCTGCCTCTGCGAACAACTAAGTGTGTACAGAGACAATATTGTTGTAATGCAATATCCACAAACTGGCATTCAGGAAAGCCACACTCCAATAACGCAAGTATAACAGAGCGGAAAATGGGAGCCGGCTTCCTCCACTTCTCGAGCGATTATGATGCCACCAGCTCTAAACAAATCAATCACCGCTTTAGCACACAAGAGGGTTCCTAAAGCAAGCGGAAAACGGTTCGAACATGTCACACTGCGTGTGGATTTAGACTCTGCCAGACAGAAGACACCCGCATTTGGAAGGAGAGTGCGGAGATCTGGGCTTTTCACCCTATGGTTAAGAGGACCTTTGAGAAAGCGGGCAGCATGAATGAAGCGTGGCTGCTTTTCTGACGCAGGAGTACGGAACGTATAAACAAGCAGGTGATTTGATTAGGTGCGTAATCGAGTGAGTACAAGAGGTCACACTAGAGCTACTTACACCAACACTTAACCAACACACTGACAAGCTTCCTCTTAATGAGAGGCTTTATAGAGCTCTGTGTACTTCAATAGAATCATAAAGGTGTGTGTGTTTAGTGTGTTATTCTCAGGGCTATTATATTATTGATACTATTTATAGACGGTCAGTTTATCCACCAACGTGTTATGGTATATTTAGGTTTCTGAACACAAAAGACAACACACCCAAAGCACATAAGCGTGACCTGAAATACTGTTACGTTCTCACAGAAAATGCAAGTACATCCACGGTAAATTCAAGTGTGTGATATCGTTTCTCTGGTGTGCTCAACGTCCAAAAAAGCGTCAGGATTAAAGACTTCTGAAAGGTAATTCAAAGAAAAACGCATTAACTACTTTTCTTTTCAACGTCTGTCTGGCTCTTGACAACAAACTGTGAAAAGCACCAAACGTATAACACCGCGTCACAGCAAACACATTCCAAGCAACAAGGCCACAATAAAGACATTATACTCCTTCTGCACCTGTTCGAAGCGCTACACACCCTTTTCATAAACAAGAGCTTCTCTCTTAACACTTTACCTCGGAGCGCTATTGTGCAAAGCGGGTTTAAACAGACCTTTCAATGATATCTGCCATCTTTCCATCAGTGCTGAAATCCAATCACCCAGAAATCACTGAAAAGGCAAATAAAGGTGCAGTGATATACTAACTGTGATAAACGTGAGAAAAGACCAGCCAAATTGGCAGCTTTTCTAGAATTAAGAATTTGTCCAACAGGATCTCCAAACAATATCTTCCATTGCAAACAGAGGGAGGTAAATAAGCTTCGTCTCGACAGGGCACACAAATAGGGCTAGCGGTAACCGCTGCGTTTCACCTCATTTCTCTCGGGCCCAAGGAAACACGGGTAATGATGTAATGAAGTAAACAGCGATTTACATCTGAAGAGCCTGTGCCTACATGAGATGCCCCGGCTGAAGTAAATGAGATCATGTCTCGGCCTGCTCCAAGGACATGAATATTTACAGTTCTGACTGGGACACGGCCTGTAACTCACGTAAAAGCCAGAGGTAAACTACATCCCTCGCCGTCTGACGGTCAGTTAACAAAGTTTTTATTCAAGACGATTGGAAGTCAGAGTGAGCATGGATATTTTTTATTCGATTTTGAACATTGTCAGTTATAAAAATGAGATGTTACGGCGCAGAAGTCTCAGACTACTGTAATTGTAAGTGTTTAAACTGAAATCCAGCCTGCAAAATAATCGTAATTGTATCCACTTTTTTCACTTCTATATTATATGGATTATTCACAAGGTTTCTGCATTGTTTAAGCACCCGAATTCCAAAATTACTTAAGGAAATTATTAAAGGAATCACAGTCTAAATTGAACGCAATACGAAAACCTTGATCTCACAGTGGGGAAGAACGTAGCTGACTGCCTTTGGCAATCGTTACTGTGACTGCGTGGCCTACACTATTCTAGTTTGATTCTAGTCCCATGTGGTCTCTAAAAGAAAAAATAATCGTAATAATTTTTATTCAATAATCTGATTTATATGGGTTGTTAACTTTACTGATGCCACTCATTGGGCAGACGGGGCCAAGCTTCTGCTCTCTCTGAGCTGTGGTCTAGTGTGTAAAGCAGTAAAATCCCTGAAACCGTGAACCCATGTCAAACATGTGACTTAGTATGAAATCATTCTGAACGTAGTAAAAAAATCCCATGCACACAGTCCAACTAAACGACCTTTTGAGTTATTACAAAACAAACATCATGGCAGACAACCTGTGCTCAAAAAGCTCTCCAGATCTGACTGCTACATATGTATACGTATCTGTGAGTTGTGTGGACATTTATGACTGAAAGTCTGCAGGTTTCAATAATAGATCAAAATCAAATCATGACAAAACGTATTACAAGTGGATGTTTTTCTGGCTGCGGCAAAAGCTCAAGAAGTCAAAAAAGACTTCTTTGACAATCTTTGTTGAACGGCCAGCGTTCAGTCCACAGTCTCAGCCTTGCGGCTGACAGTTAAGGGTTGGTGCTATTTAAAGAAGACCCCAGAGCCTCTGGCAGGTCCACCACACGCCACTGTACAACAGCAGCCTCAATAGAGCTGAAGAATGGCTCCATTATTTCCCCACGAACACATACACTTTCACAGAGGTCTGCCCACTTCTGACCTGCTCTCACTAAAACCAACCACTTTTGGAAATCCCCACGTTTTGAAAAGGTGAGAACCAAAAAAAATGCTTACATTTAAAATAAAAATATCTTTAATCCTTGGAGATTTTACAGTGTGTAACACAAAAAAATGAAGCCATGGAATTATTCAACACTTTACATAGATTTTACTCTTTTGTAAAGATTGTGTGCAATTTCAAGACTAAATGATTTATAATCTTAATGTTGAACCAAATAATTACCTGCCACACAGCAGATGGAAACATTTATTAGTCTTTCTGTAAATAAAACATTTAAAGTGGCTTTTCAGAGTGGCTGTTAATTATAGACCAATATGAATTCGACACGCAACCCAGCAATAGTCAGAAATTATGGGCAAAGAATTATGAGCCCTATATCATTTGTTTGTAATACAGCAGATTAATATCTACATAACTCTAAACCGTGTCATGTTTTAATAACATGAATTTTAAGCACTGAATTGAACACGTCCTACATCTCTATAATACTCCATATATTAAATTCAACATGAAATGCCAGTCGCAACCCATATTTATACGTGTAATATTCATATATCATTTTTGTATTCATCTTTCTCATGAGGAAAAAATGTGTTGTATTAACACAGAATTAATTACAATGTAAAGATTACACATCCCAATCATAACATGTCGCAATGAAGCCGTATGATTGGAGGGGTCAAATTCTCAAAGGAATACTTCACCCAAAAATGAAATTTCTGTCATCATTTACTCACCTTCGAGTTACCAAATGTGTAAAAATGTCTTTGTTCTGATGAACAAAGAGAAAGATATTTAGAAGAATGCTTATAACAAGACACACGTAGCCCCCCATTGACTCCCACAGCAGGATAAATTACTTTATAATTTTTTGTTCTGTTAAAACACTAAAGAATACATTTTGAAGAAAAAAGGACAGCAAACAGTTCTGTGGCACTTTTCACTACCACTATTGACTTTGTATTTTTTCCTGCTATGGTAGTCAATGGGGGTTATAAGCATTCTTCCAAATATCTTTCTCTGCGTTGATTAGAAAACAGAAATGTATGTAGATTTGGAACAACTGGAAGGGGAGTAAATGATGAGAGAATTAAAATTATTTGGTGAAGTATCCCTTTAAGAGGTTGATTTGTGATATCAGCCGATAAAATGGAAGTTACGCTTTTAAATCATTCACCAATGATTCATGCACAAAAACCAGGAACATGCATTAAGGAAGTAAACAATTTGATTCAATTTGGATATTATGTTCACTTTAACACAACTTCTTCATCTCTGCTTCACCATTCTGCAACAAACTCCGTCTCCAAGTAAAACATGAATCCCTCCACAAATATCGACCCTTCCCGTGTTTACGCGAGCGCGTGTTTGTACGCATGTGTCTGCCTAAGCATCAGGAAATACCAAACCAAACATTCCAACCAGTCAGCACCTCTGGCCCTCATGTGACTACAGATACACAGCCCAGATTGTGTGTGGAAGTTTGCTCAAGGAGCACGAAGAGAAAATTTAGTAAAGTCAAGGCGGAGGGAGGGGGTATGGGAAGAATAATCTGATATGCATGACTTGAGGTTTCTCCCACTGCCTCTCTTTTCTTTTCCCTGGCAGAAATGGCAGTTTGCATCCATAATTTACAGGCATCTCCTCTCCGTCTTCTCCTGGCAATCTGGCATTTAGGGCTCCGCCCCCATCCTGACCTCATTAGCATAACATAGATGCCACCAAAAAAACACTCTTTCGGCTTCAAGCTGTTCCATGCCTCATCGGTAAACCAGGCAAAAAATGGAGAGACGAAACATTTTATATGCCGCATGTGTTGTTCAAACAGACGCCTTACCGACTTTTTTCAAGGAATCTCACATCTCTGTAATTGTGCCTGCCTTTAATAATCACGTAAAAAAACCTGACACTGGCGTTGCGAGGGAAACAACAAAGCAGCGAGTGATTTGTGAGTCCCTGCCGCTAATTAAAGCGCATGTTATACAGAGAGCTCTGTTGCCGCTCAAAAACACAAAATAAATTTGCCGTTCGACTGTGCTCGGGAAATATGAGCGCCTGACACCACAGCGTGCATGATTTCTCGTTTTCAGCGCCAATTACGGCGATGGAGTTAATTCAGGAAAGTTGTTTTGAAGATAACGCCATCCAAGCAGCACGTATGTGTGCAAATCTGCGATTAGGTGAACAATCATTAGCGCAAATGAGCAGTGAAGGATCATCAGTCACCGGGCTTACCAGAGGATGCAGTAGATTTCTTCGTTCAGGGTTCGGCAAATTCATTCACATGTCCTCATCAATCATAGAAGTGATCTGGAATAAAACAAAAAACATGACATAAATTACCCTGCAACACCTCATATTGTGTGTGGTGTATAGCTATTTCACAGTATGTATAATCCCTGTTCAATATATTCCCTGTGTGATAATGGCACATGGCTAAAAAAGGAAGCATATAGGAAGACTTGTGATGTAATGTTCCATCATGGCCTATGGCATGTGTCAGATATAGTAGACAGTCTGAGCGCTATACTTGGTTGAACCAACAACTGTTAATACTCAAAGTTATAACTGCAAGGAAGAAAAAAAGCAATTTTAATGGTCTGTTTATAGTAGACTCAAACTTTCAGTATTTAACCTCATCAATGGACCAACTAGAACTATGAATTGTTAATGATGGCATTCTGCAGTCAAATACCTTTGTATAATGACCATTTATTGACCGCTGCCCCAGGCAACCGTTTTGCTACATAGCTATGGTAGTTTCATGCATCTCGTATCAATATGCAGTCTTCACATAGTAAAATAAATCAATATTTCGTGGGCGTAATGTATGTGCAAGCAAGTAGTTTTTATATCAACAACACAAATATGAGTTTAAAACACGTAGAGCACAACAGAATTTGTAGAGATAGTACAGCCAAAAATAAACATTATGCCATCATTTATTCATCCTCATGTTGTTTATGACTTTCATCTGTAGAACACAAAGGAGATTTTGAGAAATGTTTCAGTGGTTTTGTGTCCATACAATGGTAGTCAACGGGGGCCAGTGTTGCTTGGTTATAAACGTCCTTTGAAAAATCTTTAATTGTGTTCGGCAGAAGAAAAAAGTCATACAGGTTTGGAATAACATGTTTTTGGCATAACAAAAATACATCGAAATACATTAATGGGATAGTTCACCCAACAATGAGAATTCTGTCATCATTTACTCGCCCTCTTGTTATTTTAACGATGTTTGTCATTCTTTCAAGCACAAAAGATGATATTTCGAAGAATTTAGATAACCAAACAACTTTGGTCCCCTTTGAATTGCGTTGGTTCTGTATACAATGGATGTCAATGGGGACCAACGGTTTTTGGTTAGTGACATTCTTCAAAATATCTTCTTATGTGCTTTCCAGAAGAAATAAAGTCATACAGGTTTAAAATGACAAGAGGATGAGTAAATTATGACAGAATTTTGGTTTTGGTGTAAACTAACCCTTTAAATAATAAAAGAACTAACAAAACAGGAAGCGGTTCTATTACTAAATGAGCAAAAAGAAACAAAAAACTAAAACTAATAACTAAATTGTAGAGTCAACATTTACAATTCCAGCCTAATTATGAACAATAACACTTAGCTTCTGCTGTGATATTTTAACTGACAAAATCAGAGGGGTCAAACAAAGTCCAGAACGTCCCACTGGAGCTTACAACAGTAGCAATGTTGATCTGCGCTCCTCTCGTAAATACAATAATTCTGACATGACTTAAAGGCAGCGATAATCTGTTTATATAAAACTTTCTGCCTTGGTTTATCTTTCCCATCAGCTTCTACCATTACACCATCCGTATCCTGTCACGTAACTGTCACTGCGCCTGAATGAATGGCCTAAAAATCCCAAAGAAAAAAAGTGACAATCCATCTGATTCCCTCCGCATGTGACCGGAGTGCACCATCTATTAAGTGTGTTTATTGCTTGAATCCCGCTATCAACCCCTCCAGACCCCTATGGCTATAATTTCATATGAATATTTCAAGTCAGCTTTTGGAAATATGAAACTACTGATATCCTAATGGGATCATGCTTTGACTATTAATGGACTCGTTTATTGCCACTGTATTTTCTAACAAATTTATAGCGCCCAGTGTGAATACTTTGGATATTCTGCTAGGTCATGGTGACTTCGGTTACCAAAATAATATGGATATTAATAATAAATACGTGTAGAAAGAGCGATTCCACGCGGCGCGTCATTAAATTACACTTAAATCACGTTGGCTTCCGTGACCCTCTCATTTATTGTCTCATGTTTGAGTCAAATTAAATTGGACACATCCTTTTAATTAACTAAATGCTCGACGGTACTTGCATTACACATTTGAGAGATGAAAAAACACATTAGCATCCTACCCAGAGAACACCCACCAGCGTTTTTCCGGACAATGAGGCCCAAGGACTTAAGATGTTAGACGTAAAGATGTAGTTATTCCTTAAGGATGGCTGCCGCTCTAGATTTCCATGGGCTACTACAGTTTTAATTGTTAGGCCATTTAAGCCCACATCTGATGAAACATCCAGCAAAGCTTTCCCGTGCCTTTACGCGAGCAGCAAAAAAACATAATTTGCTTATGAAGAAAATATGACCTTCAGGCTGTATGACTGATCTGGAGTCACTCTGCGTGAAAGAAGCCCAAGAGATGGGCCGATACGAACAATAAAGAAAAGAAACACTGGGGATACAGGAGGCCGAGACAGCAAAGGCTTGATTATCCACACTTTCACGGTCACAGAGCACAAACTGAGTGCCGTCTATAGCCGACCTCCTCCGGTTCTTGGACTGCAGTGGCGCTCAGATGGGCTGCTGGATTGGGGTGTATTGTCTGCGCTCCACACTCATTAGCTGAGTCAAGGAGGGACTTACTGGGGTGTTTAGCTTGCCCAGTTTGTGTGGCAGCTCAACAAGCTCTCCCAGCTGGAGGACAGCTCTCACATCACAGCTGCACATTTACAATTACTGCAGGTGCAGCTGGGGAGAGAGCAGACAGAGAGAAAACACACTAACAGAGGTGTCGTGCACAGTCGCTGTGTACTATACGTTCGGTGTCTGAATGGACGGTAATGACGGTTTGCCAGAAATGAGGTGGGAGTTGTTTACTCACATGTTTTTCCAAATCTGTGTGACATCCTTTCTTATATGAAACATAGTAAGGGGACATAAAAGAATGCTGAAGCTGGTCTTCAGTCTATACAATGAAAGTAAATGGGTGGCTGTCACTGTACACAACCTTCTGTGATCTATAAAACAGCATAAAGATGAGCGCAAACTTATTCTTGGATGAACTATCGCTTGAAATTCTTCATTCTAATAGACGTCTGTTGTTCCGCTCTGTGCAAAAAACTAAGATTCCATCATGAAGCCAAATTGATCCGAATGAGATAATGCCCTAACTGCATTTTCCCAATATTTGAAGAGAAAAATGGAAGCCAGGCTTGTGTTACCCCCCTCAATCTCATATTGATCCGAAGAGCCTTGCTTGCAAAACATTATCACAAAACTGAGCTTGCCAACAAATTACATGACAAAAGGGGCCATTGATTTGCGAATGGTTTATTAAGGAGACGCTAAAGCTGAAATGAATTCCACCATTTTAGGTTTCGTTTCTGGGCCACACGGTGAGGTAATGCAAGCAGGGAAAGTCAAGGGCCTATAATGTGGAGAACATCATACATCTGGAGTCATCTCAGATATGTGCCGTAAAAGATGCCATTAAGGAGAATGGACTGACAAAACACAGCCCGTCTAAATAATTCATCTAGGACTGAGCCTGCTGGAGGGACATCTTTTTTCCCCGTTTCCTCTTTAAAATAAGAGCTCAGGATATGCTTTCTTTGTGGAAAAGGAGTGCAAATTTGTAAGCAGGTGGCTGTACATGTGCGGCAGACCTTTATTTTTCTTTGTGCCGTTCAATGGAGACTGCAGACTGCATTTATTAGGCTCTTTTCCAGGGGCAACGTTTAATGGGAATTCACACAAACAACAACAAAAAACAAACTCACAACAAATAACGTGATGTAAGATATCTATCACCACGCTTTCTACAGCGAGGAGGTTGTGGGGACGCAATATATGCAATACATAAAAGAGCCACTTCGAAATAACATCTATAAATACGTTTGTTAAATTATTATATTGTTTATAAATATAATGACGTATAAATACAAATATAATAGCATTATTTTATATGAACATATTTTTTATTCTTATATTGATATTGTAATATATATTTTTATTTACTGTATCATTATATGTGTAAATTAAATATGAGTAAATAAATAAATAAATAAAAGAATTATATTATATAACAAAACCTACATACATTTTAGATATAAATAGATTTTATATTTATTTTGATTTTAAAGTAAATAGACTTGGCACATAAGTACAGTGTGAAACCAAAGAGTACCATTGAGATCCCCGATAATAAGGCACACAATGTGTTGCCAGCAAATCAGGCACCGTAATTCTACACGTTTCAGCAATACAGCTAAAGATTTTTAATTACTTCGGTCGACAGCTGGAAAATGCCACAGTAGCCCAAAAGTTCACAAGGCCCCTTTCATTGAAACTCCAGTTATACAGGCAGGCGGCCAAGCCTGCCAACCACCAAGCATTCAGCTGAGCTCCACCACTGGGCCAAGTCGAGCAGACAACCACAGCCATGCGCACGAGAGCGAGGGGCTTGCTGACATATCTACAACCCTGACGCAGGATTGAAAAAAATTGCACAGGCCCGCTCCAGCCTTTTCGTTGCGGCCGACTTGTACGTACCCAACAATTACCGAGCTATTTTCTCTGGAAGGGCAATTCCCTGTTTATTGGTATCCGCCTGTCAAAGGCTCTCCCTGTCAATCCTCAGCAGGAGCTTTTCTAACGGTCAATAGGCGAAGATTGAGCGTAACTCAAAGAAAATGAGCGGCATTCCGGTTCAGCCAGCAGCGCACCTCCGGTCCACCCGGACAGGAGGGAAGCAGTTTCCAAAAAGGATTAAAAACAACTGATATGCCAAAAGTAGAAGCTCCCAAAGATGGAGACCTGAACAGTGGCTAGTAATTTTCCAATACCACCAGTTAAGACAGATCACAGTAAAGCAATGGGGTGTTACGTGGAGAAAGGGAGGGAAGAGATGTGCTGATGTGGCATTCAGACATGCTTAAATACTCTGTAAAAACACTATATGGCAGACACACTTTTTATTCTAGTTAATCAAATAATCTTAAAGCTGCTAAAAGAGTACATAACATTAGATCATGAATATTACATTTCATTTTGTAATGTTGCCGTGTTTGAAAGTAAGCAGTCTGCCAAGTTGTAAATCCGAAGGTGAATTAATAACAAAGTTATTTACTTGGATAAAAAGTCGACTCTGAATCACGCAAATGAGTCGTCCCTAGTCAGATTCGCAAACCGCTGCTGATTTACGCCACTACATATAGTCCACGCCTACGTTTTGCTAGGACTGTCCTAACTTCACTCTTCTCCCCCAAACACTGTAGCTTGTGAGCCTCATTTGCAGTTGACCAATCACATCAGACTAGGCTAGCGAAAAGGAGGGGATTAGGACAAATGAATCACGGAACGAATCAATTGAGAGTCAGTAAAGAAGTAAGAACACCTGCCTATTATTACAAAACAATATTGTTTTTACACCTTCTATGTACGTAAACTTGTTTCTTGGACCTTAAAAATCCGTTTTCTTGGACCTTAAAAAACTATTTAAGCATTTATTGCCCAGGAAAGATGCAACATTCTGCTTTCTCACACTATCTGGGGTAAGTTGTCACAACGCAACAGTAGAACAGTTGAATTTTAAACAATAAAAACTATTCCTTACAGAGCAAATCTAAAATGTCTCAAACACAATACTGACCGACTGTAATAAATATTTCAGATCAATAGATAACAATTAAACACCTCACAATTAAAACACCTCACCTACACCAATATAACATTCATGAAAAACTACATTTTCCCCACTTAGCACAATATTTGTGAGACCTAAACCAATCCTTCATGAAAAATACTTTTCCTTGCCCTTTATGAACATTTATCTCCATAATATTTACTCAAAAAAAATGACATGCAAGTTCCCAAAAAGAAATCCCTCCGAATGAATTCCAGCCTGGGAGTGAGCATCTACCGCTCGCACAAAAAAACAATTTGGTGCTTTTGGAAAACAGCTTCCACCCTAAGTTTCATCACCCCACTCTCTCTTTGTTAGAGCTCGGAAATGCCTGAAGTTAGGAATGAAAATACTGGCATGTCCCTGCAGCTCAGGGGTGAGAGAGAATATTTCTCCAGCTGTGGAATGAAGTCAGCTCATCAGAACAGAGCCAGAAGGCCAGGTTTCCACCACAGATAACCATGTTAACCTAAAGAACATAAACACCCACCTCACGTTTCAGTCTGAAAGCATGTGTGCCGTGAGGGTTACCGAGCAATCTCTAGAAAGCGCCCAATGAAATGCGCCCCAATTTCAATTTCCCACAATACAATAGGCATGTCACGTAAGGCGCATTGCGAGCGATATCACGTGTAATTTTAAATTTGATTATGGTTTGTGCGGACACACTCACATTTACATGAAAACAGGAAACCTGTAAGACTAAACGTCAATGGAAAACAGATAGAAATGCATTCTGGGAGCTGCAGCAATGCAAGTCAACGGCAGGTTCAAGCCATCAATCTAACCCCCAGGCACGCGAGATGCGCTGGCAGTCCCGACTAGGGCTGGGCGATGTATTTTCATTTTTTTTCATAATCGACTTGAAAATCATCAAATAATATTTTTGTCATCAAATTCGAGTCCGAAAAACAAACTTAAAGAAGAATTTTTTTTGTATAGACTACATATTTTAAGCCCAGGTACAGAGACCCGCCAAAGCAAACAAATGCTTATGCCGTCACTTCTTGGAGCCGCTAAAACAATCTAGTCAGGGTTGGCGCATCAGCAAATGCAGAAATATTAATGATCATATAACGTAAGGAAAGAGGAACACGTGCCTGTTTTAGCGACATTAGATATTGGATAGTTTGCTTAATAGCCTACAGTCTTTAAAATGTATTACATAGGCTCAGCGCAAAGTTTTGGACTGCCTTCTGGGCCATTCTTAGTTTTAAACTAGTCATCTACACGGTTACAAAAGTTTCGTTTAAACGGCTGTTAAATTAGACATAGGGCACGCACATCCTTAGCTAAAACCTACATCGCATGATAGTGTTATAACGCGTTTATTTTCCCTTATTATCGATTATCGTCTGGTATCCGTCTGTTGTAATCGATATCGGGATAGTTGAGACATCGGCGATATACGATAACATCATCACATCGCCCAGCCCTTGTCCCGACACAATAAAATCTCTCAGCATTTATGTCACTGAAACCTTAGCACGTCACATATGTGGGTAGGACTGTAAACCTGAAGAGAAAACGTCTCGATGTATGAGGAAACATTTCTTTGTCTAGAAGAAGATAGACAGCTATGGACAATGTTGTGGACAAATAATAGTATCTAACAATAATTCATGAACAATGCTTCTTAAGTACTTATTTCAGCATCATTAAAAGGGAAGTCAATGGTGCCCCAAAAATCTCAGTTGCTAACATTCTTCCAAATGTCTTTCTTCGTTTTCAACCAAACTTATACAGGATCGGAATAAACCTGTCAAAAGCTACAGGTTATGACAGAGTTTTCATTTTTAGGTGTTTTTCCCTTTAACAAATGCTGTTTGTTCTTAGTTCATGTTAGCTAATTCATTTTTCAATGTTAACATATACAACCTCATTGGAAAGCCATTTTATTTGCAAAAACATTATTAGCTTCTTATAGATTAAATTTTAGATGAGAAAAATAGATGAGATTTTTTTCCTGAATTTATTAACATTACTTATCTATTAATCCCCCCAACCCCAAATATCCATACAACAGAGTCACTGGTGCAAAGACAACACGTCACTGCACATCATTACATCAAACAGCCGGTAGCATCAAACACAGCATCTCTTGAATTTGATGGTTGCTTTTGGATGTGGTGCTTTCCTGACCTTTCTGTCAATCCTCCAGGTTTCCCTATTAAGTGCACTGCTCTAAGTAATTTTCGATGAATCAAGTTGCCTATCTAATGCACTCTTATTAGGCCCAAGCAAGCCAAGCCCTTGACTCCAGCACATGCTGTACTTCAGGCAGGCCTTTTTAGCCAATGACAGCGGGGTGGCGGTGATGACATCGAGATGGCCCGCTCGGAAGCCTGAGGGCCACACTAAGGAGACACAAATATCTTCCTTTGACAGACACGGATACGTGACGCCACACATGCAGCTGTCTAAATGTTGCCTCGATTGTCGCTCTCGGCCTCTCTTGTTGCCCGCTCGCTCCCTTTCTTTCAATCAACTTAAGCACGCAGACGTTTTTTTGTCGGGGCGAGGGGTCAGCATTTGGAGGCCAACCTTTAGACGTGAGCTTTTGAGATGGATGAGGTTGGGGCATCGGCTGGAGCCTGAACACAACCCAGAGACGACCTCAGACGTTCTCAATTAATCAGGTCACGGTGCAGGGAATAACTCACTCTCTGGTATTTGGGTCTGGACAGTACCATGATCCACAGCAGCCCATGCTGGCGCGCAGCTATTTGCTTGTCAAAACAGTGGAAAGTGCGCTTGGGCGTACGCGAGGGTGTGAAACAGGACGCAATCAGATAGCTCAGGGTGACATTTAACCTTCATAGTTGGATGTGTCATAATGCAAAGTATTAAAACTTGATATTGAGTATGTAAAACGCTAATCGGTCATAGAAGATAAACAGCTGTGACTCCATTACCCTGACATTAAAGAGATTCTTCCATTCTCTCCATCATTTACTCACCCTTATCATTTAAAACCTGTATGATTTTCTTTCTTCTGCAAAACACATATTTTGGAAAATGTTGGTCACCAAAAAACTTCTGTCCCCATTCACTACTATTTTATGGACACAAAACCAATGCCAATGCAAAGTCAATGGAGACCAACAGTTTCCGTTACCAACTTTTGTGTTTTGCCAGAGCGAAAAAAAGCCATGTAGGTTTGAAATGACAAGAGGTGTTCGTCAGTACACAAAATATATTTTGAAGAACATCGGAAACCAAACATCACTGGCCGAATTAACATCCATTGCATGGACACAAAACTATTTCTCAAAATATTATCTTTTCTCACAGAAGAACAACATCAGGGGAAATAAACAACATTTATTTTTTTGGCCCACTATACCTTCAAATAGTCTTTTAAACTACACAAAATCCCTTTCACTCAGATCTTGAATGCCTTGCGTCTTTTAAATGTTGGCCACATTGCTTCTGCCATTCAGTCATTCAGAGACACCCTTATTACTGATACAAAAAAATCCCCATAATTTCTCTCAATTGCTTTGTTATGGCAGTTTTGGGGAAGCAGGGGAGCTGAATGCCTCTTCACATATGCAGGTGCATCTTAATACCAAACGTTGCAAAAGGACCCAACTAGAGGTGTCTGGGAGGAACCACAGACCCCAGAAAATCTGTCTTTCCTTATGGAGCATATAAATATAGTCCATAGTTGGAGGGAGATTATGTAAATATATGACTGAAGAACTCATATGCCTACTGTGAGTGTAACGTTTCTGGATGTCAGATACAACTAAAACGCAGGTTTGTCAAGTGAGAGCATTCGAACTGGTGTGCAACGCCTTCTACAGATCACATATAAAAACCTGGAAGTGCAATAAATATACATTTTAATGTCGGTCTGGGCAGAATCATAATGGACTTGGATTTTATAACCAACAGACTGTATCCATAAATCAACTCCAGACTGTTCAGCCAGCGAGCAACACCAACACAGTGTACGCCTTAAATCACCAGCAAATAAATGAGAACATTCCAAATAATCATTGCTGCTGGATGAGACCATGTGTTCTGATAACTCCAGACTTTGTTCAAGCTTACATCCCAAAGCTTCTCAAGTCTTCGATGGTCTCAAAATTAAAGTGACAGTTCTATCGTGCCACCCAGACTCCTTCTACCTGTACGCCGATCTGCTTCGAGAACGTATATCTCCTACATCTCAATCTGTGCATCATTGTGTGCTAGCGATGATATCTGGAGACATATTCAGATAAGTAATTCACATATCCTGTGCAGATGAATAGTACGCAGGTTTGTAATTGTGTAAGCAATGCAGTGATTTGTTTCTGTTCCGTCAGAACCCTGAGGGCTGCCACAGCTCGCTCAGCACGGCCCTGGACTGCCAGGAACCACACAATTTGTGATATTCAAATGAGCACATTGTTTTCCTGTTTACTAACACGAATGGGGGGGGAGAAACTCGATAAGATTAAATCATTCAGAAACAATCAGCCTCTGTGCGCAAGTAGCATTTGAAATGCATCGCTCAAATTATTAAGAGCCATTAATGAATGTGTCCACTTCTGATGCGCTGTATATTACGCCCATTTATCACGACTGCGTGGCCTGGAAGAGGAAGAGAAAACATCTTTTGTAATCATATAGCTTCCCGTCATGGGTAAAACACATATTATCAATTTTTAGAAAGTTTAGACGATAGTCTTTTTTTATGATCTTTATATCACTTAATATCAGTATGTAACCGTTCCTTATTTAGTCCCATAAAACCCATGCTGGGAAGTAGACATCCCTGGCTAAACATTTACTGAACATTCCTTTTTCAGCATTGAAATTAGTCTTTATAAAGAATTGATTTGAATTTGATTCATTTCTGTGAATCAGTTCAACCCTTCGATTCAATTAGTTGAATCAAAACTCAAGACTTCTTGATTTCTTATTGTTTGAGTGTTTCCGATGTGGATCATGTATGGCTTAAATATAATTTCTCCATCAAAAGCAAATACATAAGAACGGAAAATCTAAAATATCAAACTAACCTATTTCAGGATATTATCCATGTCAATGGCCTACCAACAGTACAGATCCAGTGTCCTCGTCCTCTTCACATCCACATGTGAGAACAAAAACATGCACACCCTGAGGTGTTATTTCTCTTCCACAAAAGACATAATTCGAGATGAATCGCTACATCTGTCCCGTATTGCACACTCAGTGCTTCTCACGAATGCACTTCTGGCACGAGTAGAAAGATATTTCTGCTTGTTTCAACACCTTCCATTCAGAAGGGGGTGTAAAACTTAATCTGAGCTGAAAAGTCCTAAAAGCAACTGTGTGGCAAATCTCCATGAATCACAACAAATTCTCCATTTTACCAAGAATGTGGTTAAAGTTTTGTATGAACTGTATTTATTGTCTTTAGTTAAGTGACGCTAGCGGTCACAAAAGAAGGCCTCTAAAGGTTTGACTGATTCTGAATGACTGAATGGGGGAATCATTTGCAAGGTGTCTATTACCGGCCTGATTTTTTATTTGATCGATTTAATAGAGTAAACATTCACACAGAAAGCTGAGCTTTGGGCACAAAGTAAATGTGTAGACTAGGTATCAAAGGGAAGTGAAACGCTGGGTGCTACAGGAGCTGGGATGTTGACGTTAATTCCTGTGGCTAAGCTAATCCTGCCAGTGCTGACATCCTTTTCTTTATCAAATGCAGCATGTGGCTTGTACACATGCCCAGAGAAAACCTCACCGTCAAAGTCATTTCTGACTGTTGAGCTTTGTCATGCGGTATGGCAGACAATGAAGACGTAAACATGATACTGCCAAAGCAAAAGGCGTCCGATAGGGGCAAGCCCCATGCGGCGTTCGACGCACAAACCTATTACGCATGCGTCAAAGTGCTCTCGTCCAAGAAGAAGAAGTGCTGTCGTGAATGTGAGCCATACACTGACGAGACACAGGAGAATATAACGATTAAAGTCGGTATCCTGGTTTGTTTTTCACACACAAAGCATTCTCGTCGCTTCAAAAAAGAGCCACTATGCGTGGATGGACCAATTTGAGTACTTTCTGGACCTTGGCAAAAACGGACACCATGATGTCTATGAGGAGGCCTGGAAATCTCTCCGACGTCACCTAAATATCTAAATTTGTGCTCTGAAGACGCCTGAAGTTCTCTAAACATGTTTAACGTCATGTGGGTGAGTAAAAAAAAAAACTTCTTCAGGATTAAAAAGAAATGAAAGAAAAATAGAAACTGGGTGAGACTTTGTCCAAAACTGGACCAATAGTGTCTAATTTGTGACGAAAGAATACATAACGTTATCATGTAAACAGTCCTGGTTGAGGAGAGACCTGTTAAACACTTTCAGGAAGTATCGCTTCTACTTTCTTAACTGTAAACGCATGTGCAGGATAGTCTGTGAAATCAGTGAAAAGGTTTTCCGATCTCACAACGTGGCCCCCGTCTCAGTACAAAGGAAGTGTAAAATTACAACAAGACCTCAATGGATGGCATATTTCATTACATACAGGCTAATTAAGAAGTTGCATTTGGGATAAAAACTCAGGCTGTGATAAGCATCTGCTTTAGTACCACAACAGATTGTTCAGTCCTCAGAGCTGCATGTTGCTTTGATATAAGAGGCAAAAAAGACAAAAACTCAGAATAGCAGACACGCACTAGAAAGGGCTGGAGTCGGTTGTGGTGCTGCTGTTGGAACGGGTGCCCCTCTCTGCTGTGTCAGTGTTCCAGGTGGAGTGTGGGAGGGAAGGCTGGTGTTCTGGCTTTTGTAATAGGCACCCGTCTCCGCAGACTGACATGAGTGCGCTAATCGCTTTAGCTGATCCCGCTCGGCTGTGTGTGAGGCAGATGTTTGTCAGGCCACAGCACTGCTCAGCGTTCACACTGCACCAAGCGAGATTAAGCACCTTTATTTATTTATTTACTTCCATCCTTTCATACCCCCGCCTGCCCCAGTTCTTAATCGTTGAAAAAAAGCAGTATATGGCTATACTGAAGTAATAGTTCCGCCAAAAATGCTAATTCTTGTACTATTTGCTTGTGTCTTTTTTTTTATCAAAAGAATATCTTGGCCACTATCCATACAATGAAAATGAATGAGGAGTGGGATGTCAAAAGAGAGTTTCTTTAGAGCGGTCCAACTGATGTTTGGGAAGTTGACAGCTAGTTGTTTATAAATAAGTCTCTAATGCTATTTTCTATTTTAAATATAAACAAATCAAATTAATTATCATAATATAAAAAAACATTATGGACAAATGTACGATATATTTGTCAACTACTTTGTCAAACAAATTTAAGTCATTATTCATAAAGTTATTCATTACGCTCTGTATACCGTACAGTAAATACCCCAAATAGATGAGAAGCCCTTAAATACTTTAAAACATTTCCCCCCTCAAGAAGCTGAGTGATAAAATGTAGAGAGAACGATTTAGCTAATACTAGTCAGAGGGTGGCAACTTTGAAGATTATAAAATAAAACAGTTTTGATTTATTTCAGATGCTTTTTATTTGCTTTGTAATTACCCCAATTACAACTCTGCTACTTAATCTCGAAATATGTAAAAGAAACCGTAACCGTTTTCAAACTTTTGACTGTTGTGTATACTGAGTTCTTCATCTATGGAGTGAGCTGTCCATTCACAAAAAACGAATACTTATATGATCTTGGTTTGTTCCCTCTATGGTCCAACCACAGCGGTTTACAACCCCCTGAACGACAGTAAATAAAGTTTTTCATAAAAAATGTTATTGTATGACTTTGGCACAGAGCACACGGTCATACAGAGTCAAAAGCAGTCTTTGAGGTTAACATCCCCAGTCCACAGTGTAACACCCACAGAAATGTAACAGAAATTTGTTTTCCACCATGAATTTCCAACAGTGCCGGTGGGGCATAAAGCCAAATGCGCATTATGACAAATGTTTATAAAACAATGACAAGGCTGCTCGATCATATCAATGCACAATCTTTTTAGGTCGTGAAAATATTTCCCGGTACGAGTCAGAAAAAGAAACATTTGAAATGAGAAACCCAAGACCCCGTCATTTGATCTCCCTCTACTTTCTTTCTTCTCTGTTGTTCCAATATGCAGGTGCTGAAGCCCTGAGGGTACGAGGCATCCGCGGGACTGGGCTGTGCAGATGCAGCTACTCGCCGCATAAACACTACCAGACTTTCCTCAGTCTATCCAGCCCAGATCTGCTTTGCTGTATATTGCTCACAGCCTTCCAATTTGGCCAAATCAACCCAACATGTTTCCTTATGCTTATCGTGCTCACATGAAACGGAATAATACAGAATACGTAAACATCTAGTGCTTAAGGACGAGAACAGGAACAACCTACTGCCTATAAGGAGGGCAGTGTGAAAAGGTCAGCCGGTATCCAGATGTTATGCACTTTGTTCTAAACTTCTTCAAACAGTGTTACCATTTGATGCCATATTGTACGCTTTGTCTTATTTACATCCACTCATAGGGAAACATTTATACCTTATGAATATGCTAAATATGCTATGTATTCCTATAATCATATATCCCAAAAACACAGAGGACCCCTACCCGACGAAACCTCCTTTCCTCTATTCATTGACTGCTCCCCCTGTCATGCATAAAGCGCAGGGAAATGTCCTATTGGACAATTAAACTATGCTGAAACAGTGGGATTATAACCCCTTGTAAGAGAATCTACCAACACATATGGATTAATAAATGAAGTCAACCTGCATAGGTTTAATAATGGTCGATGCAGTTATCTAGAAAACAGGGCTAATACACGGCCGATATAATGTTGATAAATACAAAACACATTTTCCACAGACACAACTTCAGAAACGTACAAATCCTAAATAAAGTTATGGATTCTATATGAAAAATACTCTATAAATATAATGTTTCACTATTTAGTTTCGAGGCGATATAAGTTTGGTAAAGCCATAAAGCAGAAATAAGAATATTACATAAACATTTTAGGGTCATACATTCTTTTTGTTATTTTTGTTTTCTTATTTTGTTTAAATTAATGCATTACAACACACAGAGTTAAAAGAAACATTTCTGGTCTGGTCTTAATAATGGGTTGAGCCTTACGCCAGACAAAAAATTAGCAAACACTGTTTTAAGGTCAAAAACAGGATTAAATTACTGGACACTAACAGACAAAGGTCCAACGTGTAACACAATAAATTAGCAGCGCAGAAAGAAAAGATATCTATAACACTACATCTACTATATTTAAAGCCACCAATTCAACAATGAACAAGAAATCAAACCATGACTTTGACGGGACAGTTCACATCAAAATGAAAATAATTCATTTTGTTCTCACCCTCAAGTCAACCTATATGACTTTCTTTTTCTGCAGATAAAAAAATATACTCGAAGAACATTGGTAACCGAACAAAACTGGCACTTGACTTCCACTGCAGAGACACAAAACCACTGAGACGTTTCTCAAAATATCTTATACAGTAGGGCTGTCAACTTTAGTCGTTTAGTCGACTAATCGGTCGATGCCGTCTTGGTCGACTGACATTCTCATTGGTCGACCAGTTGCCTATTTTTTTTAGCCTATGTTTCATCCCCAACTTTAAATACTTTAATTTCGGCTATTTAAAAAAAATCACTTAATTTTCAAAGAATTGTATTATTATTATAGTTGTATGTATTATTGATGTCTTTTCGTTGTTGTTTTATAAATGTTCTATGACGATTGTTTAATAAATGTTCAATCAAAATGCAAAACATCGCGTCTTTTTTTTTTTTTAGTCGACTGATCGCTGCGCAGGACAGGACTTTGGTCGACTAAGCATTTCTTTGGTTGACTACAGCCCTATTATACAGTATATTATAATATCTTATATACAGGTTTTGACATGAGGGTAAATAAATGATGACAGAATTGTTAACTTTGTGTGAACAACCTCTTCAAGAAACGACTGTAAATATTTAAGGATGTATAATTTAAAGGCATGCCAACCTTATGCTCGGCAGACTGAGAGTCACGTCAGCAGCCCCCCCTCCCCCTTCCCCTCCCTTCATATAGTCCGTGGGGAAGGTCCCTTGGCGAGCTCCCGTCTACACTAGGGTCCACCGCACCTGCGAAGAAATAAAAGAAACGTTACACCTTCAGTTTGAAATTGGAGTACCCACACAGGGGACGTTCTCCAAACCGAATAATTCACTTCACACGCACACCCCCGACGATATGACATTTCCCACTCGACTGATGTATCCTGCACAGGTCTGGTACGGCATGTTTTGTTTGTGTTGCACTGGGATTGTTCAGCTACAGCGACATCAAACAAAGCACCCTGGGGTGTCTGACAGCAGAATCCTCCTACATCTCAAAACTACGTACTTCCAAAAGGTTGTCATATAGCGGCTTTGTCGCTCCTAATCCGAAATTCATTACATATAGCAGTTACTGCACTTTAATACGATATGTTTTTTCGAACGGCTGGGTGATCCCCTTCACACTTGGCTGCAGTGTAAGGACAGAGGGTAAAAAAGAGAGAGCGGTACTTTACTTTTTTCGAATAAGAGCCATAAACATGCAGAGTGGTACGTGTCAGCACCTAATCTAATTTACAGAGCTCACAACTCATCGCACATTGGCAGGTAAGCCAATTAAGTGGCCATTAACCTCGTGAAAGTGATAGGGGTGGAGAATCTTTGGTTTCTTGGCATGAGCGGTCGCCTCGTGGCCGGGTACCGTGGTGGTTTTCTGACTGACAGTGATGGGAAGGTCATATGGTAATATGCAGCATGAATCTACAAGTGATAATGACGGGGCCCTCTCATCGTACCCGGATCAGATGGCCGCTAACTGGATTGGATGGCAGACGGGCATGGCTCTGCTGCTGGGAATGGGATGGGGGGATGGCGATGTACAGCAATGCTAGCGATGGAGCGAACACAGGAACGCTGTGTGTCTGTTGCACTGGTCAAGTTGCAAAAAGTCTGTCAGAAAGTAAAAAGCCAAGTTATTGAGGTATCCAAGCAGCTGTAAGACAAACCATGCGTTTAAGTTTTTTGAGTTTTGGGACCTTAGCACAATTATCTTATACTAACTTTTGTTTAACCGCATCACAACTGAAGTTACTTTAATGACTGATAAGGAATCTATTAATATTACAATTACTCAAGATCTTAAACCCATAACCCTAAGCATCACATTTCAGAATGACGCTACGGATGGGAATGATATCTCAAATCATGCGGCCGGTTGACTTTTCTAAGGATTTTCACCTGACGGGGGATAAACTGGGCAGGGAGGGTCCTATATCTAAGGACCAAAATATCAAAGACTCAAGAGTTCACTCTTTTGATTGGACCAGGAAGCAACCACCTACCAAACAACCCCAAACACCCCGGCAACCATCTCTATTTAACTTTCTAGATTCTTAACAAATATTTAGCGCATTTCTTGACTACTGACGTCTGCGATTCACAGTCAGGAATCTGTCATCACGTCAACGAAAAGCATCTGCTTTAGTCTTTGTGCAAGTGGAACAATTGACCGTTTTACACGAACGCAATTAGAGGCTGCGAAATGAAAACACGCTTCACTCCTGGAGAGAAAGATTGCCATTTCTGCATATTTGAATCCACTCGAAGGCAATCACTGAAATTCGCAAACATTCATGAGAAAATAAATGTAGTGGAAAATTTGGTGCATGTCTGCAATCAAGTTTCATGTGCAGATCTAGGAAGAAAGAATAGAGCTAAGACAAAGCAAACTGATATTGAAAATCAACTTCTTTACGCAGGGTTTCAAAAAAACATTGTAATGCATGTGAGAAACAGCATGAATTAGGTATAAATACAGACAAAGTTCTCAATAGTGTTACTGGTACAAGACAGGAGAAATAAATATTCGCATATGCTTTTATTAAGCCCTTTTTCAAATGCCACAAAAAAAGCTCATATACTTCTGCTAAAGATTATATCACTATACATACCGTAAATGTCCACGAAATAATATTGTATGCCTTCCTTTACTTTGCAACCCACAACTCCACTTAATACGTTCAAATCACGAATTGCCTTTGCAGCCAAGTCAGCAAACTCTTGAATGTGACACGTTGTCTTATTTTTTGTAATGCACTGCATCCTAAAATTCAACGTACAGCAAATGTCAAGTCATGAGTCATGACACAAAAGAAATGTAGGCAGCAGTGCAAACAGTTGATAATTGCAGATGGCACTGTGTGTGTGGGGGGGTGCTGCAAACATCATTTGTTAAGGTGAAACAGCGCATCACTATAATAGTTATACATGTGAGACAAAAGTCGGGTGGTAGATCCCTGCCAAAAACAATAATTGATCCTTTACATACAAATAGAAAAGGCAAAAGACTTTCAACAAAAAATAAGTGTGACTCAATGTGAATTGACTTTTGATGCTCTTGCCACTTCAAAACACAATGAAGAAAGCATTTTCCTCAGCTCCAGATAACGTGTCTGACTATGTGGTGTCAGATAGTTATCAGTGGGAAATTAGCTGAGGAATACTGTTTCCCTCTCAACAAACAGGTCAAGTGTCTCACATCGCTACATAATCAGTGATTTCATCATTTGAAACCCAAAAAACAAATGTCAACAATGGAAAGGATTGGTCACTTCTGAAATGGCATGCAGCATATGAAATTTAAAAGTGAGATCACTTGTGTTTTGTACAAACTTCTACGCACCGTCCTATGATGTAACGGTAAAAATGTAGAAAGAATGTAGATAAATCTCTCTTATGCCATTTTATATAAGAAATATTATTAGCAAAAATAATAAAAACTGTGAACAGTATATTTTTTATACTGTCACACCATAGGACACCTTTCCATTACACCACTTCACAAAGGAAAAGAGCCCTTTTGTTTAAATATCTACACACAAACAAACCCCAAATGTCGCAGTAGCACTTTGCATGGCCCAGGTTTTCAACACATGCATTGCACAGGACAAATGTTCATGCCAGTCAGAAAGAGGCCCCTCCAGAACCAGGTGGCTCTTGTAGGAACGGTTTAAAGACTCTGAGCTCAATGACACAACCTTTCTTGCTATTTAGAGGATTGCTTCTCGTTTTGAAATTAGCTTGGCAGCAAATTAATGCATTTTCTGAAAAGAATTGCAAGATTTCTTCCAAGTTGGTTGATAGAATTATTGTAAAATCATAAGGAGGATTTAACTGCATTCTTTAGACCAGGGGTTCTCAAAGTGGGGTCCACGGCGGTATGTCCAGGGGGTCCGCTAGTGAATTCCGCAGTGCGGAAAATGCAAACGGAGCCTCATGAATTCTCGCAGCTTTTCTCTTACTCCATACTCTCGAAACACGCAAAAAACATTCGCTACATTACTGACTTACTAATAATAAATAATACAAATGTAACAAGTCATATATCTGTCTTTTTTTATTTGAACCGTCTGTGTCTTGTGACATGAAAATGTGTCATATTCATGTCGCATGGCAGAGCGCACCTGCGCTCTCTGTTCCCTCACAAATAAGCGTGCATATCCAGGTAGAAGAGTGAATCCGCGTAGGCGAAAATACTGAACCCCTTTCAAATAGAACTAAGCTAATATGGCTAAAAGTCACAGAGACAGGATCAAGATTAGGGATGTAACGATTACTGCTTTTAATGATTAACCACGATAAAAACATTCAACGGTTAGTAATATAATGTCATATTTTAGTTATCATTAAACTGTACCAACTTATCGTTACTAATTGTTACTCATTATGAAACATGTGTTTCGTTCATTTATGTCAGGACTCAGGAGTGCAAAATAAACAGGAAAAATAGTATGTTATTGATATGAGACATACATATTCATCCTCATCTGCTCCCGTTTATTTGTGATCACAGGGCTTTAAACTAAATTTGCATATTGGGGGAAATATATACTTAAACACGACAGACTGATGATTTTAAAGCTCCATCCAACTCTGTCGGTATCTTTGGCGATCACTCTTAAAGCTGCAGGTGTTTCCTGGGTCCTAAAGTACACCTATTACACTCGACACATGCAGACGATGCAGATGATTTTCTGATTTGTGTTGCGTTTAAATGTATGTCTGATTTACAGGATGTTTCAACCTGAACATGAGACGACCCCATTATGGTAGGATTAAAATTACTGTTATTTATTTGATGTTTGTGACTGTACTTTTAATCTGTACTTTTAGGAAAACCGTGATAATACTGATAACCATGATCATTTTGTTCACTATAGTCATGATGTGAAAACTTCATACCGTTACATCTCTAATCAAGATTTATATACAGTGTTAGTATAATATGGAATTTCATTAAAAGAGCATAATCCATACTGCTGATATTTATTTTAATTTGTTAGATTTAATTTGTGTGTAATTTGTATTTTCAGATGTGCCTATTTTGTATTATTATTGTTAAAGACATTTATAGCTTCGGCCATTTGTATATTGAGCCTGTCTTTACCACTGAATACTACATAAACAAAAAGGTAATTGCGCCTTTTTGTCTCTCTGTTCTGACTTTGTTTCATAACACCCAATTTTCATCTCGCATTTCTGAGAAAAGATTTCCTTATTGCAAACGTATGTCACGAAATTCTGAAAAAAAAACACTTGATTTGATTAAAAAGTAGAAAAACTATAATCAGATTATCAATTACCATCACTACAACCCGCAAACATAAAAGGATAATAATATCTAATAAAATGTGATGCATTCTGGGAAAACCCAACACATATTACAGGTTTTGATACCAAGTGAATGCTGGGTTCCAGCCTTGTCCAAAGCGGTTTTTATTTCGCTTATACCTTGTGTGTAGCCTTAAGCCTTAATCTAAAATCGGCTGAGCGCTGTGAATTTTAGGAACGGAATATGGATAAAAACGGGTTTAAAGTTAGGAGATCAAAATTAGGAGTAAGGAAAAAGGTGCTGCTGGGCACACCTAAAGAACGAGAGCTCTGTCAGAAGTGCTAAGAGCACTGCATCACTACACAAGGACACGAGCAAACAACTAGTAAGTAGTGAAGCAAGTTTGACATAGTTTATCATGGGCATAGTGTCTGAACTTTTGATCATCCCTGTATGTTTTGATCGAGTTCAGGAGGCGGCTAGCATGAGCAGCAGACCGGGATAACTCCCGGTGCTCCACACAGTGAGCTCCGCCATCTCACGATAACGGTGTATAAAACACTTTTTACACAGAACTGGCGGGAAATGTATATTGATACTCCTTCATTCTTCAGGTTATGTGGTTAACTTTGATAGGTGAACTTTCTTTGTAGTTTTAAGAGTGGGAAAGTTATGAGTGTTTTTCTGCAGCTCTCTTAACATGTTTACATCAGATAGCCACAAGAGACAAGGGGTTACAATATAATAATTCAATGAAAAAACTATTTTGACCAACAAATTGACTTTCGATCTATTTTTCTTTAATTCCTGAAAACTTCCCAGCCCGACATCAGACGGGTTATCCCAGTTCACATGACAAATATTTTTACTATAATCACACAATTTTATCCACGTGTTAATTTTAACAGTAATCCTCTGTTGTGCAGCACTGTTTGCTAAAATAAAATAATAAATACAATGAATTAATAGCCAATCATATTTGCTTTCGAGTTCTTTTTCAAATATTGAATTATCAATGTCTTTATTTGATTACCACAGTGTCTGATAATACATTTGTATTAAGATCATAAATCCAGAAATACGAAAACGAAACACTGATATGATTGTGACATAGCACAACATCTGTCAACATCTGACTTAATTTACTGTCATCATTTCATCAAGTTGTTCCAAACCTGTATATGTAAATTTTTGTCTGCACAAGAAGATACACTCACCTAAAGGATTATTAGGAACACCTGTTCAATTTCTCATTAATGCAATTATCTAATCAACCAATCACATGGCAGTTGCTTTAATGCATTTAGGGGTGTGGTCCTGGTCAAGACAATCTCCTGAACTCCAAACTGAATGTCAGAATGGGAAAGAAACGTGATTCAAGCAATTTTGAGCGTGGCATGGTTGTTGGTGCCAGACGGGCCGGTCTGAGTATTTCACAATCTGCTCAGTTACTGGGATTTTCACGCACAACCATTTCTAGGGTTTACAAAGAATGGTGTGAAAAGGGAAAACATCCAGTATGCGGCGGTCCTGTGGGCGAAAATACCTTGTTGATGCTAGAGGTCATGTTGCTTTTTTCTTTTGAACATAATTGAATGTCAATGGGGACCAGAAACCCATATTGTTCAAAATATCTTGTTTTGTGTACATCAGAAGAAAGAAACACATAAAGGTTTGAAACAAATTGAGGGAGAATAAATTGTTTGTGTTTAAAAGAGCTATATGACAGTCTTGCTACTGTTGATTTATGAAAGCTTTTAAGATAAATGACTTCAGGTGTTAGTGATGACCCCCTGTTTGCAAGTATAAGTGGTATTAATGTTATTAGATATTCTGTTCTATGAAACAGGTCTGAAGTGGTGAATTAGAGTGAATATTACAATGCAATAAAGCCCAATGGCATTTCAGAGTACAAATTGTAGTAAGCATATACTTAATCGCTGTTTTAGTGATGAAGGGGTCCTTGGGAAAAATATTGCTGTAACGGGTCCCTGGCCCCAAAAACTTTGAGAACACCTGCTTTAGACATGCTGACTCTAAAGATATCGCCAAATAACGCTTTTAACAATTTTTGTCACTACAGTGGCACTTAAACCTAACAAAAACTAAACAAACTTTTACCGTGTACAAGTATGCAAAATAATCCCAGATATGTTCTGGGTTTTTTAGTGATTATGGTTTATATATATAAACACTTCATAAATGACCGAAGGATGTAATCACATTAGTTTAGAATGCCTGTTTGCGGCCCGGTTCACATAACAGGTCATAATTTTTTGCCTTGACAGTAACTCGCATTCATGTTTGTTAAATGACCTACATCTGTCATCTGTGTGAAGAGACTGTCGCTCTGAGGGGCCGCATGAGCTCATGTGTTTACCACACATTCCCCACACTTGCACCAAAATGTACCACAGATAAAAATACCACAGCTATTACAGTCAGTTTCTATTAAAATCAGATATTAATATGGAATGTATTTCAAAAATAAAAGTAGCTGAAGAATATTCAACATTTAGTTGACATTTCCATTTTAATACCAAGTTTAGCTGTGTTTGTTTGCTCGCTACATTTCGGTGATGAATGTTATATAAACGGTGTATATAACGCTGGATTTGGAGATCATTTGAAACTGATAGATGCCGCGATCATGATGCCGGACATTCGAAGTCAAACTAAGTTATATGTTTGTGTTTTCTTGGCAATCGGCATGCACATGCATAATGTAAACAACACAAACTTATAACTTAACAGTTATGCAGGGATAATGCGATGATGTATTGTGAGCTCTACTTTTTCAGAAAATAATCGTACAGCTGTATCTGTCTTTGATCAATCATAATCGCGATTATTTGGCCAATATTGAGATCCAAATTATTTAACACGATTACTCTTTAACCTTTAAAGCAATATAGAAAATAAAACAAAACTTGGCTTCTAAACTCTGAATTTAACTGAAAAATAAATGTAAAGAAATAGCACTGCTGAACCACTGTAAAGGAAAGGTGTGCGCTGTGGATTTATACGGCAAGAAAAGAGAGGACCCTTGCAAAATGGAATGCGGCACAATAATCGTTTACCTCGATTATTTGTTTTTTTGTAATTGATGAAGGCCGAAACTGACGATTACGATCAATTTTCTATTAATTGAGCAGCCCTAATACGAAGCATCCAATACTACTGTATAGGTACTCAAGATTAATATGAGATTGTCCGAAACTGTGTGTGTTACCTCATCTTTAAATATAACAACAATATATTTAAAAATCTAACTATTCCTTCCCCATGCTCTTCCGTGGGCTTTCCGTTTCACCTTACAATTTTAATAGATTTTATGCAGGACTTATGTAGAGCCCGCATTTTCAAATCAGCAGCAAGGAATAAGATCAGAAAATGTAGAAATACATTTTTATTTCACAAAAAAAGAGCAGTCAAAGTCAGGTGCAATCGACAAGAGCGAAAAATTGTATTCAGCTTGACCTTAGAATCAGTAAACGTCTAGAAGCTTGGTTTTCTTAAGACAAGGTTAAAAAGAGGTCAGCATGGTATTCATATCGAAAACAGAACTGTTACAAGTGCTTCTAAATAGATAAAAGAAGAAGAAAATACTACACTGTTCCATAGCAACCAATATTTATTTTAATACAAACATTTTTATTTCAAAACGTGTAAATGTCAGTAGTGTGAAGTGTAGGTTTTTCTAGACGCTGTGTTCACAAGGTCCTTCAAAGGGACAGTGAATGCACTGCTGATGGTGTAAAACGCTATGATTTATAACCACAAACATTTTGATATTAATAAAAAACGCATGATGAATGTTACACACACAGGCCTCATGTTTGCTCAAAGCTGTGAATAAATTTAAAGGAACATTAGTTACACCATGTGGGCTCTTGGTATCACGAAGATTTTAACTCAGAAAGCAACTCTGTAGACCACTATCCTCTAGACAGCAACGAATAAGAAAACAATCAAACCAGACATCTGCATACAGAGTCCGATGTCAGAGTAAATTCAAAACAAACATGATAGGAATATAAAAATCAGACCCCATGTCAACGTCTCTATTCTCTCAGCTCCATTTAGCCCCATCACATTCACATTTTGTTTATTTCTACTGTAATTAACAGAGGCCTGTCTCTCACCCAGACTCTGCATAGCGTTAAAGGTACATTATGCGGCGTTTTGCTATGCTAATCCAGGTAATTTGCTTCATGCTGAGCACACTTCCCCAGCGTCTTGATTAACGTTTTCATTTTCCTGCATTAGTAACCCGATCAAGATACGAGACACGCCATCTCGAATATATTTTCGTTCTTAGAAAGAAAGCTTTTCTTGAAATCGTTTGGTCGAAGATTGTTAAATTCCCTGCGAATCTGCACATTTGGCAAGCCGTTCAGCAAAAAACACATAAGCCTCTTTACAGCGGATTGGAATGGGTGACCGCACAAGTCCGTTGAACTATCTGAGTGTGTTTTGGGGGATAACAGTCAGATACACATGGCCTACATATAAACCAAAACACGACCAGAGAAAAAAAAACAGCGGCGGGCTGTGTGCTCGCTCACGGGAGCCTCTTTATGAATAACACTGGAGGGGAATGTCGGAGGTCTTATCAAGGGCAGAATGACTGATGATGATAGCAGCAGACCCTTATTACGTACGACTGACACCGTAAAGACATAAAACGCATTGAGCTGTTATATGGATAGTATAGGGATGGTCTTGATCTTTTGGCCCCTTACGAGGAAAAACAAATTTCCCCGAGAAATCTGCGAGGCAGAATCTCCCTGTATTCTCTATCAACCACGATAATCACTCGCTCACCGTTTGCGAATCCTGATCTGTCTGAGTGGAATCATGCTGTTTGATTCATTCATTTGTGCGCCTGTCAGAGGGAAGGCTGGAAATATCTCATTTCCCTGTGAGCCAATACCTCATCCGTCAATGGAAACAAAAGGTCAGACACATTACAGTGGTCTGAGCGAGTGTGTTCAAACCCAACCGCTGCTCGCCTGAGATGAACAATAACATCACCTCAAACAGTAAATATAATTCATTTGAGGGTCTAAATGGTCGCCACAGGGGGAGAAACGGCTTGGGAGAAAAATAAAATGTTCTACAAAACAGTCATTTGTTTACTTCAAACATACAGCAAAACAAAATCAAGAAAACAGCACTGTTTACCATGCTTGCTAAACAATTAAAGTATACTGCAGTTGATCAATTTATAACAAGAATACCTCAATTTGCTATATCAAATACTATAGAGCACTGCAGTATTTTTTCATTCGAGCGTTTAGGTTAACCTGTATTCTATTTTGACAGGTTGTCATGAAGATGCTACCACAGTTGACAGTTCAGTTTCAGTGTGTGTAGTTCAGTGACGATAGTTTTTCTCAAACAGTGAAAACTGTTGAAGTTTAAATGCACCTGAAATAAACTCTCAGGGAAACTCTGGACATGATGTTCAATCTGTTAAATCTCGTGTTCATGTCCTCGTATAGGGAAAGAAACGCATACAATTCCATGAGCGTCACGGGTGTAGCATGTTAAACTGTGCAATACATTCACTTATACACGCAGAACTGTCGATTTAAAAATAGCTTGATTCAGCATCACGGAAATAATAGTGCTCTATATATATATGAGCTCAATGCATCCAGGAAACGAGTTTCAATCACAAAATAGACTAATACTAAGAAAATAAGCGGTTTGCTGTTGATTACACACTGTCTCACGCACAAACAAACACAAGGACAAACACTTGACGCAAAGAAGCCGCTCTGTCTAATGCACTTGCAAAACTGTATAGCACGCGTGAGACCTTGGCGAGAGTGATTCGAAAGAATACAGAGCTCTTGCGGTGCTTCAATGTCATACGCCATATCCAAGGTCACTCTTGAACTAAAATGAACATGTAGGCAATGAAACTGTCCATTTGCTTGAGCAGAAACCATTGCGCGCTCTTGACAGCACAGCAGATCCGGGTGATGATGCAAGTCCAGACCTCAGGCCCAGCCACAGTGAGTCACAGAGCGGAGCAGGCTGTTCGGATCACAAAAACTCGTCTATTATTACACCACACATGTCACAACTCTCTGTGGCCCCCAAGAGCTTGACACACACACCAAACAGCTGCAGACACTAATACATAAACACACTGTCCTCAGAGACAACGCAGAGATAATAAATGTGGATACATGCACAACTGATTACAAACACTTCTGTATGAAACTTTCACGGTGTAGACACTTACTATAACAACTGCGAACAGAGGAAGCGTTTCACTGTTTTAAACCACAGTGATAATTTGCAACATGGATAATACATTCTCAAAAAAGATATAGTGCAAGTGCAATTTCATAAATCAGTATGATTAAATGTATTAATGAAACGAGCAAAACAAAACCACTTTCAATTCAATTTAAAGAGAATGGACTCTCAACAGATTTTTTGTGTTTAGTGAATTCCGAGGTCTATTAGTCCATAATATTATTATGCCAACCAATTCAGTTCTATGTGCTAGCGGCAAATTCTTCACATTTAAGGCGAACACTACTGCGTGTCATGCCGAGAGACGCAGCGGTCAGAGGCGCAGACCACACACAGGTGCTCAACAGCGGCTGCCGAAGTGAAGGTGAATGGACGAGACGGAGCGGGCAGGGCGGCTCTGACCGAGCTGAAAAATGAATGCAGCAAGTGGGCGGCGCTTCAGGGCCACTTTCCAGCACTAAAGACCAACAAGATCAATTACAGAGTGGAGATGTTTCTCAGCGCCACAGCGAGCGGCACCTTAATGAGAGAGGTTTCCATTACCTCCATAAATGGCCTAAGAGAGACGCACTGATGAAGCAAGAGCCGTAATAGCCTTTCTCTCTTTTCCTCCCTAATGACACTGCAAGTGGATTACGCTGCCAATCCAGCCATCCGCTGTGTTTATCATTTATGTAAATAACATCAGCGACAGAGAGTGCGGGGAGGCGGCTAAAACGGAGGCGCTGGTAGGAGAGGAGACGAGGGCGTGGCCTCTACAGCATTTTGTAAGGGATTATGCGGAGAAAAATGTTATTCGGCCTTGTCGATAGCTGCCATGTTAAGTAAAGTGCACAGCGGTATTAAGAAAGTGTATGTATAATAACAATAAGTCATGGTAACATATTGTCGCTGTCCTTCTGAAACCTCATTTGTCCAAATTCTATGTTTTTCAGGAAAGGAAATAAACACTTTTTAAGCGTTTATACTCTTAAAATGGTTAAATGGTGTGTTGTCAAAGTTGCCAAGCACTTTAGAATACATTTTATTGGTTAGACATTTCCAAATCCTAGTGACACTCATAAAGGGTGACTAACAATTGTGATTTATAAAAATGGAATATCACAAAATATTGAGATACGAGGTTTCAGAAAGACAGCAGCAATATATTTTTCATCCATTTAAGTTAATCTATTTCAACTTGTTTTTAGAAGTTAAAGCAACTTATAGCCGTTTAAAAAATAACAGAATTTTATATAGTACTTGAAATGACTTGACTATACTTCATTAAACCATTTTTACAGTGCATGTAAAACAATTAATAGCAGTAGCTACACTATTACAGGCCTCTTATACAAATACAAATACACTAAAGCTGTTGGCCAGATTTTTTATTATTATTAAACAAAGACTGTCTTTATTATGCCAACAAAAAATACATTTACGCCAAATAAAACCAATTAAAACTAGAAAATACGCACATATTAATGAATGGACTTAACTAGCAGTAATGTGTGTGTCTGCTGATGTTTTTTACAAATCAGAAGTCGCTGAAAAAGTAATCCTCAAACTCTATAATAAATATACTACAAAACAAAATCCTACAATAAATAAAAAATAAACAACCTCTAAACTGTAATAAAAAACGGTCAATATCCTACTGAAAAATTCTTTTAGTTAGTTACTCCCCATTATTACTGCAGAGGAAGACCGTATATTCAGGGGACAGCAAACACCTTCCACTTCTGTATCAGACAAGTTGTTTTCAAATATGCTCCATCTGACTAAAGTAAGACATAGTAACACATCAGCAAAAATATACACAAGTGGAAATAATCCAACATAAGGCCCCAACACTTGTGCTGTGCAAAACTTAGCTTATCAGGAGCAACCACAACTCCTTTATGTGTGTGTTTGTGTGTCATGCTACTTTCTCTATTCCATGCAGAGTACAGGTGAAGGCTGCTCACATGCAAGCGCTCCGATGCCTTTACTCTCGTTCGTTTTTACCAGCTCCACTAAATTACTTCTCCGGTGGTTCGATTTGTGAGGCTGTTTATCAGGCCGAAAACGATGTGCTGTGTGTGACTGCGCCGGGAGACTTCAATGACGCGGGCCTGCATTACAGATTCAAAGAATCAAAAAGCTAATAAAGTTTGCCACTGTCAGCTGAAACTCCTTGACATACCGAGCAGTACACCACAGGCTGTGTGATTCAGCTGACCTTCTGCAATGATGACCCATAGGAACCGTCGCAGATGAGTCAACCATAGGGCACTTACAGCTCTACTGCGTTTACATACCAAACTATGTTAAAGGCTCTACGGTTACGATCATATTATACACAAATAGTCTTTGCACACAAATTGAAATATAATTATTTTAAGCTTTGCATGCCCACATCTTACACGCGGCTACACGCATGTGCTCGAAGGACAAACATCCCGTTCTTAGAATTTCTGGTGTTAAAAATGAATCGCCATCTTTCAGTCTAAATGCTGGGTATTCAGATGTGCAGTTTAACAAAAGCTGTGTGAGAGCAAAAGGGATTATGTAAATATTAGATGTTGACACAAGAGCAGGGCTATATTTTAGCTAACTGACAGGCTGAGCTGATGAGGAACAGGCGATAACAAAATCAGCCATGGACGCTAATGTCAACTGATGTAAATTGTCCCTCTCCTCCCACTATTGCCAAAAGCTACAGTTCAACCCATCTATGAGAAGCCTGTCATAGTGAACAAGATGACTGATCAAACAACAGACATGCAAAAAAATGCAATTGTTTTCCTTGTTTCAAAAGGCCATAGACTAAGATTTCCATTAATAAAGGGTAAATATGTCACTTCTGCACCGCTAAACAAAACATAATGTAGCCTTCGGAATAACGCAGCCTTCCTCTGCCATTGCTAAAACAAATATATAGTCCCACCCTAAACACACAATTGGTTAAGCCAGTTTTTATGGTCAACCCTGGTGCAGCTTTATTTTTAGCTGAACTGTGCCTTCAACAGCAGGATGAAACCATTTAGGTGGGACAATCAATCATGCAGAGTGATGTTTAATCGGGACTACAACGTGAAACCGACAGAATGCTTTTACTATGTGTCTCCTCAGGAAGCCAATGTTGGACGTCCCTAAGGCATTCCTAAGTCGAAATCTGCACACGTGCCACCGTGTCTCCGCCAATCTCCGAATCTCCCTGACAGACCAGGCACCATGCATCCAGACAGCTTTGACGTGAAATTCAAGCTTGTTAGTATACATCAGCCGGTGAGCATGGCTCGATATCCAGAGCGTGAGTCTCGCTGCCATTTCACGCAAAAGGCCAAGCGGAGACTCTTCAACGGAATGTTCTAGATTCTGCCCCAAGGCCACTCAGGACATTATCATGAGAACTCAAAGGAAAGGCCATTGTGTTTACAAGAGGCAATTTCCTCCTTCGAATCCTTTTGTGTTTCCCTGTTAATGCAAATGGACCGGACGCTGCGCGTCTCCGCGAATAGATGAGAGGAAAGCCGACTCCAACTTTTAAGGCTAGGGATCGGCGCAGTGCAGAAAGCACTTATGCGATAACACGCATGATTTATCTCTGGAGATGTAAGAGCCCTCTTGGTCTTGCTGGCAATCCGGGTAGCTTCTCGTGGCAAACGGAAGCAACCAAATAGAAGCAGCAGCATGAAGTGCAAGTGCAACCTATTTGCTCAAACTCTCAAGAGGTAAAGGTCAAATCGTCACTGTATAGCCTAAGGTATAGGAAAGCATGTGGTACACATGCAGATAACATCCTACAGTAAATCATGTCAAAGGTGCTTAGTCATGTCATGAGCTCATTTGAAATATTTATGAAGCTGCTGTCTAGAACACTTCTGATTGGTCGATTTCAGTGCGGTCAGATTGTTTTGACTAAGAACTATTATAATGCATAATTGACCATTGCCCCAACAGCCAAATTCCACTTTAACTGTGTTATTTTGAGGTATCTTGTAAGACATAAAACTATTTTAACTTATCGATATATGAAATCAGTTTATTTGGTAAGATAACCTGTAAACTTTGCTGATGGAAACTCTGCGGCAACTTTACCAACTAATTGATAAGAGAGACACTCCTTTCTAAGAGCTGCCAAATTATTCATCAACAGTTTACTCTCGTAAATTGAAGCGCTAGCGACGACACAACTACGACAAGTGAGATAACTCCCAGCATGGGCAAAATTAACTCATTTAAATGAAGAGAATGAATCACTACAAACCACTAGTGTATTTGACAGATATAAATCAAATTGAGAATTCAAACTGGTGACTGATATTTAATGTGCCACCAAAATACAGAAAGTGCTTTGAATTATTGATAAGCAGGGAGCAGGACGATTTTAAACAGCTCTGCTCCCCCATCAATCATTCATGCGCTTCCCAGCGAAAACACTTCACTCCCTCAAGTGTCGGATCTCACTTAAAGGTGGAGGGCCTATGCTCAGATATCTCACTTCATTTGAAGGATTAAAATAAACCAGACAATTAAGGTTTGTTATCGCTCCCAAACAAACCCTGTCGCAGCTGATAGAATAGATCTTTAGGTCAAAGTGTTTTGAATATGTTTATGAATATAAACAACTGTATTCTGTGTGGACTGGCAAGTAACTAATCTCCCACCAATTTTCTACTCTACAGACTTGCGTATAATGGATATAGATGATTTCATCGGACACCAATATAAACCTTAGATATTATTATAAACACATTATTTATAACTTTAGGAATCTGGTGCTTGTATATATCATTACAAACCAACTATATTAAGATTAAGAATGAGATTCCCATAAGGTCATGCCTTCATTACACGGCAGTCATAATCAAACTGCACCTTCTCTCTCCATCTCTTGCACCCACTCGGACTAATGGAACACAGAGTGACTCTTCAAGACTTTCGGTGCCAATCTCCCAATTAGTGTCTGCGTGCAAGTGCTTTCTGGCTTGGCATCAAGACATCAAAGGCTGGCAGCCCTTTAGGGAGAGTCTACCTTCCAACATGAAAGTTAGTCATTGTCTGCAGTCATCAATGAAACCTCCAGCAAACATCTGGGGTTTCCTCAGCAAAAACATGAAAGAGAACAGAACACATTTGAAGAAGAGATGACGCTGATAATGTCATCACATCTCAGCTGTAAATACCATATTAATGCCAACACACACTCTCTCTAATGCCATTTGGCCTGTTTTGGTGGAAAGGGTTACCATTTCAAGGTGGAAACATCAATGTTGTGAGGAATCCCTTTTGAGGCCAGTGCTTTCCTTAGACATCATCTACAATCCCAAATTCCAACCAAGGCTGTGATTTAGCTCCTGTAGTCTCCCTGCCAGTACAAGCCGTTCCCTCTCCACCTCCATTGATTTTGTCTACTGAAATGACATTTTCAGCTGGGTTCGGTTGTTTCTTCTGATTTGTCTCCACAACAAGCAAATGCCATTTGATTGAGGATAATAGCTAAAAGCAGTCTTTTTGTGCTGCCTCGTGTAGTCTTTGCGGAGATCATTTCATAATACATTGTACACAGACTACAGTAAAGAACTGAAACCCTTCTGAAAGGCAGTTTAGCTTTAGTTTAGGAAATCAAGAAACATGCTGAAATTATTGACAATTTCACAACACCGTGCCTGAATAACTTTCGACTTCCGCATCGGACTGATTGACTACAGGTTGTGCATGTTGAGTTCCTTCCTGTTTCAGAGCAACCAAAGAGAGGCAACACTTATCAACCACTTCCACACCACAGACTGAATATTCTGTGGGTGTTCTGCTACGTTTCAAACTGACTGTGGTCATACACAAAAAGATCCATTATTAGAAAATAAGAGGTAAGTATTAGGTAAATTACAAGAGAAGAAACAAAGTGTATAATCTTTATCTTAAGCAATAAATTTGTGAAAAATCATTGCAAGCCCTCCAGACTTAACAGGTCAGGGCATCGCGTACATAAACGTGGCTTTAAGAAGTGAAATCGGCAGTGATACAACACCGCTAATTATCCTCGGAGATGTTTTTGACAGCAACTCCTGTGCCAGTAATCTGCCTTGGCCCACAGCCAGTCATTCTTATTTATTTGATTTTAGTCACAGTCGAACCTACATTTAAACTAAAGCAGACGTTACTTGGTAAAAATGGACAAAAAAATAATATACACAATTTCACATCATATGAGCGCGAGGTCTGGCTATGACCCAGCTCTACGCGTCTTCTGTGCTGTGAGACCAGTCGGCTATAGAGAAGCAGCATGTCCCACACACACACGCAAATGACTTGCAAATGAATGAGTACACAGTTTCCAAACATTTGACACTTACTGATTGTTAGGTCATATAAATATGAATTAACACTTTGTTTGTAACGTGGTTTGTTACTTAGACTGAACTTTGGGCTGCATGATACACAAAATAAAGAAATATAAGCAAAATGACCGCATATAGCAAGCACGGCACAGACTTTCGGAACTTGACGTTCTCTGCATTGAAAGCAAGCGTGTGCGTCAGGAGGACGGAGAAAGAGTGCGCAGGAAAAAAGATGAAAGGGACTTTTTGACTGTTTAAATGGTAAGATACTTTATTGCATTCCTTCTTTAAATGCTGTAAAGGGTCTTGTCCCCACATGCACGATTCGACTATAGGCAAGACGTGACAATTCTGACTCCACTATGTAAATCCTTAGTCGAGGACACCCCTACTATATGGATACAAAGCCAACAATTACATAATGAATGACGAAAAATATTTTTATGTGAATAATGTAAATAAGGCAACCATTTAAAAAAACAAACAATGTTCGTAATTCATAGCCCACAAGTTACACACATTACAATGTCTGCATTTATGATCAGCCGTATGTTTACATGTAACATGATTGTCGATTTAGCCAAAATTTAATATTTTGTTCAAATGTATATCATTTACATACGTTATTGCCTTAGCAAATTAGCAACATGAGCATAGGAGGTCTTCCAAGTGTTAAGCACTACATAATACAACAGACATGGTTTTCTCCGTTTGAAGTTCTTAGTAATGAGCTTATGCAAACATGCAATATTGATCTTTCTGCTCCTCTGTTCTGAATGCCTTCTATAATAATTTCATAATCCATTGGGACGTGGGCATCTTGCCAAACATGTGTCATGACTTAATTAGCTATCAGAGACGGAAAAGCCTGCACCTGTGACTGACAGGCCCAAATGCAATCTGTCTGCACAGTCTTTCTCTGAACAATACTTTGCGGGAAAACCGCATAAACAAAACGTCAGATTCGCTTTTCAGATAATTCGCGAAAGCCTAAATGAATCATCAAAGTGGAGATAATACTCCACTCTCCTTGAAGAGCTGATTCTATCCGGGAGGCAGTTTAAGGGTGCCTATTACTGTAATGGGACATAATTATTAATCTTCTCCTAAAATATCATCATAATTTGCAGCACTGGTAAACTGTTGAATTCATACTGATATTTTACCACAGGTTTTGAAATGAACCTAGTTAATAGTTTCACATCTGTACCTAACTAAAACTCCAACTAGTGTTTTGCCAAAGCCAAATTTATCAGCGTGCGCACACATCTTCCACACGTGTGACAGCTTACGCACTTCCTCCAACATCAATATTTTCCAGAACAGAGTTTTCAGCTTAAGTTGTTACTCTGCTGGAATTTCTCACAGTTGCTTGTCTGACAGTCTCTCCTCCCTCGCAGTATAAAAGCAAAGTTGCCCATCAGAGCGCAGGCTTCCAGGAACCCCAAGCCCTCCCTGAGTACAAACATACTAAAGTACAAACAAAGCAATTTCTATATGGTGATTAAAGACGACGTTAAAATCAAGATGTACCCTTTACCTTCAGAGTAAATGCATAAATAATGAAGTGCATAATATTGACTCTGTGATACTGTAATCAAAATATAAAAAGCTGTTCTGGTTCTGAAACAACTTGTTTCTTACAGTTTTGTTCAAATATTTTGCTCCATTATAAAATGTGCATTCCTCAAAGCGTAAATATTATCAAGCCCTGCCTACATGTTGTCCTTAATGAATATCAAGCAGAAACATCCCACATTATAAAAGTAAACAAAGTTGTGAACAGCATGTCGTGTTGACTATAGAATGTTTTTAAAGAACATTTCAAACATTTTGCCCAGTTCCAAACATCTCTCACAGCACATCAAATATCATTTTACTTGACAAATCCATCAGTGAGGGAACAATAAAAGACGTCTTTGTCAAAAACTTGACTGCCTCGCTGCCGCGATGAACAAGTCAAGGAATAAAGAAGCTCTCTAGTTCTCTTATCCCGTCTAGTGCGCGTACTGACAGTGCATCAGCTCAGAGTGACAAATGCCTGCTGCCACGCTTGATGCCAGCCACGAGTGGCAGAGTGGAGCGCAAAGCAACACAGCGATGTTTATCAGACAACAAGCCAAGCTGATCTTCAGGACATGATGCATTTTGTCATGTTTCTGTCAGCAGAAAACAGTTTTGCTGGTGAGTGACAAGTTGGGTTAGACAATATTCATCTAGAGATTTTCACACTATTTAACCCCACCTTTGAAAGCTTCACTGTCTGATCAAATCTTTCTTAAAATTAGAATAATTCACTCGGATTCTAAATTCAATATGGCAAACGTTTATTCGTGTCAAACAAAACAAGCGCAACACCAACTTTCCCTTTCACCAAACGATTTCGACAGAAGCACACACAAAAGAAGTGAGCGTTGTCTTTACAAAAGACAAGCGAGAGACAAACAAACAAAAAAAAGAAGAATCTTACATTTGCTCAGGAGATCAACTTAATTCAATAAAAAGGCTTTTAGCCATCATAATGATTTACAAAGTGACGAGTCAAACAGATTTACGGCGACAGCCTGAAAGAAACCCAACACAAATACAATTACTATTCACGTGACTGCCACCACCAACCCCCTTCACTCGCGGGAGGCCGAGAACGGGAAGCGCGCTGCTGACGCGGACCCCGAGCGTTCTCAATTCACCCTTTTAAAAGGAGCCACCACCAAATGGGGTGGAGAAAAAGGCTTCCATTGTGGAAGTCACTTAAAGTGACAGACATTGGGACGGTGGTTTGCTACAATCCAGCCACAATCATTATTCAATATCAGATGAGCTGACGAACCATAGCCAGAGGGCAGTGACTTGTGCTAATTCTTTAGACACCAGCTGCAGCTAACAACACAGGCCGCACCGCCTCATTATTAGGGTCAATTCTAGACAAAACACTCTTGTTCTTCTGTCTAAATAAGCCATTTTTATTTTAATATAGAGACAAAGAGCACAATTGACCTTGATTGTATAACATGAAACTTGCAGTTCTACATAAAACACGCCGATGGGGACATTTCAGAGCGTGCTTTTCCCCAATTTAATGTGCTTTAAAGGAACAATTCCCCCCCAAATATATTTGACTACCATAGTACAAAAAATTGCTTTATAAATGTCTTTGTTCTGTTGAACACAAAATAAGATATTTTGAAGAATGTAGGAAAGCAAACAGGGGCACTTTTGACTACCGTTCTCATTTTTCCTGCTATGGTAGTCAATGGTGGCAAAGAACTGTTTGGTTACAAGCATTTTTCCAAATAGCGTTCTCTGTGTTCATCAGAACAAAGAAATGTATACAGATTTAGAATAACTCAAGGGTGAGTCCATGATGACAGACGTTTTGGGTAAACTGTCCCTTAAAGTCCCCAAACTTTTTTCAAATAGCTGAACACCAAACTTCACCAAAACCATATCACAAACCAAGACAACACTGCAAACTAAAATATTTAATACAATTATATTATTTTACATTATAAAATACTTAGTTAATAATAATAAATCAACAAACTCAACAAAACAATTTTAGATTAAAATATATATATAAACAAAATTGTATATAATATTTCCCCTTTAAAACTTTTTAAAATAATGATTTTATAAACACATTTTTTATCTAGTTTTTAGTGTAAAATGTTGACGTTGAAAGTGCATATTTAAGGATAATTTTTCCCTTCCCATACACGTTTTTACCAAAGCTTTCGATAAGGCATGTCCCACTGCAGGACACTCCATCATGCTTCAACTACCCAAACATAACACCTAGTAATAAATCTTAAAGTTCCATCAATATTAAACAAAGCACAAAGCAAGAAAAACAGCAATAATAAAAGGGCTGAGACATTAAATAAATAAGCATGTACACAGCAGCTCTTTGGTAGTACAACTTACAATCTAATTAATGATGGTTCTGCACACAAACAGCGGCCCCTGTACACATGTTCAGCTGCCTTTACACTTCCCACCTGCCTACTAACAAACTGCTACGGTTGTCGATGGCTGTGACGCGATGCGGCTTTGAGGTTTGCATCCTCTGTCTTAAAAACAGACGTTTGTGGGTGTTGGCAGCTATCTGGGTGGGAATTCTCTCACAGAAGAAGCCCTCAGGGCACTCCGGATTGAGTTTCCACATTCCCAGTCAAAAGAATTCCAAAGAAAATTGAAGAGACCATGTAAAAGAAGGCATACGAGGAGGCTGGGAACAGTAAGCTAACCTCAATAAAGCTCTGTTGTATTGATTAGATGCGTAGGATGTCCTGAACCGGTGCTTTTCCATATTGGTGATGGCACAGGGGAAAAAACATCTGCCTGTTATTCCCGGTCTGCTGATCCTCATCTGAGGGCCGGCGCGAAAATTTGAGCTGGCATGTGCAATCCGTCCCCCACGAGTATTTACTGCAAGCGCAGCGTCGGGAGCTTTCTAAACCACTCTTGGAGGACGCACCCAACACGCAACCCGTCACCAGCACAATCCCACAGATTGTGATGCTTCCACGGTCGTGACATCACAGAGGGCAATGTGGGAATATAACAGAGGACATGCTGACTTTAAGGCACGCCAGATTAATACGCCAGCAGTGGGTTAATGTGCAATTAAAACATTTCATGTGAACACTGTTTGCTTATGCATTGGCAACATGCTCACTGCAGAAGGATCGCATTAACAATCTCAGCGGCCATTAATGATACACATGCAGGAAATAAAACCTACTGTAAGAAAACAGTCTGAGATGCTTTCATCTAAATAGATGGTAAATATGATTCTTTCTTTTCAGGTTCTGCATTTCAAGACATACTGAAATAAAATTGCTTTTAAATCATATAGCCCAAAAGGCTTGCGCTGTTTGTCAACAGTTAATTAAAAAGCACTGAGAGACAAAGACAAATACTGTTTGAAGATGATCCCTGGCAAGCCCCACCACAGTGTATCATTGCTGTCTCTAGAATACACGATTAGTTTAATCTCATTACACAATGATAAATGATCAGAGCAACAATGGCTTCTGTTTCCTCCAAAGATGCATGCGAGAATGATGTATGAAAATTTCAAGGTTTAATTTTGGCGATATCACTTAGTCTTATCACTACTTCTTAGCTGACACCTTTATGGAGCTGGAATTCACGAGGTGGAAAACTTAAAAGTTTCAATTTGTTACAGCACAAACGAACTTCTGACTGCTTGGGGGAAAATATAATCGCTTTGGATTTCATAAAACCTATTCACCATTAAATCTCCCTTTTCAACGCACCTTAGTGGAAACTGCTTCACCAAACTTGCTAGTTTACAATATTTGCACTGTGGGGTTTCTAATACGGTTCTTTTCTCTGAAGAGTCCAGGTAGAGAAATGAAACGTCATGAGCGGAGTCTGGGGTGAATGAAATGTTAGAGAACACAGCGACCACCAAGAGTCCAGCTTATGAATAAGAGCCAGGGCACAAGCGTACAGCACTTTCCTGGAAAGTGGTGCTTGCCGCAGCATGCCAGTTTAAGCTTGGACATACACGAGCACACAAACACGTTTACGTGGTTTTGGATTTATCGTGTTCTATCTGGCGGCAGGCTTGCACTGGTGCAGCGCGAACATCTCTCTGTTGCCTACAGCTGTCACCTAATGCGCCGATGCTGTGATGCATGAAGTGTATTTGTGGAGCGGGAGGTGTGTTCTCAGATCGCATACATTTTCGTTGCGAAAACCTCCTGGAATAGTTAATGAATGCCAAAGAAAGCTTCCACCTTACGTCTTATTTTATCATTATTCTGCGGAATAGAGATTAATATGTTTGAACCTAACCATGCTAACATCAGTGTGATATATATGATATGTCAAAAGATAATAAAGAAATGCTTATTATGCAAGGAAAATTAGCCTGCTAGGCCATATTGCTGTGATATTACATCATGCGTATATATGAACCTATGATATGTGCTCTGACAGAAAGAGAAAGTTAGCTGTAGACAAGCAGAATGCAACATGAAATCTAGCTCAGTAAAACTCGGTTTGGTAATTGATTTAAAACTAACTTGGCAAACCGCTCCAGTTGACAGACTTGGACGTAATAGAAGACCCTGGCTGCACTATTTGACAGTATGGGCATATTTACAAGTAATCACTTCAAGGATTTTTACAGAAATTACAAATGCCATCCAAGACACATTATAAGTTAGCAACATAAAGGAGATGAACTTCTGCATAGCTTGTGCTGCATAACAGTAGATCAGATTTATGTGTGTTTTACGAAGACACATTTATTTGGCCATGAAATGTATATAACTAATCGGACTGTAATCCAATATATTAAAGTGCATTAAGTGTAAATAGACCCTATAACAACATAACCAAACAAGAATCAAAAATACAGAATCAAACATGTAAATTTCAAAACAATACAGGTAAACTCCTGCTCCTTTTCTGGTCAATACAAATTCACCTTTTGTTTGATCCTAAGGGATTCTGTGGATCTGGAATGAATTGAATTTGTCCATTTGTCAAGTTCCCCCGACATCTCAGTTGCCTTTCATACAGCTTTCATTTAGTCTCACCTTGTGCAAATGTCTAAGTCAAGGTTACGTGCGCGTGTCATATTGCTTGCCGTACCGCAAATCTTCCTCTCCCCATACAAGCCAAAGATGGACAAGAAATAATATTTATCCTCCCTCAGAAAACCTAATTAATTTACTTTGTCAGAAAACATTATGAATCCCCTGGGCCATGTTAAATGTAATTGCACATCCCTCTCAGAAACACAGCGATCGCTTGCAGGAATGGAGGAAATCTCCCACTTATAGACACAGACAGCTCAGACACAGTGACAACGTCCAAGGGTTCCACATGATGGAACACATGGCGGTATTTCGATACGTAAAACGTAACAGAGACGCGCATAGGTTCCAGTTGGGTGTTCTCCGCGTAGCCAGAAACAAATAGCATATTAAATGTTGTTTCCACAACCGTTCCCAGTAATGTTTCAAATGACTTGCCAAAAGGGTAAATCTTCAAATCTTTCTATAAACCGAGTACAAAACACTGTCTGTATTTAATTCTCAAGACAGAGTCTGATCTTCTGAAGCAACCCTGAAGAGACTAGCAGTGCTAACAGTTTAATATGGAGAACATGGCTCACTGAATAAAGACTAATTTGCCTCAGTCAAAAGAAAACAGGTTGAGGACAATATGTTTGTTTTGCTTAAGCTGGATTTGCAAGGCACACAGCAGTCAGACTTCAAAGCACTGCAAGCTTTTATTGGCACAGAAATGAGAGTAATTGTTTGTGATCAGGCAAAATTGTCTGTGTGGTGCCAAAATATCAAGATCTCACATCAAGAGTAGCTGGGTGTCCTTTTTCATTCAAAGTACTTGCTCCTGCCGACAGAAAGGGGAAACAGCCATTGTGACATCTTGGGCGTTCATTTTTTAAAGAATGTCAAATCAAACATGCATGAGCCTGTGACAGTGTGGGACTGGATCAGAGGGCAAAGCACTTAGAAATGCACCAGCTAGCTAATGTTTTGCACGCCGCATCCCGATGCATCCATGGTCGCACTGTCGGCTTGAGAGTTGGAACCTTCAACAAGCTCTCAACTCACGCAGCCTGAAAACAGATTTGGTGCCACAACACTCTCCTTACAGACCCATGTAATTCAAATCAAAAGTTCCTCTCTTCCTAGTTTACCAAGGTCATGAACTGCTGGATGAAACAAATCATCATGACTATAAGTGAGAAAACCAAATAAGCTGTGCACTCCTATTGTCTGAATCTGTGGTTTGGATGCTACACTTCACGTCAGCCAGGCTGAAATCATTTCCCGCTTGTTATTAGCAGGTCGCAACCCCTATCACCACAAAAATGAAAGTGCACAGAAGTCTAGAATGCGATTATGTAGAGGTAAACACTTAATGTTAACCATTAAAAGGACATTAATGGATTGAAAGTGTAACAAATGAACATGGTTATGCTGATCCACAGTGCAGCATGTGGACTCGGAAACAAAGCCTGACTGAGGTTCAAGAGTGGGCGTGTGCAGGTGGCAACCAGACAAGTGATCGGCTCTATGATGAATGAACGTGGGCCAACTATTTCACAATCGCACCACAATAGTGTACTAACACAATAGTGTACTAAATGTCAAGCTGTCACAACACAGATTAGAGTTCCGATGGTTTAAAATGCTATCATAACTTATCCCAGCAATAAGCAATACAGTGACTTGGGATAAAACACTTCATATATGAAGAGCATTTATTGATTGTGCTTTTGCCATAAAGAAAGTGATAATAAACACACAATACACAAACTCTTTAAACATCTATAAATAAAGAGAATTTTGGCCAATAAATTGTAGAGAGAGATTATTCAAAACAATAGTTGTATCTTCAAACGCAACATCCAATCTCTAAACACAACATTCGAATAACACACGGTTGCTTTTCATACCGCAGTGAACACAATCCATTTCAATGTCAAATTTTTGACGTAATTTACTGTGACTCCAAATATTGACAATACGTATGGTATCGTGACCCAAGTATGGTAATATTGTACAGCGGGATCGCCTGCAATTCCCACCCTTAAGTCGCCCAGTGAATTAAGCAAGCTTTTGTCACACATGCCAAGAATTTGAATGTGAAAAGGGATCATAGAGACTACGCGCCTAAACTGGACAACCTTGAACGCATTTGTTAGGCCAGACACAATAGAGACACAAAAGTGCACAAACAGCCACTGATGTGGGTATTAATGACTAATAAACCTGTTAGTTAATAATTCAAGTGTAAAATCTGATGGATGATTTTGACAATGTTAATTTGCTCCAGCGACGTATCTAGTAATTCATTCACCGGGCGTTTCAATAGTAATTCTACATTAAGCTCAGTTAAATCCAGTGCTGTGTCTCTTAAGTCCTGTTTACAGAATGACTTGAGCTCTCTCTGTGTCTTTACATGACTGTAGCTACAGCCCCTGCCCTTGGTAATGATGATCCTCGACCTGGGGCCCCTGTCTAAAGGAGGGAGCAAAATAAACTCCTCTCCTCCTAGACACATTCTCCATTCCTGACTCACAAGTTATGCCACTGTCGGGGCGCACATCATACTCGTGGGTAAATCTGAGGTCTTTTAAATAACACACCAATCTAACTCATCACATGAGGCAAGAACGCCAGTCTCAAAGTCTGAGTCAGGCCATTGTTAAAGCATTTGCAAACATACTTTGTTATTGTTATGGTGCCTATCGCAACAGTGTTTACATGAGCTAACACCACAGTTCAAAATGAGTGAGCCGAGAACAAGGTATGTTCACCTTTGTTCCGAAAGCAATCCATCCTGAAGCAAGGGGGAAGTTTTTACATTATCAGTATTCACACAACCGTGTAAACATTGACTGTGATTTAACAGTCCTGAAGAACTGACCGAACTGTCCTCACCAAATGGCAACTAAAGAAGCATGCTCGAAAACGTCAAAGAGTGAAGGCCTTTTTCCAACTGTGCACACCAAACATGTGCATAGAAACAAATCAGTTCCATAAATAGAAATAACTCGGCTAATCTCTACTCGCATAGGCAGAAACGATCTCGTTTCGTATTAAATATGTATAATTTCTGTCATAATCTGAAGCATTAACAGGACTCTGGAAGGCGTGTGGGTCAGGCTCGCTAAAAAAATGATCGCAGGTTCAAGCACTTAACCACCACATTCAATCAAGCATGCAGTAAAACCTCATTTGCTTCAAGTCGTATAATTTCCAACCTGACAGTAAGAATCCCTCTTGTTAATTGATCGTCTACACGCACAAAAAACAGCCCACGGATTACCGACAGGATACGTGCTGTTTTCTTGGCATGTGTCAGCGGTTTTGAACCTTGCAACACTGTGACAGAATTTGATGGAGGAAACGTTCAAGCATTTAAGAGTCGGAAACACGTTGCAATGCATCAACGATGCTCGTCTTTTAACGCGGCTACCCAGATTCAACGAAGCTGTGATACTAGAGCACAGCATGGTACACCGGGCTTTAGGCAACACTACATTTCAGCACATGGTAAAAGCTACTTGTGAAATATTTCAAATACAATTGCACCCACTCATGAAAGCCCTGTATATTTGCATCACATTCATGACCCGCGGTGATTTCTACCCATGTAGATGTATGCCCGTCTATGCGTGCCAACCAAGCGTCCACCGCATGACAGTGCCCTCTTCATCCGAACAATGCAACGCGCTGGAACGACATGTTATATGTAAACGGTGTGTAAACGTCCAAGTGCACGGTTCACAAAGCCAAATTCCGCGTTCCGTCCAACGCCACTGTCCAGGAAAAAATTGCCCAATTGTGCGCGAGCGTTGTTTTGCTTCGAAACCATAATGTCGAGTCGCGAACATTTCAGCTCAGTGCGATTCAAACGAGCCCGTTTCCTGCTCAGAAATACGCGTCTTCAAATCTTAGCCATACTTTGGTGATTCTTTAAGTGACTCTATTGTTAGCTGAGGTTGGAGCTAGCTCGGAGGCTACGGATTCGATGCATTAAAAGCGTTTCCCAGTCCCACGGCGCGAGGTGTGCAAATGATATGAAAACACACGCAAAACTTACTTTCACGTCCAGTCGCAAAACCACGCTGAAAATGCTCCCGGGTTTAAAGTTGTGTCCCGTTTTCTCCCCTCGCACTTTACAACCAGTGAGGAAAAAAGCGCACGGCGTTTCGTTAGTGTGACTGTCTGAATCAACTAACGTAGTGCACGGCAAGTTGAAGTGTCAAATTACATGGGCTATTCTATTACCACAGAGCCATGCTTGCTGGTTGCTGACAAAATGTGTCCCAGAGTCACGTAAAGCGGTCGCGTCGTTGAAGACACGGGCTCGAGATACCAGGCGGTGTGTGCAGCTGAACGGACTGGATTTACGCTCAAGTGCCAGTTGTGTGTTTTCCTTAAGCGTTTTGTTTACCGTTTGACTCTTCTGTTAAATGCTTTCGATGTAATCGCATCTAAGGGGCTATCCTGGGTCTTTGGGATCTCAAAGTAAACTTAAATGCGTTAAACGCATCACAGGTATAATAACTGTAGTAATGTACTTTTTGTGGACGCGAGGGGGCTTTTGTATTTATATTAGGTTGGCGGTTAATTAACCGTAAATCTTAAGGTATATCCAAATATTGTTTTGTTAATAATACATGAATAATAATCATCTTCATAATAATAAGCGCATTTAGAATTGATTCTGGTGGAAATGTCCTCTCCAACAAAACGAACGAGCGCGCGTCCATGTGCGTCCTCTCGCTTCCAGTGACTGGACGGGAACGGCTACTCCGTGTTTTGCGACTCGCCGGTCTCCGATGGAAAGCTCTGAATAACAAAGACATGTTTGAGAGCAGCAGCGCCAGGCTTGGCTGAGTGGTGACGTCAAGGAACAATGACTCTTCCAACAGTGCCGAGACACCGCGAGCATCTACTGCCTCCTCAGCCAATGCTGCACGACTGCACTGTCCGGGGGGCCGTACGAGTCCGGAGCGTCTAGTAGCGCATCAGATAGAATCACTCACTTCACATGCTGCGCTTTGGGGTGCGCTGGCTGGCTGGCTGGCTCACACCACCCGAACAAAATTCCAGCATGCTTGAATGACTTTCATCTCAAAATACGGAGATGCGAAAAACACTGCATGGGATTTTACAGCTTGATTTGGGATTTTCTTTTGACAGGAGCAGATATAAGCACTTTGAGACACTATTATCAATTCACAGAAAATTACAGGTGTATTGTTTTAATTATAGGATCACATGACATATTTCTCAATGGACCGTAGGATGTGTTTCTGCCACCTGTCATTATTTCTCAAACACCACTGACCTGTGCTTTCATGGGAGGTGTCTGGAAGTGTATTTTGACATCCTTAGCTTCCCCACTGCAGGGCTGTTGATGACATTAATGCATGGGGCTCATTCTCGGAGCACTTTGTCTCAAGGACACTTGCTCCTGTACAGTTATCTAAGTTGGCAGGGATAAATCTAGCAAATGACATCATCGGTCACAGACAGTCATTCATATTTATTTCTGTCCTGTTCTTAGAAGGATGTGGTCATCTGCCGAATGACAGTTTAAAGTCAGAGCACCTCAGTTTCAGACATTATCAGTACTCATTGTGCATGTTTTTTTTAACTAGACTTCCCTTTTTAATTCAGATGTGGGATCTTTTCTGATTCGCTGGTTTGGACGTGATTTTGTTGACATGCACTTACGCCGTTAGGTCTTGAGGCACTTCATCAAGGCCTGACTTCCAAAGTGATTTAACAGACGCTGTTGAATTTGTCGATAGAATGACTGGTGCCTCGGATGTCTTTTGCAAAGATGGATATCCCCATGTAACATCAGTATCAAAGCACGGCGTCCGTAATGCTGAGCACCTCGGTGTCTTTTGTGATTACCTTTTAAGCTGCTTGTAATATCCTGCGTTCTGGGCCATTAATCATGTTTTTGTGAAGTCCTTCAAAGATGCCACGGTTCATGTGAACAAAATCACGGGCAATCAATGAACAGCACACTTCAGTTCAAAGCTGCTTGCCGTAAGAGCTCCTAGTGTTCACGGATAAGCCCTCAACTCTTGCATTCTGAGACAATATGACCAGATGGCTGCCAAGAAGATGGATGGACTTTAGGTGGAGTGACTTAGGCTTGACTGAACCCCTGTATAATGGTATACGTACACAGATGCAAGAAATTAAAAATGGAGAAAAAAAAGGTTTTAAAAAAAAAAGCATTTGAAAATATATTGCGCGATGCGTTGGACCGATCAGGTTAGTAATGATTTGGAGATGCATCCAGGTTTCTCTGTGCTTCTGTGCTTTTCGACCTGAGCTGACATGAGCTGCCTGAACACGGAGCACCACAGCTCAGCTAATTCCCTGACAATCACAGGGGAAATGATTGATGCTGCTGGGACTTCATAGCTACATGATGGAAGGAGAGTTTCAGTTCTGCTGACATAAGCTTTCACACACAGACTGAGCGTTCACAGATTATTTACAGCTCCTTTACACAGCGCTCTATCGCCCTCACAGACCTCCTCAGAGGAAACACAAGCGACTGTGCCAAAGCACCATTAACTGGGTAGGTGTAAAGGATATTACAGAAGTGTAGAACAGACAAAAAGAGGAAATGCAGATCAAGGGCATAGAAATGAGCGTTATAGCCACGCACGAAGATCAGCCCACACAGAGAAAGGCAGAGGTGCACAACACATTTGACAACAAGACACAAGAGAAATCCGTTTAAGTACACTATTGATTCCCTTTAGAGTACAGCCACTGAGAGAAGAGGCAAGAGAGGGAGGGAGGGAGCAAAACAGATGCATCTGGCTCTCTGTTTGCAGGAGTGGAGGAGGAACTCACTCCGAGACTCTCTCTCTCTCCCCCTCTTTTATTTCTGAGAAAAATGTGAGCCACGGCGGATAAAGCAGACAGGCTGTACCCCATGCTGACTGGCCCGACTGGCTTTGGAGAGGGTAGAGGCAATCAATGTGAGCTCACAATAGAGCAGGAGCATTCAGAGCGCTAACTGCTCCCTCAGGCCATGTAGGAAGGAGGAGAAAGGGGGAGAAAGAGAGGTCGAGAAGGAGAGGTAGGGGATGGAGATAAACACTAAGTTAGGCTTCATTTGGAACTTAATGAAGAGCCAGTGGTGTAGCTGTTTATTTTCCCCCTTCTACAAATATAGTGTATGTATTTAGGCAGTATATGAACTTATATTTCAAGTACTGTTTGGTTAATGATGGAGTTGTTGAAGTTTACTTTTATCGTAAGTTCATTGAGTGATAAGTGTTTCATAAGAACAGTGTTAGATGGGTCATGTGACCTCATCATGGCAGGCTCCTATAAAGCAGCCCAGCTCAATGTTTGTAAAATAAAGAAGCTGCTGATGAAATTGGATTGTTCATCGGACTCTCCCTTGAGGTTAATTTTAGCATTTGAACTTGGAGCAGAAGACAGACAAAATGTCACTGCTGTATTGCCTCTGATTGTTATTTAGCCCTGTTTAATTACATGAAACATGTTGTGTGAAAAGCCTTCTGGACTTTTGCAAAAAGTGTCAAAACTTCACTGCATGGCTGGATCTCCACCCCCGAACAACAGATAAGCTTTGAAAACTAACTATAATTGTGCATCTTTAAAACTTGTTTTCAAGATGACAATAATTAAAGGTGCAAAGTGGCAATTTTAGTGGCATCAAGTGGCGAGGTTGCGAATTGCAACTGAACGGCTCACTCTACCCCTCCCTTTCAAAGCACCACATTATGTTTTTGCTACATGAGGTATTTACGAAACGTGCTCTGTAGAGCAGTTTGTCCATTTAGGGCTACTGTAGAAACAACATGCCGAATTGCATGCAAAGGGACGTGCGGTGTATGTAGATAGAAATAGCTCATTCTAAGGCAATAAATACACAACGTTTCATTATTTAAGAGCTTTATCACCCCTGAAGACATAGTTATGCATATTATATTGCATTTCGGTCAATGGATCCTCCGAACAATTACACTAAGCACCTTTAATGCAACATAACTGAATGCATTTAAAAGTTAAATAATATTAAAATGTGTTCATTCTTAATAATTGAAAACCAGATTATAATTTTAGGCTTACAAAAAACTAAATGAAAAATTCCAATAATGTTAATACTAGATATTTTTCATGCTCTGAAGATAAGGACAACCATGAAATGAGCGCATACAGCTTTTCATTTTGTGCATGAATACACAGTCCAGACTGCATTGCAGGGAAATGAGCCTCCTTTTCAGGAAATAAATGAAGCCCTTGTCTGAGAATGACCAGCATTTTCTCAGAGCCTTTAGATGTGTATCGTATTACTGGTGAACTGGCATGAGCAGACAGGTTGAGTCTGAGAACCATCTTCCTGTAAATGACATCACACAGTGGAGATCTTCAGAGGGCACACGCATGCAGTGTCTGTTTTTTGTGAATCATAGAGGATGTTAAAGGAAGTCCCCTGGTTATGTATACATGCTATTTTTTATCCCTCTACTGTGAGGCAGGGTGACACTTTTCTCTGTTTAGCTGGATGAAAATGTTGTGTGCAACAGATCTCTCTCTCTCACAGTCTTTCTCCTTTTGTTTAATTTGAATAAAATGGCCAAAAATATTTGAATAAATGGAATATGATATAATAAACAGGGCTGAAACTTAATGTGACATGACTTAATGACTCAGCAACTATTGTTTCGAACAAAACAATCTGAGTTTCGAATAATTGTGTTCTAACTCTAATAATATAATAAAACAATAGCGATAACTTTCAGACATGAGCCTCTGTCTTGTGAGTCCAGGCATGTTTCACAAGCACAACAAGTGGGCGCTTCAATTGGGCAATTAGAGGACGAGTGGCGTGAAAACATGCTAATGAAGTTAATCCTTCAAAGGAGTGATGGCTCTCAGACTCTGATGACAGGGACGCAGTGCCTCCCACTGACTGGTTGGGGGAGAGGAGCTGCACAAAAGACTGTTCTGCGGTCTTCTAGATTGTGTCATTGTGTGGGTTGAAATTAACTTGCACTCAATTCCCAATGAGGGTGGTCTTCCCTCCGCACACGGCTCAACATGAAAAAGGAAACTGCCTAACAGATCCCACGCAAGCCGTAATAGATAAGTTGTGTGAGGCACGGAGATATGACACGGTGTAAATATATTAGAGGCGTACTATTGTTCGGTTTTGATTTAGCTAATTCATTCATCATTACTGACAAATTTCTAGCTGATATATCCTTGTGTACAAATTGTTGTTAATCTCCTTTTAATTAAAAATAAATCTTAAATTTGTAGGTTATTTTATAACTACGCAAATAATGTGGTCTCTAAAGCCAATGGCCAAATATAGCAACCTTTACTCAACCAATGGCTCCATTTTGGGTCTCAACTATCTGTTTGATGACCAATGGAAGACTGGGACATTTTTGCAATCTTTTTTCAATCCTATTTGGTAACACAAAATGGTACTCTTCACCCTTAAATTTGCCTCCAGGGCAATGTCATTCACAATGTGCCAGTGATACAGAAAAGAGTGACATCTGCTGGCTAAGCATCAGTACCATAATCTGGAGAGACACTGTGGTGTTTCTAGATCAGCTTTAGGGTCACATATGTCCGGTTTTAGTTAAGATTAGTGTTTTTGTAAGGGATTATACAAAATCAGCTCTGAAGCACTTAAGAGTAATGAAACATTACGTTTAGCACAGACAGGTGACCCAATATGTGTGTCACCGTATTTTAACCAACCGTGCATATTTATGCATAACCTTTTCAATTCATAAACATGTTAATAGGTCTTTTGTAAAAAAGTGTCAGACGCATGTAGAAAAACACGGCCATAGTAAATTCTTGCTGCTTCTCTAGTCAACATCTTGAAGAACAAATAGGCACTTTGTCGAACAGCCAATACAAAAAGTATACTGTCGCTTTCCTTCTAAAACCTTGGATGTCCAATTTCAACATTTTTCAGGAAAAGGAAAACAGTGTTCTTTTTTAATTAATAATACTGTCTTGTCAAAGTTGTCACTTTTGAATACTTTTTGCTTAAGTATTTGCAAAATCCTGTGACAAATACAATATAAAGGATGACTAATAATAATGATTTATGGCAAAAAATCTAAATCACGAAATATGGAGATTCAAGGTTTCAGAAGGACAGCAGGGAAATGTAGCACGCAATGCTGTTTCTTTTCAGTCCTTGGTGTGAATACAACAGAAGATACAAACCAATACTGAAGAGACTTCACACTTTAAATTCAGGAGGTGATTGTTCTGTGGAATTATGGGAAACTTTATTCAGCCTGTTTAATTTCTAAATATGTCTGAATAGATTGTATAAAAATTTACAAGGTTAATTCATGTACTTATATATTCATAGGAGCTGAAAGACTTGAATAGGAGATTGATCAATATGGGGTTGATCTCTGGGGACAGTCTCATTCACTGACTGCTGTCAACACTGTTTGGAGCATGTCACTGGGCAACAGACGCAGCAAACACCACACCTGGCAGTGCCAAAGTTTCATCAGAAAACCACAGCACTCAGGAAAGCATGGCCAGCGCACACTCCTGTCCCTTCAAAAAGAGACGTCAGCAAGCATCTAATCGTATCTGTAGCAAAATACATTCAGTTTTATGGCTTATTCATTTACAGAACCACTACACAAAAATCAAACGGCTATTGAAGAATAAAACAAAATAAATGCTGAGTCCTGCTGGTTCCCTTTTCTTTATTTCCTCATTTGAAGGGCTGTTTGCGCAATTAACAAAGTGATTTACGTCATTGTCGATGAAGACTGTGACGTTTGGTCCATTACCGCTCTTCCTCACCTCTCTTCTCTCACAAGCCTATCAATTTATTGTTATTGTTGGCAGTTCAGCTGAAGCTTCTGTATTGATCTCCCACCCCAAGAGAAGATAAGGTGGAGAATCGAGATGGATTCCATATCTATTATCTAATGGAATTCCTCCTCTTAGAGGGGCTATGGATTTTCTGCCATTGAACCTCTGCAAAAAGAGAAAGGGGGATAGAGTGGCCCCCACAGCCGCGACTGGATGGATTAAAGCGTTCGGACAATGTGGCTGGATAAAGCTGAGGGGCTGGGCCATACTGTGACTGTAAAATAAGGTTTTCTAAAAGAGGACTGCTCTTATCATAAATGTTTATTGACCTGGAGAAGGTCTAATTGCCCAGCTAGCGCACGTACAAACAATTGTCCCTATAGAACATACCATACAGCAAATGGATCTTCGGGCAGACTCGTATACATAGCTCTGAGACCACAACAAATAAAACCAGAGCATTTCTCAAAGTAAGCACTTCTGGATGTCATCCATGCAGAAAATTCTACATTTACAGTTCTAAAAATATGAATCATTTTCAGCAAGCTATCCCTCTGATATCCAAAGTAATATATGCATTCACAATGCAAAGAAATGAAACCACTTTCATAATCTGTTGGTTTTCCTAAATCCATTTAGTCACCGGTCTGTTCTGTCTTTAGAATATGAAAATAATATTGCATCCACACGCTCACAAAAGAAGTGAGAAGCAAAATGGGTTCTTCATATCCTGCCCTCAGCCAGAAAGAGTGCAAGACATTGAAAAGGAGAGGGAGAGGGAGAGAGAGAGAGAGAGAGAAAGGACCCCATATTTTGCAAATGGAAGTTTGTAAGAAAGATAGATCCATCAAAGCTAAAACCTGCAAGCTTAAAATCGGTCTCGGATGCTGTAGGGTTCAGAGAGTTCTCACACATTTAGATGGAAGATTATTAAAGCATGGCAAAAGCTCACTGCAACTGTCCGCATGGCCACGGTTGAAATCTGACTTATGACATGATGCCTTATCATGGCAACAGGAAAGCCTCTAAGCTCCTTGTTTTTAATCAAAAACAGATCAGTATAGGCTGACCCTGTGCAGCAAATGACTCTGTATTTCATTTTTAATATCCTCAAGGCAGTGGGTAGTATTTCGTCCTCTTGTAAGAGACACTTCAAGAAGCAACTGGCGCCATCGTTTTATGTCCAGTCTTTTCTCCTCATTGAATTAAATGGACAATCTCATGTAAGAGTTTTAAGGCCTCGGTCAAACATTAATTTAGTCCATGAAGATAATGGTTCAGATTTTTGTTTTTTATTAGCCATTTTAGGCTACTTTTGAAGTTCTTCGTGTGAATGCTTATTTATCTCAACAGCATCCAACAATCGAATTAATTCACTTCAGCTGTTTACATGACCGCAAATTATGGTTGCCAGTCCTCTTTTACCCAAGTCACGTTCACAGACAGTTTGGTATTAAACCGATAAGACGCCCTTACATCACATGTTGTGATACTTTTAACACAACTTGTGTTGTCTCTTTCATTTATTTTTTTCATTAAATAACACATAATGTGTGAAATAACACAGGGAGTATTATAAAATGAACATATCATTTTTAAGAGTGTCATTTTGGCATGGGGAAGCAATAAGAAAGCACCAACAGGTGAGTCAAACGGTTTTGTGGGTGAGTGGACAATTTACAGCGGCGTTGCTATGGCAGGTCCCCATGACGTGTGTTTAGAGATAGTAGCCTGTGTGCTTTGCAGTGTGTCGATATAAGCAACAAACAGAAAAATGAATCCGCACATAAAGTGCATACCTTAATGGGGAACAAGACACACTTAGCTGGTGAAAAACATTTCTAGAGCAATTCCAGATTTGATGTAATAATGACACAAAGACAGGAAAGTGAGGCAGGTCACAGGTAGAACATGCATCACCTGAATTAGATCTGCTGATGACCGACAGTCCATACAAGGACGTCCTCGGTGCAGAGGAACAACAGACCGCCCAGAGAAACGTGTCTAATGAACATACTTACACAAAGGAACCACTGATGCTGCAGCTATACTATCAATATAAAGCAAAGTGCATTGGCCACTTTGATTTTAAAGCAGGTTGAATAGACTGAGCACGATGCTATGACATTTGGGTTCTAGATTGGTTTAGCTGAGTCTCTCTAGACGCAGCCAGAGGCCTTAATGGTATGAAACGCTCCTGCCCTTTTGATAAATGTCAGCTGCTCTATCCACTTCTAAAGTGGTCTTCTGGATATGACCTGGTCTCCAGACAGATAATAATATCCATATTCACAGGCACATTTAAACTCAGAACCAAAGGCACATTTAAAAAACAGAAAGTTTAAACTGTTGTGATTCAAAGATATAGTGTCACTTTTGCAAATAAAATGATTTCCAAGCACAATTAATAAATATTGGCTGCAAATTCTTCATACATGAAGTCTCACAATAGTAATGGTTTTTTGTTCATCGACAAAGTGAGCCCTTGTTGGTTTACAGCTTGACTGTCATGGGATTTTACAGAAATTTCTTTTTTTAAAAGGACCTTTAAACCACACAGCTAAGATTATCCTTGGACACTTTTCGGACACGTGATTATACAATATTTGTACAAATAATATTCATGTTTGCATGGAATAAAATGTACACGGACATTTAAGCCCATACATAGATACAGTTCAAGTACATATTGTTTTACATAAAGGGTTAATTCAGTATTCATGTCAACTGGGCAGTATCCAACAGTTATGGTCGTGACATTTTCAGTCAAAACTTGAAATGTATATTCTCAGAGAATGTATTTATTACTAATATATTGAATCATCTCTTTGTATAGCTTTTTCTTTTCCTGTTGGATCCAGACATCAGAAAGATATCAGCCTATGCATGAGTTTTCTATTTTAAAAGAAGGGAACGTACATGCGATGTGGATGTGACAAGAAAGGATACACGGCTTTGAAAGACAACATACTTTGTAGGATTTCTGTGAATAAAACTGTATAAACCAGAAGCATACCCATAATAATACCCAACAAATAGAGAAGGCATGGCTCTTTATAGAACATAAAATAGTTCAATATTTATGTGCCTATTTATATGGAACATTATGTTTTGACTATTTTGAATGTGGCAATTCACTTATTATGGAAACTATGCTTTAACAAACAAAAATGCTTCAAAATCTTTCATGGGTATTTAAAGCACTAAATATTGACATATGACATATCAGTATGGTGAAAATACTTGACATTTGCATGAAATTGCCCAACTACAAAAATTGTGCTTTCACAGTTATCAATCTACTACATGGTAAACAAATTCAGCAAGGACTTAAATTACTCCTAAAGAGAGCAAACACACTTCTGTGTACATTTGCACTTCATCATTTGTAACTTCTTTATTTTGCATCCTGGAAAGAAAAGCAGGCAAAGACTAATTGCAGACAGTCTTAACGGGACAGTGACGGATACGAAAGCTCTGTGGTTAGGAAACAAAGCCATGTTAGCACAGCAACCTTCTATACACAAACACACCAAATCAATCAGACCAATACTGTGTGCCCGAAGTGAGTTTTCCTTCCCTATGCAAAGGAAAGTTTTCACATTGCATACATTGTTTGTACTGGACTAAGGGCTGAAATCAGCTGTGTCTCTCCCCTGTTTGCTGTTTGGAGGGTGAGGAGCCTGTGTTGGCATGTATTGAACGGTTTGATACAGGCAGAGGTCTCCTGGGTCCAAGTCTGATCCATTACCCACTCTTCCAGCGCACAGCGGAGGACAGGAGGCTCAGAGTGAACTGATGCCGTGTAACACACTCCTGCCTGGTTTCCTTAACAACAAATTACCCTCGGGCTTTGTGAGGCTTTCTTTTCCTTTACCATATCTTCAAAGTTCTCAAATAGAGATGTAGGTTTTCGAGACACAAGGAGATAAATTAAACGAAAAAATAAAACACATGCTGGTGTAGACTGTAGTCTGTCTTTATCCAGTGTCTGTTGTACTTCTAGATTTAATATTTCTACTTATTTACATATTTGTGTGCTGCATTGCGGTCGAACACATTGGCAAGAATTAAGAATTGTGTGGCTATTACCATTGATATGTAATATGTAAAAATATGACAGTGCAAATTAATTATCAGGCTGTGAATTGTGAAATAATTTATAAGATGGTGTTTTCTATTCTGTACTTTGCATATTTTGACTGGTTACACACAATTACATGTTCTGCAATGGAACATATTCTTTTATTCATGCTTTGCCAACGGCAATGCAATACTACGGTATGTAATCATCCTCATTGTTCATCCTTAAAACTACATCAACTCTGAGTGACATTGAGTTAGTTAGACGTAATGATCACACTGTGAAATTTACAGATTGTTATGGCTTTTATCTGAATTAGTGGCTTAATTTGCATTGGCCATTGCCAGTATCTTTTAGTAGATGGTGTGTTGATAAATCATAAAAATTATGTGCTTTTTATGAAAAATGATACAGAGTTTATGTTCGGAAAACTTTCAAATTAAAATGACCCAAAATCATTATTAGAGACAGCATGTAAGTCTGGTAAGGATCCAAAATGCATACACACCTTCAACTGTGGATCATGTGGTTGTATGTGAATAGAGCTCCTCTTTGTAGCCTCTCCGGGTTCAGCGTTCGGAGCCCACGTGAAGAGCACCAATGCCTAAGGGGAATCTTTGAGAAGACATTTGAGGAGAGTCTTCACAAATCAACCTGTTACATCACACGTCTTTGGCAGGGTCTCAGGTGAACATCTGCGTTAACCAGTAGGCGCAGTAAGGATTTGGTTGTTAGAAGACATGCTCACTCACTTTCTCACTCACTATCAGTTCTCCCTGCCCAAACAGAAAATGATGGGAATCATGCCACATTTTCCCACTGTCTTCTATTACTGCATGTTGATTGATGTGTGGTCATAGATTGAGGTATTTCTAGTGGGTTTTATATGCATTTTATTAGTTCAGAGAGAAATGAGATCTCAGTTCAATGTGTCTTCTCGTCACCAGTTATCCAATGTGTTGAAACAGACAAGGAGCGATGCAAAATTATTTCGGTCTGAACCCTGTAGTGCTGAAGTGGTATTTGGGGGGATTTAGGCGAGATTAACTTAAACCAGATCAATTTGGTCTAAGATTTAAAAAGGATGAACAGTATGTGTGTATCACTCAAAAAAATCCATCATTTACTTTAAAGACATACATTTGTCTTTTAATTGAATTGAATGTGATTTAATTGAATACTTTTATCTTTCCTGTTCAAGCAATTGTCTGACTTCATAGTAAATTTGTGTCTATAGTGTGTATATCATTGTAAATTCTTAGTGTGTGTGCTTTGGGCTTAACATAACTCAAGTTTCCTTTTATTTAATGAAAGAGAGAAACGATGGAAACAATGAGAATTATGTTCCACAAATAAAATTAACAAAACATATTTGGAACTGTGAGTAAATGATGTCACGATTTTCATATTTTGTTTCTTTAATAACTTTGCATGCAAAACACTACCACATTTTAAGTTAATAAGTCAATTGTGCTTAGACTTGTGACATTGAAGAGAAACACTTTGCACAACTTCACACAGACGCAGAGGAATCACAATAATGAGACAGCAGAGAAAAGCACAATTTCAGCCTCTGCAGTGATGGTGAAAGTCTTTGTCAACCTCATGCCTGCGTGCACATGATACAGGTCTTTTCAGATTTTCCACACTTCCTGCTTCATAGCACAAATTAGTCTGAGGTCAGCTCTTTTTTGCTGACTGATATACAGCAATAGCTGAGGTCCCGGGGAGCAATGTGTGCTGGAGAAGAATCTCCCCTAGTTCATTCGCAGCAGTATGCCATACTCCTGCTGTTCTACATCAGGACACATGTAGCTGTTCTGCTTTTACCGAATTGTATTCTACACCCAAGTTATTATTGTGAAAGAGGAGAACGCTGTTTCAGGGATGCAATGTCTCTGTCCACATCTGGATTTGATAATTATGATGATCAACAGCATATGCGGGTGATGAAAGCACATCATCCTGACATCAAACTGAATCTGGGTTGCATTGGGGAAAGTATAAAATCATGGAACAATTGTTAAAGATGAACTGTTATGGCCTTGGTTTAAAAGGTATATCATAACCTCAATAAAATTGACAGCAAAATGAGAAACAAAAGAGAAATTATTATAGGGGGGACTGGGAATTGGTGTCACAGAGAGAAACGTTTTTTTGGCAAGTTGATTGCGAAAAGGTGTCAGATATGTTCTAAAGGTAAATATATCATTTTTTGGGGGCAAATTTACATAAATAAAACAATGTGTGTTGCTGTGCTCTGTAATGTGACAACATGCCCCAGCTCAGACTAAAGAGGGTTCAATGAACTGTATCTTTTTCCAAGTTTGTTTGTTGCCAAGACTTTAGGTACCTATACACATATTGACTTTCTAAATAAACCTGGCCTGAAAAATATTGTCTGAAGTGAAATGTTTTACTGGGCCCAGTCAGGGCCGGTTTGTCCAATGAGCATTATGGGCATGTGCGCCATTTCACATAACAGCGTTTCCGCTATATTCATTCTGCTGTGCGCTTCTCTGGCCTGTGCACATGGAGGTGCGAACACAAAACAGTGTTTCTAACTTAGGAAGTCTATCTTTTGGATTAGTCACTGCCCCACAAGTGAGATGTCTGTCTTTCCCGGCGTAGGGATCCCTTCTCTTTGAGTCAATCTGTACAGTGAGAGGTAGGAAAAGGAAGCACTGTACGACAGGTGACTAAAACCAGTACAAAACTGCGTTTCCAACAACCTGTTACTGTTATTGACTGTTTGGATATATAAATATGAACACAGTTCATCTGTAAATATGCATTTACATTTACATTTAGTCATGAAGCAGACGCTTTTATCCAAAGAATTCAGGGAGCAATAAGCGATATGACATAAAAGAGCAATAGTACAATAGGTGCGAATACAAAGTTACTAGTTTCAACAAAATCTAGACCACAACTTGTTGAGAGAAGAGAGAGGTTTTTATTTATTTTATTTTATTTGTCTGACAAGTATTCCCAGAAGAGGTGTGTTTTAAGTAGTTTTTTGAAGGTTGTGAGAGATGTGGTTGACTGAACCGCTTTAGGAAGAATGTTCCACCAGGAAGGAGTTGTGAAGGAGAATGAGTGGGAAAGCGATTTAATGCCCTTATGAGAATGCATTACAAGGCGCCGCTCGTTCGCTGAACGCAGGGTTCTTGATGGGGTGTAGCAGGGTGTGAAAGTATGCCGGTGCAGATCCAGTGATAATCCTGTAGGCAAGCATCAGTGAGTTGAATCTGATACAGGCTTCAACTGGTAGCCAGTGGAGAGAGATGAAAAGGGGTGTCACGTGAGCCTTCTTTGGCTGTTGGAAGATGAGGCTTGCTGCTGTGTTTTGAACCAGCTGAAGTGGTTTGATAGCCTTTGCAGAAAGACCAGCAAAGAGAGCATTGCAGTAGTCCAACCTTGAGATTACCAGGGCCTGATTGTGGAATTGCCAAGTTGGATGGTGAGATCGTGTTGCAATTTGGGATGTGCCGGAAACCCGAAGAGTTCTATCGCACATGGTTACCATGAGGCTGTGGGAAAGAACATATAGCCGAAATCACAGCGTTTTATGATGAGTTGCTAGATGATGTTGTGTCATGAACTGACAACAGAAACTAAAAATATGTCAATGAGAACAGCTTTATTATTGTAAATATATAGTTGAAATACCCTCGCAGTTGTCTTGAATCTTAAAAGGTAAGATGTTTTTTTTAATTTATTTGGTGGTGTTTCCTTGCAAATTATGAATTTTCTATTGATATAATGTCGATCAGTAACTGCCTTACTTTACCAATATTTAACCTTCCTTATTAGATAATTATTACAATGTTGTTATATATAGGCTCAAGAAATATACTTAAAATACTTGTTTATGACGTTTACTGTAACATATTACATGCTTACATAAGAATGTGAGTTGCTTGTTACACAAAGTTCAACTAATGAACAAATTACTCTTATATTATAATCATTGACAACGACTGCCCTTTTATTCTTATAAAAAATGAAGATGAAAATATTTGAGAATGGCACTTAAGAATATTCTTATGAACTTTCTATAATTTATCTTGAGAACAGTTTGTGAATCTGGTGTGTTTGTGTGTGAATTATGGAAGAATCTGATGGAACTGAATTGATAGAGGTGGGCTAGCATACGCCAGTGAGTTACAGACAGTATATAGGGAAATGTCTTAATATTGTTGCTGGTGGTCCAGGAAAGCATTGTTGCAATCATGTGGTCTAGATCCTGTGTGATGGAGGATGTGTACAGGTGTTGATATTGTCCTTCAGGTTGTGATCATAGTTTGTAACTTGTCAATGTAATTCTGTTTAAGATAGAAGTGTTTCCTACACGTAGTACCCCATAGGCTAATTTAAACTTTATTGTGCACACGTGTGTGTATAGGGGGTCCATAAGACACTTGTGCCCAGGGCCCTCTGAATTCCTAATCTGGGCCTGGGCCCGGTCCCTCGGTATAAGAAAAATGTGTGTGTGATTCTACGGTAATGGATTTAACCTATCCCCACTTTTCCTTATACAAAAAGAAGAACAGAAAGCCTTTCAACGCCACATCTTCACGTCTGATTTTCTTGCCTTTATACTTTTTCACTCCCTTAAAACTGCAGTAATCCGTCAGGCCGATAGGTTTCCATTTTTACCTGCTGCTGATAAAGAGAGGAAGTGCACATGCAAAGCTTCAGAGGGTGCGTAACTGCTTCAGTCTATGGGGCTAACGGGTGTGAATGCAAATGGATCCAGCGTTGTCCCAGTCCGGTGATCAATCCTGCAGGTAGAGCTCCAACAGGAGTCTAATGTATTCAAACTAATTAAAACGCGCCAGCGGGAAACTCCAGAACCCTGCTATTAAAACAGATACTTTTAAATGCAGCGCAATTAAATTTCTCATTGGCACACATGGCCTCGAGACCATCTGCACCGGTACCGGAGCGTGCATCCTCACAAGAGTCGTTTCAGATCTCACTCTTCAAAAACATGGGTAGTATCGCAACTAGTTGCAGTCACAGTGCTTGTCGCAAGGGACCTCAGCGTGCTACTCTAATTATTTGATGATACTTTGACGATAAAGAAAGGTCTGCATCTGGTTTCTTGAGTTATCTTCCCTGAACACATGAATTTAATAAGGCAAGGCAAAAGAATGCACACAGGATAGTTAATGTCTGAGATTTCTGTTGTTTTTTAAAAGGTAACCTCTCTGAATTACTTACCATGTCAATTGTTAACATTTTCAAACACAAGGGAATAAAAAGCAACAGACTCATTTCTGCTTCTGTTTTGCCCAGTTTTGTTTTGCTGTTGATCCACATGAAGGTACTGTAAGCTGTGCTGCAAAAAGCAGATAAGAAAGGCTTGAAGCTTATGACAGCTCTCTGATCAACACTACAGTGTTCTCTAATTCAGACCCGGTTGCAAACACATTTACACTCACAAGCGAAACACGCGTGCATGCTTGGGCATTGTGTGACTTCTTTGTATAGCGACATAAACAGTGTCGCATCTCTGGTGTGTCTTGTATCGACGGGCAAGTGCATCACAAAGAAGCATACATTCTGCAATGGTGGCAATGTTGTCATGTTGAAATATTAAAGGGATAGTACGCCCAAAAATTTAAATTCTGTCATCATATTCTCACCCGCATGTTGTTCCAAATCTGTAAAAAATATTCTGTATTTGTTCTGTTGAAAACAGCAATTTCCAGGTCTGGGACATCATTCACTAAAATGGTAGAAAAAATATACAATATATTTTTGTTTTATTGAATACAAAATTCATAATAAAATTCAAATAAGACATCTTTAAAAAGCAGATGATTTAAAATTACAAATACAGCTTTAGAATTTAAAATAAAATAAAACTGAAATAACATTGATTAAAAATGTGTGTATAGAAATACAAGTGCACTTGACGTAAACCAACACATTGCTCACGTTGTACATGCACGGCTAAACATGACAAAAAGATGATTTACTTTACTTTGTGTCTTTAAACCTCTTGAGTCAAGGTACATGTTTATCTTGTTAGTTTCATCATTGTTGCCAAATACAATGACTTCAGTTTTATCTTTATTTAACTGAAGGAAGTTTTGACACATCCAGCTGTTAACTTCATCAATGCACTGGCAAAGGCAGTCAATAGGCCTGTAGTCATTGGGTGAGAAGGCTAAGTAGATCTGAGTGTCATCTGCATAGCTATGGTAAGCAATTTGGTTATTTTTCATTATTTGGCCATGTGGGAGTATATACAAATTTAAATGGAGCAGAGCAAGAATTGAGCCCTGTGGGACACCACATGTCATCATGGATGTCCAATAAGATAGATGGTTGCCCATGTTCACATAGTAGCCCCTCCCTTTAATGTATGACTGGAACCATTTTAGGACCAACCCAGAAAGCCCTTCCCAGTTTCCCAGCCTTTGTAGGAGTATGGTGTGATCTACCATATCAAATGCAGCGCTGAGATCTAGTAATAACAGAACTTATAGATGGGCCGCAAACCAACAACCTGCAACCAAAAAACCTATTGAACTAACCACTGGACACCATTTTGAATGTGGGACCTTTGAATTTTAAAATTTGCTAGATATAGCAGGGGAAACGTTATCAGATGGCTGTGAATGTTACTGTTTGATACCGTTCCCCCAGTGTTCCATTAAATATAAACTTCATACTTGTTTCAGATTAACACTGCTGACTTCTAACACAACAATAAGCAAGTTCTCAGAGTTTCAGCTTCATATCATTACATTTTTGGTCAAAGCAGGAGAACTTATCCTGACAACTTGCTGTCAGATAAGGTTTTCCTCTACTGAATGAAAGATAAAAAGTAATGACAGGCCTCAAACCAACAACCTCCACCTTACAATCTCTCCCCACTAACCGTTAGACCACTGGGCCTTCTATAAAAGCTTGTTTGAATGTGTGGCATTTGAATGTAAGCATTTGCAACTTATAGCTGGGGAAATGTTATCTGATGACTGAGAATGTTGCTGTCAGATAAGGATTTTCTGCACTGGATGACAGAAAAGGAAACACAGGGCCTCAGACCAACAACATGCACCTTACAATCTCACCCCACTAACCGCTGGACCAATGGACATAAGTAGCAAAATTTGCTACTTATACTGTAGCATGGGAAACACTATCTGACAGCTGAGAATGTGACTGTCAGATACCGTTCCCCCTGTGTTCCATTAGATAGAAAATTCATACTTAATATCTCATATTAAAGCCTGTAGCATGCTTCTTTTTTACAGTACAGCCGAATGCACAGCCTTGCAATTCATACTGCTTTCGAATTTTACACATACACACAGGTATTGACGCATGCGCATTGCAACATATTGCAAAGCCTCTCCAGGTTTTCTTCTACTTCCTTGAATCGATGCTCCAAGGACACGGTTGACACCTGGTGGTTAAGATAATGCGCTATCTGACAGCTGTGAATGTTACAGAAAACGTGCATTTAATCATGCGCTTGGCACATTCGTTTTAAAATGTGACATTTTGTATCGGAAAGCAGAATATTGGAGGTATCAAATTAATTCACCTCTGGATAATGATACGTACTTATGATGGAGAACCTAAACAGAGACGTGATGTGACATAATAATCATTTATGCGACAGAATGTTAATCGGGCGAGCTGCGATGTTGATACAAAAGCTCTGAACTGTGACTGAAAGGTACAGCTAAGAATCTCAATAATCTCCGTCTCTTCAGTGTTGTGACCCAAGGAAGTGGTGGTCATATTATTCCTCATATAATTTAATTACTATTTTAAGGATATCTCACTCCTACACCAGGCTCTCTGTCAGAGTCTTCGAAGTGGAACATTGCAATTACACAGGAATAGTTTTTACCCGGCTGATAGTGATCTGATGCTTTCTCTTGCTACCTTCGTGCTACAGCTGTAATATGGTGACTAAAGGGTGGAGAGTTTTTGTTTACACTCCTGCGGGAACACTACAGAAGATTGATTAGAGAAAAACCCAAAGCACAAAACTGCCATTTTAGGAGCACGCTCTTAAGGCAAACTGATGGATTTATAAAACAACGGAGAAGTGATGTGATTTATTCAGCCAACTAAAAACAAATACAGCTTTTCCACATAATATCATTTGCTGTGTGAGTTAATATATCCATTTAATCAGATTTCCTCTGTTAGCCAAAGGAAACAGGTCATGAAATATTTAATGGATATTCTCTACATTCTGTACTCTGGGTGTGTAGTACATGATTAAAATATACCGCACAGCACGCCAGAGGCCAGTTGGCCCTAAATACACATTAAGCAACGCTTGGAAAACAGTATCTCTTCGGAAGTACACTGTTTAGTTTGACAAAATCAGCTTCCAATAGTGTCATGACTTTAAACACAATCACAGTCTGGTAAAGCCTCTTATTTTGTCCTTGAAAACATGCGATAGTAAAATAGGACAGATTCATGCTGTAGTTGTGCTGTTTGGAAATGCATTTGAGAACCTGCAATATGGTTATATATATAACTACTCATACCAATGATCAATGAAGCTGTTCACTTATGTTAACGCTCTTAATTTGATTATTCAAATTGTTTTTGAGGGTGTGTGATTTTAGGATTGAGATGTTGCACACTATTCTGTGTTGAGCAATTGGTCTTCCAGTGCTCCCAAACCAAATATACTGGCACCCAAGTTACGAGAAATCATTATTTTTCACTCCAGTCTGACCACTTACAGACCAAAATAAACAGGAACATTCAGATCTAATCTGGAATGAACGTGGATTGTCATTGCGGCACATGTGACACCGTGTGACAGTATGAGTGAGATGGTCTGTTTGTCGCTGTTTACACCGAGTCGAGAACAGACCGCTGGCACTATGCCCCGCATTGACACCACATCTGTTGACATACCTCCAGCTCATGTAACTCATCCTGCTCTGTTACATAACTGTGCATGTTCTAAAACAACCACGTTATTGTTTGTATTATTGTATGGCAGGGTTTTTGTATATACACAAATTAGAAAACAGCCGAAAACAAATTTATCAATTGTATGTAGCACAACAAATAGGAAAGCAATTTCCATGCAGGACACTTTGAACCGTGGCCCTCGGGGAACGGTAATGTGGAGGGAGAAAAAGGACAGCCCCAGTTAATTCTGGGAGATTTCACAGTCAGCAGCCACTATGCCTCTGCTGCCTGCAAGGCCACACTGCTCTGATAAATATGTCATTTCCTGGCTGATAGGGCCACAGATGGAATAAGGTTTGTATTGGGAACACATGCGCTGCATTTTGTCACCCACTGCACTGGCTGATAGAGGAGGCCTCAGGGGAGGCCACCTGCCAATTCATTTTCTCTCTGCAGATTTTTTATCTCGAAGAGAACGGCTATTTTCTTGGGAAAGACAGGGCAATATAGCTTAAAATGAAAAGGGCTTTAATAACTTCTTCCTGTAGAACGTATGAATTGCCATATCAGCATAAAGGCACTTCTATCACCTCTGTGTACAACAAGAGGGACTAGCACCAATACTAAATGGAACACATGTTCTTTTTGCACATGTCAAAACTGAGGTCCGAAATAAAACGATTTTTTATTTTATTGTGAACTTTAACAAATAAATCACCATTGTTTCAACCTCGCTGGTTATCAGTTACAACTTTAACCACAGTATTTTCACAATCCTCAATTTATAAATGATAGCCTACTTATGACTTCACATACATACATAAATGTATACAAATAAATGATATTTGTTTTTTATACAATTATATATATATATATATATATATATATATATATATATACACACAAACTCATTTTGGGATTAGAAGAATCTAAATGTTTATTTTGAATCTTGATAGAAACATAATTTTTAGAGCTACCCAAGAAAACATGATAGTTTTGTGACTGTTTCAGTCACCCTGTGTTTGTTTTATACTGGAGTCTGTCTAGAAACAGCACGGCTTTACGCAGCCTGTCTGACACAGCATGGCATTGTGTGAACTTCTGCTGTGACTCTCTGTGTGGCTAAGAAACAACAGAGGCGGTTAAGAGTCGGTATGGAGGCCGTCCGCTCTCCTGTCACATGTATTCGGATTCGCAGACCCATTCATGAGGACGACAGGGGGAAAAGAGCCCACTTGCAGCTGTGCAAAAAGGCCAGGGGGAGGTTAAGCACAGCTGTCTGGGTGACATTAAATGTTGGGACAATGTGGTATATGTGGGGGGCCAGGCTAAAGAAGTCCGAAGGAACTGCTGACTAAACTCTCCAAGATTTGCAGACAAAATCTCATGGCAATAGGTAACTATTTTAAGCATATGAGAAAACAACTCTTTAGTATAAATTCGTAGGATGATTTATACTTTTTTGTATGATCTGCTTTTATCCCAGAGATGTTAGGTTTAGGGAAAGGCCTTTATTTATGCTTCATTCCAATTAAAAGTTTGTTTCATATAAAATCCTCACCTTGTTAACAGTTTCCATGTAGAACTGGTTGCATTGCAACTCCAGAAAAATACAAATCCTGCCTGTCAGCCAAAGGGTAATATATAAAAATGATTGAGTCAACTCCACCATTATCAGCCACGTCTCCCGCATCAGCGCCTTCTCCCGGCCAATCCCATTTCACCTGACTTCTGACATCACTCCCCATAATCCCTTGCACCTGATTACCCCATGACTTCACCCGCACCTGACACTCATTACCTGGACACTATATGCCATGTATTTTGTTGTGTTCTTCGTCAAGTCTTGTTGTTAGTAGCTATATAATGCTTTGCACTAGTTAGATCCTTTTGAGACCTGTAGATGTTACCTGTCGAATTATACTTACCCGTGGATGTTACCTGTTGTTCGTTTGCTCACCTATGTTTTTACCTGTTACCTGGATTGTTTCACCTGTCTTTCTATGCATCTTGTTTCCCTGCAATAAGCCAGTCAACTTCAGCTCTCTGTGTGGAATCGTCCCTCTGCCTGTATTCTTACAGGAATAATGTAGTCATCCAAAAAATGATTGCGCAACAAACCTTAAAAGATGTGATGACGTGATTTTGCAATTGACCAATAAGAATCAATCATTCTAGAAAGCAATGATTACCAATAATAAATTGAATATGTCAATCATGTAGTTCTATCGATGTTTGATGAGCCAACTCATCCTACATTCCCAAAGAATAATGGATGCACTGCAAAAAGTATAACAAATGATTACATTATTGCAAGCACACAAATGTTACACTGCATGTCCATCTCAAGATCACCCCGTTCCGCCCCCTCCTCCTATCTGCCTGTGCAGAGTATCTGCCGCCCAGAGAAGAGGGGGAACATGGGAGCACATTAGTCACCAGATGTCACCTTTTGCTGCCAGCCCTATCGAACAGGCAGCAGACAATGCTGCACGCATAGTGAACATCTGACTTGGGCTCTCTTCAGCAAGACAGAGCTCACTGGCTCGGAATGACAGCTTCTACGGAACAGCCTCTGTCCCCCATTCCATGTCAGGAGTGACACCAGTTCTCTCTGGATACTCACTGCAAGCATTGACTGTGCATCAAACAGACCGTCACGGTGCCGGCACGATAATACACACACACACACACTAATAGTCATATTCATAATGTTGTTTTTGGTTGATCGGATTTCCGTAAAAGCCTAAGTTTTTTCCGAAACGATCTCACGCAGGATGAACAGGCACTCCGCAGGGAGTCCGAGCGTCAGTTTGTGCCTGAAATAGTAATGCCTGCAGGCAATGAATCATGCATACATTTCATATCCATTAAGAATGAACAAGGTGCGATTTTGTCACAGCTCGGTTTTGTTGCACTTGTGTTGTTACTCAGACAAGAGAAGAAGTTTTGCCTTGAGATGTTTTTAACAGTAACAATTTAATCCCTAAAAGCAGCCAAACAGGTATCATGAATGTGGATTCATTTGGTGAACTGTCCCTTTAACAGGTCACGGATCATATTCCCAAGGAACAACAAGCGGATTCAAATGTTCCTTGAATGCACTGCAAGTCGCTTTGGATTAAAGCATCTGCCAAAAAATACACCTAAAAGTGTAAATATCTACAAAGTTGAATCTCAAAAATTGTCTAAAATGATGTTGCGCTTCCTGTCCGGATGCAGGATCTCACTGTCCTCATGACGCTTTTGAAGAAACAAGCGTGACCGTGCAGTTTCCAGCTCATAAATCAGACCCTCGTGAATGTTGAATATTGCAATGCTTATGGCAGAGAGTTACGAGACCAGGGTCTCCGGTTCAAATCCCAAAAAGCTTTTCATCCATACTTTTGTCCACAGCTGATGCTCTGGTCCCGGGTGAACAGCACATTCACGGACGCTGTCAAATCCAAGAGCAAGTAAATATAAGCAGTGATGTATTTTCACATTTTTCATGAATAATTAAATGTTAAGTAGTCAAGAGTTTGACATCTTATCTATCTAACTTCACATCACATGCATATTTAAAGGGTGCTTTTTTCTCAGTGCACATAGGGACTTTTATTATGGAATAATTGTGTAACAACCATATTTATTGATGGTGGGTTATATTATGAAAATAAACTATTTTAATTATCATAGTACATTTGATCCTAATTGGTATTGAATTTGATTTAATGTGTGTTGTTGGGAGATTTACGCATGAGGTGTTGGTTGTATTAAAAACAAGGGCAGTACAGAATAGCTTATGTTGTTGAGTGGTCAGTCACACACAGCAGAAAAAGCAGCCGTAAGGTCAATGGCTATTGATTTGCCCCCCCCCCACCCAGCGTACAAGGAGCACTTGTGTCTGAAACTCAGCATCTTTGACCTACTAACACTACCAATGGGCATCACTCTGTTGTCTTGACAATCACACATATTACATTTGAAAAGAACTCTGAAATGATTTAAAATGTGTATCAATGTATTGCAATTTATGCTGGTTTATTGATGATATAACTGCATAGCCAAAAATGCACGCTGAGGCTATTTATTTGTTTGTATTTATAGTGTTTTATACATTTACCTTCTGTACATATCTTCAAGCCAGCAGATGTGATTTTGCAGCACTAAAATATACACTTTAGTGCAGGAATCTGCCTGTCCTCTTGGCAATCTTGGCAAAGTTAAATTCCTCATTCTGTGCTCGGCAAAGTAAATGGAATTGAAAGTGGGGCAGAGGGTATTAATGCAGAGGGAGGAATATCCATTTTATCATGTCCTCCCTGCAGGCCGTGTTGATAAAAATGACAGCAGGAGCGGATTACTAATTCCACCACTGTCACAGCCCATAGTCACTTACCTTGCAAATGAGGTGCGGTAATGACACCTGCCTGACGGTCCGGACACCGGGCTATACTCTCACTAACACAGCCTAATGCTGAAATGGGTTTCCTGGGATGCAAAAGTCTAAACCAACAGATATGACTTTGTCTAGTGAAACACATGATATGGAGTTTAAACTAAATTACAAAAATGACCTAAAGCCCAAAGAATGAATTTTCTGTCATCATACTCACCCTCTTGTCATTCCGAACCTGTATGGCTTCACTGAAAAATATTATGGTGACACTTAAGTATAGGATGCAATTCTCACTATGAACTATTTGTTATTAGCATGCCTATTATTGGCATATTGGTTGTTTATTAGTACTTATAAAGCACATATTCTGCATGACCATTTTCTACATTCCTAATCCAACCCAATACCTAAACCTATAACTACCTTACTAACTATTAATAAGCAACAAATTGAGAGTTTTTTGGGGGAAAAGTTGTAGGTTTGTTAATAGTGACAATTGCCCCATATACTGAAGTTTGACCAAAATGATTATGTGCCTTGGTAGATTTTATGAAAATAAATCAATTACATTCTTGTTTTTAACAGAACATTTGAGTTAAAATAACTTACAACATTTGGGAATAAAATCTACTATTTTGTTTGAGTAATTTTATTTGAACAAATTAATATGTGATCCAACTCAATTTTAATATTAAATCCATTTAAATTGGTCAAATTAAGTTGATTTATTTATTTTGTGTTGAGACTACATAAATAATACTTGTAGATATACAGTCATGGCCAAAATTGTTGGCACCCCTGAAATATGTTCAGAAAATCTAGTTTTTCTCACAGAAAAGTATTGCATTAACACATGTTTAGCTATACACATGTTTATTCCCTTTGTGTGTATTGGAACAAAACAAGGAGGGAAAAAAGCTTATTTGACAATGTCACAAAAAACTACAAAAATGACCTGGACAAAATTATTGGCACCCTTAACTTAATATTTGGTTGCACACCCTTTGGAAAAAATTACTGAAATCAATCGCTTCCTATAACAATCAACAAACTTCTTACACCTCTCACCCGGAATTTTGGACCACTCTTCCTTTGCAAACTGCTCCAGGTCTCTCATATTGGAAGGGCGCCTTTTCCCAACAGCAATTTTAAGATCTCTCCACAGGTGTTCAATGGGATTTAGATCTGGACTCATTGCCGGCCACTTCAGAACTCTCCAGCGCTTTGGTGCCATCCATTTCTGGGTGCTTTTTGAAGTATGTTTGGGGTCATTGTCCTGCTGGAAGACCCACGATCTCGGACGCAAACCCAGCTTTCTGACACTGGGCCCTACATTGCGACCCAAAATCCTTTGGTAATCCTCAGATTTCATTATGCCTTGCACACAGTCAAGGCACCCAGTGCCAGAGGCAGCAAAACAACCCCAAAACATCTTTGAACCTCCACCATATTTGACTGTAGGTACTGTGTTCTTTTCTTTGTAGGCCTCATTCCGTTTTCGGTAAACAGTAGAATGATGTGCTTTACCAAAAAGCTCTATTTTGATCTAATCTGTCCACAAGACGTTTTCCCAGAAGGATTTTGGCTTACTCGAGTACATTTTGGCAAACTGTAGTCTTGCTTTTTTATGTCTCCGTGTCAGCAGTGGGGTCCTCCTGGGTCTCCTGCCATAGCGTTTCATTTCATTTAAATGTCGACGGATAGTTCGCGCTGACACTGATGCACCCTGAGCCTGCAGGACAGCTTGAATTTCTTCGGAACTTGTTTGGGGCTGCTTATCCACCATCCAGACTATCCTGCGTTGCAACCTTTTATAATTTTTTCTCTTCCGTCCTCGTCCAGGGAGATTAGCTTCTTGCAATAGATCCACTGCAAACTTCTTGATAATGTTGCGCACAGTGAACAAAGGAACATCTAGATCACTGGAAATGGACTTGTAACCTTGAGACTGTTGATATCTTTCCACAATTTTGGTTCTCGAGTCCTCAGACAGTTCTCTTCTCCTCTTTCTGTTGTCCATGCTTAGTGTGGCACACACAGACACACAATGCAAAGAATAAGTCAACTTCTCTTCTTTTTATCTGCTTTCAGGTGTGGTTTTTATATTGCCCACACCTGTTACTTGCCCCAAGTGAGTTTAAAGGAGCATCACATACATGAAACAATCTTATTTATCCACAATTTTGAAAGGGTGCCAACTATTTTGTCCAGGTCATTTTTTGAGTTTTGTGGTACATTGTCAAATTTGCTTTTTTCCCTCCTTTTTTATTTTGTTCCAATACACACAAAGGGTATAAACATGTGTATAGCAAAACATGTGTTAATGCAATAGTTTTCTGTGAGAAATACTTGATTTTCTGGAAATATTTCAGGGGTGCCAACAATTTTGGCCATGACTGTAACTTCCTTGGCCGTTGATCCGTATTTCCAAGCACGCTTTGCATCTAACTGCATTAGGGGATCAATTTTTCCAGATTAACTGTCATTTTAAGAATTTCAGTAAAAGAAAGACTTGTTTTGGGTTTTTGTTGATTTATCTTTGAGATTTAGGAGAGTTTGGGTATTATTTTTAAGTTTGGGTTTTTTAAGTGGTTACTGTTGTTCAGAAGAGCGGTGCTTGTGCCTATAGACTGAGGGAGGCACAATTTGAATCATGAAGTGTGAAATCTCTTATTGAACCGTAACTGTGCCAATGCCAGTACAGAGACCACCAGTCCGTTCTCATTTGACCATCTATATTGTAAAATAGTATATTTCAATTTGGAAAGGAAGTGAACTGGGAAGTTAGAATTAGACGCGTTTTTGCTCAACGTAATCTTTAATGTTTCTGTAAAGTAATATTTACTTAATATTACACCAAATACCACATGTATAATTAACTCGCAATCGCTTACATTGGTTTTGTGTCCATATAGAAGTAAATGAGAGCCGATGCTGTTCGATTACCAATATTCTTCAAAATATCTTCTTTTGTGTTGTGTGCGAGAAAGAAAGTCATGCATATATTTCATATTTACACACAAAATAGACAGTTGTTTCATATTTAAACAAAACATTGGTTAAAAACGTAAAGACAAAGCTTGTATTACAATGAGAGTTATATCTATTGTTAAATCAAGATTCTTGATTCCGGTAAACAAAAGATCGATTAATTGTCAACGCCACGTAGTTTGCTTGATTGGCGCCCACTCTTGTTAGTTTGCTCTAACTGTAATGGACAAACAAGGAACAATAAATAATTTATAAGCCAGTGATTTATAGCATCTCGAAATAGAGGCATCCATTACAAATGTTGAATTTGCTAACACATATTAACATGTTGAAATTACTCCACCAAATATCATGAATGTGCAATGTATGGCTGGCCACAAGGGCTGTTGACATGACTTGATATTTTCCTTTTCAGGTGACAGTTTATAAATGCCAACAAAGAACCACCCCACCTATGAATGAAACATGCTCCAAAAGCGGATGATTCAATCTCCACATTAAATCATTTAGATTTTGTTTGCACACTAATGAAATGATTTAATCTACATTTGAATAAAAATGGCATACAAAAAATACTTGAGAAATGCAACACAGTGGCTCTAAACGATGTTTAAGATTCTTAATATTTTGCACACACTAACATGTATCGTCAAAATGTTCAATGTATGTCTTCTTCAACTGCCTCAATGAATCGTCTATACAAAACTCCAGGATGCATTGATGCTGGGGTGCTTTCTAAGAACACAAAGGCCAGCATTTGTTTAAAATAACAGCCGGCTTGTGGTATAAAAACTATTGTGAGGGAGTGTTTGTACTTAAAGCATGATTCCTGCCTCGGATGAATGAAGATGGTTTAATCCAGACATCTGATTGAATCATTTTCAGTCAATCCCCGGCCTCTGATTAGGCTGAAGATAATCCACCTCAGGTAAGTGACAGATGACAGAGGTTCCAGCCTGTGTGATAACAACACCCTGGGTTCAGATAAGAAAACAAAATACATCCAACCACTAATGCGTTTGAGCTGTCGGCTGCTTTGAGGCTTATGTAAGCCAATCACTGGCCTGTCCTATCATGACAGACAACACAAAACCTGTTCTTGGATCACTCCCTTGCAAAATCGCTATACGCAGTGTCCAATCACGCTAGTGTATAATGGCACCACTCTGCAATCTGTTCAACAAATTGTGGGCTCTCGTCCAGGACATGAATTTTGTCATTCGGGTTGGACAGCGAAAGCCTGTTTCTCAGTCTAGTCCTGTCTACTTAAGTGAACTGAACATCTGCTGGCCCACCGAAGCCATGGCTCTTCACTTGCTCCCTCTCTCGGCGTGAAAACAACTGGGACATGAGCACAGGGAGGCAGGAGAGCACTTTATGGCGTAGATGATGCCGGTCTGCCGCAGGCTGCGATATCATTCACACGTTTTTTAGCCAGTTGAGGCACACAGATGTCTTCGACAGCACAATAGTCGAATGAGTAAATAACTATATCAGGGAAAAGAAATATGAGATGCGTGATAAAAAGACATCAAGTCAGACAATCATTTCTAAACAGAAGAAAGAGATGGACCATAAGCATGAGCTGCAGTGTAGCAATACCAGCACACATATCCACTGGAAGTGAGAAATGTGATGGGGTCTGTGGGGGATATTCGGGTTGTTTTCTTCATGCTTCATGATTTTTTTCTTTGTGTTTGGAAAGAATTGTAGCCGGAGCCAAGCTTGGGATTCGGAGCACATGATTAGAATTCTACCAACCCTACACGGCCTCTGAAGCGAATCATTTGCCAGGTCCTGAGGGGAGTTCAAGGCAACACATTTTATATATTAGTACCTAGCAACTGACACAATGCAGGGAGAGTAAAACTGCTGAGAGTAGAACAGACAGATGCTTAAAACAACAACACACATACATATAATGCAAATAGCAAACACATTCTGTTCCTTAAAGAAATAGCTCACTACAAATGACAGCTCTGTCGTCATTTACTCACCCTCATGTTTTTCCAAACCTTGTGCTAGGTTTTGGAAGCATTCTGACATTTTATTCACCCTCATGTCATTCCAGAGCTATACATGTCTCTTTCTCTTGTGGAACAAAACAGAAGATATTTTGAGAAATTTCTCAGTGGTTTTGTGTCCATACAATGGAAGTCAATGAGGCCAATGTTGTTCGATTACCAATGTTCTTCAAATTATCTTCTTTTGTGTTCTGCAGAAAAAAAGACCGTCGTACACATTTGGAATGACATGAGAATTAGTAATGTCATTTTGTGTGAACTGTTCCATTAAATCAGTATTTACTGCCTATCATATATCAACGTGAAGGCTTTGATTTAGGGTCATTAACAGAATACAATTTGATCCATTCTATGAGAAATATTGTAAATGCAAAATATGTCAAAAAAACGTTTTGCTCTATACAAACTTTCCCTCGTTAGTTAGATAACAGAGTCTGCAAAATGACTAAATTGTTCCTTATAAATTATAAAAAAATACGTATAACTGAAATAAACAAGTCATTAATTCAGCGATAAAACATGACGAACGTGTCTATTTCAGTGGTGACGCACCCCATCTGTATAGACATCTCATTTTCACCTATTACAAATAAGAATAACAGTAAACCTCTACTTTAATTTCATAAATCCGTATCAAGGCATTGTTTGAGTTGACTTGATGTACTGTGGTAAACTGTAGCCTTTAACAGTGGGTGAAGCCATTGCAAGCTAACCTATACTGCTCAAAGCATCAAATAACTGGAGCTGATTTAAGTGGCCCACTTGATGATTTATGGTTGAATTATAATAGAGGAAAAGCAACACATATTTTGATGCATTTCAACAACTGGACACACTGACATTGATGTACTCCTTGGGTAAGTGGAATGTGCATGCTATGTAACAAAGCTACAGCCGCATAACATTCGTCTCAGTTTCTCTTTCTTTCCGCAGAAGCCCCTGGAGAAGAGCGGCACAGCCCCGCCATCTGCTAACTGCGTCTGGAAGAGCCAGAATGACAGCCAGGGCCCAGGTGACAGAGCTGGCCGGCACAACCTCTCAAATCCATGCACGATAAACCTGCAACTGTGCCTTTTACCGCATCCTTTCCACATTTCTCTTCTTCGTCCCTTTACTCCCTGAGACTTTCTGAACCTGAAGACTGAGGATCTACAGCACAACACCAGTAACCTTTATACCTTTAACATGTCAAAGGGATAGTTCAACACAATTTTCTTTTTATTTATTTACTTAACCAGCTGTCATTCCAAATCTGTATGACTTTCTTCCCTCTGTGGAACACAAAAGAAGATATTTTGAAGAATGTATCAACCAAACAACATTGGACCCCAATGACTTCCATTATATGGACAAAATCTCAAAACATGTTCTTTTGTGTTCCACAGAAGAAAGAGTCATATACAGGTTATTTTATTTTGAACTATACCTTTAAGCTATCCGCTTCAAATATGATATAGGGCAGTTTTGTTGGACGCAGACAAGATTCTTGAACATACCCCGATCTGCAGTTGGTTAGTCAAAAGGTTAGCTCCCCCGAAACTCTTGCCATTTTGTGAAAATGCTACCAAGTTGGACTGGCCGGGATGCACAATACGATATTTTATGTAGTAACAGTGTTAACACTTTGAAACCAACCTACAATACCCTACATGTAGCTAACTCTACATATTAGATGTCATACGTCAGCTTTAACAAAGCAATAACTGCACACCTCAGCGTGACTTGCCATTAAGTTTCAAGTATAAGACCACTTGACGACACACTGAAAGACTTGAAGGACAAACGGCCAGTAGATCTTTCTGGATGTTCTTCTAATGTATGACTTCTCCTATGAGCTCTCGGGCTTTATCACCCAAGCAAAACCATAAGAGAATGCAAAGAGAAAATGAGAGACACAGAGGTAGAAAGAGTAAAAAGAGAGAGGCAGAGAGATGGAGGGAGGTGGGGGTCTGGGAGTGCACGTCAGCACTGCTGAGACGAATCTCATTTTCCTAGACCATCTGTTACCAGTCCCTGAGCTGAAAGCTCCATTTATGTCATTCTTACCACTGCCACACAAGCAAAGCAGAGCAGGATCACGGGTCCTCTTCTCGCTGCGCTGGTGCTCACACCACAAACCTGAACCTTTTCCAGTGCTATCTGTTATTTTGACAATGAAATGGCATATTTGTGAAGTAAAAGAAAATATATAGACTCAGGTAAGGAGGCTGTTCGGTTGTATGTTGGTCCTGCTATAACAGCTTCTCCATGAAGGCACTAGATGTTAGAACATGACTGGAGGGATTTGCTTCTATTTAAACACAAGAACATCAGTAAGGTCAGGCACTGATGTTGGGCGATGGGACCTTGGGGTCAGGTCTGGGCTTTATGCAAAAAGCCATGCAATACATGGTGACAGAATATTCATTTTTGGGTGAACTATCCCTTTAATTAAAATTGCGTGTTCGCATTTGGTGTATTTGTATCAGCAAAAGTTTTTTCTCTAAATACAACAATGCAGTTAGGATTATTAATACCATCAGAGTGTACATCAATGCCCGCTGAGACAGATCTGAAACCGTTTAAAAGCTTTGCGCAGTTATTTCTGATTTACAGCATTAAACTTTCAAAGCAACAGCTGCCAGAACTGTTACTCTCTGCAATTTTACAATTGAAGTCTGAAGTGCAGCAAAAGAAACAGAAGAAAAGGACTGACAGTGAATAGCTAAGGAACAGAGAGTAAACGCAGCAGGGAGTTAAGAAGTAGGCACAGAAAATAGAAAAGGCCAAGCATGCTGTGTTCAAAGCACTGAGTGAAAACTGAGCAGTAGTTTACCTGCCTGACTGTTTCCTATTGATGGGCGCTGGATTGTTTGCACTGCTGTGGCTCACTGAGACCTTCCTTTAATCAATTTGCGGGGAGATCACGCTGTAACCTTTGCTGCAGGATGCAGGGGTGGTCAGGAGATATCGAACGCCAGGCCGCCCACACACTGTACCCGTATTGAAAAAATGTCTGGTTAGCCTAACCTGGTAACCTAACAACATAAAAACACACTAAGGAGGTGAGAGTCTTTCCTGCATGATAAACAAAAATACTGTGGTTTACAAAACACTATAAACATGCTAAAAGGCAGATTTTTGCACATCTTAACATAGTGTTTCCCGAACCTTTTAAAGTGGTATACCCCTCCAAACAAACAACATCTTTCTGTTTATCTTTTTTCAAGCATATCGTAGCATATATAGCATATCGTCTCTGTCCTTCCAAAACCTCTTATTTCCAAATTCACTGTTTTTCAGGAAATGGAAAAAACACTGTACTTATTTAAATGATAAATGACAAAATGGAGAAGCACTCTTTAATACTTGGTTAGACGTTTGCAAAACCACGAAATACAAGGTTTCAAAAGGACAGCAGCGATATGCATTAGTGTGCAATATATATACTGTACAATGTTAGAAATATTGTAACACATGCAAAGACAAAGCATCATTGCATCAAATTGGTCATTTGACAAAATCAATGGATTCTTAATAAAATACTTACTTATTAATAAGATGGATGTGAGTATTGTCATCCTTCATCCTTCAAGAAAAGAGAACCCCCTTCATAGCAAAAGTCTTCATTGTTTATTAGGCATTACATGAGGGATGTTTCCACATTTATTAACCAAGACAAAGTGTTTCAATGTTTGATAAGCTTTTGAAGTAAGTAGAGACTGAATAGTATTTACAAAACACAGTTCCCTGTTTACTCATACAGAGCACTCTTTCCCAATCCAACGTAGTTTAGTGTGAAAGTTCACTCAAAAATAGTAAATTCTGTCATAATTGTCATTTCAAACCTTTATTACTTTCTTTCTTCTGCAGAAGACAAAAGAAGATATTTTGAAGAAAAATGGTAACCGAACAGCACTGACCCCCATTAATTCAACGTAAGTAAATGGGGGCCAGAACAACATGCTTCAAAATATCTTCTTTTGTGTTCTGCGGAAGAAAGTCGTACGGGTTTCAAATGACTATAGTTTGAGTAAATGATGACAGATTTTAAATTTTTGGGTGAACTATCACTTTAAGTGGTCAATGTTGCATCTATGTTTGGGGCAGAGACTGTATAGCAAATCCAGTTCTTTTTAAATGCATTACATACTATTCTTACTTATATGTGTCTACTAAATGTAAAATAATTGGCAAATGTCCACTAGACCATGTTTTTCAGATTGACACTAGCATTGTGCACTTTTTACCTGTGGGAGTTCCATAGGCTTGAATGTTTAGTCTTTATCTATCATGAAAAACGTTGTGTACCCCCATCATAATCTCGCCCAGAGGGTTCACATACCCCAGTTTAATAACCAGTTTAAGTTTAACCTACATGCCTAATTGCTTACCTTAGAGTTGCTATCATTTTAGTGATATTTTAGTGTTACATTCACTATTGAGGTCATCTATAATTGCTACATTGAATGGTGTGTGGCGAAAATATTTAAATGTAAACCAGACGAGAACAAAAAATGCTAATCTTTGACTCAAAAATTGCTCTTTTATTTTGATATTCCAAAAACTGGTCATATGGCATTTTACAGCCCATGTTAGTAGCTCAAATAAATGTTTTAGCTCTGTGAGCAGTTCAGCGCAATTCAAACATACTTCCAGCAGGTCAGATGCCAGCCGTGCAGCTCCATTAATATAAAGAGAAATGTTGACAGCTTTCTCAGGGCATTTAAAAACAGTGGTTCTTACTGTACGAGAAATAGTCTCACATTTAAAGTTGGTGAGTTACTTCAAATATCTCTGTATCTGATCAGAAAAGGAAAAAGCCAAGGAGACCTCGTGTTTTGTTCTTCTCAGCGCACTGAGACAGACACCAAGGACGCTTCAACTCTTTCGACCTACTTTAGAGTTGGTCAAAGTAAAGTATGTCATATGCTCAGATTCACAGAGAGAAAAAACAGGCCTTGTGTAGACTTAAAACCAAACATCCACCTGCATAACGGCATACTGTAAAGTTAAGATTAATGTGTATTACAAAAAAAACGTCGGTTTCAGCAATTCACTGCCTTTTAAACTGTTCTGCTAAGAGCATCATACCACAGTCAGTCTGGTCTGATGGACTTAAACAGTCAGAGAGTTCTCAAGTTGTCATTCTCAATGTTTTCAATGTGGCTTTTAATCTATGTGTGTTAGGTTTAAATGTGCTGTGTGTCATTTTTTGGTGGGTCTATTGACATAAATGCAACATCATTTACAGAATTGTCTTCAGATGTGTATAAAGGCCTTATGTAATGAAGAGTTATGTTTGTATTACCATAGAATTAACTATTTCTATCTACAAATACCGCAGGTTTATTATCTCTTCTCTGCAAATTCATGTCAAATATTTTATCCAATAAATGATCTCTCTCGTATCACCTGATTTTGACTATCAAAAGTAGGTATAGTAAATGTTATAAATCAATGTCCTTCAAAAGCCAATGTCCTGTCCCAAAAGAAAAGGTCAACACAAGAAAGACAACTGTGTGTTCAACACCGTTTGCAAGGACTTTAAACCTGTAACCTCAAAAACAATCATCTGGATGCAACCTCGTCATCAAGGACTTTGCAAATATGCTAATTTCTCTAAAAGGTCGTGGTCATTGTGATGACATTGCTAGGTTTATGCTGACCACTTGCTTTGTGCTGTTAAGCAAGTTAAACGCCAGTCCAAGGAAATCCAGGGAATGAAAATCATGGGATGTATTGTGCGTTCAAAACAGCTTCACACTGGGCATCCAGACCACAACACTCCTCGTTTGTGTGTAACAACAAAGCTGAAGGAAAGCCTCAGTCTCCTGCTATTGCCATACACAAAGAAGTACACGGGATTCGTCATCAGAACAAGAAATAATTCAACGCCATATTAATGATATATATTTCTCAGACGAGATCGGTTTAGAAAAGCCGAAATGGCAGAAGGCATTTTTTGCAGGCGCGGAGGAGCCCGAGCGTTTTGACATTAAATGACTGCAGGCAGTGATGCTCGCCGCGCTCTGCATTCAGCCCACGTTTCCGGAACATTCTAAGCGCGCTCATGTGGCTCTGCCTGACCCACCGCCAGCCCTCCTCAGATCACATTCAAAGTGATTGTGCTGTTCAATATTTCATTGACATCAGCCTCAAAGATTGTTGCTACAGTGGCAGCAGAGATAATTATTTTTTTCAGTCTTTTTTCAGATGTTTTTACCCCTCCACTCCCCGGCTCCAGCCATTCCTGTGGAGAATTGTTCTGCATAAATCAGCTGGTGGAATATTGAATCAGCCTCACCGCAGGGAATGTGTTTTGTGTGTGGTACGTGTGACTGATTTTTACCGAATCGAGGCGCAAAACCGGGCATGTAGCGCCCACTAGAGGCGGCTCTGGTTGTGAGACGTATTCGTTTCCTCACGATCCGGGTTTGATGTTGTGATATCTCGCCTTTCAATCTGAAAGCACCGATGGAGCGGCCTGAAATCAATCCGGTTCCAGGTGTAACACAAATTCCCTGCCTCTCAAAAATCGCATTGACTTGAAAGCGGCTATAATCAGTGTCACAATATGATTGCTGCATATTGCCCAGGGTAAGGACATCTGCCAGGCAAACACATGTTATAATGCGATGCAAACCTCAGAGATCCTTGGGGAAACACCATTGTTATCCGCTGTGATTATGTGCATATTTAATATCTGTTTACAGGCATGCTAATGAAATGTTCTTCAGAGAATGTCGAACAGGTCTTGCACACGTTGCATAACGTCTATAAAGCTGAATAAACGGCCCGCATTCTAGCCTCTAATCAACAGTTTCATTAAGGCCATTTCAAATTAATCTAAATGCCAACGAAACCTTGAAAGCAACAGTATAATTTCAAGTGCATCTTTTTTTTTAATTATCAAACGAAACTTGCTACGTTTTTTGGGTAGATTTGCAGTTTCATAACGAACAAAGTTATTCAATATGGAGTGTTACATAATGCAAAACGATATTGCTAAGCATGTTGCTGAGATCAGTGCATGCTTAGCGCCATATTTGCAATGCACCTGTGTGTTATCAATAAATTATTCCTCTGAGAAATGCAAAGCCCTGAGTAAGAAACACAAAAACTCAGATTGCCCCCTCCTGCTTGTAGTGCTTTATGAATCAAACAACCAGGCCAACACACAGCTCTGTGCACGCAGGACGCCAGGTTACTTTGGTAACATGTGGAGCCCTGAAGACATCATTTGCACATCACTGTCAAGCCATTTTTCCGTTTTCCATCAGGAGTCAGACCATGAACAGGTCAGGGGACATCTTTTGCAAATTAATGACATGGGCAGAAAAACAAACATGACCGGCAAATGTGAAATTAAGGGCATCAAATAAATGAGTACAGTAATAAAAGACTGCAAGTGCTTGATTAACACAAGATGAACTTGGTGCCTTCAAGAAGAAACATTGGCCAACCATTGATTTTGCTCTGCTGTTAGTCCAAGTAAATCTATAAAGATCTTCACACATTAAAACACTGCTAAATCAGAACACTTTCTTTTTGGAATAGTATTCAGTATAACATTACTAGTTTGTCACTGAAATATTACACTTAACACTTAAAAAGCCTAATGATACTTTTGCATAATTATATTGTGTGAACAATTAACACTTAGTTAATCTAGCACGCAACCAGAAATATATTGTGAGATGCAGTTTAAGTGTGTTGGAAATTCCACAGAACTTCTGTAAGAAATTCAAGCAAAATAGACCTTAATCCATTTTTTAAAGAATTTATTTGTTGACAATGTACAAGAACATTTCCAGGATGATGGTCTTTCCTGAAGATCTTACTGTAAGAGCAAAGAAAAGAGAATTTGTGAGAATTACATTACAGAATATCAAACTACACGAGCTTCGTATATTGTTGTAGGGGGAGAATAGTTTTAATGCACCAATGCATTGCTGTTATTTTGTTGCACTAATGGCTCAATTTTTTTGGATAAAGGCGCCTGTTCTGAGACTAAATGTAAAGGAGAACTATTACAGACATACGGATCTACCAACACAAAACTCCAGATTATTTTATATCTTAACCGCTCACTTAAAAGACTCAACAGGGTAAGGAACAGACTGTTCTGAATATTCCAGTGGGGACTGTCACACTTGCAGACATGCAGTATAGAGGCAAGTTCATCTCAAACAAGTGAATACTAACCACACAGCATGCTATAAATTAGTAGTGGTTTATTATGGACTAATATGTAGAACAATAGAAGTTCTACACAAGAAAACTGATCTTTCATCAAAGTTAGAAATACAAGTTCCTTTGCATTGGGGTTTAACATGCATAGCACTTATTTAAGTAATCGGTTAAAGTGGATCACATCAGCACACCATGCCGCTTTCCACTCTACCTTCTCCTGAAATCTAATTTCTCTCACTTCTGTAAACATCAGGGAAGAGGGCAAAAGATTGAAAAAAAAAATGAGATCTTTGAACTGTTAAATCTAAAACCTCCCTGTAATACGGAATTACATGCTGGGAATGTAAACCATACTCCGTAGGTCTACGGGACAGTTACAGGATTATAAATTAGATGTAATGGACCACTATGTGGTCTTTTACCATTACCATTTCTACCATTAGTAGTATGAGATATATAATATATACATCGCTAATGAATTACTTCTAACCAAGCCATATATATATATATATATATATATATATACAGCACACAACCACATAATGTTCAATTGCATTGGCAATCAACATTGCAACTAGATGGTTGGAGATAACTTTACAGATCACTCCAGACTCTCCTTCCACAGCAGTTAGTCTACTAGTGAAAGAATTTACCTTCTACAGTCCAGATGTACATTTGACAAAAGGAGACAAATTATATATATTAAAATATATATTAAAACAAAAGATCTATGGACAGCCAAAACAATAAATGAGACTGAGGCAGAAACTGAGTTCTAGCAAATATTACCTTCTTGCCAGAAGCACCAACAGAGGCTTTCTTGATTCCTCTAACTTTCTTCATTCTGTTCTTGCGTTCCTTGCGCTGTTTTCTGGATGTCTTTTTCCTTTCATACAGACCATGCTAAAAAGAAACAATATATGCCAAGTCAAGCATTGTACATCAACTTGAATTTGTAAGGGTCACCATAGCATTACTAGCTAGTGCTGGAAGTCATCAAAGGATTCAAAAGAAAATGATCAGTCAGTGGCCTACCCTCTGCAGCCTGTATTTGGGCTCATTTTTCTTGGCGTAGTCCAGAGAGTCGTAAACCATCGCAAACCCTGTTGTCTTGCCACCGCCAAACTGAGTTTTGAAGCCGAAGACGAACACCACATCTGGGGTGGTTTTGTACATTTTGGCAAGTTTTTCCCTGATCTCAGTCTTTGGGACTGTTGCTCTGCCTGGATGCAAGACATCACAAACCTAAAACAAAAACATGAAGAGCAAATGCATGTTAAAAAGTGGACGACCACTGTAGATTTCAATCAGCCGCTATTCGCCACACACTTACCATTTGCTTCCTCTGAAGCAGTCGGTTTGTCATAAACTTTCTGGTCCTGACAGTGACGGTGTCATTCTGCAAAAAGACACACGCAAGAATCGTGGTGATTGGTTCTGACAATATCCCAAATTCAGCAGTGTTAAATCAAATCATGCAAACAAAACTACGGGTTCAGTTGAATATTGACAAGCATGTATGTTAGGAGCTAGACTGTAGCTCAGCTTCTAAACATGCCATTTCTTCCCAAAACATTATTTGGCAACCCAGGACAGGAGGAACCCTCAACATACACTTTAATACACAAACACAAAGCAAGCAACTGTAATTAGTAATAAAAAGGGTTAACTAATATGTTCACACTAGAAATACGAACCCATCTCGTACAGGTGTGAATACGCTTGATAAGTTAGCATTTAACAGTTAGCTGTATTAGCTCTCTGAGCTCAAAGCCTATTATTGGGACCTCTGCGGTAGACTTCGGTTTATATCTCTCCAATATATTTTACAGGGACAATTGCATGATGTAGGTATTTTTACTTTTTGCCAATACTTGACGGCAGCACGATGTTACGAACCGAGACACCTTGGTTTAGCGTACCTCCGTAAATATACATAATAGTCATGTACGTTCGTCCCAATAAAGCCATGTGTCGATTATAATAAAGCTATTGCGTGTTTTACGGTGACAACAAGGATATAAAATTGTTGGATGGTGAAGATTAAATTAGATTTTCGGAATCATTTGTCTACACTGAACTCACCATCTTGGCGTCGGCTCGCTCAGGGACGAGGAAAAGGAAGTAAGACCCGTAGCTGCCCGAGAATATGCCTGAGCCGAGTTCTAAAAGAGGAAGCGCCTGAGCGAAACGCGGCATGTAAAACGTTTTCATACTCACAAATATACGAAATTATTATTATGTTTATTAACAATAGATTTATGGAACAACTTAAAGTAAATTGTGGGCAGTAAAATGTTATTACAATTTCTCGGTCGAACAAATTCAACTTTTCGGTTTAAATTAAATCACAAATAAATGTTTGCTTTTTAAGATAACCTTTGTATAAATCTCAATCTTACACTTGTCTACTACATTATGTCAGCGATGTAAATCGTATGGTAAACATAAACAACAAAATAACTATTGGACGTTGTAAACGGCATGGGATATTTTCTACAGCTAGGTGTCAGTCGTGCACCATCTCGAATAATCTAGATCTCTTAAAGCAATTTCAACTTTTTAAAAACGTTTTATAAAAGAGTTTTTTCTCAAATAGACTTTTCAATTCTAACACAGATATGTATTCATGCAATTATCCATGTGAATTACATTTTTCTATAGTTTCGAGCACTATCACACATTCCTTGTAGAATATTTTACTTTGAAGGGACAATGTCTCACACAAACAATAAAAAAGTGGTGTATTTGAATATTGATTTTATTAAAAATGATCAAAATAATTGCCAGATACAGAAATTGTGGACTTGTAGGCACCACCTTACTCATCAATAAAATGCACGTTTAATTGTTTGCCATGGTTTTTATGCCTTTTGAGGTAATGTTATTATATATGAGATCAATCTCTTATACATCTTGCATGTATTGTACTGTCCTCAGCAGAAATCCTCTCCTCCAGAAAGGATAGAGATGCCTGCGTGTTGGACCTTGCAGATGCCACCTGATCAACTATATGTATCCTGGGCATGACAAAGATGTCTTCTTCCTGTCTGGGAGATTTTGAAAAGTGCACATTTGATTTGTCATTCACATCCACACGGTGACCAGACCTCCTAATGCAGAGGAAAATGGTGGACATGCAGTTCTTCTGAAAGTTTTCATTCATGAAAGCATATATAATAGGATTGTTGAAAGAATTTGAAAACCCTATGGCCTGTGTGACGGCAATAATCATATTGACGGTGATCTCATCATATTTCTTGCCCAGGTAACCTAGAAACAATAAAGTTTGATTCAGTTGACGGGAGTCACAGACAGTAGTGTACACACTCATATATTTGTAAGTATTTGCTTACTGTACTCAAACAGCATGTGAACTGTATGAAAAGGTGCCCAGCAGACAGTAAACAAAACAACAATAGTGACCATCATCTTGATCGCTCGTCGCTTCTTTCTATGCCAATGAGGAGAGAGGATTGAGTGTTTGACTAGCAGAGATGCAATGTAACAATCATTTGCACCAAAGTCATACGAATTTATTATACATCGAGACAGTTAAGATTGAAAATGCTTATAATTGATCCATGAATAGTTACCTGGATATTTTGCTGACCTCCCTGTGATTCATAGTATTTAGGACTGAGGAGTCCCCTACTTGTTTGCAAATCCAGAGTTTAATCCCTATTCTGGTGTAGATTAGCAGCATGGCTCCAAGGGGCAGAAGGAAAAGGAACACTAGAATAAATGTAGCATACTGCTTTCTATGTGCACTTGAGCTCCAGTATTCCTGACAGCATACATGATGGTGCTCATACAGGAAATCATATTTCACCTGTGCACAGAGAAAGAGAGAAACAGATGCAGCATATTAACTGGGCCAGATGTGTGTTTGAGGAATATGCATAATATGAATACATAGAATACATAAAAAAATGCTATGCGAGTTATATTCTCTGGACCAGAACATCATTAGAGCTTTCATGCAGCTAAATGTTTGGAGACTCAGTCAATCCCATGGACAAATCCTCAGGCATACTGTGTTAATAAACACTATACCCAAATAATTCACAGAACATGAATACGGTGACTGGATACAAATTGATATTCACAACAGGAGAAAGTTAAAATTGAATATTAGGGGTAAATAAATCATGCTTGAGTACATCCAGTTGTTGCACAAACAGCATTGGGGATCCAACTGTCATGGCTGCAATCCAGACGACCCCTAACATGATGAAAACATCGCTGTTATATTAAGCAGCAAAATGCAAATCATGTCAAATGATTAAATCTCCATATGAAAATAAATCTTTAATGTATAAAAATTATCTAACCCAGCATTCTGTAGGCTCTTTGTGGGGTGCACTGTCTTTTAATTTTCAGAGGATGCACAATGCCCTGGTATCTCTCCACAGCAATACAGGTCATAGTAAGAATACCAGTTACTATAGCAGTGGTCTGGACAAAAGGGATGGTTTTACAAACCAACACACCTACAAAATAACACAAAATAATGATATTTAATCAATAACTTAACCTCTGAAGTATAATTTTTCTCAAAAATATTAGACAAATCTTTTAATACAAAGATTGACAGTAAGTTTGGCTATGGTGGTTTCCAACGTAATACTTAAAATATCTTAAATGTAACTTAAGAGACTTAAGTGACACTGTTAGATGAAATGTATTGAGTGTAGTTCCATGCTGTTTCATTCAAAATTCAAAATGCCTAGACTTGGAAAACCTTGAAAATTTGCAGAGAAGCATATGCCTGCCAAATCTATACAAAAAAACAGACTAAAATAAACTAATTATTTTAAACGTATTTATTTGGTTTGTTGTAGACTGTCAAGATAAAGTCAGACACACAATACCATTAACCTAAGCATGGGATGTTCAAAACATTCTTTGTTTATTCTTATCAAACAAACTATTTAAGCCCCAATGCCCCAGGAAATGAAATATAAAAAATATAGATTTATATAAAAAGTTGTTTAAACCATTCACCAAAAGTCCCACCAAAGACTTAAATGTTGTTTTAAGACCACCGTGATTGTTGGGTGGTCTTGATAGTCTATACACAGCCTGCGTGTGCAATTCACAACAATTAAATAAATCCCATTGCGCATATCAAACATGAGACATCTCAAAACTTTGTTTAATAAGACATTTCTTAGGTAGGCAAGGTTAGACTTACCGCCGAACCACTCAGAGGAGATATTCTGCAATAAAGTGAACGGGATGCAGAAGAAACATATGAGAAGGTCGCTGACGGCGAGAGAACAGATGAAAATGTTTGTGGCAGTTTGAATACCGCGCTTTCGCAACACAATGTAGACCACCAAACTGTTACCGATAAGAGCGAGAAGAAAAATAACCATGTACACTATTACAAATACAATTTTGGCGCTGGACGGTAACTCGGGTGTGTACACCAGTGGTTGAATCTTGTACGTGTCAATAAACTCCTGGCGAGTAAGGTTGTAAAACTGCAGCAGTTGCTCTAACACTTCAGGAGTTATCTTCGTATCACCCATGTGTAGGTTTGATCCTTAAATGTGCCGGGAAAAAATCAAAGTATGCAGCCTCACAGAATGAACCTGGAAGCTGCGTGTTTGCTGATGGTCTCTAAACACTGCAAGAGCAGCATCTCTCCTGAACTTCAGAAATCACATTGGCTGTGTCTCGAAACCAACAGATCTGCCTCAGACAGCATGTTTGAGCGTCATACAGCAAACAAGACACGATGGCCAATAATGCGGCTAGGTAGGCAACTCTTTAGGTATTTAGATGCAGCCATGTGCTCAGAGGAAGCACCCATATTATGTTATGTAAAATCTTTCACTTGATTACACTTTTAGTAAAATCACAGATGACAAAATGTTACGTATACAAATAATGATTCATACAATGACCGTGCTATGTACCATAGGCTATTTAAAAAGATAACATCGATTTTTTTATTTATAAATAGAAAAGGAAATTACTGTTTGATTAATTTAAATAGCCCTTATATAATCCTTGAATATCTGTACAGTTATTCCTCACATTTATTTAGAGGGGCTAAGCTAGAATTTTAGGGTGGAAGACATCTGACACATGGTGGACCACAATGAATTATAATTAATACATATAGCCCACTTTACGTCTACACTCTACATATAGGCTATACATTTTTATAAATATTTTAGAATTGATTTCTAGAATTAGTTTTATTAATATCATATTACATAGTAATAAGGCAACTTTTATAATCGACATACTGCATTAAGCAAGCATATTAAAGTGCATTGAAAGAAATGATAGATGGAATCCTCTTAACTATCTGACATGGATAGAGGTGACCAGCAGATTGACAGTTCTCAGCAAGCTTCGCATTAGACTGCATAAGGAGAGTATTTGTCTTTGTACTTTTGTACAAGATAAATAAAGATAGACAGACATGTGTTTGTGTCTACTATATATTTTGGTTTGCCTGCGCCAAAAGTGCTCTTATGACACAAAATACAGCAACGGAAAACCAATCTGTGATTTCAGATGAATAACCCATGGGTAGACTAAACATTATCTGAATAAAATGATACATTAAAACCAATCTAAAACGCTACGAGTGTGTTATAAATATGCATTAAAGCTACTGCTTTTATTGAATGTAAACAGATAAAATAATAAAATAATGAGCAATTTACCTCAGGCAACTATTCAATCCTATATCAACAAACTGGTACTGATGAGAAGACATTTTAAACTCAAGGGACTGCTGTGCTCTCTAAGGATAATGTGAATCATAACATTGCTGGCAGCTGCAATGTGACTAATCCTCAATGGAGCTACAATAAAAGAAACAAATAATAAAAAAGTGCTGCTCATATATTCATTTTATCAATTAATTTAATTTGCGGTAACAGTGCAAGTTGTACATGTATTCTGCCTTTGAGCAAATCTGAGATCAAAGTGCACATGTGGACTTCAGTTCAGAAGAGCTTTTCATTGTTTAACACGGTTGAATATCATAACTGTCTGCTGTCGTTACCTATAATCGGCATGATAAAATTAAATCATACAAAAGAAATAGTTAGACTACAGAGATGTGGGCACATAAAAAGAAATGATTCATCTGAAAAAAATGATCTCATTAGTTTCAATGATCCTTAAGAACTGCAGCTCAAAGGAACATATATTGCATCCCAGATAACATACAAGAGTCTATCTAGTTTATTATGGTCTGGTTTGCTTTTGATGTTATGATGATATTATAACTTTTGAATAAAAAAATGCCAAAAGATTTCTCATTTACAGCCATTATTTCTGGAGCTTGTAAACCTAATACAGGGTTTTGTACCAGGTTTTATATAACAGTCCATGCCAGTATAAGATCATGCTTCCAATAAGATACACAATTAATTGTTCTACTTTTCACTCAAACAGTTATGATGATAATATAAATTATGAAACACTGCCCTAAATACTAAAATACAAAGCATTTTCTAAGGGGGCTTGGGTTGATTTTTGAAATGGCAATGTATCCCTCAAACTCAAATATGGCCGGAGAGACTCGGTAATGTTTATTATAATAGTTCATGGAGCACCAATAAAATAACTGTATCCTTGTGATTATTTGTAACCAACAACAATAACAGGTGTAGCAACATCAACAATATTCTACATTGCTTGGTGCCTATTCTGACAAACCCTCTCAATAAAAATTTAATGATTCCTTCTGTGTTATGACATACATAGACACAAGTCACAATGCACCCTAGTCACTAAATGTGTCAATAGTGGACAGTGGAAGTGGAGCTTATTTTAACAACATCAAATTTTTCAGGGAATTAATTTCACATCAACTTTCACTGGTTGACAACCAAACCCCAAAATGCATAGGGCTGATGTAAGATGTAGCAGAGATTGTAGGAACTTGTTGGTGTCCTTTAGTTTATGGAATGCCGGCAATAAATAAATAAATAAATATTTGACAATTGAAAAGTTAAAAATAACCTTAAAATATAAATTGAAGCTGAGGTGAATTTTTATGTTTGGCTAGAAAACGTCAGCCTCAGTCAGATGTGCTACAATATTGCCAACAAACATAACACAAGGGTTCAACAACACAAGGATGTTGCAGACGGTGCATTATGATGTAAATGAGTTACAGCTTCTACAAGGCACATGACGTTTCACTGAATCTACAACGGATCAGATGTAAATTTATTTTGCAGAGACTTCTTTATGTGTAGGTATGGTTGTGCTTCTCTATTTTTAACAGCAAACAAATCCATCAAGAGAGTATAAAATAGAATGAAAATGCTTATTATAAAAAAGAATGTGACTCAATATGTAGTCAGCTTGGCCCACTGTGTCTTTCTAAATAAGTTCCCCTCTCATGGGAATAGACTGGACAGTGTGAGGGAGCCAGCGGAAACGCAGCCTGGCCATCAGAGAGTCTTCGGGGTTCTCGAACTCAGAAAAGCCCAGGTGGTTAAGAATGGCATAGATGCCAGCTTTAGCTGCTACCTGCAATATTAAAAGAAAATAATAATTGATACAACACTGCTTTAGTGGAAGATTTCTGAATATAAGGGCTTACTATATTCATTGTAAGTAATGTTCTTATGTTCCAGATGCAATGATGAAGAAAATGCATTTAAGGCCTTGGTAAAATTTCCAGCTGATCTATTTTCTGTCTGCTTTACAATCCAGAAAATGTACAATGGCGAGCTTTTATAAAAGCCTATAAAGTGCTTCTCCACCCGAGTTTAGTCGGTATTTTTTGTCATATATCTGAGAAAAGAGGAATGCTCAGTCTAGGCAAAGGAACACCTGGAGCAGAGCAAGAAGTGGTTGAGCCATTGGACTGCTGAGAAAAGGTCGAGAATATCCAGGAAACAGAAAATTACAGACATTCACACACTATAACCATTGTTCCTTGTGCAAGCCACCTTGATCCAGAAGCCTGTGTTTGTTCTCACAATGTTTACTATAATTTTTTTTGGATGAAATGCTTCTTCTAAAACATACATTCATCATACAGTCTCAACATACGGTCCTTGTATTCTATTTCTCCCCTTAAAACTAAGATTAAATGTATACCAGGGTGACCCTGGCTGATGAGTTAATTTTTATCAAAAGGCAATATAGGAGTACAAAAATAAAATAAATGTACAATAAAGAATAAAGTTTGTTCCACTGAGAGTATTTGTACTTTATACAGCATATCAGTATAGCTCTAATTTACCAATGTGATTTATGTAAAATATTGAAAATGTAGTGATGTTATTATAAAATGGACGTGATTAAGTCTTAATCAAACGACATATTTTACAAGATATTGAAAGAAAACATTAAGTTGGATTTTAATTAATCTTTTGGAAACCACAATGGAAACAGATACTTTATTAATCCAAACCTAAATTTGTAGATTTCATGTGTGCATCTGTCAATAATCCTGTGCTTTCATGAGATATTAAAATTTTTTTCAGACTTTAGAGGTGGACAGTATTTGCTCTATCTATAGAAATCGTATAAGCCTACAATCAGTGATGTGAGGCTCGCACCTGATGCATCCACTGACTGAAGGATCGCCTCCAGGAGTCTCTTTTCTCTAGATGGAGGTAGCAGTTGAACAAAATTAGATAAATGTAGCGCTCGAGGTACTGCAGACTTCTTAACCGCAGCCAATGAGCATCAGCCTCAGATTTTGCAGTCTTGATCTAAAGAGAAAATAAATTCTAGTAAACTGCTATTCTTCTTGCTTGGCAAACACAGTCATCGGTTTATTACTTTAGATTGTTATCATTTCTATGTGAACTTTGATATGCATGCCTTGTAGGAAGTTAAAAATACTGATATTGTAAGCATGCGTAGCGTTAAAGCTAAATTGTTGCCAAGATTTACTCAGCAGGGCTCAAATGGCATTTAGAACAAAGTGCACATTGCTGGATTTACTGTTTTGTCATATTGTTTTCCAATTAAGTTTAGAGTCATATAGAAAATGTTAAGTTCAATTTCAGAACGGCAAGATGCAACCAGCTCTTGCTTACAGTATATCTAAGCCTGCGATTAGCAAAATGCATTGTTGATCTTTATTGCTATTTGCTTCCAAACAAAATGCCTTTCATTAGCTGAGAAGTTGTATCGCCTTTTCATCATTAATTATTAGTAAAGGAACTTCTAGAACTCTTTATCTTTAAAAAGGGCTATCAAACAGAGCTGGAAGTCTTTGATGCTCATCAAAGGTCCCGTATGGTCACAGCACATGCTGTCCTCTGCTTTGTTCTGTTTGTGTACGAGCTCTCATACCAATGTTATATCATGGTGGCTTGCTCTAAATGAGCTGTACCAGTATATCCGAGCACACTTCCAAATGTCTCCTAGCCTCATAAATATTCGTAAAATTTTCAAAGCAGTTTCTTTGAGTTCTCTCTGCTCATTTATCAAGCCGTGTTTCAATGACATGTTTTTCTGCCAACCTGTCTGTAAGTGGATATGATGATTTCCCGTAAATGGTAATGCATAGGGGTCATTGTCTCGCTAACAATATCCAGAGCCGTGTCCACTTCTCTCTTTACATGATGGCCATTAGGTAAGAGCCTCACGACCTGCATCACCACCTGAACACATACAGTGGATAGACAAATATGGGTCATAGGCCAAAGCAGCTTTGTTTTGGGGTTTGTAACCAGCTTGGATGACACAAGAATATCAGCACTTCTTAATAAACATCACTTTTCCAGAAACATCAAAAAATATATATGTAGATTAGTTTATTAACATGCTTTCACATAACAGAGTTGAATGGAGGTAGTGGCTTTTTTGTTTTTTTTAAACAGTTTTAGTACAACACAATTTGTGCACAAGTGGGGATGAATTATTTGTTGCAAATTGAAAATAAGCAAAAACCCAGATGAAAAATACATAGATGTGTGATGTGATGCGAAACACAATACAAAGATTTTGAAATAAAAGAAACCCCATTTGCAAAGTTGCACCTTCTTATTATGGTACGTTATGTAAAGGTATAACCCTCAAGACTCTGCAGTGTTTGTTACAGAAAATATCACTTATGTTATGCTATGCAATGCCATGCCATGCCATGTCGTGTCATGTCATATGTTTGTGTGTCACATTTTATATAATATTTAATATAACACTTTGGAATAAAGAGTTATTAATAAACATAATTGAACCCAATAATATATTTATGAACTTGCAATTGCAGGCCATTAAAGGAGAAATATGACCTTCAAAGTGTACCTCAAATTCTCCTTTGGTGTACTTGGCATCTGGGACACTGACAATCTCTTCATCTTCACACTCTGGAAAGCTCTGCAGAAACAGGGTCGTGTTATGAGTTTATGAAACTTACATGAGCTCAGTTAAGACACTGCTCTTCTAGCTATCAGTGTCACAAGGGTGGATTCTTTTATTTAAACTCAAACAGCCAACAGCAGAAAAAATCTCACATTAACGTGCCACAGGGTGAGCGTGGCAATGGCCATGGCAGCGGTAGTTCTGTCTTTCCCATCAAGACAGTTGAAGACAAAAGCACAGCAGGGGTCATTAGCCAGACTGCTTTTCATGGCCTCCAACAACCGATCAAATACCTTTGGAAGAGAGACATCATTCAACATTAAGGTTTTAGATTTGCCACATGATAGTGTTTTGACTTGCCTCTTCTTTAGGTGCACAGCATTCAGATAGAGGTATCCGCTGGTAGGTGAGATCTGGATAGATGCTTTTCTGTTGGATAAAGAGCTCTTCTATGGTTTGACAACTGCTTAGCATCCTCATCTGTTTTTCTTGCTCTGTAATCACCTCCAGCCACTTCTCAGACCTCAAGATGTTCTCTTTCATCGCCAGCTCCAGTTCCTTTAGACCAAATACAGCCCCTGGTTCTGATTTGTAGATCACAGCAGCAATTCTCATAGAGAAAGTTTACTTAAAAGCCATTTTACCTGTAATCTTATGTCCCTCTAATACTTTCTCATACCTTATAATATATATATAAATATAGCTGCCTAGCAGCAAAACTGCAAAAGGTTGCATCCATTGTGCTTTTCCATTTACAAAGTATTTGCCGAGTAACCAATTTTTACATGAAGTGAGGCTGCAATACATTTTACACATTAATTACAGCTATGAATTATAAATTTTTTATTGAAAGTGTCCAGTTGAGAAATACTCCAAACCTAGTGGTCGAGAAAACTAATTTACATGTGAAGGGCCATTAAATTGACATTTAAAGTGTAATAATCTACATAGAACTCAAAGCCCAAAGTGAAGATATAAACTGTTTAAATCACCTGGATTCAGTCAAAATAGAAAGTGTTGTATGCGCATAAATATATAAAAACTGCTTATGTTTGCACTGTGAAACAGGTCTTTAACCATGTTAGAGATGAATTCAGATTGACCTTTTAATAGAATTGACAATGTACAAGATATTCTGAAGGCCATTAGGTCCTGATATGATGCAATAGTCAAGAAACACAAATGATCTAGCTCAATACACCTGAAGCTGACGTGGGTGTTGAACCCACACCGAAATGGGCTGTTCCAAATAGCCTGGCTCTCTCGGTGTGAACATTTGTCCATTTCCCTCCAAAGCTAGCTCCTCTTGTAAATTAATCCAGAGAATACCACAATGCCCACGTCTGTGGTCCGTCAGGTAGGACAACACGACAGAAAGCGCCTGAGGACAAAAATAAGCTTTGATTCGTTTTTATCAGACCTAACAGACAGCCGTGGTTTAGAAGATTGTGCTGCACATATCCATCTTAAAAGTGCCTCAGAATGCGTTTACCTCAGAGCATGGCTGGCCTGTACCATAGAGAGCCATTTTGGAAACGCGCCTGAAATTGGCCACTTTCATGTTCTTGGATGTACTGAGAAGATCTGTTACTAAAAACTCGCTGGATACCTTTTAGAGAAATTGATGTTATTATGTTCATGCCTATACAAAGTGTGCAATGTTGAGAAGAATCTGCAAAGAAACACTATTCGCCTTTGATAAGAGATAGACGAGAACGTCTAATTTTAAGGTAGACCCGACCTGTGCTGTTATCTTAAATTTTTTTTAATTCCAAGCATTTCTGTTAAAAAAAAATAAAAAATGGTGTTATTGCACATGGGTAACAACGAAGATAAATCTTTCCTATAATATTTTACATTATGAAAAGAAATATTAATAACATAATAATTCTTTGCTATATCACACCAAAGGACACATGTTTAGCATATTTGTCAACTACCCCACACACATCTTTGACATTTTTACCAGTGTAATCTGTTAGAATATTTATGCCCTGTATTTTTGCACCTAATCCCTCACCAACACTCTGATCCCATCGGTTAAAAGGCTGGCTGGTGCCGAGGACTCCAAACTATTCACGTTGACCAACAGTCTGTAGATCCAAGCATTCATACACATCCATTTACTGAAGCTCTGGGGAAATGACTGTGGAAACTAAGATGAAGCAAGACAAGGAATGTTAAAATAATAGGAAACACTGTCAATGCGTTTCTATACGAGATAGCAAGAAATACCTGATCGTGAAGATAAGCATTGAATACTATCAGGTAAAGGTAACGCTCAAGACTCTGCAATGTTTGTTGCAGGAAATACCCCTTTGTGCTGCTTTCCTGGAAAAAACAATATTATTAAATGTCACTTAATAAGAATTTCATTTTACATAAATATAATAAACGCTGAGACTCACTTGAATCTGGTAATCTTCTCCAATGCCTTCCAGCTTTAGTTTGTTTTCATACACAGCATCTTTTATGTTATGCATCTCTGAACACATGGCAATAGCATCATCAACCTATGGCATATATTTATATAAATCATTGGTATACTGTGTTTAAAAAGAGTACATTCTATTGTGGTAAGAATAAAAGCCTGCATTAGGATAATGTGCCACTGTTTACTTGAATCATTAGTTTACATAAACACAAACAAATTCTAACCTCTTTGAGGACCTGTTGACCTTTCGGTATGCGATCGATTAGCAACTGAATCACTTTGAAATCCAATTCGTGTTTAATGTTCTGCACTTCCTCACTCCTGTAGAGATGTGCGTTTAAGTACAAATTAATTTGACCTTCAAATCATATTATTATTTACAGTAGAACCTAAGTAATTAACAAGAAATGGTCTTCTTTAAAAAGGAAAACAGGAATTGGATACCTAACATAACTACTGTACGCACCTGGGGTTTTGTGATGCCACCTGCAGGTGATGTAAGACTAAGGCACCCAAGATTAAGCCAAGATTGGTACGTCCCACCCCCACTTGGCAGCTGAAGAGCAGTGCAGGCAGTGGTCTAGAGGTATCCCTCATCACAGAGAGGTTTGGGTTCTCCTGCATATGACAGAGAGGTAGATGTATCAGTGTGGGAAAGGCTAATATAGGCAAAGTGTGATTTAAAGTCTGCTTACGTACAAGTATTTCGATAAAAGGGGAAGAAAATTGAAAAAGATTAACTCAATATGGAACACATGAAGAACCTAAAAATACTTTGCAATTTTCTGATTATAAGGTCATGTTTGATGGTCATAAGTTAACATTTGTAAGTGTATGTCTGTGTTACAGTATTACACTGTAAAACATGTTTAAAAAAAGGGTAAACCCAGCATAGGTTAATTTATAATTGTGCATTTATGACCCAACGATGGGTTGAAATAACCCAACCTTTTTTAGAGTGGGTTTTCAAATGAAAATAAGGTTCACTGACAAGAGCTCAGTCAAACTTTCTGGGTTCTTGGGGCATAAATAAAACAGAGCTCACATGAAGCTATTCTCACATTAAGTTACTTTAAACTTCAGCAAAGTAAGGGGGAAATGTATAGGAGACAAGGACAACTCTTCACACTTATTATATTTTCTATGTTTTGTTTCTGATTTGGCACACGCCTAGATAGATAGATAGATAGATAGATAGATAGATAGGTAGATAGGTAGATAGGTAGGTAGGTAGGTAGGTAGGTAGGTAGGTAGGTAGGTAGGTAGGTAGGTAGGTAGGTAGGTAGGTAGGTAGGTAGGTAGGTAGGTAGGTAGGTAGGTAGGTAGGTAGGTAGGTAGGTAGGTAGGTAGGTAGGTAGGTAGGTAGGTAGGTAGGTAGGTAGGTAGGTAGGTAGGTAGGTAGGTAGGTAGGTAGGTAGGTAGGTAGGTAGGTAGGTAGGTAGGTAGGTAGGTAGGTAGGTAGGTAGGTAGGTAGGTAGGTAGGTAGGTAGGTAGGTAGGTAGGTAGGTAGGTAGGTAGGTAGGTAGGTAGGTAGGTAGGTAGGTCGGTCGGTCGGTCGGTCGGTCGGTCGGTCGGTCGGTCGGTCGGTCGGTCGGTCGGTCGGTCGGTCGGTCGGTCGGTCGGTCGGTCGGTCGGTCGGTCGGTCGGTCGGAGAGAGAGAGAGAGAGAGAGAGAGAGAGAGAGAGAGAGAGAGAGAGAGAGAGAGAGAGAGAGAGAGAGAGAGAGAGAGAGAGAGAGAGAGATAGATAGATAGATAGATAGATAGATAGATAGATAGATAGATAGATAGATAGATAGATAGATAGATAGATAGATAGATAGATAGATAGATAGATAGATAGATAGATAGATAGATAGATAGATAGATAGATAGATAGATAGATAGATAGATAGATAGATAGATAGATAGATAGATAGATAGATAGATAGATAGATAGATAGATAGATAGATAGATAGATAGATAGATAGATAGATAGATAGATAGATAGATAGATAGATAGATAGATAGATAGATAGATAGATAGATAGATAGATAGATAGATAGATAGATAGATAGATAGATAGATAGATAGATAGATAGATAGATAGATAGATAGATAGATAGATAGATAGATAGATAGATAGATAGATAGATAGATCTTACCCTGAGTATCCTAACAAACTCATCAAATATCTCCTCCAGAGGTGCTCCTTCCATAGGGAGTGGTAGCCTATAATTTCTGAATTCATCAAAGTGATTAAACAATATACAGTGTATTTCACCGTAAACAGTTTAGTTTGTTCTGCTTATATTGTACTTTAATGAGCAATTACCTGTGCAATGGTTGACTGAAAAGTGGTCTTTTGTAGACCTCCTCAGTGGTGTAAATGTCCTCCTCTGACAGAATTTGAATACGCTGAGGTTCATCTTTGAAGTGCTCAATGTCATTATAGACAAAGAGCATATTTTCACTCAATTTGGCCAAGTCGCACAACTGGAAAAAATATATTAAATATACCAAAGAATTAAAAACTGACATAGAACAGATGCTCTGACCTCTGTCTACACTTTACCTTAAAAGGATGGCAAGCGATCCGCTGATTAGTGTTAGCCAATCTAGTTCTGCTTACATGAAATAAGGCTTGCCGTCTCTTAAACTGACCTCTCTCTGGATGGAGAGCTCCATTTGTACTGCACTAAGCCCCTTGTCCAGGTCGTGCAGGTTCTCATGGAGGTTTTCTCTTCTTCTGGGAGTGTATGGAATGAAGTCTTCATCTAAATGAAAGAAGACTACTGGCTCCTCCCTCACACAGATGAAGATGACCTCCTGTTCAAATGTTTTGTGGGAATGTTATTAATCTGATCATCAATGTAGAACACACCGCATTACCATTGTGGAGTTTTTCATGTGTTTTAATGCCCGTTAGCCATATGTTTATAAAAGGAAAATGTGTATATTGCTTAAACAGCAAAGAGAACTAATTTTCTCGTGGGGGACATGCATTACACCAACAAGCAGTTTCTTTCCATTCTACTAAAAATGTAAATCTTCACGGACCTCATACTTGTCATTCTGCAATCTCTGGAGGACCTGTTTGAAACCACTGAGGCTTGGTTGACCCATTCCAAAGAGTGAGTAGTTTCCCTTCACTTTGCGGAAGTTGGGGGCCCCGCAGCTTTTTGTAGTATTTAAGACATCAGCTCTATTGTATACATCCTGTACCATAAAAAACTCCCCCTGGGCAAAATAGAGCAAACTCATAAAACAAATTAATGTTCATGACAAGAACTTTTCATTCATTGATCTACATTTCGGGGTCAGTAATACATTTTTATATCAAATAATTGTCAAAAATGCCAAATATGTCAAAATAAATTTCTGTTAAAACAAACTTACCAGCACTAGATAGTGCTCAGGCAACATGTCAGATATCCTCCCCAATGAATAATTGGCAGATTGGATCTTGTCATGAATCTGAAACTCTTCCCTGCAGTTATATCTGTATGGAGATGAATCGTATTATACAGCCACACAAAATTAAGATTTCAAAATTATTAAAAAAATTTCTGAATTTACTATTTATAGGAATGTGTTGAGGTAAAATTACCATCTTGCTTCATTCTGTGAACTACTAACAATACGTATCATCCCAAATAAAATAAAACATTGTTTCTATTTACAGAAAATAAAAACAGGAAAAACAACAGAATATAATATAACAGAATAACAGAAAATATGCTCTGTATTTTTTCAGACCCCAAATACTGCAGAGAAAACTATTCATATTCACTTTGAATCAATACAACAATACTTGTACATGCATTTAGGAACAACGAAAACAGAAGTTTATCACAGTTTTCCTGTGTCTTGTCATGCTGTCAGTTTTCACATTGCTGATGGTTTTGACTTACAGATACTGACTGGAATGGTTTCTTAATTATTTCCATGAATATATTTGTTTAATGCCATTTATTAAAACCCAGTCAGTTAATATATTTGGTTTAGAAGAGATAAAAAATGAATTAAAACCTTTTTGCAATATGAAGATGCTGATGTTTTTGCTCAGTGCATTTGTCACATATTAGCACACATGTGTGACATTTTGTGCATACAAGAGTCCTTATGTCTGTTTTAAAAAGAATCAGGTTGCACTTACGTGATGACAACAGGGGCCACCTTGTTTGTGATGATGGACTTAGCTTTGCTTTTGCGAATGCTCAGTGACTGTAGTGAGTGCCTGTCCTCAGCCATGCCGTTACCTTGGTGATCAGCGTGTTGTGTAAGCGGGACAGCCTGGGATGTTCCACTGGCGCTTACACCTATAATCTGCACAGAGCTGTAATGAATCTCAATTGTCATAATAGTAAACTCCAGACATGTTAGTTTCTTATTATTAGGTAATTTCCCGAATGGCTTTGATGAAAAGATATAGATGTGCTTTGTGTTGAGGGGTGAGACCACAGAGATTCAATTTCCTTTTCCTTGAACATCAACACATGCAACACGTAATAAAATTGGTTATAAAACACTAACAAACGAACGAGTGGTTGGAACTTTCTCTCTTTGAAAACATGTTACCTATACTAAAAAATCACGTCCAAAATGGACAGCATCTCTGTAATAGACCATTAAAGAAACTGCTTACGGTCTCACGTCTGTGCCGCGTGTGCTGACATCCTTGGGTTTTTGCATCTCAGCTTCAGAAAGTTAAGGGCTCTTTATATGTAAATCCAGTCAAAACAAACTTGCTCTGCTGTTGCCAGCAGTATCCTTAAAATATAAAAAGCCTTTTGTTCCAGCTCGACTAAGATTTCCCACCATCGAAGTTGTCCTGTTGTCAAATTCTCTTTTCTGCTCTACCTTGCTCAATGTCTCTCTGGTTCCCTTCTTAGAGTGACAGGATAACGGTTCTAACCCTTAGGGGGTGAAGAGAAATACAGTACATCTGGCAACCAGACGGCAGTGTGGGCGGCTCCAGACATTCACAAGAACAGCCCAGGCAAAGTTCTCTTAGGCCATAACACAGACATTACAAAAACCAAACATCGGAGGAAACGGAGCACAAGACGAAACATTGCTTGAGAAGTAGCATCTACAGAAATCCACCTCAAATATTTGATGATCATAATGTAAAAATAAATCTTCAGGATAGCTCTGGATCACAGAGATTATGAAGTAAACAGTCCGTTTTTTTCTATTTAAGGAGATTATCAGATCTGTGCCAGAGAGATATCACTGGGAAATATATGACAGGTCTGTGAATGTCATTATGACATTCTTGTCATGTGTTTATACAACTGGCTGGTCTATTGAAAGTTCGGGTTACTGGGACCCTGGCACCAAGAGCAATCCTTCCCTATTCAGGGACTTGATTTAAATTCCAGTTGGGTTCTGAGTATCACAGTCCGTGAACAAAAAACAACAACAAAAAATCTCGAAATATGGATGATTAAAGGCCTGGGATTTATCAGTGAAAGCTACACAGATCGGTGCACATATATCGAGCTGCAGTGATTCACTGTACATGTGATTGTCCTACCTTATTCTTAAATTAAGTTTAAAGTCAAAACTCATAATCCTTATATTTTTTATGAAATATTGCAATGTTTCTTATCATTTATTTGCCTTTGCGCCATTTATTTGTGCATATCATTATTTCTCAACCTATGTGTTCTTGTTATGTTAAATACAAGTAGCTAACAGGGGTCCTCTTGTACCACTGAGATCTCCAATAAAATAGTAACATTTAATGTTTAACATTTAATTCATAACATTTACAAACATTGTTACATTATGCTCTGATTTTCATTTTCTGTGCCATATCGGGGTTGACCGCACTGGAGAAAAATATAAAAAAATGTGATTTTAAATTATTTTACTAATTTTAAAAGTTTACAAAATAAAATGATGTCTAAAAGCATAGAGTACTGATTTTAAATTGTATTATGTTTTATCAGTGAACAAAAACCTGACAACAGGGGCATGTTCAAGCTCAAACCGGTGAGAAACGTTTTCCTGGAAACGGTTTGCAACAGGGTTTGAGATACGTTTTCTCTTGTTTGATGGGTGTGTCAAGAATGTCAGCCCAATCAGCAGCAACATGTATATAACCCACGCGGAATTAAAGAGACAGCGCCGCAAGGGTCCAAGTAAAGTCGTTTAAATGTGTCCGCTGCAGCTCGGTATACGCAACAATCGAATATGCTATTAGGAGAGATGTATTTTGCAGTATTCAACACGTATTTAATTAAAATTATTAAAATGGGTAAGAATTTAATTTAATCTTATCTTTTACGTTTATTCAAATTAAATTAAATTGGAAACTGTGAAAAAAGGAGGTAAATGTTTTTGTTAATGGGCCCTTTTCACATGACGACACGCATCTTGCGTTCTGCCGCGAATATCGTTACTTCCGCTAGCGCCTCAGAAGGGAGTTTACCAATTCCCTTGCACAGCTGCCACAAATACTGCTAGATGATGTACAACATCTTGCAGAAACAATTTCGCTTAAGATCAAAGCTAAGGAATACAAATTCTTCGTTGAACAGTACCTGTTTGATTAGTGGGTTTTCTTTTCTTTTGTGTTAGTGAAGGTGATAGGCCTACTTGAATACTGTTCTGTCAGTTTTTTTCACTGTTGGTAAATTCCGACGCGAAGGCAAAACTGAAGTTCTTCTTCTTGTTGTTTGTTGCAAGGCGGCTGTTATGATGCACTGCTTTGCGAAAAGGCCGACGTTAAGTTACGTCTTTGTGAAAAGGGTCTATTTATAATTGACTTTTGTTAGCTTATTTTTTTTAATTACGCTGTTTATAGTAGTATTCAAAAACGCTGTCAAAAGCCAATAATAAAATGCTGGAATTTTGTTAGGCTTAATTTGATATTGTTAATATCGAATTGTTGTTTGGTTTGTATTATCTTTCATTGTTTTTCTTCACTTAGCCCCTCTTAAAATATATGTTTTTGAATGTAAACTGTATCCCATCATGTTTTGTAGTGTTTTAATAAAAAAACGAAAAGCGCTTTTTATCGCATGTGAAATAGATCCAATTGACAAAAAACATTAATGTGGTTATGAAGACAAGATATTGTGTTGCGATGTGTTTTTCCACATATAACAATTGCAACTGCGCGCGCCTGTAATAAAAGTATTTCTGATTACTATCACCACCACCACGCATGGCTCTGCGGAGATGTACTTCTGTAGGTATCTGAAAACTTTACCGTAAAAAAATTGTTAGGATGTGTCGCTCACTCTCTCAGAAACAGACTAAGAACACACATTCCTGTAAATCACATATAATGTATGGAGGGTGATTACCCATGAAAAAGACTTCCTAAAATATATTAAAATTCATGCAGTGGTTCTTTCCACTAAAATAGATACAAAAGTTGATGTGGTTGATAAGTTTATTCATAACATTTTTATGTCTTTAATTGAATTATTTTTGTAAATATTTTATGGGAATTACTGTGGTAAAGCAAACACTTTGTTTTTCCATGTACATATTTTTGTGTTTGCAAATAAACGTGTATACATTTATTTTTAAACATCTCAACTTTTTCTCCATCTTGTACATTATTACAGTGCTCCTCCTATTGGCCAAAACAGGTATTTCATTCATGTATAGACATGATATTCCAGGATAGGACAAAAGCACTATATAACATAACAAAGACAGTTATTATCAATACATTTTTTATCTAGCTGTAACCGTGTCCACTGGCATTGCCATTTTATTCAAATCAAACTGAACAGGGTCTCAGAGAAAGAAAATATACTTTAACATTTCTGTCACATTAAAACACCCCATCCAAAAATCCCCCTGTACAGAGCTAAATGCATTTCTGTTTCTTCCAACAACTCAGGGGATGTATAAAACTAAGGTAAGAAGTGATCTTTTTTCAAAATCTAAATTAATATTCCAGAGTGGGGATTTGACTCAAAATCTATAACAGAAGGGCAGTAAATATAAATTACCTTTAAATCTTTATTACTATAATGCTACTTACCGAAACCTGAAAGGGTTTACAGCATGCATTTTAAGGACTTAAATTAAATTCACCAGTATGAAATAATTAATATAAAGTTTAAATGCAACCAGTCAAAGTGAAACCTAATTCTTTTTTAATTCAACCAACTCATTACTTGTTTTACAAACATTACATTGATGTAAGTTCAAATCTTCCCATCTCTGTAAGAAAGTAAAAGATATTAAACATGTTTCCAAAAATATAAACGTTTTCTAGTAAAACATATCTTGATCTTATTCTCAATTTAACAGGGAATGAAATAAAATGGAAGGGAATTATTCCTGTTTTAAGGTATGCAAGGAAACTGCATTTGACGTAAAGTAAGGCATGGATACAGAGGCGAAGCAAGAGATTATTTTGAGAGAAAGTCAATCTTTCTCTGCGCCAAAGAATAACAAAAACACAAAGTCATGAGAGTAAGTTGCACCCTCTTTTAAGCCACTTTGTTTGAATAATCTCTTTGTTTAATTATCCTTCAATATTAATCAAAGCTTCTTCCACAGATTTGTCATACTGAAAAATAATGTAATGTTTGAAGGATAATGACATGTGAAATAAAGGGCAGATCAAAACAACATGCATAGAAGAGCATCGGAAAGATTAAATTCAAGTTTTCAAGATTTGTTGATGTGAATCCAAATATGAATGTCTGGTCACTATAAAACTATCCATCTTTGAAAGAAGTTTTGAACTCTGTAGTTGTGAAATAGACTAAATGACCAAACATTACTTCAGTGCTTTTCTACCTTTGCTTTGATAAGGTTTGTAAGAATTGTAGTATTGTTAAGTGACAGCAAATGTCACAGCTGATATCAAGGTTAAATTTTCACGGTTATTACTCCCATGAAAGGGGCAGTAAGATGTGTACTTGAGAGGTACAAAGCACAAGTACTTCCTGAGACCAGCTCTATTAGTTGTATTGTTTCCTTAACTATGTGAAACCCTTATCCAGTCCAACAGCACTGGGTATTGTCTACCTTTGACCAGAAGTGTTCATCACATACAGTGACGACAAAGCTGATGTTGATGCTTCAAGCGTTACCTGAACTAACTCGCCACGCAAGCTAGGAATAAACCAGACTGTTACCAGGATGAGTCTGAACTTCGCAACCGTTCTCTGACCAACATAACAGTCTAATTGTTCAAATTGTTACAAGATGTTTTCAACCCTACCCTTTACTTTAAGAAAGGATGAAAGAAAACTAGAGTTGACATTTCCATTGACCGAAATGGTGATTATAAGGGAAGTTTTGCATAAATCTAAAAAGTATGTGTATTTGTTTGGCATCATGATTCAAATGATTGTTTAAGGTCCCTGTGGTATGACAACAATGAACTTGTTCTTCTGAACTAAACATATACACGAAAACCTTGAAATCCCAAAATAAAGTAAAAAGTATACAGATGTCTAAACTGATATAAAATACTTGATGCACGTGGAATTGCTCTCATCTTTAATCCAAAATTATGATGATAACCCTCTGTCCCTTATAAGCATTAAAGGGTCAGTTCACCCACAAATTCTGTCATAAGTTACTCACCCTTAAAAAACTGTATACATTTCTTTGTTCTGATAAATTCAAACAAAGATATTTGTAAGAATGTCAGTAACCAAACAGATCTCATCCCCCATTGACTCAAATAGTATTTATTTTCCCTACTATGGAAATAAATGGGGAATGAGATCTGTTTGGTTACTGAAATTGTTACAAATATCTTCCTTTGTGTTTAGCAGAACAAAGACATTTATACTGGTTTGTAACAATCTGAGGGTGAGTGAATGATGACAGAATTTTCATTTTTGGGTGAACTATCCCTTTTAAAGAAAAATCATAGGACCAGTTTAGGGAAAGATAACAAATATTAAATTTGGTAGAGCATGTACATATTGATAACTGCTTTTTTCGACTTGACTGTAAGTGAGTTTACTTATGAACAAAGTAGACTGCTGTAAGTGCCTTTAAAAGGTATCCACTGTAACAGTGTACTTTGAATACAACTATCAGCAGTGCATCAGATATTCAGCAGCAAATCTCTGATGGCTGATTTGTTTATGTTGCTATTACAGTAAATTGGTAAATCCGGGCACTAAAAATACAGTATTTTTATCTTGCTCTGTGACATAAGTAAGTACAGCTGATGGTAACCCTGAAACTTAAAACAGAGCAGGCTCATAGTTTAACTTTCAGGGCTCCAGAAGCCCAACTGGGCAAACATTAGTAATTTATTCCCATGATTATGCAGCACCCCGCAGCTAGAGAGAGCTAAAGGAGAGGGCTCCCAACATTGGTTTCTACAAGCCACTGGCACACAGGTGCCAGGTAAATAATCATTCTTCTTGTTGGCTTCTCTTCTTTAGATGTCCATCTCAAACTGAGCATCGTCACCTGTGACAAAAAAAGTATGCAAAATTCACGACCATTAACAAGCTAAAGAGTGTCATAATTATACTCTATACTCGATGTATATTAATTTCTAGTCTAAACCTGACCCATTCATTTAACTGTTTGCATTACAAAATGTTGACCAATTTCAAAGCAGGGAGGTGCACGTAGAAACAGTTCCAGTTAGATCAGTTTTAGACTAACCTTGCCCTGGTTTGGCATCATGATTGTTGATGGTGTTAGCTTCATTCTTCTTTTTTTCATTCAGGATGTTTTTGGTCGTCACTCCTGGGATAACCGGCAGGTGTGCTGGTGGGGTCTGGGCAATGGGTGAGTTACGACGGTCTAACAGGAATTTACGATCGTAGATGATTCGGGTACCTGCATTGGCATCAAAACAGTCAGGATTGCACACTCTTATACAATACTAATGATAAATACCAGCCTATGACATAACAAGTCAAGGCTGCAACAATGGAATTCATGACTAATTTAGTATGACTGGTCACAACAAACAATAAATTATTTAATAAATACAAAACCATTCTGTTCAACACATACAAAAAGCATAACAATGGCTATTATTTTTACCCTGCTTCTGGATGCATTAAACTAATGCATTCCTTTGTTCTGCTCTATTCTGTCAATCAGTCGCCACAGTCCAATCACAGGCGCGCTCGCTCGTCGATGCTGTTTTTGTTTTGAACAACACGGCCATCTCAAAGCCTAGCAAGCAACCTTCCTGGATATTTTGGTCACCATCTTTTAAACATCCTGACACTTTTATGCATTTTTGTACATACATAAACTACAACATGCCAACATTGATTTCAATGCTCAAAAATGCTGTCTACTGTAGTATAAGTAGTCAAAGCTTATTGGGCGACATAGGCAACCATCTAACATTAGACTGTCATCACCATTCATATTACAACCAGATATCGGTCTCAGGAGGGCATTAACGTTACCTCCCGGGGTGGTAGAGAATAAAGTGCCCCCTGGAGTGGTGCAATAGTCGTGAGGTAGCTGCGTTGAGTCGTTGATCAGCACCGTCCTGGTCGGGATGGCCCTGCTTTCACTAAACCGATGACTGGACGACATCGCTTGTGCTCGGGTGCTAATCAGAGTCGAGCGATAAGTTATCCCGATGGAAGGTGACACCTCGGGCCCTTTCCCTCTCTTTTTATCGCTTTCCGAGGCTTTCTTAACGTTCAGCTCGTCCTCCCAGCCGTCAGCACCAACCCCTCCCTCCGCCAGACAGGAAGCGAAGAGCGCTGGGCGGATATGACGTCAACGGGGAAACGCGTCACGTAAACTCCCATCCCACATGCGCATCACCAAGGACAATTGGCTGCGTGCAAATACCCAAACTTGCGGTCTTTGCACTTGGCCACTTGACTACTTTCATGACGTATTTCCTGTTTTCTGCCAAAGTGTTCTAGTGGGTGTGAAGATCCCAAGTGAGCAAGTGAAATTTCTAACCCCCCGTTGTGACAAATGTTGTTTTTTTAAGCAGTTTTATAAAATACATAAAACTCTGACGTTTTCACCAATAAAACGTGCACTTACGTGTTACTACGCAATTATATGTCATATCTAATTACTTGTATAGTCAAGACAGATTTATTTGCATAGTGCTTTACTTGTATTGTATCAAAGCAGCTGTACCCAAAAAAGCAAAAACAAAAGAAAAACACATGTTAGCCAACCATAGAATAAATAAAGATTTAACATTAAAAAGTAGTTGTATAACCACTCGGAAGCGGCACTCAAGATACTGTGGGTTTAGTGGGCGTTAAGGGCACTGCACTTAAACTGGCGTTTTTTAGACAGTGGGCAGACTTGCGCTCTTACTTCATGTCGCGTGCACGCGCTCTCAAGTGGCCTAGAACGCAAGTGCGGGTATTTGGCCGCGGCCATTATAATGTTTACAGTAATAGTGTTACAGCTGCTGTGTCAGCAAGTGTAAGAAAAGCAAGTCTACTCATTTAATCCAACACGACAATAAAACATACTTGTATTAATACAACTTTGAGATCAATCTTAGCGCACTTATTGACTTTTAGCAAACATATAAATGAGCTACAAACTATCAAACATGTGGTAAATACAATTTTGGTGTGTTTTTTTAAAATGCGCAATATTACTGCAAGAATTGTTTAAGTGATAAAACACCAATTTGTCAAAAGAAAAGAATAGCTTATTCACAACGCTTGCATTGATAGACACAAACGCAACTCAGTTTCTGCGCATGCCTGGTTTCCTCTAGCTTCCTAAGTCGCTGTGTGCCGTACACAGTCTCCCGGAATCAATTCACCACTGTGAGTACAACATGAGTTTCACCATTGAAGAACGAGGAAACCCGAACACTTTAAGCTACAGGGTTTATTTCAGTAAGTGTAAATGATGTTCTTTAGTATTTAATGATGAGAAGGTTTCATTGCGAGTGTAGATTATTGAATGAAGATGAAAGGGGGTGGGCCGCAAGTCCCACGTGTCGTTTTTCCTTGAGTCATTCATTAGCTAAAACTTAACCAAATGATCCGTAAATTCAATGGTTTTATGATATGATGTTGAACTATGATATTTAAATGTTTAGATTTATGACAATTAATTGGTGGATTTTATTAAACGCCATTTTATTGTATAGGGGAAATTACACGTTAAACCTGTTATGCCGGCTTTAAAGTACAGACAGAAAGTGGCAAGTTCTAGTCAGATGTATGTAAATTAATACCAAGTAGTGTAATATTTATCGGTCTGTGTAATTGTGTCTTGCTAGAATCGTAGAAATGCGTAAATGAGGGCTGTGAAATACACATAAGAGTCGCGTTGCATCATTAATCATATTGCATCGTTTTGAATGTCCTTTTTCTATTTTCAGATTTTGTCTTTGAATTAGCTTTATCTAAAATAAAGAATATTTTTATCTCGAAATTGGGCGTGTTTTATATATTTGTTTTGTTGCCACCTGTGAAATAGACGTCCTACCTTAGCAGATGGATTAAAGGTTTTAAAAGTGCACTCACAGTCATGAATTGTTCAGGTGCACAACGTGGATTTATAAGTGATCAAATGTACCTTTTCCTGATTCATACAACTGTGATTGTAGATAGAAGTTGATTTATAATTTAAACTTTGCTTTTATATAGAGAGCTCCGATGGAAAATACGTTTCACCATTCCATGACATACCTATGTATGCTGATGAAGCTCAGGTAAAGTATCTTAAACACAATATTCTTAAATTTACATTTACATTAGTAATTTAGCAGGTGCTTTTAGCCAACACGACTTATGAGGTATACAATAGAAGCAATTGGAACAACATGAGAACTTTTAGGATTTCTGATTTTTTAAAAGGATGAATTAAATGTTTTGACAATGTAAATATCTCCTGTGAAAAACCTTTAGCGCTTAATGGTCGTTTTATAATCTAGAATGATCTCTATCAGTTCCTTTATCAGGTTAAATGAACAGGTGAAGGGACGTAGTGTCATGATTTGAATACTTTGTACTTGTCTGTTATCTTACCTTTGTAACTTGGTCAGTGTCATTCTATTTTTATGATTCTATAAAGAAAATTTTAGTTTTACAGTGCAATTGGTAAATAAATGTTCTCCTTTCTTTCTTTTATTTGCTTTGCAGAATATTTTCCACATGGTCGTTGAAGTGCCAAGGTGGACAAATGCAAAAATGGAGGTATGACGACAATACAAAATGTTGACTGTTTGTATCTGACAGATTAAATTTTTGTTCATTTATAAATCTGTGCAAAGAGGTCCCCACCTAAGCAATATCCCAAGTGAAATATTTGAATACTGTATACTTCCAGAGTAAACTTTACCATGGTTAGAAAATCCCACTGCACTTTGTAACTGGATGTTGCAAGGTCATATATTTACATAGAGATAATCATGAGTGGTTATAGGACAGGTGCATTGTAATGCTAAATATCTTTGCTCTGTATTTAAGTTTACTGTATATTGACAAAATAGAACATCACTCAGCAAGTGTGCCATTCTATAAGTCACCATTATGATTCTCTTTCAGATCGCTACAAAAGACCCTCTGAACCCAATTAAGCAAGATGTGAAGAAGGGCAATTTGCGCTATGTGGCCAATGTTTTCCCACACAAAGGCTATATTTGGAATTATGGAGCAATCCCACAAGTAAGACATATAAACATACACCGACTATGTACATTTAACATGTCATATGAAACAAGTTAGGGATAATTAAACACTAAATACCTTAAAACTACTATCTCTATGTACTCCATGACCTTTAAGTTACTTTTTATCATGGTGGATGTACTGTACCAAGTAATATAGTTCCAATATAAACTGTATATGTGTAAGCTCTTTTTTTTCTGACAGACTTGGGAAGACCCTGGGCACAAAGACAATGACACAGGGTGTTGTGGTGATAATGACCCGATTGATGTCTGTGAAATTGGTAACAAGGTATTGTGTTTGTTTAATATTTTGAAATTTTCATTAATACAGAGGAAAGTTTATATATTATAGGCTAATTTACTTTGCACGGATAGATAAACTTCATGCTGAGTGATCTTTTTAGGTACTCTCCCGTGGGGATGTTGTCAAAGTGAAAGTCCTGGGAGTTTTGGCGATGATTGATGAAGGTGAAACTGATTGGAAAGTCATTGCAATCAATGTTGATGACCCTGAGGCAAAAGACTTTAACAGTAAGTACAGACACACTGCACACACAGTGCTTCCCAGTTGACTCATAAGAGTGACAAAGATGTGTGATTGTTACTCTGTTATAAAATAAAGATATTAGCGATGTGAGGAGACTCAAGCCAGGCTACCTTGAAGCCACAGTTGATTGGTTTAGGAGATACAAAGTGCCCGATGGAAAACCGGAAAACCAGTTTGCATTCAATGGAGAGTTTAAAGACAAGGTACGTTGTTCAATAAATTCACAAATTTTTCAGTCCTCTGAAAAAAATGTATAATACTCCACCAGACATAAATGTGCTAAAGAATACAGTTTTTCCTGTAGCTGTCTTGTTCAACCTAATTTATATCACTGTTAATATGCTACACATATTCAGGACTTTGCCATTGAGACAATCAAAGCCACCCATGGTTTTTGGAAGGCACTTATTTCACAGCAGACCAGTGTTGGAGAACTAAACTGGTAAGGCAATGTTGTTCTTAACAGTCTTGATGTAATTTCATGATTTTATAATATACATGCATATAAAAGAATGTACGCCAAATTTGCTTTTGTTTGTTTTTGCATTGATATTTTATTGTAGCCATCACTAGCTGCGTTTACATGGACCATTGTAATCCTATTAAAACTTCAATCTGAATGAAAATGCTCCATATAAACATGTCACTAAGATTAAAAATGCCCAAACCGATTGAAATTTCAGTCGGATTGTAAGGGAGAGGTTTCTGCCATCTGTAATCGCTTGATAGGACATGTTTACACTTGATCAGATTGAAAACCGAAGTAGGAAGTTTTGCGCATGTGCAAAGATGTCGCTGGGTCATACAGATTTTAGGGCGTTGAAGCATATCTATAAAAACTAGATGCTGTTTCTATGGGTTGCTATACATTGGTCGTCCACCATATTGGAACGGTGCGAGCCGGTGCGTTAACACTCAAGATCAAGCTGTCTGTACGATTATGAAAACATTTATTGTGGTTTAATCTCAAACATTATATCTGCTACACTAACACATGACAACAAATTAGCGTCAACAAGAAGGTGCACAGGTGTACCTAATAAAGTGGTCCCAGGATGTAAACTGAAGGCTGTTGTCTATTTAAGTAAAAGGACAAGCCCTTTGATATATCTCTTATTTTAACTTTTTGCCATAATAAGAAATGTATCAACACAGAAAAGTTCATTGCGTCTTTAAAGTTTTCAATTTCTTCTTTCACTGTTTAGCAAGAACACATGTATCTCAGGAGGAGACAGTCCTTTCTACTGTTCGGTAGATGAAGCCAAAGCAGTTGTTGATGGAGTAAGAACATTTTGTTTCATTACTAAGATTTTATTTTGATAACTTACAAATATCATTATATATTGCATTTTTTGTGGTGCCCTATGTGATATGGTAACAAATACATTGTGAGTGACGTCCTCACAGATTTCTACTTATATTTGTTTATTACTCTACATAATGTGATAAATATCTGTTTGTTCTTGATGTTTTCAGTCATGCCCGTGTGGAGATGGCACTCCAATTCCTTGCTCAGGTTTGTTTTATTTGTCTGAAACAAATGGCATGTTTCAGTATTGTGCAATATTTACGTGGTTCTTTCTTTTATTTCAGTTGACAAATGGTTCTACTATGCAAAGAACTGAGAAAGATAAGCACTACGGATGGACCAGTCTGATCACATGTTTAGAATATCTGTATAGTACAATGTATATTTTAGAAAGACATAGTTAGTAGGGGGAACTAAAAGTCACAAATATTAATTTACGAAGTTAAGTTAAATTAACTTATTAAGTTAAGTTTTCCTGTTTGATAGGGCTAGGTATTCTGTTTAACAGATAGTAAAGTTAGGAAGCAGTCTGGTCAACCTCAGGTACTGTAACATTTTGAACAATTGCTTTATTAAAGCTTTTCTCAATGACACTGCTGTTGTTAAATATTATTTTGATATTTCTGTATAACGTCTACACATAGGAAGATTTTTTGAAAACGTTAAGGTTTATGGCAGTTTCATTACCATTTATGTTACCTCATATTAACTACAAATAGTTATACTATGCTACGTTAAGACTACGTTTCTTTTTATTTAGTGTGCGCTATGATGTGCGCGCACGCGCCTTCTCTCCAAAGAGCCCGGGTTGGCGTCATTTAAACATTAACGGTCATTTATTGTTTCCTCTCTGCCTGACATTACTTTAGTGGTTTATTCATATTCTTTCTTTACTTTTTACCTTACACATCTGTAAGGTATAAAGTAAAGAGTTAATAAAATAAAGAGAGTTAACACATATTTTCGATGGATTTGGCGCGTTTAAATGAGTGTGACTAAAGAAGCTTTTGATTGTTATTTCTAAAAACGAACTGCTTAATTTATGTGGTAAAACAAGAATATAGTGTTAATTTTAAACAATCTTTGTTTCATCCCGGTCAATGCATTTTTCCTTCAATCATCTATATTGTGTTTCGATTATGTACGTCATGTAGACCTAGTATGAATAAAATATCTGATTGTGATGTACAGTGCTTTGTTGAGTTTTATAATCGTTATACTGTGCTGCTTTAAAAATATTTGAATAGAGAATTACTCCAATTATGAATAAAATTTAATGACGCACAGATGAAATCACAAATTAATTTAAACCTCTATGTGCAGGATGAGTGTAAATAAAAAAAAAACGATTTTAACAACGTGACAGTTTGGTCGTTAGGACGTGCTCATCACGTTCCCAAAACGTTATTTGATACATAGCTGCGACGAATATGGCATGTTCCAGGTATGTCGCAGGAGGTAATCACCATGTCCCAACAACGTCCAATGTTACTTCGTCAGGACGAATATGGGAATCGCAAAGTTACGTCGCTCCAACGTTATTATGGTACGTCGTTGCAACTTTACTGTATTAGCTGGGAATAATGTAGACATTGTTGTCATACATGCATGAGTGACAAGCATGTTTGAACTGTTATAGTAACACCTAGAGCCTAAACCTTCTCAAGGTTTATATGGTCCTTTAAACCTGCTGCAGCAAAAGCACACAGTCAGATAACCTGCGAAATTTCGATTGTGTTTTTTTTATTTTCCTAGTAATATGTCAGATTTATCATTTAGCAACCAGATTCCAGTTGATAAACTAGAAATGAAGTGAGACCCACCCTTTAATACTACGCATTTCCGGTTAAACGTCAACGTTGGGTCGGCGTTCAGCAGCACACAACACAGTGAGCGGACTGCTTTACTGTAGACGCGGACCCTTCCAGGTTTGGCATATATGTTTTTGAGTGACGCATTGTTGTTTGTAATACTTCATTGTTACTGACGCATTTTCTTGCGCCTTGTAAAAAAAGCCTTACCGGATTAAACGCACAATGGCAATAACTTTTAACACCAAAACACCTAACACTGTCTCTCAGTGTAAAAGAATGTGTTGAGCTACACCTGTTTTTCACCCATTTGACTGCGCAATACAGTGCCAGGTTAAAGCTTTATTATTTTTACATTTAACAGGCGCATTTGGCCCTTGTTTGCTCTTTATTGCAAAGAGCGCCTCCAGTGAACAGACGCGTTTCTGGAAAGTGCGCGCTAAACGCGTATACTGTGACAATTACACGAATGATGGGCAAATGAAATAAATACATTATAACGTATATTCCCCGTTATTTACATATGATCATACGGCATGCTATTAATGTTTAGAAACAGTGGAACATTAGGCTTAGAGTTACTGTCATTTGAGTGACAGCTATGTCTGTGCGCTATATCCATGGCGTCAAGTGACAAGGTCTCGCAACTAGAAATAGTTTCTTGCTTGTTGTATGCAAGGGTATAATATCTTTGAGAGTTCGCATTTCTTTTCTTCAAGTATACTTGAAGGGCTTCCACTTATCCCCAATGTGCAGAAATGCAAAGCCACATAAATAGCAAAACAAACTATTTTGTATTGTATGAACACTTGTTTACAACAGATTTTAAGAGCTTAAAAAGCAAGAGTTAGTGTTAAAACTGTTTAACACGGTCAAAGTATCAAATTTATAATGAATTTGGTGAGGTCTCACAACAAAAAAGGCAGGGTGGTTAATAGCTTTGAGGTTTTGACTTTATTTTCTTCAATATACTTGAATGTGAATGTGTATGCAGACATGCAAACTGTATGAACAATTGTGGGGGTAATTTGTTATAGGTATATGGTTCATCGCCTTTTTACAGTACAGTAGCTTATTTTGTAGTTAACAGCGCCTTTCAAAATGATTGGACTGTATGGTTTTGGCAGAGAACAATTCTTTCATTTTGTCATCATTTAATTTCAGGGAGCAAAGGACAAAAATGTCTTTCATATTTGATTGGCTCTACAGAGGATTCAACAGTGTCTTACAGTTATTAGGTAAAGTATCAGCCTGAAGTTAAAGTGCTCATGGTTTTAGCATAAACTTTGCCCCTTAAGCGTTGATGCAACAGTTGGCAGGCACAACTTAATTTAACTAAACTAACTCAACTATGTATTTTCCCTTCATACTCTCATTCGTTGTAGGATTATATAAAAAGTCTGGGAAACTTGTATTTCTTGGATTAGACAATGCTGGAAAAACAACATTATTGCACATGCTTAAAGATGATCGACTAGGGCAGCATGTTCCAACACTTCACCCTAGTAAGTAAAGTTTTCTTTCAGTACTATGTACATCATCCTTTTATATGAATAATGCAAACAATGACATTTAGTATACAACGTTTCTTCAGTATACAATGTACGCAATGTGTTGTGTCCTGTTTGTGCTCTGTACTCTAGCATCTGAGGAGTTGACTATCGCTGGAATGACTTTCACAACATTTGATCTTGGTGGTCATGCTCAAGGTAAATGTGGAGATATCACTTAGGTATCTCTTTGAAATGCTTTTCTTGTGGGCCTAAAATGTATTAAAAATACATTCATCAGTGCAATCATATTGGAAATTCTGGACACAATGTGACAAACCAGTTTTGTCTGTTCTTTATTTTCTCAGCAAGAAGGGTTTGGAAGAATTATCTACCAGCAATAAATGGAATAGTCTACCTTGTTGATTGTGCTGACCATGAACGCCTACTTGAAGCCAAAGTTGAGCTGGATGTACGTATTTGTTTTTACATTAGGCCTACTTATACATATAAATATTTCACTATGCTATATTATTATCTGACATACTTCTTAAATCATAGGCTCTCCTAACCGATGAAACAATCTCCAATGCACCAATCCTTATTTTGGGGAATAAAATTGATCGTCCAGAAGCAATTAGTGAGGATGCCCTTAAAGGAATGTTTGGTCTTTATGGACACACCACTGGAAAGGTAAGTAAATTGGGAAATATGTTTCAGTAAAATAACTTATTAACTGGTCAGTAAATAGAATGTATTAAACCAGAATTGCTCAGGCTTAGGGTATAGAATCTAAGTGTTACAAACTGTTTAGTAATTTGATATATTTTTAATTCATATCTTGTAATATTTACAAGAGCTTTACATGTTCTTTTTGTTTCTGTGTGTCTACACAGGGAAATGTGTCACTAAAGGATCTCAACCTTAGGCCAATGGAAGTGTTTATGTGTAGTGTGTTGAAGAGACAAGGATATGGTGAAGGTTTTCGATGGCTTTCTCAGTATATTGATTAGCATGTTTACATTTACATTTATTCATTTGGCAGACACTTTTATCCAAAGCGACTTACAAGTAGATGAGCATATAAACATTTCGTTACCACACTAAACCGTACCGTTAGTTTACAAGGCCATGCTACTAGGCGGATTAAAGCTAGAGTAAGCAAAGGAGAGAATGAACAGCAAGAATATTTTAGACACAAGACAGACAGTTTAATGTCATGCTTTATTACATTTTATTTATCAAAATCCATATACCCTTAGTTATTCATTAATTAATTGTCTTATGAATTTATTATTGTTATTAAAACTATAGGAAACGGTGGTGTTGTATAGCTTTAAAATCCAGTGTGGATATAGAATAGACTTATTGGATAAACATTCATTCAATGTGTATCTATCTAAGCAAGTAACTTTTAAAAAGCATTTAAAGATGCTTAAAGCAAAGCAGGGATAGAAAAACAATACGATAGTAGTTGATGTATATGGGTAATTTAAAAAGATATTGACAGTGGTACAAAACACCTTTTACCTTCATGTTAGTAACATACAGTATACCCTGCCAAGTGTAAACACACCTTTGTTCATTTGAATCATGGACTTTCATTCAGGTAATTATTTGTGCTGTGATACATTTTGATGATATTAAAATCATCAAATGACACAAAATCAGTGTTTTCTGTTACATTACCTCTGTGCCTTAATGCTGGTGGTCTTTAAAAAAACTTTTCAGCTTCATATTCGACCTATACAAAATAACCTTTGAAGTGATTATGTGTTGTGCCAATGTATACATACTCTTCAAAGTGATATAAGATATTTGATTTGTTTTTAATATTTAAACATGAAAATGTTTGCTATTATAGTGTTTTGATACTTTTAAAACAGTGCTGATGTAACACATAGTTGCGTCTATGTATCTGAATTTGCCTGTTTAACTACAACATCAGACTACCTGAATAATCAGTGCAATACGTACTTTTTGACTGTCGACTGTGATTTTGCAGCTTTGACATGAGAGTACAGAGGCTTTCTTTATTTCACAGAAAAGATGCCTGTGCAATATGAAAACGTGTCATTACTGGGTCACCTGCCTGTAAATAGGTTAATGAGAAATTGCTGGCTCTTGAAATGGCTAATTGTATACATGCAACTTGTAACACAATATTTATGTAAGCTTTACAAATAAAATATGAATGCAATACAATATTTTGAATTTTCCTTATGTACATAAATGTATGCATATCTTTTTTATGTTCATATATGAACCATACAACGCAAAATAAACCGTATAAAACGGTTACAAAAGCAATTGGTCCAACGCGGAAAGCAGCAGCTGTGTATGAGCTGCCGATTAGCCAATAGATCGATGCGCTATATGATCACGTGATAAAGTATACACCAATCAAATCATATCCGGAAATTCTGCGTTGTGAAGACTTCATGCTGTGGTCGTACAACTTCAGTGGGTTGGTTCGCCGATATATTAATACAAATTGGGAATGAATGAACTAACTTTAATTAACTAACAACTTACTTTAATGAACCATTAATCTTTTTGGCCCGTTGGTTGACACACCTGCGAATTAATTTAGTAAATTGGGCAAATGGAAGAAAGTGGCTCTTTAAGATGCGATAACTCAAGCCCTAAACGCCTAGCATAATTTGTTTTATTGCGGTTAGTTTTATAATTCATAAAAAATGAAGGCTATTGAGGAGGCGTGTTGTGTTGTCACGGTATCTAAGACGCCCCTCGACCTCAGTTCTGGGTCTCAGAATAAAGCAATAAGTTGTAGTGGAGTATTTCTAAACTCCCAGTCTGGAATTGTTGTCTGCACTGGCATTGTGTTTTCTGACTTTATAAATGAACCTTTCGCGAAGAATGACTCAAAACCATTGTATCCTGCCAATTTTTGTAAAGATATGCAAGTGTACGTAGATTACACAAAGCGCACTGACGTTTCAGAAAACCATAACCACCGCGTAATGGACCGACCCAACGCGATCCGTCAAGAGGCCAAACTGTTAATGATGGTTAACTGTTTAGAGTTTCAAGACGCGTTTCATAAAATCTTCAAGAGGGCAGATAACTGGGTTTTTTACACGGACACGGAGGTTCTGGAACACTCCAGGTTCTTAAGCTGGTTTGCTTTTATTAAAGTGCCTACTTCATCCACCTATATGGAATCTGTGCCATTGTTGAATAGTTGCAATCTTAAAAAGGGATTCCCTGTCCTCGCCTGTGGCTCTCCTTTTGGTGGTCTCTGTCCAGATCTTTTCATGAACACCATCAGTAAAGGTATTGTGAGTAATCTCGCTGGAGATGAAAATACACTGATCCTGACTGATGCCCGCTGCTTGCCTGGCGTTGAAGGAGGAGGACTGTTTGTTAGTCAAGAAGACAAAGCTTGCCTTGTGGGTTTGATCATTTCACCACTATGCTGGAAGTCAGACGAATGGATTGGGTTGACATTAGTGTGCTCTGTACATTTAATTCTGAAAAATGTGCTGAAGGCTGTTGAGTCTCAGAAGTCACTGACAAAAATGGCAATGGAGTTCATCTACAAATCTCTTCAAGCACCATTAACAAACAATGCCAGGCCAGTGTATGGGTGTGAACGTTACCCAAATGTGGCACTGATCGACGCTGGTTACTTGTGGGGTTCTGGTGTACTGCTTAACCAGCAATTGGTACTGACCTGCAGGCATGTGGTGAATGACAAATCGGTGCTTACAGTCAAAGCCAACATGGGAGGAAGGTATGCTGTACTTTGAATTTATGCAAAATGGTCTAGAAAATACAAATAATGTGAGTCTTTGTCAAATTGTAAACACACAATTCTTTAAGAATGCAATCACCATCTCCTTTGCAGTTTACTAAATAAATTTTGCATCACAGATTTCACACAGTGAGTGGTAAGGTGCTGTTCTCATCAGCACCATCATCTCCCTATGATATTGCTGTGGTGAAGCTTCAGGAGCCCGTCTTGAACTTACTAACTCCCCAGTTTGCCACACACTTTCACCAAGGTAGAGTGCACCCATTTCATAATAACTTATGAAATGAGACGACATATTTGAGTCTTGAAATTTTTGAGGGACCAACAGGAAAGCTGTGGTTCCAAACATGCCTTTCATGTTCATGTATATAGTTAAACTGATAGTATTACATGCAGAGTTTTATGACATAACTACAATATAAATATACATTTGTCAAGTTTTATGTTAAGTACAATACACAAACACATATAACAGTAACATTAGTCCTGCATGTACTTTCTCCCATTTTCTGTCTTTGTTCAGGTGAGGACGTAGTTGTCTTCGGTTACGGGGCTTTAGGAGGTAGCTCTGGACCTTCCTTGACGTCAGGGATCTTATCCAGAGTCATCACCCATCAATCACAGCCTGTGATGTTGCAAACTACATGTGCAGTACAGTCTGGAGCCAGTGGTGGCGCTGTGGTTCGTCCTAGCACTGGGGAACTATTGGGTAATATTATTCATTGGCTCAACCAACGGTGTGAATGTGGGATGTGGCTACTGGTCTGAAACAGTCATTATTTTTGCAGTTCTATTTTGTGCCATTAGTGGCTCAGAAATGATACACGTTAACCTTAACTGACAACCGCATGCATTATTCTATTGTGCTGTACCTTCTCTAACCAGAAGAGGGCACCATGTGACCAATAAGCATATTGTTTTCTTAAACGTGATGACAGAAGATTTCATGCTTTCTTTTATAAACTGTTTTTGTAGGAGTCGTGTCTAGCAACACAAGAGACTTTTCAGCTAAAGTGACATATCCTCACCTCAACTTTAGCATCCCAGTGACAGTTCTTGAGCCACTGCTGAGACTCTTTGCTCAAACTGGAAATGCCGCTGTGTTTAAGGCATTAGACAACGCAGAGGAAGATGTCAGAAAAACATGGAGACTACAAAACATTCAAAGCAAGCTTTGATTATTCTCATCAATTCATGTAATTGTACAAGACACTTGAGAATGAAATCAGGAGTGAAAATAATCAATGTTTCATAGTGGCAGGAAATTTGAAAGATGCGATGAAGTTTCCAAGCAGTATAACAACAACATAAATGCTGTTTTTCAGGTTTGTATTCCTGGAAAAGACATGTAGTGCATTGTTAAATATTGGTCTCAACCACTTGACTCAGGAAAAAGGGCTTGAATGATTTAAACATTTGCATATAAATCCTGCTTGAATGCCTGCACATCTAAAATTGATTTTTAGCAAATTAACTATTTTATGATCACTGGGAAAAGCAGCTTTAATTTATGCCATGTTTAGTTAGCTATTAATGTGTTGTATTTTCGCTGTTTATGGCCACAGTCATATATTTTACAATTTGACAATTATTTCAAATAGATAACCAATTTTATACCTGAATACAATTTATGTTTTCTGATTGATTTCTAGCAATTCCAATAGATATCGAGCATGTTACCACACCAGATCAGTAAGATATATATGCGGTATTATAATTTTAGACCTTATGCAGATTATACTATGATGTTTAATTCCCTGTATGACATCAAGTGCGTATTTAAAGATGTTTCTTATGTTTACTTATGACTTCTATTAAAATTAATTAATACTTTTTGCCACTAAGTAATATGAACCCACTTAAAAATGTGTGTCTTTAAAATCATTTAGCCTTTGGTATTTTCACTGTATTTTCAAATTGCCAAAACATTGTTTGTACGCAGAGTCTTGTAAGTAATTAGGAGAAGAAAGGAAACACGTTTAGGGCCCAGAGCCTTTAATCATATTCAGGCAAGAAAGATGACACTCAGACAAAGAAACATGCAACTAAATGCAAATATACTGCAACTCAGCGCAAATAGAAAGTTTTGCGTAAAATCCAAGTATTTACAATAATAATGGCATGTACAGTACAATACAATCATACACTAGTCCAAGTGGCATAACATCACTGTTTGCAGACTCCTGTACACTGATGAGCAAGACATCAGAACATTCACAATTTACTTTTAATGAGTAGGTCGCTTTTCCACCCAAACAAACCAGAGAGATGTTATCTGATAATCCAGATGTAATTTAAATATCCCCAAGCTTTGTCTCATTGATATTTCAATTTTTTGGAGGATTTGTATTCGGCACAAAAAGCAGCAGTACGTTGATGAATATGTTTACTTGTTTGGATGTTACAATGAATTTTCCCTATTTGGAGCTCAGAAAGCATGCCAGAGTTCATTAGCATACCAGACCGAGTATAACTCATACACGTTTTACAATTCATGTGCTATAGCGAGTGAGACTTGATACTAGTGGAATAAAGAAAGTCTGTAAAGCCAGCTTGCTGCAATTTTTTCCCCCTCATAGATACAAAAAGAGATACTTTAAGTACAAGCAAGGTTCCTGTTTTCCTTAGTCTTAGTTTATAAATTTAGACCTAGATAATAATTCCCCGCGACACAAGATTTACACCTCGTGACTTTACAGTTAACTCATCTTTCACTGCAAATGATGGAAAGATCTGATTAGAAGACATCTGCAAAGACAGATTGGTTCCTTTGGGTATATACGGGCAAGGGGAATATGTCAGATTGCATTTTGAAAAGCTCATTCCTGACTCCATTTCATCCATATACTGCCTGGTTATAATAGCCATGTCGCTCTGAGGTACCGTATTACAGCCTGACCTAGTGAAGTATAAGCAAATTCTATTATGATATAAATATGAAACCAAAGAGCACATTTCTCTGGATTTATTACTGTGCATTTCGAAAGGGAATACAATGATATGGTCATCAGGGTTTGTGGGAGAGAAAGCTACTGCGCTGAGACATAGTTTATATGAAAATATAATGCATCGCCTGGCTCTGGTTTCGGTTGGATTATTACACAAAAGAGAGAAAAAAACAGTGCCTTCAGGACAGGGATCAGTACTTCGTAGAAGTGCATTGTATATTTCTGGCAAACAGGCTAAAATCGGTTGTAGTTTGTGAGAGAAATGCATCATATAAAATCAAATAATGTTTATGTTTAAATGTACTTCAAGGCTGCTTAATGCAAAGTGTTAGTATTAAAGATACAGAAACTGATTTTGTTCAGATCTTACATTTTTGATGATGATGATGGAACAGGGTAACAATCTTAGCTCTAGAGTTTTTATCTTAATAATCGTGAGGACATAGAAACTTGCAATTTACATGAACTCTAAGAGCAAAGACATTACAAAAGCAGTCTCAAAAAGCCAAAGCCGTTGGACATAACAATGGTTGACAGAAGGTCTAATGAAGTAGTACATTCTTTAAAAAGTCAGATCCGTTCCTCAAACTATTTAAAATTACATGTAGAATTTCCAAGTGTATAGTGATAAAAGTGTTTTTATTAGACTTGCATAAGAACGTATCACATCACACCTATCAAGCGCCTAGAGCTTGTGTTTGCGGATGCTAAAGACTGATTCACCGATTCAACAAATAATATGATGGTTCACAAGTATTCATAAGCCCAATAATTTAAAACTCTTTGCCGATAGACCATAATCTCACTACAGCTAACACTAACCAGCGAGCCCTCCCCACCCCCTCCCTAACTCGATGCTGTTTGGGGTGCAGTATAAAGATGATCGACCCTCCAGTGTCCACCATTTAATGTCAGAAGATAGACCTGCCTCTGTAGTGATGGGCCACAGAAAGCTACGTTGAGCAAGGCGGAAATTCTGTTACGTTCTACCAAATGTATCCACCGTCATCAATCTCCCCCACCTCCCCTTCTTCTTCCTCGGCCTCCTCGCCATTCTCCTCTGCCTCCTTCTCTTCCTCATCTTCCCATCCGAGCCCACTCCCGAAATCGCCCGAGTACGTGACCACCTCGTCTGAAGAAAAAAAGTGTTATTTACTGATACGTGCATGGTGTTATGATAAGCCATATGTGCAAACTGAGCAATCTACGTGTGAAAAACCTCTCAATCGAAGTCGACGTGTAAACAAAAGCCATACAGAAGGTGTGACTTTGACATTGCGTTTTTTTAATTGCTATTTTATGTCCAGTCAGGGGATTTGTTTTTATCACCTGCCGGTCAGACACAGCCAGAAGTAATTCATCTTACGGACCTTTATTTCAGCGAGACAACAGCTCTTTTGGAATGGAAATGAACCTGGCCTAATGAATGTAGCACTTGGTCTTCTGTCAGATGGGTGACTGATGTTCTTTTGGATCTATAAGCCCTAAGCCCTGTAGCTACAGAAGGAGCATTGTCCTCCCTGTGTGTGTATATGCGTGTGTACGAGCGCGTATGTGCTTGTGCTTACCACAGTCGGGGTTGCCATGGATTCTGGAGCCCATTAACTCTCCTCCATGCTGGTCCACACACCAGCACTCCCTTCTACTCTTATCACACTGCAGTCTCCTGTAAAAGCCGTCCTCATCACAGCTGGGTATGTATGTGTCTAAAATAGCAAAAACCACACATGCACATATTAAAAAGCCAAAGTCTGTGTTTTGGGGTGAACATTGGGTATTAAATAAGCGTTGCTTCATGGGAGAAACTACAAACTAGTTAGCATATTGCTACCTATAAATCATGTGACAGACCCAAGTGACAATTCTCATTGTAATGCAGAAAATGTAACCTTGGCGAGGGTTGAAGTCTGGGGTTTCTGTCTGCAGTATATCAACGCATAGGTTGAAATACAGAGTGACCAGTTTGTTTCATTCAGGGTGTGATGACATCACCATGAGCAAATGTTTTTTATAATATGGCTTTTAATGCAAAATTATTAAACAAAAACAAGACCTTTAACCTGTGTAAATGTATTTGCATATTAGTATTTTTTATTTTTAGCATATATGGGAAAAATGGTCTTGCACCTGCATTTAATATTATCAAAGTACCTCATATCCATAAAATAAAAATTTAACGTGATTATATTCGTGTTTTGAGGTGATTTTATATGCAAGTTAATGTTTTTGCTGTTTTTTCTGAGGCGTCGGGTGCTTTTACATTTACCCTGATTCTGATTGGCTGGTGTATCTGCAGCATGTCCTTGGAGAGTCCTAGGAGCGATGCAGCCCAACACGCAGCGCTGCCCACTGCCAGGAGCTCCGCTCTAATCCCCACACCTGATTCTAAACTAATCCCAGCCCCGTGCTTATCATCTGTTAAATAACTCACTTTTATTCTCTGCCTCGCTCTTTTATTATATTGACCTTCATCATTCTAAATCTTCTAGCGGTATACATTTTGCACGTGTAGCCTCAGGTGCGTTTGTCTAAATCTGTGTTCCTCTCCCTCACACCTTCACTTGTTCTTCCTGAGATAGCACAGAGAGTCTCAGCGGAGCGTTCATTCTTACCCGGTTTCTTTTTGGCTCCCTCTTGCACTTGGATTCTCTCTAGCTCAGCCAGGCAGGGAGGCTCTGAGGAAGAAAAACAATCAGTGCCTTTAGGGGAAAGAGCCGGCGCTAATCTCCTCCAGACAAACGCTTCACACAAGCTCTCCCACCAACTCCCCGATGAGGTAGCATTATAGCTGTGCAGCCGTACAATCAAAACACACTATCACACCCAAACATACCCACATTTTACAAACAGCATAATGGATTGTTATAATCTTTAGTTATATGCCAATGTAATTCTAGTCAATTACATTTTGAGTAATATATCTTGCTTTGGATAGATCTTGAAAGGTTGAGTAAATGAACATTCGTTATTAAACACATCAAATTGTAATTTTCATTTTAATGCCGTGAGGGAAAATGGCAAAACGTTTTCACAATGCTTTTAGGAAATAGTTCAACCCCAAGTATTTAAATTCCTTCAACATTTGCTCTTCATCACGCCATTCTAAACCCATTTTCTGTCAAACCCAATATGGGGCTTAGTCTTGCTATATTTTAAGGGATCAAAATAAAAATTCTCTAAACCCTAACCCGACACCTCGAGTCGTTCCAAAATCTGTATCAATTTCTTTGTTCTGATGAACACAGAAAGATATTTGGAAGAAGACTTATAACCATACAGTTCTTGGACCCCATTGACTACAATAATAGGAAAAAATACATTATAATTTTGTTTGTTCTGTGGAACACAGAAGATCTTTTAAAGATGTAGGACAGCAAACAGTTCTGGGGGCACGCACTTTTGACTACCATTGTCATTTTTCCTACTATGGTAGTCAATGGGCTCCAAGATCTGTTTGGTTACAAGCATTCGTCCAAATATCTTTCTCTGTGATCAACCAAACAAAGAAATGTATACAGATTTGGAACAACTAGAGAGTGAGTAATTCACGACAGAATTTTCTTCTTGGGTGAACTATCCCTTTAACTGAATGACTTTAATTCAAGGTGATAGCTGGCATTAGTCCGTTCATGAATATCAGCGAATCAAATTCAAAGCTATCATGTTTCACAGCTACATGTGAGGGCGGGCCAGGTCAAGTCTAAAAAACGCAATGAGTTTCTGTCTGACTGCCCGTCTGGGTTCAGTCCCAAAGAGTTTGAATCTGAACGGCCTATCAACAACCAACAGTGATGTTGTTTTCTCTCCGTAATAACCATTTCCTTTCCACCAGGGGAAATAGGAGGGGAAGATAAAGTGTGACAGGCCAAAAGCTACTGTGCCCTCCCCTTGAGAGATGAGAGTGCCCAGCCACATCGTGAGCAGAATCACATCAAACAAAAGGCAAGTTAATACAGTGTGTGTGTATGTGATATAGCTCTGTGCCCTCCGATGAGATGCAGAGCAAAGCATATGTCTGTTTGTCTGAAGAATCTTGCCATGCTCCATGGCTTAAGTAAACACACACTCACACAAAGGAATTCCTCAAACAAAGCAACACACACCCGCTGACGAGTCTCATTAATATGTATAACATGTTGCTGAAAAACACATGCACATGCAAACAGACTCGCGCTCTCACGCTGACAACACACACGCACGCGCACATGCTGTCAGTCACCCTAGCAACACGCTGAATACCAATTCCTCCACACATACAGCGAAGACTTACATATCTACTTGAATAAATACTCCAAATTACTCTTGCCGCATACCATAAACAGCTAAAGGTCAATTTGTGCTCGCCCGCTCCCTCATCTCTCGTATTCTAGCCAGAGGGCTTGCGAGAGAGAGCGTTTGAAGGAAATGAAAGCTCTGGATTACAGTAATCCAAACATCCCACATATGCTTCAATTCCCTCCTTTCAATGTTTGATTATATTTAGAAAACCAATTAAATTTAATCCAGTGCAAACCAAATGAGATACTGACGGGCGTCTCAAAAACTCTCCGCATAGATAGATGGATTTACCTAAAGCTCTACAATAGTATGTTTAACATCAGTCCAGTGAGTACTATGTAAAATACACATTCTGCACTACAGGCCGAGTCTATGTGGGCAAAATCTCTTCATCTTCGTAATGGAAACCAAACAGCCCCCTCAAACCAAACTCAAACATAATTTCTGATTTTAAACTCCCAACTGTCTGAAACTCTGTGTTCAACACGCTCAGACACTGACTTGTGCTGGCACTGACATTCGGCCATGTGTCCCCCTTCTGTCACGCTGATATATCCAAGCAGAGCAAACTGTCGACCGTGTCACTACCCAGCAGGGTTTTCAGGCCACAAATGTGCAATGCCAAGACAACCATCCCAGTTAGTTGGGTTTAAAGCTGAAGTGCTTCATTTTCCGGATGTCACAATGTTTCTCCTATCCAAGCTTAGTTTAATGATTTGTTCTACTATTCCACAGTCATACCACGAATATACATTTTGCTAAGAGAAGTTCAAGCTGTTATATGAATTTTGCACAAGCAAAAGTTATTAAAATATGTTTGAGTTCAGTGGATATATTGAAAACTCACTCTCTCTCCAAAAGCAGAGGCACCACTCGGCTGTTGAAACTTTGCCATCGCGGAAAGAGTCACAGGAGTTGAAGAAGGGCCGTATGCACACTTCATATTTGTCCAGATTAATGGCGGCCAGCTCGGCTTGGTCCAGATATAAGTCATTGTTTGTATCCAACTTAGAGAACATCCAGCCAATAGAGTCCTTACAGGTCGCAACAAGTGTCCGGTCCACAACTGTACAGAAACATATAGGCACATGTCAAAGTGATACATGTCAAAGTGATCTCTTATTTTCAGAACTGGCAAATGAAAGCCACCATCATTTTCCACAGTTGCCTCACTGTAGATCAGAAATATGTGCAGTAAAAATCCAACATATTTCCAATGAAATTTGTTGTTAAAATAACATAATTTTATTTTGTTGTTTTCAAGTCATTGTTCAACAACACATATCCAGGGATTCATAATGAAGTTATGTTGATCAACAGTCGTTGATCAATGACATGTACATGTCAAATGGTCTGAAACGGAGATCTTTCGTTAATATAAAACAGGAGCAAATAATAGAAACAATGCCACAAGAGAGGCATAGCAAGGTCACAGCTAGTTTGAGAACTGATGAGGCGTATGGTGAATCTGGCCATATATTTGCCATTAAACTTGCATTTTAATTTGTAGTAGGAGCAAATGGATTGCTTAAGCTACTGGCATTTCCCAATTCAGCGAAACTGCTTTTTGGGGGTAAAATGGTGATGGGTTTATTCTAAAGGCATGAAAACCATTTCACATATAATAGCTTTGAGTTATACTGGCCCTTAGGCACATTTAAATGCAAAATGCGGGTGGTTTTATTACTGGAAACTATCATAAAACCATCTTTAAGGCTCTCAGAACACACATTTTATAGTGTGGTCCAAAATCTGAGACACATTGAAAATCTTGCATTTCAATTTCAGATGTAAAAACTGTTGCTTAAATAAGAAATATTTAAGATTATTTACTAGTACTTGTTAGTATAGTAGCAGCATACTCTTGTATACAGTTAATCTGTAGTCTGCTGTATGCATAAGAGGCTGCTATACGCTAAATGCTATATTGTTGCTGTCTTTCCGAAACCTAGGTTGTCCAAATTTGCTGTGTTTCAGGAAATTAAATAAATGCTTTACTTTTAATATGATTAAATACACAAAGGGTGACTAATAATGTTGATTCATGGCAAAGTGATAAAAATCATGAAATATAGAGATAAAAGATTTCAGACGGACAGCAGCGATATTTAACTCAGGTCTGTGATGTCATAGATTGTAACGCTGTCGTAAATGGACATTAGCGCCTCACTTGAAGCAGAGCTGGCTACAGGATTCCCTGTGTTGTTCTGCTTCCTGTTGCCTTGGAGCAGCTGAAACCAGTCCCGCAGGCGATCGCCCAGATCTGCCAGGTCCTGCCCTGTGCAGCTCTCTATGGAATGATGAGCAGAGAGACAGAGTAATAGTGAAAAAAAGTAGATAAGAGAGTGTTGCTAGGTGTTGGTATAAAAAAAACGGAAGAACCAACCGCGTCCTGATTTTGCCCTTCTGAACAAGCAAAATCTACGGACACTGTAGATATAAATCAAACGTATTCAAAAGTCAGCACATCTACAGAATGAGAAGAAAGACGCAGAGCGGAGAGTGTGTTGATAAATCAATAAAACCTATGTTAGGTGGAGCTGCAAACTGCTCAGGGGGACGGGAAAAAAGACAATTGCACTGCAGCAGTCTTTGTCATCAAAATATGATCATGTGTATTTAGAAGAATGAGCTTTTTATTGTACTCTTGCAATTCAGTAGGTAATTCCTTGTTAAAAGTATTCTTCAGGTGAATATTGCAATGTTTGGCAGTGTGTGGCAGGTTGATACCATGTTTGCTGTCCGCGTCTGTAGAAGGTGCCACGGTGGCGGTACAGGGGCAGAGACCAGAACATCTTACTTTCAGCTCCTTCCCGGTGAGACATGCCTGCTGCTCCAGTTTGCACTGATTCACAGGTGCACACACACAACGCAAAGAATAAGCATTGCTCATATAACACTTGTCCAGTGTCACATTACCCAATTCAGAGAAATTTATTATAGCTAAGATACAAAGCAATTACTTTTAAAGATGACCGAAAATCTCTCATTCAAAAATAACATCTCCATTAAAGAGAAGCTGTAGTCAACCTTCATTTCTTCCCTCACAAGGTCAAAAATAGGTATAATAGAGATAATACATAATTCAGCAGAATGGCCCTTTCATCTCAAGGCACCCTGAATGTTCTCAAGCTATTTTCTTTATTTTTGAACATGTCAAGGGCCACAGTACAGACTACAATAGAGGCCATTACCCATATTGCTCAACAGACTGATCTGTGAGTCACACAGAAAATCATGCACACAAGATGGAAATATGCAGTTATTTCTAACAATGCTCATGGTTTTGAAATTCATGTTCAAGAACATATTTGCTAGCAGAGTGAATATATTTGGCCATGCAGTGTTTTTTTCCCCTAATTGCAAAATAAAAATAACCTTTGTTGGCATGACCTCATGCAGTCTGCTGAATTTATATGAAATATTTGATAGGAACAAAACTGTTCACTACAACTGGAAGAAGTGTAGTTTTGGGTTATATGACAAAACATTTTAACAGTGTCAAAAATTCATCCACCCCAAAGAAACTAGCGCAGACCAGAACAGAGCACGAACTGCAACAAAGACAATTGTATTAAAATGAGCTGAACTGCAGAGACATTTATCATATCGGTTGGGTGTAAGAGCTCCATTGAAAGGAAGCTGTGTGCAGTGTGCAGTACTTGAGAGGCGTAGTTGTGTCCATCAGAACCGCAAACTGGGCCAGCAGAGGACACCGGGCAGGGACTACAGCTGCTCTCCTGCTGCTGCTTTATGACCTGCTGCTTTAACCTAACACACAATAATACATACAGTATTTGAAACTAAAACTGAGGCATGGCTGGGTATTTGTCACTCAAAGAACAGGGCGAGCTATAATTAGCCAGTTTTTTCAGTTTAGGTTACATTACACGTTGTCTGTATGGATTTGTACATTACAAAGAGAAAAACCTCTAAGGAATGGTGATTGAAACATGTTCAGCTTCAGTTGCTAAAAAACACCAAGGGATGCAATCCTTGTGCCATATTAAGTTGTTTTTTTATCTGGAAGTAAAGGGATTGCTCAATTGAGGTTTCTTAAAAATGATTTCTCTTCGCTATTCTATCTTCATTTAGGATTATCATTAAAATACGTTTTCAGTGTCACAAGTACTGTCACAAAGAACATGAATATCATTTTAAATAGTTTATTGACCAAGTCAGATTTACCTTTGTACACTGCTTTCATAAAAGATCAATAAATACAATAAAAGTGTTGATGAAAGTGTTGATTGCAATCCATAAACAATCCACACGATCCACATGATCCATGAATCAACTACAAACAGTATGAAGTCTCTCTTTCACTCCCCCCTACAAACACACTCACACGTCTTGTTCATTTTTTGTACTACCGTGTATTATTTCTCTTCTTTAGACTGTCCAGTAATTGCAGGGATAATTCACACAATGTAATAATTTGCTCATACTCTTGGTTTTCTGATCCTGTATTGGGGGAGAGAGAGAAAGAGTCTTGTCTTGTAACTGAGGGGCTCACCTATGCTCCAACTTTTTGCGATTGACGCACACAGCACGCTGGTAGCCCTGGGCAACACAAACCTTGTGTCGGCTGCACTTCACCTTCTGGCACGGATCTTTAGTGGTATCCACATCTGCAGAGATAATACACTTGTATATATTATCTTTGACATTTCATTTATTTTTTACCAGTTTCTCTCAAACCATTATTTATGTGTACTTTATGCACTTTGTGTGTTCTGCACTGTTTTAAACAATGACTATACAAATGGAAAGAATATTTAGTATGCATATCAATTTGAAACTGAAAAAAAAAACCTGGAGCCACCACAATGCGTGGCGTATTGTCAGTAAGTGAGACTGATGGGAATTGTCGCAAGAATCAATATAAACATTTATTGAATTAACTAATTCTGAAGGATTAAGCTAAAGTGTAGATGACATGTACTCCAATGTTAAATTTTAACATATGCCACTAATATTGTCAAAAGTAAAGTAAGTAAATATTAAACCAATGGTATTATTCTTTGAAGTGTGTTTTGACACTGTGGGTTAATGTCATCTGATGAGTCAATTAATGTGTTACAATTGCCCCAAACTCTGATTTCTTGTGTTGTACTGGATTTTATGATCTAGTTTTTCTTTTAATAGTACAGATAAAGATTCAACTCATATAAATCTTTCTTATAACCGAAAGATAGGTACTGTAGTTATCTATGAGTTCAGATCATTTAAAAATGTTTCCCACCGCTCCCCTGCAACATGGACACTTTTGATTTTCACTTTTTGTTTTTCAACAGCAAAGATAGAAAGATATATTTATTCTGAGAAGTAATAAATCATAATTGCGCAAACTCAACAGCAACCGCCCATGCAAAGAGACAGACAAAACAAAAAAATATTTTTAAGATCCACTACTAATCCATTATAATTGCACATTGTGGCGCAAGCTCACATATTTACACATCATATTGTTTTCCTTATTTTTTGTGTAACAAATGGCTGAATCTAATACAACATTATAATCCTCACTGAAGGAGAATCCTTATTTTAAGATTAAAAGATTATGATGGCAAGGGATTAATCTGAATGTCTCACTTTAGCACAACAGGCTCAAGCTAATTAAAGAGAACACAAGAATGATGATGTTGCTATAGCAACAGTCCAACTCAAGAGTGAAGACTGATTAGAAGCTTATGCAAGTATTCTAGAAAAAAAGACTTCTCTCTCTGTCCATTATCATCACTCTTTTGGTCTCTAGTACCTCCTATCCATCAATCTCCAAAATGTTGCAGTGGCACTTTGAGTTTGAGCTATTAAACACATTACGCTGGCACGTAAACATTTGTTCCTCATAAACATAGTAAGAACATGACGTCCCATAAGAAGCCACTGTAAATAAAGCTCTTTGGGACTTTCTGCTGCATGGGTATCTGTTAGCTTCCTGCCAAAGAGCAGGCGCTCCTGGAATGTTACGGTATAAATAAGATCTTAAATAAATCACAAATTAGCCATCATTACAAAAGAACATGACTGATATTATTTGTCCTACACAGCAGATTTAGTCAGCCTCGTTCCCATCATGACAGGAGTGGGGCATGTTTTAACTCAACATGTTGGCTTAAACAACGTCTTTGATGTTACACATGGATTCAGCTTTGTGAGAAATGTCTTTTGAAGTGTGAGAGTGACTTCAAACCAAAACTGTGGCACTATAGACCCCTTTACGGCCAACGTCACGCTTACGTCACAGCATCTTTAGTTGCAACCAGCGCATTAATGTAAAGGAAGATGGAACATCGAGAAGGCTCATGTTATGTGTCAAGTTTGTGTTCAAGTTAATGCATGTGATAAAGTTTGCCACTGTTAGTACACGCAGGCATCTATAGATGTATACGCTCTCAGTTTATCTTTACTATACACGCTTGGTTTCTCTTTCTGGTAGGCGTGGATGTGTTTACTATCAATAAAATGTTCTTTGTTCCTGTCTTTTACATTAAACAAAACACTTAATTAAAAGGATGTCTACACTGGCCCTGTCTACACATTATATTTCTTGGGGGACTTTACCAATGCTTCATTAATTTACTCATAATTGAGGAGACAATTGCACTGCAGCAGTCTTTGTCATCAAAATATGATCAATGGTAAGATCGAAAGGTATTATTAGGTTAGGATTTTAGGATTTGAAGTAAATGATAACATAATTACATTTTCTGGGTGAAAGTATCACTTTAAGAGCAGCATTTAACCCCAATTACTCCATAGAAAAGGTTTGGAATAACACAAGGGTAAGTGTTGACAGTTGTCAGGTTCGTGAATCTTTTAAGTGTTATATTTGCTGTGGTATGTGTGCATTTATCTTACACATATTAGCATTTTCACAGGAAATAACTTTACTGAATGAGTTTCTTAGAAATGTTCTGAGGTGGGTGTAATGACAGCTGTTCGATGAACTTAAGTTTAAACTCAGAATGGACCTCTGTTTTGGACATATGAAGATTAAGTGGATTTGTGCATTGAAGGAACAAAGCCGATGTCAGTCAGTGCTAAATCAAGCCTTTGGGGTTCTTACTGGGCCTTCAGTGGAACTATAGCAATTATCCATTAATTACATCCTTGGATATTTGCTAATGGACTCCCCCATTCTGCAGACTTCATTTAAACTGAAAATCCAGACACAATGTTCGAAAATATGCCCGGGCCTTTTCTCTACTCAAGCACACTGAGGAGATGACCTCATCTCTTGTGTAAGCAATTAGTGTTTGGCAGCGAAGGAAAAAAGAAGGAAGGGCTCTCTGCAGTGACAAATGAACACAGTGCACATCATCTAATAATAATTACAACGCTTGTAATGAGACAATACATTCAGACAGTCTGGTTTACAACAAGACCTTATAAACAGACTGTTGTTTTAGTTTTTTGAAAGCGTCATGCTTTTAAAAGGTTGAAGATCTGCATTGAACTGACAGCAATAAAGTGACCGTCATTACATTTGAATACTTCATTGTGATTCATTCTATTTCAGATTTAAAGAAAACATTGACCCAAAATATTTTTGTGTTCCATTTATTTTAAGCACAACCAAAGCATGATACCTTAACACATAGGAAACAAACTGTAGTCTGAATATAGACCCCAACATATTCATATAAAGTTAACAAAATATAAATACATTGCACTGTTCATAATTATTTTAAAGAAGACTTACTTTCATTTGAGCCTTGATTTTCATCCCATGATCTGATGTAGTCGTCCTGACAGAAAAAAAACAGTTGTCACTCAAATGTGCTTTTGATTCCGAATTCAAGTCTTCATGCAACAGGCTCACAATTTTTATCAATTTATGTAATCTATTATTTACTAATCTATCACATTTTTAATAATGGCAAGCATAGAGAAATCAACAATGAACATACTATAAGATGAATAGAACAGAAAGAGTAACAAGACAGATAAAGTGAAAGGAAGTGCAAAGTGTGATGACTGGACTGTGAAAAGCATTTTAGAACGTTGTTGAAGAATATGATGATTTTAAAGCGCCTCGTTTTAAAACAAGACATCAAACACAAGCCAAGTCATGAGGCAAGCACCACTAACCTCCACTTCCTGGTGAAATGTGAGGAAGATTAAGAAAAGAGAAAAGAGGAGCAGACAGTTAGAGTGAGATGCATCTCTGAGGAGTAACTATCAAAGAAAACAAAGCCTCCAACTGCTTAAAACATCTATTTGCTGCCTGGGCAGAACTTTGAATACATCTGTAATATTCTCCCATGTGTTCTTATAAAATAAGCAGTTGCTTTAAAATAATTATCCACTTGGTGCTCATAACACTTGAAATATTTCAGTTAAGTGATTAATAATATTTTTTTTCGAAATGCACAAGCTGTGAACTTTATAAATCGCCAGCAATTTATCTTGTTGTGGTCTCTATGCTGTTGTAAATAAGTGTAAATAAGAGTTGAAATTGCTTATTGATTGAATTTTGCTTTGTCAACTACAAATGTGCAATAAAGGAATTACTTCAAGTGAAGTGGCTGTTGATATGATGTTTGCAGTAAACAAAGATTACATGATTATTCATCCTGGCGTGGCTTTAGAAACGACTTTTGTAGGTTTTAATGAAACACACAATACAGCTAAATCATTAAGCCACTTCAGTATGTAAAATACGCACAGTTGGTTTTTCTCAACTAAATTCTTCCACATGCATTATTCATGCATGTCCCTAATATGACAAAACCTTGTCAGATATAATGATTTCATTCGATAAAAGACCAGTGGTCCTGCAGTGCTTAACAGCAATAATATATGGCAGTGAACAACCCTGTTATTGATTTCCTGATATTTGCATTATTTAGATCTGTTTTTGCTTCACTGGCAAATGAGATACAGTGTGGTGTACTGACATATTAAATGTCTATACCAGTAAATATCTAATGTTTTACAAGGGCAGACCAGTGAAGGCATCTCAGGGGGGTCTTATATTTTTGTTTTTAGATTATGCAAATTGAAGCAGCCAGGCATGCCAACACAAAAATGTTGACATGCATTTTTAGGGTGGAAAATATTGTGTCACATTGATGTGTTTTCCCCCTCTCTAAAAAGAGAAAAGGATGAGTCAGAGCAGAGAAATATTGCATAACATATCATCAAATTTAATATCACCAGCATCATCACGTCCTGACTCCTGATTCCTTTATATTGACATTGCTTAAAATGATTTACTATGCGATCAAATTTCATGACAAACATCCAGTATAGCGTTAATCTTTTATGACCTTTCTTTCTTTCCATCCAGACAAAGTCTAGGAAGCATTTGCAGCTGAGCACGTCCTATATCCAGAGTCAGCTCATCTTTGCCCTGCCTTGAGTAAAGGCTGGCAGGAGTATCTCTCGGAGGACCTCCATCTCATGAAAAACATCACAGAGTGCTTCACCCCCTCCTGTGCCGACTGACAACTCTTTTATTCCACATATCTCTGCTATGTAATCCAACATGTCTGCACACATAAAATTCAGCTATGATTTTAAGGCCTTGATGGCACCATGTTTACGTCGAAAGAATACTTGTTTGATTGGCACTCCAGAAACCCATGAAAAGCGATACGTACACATGTCTGTGTGTGTTCAAGCAGCAGTTGGAGGGTGAACTGGATCTGTCTTTTACACTCACAATTGACAGTCACATCACAATGCAGAGAGACAGTGAGCGGTGTGAAGGAGTGTGCACTGTTGCACTCATGTTGCTATAGAAAACGTTTGCGACAGGGACGTACGGCAAGAACACTTTATGAAACATCAATATGAAATGCGGTGTATTGACTATCTGTGCAGTAAATTCTGATGTTGCATGTCTTTTGGAGAAAAAAGGCATTGGGTACGACATAAAGGAGGAATATAAACTTTTTCTTTAAATATACTACTCATTTACAAATTATAGTAATCATGAAAATGCTTTGCCGCATAATTTCCTGTCATTTGTTATTATGACTCGCATTCGGCCTGTGGCCTCCCACCTTGCAGTCTGTTTTATTTCATGTCAAGCATTGGTCTTTTAGTAACAAATTTTGCACGCCGTGCTTATAATTATTGCCTGTCGAAGGCTCTCAGCGAAACAGACTTCCATAATTGATTAAAGCCGGATGGATCCTTGTGGTGATGACCTCACAATGGCCTCACTCCCACACATTTATCACACCACTGCGTTGCCAGACATCACGCAGGCTCCTCGCGGTTCACAAACACCCCAGGCAGTGCATGATGCTGAGGTCCCACACATCCATTCTCCCTTTGACTCCGAATCTAATAAGTCGTGTTCGGCAAAGGAGGAAAATCGAGAGGAAAACAGACACCGTATTATCAGTACCTTCCAAACGATGTTTTCACTGTCACACCACGGCTATAGCTGACAGGCATGCACAAGCCTCCTACTTGATTTATGCATGAGGCCTTTCCGACTGGGATTTTCAGATTAACCGTACACAAGCACATCAAAAAGCTCTGCTAACAGCCCACTCCCTTGACTGTGAACATATCCTGACTTTCCTCATGCTGAGGAAAAAGCTCACAGGCCTGCCAGTCTTTGGGGGGTTTGTAGAGCTAAGAGGAGAAAGGCAAGCTGCTCCTCCAGGGTACAACTCTAGACCTAGATGAAGAGATGAGCAGAATCAGCAGATGAAACATAAAGAGAGCCGCGAATGAACAGAGCTGACTTTCCACTCAGAGCATTTGTCACTGACTCAGGCCTTTAAATGAAACATACAAAATACAATCTGATGCATGAGAGATGTAACAATCTGACTTCTTGAGACCTTTAATACAAAATACTAATTTCAAGGTGTTTTGTGTCATTTTTTGGAGGATCTATTGTCAGAAATGTCTTTAGAGATGTATAAAGACCTTATATAATAAAGCCTTTTGTTTATATTACAGTAGAATGAGCTATTTCTGTCTACATACACTATAAGTCCCCTTGCATGGATACCCCATGTTATTTTTACATTGTCCTTTAACAGACAAATTTCTCTACAGAGCGCCTTTCGTAAATATGTTATCTCCTGTGGGAAAGAAGCGAAAATGTTACGACATATTTGTTCTTTGTGCTTCGAAAAAGGACGGACGAGGGGTGAAGGGAGTTGTTTGCAATTTGCAACCTCACTGCTAGATGCCGCTAAATTTCATACACCAGACCTTTAAAAGGATAGTTCACGCAAAAATATACAGTAAATTGTGTCATCATTTATTTACTCTCATGTAATTCAGAACCTGACTGACTTATGTGAAAACAAAATTTGATATTTTGAGAAATGTCATACTATGGGGTCAGTGCTGTTTGGTTAACCACATTCTTCATATTATCTTCTTTTGGGTTCTGCACAAGAAAGAAAGTCATACAGATATGGAATGATAGGGGAGTGAGTAAATGATAGACACTACAGTATGCCTTTAATAATAATTCTACACGCATCACATTCAAGCATCCTTGCTTTTTCTTTATGTCTAATGCAAGTGGGAATTAGCTCAAATATGTTCTTATATGATTATTTTCGTCAGTAATCTTCAATCTTTCTGCCTTTCAGCCTAAATAACACTCCCAACAACTCAATGGAACAGACTGACAGCCCTGAAAAGAATCGTGAGAGAGAGCAGTACAGCAGTGGCAAGAGTTGCCTTTAAATGAGCAAATCTGACACCAGCAGCAGTCAATAAGGCATTCTCTGGGCGTGGAAGACCGAACCTCTGATGGGTTGACAGGTCACGTCAACTCCATACCTTTACAGCGCTCTGTAGGATTTAGTTTATGCTGCCTCGTTATTGCTGGAGGCATAATGCGCTTTATTGGAGTTTGGAGAAAGTCTGCGCCACTTAACTCTGGCATTCTCAGAAAAGCAAGTCTTACTGTATTTCAAGCAGACTGGAAAGGGATAAATTACGCCGGCTTCATCAGGGATGGGAAACCTTAGGGGGAGAAAACAGCGTCGCCATGCAATAGTTTTTGTAATTGGATCCCCGGAACAGGAGCCTTTTTATTTGTTAGGTCAGCTTGATCTTCAGAGAACACTGTTTGGTACCCAGACTCCCAGAGGCTGAGGACAGCCAGGAGAACGGAAAAGTGTGGTCGCTTTCATTTCCAACGTGTATCGTAAAAGCACTTTTTATTATATTGGAGAAAAGGGCAGGTGAAAAGAGATGTTCACGACTGGAGCTGGATCAAACCCGACAAAACATTTGCCTGGGTCCTGCATTTTCCAGATAAAAAGTCAAATTCAACAGGAAAGGCGCAGCCCCCGAGAGCAGCATGATGAAAGGCCAGTTTCTCTCCACTCAATTAAAGCCCACCTACACTCCTGGTCTTTGGCCAAGACATGCTGCTGCCTTGCCCTCATTCGCCCTTTGTCAACATTCATCCAACAGCACTCAATCTCCTTCCGCCAGGCCTGCAACCTCCTCGGCTGGACAAACCGGACCGTTGTGTGTCTTAATCGAGCATGAGAGTGACAAACAGATGTGCATGAGCATGCATTGACTGCGTTCCAGAATAAGCATTACATTTTGCATTTGTGTTGCAGTGCGGTGAATGCTGATCTTTCACGATGAAATCTTAATGGGGTATTTGGGTGTATCATCTTATGCTGCATTATCAGTAATTATGGACCATATGCTACGCTGCTCTGGCAGTTGCGAGGGCATTCCCTCCTCTACAAGCATGTGATTGGAATCCTGATGGACTGGAGCCATGACAGGCCAGCGCTGAATCTCTGCGGTTGGTGTGCAGGCTTGTCAGATGAAATCACTCGCTTCTTTTGATAGGCATTTCCTATCTCACTGACACATACGCGCTGCTTCCACATGAGGTTATTTTAAAGCTAATTTCCTGAGAGGTGAAAAACGAACATGCTTAGATGTGCCCAAAAAGGCTCTTGCTATTGAAAAGACAAACGCATTCAATATTTAAGCCACACCGAAAATGTCATAAATTACTAAACATCTAAAGCAATCACAAGGAACAACCTTTTTCCACCCACTCTGAATGAACACATGTGCATCTTAAATTAAATGGTAATGAATGGCTAAATGGAAGACCATTTTCAGCGTAGGCTTGAAACATTTTTGCTTCATTAAAAATGTAGCGGGGGAATAACAGGTGCCAGCCAGCAGCACTGATTTTTAATGAGCCTTTTCTACATTGTGAAGGGGAAAGAGAAAGAGAAAAGATGGTTTGCCAGCTACCGGAGGATTGGTCAGCGCTGCTGGTTGTTTACTTTCAGCTGAATAGATAACATATTCACCCCTGGTTTGTAAGATGCTCTGTTTAACAGCCAGGAAGGTTGAGGGGTTGAATTAGACAGAGCTGGTCACTCTCGGCAACTCCAACCGTGTTTACCGATAATGAAGTTATCACACCATGAGATATGTTTTAGGTGCATTGCTGCCTTAAATTGTTAAAATAAAAAAGATACTGTATATAATTATATATATATATATAGTGTATATAGTGTGTGTTGGGGAAAATCTTATCTAGAGCCGAGTAAAAATTAATGTTGCTGATTGTGTTTGTAATTGTGTCCAGAGGGATTTGTCATTTAAAATGATCTAATCTTTTACATTCTGCAGTATATTCGGTCTTAAATGCCGACCATGAAATAAGATTACATTTACCACTTGTATGGAAATAGATAAGCGAGCATGACAAAAGTGGTTTAAACCCACACTGTGAGTTTTAAGTGTCTATGTGATGTTCTCAGCTAAGCCTGATTCTAGTGTATATCAGCACTTAGGGTTGATTAGTATGTAATTATCATCAATGTAAGTAATCGTTTTTAATCCAGTCACTGTGATTACAAAATTGCAGTAAATCGATAACATCGTATAACTTTTTAAAGTCAACCAGAATTGACCCTGTACTTTCTTATTATATGTTGCTGGGCACAGCATTATGGTTTATCTATCTATCGCAATATCTGATCCATTTTATACATATTATCATTTACTTACCTTCAGATTGTTCCAAATGACCAAATCTTTATACATTTCTTTGTTCTGCTAAACACAAAGGAAGATATTTAGAAGAATGTCAGCAACCAAACTGATATCGTCCCCCCCGTCTCCCATATTTATTTTGCCTGCTATGGCACTAAATGAGGATAGAGATCAGGCGTTTCTCGAACAACGACATAACTCTCTGGTTAACCACCATAGTACGATGCACATAAACGTGTATATATTTCGAATGATGGATTTAGAATGCTCTGCATTTTGCTTGCTTAGTTTGCTCAAAGGCATGATGCATGTAAGTATACATGTCATAATAAAAAGGAACTATGCTTCTAACCACAGCTCTAGACGCAACTTTTACGTTGTTGCTTGCGGGTGATTGTTGGAAAGATTGTTCCAGGAAACACTTGAATCGTTGAACTATGTTGGAACGACGGAACTATGCGTTTGGGAAACGCACCCCTGTTTGGTTTCTGACATTCTTCCAAATATCTCTTTTGTTCAGCAGAACAGATAAATGTATACAGGTTTAAAACAATGATGAGTCAATGATGAGAATTTTCATTTTGGGGTGAATTATCCCTTTAATGTTGTTTGTCTTAAAAAAAATTGCTTTATGTGACTAGACTTTTTTGGCTGATGTCAATTGGGTACCTCAAGCTGTTGGATGGTGTTAACTAATAACAAACGATTACATAAAAGAACAGTGTTTGGGTATCTTTGTGCCCACTTTCCATATGATATGTGAAAGGAGAAAACATGGTAATAACACCTCTTTGGACCCCATAATGATCCCCTTGAATTACAAGGTCTTTTGGGTTGGTAGTCAAATTAAATCCCTTTAATATTTCAGTTATGATCATGCGTCACCATAATACAGAAGAAACTATTTTCGTTTGCAAAACAATTTAAATGTTTGGGTTCCTTAATAAATCAAAAAGTGCAGAACTTAAGTCTAAAACAGAAACATCAGTCCCATTTATACTGGTCGTACTGTATTAAGCCAATGTACACGTCCTGTTAATAAAAATCAACAATGCATGGAATACAAAGAGTGTTAAATATTTATATCAAATCATAACTTTCTCTGTATGCAAGTCAGCATACATTTATAAGCCTTTCATGCTTTCATCAACATTAGCTTGGGTTGTATCATTATTCAGCTCTGAGAACCTCAAAGGACTTTGAAAGCCAGCGTCAATTTGGATTATTTGCTTTTGTCACAAGCAACACTTTAAAGATTAAATAAAATGTGCTCTGCAAGAGATTCCTTTTCAGTCTCTGATCAGAGATAACAGGTGACTATTAAAATGGTGCTCAACTGTGTCAGAAGGCCTGTTGCTTTTTCTAATCCTTGCAATCTCAGAATAAAAATAAATGTACCATCAGAACACACCAGCATGATTCCCCATTTATCTTAATGCATTTAATATGCTTTGTAGTGATTCTTTTTTGTAAAAGCATGACTGGATTTGGAGATCGTTTGAAACTGATAGATGGAGCGGCGGTCCAAGCGCTAAAAGACTCTGGACATGAACCGCACACGGTACGTGAAACTGTTTTCTTGGCAATGTGTGCGCACCCCCGCCGTCCTAACGCGTCAAATAAACGTACAGCTTTATCTGTCTTTTATAAATGTGATCAAACTAAAGATTCTGCGGATATTTGAAGGGTGCGATACTATTCTGTAAGTACTCAAGATTAACATGAGATATACAGAAACTGTCTGAGTTAGGGCCGCTTTAAATCATTTTAAATCAGTATTTAATTACAATGCAAATTATGTAAATTCATGAATTGTGTGAATGGACCTATAGTAACATCTTTGAAAATAGAACTGTAGTTGACCTTATTTCACATGATTTGAGATGTATGCCTGTTGTTCTCGGTCAGCAGGAGGGCAACACTGTTAAATAAACCTAATCTGAAATGAGTTGCTCTTCCTGTCTAACTCAACCAAGCCTTTGTTGCTAAGGTAGCCAGCTATAATGGAAATCATTGCTTTAAATGTGGTAGATATTTGCTGCTTTGATGGTCCATTTTTTGGTTTGCTACTAAGCACTTTTTCAGTCTTTTCTCCCTCGTTAAGAAACTCTTCAACTTGAAATTTCTTTAATTTAGCATTTATAATAAGAGACATTCCCATCATCTGTGCAATGACGTGACAACCCAAACAATACAGCAGCAAGCATTTCATGGGCAAGTGCTTCAACTAGAATGGTTTAAGTAAAAAAAGCTGCATTTTAATCATGGCCACAGAGACAGAGAAAATGCAGCTTTTTTCAAAGCAGTTTAGATTTTCTTGAACGAAGGGAGAGTTGTTATTTCAGCAAAACACCCGTATGTGTTGGACAAGCATTGCTTCTCCGCTATTCATATGTGTGAGATGGTGTGATCAATGGCCATTGATTGGAGAATACAGAGCCTGCGCTGCAGGGCCTTGTTTGAACCTAAACCACTGCTGTAAAAATGCTGTACCCATCCATTTATAATCCTGGTCGAATTCATTCTTAATCTTTTCATGGACACATTTAGATAAATTCCTGGTTCTCTTGGACGTGTTTTTCTACGTAATCATTTAAGGAGTTATACACTTAATCCACTTCCAGAAGGGTAAAAATAGCTACCAGCCAAACACTGATGGAGATAAATCTCGGTTTATTTGGAGGTTTAGTGTTTCAATTTGAGCAGCACGGCCCAACAGAGAACCTTTCAAAGGTTGAACATTACCGCTGTCAATTATCATAATATCTATGATAGTTATAGTAATAGTGTTACATATTCATCAGAATTCTGTTGGCACCCACTCTCAAGTGTATTTTTCTAACAGTAGAATGCTTGGGATGAGATGTTATTTTCTGCATTATAAACATAAAAACCATTGGCATTTGATAAAGGATCAATTAACACAACATCTATAATAACTCTATGATAATACAGCATGACCTTTGGGAAATGAATCAATTGATAAATCTTCCTCCGAATGCATGCAAAGCCCCTATCAATTATTAAAGTTGCCTATTATTACATCACATCACACAGCTGGCCAATGAATGACACTCTAATGCAATCTGCTCTATTCTGTAATCAAACCAATGTAGTCAATTAAACACACAACAACAGATGGTACATTGTTTGGAACCAAGTCTACGTGTAAACATGATCACAGCAGTGTTGGCTATTAAAGATGCAAAAGATTGCTATGTAGGCTTTTTAAAAGTCTTTCTGTAATGATACAAAACGTACAATTTAAAACACTCAAGCATTATCTATAAACTCATCAGTTCATCATATAATCTGTCCTAAGTGTATACATGTTTTAGGTTAACAGACTAATAATGTGTTAAGAGAAACGTTCAGTATGTCTGTAACTAACTCTTACAAATAAATGCGATCCACTCAGTATTTATGAGGAGAAACAGTCGTGCAATGTCACCATTGATAATCTTAAAGGAGACTCACATCTCTGAAGCGGTTCCAGTGCTTGATCTTGCGACTGTACTGGGAAATGGTGGACAGCCACTGTTCATCTTCCATGAAATTCCCGGTTTTCGCCGCTTCTTTCCCGTTCTTGACGTCCACCTGCGCGGACACCCGTACGAGCATTAGCAACGGGACGAAAAGACATGCCAAATTCATCCACACCATTATTCCGTCTTTCCGATGTCTCGATTCCTCCGATGTAAAGGGCGAGAAACGGATGCTGAGACTACAGTGAAATGTGACCTGATTACGGGATGCGTCTTCCCACTACTAGAGAGAGAAGGAGGGAGGGAGAGAGAGAGAGAGAGAGAGAGAGAGAGAGAGAGAGAGAGAGAGAGAGAGAGAGAGAGAGAGAGAGAGAGAGAGAGATGTTAAAAGCTGCATGCTACTATCAAGCTTGGCAGTGGAAACGCGGTCAGAATGTAAATTGTGTCCATAGACATCATAATATGACAGTAAAAGTGACATTGGAATTATCTGGGTCTCAATGATCACCATGGGAACAGAAAAGCAGACGGACTTTATTAAAATGTAACCATAATATGTTACTATATATTTTCTATAAATACGGCCATATTCTTTTAGGCAGATAATGGATGTATCAAAAGAAACAATAATGCACAAAAAAGATGTCACAATAGAACTTGGAGTAAAAGCAAGTGTTTACAAAAATAGATTGACATTGTTCATTTTATTTTACACTGTTTATTCTGTCTATTCTGTAGAGCGGGTACACAGTCTTTTTTTTATTATTACAAATTGTATTCTAATGCAATTATACATTGCAAAACAATAAAAGATAAAAAAAAAAAGATAAACCCCAACCTGATATTTACATATACATTGTTCTCAGACCACAGTTCAGCTTTTCAGTTGAAACCTTCCCATTTATCCCTGATTTGACGTAGATATTTAATACACACACACACACACTGTTAGAGAGACAAACATTTGTATAATCAGAGAACATACTCAAAACCTTACCAACCTATTTACTGAATACACTTGTGACAGCTTCCCCATGCGTCCACTTCATATTTTTATTTGGGCAAAGTGATCAATGTGACATGACCCAGATAACCTTTGTTGATCAATTCTATCATAGAATTGTCTAAACTTATTGTAGAATAAATGCCTAAAGTGTAAAATGGCTTGCTACCTGTTTGTTTGCAGTTCATTTTCACTATATGATTGAACATACATGACATCGTTTTTCTGTGCATGAAAATGACAATGTGTCGTGTAACTCAACCCTGAAAGTCCCACAGGGGGTTTCAAGTGGTCTTCATTTTTGACTATGCTTGTCACTCATGTTAAAGTGTGAGAATACCTGATTCAGATGAACACATGCTGCAGGCAAGCAATGTAAACCTCCACAGACATTTTATTATATGCATGTATCAATGTCACAGTATGCCTTAATTTGCATTTGTGAAATTTAACCTATATAAATTGAACAAAAATACATTTTCGCATGGTTTAAATACCCAAAAAGGCTTTAAACAAAATGAACCCATGCTTTTCCCAAACATTGATTCTAGGTAGCCTGCTCCTTTCTCATTCTAAGACACGTCAATGTTTAGAGGTGATGTTGCGCCACATGCACTGGGATGGGGTGCTGATTTTTTACTGCTCTCAGCACTTCCCAGCACTGCAGTACAGTGTCACTTCTGCCACTGATATGCTGCAGTAAAGGCAACTTCTACACTTACCCTCCTTCATTTCATTGTCTTTCATCTGCAATGATGATATTATTACCTTGCACAGCAAGTCTTAACGGTTGCCTTTAGTGATTTTAAGTGATACTTGCTTTTTCTGATTCTTGTTGGCATTTCCCAAGTAACTGGAGACGAATGGAAATATTTATACATGGACATGAACATTACCATGAAAGCTTTCAAGTCTCATCATTTTAAAGAGCACCATATTGATCTTACAACATGTGACTTTCCTTTACACTCTTAAAAATAAAGATGATAAAAATTGCTATTTGCAGCAACGACATTACTGTCTTAAAAATTTGTCAACAATTTTAACTGTCATTGGGGCAGTACCCTTTAAAAGGTTTTATGTACCATTTAAATACAGGTATGTACACATTTGGCATGAATAGGTAATATGCACTCTTTGGTACCAATATGTACCTTTGAAATACAAATATACACTCTTCAGGAGCAAAGTGGTACTTTTTGAAAGGGTAGAAGAAGCATTTTTGATCATAAAGTCATAAATTCTTTAAATAAATTAATGGGGTATAACTGGCATACCAACTCTTTAAACACAACTCTCGAAGTATTTGGCAGTGTAAAGATAGCAGTTAGAGTTTTACGGTATAGACTATTATTGACAGCTGGTACGTAACATGGTGGGAGTGAAGAGCATGTAAATTCAGTCTGTAAAGTCATTCTATCATATTACATTTTTTAATGAAATTATATGATCTGCTAATCCATTCCAACAACATTAAGAGATATTTACTGTAAAACAATATTTGTAGGACATTCCTCTCTGTATTGGTGTCCTTTCTCTTTATTTAAAGCTCTAATCCTTAAGTCAGTGTTTCAGTGTGTTATTTGTCCTCGCCACAATGCAAAATTTGCACTCAAACTGTCACAGCGACATTCTCTTTCTCTCAAGCACACAGCTTCATGTTTAAAGTGGCTCAATTAATCTTAACTGAAGGCGTTAAACAAGGGCTTATCCCATTATTGCCATTTTCTGAATATAGCAATACTGTCAGGAAGACATTATACTTGCACATTTTGCTGACAGACGGATTTTAGAATTGTTTTAGGGTTAGGCTCCCAAAAAGGGAGCGAAATTTTAAATGGCTTGACATTTTCATAAATGACTCATCAATGCAACACTGTAGCTGAAGGAAATTGACTTTCCCCACATACCTTTTACAGCCCCACTATAAGTGTTCTATGCTAACCTTGTATATCTAAATTCACTGTGCTGTTTATTGGAAATGCATGGAAAAACACATCTCAGCGAGAATTAGCCAACATCAGAGTTTCGCCTGCCCCCAGCCTCCAGGGAGCTGGGATCCTTTTTCGGCATCTCCTGCAATAAATCAAGTCTTAAATGGAGCAATGTTTTGGTTAAGACACAGACACACACATATTTTAGGTACTTGTGTCTGCTACCTGATGTCAACCACAATCCACCTCATTTTTGAATCATTATTGGATTAAATGTGTTCGTTATGAACTTCATATCATAGTCAGCTGGCATTGCAACACAATCAGTTCTGGTTATAATTATGGTTTCAAGCCTTTAAACAGCAGCAGCCACAGACAAAAAGGAGTCTGTCTTCTTCCCTAAAAGCATTTTGTTTCTATGGTTACTGACTCTCAAAGCAGTCCAGGAACTGTTCTATGGCTCCTCCCCTCTCTGTACGGCCCATTAATTCAGCTCAGTAGACGATTTCATCAAACTCCAATACTGGACCCACCTGCACCAGTTAGAAAGTATCATTTTACTATGCCTTAATGTCATGCCCATTAAATATGCATCTCCCTAATATCAATAATATATAAAAGTAAACTTTGACCTGGAAAGGATTACGACTGCAGGCTTTTAATAGCAATTACAATTGTTTTAGAACACCTAAGTATGCCATGATGAATACATGATTCAGATGAACACATGCTTCAGGCAAGCAATGTAAACCTCCACAGACATGCGCTGACATTTTATTATATGCATGTATCAATGTCACAGTGTGAACGTAATTTGCATTTGTGAAATTTTACCTATATAAATTGAACAAAAATACAAAAATACATTCGCAGAATTTTCCTTTTTTGGGTGACTTATCCCTTTAAGGTTAAAATAACAAAAAACTCTAACATTAAAGTTTCTCTAAATCTAAATATTTGTAAGGCACATAACAACCTTCATTCAGAAGCTTCAGTTTCATATACCAACAAATTTTCATACAGAAACCAAAAGAGTTCACATACTTTATTGTTTTTCCAGCAGTTGTTCCTCGGGTTTGATATGTAGTCTAACTTTGATCCACATTCTTTAGATTCATTCCTGTATATTCCTTTGAGAAATGATCGCCCACATAGTAAGGCACCTTCAGAGTGTCGCCTGTTCGTGTGGCCCGTGGTTCTGCAAAAGATGGAAAGTTTTAAAAATGTCAGAGCTTTTCTTCACCCGCAAGCCAACCATCAATCATCAAGATGCCTTACAAAAACAAGATAAATGTGTTCCAGCATTTCCAATGTTGGTCTTAGATATAAAAACAAACAAACAAAACACATTATATCATTATTGAAAAACGTTTTACTGTCACACAAACCATGCAGTGTAAAATAAATACTCACAATAAATAACAAATTATTTTAAATAATGCTCCTTATTTTGCTAATCGTTTGGTTTTACTATTAATGGCTGGGGCTGAAATGTGGGCTGGAAACCATCATCTGACTGAGAACTGAAATGAGTATGAGGATCAGCAGTAGGCTATAAAAAGCATAGTTGGTTGTATAAAAACACATAAAGAAAAAAAAGCTACATTTTCTTAAACACGTACTTATTAAGTCACATGAATACAAAGCACCTCACGTGATTTGTCTATATAATATGTAGGCTACTGAAAGTGTGTCTGTGTAATATCAAAAGCAATACATGACACTGTCGAAGATGAGTGTGACCTTTTATCTCTGTCTGGAGTTCCTGTCGTTCATGTTGGCGAGACCTCATGCTGCCTTACACCTGCAAAATACGAAGAAGAAGAGCAAACAACATTAATGCAGTATTTTCCAGTGCTCAACTGGTCGAACAAGCTGTCCTAGCAAAAAAGTGGCTCTATGAGCGTTATGGTTCGTTGAGATGGGCTTTTAATAGAGTTTGTAATGCAGGGATGTTAATGTTAGCATCAACAGCAGCAATATTCTTATGCATTTTAGGGTGGGTATTTATTATTATCACAACACAGAATATAAAATAGTGCTGATGAATAGCAAAGGTGTAAGGTCTATAGCGTTTTCCTGATTGAGTTCTAGTAGAAAGTCTTGTGACTGCCATCCGGTGTGCAATATCGGTATTACAATACTGATATTTCTGGAAATTAAATTTGAATGAATTATATGGGCGTTTCAAGAAATTAATGTCTTTAAGAAATGTCTAAAACAAGTACCTTGTTCTTCACTAAATCTTCACTAAATGAAGTCCAAAAAGATAAATAATAAGCCTTTCATTTCTTAGATATGCCTTTGAATTCATTTTCTTTTATTTAAATACAATTTTCCTTTTCTTGTGTTTTCCATGTGTTTCAATGTCCCACTTTAAGCCATCACAAAATTCTTACCTCAAAGTTCTTTCACAAATAGGCAGATTTTAGGAAAATCATGAAAACTAAGTACAGGGTCATAAAATGAATATCACTATGTATTCCCATAAAGTCCTAACCTAAGGTGAAGTATAACTTTAATGTCAAAATCTATGTCTTTTCTTTTTATTCAAATGTTTAATTAAATATGTATTAATACATTTGCATCCATGTTGTTCTTTGAGTGGAAAAAATTAAGGAGGCTTTGCAAAAAATTACAATACAACACATGTGCAAACCTTATGGAGTCAAATATCTGCATAATGGCTACAAAATATTACAAAGAGCATTTTGTAAAACAGAACGGTTCTTTGGATATTCTACACAAAAAAATTCTTCTATGGTTTTTGAAGCACCTTTATTTTAAAGATTGTATGCCATTTTTACATTTTCAAATAAACCCCCTGTTATGCTGTGTTTTGATCTTTTGTTTAATAAATAACTCAAGTTTAGTGTTTTGTACACCTCATATTTTTACTGTTTAAATATACCAACACTTGGTTACTACTGTCAGATGGAATATTAAAGCACCTACATTAAATCGGAATAGCCAAGTCCATGTTTAAAATAATATAAAATTCATATAGTAATTAAGCAGAATTCCTAAACACATTTTAGAAAGAGATTTATTACTTTTCATGTCTTTTGGGTAACTATATTGTGTACATACAGGCTATTTACATTTTACATAAAATGTTATAGAATGAATGTGAAATAAAGTAAAGTAAAAAAAATGCTTGTTTAGTAGGTAAATAGTCTGAACACATCAGCCTAAAATCTGATGTTATTTCCTTTCTATATTACACGTATACAGGGAGTTAAAGTACACAGCAAGACTGGAGCTGGCAAGGCACTTGAATATGCTCTAAAACCCAAAATCTATACATCGGCAACACACTGTTAACAATGAATGCTCGTTTCTGTCATTTTCTCTCTTAAGAAATAAATTAAATGGAAAAAAATTTATAGTATGATACCATTTAATAAATACAAATATTATTTTCTCATTTGCATAAACATTCTTCTTAAAAATCTAACAGGCAAAACCACAGTGAACAATTCATTAAATGCTGAATGACCCCAGCGTAATCGTTTAATTTCCTGTGGTCATAAACAGATCGAAAACACTACTAAAATCTTGCAGTTGGCTCAGAAACCCAAATATGGGTGTTGAAGAAATGCTCCGAGAAGAAGAGAGTTGTAAATAAAAAAGCTGTAAGCTAGCAGCATTGATTACCAAAAAACAGCCGTTAAATTTCTCTTTACCACCGCAGGTTCCATTTTTCTATTTTTCATTCTTAAATCGTAGCATTTTTAATCAATGTTAGGATCTTGCAGGAGTTGCAACTTTCCGCAAATTTTGAGAGACAGATGAGCTCCTGTTGCACCAGCATCTTTGCTCCTCTTCTACAGGTACAATGTGCAATGTCCCAGTTTAGCACAGCATTACTGTACATGATCATCTCTGAACGTCTTCAACACAGGACACCTAAAAGCAACCAAGATTAAAAAACACCACCTTAGTATATAGAAATATAAATCATTTTTTGACTACTGCACTTGAGTTAAAAAAAACAGGAAATTGACACATGTATGAACTTACTTTTTTCTACTCAGTGTCCATGTAACAGAACCTGTATGTCTGAAAGCTTTGAGCAACTGGGTGTTGCCATTTTTTGTGCCCTTTGGTACAAGTCTGAGTCTCCAAAATAACGTGCCCGATACAGCAAACCTTCCTCTACAAATCAGAACACAGATGTCTAGGTTAACAGACAATTTATTTTGCCCTCTTAACAACTAAATCTCAGTAAAAATTGCTTTTAATAGCCCATTCAAACAAATCAACTACATTTTTTTCTATTCATGAACTGGGAAAGACTGCAAGCCACTAACATTTTAAAGCACATCATGCATTATTAAGCAGTCTTATATTTTCACAGGAATGCATGAGAACATTAAAAAATCTTGTCTGATGTGCAGGCATGTCCTTTCTATAAGGTATCTGCTTCTTTCTAAACATAGAGCAATAACATCATTAATCCACATACTTTGTTGTTTCTCTTTCCAGCAGTTGTTCCTCAGATTTGAAATGTAGTCCTCCTCCACACTTTGTTCAATATTCTTTAGATTCATTCCTGTATATTCCTCTGAGAAGTGATCGCCCACATAGTAAGACACCTTCAGAGTGGCAGTGTGTCGCCTGTTCGTGTGGCCCATGGATCTTCAATATATTAAAAGTTTTAAGAATGTCACAGATATGAATCACCCGCAATACAATACACAATGTAAAACATAAAAAATACAATATACTAAATAATATATTATACAATAAAAAACAATACACATGGTGTACTTACGATCTATGGCTGAGGCTATACGGGGGGCTGGAAACCATCATCTGGCTGAGAGCTGAGACTATGATCAGAATGAGTATAGGCATCAGCTGTACAAACAAGGCAAGGCCACCCTAAAAAATATTCATTTAAATAAACAATACATTATGACATAATGAACAAGCTGTTGGTATATTCCAATGCTCAAATACACACGCTTACATGACAAATGCGCAATGAATATAACGCAACTACATTTTTCCCACATAAATTGATAAATTCTTTCTTTATCATGCAAACCCATCTATGACCGTCTTAAATCAAAGACAATACATGACTCTTACCTCTCTCTGCTGTTCTCGTCTTTCATGTCGTTGGTGATGAGCAAATCTCATCCTGCCATTGCTGTACACGTGAACATTACCTAGAAGTGCAAAATTTTACTGCTTTTGAGTGTACTACACCACGCTGACTAATAATATGTCTCTAAAACATAAGCTTGTGCTATGATTACACTACACTGGACTACTCACTAGTTGGAAAGCCTCCTCCAAAAAACATATTAAAAAGGTCCTCAGGGGAAATATCAGCCTCAAAATTTCTGTGATTGGTCCTCTGCCGAGTGGGATGGGCTCTCTCTTCTCCATAGACATCATACTGCTTTCTTTTTTCGGGGTTACCAAGAACTGCATAAGCATTGCCTATAGCTGTTTAAGACAATGAAAAAAAAGCCATTATTATGAAAACCCTAAGAAACATTCTCCATGCAGATTGCAAAAATATAGGGATATTTTGATACCTTTAAAAGCTTCTGTGGCACCAGGCGCATGGTTTTTATCGGGATGGAACTTCAGAGCTAACTTTCGGTAGGCTTTTTTTAGATCTTCCTCATTGGCCTCTTTAGTGACTCCAAGAATCTCATAATAGTCCTTACACTTCTTAATTCTGCATAAGGGAAAGAGCATATTGAGACGTCAGTGGGTAAACAGCAGTGAATGCACATAACCAAAAAGATATGTCCATGTTAGGAAAGCAGTCAATAATAAACCTTTTGACAGCATCTAGCTGTTCTGTTGAATACGGTTTGGCTGAGTCTGTGGCACCATATCCAGAGGAGTGGTTTTCTGTGTTGTGCGTTCTGTTTCGTAAACCAGCACCATCATTTTCTCTGATGTTTTCTTCATTTGTGGAAGGTCCTTCATTCTCAGCAATAGACTCTAGTAAAGCTAGGTAAGAGTTCTTTCGTTTTAATAACGAGGAATAGCATCAGTGTCCACATGATATCTTATATACAAACAGAAAATATTACACAGCTATGCTATCAATATTAAATACATTTTATTACCAATCTATAGTTTACTGTTAGGAGTATGGGCATCGACTCCATTAAATAAGACTCACATGTAACCGAAAGCACAAAATACATGATTCAAGACAACGCTAATAAACATTCAAGAGTAGAAAAACCACTGTAATGTCACACTTTTAAAAAAAACACGAGATTACAGAGGCATAACTGCCATTTAAGTTATCTACTGACTACAGGTTTTCCTGTGGCCCTTCAACAGACCACTTACGATCTACGGTAAACCCGTATGTACATTACACGCACCTTTAACCTTATCGGTGGGAAACAGTCTCTGTGCTTTTTCTAGAAAACGTCTCGCTTTGTCATGTTGATTATCTCGCAACGCTGCGATTGCAATTTCGATGCAGCGTTCCGCTTCGTCCTTGTTTGATTCCATTGCGACGGCGGAACTGATGACTGATCCCTTTCCTGGCCCGAAAGACGCACCTTGATGACGTTAACAGCAAGCTAAAGACATTTTCGGTAGCGTCTAGAACGTCCACATTGTTTTAATGAACGAAAGAAAAGTGTCGAGACTAAAAAACAAACACAAAATATGTTATAACAGTTTAGTGTAGAATTAATTAGTGTAGTCTAGATTGTATTAATATATTAAACGGTAATTAGATCCGTCCTTAAAATTCCTGTTCGATACATTTATTTCAATAAGCTTGTATATTATTTTATTTTAGTATAATCAGCTGCCATTTTTTCTTAATATTTTTCATTGCATATTTTTAATAGTTTTTCCTTATCGGTTAAAGCTGAAAATCATTATTATTGTACTTCCGGAAACCAGCTGTCGCTTTCTACACGCAGAGTGGGAGTGTTGGTATGAAGTTCTATCTTGCGAAAATAGTGTTGCTTGTACACGTTCAAGTAACGTTAAAGGTAGTGAAGACGAGGCTTGTCATACAGGACTTTTGTTGTGGGTAATAACATTTCCAAATCTGTGTTGGTCTCGTATAACGTCATTATTAGAAATGTGTTTGACTGTTTGATGTCACGTGCTAGCTAACTCACTCGGCACAGAAGTCAGCATCAGTGAATATTGCATGAAACAATGCGCCTACATTTAAAGAACCCATTGTTGAAACAAATAATCACTTTACCGAAAGTATGCTTTAGTTCAGTATTGAGCCACAGTTCTTCAGACAGAAAGCCTATAAAGAGAAAAAATAAAAGTCGCCAACTACCTGCTAACTGCGACTCGCTTTCCTTGGAAGAGAGACTGGCAGACACCGTGACACCCCTTTGGCGACTGAGCTATGAGCAACAGCTCAAGTGGAAACAAGAACAGCAACACAACATCTTACTTGAGATGGCAAAGCAGCTGTCTCAGGATTCATCCCAAGATGTTTCAAACGATTTAAGATTTCCCCTTCTGCCCATAGTTCGCTCACCAGTGACGGATGGATACCGCAATAAGTCAACCTTCTCTGTCAACAAGGGGATGGATGGGAATCCAAAGACTGTTGGATTTTATATAGGCAATGGAAAAATGGGTAACATTGTGTGTGTCCGTGGCGACCACCTTATGAACATGCCCCCAAAACACAAGATGGTCGCAAGGCATTATGAAGATTTTTTACGTCTCTCACCACTCAGTCCATGTCTTTTGTTTCATGATGGTGGTCACTGGAGAGAACTCACGGTAAGGACAAATTCTGCTGGTCACACTATGGCTATAGTTTACTTCCATCCTCAACAGTTGACACATGAGGAGATCAGGCTCCATAAAGCTTCACTGGTGGAATACTTCACTCGAGGTCCTGCAGCAGTTTGTCAATTGGATTCTCTTTACTTCCAGGAGAGCTCAATGACCCGTTGCAGTCATGAACAATCCCCCTATCAGCTTCTATATGGACAGCCTCATATCTTTGAGGAGGTGCTTGGATTTAAGTTTAGAATTTCTGCTGATTCGTTTTTTCAGGTGAACAGGGAAGCAGCAGAGGCCCTGTATCAGACAGTGGCCGAGCTTAATCGGGCGTGTGTCGGGGGAACCCTTCTGGATGTCTGCTGTGGAACAGGAGCAATTGGCATTTTATTATCTCCCCAGATGGAAAGAGTCATTGGCATAGAGCTCATTGAACAAGCAGTTGAGGACGCCAGGTATAATGCAAAACTTAACAGTGTTGACAAGTGTGAATTTCTCACAGGCAAAGCAGAAGTCGTCCTACCGAATTTGATGGCTACATTGAGTTCTCACGGTGGACTGACAGCCGTTGTCAACCCGTCCAGGGCTGGCTTGCATTATAGAGTTGTCAGAGCCTTAAGGAACCACCCAGCCATAAGGAGGCTTGTCTACATATCATGCAAACCTGACGGTGAGGCAATGAGGAATTTTAAAGAGCTCTGCTGCGGCTCAGATTATCAGAGGAAGATTCTTGGAGAAGCCTTCACACCGACCGTGGCCGTCCCTGTGGACCTGTTTCCACACACTCCACACTGTGAACTGGTGCTTGTTTTTGAAAGATAAAGAAAATTGGGACAAGGGAATTGGTCACATAACAACAGCAGAAGAATACCTCTTTACCTTTAAATATGAAAGCAACATTTTGAGTGTAGTTACCACGAATTGGCTCAAAATGGAAAGACGCAGTATTACATTAAAGTCATTAAAACTACATTAAAATGTATTTTTTTAAGTTGCCAAATTAAAGTTAATTTCATTGCGATGTCTGCGTTGCAAACCACTTACATTATCACTAGAGGGTGCCATTGCGACGTTCCTACATTTTGCGTGTCGCTACTTGATGTGCAATTGAGCGCTATAAATATGTACCAAGGTTGCAACGTGTCATTTTGGCAAATCTGATGGTAAGTATAATAAAATAGGTGAGAAATAAAGGAAGAAACAATTAATATAAAATAAAAAATACACTTATGATATGCAAAACCTTTCTACAAAAAATATGAAATATCTCAGTGGTTTTATATTCAATGGAATTTTTTGTTGTTGTTTGGTTTGGCTCTTTTGTATTCTGCATAAACAGCCATAGTCAGAATTTTGTTTGAAATAAGGGATTAGGCCTGATAAGGGTGAGTAGAATAATGAAAGAATTTTCATTATGAGTGAACTATCCCTTTAAGTGCACAGCCTGAGCAAGCATCAGCTAAATGGTTGTCTCTTTGGCGAGAGAACACGCCTGTGGCATACCGCAAGTTGATATAATGCGGTTTCCTGAACTCGTATTCAATAACTGGCTGAGGAAAAGTCAGTGTCGATCTAGTATTTTTCATAAAGGCCAATAATGTTTCATTAGAACACTGAGATGGTACAAATTAACTCTATGCAAAATAAAGGAAGTAGCCTATTTGTAAATGCATAACAAATAAATATTGTTTTTTATGTTTATAGTTCCTATTTTAAGTAGGAACTTAAAATGATGCCTTTACACATGACCTCATGAATGCTAGTCAGGAGATTAAATGCAATGTGTATTCGAGCACTATTTTTAAAAATAACATATTTTCTATAGGCTTTAAAAAAACGTATCCAGGTCTTTGCTGAACTATTTGAATCCTATGTTTATTATTTGAGCCACAAATATCAACGTGACTCGATTCTTAGCGTGACTGCATTCTTAACAATGAATGAAGTGTAATCATACAGCATGCCATGCGTTCTCAACATAAGCATTAGATAACCAGGCAACCAATGAAACTGGTACGGGTGGCATCCCTTCTGCTTCGCCCAATTGCATCGTTTTGAACGTCCAAAAACCGAAATCAGAAGCTTAGGTAAGACAAAATTCATCCGACCATAAAGCGCTATTGTCTTCTCCCGCCTCCTGCCAGACACGTCAATCATTTTGCAATAGGCTACGCAGTTATGGTTGCATCACAGAAAAAGGTAAGGGCACTCGCGTTAATGCGCCTTTATTTTAGCGCGTCTGATGTTTGCTGGTTATATTAAGATTTAATATAATACTGGATATAAAACCCATTTTTATCCAGAATTAAAAAATATATTTGTAAATTGTATGCGTGCTTTGACAGATGAGCGCGTTTTCTTAAAATATCTGAAAAACGCCCTTTGCACACGGTCGTGAGAATAAAATCGACTCCTTGTCTCGACAGAAAACATTAAGGACCATGAAAGCAATGGAAAAAACAACGCTAGCAGAAGATGCGTATGATGCTTACAAACCGAAAGAGGGCCCGGAACCTTCTAGACAAATAGTCTGGAGAAACGTTGTGTTAATGTCTATATTACACATAGGAGCGCTTTATGGACTGATCCTTATTCCATCCACGTCTGCCTTAACCCTCGTGTGGAGTAAGTCATCTTGCTTCTTATTCTGATACTGTAAGCTGGCTCTTATGTTTATTGTAATAAATATTTGTGTGTTTTGCTTTTCTGGTTCCACCATTGCAATGTACATGTCTTGCCTTAGGCGGGCTTGGGGTTCTCTAAAGATTAAAGATGTGATTACAGATCTCCGATTTGATCTAATAATTCAACATTTGAAACAACGTTAAACATTTATTTCCAGCGAAAATATGCCATGAACCTTTGTTGTTTCGAATGGTGTTTGAGAGAGACAGTTATAAGAATAACTTGAAATCTCCCCAAAAGCTAAAACTGCTTCACTGTTTGGTGCATTTTTTCCATCGCAGAACAGCATAATATTGCACCCTAGAACAATGACTGATTGCTGTTTATATAGACTCTCCATTGTAAACTGAGCAGGGTCATAACAGTGCACTCTTCTTCACAGTCTGGGGCTTGGTATCCCACATCCCTGGCAGCCTTGTCTGAGAGCACACAGCGAGATATTTTGTCCACTCATAGAACAAATCCAGGGCGCGTGCACCATGAATGACTGAGTAGTTAAAACTTTTTCTGTTGTGTGGCAGGTGGAGTGTGTTTCATGATAAGTGCTCTAGGAATTACTGCTGGTGTCCATCGCCTGTGGAGCCACAGGTCCTACAAAGCCTCACTGCCATTACGAATCTTCCTAGCAGTCGCAAACTCCATGGCTTTTCAGGTAAACCGTTTTAAAAAGTGGATAAAAACAGTACAAAGGCATTAAAACAGACTCTGAGGCAAAAAATGTCTCCCAAGGGGTGCTTGAACTATTTATAATGTACCTCTGAGCAAAGCAAGGCTGGAAATGCTTGCCAAATGTCAAGTACTTTGCTGTAAGTTAATTTTTTCAATCTCTCTCTCTATATATTATAAATGTATGTCAATATATATTATTCATTTAGAATGATATCTATGAGTGGGCCAGAGATCATCGCGTTCATCACAAGTTTTCGGAGACCGATGCAGACCCCCACAATGCTCGGAGGGGATTTTTCTTTGCTCACGTTGGCTGGCTGCTGGTCCGAAAACACCCAGATGTTATTGAGAAAGGCAGCAGGCTGGATCTCAGTGATCTTAAAGCAGATGGAGTTGTAATGTTTCAGAGGAGGTTGGTAGGAAGATTTTGTCTTTTTACTTAAAGTCCCCCAAATCTAGCCCTATAACAAAATTTAATATAAGTCCGTCTGTGAAGTTTCAGCTCAAAATACACCATAGATCTTTTATTATATGCCCTGCATGTCAATTTTTTAACAGGCTGTTTTGGTGTGTCTCTTTAAATGCAAATGAGCTGCTGGTCTCCGCCCTCTTTCATGCAGAAAACAGTGCTGTTTGCAAGGGTGCTTCCAGTAACCACAAAACTGAAGAGACTGTTCATAAAGCGAATGAGAAAGACTGTCTCATCTTTAAAAACCAAACACTTTGTATTGTATAAGTGAGAGTACACAAGACAAACAGGTTGTTGCTGCTTTCTGAGTGAATGCACTAACGCGTTACGTCTTTAAATCCGGCAGATTGCTTTTATAGAGAATGTGAAGCTACTACATGTCGTGTTGAATGTTGCGCCATCTTGAGAGGATGGTTGCTAGTGCGTTCAATGTAGTGTTTTGTTGTTTGATTAGGAGATATAACAGACTCGGTCTTGCTGTGTTAAAAACTGCAATAGCATTACGCAGAGTCGTTCAGGAAAGGCCCATGGTTCTTTTTCTTTCGATTTCTCTTTATATCAAACAAAACAATTAACGGTACATCACAGCAACAACAGTGGAGTATGATCTGCTCAAGATTGCAACATGCAACATAGGGCGTGACGTCAGCTTTACATTCTCTATAAGTGAAAGTTCACATGATAAACGCATTAAATCTATAAAAACTCAAAACACGCTCTCTATAAGTGAATGCACAAACACGTCATGTCTGTACAGCGAGCACATTGTTTTATAAGTGACAATACACAGGACAAACACTTCATCTTTAAAAACTGAAAAAACATGCTCTCTATGAGTGAATACAGAAACGCGTATGTCTTTACAACGAGCAAATTGTTGCAAATATGTTTAAAAACTGAGAACATGACCCATTATGAATCAAGCATTTTACTAACATTCGTTTGTGAAGCACCCCGGTGTTAAGTCACTTCACCTAGTGTCTTCTGCACATTCCGTTGAGAAATAAAACCAATTCACAGCGTTGTGGCTCAGATGTCGGGAGTAAATGAAGACTTGTGTTCAGTCTTGCATCCAACAACAAAACACCTTATTTTTATACAAAACATTCTTGATCTCTGTAAGTGGCCCAGCGTGAAAACAAGAGTGTACAACTCGATGAGGGCAGAGACAGCAGTCCATCAGCAGTCATAGGCAGGGCTTAATCAATGTGACTTCAGTTTACTGAGAGAATGGCAACGGCTCGTTCTAGAGGACTGTTGAGGTTTAAAAAAATGAATGGGTGGATTTTTATCATTCTATGGTGGTTCTGTACACACACACCTGACACGCAGGTGGAAGAACCCAAGTGCAGGCAGACACGGATTAACAAGACTTTAATAAATAAATACAAAACAAACACCCTCAATGGGGAAAACACTAACCAAACTAACTCTCAAAAACTGAAAACAAACACTTCCCTCAAGGGGGCAAAAACAACCAAACAAGGAACTTGGAAATAAACGTACAGGACCATGAACTTGTTACACACCATACAGTGCAGGAATCATCTACAGGGGTAACAAGAACAGCATACAAGTACAACAAACGAGCACAGGACTAGAGACACGAGGAGGCTTTAAAGGGAAACAAACACAGGATAATTGACAAGGGTCAGGTGCGGGTACTGAAACACTCAGGGAAGGTTAACGAGGAAACGAGATGGCGGGAAACACTGACGACACAAAGTCTGTCAGAGAGAAAATACGAAGATTTGTTTTTTAAATATGCTTAATTTCTCTCTTTCTAGATATTACAAGTTGTCTGTGGTAGTGGTGTGTTTCCTTATCCCCACGGTTGTACCATGGTTCTTTTGGCAAGAGAGTCTATGGGTGGGTTACCTAATCCCTGGTCTGTTGAGATACACAGTTGTCCTCAATGTGAGCTGGCTGGTCAACAGTGCAGCTCACATGTGGGGAATGAGACCCTATGACCACAACATCAACCCTAGAGAGAACAAACTGGTTGCCTTCAGTGCCATTGGTAGGAACGATTCCCTCTTTATTTCTATTTTTAAAGCATTTTTTACATTTGTGACGCAGTGATATTTATTCCTTGCACAGCTATGACAACATATCCATCATTTAATTTCAGGTGAAGGGTTTCACAACTACCATCACACATTCCCCCATGATTATGCTACAAGTGAGTTTGGCAGTCGACTGAATGTGACCAAAGCATTCATAGACCTCATGTGCTACTTTGGCCTGGCCTCGGACTGCAGAAGGATGCCCCGTGAGACCATCATGGCCCGTGTTAAACGCACCGGTGATGGAAGCCACAAAAGTGGTTAATTTATTCAATTCATATAATGAACGAAAAAGTTATGGTAAGCCAAAATGTATAAATGCATTATCAGCATTTCACCGTGTTCAATGAAGGTTATGTATCCACTTTCATAAGATCATTTCATAAGACATTCCAGCGTGCATAAGACTAACATTCATTCTGATAAACTTTTTTGTTCCATGATGTGTATTGGACTATGAGGGTGGGTTGTTTATGATAAAAAAACATACATTGGGAAAATAATTATGCTGCAGTCTGCCTCAAGTGGCAGGAGGTGGCACTACTTTTGTGTCTCATTGCAGCCCTCTCTCATGAATAGGTTGACCCATGTTTTTTCTGGCTAAACTGCTCTGAAGTAGAAATAGAATTTATTGAGTAATCTTAATTTAACCAAACATTTTCATATTAATAGGCTACATAATATAAATGTTTTAGAATAATAACCTTTTATCAGTACAGCATAAATGGAAATGTGGATCATTCATCTTCTGGCATTGCTGTTAGAAACATTGGCGATAGCCATGAAATTATGCTAAATGCCATGGCAAATGTCACATTTTGGATAAATGGTGCTAATGATGAGGAATTTTCTAATTCACCATAAACTTTATCATTTTAATAGACCTAACAAATATGATGACCAGGTGTATGGTGATATGTTTTACAATATTTAGCACTTAAACAACACATGCTATGTTAAAATATTTAGCCTACTCAGGTTATCTGTTGAGGTAACTGTTAATCCATTACGGATTTATTATGGGACTTATTTATTTGTCCTTATAAATGGGAAATTAAAATATTTAAAAGTTCATAACTTGCCCTTTGTCTTATAATTCAACTTGCCTATACTCAAAATTGGAACACAAAGATGATGTTGCCTAACTTTGGGAAATTTCTAAATATAGTGGGCTTTCTTGACTACGCCGACAAATTAATACAGAATTGCTCGCATAAAATACACATTGACTTTATATAAAATGTATAGGCCTACCCATGTTTAAAACAAAGAAACTAAATGTTATTTTTACAGTGTTGACCTTTAATGGGAGCCTTAATGGGCACATTTTCAAAGAATGTTACCATGAAATAAACGACAATTTATATTTAAGTGTGAGAGTTGTAAATTGTACCATGAGTTTTGAATCAATATTAATCTTTTCATAATTTAATAAAATGTGTGTATGTCTCAAATAAAGCTTTCTTTTCTCGCGCTTGTTTTTATTTATGCACGAGCTAGACTATTTGTGAAACCATAGGCTACGAATGACTTGCATTAAACATTAAATTGCTGTCTTTGCATGCATGCGTCTGCAATGCGTCTAATTATTGCTTGTTGCAATTAGTGAATTCATTTTCAAATAGTTTTATTTACTTTTTTCAGTTCTGTTTCTAAGCGATATTGCACTATTTTATTTTGAATAATAGTTTTTGTAATTAAAAATGTCTTATAGTTTTAATAGTTGAATAGAAATAGCCTTCAAAAAATATCCGTCATTTTCAATGGAGGAACATTTTAGAATATTTAACATTTGCCAACTCTCTATTGTCCCCCACAATCATTTTATTGTGGACATTGTTTATTGTCTTATATAGTGTCAAATTCGTGAATTTCATGAATGTTATTCACGGCGTAATCCAAAAACATCCCCGTGGAATCTCCTGAAAATCTTTCCTAATCCTAATTTGCACACAAGAAGATACGAAGACGTCAAAGAATCAGACCCTAAAGGTCATGAAGGGTCAGCTATACAGATAAAACACTCTAAACTAAATCCTACCGAAAAAAAATGCAAACACAAATCTCATCAATTAGGTTTATAATCCTTTTTATCTATGCAAAATCCAGCTGTATATCATAATCTCTTAATTCGTCCCACGAATTTGGGTTTGAGATCGCTTGATGTTTTGGAATTTGGCAATGTAACCAGAAAAACGCTGTATTATAACCGCTGTCATGAATTAATCATTACCCGAAACACGCAATTTATGTTTCGTAGTTTTGGTGGCTTTTGTGATTGTTTATTAATTAATGTTTTAGTTTTTAGTTTTTTTTCATTTAACTTTAGAATGTATCTTTGCTTACACTGTGAATAGGCCTGCGTATAGGCTAGCATACGTAAACCTGTATAACACACCACATCCTAACACTACATATAACATTAGTCTTTTGATCCACCCGATAATTCCAATAATCATTCAATAAGATTTTTATGACACTGTATCAAACCCTTTCATGCTGCTCTTGAAATTTAGTTTTAAGGCACAACCTTAGAGATGCCATCCCATTCACTCCAACTGTTAGCACGCAGGGAGTTCTTCCCAGCTATTTGTCCCGAAGGAGCCCAGGGTGCCCTTTTGATCATTTCGGTCTCGCTCTGGTACAATAGTTCTGATTGGCTGAAAGTTGAAGAAAAGGGAAAATCTTTAATTAAGCAGATAATCTCTTGTTGGGATGAGAGGAGCTCCATTTCAGAACCCCCTTGGCTCACACATGAGACCCCCAGCCTCTAAATTCTGGATGTAGGTTATATAGAGCTCTTGCAGACTCCTCTGCTTTCCAAGGTGACGAAAAGTCTGCCGGTCCTCTCTCAGGATGTTCATACATTGGGAAGTTTATTATTACTCGTTCATCTTAATGGCACACATGAAGTCTTGCTGCAGTTGGTAAGTTCGTCGTTATATTGTTGTTTACGCGCGCACTTTGGTGATAGCATCTCGGTAATAGACTTTATCTCATAATTTAAAACATTTTTGGATTATTCATTGCCGCTTTTTGCATTGGATACGGTTTTCTCGTTAAACAAAAGCATTTCAACAGATTATATCATTATATTAATAAGCTTCTCTGGCCGCCTTAAAGAACGTTTATTTTATAAACGCATTTTGCATTAATACGAGAATTGTTGGTTGTGCATATAGCCTAAAGCCTACACGTACCATACCATTTACTTCGTAAAAGATGGATAATAAACAATTCTTGACTTTTTTACTTTGAAACTGTAGGACTGAATGTTATTTGTATCTTGAAATTTACCGTGAATATGATGAGCAGTTGTAATATACCTGTGAAATATACTTTTGAATGGAAGCGTTGTTAAAAAAACTATGTTTTTCAGTGTGGTTTTCTCTTGTAATCTCAAGAGAAACATGTAAAAAATGTTGTCTCTCCATGTAAATCCTCAGACCCAACACTGATTTAATGGGCTGATCTATCTTCCAGGTCAGTGAATAATTTCCTGATGACTGGCCCAAAGGTAAGCCTACATCTTTTGATCTCCTTTTCTGATCTTTATCAGCCTTGAAACACTTAAAGAAGTTGAAATTATTCACGGATTTGAGTAGCTAATATTTGACTTGCGCTTTGTGATCACAATGTGAGCAAGTGTCAAATTTAAAGATTTGCATAGCGCAGGTGCTGTATACTGTATTTCTTCGACTTGTATATCTTCTATTAGGTATTGCTTGCTTCTTGGTGTGGACTGGACCATATAGCTTTCACACACTTGAGCTCATTCACAATGTGAAGTTGTGCGGACTTTTTAGTGAGTGGCCAGGGAAGGGGCCTGTGGTGGGTGGTCATCATTAGCAACCCAGCCGTCCATGAGAGCACTTGTAGAGCTGTGTCTTCTAAACCACTTGAGACATATTAGATTGTATAAACCACAGTTTCATCACACTATAAAGACCCTTATTGTTTACATTTTGCGTTTTGGAGAAAACCTTTACTTTTATATTTCTTGTACTATTTCCATAACTTTAAGATTAATTTTAAGACTTTATTTCATGCATTTTATTAATATAATATTTCATAAACATGTATCAGAAATATTTTTATGTGAATTGTGCCTGCGGGGATTTATATTGCAACCCTGCATGATGACAAAAATTATAATGGGTTTTGGTTGCAGGCAGTAGATTTGTGACCACTTTACTAAAGGTATTCAATCGAGAATTTGTAGTATTTCATTGTTTGGTCTGGTTTGTGCTATTTCAGGCTTACTTGATCTACTCCAGCAGTGTAGCTGCTGGAGCACAGAGTGGGATTGAAGAGTGCAAGTATCAGTTTGCATGGGACCGCTGGAACTGCCCGGAGAGGGCTCTTCAGCTTTCCACCCACAGTGGACTGAGAAGTGGTGAGAACTATGACCTCTGCTGATTCTTATTTTAGTGAAAATGTAATCTGTTTATAAATATATATTGTTTTAAGATTCCAGTCTATCAAAATGAATGTCTTTTGAATAAAAGTGAGAGGGTGCTTGTTATTGGGAACTATGGGAACTATGTTATGATTCAGTTGTAACGATCACAGATACACCATCTAAAACAAACACAATGACCTGGTTTAGACCACAGAGAAGCCTTTTTCAATGTTGATGTGCATAAAAACATTCTTGAGTCAATTAAACCTGCTCTGTTAACAGGCAAATAGAAAAGCCACCAAGGGTATATTGTGTACCAGAGTGAGTGAGTGAAATGGACGCCCTCTCAAGTCAAAGGGTGTGGGTCAAAGGTTTGCCTCAGACTCTTTTCATCAGGCATTCCTCAAGTGCCAAAGAGGGACCTGTTGCAGTCCAATGCCGACCTCAGAAAGACGATGTATGAGAGTAGACCAACACTTGTACTGAATGTTTGTTGCTGGGGAAAAGTGTCAAAGGCCATCCTGGTTGAGACGGATGCTACTATCTTAAATAGAAACATGTTTAGTTCATATAAAAAACACTAAAATAATAAACGAATGAGGTGCTTAAAAGGTTCTTCCCAGCGATGCCATAGAAGAACCATTTTTGGTTCGACAAAGAACCCTTCAGTCAAAGGTTTAAACTTTAAAGAACCATCTCTTTCTTACTAATATTATAATCTGAAGAACCTTTTTCCTGCCACAAAGAAACTTTTGTGAAATAGAAAGGTTCTTAAGATGTTGAAGGTTCTTTATGGAACCAAAAGGTTCTTCATGACATCGAAGAACCTTTTGAAGCACACTTTTTAAGAGTGTAATACACGATTGAATTCGCATTATTTTATTTCATATCTGCTTGATATAATAACATTTACATTTACATTTAGTCATTTGGCAGACGCTTTTATCCAAAGCGACTTACAGATGAGGAAACATTGGAAGCAATTATCACAACATAGGCAACAAAATACATAAGTGCATCAAAACTAGTCCATTAAAGCCTAGCACAGTATACAAAGCTAAGAATAGTGAGAACATAACATCCATATAAATGGTTTCCAGCTAAATAATTTAACATAATTTTATCAGGATAACACCCACAAAAAACATTTTAAGGGTAAGATTAGATTTCCTTACCGTAACAGCGTGCCTTTTACAATGTAGCACAAAAGAATGTCAAAATCAGCACAAACTCCAAGAGCAAATGATTAATATAATTGCCGCATGTGTTCACAGCAAACAGAGAGACTGCGTTCTTCCATGCTATAAGCTCTGCTGGGGTCATGTACACCCTCACCCGGAACTGCAGCCTCGGTGACTTTGACAACTGCGGCTGTGATGACACCCGGAACGGCCAACGAGGTAAAAAGCTGTAAACTAAAAAACATGTAATGCCATGTATTTTATAAGTAGATTTTTATGCTTGATGTCTGTCCAAAAGCATCATGCTATTGCTGTTTTAGGTGGCCAGGGGTGGCTGTGGGGAGGCTGCAGTGATAACGTGGGATTCGGAGAGGCCATCTCCAAGCAGTTTGTGGACGCGCTGGAAACTGGACAAGACGCGAGAGCGGCCATGAACCTGCACAACAATGAAGTAGGACGCAAGGTACATAAAGTCATTTTTACCCTTTAGAGAGTCACTCTCAGCTTAAGCCTTTAAGAAAACGATCGGGCCGTTTGGGCACCTGCACCATAAGACGGCGCCTAAACTTCAGACATTTCTTTTGGCCTCCAACCGATTGTAGAGTGCCTTTTGAATCATTTTTCAGGGCTTCTAATGATTACGTACCACCCAAGAGTTTCATTCACGGCCTTATAAGCAAGGTGCCACTCGTTCTTCCAATAGAGTGTGCGTTGTACCAGAAGGGCCTATTTACACCCTGTGAATGTCCTTTATGATAGACCCTTAACTTGAGATTCTTGGGATCAGTGGTGCGAGCTTAATTAGACGACCTAGGGGTCCGCACTTTCCAAAGGTTCTGTATTCTGTTGCTTCCCAAATAAGTGTTTAGTTTTATTCTTGCAATAAGGATCTTACATTTATGTTGGTCTTTGTTGTACTTGAGAAAGCCACGGGGATCACGGCCATGCGGCTGAAGTGCGCTTTGTTTATCCTGTCTGTGCCCCGTCTGCAGGTTTTGTCAATTGATTGGCACCTGGAGCATCATTGTAACTGAAAAAATGTGAAAGAATTCTTTTTCACTTACACTTCAATGGACTTACCACTGCGTCTGTCCGTGACAGAAAACATGTTGACAATGGCTATGCAAAATAAATACACCCCTTTCCTGTGCCGAACAATCCGGCTCGATGTGAAACCCTGATTCCGCCGAGCAAGTGCCTCCCTCAGAAAAGAGTTGTTCCTTTTTAAGCGAACAGCTGTTTGTTTCAGCTGAAGTCAGGAATTATTGTATGCCCACCAGAAAAGAGAGACCCCAGACTTGAACCTTGAACTGGTTCCTCTTAACTCACACAGTTTCCTTCTGTGTGTTTTTTAAGTGGATGTATAGCCTGTCTAGTAAAGAGAGCATTGTATATTTAGACAGATGAGTTCAATTCCAATTAGAGTGTTTTTAAACATGAACATTTGCCTCCGGAATGCATGAGTGAATGCCCTTGATTCTGAATGAACTGTTGAATGAAACGTGTTCTCCACAGAAGTGCAATGGTTATTCTTTAACACGAGCTCCTCTTCCCAATAAGGCGGTAAAAGGAACCATGCAGAGAACGTGCAAGTGTCACGGAGTGTCTGGCAGCTGCACCACCCAGACCTGTTGGCTGCAGTTGCCGGAGTTCCGCGAGGTGGGTAACTATCTGAAGGAGAAATATCACAGAGCTCTGAAGGTGGACCTGCTGCGTGGAGCAGGCAACAGCGCGGCCAGCCGCGGTGCCATCGCCGAGACCTTCAGCTCCATCTCGCGTAAAGAGCTGGTTCATTTGGAGGACTCCCCCGACTACTGCTTGGAGAACCGCACCCTGGGCCTGCCAGGTACAGAAGGCCGTGAATGCTTGAGAAAGGGCAAGAACCTGACCAAATGGGAGAAGCGCAGCTGCAAGCGGCTGTGTGGAGACTGCGGTCTGGCTGTAGAAGAGCGCAGGGCTGAGACTGTGTCCAGCTGCAACTGCAAGTTCCACTGGTGCTGTGCTGTAAAATGCGAGCAGTGCCGTAAAACTGTGACAAAGTACTACTGTGTTAAGAGGACCAAACAAGTCAAGAACGACAGCAGTCGCAGGAAAAGCTATCGGTTAAAGAAGAAGCTCTAGAGATGTCCTGAACTGTTTGCAGCAGCTGTGTTTGTTTCAGAATATGCCTTTAGGTTGTGAAGGAAATAACATGAGGTCCAGAGGTATAATTGGATATTAGGGAATGCTTTAAAGGAGGTCTAGATCTCAAAGAGATCTTAGCACATGTGACCCTGTCTGTGAAATCCAATCTAAAGTCTCAATCGAATTATGAGATTAGGAGCATTTCAATCATTAATTTCACTATGATTTCAATCTTTGACATGACTTTACTCTGTCAGTATTAAAGAGGATAAGGTTATATTTCAAAGAATGTTCTTTACATTATATGTAGAAAACAGGTCATCACAAAAACAATAATTCACCTGTGGTTTCCCATGTAGGGTCACATATATTTTCATCTGTAATATTTCACTTGCAGCTATGGGTTAGGTTGTTAAATGCACGTACAGTAAGACACCCCATACTAAATCTTTCTGCGTTTTGTTATAGCACTGCATCAAATCATTCAAAGCACAATAGACTATAAAAAACGATTTCACCAACAGGCATGTACTTTACTAGATTATTTATTTGAATGATTATACAAGGGGTTGTTATCAGGGTATGTCTCCATATCATGTTTAAAAAACATTTTCTTCCCGAGTGTCTGTTTAGCGTCGTGAAAATAGTTTTATCCTGTTACTGTATATTAACTGTAAATAAGAGGAAGCACTTTGTATATTGTTAATTTATTGCACAGATACTATAGTGCTGTTTTCTATGGTAGTGTTTTTTTATGTTGCATTCATCCCCTTACTTTTATAATTAATTAAAGATATGTAATCTTCTTGGTAATGTATTTGTTGATTTAGGTCCGAATGCATATGAATTTGTTGTTTTTGTAATCTTCTGCTAAATAAATGTGCTTCACGATAATGACAACATCAAAAATCAACAATGAAGATTTGTTGGATAATCTTTATTATGTATGATGTGATTAGCCAATACTGCCAATACAGAATTTCACCAGAATCACACTTTCCAAAACCACATTTGCTGTTGGCCAGATTTGATTATTTCTTTGTCTTCATCACATATAACCTTTTTCTTTTTGTATTGTTCAGCTTGGTGTCACATAACCCCAGGGCAGAGGCACAATGGGAGACAGCATTTGATTATAGTCTTCCTTCCTTCACGCCTCTCTCAATTTCTTCTTCACAAATGCCTCCTTTTCTGTTGTAGTAATCCTCAAAGCACTCCCAATACTTTTGCGCTTGGTTGTTTCTTTACTGTTTAAGACTAGTTTAATTAACTTTGTTGAGACAGAGGGAAAACATGAACCAAGTTGCCCCGCAAATCATCCAGCGTCTAATTTTGTATGCTAATCTCCTTTTTCATACAACCATCTCGGGAGAGGAAAAATTTGTTGGGAAAACTTCATGTAGCCTGTATTGGGCTTCCTGTGGATGTTTTATTCCAGGCCCACCTATTTGGCTCTTTTCAGTCTTCTAGGGCCTTCCTTTGCTCGATTTAACAATGAATGGCGAGCTAATCAGCTCCCTCGGAAATGCACTGCTACTGAAGACACTAATCCCCCCTCTCCACCTCCTTCAATGGCCTGTCGCCTTCAAAAGGACTTTGGGAAAAGGCTTTGCATGGATTCACACTGTTTGCTGAATAGAAGTTAGTTCAAGTATTGTACCCAAACAAGTAGGGTTTATAAACAAATACTTGCCAGCTACCATCCCATCTGCGAAAGTGCCAACCCGACAGTATTACACTGACAAGACCGTGGCGCTTTGAATGTTGACTTAAAAACAAATTAAAACTTAATTTATTGGGGACATTTGGTTCTGATGTAGTCCTCATGTCCAGTTAAAGCACCTTATTGACATCTTATTTACAAAATATAAACTCCCCTTAGCTGTTAGTCTTATATGACACATTCATTTCAAATGCGAATCATAATATTCACAGGATTATAAAAGTCCCTAAACATTGCATGTCCTATGTGATAAAACAAATTTCTGCATTTTAAACTCTTTTGGAGGCCTAGTTTTTCCTTCTAAGCAACGGTAAAAATGTATCGCTGATACTGGATCATCATATCAGCTGATGTCAAAACATTTTAGACAACAGGTAATGAATCCACAAAATAAGGCACGGTTGATAAACCAAGCCCCAGTTGATTCAACCTTAAACCCTACTGCTTAACTTCCTTTTTTGTGGGTTCTAATGAAAGCAGGGTCACGACTGAAAGGTTGGCCTTGCCACGGATGATTTGCAGTGGGGCATGAGTTTGAGGTGGCTGAGAGTGAGGTGACACAATGGAAGCTAAAATTTGACTTTGTCATGTCTGGCATTTCCCATCCCAGTTTGTGTCCCACTATGGGAATTCATAGCAGATATGTTTCTTATTAAAATGTGCATTGCTTATAATATAACTAATAACATATATTTTATTAAAATGAAGCTATACAGAAGAATTGTTTGTCTTCGTTTGTGTAGATCTAGTATTCACAGTGAAGTACCTCAGACCTCTCATCTGACTGAAATGATGATATAATCCACAGAGATTGAGGAAATAACATCTCTGAGAAACCTTGACTAATAGGATTTATGACTTAAGACATCTGGGGGAACAACACTAAGAGGTGACTAAGGTCAACATGGGTGTGAGAGTAGCAGTGGGTGGGAAAGATTCATCTTTTCCAATTGACATTCCCTAGTTTGTACAACAGTTGGGTCACGTGGATTTCAGATGAATCGTTACATGCCAGAATCACACCACTAACTATAAATCATCAGATACTTCTCTAAGCATTTTAGATCATTTTTAAAAGTCTGCATCATTTACAATGGTTAGTAATTTGACACATATTTCCTAAAATTGTAAGCTGTGTAGGCGAGGCAGAATAAATATATATGACGAAGGTTGCAAGTGTATCAAACATGTGCAATAGTTCCATCTGCCGGTGAAGTTATTACTGACACTAACAAATCCACTCTTACGCGACACTGTGTATATTTTGGATAAATTTCCAGCGCCCTCTGGTGGTGGCCTGTATGTCACAAAGTTACAAACTCGAGAGAAGGAAAGAGGAGCTTACAGTAGCCAGTTAAAAAGCCATCTGATGGTTATCATGTAGAAATCACACTTATGTTGTAATTTAACCTCGTGTGTATCCAATGGCCTTCACGAAATACTATTTGGGGGTTTGTTTCAGAAGCAAAAACGCCATTTTACATTTGTTTTTTATATTTATATATTTTTATATTGTTCTGCAAGTAAACATTTGTTTAGCCGCTGCACGGTCTGATGTAAAACATCAATAAAAACGTTAAAATTCAAAATATTTGTTCTACATTTAAACAAATTTTACATTGACGATGTTCCAGCCGATGAAGGATACAAGTTTGATCAATCATAATCCTTTTGAATTTAAAAAGAGAGTTTAGGATAAACGTAACTCTAGACGGAAATACGATGAAGGACGCTAGAGACCCTTATCTTGAAATGTCCAACTTCCGGTGAAAACAAACCATCATTTCTTCATTCACACCCACTGTGCTCATTTCGCTAGGCACCAGGCTGACTCTGTTCGTGGTTCAGTTGGGAATGTAAAGGTGAGGGAGCACATCTCTCTCTTAAAGCTCTGCGATCTAAGATCGCTCGATTCTGTCGTAAAGGCGTAGTTTCGGCGCGAAACAATCATCTGGCGCACGCGAAAGACATGGCAGCCGTGACCGTGGCTGAAGCGGACCCGGCGGAGAGCGATCCAGGTTGGAAGGATTCGCAGCTTCGGCAGTACACTTTTCAAACAAGACAGATACCCCGACTCTCGCATATGGATCCACGCGCCGAGATGCTAATAAATAACGAGGTAAGTTGTCAGATGTATCCTGGGTTGTATTATAATGAGACAGACGGAGGAGCTGCAGTTGGACTCATCTTGTGCAAGGTGTTAGCATCACTCGCAAAAGGGATATTGACTTTCGCAAAGCCTAGCGAGGCTAACTCAAACTCAAGCAGACAATGAAAACCCCTGGTTAAACATTATATCGTAAATCAAACTTCAAAAGTTTGAAGTTTGCCTATTCATAACATCAGCTCTAAGATCTAAAGTTATTATTAGAAGCAATGGTTATTAAGTTACTGTGTTATGATGGGATGGCTTTAGTTGTAGCTGTTAAATTGGTAAACGGGCCATGGGATATGTAGAATTCAGGCAGAAATTAAACTTGTATAAATGAAAATCAATGTATTAATTAATGTATCAATGTCGGTATGAAAGCAAGGTGCAATGCATATTAATATCTTTATTGCTGAGACAATAAAACAACAAATATGTACCGGAGTTTGGGCAATGTGACACTTATTCACGTACGTTTACTTGATTATAGATAACATTTTTTAAATGTATTATAAGAGAACAGTGGCACTGTGAAAGTACACTAAACTACAAAATAAATAAAACGCAAAATTTAAAGTTAATATGCAACATCTCATATAAAAATTGCATGATCGAATGATGCTAGACTTAACTGTGGAATTGGTTTCGTGCTGTTTTGACGTGTCATGGATGTAAAAAATGCCAGCCGATTGTAAAACATATGTAAGTATTTATAAAACACGAAATGCATCGTTTAATAACGCTCCTACCAGAGGTGTAGTCTAACTACATAATGAGTAGTGCCATTTTTTTGTAAATAAAATTGTAGTTGTGACGCATGCGTGATGCTGTGGGTTATTGGTGTAGCTGCAGCGGACGGGCGCGCGCGTGTTGGAACGGTGTACGTTCTTCTAGTCACGTAGCACTTGCCATTTTTTTCATAGTGAAGCATCAGTATTATTTTATGCAAGTTGGATTTGACGCCGAGCCTTGCGTGTTCGCTACAGGGTTCAGGCAGTATTGTGCATTTCTGCTTTTGTAAATTGGTGTTTGATGTTTAATTAAAATATTCGCATTTGAAAACATGCAATAATTTAAAGGCGACTATGCTTACTGGATGATGAACTACAGATGGCCCGACCAAATATACACCAAGTTAGACATTAAGCAGTGCATTTAACACTCATTTAAGCTGGTGTTTTGAAGAGTGTTTTCTTGTTTTGTACATATGATAATGCTTTTCAAGATTTTCGGTGGTTTCTTTTCTTTTTTAGGAGCCTGTTGTGTTAACAGACACGAACTTGGTATACCCCGCTATGAATTGGGACATACCCTACTTGCAAGAGAACATTGGCAATGGGGACTTCTCTGTTTACATAGCAGAAAATCACAAATTCTTGTATTATGACGAGAAGAAAATGGTGAACTTTGAGGACTTTGTGCCCAGGTCTCGTAGAATAGAAATGAAATTTTCAGAGTTTGTGGACAAGATGCATCAAACAGAAGAGCAAGGTGGAAAAGAAAGGTATGTCATGTTTTGCAAGTATGTTGCTGTTATGAATTACGAGTCTTTCATATTTTTATTCACTTTACAAAAAAAGTGGCAAATTAATTATACTTTAACTTATATTGAGCCTGTCAAGACAAAAATGATCTTTACAGTTTTTGGTAATAAAAAAAGTCCCATTTGTGTACAGTTTTTAGATATTTTTACTGACACGAACAGTATATATGTCATGTTCTGAATAAGATACACGAAATCCAATCCAGAAAATGAAATTACTCCGCTACATGACTAAGTAGTTACTTCAGCCAACGAGTGTCCACTGTCCAGCTCACGTCTCTGACCTTTTACTATAGTAATTTGGGGTAGTTACTTAAGCCAACGGGTGTCCACTGTCCAGCCCACATCTCTGACCTTTTACTGTAGTACTTTGGTGGCTTTACCACTTATATCATCCGTCATGTTGTTTCTGGCCCTTTGACCTGAGTAAATAAAAGCAACAATAATATTCAGTTAGCTATAATCTTGTTAATTTCAGAGAGAATAGAGTGTGGGTCTAAAGCAATACATGACATTATGGCTGTTTAATGATTAATTTCATCCAGAATAAAAGTTTGTGCTCCCTAGGGTTGCCAAGTCTAATTATAAAATACGGGACAAAATTTGACCTGTGCATGACGTAATCTTTGCAAATGTCCAATAAAGCCATTCTCTTCTGGCAAACCTAGTGCTTACATAATATATGTCTGTGTACTGTTCATGTTTATTTTGTAGTTATAAACACGTACAAGTACACATACATGCATATATTTAGGAAATATTTGCATCAGTATATCATATATAAATTTAAATGATATACAAACATTAATTGATTTTTATAATTTATAATTTTCTTAAATATACACATGTATTGCACAGTACACAGACATATATTATTTAAACACAATATTTTAGTCTAGATGTGATATATCGCTTGAAAGGATACTTCAGCCAAGAAACAACATTTCCCCATGTTTTACTCACCCTCAAGGCATCCAAACTGAATATGACTTTCTTCTTGAAGATTAATGCAGCATGAGTTATAATACCACGTATTGTTTTTCTTCAAATGGGAGTGAATGGGGGGCAATTTTTTGAAGCTCTAAAAAGTACATCAATCGCACAAAAAACTGCTCGACACTGTTCCATGGTCTTAACAAAGGTGTTCTGAAGCAAATCGATGCATTTATTTAAGGGAAATATTCATATTGATAATGCTATTAACGATCGTGTCTAACTTTCATTATCCCTCAGCTGCTTGTGAGCCTGCGCAAACCTTGTTTTTCCGGCAAATGACGGATAACAGTCATATTCAGTTAGGATGCCTTGAGGATGAGTAAAACATGGGGAAATTAAGTTTCTTGGCTGTAGTATCCCTTTAACAGCCCTATTTGACATATTGATGTTGTGAATTGATTTTCTTCATTGTTTAATTTGCAGGGTGTACTTGCAGCAAACTCTGAATGATACAGTAGGCCGAAAGATTGTGGTAGATTTCCTTGGATTCAATTGGAACTGGATTAACAAACAGCAAGCTAAACGAAACTGGGGTCCACTGACCTCAAATTTGCTGCTCATCGGAATGGAAGGTATAGTTTTAATGCACTTTATTTTAGATTCTCGTTTAAAATAGTTAAAACAAATACGCAAAAGCCCAAATTTTCTTGAGTTTTGAGTACAATTTCCCTTTTGAGAATTCTCTCAAAGTTTGTTCTTACTGCCTGTCTTTGATTTTAAGCTAATAAATCAGCAGTGCAGTTACTGTCATCTAATCTTTTGTGTTTTTTTAATCAAAAGGCAACGTGACACCGGCACACTATGATGAGCAACAGAATTTCTTTGCACAAATTAAAGGATATAAGAGGTGCATCCTCTTTCCTCCTGATCAGTTCGACTGCCTCTATCCGTATCCTGTTCATCATCCATGTGACAGACAGAGTCAGGTATTATATGTTTTATAGCAGCCTAGACCAGTCGTTCTTAGAGAAGGCCGATACACAAGTATAAATAAAACAATTTATGCGTTTTGGCTGTTCGTTTACACGGAAATGGCGTTTTAGGCGACTGATAACGCAAACTTTTGAAAACGGGGTTCAAAGTGCAAGTTTTTGAAAACCACTGCATTCTCATTTCCGTGTAAACCCAGAAGTATGCAAGAATGAGAAAACGACATCGTGCTCATGCGTATTAGGTGTGGAGGTGTGATATGCGTGTGTACACCCAAACACAACAAAGAAGAAGAAGCAAATACAACAATGGCGGAATACATGGATTTTTTTGTGATGCACATTAGTTTAACGGTTCTCCAGCAAAGTGTAGATTTACTACACCAGTGCTATAACCACCAGCGGAGACTGATTATTTATCTACAGCTAAATCTTAACACTCATTCACGGCAATGAAGGCGTTTTTGACGAGCTTCGATGGAAGGAAAACTTTTGAATGTCCACATTGTTCGGCATCTTTTGCATGTGCAGTGTGATTTTCTTCATTGATTTTTTATATTTTTGATTTAAAAAATTGTTTAATATTTTTTATATCTTTTGCATGTGCAGTGTAAGATTAGCAAAAATGTAAATCATGTTGCAAGCATAAAATAAAGATTTGCATAGACTAGAAAATTCTATAAATGTGTAAATTGGGCAGAAATATTTATTTTCAAAGTGATTTAGCTGTGCTTTGGCCACGCTGGTCAGAGTGCGCAACATAATCTTATTTATATGGAATTTATTGATTACCAAAAAGTGAAGATACTCTGTGTCTTGGACTGTGAGTGCTGTCAAAGGATCATAGGGAATGTGCAACATGTCCAACATGTTCTTAGGTTTTTGTATCCTGAAAAATTTGAGAACCACTGGTCTATTTTTTGTAAGTCATATGTTTTTAGACTTAGATCTTAAAGTCCCTGTGAACCAGAAGTTTCGACCGATATTGATCGTCATTTCAGGGCAGAAGTGCATTTTCAGATTTTATGAGGGTACATGAATTTTAAAAAGAAAGTGACCCGCATTGATAAGCTATTAACTATAAACGCTGCAATATTTCATGAAGAAAAATAATTTAAATTTTTTATTTCACTGTGACTTTAATAATTTTGAGCATTTTTTGCTATAGGTTGATTTTGAAAATCCTGATTATGACAAGTTTCCTAATTTCAAAAATTCCATTGGATATGAGGCAGTTGTGGGACCAGGTGATGTTCTTTACATCCCAATGTATTGGTAAGAGTTGCTTGTTTAATATTCTTAGATCACAAAGTTAACAAGCTTTTACTACTATACATGCAAATATAACGCTAAGCCATATATAGGTGAAGTTGTAGTTTACTTTTACAGAATTCTTTAAACGTATATAATTGGGAAGTATTTGATACAGTGTTAAATATCATTCAAATAGTACTGAAGTGACCCAGCCGGTGTTGGACACTTTTCAGTAGAGTGCTTTATTTATTAGGCCTCTGCCTCAATGTCTATATGGACTGCTGACTTGGGTTTAAGCCTGTGAGAATGACTCAGCCATGGCTGTTTCCTCTTCCAACTCATTGCTTCTCCTACACACTGAGGGGCAAAATGATGCCAACCAGCTGTGTAATTCTACACTACAGTCCATAATATTTCCCAATGCCTGTCTGAGAGCGCCCTCCTGTTGTAAGGCCCTTTTATTTAGATTAGAGTGCTTGTTTCAGCTACATTTTCAAGTGATTGTGCTATAGGGTTTTATTAATAGTCATTTTTAGATGTTTAAATATCATTAAAGCGTCACAAGATAAGTGTTTTTACTCTTCAAGGTGGCATCACATAGAGTCCCTGTTAAATGGAGGAGTAACAGTCACAGTAAACTTCTGGTACAAGGTATGCTTTTTCATCTCAATCACACTTTGTGAGTCTGTGTGCGTTGAGAATCTTCAACTAATACTGCACAAAATATTTCCAGGGTGCTCCGACTCCAAAGAGGATAGAGTACCCGTTGAAAGCTCATCAGAAGGTGGCCATTATGAGGAACATAGAGAAGATGTTGGGAGAGGCCTTGGGGGACCCGCATGAGGTACAGAGAAATGGAACAGTCAATCAAGTTCTTTTCCTTTTTTAGTCACTAGATATGAATAATGCATTAAGGAATTCCCTGTGTATTTTGACCTTGACAATAACCTAATTTCAAGTATATTTGTGGCTAACCTGCTTTAAACCCGAGTTAAATTGTGTGTGCCTATATTTGACTGTCACTAAAGCAAAAACGACTTTTTTCATCTTCTGACTATTTTTTTCTATAGTATTCCCTAATTCGACATTTTCAGTTTTTCAACATTTGTTATTGAGATTGAACCAGAATAATGGCAGTACATTTTATGTTGATTATTCAGTTTTTTCGACAGGTTGGTCCATTGCTGAACATGATGATCAAGGGAAGATATGATCATGGGCTGAGTTAATGGCCTGACCTGAACCTCTTTTGTCTGCTGCTAGAATGGTCTGTTTATATGTATGTGTGGATACGAGTATATGCTTGTGTGTGTGTGTATATTCGGACTGTTGAAATGCCAGTGCATGGCATTATTTTGGCAGTTATAATGACAGTCTGCCTTTTATTTACTGGGCCCGTTATCATTTAGTTTTTTTGGTGTAAGGAGATTACCACTAGTGAGACGTCTTTATTTGATCTCTCCTTTATAAGATCCCTTATCCATTTGTGTGAAGCATTACATACTAATAGTCTAATGCATTAGCAGAACCTGTAAAGCACTTTTGACACCACCCAGAGCGCCTGTTGTCAGTTTTTGTCCCATGTTGGGAAGAAGAAGGTGCCATATAACATGATTAAACTTTTATGGTTCTGAGTCGGCGAGATGAAATTGGCAGAGTACCTCGAGCATATCCACCAAGGAGGTTCATTTACAACTTGAAACCTGCAGTCGTTCCATTGAACAGTTTTGAACCGTCAATGCTGTCTTTTTTTTTAAACAGTAATGACGGTGGTTGCCTTTCTCTTAATGTTTCTGTTAGGGCAGAGGTAGTGCAGAATGCAACGGACAGCCAAACTATGTTTTTAAAACCGAAGGAATTTTCTGCTCCTTTCGTACCTGACTCACTGTATTAAATTTTGCATTTGTAAATGCATTTGTGATGATTTATGATGACTTCATTTTTGTTTCAGTTTCTTGGTTTTCATGTACATGGTACCATTTCAGTCAGGATTTTAATTCAGAACAAACCTCATTTGCCAACTGTCTGTATCAAATGTTACTTGTAATTACATTTATTTTGATTTGAACTTGTAAAAATCTGATTTTATTAAAAATGTTTGTCTTTTTAGGACAGAATTTATGTGTGCTGTAAAGCTGAAAGTTTTATGACTTATGTTCAGGGAAACAAAACAAGAAACACGCTGGTATTTGACATACATTGTGCCAAAATTGTCCTCCGTATATGTTGTGATCGCAACTGTGTTAGTCTTATTGGCTTTAGGATCAGTTGAGGTCAGTTAAACTGCCTTTACATTGTTTGTAACATCTTCGCATTTGAGTTTTGCTCATCATTGTAGCCATCTACCAAGTCATATTACTGGAGAAACTAAGGTGAAATAAATAAACCATAGCGCAGGACATTCTGGGAATAATTGTGTTGTTGCGTATAGGCACCTGAAATCCTTATAAACATTGAATAATGATGCAAAATTTTGTGATACAAAGAAATAATCTGATTGGGATAAAAAAGGAATTATTTTTGTCTTTAAAGAATTACAGCATGAGAAATGTAATGGAGCTTACTGGTGTAAAATGTTAAGAAAACAAACCGATTGTTTTGAAAACTTTCTGCATGATCTCTGTACTTATCTGCACTGATTTCTGGGTGGCCTTTGAGTTACAATTGTTCTGAAAGAATCTGCTTTTAGTCCTTAAAGTAAAAAGTCAAACTTTTGTGTCTTCAAATGTTTAGGCTGATATATTTCAGAATATTCCTTAAAGGGATTGTTAACCCAAAAATTAAAATGCTTTTATTTACTTATCCTCCATTTGTTCCAAACCTGTAAACATGTCTTTGTTCTGTTCATCTTGGATCATTGACTACCATAGTAGGAAAAATTACAATGGTAGTGTAAGGGTGTCCCAGAACTCTTTCCTTTCCTAAATTCTTTAAAATATCTATAATATACATGTAAAGAGACACTGATTTGGTAGCCTATGTTAGTCGCGGAAATGTCAGTTGCTTTCTCTGTGTTCATCATAATAAAGATTTTTATACAGATTTGGAATAACTTGAGGGTGAGTAAACGATTACAGAATCCATTTTTAGGTTTAGAAAATTATTTTGTAAAACTTTTAATGTTTGAAGAGACAAAATGAGCAGAGACAGTGTTCTTAAAACATTTAAACTTTATTAGTTAGTTTTAGAAACACGAATCGGTCCTTCAAAAATAATATGAATATATTTGAATTTATTCACTGCACATTAGTTTCAGGGTCATGGTGGTACTGGAAGTGACTGGTAATGTTGACAGCTGAAACTGAGTCTCTATGCAAAACACAAATTTGTCAACAAGTTATCAGAGATCACCAAGCACAAACTATCAGTATAAAATACCAGTGTTTGGATATGAGACTACAGCTGTTTGTTAACACAAACCACCTCTAGTTCTAAAACTATACATACTATAGCCAGCCGAGTACACGGTACATAAAAACGAAATTAAATATGCTGTTTGATCTATGCACATTTGTCCAGTGTTGTTTATGAACTTCACTAGAAACTCACTGTCACACAGACCCTGCTATTCAATAATCTCGGTAGGAACATATATGGAGTGTTTTATTTCTGCATATGAAAATAAACATAGGATGAAAAATATAATCAATGATGTATGTCTGTTTTCCTGCTACTGGAAATGTGCTAAATTGGTTGATTTTAGAACAGAACAACCACTTAGCTTCATGTTTCACTGACTGTAATAATACTTTTCCAAACAAGGTTTGATTTTTATGAAAACAGTCAAATATAAATACTCCAGTGTTCTTAAGGGATAGTTCACCCAAAAATGTAAATCCTTCATCTCATTCTAAACCATTATGACTTTCTTCTGCACATCACAAAAATATATTTTGAAGAACTGCTGTTTACATTAGCCCTCATGGACTTTCATTGTATGGACACAAAAACACCGAAACATTCCTGCAAATATCTTCTGTGTTTGACTGAAGAGTCAAATACAGGTTTTAAACAACATGGGGGTAATTAAATGATGTGATTATTTTTTGGTTGAACTGTCACTTTAAGTATATTGCAATGTTTTTAGTAAAAAAACAGTTTAGTTTTTACAGTACCTCACAAACTGCTTGAGTTATACACAATACACAGCAAAACAAATTCCAATCCATAAAAACTCGAGCACCACTTAAATAAATGAACACTCATTTTTAACAAGGTAGGCTACAATAAAATAAAAACCAAACCATTTGTTTCCAGGCATAGGTAAAGACAAAAGGATTGAATAAAATATCATCTGAATGGTACATCAACAAGATGCTTTTCATCAATGAAAACGATATTTGCGTGCTGGTTTGAGACTGACAAACGTCTTCTTCATATCTTCAGTTTCTTCTTTCTTGACTAGATGGAAGCGTTCCCCCTTTGTGGTAACCACTTGACTTCCGTGATAGCGCACCAATTTCTTAGGGGCCTGCAGATAAAAAAAGCAGACAGAGGAAAAATTAGTAAATATAAATATTTATACCCACCTGACCTAATATATTTGATCGAGGATTAGCAATGGAAATCGTTTATTTCTTCACGATTGCATGGCCAACAAAGATTAACCTATTTAAAATCATATAGATTAAAACTAAATAAAAACTGCTTAGGAAAATTAAACAAAAGACTCACATCCTTTGGAGTGACTGGTCTGTGCACTTTTTTATCTTCTTCACTGTCAACCAGCATGTACCTGTATGTGTTCAAAAACATAGAAAAAATATTTTGTGATTTATTTTACAATTGTGATGTCTGAAATATGTTTGTGAAACAGTGTAAAAGGACTAAAGGCAGTTTTAATTAAGCTCACTTTTCTAAAATGCTTGCTTTAAGTTTCTGATCAACTTCAGCAGATACAGCCTTCCCTTGGTTTCCCTAAAAATGTAACATTAAAAAGGCATTTAAACACAAACTTCAACATATCCTCCTCATATTGTAACAGGTCTGTAAAAAGTCTCTTCGATTATAACTTTTTTATGTGAACTCACGTCGAGAGAGGGAGGACACTTGAGCAGCACATCTCCCTCAATTATAAGGCGAACAGCTTCTTCCATATCTCCTTTAGCAATGGACAACGCACTTCTGGCCTCAGTCACACTACATTTGGGAAACATCTCAAGAAGATGCTGCTCCTGGTTATCCCAAACAGATTTAGTCACCTGAAAACATCCCCAAACAGACACCAATTTGTATAAGTTTGATCTCCAAGTATGATTCAGTGAAATCCATGACAGTTTAATATGAATGTCTTGATACGGACATTGTGCTCACAAAGTACCTCTGTAGCTGTGGCTCCCTCTGCTTGTGATGTGAGGCCGTGGGTCTTTTCTCTTGAGTGTTCCTGGATAATATCCGATCTTTCTGACAAAGGAAATGTGTTCTCTTCTGTTTTCACCTCCTCGGATTCTTAATGTAAAATGCAAAAAAAAAACACATCACAATTCTGTAAACCAATCCCATCACAATGTTTCCATGACAATATCTAAAAAGACACAGTTCTTGTTATGAGAGGTAAGAATTACCTGCATCCCGTGCCGAAGCCAACTTTGATGCCAGATTAAACATCATCTCGCAAACTTTAACACTGAAAGCAAGAGTGGCTCAACAATGAGCGAAAGGTACTTTTTCAAAACACTACAAAGATTCTCCATGTACAGAATTATTGTAATTATAACACACTGTTAGTTGTGTTATTTGAGCAGGGTTAAACTGTGATACAACACAGAAACAACAGGTGGGCTACCTGTCAATATCAGAAAAACCAGGAATGTAGGCTTCCAGCATTTCAACAAACATCTCCACATCAAAGTTTTCCTCCACGCTTTCTTGGGATCCCAAATCTTCTAGCACCCCAGTGATGTACGATAAAATCACATCATCTAGAGAACTTTTGATAGACAAAAAGAGAACTTAATTTAAAGATTTGCACAGAACATTCAAACTTTATTTAAACACGGTGAATTGACACGCCCTTACCTGAGGTCTGCTTGAGGTATATAGGACTGAATGAACTCGTAAAGTGCATCTTGAATAATTTTCTGGATGTCCATGTCTTAGCAGAAAACAGTCCAAAAAGACAGAAGGGGAACAATGAACCAAACGACAACTTGTTTAGGAGCCCATTTCAGTTTTGCTACGAAGCAGAAATCCAAGGTGACGCATTAAGCATGTAAACAACTAAAAATAAACAATTTAGAAGATGAATTGTACAAATTCTGCAAAAGTAACTAATTCATAATATTTGCAGGCAGAGGCCGCTTGAAATATTACAAACATCGTCTGAAAAAGTCTTTAATGCACTTCATTGTATGCAAAATCAGCACTGAATTGATGCGCATTTAGTTCATCTTTTTTTACACACGTGTGCGAAAACAACAAATACTTAAATCGCTTGGGTTCGTGATCTTCAAAACTGGTTCAGCTAACAGGCTTTGTGAACGCCACTAAATATAAAACCTCATGATTATTATAAAGAAAACGTTCGACAAAACATGCATTTATCTACTGTTAAATAAACGTATCTGACACCGATGTGACGGGTTGTTTACTGTTGCTTAGTGGGCTAGCTGATGGCGGCTAACTACTAGCATCCATAACCTGCGCACAGGCCTTAAGGTGATCGTCATACCTTTCAGATGAAACCGCAAGCCTGCAAGGAAACAAACAGAAAGCCGAGGGCTAAAATATACGTCTTAAACTAGTAAGATGGCAACAAATCTTAAAATGTTTATCTAATTCATTAACCCTGCGCGCGGTGGCAGAGGTTTAAAACCAGTGACGTCATATCCGCATTAATGTAAACACACCCTCGTGTCATTGTTGTGATTGCCATGACAGTTCTTCACAAACACGATGTTCGTGCGCTTTTCGACCGTTTAGTGCCTCATATCTTAACGTTATTTCAATGAAGGTGTCAAGAGTTCAAATGACTTAGTTGCTGATGCGCAAAGTGGTGTCGTGTAACTGAAATTAAATGTGCTTTGGGATTGTTATTGTGTGACGTATGTTGCGAATGAACAGAGGCTACCATCGAACATTTATTGATAGGCAGTAGTGAGTAGGCTACTGTGAGTGGTGTTTTGTTGATCTTTTATAATGCCCCACATACATCATCATTTGTTCGACCACATACAAGGAATGAAAAGTGCTCTAGTCTAGTGGTTTCTGGTGGTTCGGTGTTATTACACAAGTGTATGCTGTCACGCCTCCTGGTTACAAATTGGTTTCATAGATGTTTAGCCCTGCATAATTAATGCTTCATCATGCCTGTGTGTTTTATCCGGCTGCACTGTTTCATTAGTTAGTGCGGGAAATACAGTACATGAGGCTGATAATGAGTAGAGGAGAAATACTTCTCATCCTGGCTGGACTCTCTTTAACCCTCTTGGGTCAGTGGCATGTGGAATTGTCTTACAAATTGAATGCATGAATGCTACCCATAGTCATTTCCTATATTTAGGTACATATAGTGTATGTTCTTTTAGACTTCATTGACAAGACGCTTAGTGGGTTGACAAAAATAAGGCTTAGCTTTATGGTTAATAGCTGTAACCTTTTATACATATGCGATATAGGTATATTGTTAATATTTGTTTATTTTTACTTCACAGAAGTATGAGGATTATATTATTACAGGTAAATTAGAGCTCGTTCAGTACTGTCTGTTTAGGGTAAGCTTGTATGGCTTCAATCAAGTTTCACATTGAGGCCAGTGTTTCTGGTATTCTATAGCACGTGATATATAGTTTTTTTTTCAAATTAAATAGAAGGATAAATATCCCGTTGACCTTTAGAGAGATCTTAAATATCCAGGCATATTGTTCCACTTGGCCTAAGTTCTTACACTGAGCCTGGATCTATAGCAGGTAGGATCGTAAAGGTGGGCCGGTAGTCTTTTTTAGCTTAATTTAAAAAAGAAATAAACATGGCAATGTTGCATAAAATAGAGCAAATACAGCTATTGCAGAACAGCAAATAAGCGTTTTTATCTGTTCTGTTTTTGATTCGCTATATCATACAGTTATAGATATAGCCCCATGTATTATCTATTTGCAATGTTGGTTTATAATAACATAACATTTTTGTAAGATTCAGATTTCAAGACGTTCACTTTGTTTTCGAAATATTTTCTGCATATTATATGTATGTTAATTGACGCTTAAAAATGTCTTGTCGCGGTTGGCCATATTTTACTATTTCAATGGTCGGTGTGGTGGTCTTCACGTTGTGAGCACTAGGTGGCGGCATTGAGTCATGTTACACGTTTCATCGTTGCAGTGTTGCTTGTAAACTGAAACATCGTGGCAAAGGGAAACGGTTGACCCATGATGATGTATGGCTACGAAAACACAGTTTTATGACGTTTACAGAACATGGTCAAGGCTGTTGTTTATTTCCTATTTATTTGTTTTTGCTAGAATAACATTTGTTAATCAATAACTACAATAATCCAACAATTTAAAAAGCAAAACATTTATTTTTAAATATTATTTTAATAATAATAATATATATTTTTTTACAACTATAAATGGATATATGTAGGGTGGCATGGCATGGCTATGTAAAAGCTTTTCATGTTGTAAAATAAGTACAGGTTGTTAGTTGATTTTCGCTGCCCTGGGCAATATTATAGTTGTTCTAGTCACTAGTCTTGCTGTTTTTGTTCTTATTTTGTTGTTATTGACACAAGAGAACTATTTTCCAGTTGAAGGCACGATGTGGGCCATCTGCCATTGTGTCAAAACCCTTGTGCTTAAGGTGGGCCACAGAGACACTGAAACAGCAGAGACCATTGTCTCATCAAGCACATCTTGTAACAGGGCTGAGCTTTAACATACTAAATGCAACACAATGCACATACAGTACATATGTTGTGACACTATATTACCATCCCTCCTGTTTGTTAAACACACACCGTTGTTGCTCTGGGCACTCGGAAACCAGATGTGAAATTAACAGCCTACAGCTGTATCATAAAAAATGTGTTTTATGTTGATTATCTAAAGTTTCTGGTAAATATCTCTCTAATCTGTATGCTGTAAATGCCCTTTTTATCATAAAAAGAGTCTTCAATGCGGTGTTCATTTTGATTTCGGTTATGTGTATTTTATCATTATTTCAGTTAAATGACGTCTTTAAAGCCAGACTTTTATGTTATAGTTTATAGGAGGTTTGATTACATGACTAGTATCATTTTTTAAGTTACTATTTTATTCAGTAGAAATCTATTAACATCACTATAAATCGGGTCTCGGTGCCTTCCTAAGAATAAATACACAATTACTTCTAGGTTAATTTATTTTTTCAATGTCTTTTATAAGGAAATAACCACATTTAAAACATTTTGCGTTTAAAATATTAAAAAGTAATTAATGAGATTTCACTCATAGTTACTGGTATGCTCAAGCATGTCATTCAGTAGTGGAAGACCGCGATACACAATGAGCATATTGTGTTAAAAGAGAAAGATTTCCAATTGATCAGACACAATGGAAGAAGACTTGATCTCCGCTTTTGCAATTTCCTCTCCTTCGTTAGAGGTGCCAAACACAGTACGAATAAATTTGCTGCCAAATTAATTACCTTTTCCTCAACTTTAGACAATAATACCAGGAGCTGTCTGTCGGAACACATCTCTAATTATTTTATTAATGTTTGATTCACAGTTCAGGTACAGCGGTTTCACATTTTTTATTAACTTTATTATACTTTGAAGTGAATGTGTTTTATTATATTCTATATTAGATGATTTTGAATTGAATTACCCAAGTGCCAAAATCAAATCAACAGATTTTTGTTTTCATCTCACAGATATTGATAAAAATTTAACAAATCTATTGTGTAATTGAAGCCACCGAGTTTTATTAATGAGGTTTTTCAAGCTTTTCACAACTTGTCCTCTAACCCTCAAATGTTGAGATAAATGAATAGAATTAAGTCACACAGCTAAACTGCTAAGGTGCTTTTAAGTTCTCCATCACTTATGTGAAGGGAACATAATTTTAGGTTTAGCCTAAATTTTTGTTAAGTTGATGTACGGTATTTGTAAAACACATGAAGTTTCTTGATCTGTTCTGTACAATATGTAAAAAATAGAATTGCTGAAACAAATTGTTTCTTTATTCTGGTATATGAGACAATATGCATCATTTAGATTTAACACTAGTTATATAACGTTTGTTAAATTTAATATATAATTTACCATTTTCACTATTGAACTGAGCAGTCGCAGTAGTACATGCGTATCCTGGCAGGTTGTGATCCGGACACGCTTTATCTTTGTCCTTGAATACAATATGAAAGACTTGTAGTAGGAAACCCAATGTCACACAGTAGCATGCGTGCTGCAGGCATGAAAAACTTTATTTAGACCTGCTTCTGTGGCAAGGGTATCAGGCTTGGGGGTCTGGAGCTGTATCAAGCCATCAGAGCTGCCTTATCCGGCCTCCTGCAAGGCAATGCTTGCCTTCCCGTCTGGCTCCTGCTTAGATCCTGTCTCAAGGAAATAGGCACCAGACCGGCCACTGCTCTCTAAGACCTGCCGTGAACAGGCGGCATTATGCAGTATTTTAACGCAGATTTAGGGGAGTCTGCTTAAATAGTTCAAATATAACGGAAACGCCTGCATATACTGATCTTGGGAAACGTATTTTGTAAGTGCACATACACACAGTTCTCCTGAAAAGCATTTAATTGAAATCAATTTAAATTCAGTTTCTTCTGTGTAACACAAAAAAAGATATTTTGAGAAATGTGTCAGTGGCTTTGTGTCCATAATGGATGTCAATTGGATCTAATGTTATTTGTTTACCAACATTCTTTAAAATAACATCTTTTGTGTTCTGCAGAAGAAAAGTCCTACTAGTTTGGCGTAATGTTGCATTAGTTGCAATTTATCGAACCATCTGAAAACAACTTCAACTGTCCTTCAAAAGTAAACAAATAAAACACTTTTCCAAGTCATCTTTTTAATAAATTTTGAAGAAATTAATGGTACCTTAAGTGGATTCAAGTCCCAGTAAAACAATATATTTGAGAGACCAAAACAACATATTAAAATTGAGTGCATATAAATATATCTAAAATTAATTTGAAAGGTCAGCTTGTCCTATGAACTTCTGTATATCTAGTATAGAGTACAGTACACTGTGTACATGCATGTTACATAGTCTGTATATGACAGATATAAGACAAAGCCGCCCAGAAAGCTGTATGAAATAAAGACCTTGTTTCGGGCTCATATCGCTTATCAGGCCTATGTGTGCCATGACCCCAGCACTTAACTGGTTAAAGGGTGTCCGCAATCCATCTTCAGGACCCCCTGCATATTAACATTGATCTGTTGGAAATGAAGAACAGACGTGTGTTATCGTTTACAGTGGGAAAATATTTCTTTTCGTGATAGATCTGAAGAGCAACATTTCTGACAAATGGCCTTTCTAATGTGTTTTGTTTTCAGTCAATAACGCGGCTCTTCACCGGATTATGGATCAATAGAGGCAAACGCTCTGTGTGGTAAGACTTAAAATTGCTATTTTTTCGTTTTCATCTTTTGTTTTGATCTAACAATGGTTCTTTTCTGGCCCTTTGTAAAACTTTGGCACCGGTACTTTTCTGCTTGTTTTAACACCCCTCTGCGTTTCTGACTGGAATATTTAGTGGTGGGTCGCCCGTATGGGGGGCTGGGGGAAGAGTTTTTAACAGTGAATATACATTTTTAGGACGGTTTCCAGAGCTTTTGGGTGTCTCTCATGTGTGAGACTGCTCAGTGGAGAGTAGACTCCCCTCGGTAGAAACATCTGTTGTAGAAGAGCCTGTCACATTTCCTTTTGTAGGCTCTGTCTCTTCCTCAGACTGAGCCTGTCATCAAGTTTGATCATTTGCGCGGCTCACAGAATATTGTAGCAGAATTGGGCATGCGTTCATGCAGTTGAGTAACTCTGCGTATACGCTCTTTCTCCTTTGGATTTTAGAGGAGCGATGTTGTTTTTGTCACCGAGACGAAATAAGAGTGAGATGTAATGAAAATATATATTTTTTTCTGAAGCCACACGTCTGAATGTTAAATTGTGTCTTAAATGCATTTTGCATATGTTTTAAAGGGATAGTTCACTCAAAAATTAAAATTCTGTCATGAATTACTCACTCTCTTGTTGTTCCAAATCACCATAAATTTATTTGTTTGATTGATTGAGTACAGAGAAAGATTATTGGACGAATGTTTGTAATCAAACAGTTCTTGGACCCCATTGCTTACCCTAGTAGGAAAAATGGTAGTTAAAAATGACCCAGAACTGTTTGCTGTATACAGCCATCAAAATATTTTCTTTTGTGTTCAACAGAACAAAACAATTGTAAAGTAATTTTTCCTTCAACAATAATCAAAGGGATCCAAGAACCGTTTGATTAAAAGCATTCTTCCAAATATCTTTCTCCGTGTTCATCAGAACAAAGACATGTATACAGATTTGGAACGACTCGAAGGCGAGTAAATGAAGACAGAATTTAGATTGTTGGGCGAACTATCCTATTAACATCAATTTATTTTGTGCTCCTAAAGCGGTGATTTTTAAACTGTGGTCTAGGTTGTTCATAAGTTTAATGGCTTAACTAAGAAAAAGTAAATAAATAAAATCATTATAATTTTACAGAAAGCATCAATGTTGCTTGACAATTGAACAATTGATTCAGTTTTCATTCATTTATGATTTTGATTCTGTAGTTTCAGTTAAATGATCAGTGTCTTGAGATAATATTACACTAAATACATTTTTGTTTTAATGTTATATTGGTTTGCCACCTGAAATAGCTTGAGAGGCCCTAACTTGTTAATCGCAATAATTCTTTTCAATAATTTGAATTATTGATACAAATTATTAACTAAAAAACAATTTACCAAATTTTGGAATTTTTATATTAAGGCTTGAAAGTGATAGATGAGATGAACTTTACCAATTTACAGGTACAGCCAGTCTCATTCAGTTGCCCTTATCTCAAACTTTTCATAGATGATATATCCATGTCTAAAATGGCCCGAGGGTGGCTCGTCTCTCAGGCAACACAGGAAATGTTTTTTAGAGCAGTAGCAAAACAATGCTACAAGGCTTCTCACCTCCTTGTGTCTTTGGGTCAACTGCCATTTATCTTGTGTCAGAGAGCACCTTGTGATTCTTCATCTTATCTTGACATAAGAGCCACTTTAAATCATACCTTGACCTGATTCTTATGCCACAAGAATACATATTGCCAGACATGCATGTAAAGAAAACAACATACATTTCAATTCTAATTCATCACAATATCTCAAACGTGGCTTTATTATGAATCAACTGTTCGGCTGTTTCAGACCATTCATTCATGTTCATTTGGTTCAAACAGAGTTATCGAAAAAGATTTTGAACTGCTTGTTGAGTCGTGTTATATCTCTAATGAGCCTTTTTAATTCTGCGTTTTAGCTCAAACAAGCATCAGATTTCTATTGAGAACGTGTTTGAAATTCAATAAGACATTGACAAGGGTTTCACTGGTACAAGTATTATTGACGCTTTAACAGTGACTTTATTGATCACTCATGGTCATCTCTGTACAGTTTGGGTTGGCATAATTGGATTAGATTTTTTACTCCTTTGTTTATTATCGCTGTAAACGTGGCTCACTGTCAAGCGTTAATACGGCAAAGAAAAGCAAAAGTGCACTGCTAAATATAGTGGCCACAATTAGATTAGCTCAGCCAAACCTTTGCACTTGGATGCACAGATGAATACCATGTTCACCTGCCTTCTGTAAAGATAGTCTTCCTTATGAAAACACAGGTTATTTCAGGACGAAAACACGCTCGGCTTCAGAGGAAGGGTTGTGCCACTCTTGCCTGTCACCATATTGCTCATCTTGCACAGCGAGTTGAATTCCAGCTCTGGTCTCGCCGTCTCTTGCCAGTGTGTGTGTGTGTTTTGTTCAGAGACTGTGTTCCATTCTTCTAACTTTGTTCCATTGACTGAGTAGCCCCGAGTGAGCTATGAGAGACGCTGGCTTTCTGTGCCAAAGGTACGCTAGCATTACTGTCTGAAGAAAATAAAGCTTGCTGTTTCGCTTTGCTGCCACCAGATGCAATTCGCAGCATGAAATACAGGCGGTAGACTCTGGGCTCTGCGCTTTGTGCAAAAAAATCGCAGGGTGCTTTCTGCTCAAAGCCCAGCGTTTTCGCTTGCAAATTATACATTTGTATCATTTTCTTGTTTTGTATTTTTCTTTCACTCCTTGGAAAGACAAGAAAATGACTTCCACAGTGATACAGCAATACATTTTTGTATGAAAGTGAGGGTTCTAAAATGCTTACATCAAGGCATTAGCTTTTTCCTGATTTCAGCCTAACTTTGTAACCCCATAATTAAAGATGTAATGAGTCTTGTCATCCAAATATAGTATTTACTAATCAAATGTTAGCTGCATTAGTGTTTGGGCTGTTTTCAAGTTTGCATTGTTGATGCAGATTGACACACAATAATAAAAGGTGATTACGAGTCTCTTATCTATCACAGACAATCCTTTGACACACAGTTGTTTTCCAATGGCCAATGACCAGATCACCTTTTCAGGCTCCCGCTGTTACACACCTGTGCTATAAAACTCAGAAATGTTTGACTGAGGTTCTCCCTTCCCCAAAAGCAGTCGTAGCTAAGAGGACAGTTAAATGTGTTTGTCCAGCAAGCTGTTTTATGAGCCATGGATTCAATTTTGTTTTATTGACATTAACCTTTACATTTAATTATTATTTTGTTTGCAGTTTTTGTGTAAAGGTATATTAAAAAACAAAAAAACATTTTGTATTCTTTTTATATATTCGTTTTAACCCTGAAAACTATTTAATGTGAATAAATCCGCAGACAAGCTGAGATCTATGAAAATAATTCATGATCGTAGTGGCTCGAAAGTAATAAAAATGTGAATGCATCGGTGTAATATTAAACTTCATATTTGCGTTTTTGTTGTCGTCTTCTGAGCTTCTTCAAGGTGAAAAGGCAGATCGGCTTTTCCATGCCTCTGATTTAACAGTGAAGCCCATGTTATTTTCATATTGATTAATTATCTTCCCCTCTGATGTTCCAGCAATGAACTGGCCCCTTCTTTATCTCTCCGATACATTTTATCTGCCTCCACCATTCATGTACACATTTATTGAACGCAGAGACCTCGGGATTCATCTTTTGGCCACCATAGAAGCATAACTAATGGCGACATTAGAGTGGTTTTGTGAACGAGGCGACCGGATGCAGGTTAACCAAGCAAGAAATAATCTAGAATTTTATATCCTGCATGAATGAGCATAGGATATGCCAGGAATAAATTCATCCCCCAAAATAATTTGGGAGGGCGCTTCTTGAATGGGACGGTTTTTAGGGAGTCGGATTGTTGGCGCTGATATGAAAGGAACAGACTCTACACATGTGTGGCATTTGTGAGCAGATAATCGCTGTCAGTTTAATGTTCCATCGAGGTCAAATGATCTATTTTGTATCTGACCGCACGTCTAGACAGCTGCCGTTTAGAGCTTCACCGTTCTTTGTGTGCATTGAAGGCCCGTTTCACTTCTCCTGCCCAAACAAGGAATTTTTTGAAGGGTTGACATTGCCACACAAGCTGTCCGTGGAATCCCCTTTAATTAAAGTGACATTTGAAGCTTTTCTCGGCCACTAATAAACCTGGAAACCCATTAAGATCTTCCTAATTACTCGGTTTGGGAGGAAGGAGAAACACATGGGCAGCCAGCACAGGGGTTAGCCTGCTGGCATTTGGCCCCAGAAGCTTAGTGGCACACAAAAGAAAACTGTCCCCTCGCTTACCCATCCCTCCCAGCTGAGCTCCGCTCCCCCTCGTGTTTTTGCTAGCGATGAATGGAACTATATGAAATGTCAGTCTTGGAGCGTCCATTCATAGAGTTGGGGGAATGTGTGAATGAAGCCTCTTAATTAGAGAGTGGCCTTACCAAGTCACCTGACTCATCATTAAGATGGCATTAAGCTAGCCCTCTGTTTTAATACGGCCCCGGGAGGGAGAGTAGGACATGAAGGTCCTCGAATGGGGAGGAAATGAATGAATAGCATGAAAAAATCTGTAAATGATATTATATATGATCTATATTTTACTCCATTTGCGCGTGTTTTTCACAGATCAAAGAGTAGGTTCAGTCGGTTGAGGCAGCAAAAACAAAACGCACGTTCCGCAGAAACAAACAGACGACGAGGAAATTCTCTTATTGTCATTTCTCTGTGTGAAGCCCAAGTCTAAACACCCTCTGGTGTTTTCTCCCCGAAGCTGGAACAGGCTGATGTGTGTTTAGTGCATGTCCTCGACGGCAGATTAATGACATTAACGAAGTTTCCATTAGGCCAGCGATGGGGGGAGACAGGGGCGTCCATGCGGAAAGCCACATGACTGAAGCACTGATAAGAGAAAATGAAACACATCTCCGTGGGCCAAGAGGGGCCAGGAAATGCCACTCCAAATTAGCCGCCGGCCCGGTTTGTTGTTACTTCATTAGCCCAACAGCCTTGGGAAAAATAAAGAGGGAGGTTACGACCTCTCCTGTGTCCAAATGGGAGGCCCAAAAGAGAGCCTATCCAAAGTTTGCCGCTCTCGCTCTCGCTCCCTATCTAAAGACAGGTGGCTGGGAGGGATGTTCCTGGCACCAAACCAGAAATGACAAAAACCTCACTAGATAACAATTTATTTAGCGCGCAAACACAGGCCTGGGGATAGCCATCAGGTAGCTCGCCACTCAGCGCCAACGTGGACCAAGAAAGCCATCGGTGCGGAGCCGAACGGCTTCTTTTGTGTCCTGTTTTAGCATGCGTAGGATATATTTTTTTAAGGCTCAAGTTCCACAACTAAGCTTCTCGTGCAGAAAAAAGCACTAGCGCCGACTAAAACCCACACAACCTTAGCCTTGAGTTGTGATCGGGTTTCTGTGTTTTTGGGTCTGCATTAGCTTAGCATATTTGTGGAAAACAAACCCCCTGGAGGCATAGTGCGGCCCTTGTTGTTGGTAATGCGAGTGCGATAGCGGCTCCTCATTTAGCCGTTGGTGACTTTATTAAAGTGTATAGTTTCAGACCCCTGGTGCCTGAGCTATTGTATTCTCACCCTTCTATAGCAGGGTTAAGTCCTCCATAGCCCGTGAATACACAAAACACCTCTCAGCCACATTCACTGTTTCCTAATGCATTCAGCTCTCATCGAAGGGGAAGTGATTGTTGCTCTCGTTCATCCTGACATTAATGGAAGGCTTAATATTTGTCTGACTTTTTGTGCCTTTTGTTTGCGTATCAAAATATTGTCCCAATGTTGATTGACATCGAGGCCAATTATGCTCTCAATTTCTTGAGCGTTACATTAATTTAGTGCCAAATTAATGTGATTTAAAAATGAACACCATTTATTAAGCCACCTGACCTGCACACAAGATTTGTTTGCTCTCCATGGTCAACATTACTGACCAAACTACACTGAATGTACCAAGAGAAGACAATAAAGAAAAACATTATATTTATATCATATTTAGCTTTATACAAAGCGACTTGCATTGCTTTCAGGGTATACATTTGATCAATTTATGCGCTCTGCCACAACCATAAGGCTATACGATATTATTATTCTATATATTTTCTATACGTTATTAAAATCAGCCCTTAAATCGGTTTGTTTAAACAAAGGTGCACATCCACACTCAGATATACATTCTCATCTGTTCCGTGAACAGATGTGGTTGTCTGCTGGATTAGCTGTAGTTTATACTATGTTCACAGAGTTTTGCTTTGCCAAGTACCCAGTGGAGGGGAAGACACACGGCGGTCTGTATGATCTTAGGTGCTAAGTGAGCATGTAATATTCACCTCTGGGCTGAAATGCAATCAGTGGCCAGCAGTCGAGAAATTACAGCGATGAGCATGGCAATAAAGGACAGCTCTGAAACGCTTGACTGTGTGGCGCTTGCTTATCTCATATACTTCTACATAGATATAATGTGATAGTGGTTGCTTCTGATTTAAAGATAATTATTAACCTGCACAGGTATATGGTAAATTATGCTTATTTAAAAAATATGATTTATATTTTTGATATTGGATGTTGGCATCAGTTTTATCAAGTTCTGTTTACTTATTTGCATTGTTTTATGTTAATGTCACAAAAACAAGGAGTGACTTGTGAGCGTATGTTTGAAATGTGAAAGTCTTGTTTTGTTTTAGGCTCTAATGTGAACGCTGTCACCAGCTAAGCACATTGTCATTATATTTGCATTAATGCATAAACAAAGATATGCTGAGCTTTGTGTTCACTGTTGACTCTCACTGTTATGAATGTGTATTAAAATGCAAGACATTTAAAAAAAATGAATATAGTAATGAGTAACGGGAAATAGCCTTACGTGTTTGGTGGAAAGCATGCGCAGGTTATTGAAATACTGAGGACGTTACTGTTATCATTTCAGAATAGGTTTTAGAATAGACTGCGTTTGAAGTTTCATTATGTTTCTGTCTTCATCACTGTGGTATTATAGTTCTTATTAATATAGGAGATTAAATAGTACACGACTGCAGATTTATTTGTCATTTCCCGGCATCATTTCTTAATGGTTTCCTCATTATAATAAACCTTAGAAATAAATCATATCTAACCTAAAGTTACAGTGCCTTCAACAGATTTCTGTCGGGAGTATTTCATATAGCTTTGTTTCCACAGTATAAATTAGTCATTTGGATGGCGCATTTGTCATCTGTTGGCAAAACCTACAACGGCATTTATTTTAGGAGACGACTCCTAATTGTCAAGGCCATTTCGGGTACCAGCGTTAGAATTAGTGCTGTTTTCTTTGAGTTTCATTAGCTCCCACCGGAGCCAAAAGCTCTTTAGTGGTGATGGCTATTGTTGGTGCCCCGGTTAGAGCTCCACTGAGCACGCAATAACATTTTATGTGCTTGAGACGAGAGTCGCTCTCTGAGTGTTCCTCGGGAGCCACTGGAGAGGTCATTTACACCAGCGCTCTCAAGATTCCAGTCTACCTGAGCATTTGGGTGAACAAAAGCAAAGAAAACAAGTTATTTTAATGATGTGATCCTCAGACAGAGTCTTGAGCTGCAGTCTTGGTTATGGGGGTGTGTGATGATATTGGAAAGGAAAGAATTGCTCAATTTAGTTTTATTTTGCAGCTGCTTCACATCTTTTTTCTATTGTTAGAAATGTATTGTTATTTTGAAACAGCTTTTTTGCAATTGCGATAGAACATGAAAAAATATTATTTATAATCTATCAATTTAATAATCATTTAGTAACAAGTTGTAGGCTTGTTTTATATTGGCTACTCAGTCAGATTTGACAGCTATATTGACCTACCCTGAATTGTTGTGTTCATTCAGTCTTACAGAAGCGGATTAAATACTGTTACTCTAATAGACAAAGTCAAGCCGCTTATTTTTGTAGTTTTCTAACCAAGTTTTGTATGAACATAACCAACTACACTACTCTACAAGCGCAGTGCTTCGTTGTGTGAACGCGGCCATTAAGATTTCATTCATTACATTTCTCAGTAAGTATGACTCATAATGAGTCATTCTGTCCTTTACAAGCCACTGCAGGTAAAAAACAAACAAACAGAAGCAACATCAAAACAGACATTGGGTTTTCCCAGCACTGTTTTATTTTCTCGTCTGGCCACTGTGTAAAAAGGTGGATTTGTTCGTTGACATAGTGTTTATCAAGGTGCTATAGTTACCAGACACAGGTAAAAAACAAACAAATAAAAAACAAATCACGCCCCCGGGGGCTGTGCAGACGTCCAGGTACCAGAGAAAATGGACCCTTCACATTCAAAGCCATGTGTTATTTACCTTTGTTTGTATAGTGTGTGACTGTTAAGCGGCTGAGAGTGGGAGTGTTTACAGGCTCCTCTGGCTGTGGAGTAAGTGTGGGATCAAGGTCATCTCTGAGCAACTCTAGAGTGATGGGCCATCAAAGAGGGCAGTGAAAGAGCTCTGACAGACACAAGAGCTTTTATTGACTTCAGTGGAGTTCCTCAGGTAACAGTGAGGGAGAGCAAAAATGGGACATTTTTATCTCTCCCTCTCTCTATGTACTCTGACCAACATGTCTCTCTTTCTAGCTCTCTCTGTAGTCTGTACTCTGACCAACATCACATACAAATGGGTACACGTGGGTCAGCTGTGGCCTAATGGTTAGAGCGTTGGGCTTGTGATCAGAAGGTTGCAGGTTCAAATCTCAGTGCCAGCAGGTCATGACTGAAGTGCCCTTGAGCAAGGCACCTTACCCCTGATTGCTCTGCAGTAATGTGTCACTGTATAAAAAAACTACTTGTAAGTCGCTTTGGATAAAAGCGTCTGCCAAATGAATAAATGTAAATGTAAATGTACAAATGTTTACGTGTGTTTGAATAGTTTGTATATAGCGAAATGCTCCTGTGAAATAAATGCAGAGGCCACTCTGGGTATTTTAGTTCCTAAATATTTAGAAGCTTTGGATATTTGCATTGAATATTGTTGGATTTCATATGAAGTATAAATCAATAAGTACACAAATTAAAAGTAAAGTTTGAAAAACTGTAGATTTAACAATTAAGGAGACCAGGCCAGATCCCTTTTAACCAGTGAAGTCAAGTTATTTTCTGTATAAGCACATCCCTAAAGCCTTACATATAATATTATATTGATTATTTCATACAATAGATAACACATTCAATTTATTCATTCACTTGTTGTACAAACTTTATTCAGACAATAAAAATGTAAACGGTCTAATATAGAAGTTACGTTTTCGAATCGAAGGTCAAATATTGTAATACTTATATAATTTAACAAGCAACTCCCGGACAAAAATGACTCCCGGAAAAGCCCGGACACTGATGTTTATAATACTTGTGAAAGATGAATATCAAAATATATTAAATAAATAAAATGTTAAAAAAATTATAATAATAATTGAGAAAGTTAAATAAAAATATTTTGAATTTTTTTTAAAGTTACATGTATCTAAAGATCTTATTCAGTCTGGTCTTCAGTAGTGTGTTGTAGCACAGATCTGGCGTGGTGCGGGTGAGACTCGGTGGTCGGATTTGAGCGGCAGTGACAGATGCCGTATGGTCGCTAGTATTCCCAGTAGAAACAGACCCCTAGGGTCTGCTGACATCTGACAGTACATCAGGGATCAGCAGTGACACTCTCCTCCTCTTATGCCATCGTATACAGTATGTCAGTGATCACATTTACAGCGCCGGCCCTTGCTAACACGCACTCTGAGGTGATGTCATCTGTCTAATCATGTGTTCGCTTCTTCACCGCTAAGTGCACATTGAAAATATATTTCTGGAAATCTGTAATGTTTCGATCGTTGTGATGGTCTTGCCCGGTTGGATTTTAAATGTTTAGTGCTGTTTTTAAGCATTAAGGCATTTATTATTGAAGTTAGGGCAGTTTGGGAAATTGCAGTCGAGAAATGTAGACATTAATTTGTGTTATGAATTTTTTTTTATTTAGGCATTAATATAATAGATTCTAATAAATATAAATGGTTTGAAGTGTTTAAGGAACTGCATTGCCTATGTTTGGCCAGCTGAGGACATGCTTTCACTAAACTGGGCAGAAACGGTGACCAGAGACAGTCTGCGTCTGTGCTCCTCAAACACAGAAGCTCCCTTTAAGCCCTCCTCCTCATTGCATTTTTCCTTTTTTGTGGTCAATGATTCTTTCTGCACATTGAAGTACCAAATCATCAAATGCTTTGAATTAGATTTGTTAGAAAAATTCCTTTATTTGCTGCCAATATACTTTTTTGTTTGCTTAAACATACAAAACATATATTTTTTAATTTCTTGTTTAGTTTCTTGTTCTTGAGTCGTGGCCACAGGGCTGAGGTAGAGGACCTCCATACAGAATAGAGAATTGAAGACAATTTTCCTGCTGAAAGGTGGTCTACCTGTGCAGGCCGGGCTAGGGGCAGCTGCATGTCATTTTTGTCCCAGCCTGCCAGGGTCTGTCAATTAAGGGAACACAGGGCAATCTGTGGCCACTGAAAGAGATCCCCTCACCCTGCTTGCTGGCAGAGAGACGAGCCTTTGTTCACCGGCATGTCTCACATACTTTCTGAGGCCAGATAAGCTCGGGCTCCATGAAACCCGGCTTTATATTTGGCCACTGTAATGTCCCCGCGAGGGCACAGCGTAGTTAAAAAAGCACAGGCAGTGAAAAGGTAATATTCCCCTCCTCATTACGGGGTCGGCAATAAAAGCCACAGGTTAGGTGGTCCCAAAGTCTGGCTTGGAATATTTGCTGAATGATGCACCCCCCACCTCCTCCCCGTGGTGGTGTAGAAATAAGCTGGGAAGCTAGAGGGCGGCTTGGTTGTTTCCTGAAATCGGATTAGCAGCTACTCTACACTTAGATCTGCAGGGAAAGGGGTTTTATTTGAGCTCGGCTCAAGACCACCCATCAGGTAAACAGGTACATTAACGTGGGCCTAAGGAGAGAGAGCAGAAAAGTGAAAGATGTGGTCAATCATTGGGAGCGGCCTCCTTTGAGGATAATGCCTCTTTTTCCTGTTGATTTTCACAGAATGTTTTAATCCAGAGGAAAAACAATATGATTGTCATTATTGTAAGCGGTATATGCAATATAACATATAATTTATAACCTAACACATAACATAATCATTATTATTATAAATTATATACTTTGTATTTATATTATATTATATTATATTATATTATATTATATTATATTATATTATATTATACTATACTATACTATACTATACTATACTATACTATACTATATTATATTATATTATATTATATTATATTATAATGTACTTTTTTCCTTTGCGGTTATTTTGGTCATTTCTATGCAATACACACCCAGGTCCCTCATGCGCCATGATATCTAAAGCCTGCCATGTCATAGCACCACCAAAGCATCCTGAGGAAATCCCTGAGTGCTCCTGAAAATGAGTTTTTGGCAAGTTGCTTGAAGACATGCTCTTCCCTGCAAGCCACCCAGGCTTTGTTAGCATTGCTGGCCTGAGCCCGGAGCCTTCAAGACACCTATTATGCCTGACTCAGTGGGGCAGAAAGCGCAAGAGCCTTTTCTGCAGTCATGTGGCCACAGTGGCATTATACACAGCTGAGTATTAGATATTTTGTGAGTCATATAAACAGTGCAGAGGCTGCCTGGAGAAGTTTTGATAATTGGGAGTTATATAAGTGGCCAAATCCTCAGCGGAGGCTTGGAGGAGTTTTCCCCCCTTTTCTTTTCTCCTATTATGTATTTTTGAAAAGCCAAGACTGCCTCACAGCGGAGGTGACAAATCCTTTGACATAAACTGTTGTGTAAAGGTTAGGGGAGAAGTAAAGTCTTCAGGAAGAACACTGCTAATTGCCTCGTCCGATTAAGTTTTTTTTGTGCTGTGTGTTTTACAAATGAAATCAGTGTTTGTGTTCACTGTTGACCGTTGTTCAGTACTTAATGCTATTGTATCCACGCTGAACGCTTCACTCACTGATGTTGTTGTCAGCATCCACAGACGAGGTACATGCCGGTTGGGTGCCGGTTGGGAGAATGGAGATTTTATTAATCAGTGATGGGCAAACTGCAGCACGGTCAGCTGTCAGGAGGGTGGGATCGGGCTGGGGGCTTCCTACAGGATGTAGACAGAACGGCTCTAATTTTCAGCCTACTGTTGTTACAATGTGGCACTTTTTTGTGTTTGAAATGCGGGGATGTGCTGTCCCTGCATTGTTTGGTAATGCATAAACTGTTTGCAAAACTGTGCCCCAACGATGTTTCATAATGATAAGAAAAGAACAAACCTGTAATTTAGAGAAGGCATTAGTGTTTTCATAATGTGTTATTGGACAAGGAAGCATTTGGTAATAAGGTTTATAAGAAGGTTTTACATGATTCAGAATATAAACGAGTTTAGTTTATTTGGATACTTGTCCTCACTCAAGCTACCTTAGAAAAAATACAGTACAGCAAGTCTTTTTTGTTGTAAAAGACAAACATCAATCTGTACTTTTAATGGTTTACATTTCATACAGCAAACCCCAAGTAAGGCATGCATAAATAAAACAAAACACAAAAGGCATAGTTCACGCCAGAATAAAAATGCTATCATCATTTATTCACCCTTATGTCGTTTGGATTATATATGATTCGTGTGGAATGCTAAATAATATATTTTGAGAAATGTCTAAGTGGTTCTGTGTCCAAACAGTGAAAATCAATGGGGGCCAATATTGTTTGGTCACCAACATGCTTCAAAATTTCTTCATTCTTGTTCTACAAAAAAAGTCACACAGGTTTGGATTGACTTGATACAGAAACTCATTAAAAAAGTCAGACTACTCTTTTTATATATCAACACCTTCCAAACAAAAGCAAACACACAACAAACAATAACAAAAAATATATATAACACAACACGGTCCAGTCATGTGAGAGACCGAAACATACAAAGCTTTAACGTTCACCCTCTTGTTGTCTTTCTTGCCCCTTTCCCTTATCCCCCTCCGGTAGCGGCCCCAATTATAAACAACATGAATATCCCCCAGTGCGGGTGCATCCTCCTGCCCTGTGCAGCTGGCCGGTGTGAAGCCCTGCTCTCGTGCTGTCTATCCCCCTGCCACCCCAGCTGTGAGAGAGCGGAGTGGCTGAAAAAGTACGACGGGCTGAGGCACTCAGGCATGACCCTGACCATGTCAGGCCATGTGTGCCGGGGGCACAGAACCGAACGCCTCCAGCGGCGTCTTCTACCGAGTTCACAAACAGGGATTTAGTTGCCAGCGGAAAGCTCTCCACCTTCATTCATGTACAGCCCTGAGAGATCTGCTCATTTCTCACACAGCTTTGCATCTGTAGCCTTCGGGATGTGAACAACAGAATTGTTGCGCTGTATCTGTCTAACCATTTCTCCGTTACGTATTTCAAAGAATCTGAAAAATTTGGTTTGCTTTCCTACATAGACGGACATTATTTATACTTTCCTTCTTTTTGTTAATTATATCGTGATTTTATTCATGTCATTCGTTTAGTTTTAGGATGATATTATTAATTTGGGCTTCTCTCTGTGGGAAGCTGGTGGTGTGGAATTCAGCTGCCAAGAAGGCCAGCCTGGGGCAGAGGCTACCGGTTAAGCATTTTCATGGTGAATTTGAAATCAGATTATAAATGTGTCCGCTCAATTGATTTAATGGATTTTAAGAGACTAGAATCCTATTAAAAGTAGCGCCGCCCCCCCAGGCCACTCCACCACCAGTATCGCAATAATCTAGCATGCAAATGAAATCCTACCTCGATATGCTTGTCTATTTAATGTACTCTTTCGCTGTTACCCCTTTATTTGTTTAGATGTAATATTCTTTCAAGTATGCAAAGCCACTGCGCAGTAATTGCTCAGAAAGACGAAGTGTGTTTTGGGGCACGGAGTGCCTGAGGACAGACCCTGATCATCACACAGGAGGTGCACGTCATATTCTGTCATTTCTCTTTCTCAGATCCACCCTCATTTCCCTTCCATTCGCTTCCATCTCTCAGTGGGGATTAGGAAGCGGCAGCCATTTAGGACTTTAATCCAAGCAAGTGCCACTGTTTGCTCTGTAACTGAGCTTATCCAGTTTTTTTCTCCCCCTCTCTCTTTTTGAGCTAATGAGAGCTTCCGTCGCCTTATTTTTCTGCATCCTGTTACTGTACGCCCTATTAAGAGCCAAAGGTACGCTGCCTTACGTACATCGCATACGTTAATCGGCTTTGGCTTTAATGATGACAGAGATTATACAGCGTATAGCGCTTTGACTTTCAGTTTCTGGGTGGTGTCCCAGAAAGGGCTGACCCACCTGAGCGGCAGACACCTTATACCGATCAGAAATTAAAGTTTTACTCGGCTGGAGGCGGAAAATCCCCAGGAACGGAGGAATAAGTGGCTGCACATTATCTCTCTCTTAGTGAAACGCCTGGTTTACGTGCAATTTATTTCTTCCTTATGGCTTGAAAATGATTTCTTGTGGGAGCGTTATCTGCATCACAAAGTGAGAAGATGTTCTTCATAAAAGAGCTCTTAGCTGTAGAAGCAGGTGGTGGTGTTTATTTATTCATTTGAACATCTCAGAACAGCAGTTAGAGGTGGCGAGTTAAACGAACGTGTTTTAAAATAAATTCTTAATTAATGTAATACGTTCCACGAGCGAGTTCGAGTGTAGACGTTGTCTTTCATTTTGGATAAAAAGAGGTTTTTATCGTGCCACGTTTCAATCAATGTTCTCTTCTAATTAGCCATCGGTAGATGGTGTCTGTTAAGCTATGACAAGTGTTTTGCCAATTAAGATATAAAAGACGTAGATGAGAGACAAAGAGCTTTAGATACATATCAGGTATTGAAAGTTTGATCACGGTTTTGGAATCACCAAAAACAGAACGCATGGAATATTTCCTGTTTCCCAGATATCAACATCCGGCCAAATAAAAATAAATAACCACCTATCAAACAAAGGTATGCTCGGGAGTGCGTACCTCATTTCAAGCACAATTAACTTGAAATGGAGTGCTGTTGGATCAATAGTCCCCAGTTGATCCAAGGGGGCTGTCACTATGCGGAAATGGCACACATATGGTAATACCCCAGCTTAACAACAACTTAGAGGATTTACTGTTGCCGTTTTCAGACCAACATGAATAACAAACAGTCGTCCACCCCCTGGGAGCCATTTTGTTTTATCCCAGCTTCAATTAATCTTTCTGGGGGAGGATACCATTTAGGATAAATAACGGGGGCGCTAAGGAGAATGTATTGAGGAGCTGAACAGTAAACTATGCTAATTATGAAAATGAAAACCTTTATTTATGTAAATGAAATGCGTTTCTTTTAAGCTACTGTGCATCCGACTAAGGGAGAGATTTTCCATTGTTATGCAGCAAGTAAATATTTGTTACCCAAATCTCTCCCTGGGATAGGGAGTTTATATTTCAGGTCCGATTATGATAATACAGAAGCATATTGCATTTTGCCGTTGAGTCACATTGCTTAGTTTTTAACTTTTCATCAGAAAGTTAACAGCGAGTAGTTAACAAACTTTTTAAACAGTCAAATATTTTGTGTTATTGGACATCTTGGCTATTTTTTTGGCTACGTGGATGAGAGTCTTTTCTAAAATGTAGGCAGTGTTGATGTAAAGTTTTTCATTGACCTTGTACCATAAAACAGTCATGGGGCAATTCACATTTCGCTTCTTTTGCGCACGCATATTCGTTATTTTAAATGTAGATGCGCGACAAGTGCCCTCAAATAGGGAGCGACGCGGTCGCGATGCGCATGCGGTGTGACGCTACCGTTTTTTTGGGTGTTTTGATGCCGCAACGAGATGAAAATATTTTAACTTTTGAAAGGTCATGTGACAATAACCCACCAATATAGACAAGTTCAGTGAAGGCACAGAGGATCACAGCATTAATTAAATTTAGTAGCAGAGTTATTGCAAGGTATTTTCAGTGATAATCATAATCATATATCCTTTGTTTATACCTCCTCGTCTCAATGGCTAGCGTGGCCTATGGTTGCCTAGCAACGCCATTTTTGTTAAAGATTTTGCTGCATCCACTCAACAAAATAATTTTTTATATATTTACGGTAGGAAATGGGCAAAATATCTTCATGGAACATTATGTTTACTTAATAGCCTAATGAATTTTGGCACAGAAGAACAATTAACAATTTCACCCATACAATGCATCTTTGGCCTTTGCACAAAACTACTTATGACTTTTTTTATTGAAAATTAAAAGTATTTTTTGTCTCAAAGAAGCAAGACAATGCAATGCTTGTACCATGTAGCCTTCAGATGCTGCTTATCTAGACCGAATTGTTCTCTTATGGGTCCCCTTTCCTGTCTCCAAGGCAGCTCACTAGGTTTTGGACCAGAGGCATTGCATAGCATAGACTGATTCTGCAAGTTCTGCGAGTTCTCGAGCACTGAGCGCTGCTGATGAGTGCAAATGCAGACAGGCATATAAAGAGGGAATGTCACCCTAGATGATGAGAGAGCCGAGGTCAATTCCAAATTGATTTCCTTCAAGTGCAGAATTGATGTATTCCATTTGATCATGAAACTTTGCCGTTGCAATTTACTAACCGTTCAGGAGCTTGTATTAGAATTGACTATGGTGTGTCAAACCACTTTCAAACCAGGTGTGGAATCGAACCACGCACCGTGTATGGTTTATCTGCCAATGGGCCAAACTATATTGTTATTTGTTTTATTCAGTTACTTTAACAACTTTAAACAAAAATAAATAACGACTGTAAGAACTTCTTCCAGGTTTATAGTAAATTATGAATCAGCGAAAGCACTGAATTTACGAATTTGGCAGATGCTTTCTTTCAAAACTGTGCATTCAAGCTATGGTCTATCCATTCTCTTCCGTTTCTTCTCTTCTTTATGTCCTGTTTCACATAAATGCATTACATTGTAGAATTAAAATGGGTTGTCACCGGTTATTCACTTAAAATTGCAGTGAAAATGGCGTTTTTCTGGTTAATTTGGGTTGAACACAGCGTCTCTTCTCTGATCTCTTGCTTCTTAGACCGATGCTGCTCGTACTGGGCGCGGGAAAGGAAATACACTACACCGAGGCAATTCCCTGTCCTCTTTCCCCGGGAGTACGTTAAACCAAATCTAAATTGCTACTATGATTTCCTCCGTAGCCCCTGATGGAAAGCGAGCGATGTTGGTAAAGAAATGAATAAATGGGAAGCGGTTCAGCTCAGGGGCCAGGTCTCTTAGACTTTGCCTTTCTCATGTAAATCAGAAGATCGGGACTGGGTTAGGAGGACAATTCCCAAGACGCCACTTGGGTGCATGCAACTTTCCCGTGCTTTGAGGACCCACAATGAGGAATTTATTTGCAGGATTCAGTTTTAATTTAAAAAGAGTCCCAGACTCAAGGGAGTGGGATTCAGCAGTCATGGTTTGTGTGTGTGCGCCCGTGTCTTCAAGACAACTGGGGCACTGCTGGATCCCTCCCACTATGCACCACGTTCAGTTTTTAAGGGAAGGGAGTTCATCAGGGTGAAGAAGTGCGTCGGTTTTGGTTATTATGTTTTTAAAAACCATCTCCTGCTCCCTGTGAAGCAAAAAATGAAAAAAATTCTCCAATAGAAGCAGTACCTTGAAATTGACAGCTGTTATCCCGCTCCAATGTGCAGCACCATCTGCTACTGATGCCAGACAACAAAAAGGGTTAATATTCTATGATGTTTTCTGTTGGCACTGCCTTCACAACCAGTCAAAGTGCCAGCAGATTGTATCATCCTATAGAATATAGTCTTCCATTACCTGGGTACTGGTTCACTCAGATGGTAAGACATGTTTGGGACTGTGCCAGAAACCCACAGGACAGTTTTGGTGATGTCAAACATTATATTATTGTCTTTGCTTATATTGCAGATGTACAGTAAGATTTCAGGGCAAAGCTGACACTGCACTGAGGCCACAGATGTACATCTATTAAAACAATGGGACATACGCTCTCTTTTCATAGCTTCCAGAGAGGATGCAGCCCGCTGACATTAATAGGCTTCCTGTGGCTAAATAAGCAGTGGTGAAATAACACTAAATGTCCCCAGATTGTTTGACAGACAGGGCCAGAGACTCCGAACAGCAGGTAGTTATTATGCAACGTCCTAGAGAGGGACAATTTTTGCGACCTCGAGTCCGCATCAAACCCATTACAATGCAAAAAATCACTTATGAAGAACCAGTCAGAGCAAATTAATTTATAATCTTTCATGCCATCCGAGTCATTACTTTTGGCGACGATGTAACCAATATCACGAGGAACTCGAAGACGGAGTGCATCAAACTTTTTTGCAGATAATAACACATATGGACACTCATTTGCCTAAAGGTTTAATGTTGACAAAAAGCTAACAAATATGTCCATAAATATGTGGTTTAGCTGGAAGACAGGCTTTTTTTAACGAGTCGCTCATTTAGCATTCTGGGAGACCATTCGCAAAATGGTCCAACATAGAAAGCGAACAGCGGGGGGTAAATTGGAGCTCAGAGATGAATTATCATATAATCAAAATTCCAGACTGCACCAAAAACAAAATACACAACATTGAGCAAATCACATCACTGTTTCACTGCTTTCTATTCCTCACTTTTCGATTATACGTTTTTTTTCTCCAGTTTGCTTTATTTATTTACATATAAAATGTGAGTGATTTACACTCAGAATTGCTATTGATAATGAAGCCTGCAGTGTCACAGTTTTAAAAGTACAGGAGCAATCAGAAGACTTATACTCTTATTAGATCATGCAAAGACTGCTTTGTTTTATGATGCTTTTGTTACAACCACCCCAAATGTATAAATGATAACCAATGCATGCAGATCTAGCTTTAAAGAAGAACGAGAAATCAAATTGAATTTAATGGATAGACATGTTACATCACACATAGAAAAGAATACTGATTTGACATCCTACTCATATCATCACTTGTAACATGTTTTAGCAATATGTTTAAATAGCTGTACTCAATACATCCCGAGTAAATTGAAAGGATGATTTGGTGTCCATTTAATTAATTGAGAAATCCCACAAATTAATTAAGAGAATGTAATTAGAAATTTGCAATTAATCCTTTCTTGGATTAACTTCCCATGCCGGCCAACTGTGTTTACAAATGAGAAGCCATGTCCCATAAGAAAAGAACAGGTTAAAGTATATAAAAGATGTTTCCAATAACCCTTAATATGGTTTTACCTGATCACTAAACATGAATGTTTCTGCAGAGAGTTTAGAATTTGGAGTGTAAAATGTGGATTAAGTACTTCAATTTTCATTGCTTCAGTTTCTGTTTTGGTGATTAAAGAAAACAGCGGGGCTCAGGCCACATGGTGAGATGAGACTTGTGCAATGGTCAATAATCTATTACCGCACACTGGCCTCCACAGAGTGACAAATGCCCATCACTGAAATAGAACTGCAAAGGTCAATGTTGGTCTGCTGACCTCAGCCCCAACAACAAAGACTGGAGTGGTTTTACACTTGCTGTCACTGTCTCCAGGGGCAAATACAGCCACAGACACAAACAAAAGAGCTCGGCGTTTGCAGGCTGACGGTTGATGGAAAATCTGTACATGAGTAACTCATAAAAACACATATGGGCACGTATGTTGAATTGATATTGATAATTAGTAATGGTTTTAGGTTTGGGTTCTGTTTCGCTGTTTTTAAATGTTAAGTTACATAATTGTGTCTCTTTATTATGTATTAACATTTAAAAAGAAAGCATAACTAACCAAATAATTAAATATCTAAACAGAAGTGATGTTGGATGCATCTTAAAGCCGCTTTGCTTGTTTGCTGGGAAAGTGTTGTCTTATAAGAGGCTGTAGTTGATTCTTGCTGAAGGGAAATCTTTAGAGCTCAGTAACAGATAGAAGAACATCAGTTCAAAGCTTTTATTCTAGTCAATGTATGCCACTAATTTAGATTCACAGCCACCCAAGCGTCACCCATCGCCTCATCTTTCCTCTTAAACCCACCTGCCCTCCAGTGCTGTTCGATACACTGCTTAGAACATCAAAATATTTGCCAGACACCGTTTGTTGCTTGTCCAACAAATCAACATTGTTGTCAGGTGGAAGCATCCATTTTGATTTTTGTTCAGAGTTTAATCTCAGAAAGTATCTAAAGTTGTATTGTTTTTTGCCTTATTTTTAAAACTCGAGCAATAAAAGGTTGAGGAAGCAAACTGTATTTGTGAGCGCTTAAAAACTGTCAAAACATTTTAACGTGTGCAAATATATTTTATTGTTCTGCCCCACATTTTACAAAAACATCCCACACCATTAAAGCAAATAAAAAATTAGTCTGAATAAATTATTACTCATTAGCTCTCTCAACCGTTTATTTAAACGTCAACACACTTTTTGTGTGTTAAGTATTTTCACAGTCTATATTCACCTTTGTAACTACACACTTGAAAATAAGGGTGCTTAAAAGGTTCTTCACAGTGATGTCATTGAAGAACCATTTTTGGTTCCACAAAGAACCGTTCATTTAAAGGTCTTTTAAAGAACCATCTTTTTATAATCTGAAGATAATTTTTTACCACAAAGAACCTTTTGTGAAACAGGAAGGTTCTTTGGATGTTAAATGGCATCGGGAAGCATCTTTATTTCTAAAAGTGTATTGTTACTGTTTTATAATTTTTTTGCTATTAAAAAAAGAGAGAAAGAAACGTGTTTGTTGTGTTGCCAAAAATATTTCACTTTGTGGCAAGTTTTTAGTAAAGGTCTGCTGGTTAGGTTAAAGGAACAGTTGAATGAAAATTCTGTCATCATTTACTCACCCTCGAGGTGTTCCAAATCTTTATCAATTTCTTTTTTGTGATGAACACTGTTGAATGCTTGTAACCAAACAGGGCTTGGAAAATTTGCAACGCAAAGGAAGATATTTTGAGGAATGTAGGAAAGCAAACAGTTCTGGGGCACTAATACCATTGTAGTTTTTCCTACTGTGTCTGCTTACAAGCATTTCTTCCAGTTACTTTCTCTGTGTGCATCGGAACAAAGAAATGAATACAGATTTGTAACAACTTGAGGGTGAATAAATGACAGAATTGTTATTTTTGGGTGAACTGTCCCTTCAATGTCCAAACAGGTATAAAAGGGTTTTATGAAGTCACAGAGAACCAGGACCTGAATATAGTTAAATAAATTTTCATGAATATTAATCAACTTGTTTTCTTGTCCCATACCATGACTGACAGAATAAGGTCTTGCATTCTAAGGTCGAGTTGAGAGGATTTAATCCAACGGTAATGTTGAAATTTATTTATTTTGCCAAACAAAGGACCTTGAGTCTGGACTTTGTTGCTTTGATGTGTTGGGTCTCTCTGCATATTGGCATTGTGGCTTCCATGTAATAATGATAAGAATGGACGTGAGCCATTTAAGTAGCAAATCAATAGCAAATTAAATTTTTCGGCTCTGAGGCGCACTTTCACAATCACGTGTAATTAGCCCTGACAGTCCATCCCGGGCTGAATTAGATTGCTGCCTCTTGTCACGTAACCTGTTTTTTAAGTCTACTTTGGATTATGCCACGCTGTGTTTTATGGTGCATTTCAATGTGCCGTGGTGGCTCTGTTTATCATACCTGCAAGGCTAGAACATCTGTCCTAATATTAGACGTAAACCAAGAGAACGTTGACATCAGGTATCCGTAAACTATGAACCTTTAATTAAAGAAAAATGAGACAAAATTGGGTCCCAAGGTTTGTTTTGCGTAGAGATATATTTAAATTCACCATTCAGTTAGTGGAAATGTCTTTGTCAGACCAGCTCTCATCCATCTCTGTGCGTACGTTTGTGATTTAATGAAACAAAGTGTCCAATTGTTCTCACCGTTATATCACATGACCCAGAATAATCACACTAGCTATATATTCTCAAGGAGATCACGTTGGAAGGGCAGATCTTGAAGACTCTACCTGAAGTAGGTTAATCAGAGAACACATGGCTCTTGCCTGGCGGTATTGGGGAAAAATGGGCTAGAACCTGATTTAGATAAAGCATGATGACCCACAGGCGCTCCTATATAATGAATAGTGTGACGACAGCGTCCTCTAAAATGCACTGTTTGCTGCAAACCATTCTTCATCTCGTTTCTCCATATGAATAAACAGCCTTGTTTAATTTATCTTTCCTTCATCTGTTTGTAGGGCATATGGCTTCAGACTCTACAAGCATCCACCACGCTTAGTCTATGAAACGTTCATTAATTAAGTTGTTTTTTGTAGTTTTTTATTGTGTATTCAAATAGTGGAGACCAGGTAGTGTTGGAACATGGGTCAAATCTTAATCTTAATCATATTCGTAACCCACTTAAAGGGACAGTTCACCCAAAAATGAAAATTCTGTCACCATTTACTCAACCTGAAGTTTTTCCAACCCCATATACATTTATTTTTCTGTCAAACACAAAAAAAGATATTTGGAAGAATGTTAGTAATTTTCAGTTCTGGACCATAATTTACCAACATATATTGAATATGTGTTGAACACAAAATTTGATATTTTGAAGAATTTCGGAAAGCAAACTAACTACTATTTTATTGGTTCCTACTATGGTAGGGAATGATGTTTTCCAAATATCTTGCTTTGTGTTCAGCACAACAAAGTCATTTCCACAGGGTTGAAACAACTTGGGTTGGGTGAGTAAATTGGTGACAGAATAAACATTTTGTGTGAACTATCCCTAATGGGTACCCATTATATTTGTAAACTATTTAGACTTTTACGTATGTAAAAAGAACATCCTTATAATGATTTTTGGTAGATTCGTGTCTCTTTAATTATCTCATACGTTCCCATTTTCCCCTATTGATTCCCAATCTGTCCATGTTTTCTACAAGTTTCTAGCTGAAGTTAATATCGGTTCATTTTGATTGAACCAACATTAACAGCACCTGACTGACGCAGCAAAGACCCTCAATGGGCTCGAAATCTGCAGACAAACCCCATTTTAATAGACTTACACCTCATTTGGCCTCTAAAGCCCATTGAGGGGTCCCTGAGGATGGGTGAAGGCAGGTCCCCTCGGAGACCGCAGGCCGTCTCTCACTTCTCTCTGGCTGTGTTGAAAGGGGGAGAGTGCTGATTAGAGCATTGCATCCCAGCCAGAGGAGACTACAGCAGGACAATGCAGCATTTTCCCTTTCAAAACAACAGGCCAGCCCGTCTGACCTCTGTCACCGCCAATGTGTGTCACTGCAAAAATGACACATGCGCTGCATTGTGCACACACACATTGACAAACAACAAAGCAGACGAAGACCCCTGCTTGATAGTTTTTGTATTATGTAAATGTCTGTTGTTTGTGTGTACTGTGTACATTTTATTTTGTATTCACCGTTTGATACGCAGTGGTGGGTAACCTCAACCAGAAGGTTCACACAAACACACACACCTTTAGATTTTGCAGGCTGTCATAATATTTGACCTTTTTCAATAGCTTAGTTTTGCAATTTTAAAGAGATACACGGAAACAAAGAAAAAAGCTATAATTTTTCATCCTTATTGTTCCTCTTCATCGTATATACAGTATTTCTCCCCTTTGTTGATAATGAATTGACATCTGGATTTGAATTCATGTCTATTAATATATAATTATTAATAAAGTGTAGGCAACACTTTACAACAAAGTTGTATTTGTTAACATTAGTAAATGCATCAACAACATAAACTAACAATGCGCGATATTGTTTTTTATTAATCCTGGTTAATGTTAGTTAATGTCAATACAAATATGTATGTTAGTTAAGTGTGTATTAACTGTCAGATGCTTTTTAATTTAAAAAATGTCTCCGTAAATGCTGAAATTAACATTAACTTTAAAGTTATTGTTCATGTCAGCTAATGCTTTAGCTAATAAATACAACCTCATTGTAAAGCATTACCATATTGTATTACAATTATATTTCATAATTAATATCTATGTTGTTTTTACTCAAAGGAAGGAACCTAAGCACACTCACTACGCTGGCAGCATATGCTAAGACTCAGGAACATTATACCTGTACATGCAACTTACACTATTGCTGAAAATGATATGCTCTTTATCATTGAACAGAACACTAATAAAATGTTTTATCATGCACATGGTGATCCGTGCTCTACATGTGTGCCACTTTTTTATATAACTTGTAACAAACTAAATTCTAATAAGTTTCACTTTACAGCATTGGGTGGTTTAAGTTTGTTATGGGACCATCACAATGCACTTTTAAGTTGAATTGTTTTCTGCAGTTTTACCTCACCGCTGTTATAAAAAAAAGAAAAGAAAAATTCACTCTATTCAGATATTTTTTCATCTGCCACAATGTGCTTTTTAAAGCTGAATTTGTATACATGTATCAAGGACTAAAATGAAAAGCTGTGCAAAAAAGTTGTCAGCCTGGGCAGCTCTTTAAAGCTCCTCTGTACAGGTGTGTATGGAATTCAATATCTGTGCTGGGTGCAGTAAATCACTGAGCTGGTTGAGATGGGAAACACTGCTCTTATGCTGCAGAAGCGACTTTGAGTGTGCTGCTTGTCTTAAAGTGACGTCCTACATTTAACCCCCAGCAAAATACCTGACAGAACCATGAGCTTTCATATCTACCTAACAGAATACTAATTCACACTCTGCGTAAGATCAGCCACGTGAGGTAAACAAAGAAATGTATGAAGTGTTTTATCTTTCAAATGGCAATGTATACAGTAGATTGCGATATGATCCTACGTAAACAAACAAGCAAGGCATGTTCAGAAAGAAACATTTTTTATCAGATTCAGCTGATGGCGGAGCCGATTGCCTCACTAACCCTGCTGATGTGCCACAATATGGCAACTTTCCACGAGTCAGGCTTGGGTGAAGTGGTCATTAGAAACAAACATTGTCATTTGGAATGGATCGTTACTCATCTGAGTATTGTTCTCTCGTATTAATATGGAGATGACCTTCTCAGGAGGGGGCCGGTTTTGCTTAGCCGCAAATTATGATGAATACCAATTGCTATTTATGATATGCCGCAAAATACTTATGCATCATAGTGTCATATTCAAATTGGTGCCCATAACCTTGCAATCCCTAAAAAGTCATATGTTATGAATTTGTGTTGGTGGCACTGTTTACGCTGCATTAATCATGCAAACATGCATTTGGAAAACAAATGGCTTGTGTGTTTTTTGGAAATGATTCAAAAGGTCTGGCGCTGGTATTGCTGGCTCAATACATGGCAAGAATAAAGAAGACGTGGCCGTGGAACGGCTCAGACGCTTGCTATAGTGCTTGCTTTCTTTTTAAAATTCTTTTTCCATTCCGCAAACCGATTTCCTTTAAAGAACAATTTCTTATTGCGAGGGAGCGCTTCATGGTTTGCTGGCACAAACACGTGTAAGACACGCTGCGAGAAAAGGCCCATCAGCCAGCTGTAAATATAAAACCAGTTAAATCGCTTGCCATCAGTGCTCGGATTCAGGAAAGGACACAGGGTTTCAGGCCAATAGAAGTGCACTCAACGGTGTCCCTAATCTGCCCGTATGATTTTACGTCTTGCTTACCTTCTTTTTCGCTGTCCGAAAGATTTGTCTGTATTTATGAGCGTGATCTGCTTTTTTGAATGAAGATTATTACGTCTGACATTATGCATGCTGTCGATTATGGGATGGCTTGACCTCAGTTACCCAGTTACCCATATTGGATGCAGGTCAGTAATTGAATACCCGCAGCAGACGTGCTGCTATTTTTTAGCGAGCTCAGCTGCTGAAGGAGCTGTACTGTCGTTGCCGTCCAATGAATAGCTTACAGCACGTCTGAATGAAGGTTATTCTTGGCCGAGACAAATAAAAGGGATGTTGGTGATTTCATGAATCGTAATGAACATGTGATGTGCACATTTTTGAGAGCTTAACCAAGCACAGCCTTGGGCTCCTTTTCTCTCTTGTTCTGAAAGGTGACATCCAACGTTCTGATAAGGCACTTAATGTACATGAAGAGCTCTTGCAAAGCTCATTTATTCATTGGCTGTTTCAAAAGCATCCTTTGTCTACGCACAGGGTTTATTGTCTCCATATTAAGTGGGGTTCTGTGAAGATTTGAACAGCATCTTGACTCCCCTAAGTTGAAGTGCAGCCGAGGTTAAGTGGTCTCTGTGCTCACAGCACCCATCTCCACTCCTGCGTGACAGCTGGGGACTGGGCCGTTGCTATGGTTATGGCTCCTTCTGTTGCATTGCTGTGCCCCAGACTGCTCATTTGAGATTGGAGCAGTCCACCACCCAGTCGAAACGACGATCTGGAGATCAGTAAACTTCCCGACTGGCTCTTTCTCTCTCTCTCTCCCCCCCCTTTTTTAGTTTGCTTATGGCATTTGGCTGTAAGTGTACCCGCTTTGTTTTCACTCGTTTGCAACTTTTAATTGCGCACAAATTAAACCAATCGCATAAAAATGGAAAGTCATTTTTGGAACACTAAAAGTAAATTCCATTCACACGAGACAACCTTCCTCCAGTTTATATTGCTCTCTCTTACAGAGCACAGTATTGCAGATGGAAGCTTTCCAATTGATAGTGAGACCACTGATCAGGAAAATTATTTCAAATAGTTTTCACCAGTGCCCTCCCCACAGCTTTGGCCTTTGTTATAGTGCAGGAATTGCAAGCGTGTTTATTGATGTTCTGCACAGAGAATTTATTGAAATGGTTGTGAATTTAGGCATATTGATTGTTTTCAAATCTTATATTAAATCAAATGCATTCAGGTTTTATTTTTTTGTGGAATATATTGGACTTGAAATATGGTTTGTTTTGTAGTAATAAAACAGTAACACTTTTGGCTTGTGCTGTATGTTTTTCTGGCATTATCGATTCTGGAGATGCGAGGCTAAACGTGTGTGTCTTACAACTATACCAGCTGTTAAAAAGAAGCAGCAGTTATTTTTTTAAGTTTTAGGGTTAATTATTAGAATGTTCATCAAATTAATGTTCTATTTAAAATGTTCTAATTTTATCTAAATAATCATTGACTGCCTCTAAAACCCCCAGCTTTCAGATTATGAGTGTATTTGTCTATACTACAAATTATACTATAAATATGGAAGTTAGATTAAGTTTGTGCGAGAAAAAAAGGAGATTTTAATAGATCAACCTGAAAGTCATTAGAAACCATCTTGTTGTCTTAAGGCACGTTTACAAGTCAGCAATGTCAAGATTGTTATCGAAACATTTCACATACACGCGAAACATTCTGTGTTCACGTGGATGCACAAAAACATGCCAGGCGAGCAGATGCTTGATAAAGAAACACAGACAATATGCATGCACGTTACGACACCATGTTTTAGTTTCAGTTTATAGACAATAATGGTACAATTTGCAAAAACATGCACTGTGAAACCTGTTTTCAAATGTTTGTATTTTCAGTTGTGTAAAAAAACGGTATGGGTAATGGCCCATCAATTCCTTCATTTTCTGAAGTGAATTTTGCTGTCAATATTTGAATCGGCAAGTATTGCTCCATATTGACTGAGAGGCGAAGAAAACCATAAACCTTTTGAGGAAATTGAAGATGCAGATGTAGCTAAATGTAGCTAACAGTCAGTAATATGCCTATTATTGGATATTATTATTATATTATTATTGACACTGGTTAGCAAATTTACAGACTGTATTAATGCATTCCACATTTTGTGTAGTTTGAGCTGATCTCAGTGCAGTACTATGAATATGCGCTCTTATGTGTATGAATGAGCGTGTAGAGATGAACTCATTCCGGCGGTTTATTTCCAAAAACGCTGTTTGTCTGCTAATGGGGGACCGGCACATATGGATTAATTTTTGTCACTGCTGTCACTTTTAGCTCTAAATTAGTACATCTACCCTCTCTTTGTCAGCAGCCCTGAGAGAGACTGGCGTCCTTATCTCAGAATCTTCTCAAATCACAGAGCAACGCAGGCAGACAAACAAAAACATTTCCTCTAGTGAGAGGCACGTCTCTTGCAGGGCGAACATTAACAGCTTTGTATGCAGCTGTGCTTGTAATTGTTGTTTTTCTTCCGAGAGTCGTAAAGATGAACTTCAAAGAGTGCTTTAAAGGAGAACCATTCCAATCCCAAAGCATTCTACATTCTCGATTTCAATCAGTTCTTACAAGGGGGTATGACTGGATGCTTTAAAACCGCTTAGATGGAGGTTACTTTGATCTTAAGTGACAAAGGTACATTCCAAACTTGCTCCAATGAAGACAAATAGAGCGAGTAAACACCCTTCAAAGCCCAAGTTTGTGTCATTTTGGCAATTTATAAGTCTTCAATAACCCCCGTAGTCATTGGCATGCCTAAACTCCGAGCCTGGCTCTCTCTGTCATCACCGTTTTGTTGCTGGGCCAAAGTGCCTGGGCCGTGGAGCATCTGGAGGTCCCCACAGCGTTAACCTGCCTTCAGCACCTCCTCCGTCATGCTGCCGGCCGGCCTGCGTGAAGGGTAAATTCAGGCCGTGCGGCGGCGGGCCCCACCGGAGCCTCCAACCAGCAGGCTCACATTAGAGGACATTTGTTCCACAATATTGCTGCCTCCTGCTTTCCCTAGGCTGGGCTCCGCGCAGAAGGTAGAGGCAGATATTTGGGTTGTGGCCAAAGCATCTCCATAGCCACCTCGCTAGCACTGCAGGTGCTGAGCTGGGCTCCCCACTGCTAGCGCTCGGGGTCCAGAGCCCACACCGCCTGATGGAACAAATGCCGGCCGCACGCAGAATATACTTATCTCACTTGCATGACAACACATACCCTCGGGTTAGAGCGCTGAGCTAGTTTTGCAAAGCTTTCGGGGTCAGCAGCACATCTTCGGCGTGAGGGGGGGTGTTCCTCCACAGACGGAAGAGAGGATGAAGCGTCCTTTTTGTTTTTATGTTTGGCTCGAATATGCATTTTTGATAAATGAGCAGATAGTTGAAAGGAATTGTTCACACATTTTTTATCATCATTGTCTCACTCTAATGTTGTTCCAAGCCTTTGTTATGTTTCTTATTACGTGTATCACAACACCAATGTTAGGGCATGTCAGGGCTGCTCTTTACACCAAAGTGTGCTGCAAAAAGGACAAAAATAAGCATCAATACAATGTCTTAAAAGTAGTCAAAGATCTTGTATGACTTGGAATATCCCGCAGAAGCCATATGGACTTTTATCTATTTACTCATCCATATTCATGGAAAAAGCCATTATGCCTCTCTTCTTTTATGTTTAACAGAAAAAGAAAATAATATGAGATATGCATGACATACAGATGAATAAATGATGACAAAATATCCATTATTGCGTATCCAAGTAGATGCTCTTGTGTTTTCTTTTATAAAACCTTTTATGAAGCCTTTATACAAACAGATCTAATACTTGATGATTATACATTTTGGTGCTTTGAATTTTTTTGTTATTATAAAAATGTATTGAAAGAGGACTATGTACAATTTTTACATAAATGTTCAAATGGATAGTACCGAATTTAGCCAATTAGTAATTCTTCATCTGCGGTCCCTTGTCAGGTAATCATAATCGTAAACATAAAAGCATGAAACAACAAACACATACAATAGTGTGCATGTGAATGAATTTTAATCCGTTAAATGTGATCTCTTTGGCTTCACGTGACTTGAATGGTCTTGGCATGTGTTGAGTTGATTGGCTCACTTTAGCTTTTAAAACCTAATACGATTTCATCAGGACCCTGATCTAAGGGTGCCACAGGCATGATTGATCACCCCCAGCAGATTACCCCCCAGTCCCGGCCACGACCACCAGAGGCCGGCCGCGTCCGGCCGCAATGATTTGCAATGATCGGGGGTGAGGAGTTTGATGATGGATGAAGCTTTCTTAAGAGGTCAGACGGTCAAAGGAAAAAGAGCATTGACCATACGGGGTATTGACACAGGCCGCAGAGACTGAATAGCACTGTGCCGTATGTCTTTATCATAATTAAGTGGGGATACTTAACCCTGGAATGATGTGGCTCTTCACGTCCATTGGGAGGCCTGAGCAGGCCTCCTCGGGGAAGCTCTCTCACAATAGCCGGCCATATTGTCAAATGATATGCTAATAGCAGTGACCTATGGAACGGAGGGGCTATTCCCACATCTGAGAGGTTACCCTCATGAACTGGGCCTATTTAATGAAGTTTAGGGTGTCTGCACTGGTGTAGTGTGTTAAAATGAAATGTATCAATGAGATTTTAGTTTATTATTGACCTATTTGAAGTCATTATTCATTATTAGTTTTCTGTATCTTTATCCTAAGTGACATTTGGCATCACATGAAGTATTTTTTTGAATGTTGACCTTTTCCATATTCAAGTCAATATTAATATTATCCCACTCTTTTGTTTTATATATATATAATCTTGACCATGCTTTTCTGAATAATGGATGATTTATGAATTGAGAAAATCAATCTTAATATTAATATTATCATACTCTTTTCTTATGTATATATAATCTTGACCATGCTTTTCTAATAATGAATGATTTATGAATTGAGAAAATCAATCTTAAGTTTCATTTTTGGGTTTTGCTTGAAAAAACATTCATGTGCATAGTAGAGGATATTGATACAGTCGGACTGTATGTGTTTTATGCACCCTATGCCTACAAAGAAGCTTGGATTTGGAAGGGTCGTCACTGGCACACACGAGTACATGCATCACAGAGCAGGAGTGCTCAGCCAACTCCCCCAAAAAGCCTGTCCCTCGGTACGGGGAATTACACGACCTCTCTCAGCTCACCGTAACCTCCTCATTATACACACACCAATGAGCTCGGATCATATTTTCCTGGGCAGTGGGAAAAAAATGGAAATGGGGTGGTGTGGTGCCATGCATTCGAACAATGCTTTGCTGTTTTTTAAAATGACTCCATGGAAAAGTTCAGATCCCGTGTTACCGTCAAAAAATCTAATTTGCATTTTCAGTGTTTCTGGAGGATTTTTGTGCTTGAATTTGATTTATGAATAGTCAAATTTAAAATGTTGTCTTACGGGGAGCCATACTACTAAATTTAGGTCTGCAAATGTTTTTACTTTCCATGTCGAAAGAGCTACCATTATTTTAAGAGGAGACATGTTGTGTACATACGGTTTACGTCTGTCCTTGTTAATTTATTAGAATAACGTTGTATCAGAGAAACCATAAAACCAGTTCTTCTATTTTCCTATCATTTGATTTTCAGTTTATGGAATGAAAGGTATATGGTTATTGATAGCAGGAGGATCATTAACACGGACGCTGTTTATGAGGCTCCTGTGTTGTCTCTGTTCATGGTCCTCTCTCTTGTGTTCCCCCCATTCATTTTCAAATTAACCTCCTAATAGACCTCATCTGTCCACGGAGAGCCTATTAACTGAAGATCTGTTTTTATCTGCTGGACAACTTAGGACAGGAGAGACCCCTGCCACACAGACTTCCACTCCCATGCAGCCAACAGCGTCAGAAACACAAATCGAATAAAAAAAGAGGTAATAAAAGGATTTCATTATATGTAGTTAATTACCTCCCAGGCCCCGGCAAACCCTTTCCTGGCTAAATAATTAGAGAACCTTAATTGCTTTATCACCCAGCCCTGTGATATCCAGCAATCAGGCGGCCTTCGTTTCATTCAGCTGCCAGGGGACAAGGGGTTGCGTGCTGCTCTCTACCTGCCCTGGAGCACAGGTGCAGGTGGGGTGAAGTAGGCTGAGCCCCAAACTGGCAAATTTAGTGTCTATGAATTAATGAAAATCAACAGAGGAGTCTGACGACTGCCCCTGAGGTGCGTGTTAGTGGAGGAAGCTGTGCTCGAGAAGGAGACGGCTAGTGAAGGCGTTTCTCGATAGTGTTGAGAAGATGGGGAAAACCTCACGCTGAACGCCTAAGGATGAACGAAGGTACCGGGGGATTTGGACAGCTTACGATATCCAGGCAATTAACAGAAATATATGAGAAGTGGGGGAGGCTGACGGTGTCTCAGAGATTGTCAGAATGTCTTATTAAAAGGCATATATATATATATTAATTAGCAATTTAGTTTATTATATCAAAAGGATTATCAACCTGTGTCTATGAACATGATGTCTTTTGGGCCTAGTGGGAAATAGATTCTTACTCAAATTGATTCACACTATCTGTAAAGGCTGGTTGACACCAAGATAAAGATAAAACTCTATTAGTGCCCACACCATTGGCTGATAAAATTAGACAGACAGTATTCAACTGATAGTCAGAGGTAGACAAAAAGGGTCAATGTTCGACTGTTTTCTATGGTAGGCTGGGAGATACATTGATGACATCTTATAATTTTGTCGACTTAAGGTATATATATATATATATATATATAGTCTTCTATGTCCTACTATAGAAAGTAAATGGGGACTTATTTTAAAGTGAACTACTCCTTAAATGGTGCGTTCATATTTGTAGTTCGGTTCTTTTGGTCCTGGTTAGCTTAGCGGTCAGACTGACATTTTAACAGCGAACCTAAAGATACCCAACCTAACAGCTTAAGTATTGTCACAATGTGTGGTCTCGGTCCACCAGGGTTTGGGTGGTAGCGTTCACAAATAATCCACAATAACAGACCAATCGCAACAGATTTATCTTTAACCCTAAAACAGCATATTCTTATAATGATGTCAAACCACAGAATGTAGATCAATTTGCCTTTAGTTAAGATTTCAAAAAATATACAATCGCAGATAGTTCTAACCTTTCGACATAAGTTTTGTTTAGTAATGAAAAGGTGTAGTCTAGATACAGTCAAGTATGTGTTATCTTGCAGTGCTTTTTTTCATTAATCCCTGTGATGCTAATAAGGTCACATTTAAATACGAAATTCCTGACAGTACATTTTCTGATATTGTTACTTCTAGGTTCTGCATGGTTGTTTGAATCAAAGAGTGCTTATCTCTTCTATTGAGCTGTTGTAACCTCTGTCCAGTGTGATTAAACAGAATGCTGTGAATTTTCTTGTTATTCAGGGCCAGGTTTCAGGGTCACTTTCTGTCGAAAACAAAAATGCACAAGGCAGTAAAAGACAGAATGCATGATAAAACATATATTACTGCTAACAAAGTTCTGATTCACACTTAGTTCGGTTACAATTTTGCAGTTATCATTTAGTTTTAATTGGCATGCATTGCCATAGTACTCGCCTATGATGTTGCGCTCAGTATGAACCCTTAAGCGTCCTTAAATTATATAAAACATATTCCCATAGAACTTCAGGTTCCTCATCGACTGTTACCTTCTTTGTCTCAGCACCAGATAACCATTGTCAGTCCTCGATTAAAATGTTGACTCTTACTCCGATTATTGTAATTGAATGTAAAAGCGTGTAGCTCAGCACAGGCCATGATCAGAGGAGATGGATTAGGAGAGAAGGCTTTCAAATTGAATACAGTTTTCCCCTCTCAGCCCATTAATTGTGCCGTTTACCACTACCTGAGTAAGTGACCAGTGATATTTAGTTTCTCTAATGATGATGCACAGTGTGCTTGGGTCAGAGATAATTAAAAAAAATCTTGGCCCTTCTGTCAGCCTTTACTTTTGGCCCATTGACAGCTGAGCACAAGTGAAATATTGAGCTGTCCTCTTGGCAGCATCCTGACTGCCAGCATCAAGTTCTTCAAACGGTCTTGTGCTCTTTCAAGATCTAAAAAAACGTACATTGGTTATCTGCTCCGGACAGAGTTTAAGTGTACTCTCATGTAATGTGAAGAGCTTTGCAAGACTTTGTCACTGGTTAATTTAAAGTGTTTTTTATGTTTCTTCGGAAAAAACGGTCTTCAGATGTTTTCTATATTCTCTCCCTCTTTCTCTTTGTCCTCTCTCTCCATCTTTTCTCTATCCTTTTCTCTCGTCCTTGCTAGTGTTTCGCTATTTCATACATGACCACAGGCTAAGTGACATCAAACCTCATTATATTCATCACATGACATTTGTAACCTGTTAGAGGAGTAAATTGTGCTAATGTCAGACGATGCCTCCTCGCCGTCTTCGCTCTCGCACTGAAGATGTTCGCCGCGTTGAGAAATGCAGCACAGGGTTAATTGGGTGGCTTTGGCCCTGTTATATTTTCTGCCGTTTCTGCCATGAATCCATATCTAACATATTTCAAAGCCTGACACAAGAATACATTGTGTCTGCAGGAAAACTGCAGTTCACTGATCTTCTGTGCGGCAAAATGTGCAATATGACATTTATTTGGAGAGGGTGGTCGGAGGTGCTGAACCTCATCTGTAGTAAACAGGGAGCATCAATAGATGAATCTGTTTAATGAACTCATTTGGTTTTCAGCAGAAATGACTTTTTAACCTGCATTCACTTGAGTTATTCTTGACGAGAGACACATGCGGCTGTTGCGTCTCAGCTTGCTGTTTAAACCTATAGTGTATGGGGTGTACGTAAAAGGGTTTGTGTCAAGAGAAATATAGACCGCAATTACAGATAGTTAAAATAGACTAAATAAATACCTCAATGTTACTGAATGTTTACTTAAGTGTGTTATTTATATAAGGCGGGGTCAAGTGGGATTATATAAGTGTGTACATTACAGCAAAAAAAAGTTCCTCGTACATTTTGAATATTGTTTTAGTAGAATAGAATACAACAGAAAACAGTATCGTTTTTGTAAAAGGAGCATTTTTGGATTGTAAATTAACCTATGCTGGATTGTTTCGACACAAAATGATGGGTTGTTTTAACCCATTGTTGGGACAACTTTTCTGGGTTAATGTAAACCAACAGTTGGGTTTGTCTCTTTTGAATGGATGGTGACACGATGTTAATACTGTACATGTTGAGAATTGGGTTTATACAGTTTGTATGATGGTTCCTCATGAGTACTGCTGAATTTGTTTTTTATTCGGAATTTTTAAAACAAGGGCTTAACAAATTTGCATCTAGAGCGTTACTTTGAGAAGGCTTTTTGTTGAAATTGTGCTCATAACATTTAATTTATTGTACTGTGATCCATTATGAGGTAATGTGTCTCAATAAGAACAGGTAAGCTTGTAAGAAAGCCAGATATTCTTGTCATCTTGATTTTTAAATATGAAATCTCACTTAAGTTTTCCAGAGGGGAAACATGCTTCACCCATTCTGTACTACAGCAGGAGAGAGAGTGAGAGAGAGAGCGCAAGAACAATTTATGCCACCACTGGTGCTGAGCATATGCTGGAATAATTAGGGGGAAAAATCTTGCGCTTCTGCAAACTTCCAATTGCCAAAAAAATAATCTGTCTCAAACAATGGAAAGACCCCTATGGTGCCGGGGTCTATGGTTTCTGTCATACCTATTCCTGTGGGGTTTCACATGACAAAATGCAGAAAGTTGTTTTGTCCCTCTTTCTGTCATGTTACACCCCTTAACCGGGGTGCTTTTTATTCTCTCCTTCTCTCTCTCTCTCTCTCTCTATCTCTCTCTCTCTCTCTCTCTCCCTCTCTGTCTCTCATGTTGTCTCGCTGTCTGTGCTGTCAGCCCATAGCCTGGCACCTGCTCTCATGTTCCTAATTAGTCTCATTTAATTAATTATATTCTGCTACACATCTCCTTATCTTCCTCTGTGCTCAGTTTTTTTCCATTTTGCATTAGGGTGAGAAATGAGCTGCTACCTTAAAATAGCAGAACATTTAGAGACTGGGGCACTTTAATAGTGCTATTTTTTCTTAATCTAATTTTCTTGTGTTTATGATGAGAATGATCTTAGAGCTAAATATAGGCTGGGGCTAGTTGTCACACAAAGAAGTCAAAAGGTTTCTTTCAGTATCACAGAAGTCGCACGCGTGCTCTCAAGCACCGGTGTAGTGTTTCAAATAATATAAAACACTTTAAATTTAACTACATTTTGTGAATCTCCAAACAACAACTGGGTATAGAAATAGTTTCTTCCCTATTTTCTTAGACATATCACAATGATATTAAAGTAATATCTAAACTAAATGACATCATTAGGCACACGGCTCAAATCCACATGTGTATATCTTTTCTTCCCTCTGAATTTCCCATGCCAGTTTATTCATTCATCCATTTACCAGTCACTTAGAGTCGATCTGATATGTGCTCTCCGTCAGCAATCCCCACGCTCAAGGCCTCACTGCTTCGCATTTAGTTACTGACACACTCATCCGTCGGCTCTTTACCTTACCTAAGAAAACAAGTCAACTTAAAACATGGCAAGTGAGCCGCGGTCAGGAGCACACCTCGGCAAAGACAGTTTACCTAAGCACCTTCTTTCTTCTCGGTTAGTTTCTCTATTCTATTTGTCAGATTCACTCAGCTCCCGTGCCGCTGTTGTCTATCAGGTTTACTGAGGCTGTGATAAATAGCGCTCTTTCAGCAGACTGTTGACCGACCAAGCCCGATATAGGAGCCGGGACTCAAGTGGACCTAACGTGTGGAGTTTAGTCTCAGATTGGAGAGCTCACGGGTGATCACTCATCATTTGATGGGTGATAAAGGCTTTTGGTACAGTTCCAGACTTACATGTAGGCTACTGTAGAGTTCTCAAGGTTGGGAAGATCAGCTAAGGTCTATGACAAAGAACTTTGTTGGGACAGTTAGACAGTTTCTCAGATTACTTTTTAAATGCATAAACCTTCTATCTAATGTAGTTGATAAAAATCCTGTCATCATTTATTCACACTCAAAGTCTGTATATGACTCTTTTTTTGTTTGGAACACAAAATAAGATATTTTGAGAAATGTCGCAGTGGTTTTGGGGCTACACAATGGGGGCCATTGTTGTTTGGTTACCAGCGTTCTTCAAAATATCTTCTTTTGGGTTATGCAGAAGAAAGAAACATGAAGTTAAGTAAATTAGTACATAATTCAATTTGTAAGAGAATTCTCTCCTATTGTACTAGCAGTTAGCAATGGTTCCCAAATCCAGTCCTCGGGACCCCTGTTCCAGAATGATTCAGATCTCTGCTTATATAAAACACCTGTGTTAAGTAGGGTAACATCTCTAGAATTCTGGCAGGAGGCTTATAAGTTAAGTCAGGTGTTTTAAACATTCGGAGTCCCGAGAACTGGATTTGGGAACCACTCAATTATTGGACTTACTGTAGACTAGATTCCACTCTTTGCCAGATCATCTTTTCAAATAAGATACGTCTATGAAAGGCCATCACGGTACCTGGGCCTTCACTCTGCCAGCCTCAAATTTCACTTCCTATTGGTTGAGCCGGGATGTTCCACAGATGCCTGAGTTCTAGCTTCCCCTTACAGAAGGCCCGGCGTCTTCGCTAGAGAATGAGCCCCATTAATAATTCAACCTCTGATCAGACCCTCCACAATGGGGAAGAACAAAGTTTTGGCTTCACAACAACTGCGTCACACTGATAGTATTTCCCATGCTTAGATAGCTTTGCATTGACCATATGGACATCATAATTACCAATGGGATGAGGCAACAGTCTCTTGATCACCAGGCCAAAAATCACACAACAACCTTAATTAGTTTGGGCTGCTTCAGAGCCCATCCTGGACTAATCCGGTGCTGTAATGATGTTTTCTGATAGACCAGATACCATAGATACTAATTAATTCTAATCCAATTTTGGAAATGTGCACGGAAGATAAAGAGCACTGCGGAAATGGAGGTGGAGGTATTTGAGCTAGAATATCAAGCTGTACTTGACATTGTCACATACATTTACATACAGTACATACATTTATAATATGTGACCCTGTCTGTAAAAGCCCAGACATTTTTTGTTATTTATGATTTTCTTCATAAAATAATTCTACATAATGCAAAGAACATTCTGTGAAAAACTTAAGCTTGATAACTTTAATATCGACTGAGTAAGGAAATCAAATTGAAATCTTTGATGCTTGTCAGATTATAAAATGTATTATGAGACAATTCAGGGTCACATCTATAAACAATCAAATCCATTTCTGTAGTTAAAACATGCACAAATAAATCAATATTACATTTACTCATTGTTTGTTTTTATCCAAAGCAACTTCAACTTGCATTCAAGATACTGCAAACATTTAATCAGTATGTGTCTTGTTCCCTGGGTCTCGAACCCCTAACATTTGTGCTGTATTAATAGGTTTACAATTCAATAAAAACAATTATTAAATAAATAATAATGAAATTGGGTTCTTGTTGTCTTTCCAGAGATCACGCATACGGAGAAGAATGTATACCTTTATATACCTTATTGTACAGTTAGTCACTTTAGATAAAAGCCTCTGTCAAATGTTTAAATGTAAATACTTAAATAAGGATCTTAAGTAAAAGTTTCCTCAGAGGCTTCTTCCGGCCTCCAGCAACCACACATAATATTTTGGCAAGGGTTTTCTTTCACTAAAACCCATTTTTTAATAGTATTTGATATGATGGGATTCGATTCTATTAACCTGAGTGCAGTGTTAAAGGATCTGTTTATGGAAAGGAAATGACAAGAAATCGGGTTGACAGGCCTGGAGTGAGACAGTTAAATGCCCCTCGCTGCTTTGGATAATTAATAAATAAAGCACCAGGGGAGCCCTGCCATGCCTTTTCTCTATGACAGGGGCTGTCTCCAGTGCGCTAAAGCATTAAATGACCAATTTCTGTCAGACTAACTTCCTCCACGCACCCTTTCGTTCTTTCTCTCTCGCTTCTCTCCGTGTCTTCCTCCTGCTCTCTCTCTCTCTTCTCCAAAGTAAGCTTCTTTGCTCTCTTTGCACTGAGTTTTTCAGCGACTGATGGCTCTAGTTCATTTCTGCTGAATTAATTGGTCCCTGAATGAATTCTGTTGACAGGGCAATTCATCATGTGTTTGGCCTGACAGTGACTGGGTGTTAGGGAGGGGGTGCGTGGGGGGTGTTGGGGTTAGGAGGGACGATGGGGGTTGGTGCTTCTTCACTTTCTCTGTTTTTCTCTCTCTTTCTCCACTCAGACACGTAACGGGGAGGATGAACATCCGCTAGGAGCCTTGAGGACTGGAAACGGGGATCTTTGTTGTTTTAGCCCCTCTCTTGGATGTTAAGGGTACCTTGGGGTTGCAAACAAACAATTCCCCTTAGGTACGGCCTATGGTCTGTTTTCTAGAAGATCTGCACTTGATTGAACAGCCGGGTCAGAGGAAAACGCTCTGTTTTTAGATGGTTTGATTTCCCGTGCCGTTTCTTTACGGGCTGGGTGACATAATCACACAGAGAGCCAGATTGCGTTAGCTCTTAATTACATAATGTGTCACACAATGGCCATTAGAAGCCATCATTTAGCAGCTAAAAGAAAATGAGTTTTGGCTGGTGAGGGAAGTGGCCAGATTTGGTGAGGAGGTACGGGGTCTGTGATCACACAGTCTTCCATAAGAATCCTTTGCTAATAATACAACTAATAAAAGCGAGGCTGAACTCCACCCACACGGTGCTTTTTACAATGCAAAGTCAATCAGCGCTCGCTCATTAGGATGCTCACAAACTTATGTAAGTGTCTCTTGGATGGGCTCACACAGCTTGGGTAATATTGACCTCATAATCACAGCGCAGCCATCAAGAGAGTTCCTCTGCTTCACTGCCACTGTACTCGTACTGTCTTTTTTCATACTCCGTAGAATTAAGGAAATTCAGTGTACATTACACTGTTTTACAAAAATCTTTTGTACACTGTTTTACAAAATCTTTACTGTCCCATAAGAAGTTTTAATACATCTGTCATTTGTATTTAAGTTTGTTTAGAAGAATTGCGTCATATACAATATTTGCTATTGTCAAGAATGATTGAGAAGAAATAGAAATTAGTTAGTTTTACTATGGTTGTCTGTTATGGTATACTGTAAGGGATTTAAACTTTAAGAGCATTTTATTTTTACATTAATGTTAATATGGGTTGCTGCTACAGCTGTAAACCATGCGATTCTCTTGTATAGAGAAATCCATGATCATTTATTACATAAAGGGGTCAGTTTCCCTAACAAGGTTTAAGACAAAAAAAGTTAGAACTGTCTTAATTGACAACTGCATGCACTGACAAATGTTAAAATATATCCGTGGCATTGTTTTGTCTCAATTACATTCACCAGAGATGTTTGTTTTAAAACCATGTTTGTAAAAAACTACCTAAATATCAAAATTTAATCCCCGTTTGAGATGAAAGATTTTTAGATTTTCGCACACACAAAGATTCTTAAAATCTTTGATTCAGGTTCTGGTCTCTTAACACAATTTTTTTGTTTCACACACACAAAACTGCAAAAAGTTGTGCACAGTGTGCAAACTAGATAAAATGATTATCAATTAAAACAATATTCATATTTATTAAAATGGTTATCAATATTTAACTTGTTGGGAAAAGTCGTTAGAGAAAAAATTAAGAAACACCTTGAGCATTTAAAAAAAGTTGGTCATATTGAAAGCGTAGCATGCAGGGAAATTAGAAAAAAAGTACATCTGTTATTAAAAATTTATATTTATTAAGCATTTGCTAGGTTATTTGTATATAAGGACATGATGGGATCACATAAAGTGCTGCATAGCATAAAATATTTTTTGTTTCATTTATTTATAAATTTTTAGGCATCGTGGATAATAGTCATCGTGACATTTCACAAACTCCAGTGTCTTTTTCTTCCACAGTACCCAAGAAACCATACACGACTCCAGTTCCAGACATCAGAGAAAATTTCATAATTAGCAATGTCCCTAATGAGGTGAATTTGATTGACAGCCCCAGGTTGGCCTTTCCCCTCCCCAGCATCATAAATGACAGCGATGATGATGACGAGCACGTAGACGTCTGACAGGACGTAACAGTGAGTGCTGTCCAGTGTAACTCCTCTGGTGCTCCTTCTATCTCCAGTGTGACGCCCCATGACAGATGATGCGCTTTTCTCCCCATTCAGGCCTCTGAAAAACACCCGACGTTTTCTCATTCCTTATGAATAATGTGCCTGTGAATCTTTATCGCGTGTGCAGAATTTACATAGAACTACATGGGCACATTTTCCGTGCTATTACCAATGTGACTAATGCTTGATGAGATGCAGGAGGTGTCACGCTGGCCTGTTTCTTGGTAACGTGTATGTATGTATGTCAGTGATCAGGTTATTCTTGTACAATCAGCATAATATAGTCATAGATTTGCAGTTTTAGATTGGCGTATAATTGGAATAGTGCTTACATTTGACGACTCAGGTTAAGGCGGAGTACTTGTTTTTTAATGTTAGTTTTTTATTTTGTATAACGCAGTGTCAATATTTCAGTGGTGTTGTTGGAGAGGTATTTGGCATAGTATTGACCACAATGTGTTTGTACCTTTTGTTTCTTTAGAGTAATTAAACAAAAAATGCCTTTCGCAGGTGAGAATTAGGAAGATGTTAAAAGGATAGTTTCACACCCCAAAAAATTTAAATTCTCTCACCATTTACTCACCCTCTTCTCATATCAAACCTTTTCTACTGCCGCAGAAACCAAAAGAAGATATTTTGAAAAAAGTTGGTTACAGAAAAGCACCAACACCCATTAAATTCTATTGTATGGACAGAAAAATAACAATGCAGAGTGAAGGATTGCTGGTAAACAACATTTTGTGAAATATCTACTTTTATGTTCTGCATAAGAAAGAAAGTCATACAGGTTTGAATTTTTGGTAAACTATTACTTTACATATTTTTAAGACAGCCTGTTGAAAACAATTCTTTGAGTATTAGTCACTTCAGTTCCTAAACAAGTGCAATGTCACAAAAAAATCTAAAGAAAATACATGTTTCAAATATACTTCAACTTCAAATTTCACTTTTCAGAACTATTAAATGCTGCCTTGGTTCTGAGAAGAAGGCCGAATCGTCTCGCATTTGTTTGTCTAGTGGGCTCGAGCAGCACAGCGCCTGGGCCCCTCAATTGTTGAGGAGCGAGAGGATGACAGGTGCTTTTTGTAATGCCTTGCTGATGAGAGCCAATCAGCTGATTCCATTCTGCTGCTTTTTTTCCCATCTCCCCTGTTGTCATCTGGCATGCTAAAGTAAAGATGAGCCTGATTGACAGATGCATCCGGGTTCACAGTTTATTGGTTCCAGCAAAAGAAGCAGATATGCCAATTTAGACAGGGGAGTGACAAAAAGTTTCCATCTAAATGGAATAATTTTACCACTGGGAATTCTCAGCTGGGGGAAGAACAGAGGCAGGCCTTTTTTCGTTATTTTAACAAGGGCTGAATGACAAACATATACGACTGTAAAAAGCTGACAGAACAGCAGCTTCTGATGCTTCACAGGGGAGCTATGAAATAAACAATAGGCAGAAAAATTGAATTACAGCAGGGTGGGATTGTCTGCTCGGGCAGGAGGAGAGCTGCTGCAGGCGGCAGTCGGCTGCGGAGGGAAGCCAATGCATCATTAAATAGTCCACACTCTGTTTTACACCCTCACTGTGATCTTACGCTCTCTCATTCTTTTTCTTGCTTACACTTTCTTTCCTCGCTCTGTGGCTCTGTTTTCTCTCGCTTTTTCTTATTTCCGCTGCTTCTGCGGTTTGTTTCTCTCGCTCGGCTTCTTCTCTTTAAAGTGCTGAGACGGTTTGTGTCAGTACAAGCTAACACATGGCATGTACATGCCATCTCAGTTAATAATATGAAGGATTATATAAATTAAAATAAAGATTATATTTGATTATTTTCACATTGACGCACATTTTATTAACTTGATGATATGTTCATACACTGTAGATGGCGTTCATTCAGACTGACTTCCTCAGTAAAGGGTCAATAATCACCACCACGGTCACAGGCTGACATACAAAAGATTTATTTCTCATATGCACAAAAAAAGAACTGGATAGAGGTTTAATAAAGTGATGGCTGAGGCCATGTGTGTTTTGTAACATACTTCCATCATAAATTCTAATCTTTGTAACAAATTACAGTTTTGATACATATTTTTAGACCCCACTTTCCTCTGCTGCTGTTTGCTTCTTATAAAATGAAGAAGCGTGCTTTATTCTTATCTGGACTTTAGTTTAACCTTACAACTGCCCAATATATTTTTCCCGTGTAATGTATGAATTAGAATTTCTGTCTTTTCTGTGTGTATATCCATGTGTGTGTATGCATATACTTGTTTTGAGTTTCCATTGCATGCAATGATTTTGGATCTATCAAAGGATATGTTCTTGTAATAAATAACTCATCATTTAGTATTATGATCAATTGTTGGTTGGAAATACGGCAAGGTACAACGTACAAAAACAATCCACAAATCCAGGCATGTGAAATGTATTTGTTAATTTCTACAGGCTTATCCTTTACACAGGATTTAGGGATAATTTAAAATTAAAGAATAAAATGCAGCAATAAAGGTGAATACAGAATACCATTTTACTCAATTTGCATAGAGACTTAAACAGTATGAACAAGTTTAGAAAAAACAAAACAAAACATACAGACAGCCGCACATGTGGTGACAGCATTTGAAACGCTGGGGCAGGTTTCAAACTTTTCGTTGTGCGTTTTCGCAAAGCACAACACGTTGAAGACACAAATGTAATGTCAATCTTTTTTCTTTCAATTCTCATATCTACAAATGGAATCAGTAAATTAGTACGATACTGCGATGGTGAAATGTAGGTGATCTTATATACATAGAAGAATTGTTTTCACATTATACACAAATCATTCTACAAAGCAGCAGTTTGTTGCAAATGACATACCTTTAAGTAACAGCAATCACCTTTCGTGTGTGTACATCGCTGTGGGGCTAAGATGGATCTTGTCCTTTTGTTTTATTATCACATATACAATCAGTATTGACTAATATTAAAACATAATACTGTTTTATTGACAGATACAGCAAATAAAATATTAAATATCAAACTAAGTCTTTGGCAAACGTGGTATAAAGTACATTCACTTTACATTTCCAGTGTGTGTATGGACCGTTTTCATTGCTTTCCTTGATATCCCACTTAGCATTTAGAGAAATGTTTGTTAAACTACAGAAGGGAAAATGCATGTCTACCTCTCAGGACCATAGCAAAAAAAATATGAAAAGAAAAAAGCTGTAAGGCATTTGTTGTACAATTAATTATATATTTTTTGTTACTAAGCCAGAGTAGGTCTGTCTCAGGTCCACAATATAGACATTTTGTCCTTCAGTGTGAAACAAATGGATCCTTAAAAGAAACAAAGACTCATTTGTAAATAAAAAATGATCAGCTTTTGTTATTTTTTTGTCCTGTGTTGCTGTTACTCCATCAGTTAGAGTAGGCCTATGTACTTAAATATAACATGTAATCTGACAAACTTCAGAAGATGACTGTAATTCATTTGTACTTATAAATGCAGTGATGCAAAATAGTGCAAACGAGAAAAGCGGCACCAATGATATTACACATGATAAATCCGAAAAATGTATGACACACATAAATGCACACACGCACACAAACCATCAGCTAAACCAAAACAATAATTTAATATACTGATTTCTTTTCAGGTCATGTACAGCAACAGTTTTTCTTTCCAGTGTTGATGACCTGATTTTTTTCTATTTTCTTTTCCCCCATTTTGATTGTGTATCACAGAAAATGTTAAATCATACCATGAGTCAGTGATGGCTTGGAAAACTGTTTTGCTGTTCTGTTTGACAGAAAACTGAGCAGTTTCCTTTTATGCTCAACTGAGTGGTACACATTGCTGTTCCGTCCGTGAGAGGTAAGACACTCGTGAAATGGTAGGACATGAGCAAATTACTTTAAAGGCCTCAGGCAACCTTGTGTGTGAACTGTTAGCGATACTAAATACAGCATGTAAAGGAATGTATTGATTGATTTAAAGAGAGAAAAAAAACAACAACACATCAATTGTTACTTTGTATTCTTCACACGGTTCGTCTTGTTTTATATCTTGTATAATATATATATTTTTGTAGAATCTTTCAAAGTCTTTCAGGAAATAGTTCAGTCATTGCCCAGTGATTTAGAGAACGAGAGCCTTAGTGTCGATGATGTGTGGGGGGGGGGGGGGGGGTTGTAGTTGATGTCTGTGGGAGGGGGGGCACTGTTGCTCGACCCTCCTAATCCGATCTCGGCCCCATGAAACTGAAGATTGTGTAGCCTTCTTCAATCCCTCTGACTTTAACGGCTTTCAGACTGGTACGATATGGAGGCCGCGGCCATGGTCCTGCAGTTTGATTGGGTTGCCATGGTAACTAGTGGCGGTCATAGGCAGTGGCAGCAGTGGGAGGGGCGGAGCCCCGGGATGCGGCACTATAATAATAAGGGGAACCTGGAAGTTAACAGAAGAGCGGAGCGTTTGAATCCACAGAAAGAACATTTACGCCCACTCTAATACAAACGTAGTTTGTTGGCACTTAGCAAAGAAAGCAATTGTTTTCCTTTTCACTCTGGGGATAATTCTGCTTTTGCGTAAAATAAACCCAAAAATGATATTATGCTCTGCACTGGCAAAAACACAGGCGAAGGGTTTGGGCACGTCTCGAGTTAATTTAGAGATGCAGTGTGTTAGGACCTCGCTAATCAAAAAAGAAATAAAACTATACCTAGTTTACTAAAGCTGTATGCAAATTATTTCATTGTAAAATGTGATTATATTGATCCCACTTTAAAGCGACTAATCCCATAAGGGATAAGCAAAAGGGTTAATACTCACTTAATAACGCGGGGTTGCTGAACCGCCAAGCTTCATTGTAGGTTGTGTACTGTGGGTGAGAGTAGGGATTTCCTGAAAAGTCACTTCCTAAAATCAAATACAAATCACGGGTTAGCAATGAACACCTCTGTACTAGGAAACAATAAAATAACGGCATATTGTGTTCATCTTCACTACGCTGCTTGAAATGTTGCTTTTCTTACATCAGAACTGAAGCAATTGGCATTGTTTCACTGGACCAGCTAGCAGATGGCTTGCCCTGTCCTTTTTTTCTGTGCCCTGGTGCTCTGCCATTTTGGCTGAATTTGTTACATTAATTCTGAGCAGGGTTTTGAAGTTTCTTTCTTCGGTTGTGTCTTGCACTCTTAAGATTCTCTATTCTCTGCTGCTCGCACCAAAGCCTGGCTTCAAAAAAAAAACACACGCCCCAGTGGATTTATTCTCGCATACACTCGCCCCTTTTTATACGGCCGAATTCGACTTTCAGGAAGCGGCTCTGTCCATGTCAGTGAGCAATGCTGTTGGTCCCCCACGTTTCTTTCTTTTATGAGACAATAAAGGCAGGGTTTTATATGAAGCTGGTGAGAAATGGCTTTTGCTTTAACAGTGTTTGGGGTCTGTCACTAAATCTTAGTCGTTCGAGGGCCAGATGAATGGAAGTGCACACAAAACCCATGGCTCTGGGATTTAAGAGGATTTCTCAGCTTGTGTGACCAATGAAAATGAATCTTTGATGAAAACATATTTGATGTACCTGTAAAGATATGTTTGACCAGCAAATGAATCCTGTCAGTGAATTAAATTTGCTCCTGAAAAGTATTCACGTTTGCTGGCCGTGGAAACCAAGCTTGAATCTGTCTGAGGCACTCAACAGTGACCGAGAAAAGAATCCCTCTCTGTGTTTGATGTAAAATATTTGTTTTCCAATTTTCGCACACTGTATGTTTGCACTCATGCGCTACGGGTCCGACTTTGTGAGCGATGTTATCCCTTGGCCCTCCCTACAATGGCATTTACGCTGTTCCAGGCCGACAGTAACTGCTCTGTTGCAGGCAGCCCGCAGGTTGTGTGTTTGCTGCCGTTTACACACTGTCCGCTACTTGTGCCGTTTGGGGAGAGGGCACCAATCTGCTGCCAGATGCATCCCGTCCTGGCAGTGGAACTCAAGTCAGGTCCCTTTGAGAGATAGTGATTTAAATATTTACAGGCCTTCCCGCCCGCTGTTTTGTGACCCTTAACTGTTTGCTGTGAACCTGAACTGCAGGTTAAGTAGAGGGGAAAAGAGATACGCTCTGCAGCACTGGAGGCATGGCTGGAGAGAGCCTTGTTTATCGATGGCCCGTGAGAACGTCGAAATGAGTGCTGGAACCCGAGTGGAACCATCCTATATCCTGCACTTATGTGCTTGATCACTTATTGAGAGGTGCTAATTTTCTTCTCAACAGCCAATAAACTGTGGCTCTTTCACTGGGTATTGATGTACGCGAGTGAGATTCACGCTGCCCATTGGCTTCATTAGTTAGACTGCAACCATCCTGCAATCAGAGCTCCTCATTAATCTTATCCTCATTATTATTGTTCTCCTCATTAATATTATCCTGTTTAATAAACATTAGCATCACCAGAAATGTCATGGGCAATATGTTTTCAGCTTTTGTGTCACCTCTCTTTAACTCTCATTTAGAAAATGTATATTTTTTTGCATAGGGCATTAATCAGGTTTGGTATTTAGGTATAATTTTAGATAACGCATTCTCATTATCAGGTCACTTTGGATTTTGCATGTTATATTCAGCGGCACAGAAGTTTTTCTCTTTGAAACATGTCTATAAAGACTTTAGCTTGGCTTTGCATGACCTCAGGTTTTTGAAAGATGATCAACTGTTGAGGACTCTTTGAAATTATTACGAGCTGTCCTAAAATCAATGCCCTCGTAAAAACAGTAATGACTCTTACCAGGCACCATTCCAGCAAGTGTAGAGGTGGGGTAGCTGCCCTGCCCAGTGGGGGGAACGTGAGGTGGGTACCCTGGAAGGGTCGTGCTGGCCATGTCTCTACCTGTAAAGCAAGAGAAAAATGGTGTCAAGAGCAGTTTATATTAGTGCATTAAAAATATTTTTTTATTGAATTAGGAATATTTTACAAGTTGCATCTTTTTAGAAAACCAGAAGGTGCCACTGGGGAGATCCAAGTCAGGCAGAATTGATTTGTAGTTTTAATATCATAAACTGCCAAGAATTCTGTATTTATACCATTATCAAATACAGTTTCTTTTTGATATGCTGTAAAAACGTGTGAATACCACATATTTCAATACATCAAAGTTTATGATGCATAGAATAAAGTGGGAAAAGTGCCTTAAGCATTAAACTACTCCAAGTACACCCCAGATCACCTTGCAGATCAATAAAAAAATTATAGAAAAAATAAAATAAATAAAAAACACTCACAGTATTGTGTAAATCCTGTGAACCGTTCAATACGTTCTCTAAATCAAACTGTAGCTTTTTTTGGATGAACTCAAAGACAAATAACTACATGCAGTGGATAAAGATCAGCCCTCCTTAAATTCACAACTTCACAAATTCATGACCATGCAAAAGCTAAAAACACTGCAGATCACTCAGCCTTTAAGCTGCCTTTATTACACAGAGTGGCGCTGCCGGCCTGGTTTAATAGAGAGTAGGACAGAAAATGCCATCGGCCTGCTGGTGGCATCGCTGCAGCTGAAAAGCCCAGAGACTTCATGACACTCATGGCCTCCATATTCAGTTCTGTAATTGGAAGTGACGTCTAGCAATCCTGCTGGCTCAAACTTTGGAGCACGTAGGACTAACTGTTCTCCCACATGGTCCTGCATCATTGTTCGGAAGAGGACCCTGCGAGGGTCGTGGGGAACGTGTTTCCCCTTGTCTGGTTATTTACAAGAGAGCCACTAGTCTAAGCTGCTTGGTATATAACACAAGTACACATAGCAGTAATATAAGCAGTCCCTGCAGCTTAGGCTACTGCTATAGAAATATGAAATCGTAGACTATAATTGGAATATTATTTCTTATGTTTAATTAAAAATGAAACTATTAGAAAATATCACAGTATAAAGTGTAGTATCACTGGCCTAGGACAGTAGCTGTCTCCCCCCCCCAACCAGCGCAGGCTACATTTTCTTGTCTTTTTTTGTAGGTCTGTACCTGCTATAATAGGCTGGCTTGCATACTGGGCGTAGCTGGGGGCATGATGGGCATAGGCACCGTAGCAGGGGGTGTAGGCATCTACTGACACGTTGGGCTGGAGGGGCAACAGTTCCGCTAGACCCGAGACTGCCAGTGAGGAGGGGGTGAACGGAGCCAGGGAAGCCTCATGCGGCTCCTGCTTTACACACACCGAGGATGAATGCAAGTCTGCCAGGTGAAGAAAAACAACAAAAAGCCACCACACACACAATCAGACAATGCACAATCGCTCGCATTCAGCAAAAAAAAACAAAAATAAATCATGACAGATGGAACTACTGAATGGAGGTGGTAAATGAAAGGGGAAATGAAATTTGGCTGACGGTGTTTGGTGTTTCTGTGACGCTACATTGCGCTTAAAGGAAAAAAGAGGGATTTACGCTAAGTTACGGATGCCGCTGTGTTCTTCTGACCCAATTCCTCGGGTGTGTTGAGGAATTTTAACGCGAAGAGCGTTTCTATGCGCACAAGGGGATTTGGTCATGGTAAGCCAGGAAATGTTGGGTTTTGTGTGCTTAAACTCACAACTAAACAGTGGGAATAAAAGATAGGTACACACAAATAAAATATATCTTCAACAACAAGGTTTAGTTTAAGAGTTAATGAATTTATATTTTTTGTCTAGTATGTTCAAGATGTTCTCTCTAGTTCTCTCCAGATAATATCTGAAAATTTGTTTCATAATAGAAGAGGCTATTACGGTCGTCTATCACATTTAGACTAAATCAACTAAATCTAAATAAAACTACATTTTTTATACGATCCGATTGAAATTACCAGTCCAATGAGCTAAATAAATTCTCACCTGTTAGATAATCTGTTTAGAAAAAAACAAATGAACACATCTCTCTATAAATGGCTAAATCATTCTCAATATCTTGAAAATATCATCAGCAAACAGCAACTCGCAGATCAATCAAGCTTGAATACATAGAAATTTCCCCCAGGTTTCGGCGCGTGATAAAACAGAAGACGCATCTTAAAACAAAAAAATCCACAAATAGCAAAACGGCCCCATTGGACCACCAGCCTTAATATCATTTGGCTGATGAGGTTTGGCATTTTTCATTTTAGTGAGTTTGTCACTGCAGCTCGAGCAATCAATGTGAGCACTGTCTTCATCTCTCTCTCTCTCTCTCTCTCTCTCTCTCTCTCTCTCCACTCATCCTCTTTAACATCCTGTGCTGTTATCATGGTCTGTGGGGAGGGCTCTCACAGCTTCATGATAGCCTCATTAGCTGCTTCCCAACTATTGTTGTTTTACAACCGAGCTATGTGCGGAGAGTCCCTCATTAAGATAAGGCCTCCTTGTTGTCAGACACAACCCTGACAACCCGTTCCGACCTAACGCCAGGAAATCAGGCAACTTAACTGGCCTCTTTCCCACACAAATCAATGGCAGAATTTCCTTTCCTGGGACTAACAGCTGACTCTTCGTACATAATAAATATGACTTTCTAATCGCGAGGTGCTTAAAGCAGGTACAAATCTGTTGCCGTTCCCCAAGCGTGGCGATGTGAGCTTAGATGACTATATTTCAGGAAGGAAGATGACGGCCTTACTTCAAATATAAAAACCTTAGAGGCCAATAAAGGAGAAAAGAAGGGAGGCTGTTGGAGGCATTAGGCCTCCTGTTTTCACAGACTCTGCTTTGCCGTTGTATAGCAAACAAGGGTAGACGCTACGCTGGCCGAGACCCAGTGTTCGAGATCACTGAACTCTGAAACTAATCAGAGGTGCTGTTGCTTATTGTCCTGGAGACAAGCGAGACCTGCAAAAAGAAAGGCTGTCAACCTCCTGATTACCGAGATGGAAGATAAACACTGGTCTATGTGGAGGCACATCGCATTTGAACATGAACCAGCGCTATAGAGTTCTCCACGTCTGCCCTTGTGAATGCACACATGGCTGAAAAAGAGAGAGATCCATTTTTTCAACCCAAAGTCACCTGCCTTTGAGTCTTCAGAGATTAAAAATCCCATACTCACGAACACCCTCCTTGTTTGTTACAAACAGCCACTGAAATCTTTGACCGCAATTTTCGACATTCCAGATCTGGCAATTTATCACTAGCCCACGGAAAAAGCGTAATAGACTGCTTCACCCCAATCAATTACAGCAATGTAATGTTTGGACAGCCAAATTGCTTGAATCCCCAATATAAGTTCTAATAGTCATTCATTATCAAATGTGTGCTCAAAGGTTACCGTGCTATTGTGGGGATGAAATAAACATTAATTTGGGCACTAGGGCCTGCCGGGGCTTCTGGTGACTCCAGACAGAGGCAGTTTGTCACCGGGCCACACATCAGGTAGCTCAGCTTTAGCCGGCAGCGTGTTGTTTGCTGCTCACTGGAGAATAGCGGGCCACACTTAAAAAATGGCTCTCTGGCGGATATATTTCAGCCGGAGTTCATCAGCGGAATAAGCCGACACAAAGCAGTCTTTTCTTTCGCTCTGCCTGCGTATGCTGCTTTTCATTCTAACTTCGCTTTCTTCATGTGTGTGTGAGCTCTGTTGCTTTCAAGCCCGGGCATTCGTACCCCCTCCCATGTCTCTGAAGAGATTTGGAACAAGGGGTAAGTCTTCAGCACCTGCTCAGGTTTGCAGCGGGTCGGAGGGGTGCCCATTTACATGGTACCATCCCACTGGCACCGGGAAGACTTCCATTTTACGGCTCGGCGGGGACGGCGCTTAAGAATCTGTGCTGGTCGTTCGTGCAAGGTATGTGCAAACGGCCCTTTTTAACGGGCTGGCCGTATCTGGAAGGCTTCCAGGGTTTTTGCTGCAGTTTGAATAAATCATGCCATTGTTTTTTCCTCTACAGTTAATACATGAACGTGTGGAATGTGCATGACGCATAGAGGATTCTATTGCTCCTGTACCAACTCAGAATGTCTGGTATTGTTTTTTTTATCTACAATGCTTAAAATGTATTATTTTACATTACTTTAATACATATTCCTCATTCCTTTTTTTGTCTTCCTAGGTACAGAGCAGTAACCCCTACAACTAATGGGTAAACAGTGAGCACATGTCTTCTATGCCTTGTGGTGCCCTTAAAATTCCAATTTCTGTTTTGTAATGAGGAGTTCATTAATCATTCATCTTTAATAGATTATGTAAATCTCATGACATAAAATCAACAAGATCAATGGCAGCGTGAATTTTAATTGGCTCAGGAAAACATTGGTGGGAATGAGCATAATCTCCAGCTCTATCCAATGAGAGGGAGTAATTTATTCAGAATTAGCTCTCAGTGTAAATGTGTAGGATAATTTAGCACCTCCTTTGACTCTGCCCTTATTCTTATTTCCAGTTTATCACATGCTAGTACACCATAACATTCAGTTATTGCCCCCTCAAACTGCCTCGCTCTCTCAATGTTTTTAATATATAAATGAAGTTATTACCGCCACAAGTAATTTAGATTGCAACATGAAAAGCGTAATATTTTGATCTGTCAAGAAAAGCTATTTGGGCCTAATGCATTCTGAAAAATAATTACAAGTGTATTTTTTGAAAATAGTAATTTACAATGCCAGAATGTTTACTTTTTCCCATATTTATATTAATGCATTTACCTTTAACACATACAGACTGATTTTTTATGTATACAAAGGTTCTAAAATTAAAAAACGTAACTAATCTTTCAAAAAATCTCTCTGCAGGGAAGTTTTCTTTCCTCTGAGAAGCAAGAGGTGGTCTGCACTAAGACCCCCAGTGTCCTGTCCCAGGTGCAAGAAAGGCCACCTGCCATGAGGGTGCTCCCCAGACCGAGACTGCTTTCATACAAAGGACAAAAACACACCTTTCTTCTCCAGAGGCCCAACTTTCTGGAGGGAACTTTACCTCCCACATATTACCGAAGGGGGGGAAAGCTCTTTCTTTTCACATAACATTATCCAGCTATCATGTGAGAAGGGGGCACAGCAATTTTCAATCATCCTGTCCTCCACCCACACAGAACTCATTGGCTTTGATGGCTCCTGCATAATTATGTGAATTTTATTAAAAGCTCAGCGTATTAATCTCAGGCCGACAGTTGGCTATCAGTAAACTTAACCTTCTCTGAGGTAATAACAGCCGCAACAATGAAACAATATTTCAATTAGCCTGGCTGACATTAACCACCGCATACCGAGAGAAGACACGTAGAGTAAAAACACTGCAGCGATAAAGGCCAAACCGTGCTCGAATATTTCTCTCTGTGCAATAAGAGCTGAAAACCTGTGTTTACAAAGTGAGTTTTAGAAAAGGAAAGTGCCACTTCCCGCAGTAAATCCCCTAGCACTGGTCATCAAATCTCAATCATCGCTTGGAATATTTGGCTTCTCATGCAAGTAACGGCACCTGTCTGTTTAGATTGTCCCTCTTTTACACGGCCTCTCAGAGCAGACAGCACTAATCCATCCACTTTAAATCAACATGTCACATTCCACAGTCACCTGTCCTCTCAACTTATAAAGCTCGCTTTACCGCTCAACACACATAAAAAAAGTTGCACAGTCTGGATTTATTCTGAATATGAGCCTCTCGCCAGTTTACTCGTGAGTGTTTTAGCGGTCAGTTGGGATGGTGGTCCAGCGTTCTTACCTGTCACTACAGGGTAGCTCTGTGACACGCTGGAGCCCAAATCTGAACTGGCGCTGGTCGACAGACTGGGCTTGACTTCGTCCAGTCCAGGGTTCAGTGCTGGTAGCGAATATTCATTAGCCTGCCAATGAGGGGAGGGGGACACTTTTTAGAAGATATATTTTGTGATTCAAGCATCATTTGCTGAGGTGTCTAGTTAGAAGGCTGCCAGTCCAAAGACTCGAACGATTGCTTAAGCTGATCTTTTTTTGTTTTGTTTTATAACAACATTAAAGCTTTTTAGGAGTTAAGTTTGTTTATACTTATGCATTTTAGTAATATAATTTTAGGATGTTTGTGCCCGCCAATATGCAACTTTTTTGGGGGGATTTTACAATGGCTTGAAAAGTGGCTCATCTTTAAGAATTTGAAGTCCGAGCTATTACTAATGAGCACTTAAAATTAAGTTATACAAAACGTTTACATTATTTTGTCACCCTGTCAACATAAGGCAAATGTGTCCTGTATGTTTTGGTGAGAGAGTTAATGTGAACTGTGTGTGCATACATTAAGGTTGTGAGCGGGACAGAGAGTAGGATTTGGAGCAGACTGAATGGAAAGGGTGTCAGCTGTCTCTTTGTGCTTGACTGCAGTCATTCCCCTGACCAGCCAAGGGAAGAGATGGGGCCGCTTTGTTACATTACCAACATGGCCTCAATTCGAGACACAGAATCAACCGTTTGTAATTGTTTTCTGTAGAATAAGTAAATGTTGAACATAAAACAGATCTATTCTTTTCCAAAAAAGAAATCATTTTTGTTTTTCTATTCGTACATATTCGTAAATAAAAATGTATTGTTTGGTTAGTTGAATTGGCTTAACCTTAGTTTTAGTGTTGGTCCGATTTTGTTCAAAACAGAACAAATGCAACAAATGAGAGGAGATTTCCGGCTACCATTGTTCCCCCAGTATTAAAATGTGGACATGCATATGTCCATTCTTAAGTGTGTATGTCTGCATGTTCGTGCATCTGTGCACCACAATAGGCCGCCGTCCCAATGGGAAATGCTGTGACCTCAGTGTTGTCTGCCTCAATTCCAGATAAACTCTAATTGTCTGCTACAACTGTTCAGTTGGCCAGGAGCGGATGTTCCTCTCTATTTGGTCTGGCCTCAGATGCACAACAGCTATTTTATCATGCAGATAGGGGCAAGTTGGGCGTGGGGCAACTGAAGAGCCATCTGAAAAGGATGACCAAATGGCTGGCAGAAGTGTGGGAGGGGTGAACCCATTGAGTTTAGCATTTCCAAAATGGCTTTTTAATGCCTGGCCTCACGCAGCAGACATGGCTAATAGGTCCGTTCTTTCAAGAGGTAAAAAAGGCCATGAAAACCGACCAATAAATGGGAATGTAGGCTGATTAATATTACATTAAATTAAAAGTGATTTTCCTGGACTGTTCCAGGGCTGTTTTTTCCCCGTGTTTAGCCTCTTTCCTTGCCTTTTTTAATACCTTCTTGGCTTCTCTTTGTGATTGCAAGTCATTTCCAATTCGTTTTGGTATTGATCTTCCAGTTGAAATCAGTTTTGTAATTAGCTGCAAATTAGGCCCTCTACTAGGGGTGAGGGCTGTCCCACTGATTTATCACCAGTGTAATTCTCTGCGATCGGAGAGAAATTAAAATGAACTCAATTAGGCCACTGCTTTTGCTTTATGGGCCTCTACTTGGGGTTCGAAGGGAAACATTAATAGTCGGTGGTTGTGTGATGGTATAATGAAAGTAAATAAAGCTTATCTATCGTAATAAGCCAAAATCTTTAAGTAAGCAGTTGTTTATTCAAGCACTTTTTTATAGCAATGTGCATTTTTTGATGTTTGTTTTTTGCGTTTGGGGGGACTTATTTGACCCGTGCCAATATGGCAGTTGTTTTAGCTCACATCCGCATCATTTTTCATGTAAAACCTTTGTTGACGTGCAAATAATAAAAATCTAATTGATTGACTTAAATGCACTATTTTTATCGTAATTTATTCGGCAGACCATCTAACCAGCTACGGGTTTTAAGTTCATATTTTTGAGTTTTCGTGACTGGCAGGAAGTATTAGAATGAATTCCATTAACCTCAGTATTACTGACCTGCTCTGGCTTGATGTGCTCTGACGTTGGGAAGACGTCAGGGTATGACGGCCGCTCGAACACGCGGTCCAGAGCCTCCAGCTGCTGTTGAGTAAAGGCATCGGCCCTCAGGTGCTTCCGTAAACTCTCCACGCTACCCTGAGAATCACTGTTTGGGCCAGAGCCATCTGAACCATCTATGAGAGGAGAGAGTGACAAGGCCAAATGCTAGTACCAGTCGTTATAGGCCCATTTCTGCACCCCCCCTTTCCCCCACACCCCATAACCGCTAAGTCTACTGAAGCTCTCATCACCAGTGCAGTGAGCAGGGATGAAAGATCAGCTCAAATTCAGTCAGCGCTAGCCTCAAACTGATCCTAATGGCAGTGGAAAGACTGAGCACGTGAGACAGAGAGAGAAAGATGTGGACGGTGCAAAGAGGAGAGTAAAAACGACCCACACCTCCCCCATCCCAGCTCAGCATCAGCACCATCATCTGATGGGCCTGCTGTAATTGATGGATTACCTTCAGAGCAAACATATACTTGTTGGGAATGCCATGTGTTTTAGTATGAGCGGGATGGTGGGGGTGGTTCTTTCCATGTCAGCGGCTGGTGGAAAATGGAGAGCTATTATTTAAAAGGGACAATTTCCTTTAGAATGTAATGCTGCTTTCACTGTCAGATTGCTTTTCGCTGGAAAAATGGTAGACCAGTCCCAGCTTGAATACAATTACACAGCCTGACTGCCAGTTTATGCGTTTCCCTCCATCTTCCTCTTTATAAACAAATGAACAGTTTCCCCTCGGCCCGTGACCTCATCACCCTGCCAGAGCAGGTGCCGTTGCTTTCCGCGGTGGCTCGCTGAGAGCAACATTCGGCCAATGTCCGGGCAGCCCCGGCTGTCCTGCCTGCAGCCTCCAGCCTCACAGTCTCTGGTGGTGGAGGGGCTTTTTGCTCCCTTACAAATCTGTCATTCTAAATTTGCAGCAGATTATGTTCTCTCTTCGGCGAGAGCGTAGTGATATATGATATGCAAGGCCCCTATTGATTGCCTGATCTGGTGGCAGGAGAGAGGCGAAATGAACTTGAAATGAACATCATGCCTCAACTCATTGTGCGTATAATACTCTACTTAATCCCACATTTTTCTGTGCTATGGAATTCAATTGATCAATCATGTTCCACTGATAGTACCATTTCAGGGGCTTTATTGCCATTCTACCCGCCGGCTTGACCTTTTTTCGATGGCTGAGGCCACAGGATGAACTGACTTTCAGGAGAAATAGATCCACGGAGAGCTGTGATAAGAGACTTGGAGATAATGCGTGTGTGTGTATTTGTGTTGCTGTGGGTATTTAAGCTACAGTGAGACATAATTTTTTTGCTTTTGATATTAATTCCCATTGCGTACGTTTTTTTCTCCCAGCATTATCCATGCATTCCATATCTCAGCACGGGCATTTATAATAGACTCCCTTGAGGGCCTTCTATAAGGCTGCGTGGTGTTGCCGTATAAACCTCAATTGTTCGCTTTGGTACAGAAGAAAATAGAGTCATTAATTACTTTCTATCAGCTGGTCTAAGTGCGAACTGCGATCAATAAGCAGGCGTTTGTCATTTGCTTAGGTGCAGCATGTTTCCCATACTCAAAAGCCCACAGCGTGCGGACCGCTAGTCCACGCAGGGGACAAAGCTGCAGTTTGAGCTGTTTGGGGGCAGTGGGGCTGGCCTAGGTTACATTACAGTTAGAGGAGATTTAGGGTAGACCAAGGTTATATTTGACAACCTAAGTTGTGTTCAAGCTAGAGCTGTTTTGCATTTCGAATACCAGTAATGTAGCTTCATTTTAGAGGGGTTTACTGTGAATGTGAATGTCGTGTAGGCTACGTATATGGCACAACTCCTGTTTACATCTATGGTTGTGCTATATTGATTTCATCGGGACACTTGAGTGTGTTTGTTTTGACATCCCACTGCATTAGCACTCTGGTGCTATGGGACTAGAGCTCTGTCAGATCAGATAACCAGAGTCCATAAAACAGGCCTCCCTGGGGTTTCCTCCTCTGGAGAGGCCAGTTCAAATAAAACTAAGACCAATAGACAGTGAGTGGATTATCGTGGTAAACTTGTCATTTTAGAAGATGTTTGGATGTTTGTAATTGCATTTTAATTATATCAAAGTTATCAATAAACATGACTTGATGAACCGCTAAGGGAGATCACAAACGTTTATGATTTAGGAGGTGGATATTTACGGTCGCCTGGGCAGGTGTGACATTCTTTTAGTATAACAACCTAGAGTTTCCTGCCTTCATCCCATCAGATAAGAGTGTCCGTAAAAGAGGGCTATTTGAAAAGCAAATGAGGGTCCCGTGACCCCTGTGACCCTTGACCTGGTATCACACGTCTCTTGTTTTTTGTTTTTCTGTATTAGTTTACTCTTGCGGTTAGTTAGACGTTTACGATAGCGTATTGATTTACAGAATCGTTTGGGTGGTCGTTTGTCTTTGGTTGAGTGGTTCGTCCCATCAAAGTACTTCAGCAAATTCGGATGTAATAAAAAGGTGGAGGGATACATTTTGTTTGAGTAAATCTCCTGTTTCTAAATCTATTAGGAGTACAACGCAAATGACTAAATCAGATCAAAATGAGACAATACGCGAGAGAGCGCGCATTAGAAATAGACTAAGAGGGAGATGGAGAGAGAGAGAGGTGGCAACAGCAGCGGCGGCACAACCGGGGCTGTTAATTTCCTGTTATGTTACAGCGTGTTTAAAGGCTTTATTAATTCAATTTAGCGGTGTTGAGCAGTGCGCCGGCTGGCAGTAGGAGCTGTGCTCGCTCTTGTCTTTTTTTCATTCTCGGTCTACCGCTGTCAGCGTGGGTTTCTCCTCTCACCCATAACACACATCCTTTACTGTACTCGCACCCGGTCCGTCATTTAGCACATCGCCCTCATGTGACGCAGCGTTCTGGAACGCAATTAATGAATGCATCTCTCCCTCGTGCTCGCTCTCTTTCCTTTTAAATCCGCGTAATGCAGCGCACCATTAATTCTCAGCATCAGTGTTCATAATTGACTTTTCCCTGACACGATTCCTCTTTGAGAGAACCACCCTGTCCTGAGATGTTTCCATACTGCCGTTTTTCGGTTTGTGCGAAGGCGGTCGGCTGGCTGGGCAGCGGGTCTGCTTGAATGCAGATGTATTGGCGGAGAGGGGGCACAGACCTTTTGTGTCCTTTGATAAGGAGCCCGGCACCTTCCTCTCTGCCGGTTCCGCTCTGCAGCCTCGCTCAAATCTGAGCTTTCTCTTTCATACAGAGGCCATCATCATGATGAGATCGGTGGGACGGTCTTATTCGATTTAGACTGAGGCCAATCCATTTCTTGGTTTGGATGTATTTCATTTCTATTCTTTTATAAAGTAGAATCCATATTGACACAATAGAATCTCACAAGGCATGAAATGGAAGCACAGGTTGAGGCGTTCGAGCTGCGGGCCAAACTATTTTTGCACGGGGGATTCTACTTTCAGATGAACAAACAAGCTGCAGATTGAAACTTTTTGCATTCTCGTACCGTGACGGCACGGGCAGTGCAGATGTAATCTCTTTATCTCTATAACGTCAAATAAATACACCGCTGGGCCTTTTAAATCACCTCGCTTTAATATCTTTTTCGTATGAACGTGCACTTGTTCACTCCCACAACTGATTCAAGTGTCAAGTGTATTTTTGTATATAATTTATAGCAGCTGCCCTTAAAACCTAAAACTCCCTTTTGTGTTTTTCAGTCTGGAAAGATAGTGATGGAAAAGAGCGCTGGGTCATACCAACCCGTTTAACAGCCTACACACGGACAGGTGAAAACAGAACAGCACGCAAACACGTTCTTTATACATGAATCATGGCTGTATGCTAGTAATTAACTCAGTTCACTCATTTGTGTCGTTTTGTAACAAAGTATTAACTTTGACAAATGAGAAATCCCAAACAGGCTTAATTTCCCTCTTTTGCCATTAATGCATTTGGCAAGAGAGGCATTCTATTTTCCATAATGAGATACACAAATAAATCTGGCAGTGGTTTGAAGGGCCTGTGAAGGCAGCAATAAGGTTGAGGCGCATTCTTTGTGTGCTGGCATAATTGGTATCACTGCTTGCAGACATATAAACCAATCTTTACACAGATAGGGCTGTGTCTCTCTCTTCCCCTTTAGGCTATTTCTTTTGTCTCCTCAATAGCTTGCACATCCATGATAGAAGAAGGGGGTGCTAATTTGTGAATTAATAGCTTTTCTCTGCAGAATTGCAAATTCTCTTAAATGTCACTATGTTCAACTTGCCACCGAAGAACTAATCTTGGGAGCCTCCCCCCAACCCCTGCCTCCGACGGTCCGTGCCACGCTAACGTCACCCGTAACCGGCGAGCAACACGCTACTTTTCATTTGCAGTAACACATGAAAATGACAGATTAATGACTCTTATGACACCTGTGTCCCTGAAGCTCCTCTTACAAAGACCTGGTGTACATAACGCATGTCACACTACATTATCTCCATATCGCTCTTGTAATAGGCATATTTTTTAAAGGGGACTGCCATGTAAAGGCTCCAGCAGTCTTACCCCTGTTTCTTAAAACAAGCACTGATAACTCATCATAGTACAAAATGACCCCGGTGGTTTTTGATCTCATCTTACTTGGCTTTAAAGTGCACGCTCATCCTCCACCTCAAATCATATTAGCATATTTTTGGTTATGTCATCATCTAATGAAGGGAAGATCGGCTTCGCCCAGCCAAATAGGGCTCAAGTAGCCCAAGGCTGCTAGGCTGATATGAAATTGAAACCACACACTGGCTGTCGCTCTGCCTCCCTGATGTCTCTGTGTGAAATAAGGGCTAAGTTTAAATAACACGAAGCATTTTAGACATTTGGCACTGTATCAAATTACCAGCCATGAGATCTTCATTAGGGGCACGGCATGGCATATTCACCCAGGATTACCGCCCTGCGAATGTGTGGCTACACCTGCGTAAGGTCACAGTGCCAAGAAGAAGGAAACACGCTGGCAACGATGGGAATATTTACTCCCATCGTTAGAATAATAATCACAGAGAAAATAATCCTCGCTGATGCGATATTAAATTTGATATTGCACACACAAGTAAACTCATGTTTTCTCGCCTAGTGTTTTATGATCCAATTACACTCAACCCCTTTATCCACTCTTCACGTCCTGTCAGTTCTAATCAAACTAGGAATAAGTACCGACACTGGCATTTGGCTGGATAACTCCACCTACTTTAAGTTCCTTCTCCGTTTTTTGAAGCAAATGCTGGAAGCCCCAGCATGCCACGCTGTAGCAAACGCGATTTGCCACAGTTGCTTTTTTACAGTCTTTATATATGATCTACAGCTCTCTCCATAAAGATATCATTAAGCGTCACTGCGCTATGTCTCACCCCCTCCCTTCCCCACGACACACAGACCCTCGCATGCACACAGTCACACGCACAAAGACACACACCCAGAGCACTTGATCAGATTCGAGTGGCTCATGATTGAGCAAGCAAAGAGAAGGTGGGCTAACAGAACTTACAATATCCTATTTTCCTCCCATCCAAGTGGTTGCCACTCCAGAGAACTAAAGAGATGGAGACATAAGAGAAGCAAGCAGCCCTGCTTTTATAAATGTTTTAAGAGATCATTTCCAACCACTTCAACCTCCCTCCCTTTGAATACAGCGCTTTTCTGTGTTCCCATTCGGCCCAGTGCCACATGGATGTTTATTCACTAGCATTCAAAAGGCGATTGTATGAAGAGCCGATCGGCCATTAGGCCTTAGGCAGTATGTGCCCTCTCATTTAGAAAAGAAGAGAGAATGTTGGCACGCTCCCTTTTTGCCACTATTTCAGTTGTTCAAAGACAAAAATGCGCAGCCCGAAAATCTTTGGTTTTGACTAGTATTACCATAAATCACACATCTGGTAAATTCCCATTATATTCTAAAATTCCTGTCTGCACTAGCACATTTTCTGCCGTTTCCTAATGAATCTCTCTGATTTATTTGTCTCTGACCTGTATTTTTAGCAAAAGCATAAAGCCGTGACCCTGACGCACTACATAGTAAGCACAATACTGTCGTGATTCCGACCGAATGATGGTACCTCGTGCCATGTAGGCATATTCTTGTTCGTGCAGAGGTATTGTATCATCAAATAAAATGTGCTACAACCCTGCAAACAGCAGAGTGTCAACCCGGCTGAATGAAATAGTCCAATCTGCTTTACTACATAACAAGTCACTTGAGAGCGCTTTTTTACAAAACGCTTTGTCCAGTGCTATCAAACTACCATCTTTATCTCCCACACAAATTGGAAATTACAGGGGGCTGTATAGAGGCCTAGCAAAAGAGTAAGAGGAGAATAAAAACCACGGAGAGATATCCGGTCTCTTACCATCATCGCGTTTTCTCTTTTCGCCGTTGGAGCGAGGGATCCCGAGGATGCCATTAATAGAGTAGGACCCCACAGGGTCGTTGGAAGCGCTTGACACAGGTGGGGACGCCGTGCTGGGTACTGAGATAGCAGGAATAGGTTAATACACACGCTTTTCGAGATTTTATATGAGGTCATTGCGTAATTGATGGCACTGATATTGTGAATTTAATGTCGGTTTGTTCTTACCTATAGTGTGTCCTGCTGTGGTGAGAGGCGTTCCCGAGCCATCCGAGGATGGGTGGAAAGGCTGCTGGACTTTGGTTCGAATTATCCTAAACAAATTCAAATGAACACAATGAGTTGCCGTGAACACATCCAGGGCACGCAGGATTACTTTCTGGTGAGTTTTCGCATAGCCCACCATAGTGTTGTTTTAGAGCCTTGCTATATAGATGCACTGATTCTGTCAGAAATAAGCAATCTAAGGGTATTAGGGCCAATCACGGAGTATATGGCGAGGCAGAGTGGGAGCTACCGCGGAGAGAGTGGATTCAATCAAATGGGATCCCATCTTTAGAAATATGATAAAGTCCCACTACCTCGAAGGTGTGATATGGGGGAAAGTCTTTATTGCACTTTGGTCTGAATGATCTTGCAAACAAAGCATGAAATCACATCAATTCACCTCAATGATGAGCTTCACTGCCTCGAACTAGCCTCAGCTTTAATAATCTCTCCCTCTGCTTCTTTATCTATCTCAATCTCTCTCACTATCCTCCTCCTCACTGAAGCAAGTGAAGATTGCTTGTAGAGTGTGGATACTGACTTCCCAGATCCGACATTTTTTCTAGCACAAACATTCAGGGGGGCCAGGGCGGATGAGGCCCTATTGATCGGGACTTGGGGATAAAAAAAGTTGGGAATTAGAGGCAGAGAAGAACAGATGCAAATGGAGGGCTATAAATTATATGTGACAGGAAAGCAATAGTGTCTCATTGCTCCAGCAAAGCCCACTGCAGCATCTGATGTCTTTAATCTGGGACACGCTTTTAAGAGAAAAAGCTGTCACCCTATTCTAGGAACACATTTATATTCGTTGGCTGCACATTTTTCACATTTGTATAAACTATAATGTGGCTGTAAATTTCATTACTAAACACTTCCTCGGTCACAGTCAGTCTTCATACAGAAGATTTCAGTAAAAACTGTTTTTAGTAAACGCTTCTATATACATATATATATATAGCAAGAATATATATGTGCTACTCATTCTTGCATTATTTATTGTACAATGATGCACTGAGATTTTTTTATTTATCATTTCTTTACATTGTCCTACGCATAAAATTGCTAAATGTCTATACAGTTCCACCTTATATAACATGTTACAACTGTCTTTACTTTTTTAACATTTAGCCAAAACTAGGATTTGACCTTGTGACTTTGCAAATTCAATAGCTTGAATCCATGTTCTCACAATCGAGCTATTTGAAAGGTGTGAATTAATGACTTGCCAGGGTGCTGCGAATTCCCTGTAGAAATATGAAAATATGAATCAATGCTATTGAAACGCTTAGGATCCAGGCGATAGAGCCAGTGGCTTCATGCTGTGAGGAGGACACAGAGAACACCCCAGACAGTGTCTAATCTTTAATAATTCATGCAGAGAAAATGTGCTTAAAGCTGGGACATCTTCTAATGTCAACAGAGCAGAGGTCAACCTCTTAAGCGCTCAGGGCATGAGGGTCCGGCCTCAGAAGTCTGCACGGTGGGGAGGGAATACTTTTAGACAGGGTACAAGAACACCTGTTTGAAACGGCACAAGGGTTAGAGTAGAGCTAGACCGCTACAACCTGTGTGAGCTTCAAATTATTGAAAATAATTTGTATTGTAGACTTGACTACTTTTCATAGAGGTAGCTAGATCCAGTTCGCCATTTCACACAGCCTGTAGAAACTGATGTTTTTACTCTAAATGAACATTTTGAAAATGATTAGCTCAGACAGTTCTCTCCGATATATAAATTTCCTGTACACGGGAAACTCAACTTTCTTTGATTCAGCATAATAGGCAATAAATTCCAAGTCTACTAAATCGCAATACATATTAATTTTCCACGTAAACAAAGGTCCTTACAATGCCCTCCTCTCAGGTGATAACTCGAACATCGTTGGAAATGAAGGTTTATTGGCTCTTCTTTCATGTCATTAATGTAGATTTAAAATGTACCTCATTCACGTGTTGAGACCTGTTCAAATTGCCCTTTTTAAGCAGTCATTGTGCATGAAATGAATTTTTTCAGCCTCTCACTCCCCCAGTTTTCTTCTAGGAAATGTCTTATGCGGGTCGGCCCATGATCTCTCTTCAGCTCATTAAAATGTAATGCTGCTGGCCAGCTCTATGGAACAGTGCCTCCTAACCAAAGTTCATTACTCCTAACCTGCAGGTAGGCCTTTTCACCTTGTTCTTCCACTCTTCTCTAACCCCCCACCAACAGCGCACATGCACACATACTTGGTATAGTCTTAGCTTTTATTTTGAAATGGGAAATAAGAAAGAAAATGTCAATTAATTGTTAACTTTGTATTTTCTACATGTGATTTAATGAGATTATGTATATTAATGTAGGATTGCATGTGATGAATGTTGTATTTTATTAACAATGATTACCCCAGGCCCTATTTTTCATGGTTAAATTGCTCAATAAAATTCTTATGGACAATGTTTTGACCAATATTATTTTATGCACGGTTTGATACTTTTTCCTTAATATTGACAAATAAAAAAATAAATAAAATGCCAAAAACAACTCTTGACAAGTATGTGAGGTAAATATTTTTTTATCAACACTACATTGTTTGGAATGCAGGAACTCTTTTTGTCTCGCGTGTATTTTATAAAGAAGAACTAGGATGGGATTACGGGTAAGGTAGTGAGGTCTGCTCGCGTATTTCCCAGTGCCAGTGGATCTGGTTACAGACTATTGATTGGTTTTCATCGAGACAGATGTGATTTTCGCGGCTCAACTATAGATCCTATGCAGGCTGTGGACAGATTTGGGATTGAATTGCACATTTGAGACCACCCCGAGAGAAAAAAAATTAAAAGAAAAAAATGAAAAAACACCGGTGAAATACGCAGCGTTCATCGGAAACAATGCGTAAACCACATTTTTCTCTAAAGGATTTCAGATTAGTTGAAGATAATTTGGTCGTTAGACTTGGCATTCGCCGTTTTTATAACAGTGCTGATGATCAATAGAGAACAGAGCCAAGCTTTCATTACCAAATGGAGTTTTTTATGGGCTAAGGATCACAACATCATGCTTTTCACAATAATTTAACATTTCAAATCGGATTGAACAGTGAATGTTAAATTTCAAATAGCTTTTACCTGTTTATAGATGAAACACTTGGTACAGTGTCATTGTCACACACGCCCTCGGCAAGAAGTCGGTCTCTGATCTCCCAGGCGAACATTGTGGGATTCTGGCGCTTGTATTCTGCAATTTTATCCACAACTTTGGGCGTCGCCACCTTTGGTTTGGACCCCCCAATAACTCCAGGTTTAATACTGCCGGTTTCATAATATCTGGAGAAAGATGAGCGATATTTTGTTTATATAATAATTTTAAGACATATTCCATACTTAAAGACTGGCGGTTTTGCTAGCGTGTGGCATTCTGTGTATTTATAAACAATCAGATAGAATACGATTTATAAATATTTAAACAGTTTTTGGTCATTTTCTTTTTGTGGATTTGATACTATTACATGTGATTTTTTTCCCATCACTGTTATGAGAAAAGCGTGGCTCATTTCTTACGTCCAAACGTCCATTTTATAAGTTCGGGGACTCAATATCATTCGTTGGCTGCAATTAAAAATCGTAATCATCCATTTATTAAAATATTTCCTCAGCGACTGATGTCCCATGCACCCTACCATTTAATACATGCCACCAACACATCTCATATTTCTAAGGAACATTTAAAGTGCAGAATACCTTTTAAGATCCTTTTGATAGCTGAAAAATATTTCAAAGAATTCAAAAATCTATATAACAGTTTCCTAGAAAACATCTTCCTCCTCCACAATGAATTTTCATCTTAGACGTTTTCACTTAAAGGGAAAAACTCTCAGTAACACATCGTCTAATAACAATGTTAAAGATTTAAGCACATTAAGCAGTAGCCGTTAATAGCTATCAATATTAGCTCTAAACGGAAATAAATGCACAGATTTGCTATACATTTGTGTTCTGCAAATTGTCGTACCTTCCGAGAATTTTGCTGACACAGCCATGGCTGACCCGTAATTGTCTTGAGATGTCACAAGGTCTGACTCCTTGGTGCGCAAGCTCCACGATTCTTTGCCTGACCACGTCAGGTAGGGGTCTGCCATTCACAAACACCCCTCCTAGCTGGTTCACACCGCCGTGCCCTATATGGGATACAACAACACAGACACAAAAAGCATAACATTACATACATATAGAAGATAGGCTACGTCGTTAACATGGCTACCACATAGGCGTTTAATTCTCTTTCTGATACATTACATCTCTCTGTACGCTTTAACAATCTGCGCACGAGAGCGCGTGCACACACGAATACACTAACACACGCTGTTTATATGTGCAAAATAGTGTGTGGATGATGAATTAGAAAACAGTATTAATGTATATTAAAGCAAAACAATTATTTAACTCTTTCTCCTCGTTTTTTTCTCATCTTTATATTTTTGTGACAATATAAATGAAAATGATCAAAAGTGTCATTGCGGTTTCATGTATTTTTCCACAAACCGTTTAAAACTTTGTTCAAGGTTGGCCAACAGTTGTTCATAAATATAATTACTATTTATATTAAATAATGATAAATTGTCAAAATATATTATTATTTAATAAAAAATTACTTACTTACGTCCAGAACTATATTTTTAATGCGTACTTATGTTTGAAAACCGATAAAGTCATGTGCTATTCTATAGCCATAGGTCCCGCTGCAGTTAGGTAGTATTTTCCTCTACTATTCCATTGCAGCCAAACACATGTCGCATAGATTATGTTTCAACCTGTTTAATTTTCCTTGCACAATTAATGTAAATAATTAAAAAGAGCTTTGATAACTCATATTACAACCATGGAGTAGGCTACTGCAAAATAATTAAGAATTAATTATTTAAATTAGACCCAGGCCTCTTATTACAATACCGTGGTTTAAACAAATATCTCACAAATAACATTTTTAATTATGACTTAATTTATAAATTATAAAAATATTTTTTTCAAAATGCTGAGCACATTTATTTTCAAAAGATATGTTTTGCATTTCCGTCTATTCTACAAGTATTATTAGATAATTATTCGAATGTTTCGCAAATAAACTGGTATTATCGCGACAGCACATATTAGATGTTTCTGTAGTTTTTAATTTATATTTTTACGGTATTCCTTCCATTCCACAGGTACCAATGATTTTTACCTTTACCAAACCTTTGTTTTAAAATAAGAAATATTAATGCGACGTGTGGGTAAAATAGTCACGGTTTTTTAACAGATGGAAAATTATTACTAAATAAATTACCCTTAGTATTCTATTTCACATGTTGGATCTCACTTTATGAAATAAGAAACTGCAGGAGACAATACAAAAAACAATATTGCTGTACAGTGACTACTTTTCATATTCACTTTGCCTGGCTTTAAATACAAAGTAATTACAATTGATATATTTAAAATATATATTATATTATATAGATAGAATATTATTTAACTTCTTTAAACTTTGTAAGACATGTTGTAGCCCTAATAACTTCATACACAAACTCTGACATTTTTGTTGTGTTTTGGTAGTGCATGTATGCCCAGCCATGTAGAGATTTTCGATAATAAACTGATATTTTACTCACGGTGCATCGCCGAGAAGGGGTCTGCTTTGCAGTGAATATCCATTGGATAGCAAAGGAAGGAAAGATAATCGACTGAGGTCGCCGTCTCGCCTTGATTATGTAGCTTAAATTGGAATTAATAAAGATTGCTATCCGTTCAAAGCAGAGTGCTGCCGATGTGTACAGAAGTTCTTCAAGCGCGCGACGAACTTTATCTCGTGCTGTTCAGTCCATTCAATGAAGACACGAGGCTGGTCAGGTGCAGATCATGTCCTGCACTCGTCTCTCAAAAATTACGCAGAGCCGTTAGCGTAATCAGTCGTTCAGTTAATATTTGTTAGCTACATATTTAAGGGAACGCAAGCATTTGTGGTTGCGTCTCCTCCAGGGTCCTCTGCAGTGTAAATTCCTCGATATGAAGAAGCGTTTCTGGTAAAGTCTGAGGGGTACAGTCAGGTTCTTGCGGGGATGACAGGAAAAAACATGGACACGGCGAGTGTCTCTCGGTCCCCCTCTCTTCAAGAATGGGATGTGCCTGTTAGAAGCTTTGGGCTGAGACTGAAACCCCTCTTCTCAGTGTGTCTGTTTCTAAAAGCTGCAGTCCACCGCCCCCTCCTCCCCAGATCCCCCCTCGCATAGAGATGGATGACATGTCAGACAAAGGCAATAGATTCCAACACTTTGTGATTCGCCAACGCAAAAAGCTGGAGCACCAAATGAGGAGGTCTCTTCATCTGACACTTCGGAAGGGGAGGGATGCAAACAGGGAAATGAGGAGAGATGGGTTAAAAAATCGAGGAAATTAAAAGACAAGTGGAAGGGAAGCGGTAACACCAGCGACCAAGCATCGCGGTATTTCAAAACTATATATGTTGTCAAACTACGTAAATCATATTTGAATCATATTGGTGACCTAAAAGAGCGAATGTAATTATTTTGTAATATAGTTGTGCGCAGTGTTGCCAAGTTGACATCAATTTAAAAGATCGTTTGCATGGAGGAAGCTCCAAGAATTCATTTTGCATCCCCTTTCTGTTGTACATTTCTTATTTCGGTTTTATCGGATGTTTTTGTCGAACAACGGTTATGTAATCGGTAAATATTTATATTTTGGATTTTTACGTAGGCTTTTATTTTCTCGTTTTAATGCATTTTATTAGTTATTTTTTAAGGGAATATTAAAACCTTAAACATAAATTACACCGCATAGAGTGAAAAGTAAATACCTGAAAATGTCATTCTAATTTCTGAAAGGAGCTTGCTCGTCCTTTTGACAGCTTGGTGACATACGAGAAGTACTGTAATATTATCTAAATTGCTTTTGATACAATAACAAGGTAGGTTTGCTGCTTGTCATGTTAGATGAGGGGTTGTGTCTTGACCATGCGGTTTGGTGTGTTGTGTTGTATGTATATCTGTAGATGGCGCTGCTTAGTTTGCTTTATTCATCCAAGAAAGGTTCCTAGAGTTTGTTTTGTGGGTATTTAACAAATCTCTTGATTATTAATAACACACAATGAACCTAATATTTGTCGGTTATTTTATATTTTTCAATATTTCAATTTGTTTTATTTTTAACGTTCATCTCAGATGTGCCTAACACAACTTAGTTACGAGACAGCTGTGACTTTGATCAGTTTGATTATAGATGATCATACAGTAAATAACTGCTAAGCTTCACATATTTTTAACATTTTAGTATACGAATATTTGTCTCGTTTTCATGAAGGCCTACACATGCAATAAGTCAGTGTTCAGCATTTTATAATTTCATCGAATTAATTTGCCATTTAAGAGAAACCAAGGCACAATATTTACAGATACAATACAAAACCATTTTTAAATACTAGGCCTATTTGGAAAATGTATGTGTTATTTATATAAATATTACAGAACGGTTTTGGTTTTAGATATTGCTTACTGTATATAGTCCCCAATGACGATGTTTATTTTTATCCCTACATCGAAATCAGTTGATAAAGTTATAAATACCTATTTTAAAAATGCATTCAAATCAGAAACTGCAGTTCTGCTCACGGTCTGAATATATTCATGCATGTTTATGATTATTCATTTTTGTTATTAATATTTTCCTTGGTGTGGATTGCTTTTACAATGACTTATATCTGAAATGACAAGTGCAAATAGAGCTGAACCTAAACCTAAACCTAAACTAAATGATGTTAAAAAACAAATCTACCTGTGCTAATTTGATTTAAAAAAATGCAGGTTTTGGTTTACTGAAGAAGGTACTTAGATTTATAAAGTATTCGTACTGTGACCGTTGTGGGTTCGGCTAAAAGAACAGGAGGCCATGTTATGTTATGCCTCCCGGCCAAATTTGGGGACGATTCTTCTTTTTGTTAGTATTTTTGGAGGGAGCTTCTGGTACAATATGTAACACCATGGGCTGTAATTTCACACTTGACTACACATTTCCCTTAAAGCTGCTTTTATTTCCCCGCAAGACCCCAGCTTTTTGCCTCCACACCCTTTTAGTATATTAGTTACTTCCTCTGTTAAATGATAGGAAAACTAATTGCAACTGATCATAGTGGCCTTTGAATACTAAATTGTGACTTTGTCTGTGCTACAAAGTAGCACTGCCTTTTAATGTGACCAGTCGAAACGTTATTGCAAATATTTTCCATGGGGTAATATTTTGTCACAGCACGACAGTGCATTTTTTATTATACAGATAAGATAGCAACATATATTTCAAGGGTGCTTTGGGTTGATTTGAAAACATTTTAATACATTTTAGTGTTCTTTTCCAGATCAACCCTTAATTAACAGAAGGAATTACTCTTAAGAGGAAGACTGAGAGAAAGATAGATCGAATGTGTAGCTAGAGAGAGATACTCAATTGCAGGTGATACAGTGCTTCTTCTTGACAGTCCCCGGCATGTCACAGAAGTTTAGCAACCAACGCGAACAGCGATGAACTTCCAATAAAAACGCAGAAAGTGATTCTCTTTCCGTTTTTCGAAAGCCTATGGGTTCTTCTCAGTCACTGTAATATTGTCTACGTCATCAATCGATACTTTTCACTCTACTAAACCTACCGTTAACGTGCGTTTAAGTGTGCCACAACTAACTGAATGCACGTACCCTTAGCTCTTACAGCAACAATACACCATAATAAAGTTAGAAAAGTCTTATATCATCACTGTGATTTTTCAATATATTGTTGAGTTATGATACTGAAAAAATTAATAATAAATTGCGTGTCCCATATAAGCTATCCCTTTGAAAAATATGAAAAAGATTTAGCAAATAACAATTTGTATAATAAAGGAATAACAATAATAACAGTCAAATAAATTATAATATTATATATGCAGTTGTTGTAGCTAAACATTTAAATAAATTATGTTGTAAAATTATACATACACATGTATATATCCCAAATGTAAATAATATATTTCGATATTTCAGGAATAAAGACCCAGCACTTTAAATCCCCCATATAAAATATGAGGTGTCCAAAAACGGATCGCTCTAACCAAAACAATACAACGCTATAATCATGATATCAGCTGTGCCTTTATATTACCCATTCATGTTGTCTATAGAGTGAACAGATGGACCATCAATTGAGTTCTGTCTACAGCATCAGAGATTGATTTTGTACTTGCTTTTAATTTTACCATAATTAATTAGATTATTACAACTGTTTTTATTGATCTTCTCATTTACACCAAAAATAGAAAGGTGAATTAGCATATGATCTATGTCTTCAATTAAACGAACGGCAGAAAAAAACAACGAACCACAACAATAACTCTCCTCATCATAATATCAACAAAAGCACTGTTAAGAAACAGCAACATTACTTATTAATGCATGGAAATTATGCAACTGCAAAAAGGCTTGTTTTAGTAACATTCATACTTTTTTAATGATGCATTTGGAGATCCCGCTGTAGTAGGGCCTACTGATATGGATTACAGTGAGCACTTATGTCAACACATGGGCCCTACTAATAACATCGCATTATAATAATATAATCCCAGCGTGAATCGGTTGTCGTTTTAAATTCGCAGATTGTCAATGTCAGACTTTGCAGCACGTATAAATAACCAGCGTCAGACCAGGCAGTTAGTCAATAAGGTTAGTTGGTGGTCAAGTAGTTTGCGTTTGTAAAGTACACCTACTGTACGTTCTTACCTGAGCTGACGGCGACTCACCCCTACCGCTAGAAAATAAACACTGACACTGTTTGGCGAGACGAAAAGAGAGCCCTGCGCTTACCTGATCGACCAGAGCTGTGAGCCATGGCTTTTCCCTGTCTAATGGTCCGTTTCGTCGATGCAGCCCACTAGATCTGTCCGGCCTCCTGCGTCCCCTCCTCGGCTGGGCGTCCTGCCTCTCCCCGCTGCTTTTCACAACCTTTGACCGATCATCCAAAACTAAACGGTTTATACGACAACAAAAAAGGAGAGCAACCTCTGCTCCAGTGAGCTAGATTGATAAAGGATGGAAAATAGCAATCAAAGCAAATAAAGCGTTGCACTTGTTATATAAAAGAAAGAATAAAACTACTGGAAGTTTAAAGGGGACTAAGAGTATGGTGATGTGCTAACAACCGCACGCAGGCTTTCGCGTTATGCGAGATACTCAAAGGTAGGACTTATATTGATGAATATTCATGATATTTGAAAACACATTTGTGTGCTTATGTGCGCGCCCTTCGGCGTGTGTTCTAATGTTTTGATCGGTAACTCGTTAACTGTGAAGTATGGGTTAGAAAGTTCGTGCCGCTCATTGGCTGAACTTTAAGGTGAACCTGTTCCCGGAAGGAGGGTCTAGCGAAATAAACCAGCTAATATGGCATTTGCATCCGTGTTAATGTATAGCCAGATTTGTTAATTGCATGTTATTGTGTTTGACTTTTGTGATATTTTAAGAGTCAAATCATATTATTTAAACATTTATAGCCGAAGTTTTTCAGTGTTTTGTCTGCCATTTACTAAAAGCTTACCAAAATATTACCATAGACTTTATTCTTTATGCATTTCTATTTGAATACCATATATTTAATCAATAAAGTAATATTGAAATAATGATAATTAGTATAGTATGATAATAATTTGGAAGGGGTCTTTCTTAGGTTATTTCAGATTATTTAAATCACGTTAAATATGATTAACAGGTTTTTATGCTTATTTTACCTAAATGCAATGAAGCTGCTTACAGATAACGCTGGACTAACGTTTGGAAATGAAGTATAGGCATATTTAATTCACTATACGTGAATTGTATTTTGTAAAGTTCTTAAGGGTAAGTCCTTGAGCTTGTATTTTTGACATTTTACAAATGTACAAACATAGACACAGACCGACCCCATCCCCTCCCCCGCTACATCACTTTTGCCATCAACTGTGAATCAATGTAGATAAACACCCGTGTATGCTGAAATTCTTATTTGCAAATCAATTGTAACGGTTTTACTATATTTCGATTATAAAACCTGCTGCGGGAATAAAACATGAGGATGTTTAATAGTATAGCTTTATATATTGTTTTAATTGTATAGCTAAAGTGTCTTAACGCAGGTTAACGCAATTACTACTTGCTGACATACATTTCTTACTGTCAATAATCATGTTTACTCACTCAAAAATTCTAACTTTGAAGCCAGGAGCTAGGATAAAGGTAACCTCCACCCGCCTTACCAGACAACAGAAAAAATGCTTTTCAGTTGAAAAGTTTTCAGTTGAGCAGTCAAAGGTGTGCTCCCCCTGTCACGGAAACAAGACCTTAGTCATTTGTTTGGGAAGATGGTTGTATTTAAAACCAGTGTAACGTTTCCTGAAAAATGTACTGCATTTCGTGCATTACCAGCCGTCATTGCTGGTAATTATTTTATTAGTTGATGATATACCTCAAGGGGCTTTTATGTATATTTTCTATCATTTAAATAAAAGAAAATTGTTATTCACTTGCGGTAAAAAACATAAATCAGTTACAATAATAATAATACTTCTTCGCATAAGTATTTTGAGAAACTATTCAACTTAAAATCCTTAAAAAAATCTCCATGAAATATTAATGATTATTTTGAGAATATGAAGTTATTCTGTGCTAGTGTAATATAACGAATGTTGCCTTTTTCCATAGGATTACAATTATAACAGTGACACGTCTCTGTCACTAGTAATTAACATACAGGCCAATTAAATTAGTCTGATGTAGAGCATTGAACATGTAACAAGGCGTCCACCAATGTTTTAATGAAATCGATTTCTTTGTTTCTCTTGGGCTTCAGTAACCACAATCCTGACGTTGTACAGAACCCTAAACTCTGACAAACGTGGATTCGCACAAAATGTTTGTTAACTAGGCGAAGTAGGGGCCATAATAATTTAATGTACAATTTTATGGCTTTACCACGCTCTGTCGTTCTTTTGGATATTGTAATATGGCATTTTGCAAGTTACTTGTCTGTTAATGTTCCAGTTAGTAGACTTTATCATCCCTTTCCTCTTTTTTCTTTGCGATCGTTCGCGCTGTTAAACTCTGGCTGAAGTTTCCATTCATCCGCTCTACTTATATGTGCATTTGTGATGGGGCTATACATGCATCTGTATTGAACATTTGAAGCATATTGCTCCCAACATAATTCCGTGTCATTGTGCTACTTTAATGTACTGAAGCCTTGTGGCCGCATGACTGTTCTCCTCGCATAGTTGGCGTTTTGCAATAAACCACAGCTATGGGTTTTAATGTTGAATCAGATGAATACACGTATTATTCGTTGTAAGTTTGAGAGGGATTGTTTTAACGCCCAGCTGATTTATTAAAAAAAAATATTTTTAAAACGTATTGTTTTAGGAAAGTTTGCTCGTAGGTTTAAATACGTCATACTATTTGTGTTGCGTACTATTAATGGATAATATATACAAGTTCATGGACTTTTCCTTTTCGTTAAAGTAGTAGTAATAAAAAATATATAAATCAAAAGACGAATCAAACATAAAGAAATCATTATTATCTGAACAATAATTTATAAATAGGCTTTGAGTCCTGTTTGTATAGCGTTTATGGAACATTTACATATAGTTAATTTCTCATATAAAAACTCATTGTTTACATCTATTCTGATATTTCTTTATAATGAATTTTCTATTTCCTTGTGTGTGTGTGTATGTGTGTGTGTTGGACCCTGAGGCAGCCCAGGGTGCTCTCAAACCAGCTGCCACTGTTTAAAACAGACAGGAAACAGCTTCCACTAACATGGCTGCAATATGGAAAGCAGCGACCTCCTCCATGCACCCCATGGCATGGTAGTAATATCTCCCTCACGCACACAGGACTTTTGTTAAATAAATAGTTAATGGTTTAACATTTTACACTTTTTTGCATATTTTGCATATAGCATATAAATGCACAACTTACTTGAAATATTTTCCAAGAGCATCAGTTTTATGTTATATTGGAGATCATTGCAGGAGGTGCCGCCACAGGCAGCGCCTCGTGAGCATTTTGTAACTTTGATAAAGAGTGACTTAGATTTCCCTTGTGCTGTGGAGATGCTTTGGTTCACTGTAAATGGGCTTGTCTGTGTGAGTGCATATCTATTATCCTTCTGAGAAATGCGTGTGTGCTCAGCTCCCACACTGGCCTCTGATCATCTCCCTGTAAATGCAGCCTGTCCCCTTCAGTGGTGTAACGATCACAGAAACAGTGACCTTGATCTATGGCGAGCCATAACAGAGGAGAGAGCGTCTCTCCCACACTCGGATGTAACGGTAAAGCCCAGCGCACCAAAGCCAAAGGAGGGTTTCGAACAGGGCTGTGTTTGATTGGCAATAAAGCTTGTTGGAGGGTCTGTAATGGATGTGAGACCTCTCCTGTTATCATCCATTTGGATGGGGCATAGACTGAAGACGGTGCGATTCCAGATTGAAAACTCAGGGAGGGGCTGATTATGGTTTTATTGCATAGTCCATTACACTGGTCAACACTACACACAGTTTCTCAAAGCAAGGGCTGTGCTGGATTAATGGGCCAGCTCTTCTGTTCTTTCCAGCCCCCTCGGACATACGCTACCCACCTTTTCTTCCCTTCAGCAAGGCTTTTTTAAATATGTCCCAGTTCTTGCCAGATTTAGCTTTAAATAAGTTTCACCCTCCCTCCCTTTTAAAGAAGGGCACTGCGGGTTCATACACCCTATGAGTTTAGCACTCATCATTTATCATCCCTTTTATTTTTTTGGGTGAGAGATGAGCAATATTGTGTCATTGACTCCTATATGATGCCCAGGGAAAGGTCTGGAAACTGTTATTCTGTTTGTGACTTGTTCTTTTTGTAAAAGTAGCATTGTTAATATTAATGTTAAGGAAAAATATAGTACGTGTAGAATTTCCTACCCTGTGGGAATAAAATGAAATGATACTTAAATTATAAAGTAAATTAAGACACGAGGGTAGGGAAAATAGGGGTTCAGCAAAGATTGTGCCCAGGTGAAGGCCATAGCAAATGCTGTAGCCGAGAAGATAAATAATGCAGGAAAGTACAACAATTCTCCCTGCAGAAATCTGGATTGTTTCGTGAAATCTGGTCCCCACAACAGCGAGCCCCATCAACTCATCTCCCCTTGCCAGCTTTTCATATTTAAAGCCAGTACGGGTTTAATTACCAAATGATGACAGTGTCATATGGTGCCATGATGGCACAGGATATGTGCGAGACACTGACTGACAGTGGGAAGCTGGAAAGCAAAACGGGGGAGAAAAAAATAGCTGAGACAGTAAAACATCTGTAATTTGCAATTCACTGGTGTTCAGTGGTTGCTCATGGATTAAAGATTAAAAACTATTGTCTAGCAGATGGAAGAGAGCGAGAGAAAGAGAGAGAAACATGGAGGGAGGGGGAGCTTCTAAGCAGCCCATTTACATTTGTATATAAGCAGCACTGTTAGGATAATCACATGGAAAAAATAAGCTGTCTCCATCACACACCCAAGGCAATGCCTCCATTAGCCCCCATCTCCAGATGCAGATGCTTCTATTTTCAGATTGATTTGCGGCGACAGCATGTTGCCCTCTGTAACAGCTTGGCATAAAGTTTGGCAAGGGTGCAGAGATAATGTTTCAGATAATGGCTGTAAGATGGGGTGCCTTAAATACCATCATCTATAAATCTACCTGTAGTATGTAATGCGACCCAATGCAAAGACCTAGAAACTATTACCTTTTCTCTCAATACATTGTGTTTATCACAGATATTAGTTTCCCTCTGTGATGAAGAGACCAACTACACCTGATCTTTTTGTAATTGTAATTAATTAGTGTTTTGTTAGTCTTGCTGTGCCTTAATGAGTTAGCACTGCCCAATGGTGTGCTGTGAGAACCACTACCAGATACACATCAGACTGCAAATTATTTTTGCATATGGTTCTAGGTTTAGGCTTTCTTTGTGAAGTTGACCCAGGACTAGCCCAGTTTGATATGCTCAGAGGTTCCTTTGATGCATTGGGTGTATGGGGGTAAACGGTCTGCCTACTAGAGCGTGGCAGACCACCTGAGAGTTGTTTTCTGGATTCTGGGAGGTCACCTGACACCGGTTCTCCTGGAGAAGGTGCACAGCGCTGGATTTCAATGCGGGCATCGGTGACGCTGAATTAAAGGACCTCTTCAATAAAACATCACCGGCTTTCAATGGTGCACGCATGAGCTGCTTGTGTAATTGACTTTTTGACTTTTTTTCGGATTTGCATGGACTCTCCAAAAGCAGCTCACCTGGCAACCATCACTCCGCTCCAAAATTACAGTAGCTGTGGGTTATGTTACAAATTATAAGTACTCTCCACTGGTCACAGCGGATTGTCTTCAGTTGAATTCATATTATATACACGTCAGAGATCTTGAATCTCCAGAAATCGATGCACTTGAAAACGCTTTAATAGCTGTAAATGTTTTAACTAATAAAATGACGTCTTTTCTATATCAGATGGATTTCATTCTCTGTGAAAAAACTAAATTCTATACCCATAAAGCACCTCGGCCATTCTAGGACTAAGGAGACTTCTGTTCTGAATGGATGATTCTGAGCCAAAGGTGAATCATACAGGGGTTTGTTTGTATCTATGCCTTTGATCCCCCTCTAATAGTCCCTACACTGCGCAACATCTGTCACGCCGCGTGCCACAATTGTTCACGTGAAGCTTTAGGTGATTGTGGTGTACGGTTATTCCTGCCACGCGGTCCACATGGGCATCCCCAACGCCAGCTCTCATTAGCAGGCAGGTGGCGTTAGAGCTTCGACTGGGGCTGAAACAAGGAATAGAACCTGGCAAACCAGGTTGTACGTCGGCGTCGGGTAATCCCCGCCAGATTGCCAGAATATCAGAAGTGACATCACAAAGCCAACAAAAATTAGCATCCCTAATGGTCTGCCAGGCCAAACATTATTCTTCATGATGAGAAGCAGTCATGCCTGCCCAGGGCTCCTGGTAATTTGGCCAAAAGTGGAGGAGGCCCCTAAGCTCTCAGCTTCAGCCAAAACCAACAGCGTCTATTCTCCAAAGCCATAAAGTCCATTTCTACACTCTTGACAAGAAGGAAGTGATGTTTATGACTTAAATGCTGCAAAATTGCTTCTGCAGGGTCCTTGGACGGAGATGTACGTTTTGGGAGGGCCACCTGAAGGCGAAGACCATATTTTTAAAAGAGACTCGCACCTGCATAGGATAACCTGCACCTGCATTGAGAAGACGTACAGAAGCAAAAACCAAGATCAATGAGAAGAGAGGGAAAGACTGGCAGATTTAATTAATTACTCCATATTAGAATGTTTGTTTACAAAAGTGAGCAGTTACAAGGGGCCTGATGGTAATTAATTTAAAACGCACTTCCCCCTGTCCCTGCCTCGCGTCGCTGGTAGACGTGGTTGTTTCATGGCAGGTAAGCCTATGTCTGATTGGATTTCCATCAATTGCTCAAAGGTGTGTTTGAAAACAAAGATGCATGGTACGCAAATTAGCCTGAATGTTAACATGATCTCATATTAAGAAATCTAATTAGTATTCATAGAACTTAAAAGGGATAGCACGCATCTAAAAAGATCCCATAGCGTGTTTCCTAATATTTCACACTTGAGTCCAAGAGAAACCCTTATAATACAAAATCTTAATAGTTTGAATGTACATCATGAAAATCTGTTAATACTTTAAAGGTGAAGATGGCTTTATTTCCCCGACAATGCCACAGTGGTTGCATGTGTGTGTATGTGTGTCCGACTTTGATCAGGAGGTCTCCTGAGGTCCCCCTCCAGGACAATGATATATTTAAGTCCCCTATGAGGTCAGATGGACTCTGTCCAGAACATCACCTGCAATCAATAGTGTTGGTAAACCAGGCTCAACTGAGTGGCCTTGAAGACTCCCCTTATAAACACGCTCGCAGAGAGGCCTGCATGGCCCATTGCTTTGCTAAAACCACAACCAAGATCCCCGCACGCACACACACAACACATGCCACCACTCTGAAAACAAGTGTTGATGACAAAGAGAAGAAAAATAACAGCACCTCTGTGGTAAGTGAAGCCTCCAGGTGATGAAATCCTCTCTAAAGTGACAAAAAATAGAGGCAAATTGACAGCCATGAGAATGTGTTTATAAATGCTGGTGGGTGGTACAGTATATCTTTGGAAAAGTCAGAGGCTGCTGAGAATAAAGGCCCACTGGAGTGAGCAATGGAAGGTTTATCTAATTAGTTTTTGCCACGTAGAATAATTATATTTGTGAAGTCATGACTGTGGCTTGGATATGTAGACTGTTTACAGCTGTTTAAAATGGTTGTTTTGCATTTCACTGCTGTCCTTATTTCAAGATTATTTTTTCATTATTATTAGTCACATTTATGTTTGTAACTGAGATTTGCAAATGTATAACCAATAAAGAGGACTAAAAAGTGCTTTTCAACTCTGACAACACACTACTTTTTTCCATTTCCTGTTAAATGGTATAATTGGACATCTGAGTTATCGGAAAGGACAGTCATGATATGAAACTTTCATGCATTTCAATCTATACGATATGTGTCACTAAAACTGAAAAGTGGGATTTATCTGCATGTTCTTCTCAAAATGTCTTAAGAATCATTATTTATATTTAACTGTTTTAATGATAGCCTTGTACAGGTGTTAGCATTATTCGTGTAAATGTATTTAATAAAATAAAAAACAGCCATGCCCTGAAAAATATTTGTCAGTGAGGTTCAATGTTGTTAATTCTTCTAAATATCTTCTTTTGTGTTCCACAGAAAAGGAACATCATACAGGTTTGGAATGACATATGGGTGAGTAAATTATTATTATTATAGAGATAATAATAATTATTTTTGATAATCTATCTTTTTGAATTCGTTGCAATCGACTTAATGTGTGTTGACATCTTCATTACCTGCTTTTTACAAATATTAAAGTCAAAATAATATTTACGACTCAATCGCTATAATAATAATTATTAGGTTTGAAATGAGATAATAAATAGGGGTTATAGACCTGTTCAAAAGACGTAAATCCTGCTGGTCCAACGCTGGTCCAGATGAATTTCCAGTTGAAGTTTTTTACACTACACAATTATTTGAACAGAATACAACCAACAGAACATTTACAGTATATCCAAATCAAATTGTTGAACGAATTTATTTGGGTTTTAATATTGTATGTAATATTTAAAAAATGCAATTACATAAATAATTGAAACTGGACGTGCTTCTGGACCAGTGTTTACAGTTCGCAAAGTGCTTTTAGTTACAGTAAAAGTTTTTTTTACAGTGTGCAAAGAACAATTCATTGCTGTGTTTAATTGTTGCACGGTTGAAAAGAACAGTGGAGAGTTGTTCCATTCTTTCCTTTTTTTGAATGGATGAATAAAACAAAAATTGAATCATTGTTAAACTTCTTGCCTGATTAATACTTCCAATGTTCCAGCATCCTTTTTCTTTTATTATTTTCTGGCAGTTCCTTTGTATTCAACATCACTCTGTCATAACAAAAGTTGTGCATTCCCCTTAACGCACAGGTGAATTGGGTGCACTGGTTCAATCAAGGCTTCACTATTGGGTTTGAGAGTCATCTGAGCCCCGGCAACAAAAGCAAACGCTACAGTGAGTGTCTCTACTGTAAGTGGCTTTTGAAGAATTGGCACAGTCATCTGGAGAACACCTCACATCTCTCACAAACAAATGAAGGCCTGGTGCCCCAAAGTGAGATTGATATCTCTCTCTGAACTTCAACCAGAATATTCTGAATATTGAGAGAGGTGCACGCCTCCCCCGAGACCGCCGAGACACTTCTCTCCTCCCTCGCCCCGCCAAAAGAGGAGAAAAAAGATTGCCCCTCTAGATCTTCCGTGTTCATCAATATTCACTCATTCATTGTGAGCCATGGCAGCTGAAATCTGGCCTAGTACTGCTGAATGGATGAACATGGGACCCACTTTGTCGCCATAAAGATGTCTGCAATTGTGTTTTTGGATTAAAACAGAACAATACACAATTTTTACGAACTTCAGACTCATCTGTATATTTTACACAGTGACAGAAAAACTTTTCAATTTGCTTTGCAAGTCCATAAGAGTACTCAGCCATTTAATAGGTCAGGAATAGATGTATCTGCTTTGTTCTGCTCTCTGACTTGGTGGGATAAAGCATCTGTGTGTTTGCCAAATATCACATTGGGTTGTTGTGGGCTTAGATTTTTTTAAATAGTGAAGGAAACTACTGTCAAAGTAGGTTGTCATAAATCAAATATGTATTGCTGAACATTTCTCAGTTGTGTCACACCATATTTCGGCCAAAAACGCAGAAAATATTGAATATTGAAGTAATAAAATTTAGGAATCATTTTGCAGATGCTTTGTGCATGTAATATTTTTATTACTTGAATAACCTTATATTTGTTTTGGTGTCGGAATTAAATAAACCCAAACAGAAAGTAAAACTTTGTCTTGAGGTTACTTGTTAGGAAATTAGTTCAAAATTCTTCTAGGCAAACACTAATGATGATGCTCATACATTTTTATTTCTATAATTCTGTTACAATAAGGCTGTAGATTAAATAGCAATTTTATATGTCAGTGTTTCCCTTTATTATTTATTGGTACATAAAAGTACAATAATCATATTCATGCTCATATTCAACACGATACAAATGTTTTTCATGTGTTTTAGGATCAGATTAAATAAAGTAAATAAATACGTCAGTGTTATGCATTTTATGGTTTGTACAAACGTAAGTAAATATAAGTTATGTAGAACCACATTTTACGCAAAATAACCATGATTTCTCATGAGATCACAGAGATTTGTTTCACATCTTTCCTGCGTCTTCACTTTCCCTTAATCTTTCACATTTTTATTGGGGGATTTTGTGATTCCTGAGGTTTGTTTTTGTTGAAATTCAACAGACACTGGACTGGAATGACCACAATGCATGCAGAAATGTGATTAAAATAATCTGCAGTGCTCTCTTAATTTGTTGCCCAATGTTATTATCGTATATTAATATTAAAACCATGTTGAATTACATTCAGTTCTATCACCCAAGTATGTCATTTCACAAAATAAAATAATTTTGAATGCAAAACTCCCACATGTGAGAAATATGTTTACTTCGTTTGAATGTTATTTAAAAAAAATGTGTGTTTGCAAACCTTTTCAGTATGAGAACTGTACTATAAATTACTGTATAATACAACAAGTCTACTAACCGGGAAGTGCCTTATTAGTGTCTTGACCGTGAGACAACACGGTTGTACTACAGTTCTATTACTAAAACAATACTCAAATTATAATATTTATAGAAAGAATATCACCATGAACCTTCAATAAATCTATCAGTTGTTACAAAAAGAAACTATGACAATAAACAAGTATCTTTCAAATCCTGACCACAGGCACCACTGAACAACTGCAGGTCCATGTGTAAATACAAAATGAAACATTTTATTTGAGTAAATATAATACATTTTCATTGCATACAATGCTGTCTATATGATGTGTATTGCTATGGTTGTAAATAATACTAAAATGTTCCATCACACAGTGTAATCTCTATATGTGTACATGTTAAAATCTTTATAACGCACAACAAATCCTATAATGATCCTCAGAGGTAAATCAATAACTGCTGAGCTACAAGAGAGTGGTTTATTCTAAAATGGTAATTAGCACGGGTCTTGACCTCCCTCATGGCATCTCTCGGTCGCCCATCTGAAAGCCAGGGCATGTCCAGAGCTGACACTTAATGACGCTAACATTACACACTGGCTGAACATTGTCGGGCTTTTGTCTTCATTCACATCGAAATGAAGTTCTTGGGGCCCACGTTTATCAATCATGGTGGGGCTCCAGCTGTTCGCCAGTCTCTGGCCTGACTTCAACAGCCGCGCTTACAAATTGTCTCTGAATAGTGTGGAGCTTTACCTCCCCACCCTCCACCCTCTTTTTGTCACTGTCTCCTGACAAATGTTCCTCTGCAGCTTTTCCCAGACATGGCCGACCCTACCTTCTGCTCCTCTACATTCAGAGGGGGGTTCTGGCCTCATGTTCCTCTTCACAAGATGAGCATGATAATCTGTTAGCCATTTAGCCTCTTACTCATTTACACTGCGTTATAGGAAAAGACCAAATAGTTTCCATTGTGGCGTTCTCAGATTATAGCAGGTAAGGTACTGAGATGAAGTAATAAAGAATGTAAATAAAAAATGGTTCTCGAAAAAAACAATTATTACTCTTTTGATGAGATGTTTGTTCACTTTATGTTTCAGTTTTATTTTTGTGAAACTCTCTGGATCTTCTTGGCTTAGATGGTGTCTGATGTCCTTCTGAAATGTCTCTTGGGTCCATCCTGCAAAACAAAACAATAGAAGCAAAATCAACACGGTTGAGGCGATGTGTCGGCCGCAGTGGTTTGAAGGACTTATGTAGTTTCTCTTTCACTCCGGTTGGAAAAGTGAAATAATTAAGACAGATGGGCAGAGGAATTAGTTGTCTTCCAAGGTCAAACGCTGATTGTCTTATTACTCTATTACTTCACTGTTGGGAAGCTGTTACCGTTGACACTTTTTCATGATATTCTTTACATCCACAAAAGAGAAGGCATGAGTGAAAGAGTGAGAGAGATACAAATTGATTGTTTGGCGGCCAAATCAGTCATAGTCATCTTGGGTGGAAGGATTAATGGGTCTGATGGCTGTTGCAGGTTCAGGCAGGAGACGGGTTGAAAACAAGAGAAATTGGTTTGGGCCCCCGGGAGCCGAATCGATGTGAGTAGCATGTAAGCAGTGCACTGTTGTTTTGTGTGCGTGTGTGTGGGGGGATTGAAAAAAATGACAAATGATATATGTATTTTAAAATTTGCACAAAAATTATTTCAGGATATAAAATTGAACAGTGATGATTAAATTACTAATACTAATTGATTTGACTACACAATCAGTTATGTTGTTGGGCCCTTGAATAACATTTTAATATTTGATTTAGATCATATCTATGACTGATTTGTGTCTCCTGTCGTGACCCAGGTTTCCTCATGTTTTCCTGAAAGGGGCCCAAGGAGGATAGCAGCTGTGACAAAAATCAAAATCCATTTTCTGTGGCCAAATGTAATGAGGACCAAATGGTGGATGTTCCATTCATCTCTCCAGCCTGTCTGAGCACTCAGGCCACAGGCAGGAGGCTTGTAAGGGCAGGTGTGAATGCTGGGGGGGTGCATTGTACAGGCATGCGATTTTTACTTGTGTTATGTCTGTAATAAACCCATGCGTCTTACTAAATGGATAAATAGTGTTTATCTAAAGTAATCTTGTATAAAGTCATTTTCGTGAAATTACCATGTCAATCCATTTTTGGGTAAGATAAATAGAGCCGTTTAGAGGTCCATCTAATGCTGCTTTCAGGAGTGGGCAGCGGTCACCGGCAATTGTTTCTATTTGTGGATAAAACAGAGTTTGTTCCACATACTGAGAAACAACGCATGAAAATTGCTCCTGGATTATGACTGAGAGCCTACCCTCTCCAATCTTCACCCAGCACACCCACACTAAATTTGGCAGGGCAATTCACTATGGTGAAGTTAGACCTCATGCGTATAGCCAGAATATATTTCCCTCCTTTGCGACGGAGTTCATATAAAATTAATCATCTCCCCACTGTAATTCTAAATATTTGCCTCGTGGACTGATTGGGGTCAATGGCTCAATTCAACATCAAGTCAACGTAAACTCCCTATCGTGATTGATTGCCAGCATAGTCACACATATTATTGAAATTAGTTTATTAGCTGTAGATCTACCGGTTATGCATGGCTGTTTAGGGCTTTCTGTGTAATTTTCAGCGAGGCTGATCATGAAGGCTTTATGTGAAGTAGATGCCTTGTTTTGGAACTCTCACCTGGTTAATCTGGCGGCAGCTACTGTGCTACTGATGAAACAGTCCTGAACTACAGGAGAATTTCTGCTTGTGATTTGTATTTAGAATGAGCTCTCAGGACCCTCACTGAGCACCAGTCAAGGCTCGTTATTCCCTCGGATAAACAGGCAGGTCAATCGGAGACCACAGAGCCAATTCCCAATTTTTCTGATTTTTTTCTCCCCCGTACTTATGTCGTAATCTACATTGCCATGATTTCGTTCAGCAGCCATAAATCATAATTGCAAAGAATATAGAGGCGCCAATTTACTTGCAGATAATAAGGTCTTTGTATTTATAGCTACGCTGGCAGTATATTTTATGGTTATGATCATGTGCATTACAGCAGTTCATTACAATCAGCATTAGCTTGAGCTTTTTAATAGAATAAGAAGAGTGCCAAATGCCTGTCTATTTTAACCTGCCTTTCTAATAGCCATATGAGTCTGATAACTAAGCAAAGAGCTTGGCGGTAATGAGTCATGTGACACCTCATGGGGTTTTCCATAACTATTTGAGTAAATGGTCGCTCTCCACCAACAATTCCCTTTGATGACCCATTAGATATTATGGGGCAGCCTGCTGTGAGCTCCATAGTCATGATCTTACTAAATTTGTGTTTAATGCCCAAGAGACAAACAATAACTAGATTTTAAAAACTTCCTAACATTATCTCTCATCTGAAAGTCTAACAAGTTTTGTGGTGACTGACACTTAATTTTTAGACATTAGCTGTGTTTCTGTTGCTACAGGATAAAAACAAACTAACAAAATCATCCTTAAACAAAGGAAATGATGAAGAGAACAAAACCCACACCTAAATATCTAAAAATGAATGTCACAAAAAAATGACTTTATATTGGTTTATATTTAGGAACAGTGGTCTTTCAAATGAAATACATTGCTTGCTCATTGAAAAGGATAATTCACTTAAAAATGAAAATTCTATTATTTGCTCTAATATTGGCTCGGTTTTTCCAAACCTTAATAATTTTTTGTTTGGTTGAATACAGAGAAAGATATTTGGAAGAATGCTTGTAACAAAACAGTTCTTGGACCGCATTGGACCCCATATTAGGAAAAATTGCAATGGTAGTCAAAAGTGTCCCAGAACTGTTTGCTGTCCTACATTCTACAAAATATCTAATTTTGTGTCAAAAAGACCCAAAAAATTATTAAGTAATGTTTCCTACTATGGAAGTCAATGGTGGCCAATAACTGTTTGGTTACAAGCGTTCTACAAATATATTTTTCTGTGTTCATCATAGCAAAGACATTTATACAGATTTGGAACAACTAGAAGGTGAGTAAACGATGACAGAATTTGTATTTTTGGTTTAACTATCCCTTAAAAGCATCCTATTTATATTTGATCAGCTACTATACAGTTCTCTTATTTGTAATGTACGCTATTCTTATTGTTGTATGTCGTGTATTTAAACAGTGTTTGTGCTTTGTTTTGAGACATTTGTTTCATTGAAGCCTTTGCCACTGAAGCCTGATCAACTTCCCTTGCAGACGCTTGTCAGCCGGGAAATATATAAAGATAAATGGTATTATGTTAAATTCCACTTAATGACAAATTTTTAATTTTCTGAACATGGTCATTTTCTGGCTTGTGAATCAAGTGTAAGGAGCTAATTACGTGAGGATCTGAGCAAAAATAACTCCTCATCTCAAGGATAATGGAAGAGAAATGTTGTAGATTAATGGCACTATTTATCTTTTTTAAATTTCTATCTTTCTCCGTTGATAGCTGCGCTCCCCAAGGAAAATATTCATAAAATGAAATTGAAGTCGTAACTTAATAGGTTATTAAAATTTTTGAGTGCATATCACTTCTTCTTTCGCGGCGCTGTAAATTTAAATTGAAGTTTGTGGCGTTCAGAGTCACCAGCGGAGTTTTTTATGATGGCACAATAGAGGGGGAACATGCATCTTTGTCAGGAGGTATTTGCTATTCTAATTTTATGGCAGGCCAGATTATCAAAAAGGAATGTCGTGGCGTGGGCTGCTGACAACACCTCAGCCTTCAGCCATGAGTTTCCATTAGGGGACTGAACCATCCGGGGGTTTGTTCGTCCCATTATTTTCCATTTCTGTCTTTTATCTTGATTTAAAGTGAGGCTCACTGCATATTCCTGTGCTGTCATTTCCTTTTCCTCTGCCAGAGCCCGAGATTGGGCGGCGCAGGGCGCCTCGGCACGGGGGCCGTCTCTCTCTCTGGGGACCGCGTGTAGAGCGAATCAAGGTGGAATATCTTTAGCCTGCCTGTATGTTTGGAAACACTGTGCGAATGAGAGATGGTGATGGAAAGAGAGAGGGGCCATCATCACCTCTCTGGCATTTTTCCTCAAGGTCAGAGGGCCAAATTTATTTATTTCCCTGAAAGTTACGATGAAATTTTACTGAGTACTTTGCAGTAATGATGAGGGACATCAGCGGCCATAAATTTCTTTTGCCATTTGTTCGCCAGTGATGAACCATATTTTATTTAGCCTTCAAGGACGTTGCTTGGTATTTGTATGGAAGCAGTGTTATATGTAATGATATCCGTTTCATGGTTTCATATAACCTCGTTGGAAAATTAAAGCTAAAGCAGACTGTGGGATTCATATTTATACTAAATCGTAAATCATTTGTGATGCTTGTTTTCTCTTTTGAATATTTTTAATACATAAAGCTAAAATGCAAAAGAAAAAAATGAACAATCCATTTAAATGCATGCTATCACATGCTATTTCTTTGATATGTGCTATGGACTGATAATTAAATAAGTGTCCCTGTGTCTGTGTGGCTTTCCAATGTCATCAACTTGTTTTTATTTTATTTTCAGCTCCTGTATACCTTTCCAGAAATCCACAGATTTCCGTACTACAAAGGTCATGTAATTAGCATAACATCATGATGTCTTTTATTGATTGGCTATTTAAAATCCCATTGTAGTCCTGGGAGTAATGTTAATGGGTTGAAGCCACACCTCTTTATTGCCTCTATTATGATATCCCATGAGCCCTCGTGGATATTCCTCAGTGGGCACTCTTTTGTAGTTCATTAATGGTCAATTACTTAGAGCTCATGGGCCCCACTGTGTCATCAACACAGACACTAGACAACCCTCTTTCAAGCCTAACCAATCCCTGCTGCCTCCTAAACAAATAATAGAAAACCTTTCGGTGCGCAAGGGCTTCGAGCACAGCCTCTTAACTAGACAATGCCAGAAAACCTGAAAAGTTCCCGGTCCCTTGTTATTTGAAAATTAATACCATTTTGTTTCTCAATTTCAGGACATTCGGCATACATTTGTCATCTGAGAGAGAGCAGCCTCCATTGTTCCCCCAAGGATATCTTTCCTCCTTTTTTTCCTCTCGGTCTCTACTTAGAGATTCTGCATGCTGAAAGCCTAAAGTATAACATATTGGAATGTTCAGACAATCCTGACCTGTTTATGCAAGCAGAGTTGATAGGTTGTCAGGCCCCCAGCGAGAGGGCCCGGAATGAGGCGAGCTATCCTTTAAACTGCCTGCCTGATATTTGTGGATAATAAAAGAAATAAATCAGACAATAGGCCGGAATATTTTATTTGTTATCCATATTCCTTATGGGCAAAAATGATACAGAAATGTAAAAACAGCAATTTCGCTGTGTCCCCTGATGGAATTGTAACACTGCTGCTGTTGTTTTCATGTCTAAAGACAAAGTGCATTCTTCCCACTCGGCTAGCTTGTGCTATACGTGCTATAACTCTATTCAGCAGCCCATTATAGCCTATTTTAATGGGGCCGTGGATACATGGTGCCCTTTACAGATATCATCCTCATAGAACTCCGTCCTCCCCCTTTTGATTCTCGTTTTACGTCCTTGCTTACAGGAAACTGAATGTTTTGTAAATGTCAACGTAACGGTATCTGTCCCTCGGCCTCACCTGGTGCAGTACGTACACGTGGACCTGAAGCCTATCGGGGTCATGTTCGCCACCGCCTGTTGCCCTTCATTTAGCATCTATCCCCTTGGTGTGCCATGCTGTGTCTCTATGAAAGATGCCTCCATCAGCAGAATGGGGGTGGTGACAGTCAGAGGGGAATGAGCTCGTGAAGTGATTACGAGAAAGGGTGGCAGTCATTCAGATCCCCGAGATGACAGCGCATTCGGAAAGAAAGTGCCTGACTGGCATTAATCCCGGGAAAATCGCCGGCCTCCAGGAATGCATTGTGGGCCTGATAAAATGGTTGCTATAATATGCACTTAATCTGCAGGTCTCCAATGGGCCTGCTTGTATTACCAAACTACAGGGAGCAATTTTTGAGGGGCCTTAAATGGTATGGCTTTAGTATATTTTAATGCAAAACGTGCCTATATCGCACCGCGCCTCATCTGCATTAAAGCTATAAAATCTCACTCTCCTATAAAACATTTAACTCCGCTATAGAAACTCCTCCAAGTAAACCAGCAGCAAAATACATGACATAAAAAAAATAAGGGCATTCACTGTAATTCAATGTACTAATTTAAAATTCATCTCATTTATAAAATTCAATGCATGGCTCTTCTGTTTTCACTATACCACTGAGCCTGTTGAATGTGAAACAGCGGGAGTACACAGACACAGACTATAGCCGACTCTGTGTGCCAAAAGGGAAGGTGTATGTGGCCAAAAGCTGAATATGTCCAGTCAGCACGTTGTCAGAGCGGAGTCGACGGTGCCCCTTTTCTTCTGTCATTAGGCCTTTTAGGGGTGAATATGTGGCTATTTTGAGCAGGAGGAGCACGCTCCATGCCTGTTATTATCCGTTTTATCCTGACAACACATTGGTCTTTTACTTTCACCAGGAGATGGAAAGATGTCTTTTCAGAGGCCCCACCTGAAAAGGAGCCATTGACCGAAGGTCATTTTCTTCAGAGCTGAATTCTAGTGACTTTATGTTCACGCATGTATTATTTTAACCTATTTTAACAGCATTGTTTTAATATAGGATACAGTAAAGAGCATTCTAAAAGTATGTAGCATAATTATGACATTGTAACACTTCACAATAAAGTTGTGTTTTTTAACATTAGTTAATGCATTAGCTAACATGAACTTTAAGGGATGAACAATATATTCTGTATATGTATCTGTATACATTCTTCAAAATATCTTATTTTGTGTTCTGCGGAAGAAAGAAAGTCATACAAGTTTGAAAAGACAAGAAGATGAGTAAAAGGTGGCAGCATTTTCATTTTGTGGTGAACAAAACGTATAAACGCTGTTCATTATTAGTTCATGAACACAAATGCATTAACTGATGTTTCCACAACTGGTTTATATTTGTGACTTTTCAAATGTCTTTTCATCTTGTAGAGATAAAACATACCAGAACAGGTGTTGGGAGCAACCCTCTGCCATAAACGCTTTAATTGAGCTAGTTGATGATTGATTTTCATGCTTCACTGCTGGTTCTATTGGTCCATGCCATATAAATGTTGATTAAAAAATAAATATCACATACCTCCCGCTGTCATTTAAGCACCTGACTGGTTAGAGGGTTTGGCAATATCGGCCCACTGAAAACCTGAAAACTCTGTCCATGACACTTTCATCCTACGTAAGTAAATAGCTTATCACCATGTGGTTTCCCTGGGTGTCGAACCCATGAGCTCCACACTATTCATGGAGCGCTCTGTCAACTGAGCAACGGGAACACAAAACACCGTCAGAAAAATCCTCCTTCACCTTGCGGAAATCTGGCTTCTGATGTTAACACGTGATGTGGATATATTGCTCCTCAGATTATTAATGATAGCGGGCCAGAATGGGCTATGTGATGGGGGACAAATATCACCCTTGTAATTTCATGCCTCTGATTATTATTGCACACTGTAGCTCTGAGCACTGCTCCTCCACCCATTCTCTTTTCTTCCCCAGCTGAGCTACTGTTTTAACAGGACAAGCCCACCTCCTGCTTCGTTCTCACACGCGCACGCAAATATGGGCACGATCACCTACTGTATTCATTGACTCCCTCTCTTTATCTCTGAAGCACAAGCACACAAATACTCGCACACACTTTAATCTTTATTTTTTAATGTTTTGCCTCCCTGGACCAGTCATGAGCCTTCTCATTTCTTCTTCGCTCATTTTCTGTTAATTCGCTGCCATCTGCCTCAGCATCTGTTTGAGGAACCAGAAAAAGTGTCTGCCGTGATGCAAAAAGTCTCAGCTTTTTCTTTCTCTTGTTTCGCTCGTCTCTCTCTCTCTCTCTCTCTCATTTACATGCCAACCCTCTTCGCTCTTTGTTCGGGTCCTTGCTCCACCCCTTTCACCCGATTTTTTTAGCATAATCTCTTCTGACGCCTTTTTTGTGCCCTAACTCTATCGGCCAGTGAGTAAACCCGTGGCCTTCTTCCTCTGTTGGCCTCAGAGGGAAAGGACAGAAGAGGGAGTCATATCCTTTCCATGTCCGACCGCTTACTTAATATCCACAGTCAACAGGAGAGCACAAAGGATTTAAAAAAGTGCAATTGTAATGCCCAGACAATGGCACAAGGCTTTCACAAGGTTCTCAAAACATCTCCCTTCCCCCGAAGGCCCCCCTTCCGAAGCCCCCGGGTTCCTCCCCGCATCTTTGAGGCTCGCCGACAAAAGCGGCAGGCCTGCTGCAGAGCAGAACCCGGGCCCGGCATCACCCCCAGCCAACCTGCCGATTACAAGCATTCTTTGTGAGGGCCAGGGTTGCTGCGGTCCCCTCTTAGGAAGAGGCCGTGGCGGAGGCTGTGCTGTGCCTTAGGCTGCATTCTTCTCTGTTTAGAGAAGTTATTGTGTTCCCCCTGTTTGACTGACATGGAACCCATCATAATCTCCTCCCCGCGGGGACTTGCGCCAGTTGTCTGGCAGACCTTACAAACTGTTTCGACCCCACATCCTCTATTCCGTGTCGCATTAGTGTCATTTAATTAATTCTGCCTTGCATTTCATCTTCACTTACGTCTCCCCATGGTGTCTTGATAAAATACACAACATTTTAATATGTATAAATAAATTGAATGAAAATGTTTTCAGAAGGAAATGGTGTGGTATGCATGGACTTGTAAATAAATGTAATTATCACAAGTGCAACGTCGTTTTAATTAAATTGCAGCGATAAATTGTGTTGTGTCTCCTCTGAGGGCCGGCATGAGCTCCGGGGTATGAATAGTGGTGGCCTCATTATTTTACGCAGATTTTGAACTCTTCAAATAAATTATAACCTATTACCTATTAAGATTAGGATTATTTGTTGTATGACGTGACGCTGGCTGACAATTTCTATACGATCCTCTTGGCTTTGGATAATAACTCTAATGGAGTGGATGCATTTGGCCTAAGGTGCAAGTGCATGGCATTCATTTCCCATAATGCCTCCCTCTTTCTCTCTATTTCTCCACAGGGAACACTTTGCTGATAAGTTGCTGCATTACATACTAACTTTTCGGCAATAGCTCTGCATTTGACTCCTTTATGGTCCAAGTCCTAATGGTTACCCCCGGGCTCTGCCTCTGGCAGTCATGTCACAAATAAATAGAGGCTGACACAGTCATTTACTTAAATCTTCTCTCTGCTTTTGCACCATTTTCCCTTGGAGATTACTACTGGAACAACAGTTATTTGAAATGTCACTGATTCATGCCTTGAGGCCATAGACAAATGAACATTATAAATCTATTAACACCTATAAATATAAAAAAAAGCATTTATTTATTTTAATTTCAATGTGTTTTTTTGATAAGCTAAACATAAGTCCTATTCCCAGACCATTGAAAGATGTTACTGTGAGCAGCTTTTGTGTATTCATGTATTTACTTTATTAATTGTAGCTTTTCAAACCATCAACATGTTAAAATGTATTGTGCTCCTGTGGTCCATTGTAACTGTATAACAAGCCTTTGTTGATGTCTGAGTGTGAGGTCATCTTCTTTAACCGCACTGCAGCTCCTTTGATGTTTCAGTATCCGTGGTGATGAGAGGATCTGCTGTGGTGACACTGGAGTTGCCACGGGGACTTTGTTTGTGTTTAATTTCCTAGCTGGCTATTGTTTAGCGTGGCCTTGTCTACAGAGGAGGGGGATCTGAGGCCGCTGTCACAAAAAGTCGTTCTACATGACCTCCTGTAACCTTTCCTCTGCACTCCGTGGCATCCCAACATCCCTATAGACCGCCTTGGCTGATGAAGATATTTTTACATGCACACACAGAGCATCAAATAGGTGAAGTGGATTTAAGCATCAGCGTGCATGTCCAAATCCTCAACCTCTAGCAGTAATAGTCTGCTAAAGGATCAGGCGCCATCCCAAGTTAAATGTAATACATGGGTCAAATAAATTGCTCGTAGCCCTTAAGTCTTTACATCAGACTACTTTTATTCCACAGAATTAAAGTGCAACCAGTCGAATTCCACTATAGCGCTGATGTCCACTTAAAATATGACGATATAATGATATTGCTCACAGTATCAATCTATTCCATCTGATTGCCTTTTTGAGATGGGCTCAAAATCCATCTAGGAATAATAGCACCATTTACCTCTTTATATTGCATGTATTTGTTACCTTTAGCCCAGTAGCAATAAATTCAATCTAGTCTTTTGGATTTGGACCACTGACCACTAGGAGCTGGTCACAGTGAGCTGCCACAGACCACTTTTCCTCCACCACAAACCAATGACAGCACCATAACACACACACACACACACACACACGTGCGCACACACACATACATCTTCATTCCACACACACCTTTAGGAGTTAAACATTTAGATAACATTTATGAAATCAATATTAATATTTAAAAGTTTTTAAGGGTCAGTGCAAACTTTCTGCTTTGCCCACATTTTCATTTCACATTTTTCACATTAGTTTTACTGATAGTGAGATGCTAAATGTTTTGGCAAGACGTTTTACGTTTTATTAGGTCTGAAATCTATAATGAATGTGTGTTGTATTGGAAGGATGTGGTGCTAGGCGTTGTAGATTATAATCAATCTAAAAAAGGTAATTTTTATGTAATTAATCTGATCTTGTTACTAGCAAAGTTTCATATTCATAAATCTAAATATTTAAATGTGAAACCTCTTTTTTATTTTTTTGAAAGAACTTGAAAAATACCTCTTTTCAATTAAGTTGTCTGAGAACAAGAAGGCCTTAAACACATTATCTGTTTGTAATTCTTTTCCTTTTTTCAGTGTCATGTAATTCTCATAATTTATCAATATGTTTAAGTTACATGATTCCCCCTTTGTGATTTTTTGTTTATTCTTGTCTGTTTTTGACTGTAATTATCTATGTATTGTTTTAAGCAATAATAAAAAATAAATAAATAAAAGCTAAAGGAGCGCACTATTTGACATCTGACGCACGGCGCGAGAGCGTGCGTAAACACACGACCGTGCAGGCGGAGCTACGAGAGCGTCAAACACTTATTCACGTTTCTTCAAGCAAACATCAAGTGAGTAAATGATCTTAGCCTATTACTGTGATCATTGTTTAATATGTCTATTGGGAACGCCGTCTCTGAGTATCCCACTCATTCGTTTCTAAACTTCGCGACATATTGTTTCCTCCGAGTACAAACATTCAGAAAGTAAATTGCTTATGAGTGATTACTGTCTTTTATTACTGTTCCCACGCGAGCTGTTAATGGAGACCAGATGGCATGTAAAGCCACTGTAAGGAGAAAGAGAAATAATATGTATTGATGTTTCCTTTTCTAAATAAATGAAAATGTGGTGTTGCATCATACTTTTGTGAAAGCATCACCTTTGCAGTGTGCTCTGACTTAATAGAAACCATGACATAAGTTTGATTAGGAATTGTATTTGTTTTAATGTAAACTATGGACTCTATACAAAGGAGTCTATACTTGTTGTTCTTCTGAAGAATTTTGTGATGGGTCTAACGGTAAACAACTTCATAGTGGTTCTGTAGAGCACAAAGGAAGATATTTGGAAACATGTTGGTAACAGAACAGCACAGCCCCCCATTCGCTTCTATTGTAACCAACATTCTTCCAAATATCTTATTTTGGTTTCCGCAGAAGAAAGGAAGTCATACAGGTTTGAAAGGACAAGGGGGCGAGTAAATGATGACAGAATTTTCATTTCAAAGGTGAACTACTCCTTTAAAGCTCAGTGCACTTTTTTGATGAACTACTTTAGATCTAATCATAAGGCCCAGACAGAAGAGCCGTGTAGTCGCACGCAACAGGCCAGAGCTGAGTGGCGCACTAGACTGTGCTTTTTCAGTCTTTGCTGGAAATGTTTTAAACAAACTAGCACAGTAATTAGAGAGCTTGGGTTGTAAATGAAAAATTCAGTGACTCCCATGACAGTGATGTATTCTACATTGATCATCCTCTGTAATTTTGACTTGCTAATTAATCAACTTTATTTATGCAGTAAGGGGAAAAATTCCTAATGAGCGAAATGCCTCAGCAATTCAGACACGCTCAATCATATAAACTTTTGGGACTATGCTAAATATGTACATTCTTTTACATAGGATAATGAAGACGTTTTTAAACAGGTGTATGCATTGTGGAGAATCTGAAAGAGCTTAAAGTACACTTTGAGAGTATTGACAATAAACAGATTTGTTTTATAACAACAATATCGCTTTTAAATAATTTAAGCTTGACTAAATGGTCACTTTTTTTATGAAGGATGTGGCACGTTTGCGCTGTAATCTTGCAGCGATCACTAGCCAGGTATGACTTTTCGGGTTGGGTCAGATTTGCAAAGGGTAACCATTTCTTGATCTAGCTTGGCTAAGTTTAGCTACTATTCCACATAGTTAAATGTATTTTAGAAAATGTCTATCACTTAAATTCATTAGACCCTCAAATGGCCTCACGTTGTACTCCAGAGCAAAAAAATATGCACACCCTCTAAGCAAGGATCTTTGCATTGGCCGGCTCACTGTATTTTATGTGGTTTCTCTTGTGTTCATTTGCATTTTTATGCAAGGTTACACACAGGGGCTCGATTACCGTCGTGAATAGATTAAGGAAACTATCAATCACATCTCTTGTCGGACACAATGAATCAGACACACGGCTTTACCTTAACACTGGAGGTGTGGACTGAAAACTGTCTGCTCAGAGAAAGATGACCTCTCTTGTGATTCGACTTATGTCTTGCAAGGTCAGCATTTTGTGGGGCACTTTTTAAAAAGTTATTGTCAATGTATGGACAAGCCAATAATAAAAGCATTTTACGTTCTTATTTGTCACCTGTTATTTTATTTTTCATATGCACTTGGTTTGCTTTGGAAGGTATTCACACAAACAACCTGAGTCTATGCTTCTCAGTGAAAATATGCGTGTTACTTTTCTGAGACAAGAAGGACTTAAAACTTCAAGCTAATGATAACAAATGACAGCTAATGAGTTGTCCAAACATAACAAATGAAAAGAATTAAAGGCTTAGAAGCACCACTGTTTCATTAAAATGCAATAAGGAGAGGAAAGATTAGGTTTATGGATGAGTGAGGATTTTTATTGTGCAGGTTTGGTTTGGAAATGGAAATTCACAAACAAGGGCACAGTTGTGTTTGGTTAGCTGATTGGATGTGATAAGCTAGCACCTATGCAATTGTAGTCTGCCTCCACAGTTTGACATATGAGGATGCCCATACAATTTGTGTTTTAGGTAGACTTGCTGCTTAGTAAATGTTTCTTTGTGCTTCTTAAAAGTCTTGGTGCTCGACACCGTGCACAATATCATTTATCTTTATGATTGTATTCCTTGAGTAGCAGTTTTCTTAGCAATAATCAATATTGAAGTCGCCATTGGCCAAAGCGAGCAGAAGAGCACAGCTGTATGAAGAAGGGGGAGGTGAGGGAATTCTTCCACTGAATTGACCTTGTCAATGTAACAGTGCTGTTCAAGTTTGGCCCTGAGCATTCAAACACGCTCTCAATCACCCCCGGAACCCGGCAGTCCACACTTGGCTGCAGTAGTAGCCCTTTGCTATGATCTCAATTTGTATGTTGTCTCGGGCTGTTACGACTTGACGTGGTAAAATGAATGGATTGATCTATCGTTTGAGTATATCTCCTTCCTGGAGGCGGCATAAGTTGTTTTCGCAAACTTGTGTGAAGAATAAATAATTGGGATGAGAAAGATCGCTGAATGTCCCAAGGTCTGAGATTGCACTTGGGTTAAACTAGAATCATTTAGAGAAGAGTCATAAGGATGACAATGCTTTTATTATTGGGCTGTTTTTAATCCTAACAGGCAAATTATTTTCTTGTTTTTGAATAATTTAGTTAGCGTTGTTTTCAGCACATTAGATTATTATTCAGCTTTGCTCTATTTACTCTATTTGCATAAACTGAATTTACATTGATGTATTTTCTATGTTTTTCACATTGCCAGGCCCGGCTCATTTGTGTAATTTTGTTTTTATTCCACCGCATCTCTGCGTACCGTATAGCCTGCTCTTGTTTTAGCTCTTGACTGCATTACATCTGTTAATGAGCTCGCATATTCTGAACGCCGCTTCCAATTGCTTTGCATGTTTTTAGAATGCCCAGTACAGAATGGGTGCTGTGTGCTTCCCATCTTCTTGCAGTCTCCTAGAGGGAGTGGAGAATTACACTTATGTTTACTGCAGAAAAGGAGGCGTGCTCACAATTAGATGGCAATAGAGAACACAGCAGTCCACTAGACTTCATGCCAGGATTTACAGAATGAATACATTCAGCCATCACAGTGTCAAAAGCTTAATTTGTTTTTAGCTCAGTGTGATAGGTCAACATTGGAAAGCTGTAAATACTGTTGTATAGCTCAACATAATGGAGAATTACTATTCATAATCCTATCGGCAAATACACATCTTTTGAAGATTACTTTGTTTATAGATTATATGAGATTACTATACTGGGACTATAGTATACATGCTGAAGATCAGTGGTTCTCTTAAGGATGGAGGATCAGTGGTTTCTGTCATCATTTACTCACCTTCGAGTTGTTCTAAATCTGTATACATTACTTTGGTTGGTTGGACACAGAGAAAGGTATTTGGGTGAATGCTTGTTAACAAACAGTTCTTGGACCCCATTAACTACTATTGTAGGAAAATGACAATGATAGTCAAAACTGACCCAGAACTGTTTGCTGTCCCTTGAAATATCTTATGTGTTCAACGGAACAAAAATAAAATCAAAAATGGACCTACTCCAGTCAATGGAGTCCAAGAACTGTTTGGTTACAAGCATTCTTCTAAAAAAATCTCTCTTTTCAACCAAACAAAGAAATGTATTCAGATTTGGACTTACTTTTATGTAAGTAATAAATGATTACTTTTATTTTTGGTTTAACTATCCCTTAAATTAATTATTAAAACATTGATGTCAGCATCTATAATAATTCAATGCAATAGCACAATCCTGTTTGCTCTGTGATTGTTAGTGTACGTTTAGCGTTCAGTTTTAATATTTATATAATTTTTCCCTGCCAGAACAGAACCCGTCTGACCTACAGTTGAGAATCACAGAGATATATATAACATCTGAGTGTTAAGAGAAATACATATGTGTGTGTTTTTGTGTGCGTGAGAGAGAGGAAGAGAGAAGCAATATCAGCAGTCACTAAATCATCCTGTAATCAGCTCTCTGTGTAGATCCATCCATGCATGTTGAGAGCGGAGTCTTAGTGCGGCCTGCCTCCGAACGCAATCCCCCCTCGCCACCTCCCCGTCAGCCGACCCCATCTGTAGCCCATCTCCTTCTGCATTATCTGGAACCTATAAAACTCCAGAGCGGCACAAAAGAGTTAATGATTCCTTTTGTTTTGTGGAGGGGGGGACGGCACACGAACAAATGACAACAACAGATCCATCAAACTTAGCAGCGCTGGGCATATCAGCACTTTCTCTTCACCGCTGAAGTGCACATATTGCACGCTGGCCCCCCCAGGAGTGGCAAGCAGACCGCAGGGACAGGGCGGCCCTTCGGTGGCCAGCCAGGGCTTGATAAATGACTGGAGCAAACTTCCTTGTCGCCAGCCGGAGAGGAGCTCCCCTGCAGTGAGCTACATCGTCCTAACAGCATTATTCTTTGTATGCTGTTTGTCGATAAAGCCACCCCCCTATGATTGGCGTGGTAACATGGGCAGGTTAATTGGAAGGCTGAACTGTGAAATGGCACGGGAAGTGCACAGATATTGTCCCCACACCATAACATATGAAGAGTGTGTATCTGTCTATCGATTACATGCCGGGTTCACGGCTTCACTGTGAGCCACAGATGATTGGAGATGGGTGATAAATGTATGCAGGGATAAATGTATGGACGTTTTTTGGGGGTTCTTGTAACAATGAGTGAGGGAAGTGGTGGGAACTTTGAAGCTTTTGTAGTACTTTTCACCTTTCCAAATCCCAAACATAAAGGGTGAGTTATAATAATGATTGATCACAAAAATAAAAATACAGAAATATGGAGAGGTTTTCGAAGGACAGCTAAGCAGTGATATCTTATATTTACTACGCATTTTATATATGTATACTTTGCTGTAATTTTGCAGCAGGTTTGCCAGTAACTTGCTGTAGATTTGATCACTTAATATTTCCCTATTAGTAGGCTACTGTATTTAATTTAAAAGATAAACTTTACTATAATCAAAATTTAAACACGTTGACTTAATGGCATTACACTGCAAAAAATTTTTGCTTCTTTTCCAGTAAAAATATTTCTTAAAACTTCTTTAAACAAGACCAAATATCTTAGGTCACGTAATTTATGAAAGAAAATAGAAGAACTAGGCAAGTTTGTTTAAAACAAAATTGTGAATTAAATCTACAGTAAGTTACTGGCAAACCTTCTGCAAAATATACAGCAAAGTTTTACAGTGTATGTATGGGGTCACGTTAAGATGTCACCATCAATATAAATTTACAAAAGTGATTTTGTGTCCAAGTGAAATGTCACCTTTATGGTTTCAAGAGAATAAAATTTGGTTGAAATATTGTGACATTGTAATTTAGTGTAACACAATATTTATGTACAAACAACATGCTTATTCTGACTTGTACATATTAAAATATATAAAAGAATAAGGGAGCATCTTACATTTTATTGTGCTTTAAAATAATCAAAAAATCTTATTGACAAATGGGCAAACCTGTGATAGTGGCAAATTTAAAATAAAAGTAGAATTATAACTAATTTGCATTTGGGGTAAAAGTATTTTAAGTCCTTTAATATGTCATACATAGATTCATATCCACAAAACCACATCATATAAAACATCTCAATGTCCACATACTTTATTTAAGCAATGACTTGAGTGTAATTTTAAAAGTACAAAATGTTATACACTCTAATATAATAAAACTTTTACGCTGTTCTGACTGAAAAAGCTGATTTTTTTATTTAAGAAATCGCTTAGCAATGTAACAAGTGTCTCTTCTGGAGTTTCAGATCAAATCTTGACTGTGTCACAAACCGTTGTTAGATATTTCTTTTTTGTAACAACAAATAGTCTGAGCTATTTATCTTCAATAATTGCAAAGCATTGTATTGTTATTGTACACACCAACAATTGTCTAGGTTTTATGACAAAAGTAAGTTTGAATGCAGCACAAATAACAACTCCACTGGGATTCCTGAGCAAAAAGTGAGCATTAAAATTGAAATCTAGTTCTCAATTATAAGATCGTTGGCATTTGGACTGTGCTAAAAAAAAAGCATCTTCTCAAAGGTTGAACTGCATTTTGGACCTACAGTCGTGTCAAAGAGTCATGGCAATGTTTATTGTCTGGGCTCTTAGCTCTAGTAGCTCTCTTTAGACAGTGATCCCTTGCATCAGGAGGCCTTTTGATCAGAGGGCCATGCCTAACATCAGATGCAGGACACTTGATACCAGACACAGGAGGTAATATAACACAACGTCCTCCTCTAGAACTTTTGCTCTCTGTCTTGCGTGTCTGGCCACCCTGCTCCCTGATGCTATCAGCAAGAGAAAAGACTGACAGTAGCTCAGTGCCAAAGAATAGGATGGACGCTTTTTACAAAGCCTGACAGGGGTCAGGTATTTAGTTGCTGTGCATTTTTCCCTAGAGAATTTCACAGAGAGTGGATGGATTTTTGAGCAGATACATTCATGTAATTTTGCCCGTGTCCGTTTGACTTTTGTGCGTACATTTTCATGCGCAAGGCTGATCGGGTTTGTTTGTTTTCCTTCCTTAACTTGTCTATCTGTTACCCAAGTTATCTCTCTCTTCACATAAATGAAGCATTACGTGGTCAAAGTGCAGCCATCTTGGCAGCCTGTTACTTCAATTACCGCCCCATCATCCAGGTAGTGTCATGATTCATTGTTTGGGTATCAGGATATTCATTAGTCTGATTCCTTAGCCCAGATATAAAGCTTATTAATTTTGAAATTAATTGAAAACGCAAAGTGACATTTTACAAGAAATGTTTAGCACGGCATGAAATATTACTTCGCTAAATTTGATGCAAGGCACATGGGTGCGTATCCTTGACGTTTGATTTTTTTTGGTGACAAAAGTGAGCGGCTTATTTTATTAAGTATTCCGTGATTGGTCAAAGTCACTATTAGAAATGTTATTATGGCTCGTTGGCTACATTTGAAGGGCACTTTATTTTGAAAAAGACAGGTTATATGGTCGACTGGCCCTGCTTTCCGTGCTGTACATTTTTCAAGTTAATATCAAATATGTTCTTAGATGTTCACAGTGGGGCGACAGAAAAACAGCTGAGTACGTCTCGACTTTGCCGGCACAACTTCTGTCGCCTTTATACTTTAGCACATAGTCAGATAGTCATCAGCAGGACAACAATTAAATCATCTTGCGGTAGCCTCGAGATCCATGTGTCCGCTCCGTCTCCCGTGGTCCATCTCCACACGAGCCTCTGTGAATGGGTGGAAGGCCCCAGCAGGCAGTGTTTTGGCCGCCTCCGCGTTTCCTGTGCCTCCTGGGGCTGGGTGAGTCTGCCTCTTCTCTGGGTGGATGGAAAGATAAGACTGTCCCTCACTGCACGGCACCGGGGTCCAGATTGCTGTACTGGGACAGTCTGGAGGTGGGCTATGGCACTCCAATTCATCTCCCGCTGTAGCTAACCGTTGAGAGCGCCTAGTGCCCACTTCTCATCTGTGTGAGCACTCAGGAAGATGGATTGGTTGGCCGGACCATCAGAGGAGGCAAAGCGTGTGGCTAAGAGCCTATGTAGCACGTGGCTGCTCTCATATGCAAGTTTGATGAAAGACATTCACAAACTGAGTCTGGGGAGCTTCTGTATCAGATGTCTCCGAGTGGCCTGCACTTTGGAGATGGCAAATGTATGAAAGCGACACAGTCAGGTAATGGCAATTCATCACCTGGTTTTTACTTTTGTGACTATCTGGATTACTTCCAGCGCTTTGGTTAGTTTTGCTAGATCTTTGTAATGCTGCAGAAATGAAGATGATGCTTTAAGACGACGTTCCATCGTGCTTGAACCGGTGCTCGTAATTACATGGGCATGTCGAGAAAGGCAGTCTAAATTACACAGATATAAGATGAGGTGCTATCAGTAATATTCTTATGATGTTCCTATTAATCAGCTTGGCTGGTTTTTATCACAGCCCGCCCTGCCCACCGCTGGCCAGGCAATAATCAGAAATACATAAAGAATTTCTAGTAGAGCCAAGACCCAGCTTTGTCTTATTACGGAATAAACCTTGTGGAAAATATCGGTTCATCCCCAGAAGCGGCTACAAATTGGTCCTGCGCGACACGCTCGGAATTTCCGCTGCATTCCATGACCTAAAACAAAAATGACATGAACATTGACAAATTTGACAAAGAAATTTGTGCAAAAAACAACCTCTATTTGGTCAGCCAAGCAGCAAATATGTCGGATGATATGCTTTATTAAGCAATCCATTTTTCAGCAATAGCTGTGCCATCTGCAAAGGTTAGCGTGCATCAGGCTACAGAAATTTCATCTGCCTCTGTGGTCCTCGGCAAACACTCCGGCACATTTTTCATGTACATACAATTTTGGATGCAAATAGAATACTTGATGAAAGGGATGACCTTCTGAAGTGACTCCTTGGCAGTAAGGTAGGACGGAACAGGCAGCAGGAACAGAATGAGTTACTGCCCTGGCTGATCCAGCAGCACTGTAATATATGACTACTGTTCACACACAGAGTGAAAGCTCGACCCCCCCCCCCCCCCCCACCCATACACACATTGCTACATCTCGTTTTGCTGTGCCTGACTAAAGAAACTTGGCGGAACTTGGAGGTGGTATTCTTTTAAAACATGCCTTAAAGGTTTATATGTTCTGGTTTGTTTATATGCAAAAACTTAATAATACTCCTTAAAAAGGGTTAGTTCTCCCTAGAATAAGGAAATCATAATTTCTTTCACAACTCCTAACGTGTGTGACCTTCTTTCTTCTGCAGAACACAAAAATATTGTGTGGGCACAAAACCACGGAGACATTTTTCAAAAAATCTTCTGTTGTGTTCTACAGAAGAAAGTCATATACAACTTTCGATACACATGATAGTCAATAAATAATGACAGAATTTCTTTGGGTTTACTATCTCATTTGTTTGTCCTATGCAGTCATGAGACTAAATGTCTGGGATGACATAGGCGCACAATTGAAATAAAAATATAGAGAATAGTTTCAAAGTGGATCTCAACAATGCCTCAAACTGTGCTGAGATTTATTCAAAAGTTTAAGTATACAATCGACATTCTCAAGATATTTATAACATAAATGAAAACCATACATTTATAACTTTAATTTAAAATGTACTTTTTACTGTTTGTCAACAATTGACTAATTTATATATAGGTAGTTGAAAAAACACACCGTTGTGTCCTCTGGTGAGACACTGCCAAAAAAGAGAAGACATACTGTTAATAAAATATTATTTAATATTATGAATATTTGTAATATAATATAGCATTAGAGAGATTTATCTTCATTGTTAGTTTTCTTTTCATTTTTGCTGTCACACCATGGGACACATTTATACATTATTTGCAAACTATCCGCATATGTTTGTATTTTGGTACTTTTGGTTAAACGCATAAATTACATTCAATTTATTTTCATCATTTTTAACCTTTATGTTTTATTTCCCAAACTTTCTTCTGCAGAAAACAAAAGAAGATTTTTTGAAAACCAAACAACATTGCCTGCCATCAACTTCTATTGTATGGACACAAAATTTCTCAAAAAATCTTCTTCTGTAATCCACAGAAGAGAGAGTCATGTAGAGGTTTTAAATAACATGTCTGTGGCCGTGAATAAATTATGACAGATTTTTTTAGTGATTTTTTTATATCTCATTGGTCATGAAAAACCAACCTCTGATAAATACAATTTTATTTTTACAACGATTCTTGATTCTTGAGTTATCTGTTTTTGCAAATCAACTCTTCAAATATTCTAACCTTTTATTGGTTGCCTAATCGTGTAGTATTTTTTGTGCGAAGTCTCCAATGATTTTGTCACCATGTAAGCAACGTTCTACTCGCTTTGTCTTTGTTGTCGGTGGTTTAACAAATGGACAGTCAGACAGCTAGTGTTCCACTTACTCAGAGACGTTGGTCTCATCTGTATTGTGGCTGGCAGCACAGTCATCTTCATTCTCTTTGTCCTTACTGAGAAAGGTGATCTATCAGACCACAGACATCATGGTGAATCTAGCTGGCCTCTGCCTTCTCCCATTTGAATTGAACACACACTGTTTTAGTGCTCGGCAAGCGTTCCTCTAACCAGGACAGGATTGAGAAGGAGTGAGCTGTCCTTGGCTTGTATTACTGTCCCAATATGATTGAGTTCCTTAGCCGGAATTGAAGAAAGGATGAAAATTGAGGACTTGACTTTCTACGTTTCAGTAGGAATCAGTAATGTAATTTCCATTTAGGTCATTTCACATTTTTGTTATTCGTAGTGTAGTATTTTTCATTTAAACTTTATGAATTTGTTTTAGACTGACATTACAAATACAATTAGGTTTCCAAATGTATATGTAGTCCCTAATGCGAGCGCATTAGGATGTCATTTCATATAAACAACTTCTTTATTGGTTTTATCGTTGTAATTTAAGATATTTACAAAACAGTCAGGCTACAGTAAGCTCCAGGGAAGGTTAAATGTTGTTTTGTACAGTATTGTGAGGCATATGTTCCGTATTGATCAAATATGTATGTTTTGTTTTTGTTTGTCGTCTGACTCAGGGATGATCACGGCACGATAATTCAAATGACTTAAAAGTTCCTGCTTCGATGACTTTGACTTTGTCCCGCGGAGGGACGTGACTTTCAGACCCTCGTTGATTGATTGTTTACTCGGGAGCTGAGGGACAAGAGCATCTAGTTGTTTCCCAAGGTGAGCGTTTTTCCAAACACCTGGTGTTAAATAAGCGGGGCAGACCTCTGGCCGCAGCTCTCCGGCCAGGGGAATACACCAACTTTGTCTCCATGATGAAGGACTAAAGCTATTTATCCAACCCCTCCATTCTCTAGACGTGTCACAGGCTATGTGCTTACACTTGAGTGTTATATATAGACTTCCTCAGCCTCTAAATAGAAATGAAATGGGATTACCAGCGTTTTTGTTGGGATGACATCAGAGGAAAAAAATTAGGGATCTGCTCGCTGTGTATTTCATCACCTGCAAAGCCAATGAGGGAGAGCGCCGTGTGCCCGGCGACTGTAAACTGCGCCCAGGTTACTCCACGCTACAGTAGCCAAGAACGCATGCTTCTGTAGATGATTAAATCAATACAATTTTGACAAGACATGTAGGAACATGCCTCTTTATTTTACACAGTTCCTTCCCCTCCGTCAGGGGGCATTTATCACCCGACCCAGGCGGCGTCATCTAATGGAGATTGTTCTTTAGTCTGCGCTTGATCGAGAGGCAGGATTATGATGCATGTCGATAGTTTGCCGTGGTATTGACAGAGGGACAAAGAGCACAGCCGGCAGCCGATAGCCTGCCTATTTACGACACACAAGGTATCCCCTGTGGACGATTCTCATGGATATCCCATTGATGAATCGGTCCGAAAGCCTGTGTGACTGGCGGCAGTCATTAAGACCCCCGCAAATTCATTCAGTTAGCGATTAACGCCGCGAACGTCTGGTGCGTTTCTCATCTTTATTTACCCTGGCGAAGAGAGTGCGCCTTCATGTTTGATACGGTAACGTGTTCTCTCCGTCCTCCCTCAAGAACTTGATAACACATCCTTGGGACCTTTATCACACGCATCTCTTATCAGATCACAAAGGGTTAATGATGAAAGACAGCACGTGAGAAAAGAAGGCAGAGGGATAATGAATATGAAAGGGGGGGGGGGGGTTGCATTGGTAAGAGGAATGAGAGGGGGGCGAGCTAATGACAGGTGTAGCTGTAAATTCTTCATTCTGCATGGGCTGATGGGAAGCACTCGGCTGTGCGTTCGCCTGTGACTTTACAACTAATCCTGTTTGTAAGTTATTATTTATCTTCAGCAAACTTTGTCAAACTTGGGCTTTGATTTTTTTTCCTCCTGCGATTTCCCTCTTGTGGCTCGCTCTTGCACATGCTCCCCACATAATTTATGACTGCCTCTGGTCCTCGTGACAGATTATTAAAAGTAGAATTAGTTTTTTGCGGCGGATTTTTCCACTGGGAATTGGGAAGGCAGTCCTCTCGGAGGAAGGTCTCTTACGAGGTCTCCATTACTAATAGAAGTTTTTTCCTTTTTTTGATGGGGGTGAGAAGACTAATGATTTGAATTTACTGTAGCGGGCGTCACGTGGTCGGAAAAGCATCAGCAGACGAGACAAGAGGTTAAGTTCTTCCCCGTAGAGAGCTTTATTGGATTGTTTAGCAGCAGAAGGATAATGTTTTTGTCATAGACTGCTGCTGCCGCTGCTGTGCTGTAGTACGGTAGTGTGGCTATACAGAATAGAAACGAATACAAAGAGAAAAAACAGAACGTGAGCTCTACATATAGGCACCGGAGCTACTCTGTTATGTGCGTGGTGAATAGATGCGAAGTGAAACCCGCACAGCTCCGTTTTTATGTAATTCACCTGGACAAATTCAAAGGTGCGACTTTGAGATTTAGAAACACAATCTGTTTTCTCTTTTGTTCTTTCATTTTCTCTGTCATGCACGCAACACACAAAAAACACAGGATAGACGGACGCACATGCACGCACACACAAAGTGCTATTTCCATTCACCTGATGGCCGTTTGGAGCTTGTTCTCCCAGCATGCTACTGCAGCATGGGAACCAGAGGGGAGTCACAGCACAGCTGAGAGCCTCGGCTTAATCTTATGCATCATTAAGCACTCAGCGGCAAGCCAGCGCTGTTCATATACATCATCCACGCTTAATAAACATAATGATGACATAAGATGTAATTCTAGATGAATTTTCATTTTATAGGGAAATGGAGAATTCCTGTAGAAAGGAAAAGAAAGAGAAAGTAAATTATCAGGGAAGAACAAAATAAATGATGTTTTTTTCTGCAAGATGAATGGCAGTGTTTGGGGCTTTAGAGCGGGAGAGGAGAGAAGGTGTTATGCAGGAATGAGATGAAGGGGCAACGGAGGCGACCGGGAAAGGGGGCTGGGTGGGGGGGCGCCGGCCATTTGTACGTTTTAATCGCGGGAGTCTGATAGACAGGCTGAGGGAGTCGGGCTGGGACTCATCCATCATGGGCAGTGGAAATCAGTAGTATGAGAGGTAGAGTTTCAGCCCGGGTTGCCTTACAGGGGAGGAAATAGGATTCTGATGAAAGTGTGAGAGGAGAGCAGCCCTAGACACTTGCCGGGGCGGCCGGGGTCACGGAAATGCAGCAGAGACCCGTGATTGCCGCGCCTGCTCTGAGAGGCGGCCACCCACTATAAGCTTGGGCCATGCAGTGAGGGGGAACGCTCCTATTGGGCCCCCAAATAATGTTGTGTCCTGGGCCCTGCAAATTCTTTCGATTGCCCTGCTTTGGGTGGGACAGATTTCTGCACACCTGTTTCAGCCAAAAACCACACTCACCCCGATCCCAGCCCTGCGCCACAAAATAGCATGCCCCATGGCACAGGAGCGAGCGGGACCCATGAATAAATGCAAACGGGAGGGAGATGAATCGCCCTTTGAAATTAGTGAGCACTTTGAATTCCAACGGAGTGGGCCGGGCAAACTACTTCCCCTCTATCAGTGACTCTTGACACGGGTAGATAACAGCGCAGAACGAGCATCTACAAATCAAAGCGTAATTACGACTGCTGGCGTCCCATAAACGTTTTAGTCAAGATGGCCGCTCGGAGCTGTGCACTGTTTGTACAGCTGTGTGAGCCTGAGCTTCAGATGCGGTAGAGATGAAACGCCAGCAAGTGCACAGTTGCATGTCTGCCAAAAGGCTGAGAAAGTGGAATGCTCTGCTTCTGTCTAATGACTAACTAGAGCAGATCAGCCCAAACACAACATCCCTTACGCAGTGCTGTGAAACATGGTGAAACTATTTTCCAGGTTTCTTTTTTTGGAAGCGGTAAACAATCAGGGGACGTTTCATGTAATCTCTTTTCTCCTTTTTTATCAGAGCATAGCTAACAAAGTCGTTCTTCTTATCACAGGTTTTGCAGAACATATATATTTAGAAATACAAAATCTCTGTAGCTTGAAATAAGTAAAATGTGCCATGTAGTAAATGTAGATGAAAGCTTTATGTGGTGTGATTGTCTATTGAGAAAATATACACTGTTTAGCACGCCTCTGTAGTGCCAGGATGTGTCCCAATAAACTTGCTGCCAATGCTCAACTGGATCTCTTCCCAGAATGCAAGGACTTGTTAATATGGCCTTGTAGAGTTTGTAGAGAATTCACAATTTGCATAAATCATACAAGTGTAAAAAGACAAAGTAAAGAATCAACAAATACCAAACATTTCGTATAAAAGATGAGCGGATGCATCCACACAGTCGCTAAAACAGTCATGTTGCAAATATTATTCAGAGCATTTACATAAATAATAAAAGTGAATCTTCCGCCATTAATTTCCATGCTTGTAAGGTGATGTCATTATATATGTAGCACCTGTTATGAAATATTCCGACAGACTACCATTGACCTTCATTTTGTGCTTTGTAACTCAGCGATAATGTCTGTACTTCTGACATAATCTTTCTCTCATGAAGTATAGAACTCTCAAGCATAGCTGAGCTGCTCCTGGTACCGCTAGCGTATTACATCTTGTTTCTCCGACTATTAAAAGTGTCAGAGCTTGTCTTCTGTTGCTTTTATATGGTGTTATTAACGGCACAATGCTAACCGCCCTGAATGTACATCTAATTAAAACCCCCGAACAGTTACGGTGAGGAATGAATCCAAAAGATAGGATATAATCATAGCAAATAATGTGCTTTTTTCTAGTGCTATTGGAGACGGGGTTGTAATGGGCTATCTGTATTCATACTGTGGGTTGTGAACCCACCCAGTGATTGTTATAGACCGCTATTAAAGTTGTGAGCTGCTGTGGCAGCTTTTATCACGGCTAGCTTTCTTATTTTAACGCCTATTTTAATTTATTATATATTCATTGGATTTGTTATTTGGGAGCAAGGTTCATTTATTGACACTCTTCTTAGCAATAACCTTTATTTTCTGATATACTGTTCAAATGCCGATAAACTTTGTAAACTAAAAGTAGTTTTACTGGTAGAGCGTTGTGTAAGCAGTTGCAAGGTCATGGGTTTCAATCTCAGGGAAGGATTTGACGTGTATTATTTCTTTGCATAAAAGGGGTCAAATTTAGTGTAAGGTTGAATGTGGCCCATTAGCCTCATTTGAATATTGAGTGTTGAGGAAATGTTAACATTTTAGCCAAGTTAGTCATTAGTTGAAAGTCGTGTATGTACTGTATTTTCAGACCACGTAATTTAGATGACAGTCAGTTGGGTGGTATAAATACATCTTTCTGCCGTAATGCATTTTTGTCTGGTCGGCTGGGGTCTCGGCCCCACTGCTCCCCTCATTCCTGCCCTTTGACACAATCATCTCCCATACCCGAGCCTGCTGGCCTGCATTCAAGCCCCCTGTCTTAACCTGAAGAATTGTGTGTGCAGATAATTAGCTCTTATAGGTACACTTTCCATTGCTTCACTTCACTAAGCACATCATCTTCCTACCCTCTTTATTGTTTGCTTTGCTTTGTCAGATCGATGTCTTGCTACTGCGTAAGTAGCAGTCATATCTAAAGCAACATAAATCACAACAAGGCTCCCTGTCGCACCAATCACTGTGCACTCTGTCTGAAAACGGTACAGAGCTTCCTATTTTTTCGGATGTCTGAGTATGACTTCGCTCACCCTTTCAGTACTATCTGTGTGGAGCTGTGCTCACTGGTCTTTTGCCATGTAAAATGGAATGTGATTACACAGTGCTTCGCTTTGGCTCTCAGACGCTGTCAGAACATCGGGCATTTGTGTCGGATCCCTCTCCGCTCATCCCATAATATCCCCCTGCTCCCTTTGAGTCGGGGCAGACTGTTGAGGGGGAACTTATCAGATTATTCCCTATATGGTGCCTTGGTGAGGAGAGGCAGGGTGGGCAGGGTTTCTCCCGCCATTACTGCCAAGCCCTGTGATCATGCCCCACTAATGAATGCGCAAATGCAAATAGCCCTTCCCTGTAAAAGTTGACATTGTCTCCTGTGATAAATTTTCTGCTGAGGTAAGAGACAATTTAGAGTGGAATTACAAGCAGGCTCTTTGTCACTCTTCGGGTCCATTTACATCCGTAATTAGCTGTAATTCCACTGCACCCATTAGAGAGAGAGAGAGAGAGAGAGAGTCGCCAGTAAAACAGATAAGCAGTAAAACGGGGTGAGAGAGAGGAAAAGAGGAGCGGCAGATCTCTTGATGCTTAGCACAGCGCCGTCAGCTGGTGATTTATACGCGCCCGTACGCGGCTGTCGCCACGCCAATGGGTGTAAACATTGATTAGGAGCAGGAAATGAGGCACACACTTTGTCCTCTGTGTCAGGGTCTCTGGGTCACCGAAGAGGAAGACTCGTGGTCTTAATGTGCACGCTCCTCAACACCTGAGCGCATTTTAGAGGGTGGCGTTAGATACGCCTCTCAAGCATTACCCAAACAAACACAAGACATTGTGCCACAGAGCTGCTTGAGTGACAAGCTCAGACTTGTCACCGAGTGTCTCTCAGGCCTGTGACACGTACCACGGCCATCTCAGTGCAAGCTTTCACCGGGGGACATGATGTGCTTTGCGTCAACTGGAAAGCAAATATGGATTGATGGAAAGCTTTGAATGAGACGCAGAGGGTCATTTGCGTTATGTATCACCTTTTCAGATCTAAAAAGTAAAAAAACAATTGTTACAGTTTAATCAATGTGAATCTCACCTTGCTCTTTTTAAATGCTTTATAGTATTTTTACCACTTCCTTTTGTGTATTTGTTCATACAATATATAAATATACATATATACATTTCAACCTGATCTCACATGTATACAAAACTTTTCTTTGAGGTGGCTAATTTGTGGGAATTTGTATGTTGTGTTTACGATGGGGGAAAAAAGCAATGCTGAAGCCCCTAACCCTGCCCCTAAACCTAAAGTCAGTTGCGCAAAAGCAAAATGTACTATTGAAATCGTACAAATGCATACGAATAAGCTAAAATTAGCCACCTAGTACAATAGTTATGTTTTTGCCATGAGATGTTTTATGTTGTACATTTATAGAATGGTTGCCTCTCAAAGTATCTGATCATGGCTTTACCTGGAGGGAAACCAAATATTTTTACTTCTCTCCCTATTGTGCCAGGGGCCCAAATAATTTACAATATAGGTTAAAAAACTACTGCCATACTTCCTTAATGCATTCTAATGATTGGCCAAATGTATCTGTAAAAAAAAAAAGATTTCCTAGTAAAGAAAATCAACAGCTTGTTTTTTCCATAAACTTAATGTCAATCAGTGCCCTTTTCTTGACCACTGGCTTGACCTCCAATCCTATCCTGTGGTTGAGATTTGTGAATCCGAGTGCTTTTGTAATAGTCTTAAAATAATTATTGGGATTCCCAAAAAATTTGGTGGTTTGCATATGTTAGCTATATTGGCAGAATCCGCACTTCTAGATTTGAAAAGTGTGCCATTTGCGTATACTGTATGCATACCTCTGTTTTCTCGATAGTAACAGTTCCCCCATCTCTCTCTTTTCCACCAGTGCTGTTTCATTCCCCATGTACCTTCTGGTCTGTTACCCTGGTGCTGTAAAACATAGATGCCTGAATTGTGCATTAGGGCATCATGATTACATCCATCAATCATGTCAGAGATTTTGGAAATGATGGTTTAATGTACCTTTTTAACTACATGTAACTTTGTTGCTGCCTCTGTACATATTTCGCGCCATCGATGTGAAATGCGCGAGAAGGAAGGGTGGAAAAGAGAGCAAAAACCCATTGTGTTTTTTCCCTGTCATTAAGCTGTGCCTGGGAGATGATGTGGAAGCCGTATGTGGTCCAGGGGAAGTATTTATGGCCCTGCTTGAATCTGGTTGGGCTTCGCTGATAGCTGAGATAATGTGAGCGAATGGGATGCAGCGAGCTGTTCTAATGGCACCAACAAGACATGCGAACAGCCAGGATAAATAAATGTTAGCCATTTTCTCTACTCCACACCATTTGCATGTTCCATCATTAAAGCTGCTTAAATAGTTGCGATAATAAAATAATAATAAAAGTAACGGTTGCGTTTTGAAAGCGGAAACCGGCTCTTTAAAATTTCTTAATGCATTTAATGCAAAGGCTCTGTGTTGCAATTGAATGGTGAAGTTGTGTTCGCTTGAAGATAGCGGCAGCTTTCATTTTAATTTGTTTTAATTCTGACACTTATGCTCCACTGGCTTTTCTTGTGAAATGGGGATGAATACAAACAAGATTTCACTTCATTAAACGGCAACAAACTGTACGGAAATTGCACTTACTTATGGAAATGGATTTTAAGCATGCAAAGCATTACTTGCTCGGTCTACGCTGAAATTTGAAAAACATTACAGGGTGAGCCTATTAGCTCTGACAGAGTTGAGCACAATTACAGAATGGGGAGATCAAGGTACTGCTAAACCCGTGGTGATAAAAAGTGACAAGCTATTAGGGAAGTATATTGACCTTAAAGAGCACTTAATTTAATAAACCACAGTTTGCACAGGTGGCATTACTCTGAGACTTGCATAAGAAAAGACAGTGATAGAAATATCACGCTGCCTACCACGCACACAGAGGTTTGTTTTGCAAAAGGATCTCTCCGGTGTGAATATATTTGTGCGCTTCGTATGCTATATATAAAAGTAACGTATACATATACACTGATTATGCATTGATCATAGAGAGCTTTGTGTTTTATTGACACTGTTTAATACAATTAATCGTGAAAAGTGATTTTTGAAGAAACTCAGTTTGTATTGTGATCATGGAGAGCTTTGTGTTTTATTGACTTGATTAATTGTGTAATGTGATTTATACTGTGGAGTAATCTCATCCTTTTTTGGTGATCATTTTCTTAAATGTTTTTAATAAGAAAAAGATTTATAGAATAACATGGTTTAATTTCTCTAATTCATTGTTTGACTTATTTACTGGTGTGCGTGACTCTGGTCCTGTTGGGGGACTTGAATGTTATCTGTATTTTCAGTGCCTCTGGGAATGAACTGGATTTGTTTACAATAGACTTTTCTTTTCTGAATCGGCTGTTAAAGGGCATATGGTGGTGGTACTGTTCACTTCTTCACCCCAGGTAGGAGGTAAGGCTTATAAAAATATAAAAAAAGACATTTTTACATTTACACAAAAAGTATTTATAGCTTGCCGAGCTAGTTATAATTGCCTGCGATCCTTGCCTGCGAAAAAGATATTATATCTCAAATCTTACCCTTTGACATGATACATTTACCATTGGACCAATATTTTTAAAAATTACTGTATAAATATGAAGATCTTAAAAATAAGGTCTTTAAAGGCATAATTTACAGATTCTTTTAGAGTCCAATGATGTCGGGAGGTCCGACACGACTTTACCCCGATCCTTTGAGACGTCAGCAGACTGGTCGGGAATAAAGCAGTCTCCACCAGCTCTTTTTTCCTCCTCTCATGTCATCTTGTGCTCGGTCTAATCTCCCGAGCGTCTGAGGCCCAAATGCCCCTGGAAGTGAAAAGAAACTTCAGCCGTATTGTTTATGTGCCGCTCAGTGTGACCGCTCTTTGTGTCCCCCACCTTGTTTTGTTTTTCATGCTACTTAACAGTGACATTGAATGCCATGTGTGTTTATCTGTCTTCAGTGCGTTAATCTGTTTGCATTACTGCCGGTATTCTGGTAGTCCCATTATATATTAGAAAAGCAATTATCACTTCATTAAACATAAAAGGTGTTAACACAAGTCATAAGACTGAGCCATCTGTTGAATTATCTTCTCTGGGTCTTTCTGATGCTATCTGCTAAACAACGCTTCTCCCAATTAAGGTTATACTTGGTAATTTAACTTTGAAAATGGGAAGTATTCTGTTACCCCTCTAATAATAGCAATGCATATGGTGGTTATTTAGACTTTTTAATGAGAGAGATGGCCTCTTCAATTTATCCATGAGATCTGGAAAAGGCAGATTGGACCCCGAGGACTCAATTCACCTGAGCATATGTTAGAATCGGAGGCATTCTTTTGCATGTGGTGGCAGACGGCGAAAAGATTTTTGGCCTATTTTCATATTCAGCTGTGGTATTGTACATGATTTCATTTTTCCTTTATATCCGTTGGTCCTTCTGCACCATAGGATAATTGTTTTCAAGGTCAAAACGTGTTCGTAAAATTGCTGTGAATTTGTTAGAGTAACCAAGCTGGTGTATTTTATAAGGAGTTACATTGTCACCTCTATATTCGGATTAAGTTGATTTGCTGTTTTCGAAACGCTTCGAAAAAATGTATCGTCACACGTGAACGCTATGAAATATAGTCCTCGAGTACTTCATTTTAAGTGCAGCGCTGACATGTCAAAAAGCCTGTCATCAACTTAACCTCATCTTACTCGGTAAAATCAATAAATCAGTGCTATAATTGGGCTGCTTTAACATGTTTTCTTTTTTGAATCACACGCTGGGGTAATTTGAAACTTAGCAGTCATAAGCTAACATCTTGAATTATGTGACATTTAGGCGTCTTCAGCCTCTTAAATCTGAAATAGAAGCATTAAGACAGATAAATGTGTCGGGAAATCAACTGGATTTAAAGCCGAATGCTTATTTTTCATGCTCTCAGTTCATTTAGTTTAACACAATTTATCCGGTCGGAGCCGTCTGTATATTTTAGATGTTTTTAACGCTGAAACGAACAAGATTTGTGCCACTTTAGTTTTAAAGATGATGTTATCTCTTTAGCTGTGCACATCCTACTGATTTAGAGATTTAACAGCTTAAAAGCGCCTGCCTACTCCCAATAAAAGAATGCTGTGTTTGGCATAGAATAATAAAGACCTGAAAAATAAGAACTTAAAATACAGATATATATGATCATAAAATTTTATTTAATTAAAGTGATGGTTCACCTAAAATAAAGTAGTGTCATAATCTACTCACCTCATCTGCATACATTTCTTTGTTCTGATGAACAGAGAAAGATATTTTGAAGAATGCTTATAACCAGGGCCGGCCCAAGCCTTTACCGGGCCTTGAGCAGAAATTTATTTGGGATCCCCCTGTGCCCCATTACAATCGGCTTTTGTTTGATTATTTGCATGCACACTTTAAACCTAACATACCCAATTCTATTAGCTGTAGTTGTGTTTGGGATGTAGAAAAAACAATATTAAATATAAATAACAACAATATCGCTGGCGGAGAGCAACGAGAGCAAAAAAAGAGAGAATCTGAAAATCCGTGATGAAAAATGGACAGGTCGAGAAGAATAGATTAAAATAAACTCAAAGTGCACAAATTACGCACGAGCACAGAACACGGCCACAGGCGGATTCGAACCGCTGATCCCAAAGACCCCACTTTGTGACTTAGCAAAGACTAAGACCCTGTGCTTTATTTGATGAGCCACTCCGTTGATGTAGTGCCTGCCATCCCAGAAGGGGTGAAATGAGACAGTAGAACAAAACTAACAGAAATACAGTGTATATGAGGAACAGATGTCAGACGTGACAATGAAAGAAAGAATGTCATTTTGTACTTTACCTTATTTCTGTTTTAACATATTTACTTTTATTATAAACCACTTTAAGTTGCACTACATACATCACAGTTTTTTATTTTATTTTAATTTATTCTATTTTATTTTATTACTATAACTAAACTTTCTTTTCGTTTTTGTTTACATTCTTGCACTAATTGTACGCATGCAGTCCAGTTGCAAATCTCTTGGAAGGGATCTTGCGGTTTATCAGGTGTGCCACTCAGTTGACGTTGTGCACTCTGCCTACCATCCCCGAAGGGGCTGAATTGAGACAGAGCAAATGTAACAGAAATACAGTTTACAGGAACAGTTGTCAGGAGGGACAATGAAATCAAAAATATTATTTTGTATTGAATTGCACAACACGAGATTCAAACCCGCGACCTCTTTTACACAAGGCTTGCAGTTTATCAAGTGTGCCACTCAGTTGATGTGCTTGACCCAGGAGAGCATTTAGAGCTTCAAATAGTGACATGGGCCAATAACAGAAATACATTGTATTTGAGAAACAGATAGCATAAGTGGGAATGAACTCAAGAAGACATCCAATCAGGATAGTTTAATACAAGAAAGATACAATGTCACAGATACAGTAAACTTTGCAGGGGTCTTTCTCTAAACATTGCCCCAGAAATAAAAATCAGTTCAGCCATTTCTGTCCGGCTCGGTCCAAACATCATACTAGAGCAGCTTGGGAAAAATAGACCACTTTAGTCAAATGTGCAGAGAAAATAAATCTGCTAAAATAAATTAAAATGCTTTCCAATAAGTTGAACAGAATGTTAGAACATGACAAACGACACATCAATGGAATCGGCACGTACCAAGAAAAATAATCAAGGTCAGAAAACGAATGAGTTCTAAGAAATTATATAAAATAATTATATCTCAGGAATGGGTCATTTAATCGGGTGATTTAATCTAATTTCATTTTTTTATTTAGTGTATTTACTTGATAACCATTAAATAAATGTACAATATGCGCACAATTCTTTTTAACCTTATCCTCAATAAAAAGATGAATTGACAGATTATTATAAATTACATTAATTGTGTAAATTACATATTTTTCATCTAAGTCAGCATTCCGTCGTTGAATAATGTTCAACATTTCTTTCATTAAACACTAAACAGTCAGCAAACATTTCTGGGGCACTTTTGACTGCAATTGTGATTTGTTTCCTACTATAGTCAATGGGGTCCAAGAACTGTTTGGTTACGAGCATTTGTCCAAATATATGTTTATTTGTTCAACCAAACGAAGAAATTTATACAGATTCGGAAAAAAACTAGCTAGTCAGTAATTCATGACAGAATTTTCCATTTTGGGTGAACCGTCCCTTTAAATTTAAATGCAATTTACTCACCATGTTATTTTTGCAATACTCTTTTTGTTGTTTTGCTTTATTTTGCTTTGTTTTCATGTATGGACTGCTAAAAGAAAGTATCTGGATACATTTTAAATAGTCATTAAAATGATAATAATCATTATAAGGTAGTATTCCTGAATGCAAATATTTTGGAAGGAAACAAAAATCATGCATTATTGCAATTGTTTAGCGAATCTTTAGTTCTCATACTTTCCGTTATTTAGTGATTTTGAGGAAAAGCCGCCGCAGTCCACATCTGACTGCGAACAGAAAGGTTCTCTCTCAGCATCTCACCATGTTTGAGTGTGTATTGACAGCTCGGATGGGAAGCTGGCAGAGGAAATGGCCTCATTTGTTTCCTATGGCTCGGTAATAGCAAATCACCTCTTAGGGGCAGTCAATTGACAGACTCCAATCCTAGTGCGCAAACATCCATGAGGATTTTATTGGCTTCCTCCTCAACTCCTCCACCTAATGTGGTTAGCCCAATGAGGCCCAAAAGTTGTAAAGGTATTACAGAAAAAATCAATCACTCGCTGTCCGGCCAAGTTCTGTTTTAGGATGGATCGTTTAAATGAGGACATCAATCAGACTTGTTGTGTTATGTTTATTCTTGTAATAAATGCAAGATTTGGTGATGTCACAGGTTTTAAAAGAAAAAAAAGGATAACAACACTGAAAATGAGACATCTTGTCTGTTGCTATTTTAATGTTGTAAGAAGATGGATTTTTCTAATCCGTTTAAGTACACCGTAGTTCTTGACATCCATCATTCTCTCTTAAGCTCCCATGTATAGAAAAAAGATGAAAGTTTGGATTTTCAAATATTCTCCTTTGTCTTAATGAACAGGTGTCTACATAACACAGACCACCTCACAGATGGCTATATAATTAGCATTCATTATGGCAGCCTTGCCAAGGCCAAGATATGTGTGGCCAGGAAGACTTGCTAACCTCCTCACCTTAAAGCAGACCCTTCACGGTGGGAGACTGACACTTCTTTTTTCCTGTGTCTGCTAAGAATGGGGCCCTTTCAAAAAGTGTCTTTTTAATGCTTGAGCATTACTGAGACACAAGGTTAAATTCCAAGGAGGTGAGGGTCTTGTTAAGAGAATTAAAACATGGTTCTGTAGCCTAAAAACATTTATCTTAATGTGCATCCGTCTCTTTTGTAATAATAATTTTGAGCCTACTTATGCAGGAACCGTGCATTCAAGCCGTCACGCTATCTCCCGGACCAGCATCCCATCTCGTAGAGCTTAAAACAATACAGTTTACCCCTGTAGTCACGGTAGTGGCGGCAGTGGTCAGGTCATTTCTCGAGCATGTCAAGTTTCATGCCTGACTGCCTCCGTTGTGGGGCGAGGGGGTGGGCCAGAGTGCATGGCGCAGGAGTAGGCCTATAATTTTCTCCACTTAGAAATGAATTCCATCTAATCTCATTTCACCATGTCAAACGGCAGCGTGACATGCTGTTTTCCTCGGTAACATTTGGTTATGCTGCAGCAGTCGACTGCCCTGCTGATGCAGGCTGACACCCTCTGGTTATTAAAAACTGTTTGCACTTTACGATATTGCATGATGCGGGTTAAATGCAGAGCAATAGAGAGACTAAATAAAGCCTCTCAGTTTTTTAGTTTCACGAGCTGATGTCTCATGCTGATACAGTAGCTTGTCTCTTTTTTGAGGTTTGCTTGCTGTCAGTGGGCAATACAGTGTCTAAAGGTTCGTTCTTTAATTTAAATGCGTTTTTTTTTATTTAGTTTTTAAAGTTCACTTTTATTTCAGTGAGTGAATTTTAATTATTCATTTCAAAATGTAGTTTATTTTGGTGTCGATCATTTTAGAAATGTTAATTATTCTTATTTTCACGATTGCATTCTTTGTAACTTGAAAAGGTGAATGTCAATGCAAAACTACTCAATAACTCCAGTTCCGTAATACCAGTAGTTCAGCAGTTCTTAGCAGTTCTTTGTTTTTGCTGAATTTTACAATTTAAAGCAATTAGTTACAGTTTGCAAGACCTGATTTTAATAACAATTGTTTAGTAATTTAAATACTTTCGAAATTAATTTTAAAGCATGGATAGTATTTCTTATTCCTATTAATGAATACAAATGACAAATCTAAATGAATACGAAATAATCAGGCCAACAAGCAGGGAGTCATTTTGTTGTCAGATTTTCTTTTTATTTACAGCTAGGTACAAATGAAAAACTTATATTGTAAATACATGGACATAGATATTTTAATAGTAGACATAGCTACTGTACTTTTACTGTTTATTTTGTTCATAATTTTGAGAACATACTATTTGGGCACTGTAAGTTCAGACATGTATTGAAATAGATGTTCTGCATTTAGCAGTAAATGCCAAACGCACAATGTTCTATTCAATCCTTAGTGCCGACACACACACTGAAGCTTTTTCCTTACCTCACAATAAAGAAGTGCACATTTAGGAGATGGAGTTGCACTCTCTGAGTTATTTGCAGGGCTAATGTATTATTCTGTTCAAGTAATGATCAGGTAGTGTTAGATGAATGCGAGGTGTTCAGCTCCATTACTGGCCGCACATCAGTGAGGCATTATTACATTATCACTGCTCCTTAGCAGGAGATTGGCTGTGTGACCAGGTTCTGAATACACTCATACTGCTCGGGCTCACATAAATTGCAGATTGGCTCATTGCTTTCAATGATAAAAAGTAAGAATTGCTAGTAAAAAGAACATGGACTCGGCAGCCGCCTTGCAGTTGTTTGTCAACCAAACATGTTGGTGCACAAGAGGAGGGATGTTCAACACAAGCACAGTCTGGCACACTAGACCCTGTATAATCCTTAAGAGGGAAGGAAATCATTAAAGCAAATTAGACTGTAAATATTCTAAAGAGCATTTGTCTTGAGGATCAATATGTTCTGATGTTCTTTGCTGGATTCTATAGTGTTTTCGAACCATCATGAGGTAGATTATGTGGAGAGTCCCTTTTTCGGCTTACAGATGTTATTGACAGGTTTGATAAGTGATGACTGAACTCCCTTTTATCCCGTTGCAACACTGTAATGAATTAACTCATTTTGCTCAAAAAGGCCAAATTGAGTTATTGATGTATTCCGCAAGTAAAATACTGATGAAATTATTAATTATCCCTCATCTAAAATCTGTTATAGAACAAATAGTCATGTATGACACATTTTCTCAATCCAATATTTCCCCCTTTTTTCAGTTTGATAATATTAGACTCCACTCCATTCATATTAAGGACGGCACTGTACAAGGTGTTCCACTAAATCGGACAATATCACATGTATTCATTTCCTCTTCATTGTACCTTTTTAAGCTTATTTTCACAGGATGAAAGGGAGAGAAGTGTCTTCACTAGATAGGATTTAAGATAGGATTTAAAGCCCAATGTAACCAAAGCTCTATTGTCATTTACACAGTCTGGGCCCCTAACCTATTCCCTAGTCATATGGCTGAGGCCTATGAATTTGTGACCCCCCTCCCCACCCCAGATAATAAGTCTTAATGGCAACAAAATGACTCCTCTGTTTCACTCTGTTGTTATGTTAAAAAAAGCTAACCCGAAATGACCACTCTCCCCATCTCAGGCTGGGATGTTTGCCTTGCTTTTGGTGGGCTGCAAGTTGGAGATCCTTCTGTTCCCCATATGGCAACATTGTCTTGGTAATGTGCTACAATGCCCCCCCTCGGAGCGTGCTGCAGGCCCTGCTGCTAGAGGATAAACTATTGGTTTCACTTTTTCTCTCTCAGGGCCCCTGGAGGCAAGCCTATGGCCTGGGGGACATGCTGCTCCCTGAGCTGGGGGGCTTTCAGCACGTGGCGCCCTGCCACCCCCGCCGCGGCTGCCCGAGAGGGCCCTTAGCCAACAGAAAAGAGAGAGAAAGGTTTGAAAGGAGGGATGCGTAGCTCTTGGGGGCACTGAAAGGAAAAGGCAACCTTATTGTGTCATGTACGGTGGGAACACAACATATTGCCTTTTTTATACATGTATATCACTGCAATTTATATGATTCTGCCTTTAATGCTAGTATAATAATAAAAAAATTGTAAATTGTAAAGAATCAACATAACTGAAAATATCAAATTGTGCATCATGCATGATTTTCCTTCATAACCTTTCATTTACTTTGCCCAGTTTTTTTCCAATATGAGGAGTCTTATTAACAATGCATGTTTAATGCTGGTCTTTAAAATAAAAAGTTGAAAGAGTTTAAATCGGGGTGTCACCCTTCAGGCATCATCTCAATCAAGAGCATACATTAGCCCAAATGAATAATGGCACTAACTAAAATAATTAGCAAAGATTTTTAAGACCATTATATTATGTAAATGTATAATCATCAAAAAGTGCTGCATTTGCAAATATGCATATGATTTCATCTTGACTGCTTTAATTAACCACGTTGTCCTGCCTGAGAGATAATATGATTTATAATGTGTCATTAGCAGAGGATGCTCTTTCGTTTGTCTGTTTGTTGAAGTTATCTGTAGTGTCCGCCACTGGATCTGTTGCTTGGCTGTCATATAGTTTGCCGTTAATTTAAATATGAATTGCCAGCCAAGATTGAGATTGTCATCTCTCAAAATATAGAAGTCAGTTGTAATGTAAACTAAGTAGAATGGTTATGCCACCCCTGCACATCATCCCAAATCAACGATATCAGTGGTAATTAAAAACATTTATGATAACTAATGTATTAGGATATAATGTTCTTTAAGATGCAAACTTGATAAAAATCTACTTATCTGTGCTGTCATTTTGAGGCTAACTTAATCCGACAGTAGATATGCTTTATGTACAGAGCATACAAATCACGTTATGATTTGACATCTCTACACGAGACCTTGCATTGTTTGCTCTGTAAATTAATCTGACACATTTATTCTGTCATTATCTTGGGTTGAGGGGTAAGTGTAGTGTTTGGAGTGTATGTAATTTGCATGTTTGGACGTGTCTAGTTTGGCATAAATTCCATTTTTGCTTATTGTGAGTAGTTGATGCAATTTATTTACAATATATCTTGCGAATGAAAGATAAAAAATAAATGCAAACGATATATTTTTACACAAATATTTTTTTAATCGTGACAATCCAAAATTGTTCCTGTTTACTTAATTTGACCAGAGCAAACATCTTTTTACAATACAAAGTTGACTCCTTTGTGTTTCATGGTCAAAATGACTCCCTGAATGTTGCTTATTTTGTATTTATTTGTATTTGTAATATTTGTATTTTAATATTAAAACAAACATTATCCATGTTTTAAAATTTAGTTCAAAAGTATTTTAATTACTAAACAATTGTTGTTAAAATCAGTCAATTAATTGTTATAGAAATTATTAATAGTTATAAAATGAATTAACTTAGCATTTCAATTTTGACCTAAAAATAAAAACAAAAAAGATCCATAATGGTAGATGTGTGAAATAAAATAAGAAAAATCAATACTTAAATAATTGAACTCAAGGAGGAAATAGTTTTCTTTCTGTTGCTTGTTCTGTTTAAAGACAACTTTAAGACTCTCTCACTCCAGCGCATGCATCTGAATATCTGTACGCACTGCTTTGTAGTGTTTCATCATACTTAAAAGAAACTCCACTCATAAAAACCAAAATCTAATCTAAAGTTCACACGAGACTCTCAAGAGTTTTTCTTTTGGCCACTTTAAAACTTCAAAAAAATATCTCTGGTTCATCGCTCACAGGACATACCTTTTTCACTCCCCTTTTTTTCTGCACCCAACCCAAAAGGGATTGTTTCTACAACACACATTTGTGAATCTTAAATTGATGAAAAAGTAACAAAGGCACTCTGTTGTGGCAGGATGAAGGGCCTTTGAGAACACTGGGCTTATCTGCTCAATAAATATGATGCTTCCTCATACACCAACTCTTTGTCACTGACAAAGAGCAAACAGCTGGTAGATGAAATGCTACATTGCAGCACAGGACAAGAGACATTTTCAGCTTGGCTGACCAGACACCAGCCTTTGAGCTGGATCTAGGAAGGCTGTTTGTTTGACCCAAAGGAGTGGAATTGACAGAGAACGCCTGCAGCACCTTTCTCTTCTATGACTAAGGCCGCAAATTATTTTCCAGTGTGAGGTGGTGTTTGTGCTATCTCTCACATGACCGCATTGCACCTGCTGTGTCCACAGGGTGTACTTCTACAAAGAGAGTACTTGTTTTTTGAACTTCTTTTAACATTAATACTGGTCACTTCAAACACTGATTCCCGCAGATATACGGTCAGAAAGTGCTTTATTGAAGCGCCTTTACTTACTACTGTATATAATTTCATTTACTATTATATGTCCATCAATACTGCCAAGTCATATTGATTTCCTTTTTAAATTACAGATGTGAACAGACTTTTCCAGGTAGCCCGTATGAGTCTCTTGGTATAAACGGGAAAATCCGGTGGCGTTGATTTATGATCCAGGGCACTCACAAATTGACTTATATGCAAGAGATGTAAATGGGGAAGGCTGTTTGATGGAGACACTCATTTCCTTCTATAAATGTTTTAAATTAACTCAACCCTTGTGGCAGAACAGCACAAGCTTTCTTTCCCCCCACTCTCGCTTTTTTATTTGCAAGATTATCCTCATTATCAGGCAATTTGTTTCATAAACGGAAACATTTCCCTTTGATAGAGTTAGGACGAGGGAGTTTGATTAAGAGGATTCATTTCTGAAAGTAAACCTATGAAATTAGCCAAGGAACGAGCCATGTTAACAATGATGCAGAGCAAAGATGTTTATAATCAGAGCTTTTTGACAGCACATAGATCACAGTAAAGGTGGAAATAAAGCAACATACGAAAGAATCACAGCGCCACAAAATGATACAATAGTATTCATTTATCAAGTTTGCGGAGCTATTCCATCAGACCGTAGTCAATTACCGTATGAATAGTAAAGATGCATGTGATTCCGGATTCACAAATCTTATTTGCAGAAAGTGTATTGCTTAGGAAAAAGTATTTTTGACTGTTTTCTGCCACAAGCAAGTTAACACGCACTTTCACAAAGATGTAAAGAACATGGTGTATGGCGTCATATAAGGACTCTTTTAATTTTTCTTGCATGACGTAATGGTTTATGACTTATTTAAATTTTACTTATTTTTTAAGTTGCTTCTTAATCTTGCATATCGGAACAAATTGGACAATTTAATTTTAACCTCACCCTGTCTCTCTATCTCTGCTTTGACTGCACATATCCTTAACTATATGGTTTTCAATTATACCTCTGTGCCAACAGACCCTTCAGACATAAAAGTTATCTACCAGCTCAGAAGCTGTGGCTCATGCCTTCTAATGGCATGGTGTTAAAACTGTACTAATTAAAGAGAGGAAAAATGGAATATAAAGTCATACATGGCACAAACACAGAAACCTGACTGCTGTATGATGTGTTTTAAAGCAGGCACCTATACACTGCTCGCTGTTAGAGGGAGGACCCCTGCTGGAGGATGCCGTTCCATCGGGTCTGCTTGTGTTACCTCATGAATCGCATAGCATTTGGCCCTGAAGTAAGAACATTTAAAAGGCTTATATATTCTGATATTAACTGTATTTCAATTTCTTGATATCTTGGCTGATTGTGATGTGACTTGTTGAGAGTGGCAGATTTTTAACACCATCCACAAGCATGACATGCTTTCATTTACAGATCTTGACATTTCCTCTTGTTTTGGACTGATGATTATCTGAATAACTGCAGGCATGTGAACAGGTGAGCAGTGAGACTGTTAAAAGCCTATAAATGTACCCTAAACTACGTTTTATTTGTAAAGCCAATGTCAGGAATTGAATCTCCAAATGCAATACAGTAATAAAAATGTTAAATAGTTAAAAAAACGCAATTCTTTACACACAATTAATGTTTTTTGGGTAATCAAATGCTTTTCGATGTTTTTCCGGGGCATTTTATGTATTTCTTACACATGGTCAGATGTGGTGATGTGACATATTAAGTCATTCATAGCTTCTCTTTGTTTACACTGTTGGCTCTTGTTTCACTGGCAGAGCAAACTTTAGTCTAACATTTTTTATAATCTAATATTTTGAATCATCTGTTGTGATTAAAAGGTTTAACACCACAAAATGAAAAAAAATAAAAAAAATAATTGAACTCATTTTATCAGATATAACATACTGTACAAACATGGTTATTCAGTATCTTTGTCTCATTTTAACCTCATGTTCTATGTGTGTTTCACTGTTATCATCTTACAAAAGAACTCTCTTCACGAGTTCATGCAAAATGAATTGGGGGGGGATATGTACGAACAAACCTTAGTCCTCTGGGAGTGAATTTGTCTTGCTGTACTTAAGAAGCAGGCCTTGTAAATTATAAGCTTCTAATTTTTTGTAATTAAATACCACTTGAATATTTAACACCATTGTACGACCCAAACATTGTCGTTCGGACTATCAAGTGACTATTGTCTCTCAAATTTGGATAAAAAGTAAAGTGCAAGCCAATCCCTTGCTCTTCTCCATAATTTATTTGCATAATTAGCTCTTAATTTTAATTCGCTATGCAAATATGTGCCTCTTTTAAATTGCATTAAAATGTGAACTGAGCTCACTGTCAAGGCTAATGTGAATGTATTGTTAAATCGTGATGAGAAATGATAGAGGAAGAAAGCCTGTATAATGGAGAGAATGTGCCGGTAGACCGAATATATTGGCTATTTAATCTGTTGAGGGAGCGTCCGTTCTACAAATTCTAGAAACTTTTGTTCCTGGGAAGCGAATCTGCACCAGCTCTCCTTTTTCTAAATCTTGTTTTAATACACAGGCAAGAAACTTCGAACCTAATCTGCCCGGTGTTGATTTGTGTTGATAGTTGGAGGACTTTATTCTGTATCCATTTCTGTTTGGATGCTCCTATGTCAGTTAAGGGAGTATTTGCTCTCGTTTCTCAAAAGGAAGGGAGGTATGCTTTGAGGACACTTATTACCTTCTATTATTCAAAGATATCAAGTGGTCAAGCATTGAGCTAACTCTTAGTGGCTTAGCCCACAGTGTAGCCCAATGGTGGCCTTTGTAGGGAAGGGAATACAAACCCTTGGCTAGGACAAAGTGAAGGGAAATTGACCTGCTTGATCCTTTTTGGGGGTGCGGCTTCGTCTCTTTCATCTTCTCTTGAGGTCCGTGATCTTGAGGTAGCGCTTAAACAAATTAAATTATGCCCATCAGGAGCATGGACAGTCAGATGGACTATCCTCAAGTACAATTTTGACCTTGTGTGTCTTGTCATTTTATTAGAAAACAAGAATCATTGTTTGAGGGTTGGGTCAAAGGATTGTCTTTAAATTCTGAATTCGAATTGTTGAATTCAAATCATACATTAAGCAAAGCACAATTGCAGGATGGCAGTGAGAGAGCAGAGGAGCAGAATAGAAATATGAGACTGACAGGCCTTTAGGCCGAGGAAGTAGCCAAAAGGGACAAATTAGCTTTAAACAATAGGGGATCTCTTCCACTGGGGGATAATTAAATGTTTTCTTCATCAAAGCCAAGACAGTTTGCAAGCTGCTCATTTTGTAATCCTATCATGTTTGCCCCTGAGATATGCATTTTGAGTTTTCTTCCCCCTCTCTTTTTTAGGTTTGTCACTATCTCCATTGATGGCAATTCCATTTAATAACACTGTCGGGGGTGTTAATTATGCTGAGGGCTCAGGCCAGCCTGTCTCAGGCTGCTGCTAATGCTGTGCCCTATGTTGAGCCTGTGGGACTCCAGCCTGCTGGATCAACGCAAACAAAGACCTTTTTCGCAGTTTCAGGTGAGCAGCAGAGACTGCCAGATACCCTTGTTTGTGGGGATGGTTTTCTGTGGCAATAAAGAGATTTTCCGAAGAACTTCCAACTTTATTCATTTTAAAGTGAGCCATATTTTCATGTTCCATCCCTGCTGTCCTTCTGTAAGCTTGTACCTCAATGGTTCGTGATTTTTATAAATATTTTGCCAAGAATCATTATTATTAGTCATCAGTGTTGTTAGATAGTTTTGCAAATATCTAACCAATAAAAAGTATTAAGAATTTCTTGTCAACTTTGGAAACACAGTTTAAATCATTTAAAAAGTCAGGAAACAGGAAAACTGTTTTGCACATTTGAGGTTTTGAAAGGACAGTGATGATATTTACAACGTTACATTTTTAGAAATATTTTGCTATGTATAACAGCACCATAGTGTTTTGCTGCCCATTGCCAATAGTTACAGCTTTACTGTATGAATATTAGTATTTTAAAATAAAAAGATTAGTTTTGGGGAAAATTGATCACTATTCACAGCTTCTTTGAGGCAGCAAACATTGTGCTATAGATTCAGATCAGAACTCTTTAAAAATGAACAATCGTTAAATTATAATATGGCTGTCAGACGATTAATCACATCCAGAATAAAAGTTTGTGTTCACATAATCTGTCTCTGTGTACTGTGCATATTTATTTTGTATTTATAAAACATACACATACATGCATATATTTAAGAAACATCTATGTATAATTTAAAATATGGTTAATATAAATCAATACATGGAAATATTTCCTAAATATGTAAACATATATATGGATGTGTTTATAAATACAAAACGAATATGCACAGTACACAGACTAAATGTCAACACAAAACTTTTATTCTGGATGTGTTTCATCGCGATTATTCGTTTGACAGTCCTAAAATGTAACCATTACATTTATTTGTGTGTGAGAAAATGTAACGCCCTTCCTGACTGTAAAACGAATGTGAACACATGCATATAAATACAACTGATTCTATACATTTAAAAAAGGTGAACGATAAATTGGCCATACACTCAAACGCAAACCTGCGGAGATGAGCTCAGTCTCCTCAGTCTGTGCCATCTGCACATGTAACAAGGACATTCTGTGCCCGCTCTTTCTCTTTGGCCACTGAGCTGTGGATTACATGGTTTGTTGTAGGCCGAGGATCAGAAGGAGGAAGCTGAATAATGTTGCCCCTCTCTTTGAGGGAGGCCCACGGTCGGCCGACTTCAGAATAGCTTTAACAGGATATCTCAGAGGAAATGATGGCTTTTGTCCAGTGCCTTCCAAGAAAGGTTAAGTCAGAAAGTGTTGGGGGTCGCCTTTTAAACAGTCGCTGGAATACAGCTTAAACCCTTGCCCACAGTGTTACCTTGTGACACCATCAAACGGCATGCTGGGACGTTCAAACCTTGAATACGTCCCAGTGCAACATGCCGCCTGGTCCCTGTGGGCATGGCTGAACATTAATACCATCCTTGAAGCGGAAATTTTTAATGTAAAAGAGGGAACAAAATGCATATGGTTTAAATCGATGAGTCCATTTTATTAAGCTGTTGGCACGTATTGCTGGTTTTGCAAATATCTTTCGTTGGAGGGTCATTCCAGCATTTGGTTTGGTGGTGCAGATTTTGTCGAAAGGATCCTTGAGGTGGAGGAAAGGATTAGCAAAGATTATCAGACGCAGCGTATAAGCAGAAGTGAAAAAGTATTTCACCTTCCAGGGCACGTGGTGGTGTGAATAATCAAACGCTCCCCCAGCACCTTGTACTCCAATGCACACATACATTCACACACACCAACACGTTGGCAGTACATCGAATGATCTTTTCTTGGCATGAGAAAGACAATATGTTTTGAGGAATAAAGCCATGCTAAAACAATTGCTGTGCCTTGCCTCGGGGTCTGACACTGACTCTGGGGGATTGCGTTGAGCTCAGGGGCCTGTTTGCTCAACACAATCCGTCCTCTTTTCCCAGAAGGCCTGTCACTGTTCAGATCATTTAAATAGCCATTTCTCTAACGGGAACTGAAGCCTGTCTAGAAGAGCTAGTCTGTGCGTGTTTGCTTAACAAAAGGAAGTGTGGATTTAAAGCAAGGTGTGTTTGTATTATTGTGGGAAACATGTAACTAGAATAGAAAAATCAAAATTGTTGAATGAGATTAATGAAATAATGTGATGTAAGACAAATGTTACAGTAGTTTTGTACATTCGAACAGAAAAGCATATGAGAAATTATGGGTACATGCATAGTAGATTTTAAGCTTTAATGTGGGAAACATTTTTAAGACAAGAATCGCATAGTCCTCCTAATTGTTATTTATAAGAGTTATCCCAAAAATAAAAAATATTTTTTCATACTCCGTGTTCTGCAGAAGAAAGTAAGTCACAGCTTTAGACAAAGGAAGATATTTTGAGGAATGTTAGTTACAACATTGACCACCATTAACTTCCATTATATGGACACAAAACCACGTAGACATTTAACAAAAAAAATCTTCTTTTGTGTTCCACAGAAGAACGAGTCATATATTGGTATATGTGAATACATTATTTTTAGTGTGGGGTGAACTATCCCTGTACAACCTCAAATTTCATGTTCTCAAATTGTCCTTTTCCTTTGGGGTGCTTTCCAGCCCCGTCTCATGTTTGATATCATGACAATGACAAATGACAGTCCCTGTTTTACATTTTAATGTGCTTAATTGAAATAGCCATGTAATCTCAGTTTAGATTGGAAGGTGAGTAGTCTTTCACAAACCAATATAAAATAAAAACATAACCACATTAGAAAGCCCCAGAGGCAGTTTAATAGACCTGCTTCTGCAGCCTGGACCCCCATATGAATGCGTTTTTAGTTGAATGTGATATCTGGGAGTACATAAGCTGACAAAACTTGTAAAAAGTGAATGTATAATAGCTCTGTCAAGCCTGATGGATTTGTAGACCATCTGAAGTAGCTGCCTATACCGAATACAATCACACTATAGTTTATGTAAACAGGCAGGACTAAATCCACCCCCCCCTCTTCAATTCACAGGACGGGCGGTGCACAGGAGCCCGGATCAATAATACATTCATCCCTCAGTAAGCAGTGAGACAAAATACATAATGGTTAAAGAGTTCAGTCCATGAATCTGAAACCGCTCGTGAGGTTTTCTCGCAGGGAGTGTGTTTTCCCAGCAGTTTGGCCAAATGCAATCAATGGCAGAATGTGCTTCAGCTCATTGATGATAGCCCGTCATTACAGATTACTTTCTGTGAGTAATGAGACCCCACTAGAGAAGATAATGCGATTCAATAACATGTTAACTGCCCTCGCAGGAAGACAAAATGTCTGTACTTGTGAAATTATAACAACAAAAAGCTTATCGTGGGGTCTGAGTTTTCTTACCGAAGATCATGCATATATATAAAATAAAGACCAAAAATGTGTCTCTGCAGGACATAACTTCATACAGCTACGCCTGTTTCCAGTATGAATATTTTAATCTAATTATTTACGTGGTTGCAACAGAAAAACAGTCGTGCAATGCCAATTAATTAGGTGTCTATAAATATTTATATGAATGTATGCTGATACAAAAGCAACAACACCAATATTGGATTTAAAACCACATCCAAGAGAATATTAATAATGCATAATTTATTCTCAGGCAAGAATAGCCAATAAAGCATTTGAGGTCAATTCAAGTATCCATTTTTGTTAGCACTTCACCATTATAGACAAACAGCAGCCGAGATTTAAAACAATTCTCTGAATTTACTGTGTTTAGGTAAAATTATCATTTGTGTTTCATTCTGTGAACTACTAACAACATTTCTCCCAAATTTCAAACAAAAATATTTTTCATTTGCAGAAAATGAAAAGAAGGGAAACATCTCAAAATAACAGAAAATATGCTCTTTTGGCAAATACTGCAAAGGGAAAAGAACCTCGATTTTTATCACAGTTTTCATGTGTCTTGTCATGTGTCAGTCTGTCACATTGCTTTTGAATGAATTGATGTCACTCCTGAGGTTTGATTTTGTTGAACTTCAACAGACACTGGACTGGAATGACCACAACACTTCTAGAAATGCTGATTAATGAAATTGTGTAATAGTGTCTTAAGTTTTTCAGAGGCTGTATATTCTATAGTTTTCATTGCTTAAAGTAGCACTTGAGATTTTAGTGTGCAAAGGCTTCATTTTGGTGTTGTGTTTTTGTTGTCTTTTCTTGAATTATTGTATGCTCAGTCATCTGTTGTGCACCATTAGCTTAAAAATAAAATACCTTCTAGATTTTGATGTTTTGTAGTTGTTTGTTCAACTTTAAATGAGTCAGGCGTTGTTACTGTTATTAAGGCTAATTCATGCCACAGCTCTACTCAGTCACTGTACAGCTTCTCTGACGCAAACATTACGCCACGCATTGGTGCATTGGTTAGTGATAAAAAGAAGCCCATTATCGCAATTATTAGCATTTTTTGGCACCCCTGTGAAAAGGCCATTAACAACGTGCGTATGTGTGTTAGCGTCAGAATTTGTTCTGTGCACAGACACGGCAGGGAACCCTTTCTTTCTACTCTAATTCACATCAGAGTCAAATCAGCATGCTCATTGATGAGTGGCATCAGTGCTGTGGGTTACAGCCCAGACACGAGCCGCTGCCATTAATCACCATTATTGTTATTTTGAGATTAGATGACTAAATGCTGATATGGGGGAAGAGTCACAGGACATTCAGTCTCATTTGAAGGCCTGGTGTTTCCTCTAAGAGGTTAGACAGAAGGATAGATAAGAGGTGGCAGGGTTTTCAAGTAGCTGTTACTTTCTCTAGTGTGTTTAGTTTTAGGAAACTTAAGTGCCTGAATTGATTTGGTTTACTGTACGAAGGTTGTGTTTGCATGCCGTTCGATTCTTAGTCATTGTCATTATAATAGACAAAGTTCAAATAAAAAGTTATATGCTCATATATTGTATCTTGTTTCTGAACCAATTCATTGCAGAATGAGTAATATTTTGATCTAGAACTTAACAGATCAGAGAATGGAATATTGGAATAATGGAAAAGATCTTGTGAAATACATGTTGTCAACAATCTTGGCATTTTTTCTACCTCTGCCATTAGAATTACACTTGTGCATTTTGAAAATGATTAATCTAGTGGAATTCATCATGTGCTTTGATAGGTTCTGATTAACATGTATTTATGCAATTAATCAAAGCACTCTTGCCAAAACAATGATCACGCCGATGACTTTGCCAAAGATTCTACACCTGCTGCCAAATCAACCTACACATTATTCTGAGAACGCTGGAGCATGTATCGTAGCATATTTTAGCATCGCTGTTTTACCAAAACCACTGAGGCTATAAGATTAAATTATTTTCCTTCACACTCATTTTTCCTCCATGACCCCGAAGTGAACAAATAATCGCGGAACAATCTATCAGACAAATTTACAAAACATGGGCGTTTGGACACGATGAGCATTCGTTATGAAAAAGCAATTTAGGAATAAGGACAAGGGATTTCTTATGTCCACATTATCTGCAATAATTGGTGTGGTTGACTATCTTACAAAAGAAACGTGTGTGTTTGTTATTCATGAATTCGGTTATTCTCATCAGCATGATTGGGTAGGAAAGCTGTAAAAGACTTTCAGATAGCCATAAACACATCTGATGGAAACAAATCGGGGCAGAGAAATATAACCGTCGGAAACATTACAGGCTGCAGTCAAAATGCGTGATTGTGATAAAAAGAAAAAAAGACGTAAATGTAATAAATGACACTTGTGTCGCATAAAAATCGGAATCTCTATTTCTCATACATCATTCGAATGCGTTTCTTTTCCATTAAACATGCTATTAGGAATACCGCGATGCATTTATGGAAATACGGTTCTGTTGCTAACCTGTTGATACACAAGTAACCTTTTATGAGAAATAACTCTCTCGACTAAAGTAGCCGTAATCTTTTGACAACGTGAGATGAGAGTTTGGCTGATTTGTTGGCGGGCTTCTGTACTATTCTTGTTAATGAATTTTTAATACCCTTAATGACAGCAGAGGAACGATGTAATTAAAGGAGCAAGTTAAGAAAAACGCTGACTTAAACTCTTTATGAGGACCATTTTAATGTTAGTTTAATTGGAACTAACACATTATCTTAATGAACAGATTGCCTTCAAGGAGGATCTTTCCCTTAGCGGCCTCAAACTAGCCTGCATGCAATTTTGAAATGTCTTTTTTCTTCTCAAGCTGGTTTCAGAAGTGAAATCAGTCATATAATACAAAACTAGACTTTTCCTATTAGAATTGCAATGTAATTGTAGATTGAACTGGCCTACCAGCAAGCAATGTCCAGGTTGCATGAAATAAATGAGGGCCCAAGCAAATGGACTGCCCCACAACCTTGACATCGTAAAGACAGTCCCGTCTTTGTCAGGAATGTCTGCGCACCTGGGTCTGGTGTGGATGGGTTGTGCTGGCGGTGAGGCAGGGGCCTGTTTTTATGCGTTAAAGCTTTGGGCAGTTGAGTTTAATTTGGGATTTACAAGTGACATTGTGCCCCCACACCCGTCCTCTTACTCTCTGGGGTTTATGGAGTGAGACAGCGGGTCTTCTCCTCATGAATAGACAGCCTGCAAGCGGCCATGCACAAAGTATTATGGCTCTGCTGCATTATGTATCCAAATACAACCCCCCTCAGCCCGCCCGCTTCAACCTGACTAACACAAACTGCGAAGGTCAAGGCTTATACACGGCACTAAAACATATGAAGATGTTTGTACCAGCCTAGAAACATAGCCTGTAAAACATTTGCCTAAATAACACTGCACGTGTTGCCAGCTATTGTATGGTCTTGTTATCGGGAAGCGATGGTGGCAAGAACGAGTTGGTCAGGGGGTATGTGAGGAAGAGATGCGTGAACCGCATGGACCCACATGTCAACCGCGGGGCTTATCTGCCCGAAGCTGTTTCCTTTAAGCCCTGGCATTAATACACTGATAGCCCAAGGAATAGCCAAGCATAAAATGAATGTAAAAGGATGAAGAAACAACAAGAAAGGCAAAAAAGAAAGAGCACGAAAGTGTTTAGGCCAAAAGTTCAACAGACCAGTAATACAGAACTACCAGGGGCATTACAGGATGGCTCACATCCATGTGTTTATAATTTGCTGTCATGCCGCATGAAAATGAAGCTCTCCAGATGAGCATTGAAGGATCGCAGCTACTCTTTGGCATGTCAGCAAAAAATTGTCCACCGTTTATTAGCTATGCAGTATAATAAGCACGAATTGACTGATTATTGGGAACACGTTTGTTTCTCAGGGTCCAGAGTTTTGTCATGTATAGCTACAAATGAGGCAGACAAAGACTAATAATGATGTCCCAATTTTAAATATAATGGTGCTATTGAGTGGCAAATCTATAGCTGTTTTTCGGTAGTTGACTCGTTGGATTGATTGTCCTACCATGAACGAATATTGCAGTGTTCCGTTTTCTCTCTGTAGTTTGATCAAAAACTCAGATGAAGATATTAGGAGAGGATATTAACATTGTGTCTGGGCATTAATTTAGCCTCTGGATCTTTTGCTCTAGTGAAGTGTAAAACAATTTGTTAAGGACAGTTAAGTTGTTGCCACAACTCCACCTCCTCTGTGCACAGGACTATACAACCACGGCAAAAGGTACGAATTACCATTACCGCATGAACTGTGTATTGCATAAATGACTGAAGAAAACATTAAGGTTGCAAAATTGAAGATAATTTGGGGACGACTCCGAGAAATAGGTCAATCAAATCATCGCTCAATCAACCACCCAATCAGTATTAAAGAATTTTTGGTGACTTATTATACCAATACGTTTATTCCTAGCCATAGTAATGCTTTCATTTCCTTATTTTATTGATTTAAAAAAGGCCCAGAGGCACTAAAACATACAGGCAATGATTAATGTCCCTCTCTGAAAAAGAAATTATATGGAATAAATTAAACTACTGCGGCAGCAAATTGAAAAATAAGAATGTAAATGAGCTTTGAATACTTAATATCTTATAAAGAAAAATAGTCAATGAGGCCCAAAAATGATGAGGGATCGCCAAAGAAACATAATATTAACACTAATGACCGAGGCTAGGTTTCCGCACTATCAAAATCTAACTGTCACATGTGATTTGCTAGCCAAAAAATGAGTAATGGGGGACAATATAGACCAATTGAAAGAGCTAACCTTGTTCACAAAGCGCAAGACAGGAGCAGTAACCCGCTGGAATGTCGGCTGTGAAATATGGCCAAGAAAATTTCTTAAATCTTTTGTATTCAGTGAGAACGGTGATTAAGCAAATTGACGTTGGACCTGAATTGTTGGTCACTTTGAATCATTTCAGACTGTTTAACTTAGTTCCATGTCAACAGAAATGGTACATATTTTTTGTTAATTTATGGCTAGCTAGACAATCACGTGGTGCAGTTCTGGCACTACAAAAGTCATAACCCTCCTCCAGTGAATCCCACCTGGAGGTGCTGGTAAAACCAGTGATGTGAGTGGAGAGATCTGGCGGGCTCCCCTCGTTCCTCCAGCCGGGGAGATGAGAGGAGGTGCTGTATATTAAACATCGCTCCTTCAATCGGAACCTTTAATTAGAGGATCTCGGTATCAGTTACAGCAGTCCCGGGCAGCTTACCGGGCCCTTCGAAGCATGGTTACTCTACCAAACTTAATCTGGGTGGGGGGAGGCGAGGATGCAGATCGGTACTACTCGGGATATTAGCTGCCTCTCGGCTGTCGTCCAATTACAGAGGCAGCCGGGGGCACATGACCCGGAGCCCATGTCCTCCAAAATCTTCTGTTGCGTTAGTGTTATTTGTGATTTGATTCCCCCCACCCTCATCTCCCTTCTTACGATCCCCACTCTCAGACCTAAGGATATACTGAAGCGTGTGTTGTGCACACCTAAAGACGCTATAAAAATTGCTGATGTATAAAATCGAAAGCGCTCAAACCGTCAGTGCAGAAATACCTGGATGCTCAGCCTATCGGGTTGAGAGGGAAACACTGGCAAGGCCAGAAGCACTGTAAATCAGACCAAGTTCCGGCCTGTTTGTTTACATATCACAGTCTTTACTGTGGTCCTGGTAAGCTGGAAGCCCTCTGCTCAGGCTATTGTATGGCTCATAAAATGCAAGAATATCATGATTGTGCAGGGTGTCTATAGCTTGTTTGCTTGTGGCTCTGTTATGGTCTGCAGAGTAGAATGTTGAAAATGGAGCTCATGGTTTGATGAAAAGTGTCGGTGCATTATGGAGCTTGACGCTCACAGTGCAGTGTTCCCAGAAGTTGACATTTCAGAACATCAGATAGTGTCATTTGCTGAATTAACGGCTCACAGCTGTTTTTTTCTTATGAAGATATATGGAAAAGTTGCAACAAAAATGTTGCATCTTTATTTTACAGATTAAAGAATATGATTCATTCTCAGGTAAATGTTTTGATTTTTAAATATTTTTTTTATGTTTTCTTGATGCACTCTTAACAAAGTAAAGCTGCTTGAAAGGTTCCTCACTGCGATGCCATAGAAGGACCATTTTTGGTTCCACAAAGAACCATTCAGTCAATGGTTCTTCAAAGAACCACCTTTTTCTTCTTCTTTACATTCTGAAGAACCTTTTTTCGCCGCAACGAAATTTTTGGAGAACAGATATGGTTGTTCGGATGTTGCATATTTGTGAAGTTATTTTCATATTTTCTATATTCATAATTGATCCATTAACTTTGTTTCCAAACTCAATGTGTAATGGCATTAAAGGGATAGTTCACACAGAACCAACCCACCCACACACTAAATTCTGTCATGAATTACACACTCTCAAGTTATTCCATACCTGTATAACTTTCTTTGGGTTGAACACAGAGAAAGATATTTGAATGATTGCAAACAGTTATTGGACCCCATTGACTACCATATAGGATAAATAAAATGGTAGTCAAACGTGCCCCAGAACTGTTTGCTTTCCTACATTCTTCAAAATATCTTCTTTTGTGTTCAACAGAAAAAAATATGATGAAGGAACTTTTCCTACTATGGTAGTCAATGGGTTTCAAGAACTTTTCGGTTTCAAGCATTCGTCGAAATATAGTTCTCTGTGTTTTGGGTGAACAACCCCTTTAAATAATTGTGATCTCAAGACAAAATTATTGTTAATATACATTTTGTGATACCTGTATGGCAGCCCTAATTTCTTTATCACTCAATGTTGCAGTAGAAAGAAGTCTGTTTGAAACATCACGTTTCCAAAGCTCTTCAACTTATCTCACACTGGTGTAAAGTGCATATTATTGACTATACATGACACAGGGGTTACTTTATGCATAAAGTGGTAACGTCTTTAAAATAGGGTCAAGAACATTCAAACAAGCATGTCAAGCTCTGTTTCTAATGTATGTGTTTACGTGTCACACGGGCACCCGGTTTGTCCCGTTTTACAACAGAATACTGTAACTAATCAATGGAGGCTTGTAACTCATACGTGAATAAGTCTTCAGTCCTGCTGTATATCAAGTATGCGTGTGTTTAAAATGGAAAGCTGGGCAATCTGATATGTTATCGCCTCTTCCTCTCCCTGTCTGGTGTGCAGCAGTAGCAGGCCTATAGGGAGTTAAACCAGACAGGTCAGGCATGCAGTGTGGCTTCCTCTAGCCAGTAATCACAGTGCTTTAGTACACATACACACGGATGTCTCCCTCAGTCCCAACAGTCTGCATCACTGAGAATAGTCTCTCCCAAGCGCATGGCTGATTACAGTCAGGCCAGACCCACACATCTCATGGTTTTGGAGCAAACCTTGACCATCGCACTGAATGGTAACACCCATCTTCATCACACCTTGTCCTGCCTGATAAGCCAAGATTTTCACTTTTAATGCTTTAGGTTCTGTTGCACAGACCACTCCCAGACTTATACAGACCAGTGCACAGGATCAAGGAGAAAACACAAAGAAAAGAAGCAATGTGCAAGTTTTTCTTTGGTTGTAAGTTAGTTCATCTAAAACACTAAATGTTTGTAGCGTTACACCAAAAACTGTGTTGAATGTCTACGGTGTTGGAGGATATAACGTGCATGACAATGAGAAGGCCACAGAATGAGAAAGAGAGAGCTTGGGGGGAAAGGGAGGGGGAAATGTGGGACAGGTAAACAAATTCCTTGTCATTTTCTGTTGTTGTCTTCACTGTGCCACTTGGCATTTTAATGGAAGCAAACCTGATGTTACATACAGTGGTATGGCGACCGCGGCATCATACAAGCCAAGAAAACTTAACTCCACAGACCTATGCATTAAACATATTGTAGAATAGAGTGTAACATTTATCACTGTCAATGGCACAGAGTTTGTATAAATTTAAATGCAGTCAAGCGTGCTCGTCCCCCCTCCCCACTGTATATGTTCACAAAAGCCCATTTTCCCGTCTTTTCCATTGTTCTGCAGCCCTGTGCCAAAAATACCACTCGAGTATTAGGAATGTGCGAGACCATTTCTCACCATGATATGGAAGCGGCTTTTTATGTATTAAGTGAGTGTCATATATTTTCCATGACATTGTTTTTAGCTGTATTTGTGTGTGCGAGTATTACAGGGGATGAATTGCACTAATGACTGTGGCCATTTATAAATGTGCCAAATAACTGTTAAAATCTTATTTTTATGTGTTGAAATGAGCATTTGCCATTACATTATCTGCAATAGGAATGATAAGTCGTGGACTCTGTTTAGCACTACTACTTAATCTTTCATTGTGAATCTTAGGTTCACTTCAGAAACGCACAATACTTTTGTGTGTTTTTTAGCACATAAGTAGATAGCCGGACTGCGAGAGTAATTTATGGGGAGCACTTTTGCCCGAAATAAGGGCTGATTTAGAAAAAACAATCACGCCTGTAAGTGTGGAATCTGTCGGAGACCAGAGCATGGCAGCAGTGCTAGCTGACACATTGCACATTAAAATAAATTACCTAACCTTTCCACTTGCAGTGACAAAAACAGGAGAAATGAAAGATAATGGGTTATTATTCACGGCAAGATCCTATACATAATAATGATATCATCAATAATGGCCATGATACCACAGCTCCTGCGGCTTTTAAAAAACATTTAATGGAATTACTTTTCGGAATCATCACTCCTCGTCCAGTCCTGAGCTATTCAGCTGGAAACGTGCAGGCGAAGAAAAGTCTGTGTGTTGGAGAAAGAGAGGGAGAGAGAGAGAAAGAAAGAAAAATGGAGAGCATTATATTTCTAGATGCCTGTTACCAACCGCCAGTCATGAGTCAATTTGCCAAATAATGCGAGCAGAACGAGAGAAAAAGGACTTTTTTTAAGGCAGCGAGTGACCATTAGCTTAAGTCGGTACCTCATACAACAAACTCCTAGGAATGTTATAAAGAAGATTGGCTGGCCTTCAGGGCCAAATATTTTTAGAGTACATTTAGGCGGTGCATGGACTATAGCATTAGAGGGCGTGAGCTGAGGCTGGGCACATTTGTGGGCAGGAGGCAAGACTGGCACGGAGACCCAGGGGGCTGGAACGCTCGGCTGCCCGTCACTCTTCACTGTTGCCCTGCTTAATGAGACTAAATCCTTTGAGTGGAACACACACACAATTTGTCCTTAGGTGATGGGCAGTAGTTAGATTTTGTCATTTTTTATGCTGGTTAAAATAAGGATGAATTTTTGTAGAGGCGATTTTGGAACTGTTAATAGGATGAAATTACCCCAGAGTTTAGTTGGATTGTGTGAAGCTCAATTATAAATCTGGCACTTATAATTCATAAAGAAAATGCAAACTGGAAGTCAAGAGTCAATTGTTTACGTAAGTCTCTCAGGGCATTGATTTTGTTTCTATTTATTTCGTTTTTTGGCTTGTTTTGTGACGGTTTCGATATATGTGTCCGTTTTAAATTCTATTTAAATGTTAAAATAATTTATGCAGATGTGTTTTTGTGCATGATCTATGTATAATTTTTTGATTCGCTTAACGTGCGTTTGGTTTGTTTGTCGGGTCACCCCGTGATTTTAATAGAGTCTCCAAAGTTAAGTGAGAGTTTCTACTATAGATAAGATGTCTTGTGCGTCTCCTCTCTGAATAATCACAGTGATTAGGTTTTTTAATTAACATTAGCATTATGGCATATGTGCTGTGACTGAACACCTTCATTTCAGAGAGCATGGAGAGTGAAGCAGTATACTCTGCAGAAAATTCACTAAAGTAAATTTAACTGTCTGCATCCAATATAGTCCACCGGAGATTGCTTTATGCATTTGACTTCATAATTAACAGGTTTCAAACCCATAAACTTAAATCATTGAACACAGCTGGCGACCTGTAATTAAATGCATTAAATATTTGAATGAACACCTTCCTCAAAACAAGACAGCAGTGTCATTTCTCTGCGAGAACTTTAAGCTTGAACTTCAGTCGTGTGAGTTTTTTATTAAGGAGAAGGTCTTCTGTGCTCAAAGTTTATGTCTCCATATCTGAAGACCAAATTTTTCTCATTTTATAGTGATATCGTGTTTGAATATAATGCTTGATATAGATTTATATGCAGTGCTAATCTAAACTTTTTGCCATGGTGTATTCTTATACAGTATGTTGATAGTTCCATGATTTATTAAAGCTGAGCATCACTATCATAAAACAGTTGGCAAACACATTAAAAGTATTTTAAATATCTGCAGCTTTTTTCTAGAGAAGGCCCTTCACAAAAGCCACATTGTTGGACCACCGCTGTTTATCTGATTCTTTTTTCTGTCTCTTCTCAACCCACCAATGATGCAGGACTCAATGAGATGTGTCCTGGATGCAGTGTGAGATTGGTTAATACAAATGCTTGTTGGTGAAAACAATGTCCTCTCAGTGGTGACAGAGACAAAGTAGCTCCGTTTGGGGGACGCGTGCGCTGGAGACAGGTGATGGCTGCTAGGGAGCCTTTGAAGAGAATTTGAAATTCATGTGCGAGAGGAGGCAGCTCGTCATTAAAAAACCTTAATTTCTATGTCAGGTAGTCCTACAGGTAATCGATCATCTTGTCAGATGGATTTTATTTTTTCCACTCCTTCAAATGGCCCCTACAACTCTCCAATTAAACTTGTAGGTGAAATGGAAAAATGTCTTGTGGCGTTAAAAGAAAAATCTGAGAAACTAAATATGCAATAAAATATTAATTCACAGGGCCTGATCGGTCAATACTGTAACACAGAGAGCAGTAATGATCATGAAGTTAGTGCTGCAATATATTGTAAGCGCAAAGCTTTTATAGTAATTTCATTGCCACCTTCTGGGTAATCAAACAGTAATCTGGATTGGAGTGTTCCGGTTATCGGTGCAATTCTATTAAATTCGTGCTCTCTTTTACACACAGAAGCGCTGTTGCTAATTGCATTGGAGAAAGCTGATGTGATTGTATGAGTTCTCATTCTAGTTTACATCCCACATTCTTCTACTAAGACAAACTCTTGTTGCACCACCAGAATGTCTCCATGCGAGAGCCATTTATTGCTACATTTCTAAACGTTAACGCTTGTCAGCTCCAATTTCTGTCCCGGACCCTCTTGTACCTGGGGAACAAAATGCTTGTACATTATTGCTGGAGGCTTTCTGCCTCCCAAGGCACACATTAGATCAGACAAGGAATGACAAAAGCCACCACACGACGGTATGGGACCCCTCATGCCCAAGAAGTCGTCTATGGCTCTTGTGACTCCATGTGTACCACGGGATGAGTGACTGGGATGTTTCGAGTGATACTGATTCACTGGCAGATGATTTCTGTTGCATTATTCTATTGTTCTATTATTCTATGGTAGTTTGTTCAGTGTTAGTCCAGGTTTTGCTTTTAATACAAATTATTATATGGTAATTTCACTTTGGCAAATGTTAGAAAACATGTTTCCTTTATATCTAAATTTACCAACAAAAAAATTTGTCTTCACCTCATTCATATGCATTCATATGGTATGGGTTACTAGAAACCATGTTGGTACTTGTAGAATTCAAATAAGAAAGATATTCGAAATAATACAGTTTACTCGGTAATAAATTGAGGTAAAATTATGAGGAGTTTAGAGATACCTCTATTTTTTATTAAAAACTATGTTTTTTTATTGTGTTAGTTGTATTTAATTATTATTGCTTAATCAAAGCGACCCAACTGCAGTTTGGTTGATATTACATGTTTTTTTAGGAACTAAGTAATCTGATTTTGCTAATAAACTTATTAAATCATTATCCTTATTAAAAAATCGAATCGATATTTTTGAACGGAGTAATACATGAGTATAATGTTAAGTATTACAGTGTGCAGATGCAGAAACAGCCGTGCGAATTGTTCTGAACAGTAGCTACAGCGAGCTGGTCTTAAAACATGAATGTGTTCTGTAGTCACTCTTATACGGCCTAAATGGACAAAAATGCCAGTGCAGCAGAAAGAAAGGGTGAAAGAAATAGAGTTGATTAGCAGAGCCTTCCCAGCATGCCGTGCAGTGACAAATGATTGACTTGGAACAATATCTAAGGCGATCAGGATAAAGCACCGGCCATTTCAAGGCTCAGCAAAATTCAAATTCTAATTAGAGTCTGTACCACATTCCAAATAAAAATTGTTCCCTTGGTATTTTATCCTATCAGGTGTCTCTATCCGACCACTGAAACAAAACGAATAAAGAAAATGATTAAAGTGATAACAAAGGCATAAAATTTAAATTATTGCGGCCTCACATCTGGGATCTGTATGTCACCGGGCTGCCACTGTTGGCCCCCGCACTCAGAACTCCATTCTTTCTGCATGAGGGCAACTGTGAGAACAGAGGAGAGGAAAAGAGAGAGCGCACGAGCGAGAGGGGAAAAAAAGAGTATGAAATTAAAAGGTAGAAAGCGAGAACGCAAATAGGCTTTCAGCTTTAGCGTTATTAATGACTCTTCAAAAATCTCCGACTTTTCCAATCTCTCCGAGAAGCGCTTGAAGGAGCTTGCAGATGAAGCTGACCTTCAAAATGTTCTTTGGTCTTTAGTTAAGAAATTCACTCACCATTATGGCATCATTAGGGAAACAAGGATAAAATTACTCCATGGTTAATGACCTATAGGATCCCCCACCAAAATTTGTTTCAGATCTAATAAAACTGCGCTTAACACACTCGAATGAATTATGAAGACTGTTACGTGGGGTATTAAAATGTGGAAAATAGATTTTCTGAAGCTTGGAGGACTGGACTTTTCAAATCAGATAGTAGAATGGAATTTTCTGGGCAATAAATTCTACCATGTCTCAATTTCATTTTTTTCTCACCGGGACTTTTTCAGCCTGTGATTGAATCTCTGAGCGGGATGGCGTCTTAAAAATCATTGCCAATTAACAGCCACCCTTAAAACATCTTCTCGTGATCGGGAGATTGTCAAAATACATGGCCAGATAAGCATAGTGTGTTTATCTCTAAGCAATGCGAAACGAGGGTAAAATTCCATTTTTTTATAGGTGGTCCATTACAGACGTGTGACACGCGAAGAGAGCGGAAATATAGAATAAAGAGTTTAATTAAGAAGATCTGTGTTATTGAGCTTGATAATTTACCATGAAGACCTTTATGAAATTGGATTTGCATGTACATTTACTCAGCGTGCTGGCCAGATTAACGAATGCCAAGGTGCTAATTAGCAAAATGTGTCCTAGAACTGAGAAAGCATGCAAAAAGCTGTTAGTGAGAAAAAATGAGGCTGCAGGCTATTGGACCTGTTCTTTTGCACACACACACACACACACACACACACACACACACATAAACACAGTCATTTAGGCCGATATGATGTTATTCTCTGCAGTCTTAATGTCAACTTATTTTGAGAAAAGGGAGGAGAAGTGGAGAGTTTGGCTTAGCGAGAGCTGCTTATAGCCACTGAGAGGTGGTTTGTGCGGTAATGCCATTTGCTCTCTTTAAACTTTAATCTTTCCTATTAATTCCCTGCAACTGGAGAATGTGCAAGAGTTAATGTTCCATGAACGTGTTGCTCACTCTGCAATCTCTTCAAGCTAATTACCTTCAGGTGCTAAATGGAGGGAAATTGCAATCCATTTGGATGAGAGAAATTTCACCTCTCTGTCCCCTGTGCAAGATTTTTGGGTGCTTTATTGAAGAAGGTTGGAGAGATGGGGGTTGGAAGGAAATAAAGTCTAAGTAGAGTAGTTTTCTAGACATATCATCTAGTTTAAAGGGCTTTGCTGTTTTGGGTGTGCTAGCGCTGTGTGTCCAGTGTGACCCGGGAGACGAAGCCGCTGCATGCCGGGATGCTTACCTGTGGAGGTCACCCGGAGGTCAACAGGTGCTGTCTGGGACACGTGGGCAGTTTAGCAGATGTTTGATTGACATGAATCATTCGGATGGCCCATTAAAATCTTGTGATGGGCAGAATTGATAATGCAGCCGTTTTGAAAAGTAAATAGGGAGAGACTGTAGAGGTGAAGGGCCTTTCAAGATGTAATTATACTTGAAGGTTAATACGAATACAATTATCATCATAATTGTTAAAATCTCATTTTAATTGATTTGCCTTCTTTGTGCCAGCCTCTGTGTTGAGAATTATTTCTTTACAATAGCCATTCCATGTAGTGCAAAAAATTATCGCCCAAAATGGCTTTGTCAGTATTTGCTCATTCATATAATACTGTATTATGCACATACATGTAACTATTCATATTTTTTCATTGAACATCATATTTTTTTCTTGATTGCATTGGACTACAAATATGTTTGTTCCCTTGACCTAGCTTTTTTGATCTCCTGTTCCCACTCCATGAGTGACTCTGTGGAGTAATGTCACAAAGACATCTCATATCAGACATGTGAAGGGGCCAGCTGGGGAGGACTGGCCACATTGTGATCATTCACCTTCATCCTTAATTTGTTGTCATTACCTTTACGAGCATTTCAAGATCAAAAACAACCAGAGAGGGAGGACTGCCATGTGACAGAGCAGGATTGAGGGCTTCAGAGGGAAAGTGAGAGAGAGGGAGAACGAGCAAGGAGACATTTGGACACCCTCTGCTTCATTATGGCTTTCATTATCCCGGTTAGTGATGAACAACACGCTCTTTCCTACCCAGCATGCTCTCCTCATCTCTCCTCTTGTGTCGCTCCTGCCAGCTACACATGGATCCAAATCCTGTATTTTTATTCTCTCTGAATTCCAGATTCCTGCGGTGTTTGCGGGCAAATTGCCTTTCTTGCGCTCGCAATAAACCCCGACTGCTAGCTATTGACAGATCTCCCTAAATGTTTGCAGGAGGGGGATGTAATTATCTTTTATCAAAAATTTCCCTCCACCTTGCGGGAGGGTCCTCAGGAGGGGGCTAAAGGGAGAGGAAGTGAGGAGATAAGAGCAGAGGGAGGGGGGTGATTATCTGTAATAGAAGAGCATGGAGGGGCACTTTGTCCCCTGTTTGATGTGTCCCTTTGGATGACACAGCAGGAAATTAAAGATGAAAGAGCTTTACCACCACTGTTTTCTGAACAGCGGGAAAAAACAGACTCGTTTGTTGGTCGCACACCATACATGGACATTGGGTTTAAACCATAGTCAGCCGTTTTAACATTTATCATGCTGTTTGTTAGTCTTACATGTGTGCCGTTGGCAAACTCAGGTGAGGTGAGAGAGATTCTTATTTTTCCTTTTATTTATCTGAGATTATGTGTCCGAATGTGTCCACGCACACAACCAAATTGATTTGGCAATGGAGTTACAATGAACAGTCAACCGCTAGTTTGAATATCGGGGAGGCTCAATGTCTTTTATTGTTATGGCGAATATGAATGGTATGTGTATAGAGAGCTGTTATATTAATGTCAATAAAAAACACAGTATGTTGCATATACAGTACTTTATTTTTGATATATATATATATATATATATATATATTACCCTTCAGACAACCCGAGCTGACAGAAATTCATAACTATTTTACGAGGTGGCTAATGTGTATGATTATTAGATAAAGAAATACTCCCCTAACCCCACACCTAAACCTAATGTTACTGGCATGAAAGCAAATTGTACTAAAACGTACAATTAAGATTGTACAAATTCATACAAATTAGCCACCTCGTAAAATAGTTAAGAATTACTGTAAGATTGTGTTGGTTTAAACGTTTAGGGTCAAATACTAGTTTACTTATTTTATTGCCATTTTAGAATAATAGTTAACTCATCAAAACTATAATAATCCAGAAATACAAATACGAAAATGTACTGTATCAAACTGGGATGCTTTTTAAGGAGTAGTTTAAGAGTTTCTATGCTGGACTCACACTGGCTTATTTTTCTTCATTACTCAGTGAAAGTTATCCATTTAAAGAAATGTTCTTTACTAAATGAAATGTTAGTTTTATAATGAAGGAAACGAATATGTTTGCACAGTTCTATTTTTGTCTACAAAACGAATTTCAGGCAAATGGGGTTTGCTTAAATGAAAGACAAAATAAGCATTCAATCATAAACTTGGTATGAATATGTGTGTATATATATTGAGCTTAATATATAAACACTATTTAAGACTTATTTAAGAGTTTAGTTTGACTGATATCAGTTTCAACAATTACGTGGAAAGAATGATGCTTTTAACTGAATGCTGAATCTTTGTTTTCTCAGAGAGCATCTGATTTATATTACTTATTACACTCATTTAAATAGTAGAACATTTCTGGCATGATGTTCACAGCGGCCCTCACATTTTTTCTCGGCCATATTTCACCAAGGTAATAATAAATGAATTAGCACAGAGGAGGTTTCCAAACAGCCTGTATCTTACATAAACATGTTGAATGACAGGGCAAAGCTCCCACCGGGGCAAAGAATCTCCCACAATTAACACTCCCCAACATATATTTCAACAGCTGAGAACTAGTTGTCCGACAGTACTTCAAAAGAGAAACACTCCCGAGACATGAATATCCAAAAACATTGGAAAAAATATAATAATCCCATGTCGTCTCTGTTTTAAATAAAGTGGCAGACTTGTAAACTGATTAATGGTTCCTTTAAGTTTACTGGTAGCTTATCATGGTTGACAGTTGTGCATATTTGATAACACGTCTATTTATCAAAGGAATGTTGTTTTATTTAAAGAAAACATTCTTAATAGTTTATGTGAGAGGATGTAATGGGTTTCTTTCTGGGTATTATGAAGCATATATGCCCTTTGAAACACATATGGGCCAGTGATCCCTTGAAAAGAGCATTGACATTTTAAGTGAGGGGAAAAACATGCTCATCTCTTAGATTTTTCAGTAACTTGCCACTGTATGTGCCAAAGAGGCAAATATTTCTGCAGAAAACCTTTCTATTAGCCCGTGTGTGGTTATGAGACTCTTGAAATGAATTGCTCAGCAAGTGTCTCTACCCTACAGCAGTACTTATCCTTCAATGTAGCATGAAATATCAAATAAGAGTAATCGGCTTTGCGAAAAAACACTAAAAAGTAAGTTAGAGAAGTCTTTCCCTCTCACGCATGAGCTCCTTTTTTTCTTTCTTTCTTTCTTTCTTTCTTTCTTTCTTTTGAAGAATTTGAAACTGTTTTTACTTTCGGTTATATGCAATATTCTGTAAACCTTTGGTGCTAGTGTAGTCACTAGCTCCTCTCTCTTGCCTTTCTCCCATTTCTCCTTCATCTTCCTCTCCTTTTATTCAGTTTATAAACTTTCTGTTTCAGTATTTTAACCTGAATGTATAGGTATAGCAAATATATATCATTCAAGGCCATATATTAAATAATTGTTTGGTTTATTTGAAAGGTTGTTTTCTGATGAAATTCGTTCAAATCTATTTTAACTATCCTGCCTGAAATGACAACTGTTGAAGTGTCGTGTTTGGAGATGGTTTAGAGATTTTGTATGTCATACATGTGGTTGCAGTCAAATATAAGTTGTCTCAATGCCTCAATGTATATAATCAACCCCATAAATCTATATCATCCCTTTGAACTGATACTAGATAAAAAAATATAGAAATATTTACTGTTGAAGATATTAATATTTTGCTCCCTCTGCTGGGCAGACAGACCTTCTGACATTGTACTGGCGATTTTTTTAAGGTTAGGCATGCATCAGTATCTATAATGCCATTTCAAAGAATCCACATTGTTTTTAAACATTCCTGCTGTATGCTTTGTATCTAAAATTGACCAAAGCCTTAGCTCGCAGCTATTAAACAGTTCAGCAAAATTGTCATACAGTGCGTTTCTTTTTGTTGCATTTGGGCGTGTGAATAGGCAGGTCGATGTAAATGGAGCAGTTGGCAAAAACTGTGAGTGACTCCTGCAGCTATGCTGGTGGTGGCTCACAGCGCTCAGAAACATAGATTTACTATTTCACGCTCCAGAGTTCATGCTGTCCTTAAAGACTTAAAGGCATTTCACACCAGGATTACAATTTTACAATCACAGAGAGTGACCTATCACTCACTCGCAGGTCCCACCGCCCCAACCAAATCACCTATTCTTTCTTTAAAAATGAGCTGCCCTCTATCAGCATTATTCATTCTTGCCCTGATGGGAATTAACAAACTTGGAAACAATTTCAATTATTAGATTCCAGCAATATTGTTATATCAGTCGGTAAAGGTGAAAGGGATTTTTTGCCACATACATAGTACATCTGTTTATGGGGTTCAGTAAATGAAATTCCTCTGTCGGCCTCACAGTAATTCTGGATTGTAAGTCTATAACATAAAATGTCCTTTTAACACATATATAACCCTGCCTGTGAAAACCAGGCTATAGCATAAGCAAATGTTTTAGAACAAGCATCAAAGTTTGATTTCAACCATTCATTTCACTATGATTTTAATATTTCACATGTCATTACTCAGTCATTATGAAAGATATCAAGGTTAACGATGTTCTTTACAATATGTATAAGATGATTATATGTAGGAAAATGACTCAACTGGCTCTTGGATGGGTTTATTGGGTCTTTGTAGATTAAAAAATATATATATTTTTTTTTATTAAAGGGCAGACTTTTGTGCAAAATATTTGAAAAACAAGCTGATCCATATGTTTATTAATGGAAGAAACAACTACACCGGAATGATGTGTTTACTAACACCTAAAAGAGAAATATGTAAAACAAAATAATTTCAATTTCATTATAAATATTTTGCAAGCTGCTTCGCCATGGTACACTGGGGACAGAGAATAAATTAGATTGGTTATGCAAACAAAATTATTACATTTTATTCCAGTGCCTCACAATAAGGTGTACTTTGCAAAAGCTTTATCTCTAGTCTAATTTGAGTCTCTTAATCATGGAGTCCTTGTTTTCACAGTGATGGGAAAATTTTAATCTGTGCATCAAAACAAGTACTGTTTCAATTGTCTAGCTGGTATATTATCACTGGATATGTATAGGTCACAATACGTCTCATCTTTCACCTGAAAAATGAAAGATTTTAACCGTTTATATACCCAGTGCCATGCAAAATATAGTACAGTCGGGTGGCTTGAGCAGGTCGACAGATTTCTGTGCCAAAGCTGTGACCATTTAGCTGCCGATAACGCAGGTAATTGCATTTCTGGAAGAGCAGAAGCAGATGAAACACGACGCGAACAGATACCACTGGCACACCGGCCCCTTCTGTCGGAAAATTTCATTTCTTTCCACGAGGAAGCCATGAATGCGAAGGCTGAATCCAAATCCGTTCCCCCTGCACGTTTATCAGGCCTGGCCCACCAAGTGGGTAGATGGAGGTAATTCACTCAGCTGAGACTCACCACTTTAATCCAATTTACAGCCTCCCCCAGCAAGAGATAATTACAAGTCTTAAACCAGTTAGGAGAAGGGTAGAGGGGGAGAGCAAAAAAAACCTCCACTCTCCCAAACTGCTCCCGGGTCTAGGAAATATCGACGGAGGACGGGAGTGAAGATTTCTGTTGGGAGGACTCAAGCAAAGGCGTTGTTAAAAACTAAGAAAGTGTGCAACTAATGAGGCAAAGTGAATTCCACCGCAAATGGAATTCTGGGAAGAGTGGCGGATTACACCCTGGGTCATGTTTGCACATTTGCGCACACCCTTGCAGAGGGAGAGCCGACTTTGTGGTCAATACTTCTGAGCTTAGTGTGTTTATGTGAGGAAAATGGCCGTATAACGCTGCAAGCATGGCTAGATGTTATTTTATCTCTGGAGAATAGGACAAACGGGTGATTTGCTGGTCGACTGTTGCTGTTGAATCCAGCCTGATCTCACGGAGGTGTCCATTTCATGACTTTAATTTTGTTTTCCATACAGTAGCTTAAAAAATTAAAACAATGAAAGCATTCATTATTAAACATTCAATGATTCTTCTGTCATATTTACCTTCAGTTTATTGTATGATGTGTTTTCCTTAGTCTGCACAACTGCTTCTCCTGATTGTGTGTTCACAACATCACCTCGCCGTGATGAAACTTATCACACTACATATATATTCAATTTTCAATGACCTGTATCCCACTAGCATCTCAAAAATGTCTTTGTCGTGAGCCTTATCGATTTTCAAAAAGACGTTATAACAAAAGAAAGGGCAGGTATTGATTTTTTTCTCTGTGAAAATAATGTAACATTTAGCCCTTTGTAAACAGAATTAACCTGGTATCACTGGGCTATCCATGGGAAGTGACACTTGTACTATCACATTAATAACCATACAGATGAAGTGTCAGTGTGTGATCCCGAGGTCATGAATTGTCATTATCATTGGAGTCAACTCTTAGAAACTGAAAGTGTGTGCTTATGTCTTTGTGTGTTGTGTGTGTTTGGACAGTTTGAAAAATGATGCAGGTTTCCGATATCTGGGTCATTTCCACTGTGTCATATATTTCAGTCTGATCAGTATATAATCAGAATTAATCACATGAATGTGTTCATTGATTCTTTCTGCTCATCCTTGCAAACAGCAGCAATTCTGAGAAAAATGGTTGGGAACCATTTCACCAGAAACTACTGTATGAAAAAAAATATTATTGATGCCGTGAAAATAGCACTTAACACATTACAATTCATGCATACACTATATGGTTCTGTTTTTGTTTTATTTTTGAACAAAACATAACAGGGGCTTGTCAAAATTGATATAATAATATTCATATTTTATGTTAACATTCTAATAGTAGTTAATACACAACCAATCTTTATAAGATTATTGAGATAAAAAAGGACAGACTTCAATTGTAAAAACACACTGTGTAAACGCATAAAACAATGAAGTGATGCAAAACCGATTTTATCATTACTTTAAAACATTTTAATAATCTCAAATACACACTTTTTAATGGACAGCAGTCAAATAACAACTGTCTGTTGATTCAATACTTTCCTTTACATTAATATAGAAGTTATGGCGAAAAGCTTTAGTGAAAAAGCATAGTGCACGCACCTTCTTGATATACCCACTTTGAGTGTATTTTTCATTAGGTTACGTTTGATGAACTAAGTGTCACAATTTTCCCTGCTATCTTAAGTAGGTCTGTATAAAATAAACATATTTTTATTGGCTTGATATAATTTTTCATACTTTATTTTTACTTCTCTCCAAATAATATTCCGGTCACCAAGGGTAAAACACGCACAGTATGCATCTGCAGCTAAACCAGCCAGCGACTCTGGGCATCTCCTTCCTTTCTTTGATGTGTGAGCTGAGGAATGGGGTTAAGTTGTGTTAAAGAATGTGAGGAAATCATAATGAGGCAGATTCTCGGGGAGCGGAAGCGTCAGTGAGCCCTAATTAATGGAGGGAGAGACGCTCCTAAAGTCTCCCATTCAGTGCCTCACAATGGGCGTCTCTCTGAAGCAGAACCTGCGGTGGAATATTAAAGAATTGAATGAAAACGGGCGCAAATGCAGGACCCTCGGCCACCCCACCCTACCTCCCGTTCCTTTGGCACCCCGGCTCTCATTGTGTGTCTGTTCTCAAGTGTCTTCTCCAATCTTCCAGGGGAGTCCCATTCAGCGCAATCTGCTTCAGAAGATCCAGCCGCGGCGTTTTGTAAATATGGCCCCGGACAATCCACACAAAGGAAAGGCACATTGCCAACAAGTATCCAATTTGGTGCTTAAAAAATGTTAACTCCTCAAGCTCGCCCTGACTCATTTAGGTGGTTGAGATGAGGGGAGATGTGAAGGGCCACAGTGTCGTGGAGGGGCCCTTGTGTAGACCAAAGTCACATCAGGGTATTTGAGAGGGGTGAAGGGAGACGTGTTGACCCACCTGTCGTTAGTTGTCCCTCCTGTTAAGAGGTTTAACATTGACCTCTCCTCCTCCTCTCTGGTCCATACCACTAATCTGTCCATTAGCCACAAAAAGAGTTATGAGGAGGACATGTGGAGTGCCAATGTGATCAGAGTATTTTTGTGTGACAGTGATACATAACTGTCCGATTTTGAGGGCAAAGACCACCAGAGAGCTAGTTACTGTGTCATGAATGAAACTGTCTTATGGTGACCCTGCAGCTTTTTCAATACTCAAGAAAAGCTTTTTTATTGTGGAGTGTCAAGAAATATTTACTTAATAAGTAATAATGATACTCTACAGGTCAAAATGTTAGAGTTTAAACCTTTTTTTTACATTTTATAATAATATTCAACACATCAAAACCATGGAATTACTGTAATTGTGAGAATTGTGTTGTGATAGAAGCATCCAAAATAAATTAACTCTATATATTTTAGCATCTTCAAAGTAGTCAATCTTTGACTAGAATTTGCAAACTCATACTTGGCATCTTCTTGATGTCTAAACTTGGGAAGCTTTTAAACAGTATTAAAGGAATTTCCAGCTATGCTGGGCTCTCATTGGCTGCTTTTTAATCATTATTTGGTCCAAGTAATCCATTTCCAAAAATATTTTTTAATAGTCATTTAGTTTTCTATAAAAAAATAAAAATGTTGGCACATTTTTATTTTTGTCTACAAAAGTTATATCAAACATTGAAACACACCTTTATATTAAAAGATTTTTAAGATAATAAAAACATTTCGTCAAGTGATCCTAAACTTCTGACCGGTGCTTAGATATAATCTTTACGGTTTCGGAGGATTAACATAAAGAAATGCCACTGTGCATGCACGCTTTTGTATCCATCCACAAAGAATAGAGTCCCTGCAGATTATTTCTCAAAACAAGTAAAAAGTAGAAGAACTGATACTTAGTCTGAACTTAAATGCTTCAAAGCTACATGACCCATTAAAAACATAATGTGTTTAATAAAATTAATATACAATAAAATGTTATTATAAATTAATATTAATATAAAATACATTTAAATGTAAATGTATTAGCCCACTAGAAGGACCCATTAACAAACATGGTCACACTTTATTTTAAGGTGCAATTCTCAGTATTAATAAACCATTAACTATGACTTAGAAACTCCTAATTTGTTGCTTATTACTAGTTATGTAGTTGTTAGGTCGAGGTATTGGGTAGGATTCTGGAAGTAGAATATGCATGTAGAATATGTGCTTTATAAGTACTAATAAACAGTGCTAATAAAGGCATGCTAACGTTTGTTGAATTATTTATTGCATATAAATATGAAGCAATATGAAGTCTTTGAGCAATGGCATGTTCATTTGCAGTAGAGCTGCAGAAGTCAGTTAGTTGTGTGTTTATTAGTATGTGACAGGCTTAAAGGCATGTAGATTAATTCATGACCCCGAGAAAGATTGGACAACAATTACTGCCAAACGTGTGTGTCAGAGCAGAAAAGTAAAGGTAGCAAAAAGATGACAACAATCCATGCTCAATTCATTATACATATTAATGAAGTTCTGCTTGATTACTTGTAGATGACATTCAACGCCTTGGCGTTTTGTTTTTTTCGCACCTGACATAATGGACACTCGCATGTAAATAATTGAATCCTCAATGATTAAGCATACTAACATTTTGAGTTTTATTAATGTCCTCTCTGGTAGGTCTAGTAATTAAATGGAGTACAGTCGTTGGTCATAATTAAACTATTAAGCATCTCAAGGTTTGACCTTCTCCCCTCTGACCCACTGTTAAAGCAAATGTAATGACTCAGAGAAACTCGTTTGTGCAGGCACGTGAGGTGACCTTTTACTGGCATAGGACGCCGGTTATATAAGGTTTCTCTTGAATTCAGATTGAATGTAAGTCAGACGGGTTTCAGAACAATATACCTTTTGTGTTACGTTTGCATTTATTCGTCTACCAGAGCTTCCGCATGAAAAGAAAACTCCCGCACACAAATCCACAAATGATCTTATACTCCAGAAACATTAAACAAATACAATAAAAGTGATAGTTCACACAAAAATGAATTACAATTTTTGGGTGAACTATCCCTTAAAAGGAACCGTTCACGTTAGTTTTTGATTATTTACTGTTATCCAAGACGTCCATGTCTTTATTTCTTCTGTAAAAACTAATTCAAGGTTGTTTGGAAACACATTTCTGGATCTTCCTCCATATAATGGATTTAATGGGGGGCAACCTGATTTAAAGCCCAAATATCAGTTTCTTCGCAGCTTTAAATGGCTAAACGCGACACCAGCCTATTACATTTCCTGGAAAACGCCTATTTGTACATCCAAGGTTTCAGTAGGACAGCAATGCTAGCTGGGTTGTTTTAACCTATTGTTGCGTCAAATATGTCATTTTTGGGTGAAAAATAACCCAATAGTGTCATTCAGTGTATGACTTTCTTTGATAACAAGGTGTCTAGTAAAGCAGTTTTTGCAAGCAGTGAGTGAAAGAGGACCATACATCAGGGGTACAATGGACTAATAATAAACGTATTTCCTCAATATTTATGTTTTTCCCCCTCTAATTCCCAAGACTTTTGTTAAAACACCATTAGACGTTTGTATTTTTGTTGGTGGACTAACACATGTCTGCTGCATTGAATGCTACAGTGCTGACATCTTTCCTCCATTTCTTCTAATTCGGATGGTCCAGTAAACAACATCTGCCATTCCATTTGCCCACCTTACACTGTAACCTCTGTCTAGTATAGTTAAGTGAATGCACAATGGAGGGTAATGATCTTCTACTAATGTCTGCTATTACCAGCACTCTCGCAGTGATAGATTAGCATAGATACCTTGTATATTTTCCCAAGGCCGCTTGTGTCTAATGTGCTTGCATTGATGTTTCTCAAAGTACCTTTTGCTTTTTTGTCCAGTTTTGCTATTGTTTACTTAAGGTTTTAATCAATGTACTGAATTAGGATGCTTGCAGTAGAATCTGAGCCGTTCTCAGAGGTCATTAGATTTGTTCAAATTAAAACATCGCCTGTGCTTTGACTGTGTTAAGCTGTTGATAAAGATAATGGACCTTTGCCCGCAGCTGTATTTGCTTTATAAGTGGCCGAGCCGTAGATCAGCCTCCTACATGCAGATCAGTGCCGGATCAATACGGCACTACAACGTGACCCCGGGACCCGAGGTCAATACCCTTTAAATCAATACGCTCAGAATTAGCTGTCATCAAGCTCAGTTAATGGAGATGCCGCATCCACAATGTTAAACTGACTGGCATTGCCTATTCGCTATACAGTAGGGCTCGTTCGAGCAGATCACATCGTGGCTTGCGGTTTTGTGGTCCTCCCAGAATGGTGCGTGCGTGCTTGCTTGCTGTTATCATCTTTGTTTGATGTGCTTGAAAGATGGCTTTCCAGTTGTTTCTAAAGCACGATACATTTCTTACCTTTTTGGTTGCAAACGTTTCCTTGAGGAAGTAATATTATTCCAAATATTATGGGCTCTTTGAACTCATTTACACATGGTTACTGTTTAATCCACAGGCATTTCATTTACACTGGTGAGTAGGAGCAGACCGAGGGATATTGTTTCCCCGAGGAGATCATTGACTAAAGCGGTTGCATTCCATTCACTGTATGTAAGTCATTTTCAGAGGTTATAACCCAAAGCCAATGGAGGAGGGCACGGTTGCTTTTATGGCCCATATCAAAAAAGGGGGATTTGTGTGTGTGTGTGTTTCTCACCGATTTGATATTTACACCCGCTCTCCGATTTCTTTGTGTGTTTGTCAGATTTTCTAAACCCATGAAGAAGATTAAAAGATTAAACTGTGTTTTAAAAGCCATCCAGTATCTGTTTTTGTAGCCGTGAGTGCATTTGATCAACAAGTGCATGGGATTATTCTTCTCTCACCGCTAGACTTCCCCGCAGGTGAACAGATCTGAGAGCTGCCGTGCGGACCCTGCTGCTGCTAAAACTGACCATCACAGGCCACAGCCGAGACTTAAACTGAGCAGCACAAACTGTTTTCTCAACAAAGGGATTGGCTCAAACAAATGTCATAAGCCTTTAATGAGAGAACTGATCTCACTAATACCTACTTCTATTCACAGGCCTTTTAGCCGCAGGAGTCATTGAAACTTAACAGAAGCCGTGTCTCTTAGTAACCCACTGCAGCCAGGCCACATGACAATGCAGGTCAATTAATTGGTTCAGAAAAGTGGGAATCCAATTAATGTGTATCAAGCTGGCATTTTTGCATGATGATAGCTCATTAGTGGGGGTGTTGTGCTGGATTATCCCCCCCTCATTAAAAGGCTGTCTCTCTCAGTAGGGCTTTAGGCAGCAGGGAGGGGATTCTTTATGCAACAGGTCTGAAACAAAAACTCTATGTTATCCCCATTTAATGGATTTAACGCTGTTGAATTTTTAAATGGCTTGGGCAGATTCGCATTCACACTAACTTTCGCGCTGTTTCTAAATTACATGGAGGCATTTTGCGGAAAGTGAAAGCCATGGGAAAGTTTTTGTTGTTTTGCTTTAACTTGTAAATAGTGCAATAGTATAGAGTACAGTTAAAGCCTTTTTATATTGTAAAAATACATGTTCCTTTCTGGATGTGTTCATTTGAGTTAAATACTACATGTAAATACAGCTTGAGACTCACAGTTTAATCTGCAAACCATTGCATTGTGTTCATTTGAAAATTAAACACATAAGTTTACCGATACCGTAGTCTGTAAAATTGCACCATTTTATGATTTGTCTTTTGGCAATTGTTTTTAAATAAAATAAAAGTAATTAAATACAAAAACGAGTAAACAGGCCTGTACAACAATTAGTCGCGACTAATCGCATGCAAAATAAACGTTTGTGTTTACAAAATATGTGTGTGTACTGTGTATAATAATTCTGTATATATAAATAAAAACACACATATAAATATATACATACAGTATGTAGCATTACAAAAATGTATATACACATGTAAATATTTCTTAAATATATACATGCATGTGTGTGTATTTATATATACTTAAAAAAACGTTTATTTTGCATACGAGTTGCGACTAATAGTTGTACAACCCTACAATGAAATTAAACACAAAAAATTGAGTTGCCAAACTATACTGTACCAGCAGAAAGATGGGCCGTTTGATTTTTGTTGCTCTGTTGTTTTTAGTTTTTCTCCGAGCAGAAGATTGATATCCTTGCCATACTTGTGTAGAATAACTTCACTTTAATCTTGTTTGAGGCAAAATTTCAAGTGGAGTGTGTCTAGTTGTTTCTGAGATTACTTCATCTTTCTCTCTGCAGCCACTTCCGATTTTGTCCTCTGGCATTCAATGTCCCATTACCCTTCACAAGCAGCTCTGCTGTTTGCCCAGTGCTTTCCGCTGGGGCCAACATCCCAATGATGTGCAGAAATACCTGTTCTTCTCTCATAACTGGCCTGCTTTACAAACACTGATTAATTGATATCTATCTCTTGCGTGGACTGTTTGTGCGTGTTTTTCACTTTGAATTAAATAGGATATTCCTGTTTGTTGTGGTGCAGGTTTAAGCCGATTGAAGTGAAGACAATCCCATGTTTGTGTCAAGTGACATGTTCAGAGAGCTGGGACAATTAGTCCAAAGTCACGCGGCGTTGGGAAGTTTTTAAGCACATGATGTAGGTCACTGAGGCTGGCTTTTAGATTAAGAATACCCTTCTATTCCTGGAAATCGTGAGAAAAACTCACCCCTGCATCCAGCCACACCCATAATTCATCCTCTTTGTACATTCATAATTGTTTTAATTAGCTTTTGGTTTCTTTTGCCTTTTTTCTGTGTTTTTCCATCATGTTCAACAAACAAAGAGTTATCAGATCAAATTGCTTTCAATGGGGTATAATTGAAGTTAGTAATTATAGCCTTAGAACATTAAAAAGTAGTTTTGTATATTTGATATGTGCCCTGAACACTGTGCGAAATGTAAAACGGAGTGTCTATTTCATGAGGGTATCAAAGTTTAGATGAATTCAGCCTCAAGTCATGGCAAATGTTAATTGTCAACGAGTAATGATGAAGTGGGAAAATAATTAGGAATATGTTAATCAAAGTGTTTACTATGCAACCCAAAGCGTCCTAATTTTAGCACTGAAGGTTTTTCCCTAATCTAATACATATTTGGTCATTATTAAACGTGTGTAAAATGCAGGAATTTGGCACACCAATCTATTTGGAGCATCACAGCAGAAAAGAGCTACTTATTCTTCCTGTCCAATTCTTGGCATCAAATCAACATGACAAAGTTACTGTGTGAATATATTTTTTGTGCTGTGGGAGTCTGATGGGAAGGCCGTTCTGTCAGATCCAGAACAAAATCAATATTTTCAGTTTTTGGCTATATTATTCCCCCATTCGTCTTCTAATCATCTATTCCGTGCAGTCAGGCGCATACATTGACAAATGTTTCCAACATTCGCTATGTACCTAGCATAGAAAACGAATGCAAAACATTTCAAATACCTACTGCTTTAGAAAAGTTAAATTATAAATCCCACCTCGTGGATGTTTGTTATTTTCTTATCGTTCTCTAAACCAAAAATATCATCCAACCATTTAAATTCATCATCTGTGCTTTGATGTCTCGGACGTTTTGGTGTTTTATATGCTGATAAGACTATTTTTGATTTTGGTTTAATGTTTTGCTAAATTGAACAGCTTCTATTCTTTATCCTGTTTTACTAAACTGCAGAAAGAGACATGCAGTTTTAATGCGCAGCATCCCAAAGGCTTTGCATTAAAACCCAACCCCTAAAAACTACATTCAACATCAATTAGAGTTTAGCTCGAGATCCCTAGGCCATGCGAAGAAGGTAACACTGTTGTTTTAAGTGCTTTTAACTACACAGACTCTCTGTGCGTCTCGCCGTTAGAACGTATCCATTTCAAAATCAGTTTAGACTGTAGCAGTGTGTCTAACAGTAGTCGCTGTGGGGTTAAATCCTTTTCATTGGTTCCCTGTAATATACTGAAACACTGTACAGTACGGCCGTACATCGGGGAGTTTGATTTCAGCCAGATACTGACCCTAACAATGAACAGATTTAATCTGCGGCAGTCTCTGTAAAGCAGGGTGCTTGTGCGGGACCAGTCAGTGAGTTTACCCACTCCTGCCATCTGTTAAGAGGCTGCTCCAAAGTTCAGCTTGGATTCACAAGCCCCAGGAGTTCTACCAGCCTGTACACTTCTCCTGGCCGCTGGATCGTGGCGCGTGTGGGTTATGTTTGTATATGTGTTCATCTGTGCATGTCTGGACCCACCTCTGCTTCACATACCAAACCGATTGTCCCCGCATTCAAAAAGACGGGTTAGGGGACTCGCTGGCAGGGTAAGACTACCGTAATAGTGTACTGTAGAAGATGTAGACCTTGCATATCAACTACAACAATTGAATGATATTGCAAGGAAGTTGATCTCTAGTTTTAGCCACTTGTAGCCTTTTTCAGATGAATAAATCTGGATTTGACAAAATTGGCAAAAAAGTTAAACCAAAGTCTTTCTCTCTCTCTCTCTCTCTCTCTCTCTCTCTCTCTCTCTCCTTGCTTTTCTCTCTCTAATTTCCTGATTGATAGCGCCACCATCTTGCTCGGACTGACTAATGGTTCTATGTTTTAAGACTTGCCCTGTTTTTCTTCTCTAAGTACTGTCTTTTCCTTCTAAGATGTAGAGTCTTAGTGGTTTATTGGGCATTTTCATGACATTGTGATTGTTTGATATCTGGCTACATTTGTAATACACGACATATTATTATTGTTTAAATTTTGTGTTTTGGAATGTATTCAAAAGAAGTTTTAATATATTTAAGAAGTTGTATGCTAGTCATATTTAAGACAATATTACTTTAACAAGACTTTATTTTGTTTTGCAGGCTAAGGTTCTGGTAGTATTTGAACTGGTGGTGTGTCCTGGAAATTTGTATAAATATGGATAATTATGAATATAAAACTGGTATATGGTAGGATGGTAGATCTCTTTTAACTAAATAAGTGGCTCATGATTGAACTATTACATCTTGGTTTCCTAGCCTCTCCCCAAAGTTTCTGGATTAATAGATAACCAAAAAACAAAACAGATTGTTAAAAGGGTGATATAGTTTGACCCGCAAAATCATTGACAAAGTCAAGCCGTACCCATACATACTTTATTATTGAAATACTCTTGGTTTGTGTGATTGAATTTCTGACCTTTATGTGAAATGAGCGTGAGTTGTTTTACGTGCTGTATTGCCGTACAGACAAAGGTCGCAACTTGACACGTGTAACATGCAGTGTGTAGAACTTAACATTGGACATTTTAGAGACAACCTTTGTGCTTTCTGTAGAAAGCTACATATGTAAGGATGGAAATAACAATAATAAAAAAACATCAGATTATAATTCTGCTAAATTTGTCTTGTTTACATTCGCATCAAGGGCCAAATTTATCTTCTTGGTACACTGAATTCTTGGAAGTTTTTTGGAAACTCCAAATATATTTAATTATATTAAAACGAGTTTGATCACTCTTGTGGAATATAGAAAAGAGAGACTTAGTGACACTATGTTTGTTCTTTGCTAAGTAAAGTGCGAGCCGCTGTATTGATGTGTGACTGTAGGAGACGGGTTGGCGGAGAAAGTTTGGAGGGAAACCTGGCAGGCCCCGCCAATCAATCGCAAAGTTCACATTAAAAAGTGCTGACAGCAGTGGGAGAGAGAGTTCCCACTTTCATCTAGCACGAGACCTCCAGCTAACCTCCACGTCACACTTTTCCTCTCCAGACCTTCTTTCTTTATTAAATTGTGTTGCATCCCACGGTGGAGTTGAAGGCACCGCCTGCTTTGTCACTTATCGCAAAACTTTTGACTCCTTGCATTTTTTATGTGAAAAACAATTCACATGATAGCCTTGAACCAAGGTCCTCCTTTTGTCTTTGTAGAGGCCACACACATTCTTCCTGTCCAGTTTGTCCTTTGCTTAATTGAGTTTGCTAAAATCGCTACTGTACATACGAAACTGTTGTGCGTTGAGTTTACGTTTTTTAACATTATTCTTAAAATGTTTTTGTGTATGTTTTTTTGGCAGCTTATCAGTTATTTAGTTTACTGTGAATAAGAAATCATTGCAAGATTGTAAATACACAGTATATAGTTGCTCATTATTGTTCATGTTTCCACATTGTAATACTATATTTATCCATTCATGTATTCCCTTATTTAATTATATTATAAATAAATAAATTAAAAGTTAACTTTCCTCTTGTTTTATTTATTGTATAATCTGATTATTAATTGATCACATTTACAAAAGTTTCAAGATTTTCTTTTTTTTTACAAAGGCAAAAAATGTTTAGATCTTTGTGATTGCAATTTACAATTATGATATCAATGCAGAAATATTTTCCTAACAATTAGGGATGTAACAATATAAAAATCTCACTGTACGATAATACCTCAGTATAACGTCCACGCAAGAATGTTTATTGCAATAACAAATTATGACTTGGAAACATGCTATAATATGAGATGGGGACAAATCACCGAAAAACCCCTTTTATTAAATAAATTAATTGCACCATGGAACTTGACAGAGGTAACATCTATAATTTTGTATTTTACTTAAAACCTAGAAAACGATGCCTACATGCAACACATCAGCTGATCTCAGCATTGCACCACTAACATGCACTGTTTATCCTTTACTGGTTTACAAAGTATCCTTTACTTTGTTTGATTTCACTGGGTTAGATCAATTAATATTATATCAGGTAATATTGATGTATTGATGATGTGTGGAAGATGCTGGTTGTCTTTGGTTTTTGTTTGGGGAAGTTTTTTGTAAATTATACTGCTTTATATATTTGTAGGACTGCAAATATTTTCTTTCTGCGCCTTAAGGACATATTAAGGACTATTTCACACTTGCTCACTCACAAAAGTTTCTATTCTGTTGATGTATATTTCCAAGAGGTTCTTTGTATTGTTAGATATCTTTTAGCTTCAGCATTAATTTAATCCAGACTTAGTACATTTGCCAGGTACAAACAATTTGTGTTTTATTTTATTTTTCAGTTGAAACTTTTTTGTTCACTTTTTAGGTTAGTCATTAACAGAACTATGAAGTGCTGTTGTTGTCTCTGGTCAGATGATATTTTGCTACTGCTTTATCTGTGCTTGTCCTCCTGTATTTCATTTGTTTATTTAATAATTTACTTAATTCTTAACATTTTCTTTGTAGTTTCTTATTTTGTTGTACGTACATATTGGCATATTAAAACAGTAGTAGGCTACTAGATATCCAAATGTTCATTTCTGCCAAACGAAAATGGCTCTTTTCGCGCTACATACTGCCACCAGGTGGTGTAAATTGGTTACAGCAGAATTATGACAAAGAAAAACATTAGAATTTTTGGATTAAAATATATTTTTTCACCATACACGTATAAACATTCAATGGTGCTATGCGTTTTATCTGACACACATGCTTAGTTTTAAATGATTGTGTAAAATGACAGTGTTTTCTGTGTAAAATATCTATAAATGTTTGCTTAAAGTGACTTTGACTGACAGCTCATCCAGCGTCTGTAAAAAACAAATAAAACATATTGATGACTTCAGCATGCATTTCCTCTGCCAGTATCAAATCTCATTGCCTTTAACTTTGTTCCAGCTTCAACAAGACAGTCATTTGCTCCTTGTTACCCATAAAATATGTTTCATTTTTCTCTCTTTTAGTTGAGCCCCACTACAACCTGTCAAGTGGACACAAAGGAAGGAAGTAGGATATTACGTTTCTGGCCTTTGCTTGTGTGGTGTGTTTATTTGCTATGTCAGAGACTGAGAGATTACAATGTTTGTATGTAAGGAGGCTGGAATCTGGTCAGGTGTCTCCTCAGGGCTAAAGCAGCAGGTCAGAGGCTGATACACTGTTGAGACTGGCATTAGGAATGAAAGTTGTGACTGAAGACTATTCACTAAGAGTAAGTGGCTGCCATCAATCATTCTGTGAGAAGTGGACACATACATTTAGAAGGAGAAAGAAGATCCGCCTTTTAAAGAAGATCTATGGTGTATAACAATGCAATATTTGTTTTCATAACATCACATCTGAAATTGTATTTTTTTCTTTTGTATATTTTATCTTTTGAGTGATATTGAAATGAGTTATGTTATCATCAACACTTTATGGAAAAGTATTTATTTTCGTTTCATAACCATTTTACCTGCAAGTGTATTAAATTATATACATTTTGTATCCATTTTTTAAATCTGAAACTTCAAACCATACAATAAAACGAAAAGATTTGAGTAGTATTACCATTTTTCATACTAGCGGCATCATCAGAAACCAAAAATGGCCAGTTGCCAGGCCTGCTGTCAGTGGATTTTGATTGATTACCATAAAAATATCTATTGCTGACTACATAGAAATTTTATCCTGCAGACCGAAACCCATTTGAAAAATTAGGGGATATATGTGAATTTCAAACTATTTGTCCATAGAAGCAAAAACACAGATAGCAGCCTTACAGTCATCAGAGGGAGTCATTCCTGCTTCTCTATATAACCTGAGGCACAATAAACACTGGAAGTGCTCAGATGTTCTCTCATAGTCCTGGCCGACGCTATTCTTTGGCTCCACTGTCTCACTGATGGGAATAGATGGAAGTTTTTTTTTTGCTTACGGTAGTTATAGAGATGGTATCAGAATGAATACAAATGTATATGTGTGTTGTCAGCACGGCACACACGGGTCTTCAAGGTCAAAGAGGCTGTCTGTATGTTAGTTTTTCTGTGTGTTTGGGTGGGAGTCTCATTGCATATTTGTTTCTTATTACAAACAGTTTTTGTAAGAAAATACTTTCTGAACGTTGCATGTAGTTACACATTCCAAGACGAAGAAAAGAATTGAAAGTTTTACAGTGTTGTTAGAGGAAATTTCCTTTTGTAATTTGTGTCATTTTGTTGTATTTCTTATTTAATTAAAGTAGTCAGCAGTTTCACCGCTCTGCATATCAAAGTCTGTGACATTTGGAAATGGACTTGGTCAAGTGTGCTTTGTAACACGTCAGGAAACTACAACTGGCACTGACATTCCCTGCACTGTTTAAAGAGAAAGTACTCTTTTAATCATTTCTTTATCAATTCCATTAGGAATACTAATCACCAATCATGTCAGTGTACACGGCAATTAAGGCTTTATTTTGCTTCGATCTGGTGTCCTCAAGACCTGACAGTGCTACACTAAAAGTTTTAACAGCAGCAACATTGTTGTAACAAAAGAAAATAACAAAATCCCAAGTGTTATTTTTATAATTTATAATTGTATTTACAGATTTAAAATTATTCTAGCTATGTAGTGTATTTAAAATAAGCTGACATTTTTTGTTATTTGGTGTATAAGTATAAGTCTGTTGTTAACTATAAAGTGTTTTACATTGTAATTGTTAGTGTAGAGCTTTACATTTATCACACTTGTTTATTTGCATACATTTGTTTGGAAGTATGTGATTCTTCTGGTGTGCGGGATCCCTGTCAGAATTTCTACGATCGGTCGCTTTGCATATGCATTATAGACGACTACAACCAGAGTGGCTTTACCTAAATGACCTTACGCTTTCCACACAATATCCCTGACATCCTTCTGAGAGCTTTATATATTACTCCAGATTGTACTGAATGATGCACGAGCAAATGCTAAAGGGATTAAAAATGCAATGTTTATTTTAGTGGGTTAATAGATGGCCTCTTTCTCAGACCGGCGTGGGATTCCCTCTCACCTCAGGCGCAGAGGAAAAATGTTATGGTGTCTGTTACAAAGAGCATGAATATTGTACGAGTAGAACAAATAGTCCAGAAATTACTTTTCATAGTTCATGACATTTGAGAAGGTTCTCCCAGCAGAATGACTGATGGATCCGTGTTTACGAGGCGCTTTAGGATAGTGTGTCAGTGACGAGTTAACTTTTCATTATTTATGTGGGCAAAGTTTTGACCTTACGGTGTGGTACCGGCCTTTAGACGTTCACTGTAACGTTCAAAACCTTTTTTGATTTATATTTTTATATAAAGTGGATAGTTCTGGGCTTTGATGCTTGCTGGTTAAAAGTTGGAGATTATTAACAAGAAAGCACAGGCTTGACCAAAACAATGTTCAGTTACTGTTAAATGTTAGGGATTATATTTTAATGGAAAATGGTATTTAATTGAAGAAGCATTTATATTGTCTGTATAAAATATATTGATATAGTTAAAATATATATTTCACAATTGACTCTATTTTAAGAAGTTTGTCTTTTGGGGTGATTTTTTTACATCAGCAATAATCCAAAAATCCAACTCAATCCAACAGCAATTGAAATTTAGTTTGGATTAGAAAATAACATTTGTGGCCCAGCAGATAAGGCTATGATGTCTTTTCAAAAAGTTTTTTTAAGTGCCTATTTTCTAAACCATAATATTAGAACATGCAGCAGGAACCTAATATTACTTTACATTACTTTTACAATTTATCACTTCATCATTTTTATTTATATACTGTAGATAACCACGCATTTCCAAGTCCTGTGCTTTTACCAACTGCAGGTTTTGCAGCACAATGGCTGAAAAAAGCTTGTGTAAATGATAGGGCCTTTATATTATCAGAGAAGGTTGTAAAGCTCTTCCTCATTCAGTCAGACGCAGATGTCCACCTTCTCGCATTACAGTGGAATCCAAAGGGAAAGGTCCGCAGCCAGAGCAGGTAGATGATGGACAGCACACAGCTCCTGAATAGACCTAACATGCCATTTTCCTGCCAAGCTGCCAAGCATCTCCTTTACCTCTCCACGTTGGCTTAATTAAAAGAACACATCCATAGACGTGTCAGTCCGGCCATGAATCACGAAAAAACAGCTCAATATAGTGTATGTAATGTAATGAAGACAATATCAGTTTTAGGATCTTTAAATGAAGGACTGCAAAAAATAGAATGAAGTTTGTGTTCTGCTTCATTTGAACCACTATCTGACAAATTCATGCTTTTAAAGTTGAAAATAAAAGTGTGTGTGTGTGTGTGCTTGGGAAATTTTGTGAAATAAATGTTTGCTGTTTCCTGCTTCTCCGAGACAATCAAGCAGAATATTTTAAAAACACAAAGACCTTGACAAATCTCCCCATGACTGACATCCATAGTTCACTGCCCTCAGATTGTGGGCAGGTCTGATTTGAGACATGGTTGACCTCTCAACGCTTGGTCTCTAATCTCTGTGAAATATTCATAAGTGTCGCCCCTGCATATGTCTTTCAGTGGGAGGTTTCAGAGGTGTGGCAGGACTGCTTGGGGAAGCGCTGATGTTTGTCATCTAAGGCCGGTTTCTTCTATCAGCTCACACACACGACTAAGCTGCTCACATTTGGCTTGTAATTGGCTCCTGGATATCTACCTCTGCGAATCTCCCACCTTTATCAAAAGCAGTCGTTTAAAAAGATGCGACTAAAAGAATCAAAAGTACAAATTATCTCAGAAGAGGACGTAAACCATCTGTGTTTGCACTGCAGAGAGAAATGCGAGCTGATTTTTATCTGTGAATTTTGATTGTTTGCGGTTATAATGAGAAGTACAGGGTCACCAAAAGAGTCCGATTCCTACCAAACATTTTAAAGCAGCAGCGCAAATAATTGATGTATCAGTGACCTCAAACGCTGACATATTTCTCAACACTATGTTCTTTTCCATAACAGTCTGTGAATGAAGGGAAAGGTCATTGGTATGAAATCACTCATTAAAGATCAGACAAGAAAGCTTTGCTCATTGCCACAATGTTTTGAACTAACATGGCACATAATGAAAGAGAAACAACTCTTTCAGCAGAAGAAGAGAAATAGTTATGGCAGAGGACATTGTCTTGTGGTTTTTTCATCATGACAGTGGTACCGAAGCCTGACCTCATTTTATTAGTTTTAAAAGACGACCACAGAGCAAGGAAATGCTTGTTAGGTCTTTTATGGTCTGTGGTCTCAAGCTGTCTTTGATCAGTGCCGTGACTTCTCTTCAGTCTATCACTCAAACAAACTAGTAGGCGCTTTTATAAATAAACCAAAATCATTTAATCGGACCTTCACTTTAAAAATTTTTTTTTTACAGAATTACAGTAAAACAAAACATAAAATCAACAAAAAAGAGAGGGAAATGTACTTTTACAGGGAAAAACTGTTATTTAACAGTTTATATCTGGCACCCCAGCTGCCGGAAAAGTTCTTTTTTTCAGGATTTTTGTTACAGTTTATTTTTGAAAATACGGTCAAAAAACTTGAAATTACAGAAAAAGACAGCAGACTTACAAGAAAAAATGGTGAAAGCATGTACTTTCCAGGATTTCTATTTATTTTATGGTTTATTTCTGGTGCCCCAGTTGCAAGAAGAGTTCCCTAAATAAATGAAAATACAGTATTGCGTTTCCTTTATTAATTAAAAAAATCAAAATAGTACAAATACAATACAGTAGGCCTACAATGAAACAGTATGTCAAGACTATCAGAAATATTCTTACATTTATCAAATGCACACCCACGTATTTTCTAAAGTTGGCGGCCGTTTGAGGACAGTATGTTGGGTGGAAACTGGGTATTAGTGTGGTGTGCCCAATAGGAACCAAGTGACAGGGCCGGGCACCCCTGTCCGCCATTAACTGCGGATTAGTGCTGGACCTCACACCCTTTGATGAACGGATTCTTCGCATCCGCTCTACAGAAAGTCTGCAGGCAGTCATGCTTTCATGCACCCACTTTTCCTTCAAACCTACTGTATTGGACATAGGAACAGGGTGTTTGTCACATTCATTTGTCCATGAAACCGTGGAACAGAAGGGTGTTTTTTCACAAGATGTGACCGTAGTGGTGTCCCAAGAGTTTCAGTGTCAAACTTTACTTTTAAAATGTAAAATAATTATAACTTTAATGGTCTTGCGGACATCGTTGGGGAAAAAAATATGTTTTCCCCTTTCCCTGAGATGACCTGTCTGTTTCAAAGCTGCTTTATTTTCTAGTGCACACTGCCCTCTACAGTTAGAGAGTATGAACAACATGGACATCAGGACACATTACACCACAATGTGGTCTTGTAAAGCCATGTTGGCAGTATGTTAAAAACCCCAAGAAATTCAGCTTAGTTTTGTGGTTTTTAGTCCATGTCTGTTGGCTAAATACTATCTTTATGCATAATTGACTTTCAGCTCATGCACACGTTTATGGTATATATTCCCTCCTCCGGAATGGAAATGTGACTTCAACGGAGGGCTTTGAGGCTCTGTTTATTTAAAATGGTAATTATTAGTATAAACAGACAAGTCTCTCCCTCCCTCTCTCAAGCCACTTTTCCCCCTCCCTTTTCCAACATTTAACCCAGACACTAAAGATAAACATCTGCAGAACGACCCAAGTCTGCATGACTGAGAAACAATTTGAAAATAGGCTCACTGGGATTTTCTTTCGTAAACAGATATTAAAACCAAATTGTTGTGCATTCTCAGACACATTCATTGTAAAGCCATCAATGAAGCACTTAGAGAATCTAGTGGGATAATCCCTTTGTGTTGAATAGATAAGTCTGATTCTGGAAGACCAACAGGCTTTTGAGTCATGAACAGGCAGGCCTGTGTGCTGCACGGACTGGAAGCTTATGATATAAAAGGCCTGTTTAACGGCACTCAGAGCTCTAGTGTGTAAATGTGGACTCTTGGAAGGTGTGGCACATCCTGTGGGTATGGAACACATGCATATACACAGCGAGCACAACGTCCCCTTATGAAGGCATAGTAGACTTAATGCTGGAAAGAATCATTTAAACGAAAACATACTTAAATAAGAAAATATCTTTGACAGTTGAGTTTGTCGGACTGTGTAGCTTTTATAGCGTATATGTTAATGTTAGATATCCATATGATACTATCATAGTCGCATAGTGCCACCTCAGTACTTTTCTGTAGGTTTAGAAGGGGCACGTTGTAGTTTGGCCTCGGTATGAACCAGCAGCAAAATCTTACGGGTACAAATTCTACTTTGTATAAAATGTACACATGTTCATACTCAGGAAACCACCGACGTTGCACAAAATTTTGTGCAGGTTTTATAATCTGAATCTGCATTCACGACACAGACCACAGAAGATACAGCACATACAGCAAAGCAGAGCGGGAGCTTCAGCCTTTTGCCAACACAAAATTCTGTATCTTCCTGCGGATTCAATCAATCCGAGATTCTGATTTCAAGAAGCATGGTGTGTATTATCACAAACCCATATTTTGTGACACACTGTGTGTAACATTCTGTTCTCTCTCTCTTTGTTTAACAGATGCTAGATATCTGAATGCACATTTGTCTTATACTGGCATGGAGCAGTGAATGCAATAGCGGATCTTAAATTATTTATTGTTGCAAATACAGAGCAGTGGTACTAAATGGGAACATATTTTAGGGAGCCTTATGCTGGAATGTGATAAATTCATGTTTTGCTGGGGTTAGTTTTTGAGAAACTATTTCTGTAAATAACTATGAACTTGTATATGGGGTGAAGAAAAAAGAAACACCAGTACATGTGCAACCCTTGGAACCAGTTTCTCTTGTGTTGTTCTTTCCATTTCTGTCTATTTTTACCACCCTCTCTACACTGAAAGCAAGTGACGAGATATTACAGAATTAAAACACTAATGCGATTATGTATGAGGAGGAGTCTGGCAGTGTTTCATTCATTATAATAGGAGCATTCTAGTTTTGTTACATCGTGATGCGTCACTCGCTCGCTGTGTAAACCCCGAGTAACTCATAAAGATGCTACTGTACCACTTTTCACAAGGTCACAGAGTTCTCAAGACAGACATCTGAGCTTTGCCATTTAGCAGTTCTCCATGGTCAGAAATGTTATTCAGGAAATGGTTTGAGGGTGATGTTATAATTTAGTCTGGTCGTTTTTAAAAATAAAACGTTAGATAAGATTGTGAGGTAATGTGTGTAGAGAAAACATTACTGTTTCAAAGCTCTTACATTACGTACTAGCTTTGAATGTATGTTTCCTATGTTACAATAACAGTTCAAAAGTCTAAAAATAAATTACTGTATTAGATTTTTGGAAGAGAATGTAGCTTTTGCCCAATTAAATTATTTAAAGGAAATTAAACTATATTAACAATGCAATTGAAACTGTAACGCAACGAAAATTGTAAAGGATGAATTGTGAAAGTAACAGTTTACCCCAACATACAAATTATGTCATCATTTACTCACCCTCAAGTTGTTCTACAACTGTATTCATTTCTTTGTTCTGATGAACACAGTGAAATATATTTGGAAGAATTATTATAACCAAACAGTTCTTGGCCACCATTGACTACCAACAGTAGTTCTGTGTTTATCAAAACAAAGACATGTATACAGATTTAGAACAACCCGAGGGTGAGTAAATAAGGCTAAAATGTTTATTTTTGGGTGCACTTACCCTTTATTTCACCCCATACTTTCCCATTAAACGCAACACTTGTTTTATATTTTTACTTTTCCAGATAATCTATTCATATTTCTGAAGCTATAAAAAAGATGTTAAGTAAAAATTCAAGTGAAATTTAAAACGTATTTAGACATTGCATGGACAAAAGTCTATTCGTGAATAATGGGAACATTGTATTCTGTCATCACAGCTGTATGCCAAAAGTCTACATTTCATCAACTGCAAGTTATTTCTCAGTTAATATATATTTTAAATTAAACAGAAATATTTGTATATCATACAATAATAGGATATGACACCTTTTTGACAGAAGCCCAATTCATGTTTGCTTTAATTATAATAAAACAAATTAAGGAATTAAATTAGCAATAAGAAAACACTGATCACAACTCCAGCAGCATCCATACATAAATAACATTTATTTCTTTAGACAACATTATCCTTTCATGTTTAGAGAATAGGAAATGCTGTTCAGACACGCATACACAAGATTCAATCAAGGCGTGTGCTATATTCTAATCCCTAAATTTAACCTCGACACAAAATAATTCGCCCATAATTTGGAGTCTTTTTAAATGGGTAGAATGACTTTTTTTGTGTATGTTGTTTTTCTTTGTAGAGACATTTTCAAACAATTGGTCCTCACAATCTACGCTCACACACATACAGCCATTAAACTCAGAGCACTTACTTTCTTATCACATGAGTATCGAGGATTTTTGCCAGTTTATCAGATAAAGACATCTTAAACAAATCACTTTTTAAGGCAAAAAACAGATTTCACAAGCAGATAAGTATAACCAAACATCCCAGTGTAGATACAGAAAACCTGGTCACAGATATAAACATCAAAAAGTGTTAAAACATATTTTATGAAAAAGTAAATTCCTTCTCTTCAAGTAAACTAAAAGATTTGTTTACCAATGTCCGTTCATTTTCTACAAACCTATAGCCAAAAAGTTTCATGGTTGGTCCACAAACTTCTTGTATAACTTGGGCCAGTTTGAAAGGGATACGAAGGCGCCATTTCTCCACCTGTTCTGAAGAGTTTTTTTGGGTGGAATACACGCCGCTTGCCTCCGCCGTCGTGTGCGTGTTCTTAAGAATCCACTCCCTTGCTTGTGTTGTAAATGGAATCCCTGTGAAATTGTACATTTCCGCTGCTTTCTGCATGGGGTACCTGGCTATGTCCTCGTAACGCACTAACATGTAACGGTTCTTTAACCATTCAGGCCTACTCAAACCCAGCTCGGCAGACATGCGGATGTTGTTACAGTGTCCCTCCAGACGTTTCACCTCCTCGTCCTCGACAGGTACTTCTCCATTCACAGCCCAACTTTTCCAGTTCTGGTACTTATTGGCAAAAGCCACCATCCTTGATGCCAGGATGGCCCGAGGGTCCCTTACCAGCTGTATGAGTCTGACATCCAGTTGTTGGTCCTCTACTAGAGAACGAAGAGTGTCTAGTTGTTGGACCCTAACGGTTTTTATAACCCTGTGTTTTTTCCCCTGGCAGGCCTCAGACGCCAAGGTCAGATTAAGCGGCCCGCACAGTCTCGTCTTGCAATGGTACCTCTCAAAGACGTGTTTTACCACTGGGGTGCAGACCCGTTCCTCGCACAGGGCCACGCTGGACTCCCTGCGGAACAGGGCATGGGTGACATGGTTCCGGGGAGGGGGGCTGATGAAACTCTCCAAAAGAGAGAAGTCGCACCAGAAGAGATGTTTCAGAACATCCCTGTACACCCAAACAGATGTGCTGGTGTTTGTGCCGCCCATGCCAAACGATAGCATCCTCTCCACATGCCAAAGCGGCTCAAAGAGGTAAAACATATTGGTGCCCTGTTGGTTGAAAAACTCTCCCACGAAGGAGGATCCTGTGCGTGTTGTAGCCATCAACAGGATGTGCTTTTCGCCATTTTGGCTGGCCCTTAAAATCTGAGTGTCATTGTTGCTATAAATATCATCTAGATAGGAGCTGTTGTCATCCATAAGCTCAAAAGAACTTGAGACCAGCGTCTCAGGTGTCTGCATTGTTCTGTGAAGTGTCAGCTTATCTGAAACCCTACAATATTGAGAAAAAATAAAATTAGAACTTTTTAAAACTGACACAGCACATGGAAATAAATTCTTTTTTTTTAAACTACTCACCTTGAAATAATGTTGTTTTCCTTTTCGATGACGACAAGCGCCACAATGGAGATGATGATAATTGCATACTTATTCCTCATTCTCAAATACAATTCTGGTTAGAAAGTGCCTCTTGCTTTTTAGTCACCGCAGTCAGCGGTTTGGTCTCATCTCATGACAGAACCTGCATCAACAATTCATCTGAAATAAAATCAGAAGCAATGCCACAGTTTAGGACAATCGTATTAGTCACAGACATAAAACTAGTTCATACGTATTTATTCAGACCGGTGACAGATTTAAACCTTTTGGCACAGGGGAATATAAGAAGACACAGACAATCTCAGCTTTGTTCCCCAACAAGCAACCCTGCACTGTCATCACCTGTCCAGTAATTCCTCTCATTTGGGATGATGAGAGATGATGAGTAGCACAATGTCTCTCTTTGGTCTGTGTGCTTCTTCATACTTGGGTCAAGATGAATCATTTTCATATCAAAATGAGATCTATGTGCTTCAGAGCACAAATTTAGAGAGCAAAGAGGAAACAAAATATCATACAGTAGCTTCATGGTGCTACCCCTAGGCAACTGCAAAAAGGAAATGACATCCTATTGAAGAGACACTGAAGTGCTTTTATTAAATATGGGAAGTCAGTTTCTGTGTGGATTTTTTGTTTTTGGGCAAAGAAGCTATTCATTTTCTGAGAAATATTTAATGACAAATAATGAGGTTCCTGCTCTGAATGTGTTTAGCTGTTCTTGCTTGCATTTATTGCTGTTTTCATTCATCCGTCTTCTGGGTAGAACAGCAGACAGTAGCTGGCAAAACATATTACGAGTAGGTGGTTAAGAACTGCTTGGGTTCAAACATTTGTCCAAATATATTCATTTGTGTTCATCTATGTCATAGATAGGTTGAAGAGCGTTTGTCGAGCTGGTCTCAAAATCTGGGTAGAAAATAGCACATAACTTATTGATATTGATGTTTTCAAATGTAAAAACCACCTGAACTTCAAAAGTTGACCTCAGACAACAGTATAACATAATAAAAATTGCCTTAAAATAATAGAACACCTTTAAATAATAATAAGAATCCCAAGTATGGATATTGTTTTTGTTATATCTCACACCAAAGGTATGAGGTAAAAATGATCTCCCTCGCTCTCTCTCTCTCTCTGTCTCACACACACACATAATAGATTGGGTTGTTGCAATAAACCAGTGGCTTTAGGGGATGTTTGACCCCAGATAACCCCTCAGAATAGCTTTAAATGCATTAGCTCCCATAACCAGATTCGACTCTCTTCAGGACTGTTGTTTACCCACAGTAATGCATTGTTAACTCAACAGCAAGACAAACACCAGTTGACAAGGCTCAAACTGGACCATACCATGAATACATCTGTTACCTAACCTCTCCCAGATTTTCGACTGTAACACTCTTCCAAACCCTACACAAATCACAGTGCAGTTTTGCTGTCATAAAATAAGATTCGTATTGTGCTACAACTGTCACAGGTAAATGCCACGCAATTTGTCTGCACAAAGAGTAGCATTTAGGATGTGACACAATGTTCATGCCGTCAACGAATGATAGTGTGCAGTCCAAGTAAATATAAACCAATTATGTAGGCTTATTATGCCATAGCCGTCAAACTGTCAGGCACAGCGGTTGAACCGAGATCTTTACATATTCAAAACCCACTGGAGCATTTGACAAATCTGATGATCTGCTCAGGCAGAAAGGGACATCGCTCTGTTCATCATTTTTATACAAATTACATTAATGGCTTCTCTTACAGCCGTATAGATGTGTTAAACGTGTACAGGAAATTTTGGTTTTGAAGGATGCTTGAACCTTTTTCATTTGTTATCATCTACAAAATGACTTTACTTTGATGCCCACGTTCATTTCTATTTCCAAGAAACAGACGGTACACTACACATCAATGGCTTGTTAAAATAAGGTACAGTGTATCTGATGTATTCCGACCGGTCTATAACATGTGGTCAGTCATTTTAAACTTTTGAAAAATCACTGTTACACTGATATAATCTAGAGCCGGTTTCTGTGAGGAAACATGACACAGAAAGTGAGTTAGCACGCGGGTATCAGAGAGGTGTGCGCGGTCTGGGGCTAGGGAGCATGTTTCATCCTTGTGTTTTTGTCTTGTTTCATTACTGAGCGCTTTGCGGTTCAGCAGTGCGTGATGGCGCCTTCTGGGAGATAGGCAGTGTTTAGCTGGAGTTCTTCTGTGAGATAAATCCACTATCACCAGAGACAGGCCCACAAGTTGCAGCTGCGGCGGTGGTGGAGGAGGGGAACTGGTGTATTTGTCATGGAAATATCACAAAATGTAAACCTTAAGTAGACATGGCACCAAATGCTGCTTTCTCTGTCACAGAGGCACATACAAGTAAAGCTACACGATTGCTTTCACTAGCTGTTCTGTTGATGAGCTAATAAGGGTGAACTTACAGAAATGTTTTTATCTGCATACATAGAAAATATGAACTGTGGCTTTCGTAGAAATTGTTTATATAAATACAAATATAATATAATACAATACAATTGTTAAAATAAACACTTTTTAAGTCATGAGATTTAAGTCTAAATAAAAAAAATTGGTGATCATTTGCAAAATAAAGGGTTGATGCCCCAAAATGCTTTGTTTGTGGCTATATTCGAGTTCCATTGTAAGAAACGCAGAAGACAAAATCGCACGTATCAACTTATGTATTTTAAAGCATTTTTTCTGATGTGTAAATTCATACCTTGGCTAAATGTGTCTCCGGCGGCTGTTCCGGAGCATCCCGAATGATCGCGTCCGGTCACCGCTACACATTGTTCCGTAGCGTACGTTAAGTCTCCAAACTACTGCAGCGAGTTAAATCAGTATAAAAGCTTTAAATGAAAGTTAATGTTTGACCTTTACAGACTTAGATGGGATGATTCCCCTGATAATCTTTACTCCACGAACAAAAGGAGTTTGACGATTCAAAGTTGATTAAAAATTCATCGCTCCGACTTTTACATGTTTCATGTAGTTTAAGCATGCAACTCGCTTCGCGTGAAATGTCCCGAAGTCATTTACAGACTCGAACAATATTAAAGACTTACAGATTTATCTCCATTTGCGGTTTTCTTTGCGAAGAGCTGAAAACGTGTCCATTCGACGCTCCTCAAGTTTGGGCTACCTTGGATATCGGGTCACGTGGTTAAAAAGAGAACCCCTAACGCGAGGGTCTTGACAAGAGCTTTTCTGTTTAGGAGAGCTGGTCTGGACACATCTATGTGGATTCCTTCATCCTACAGGATCACGTGTGTTCTTGTGCTCTAAATAAGCGCCAATGTTTTAGTTTGCGGGAAAGATCTTCTGAACTCAACTATTTAGATCTCAGAGGTCAAGTTTACAGAAAATTAACCTGGTAACCTTACGACCATTTCTAGTAAAACTGCCGTACGGAAATATATAATCCCACCCAAAACATGGCTGCTTGTACTATAATAAAACCACAGCCAACCAATTTATTATCCCAAGAGAGTGGACCCCTACCTGCCATAATGACCGTTTACAATCACACATGGTTATAAGTGTTGTTGCTGTTATGACCCGTAGGTGGCAGCATCGTGCACAAGAAATGTAGAAAACAAATAAATTAAGCGCTACCAACTAACATAGATAACTTGGTGTACTTTAATTCATTACCACGTGGCTGCCTTGAAATATGTAAAACAGAAACGGTTTGTGATATGTATGTGAAAGAATCATTGTTTAGTAATCGCTAAATTTATTTATATGGTGACAGTGCATGCCATGTTAGTGTTTTTGCTGTAAGCTATCCTGGCTATTCTGGGTGGCTGTAACACACACAAACAACATGTAACACAGCATTTCTGTGTGTATGTATTATGGTGTTTTTAGTGCAATTAACATTGTTTTTTTCTTTGCTAAAATACGCTTAGAGGTCTCCAAGGCCCTTACGAGAAAGAGCTTTTGGACGTCTGGTAGTAGCATATTCTTGCCACGTGGAGGCAGTGATACACAGTGTTACTAACATTACAGTGGACATAAAATATGAACATTTTTTAGGGTTTTTGTAGTGAAATGTTTGTATTGAGCCAGCACAGAGGGGTTATATTTGGTCTGCCAGTAGGTTAAATCAAATAGAATCTTTCGTATTAATGGAAATTATAAATGATGATGAGCGTTCCTTTTAAAATGATGTGAATTCATTAGGCAAATTTTTTTTTATTTATTTAAAGCGATTTATCAAAGTTACAATCTCAATCTGGTTATAGAAGCAGTGCTGCTTAATGGAGTGTAATGAAAGACTATAAAAATGCGTGCGTGTTTTGGAAACAGGAGAAACGTGACAAAATGAATGGATTGAAGGACCATGTAAAAGCCTCCTCCTTTAGCCAAAGTTTGCCTGCATATTATATTTTCAATTCAGACGAAGTTTGCGAGAAGATTAAGAGATCCCAATTTGTTTTTGATCCAGATTTAAACTGTGTTTTGAGTCTTTTTATTCATCCAATCCAAAGATTAATTGTAATCCAAGAAGTAACATTCACATATGTGCAGTGATGAAAATATTAATTCTACTAAATACATGGCTAATAGTTAAACACATTGAAACAGGACTTTCAATTAAATATTTAAAGGGGGTTATGTTTCTAGTATAATTGCTTTACTAATAAACACAATATTCTTTCATTCATCTTCAACCTTGTTATAGAGCATCTCTGTTGCACATGAGATCTGAAATGTAATAGTTATTAGCTCGGTTCAAAATGTCAGCGCTTGAACTTTCCCAGGATGAGTTTTCATCAGGAACATTTACTTTTCTTTTTGCTTTTTTATGCGTGCATGTCCTATTTTAAACCGTGGTAGGATAATCACAATAAAAGGGATATCTAAGGCCTTTTATAGTCACGTACCACAGATTTAGCCAGATGATAATATTTCACCTAAATGGCAAATCTGTTTGCTATTCAAGGTTCTTTTCTGTCATGTAATCCATGACTGACGTACATGGTCACAATACAAAAAAATGTACAAGCTAAATCTCCTGATGAATTGTAGGTCAAACCTGCGTTAGCATTCTTCCACTATACCAAACACGAATGCAAAGTGTTTGCAGTGATTTATTTGTGGACACGTTAGCTGTATCGTCACCCTTATCATTTATTTACATGAAGTATCATTACAAAACTAAATGGTACAATATAGATCTTTGAAATGTTATTTATTTAATTTAATTAAGTGTAAGGAACAGAAACAAACAGATCAGTCAACATGTTCATAGTTACGATGAGAAAATCAATATTATATGTTCAGTTCCCTGCTCAGACTCTAGTCTTCTCTGTAGTGCACATCCAGACTTGTTTTTGTTTTGTGTGTCCCTGTAGGATTATTGTAGGTTAATCTGCTTGCCTGCCATCTGCCTGCTCCATACAAATTAAACCTAAAGGCAAAGCAACACTCACAAATGTTGATGAAGGTAAATTGGCAGGTGTTTCATTTTGTGATCTGCACTGCTGCTCATATGCACAAAAGTAATATGAAAACGCTTATGTGTAATGGAAATTTCTCAAATATGCTTACTGAAGTTTCAATCTCCCAACTTCGTTTCAATGGCAATAAATAGTAAACAGTAAAACAGTATTCCAAGAAAAATGTTATATATATTATATATATAACGTTTATATTCTTTCTTGGAAGTATCCATTGTCGTGCAAGAAATCCTCAGTTATGACTGGAAATAACATGAACTTAATTTTCACTAATTGTATTACGTTCCATTTATACGTGGAGCCAATTGAGCAGCGACTGAGTACATCCTACATTGCTAAAGTTCTTTAATAAAAAATGAATTACTCTTTCATAATGTTTTCTCACTGGTCTTTGATGTTGAATAGTTTTGTATTTAGGTTAAATCAAGTACTTTAACATGAAAGTGAGCTCTGTTCAACTGGAATAGATGCAAACACCGGGCTCTAAGAATGTTCTCAGGGTTAAGGCGTGTCATTGGATTAGGCTCTTAGCACCTGCCTTGACTCTTCTTCATTTGCAATAGACACATTTAGAAGGACACTACTATAGCATTGTTCCCTAGTGCGCTATCTGGCCTGCTTTGCTTTAATAGGATGAAGAATGCTATGGAAATACAATTTTCATTATTTTTTCTGCTAGGATATATCTGCTTTGGTATGTATTCAATTGAGAGCACACATTGTGAATTAAGGACGTAAACCACAGGCTAAACGTTCTTATACTTCACTGAACCTGATTTATAATGCATGTATTTGATTTTTTCATTTGCATCACCTGTATTCCTGCTTGACAGTAGGAGGTGAGCAATGTCGCTGAAAGTAAAAAAAGAAAAATTACATTTTATTATTTTCTATTATTATAATGTGAAATTCTTATTTGTTTATTGGTTTAATATATTTTGTAAATGATTACAATTAAGTCAATTCAAATGAATTTCTTAAATGAATTTGAGTAATGAGAAAGATTTGTTAAGTCAGGGCACTCATCTATGACGTAAAGCATTTGTAATCCTAGACAAATATCGTGATATGCTGTAAACTCTGGTTATTTTAATATGTTAAATTGGTTTGTGCTATTTTAATGTCTTGTTCTCTTTAATGTTGTTTATAGCACATAGTGACTACGCACCTTATTTCTATGATAATGGGCCCAACAGTAACAATGGTAACATGGCGTTGTTTAGTCTTTCAGAAGACACATTGAAAGGTGAGATGCTATTTCATTTAATATTTTGCTTGGTTGCTGTTCAGAATTAGATCACTAAACTTGCATGTTTATGCTAATGTTACCAACTAATTAAAAGACCACAAACATTTTGGACGGCATCTTTTGATGGGTTTTGGCCAACAGTAACAATAAAATGGTGACTGCTATTTATTATATACCGTGTTTTGAGCTCTGATGAAGTTGGTTTGTTGTGAGATACTATTGAGAATCAGAAGCTGTGCTATGCATTGTACTCTAGTCTCTTGTTAGTGGTGTCAAGGTCATAAGGTCTAGAAAACATGTAAAAACAGAAGCATCCAGTTTGGTTAAAAGCATCTGCATTGTGTGTACAATTTTGAGAGATCACAGATTGACATTTTACTGTTTTAACAGTTGTTGTTAATAAAAGACCTTCTCGCTAATCCGCTGCCGTTATTTACAGGAACGCAGATTTATGTTCTAAATGGAAGTGACCCTGAAGGTCAGCCAGTCAAATATGGGCTGACCTTTGAATCTGGATCCAAAGAATATTTTCATGTTCATCCTCAATCTGGAGCAGTAACATTGATAGAGGAGCTGGACAGAGAGGTACATTTAGCACGTGTTAGTCTAAAGCATTTTTATATTTGTTGAGTACCTGACAGCTGTTTATTATCACAGGCACAAGATGCAATTCATGTCTTTGTCAGTATCTCAGATGGCCTGAATAAAGCAAGTATTGTTGATTTGAAAGTCTCATCCAATGTTAGGCATGTGTCTTTGTAATCTTTCTAACACTCTGGTGGCATGTCAGGTTGTTGAAAAGGTTACAGTTTTTGTACTGGATGCCAATGATGAGAGACCACAGTTTCAAAATATGCCCTCCATCGTGGATGTGCCAGAGGTGAGGACTCAATTATGAGTTATAAGTTAATTGCTTTGTTTTTCTTATTATTAACATTTAATATGAAATTGAGGCTATGTTTGTAATATGTTAATTGATTTTGAAATGATTCGGTAGGCTTCTTTTAAACTGTATTAATATGTGTGCACAGAACACAACATCTGGGAGCAGCATCTACAAAGTGTTGGCAGTAGACCGAGACACAGGTTCAGGGGGATCGGTCACTTACTTTCTCCAGGTAACATCTGGCAAATTCTTGTCTTCGACTACATATTAAACGGAATTAAGGGCAAATAAAATAATGACACTTGCCTTTTGTTCATTAATGCTGCAGCTTTTATTTGAATCAACATGTTAACAGTACTACTGAGTCATAAAGAGAAAAAATCTATAAGACCATTTGAAACTGGACTTAAATAGATTTTTAGCATCAGTCCATCTTGCGCTGTTTGGAACAAGTTTAAAATAAGTGGAAGACAGCTGGGTTGTGCAAATGTTGCACTATATAAAATGTATTATTATTGTAAACAAAAGAGGTGGAAGTTAAACTGTGGTTCAGTGAAATGAGTTTTGACCTTCCCAATGATGACACAAAACGGCTTTTTATTCCTTTCACATATTCTTTTAATCTAGAGCACTGAACCAAAAACAAAGTTTTCTATTGACCACAACAGTGGTGTGCTGAGGATAAAACCTGGAGAAGGCCTTGATTATGAGAAATCTCGCACGCATTTTATCACTGTAGTGGCAAAGGTGAGAGACTCTGTTTTCTCAATGATAGCTTATCGTTCCCATTTCCAGCCCTTATCTGATTATATCGGATTACTTATGGAATTATCAGAATAATAGTGTGTATATTATACTATACATATTTAATGTAACAATATATTTATATTTTGTTTGAAACTTTCGGTTTCAGGATGGTGGTGGCAATAACAAGGGAAAACAAGTAATGATGACATCCTCTGCCACCTTGACAATAAATGTGATTGACATTCAAGACACTCCCCCCATGTTTGTTGGAACACCTTACTTTGGTTATGTCTACGAAGTCTCCTCACCTGTGAGTATTTTCATAGTGTACAGTATTTCGAAGAAGCTTCACACAAAAGGCAAAAAGCTTCTGTCATATGATAAAACATCATGGAAATTTACTGGCTTGCATAGTTTTCTAATATTCAAATGCCTTTCAACTACACTTTTACTTTTTGGGCAAATGCTGTAGTTTCTTGTTTCTTGGATCATCTCTCATTTTTCACCTAAAATGGAAATGCATCGACTAACTGACCAAATCTGAGACTGAGTTTTGTCCACAGGGCTCCGAGACATTTACAGTTTATGCCAAAGATGGAGACATAGCAAATCCAAATCCAGTCATTTATTCAATAGACTCTGGTATGTAGTGCTTTTCGGGTGTAAGTTTTTCATTACAAAAAAAACAAAAAACAAATATCAAACCCTCAAACGAAGCCGCATTTTATACCACCAATTTAACACATTCTTATTTATTCTATACAGGAGCAGATGAAGTTTTTGCCATTAATAAAACCAGTGGCTGTATTACTCTGAAAGTATACCCAACCCAACTGAAAAGGGAAACTTTTAATATAAAAGTCAAGGTAAAATTCATTTATCTTCTTTTTCCTGGAATAACATGTTTGCTGCTGCATCCCTGATCTCTGAATTGAAACAGGGCTACAGTCATATTTCGCCTATTTTATGAATGGACCAATCAATAAAATTGATCTCAGTCTATGGCATGTTTTTGTGTTAATGCCTTAAATTTAATAATCTGTCATTTCTTTGGTTCTCAGGCATCAGAAGTCAACCCAGAAGGAAAACTAATGGACTATGCTGTTACCACAGTGACCATTCGGGTAGTGGATCTGAACAACCATCCACCGACGTTCTACGGAGAGAATGGACCGCAGAACACGTTTGAACTAACAATGTACGAACATCCTCCACTGGGAGAGTTTCTGAGGGGCTTGAAAATCACAGTCAATGACTCAGATCAGGTACATTCCTGTTTGCTTTCATTTCTCACACTTTATAGATTTCTGAACATTTAAAAAAGTAAATATTTTTACCAGAACACAAGACAAAAATGTTTACGAAGAATGTAATTTTTAGCAGTGTTGCTGTGCTAATGCCAGTAGTGACCAGTCTCTTCTTGCTCATTTTGAATCTCAAAAGTCAAAGTGGTTTCCGGGACGGGGATTAGTTTAAACCAGGACTAGACCTTAGTTTAATTTTGAAATTTAAGTGATTTCAACAAACATTTCACACTAAAAACATTACTTGTGTGCATTTTAAGACTTATTTTAGGAATGTTCGTGCAAGTCAGAAAGTACTAATATTAATAATAATTCTACAGTTACTGGCAAATTTGCTGCAAAACTACAGCAAAGTTTTACACTGAAGATATCTGTTTATTTTATATTTGTTAGTCAGATTTTAATAATAGTAGATTTAGTATTATAGAATATTTGCGAATAGCATTAAAGATAAACATGGCATTTAGTCATTAGTTTAATGCATCACTTCAGTGTGCTTCAATGTTCAGTCATAATGAAACAGATTAATTTATTTTACATAAATGAAACGAATGTACCCGCACAAGCAGGTGGTCCATTTTGAGCTTGTGTCATATTATGCAATGATTTATCTGGTTATTCAGCATTCATTGAGAGATGTGCAGATTCATTACACAAATGAAGATCGCCTCGGGAACCACATTGCAACAACATACCAGCTAACGAAATATTTGATCATGCATTCAAAAAAAGTTTTGACATATCATTCTAAATGTACATTTGTGAAAGCTGTATACATTACATTTGTTAGTATTATTTGTGAGATTAAATTATGTTACAAAATGCGTTTATGGTGTATTTTTGTTGACAGGGAGCAAATGCTAAATTCCACCTCAGACTGGTTGGCCCAGGCCGCATGTTACGAGTGGTTCCTCAGACTGTCCTGAATGAAGCCCAGGTCACTGTCCTGGTAGAGGATTCTGCTGCAATAGACTTTGAGAAATCAGAATTTTTGACATTTAAGGTAATCTGCTGTAATTTTATAAGAAGAATCTACAGTGAGGCCAAAATGTAACGTATTTGTTTCTTTTTTCCAGCTCCTCGCTGTCGAGATTGACACACCTGAGAGATTCAGTGCTACAGCAGATATAATCATTCATCTTCTAGACACAAATGATAACGCTCCAAAGTTCACCTCCGATTTTTACATTGCCCGGATTCCAGAGAACTCACCTGGAGGCTCCAATGTTGTGTCTGTGACAGTGAGTACAGGACACTGTAGACATTATATAAAAAAGACAAGAAGATCAACATGTCTGTCATCCTCTCCAGAGTGTTCTGCAACAGTATAAATAAGGCTAAGCATTAATCATCTAAATATAATGTTTGAGGATCAGAATCCAAAATCATGCTCAGTATGTGCATGCTTCCTAAGAAGTAAGCTGCCAGATGGCTATCATTTTCATTCAGTTGTGTAACACTAAAAGCCCAGATTAGATTTTTTTGGGCATTAATAGATGCTAATGGCATCAGTACCATCACCTGATGTGGTCATATCATTAAACCATGACTTTCTCTGGTGACAGTAACACCGACTTCCTCAGTGTCGAATAAAATAAGTGAATATGTTTTTCTGTCATCTAAAAATATAAAACATAATATAAGGCTATGTTTCGAGGTTACAGTCTGCTAAATGATCTGGCAGATTTTGACTTTGGACGTAAGAACATGCTCCAAACATGAGTTAATCCTCACATCCCCAAAAAGTAATCTGTTCTGTTACGTAGACGTTGACCACGTTCACCGTAGATGAGCATGTTTGTGACGTTTGTTTATCCAAATCTTCTTATGCTCTCCACAGGCCACAGATCCTGATTCTGGTCTATGGGGAGTGGTCAGATACTCCATCTACGGTTCAGGTGCAGATCTGTGAGTAACACTGGTATCACACTCTTCATATCCGTCTTTGGATGTTAGTGTATTTTAGATCACTTGTAAGGTGCTGTGGGACCTGCTGGTGCAACACCAGCTGACCGCAATAAGCCATGTTAAAAACAATCGCTTATGCAACATCATTAGCACCGAAACGCAAACTGTTTAATGAATGGGAGAGGAGGAGGCAAGCGTCTGAGCTTAGCCCAACTCATCACACACTGGAGTGGTCCAGTCACATGCAGCTTACAAATACTAACGCTCCTAAGACATTACAGACTTTATAAACGGGTGGTGATCATAACCGTTCGGGCAAACTTCCAATGACTCTGCCGTGGTAAGAGTTAGCTTTCTGACTCTGGCTGCCTTAGGACAATTTCCCTGAGGACTGAATATACCCAAGAGGATTTCATTTTGTTTTCTTTTATTAAATTCCAAACCCAGTTCACAAATAGCTGGAAAATTCTTGCCATCTTGAAACACAGTTCGGTCTGTATTTAATGAACCATGTGTCCAGCTCTAAGCTTCTCAAGGCCATAAAGATAGAGTCATGATCTCTTTTGGTAACAAATTATTTATGTTTTATAGAGCATAAAACACACGTCTACGAACCAAATTAAATCTGTAAGTGGCGGCTCATCGACAGAATAAGCATTTTAAATCGTTGTGGTGTAAGCTCCCATTGGCTCTTTGAACTTGATGTCTTGCACATGTTATTTAAAACTCTGAGTGAGTGAGCGAGCAAGTGAGTGAGAACCCATGTAAAGGCAGTAATACCAGCATACATCCCTTGTTTCATTTAACTAGCACCAAAAATCTAAATTGTGTGAAATAATTTCATTGAAATGTTAAGTTCAATCATGTGATGTCTTTAGTAGAAATATCCAATATCCAATCAACTGTTTACTTTGACCAAATGACATCATCTCTTCTCTACAGAGCTAAATAATAGAATTTCTGGAACAATCTGCTTTTACAACACACGTAGTACATAGACCTCCATCTCGGTTAATCTGCTAATGGGATTTAGGGAGAAAATAGATTTGGTGTCATGCTCATGTAACTGCCCCACTTAAAGGTGCAGTCTGTATACTTACCACCATGAAATTGTATTTTAAAAATACTTATTCAAAAATAAGTTTTACACAAACCGAAAGAAACCGAAAATAACTATTTTCTATACGTTTATATGCAGGTTTCTCATTCAGGCTGATTCTGGAATCATCTACACCCAGCCCTGGGCCAGTCTGGACGCTGAAGTAAAATCCAAGTATAACTTTTATGTGAAGGCCGAAGACACAGAAGGAAAATACAGTCTCGCTGAAGTCTTTGTTACCATCCTGGACCTCAATGACCATCCACCAGCATTTAATGAAAACTCACTAGAGAAGACGATGATTATCGGCGCACCGGTGAAAATAGAGGTTAGCTTCTAATTGTAAAGTGAAAGTTCACCCAAAAATGAAAGTTCTGTCCTTATTTACTCACCCCCTTGTCATTTAAAACCTGCATGTCCTTCATTCTTCCGCAGAACACAAAAGAAGATATTTTTAAGGATGTTTTTAACCTGCACCCATTCACTTGCATTTGTTTTGTGTCCGTACAATAGAAGGGAATGGGGGCCAATGCTGTTCGATCACCAACTTTCGCCAATAAATCTTTTGTGTTCTGTGGAAAAAAGAAAGTCATACAGGTTTGAAATGACAAGAGGGTGTAAACGATGACATCATTTTCACTTTAATGCTGTTCACTGTTTCATTTTCTAAAGAAAATACCTGTAATTTCTGATGTACCTTTGTTTGACGATGTTTAGGCAGTTGATGAAGATGCAGAGGAGCCAAACAATGTAATTGAATACTCCATCATGAAAACCGACCCAGACAACATATTTGACATTGATGCAGATACAGGAGAAATAAAGTTAAAGCCGTACATCAAGTCTATGGACATTGTCCAAAACATCACTAACCAGAGAGACTGTACCTGGTCTTTGGTAGTTCAGGCCAAAGACAGAGGTTCTCCATCTTTTAGTACAACTACTATAGTAAAGATTGACATCACAGAAGCGGTGAGTGTTTTTTTTTTTCAAGAATATTCTCATTCAAAACAATGTTTAAAATCTGAAAGTTGCCAAAAGGCCATTCAAAGACGTTTTCACTCACGATAACTGTACATATAAGCCAAAACAGTAGCCAGTATTTGTTGCCAGTATTATCTCTTTAGTGAACTTTTTACTGCAGATTTTACTATCTTTTTTCTATATTTTCAATAAAAAATGTTTGAAGGTATAAGTTAAGTAGACCTTTATTTTACCTGTATTGTGAAACTTAGAGTTAAGTCAGTGTTATTGTGTCCTTTACAGATCAAATCACGAATGATATCATACTTCTTGAGTTTGAGAACTCGGCCCTGGACTGTTTTCAGCATTTGTATGAGCGTTGTTGTCCTCTCTGTTTGTTTGACCGTTTTCATTTCCACCATAATTTACTGGAATGCCGTGAAAAAGTCCCGGGTCCAGCCAAGGGGCAAGATCAGAAAGATTATTAAAAGGCCCTGACCATGAGACACTTTTACAAGACGGCAAATATATTTCTTTAATTGACACCAACACAAATGCTCAGCTTGGTTTTTCATTTCTTGTCCATCTTTCATTTTGTTTTGTCTGTAAAAGAGCACAGTTACAATAAAATCATTCACATATGTCTATTTTTCCGAATTGTCCGATTTTCTGTTCAGCCTTTATTAGTTCAGCATATAGATCATAAAGACGAGGCTACATGGTCTTATTAGTGGGTGCCTCATTTAACTCTTCTGATCTTGTCTGGCTCTTGTGTAGCACTTAAATTCTACCAAATTATCAGACTAAATCAACTTCTATCAATCAGTTCTCAGACGCCAAGATGCCATGCAGTCATGCCATTATATTGACTCTGAGCAGCCCTATCAGTGCTCTCCAACACAGATGTGTACAATCTAAACACCGTGTTGACTTCTGTTGGCATCTCTGGGAGATGAATTTACCTCCTCCACTTTACTGTTTGTTTCTGGGCAAAAGCCCTCAATATAAATCTTGAGTCCCGTGGACTTGATTACTTTTTGTGCTCTTTTACAGACTCAACTCAGGGGACCATTGGCGTCCTTTTTAATGAAAAGTAGAGAAAATCCCATGCAAATCCTAGGCTTGATTTGTGGTGTCATTGTAACCATGGTTTGTGTGACAGTCCTGATCTCAACCGTTATATACATAAGAAACATAAAGTCTAACCGGATCCTGCCCTCCCGACGCATCATACGGAAGAAACGTAAACCTCGGAGACAAGAGAACTTCCAGCAACCGTTTCGAGAGGAAAATCATGGAGATCATTTCAGAGAGAGGGGACCTGAGATTCCTACAGTAGAAAACATCAACTGTAACAACAACATGAGTGCCTGTAAACATCGATCCCCTCCGTCACCTCCTAACGCACCCATTCCCCCACCGTTGCCAGGTCACTACAGGAAAAAAGACAGGGATTGGATGGTACCTACAGTTTCTGCCTCCGTGGTGTCCAAGACAAAGAAAAGGTCTATTAGGGAAAAAGACAATCCTGTCAACACGGCACTGGTTTCTGAGCTCAAACTCAGACTGGAACAGAAAAAGATGGCTAACAGATACTGAGTATGCATGCTTAAGTATGTTTGCTTAAGTGATGACCACAAAGACAAGATCCCAGCAGGCATTGGACACGTCTGCCAACTCAGCAAGCTACTTACTGAATATTTTCTAATCTGTACATCAGTTCTGGCTGCAAGTCAACGCTAATGGATAATTGAAAGACGTGTTATGGGAAACTAACAGCCTGCTGTCACTGTGCACTGCCCTCTTCTGGATAAAAACAATCATTGGTTCACACCTACTGTAAGGTTTACTTAAATACAAGTGTAATATAATGCTTTGTCATAAAAAGGGAAACTAACAATGAAAATAAAATATGCCTCTTCATAATCCTGTACTCACTATGGTTTTTACGTATATGGATTCTGGATCTCATAGAATATTGTCTGTTCCTTTGAAGAACCATTACAATGCCAAATTGTTTAAAGAATTTGTTAGTTTATAGGATATTTTATTTGACAAAACCTTTTGACTGTTTAATCCAGTATTATACTTTGTGTAAACCGTGCTAAGCAGATGTCTAAACTTAATGTTTTAAAAAGCTTTACCGTCAAAAACATACTATTAGTACTTTCATGTCTTTCAATTGTTAATGCATTAAGGCACACGCCTTTCGATTATAAAAAGGTATTCAGATTATAAAAAGGTAAGAAAGAGATGGTTCTTTAAAGAACCTTTATCTGAACGGTTCTTTGTGGAACCAAAAATGGTTCTTCTATTACATCGCTGTGAAGAACCTTTATTTTACGGAGTGCAACTGTGCATGGTGTAATGTACCTCATCCCTTCATTTAATGCAGTGTTAAATGATTCTTGGATTGCTCTCAATTTATGTGTACTCTTTTGTAAATAAATAACTATTGTCTATTGTCTATATTGTAATATGTTGTTTCTCTCTCAGACGTGGCTAATGATCCAGTTGGTGACAAATTAATAATTTATAATTTGTACATAGTATCATAAAGTAATCATAGTGTCATAGACATCCACAATTATCTATCATAAACTGTCCAGCTGTAGCTGTGGTTTGTGCTTTCCTGTCCTGCCATGTGCTTGTTGTTTTTGGGCTTAGCATGGAGCATAGATTTGGTGCTCTCATTAAGTTTTTTAGGACAAGTTATGAGTTTGCTCTCTGTGGCTTTCCTAAATCTCTAATACGCACAACAGTTCATAAGAACACTGGTTAATATTAAGAACAGTATCAAAGAACAGTATCAAACAGTCTATTTTAAACACTGGGAGTGTTGATGGCTTTGTTCAAACACCCCTGCGCATGAGACAAAACTGCTGTGATGGCGAAAGTTCTGGTTACAGATAGTAAAAGCAGCACTGAGGGTAAGAGCACAAATGTTGTGGAATTATACCCCGTAGGAAGCAAGGAGGATTACTGTTTTTTTTAGAGAGGATTACAAACTTCCAACGCGCGCTGATGCACAAGGATAAAAGAGAAACGCAACATTCAAAACCAAGATGTGTACATGTTTATTTTGTACTGTGGTTTACTTTCAAAAGCTCTGGCTGAGGTCACGGAGCTCTGGACTTAACGCTTCCATCAGAAAATGTTATATGAGGATTTGGTTTGGAAGCTTTATTTATTGTTCGCTGACACCAGTATAACATGATACAAACAGATTGTGTGTTAAACAACTAAATATTCGGAATCATTTGTTTTGCTTTTGTCAAATAACGTTGAAAACTGGTAACAAAAAAGGTTGACTGTTATGTTGAAAAACACACCTTAAACTGAATCTCAAAATAAGCTAACTGAATTGCACTGGTAACCACATTTCACAATCAATATCTAGAAAAGCGCATTACAGAGGACACATACGCCTAAAGGGACAGCTGTGCAGAGATACAGTTAAATGTATTGTATCCAGTAAATTATCAATCTCGGTTACGTATTGGCAACTTGATTTGCGTCACAGAAGTGTGGGGGGTTGAGAAGCCAGTGGGCTTAGAGGGAATTAGAAGCGCATGACTGTATAGCTTTTACATCAAGTGAACAATAAAACGGTCTTTCAACATATTCCTCAACCATCTGCTTGTGTTGACCATTACAGAGACGGCTAAAACTCATCTACGCAGCTGTTATTACAATACAATGCGTAATTCAAATGAAAAACAGGTTGCAATACATGCAATTACTTTTTTCCCCATATACAGTAAAAGCAACTACAGAAATAATTTTATTTAAAGATAAATCTTCAGTAAATCATTTCATTTTCAATCATTCAATAACACATGTTTACAATATTACACCTAAAGGAATGCTTTTTTAATATCATACACTATGAAAAGTGCTAGGTTGTTTCAGCCTATGGTTGGGTCACATGTGTACTCATGAACCATGCGTTTATACAACCACCATGTGGCCACAGATTAATTATAATTAGTATATTACTCTACAGGGATCTCAAAGCTGGATGAACCTCACAATGTTATTAAAATGGAGTCCTCTCTGAGTCCTGGGTAGTATTCAGGCTATACAGTAGATATCACTTTGCATGTGACCTCAGTAAAGCTCAGCGGTCGCTCTGCGATCATTCTTTATTTTATGAATCTTTTCAGCTGACCTTCGTCTGGTCCTCTGATCCTTGCTGGATTCCTGACAAAGGCCCTCATCGCTGGCAGCTTGGAGACTGTCAAACGTACCCTGCCTCTCATCCGGCCTGTGAGGGTGCTCAGTTTGTCTCCTGTTTCTCCACATCTCCACCCCTTGAGCAAAACAGTTAAACCTGGCATCGGTGGTGCACGCGTACATTCCCGCCGGCACGGCGAGCACCATGGCAAGTACAATGACCACGATGTGAATGAGCCTCTCTCTCTGTTCCATCTCATTGAAATCACTGCCCGTAACGAACACGATGCACTGGTCGTTCCGAGGTGCCTGGTTTTTCAGTGTCACACAGATTTCATACTTGGTGGCTGGGAGGAGGTCTGTGACTGAATAGGTGTTAATGCCTGGCCCGATGTATGTCAGCTCCTTCCTGGGGGTGTCATAGCGGCCAAAATGGATGGTGAACCAGGTTTCCGCTGGATTCTCTATCACAGCACGCCATTCAATCGTGATGCCGTAGAATGTCTGTTTGGCGATACGGATGTCGATGTAAATGTTTTCCTCAGCTATGGCAGCAGAGTGGACTGGGGAATTAGGCAGCGAGCCATCGGGGGACTTCACGTGTAGTTGGATGTTGATGGAAGAATTGCCAAGGAAATTGTTGGCGATGCAGGTGTAGACCCCTCGATCAGCCAGGTGGAGAGAAGGGATGACCAGCTGGGACATAATAGTGTTCTCATTCACACGGCTCTGAATCTCTGTGGACATAACCCAAATTATAATATCTAAAGGAAAAGGATAACTGTATACTGTAACTGTTTTAGTGAAAATGTGCAAACATAAGCTTTCTGGTTGTATTTAATGTTTGGCTTCTGTTAATAAAAATCTTATTGAGATATTAACTGACTTTTGAGATAATCCGTACCGAATAAAACAACATATACAAATTGATCTCATGTATTAAAGAGTTGTTTATGTTGAGCTTTTCAAAATACATATAGCCTCTTTAAATAGCGAAAGATAAACATATGTTTATGTTTTCAAATGAATAAATCTTACCCCGAAATCCTCTTAGTATCTTAAGGACGTATATCCATCGAATAGCAGGTTCAGGTCTGGCCATCGCAAAGCATGTTAAAGTCACATTTCCGCCCAACGGCACCGTTCTGTTGGTCGTCTGGACTCTGACTACTGGTTGCACACATGCTTTTAACTCGACCTCATGAAAAAACTTCCCAGCCCTGAATTCCGGACCAGAACATGTTAAATACGAGTTCATTAGAATGAACGGCTGGCTCAACGATCTGATAAATTCAACGAAGCCTCCAAGGCGACAGTCGCAAAGCCACGGATTGTCCTGAAGCGCCAAAACAACGTTAGGCGCTGCGGTTTTGTCTTTTTTGCTTTCTGTGTACAGAGGCCAGTTCAAGAAGACGTCCTTAGAAATGACAGACAGTTGATTAGAGGATAGATCTAAATAGGTGAGACCTGGTAAAAACTTCAGCGCGTATTCAGGGAGGGCGTCAATGAGGTTGTGTTTCAGGTCCAGAATCTTCAGGTTGGGTGTTTCCTCAAACGCTGTCCATGGTACTGAACGCAGTTTGTTACCCTGCAACCTGAGCTCGGTCAGGTTGACCAAACCCTCCAAACTTTTGATGTTTATGATGGCGATTTGGTTAAAGTTCAGCCAAAGATTCTTTAATGACTTTACGCGGGAAAATGCCGACCTCGGCAGCTCACGTAGCTGTGACTTCTCAATGCGGATTTTGGTAAGGTCTTGCGGTAAATCCTCAGGGACTGACGGTAATGCTGTGTCCATACATGTGAGTGACCTAGAAAAAAGTGAATACGTACGTTTGAACGTTTGTTTGCTATATCTGATCTTTAGTGTATTTACTGTAAAACTATTCGACATCTACTGTATTATACACTCTTATATGGAGAGGGGCATGAAAAGTTCAGAATGTGTGTGGTTCCATAACATCCACAGAATCGTTCTGTTGTAGAAATGTCTTTCATAGTGGAAAATGATACAGATTTATAAAAACAACATAAAATAACTTAAAGAACTTTTGACTGAAAATCTTTTTTTGAGGAACTAAAATAGTTTCACAGCATCAGAAGCTGTTATTTAGTGTTTAGACTTCAACTTTCAAATATGTCAACGCTACGCTTTTCCACAGAACCGTCTTGACCTCATGATGACCACTGATGTTTATCTAATGTACTAAAGGAGCTGAAACTAACCTTCCATAACGATCAGTCACGCAGGAGCATCCCGGAAAACACTCAGAGTTGATGTGACTAAATAAAAGAAAGAAGTAAATAAAACGAAATAGATCTGAGACGCCCATAGCCTCCTGTAAAACTGACATAAGTACAGTGTCTTCACGCTACATGACTGCGGGAACTGTACAGTAAAGCTTATTAACAGTAATCCTTGACGTGAGAAACTGATTAGAATTTATGTGGGTTTGCAGCGCTGCTGTCAAAACAAGGGCACCAATTTGTTATATGCCAAAAAGAATAAAAAAAACAAGTTTAAAATATAAAAACCAAGTTTATTTTATAGGGAAGATGGGTGACTACAAAGAAACCTTATACTGTAATAAAAAGTTATAAGGTGGCACACGTTTCACTTGTGACAAAAATATATATAGACATTGAGGACCAGGTTTTACATATTCTCCATGTTCTTATTTTCTGAGTTACTCTAGATGCATTATTTTATCTGTGTAAAGAGATCATATTTGTAATATAAATAAAGGATTTGGAAATCAATCTATAATTCGTTTATAAAATTTAAGCAAACAATAACAGTGATGCTGTTACAGGATTTGTTCATATGCACAAATATACAGTCATTTTTATGAATATTTCCCTTTAAATCAGTTCCTTTTAGGAGTATCTGAAGGGCTTAAAGTTCATGCGTGCGTGTTTCTGGGATTGCTCAGCCACAACCCCACCACCAGCCAAATGGCTTAGTTTAGAAACCAAGTCCAATAGCACAGCAACAAATTGCAACATTAAGACTTCTAAGTTGTGCGCCTTGTTACTTCTGCAAAGTATCATAAAGTTGCATTACGCATGGCCAGTCATGTACTGCTGGTACAGATTATGTGCACTCAGGTACTGCGGCTGGGCCTGGATACTTTGGAGGCTGCGTGGTGGAACTGTGGCTGAGGGATATTGTCAGCAGAAGTATTCATTTGGCTGTCCCTCAATCTTAGCTGTGGATTCAGAGTCCAGACTGGACCTGGCCGACAGCAGTCTGTTGGACTCCTCTGCGTTGAGTCTGGTGAGGTATTCCCCTTCCAAACCTTTGGCCTTTGTGTTGGGTGAAAGCGTCTCAAACGTCACATACGAGTCCTGAATGTCTTTCGACTTTTTTCCCAGAAACTTTTGAATTTTCCTCTTAAGCGCCCCACAGCACACGATCACAGTAAGCGGCACGGCTATCACGCAGGCCACCGTGATTACTACTACATTAATGAGCTTTTGGGTTCCATTAGCGCTCGCCGCCGCATCTGTTGAGAAGATTACACACTGCTCCTTTTTAGGGATCAGCCCCTTGACGCACACACAGGCGATGTATTTGGTTTTTGGAACCAGTCCCTCAATGATGATCCTGTTGTTGCCAGGACTCACGTTGATTCTGCGCATATCCCTCTCTCCAAATACGGCATAGAGGACGCTGAATGCCGTGGTGTTCTTAGCCGTCGGGGCTCTCCAGTTAAGACATACGGTGTAGTCTGTATCTCCGATCACTTTTACAGAGCGGACGACCCTGTCAGGATCTTGCTGGAGAGAGGATGTGTTTGCAGCGAGATTGCTAAGATTAGTCTCCAGGTACCCATCGGGACTAGCTGTTTGTGTATTTGTTCGACTGTTGGCGGCATTGTCCCTCTCCATACCTGGATATGGGCCTGTGTAACTCCCAGTTGCGCCGAGTGGTGGTGCATTCTTGGGTGTTGGTGAAACATATGTGGCAAAAAGTTTGTCTTGATAGGCTGCCTTGACAATAGGGCTTGGCCTCTTGCTCTTTACTTTGGCTTTCGGAAACAATGTCAGATTCTCCGCCTTGGGTGAATCACTTATAATCAAAGAAATGACAGCCTCTGCACTTCCTGCATAATTTGTGGCTCTGCAGATGTATTTTCCAGTGTCACGGTAAGACACAGCAGGCACGCTAAGAATAGACCATACTATCCCCTCCTTTGAATTCTCCAGTTGAACTAAAATTTTGAAAGAGAACACAGAATTGAGTGTATTTGCTCAATAAGCCGAAACGCAGTGATTTGAATTATAATTCACTGCTGTGCCAGCTTTCTCATAATCATGGTAAATTAACACTTCTGGTTAATATCGCTTAACAACTCCACCACTCTACTAACTCACCCGTCCCATTCAGTGGCTTGCCATCTGCCCTCCTCCATGCCAGCTCTGGGATGGGGACCCCAATGGTTCCACAGCGCAGGAGGACATTGTTGCCCACCGCAGTCCTCACCCGGGCCACAGCCGTATGGACCCGTGGCCCCTGGCAGCGCCTGAGCTCGGCATCGCTAAACAGAACACCGGAGAGGCTCTCAGGATCAGCGCACCTGAGCCGTGTGTCAATGAAGGCCACTGACAGACTGGGAGATTTCTGGAACTGGACCAGGTCATATAATCGACAATCACACAACCAAGGGTTGTCATGGAGACCTGGGGCATAAAAAATTATCAAATCATTCTCTCATTAAAATTGTTTTGTAAATAGTTTTCAGATATCTACTATTTTTTGTAATTAGTGCTTTTATTTATTTAGAGTTATTTATTCATTTATAATACATTTAGAATACAAGAAAAACCCTCTTACTCACCAAGGATCATTTTAGAACTTTCAGGTCCCGGGATAGGTTTGACCATCAACCAAGTACTAAGAACCTCAGATGGCACCGTAAGCAGACTGTTGCTCGATAGATCCAGGTAGGTTACATTTTTCAGGTAGGAAGCTGCCTCTGGTGGAATCGAGGAGAGCTGGTTATTGTGTATATCAAGTAACCTAAGACCGGGCATGTCCATTAGAGCTTCCCACGGAAATGAAGTCAGTGAGTTTCCATCCAGTCTTAATTCCTCTAAACTGTACAAACCACGAAAACTGTCTGAGTTGAGAGAGGATAAAATGTTAAAAGACATCCAAAGGAATTCTAAATTAGATAGGTAACTAAAAGCCTCGCTCGGGATCCTCTTAATGGCAGTCTTTTCAATCCGAAGTTTTGAGGTGTCCTGTGGGAAAGTGGCGGGCACCAGGGAAATCTCTGGGTCGTTGCAAATCACGCTCCTGCAGAAATGTATTAACAAGAACAAGGCACGATAATCACAGATTTACAAGCATGCGCATTCAACACTTTAAAACCAACATCGTAATGAAATTTTGATTTAGGTTGTTTCAAAACAAATAAATACGGAAATGCTTATAATATGCATAAAGTATATCCAATAAATGTACACATAGCATAACATAAAAATGTCGAATTTGTAGCACACACACGCACCTGGCTCTTGACCCGTCACTCAGGTTGTGATAAAAACAGCTGCACTGAGAAGGACAGGAGCTCCAAACAAGAGGAAATCTACCTGAAGCCAGCAGCAGACCCAACAAGACAGTTAGAGACATTTCAGCACTAGTTTGGATAACACAATCCTGTACTTTTAAAATAAAGATCCATCTGGTTTAAATGATGGAAAAATCAACAGCACATCATGGTCCCTCTGCTGCACTGCCCCATAGTGATCTAACTGCTACCAGCACTGCAGATAAAAAGGATAGACAAGGATTAGTGAGAGGATGTGCGTTATTTTCATTTAGATGCCTGTGCATCTCGGAATCTGATAGGCTACACAGAGATGTAGAACTTAATTACAGGAGAAAAAACGTCCAAATTGGGCGTAATGTTTGATACCAATCCTCCAATCTCTCTCTCCCATCTTTACCAATCGTTTTTAATCCATCCTCTACTCTAATATAATTGATCTGGTTTTAATTTCATTGGATTGCTTTTTTTTGTTGCATCACTTATAGATGGTGTGAAAGCTGTTTCATTGTTTTCAGAATGACTACTGCATTGTTGAATTAAATTATTTTAAAAACAGACGATTTTTTTATGCTGGGCTTGTAAGCTTTGGCACAAAGTCTTCTGTTCTGAAAATGAAAAACAAAAGAAATGTAGTCTTCTTGAAGATTTCATGTGGAATTACAAAATGATATCTATGATTATTAATATTTGTAAATAATTGTAAATGATCATGTAGGTCAGTATATCTGTGTCACTCTGTGTAACTTATCTATTGGCTATTCAATAGTCTACTCAAATATAAATTATTTAATAAGGAAACAAAGCACAACGACATTCACATTCCAGTACCAGACTTATTATACATGTTGTTCATGTGAAAATGTGTTTCGTAATCTACAATAACCTTTAAAACAGAATATCAATCAATAAAAATAATATTCAATATTTTGTGAAGATATTGCAGTTAACCTTATGTATTTTAACAAATCTGAATGTAGATATTGTAGCTATTAAGGACTGTTACTGTAATAAACCAGCTGTACAATCAGCTGTACAGTCACTATAAGTGTAAAGAGTGACAGCTCAACAACACCTGTGCAGTGAACAGAAAGAAAATTGATTGGCTCAGACTGGGCTGCTTCCCATCCACCCAACACACCCGACACACAAAGACTTGTTGTGTAACTGAATGAGCGCTTTACTGTCGCCCTGCGTAAATACGTATTGCGGCAGGAGTTATGTTCATTAAGACATTCTTGCGCGGATTGAGGCGAAGAGAGAGAAGCTTTGCATAAATGCTTTTATGCCTTTCCACGTGAAATGCTCCTTTAAAAGAAGGCTTTGTTGAAATACACCGAGGTACATCGAGGGCGAGCGGACTGTGAATGCGCACTGCACAGTTAACTCCACATACAAAAATGGTTACGTCGAATCCATTACCGGAGGGATTTTCAGACTTCGATGTGTTCTCCCTTGGATCTTGCCTGCTCGTGGAAGGTAAGAGCCGTGGATTTCTGGATATGTATACAGTATAGCCTTGAAGGGATGCCCTTGCGCGCTGTGCATTCGCCCAGTTATTTATCAGTGGTTAAATAACTGCCAAGTTGTGGCGAAATAAGTAGCAATTGTTTTAAGCGGTGATTCAATTTTCCTTATGCAGACTGCCACTGCAATGCATTATGCATAATGCATACCTGTTGCGTAACTGGGGTTTGCGCGCTTGTTAATACGTTTTCTGTATTTTCGGAAGGTCTCCTCGGTTTCTTCCTGAATGCAGTGACCGTAGTTGCTTTTCTTAAAATAAGAGAAATACGGACTCCGGGTAATTTTCTTGTCTTCAGTCTGGCTTTGGCAGATATGGGGATTTCTATGAACGCCACCGTTGCAGCATTCTCCAGCTTTTTAAGGTGAGCCAGGACACGTTTCTTATGTTGATGTTTTTAACTGCACCGCTAGAGGCAGAATACACTATATGGGATGAATGTAATTAAGGATTAAGAGAGGCTTGTTAATGTACATTATCTTATCATTAGTATTAAAGTCAAAGACTCGTTTTAGATGAAATTATTATGTAATCATTGAGTTTACGTCTTGCTATATGCATAAGATACAAAAAGCGATTTAGGCCTACATTATTTTGTATTTTATAATACTCTTAGATACTGGCCTTACGGATCAGATGGATGCCAGACCCATGGCTTCCAAGGTTTTATGACCGCGCTTGCCAGCATCCACTTCATCGCAGCCATTGCTTGGGACAGATATCATCAGTATTGTACCAGTGAGTAACAGGACCAGAGAAAGATAGTACAGCGAACAAATGAGATGCCTCACACCACATGATCAAAACTTCATTGGATGTGAGAGCCTTTGTTGTGGGTCAGCCCACCCACATTGCTAAGACCACTTGCTAAATTTCCAGCACAATCTTTCTGTCAAAGGCCCATCACCCAAGACCATTGTTTTCAACAACCCCTCTGCGGATGTTTGCTATTAAAATGAGTGTACTAAAATTGAGCAACTCAGTTCTAGAAATCAGGTCAACATTTATCATTAGAAATAAAACAAAAATAGCATCCTCCCTTGTACCTTTTTTATTAGGGACAAAGTTGCAGTGGAGCAGTGTTATCAGCCTGGTCATTTTCGTCTGGTTGTTCACTGCCTTCTGGTCTGCCATGCCTCTGATTGGCTGGGGAGAATATGACTATGAGCCCCTGCGGACCTGCTGCACTCTGGACTACAGCAAGGGTGACAGGTAAGATCAGTTATCAGCATGTCATCATGACATGTACATGAATGATATCAAATGGTCTACAGCTGTAGATTGCAACATATACAGTACAGAATCGTTTTCTGGATCAGACATATTCTGACAAAGGATAATGTTACAGTGATATGATATTACTTTTTATTCTTGTTAGTCTCTACCATGAAATGAGATCCTTGAATGGCAATAATGCAGTTTTTTCTCTTATTTTGCTCAGGAACTATGTATCTTACCTGATCCCCATGTCCATCTTCAACATGGGCATTCAGGTATTTGTTGTGCTGTCTTCCTACCAGTACATTGATAAGAAGTTTAAGAAGACTGGCCAGGCCAAGGTAAAGTATCATGTGCATTTTATTAAAATTGGGCATGAGACTGACAGGTCCATTTAGAGACCCCAGTATACATTTCCCATCATAATACTATTATTCATGGTGACTGGGTAGAGCAGAAAAAGGTTTAGCCTGTGAGCACAATAGCGACTCTTCACTTGTAGGTGACCTCTCATCCAGGACAGAACTATTACGTAACACAAAAAAAATTATCACATTATTCATGTTGGACACTTTGCCTGCACTACACACAGAATGAAATGATCTGACTGAATGTGATTTAAAGCCGTAATTGTAAAACAGAATTAGTTTATTTAGTTATATAAGGAGACCTGTACTGCTGAATTGCATTCTAGTCTGCACTCCGCAGACAACAGTATGTAGGTCATGTTATTGTTTCTTTGTCTAGCCTTCATGTCCAATTTATCATCTACACTCCATACATTCTTTTGATGCAGTTTGAAGTTTATTTACTTTTTCTGCTTAACAATATTTAACAATACTTAATAATATATTAACAATTATAGCAGAAAGTACAATTAACATGATACAAATATAATATATAGAGATATAAAATAATCGTCCATTCACTCCATTGCACATAGAGCATAAAAAAGTAAAAAACATTCAAGTACAACTGCAGATGGGGACCCTAAGCATCCACGTTACATTCGTTGGACAGTCTAATACCAAAAGGACTGGTATAGAGCTTGCTCGGGGTAATGTCAAATTGCTTTGCTTCCTAAGAAGCCGACCATTTTTTTCACCTCTGGTTGGTGGAAAATCATCATGGAGGGAATGATAATTCTGGGCCATCGATTGTATAATGTATATATGTTTTATATTATTATATTTGTATGGAGTATTTGATGGTGGCTTGCTCTCTCCGCCCTTGTAAATAAGGCAGATGTATTGATGTGTTGGTGAATCGCTCAATAATTCATTGTGCTCTCCTATGAATTCTTTCCTGCAAAGCTGCTCGCTTTTTTGTGCAACCTACTAACAGCACATTTGCATAATACAGACAGGGTCTGATCAAGGAGCAGTACATACTGACTAGATCATCAGCAGAGGCTCCAAGTTTTTTAAAACTTCTGCCACATGATTTCCATTCACATTATTAAGTTTTATCTCAGTTCTATTACTTTTGGATCTCCCAAGCTCATTGTGCATGGAATCCCACCACTGCTTTTAACTTCAGATTTTGGATATTATTTGCATTATATTTATTTTTTGCTTGTTTGATCTTCCATTGGACAATGTTTCTTGCTTTCTTCCATTTTTTAGTCTTCGCGTGTTTTCCCATCTTACCTTTGCAGCTATAGACTAAAACATCTTATTCTCTCTTCAGTTCAACTGCAGCACTCCTTTGAAGACTATGTTGTTTTGCTGGGGACCCTATGGTGTCCTGGCCTTCTATGCTGCTCTGCAGAATGCTACCCTTGTCTCTCCTAAACTAAGAATGGTGAGAAAATTACCATTAATGTACAGCAAACGCACTAAACACTAGGGTAATATCTAAGCAATGATCACAAATATCCATGAATCAATCTTAATGTGTACTTTACTAGATTACACACAATAAAAACCCCTTCTATTTTTATAAACATACTATGTACTTAATGTGGAACTCATATTAAACTGATAAAAAACGGATAAAACTTTATGTCTAAATGTTACACTAAAACTTAAAATTTTAAACACGGTGCTTGAATCATGAGCATGTTGATATATTCTTACAGATTGCTCCCATTTTGGCCAAGACATCACCTACGTTCAATGTCTTTGTTTACGCTCTTGGAAATGAAAACTACAGAGGAGGAATCTGGCAGTTGCTCACTGGTCAAAAGATGGAAACTCCTGCTATTGAGAACAAGTCCAAATAAACTAACCACCTAATCATTCATTTAATGTCCTGTTATTGTAGTTTTTGACAGTTATGACATCTGTTTATTGTCTTCGCTTATGTCATTTTTGGTGTATATTTATGTGCCTCAAATATGCTGAGGGTTTGGTGTGTCATGTTTAATATGACAATTTCCAGGAGTGAAAATATCTAGGTTGAAATTTTGTCAAAGCACATACAGCAGGCTGCTCCTAATGAATATTTAACTGAACAGGGTCCAATTTTATAACCTGTTAGAAGAGAATTTGTGGCTATTTTTCAATACGAGTATACTGTCAAAATCATAACATCTGTTTTTGAAAGGTATAAGATTTCTGGAAAAACAGTATTATTGCTTTTATACACTAAATTGCATTTTTAAATGTGACAGCAGCCACTTAAATAAACATACAGCTTAAACTAAACTAAACTAAACTAAACCTAACTCTACCATCACCATGTTAATTTATTTTAGTCATAGTGTCCAGAATGTAAAGTTTCACAATACGGTTAGGAACTGAAGTGTATGTTAGGCGGAAATGATTTCCTATGAGAGGACTACATCAAGCTTTTGATACTGAATTAGGCAAGCAACATCATCTAATCTCAGTTACACTGAAGCTTTTTATGAAAACACATTCCCCAGTGCACGAGATTAGAAAAAAGGAAAAGATTACGCAGGAGACATGCTTTAATTGGAAATGTTCTCATGGCGGCGTTCTTGTTTTCCTCATGCACATTCTCTCTCCATTTCAACATTAAATCATGCTGATACTTAAAAGAAATTACTTTTTGTTTAGATTGTTTATGCAGTTTATGCAGATTGTTTATTACTTTTTGTTTAGATTGTTTATAAATAGGCTACTAGACAAATGAACATACACTCCAAAGCTAAATATAACATCTGGCAACTCTATGTAGAAAAGTATTTAAATTAAATCTATAAAAACAATCACTATTAATACAATTGCAAACATAACATCACACTAACACAAACAATAAATTACCATTCTTGCTTCTCTGTGCTGAAGTTATGACAAATCTATGTTTGTGATGTTTAGTGTGACGTATATCCCCGACTGCAAACACCGTAATACTGTATAAACACTGTGGCATTTCAGAAATGCTTGACCGTTAACAATCCATAAAAATTGTACCCAAACTATTGTATTTTGTGTCACAGAAGTGTAAAAGAGATCTAATGTTTGAGTGCAGTTCTGTACCATGACGATTACTGTTCCGTTAAATTTTCTCGAGTGCACTTTATCTTGTGAATGAAGTGCTACGTCTCCTGTTCAGTGGAGGAATTGTCAATAAAAGTCAATTTTTAACACCCAAGAGGCAAGACAGTTAAATAAACATTGCTGGACACGTCTCTGTTTTGATGTTAGAATATCACACCCTTCAAGATCTCAGCATCTCTCCAGTTCTGGCTTGTTCTCTATTTATAACATTCCACATATTGTTTAGACAGTGCGAGTATCTGGGCCTCTGCCCTGCAGTCCAGAGTAATCAGTCACAGGCTTACAATCAGCTTTTGGTTCAAAAGCTGGGTGAGGGGTTACACTGGCTGCCTGAAGCCACATATTTTTCATTTGATTGAACATCTTCTGTTCACATGTAAAGCAGATTATGCAATCATTACGCAAATGTGCATGGAAGCAAAGCAGCCTGTCACATTACCAGGATTGTTAGTTTACACAAGCAAGTGTTTTTACAAACAGAAAACATCAGTTAATTAAAAAGTGATGAAACGGTGGTCCATTTAATTCCAAACAAGAAACCTGAGAAAGGAATTTGTTGCATTATCTCTGTTTATGAACATTAAATGACAGTTTGAATAATTACCAGTGGATACAACAGTCAAAAAGGACATGTTTGGTGTTTTTGCAGAGAAATTGTATTTTAGGAGATTATGGATAAAGAGTAATCTGGATTACTGATGTGTGCGTCACTGCTTTTTTAAATGCTGTGTGCAGAACATGAAAGCCATTTAAAATTTACTGTGGAAAAATGATTAAATTGATTTAATGACAAAATTAAATTTATAGGCTATACATCGAGCAGTTTAGTTTGAAAATGAAAAGTTGCCTAAATACAAAACAATTGGATGTTCCTATTGACTTTACCAGCATTTAAAGGATCCACACATTTTGACCTAGTCCTCATCAACAATGTCAATTTTCACAATCAGTTTGTGGCCTGGGGGTTAGAGCGTTGGGCTTGTGATCAGAAGGTTGCAGGTTCACACTCAATGCCAGCAGGTCATGACTGAAGTGCCCTTGAGCAAGACACCTTACCCCTGATTGCTCTGCAGTAATGTGCCACTGTAAAAATCTAGTTGTAAATCGCAAGCGTCTGCCGAATAAATGTAAAAACTAAATTTGAATTATACCTCACTAACAATGGCAAGAAATGTAAAATAAAATCTATAATGGAAATAGCACACTTTGTGGTTAACAATATGCTTAAGATAAAAAATGGATTCCATTATCACATGTCACGTAGACCTTAGCAACAACACTTTTAAATGTGACTATTTGTATTTTTCTTACTGAGAAAGTCTATGATGTGTAATAATTTCTTAGCTTGAGTTAATTTTTACAAATTTTACAAGCTTGCCGGCAGTCTGAGCAAACCTACATTAATGAAATTGTATTTCCACAACAAGGTAAATTTAATCCTTTGTTTATAACTCAGTCAGCCACGTGGATTAAAAAAATTTAATCATTTTTTTCTTCATATTCTATTTCACATGATCATGTAATGTGGTTGATCTACAGCTTGTTGTGGTGATTAAGAGAGACAAGTAGTGACCTTACTGACAGTAACATAAACGATGTATATATGAACACAAATTAATTTCAAAATAAAGATCTTTGAACCATCTCTCGTTTTATTATTGGAATAAAACAAATGAAATACTGAAAGATGATTAAAAAATATAAAATGTGTTGTGCTGATTTCAAATGACTCTGTGATGGCTACGGCCACACAGGGTAACATCACCTCAATTCTGAATATTTGATTACAGTTTTATTAGTTTGTTTGTTGCACTGAGTATTTAGTCATCTAAAACTGATATTTAAATAACAGACCCAAGACAGTTTCTTTGATTTGGTTTATTTTGCTTTACCCTTATATTGATTTACAGGGAGTGCATTAATCATATGTTTCTTTGAGTTACCTGGATCGTTGGGGGCGGTCACTTCCTGGTTGGGCGAAAGGAGTGGCAAAGGGCTGAGGAGACCTATATCCGGAAGCCAGCTCATTAGGCCATACCATATCCCACCGCTGCCACCAATTGTAAGGGACCAGAACAGTGAGGCAAGGGAACACAGGAAGTTGTCCTTTAAAACAAAGGGTATTTTATTGCCCAAGATGTTGAGGAATTACAAAAAGGACCCGCATCCATAGCTAGGCCCTGAAACCAGCAACACAACAGTGATGGCAAATAGGATTATGTACATTGCCTTGTAACCCAAGACCAACTGAACCAAAAAACTGCCCCCCCTTTCACAAAGACACAGAAGGGCGGTTATATAACGGCTAAGCAAAACCAACTAACATAGAAGGGGTAAACAATTAACATCCAACACCCAGGATTGATGACCTGCTTGAACGGCTGGGAAAGGCAAAATTCCTGACTACATTAGATCTTAGCAAAGGGTACTGGCAGGTACCCCTGACCGAGCGATCGAGAGAGCTGACTGCTTTCCGGACTCCATGGGGCCTATTCCACTTCACAGTGCTTCCATTTGGTCTTCATGGAGCGCCAGCAAATTTCCAGAGGCTGATGGATCAGGTACTTCGTGATTCCTCTACATTTGCGGCAGCCTATCTTGATGATATAGTTCTGTACAGCGACAGCTGGGAGCAACATCTGGAACATCTGCGTACCGTCTTGGGCTGTCTTCACGCGGCTGGGCTGACCGTAAATCCCTTGAAGTGTGCCTTTGCTGCATCTGAGACAGAGTATCTGGGCCACATCATTGGGAATGGCATGATACGGCCACAGGTTAGTAAGATCCAAGCCGTTGAGTCATGCCCTTTACCCCAAACAAGGAAGCAACTCAGATCTTTTTTGGGCATGGCAGGCTTCTATCGTCGTTTCATCCCGCAGTTCTCTACCAGGGCGGCTCTGCTCTCAGACTTGACTGGATCCCGGAGTCCCAATCAGATCCGGTGGACCGAGGAGGCTGTGGCAGCTTTCCATGATATCCGGCAATCAATGAGTACGCAACCAGTACTGTATGGTCCAAACTTTAACGACCATTTCTTTGTGCAGACTGACGCTTCCGACAGGGGTCTGGGTGCTGTGCTTCTTCAGGGGCCACCTGAGGACCGCCATCCTGTTGCTTACATCAGCAGAAAACTGTTCCCCAGGGAGGTCCGTTATTCGACCGTGGAAAAAGAGGGACTGGCTATCAAGTGGGCATTGGACTCCTTTCGCTACTACCTCCTGGGTAGAGAGTTCACACTGGAGACTGACCATAAGGCACTACAGTGGATGGAGAGAATGAAGGACACCAATGGAAGGATCACCCGGTGGTACTTGGCCCTGCAACCATTTCGCTTTAGTATTCAATACATCCCAGGCAAAGAGAACCAGACAGCTGACTACCTCTCTCGCTGGACTAGCGAGAGTCCTGAAGGGGGGGAGTGTGTGATGGCTACGGCCACACAGGGTAACATCACCTCAATTCTGAATATTTGATTACAGTTTTATTAGTTTGTTTGTTGCACTGAGTATTTAGTCATCTAAAACTGATATTTAAATAACAGACCCAAGACAGTTTCTTTGATTTGGTTTATTTTGCTTTACCCTTATATTGATTTACAGGGAGTGCATTAATCATATGTTTCTTTGAGTTACCTGGATCGTTGGGGGCGGTCACTTCCTGGTTGGGCGAAAGGAGTGGCAAAGGGCTGAGGAGACCTATATCCGGAAGCCAGCTCATTAGGCCATACCATGTCTCACCATGTGCCAGGGGGGATTTTGCCTTTAGTTAATTTTTGTGGGCGTTAAATGTTAATTGTTTACCCCTTCTATGTTAGTTGGTTTTGCTTAGCCGTTATATAACCGCCCTTCTGTGTCTTTGTGAAAGGGGGGGCAGTTTTTTGGTTCAGTTGGTCTTGGGTTACAAGGCAATGTACATAATCCTATTTGCCATCACTGTTGTGTTGCTGGTTTCAGGGCCTAGCTATGGATGCGGGTCCTTTTTGTAATTCCTCAACATCTTGGGCAATAAAATACCCTTTGTTTTAAAGGACAACTTCCTGTGTTCCCTTGCCTCACTGTTCTGGTCCCTTACAGACTCACATTACAGTTTACAGTACTAATGACAAATGCAAACTGGTGCGAAAAAGTGAGATATAGGAGAACTATGTAAGGCCCGTTTCATTTGTTCAGTTTTAACATGGGAGTTTGTGTCTTTTACCACAGAGGACTACATGATTATCTTGATTCTATTTAATTTCAAATTGAAATGAAGTCAAAACCAGAACAGCAAAAAACTTTGATCCTATGGGAACCAATCCAGTAAGGAGGATGGATTAGGGATATGACGTGCAGTATCTGCTTCATGTCATGCCAATGCAAGGAATTAAAACCACATTATTTCCAGTGAATGAATAGACTGCAAAGACTGCATGGAAAGTAGAGGATTATCAGTGAGAGCAAAAACTGAAAACAAAAATCCCCAATGGGAATACAGCAGATTTGAGCGCATGCAGCATTATGTACAGTAGCACATGTCAAGTGTCTATACAGGACATCAACTCTTTATTCATATTCTGAATATATATGTATTATGGGTATTCCCATAATTTTTAATAAAAACCACAAAACATTTAGCAGAAAACATAGATCATTATGAAATATATTTATTGCATGGTGCACTCACTTGCTAGAATATAGTAATTTTAACAATAAATAAACAAGCTACAACAAGTTAACAGTAAATAATTAATTATTTGGAAAACTAGATTTTGAAAGATTTATTTTAATTGACATTTAGTTCGGTACCCTACACATACTGTAAAAAAAATTTAATTTAGTTTTAGCGAGTGTTTAAATTATGGCATGAATACCTTACTGGGGACATCTTGTGGCAGAACTCAGTATAGCATGACTTATTTACGTTTACATTTATGCTTTTGTCAGATGCTTTTATCCAAAGCGACCTGCATTGCATTGTCCTATACATTTGTTTCTAAGTATGTGCAATCCCCTGGGATTTGAACACACGACCTTGGCATTGCTAGTGCCATGCTCTATCCACTGAGCTACAGGATAGCTGTATTTACCTTAAATTGAAATACAATCATTTTTAAGTTTATTTGGCCCATGATGCAAACATGCATGTTAACATGTGAGCTGAGAAAATCAGAAAAAAGTCATTTTGATGGGACATACTTTTTTGTTCTTTGTTATTTATTACCCTGCCTTGCCTAACACAAAGAGGGCGGTTGGGGTTAAACAATATTCTGGTGTCACTATTAGAGCATTATTTTTCTATAAATTACCGGAAGCAATAACTTCCGTTCGTGTTTGAAGATTATTTATGCACTAAAAGCTTTCTGTGTTTTCTGCGTTGAAAAGCAATTCCAGATTCTTCCAATGTTAACTACTTTGCAGTAAAGCGATACAACCACTAGATGTCACTAACACCCAATTATTGTTCTTCAAGCAAGAAACTTTACGACCAAGCTCGCCCAGCAGATGGCATTAGGTTACTTCGCAACACCCAAAATCACAGCTACCGCTCGACATTGACGTGAAACCTTACTTCCCCGTCAGTCATCAGTAAGAAAAAGGTGACTTTAAAAATGGCATTGCTTACACTTGTAACTCTTACCTTGAAAGCTCCGAGACAAATCTGGACAGTTGACAGCTGGTTAGTCTTCGTTTTAAAACATGAGGAGCTGTCCAGCCAGCTGTGGTCCTGAAATACGATACATTAGAATTGAGATGAATTCGTAAAAGAATATAATAATAAAAAGACAAAGATAATAAGAATAATAACATCATAAACATTTACATCATATAAAAAAATAAACTATTACATTAATCTAGTAAATGAAATACTGTTTAAAATGTTAAAAATGTTATGCACACGCACTTTGGTCTCTTTGGTTAATGCGTAATAACATCCCAATCATGAAACAACCTTTGATGAATCAGATTAAAACCAATTTAACTTTGATTTAATTACACAGCAATTATTCCACTTTAGCGTAATTAATTACTTCACAAGTCTACCAACCCTTTGGGTAGGGGGTAGATTACACAGTTAGCTACTATCTTTGTAAAAATTAGTTACATTTTTCTTTTCTGTCTTTTGTTCCTCCTCTCCCCCTGAAGAAAGGAAAAATTGTCAGTGTATGGAGACCAAAAGAAAAAACTGTCCCGAAAAAGCACAATGCTACACAAAAATCAATGACGTCTCAGTAAAGTGTAAACTCTCTGAGGTCCCTGAATGTGTTTGATGTCATCTCTTGGTGAGAATCTAAAATAACACCGCCAGGCATCTTCCTCATAGTCAGCGTGCCTGTCAAGTTCTGTGACATAAGGTTTGTGGTCCTAAACAGTTACTGAACTCGCTCAATATTTTGAAGTTATAAACCAAAGCACTGGCGTTACTGGGTAGGGACTTGACGTATTAGATTAGCATAGAAGACCCAGCTGGCTGGGGAACCACTTGAGGGGGTAGCAAACAGAGCGTCACATCCTTGGGGGAAAAAAGAGGAGCGTTTTCAATGGAATCAACATGTAAGCGCATCTACATTCGGTGGCATCAACAAGAAGACAGCAGAAGAGACATGAAGACATCGCGCTACAGGTGAATTAATGTATTCAGGTTCATTCCGCGAGTCGTGCAATGACAGCGTAAAGAAGGGAAAACAAGAGCGTGAATTTTGACCCGAGCACGAGTTTTGGCGTCTTCACCCGAATGACGGGTCATGATACGATGAAACAACACTGGCTGACAGCACTCACTAGAGAGGAAATGCACGCGCAACGGAGGACAGCAGCGGCACGCGAAGGCAAAGCAGGAAAAGTTCGCCCGCGCGTTGAAGCCTGACTATTCAAGAAGTGTTGGACAACTCACTTCCTTCGCAAGAATCGCAAGAGTACAGAAGAGAGTTGCTATATTTTGGTTAAATCGAGAAAAGTGTGAATCATGGCAACGGAGGGATCCAGCGGCTTGGCGCAAACCGCCGCCGTTAAACTGTCAGAGATGGGCGAAAGAACTAAACAGTTAGGCACTGCGATCCAGGACCCCGAACGGCAAAGGAGGATTATTTTAGTTATTGTGTGTGTGGCACTTTTACTAGACAATATGCTTTACATGGTCATCGTCCCAATTGTGCCAGATTACTTAGCCCGTTTAGAGAGCGAATCTGAACACGCTCATTTATCGCGCAACTCATCAAACGGCACGCACTATCACGCGCAAAAAGAGAATTTCGATGTGCAGATCGGCGTGCTTTTTGCGTCCAAAGCCATTTTGCAGCTCCTTGTCAATCCTTTCACGGGAACATTCATAGACCGCGTCGGCTATGACATTCCACTTTTAATTGGACTTAGTATCATGTTCGTCTCCACCTGCATTTTTGCTTTCGCCGAAAACTATGCGACTCTGTTCGTAGCGCGCAGTCTGCAGGGTCTCGGTTCAGCGTTTGCGGACACTTCTGGGATTGCCATGATCGCAGACAAGTTCACGGAGGAGTCAGAGAGAAGTCGAGCGCTGGGTATTGCCCTCGCTTTCATATCATTTGGAAGCCTGGCGGCGCCCCCGTTTGGAGGGGTACTATACGAGTTCGTGGGCAAACGCGTCCCGTTCATTGTGCTTGCTTGTGTCTGTTTGGCAGATGGCATATTGTGCTTGACTGTCCTCAAGCCCTTTTCCAATAGGACTAGAGAGAATATGCCAGTTGGCCCACCAATTTACAAACTAATGATAGATCCCTATATAGCTGTTGTGGCAGGAGCTTTGACCACGTGTAACATCCCACTTGCTTTTCTGGAGCCCACCATCGCTAACTGGATGGAGGAGACCATGGATTCATCCCAGTGGGAGATCGGGCTCACCTGGCTACCGGCCTTTTTTCCTCACATATTAGGTGTCTACATCACTGTCAAACTGGCAGCACAATATCCACATTTGCAGTGGTTTTACGGGGCACTGGGCATGGTTATCATTGGTGCCAGCTCCTGTATTGTGCCGGCATGCAAAAACTTCGAGCAACTCATTATTCCCTTATGTGGCATTTGTTTCGGCATTGCACTGGTAGACACGGCTTTATTGCCTACTCTTGCTTTCCTCGTAGACGTCCGTCATGTGTCTGTATATGGTAGTGTATACGCTATCGCAGACATCTCCTACTGTGTTGCCTACGCGATGGGCCCGATCGTGGCCGGAAAAATAGTACACGACCTAGGTTTCGTGCAACTTAATCTAGGCATGGGTCTGGTGAACGTCCTTTACGCACCAGCCCTGCTCCTGCTGCGCAACGTGTGCTTAATGAAACCGTCTCATTCCGAGAGAAACATGTTACTGGAGGAGGGAGCCACAGGTCTCTACGACACCATCAAAATGGAAGAACGCCTAAGTAAGAAGCACGGCTATAGTTCATCTGGCAAATGTGTGCCTATCGACGAGAATGGGACATTTGCTGGAAAATCAAGGTCCTTCTCCGAAGAAGAGACATCCGAACCAGAATGCATATAGTCATCCGTCCTAGTTCTATTACAGTCATCTTCAAAACCTCTACTAAATATAAATGTTTTTCATTACTTCATGAATTCCTTTACATGTATCTTATTGTCCCGATGAGATCCACTGGTAAACAGCATACAATCTGAAATTATTGATTTACATAAAATATACGCGCAATGAAATAGAATTTCCCAATACAAATATAAAAAAGAACAATTTAAATGTACTGTATGTTTTCCCGCTGTACTGGGTTGTATTCAGGGACATAAATGGTGCAAACACATTAAATATGAAGACGCGTGTCTCGAATGGGCCTTCGTTGAAGTTATTCCGCCAATTTTGTGCTGTAACAATTAATATGCAACATGTCACCCGACACCTTCATAGAAAAAATGATGGAACTGGTGTGAATCCTGCCTTTCAGTGTCTACTTCAAGTATTAAATGTTTAGGGTGTAAGTATGGAATGCATTTCTGTATATTATGGAACATAATGTGTACATATGTGCGTATAGAATGTACATAATTAAAAAACCTATATGTGAAAAAAACGGTGAAACGTCTTGTTTTGCGGAGTGTCCAAAGTCATTTCATATAACATGCATCTTTTAATTAAGCTTTTAACAAATAATATTTGCATATCGTAAATTAATTTGCTTTATTTCATTTTGAATAACTTAGAATTTAAATCCATGTCGTTTTACAAATTAAATACTGACATTCAGAAAACTGAAATAAAAAAGATACAAACAACACTTGAACCATAAAACGTCATGGTCTTTTGTCGTTTTAGTGAATTAGAAACAAATCATAATAAAATAAGAAATTAGCCTACAAGACAGCATTTAAATATAAGGGCGAGAGAGCCTAAATATGTTTCCTGTTTCGGGATAGCAATAAACGAGAAGTTTATACAAATAGGCTTAAAACATTTAGTTTCATTTCTTTCTTAAAACATTTAGTCTACATTTCTTTCCACCCTCAAAAAGATTCTGAAACGATTCGTGTCCACAACGGTGTTTGCAAGTCCTTTTGAGAACAGAGGAAAACTAAATCTATTCATTGAAAAATTACACCGCGGTTGTATTTGCCATATTTAGTATTAATTAAATTATCGAGCGCTATTGTGTTCAATACACGATATTATTTTCCTTTGACATCAGTAAGAGTGTTTATAAATATTGCTCAAGGACTCAACTAAAGCAACATAAGTATGAGGTGGGCGGCAAGGTGGACTGCAGACCATACATCGAGCGAATTGAGTTTAGTGGGAGGAGTCTAAAACAAGGTGCCACTCCTTCAGCATCATTCAACATCTTTCCCAAGGAACATCTTAAGGAGCTTCTTGTTTTCAATGAATGGAATTCAAGAATGCTGTCTGAAACAGGACAAAGTTAACATTACCGGTTTACAGCACTTCCCGATGTGAAAAACATACGGATTATAAAATTGAATAAACTGCTTTAGGGCTCGACGGGAGTATGACATTTTGGTGAGTATTTTTTAAGTCAATGCATTTTAGAATTTTAGCAACATAAATTAATCATGTTATTTTATCACAATGTCTCTATATTTTATTTGATTTTAAATAGCAGGCCAACGCTGACATGCTGCACGCAACAGAGATAAACAGCGAAACTACAAGATGTCTTTGGTTTAAGTAAATAATAATTTAATGTGACGCACATAACTTATCGCTAAATAACACTGGTCGGAAAGAATCGGTATGTTTAAAACTTTGAGTGATTGCAATGCAAAGCTTTCCCTAACACCTGTCTATTCCAGAGGGAACATTAGGAACGTTGGAATTTCGTGTCGCTTGACAGAACTCTGTAGTTTCTGAGGATGCCGGTTTTGCAACGGGAACCATCAAAAACCGCAGGAGATCCCAGTGTAAGTATTGTTACTTTACGACTGAAAAAAGATTTTGTAATGTTAATGTAGTGTAACAATCCTAAAGTTCAAACCTTATTTTAAGACCAGCCATGGCTTAATAATGCATGTTTGTCTACAATGTTTTGCCTACATTTAAAACATGAATGATAATTTATATTTATATGCGTTTCTGTAACTCGGCTGGTCGGCATTACACTAACAAAGGCCATAGGTTCGATACCCAGAGAACGCATATACTTATAAAATGCATAGCTTGAATGGACTATTGTAAGTCACTTGACATAAAAGTGCCTGCCAAATTCTTAAATGATATTTGATCAAATTCGCATGGTCTTACTTTGGCATTTGAAGCATGAAGAATATACCAGGACTCCATCAATATTTTCTGTAAGGCTAATTAGACAAGAGACTCATTTGCAAAAGTTTACAGCCAAGCAAGCAGATGGTATCAAAATAGATGCTGTCCCTGACATGATCAAATATATTTAAATAAATTACCCCAAAGCTCTCCATTATATGGGTTTAGGGCCTGCCAAAGCTCCCGGTTGCCCCGCTGCAGCAAACACTGGACATGTATTTGAAGTGTATGAGTCACCTCATACCAGAGGAGCAGTTAAGAAAAACCCAAACTATTGTGAAGAAATTTGGAGCACCTGGCGGGGTGGGGGAAATGCTTCAGATGAAACTATTGGAAAGAAGGGATCTTAAATCCAATTGGGTAAGAATTCTGCAAAAATTAACTAAATGTAACTTCGAATGCGCAGACATTGAATTTGTTTTTGAATTATATTTGCGAATAACCTTATCTATCATCTGCTGATTTTATAATGTGTATGTTTTCCATCTTTTAATGATTTTAAAGGTATTTGACTACTGGCTTGAAGATATGTATTTGAATAACAGGTTAGCACTACCTGTCAACTCCAGTCCTGTAATGGTCTTTCCCAAGCAGAAATTTAGGTGCCAAAGTGATGTCCTCAGGTACTGGGACTCATAGGGACATTACCCCACTTTAACTTCCCTTTTCAAATTTTCAACTTATAAAACGTATTTAAATACATTTTTAGTGTACATCTATACATTTTAAACTAAATGTTATAATCTAACAGGACGATCATTCTAAACAACCGTTAAAAACATTTTTGTTCAACAGATATGCCGCAAATCTCATCTCTGGTGTATTAGAGTATAAATCTCTAATTGACACGTAGGTTACTTCACCTTGTTTTCAATAGCAGAAACACCGGATCTTTACACTACAATAATTTCTCTAATTCTGAAAAACAAAATGCTATTCATTGCAGACATGGACTCCCTGTGGAAGAGGGTCGTGGGCAGCAGGCTGGGACGCCCCTTTGTATGGATCAATACTACAAGGTCTTCAACTCTTACCGTCTGCCTGGGCCAAAGACTGACACTCTAGTGGCTCAGAAGAGTACTGTAATGCCCGAGCCAGAACATATCATTGTGGCTTGTAAGAATCAGGTAGGCATATTAGTGAATCTAATTATGTGTGATCTGAAAGTGCTTTCCAACAAGTCCTTAATAGACAGGGCCTATGACAGATGCTCAATGTAGATGCTTGTAAGAGATCGCTGGGAATCAATTAGTGTTTTGCCTCAGTTCACTCTAATTATGTTAAAGTTTGTCTCAAAAAATGATCCGCAAACCTCAGTCTAGGCCACTTAGAGGATGTTTAGTTTGAGGTGGGCTTGGAAGTCTATAGCAGCATCCATGTTGGAAATAAGTCAGCATAAAGTCACAAATTATACAACTACATCTTTATTCTGTATTTGCAGTTATTTGTTCTTGACGTGGTGATAAACTTCCGCCGGTTGAATGAAAAAGACCTTTACACTCAGCTGGTGCGAATCAGAGAGATGGCAGACTGCGAGAAGGAATGTCTGTCTCCCATTGGTCTGCTCACATCAGACGGCCGAACGCAGTGGGCCGAGGCTCGCAGCATACTGATCAAAGGTCAGACATCACTTAACCTCAACAAAACAAGATATATCTGTTATCGGACCTGCAATTTGACATTAAACATTTCAGGTTGCCTACGAGAAACTAAACAGATTGACTTTATCTGGATTCGTTTATCTCCTAACAAATTCCCCTGATAAAACAGGAAAATCTATACAGGTTAATGGAATGCACACATATGTAATGTAACGCTTTACAATCGGGTTCAGATTCTACCAACAGGGACTCTCTAGACATGATTGAGCGCTGTCTGTGTTTGGTGTGTTTGGATGAGTCGTCTGGCATTGAACTGACTGACACCAACCGTGCTTCGCTGATGCTCCACGGAGGAGGAAAGGATAAGAACGGGGGAAACCGCTGGTACGACAAACCCATGCAGGTACTGGGAACCCGATGGGATCTTTAAAGTCCCATGAAATCAAAATTTACATTTTTGGCTTTAAGTCTCTCACCAAGATCAATGATTTTCATGACATCATTTTGCACCTCAGCTTCTCGTCAGATTTTTTCAGACCAATCAAAAGCTCTCCAGAATTTATTGGCTATTTTAAAAGGCCAGGAAGTTCCAACCAATATGTCCCGCCCTCATTTCCTGTTTCAAAGGAAACTACATCAACGCATCAAACAAAACTGCAGATTTCAAGGCACTTTGGTCTTTTAATAAAAGTGACAGCAAGCAAAAAGACTCATTCTAATTTTCAACTACTTGTAATGATTTCAGTTTGTAATAGGTGCAGATGGATGCTGTGGGGTTATCTGCGAACACTCCCCATTCGAAGGAATAGTGCTTGTGCAATGTACAGAATATCTACTGAGATACATGTAAGTTAAAGAATCTCCCTCTATAGAAATATATTTCAAAGCAAATCTCGACTCTACCGAGAATGCACTTTTGGTTTAACAGATTCAATGAATACGTTCACTTCTGAAAGAATCTTAAAAAGGCCGTCTCACTAGAACTGGGCATGTGAGGCTGAAATGACAAACTCTAATTAGATGACTTGAGATCAGAACATTGTCAAGTGAATAAACACTGTGATGGTTAACATGATTGTGACTCAGGAGAGGCAGTGTTTCTAAGCTGGTGAGGGCAGCCAGCATGAGCGAGTTTCCAGCCCCTAGACGACTGCGCTGGAAATGCTCGCCAGAAATCCAAACCTTCCTCGCGGCCTCGACAGGCAGATTGCAAAAGTAAGCCAGCAGGATAGATATTACACAATTTCCAAATCTAACGTATGTAATTCTTAATATAACCCTTGCTGTTAGTTAATTATTTTATCTATGCATCAAATCCATTTCATGGATATTAAATAAAAAATCAACAAAATATTTTATTTGTTTTTAAATGATTCATTTATTTATGTATACAAGTCATATTTTACTGCCAAATTCCACAGACTTGTTCAAAATTTGGACATGAAGGTCAACAAATTCACCGGCTATGGCAAAGAGTTCATAAAGCGACAGAAGATGAGCCCTGATGCTTACATTCAAGTCGCCCTGCAGTTAACATTCTACAGGTCAGTTATCACTAAGATAAGTTCTCTTTCTAGACACTAGATCTTGCCGCCACGTGTCGTCACGTGGATCATGGAGCGCTCAATTGTTCCAAAAATATCGGTGCTGTCAACCTATTTGGATGGATTTTAGTGGGACAGACAACAGCAACTATATTTGCATAAATTTTGCCAAATATATTAGCACATCATGTACACTGAAAATTACGTTGACTACATTTATAGAAGCATTTTGTCTGGGGAGTAATATGAATATAAGATCTATGAATATATGATATACCTGCCAATTCTCAAAATGTATGCCATTATTTCACTTACTGAAAAGCAAATGCTTGGGAGACATTGAAATGAACTGGCTTCAGTGCAGGGTTTGGAACTATTGGTCACTCCATGACACGAGTTACTTCCGTATTCCATCCTTTCAACTGACGTTTATTCAAATGTCGCAACTCTTTTGTAACGGCTCTGATATAGACTGTCTTAAAGGGATAGTTCACGCAAGAATGAAAATTCTGTCATCATTCACACACCCCCAAGTTGTCCTAAGCTTGTATGAATTTCATTGTTTGGATATCATTGTTTGAACACAAAGAAAGATACTTGGAAAAATGTAAGCAACTGAGATTTCTGGGGCAGCATTGACTATTATACAAAGAATTATTGTATAATTTTTATTTAACAGTATTTAGAAAAACAAACAAAAATTATTTTACATAAAATTTTAATTGTAGTCAATTGTGCAACTGAAATCTCAGTTGCTAACATTCTTCCAAATATCTTTGTGTTCAATCAAACAATGAAATGTATACAGGTTTGGAGCAATTTGAGGTTGAGTAATTCATGACAGAATTTTCATTTTGGGGTGTACAATCCCTTTAAGATTATTATAGAGACCTTATTCCTGACATCTGTCTTTCAGATGTCATAGACGTCTAGTGCCCACCTATGAGAGTGCATCAATACGTCGCTTTCAAGAGGGACGAGTCGACAACATCCGCTCTGCCACACCCGAGGCCTTAGCATTTGTTAAAGCTATGACTGACAGCTCCAACATCACTGTACGTAATATGGCATATGGCCTGGAGAAAAATCTCACAATTTAATTTAACTGACCAGCAAGATGCCCATTGCTGTGTGGATTGTTAAAAGGAGGAACATAAGTGATTCCACCCCCTGTCTGCCTTTATTTATGTAGGATGCTGAGAAAATGGAAAAGTTTCTGACTGCTGTTACGGTCCAGACCAATAATACAATATTGGTAAGTGAGTGCTAAATGTGAACCACATATGACATTTTTGTGTCTGCTCTTACAATTTACCTCTTTATCAATCTGTGTAAACAGGCAGTCAAAGGTATGGCAATAGACAATCACTTGCTGGGGCTAAGAGAGATTTCCAAGGAGCTGAAAGTGGAGATGCCAGAGTTGTTTACTGATCCGACATATCTCACCAGCATCCACTTCACCCTTTCCACAAGCCAGGTTCACATGTATACTTATACAGAAAAACAGATATGTTAACTTCATTTAAATAACTTCACATCTAATTTGTACCACTAGACTTACCAAACAGTCTCCTCAAATTGTTGTCTTTGCATAGGTCCCAACCACTGAGGAGATGTTCTGCTGCTATGGTCCAGTTGTCCCTAATGGCTATGGAGCCTGCTACAATCCTCAGGCGGACCACATCATATTTTGTGTGTCAAGCTTCCGTGACAGTGCAGAGACCAGCTCAGATTTGTTTGTGAAGACTCTTGAGGGGTGCCTGAAAGAAATGCAAGATCTATGCAGAAAATGCAACATTCAAGCAGACTCTGCAGAAAGGATGGGAGGAACTCCCAAGAAGACCGCAAAGAAATCGCAGCAAGAAACAGGAACCTGATTGGCTCATTCTACATCGCTTGAACCATATCGATGCTGGAACCATTTTGACAGTTACTGCACAGTGTAAAATGGTTATAATGGGATTTTACTGCCACTGTGTAGAACAATATAGTGCAATTGGAGGAAAACAAACATAGACGCCTCAGAAACAATGGTTTAAATGGCAACAGTAACATTGATAAAGTACTGTTTATACTAAAATATAAATCAGATTGTATATTATAGCTGATACGTCCAAAGACCACAGTAGTCAAATAGAGCAGAACAATATATCGATTAGTTAAAACTTTTATTCATATTGCACATTTGATGCATAGTGGTAATTTAATGTACTTTATGTATTAAAAGATACATACAAAACAAACGAAAATAGGCCATAATTTAAAGACTTAAGATTATAAAAGTAATACAATTAAGAATAGAAAAGGAAATTATTTTAAAATAATATAAATAAATTATATGAAATATTACATTTCAATCAGGGGTGGGGTGATGTACTCAGGGTTTTCTTCAGTTATAATTATAAGAATAAGCTGCAACAGAACTGAAGCAGAAGCTGCTGTTTAACTGTGTTCTTGTGAGTCTCAAAATTATTTCTCAGAGTTTACTTTAATATAATAATGTATCTATTTAGAAATAATATTGAAAAACATGTTTTTTGAGCCTGTGGTATACCAACAATACCATAAAATACTTACATTTATATTGTAACGTATTATAGTTTTAAAGTATGCTGTGATGTGTGTTCTATCAATTTAATTCTCAAACTGTCAAAAAACAGGGGGGTGAGGACTTGAAAATAAGCTAGTGTAAGAAATGGGCCTTAATATTTAAAGAATATTGCCCATAGTGAATCAGTATTGCATGAACATTGTATGTAGTTCCATTTTGTGGAATTGTCCTTCTAATGCAATAATGCCAACACGGAATTTGATTTGCAATGCAATAGTAGTAGCTGGACAAGATAAATCATTTCATTTAAGATTAGGTTACAAAACTGTAAAAAAGATACAATCAGCATTGTGATAATATGAATATTGTGAATGTGAATGTACTGCAGACACTGTAAGAAAATCCAGTTAAAAACAGAAAAGGTACTAGCAGAAAATTACCAGTACATATTCCAATGCAAAAATGTAGTTTAATGCAGTGCAAAATATAGGTAAAATAACTGCAACAAATGAATATCAATACAGTATATTGTGCCCTATTTTTAGAGTGCAGTGTATGTAAACATTGATCTGTTCAAATTTAAATGTGCTTAAATTAAAGAAACTATACCTGATGCATACATGTAAAAAAGAACACTATTTTTAAATGCATTTAATTTCTAGATTCTGTAGGTTGACAGTTGTGGTAGTAGATAAGAAAATATAAAAAGTATATTATCTTTCAACATATAAGCCATTGTATCTGAGCACTTTACAACTAGTTTATTCAAACATATATTGTATTCAAAAAATGTTAAAGCAGTCAATCGTGTTACAAACACTAGACTGTACCGTGAAAATTACATAAATATGTAGAGAAATTATAGCCTTAGTGCAAGTATTAGAAATGGAATATGTCCTTTGTGCACAATGTTCTCAATAGAAAAATACATTCTGTCAAACTGGTGGAGGAGTGTTTAAAACTGTGACATTCTTTGATATATTTATTTTTTTCAAAAAATAAATGTCTATTTATTATTATTGTGGTTTTGTAATAATGTCATAAAACTACTTAATAAAAAGGATTACGTGTACTGAATATTTCATATATTTTACTCTTATAGCTGTGGCCTATAGGTGTACAGCGGTACAGCAGGTCTCCCATTGTTTATAAATTTATTTTGCATTAATCATTTTATTTACTTTTCATGCACGTGTGATAATGCAAAAGTGGGTTTGCTAGACAACTTTGTGTTGATACAAAACTTTCAACAGTTAAGTTTCTTTTAATTGGGAAAACAATCAATGATTGTTGCATGACACATAAAGATAATACACAAAACACTTCTAAATAAAGACGGACATCCAAATACTATTAAATAAAACGTATGGTTCCTTATAGGCATTGATGAACCACAATGTAATGTAACTTGAGTATGTCCCTCCTACTTTGTGTGCACTTGATATTACAGACTCTCGGTTACTATGGAGAGAGGTAGACACACAGACGCAATTAAACAGCATTGTACCGATTTATCAATGACCTTTTTGTGTATTTCTTGTTAATAGTTTATGAAAAAAATGCCCCAGAAGAACTCACTGGTAATAGTACAATACGGTCCATATGAGTCGTGTGGCATCGTCGAGCACAGAACATGTCGCCTGGACGGTTTACAAGGTATTCACCATATTACTAACCAACGTCAACTTAAGATGTACTAGACATCAAAAGTTTACCTACCCGTTTGTTTGTTTTTTATAGTAGGTCTAACAAAACAAAGACTGTATTTGTGGTCGCTATATGGTCATTTTTTATAATAGTTAAAGACAAAGTAAATGTGTCGTCATATTTCCTGCAGCTGCCCTGAAAGCAGACGGTCACCAGTGTGTCCTTGAGAAAATACATGACAGGATTACAGTGAAGCTTATTGTCAATGGAGAGTGTGTCCATACGTGCAACATTACTGACCTGCAGTTTGGTAAGAGTTTGCGTCAACATTTGGAAACCTCTGGATTAAAGGATGATATGATAGTTATATAGTGTCTAACTATGTTCATAGGGGGTGATGGACAACTTGATCCGCTGTGCCATCAAGCCATTGACGCAGTGAGGGACGCGTTCCGATGCCTTTCAAACACCTAGATTTGTTTATTTGAGCATGTGCACTGAGTCAATAGCAAAATTTCTGTGAGGGTGGGGTTCAGTGGATTTTGAGACGAATGTAAGCGGTAAATGATAAAAACCAAACAGTTTGTAGCGGTTTATTGCCTGGTTACAAGACATACAGTACATCACAGTTAATCGCCTTAAATGATGGTGTATCTTCTCTCTTACAAGAATTGTCTAATAAAGTGCTAAGCCAAAATCTGAAATATTGTATCAAATTATATATAATATTAAAAACGTAAGCTCACTACTGCATGTGTCATCATCACACGTAGGTACAGCCTATAGATCTAGTTTACTGTACAATATAAGTAAAATCCTGTTCACAGCTTGAGTGTAGCAATAAAGTTTTAGCTGTTAACTACAAACTGATCATTACACTTTGGCCATGCGAAAGTATAACCAAATTTAAGTGTTACATTTCTTATTATGGGTTCTGTGACTTATTTTTCATTTTTATGTATAGCCTTTTAAAAAGTGATGCTGTAAAAAACATCAACATTAAAGATGTTCCGAATCCGAAGTCTTAAATGCTACAAGAACCATAAAGTCTTAAAAGGAAACATATTTTATAAAAGCTTGTGAGAATATTGACCCTGCCACAGAGAATATTGTTATTTGTCTACATGCCATCTGTTTGATGTCTCAGGATGATGCCAAGCGTGATGTTACGGAAGACAAATAAGAAAAACAATAAAGAGCAAGAATTACTTGACACAAATAATGCATTTCTAAGGAGAACCATTTAGACTGATCAGCACACAAATCGTCTGCCCTGAGCTAAGAGTTATGCTTTTGCACATAGAAACCCTATGAATACGTACCTTACCTTATCTAACATTGTGCGTTGATAGCATGACCTGTATCATGTTCACTTCAAACTAAAATTGTAACATCTCCCATTATAGATTAAAAGCTTCTGCCCTTGAATGCCTCCAGGTTAAAGGCAGTGTCGATGAACCTCTTCAGTTCAGCTAGATGAGTAAACTTGTTTCCGGTGGCGGGGGCAGCAGCAGGGTCACGGCCAACATACCTAGGAGTGAGTTTGATGCAAATTATGTGTACATGTTTCTTTTGATTTCACCAATCCAATAGCAGGAAAACTGAATCATAACACTGACCATATTGGTTTCTTGTTAGACAGCACCGTGAGGAAGCGTGGCCTTACATAGTCATAGTAGCCCATATTCTTGTGCTCCTCTTGACACCATGCGAGTTCAGCATTGCTGTACCGCTCAACTTCAGCTTTGATGAGGTCAAAAGGAAATGGTGATATCTAGGAGATAAAAAAGTTAGATTTTCTAAAACCTGTAAACATCGTCACATTTACAATTAGGAAATTCATGTTTCATGGTTCTTCTATTATATTTAAAGACAGCAGCAACCTGTTCCAGTCGGATAACTGCAACATCCTCCTCTAAGTTTAACTGTTTTCTCTCCTTAGTCAGCTCATAGTAGACTTTTCCAGTGCAGAAGATGATACGTTTGACCTTTCCTGGGTTTCTGGATGCAGGACCGTCATCTGGAATTATTCTTTGGAACTTTGTACCTGCAATACAGAAATTTTATAGGTCTAATTTTTTGGAGAATGAAAAAGCTGGGAAAAGTCTTGAATGTGTTTTATCAAACTTTGTTGTACCTGTGGTCATCTCATCGAAACTAGAGCGGGCTTCAGGGAGCCTCAATAAGGACTTTGGTGTGAAAATGATCAGCTGAATATGATTAGAAAAATGCTGTTAGTCAAGTACTGTTGAACTTGGAAAACATTAAAAATTAAGTCTAAGGGAATATAAAAATATAATAAAGACAGCTGTGAAACCAAGCGAAACAATAAATTAAGAGCACTTTCATACAAAACAAACAAAATCATCCCCAGACGCTCACAGTTTAATTCGCTCAGGAAGACATTTTCTCATGCTCCACAAACCTCTGTATTTATCTCCAACAGGGAATCACTTTAGACAATTATGGAGGCGCAGAATCAAGAGCGTGTAGGAAGATACTTCAAACATTTACATCACACATCAATATAAGTTTCTCCGATTTTAACCGGAGCATCAGTGACATGAAATTGCCCATAGATCAAAATCTATAAATAGGTAGAAGTTAGAAATCAATGTGACAAACAAATATAGACCACTTCAAAAGATATGCATGAAGCTGGTCCAGAACTTCGTGTTTCAGTATTTTTGTATATTTTAACAAAATACTTAAAGATATTAACCTAATATTTTGAAGATTTTACTATTAAAGGAGGGGTTAAATAAGCCGGTTCTGCCAATCTTATGCTAATCTTGAGTACCTGTAGAGTAGTATTGCGTCCTTTATATCTCTGAAAAGTGTTTAGTTTTCTTACATAAACAGAAGACAGATACAGCTGTGAGATTATTTCCGAAGAAAGCTGACCTCCCGGGGGCGTTCCAATGGGGGGAGCTAATGACGAGTATGCGCAGCCTCTGTGTGACGTCTGCCAGCTGTTGCATAGATGTAAATACTGTACCAAAAAGTTTTGTTGTTGTCATAACGTTAACTATGGCTTACAGTTTGATCGTTGAGCCTTACATATATGATCCAGTATCGGACCCCGAGTCAGTAGTAGAACAAGAACCACAGCAGCAATGACTTCTGATGGAAGTGTATGGTACACATTGGTATTCCTTGTTAGTTTTGACGCTATTTTAAAATCGTATAAGTCACCATTCATAATGTTATAATTGTCTTCTATTTGCCCGTTTTTAAAAGGTGTAAACAATGCCATGGTATGACAATGCCATTGCCATTACATCACAATGCCATGGCATGTATCGCTTGTGAAATCTCACATAAAAGATAACAACACAATTCAAATCCTGTGCCGTAACATTATACATTGGTAAGACTTTTAAAAATAAATCATTTCATATACATTATAATATAGAAAGACACACACCAGTTTCTATTTTAAAACTGTGAAATGGCTAACTGCTATTGTGACACTGGTCCACATGATCTTGTTGTTTACATTACATGCACTCCAAAACGGTCACTTTTATCATTGGCACCGCTCTGTCATTTAGTTGCAAGCGAATTGAAAATCCAGTGTAAAACTGGTACTTGTTTGAGAAACAATCGTCTTCGAAATGACGTTTGCTGTCCGGGAAATACAAACTTTATCTACTGCTGTCGTGACACCGGGTCCTTTGGAAACCTGAACAAGGCTTTTTTCCCCTTACATCCAATAAACACACCTCTTAGGTGCCATTATTAGCTCTATTAGCAAAAACAACTACACTATACCCGCGGTGCTCACCATGGCTTCTCCAGGAAGGAAACACGCTGTTGGGCGTGCTCTTCCGCTCGCTCTCTGGGTCATTCATCGGTGTGCTCTTCCAGAAGAATGGTCAATAAAACCATAGGATCCTTGTTTCGAAACAGGGATCCAGACATAAAAACTTTCTAAACAGGTTGTTGTGCTGGCGGACAGAATCGAGCACAGAAATACTACGTCATGCTTCCAACTCGTTTTTTAACAAGTTGACCATGTTATGCTTGTCGGCCCAGCACGTTTTAAAGTAGCCTATAAAGAAGTCACAATGGATGTAATAGCATGTTAGGCCTCCTTTAATGCTAGATAATTAAAAAAAACTATAAAAAAAAAGTTAAATCCAAAAGTGCTTCTGGACCACTGTTTAAATCTTCCGAAGTGGTCTATAATAAATAATAAGGACAAGAACAATGTTTACATAATAGATCTAAACAGATATTCTGCATATATATCACAAAATTACACTTACCGGCTTTCTAAAAGGTAGTAAGATTTGCCTTCTCAGCACATGGAAGTAGTTGGCAGGTGTTGAGCAATTGACCACAAACCAATTACAGTCATAGAGCTGTTGGACCTCAAAGTCTCCAGTGAATTCCTTAAATGAAGTTAACCTAGCTCATTAAAATGATCTATTAATATTCTCTCAAAAATGTGCCAAATTAAAAAATAAGCAAAAATGTGTTTAATACAACAGTCATTAGCAACTCTAAATAAATCCACATAATTATGTGCTGTAATAGTTATAACAAATTACAACTACTATATTGAAAAACGTACATCATATTATACTAGAATACAAGATAATCATACATTTAAAAAAAAACATAGTAATTGCTTCAAAGGGACAGTTCACATTTCACAAATGAAAACCCTCGAGTGGTTCCAAATCTGTAAAATGTCTTTGTTCTGATGAACACAGAGAAAGATATTTGGAAGAATGCTTGTACTTCTTGGCCACCATGGACTACCACAGTAGGAACAAAAGTTTGATATATCTTTTGTGTTACACAGAGCAAAGAAATGCATTTTGAAGAATGTAGGAAAGCAAACAGTTCTGTGGCACTTTTGACTACCATTTTGCCTACTATGGTAAGAGTAAACGAAGACAGATCTTTTGTGAATTGTCCCTTTAAGTCATGCTGGTTTAGTCAGTTTGTATAATGACTGCATGTTATATACCCTGATCAGAATACCCTAATCATTATCATTCTAGTCTGCTGAATGTGTTTTATACCTCGCCAGAATGACCTACTACTACTGGACTAAAAGGCAGTATAAACAAGGACTATATTAAGCATCAGACAAATTGGCAATCAGAAGGTTGAAGTTAAGTGCGTATATTTCAAACTCCCCGTGGCCATCAAGGCATAGCAGAAAAGGCCACTCACCGGATAGCAATCAGGGTCATCCTTGCTCATCTGCAGGAAGCGTTCGGGCCGCGCTGAAGAGTGCTCCGGACCCTGCTCATTAGAGCAAAAACACCAGCGCTAATGAGAGCACGTCTATCAAAGAATTATAACCTCATGTATTGGCTCAGACAAAACTTGAGTCATCATTATTGATCGCAGTACTGCACAGCAATCTTGTGCTTAAGGAGTAAGGGAGGTTTGAAATAACAACATGATAACTTACACAGCAGGATTAGTTGCAATTGACTATAACAGACTTTAAAAAAACAACTCTTTACTGATACGGCTTAATAGGGCAAAGGCAGTAACAGTTGAGCGATAAAATGCTACACTATATTTATACTGCTGTCTCATGGAAAGGGTTACACAATTAGTTCATTTCCATAATTCGATAAAATATACTGCTAATGTATACTCAATGTAAATTTCTATTACAAGACGTTCATATTGATATTCTAAAACCTAATAATTCAACAACTTATTTACCATTCCCTCCATCCCGTGGGGCAACAGTAACACAATACCATTGTGTCGGACCCACTTGGCCTGGCCTGAAGAGATGAACTGGTCTATGATACACTGGGCTGTGTTATTAAAGTCACCGAACTGAGCCTCCCAGCACACCAGGGCATTAGGATTAGCCATAGCAAAACCAAGCTCAAAACCTAATGCACATCAGAAAATATGCAAACAATAACACTGCATGGAAATAATTATGCATGTGGATCTTGTAAAGGGGATAAATGAATGTTTATGGGTATATTGAGACGTTTATATCATGCAAGCGATATCAGAAGCGGGGAATAATTGGGATATTTCACATTTCTGTGCACTGATTGATAAACATGCAAATTGAGCACAGGTGGTTCTTACCCAAAACCCCATACTCAGACAGGGAGCTGTTGCACACTGTGTAGAGAGCCTGGTTATCCCACAGATGGTTCATTGGAACACAGAAGCGTTTATCAACTTCTTGATCGTGCAAGACGTGGTGACGGTGACTGCAATGATAAAGCCACAGACCGCACAAAGCAGACATCAGGGGAAAATGTGTAACAAGTGTATTCATTAGCATTTCATTCAATAACAAGATTACAGCTTTATCGCTCAATTTCTCTTTCATGGCTTTTATTTCGAAGAGAGGACTTTTTTTCGGAACCCTACAAAAATAAACATAGGGCATTTTGTGAATTCAGGAAGCAGAATTACAGTCAGCTTAAAGAAATAGTTGAATCTAAAATGAAAAATGTAGTTAATATTTACTCATCTGAACAGTTCAGACGGAACAAAATTCTGTCATCCTTTACTCACCCTCTTGTCATTTCAAACCTGTATGACTTTTTCTTTTGAAGAACACAAAAGAAGATATTTTGAAGAAAGTCGGTAACAGAACAGCGGTTACACCCATTCACTTCTATTATGTAGACACAAAACCAATGCAAGTGAATGGATGCCACAATTGTCTGGTTACCAACATTCTTCAAAATATTTTTCTTTTGTGTTCTGCAGATGAAAGAAAGTCACACAGGTTTAAGATAACAAGAGGGACAGAATGTTCATTTTTGGGTTGAACTAAGGACAACACATTTTGTTACCACATTGAAATCCTCACAAATAGCAAAATGAAAATGCCACAAGTCTGGAATAAAATCAGGGTGGGTTAATGAATTTGGGGTAATCTGTTTCTTTTATTTATTTTGTTTTATTTATTATCTACTTCATTATTTATGTTTGACAATTGTCTTTAATTTATTTATAATTCTGTATTATCAAACCTAAGAACAGTTTATTATTTTCTATCATTGTAAGAGATCATGAGCAGCAGCTGAAATGAAGTTCTGGGATTTCAGACAGGAGATGTAATACGATTTGCTGGGTTACTCTGATGCGATGTGCAAACCAGCCATCTAACCCACCACGATTGTCTGAAATTTAAAGTCCCTTAAAAATCACAGTAATGATGTCCTCTGGCTGTTGCCAATTCCAATGTGTACATATATACTGAATATTACATAACAATTAAGAAGGTACTTTAGAACTGACAAATATGAGCTCCGCTGCTTCTGTGGATAATGTTGTGAAATGAATTTAGCCATAAGGAAAGTGCTTGGGCTAATCAGGGTCTGTCTGTTATGCTCATTTAATCACAATTGTAAATCAAAAGTGGCTCTTTGTCTTGTCCCTGGTAGGCAGCTCTGGAAACACAGAGAATCTTGGGAGTAAATAGTTTCTTCGGTGCATCAGCTGTGTGTCAGTTTCATCAATCATGGGACCAGAGCACAGTACTTAGTGCATTCCCAAACACAGCCGACTGAATCAATTACTCATAGCCATTAACTCCCTAAGTAACAAGCAGAACCAGCAGACTGAGGAACAGCAATATGTTCACTCCTCCAGCCTTTCGTGTGAGATAGAAAAATAGACAGCGCAGCATACATCCACTGGCAGACAACCCACTTCAATAAATAGGCTCATAACCCACAGACACTACTTTGTTGACGTCTTTTTGCTCATTTTAGCTTCAATATGCTCTATCAAAGCCTCGCTGTATTATAAACAATGCATTTAACGCTCCAGTGTAACCCATTGAGGAAAAATCCAGAGACGGAATGGTAAATCGAACGAGTAAATAATGCCATGTGTGCTGTGATAAATTCTGCCACGGCAGGAGAATGCTGATGTCTCAGTACTGACAAAACAAAACAGTCTGCCAAAACTCCTTTACACAAGACAAAAGTGAACAGACGCTGGATTCTGTGTCCGTACAGTGGAGTGCCATCCAATGGGTTTCCTTCGGAAGCAATACCATGACGGCACCATGCGGTCAAATTTCCCCCTTCTCAAACTGACGTCATTTGTCAATGAGAGGAAAGTTTACGGTTTGAACAGAGCCACGAGGAAGAACTATAAACCTGGCTATTTTCAACAATTGAACAGTTAAACTAAAGTGGAATAAGATTAAGTCTTACCTAAATGTTCCTCTTTCTACATCTTGTCCACTGAGTCTCACATGAATACCATCCTTTAGCAAAGAGCCAAAGGCCATGTACTCGGCCAGAGCCCAGTCCACCGAGCCCTTGGCAACCATATCAGCACGGCCACGAAGGATCCGTGACAAGCCTGAAAGGAGGAAAATCCTTAACAGTCATTAGGAAAATGAAACGAGGAAAACAATAAACTGTAGAGAGAAAAGCTACAGTGCAAAGTAAAGCCACAATCAGTTCTTAAACACAATTTCCCATTGAAGTAAAGCACCGCTCCATTTCAGGGAAGTGCTTGTGCCGGTGGATCGGTTTGATGCTCGGAGGCAGTTGTGCTTAAAAGCAGGCAATAAAGAGTTTAGCTGGAGGTCTATGTTGGTTAGTGTGATTTGGCAGAATTTAAGGCTCCCAGATTGAAGTCGACTCCTTAAGTGCGATGGTCCCTTAGTGCTACATCATCAATCCACTATAGCTCCCTTGTGTCTGCTGTTCAGTGAAAGAAAATTATGACCCATGGAGCAATGAGACATTCCTATATCACAGAAGCGTACGGATCATCTGTCAGGGCTTTGCTGATGTTCCACATCATTACCACCATCATCTCGCAATGCTTTTATGTCAGCTTCCAATGTTTATCCCTAGTGGTCACAGCTTAACAGTACTTAAGATATGTGCGGTTGATGAACTGGTGTATCCTTAACCTATAACCTGGTGTAACATCATTAAATACAGTATGTCTGTACTGCAAAATAAAAAACTTTCTAATCAGCATATTTGTCCCAGTAAGCATCTCAACAAGATTATCCTTAAAAGAAGATTTATTTACTTAGGAACAAAAATAGCACAAAACATCTAAACTATGGTTACAAGGAAATAAGTTTATTTTACTATTTCCAAATAGTTTTATGCTTCAAGATAAAGATAAATATCTATTTTATAAGATTTTTGTATACAATATCTGTTCTTCGATAATGTATTATGCCCCGTTCAGACCGCCTGCGACAAAGTGAGATGATGTCATTCATTTTAATGGAGAGCTGCCGACAAGAGTGACGGTGGGCGTTGGTGACAGGAAGTGGGCATGTCTAGCGATGTGAGATTTGCTCAACTTTATGCAAATGATGAGCGACTACCAATAGGAGTACAGCGGCGGAGCTCACGTCTTCCGTCTCCCTTGACTTACTGCAGGCTTTGTGTATAAATGTTACTAGAGCAACCAAATCAAGAAACGCCTTCGGACGACCTTGCTAGCGGTCTAACACAGTCGCTGGCGGGCTGAATGCACCTTTACACTGGATTGGTGGATTTCTTTCACTTGTTTAAACTGTACATTTCTGTCCAGATAAAAGACAAAATATTTCAAAACTTCCGATTTAGCAGACATGTTGCCCTTGAATAAACCTACAAATAAATGTCCAAGGGTAAATGTTGAGTTCAGGAAGTTTGCGTTTGCAGGGTTTAAAGGCGCAATGTGGAGATTTTAGCAGCATCTAGCGCTGAGGCTGCAAAATGCAACCAACAGCTCACTCCACCCCTCCCTTTCAAAACACTAAGGTGACTGCACAGAACTAAGATTTCGTCATGTGTGTGCCTCTTTGCCGAAGGAGATAACCTATTTACGAAATGTGCTCTGTAGAGCAGTTTGTCCGTTCAGAGATACTGTAGAAACAACATGGCAAATTCACTGTGAGGGGACCCGCGGTGTAAATAGATAGAAATAGCTCATTATAAGATAATAAAAACATAACGCTTCATTATGTATGGTCTTTATACACCTCTAAGTATAGTGAAAGTTATGAATATTATATTGCAGATCTGTCAATAGAGTCTTCCGAAAACTACACACTGGACCTTTAACCCCACAATCTTTTAGATACCTGACCGAACCATTCTACCCACTATACCACACCTTCCATTTGTTAATGATATAATAAAAAAGATCACAATTTAAAATCTGAGATTGTTGGAAATTATTGATGGGAGACAACATGAATACATTAAATAAATGAAATCTTTCATTGTAAAATTCCAAATTAAATACTAAGTACGATAAACTCACCACTGTGAATTGCAAAGTCCTTTAGAGGGACTGAACTGGCGACCTCGCCAATGTGTCTGATCACCTCTTCATTTAGACCAGTGGAGGGACAGCTCATGCTCTTTGGCTCTCCTTCTGGTGTAAAGAAGTCTTAAAGAGGAAGTACACATGTACACAAAAGACCGGAAATAAGGTTTTAATGCACCTTACAGAAACATTTGAATGAATAGACTATTAGGGTGCAAAATATTAGACGGTTAATTTACATTTATTTAGAAACTTTACCAGCAATGAAACTGCATTATTGGTGGCAAAAATAAAAAATATCACGTCATTCTAAATTCTGCAGAACGCAAAAGAAGATATTTTGCTAGAGAAGATAATTTCGCCCCCATCGAGTTCCATTGTATGGACACAAAACAACTGAGATATTTCTCAAAATATATTTTCTTCTGTGTTCCACAGAAGGAGGAGTCATATACGGCAACTCTATTTGACTCACTCATTAAGCCCTTTTTGTTCATTTACGACCCTCTGGCCAACCACAGTTTAAGTGATCCTCATAATTTACCTGGCCACGGTGAGTCAAGCCAGTGGCGTATGTGTAGAATTTTCTCATCTTTGGAGCGCGTGTACGCTTCCTCACAGATCTTGTCATATTTAGCAACTTCCTCCTGAAAAACAATTCACAGTAGTACAGCCAAAGCCCACCAACCACCATCTTCATCAAAAACTCAGACGCGTGACACATTTGTGACAAATTATTAATTAATGATTCATTGCACCTATGTTCTACGGCATAGAGAAAATAGCGAGATTCAAGTCACAATTCATTCTCTGAGTAAAATCCCCTGAGCAATGTCAGCGAGTGAAGAGTGACAAGGCTGCAGTTGTAAATAAAACGAGCTGTCGCTGGGCGAGACGAGGTGTCAGCCATCCGCACTGGAGGGATGGTTTGGTTCGAGGATTGTGGTTTCTACGGCGACACAAATCTGAGGCTGGTTGGGGGGAGCTGAAAGCCGGGGGAATGAGAGCTTGGGTCAACGGGTGAAGTATGAAACGTGTCATCACCAGAGCGAAAAGACACACCGGCTGAACATCTGAGAACACAACCTCCATCAATTGTCAGGAAACAATGAACAAGCTGAGCAAGAAATGCATCATTTCCTAATAGCCCAGGAAATCAACAGCTGCGGAAAAGATGGTTAAAGAGGTCAATCAGGATGAATCGTGGGAGTGACTCCAGGTGGACTTTTCATTTTGCACAGTAGGGACATGGGAGCATTTTCCTTAATGATTCAATAATCAGATATTCTAAGTACACAAACCTCAAACTCTTGCAGTGTCACAACCCTCTCGGAGATGAGCTTGTCGGCGTACTTCTTCAACACATGTTCCTGTTTGCGGATCTGCTTGTACATGAGGGGCTGCGTAAACATGGGCTCATCCATCTCGTTGTGCCCAAATCGCCGATAACAAACCTAAACAATACACAAGCATTTTAACCAAAAATATAAAATAAACAAATTACATTTAGACAATTTAAAATGAAATATTGTTAAATACTGGATGTAATACAATTTAAACGTATTATCATATATTCATTCATATATTTGAGTTATTTACGTTTTCCATATTGATCCACACACCTACACTAACCCCCAGGGGGCCTGAAAACTATATAACACATCATGTTTCTGCAACCAGGATAAGGTGACTTTAGTTTTGTACTCGAGCACTACAGCTGTGATTTATTTAGTTACTGTACTTCTAGTGATATTTATTAAGTGGCGTTTCTTTTAGAAAATGTAATGGATTGAATGGTTATAATTAGAATTGCTAGTTAGAAATGCTCTCCTACTTGCATAAAAGCGTATGCCAAATGAATAAATGTAAATTATGGTGTCTACTATGTTGGAATAATGACCAAAAAAAGGAATTTTGTAATTTCTTTAAAGGAAAAAGCTAATGGTTCATAATGGTATTTTAATGGAAACCATTCGAATTTCTGTCAGGTTTTCTCTTGTATTAATTTTTTTAGCATGAATGTGTCTTCACAGTATTTACCAGGTCTATTACCACATCCTTATTGAATGTGCTCCTCCATTCTGCAGCAACCCTGCACACATACATCACTGCCTCTGGATCGTCAGCGTTGACATGGAAGATTGGTGCGTTGACCACACGAGCCACATCTGTCGGGTAAGGAGAGGAACGTGCCATTCGGGGATCCGTAGTGAATCCAATCTGGTAACAACAGATAACATACATCAATCTAAAGCATACAGAAAGGTCAAGGGTTATGTGTTTGAGCAAAAGCACATCCTAATCTCTACAAGCTTAAACTTCTTCAGTCGATTCTGATGGGAAAATGGGATGTCTGATGTTCACCTGATTATTGACCACAACATGGATTGTGCCATGTATGGAATAAGAAGGGAGTTCACTGAGGTGGAAGGTTTCGTACACGACTCCCTGACCCGCGAACGCAGCATCACCGTGCATGAGAATGGACATCACCTAGGAGACACAAATGCAGATGATTTACAATTTAAAATAGAAATGTCTAGCGTAATTGTTTTGCATTCATCCAACACTCATACGGGAGCAATAGTATGGAGTTATTTTTAAGATATTACCCTCCTTCCTTCACTGTCTCCTCTGTAGAACTGCTCTGCCTTGGTCTTGCCCTGAACAACAGGATCCACTGCCTCCAGGTGAGAGGGGTTAGCCATCAGAGACAAAGTGATATTCTTATCTGTTTCCCTGTTGATCCGTTCATGGTACATTCCCAAGTGATATTTCACATCTCCTGAACCCTGTGCACAATATTTAAACGTACATTAGAAGCACAAAATAGAACAATAAACAAAAGCAGCTTTCATCAAAACAAATAATATAATACCTCATCTGCGGCCTCAAGTTTGGAATCAAACTGGCAAAAAATCTGATCTAGATCTTTGCGCACCACATTGGCCAGAACGTTTAGTCGACCCCTGCGTGAATGAGAGGTTGAGTTGTTACTGCTGGGCTAAATTCATAAAGATTGAATGAACCAGGTTTATTGGTACCTGTGAGGCATGCCCATAATTACACTTTCTATACCAGCTTCACTGGACTTGTCAATGATCATCTTCAGGGCAGGGATGAGGACCTCGCAGCCTTCCAAACCAAAGCGTTTCTCTGAAGACCATTTACGTGCCAGAAAGTCCTCAAACCTAGAACGTTACACAAAAGACGATATTCTGAGAAACGTCTCACTGGTTTTGTATCCATAAAATGGAAACCAAGGGGACCAATGTTTGGTTACAAATGTTGTTTCAAATATCTATGTTCTGCAGATGAAAGAATGACATGAAGGTGGGTAAATGTGATGAAAGAATTTTCATCAAGCTTCTGTTTTGTGGGAGCCTCTTCTTGTCCCTTACGGTTCTACTTATTTCACTGACTGAAAAATTACTGAGCCTATATATAATTTTTTCCCTCTGATTTGTTTTAATATTCTGTCTCTTTACGTTAAAATAAAACTACCAAAAATATAGACCCTTCATTTCTTTGTAAGCAGGCAAACCTACAAAATAAGCAGGGGAACAAATAATTATTTCCCTCACTGTACACAGTACACTGTATATAAAACATCACATTAAATAATATATATATATAAATATTATATATGTATTCATTTATATCCATTTAAAATACAGTTTCGATCTTATATAACTTTGTATATGCCGATGAAAAGAGTTTTGACAAGAATACGAGACAATATTATTCGGAATAGATTAAAGTATTTTTGTATAGTTAAGTAGTCACCTTGTTGACCTAACCAGCCTGGCCAGCAGCGTTCTTTTCTCTCTGTCAGAAAACCTCATGACTCCTGGACTTTCAAACTTCTGACGTATCCACTGGCACTGCTCCACATTGTTGATGAACATGAATTCCACCCCAATATGACCACAGTAAGACATCTGAAACAATCAAATCAAATTCATTGCTTTTATTCATTAACGAATTCATTTCTGAAGCATAATTAAACGTCAACATAATCTCCAAAGCTCATCGAAGATCATCTTTTCAGTATAAATGAATGTTAAGATGAGTGAATGTCACAGTCAAAGCACAAAACCAGCTAATGATGAATGAAGTGCTTCTACTCGCATCTAACCTTTACCCACCTCAAGTCTGCGTATGATTTCTCTCAGTGGGAGTGTACTTTCATTTCCCCCAATAAACGTGGTTGGTGGCAACTGAAATGTCTTATCCAGATCAGATTCTTCCAAACCATAGGCGTCTAAAGGTTGAATATTAAACAAAAGCAGCAACAATTCAAAGATCGGATATTATAAAGAACATTATAAAGTGGTAACACAGAAGTTAAGAAATCCAAAAATACTATTTAAAAATGCATGGTAAATTATTATTATTTCATAGTTTGTCAAACATTAACGTAGAGAAACAAAACCATGCAATGCAAGCGCAGTAGTTTGTAATGCATCCTGTATATAACACAGGTCTATCAGAAACACTGGGTCTCCTCAAGAGAGGAGCACACACAAGAGGAGACAGGTGCAAATGTAATTAAAGCCACAACCCAGATAAAGAGGGCAGCGAATGGAAAGATACATCATACCGAAATTAAGAGCCTTCTGGTTCAATACATGGCCTCATTAGCCGCGTGTAGGCTAGAAAAAAAAAGATTGACAAAACCCAACCTGACCCACACAATGAGAGTATACGGAGGAAAAAAGGCATGTTTTGAGAGATCTTCTCACTGGCTATTACTCTCTCTTTTTCGATCTGTTATGAGAACATGTCCTACATCCTTCTATTTTGCAGACACTAAAGGCAATAGGACCCGACAGGAGCAAAGGGGAAGATTTATGGGCCTTTATCTGAGATAACATTAACCTGTGCTTGCGATTCCGTCTCTTCCCTCTAGCCGCTGTCACTTTCAGAGACCAGGGAATCTGTAATGGCCGAATGAGGAATTGTTTGGCTGACGACTTACACGACTACACAGCCAGAAAAACACACACGCAAACATAGACTCTCAATTTTAATATTGCTATACGAGTCACCAGATAACCAAAGGACTGTTACAAGAAGCGTTACAAAAGTTCATAACAATAATCGGGATCGAGAAACGGCACTTGACCAGGTCTTATTTCAGATGAAAATTAAGACGATTTATAATATTTAACACTTGGTTTGTAGATCTTGGGCTTCTAAACTGTTATTTGATCAATGGTTATAGCCGTTTATCCTCAATTTGCAATGAAAGATTTTTTTCAGAGAGCTACAACAATCTAATTTTCCTTTCATAATTAAAAAGGAGACTTATGTAGCGGATGGGCGCAGTCTTGTTGCTACAGTGACGTATAAACATTGCGGCCACAAGGTCAGCCACCAATTGCATTATACATCGGATTGAGAGAGAAAATCAAAAGACAAAAATAAACTATAGGAAGTCTGTGGGACACAATGTTTTTTTGTGTGACCAATTATTAGGAGAGCTTCCACACAAAGAAAGTGTATCTCTCAGCAGTTACTGTATTGAATGGCGGTGTGAGCTACAGAAGAGGGGGGTGGGCAACATATGAGAATAATAACAAAAAACTCTTAGGGATGAGCCTCAAAGTCAAGGAACTAAGTCAGCTTTTTTTGTCTTAAGAACAGATATTCTTCTCTAAGAGCAACAATGTAATTATAGCTGAAGGACACTAAAGATATTAACAAAGGAGGAGAGTGTTTATGAGAATTATGAATTAAAATATTTATAAATTTAATATTTAAACAGTGCTTGACAAATTTATTGGACCACCACCCAATCATTTTTAATTTTTCTGTAATAGTTATTCCACCAGCATGTGTAAGTTCTTTAGTCACAGTTCAAAATATAATTGTTATCATCCATATTTTTTTAATTTACTGCTTTACAAGATAAAAATAGAAAGGGTCTATTTCCTAGTTGTTAAGGCTACTAGCTATTCTTGAGGTTCAGTGTATACATTTTAGCGGCATCTAGAGGTTAGGCTGCAGATTGCAACCAACGGCTCACTCCATGCCTTCACCCTCTCTTTCAAAGCACTATGGTGACTGACACAGGACAAAGATGTTGTCATATTTTTGCTTCTTTGTCGAAGGAGAAAATGTATTTACGAAACATGCTCTGTAGAGTAGTTTGTCCGTTTAGGGCTACTGTAGAAACAACATGGTGAATTCCATGTAAGGGGACCCCTGGTGTATGTAGATAGAAATAGCTCATTCTAAGGTAATAAAAACATAACTTATAATTATGTACGGTCTGAATACACCTCTGAAGACATAGTTACAGTATGTATTGCATTTCTGTCAATACATCTTCCAAAAAAAGACACAATTTACCGTTAATTTAAAAATAAGTTTTTAATGATATTTCATCTAACCATTAGCAGTTGAATACGCCGGATCAAATTTGGGTATAAAAACCTGAATAAAGATTATTTAGTTGTTCCAGTTTCTTATTTGACTTAACATTTTATTATCATTTATTAGTTTTAAGCTTTTGACAGATTCCTAAAATATTTGAGTTTTCTTTTTATTATACATTAACCATACATAATTGGTCCACATACTTTGATATACAGAATTTGTTCTTTATATCAGAAAGGATATCTCACCAAGCTTGTCAATCGACGTGATCAAATCTGAGGGATTGAAGGAATTCCGATCTGCTGTAAGGATGCCAAGAGGGTCTAGCTGGGCCACATGGTGACCACGTACCTAAGGGGATTAAAATACAATTTATAAATGATTTAACCTGGTATCACCATACCTGAAGTAAGGCACTTTGTATATAAGACACACTTATAAACAAAGCACAACCGGACCACGAGGTGTATTTCCTTAACTGCAATAGTAGCTGACCCACACAGATTTGACACAACAAAACACAGGACTAAAAATCTCCCAGGATTTCACAACAAGTTGAACATGCAACCACAGCAGGCTGGTTAGAGAAGATAAAACATTTCTTTGCCAAAATACAAAATTTAATAAATCCCTGTGAAACTTCATTAATTAATTTGAGGAAGCAGGGAAAATATTACCACCTGTTTTGATTCAAGCAATCTCTTTGATATTTTCATTTTCAAAAGGAAGCACATCCAGTCTCATTAAGCTGGTGTAAATCACGTGGGACACTATAACATTTATAGATTTACAGTCACTTTTGACTTGTTACAGTCCCCTTAACATGAATGCCAATAAATTTGAGTGAGTATGATTTTTGTTTATCAAATTCTTCTTGTTGATTATTTTATCAAAAGAACTAATCTAAGTATCAGATCTAATACAGAACAAATCATAGGCTCGATTACCTGATAGGCTCTTATAAGCGTGTGCACTGCTAAATGATCCTCCACCACTTTTTGGGACATGGCTGGTGTCTGGGACATGGTTCGTCCTTGGAGAAGTGTGGACAAATGCTTCTCCCTTGATTCCTCTGGACTGCTGGCCTGGGCGTAACGGAAGTATGCATCCCAAGACTGTTGATAAAATAGTCAACCTATTCATTTTTTTTATTTTAGATTATTTTCATTTTAAATAGCCACTCTGAGGTTTTTTTAGAGAAAAATTTATAGAATGTATCATAATAAATGGATAGCAACGTTGAGGTGATCTATGCACACTAGATCTCAGCTTCAGTGCCTCTAGATGTTCACTGCACCTCGTGCACGTTTTTGTGATCCTCCAGCCACGCGTAGTACATTTCCACGACATAACTAGACCTGCAGGCCGCCAATGAGGGCTCAGAAGCCCCGGACGAACATTGACGACGTGGGTCAAAAACTCGCCTTCCCGTCCCCACGTGCCCCCTCATCCATTGGCTACTGCTTCTTAAAGCACCAGCCAGAGGTCTCAACTGACTCATGCCTGCAAAAAAATGGTTAAGAAACAAAGTAACGAATAGGAACTAATTGAGTCTTTGTAGAAGTTTAGGGGAACCAGTTTAATGTAGTTCAGCAGGGACAAATCACACCAGCATCACAGGTAGTCTACTTATTTTAAACAATATTTCTGTATCAACCTATAAATAGTCAAAACATAACTACTCTTAACTATACAAATACTTCAAGTACTTAAAAATATGAAATGGTTTAAATATAGCTTGTCCTTCGTGTCTAGCTTTTCAATGACAAATTGGTTTAAAAACCTCTCTCCATCCAGTCGCTTCCAATACATTTACACGATGCAAATGTATCGCCGGACAGTCATAAAGATGCATCGATTTCACGGTTTTATTTACAGCTCCCCTGCAATATCCATCTAGGTTATACCGATAGCAGTCGCCTGCTTCCCCTCAGCCGCATCATCATAAGAAATAAATGTCACCTTGAGTTTCAAAGACGGTCCAATTGACTTCAGATGCTGTTGGTTTTACAGCACATTGTCGTCTGGTTCTGGGACGCAGTTTTCTATGCCGTCTATAATCTCACCAGCGTCAAATCCGCCCTGTAACGTTAATCCAAATCCACACGTATTGTGGACGCGCGCTGCAGTGTTTCCGGCTGTGAGATCTGAACAGAACAGGTTCACGAATCTGAATTAACAGCTTGTTTATATCATCGTTTAAATGTACAGTTTTACTATAAAGGTAATAAAATGAACCATTTCACACCAATTGACACATACAATTTGCACGAATAATACATGAGCAAAGCACGCGCGTTCTGTGACTCCGGGTGTCAGGTAAACAAGACGAAATATTCTGCTCAGGTTAACATTATCAAGTTATCCAAGTTCCCCCTACATCTTAATTATTTCAAGGATTAAACAGCTAAAATCAATAAATCTAATCTGGTAAAAAAGTAGCCTATAGTAGCCTATGCTATATGGACAAGGTTGTCCAAATGTGACATAGCATTCACAAAACTTGAGTTTGACAATTGAGATCCTTTTAATTGTGGAATTAGAATTTCAATTCAGCTTCAATTCCTTTGTCTCCCTTTTTTGTCATTCATTTATATTATTAAGTTTTCTTATTAAAACAAAAATACAAATTAATGGTATCACATTGATGCCAAAGAAATACCTGGTAAAACAATGAAGATTGTAAAGGACTTACCCACGTGCTCATGTACACAATAATATGGGTTATGCAGTATCACACATCACAGCATTTTTGGTTCATAATAATATGGGTTAAACTAGATTAACATTTAAAACAGCAAAACAGAGAAGCACACAACAGCAACAACGAAGAAGTATAAAATCTTGCAACCACTGTTTAAAATGAGTGCTATAAAATATAGATATGACATCAGGCTATAGAGTTGTGCCAAGCCCTAATGAGACCATTGAGATTTTCGGTACCCTAATTTTGCACAAATAGGCTTTCCTAATGTTTTAAGGGATTGTGCAGAATTCTCTTGAACATGTGATTTCAGTCATATAGATTGATGGTCTTTATGTTGCTGAAATATACAGTCTGAGCTAATTACCCTCCCTCCCCCCTCAATAGTTTAAAGCTACTTTCATTACTCTTATGGGCCAACCACCAGAAAAATAAAGCATTGTCATCAATCATGACATGAGTCACTATCAAATGTATTATGATTAAAGCATAGTGCTAAGATAACAGGTGGCGAAATGTCAAACGCATCAATGATTTTTTGACATGTCATGAACAATTTTTACGTAAAACAATATTGAGCGATTCTTACCTTTAAAAGATCACAAATAACTAATTGGTCATCTCTTGTGAAATTGTACAAAGTTCAAGATAAGTCAGAGTTTCAAACGGTGACGTTGTTATCAATATAATAAAATATTCACATTTGTCCTTAACAACACCCAGTTTGACTGGCAGGTGATCAACATTAAAGTGCCTAATCCAAACTCTAGATTGAAACAAAAAAGCATCTTGTAACCAAGCACAAGTAAGGTCATGCAATTATGAGTGAAAATGCCATTTTGGTGCCCTCTGACTTCAGCTCTTGAAATAGATGGAGCCAAGAGGCCCAATTCCAGACATCTTATTACAGGCAGCAGTCATTTGAAAAACAATGCGACTTTATACCCTCAATGCAAACTGTCTGTTTTAAAATTCTTTTTTAATTCTTTTTTAATTTTAAGTACTGCTGCATAATACACCCATTCCACTGACATTTGCATTTCTATTACAGTCCGACTCTTTAACAACCTCAGTTTGAGAAAGCTAAATCTGCCTTTAAATAATTGTACATTTATAAAAAAACGACCTATGGTACACCAAGTGGTACTTCTCTTGGAGGTTGGCATGATGAGGTTGAAAAGTATCAGAGATTAAGACCAATCACTACAAGGATGAAGACTAATGATCAAGAAAGGACAAACAACGAATCTGATAAATGAGGTCAAGACTTGTCACGCTATCATCTAACTTTTAATAAGAAATATGACAAATATTATATTAATTATGACAACATCAATGCATAGCATTGAGCATAAATAATTGAATATTTAATTAAACAAAAGCAATATAACTCTGCACTGATCTATGTGTCTATTTGGTTAAAAGCTTCATAGAAAGAAGAAATCTTGGCATACATAGACCTAGCAACAAAGAACTTGTGTTCTTGTTTCTGTATATTACAGGTTTTCTTCTGGGAATGGAAATGCAGAATTACTGTAGACTGTTGAGAGTTATTTTTCACACAATAAAAACAAAACACATAAGTATCATAATCAACAATTTAATTATCAAATTATAATAAAATAAAATAAACACAACATATGAAAATAATCACTTCCTTTAAATATCAACCCCATTTCTCAAGTTTCTTTAATCAAAACAATAACTGAAACAGTAAAAACCTTGAGCATAATAAACTAAAAATGTCATGCAGAGACGATATATATTTTCCCACAATTTGATATTGCAGCATTTCCATAAGTGAATAGACAGGTACTTTTTATCAACATCTAACATTTCTATCATAATCAAACATTTTCACATCTGAAAACTTGAGCAATACTTTCCCCTTCAAAGTATGGCAGAAAAATCGGAAAAAGTCAATACCTTTTATAATTAAGTGTCGGCGGGGACTAGTGTATTTAGAGGTTTGCATGCATATGGTTTCACCACAGACAGACATCACCACACACTTTACTCAGTGTTAGTGGGTGCCTTGAGAAGTGCAGGGGGAAAATGAGAACAATGCCTTTCTCTCTGACTTTAAATATATCATTTAATTTCTCGTTTCATGCACTGATTTTTGACCACCAGTAGATTTGTCTGGCATTTCCAAGAACCAGCTTAAAAAACTATCCTAAAAAATTACCAAAAATAATGAATTACATATTGCCATAATTCCTGTCCCCTTCTTCAAAGTGACTAGAAACCTATACTCATAGGTAGAAATAAAGGCATAATGTGCTTCCCTAAATACACATGTCTGAAAATCACCTAAAAAGTCTTTCTAAAGGAAAAAGCAAGCACTAAGGCATTGGTTAGTCACCAGCCAGCATTAATGGCAGTTTGCAGGAGAGGTGGAAGGCTCACTGAGGCTGTCGCTGGGACCCATGTTAGGCCCCGGGTCTGGATCGGAACTGACCTGCTCATAAAGGAACCCATACAGACTGACATCAGGCCTCAGGGCAGTCTTACACAGCACATTAGAGTACTGCTTTAAGAGGCAATACAAAGTGCCTAAGAGACAGAGAGAGAGAGAGAAAAGAGGAAAAAAGATTTGAGGGATGGTGAGCATAATGGCGTCAGCGGAGTCCAGAGCTATTCATAAATCAAAGAGCGCTTGGCTTTACTGCGGTCTCCACTTCACTACAACAGATAGCTGACAGCGTTTTCCAAAAAGCTTCAATAAATGTCAAAAAGGACAAATGGAATAGAAACACTTGTGGCAGAGATACACAATTAAATTAGGCTATTTGTCCTTTTCTATATGTAAAATAAATCGTTCAGTATAGCAAATAGATGACCACTTTTCTTAATAAATGTGGTGGTAGATAGTTCTGCATATTTCATGAGTAATCAAGGGCTTTCAATATATTTATAACAATATATAATAAAATTATGAGTTTTCAGATAAATCTTTTTTGATTGGAAATTCAATTAATATGCATAAAAAATGTTCCAATTATATTTTGCACTGTAAATTATATTTTATTAATTATGAAATTATAAATGTTAATATTTTAGATCTATTTATACATTTATTGAGTAATGCATTGGTTAGGCAGTTTTCCATTCTACTATTCCACTAAAATTTCCACCTGGCATGTGTCAGGTGATCAAAAATATGGGGCTTTGAGAGATCAATTCACACAAACTCCTCAGTTGGTAAAAATATCCACACCAGAACAAACAACCTGTTAACATGTTTACTATAAGTATAGTAATCTAATTCAGATGTAGCATGTCCCTTACCAACAGTGACGTGTCTGTCTTTAAGAAATGTGTGCAGATCATGCACGTCCCTCATGAGTTCTTCATCTCCAAATGTGAAGTAGGCCACATCTCTGCCGGCCTCAGCAGCCGCCATCAGCTGCAACAGAGCTGGAAGTACAAATCAACAGTGTTGACAATGAGCAGCAGTTCTACAGAGCCCTTAAGCCATAAAAAACATTAAGGATGCATTTCATTATAAACCGAGCACCATATTGACAACACAGCCATTTTCTTTCCTCTTTACCATAAAATGTATTGCTCGCATCTCTAAAGAGGAATGACAAGCATGCATTAATGCATGGATTCCTGTCACGCATGTATGGAACATGAAATGAGAAAAAAGCAAAAGCAGATTACCCCCTCCACCCCATTGGCACAAGGGAAGGGACAATCAACCCTACACAGCACTGGTCATACATTCCCTGAGGGTCTCAAATGACTAAAATAAGATGCAATAAATCATAAAAATAAATAGTGTGGATGTTTTATTCTTGCTCTGCGTTCTTAGCTTTAGAAAAAAAGATTGGCACATCCAATTTGTTTTTAAAAGGTAAATAATCCATGTCGAACAACCCCTATTAAGGGCCTCAATCTTTGTCAACCAGCTTCAAATTGAGTCTAAAGATTTTAAATATTTAAAGAGGTTGAATGCAGCACACTGATGTATGAATATTGTTAAAACGAGAGCGACCAATTACAGCGGGTAATCTGTAGTATAACTGGCTCTTACATAAAAAAAAAGAACTACACCGTGGGCCTAAAAATAACAAATTCATTTAGAATGCAAAGATTCATTTACTATTTTAAACAGCTCTCGATGCAAGCACACACGCGCACACACCCACTTAATTCATTAACTAACTCCATTCTCAATATGAATGTCCTGTACCTTTGAGTCGAGTGTCGCCTCCAAAAGCACCACATCCCCAGTTTCCTGTGGCAACAGCAGAGAGATTCTGAGGGTCAACCCCATGCCGCACAAACCCACAATACGCCTAAAAATCAGAGACATGTCACACATTATCAAAAACTAAAAACATCTTATCTCATTTATCAAAGCATATGAGACAAACAAAGAGACTGATGTAACTACCAATTCAAGCATTTAACCAACACATAGAAGACTAGGTTAAAGAAAATCAAAGGCCTTTAGAGCATGACAAGAGGTCAAGTATTTTCCTTCTTATAATCTCAGTGTGAAAAAGAATTTCTTTCAGCACAATTTGTGCTCGAAGCCCCTGCTGACCTTGTTTAGCTCCCGGGTCATTTTCTCAGGTTGAAATTGTTCCATGAAATGCCTGTACTTCAGCGCATCCAGGGCAACAATCTCAGTGCGCCTCCGCTGCCACTCATCCCTGAATGTGGAAACGGATGTTATGTGAGGCTTCCCTCATTTTTTTTCTCTCATGTTGTTGAAAACTGTATGAAGGGTTTCTTAGTTACAAAATTGTTCTTACCTGGGCATCACATCTGTGTGGTTTTCTTTCCATCTGTAGCTCTCTGCATAGCCGGAGTACTTACTGTATTGTTCGGTGCCTATAGTAAATAAAAAAAAAAGTAATTCATTTAGAAAAAGTCTACATGTAAATTGAAGAAAGTAAAAATACATTCAAGCAAGTGTAAACGAGTATTATTTAACAACTTGACGTTAAATCTTTTATTTCGTTCTTTCCCTCAAAATATTGTGATATTTTGGTGAGACGACTGTATTATAAGGCAGCCTTCTAACCTCTAAATTATTAGAAAAGTAAACGCCATGAAGTCATAAAGCTTAAGCAGACAACAGACAGACAAGATTACAGAGAAATGAGAAAAAACAACTCTGCTGTTTCTCAGAGGATCATTTGAACCTTTAGGGACCAAAAATCTCAGATCACAAACTACATTTTTATGCACTGCCATGATTTACATTTTGAATCTCAGTGCATATATATATACACAATGTAGACTGCTTTGAGGTACAAATACAAGATTTAACCTTCCAGCTTTGAAAGACATTCCAAAAGGTCAATGCAACTATGCTGTAGACTTCTAAATATGAACCTTCCTGTTCTGTATTTTATGTCAAAGTCATTAAGGTGTAGGAACACTTCAGGAATTACTTTAATTTCCCTTAAAACCAGAATATGCATAAATATCCTTTATTATGATTTTTATAATCAGCGCCGTCCTTACATCCCAAATCCTCTTCCCTCACCTTGATTCAATTTGCGTTTGTGGCCAGTTTCAGTGGCACTCAGACAAAGAGCAATCACAAGATTAAAATCCAGCCCGGTACCAATGCGTCTGAATTCCTGCCAACTCTACTGACGCAGAAAGTGCATTAAGGACCCCATGTCATGATGCATTACCGGCGGGATATGATTTGCTGCGAAGGAGAGTTGTGGCGCAATAGAAACAGAGACGACAATGAATATTACGTTTGTTCTAATAACTGTGATGGAATGGCTGGATCCATTAGAGAAGGCCGAACCCGCAGTCATTCATTGTGGCCAGAGGTAATACCATTAAGTGGAAGGGGGGCAGAAGGGGTGAGCGGGAGAGTATAAGTAAATGAAAGAGAGAGAGAGAGAGAGAGAGAGAGAGCAAGCAAAAGTGAATGGGAGAGAGAGATGACTAATATCCAAGCTCAAATCTATTTGAGAGTATGATGTGCTGGGGTAGAACGCTCCCAAGTTCACCGTGACTTTGAGGCGTATTTCCAAAAATATGACTCACAGGGAGCTGCCCTGAGAATGACTTTTCAATAGTATGGCCAACTTCTGCACAATGACTATCGAATCTTTTTTGGTTCTAAGGCAAATAGCGTATCAGTGTGCAATCCGTGAGATTTTGATTTATTAACATTCTGCACACGGTGGCATGTGCCGTGCTTGGCACAGCGTTTTGTGGTGAAGATTTAAGTGTGTATGGGTGGATGAGGAATAACATTAGGTGTGCGAGTGGGCAGCGGCCAATCACAGTGCAGCCATTTTACATGGTTGTGACTGCATAGAGACCTCAAAAGTAGAGCTATCAACTATGCAAACAATACCGTGGAAAAGACAGTCAACTGTTGAATTTGTCTTTCCAAAAAGCTGTAGTACATTTAGACCAATACGATTTATAAAGTAAATCTTTATTTTTTATCCCCAACTTACAATATCGGACAAATAGATGTTTACAGGACTAAGATATGACAGGTTTTTTAAACACAAAATGTATAAGGCATCTTAAAAACACACAATATGCATGAAGAATAATATCATGAACCACTGCTTAGGGGATAATTCAGAGTAAAATAACGTCAGACGTCTTATTGCAAGCACTATTTTCAACTTGCTGTCAAATTTTAAGGCGGTTTAGTTGAAGGCAATGAGATCATGTCTAGCGCTGCCAGAGGTGTGTGTGTGTTGCTACAAGAGTGCAGTAATAGGTGAGAAATGATCAGCAAGACCCACCAAGAAATTAGGGAGAGAAAGTGATACCTTTTGGATGCATAGGATGCTTTTTTTACTCAGGACCTGGGGTGCTGTTCAACCCTGTCACTCAGTCAAACAGCGCTGCTCCTAAAGGACGAACATGGTGACGGAGGACTGGGGATGGAGAGGATGGGGGGAGAGATATGTGGGGGAAGGGGGTTGTCACTTAACGTGTTGACTCAAGCACAGTGAGTTGGAGGGTGAAAAATAGGGCAATTCAGCTAGGGAGAAATGAGGAATATCAGGGCTGCTCGAAGTCCAGCGTGAATCAATGTAATGGATTTACGTTCAAATTGGATGAGGAGGAAGGGGGCGAGGGCTGAGAATCGAGTCTGAATGGAGCCTCTGTGAGCAGTGGCAAATTGCTTGCAACAAAAAATAAACTGAGGTGCAACTCAGGCCAGTGTTGGAGAAGTGTGATTATATAGCTGAGATGGACTTCAGTATCGGATTGTGGAAGAAAACCTTATTAAACAGATTAAAACATTGATAATCTCACACCGCGTTTAATGAAATTACATTAATTGCCCTAAAATTATAAAACGAGAAGAGCTGCTGTTACTATACGAGTTAAAGGGACAGTTCACCCAAAAATGAAAATTCTGTCATCATTTATTCACCCTCTTGTCATTTCAAACACATTTGTAAGAAAGTTATACAGGTTTCAAATGACAAGAGGGTGAATAAATGATGACAGAATTTTCATTTTTGAGAGAACCAACAATTTAAATAAACAGTACACATAGCATACCCTACTGTTTTTATTGTTGGTAAAATGCTCCATCTCTGGTTAGTCAATTTGGATAAAATAAATGTAATTCTATCATTTATTCTACTCTTCTAACCAGATTTTGGAACATGGTTCTGCAAGGCAGGGAGCTTTGTCGATTTTAGCTGCATCTAGTGGTGAGGTTGCAAATTGCAACAAACGGCTCACCCCACTTGACGCACTACAGTGGCTGATACTGATCTATGATGTCATCGCATTTTCGCTTCTTTGCAGGAGGATATAACATATTTATGAAAATGTGCAATATAGAGCAGTTTGTTGTTTCTACAGTGGCCCCAAACAGACATGGCAAAATCTATGCAAGGGGAACACGGTGTATGTAGATAGAAATAGCTCATTCTAAGGTAATAAAACATAACGCTTCATTATGCAAGATCTTTATGCACAAATGTGTTTTATATTGCATTTCCTCCTAAATATTACACACAGCACCCTTAATGCACCTGCAATGAACTTCTTATGTAAAAATCCATGTCCTCATACTTTTAGTGATCTAGGGCATCTAACAAATGTAATAACCATGATAACTCTTCTCCATCTTGACAGTTAAAGCAGTAGATAGTTAGCACCTATATTGAGCCACGGGTTCCTCTAAGGATAAAACTCTGATTCTTTTTTTTTTAAACAGGCTGAACAGCTAGATGGGAGGAACCAGATATCTCATTGGTGGGAGACTTCAATCAGATAGAGATGTGCGAGTATGTTGAGGACAGACGGAAGGGAGGAGAGGACAGTTTCTAAGGCTGCGTGTGTGTGTTGACCTGTGATGATGAGGCACTCGTTGTGTTCCAGAGCTTCAGTGAAGAGGCGTGATATGATGAGCTCAGGGTTGATGAGGAAGCGAATCTCCTCCTGGACCAACCCCAGACCTGTCACCCCTCCGCCCACCATCCTGTTCGCGAAGTCCACCTGCGGCACACGCAGACAAACACAGAGCGAAACACACATACATCAGCTACAAAACAGCTCTGCTCAGCGGGTCTAAAGGGAGAAACGTGTCCGCAATTTCACCCTTGAACATGGTGTGAAATGACGTCACGGTACAGAGATCGGTGACACTCGTCTGGCCAATTTAACAAGTGTGAATTGTAATATCTGGTGACATAATAAAAAGCCTGGCTAAAAGGTTTTGGTAAAGCACAGGGGTGGAAAATCGAGTGATGTGCTTGGATATGCACATAATTAAGAAAAAAGGGAAACTAACAAATCTTACAATTCGGGGTCGACCATTTGCTCGTATAATTCGACTGTTTAAAGGAACAGTCCATCCAAAAATATTCTGTCTTCATTTACTCGCCTTCGAGTTGTTCCAAGTCTGTATAAATGTCCTTGTTCTGATGAACACAGAGAAAGATATTTGGAAGAATGCTTTTAACCAAACAGTTTTTGGTCAACATTGACTAACATAGGAGGAAAAATGTCTTTGTACAATGAAGTCAATGGTGGCCAAGAACTGTTTGGTTACAAGCATTCTTACAAATAGCTTTATCTGTGTTCATCAGAACAAATAAATGTATACAGATTTGGAACAAGTCGAGGGTGAGTAAATGAGGACGTAATTTTTATTTCGGGGTGAACGGTCTCTTTAAAACAGCAGAAGCTTATTTTATCTGCCATATTGTATACAGGACTTACTATGTATGTGAATGATTCCTTTGTGCAGGTGGAAATGTTTTCTGTCTTAACATGTTAATAAAATCTTACAGCTTACATTGACACATAGGACCCTTATGGTTTCTGTCCACCGTGACACTTTGGGTTCGTGTCAAGGCCAAATGCCACTTCCCCTGTACTGAATAATGGATCTGTTAAGCATTATACATTACCCACAGAGGTCAGAAAATTCTAACAAATTACTCTTCATGGCTGACCGATTATCCTGTGATCTCGTATAATGTTGTTGTTGAAAAGCCACTTGTTTTTGTATTATGTTGTTGTTGCAAAGCCACCTGTTTTTGTTTAGGATTTTGTATCATATAGTGTAAAATACAGCAGTAAACCTTATCTAATAAACCTTATCTAATAATTTATCTTTTTAAGTACCAAAATTTTGTAGAAACAAAATTATTTGATTATTTCATAATATATATACAGGACACACACCATAAGTGCTTTAAACACTGTTTAATTCTGTCTAAAGGCCATACAAAGGCCAGTCTCTATCACGGGTGTTTACAGTTATGCATTTTTATTGATGCACAAGAGCAGAGGAGTGCAAGCAGCGGTACTAATACAGGCCCAGGACAGCTCTGAGAAGGTAAACAAGGGATGCGCAGGACCCCTTTGAGGCTTCGTTCTGCGGGCTGTCAGGCCAGGCTCACTGGGCCACAGCCTCCTCAGCAAGACGACGGAGTAAAGGGGAGGGAGGTTGGCAGGCTGCCATATGATCTCGCTGATCAGGTCACTCAACTCCGGCTCCTACTGCTCCGCCTCTCCTCAGCGCTACTGACAACCTGTCAGACCATCCCACCCTTCCAGAAACATCCGTCAATCTGGCCTGCAGGACCACAGGCTCCTGGGACCTCCCAGGGCTGTTCATGTGTGCCCATCAGCTGTCAGGGCGTGCCCTGCCCCACCCGGGTGAAGATGAGGAGAGGGGCAGAGAACCCGGGCAGACAGACTGAGCAATGGGTGCAGCAAGAAATATGATTGGCTGAGAGATGTTTTGTTTTCTCTCATTCCGTGACACGGTGAGCAACACTGACAAACAGTCTCAGACTCAAATCTAAATTTACAGTCCTAAAATGAAAAACAGCTGGCCAAAATCTTGTAATTTCAGTTTAAGAATCGCTTAATATGACAAATATGATTAACATGGCGCAATTAACACCTTACATGTAATTTTAAGGAGTATTTAACCTTCAAAATTAAAATTTCATTATTATTTACTCACCTTGTTGTCATTTTAAACCTGTGTGATTTTCTTCAGCAAAACACAAAATATATTTTGAAAAAACGTTGGTCCCCATTGACTTCTATGGAATCCAAAAATCAATGGAGACCAATGGTTTTCAATTACCAACATTTTCAAAATATCTTCTTGTGTTCTGCAGAAAAAAGAAAGCCATGCTTGTTTAAAATGACATGAGGGCATGTAAATAATGTTGAATTTTCATTTCAAAGTTAAAGCTTAATTTCGTAAAGTGGCAAGAATCATTTTACAGTCCATAACTATTTACATTTACGCATTTGGAAGACGCTTTTATCCAAAGCAACTTACATTGCATTATCCTATAGATTTGTTTCTTAGTATGTGCAATCCCCTGGGATCAAACTCACGACATTGGCGTTGTTAACGCCATGTTCTTACCACTGATCTACAGGAAAGCTGTAGCCAAATTGATGTATCAGAAGTCATATATATAAATATATATATATTACCAAACCTTAGTTAGTCTAGTTAAGTCTTCTGTGTCAAAGTAAGCTCACATCTGACCAATATTACAGTCAATGTATTTACAATGCATTATATTCTCACCTGCAGCATTTCATAACCCTGATCCTCTATGGTGCCCTCACAGGTGATATGAAGACGGGTGAGCTGTGTATTGGAGCTGAGGGCAATAAAAAAGATCTATTAAAAACACTATGAGCGCTTGCCATAGCAGCAGTATAAAATAACAAGGAATTAGTGAAATGTAAAGTTTGGATAAGGTTAGAATATTGAATTTACGCAATTTGAAATATAACTTTCAGAGGGGTAAGAGTCTAATAAGCAAATCAGAGTGGCAGTTTGGCTTGGCCTTCACTGCCACTGAAAGCAATTGGCTAAAGTGACTTCACGGTGCCAAACTTCATTTATCAAGTACAGAGTTTTGAAGGAGTCATTTCTGCAAGTGCGGTACTTGTAAATGTGCAACAGTTAGAGGGCTCTCTGACATTTTAAAGTAAAAAACTGTACGTATTATTACAATTTTAAATAATACAAACAATATATATATTAAATGAAATAAATTGAGAAGATGAGAAAAACTTTTATTCAAAAAATGTAATAAACTAATATATAATAGTATAACCATGTTAACGCATACCTTTCCCATTTTGGAAAATTGCTCAAACCCTGTCTTGTGAATGTCACAAGGCCAGTGGGCACTGAAGAATAAAAAAAAAACAAATATTTAATACAATAATAGCAAACTTACAATGTCTGAGTAGGTATCTAAACAGTTCACCACATCCACTCTCTTACTTGACATAGTGACTCTTCTGAAATAGCACAACAGAGTTTTGAGTTTCTCAATCTTACGTGGGGAGGAACCTTCAAAGAGTCTGGAGAAACAGAGACAAACACAACTCAAATTAATAAGCTACTTACACAATATTCACATTTAAACAATATTCAACACTGCTACCACAACATCATCCTCTTATTGTTGATTATGAACGTCAACTTTTGCAGGTTAGTGCCTCATACAGAACACGTGGGAACAAAAAGGTCTTCACTGCTTCATCTCACAAGTCCGTTTGCTCAGAGCTCTCGCCTGTGATGGCCCCTCTGTCAGGACAACAATGACACGGACCCACACCCGCGGGCTCTGCAGCGCTCGCGTCCCATTTCACAAAAGCTGAAAGAGATGCGTGCTGCTTAGCTCCCCTAAAGACCATTAAACAACTGCAGCCTTGCTTTTAAAAGTCACAAATAGCAAAAGCCTTGAGTTATCAGCAGCAATGCCCTCTACCACACCAAATGGCTTCCTCCATTTAGAAAACTGCAGTCTTCGAGCTAACCAGCTTCCACTTACATTCATCTTTCCTCTCATGGAATAAGCTGAAGAAAAGGGTGAAACAAATGAAACGACTGTGGTAAAGCTGATGCACTAAAAGCCCTTGAGGAACGCAGACGGACTAGTCATGTATTAAAGCATTCTACATATAGGACGCTTGAAATGGGGATTTTATGTAATTGCAGCCTGGAAGGCAACCTGTCATTGACAGAAGATTGACGCTGGATGGGGAGATAGCGTTTTAGTTAGAAACAGATTGCTGACCTTTAATGTCGGGTAATGAAAACATAAATATACAGCAAAGACCACAGAACAATAATCTATTTTAGGATTTTATAAATCTGATTTGCTACAACACAATGACAGGCTGGGAATTGCAGGGTATACGATGGGAAACAAAAAAGAAAAATCTCTTAGAGGAGTAGAAACGCACCAAATGTCATGAAAGTCTTGTGGCGAGTAACAGCCACAAGACTTTACAACTGTAAATGCATGTTTCAGACTAATTTAATAATTGAGTAAATAATTGTATATTAAATAAAACTACATGATTGTTTTTGTTTAATGTCCGTTTTCATTTCACTAGAAATAATTCAGCGTTAAATCCAAAGCTTTACAAGAAACAATGACGTATCTCCAGACTTAATTCATGGATCTGTATTTAGTTTTGCGGGTTTCTGCAGGAAAGCTTTGACGCACACAAAACTAAAGTAAATGCATCTTCAGCTTGCCCATATGTCATTTCCCAGAGGGGAGACTGTGACAGGTCTGCCAAACAAGCAATCTCTAAATTGCCTGGTGCTTGATAGCGGCAGTGCTCAAGCCAATGAGTAAACTGATGGACGCTCACTCAATTAAAGTGGGCTGCACCGTAACGATCCGCATCTCTGGATCTTCCGCTGTCTTACACCGCATTCCTGAAGCCACGGGTCACAATATCACTCCACAAAGTACTGGGTATTATGGGTTGCAATATACTGATATGTCGATAAATGTAATATTTATAACTAGAATGACAAATATCGTGTTAATACTGCATTTGATAATATTGTAAATAATTCAGTACCAATAACGGATTTACACTCTGAAAAACTCTGGATTTCTTACCTTTTCCATTTAACCTTAAAGTCCCAATGAAGTAACATTTACTCCATTTAGCGCCGATTAGCATTGTGGTTAAATTTATTTCTGTAAGTCAATCCACTAAAAAAGATTTAAAAAAAATGTCTTGGTAATTATGAAAATACTGTTCTGGAATGGCAATTTTATTCCCTTATGACATCAGTTTGATGGCTTGGGCAGAACATACATTAACCCTTTTCCTCCTATTGTCATTGTGCTTCGGGGGTCCATGACTGAATGAAATGCCTACCTTTCTAGATACAATTAAATCCTCAGAATTCTCAGAAAGCACGCCTTCTGTTTTTCTCATTCATTATTTCATTATTTTTGGTAATACAATACTGAGGTTAAGGCCATCACATACCAGCTCACGGGATTTTGAACAGCCCCTTAGAAACTATCTCTGCCTCCCAACAATTAATTTTAAGTGAAGTGAAAAGAAAATGTAGAAAATAAAATAAATCTGTGTTGTTCATTTTAATATTTATTGCAAAGATATCGTTATGTAAAATATTTTGGCCACAATAATCGTATTGTAGCTATAGACAATTTAAGCGGCAACAGCATAAAGGTTATGTGGCCCAAACTTACCTTCCCTGTAGAATAGTATAAACCAAAATATTAATTTTAATATAAATTAAATATAATATAAATTGTTCAATTATATAGATCAATAAACAAACACTGACAAGAAGTTAACTTCGGTCCAGGAGTGTGCGTCTGATGAAATGGTCTATAAATCTGATAACACAGTGTAACACATTTTTGTTTCTCCCAACTTTTTAATAGTTCTTGTACAATTCTGTGGTGCTAAATATTGTTTAAGTGTATATTTAGCACAAATACATTTTGAGCTGATATCATTAATGACGATACTGTATATAGTATACTACTTACATCGTACTCCTTACATATCATTTAAAAAAGACTACAGTATTACCATGTTACTGTATCATGTTAAAAAACAAACAATATGCCAACAGCACTCAGTTTGTGTGCCATCATTCAAGTCACAAATGTGTCCTTTCCCTGTGTTCCCAAATCCAATTAGAATCAATGCTGATATCACTCAAACCGATTTTATCTGTAGCACTTAAGCTATGTCCGACAGGGAAGATAAAGTCAGAAACACTGCAAGCCAAATGTATTCTACAGCCTCTTAGATATCCAGAGGATCTAAATACAAGTACTTGATGTGCATGGGGAATCAATAGCCATCTCAGCATGACAGCCTAAAACTAAGGGCTGCTATGTTTTTCTGCAAGTAAGCCGCACGACAACTTACAAGAGTTTTCCAAATAAGATTTCAAATGATGTTGTTTTAACTCCGATTTGCATTGTAACAACTTGATCTCGGTGTCATCACGTTACATAAGCAAATGTTATAAAACAAGCCTATTGGATTAAGGCAATTGGACAATATCCCTGCAATTTTTACAAATGCTGTTACCATCTAAATATTAAATATCGATGACAGATGCAAGATTAAATGCTATGACAAAACATAATCTTGCCCCAAACCTATGCCATTGATTGAAACAATATTTCAATGTTGGGCTGCACAACTGTTGCTATAGATGCTGTGCCGCTATATAATAAACAGGTGTTTTATGTCATAGCTGTTACAATATTACTATCTGTACCACAGCTGGACTGGTGTGTTGACCAATCAGCATCCGGTACCCGAGCCATCAGTTTTATAATGTCATATAATCAAAACATCTTCATGCGAAGAGCTGAAGGGATCCTGCTCATCAGAGGAAGATATCTGAAGAAGCACAATGACAGATGGGCGATGGATGGCCAAAGACGTCACATCAGTCTCTCTAGAATCTAATTCGTTTCTTTTAATCGGCCTGTAAAGGTTTGATTTAAGTACTGTGCCACATGAGCGCCTTTGTTGCAGAGGCACAGTTTAAGGGGGGAGAGAAACTCCTACACGTTGCCTCCTCTACACGCAGTAAAACATTGCGATGAAATCCATCAAACCAAACAACGGCAAACGAAGAGTTGCAAAGTCAACAGAGACCATAAACTGTAGTCTCATTTAACATTGGCCAAGTCGACGCAGTCTCCAGTTCACAGGTCTATTGCAACAGTGGGAAGTTAAAGGGACAGTACAATCTAAAATAAATGTCATGATTTATTCACCCTCACATGGTTTTTAAACTGTGACACTTTCTTCTGTGGAACAAAAAAGGTATTTTGAGAAATGTGGTTTTGAATCTATACAATAAAACTGGGGCCAGTGTTATTTGGTTACCAACATTCTTCGAAATATCTTCTTTTGTGTTCTGCAGAAGTCATACAGGTTGCTAATAAATGATGACAGAATTTATATTTTGGGGTGAACTATCCCTTTATAATGGTTGTGCATACTTCCACATCCTTGAGACATCAAAATCTATTGTCTTGATCTACAATCCAATTGTATATTCGTGTACTTCTAAAAGTTGAGTAAATTAACTTTGGTAAATATTTCCATATTAAAAAAAATGGTAAAATACAGGTTAGAGATTACTTTTCCTACACTCCAAAGTTGTTCATCCAATCAAATGGTCCCTAGATTAAGAATGCCCCTCCCTCAATACGTCCTTCAATGGGTACTGTAGTACCTCAAGGTTGATGACTGCGATGTAACTACAACCAACAGCTTACATAAAAGAATACCTGTGATACGTAGGCTTAAAATATAAAAACACTTAATTGCATTAATTGGAAATGCATTTATCAGGTTGATTTATTGGGTCTTTAAAAGTAGTTATTTTCATCACTACCCCCACTCCAAATCTCAATGTATGAGGTTCTCTGAAACTCAGTATGAGGTTCTCTGAAACTCAAATTGGATTTGTGAATGTGTAAGAGTGTAATTTTGATAAAGAGGAGCTTTTACTAAACTTACACTTACAGGAGTACCTACACATACCACATATTAAGGAGGTAAAAATCCATTGTTAATGTAATAGAAACAGACAACACGAAAATGGGAAGCAAAATTTAATCACATCGTGACTTACCTCAAAGCCTACAAATTAACTGTAATTTGGATGGAAAACTAAACCCTAAGATAATCAATAGCCAGACCTGAAAATATGTCAGAGCTCCCCAGAGAGGCTCCGGAATCTTGTAAAGAGAGGACATGTTACCTGTAAAAATTGATCTCCGGGTAGTTGGAATATTCAGACTTGCGCGAGTTGCGTCTGGGAAATGTACAGAAGAAGGCATTGGCAAGAAGGCAGGCAATTTGTTTCTGTGACATGGTCAAGGACTGATTCATCCCCATCTTAAGCAGAGGGATTGGCTGTGGAAGAGGAGAGAGAGGCAAAGATAATTAGTTTAGCCATTGACCAAACAGGGAGACAGAATTACATTAAGCAAATGGCCAGGAGTAATTACAGTGCCCTGCTGTATTCCACCATCAGCCGGCAGCATTTGCATTGTGGGTCATTCATCTCTACTGATTGGACTTAAAGACTCTTTAAGACCAGTGTAGAAAACTAATCGATGCAAACATTAATAAAACGTACGTAAATAAAGAGTGCTAAGCAAGGAGACAAAAAAAATTGTGACTTTCCTAAAACACTGATGAGTCAACAGCCCAGTTGAGCCCATATTGAGACGTGAATGTGTTTTTGTAGAAGCGTAGTCTTTTAGATGTTAAATTATGGTATTTCATCCCAAAGATTTAGGAAAACTTTCATTATTATTCCAAATTTGTTTGGTAATTCTAGTGGTGCAGAAATTATGCGCTTATAAAATGTTTAGTTGCGTTTAATTTCATGACTCAACGTTGCCTTCTGGCAGTCCTATGCAGTTTACATTTAGCAAAAGCTCTTACCAAAGCAAATAAAAAACACTAACTTAAAAAATATTTAGATATCCGTGAATACCGAGATCATATTTCCCCCAAAAATTAAAATTATGTCATCATTTACTCACTCTCAAGCAATTTCATTTCTGTATAAGAATGTTAGCAATGTTCAGTTCTCGGACTTCATTGACTACCATAGTATGAAAACTAGAGTAGGTAATCTAGTCAAAGTTACCCCAGAACGATTTGTTTTCTTAAATTCTTTAAAATATCTTATTGTGTGCAACATAAAGAAAGATTTGGAACAATGTTAGCATTTGTCAGTTCTGGGACATCATCCACTACCATAGTATATATTTTGTTGTGTTATACAGAACAAAGAAATGAAGGCCTATACATATTTTAAACAACCCGCGGGTGTTAATGATGACAGACATTTTTGGTGAACTGTCCCTTTAATGTGCTTATCGCAGGCACAATGTTTTAAACCCCCTTATTTGACAAACATGTCGAAAATTAGTCAGGTATATTCAATTGAAAGGGTTATTATTATTTTGTATTATGTAGTATCATTTAATCAGGGACAAATCTGATGTTCAGGCTGATGAATGGTTTTCTTTGGCTTCCATTAGTTCAGATCCTAATGAGACACAATTGCTCATGTGGAAGTGTCCTTCACTAGCCACTGGTTTTACATAGCAACACTTTTGACCCACTGACCTGCTGTAGACATGATTATCACTACTTATCTATAGTCCAAACATCGGACTTACCTGAGTGCATATCTCAGGCATTTTCACTGTCAGTTCCACCATCGCAGGCAATATGTTGTTAAAAAGACGCTGTACTTCACAATTCTCCAAACCCTGCGAAAGAGAGGTTACGGGTGTTTGTTAGTTATTTACAGAACATTTTACACAAGACCTGTTTCTTCATATCCAATATATCTTCTACTAAACCTTATGAATGTCTTCCAGTTTTTGCTTCTTTGCCAAAGGAGATAACGTATTTATGAAACCCGCTCTGTAGAGCAGTTTGTCGGTTGAAGGCTACTGTAGAAACAACATGGCGAAAAACATGTGTGGAGACCCACAGTGTATGTAAGTAGAAAGGCTCATTCTAAAGTACTAAAAAAACAAAACGCTTCATCATTATGTAAGGTCTTTATACACCTCTGAAGACATAGTTGTGTTTATTATATTGCATCTGCCAACATTACCATGTTTACTCCTCAAACTAATAATAAAGAAATAATATTCAAATGTCAACTGTCTGGTAAGAAACAGAACAAATAAATGAACCATTTTCTTGTTTCTCTTTTCCTGGGGCCTTTTTCTAAAAAAACATTTATTGGAAAACAACTGCCAGAAAACAGAGCCATTTTGTTGAATAAGACACTTGAACCCAGCTGTCGACTTGTCATAAAGAGTATTATTCAAGTGTCAGTGTCAGATTAAAAAAATGACTGGCTGTCATGCTGTCAGGATGACATCAATAGGTGAGGAAAATGATTTGCATCCTGGGCTGCTGGCTCTCTGGTTAGCTGTTTCTGCGGACAATCCCAGCAATCTCGTAATTGCCCGGGGCTCTGCATAAAGCTGAATGCAAGGAGTTTCACAAAAAAGAACCCTTTGGTTTCTCAGTGTAGTAAGAAAAAACATCACTCATATCGAGAGAGGCAGCAACAGCCCTTGATCTATTGAACAGAGGTCATAAAAACGTAATTTGGGGGATATTAGGGGAGCTCCCATGGTGAATGACATCACTGAAGTAGAAATAAAGAGAGCCAGTGCACTTTTTAGTAGAATCCAGCAAACCACCATAGATCTTATACCAGGTGACCGGCATTAATGTGCAATATTCCGGCATGGCCGTGGATGACAAAACAGCGCGAGCTGGCTCAGCAGCCTTATATGATTTCAGCAAAATAAATATGCTTCTGTTTTATCATCACACAGATTTACAACACACTTATTTACAAAAACATTGGCTGCAATTGGCAGCGTGCTCCGTCATCGGCCCATTTCGTCAAGGTTATAGGGCGTGCTCAGCTGATTAAATGGGCTTCCTGGAACAGATGCAAATGCGCTGAAGAAGGAGAGGCGGCGCAGGGCTCCTGTGGACGGGAAGCTTCGTCTGACAATTTAACCAAGGAGCATTTTTACGCCCGTAAAGGAGGCCTGACTAAACGCTGTCATAAGTAATGACCTGCTTGACATCGTAAAGTGCTCCTCTGGGTCTAATGAGTGAGGAGAGCTGACAGGCCCGATGGGTCTGAGCTGAGGTTGCAGGAACTAGCCCTTACTAAATCAAACTGCCTCTTATTCTGGCCAACCAGAAGCTGTTGGAGCAACACATTACAATCTTCATCCAATCCAACTAATGAGAATGCACTGTATAAAAGCAATGTATAAAAGCTATATAAACTTTGAGATGCGAGACTGCTTTAAATTCCATAGAATGTATTAGTCACAGTATTTTGTACAACAGCAGCACTTGTGCCTAATTTAATTGGCATTATTTTGCTGGCATGTATGCTCACATAAACGCACTGCATAATAGTTTCTGGGAACTCCCTCCATTTAAAGACGGCAGCATAAGAAGGTTGTGAAGGCGTAATGCAGTTTTGTGCACTGAGACAGCAGTGTGAATTTATCAGAGCCCACTCCTCTGACACTTCCATTTCAGGGTAGGCCTGTGGCTCAACAACAATTTATGACACGACAGGGTCTAATTTGTATTTTGCTCCTTTCCATAGCCATTACACCTCTGTTGTCAATCAAAATCCCAGAAGGCGTTCACTTTGTGACAATAACTGGAGACCTGTGGTAACTGACACGATTTTAAGACACTTTAGAGTCTATTTACACATCGTATGGGATGGTATGGTTACAAAAGCCTTAAGAAATGGTTGCATTAAATATAAAACCCAACTAAGAAAGGTGATACCTCCTCAAATATTCACGTAAACTTGTAACTAAACAAGTGCTTCACAAGCATTAAACAGTGACATAAACATTTTTTATTTCAAATACTTTTCTAAGCCTGGAATTCCACTTGAATGTCTGATATTTCCAAGATTCTAAGACTGTGGGAATCTTGGAAGATTCTTTAGTCTATGATTCATGTGGTCTTGTTGAAATATATATATTCCCAGTAAAATCTATTTTTCTGACTTGCAGTCTATTGCAAGCTCACATCTTTCTGACTCATTCACTACAGTTTGAGACTCTGCTGTTCTCTTAATCTCAAAAACTGAAAATAATTTACCAGCTCTTTAGCCTGACATACCAGTGCCCTCTATTGAGGATAAAGAGAACACAGACAGCTTGTGCAGAATTGTAGGACAGCATTAAAACAAAACAAAATAGAAGCAGGGTTCACGCAACAATTCTAAGACTCATCCAGTTTTTTATAATAACTGCACCAACAAAGATTTTTTATTTATAAAACTACTTTAAAATAATAACCACTTGTCACATTTTTAATGACTGTGGAAACCCTGAATGCAAAACATTTACCTAGCACACACTTTTATCCAAAGCGACTAACAAATGAAATAAAACATTACTTTGACGTTTTTACGACAAATAGTTTAAGTAATATGAGTAATATTTCACAGTAGCCGCCTCACAATTTAGAGACACCGCACTAGTACAGATCTATAAATAAACATAAGCCTTCTAGTATTTATGGGCAGCAGCATACTTGACTAGAGCTGCAAGCAGTGTACATGACACTGCATTGATTAAGTATAGGAAATAAAAAGAACATATAGATTGTATTGCACAACTGTATTCATAAACTGTATCTGGGAGCATACAGAGGTTTCCCCATTCTTATGTGCATCTAATCTATGTAACCAGCCCTAAAGGGATCACGTATGCTTACCAAATGCATATGTGCAGTAACAACATTATAAAGAGGAAAGAGCTTAAGAAGAAAAGTACAGCTGAAGATGTTAAGTGGACAGTTTAAAGGACTGGCCCTCTCCAGCACGCTTCATTACAACAAGGTGCACTTTGCTAATGGCTTTGATTGGCTCCCTTATAGATTTAATGGCCGCGGTTAATTAAATTGAATAAAGCCATAAAAAGACACAAGACTTCTATTGATTTAAACTGGCCTGAAATTATTCTATCAAATCATTTTAAACGTGCACGGAAATCCTGAGGTCTTAGCCGAAAACCATAAATCCAAGAAAACCACAGCAGCGCAGAAATGGATTTTGTGTATTAATCTAAGATGGGACGTAGATCAAAGTCTGCAATTTACAGAACCCTAGGGAAGGATTCAACACGACTTGTGATGGGTCGAGTCCCCAAATGTATAGCCTGCACAAACAGTGGGGTCAAGGAAAGAGGTCGAGAGACCCCCTTTAAAATGTTGCTCTCCATAAATTTCAGGACTAGCCCTGTCTGTGCTGCAAAACAAAAACAACAAATTTAATGGAAACGCAAACTTACAAGTACTACGACATAAAACAGACCACTATTTAAGTCAACCTCTTTGCCAGATAAGAGCACTCGTGTCATCTTCCTAGACCCACCGTCAAAACCAGCTTCTGGCTATGAAAAAAGTGTGGCCCATCTGTGGAGTGTGTTTATTTGCAGTAAACAGGGCTCTCATCTCCCTGGTCTTCCTCTACCAGCTGCTGCTCGTTATGCTGAGTGCCCACCTCTGTCTTAATTGACTAGTGCTGGATACAAAGAGATCCCCGGAGACGAGGAAGCAGAAGGGGCAGACGCGGGCTGCTTGCTGCGTATCCACTTGGAGGCTAACCTGCTTCTTCTCTTTGACTGAAGAGCGTAATGCCTTTAGTGTGCCAGTAAATTCAAAACAGTCGGATTAAACAATTACAGAGCATTTTTAGCATCCCGTGGGCCTTCTGGTCTCATGGTCACACATCACAAGAAATCACACTTTCACAAATCACAGACCTCACTGCTCTCACTTCATTAAACCAACAGTCTTATGGATTTCATTATGCCTGCTGTATCTAATTGCAAGCACTGTATGATATAGATAAAAAGAAATATGACGGACAGCATATATTTATTTTTACAATACTTGACGTTTTTATCAGTACTCCAAGCAAACAAGTCTTTATCAGAAGTAATGTCAAATAGTAATGTTACGGTTAAAAAACCTAGTTTTACTGAACAACTAAACTGATTCACTCATAATTATTTGCTTTTGTACAATTTGTTTAAACTCATTAGAGATCGGGCAGTTGTAGATTTAATTTATTATTTCCGCTAATGACACTATCAAATGCAAATCAACCATCTGCATGCACATTATTTGGTACACTTTGAACAGTATACAGCTGGGGTAAGCATCTGCATAAATACATTGGACAAGCGGACTGGTATGTCCATCTCTGGCCAAAGTGATGCTCTATACAAAACAAAGATAATTTTCTTTTTAAAGAAAAACATGTGTGCCTTACCTCAGTGCAGAGAACGTTCAAAGCTGTGAAGTCCCATCTTTTAGCATGTGCTGCATTGTAACTCAATATTGCATCCTGTGAGTTTACAGAGAAACACATTTTTAAATATCGAAAATCTGTGATGTTTAATAATTCAAATATAGTTCAGCCAATACAAATGTTCATATAGGGAAAACCACTGTTGTCTAAAAAGAAAATAAGTAAAGGCAAGTTTTAAATACTAGCCCTACTAAATTACATCATTTAGCAATCATCTTGGTGCAATTCTGCCACCCTCTGGTGGTACAGTTTCCTTTACATATTAATCTTTTTGACATTTGACAGTGCCTAATCGGCCAATGTTAAAATGATTTAGAGATTTCCAACAAACCTACCCTTATATCAAGTGAGCTTTTTAAGCCCCCTTTTAAAGCACTACAAATTAACTCCCAACGACTCTGCACTCCACTTCCATCCTGAAAAAAGGAACATACATCATGGAACACTAATAATGGTATGTCACATTTCACTTTGTATTAGTATCACAATGTGATATTGCAATTTAAAATGGCCTCAAGGTAGCACTTACCTCACTTTCCACAGGAAACAGGTTCTTTTCTGAACAAGGCATTTTTACAGACGTATCATCCCAGGAATCTCTGAATTTGTGTAATGGATATGGAATGGGGATTTCACCTGCTTTGAGCACATCTGTCTGCAAAACAAAACCAAGAGACAATTTTAATTGGTTATGATGTATAGAATCACCTTCAAATCACTAGAACAAACACATATTTCAATGACAACTATATCTGAGGTTTCAAAAGATAACAATAGTTTTAGTCTCTTCTGAAAACAAATACTGCTACAAAGAAATGGCAATTTGTCTCGGCTTTGGTAAATGTGAAGTACAAAACGATTTACTGTAGGGCCAATTTAAGTATAAGCCATCACTTCAGTCCAAATCATTTGAAACATCACCAAGTCGGTGAGAGGCTTGGGCTTCCACATCCTGATCATACTCGGACTGACAGAAAGTCCTTAGGCAATGGATGAGAACATCACAGTGTCGCTGCGGAGAGCATGTCTTACCCTGATGAGTACTTTTTGATTGTCTGTCGCCCTGAGGTGAGGCAGGGACTGTCCAAACTGAGGCCTCCGTCTAAGCTCCTCTATTGGGGTTCCAAGCCACTTCGTTTCTTTTTGTTCGTCCACTTGCCCACTAAACAGAAAACACACATTTTCTTTCATTTTCATTATGGTAATTTGTAATATTACTCATTGCATTTACTTAATATTTTATAACTGTGACTTATGTTACAGTTCAGAAAACATCGTAAAAGGAAAATTCACAAAACACAGTACTGCACCTTGCTGAAGATGATGTTTGGCTACAAATATACTCTTCAGTAACAGAGTTTTGCTCTGCATCACCCGTTTCCATTTCTGTCACTTCAGATGTGTCTTTGGTGTCATCATCTGGATTTAGGATTGGAGTTTTGGACTCCGACTCGGGGCAAGCAGAAGCATTTTTGCCCAAATTGATCAGCTTTTCTTTGCATGTTGGGCTATGCAGGCTCACCATCTCCACATCTGTACTAAATGTCTCACTTGCATTTAAAGGTGGGCTCAGGTCGGTCATCTCTGAAGCCATGCAAGTAAGCTTACTGAGCTTGGCATCTGGGGAGACCTTTTCCCCATTGCTTGGCTCTGTCTGAGCAGTTGCATCATTGCTGTCCACGGCATTTCTTAGAAAGGTGTCCTTTGTGTCCATGTCACATTTCGGGTCCTGCTTGGCATCATCTTGCTCCTTGCGTTTTCTTGTTGATTCAGATGACTCAGAGTCTTTCATGCCATCTTGACTGCTTTTCTTCTGTCCACTCTCAAAGGAGACGTTGAGTTCCCTTGAATTCTCAGATGTGGTATCACCATCATGGCTGTTGAAAAATCGCTGCTTTAGACAGAGACTGATATCAATATAAATAAAACATAACATAACCAGCTTACCTGTTGGTTTCTGTCTTAGATTCATCCATATTCATTGTAAGATCACGTTCAGCCAAACAACGTTCTGAAACAAGCAAATCGATCACAGAATTTAAACTGAAAGTCAACGTTGTGCAATATTTCAACGCAAAAGTGAAGACTAAAGATTGCAGCATGACTCGTTTGACTTAAGGTTAGTAAAGTTGCAGTAAAACGTGAGGAATGAACATTTCCTTTAACTTGAGCAGGTAAAATGACAAGCTGACTTTAGTTTCATTTTCCACATAAACTTAACCATCAGCCAGAGCGGCCTTTCGTTTCTTCTGAATAATTATACCGCTATTATAACTGCTTCATCAGTGCTAGTCACATATCCGTTCTCAAGGAACGATATGTGCATAAATAAGTCTTACAATAAGCAGGTGTATTCTGTTTATGAGTTATGGCTAGGCTAGCTCAGTGAGAACAAAAGGGTCCCATAACAAACAAAAGGCAGGTCAGTATTAGCATGAATTTCTAAACTAACACATCAGCCTGCACAGAAATTCATCTTTTTGTTAGTGTATGACCTCTCCGATGATCCTAAAGTAGTTCAAATCTAAAAGCGAAAACACTATCTAGTGTGATGGAGCCTTGCAATATGAACAATACATTCAACGGCACACAGCTTTAGTAAATTATAATTATCCGTCATCTGCCATTACTAGTGATACAACACTGCAAACGCCGTAAGTACTTTATCTTGATATTTGTGACTATGACACAAACAATCATACTTGCACTATTCTGCTTTGTCTTCGTATCGTTGTGCAGCTCACACACATATTCGAGCTCTTTTCCAACTGCGGACGGGAAAATAACAGCTGTTTATGCGAAGGTATTCTGCTTATAACAACCTTTCAAAAGAAACAATACACTTAAACAGAATTAAACACATAATAGAACGAGAGTGTAGCGTCACTTCCGGGCTCGCTGATTGGTAAATTCTTGTCACGTGATTGAAAGAATGGTTTTAAAGGGATACTTCGCCCAAAAATGAACATTCTGTCATCATTTACTCACCGTTCAAAATCTGTATAAATTTCTTTGTTCTGACACAGAGAAAGATATTTGGAAGAATGCTTATAACCGGACGGATTTTGCCCCCTTTAACTCCCATAGTAGGACAAATTTGTTTATCTTTTTTTTGGAATGTTTGTGGAATTTTTTTGGAATGTAGGACAGCTAATTTTTCTGGGGATCTTTTGACTACCATTATTTTTTCCTACTATGGTAGTCAATTGGGGGGGGGGGAGACACAAATGCGTTGCACACAAATGCGTTGATTGTGAGTATGTTTATTAAATGGTAAGAACGATTATGATATATTGAAGAAAATATGCTCCAGTAAGTCATTAATTGTGTACTGCAACTTTGTGCATTAAAATCCAGGACAGTCGGTCTGTTCTGGCAAGAGCGCCACCTTACGTTTAATATAATTCAATGATTTTTTAAGGGAAAAGTGTCCTCTAAATCACTATTATCGTCCTAAAAAGTTATTTAAGATGTTTAAAAATGTATTAACACGGAAACCCAATGAGTACGTTAATACTGTATAATATAGTAATCTCATCTATTTACAGAATTATTTAATTATTATAATATTTATAAACAATATTGCACTGAATGTATTTTAAGTGAGATATAGGTTACTAAATACAAGAAACAATCGTTTAATGAACAATAAACAAAGGAATGGATACATCAACATCCATTTGAACATTTTGGTAAATACTACAATATATGCACAGGATCCATTCTACAAGAGCAAAACATTGAAACTGAAGTTTTATTTAAATCCACCTTTGGAAAAATATATCACCTTAACAAAGTGCAACTTCTTGCAGCGTTGTAAACCACTAACCCAGTGTAGTCTCCAAAGGGAAATAACAGCATATAAAATAGGTTTGACATTCAAGTTTTGAGTGAAAACAAGAAATGCCTAATAACAGGTTCACTGTTGACTATGTCATATCGCTGGTTGCTTCACCATTATTTCAAAATTCTCCTTTTAAAACGGCTTCACGATTTTCATGGAGATGTAGTTCTAAAAGAATACAAAAGAGGTGTTAAGGCAATGCATATGATCAAATGATATTTTAGTCATACTTGATTGATTTTAAAGACTTACAGGGAAGGAGTACAAGAGGATTCCTAGAAACAGAATCACCAGGGAGAGAATAAGGAGTCCAAGGAAGACCCATTTGAATCTGCGCCATACAATAAACTTTATGGTCTTACAAGGACTTGTGAACCAAAAGAAGGACGTATCTGGACGGCTGTTGAAATACATTAAATTTTTTTACTGTCACATCATCTAATCAAGACCTTTCTAAAAGATTAAAAGTATGATATTCTTATACTTTGGAGGATCAAGTTTGGGGTTCATGTTGGGTTCATCTCTTCCCTTCCCGGCTGGCCTCTCATCAGACTCCTTCTCCTCCACCACTTCTAGAGTCATCTCCACTTTACCCTGACACAAATACAATGAGCATAATCAACTACTAGTACTATTAGTTTACAATGCATACTGTATGTGCACCACCATTATATGCTTGAAAGGTATACTTACTGCCAGGGCTTTTTTGCCATCCTGTTCCATGGCACATGGCCACCACCCTCTCACTGACTTCTGGGAGAAAAGTGATGTTAGGGGAAGGCTCTTTCCTGTTTGTGTTAGCATGCTTAAATTGCACTTCTCAGGGGTCTTAGATGGGGGAATAAGATGAAGCAGATCCAACTCCACTGTGCCTGTTTGAGAAAGCGTGCTATCAGAAACTCAAAATCTGGAAAAATGTGCTCCAAAACGTTTTTCTTTTGTACAGAGAGCTGAACAATTTGGTTGCTATGTATGTTCATTTGAACCATAATATTCACCTAAGTAATCATCCAAAGAGAACTTGTCATTGTCCCAGATCTGAATAGTCAGTTTGGGTGGGATCCTGAACTCCGTTTTGTCAAGATTCCAAAAGTGCTCCTAAAAATCAATACACAAGGTTTGTTGTAAATACTAAACACTGTTATTTGTTTAACACATTGTCTAAAGCACTGACCTTTCTAGACACAAGACACAATTGTTCTGCAGGCAGATATTCAAAGCCAAACACAAATCTCCAGTTAAAATTTCCATCTCCATCTAGAGACCTGTAATGTACGTCAGTTTTTTGCTTGTCTTCCTCCATGCCCGGCATCCACCTGTGAATACATATTATAACCAATGCATGGCTCACATATACACCAACAGGTTTACGAATTAAATACAGTGATTATACAATAAGTCCATTGATACAGATTTTAGATTTAGATAAGCGATTACCCTTTCACATAGATGTCACTCATGTTTTCTCCTGTGATGCTGGTCTCATCCAGAATGACTTCGGTCGTGTTCCAAATGATGGCTCGCAGGAAATATCTTGAATGAAGGCAAAAACTTTAGAACAACATACAAAATCATTTCAAAGACGTTACAGTGTGAGGAAAAGTAGACTGTACTTTTTGGGTTTGCGAGGAGTGATTTGGCAAACAGGTCCGGGAATACCAAGGCTTTTCGGAAATATTTCAACCCACATCTGTATTTTACCCTAAAAAAGAAAAGTGAACATGAGAGACACATTGGGATAACATTGTTGTATACCCGCATATGTTTCAAAAGTGCTGAGATCATACGGCTGACCTGAGATAGAGTGGGCTGGTAGGTGCTGAACAGGGTCCTGTTCTCCACATGCTCGGGTACGAGGCCTTGCCTTCTCAACACATGAAGGCAGATTCGCTCCTTAGGTGGGCCCAGGTGTGGGTGGATGCTTTTATTGGCCTCTATGAGCAATGTGGCATGCATACAAAATATCAGTTCATATTTTTCAGATATGGGTATGCTGTCCAAACTCCAGTCTAACGATTTTAATGTACATACCCAGTTCAGCAAGCCTGTACTCTTTTCCTCCAAAAGACAGAAAACTACCATCATCTGCAATGTGAGGAGCAGCAATTCCTCTCATTCTGGCCAGATTCTGTAGGATCTGAGATGGTTTGAGTTGGTCCCTCCACTGGTTCACTCCAGATCTGTTACACATATTCATAAGACACATGCGTCACATGATCAACATTTTATTGTAAAATGACTACTAGTAAAATGAATACATACATGCAGTAAGATTTGGGGATCCCACAGTGAGAGCCAAACCGAGAAAGAAGTCTGTTCTCAAGGTCTATCACCGTTTCTCCCACCTTCTCATCAGCACTGAGCATGTCATAGTCAAAGACGGAAATCTTCAAGTCTTTGTCTTGAGGGATGTAGCAGCTCAATTCAAACAGTCTACGAACATAAAAAAAAACATTAAAGCCGATGTAAATATCACTGATTTGGAAATTCACAATCTCTAAATGAATCACAATTCAACTCCATGCTTACCTTCCAAAATCTGGATTCAGGGTGTTTGGTTTGTAGTGATCTCTGTCATCAATCGTTTTCTTCCCCAATGTAATCTTTACGTATGGATCACACTAGGTAAAAAGCAAGGATATGTACATGTCAAATTTCAAAGATGTTCCCATCAAAAAATTGTTTTGTGAAAAGTTTTGTGTACAAACTCTCACCATTCCGTTGTTGTCTTTGGGCTGAAGGTCAAGGCAGCGTACGATGTAGATTCTGACCAAGCACTCCTGAGGGCGACTCTCAGGCAACTCCCTAAACTCCCGTGGTGGATCTGTCACACTTGGGTCATCAGATAGGGGATACACTCGAAACGACCCCTGCAAACAGAGTGAAAACACATTGCTAAATTATTTTTGTCGGCACATTTGTACTAAGGAAGGACCTTGTTATTACTTCAGTTGGCCAACAGATGGCAGTCTAACATCATTTAAAGTATTTGGCACATTGAGGCAAAATTATTTCTGTACAGTTTTTTTACAATCCTTCACACTTGGGAACTTTCAAACACTTTTAAAATGTTTATATTATTACATGTGAACCAGTACACCAGTGAACATTAAAAACAACGTAAGATTAAGTCTTATGCAAAGTCACAATGGTAAAAGAATAAGTTTTTAATAGCAGCAACTCTCAAGTTTCAACAGTGTAGATCCACAATGATGAGGAAACCACCACCCATTTTGAAAAAGCCACTCTATTGAAAAGCAAAGGAAGTTTTTTGTGAATAGCCATGGTTTCTGAGCACCACATGGCACACACTTGCCTTAAACTCTCCCACCACAGACGGGTCGTCTTCATCATCCTCGGTTTTCCCCCTTTGCAGTTTGAATGTACTGCAGAAGTCAGTCAGGCCCCTAAATTCCGGAACCGCCTCGAGCTCGGTGTCGTAAACCTAAAAAAAAAACATAAGCTTTTAACACTGTTCATTAAATAACAATGGGCCTATCTGCTTTGAAACACAGGCAGGATGCAAACAGAATGGTAAAAGCAGGCGGGTAAACTCACTGTTAAGGTGTCATATCCCTTTTGGAGATAAGGGCCGCACTTATCGTGCTCATTAATGGAGGCGAAGAATTTACTCCACCAGTCTACCGTGTCTTCTTCCTAAAACCAGAATTGGGTTTAGATGTAACAATCCCCCTGCAGTGGTTTAGAGCTATAACGGCACGGCTTCGATACTGTTATGTAACGAATGGTAAACTATATGGTTGATTAAATATCACACGATTTAAAGATAAAACGAGTAATTATTATAAAACCAAAATTAGTCCTTTAAATCTATTCACTGTAGCCTACCTGTCTGGAAATGACGGGCATTCCGTCTCCCATATCAATGACTACATCTCTGGGAGCGGCTGACATCATGGCCACTGATATATAAATAATATACAAATAGACCATTCATGTTACTACATAATGTTACTGATTGTATTTAGATATTTTTGTAGATATTTTTGTAGATATTATGCAAACTCGTATACATTTACAAGAAATAAGAATACATTTTAAGTGTGACTTTACCCCTGGCAGACATTGCCACCTCAGTGTTGACTGTGTAAGGGTCACATCTAAACTCCTCCAGGGAGTGTATTGTACATTGTCCGACAACTGGTTTTCGTCCAAAGGGCCTGTGGTCAATAACTTTGAGCACAATGGGTGGAGTATACATCTCATCTTTGGGGAGAAGCTGAAGAGAGTAACATATTTAGAATAACATTTTTAGCTTTATTGATAAATCATGATTTTGTGTCATTGCAAATGACGAATCTTAAAGGGATAGTTCCCCCCGTAAAGAAATCTGTCATCATTTATTCCCCATTGAGTTGTTCCGATACTTATGAATACAGAGAAATATATTTTGAAAAATGCTTACAACCAAACAGTTCTTGGACCCCATTGACTACCATTGTAAAAAAAATTACTTATAAATAATAATTTATAATAAAAATATAATATTTGTTTTGTTCTATTGAACACAAAATAGAATGTAGAACAGCAAACACTTCTGGTTTTGACAACCATTGTAATTTTTCCTGCAGTGGTCGTCAGGGAGTGAATGAATTCGTCCAAATATCTTTCTCCATGTTCAACCAAGCGGAGAAATGTATACAGGTTTGGAACAACCAGAGATTGAGCAATTCATGACAGAATTTCATTTTTGGGTGAACTATCCCTTTAAAGCAGTACCTAGATGAAGATTAAATACATCTTAAAGCAAAGCAGATTCTTAGATGAGGGGGAATACTATACCACTTTGAGGAACAGGACAGATCCTGGGAAGTTAGGACTTTTCTTGATGTTCTTGATCATGCCAGTTTGAACCGTCTGCCCTCCGCATTCAACTATAAGGCTGGGAGACGACACTGCAGCAAGCTGATATGGCTTCATGTTTCGTAAACCCCATGCCAGGATCTGTCACAACACATCACAACACATTTAGTAATTCCATTTGGTTTCAATCCATTATGTCCATAATCCGGGTGATTACCTCAACAGCAGTGAGCTGCACCACAGGCCTGATTCCCTGAGGAACCATGTACAGATTCTCACTTCTTCTAGGTGGAACCAGTGGCAGGTTAGCTTCATTTGCCTGAGGTCAACAAATTAACAACATAGGGCATAAACAAATCTGAATGGCGATGTGGTTCAGGCGGTTAAAAGCTGTGTCACTGGTTAAAGCTGCTATTTGTTTCTTTTAAATAATGGGGAACTGGCATGTCTCCAGGCTCCATACTGTACTTTGGTCATTATAACAAAACATTATAAAACAGTTGACAGCAGCGTGCAGCTAAACAAAACTCTTATATTAAACAAAAAGAACTGTAACAAAAATATAGGCTACGCCCTGTGATTTTGAAACTGCTGACATGTGATACAAACAGTATTTACATGCATCACTTTGAGACCACCTGTGAAGGCAGAAGACAAAGCAAAGGACACAAATATTTTCACAAAATTCTTACATTCTGATCTTAAGTACTCAAAAAGTTTATATAACAAACCACCTTATCTTTAAGCAGGAGCTCAGCTGCTACCAGCATCTCTCCAGCACTTCTTCCTTTCATGGTTATTGGGAACCAGAGTAGTTTTGGGATCAATGGGTTCCCAGGATTGAGCTTCACTACTGGAAGATATGTAGATCTGCCCATAGGTTCATCTTTTCCCTGTGATACATCCACAAATCAACATTAAATCATAACACCAAACATTAATGTACATCCACAATCTTCTGAAAGTTAAGCTCATATTTTACAGATTCTTTTTTTTATATAATAAAATAAACAATTTGTGTCACACTCCACTAATCTGGAATCCCTGGTTCTAACGATTTCATAATAATAGAGAGTCATACCACTTGGTCACTATCATAAACTTCCAGAACAACACTGGGTGGGTTATAAGCGATGGTCTGAGGGTCGCCGTAGATTTCAATGTCATCGAAAATGAGGGTCTGGTCCCATGTGGGGTTGAGGTTGGACTTGATGATCTCTGTGGTCTTGCTCACGTGCAAAAAGGACACGTGGACATAGGGATCTGTAAACAGAAGATCAATCAGCCATCATTCATTAAAACGACCTCTGCTGAAGTGATGGGAACTCATGTCTGGTGAATTGAGTTAATAACTCATATTAGATGAAAAATCACTTGCCAGAAAAGCTGTCTTTATCCATAGGAAGAAGGTTCCTGGCTTGATAGACATAGACTCTGAGATGATAGAAGAATGACTCTGTTGAGACACAGTGGCTTAGGTTAAACATCAAGTGGGTTGTATTGTATCAGACCTAGTATACCTCTCAAATCTGTATAGTCTTACACTGCCTGAAATGTCTGGAGATTTATACTTTTCTAATTTATTGGCAACAGTTTGTTCAAAGATTATCTAACATTTAACATTAACAAGTATGTTTACAGAAAAAAAACTATAAAATAACATACAAACCATTCTGGGAACCAGAAATCCTCATTAACCTTCATTTTCAGATTCTTTTCAGATTTTTGATTCCCAGAATGCTTTGCATGAGGCTGCTATTTTTAAGTTTCTTTTCTGAGAGTAAATTATGGGAAAACCGGTTTCGTTTAACACATTGCGAAGTATTAAACCATTTAAAAAGACTTTTTTGGAAACACCAACAGGTGTTTGCTGCTTCCTCTTCCTGTTTGCTAATTTAATGAATCAGCAGCTTCCAGTTTTTCGATTGGCTCCTACAATGTGTGTTGTATTTTGCCGTTGTCTTTCGTCCCGAAAGGGAAGAGGAGGGGTGTGTTATTCTGAGAGATATAATCAGTATGAGGAATTTAGATTCCTTTAATCAGCAGTCGGGAATAAACATGACTCACTGTCAAATCTGCAAAACACAGTGGGTGTGCTGGCACCAAAGAGTTTAGCTGTGTCCTTCTTGCTGCCCTTCTTGCTGTCCTCATCATCGTCTATTCCCTAAAAGCACAGAACAGTTTGTGTCCTTTAAAGTGAGATCTAAATGAAATGAGAGTTGTCATTCTTAATCTTGCTCAGGCATCAAAGTACCACAGGAATGTATTATGAACAAGCAGTAATCCTTTTAAATCCCATGTCAAGGATAAATAAATGAGCAATAAATCCAAGTTTGTCCTCTACCTCAGTTAATGCAATGACCAAAGGTAAACATATTTCAAATATCTAATTATCATGTTCAGGTCTGACAGTCATTGAAAAAAATGAATGGTCTACCAATGCCCCCTCCAGGTTAAAGATCGCCGACGGGCCCACAATGTTGGCCGGGGCCATTTTTCTCCTCCAGCGTCTCCGGCGGAACGTGTCTGAAGAGCGCTCCTTCCTGTGGAATTTCCAGCCAATCAGGGACGAGTATTCCCACCCATCACCTAAATCTTTCTTCTATTGAAAAATTGTGCTGAAGTCATTGATTATACATGGTACAAACAGTGATTCAGCAATCAGAAGTGATCTTGAATTGCAGTACAAGTGCAAAAAAAGAATAAATCACACTTAATAACTGAAATGAAATTACCTCGAGAGTGGGTGCGTCTGCTATCTTCTTACGAGGTCGAACCAGTCTTTTTCTACGATGGATGTGGTACATTTTCTCTGCAGCACCCCAAGACCTAGGTTTATCATCAGGAGGTATGGTGACGCCATACTCCCAACCTAGCATCCAACAAAAACAGTGGAAAGGCACAATAGCTCTGGTAAAAATATCGTTGGAAACCCTGAGATACTCAGTTTTGAACAGCACATCAAAACAAAATTGATTGTTTTGCATGTCAGTCAGACGGCTCCTCCTGTCTAAGTGAATAGTTCAGAATAAGCTTCTATGTGAACCAATGTCAACTTTTTGCCACTTGGTAAAACCTAATGATCCATATTATTCCAGTCTGATTTAAAACATTTTCTAGAAATGATCTAAAAATGACCTAAAAGTGCAGATACTTAATTATCAATTTATCACATTTCATTGGTTTTAATGTTCCTGGTTTCCATTTTGGAAACTTTAAAACTCCACTGCCATGGACTAATGTGCATTAAGCACTCACCGCATCCAAATCAATCTGTGTTTTACAATAGTTTTATCTCAGGAATTCTAGTTCCTGACCTTTCTCATCCACTGCCCTGTTGCAGTCAAAATTCCACTCGTCTTCCCAACACCATCCTGGGGGACACTCAAACTCCTCTGGGCTTTGGGCTTTCTCTCCATTCTGCGTAGAACAAATTTTTTAAAAGCACTCGAAAAACATTACCTGCTACTGACCCAACAGTGAACTTTCTATGTGGCCACTGGAAAAAGTCATCTGCTTCCAATTTCCATACTACATTCAACATTCAAATGTGAGCGTTCAGACTGCATTCAGCAGTCAGCCAGTTCACAAGAAGATATCCTAGATGTAAATGGAAACTTTCAACTTGGATCTCTTTCTGTGCCAGGATATTTTTCAGCTGTGCCAGGATGTTGCTCTCACCACATCGGTGTAGGGTTCGGCCGCGGGTTTCCATTCTCCACCCGGGAAACGTGTTTCGTTTTGGTAGACCTCATCTGTGAATTGGGAGTGCCCTGCATCAGCCTCTGTGAGCAGACTGAGTCAAACACATCACATATTAATGGGGCGGTGGTGACAGGCACCGTATACCTCTCAATTATTTTTCTTTTTTTTTGTGCACGCACAAAAAACACTCAAACATGCCGACAAGGCCGTGACACAGTACAGAGTAGGGAGAGGAGTCAGTGTGGGAAGCTCTAAATTAGCTGACTGTATCAACACAGGAATTAGCTGACTGTATCAACACAGAGCAGAGAGAGATAGAGTATGTTTGTTACATCAGACCAACTATGAATCTGTGCCAGCCAGCCAAGTTTCCTTTGATTGTGTGCAAAGAGCTCAATAGACCCTACATGTACCACACACAGGATTTTACAAAACCTTATTCTTTTATTTGAAAAGGAAAACGGCATAGGATGACTCATATCTCAAATATACAGTATCTCAAATGATTTCCAATTATGTTATACATGTTTTCTTTATTGGTAAATAGTTTTGTTATGTAAGCATAATTCCCTAAACAAGTTTATGCTTAAAATGTTTGTGAATATTGTAAGAAACGCATTCCAGAGATTTTATAAGAAAATCTTTAGGTAAAAAAAATTCTTGTTTTTTTTTCTTTGCGATTTCTTAAACCGGTGTCAACTTAATAATGAATAATCATTTTAATTATTACCACAACCACAGAAATAGATCATCACTGTCAGGTGGAAAACTATGTGATTTTGCTATTGCAAAATCATTTCTATTGGTCACCCTTACGTTTGTCTGTGGGTTTTGCATATATTTAACTTTAAAATACAGTGTTTTTTCCATTCCCTGAAAACTAGCATTTTTATAAGAAGAATATGAGGTTTGCACATAATTCATGCACATACAGTATTTATCATACATTATCAGCTCACCAGCGCTCAGGGTTAATTATCCAGTCTCCTTCCCACTCCCAGCTCCGAGGAGGCATGAAACGCTCCTGCTTTAACTTCACCTTCCCCGTCACATCTGAAAACTTGTGGCGGCCGACCAGACCTGTGGTTCCCCATTTCCCGAACACCTGAGCCTGGTTCTCATACTAGCAAAGAGGAACGGAAAATGGATGGTACTGTGCTTCCAAGCAAGTTCACACAACAGACCATGGCATAAAGTATATTATAGTAAAAAGAAAATGTACCATTTCTGCATACACACTGAATGTTCCCTCTGCAAAGGTGTTGAATTTCTTTTCATGTGCAGACAGACCCAGCCACATGTTCACACGCAGCTGCACAGGAATCTTGAGACCTTTGTTTTTGTCCATTGGATACTAAAAACAATATGTGCACATTTAATCTGCTTCACGATTACTGGCATGAATATTTAATATGAACTGAATGGGATCAGGAAGTGAGTATGTTTCTGTTAATATTATTAGAATTTAAATATTATCATAAGAATTGTATTCTACTTTTTAATACATTGACAAATAGCTATTGAATCCTGGGATCAGTATGATATTGAGAAATTCTCCTCTTTACCTGTAGGAAGATGGTTTGTGTCCTGCCACAGTACTTGCCGATGGCCTGATCATTGTGGTTTGAGTAGAGCACCTGGTTGGCCGGGATGCGGGCATAAGCCACACGTTTCTCTCCTCTCAGCATCCATATAATGACATCAGGCATGCTGTTCTGAGGCTGTGTCAGAAATTCAAGATACAATTAACATTTTCAATGGGACTTTTGGTTATAAACAGGATTGTACATTATCAGTGTGAATACAGATATGTGGTCAGATATGAGGCAGGACTCAGAGCCAAACCTCTTCTGTGAGCTGTTGTAGTCGCTCCAGCCAGTCCTCTATATCAGGCATGGTGGCTTTAACATCAACAGCCTCGTCTCTCATGCGATTGGCTGCATCCTGGATGCTGGCCATGGTCTTGTCACGCAGATTCTTGATCTGAATATCGAGCACTGTCAGGTTCGGCTTTCCCTCCAGATCTGGAACCCTGTAACTAATAGCAACAGCATCCAAGAGCCTCAGTCCCATTTCGATTTCATTGTAAAAGGTAAACATTCTCTAAAATTTCTCCTGTTGTGTTTCACGAAGAAAAGAAGATGCATTAGAAATGGTGAATTAATGATTATTATAAAAGGTTTTATGAACAAACACATGCAGAAAAATAATCTATCGTCTCTGATTTACCTGGTGAGGTCATCGATGAGTTGAGTGATGAGTTTCAGCCAGATCTCAGCTAGACGAGAGTCCGATACTTTAGCCAGGATGGCCGTCTTCAGAGAGGTGATGTTAGATTGCTTGAGAAAACACATACAAATTCTGTCATTTCTTTGATTCATATCCATTTGGTAAAATGTTGAAATGTCACAATTGAACTGCGTTAAAATTATACCAGCCGGTCAGCAATGTATAGAATGATGTTCACTGCATCCAAGCGATGGTTGATGTCCTCCCAGAAAGACGTGAGGATCACAACAGGCTTAGAATCAGCCCATGGCAAGTAATAGTATTGATTTCCTTTATACACAAAATTCCATGAGCAAAGGTTTTGATGTTTTTATTACAGGTTTTGATGTTTGATGTTTGATGTTTTTATTACAGTCATGGCTATTTGTGTTCCGAGATCATCTCTTTTTGACTCACCATCAAATACGGCACAGCCCAACTGAGTGGTGGAGGCCAGAGGTTTGCAGGTGGAGTCCAGTTTATTCCCATAGTTACCAAAGCTGACCTCAAACTGGATCGGCTCACCTGGTTCTTGAAGCATACATGCACTGTGGAACACTGCGCATAGAGAATATTTCCTTCTCCGCTGGTATTTCTGCACAGTAAGGTACATAAAACAAGACGTTTAAGAACCAGCTTCGGTGAGAGTAAAAAAGCTTTCCGTAAACATTATATATTTGAACGAAGGAAAAATATTGGACATGCTTGCCCTTACCTGAGCCACCAAAATGTCATCGTTTGAAATCTCTTCCACCTTCTCCTCAGTTTTCTCCTCCAGTTGAGTAGAGAGCTCGATCAGAACCCTCCCTCGATACGCCACCCCTTCACCCTACAACACACATGCTGATGAAAAACATTTGACGGCTGCCACAGATTGTGCAACAAAGAAAACTGACAGTGTAAATGTGAAAGACTGCCTGTGCAATGTTTGCTCGAATTCTTTATGCAAAGCAAACAGTGAAAAACAATATTATCTGGAAAGGCAAGGTGTTGCAGATATGTTTTCTTTCCCAGATATCTGCTGAAATAACAGTCATTTGGGGTTGGCATGTGTGTAGCTTAACGCAGCATATTTCTCCACAGCCCTAACCTTTCCACAATTCAGCTCCTCAAATGGGTCAGGTAGCCCAGTAAATTCTCTCGGACTTCCATATAGGTTGACAAAACTTGGACCGAACGCAGGAAGAAAGCCGACCTCAGAGTCTGCAGTGTCTGCTGGAAAAGAAACGAGCAGTCAATGAACACAATAAAATACTTAAATATGTTTAGATTTATTTTAAATATATATACAGTATATATATATATATATATATATATATATACAGTAGAAATAATATCAAAGATCATATGAGTTAAAGGTGATGTATGACATGGAAAAAAATAATACATAGCCAGAACAGTGACAATACCGTTAAAGGAAGAAGGCAGACCATTCTCTGGTGTATATTCTGGTGAAGAAAGACAGAATGCATAGATTGTTTGACAGTGAAGTTTGAAGTGCCGTTGTTTTTTTATAAAAAATAAAATCACGTCACATGTCCCCAGGGCCCAATATTAACCTGACACACCAAAAAAGGTGGATATATTGACAAAAGCTAAAGATCATATATTATTTTTCAATGTGTCCTAAAAAAAAATGTTTCACTCCACTCAAAAAGGTGGATGTATTGACAACTCGTCATTTTTTCATAATTTTGTGCATGACATTTTCATTGTGGACCTGAATCTTGAGATGTTAATAGAAAAACCTACCCCCTTCTCCCCCAGATGATGCTATTTTGGTCAGATTCAGGTAAGTGGTCCCAATAACATCATTCCTTGACAGCCGATCCCTGTGAAAGAGTCGATTAGCAGAATCAAACCAGGATAAAATTTGAAAATGACACAAGCCAGGCTCAAACTTGGAAAAAAGCTCAACCGCTATGCCACAGCTCCAACAATGTCAAAGAATAGTCAAATCAAACAGTGAACCTACCAGTCAAATAGTGTGAGCTTGATGCGTTCACACATCGATGGAAACTAAGAAAAAAGAGACATCATGCTCCTTTACTCATTTTACATTCAAAATGTAATGAATTTTTCAGTTGATAATGGGCTTTAATTCTACCTACAGTACCTTGACCTGCAGGTGAATAACCTGGTTCCACTCCGGATTGGCATTTTTCTCTACAATCTTTGTGCAAACCTTTATGCAGAAGAAGCAGGTCATTATCATGTTTTAGCTCTTCAACAACAAACTTCAATCCTTTGTTTTACCTTTTTGCCAGCAAAACTAACTTCTAGAAAAGGATCCACCAAATTTTTCTTGTCATCTGTTCCACCAAATATGCTCTTTACTGTCTGGGCAAACGCATCATCCACTGTAAGTGATATGGGAATGGAAGAATGTTACCGGAGGCAATAAGACAGACAATGTCAGTAAACAGAAAGTCGGTGGTGTGTTTGTCAGGATTACTCTGTGGCAGGTCTTCTCCACGGTAGATTTTCAGACGGAGTGTAGCCATACGCAGAGCGACTCCCGCCGGCAGCAGCAAGTTACTTTCAATGTCATCCTGTTCCTCATTCCCTTCTCTTTTTTCCAACTGATCAAAAAGTCATCAATGCCACAAAAACATGAGATGTTGATTGTGATTTGAAATAAAAAAATTGCGTTTTAGTGCATTATATTATAGTGGTCTTCTAAAAGTAGTAGGAGGCCTTTCACATATACGTGTTTACTAAATCCAGAGAGAATTTATAGCTTATTTACAATGTCCCAATGTCCAAACTATATAGCAAGCCAAATGCATTTTAATTACCATGTAAACTCGTGAATTTCAGTTAAAAGATGTCAGATTGTTGGAGCAATAACATTTCATCACCATTAACAAACTTCTTGAAACTTGAGAGTTGAGTACTGTATGCTTTGAGACTTACCGGAGGCTCATCTCCGGTTCCAACTACGAACATGCTAACTTTCAGGTAACCTTTGGCTCCAGAGCTGGAGTCATCAGTCTCGCTCAGCAACAGCCACTTTCTCATAACTGCGTGACCTGTTCACACCACACATAATTTATGTCAACGTTACACCAACGTTAAAGATGCAATATTTTCCATTGTTCCACAGTTTAATGGTGGATTCACACGGTACGTGGCAGTCACGTTTGTCCAGTTCATTTTCAATGGGAAACATGGCAAAACGCGGGCCGTTTCGTTAGCGCAACTTACACAGGCACGGTTCTTTGCGGCATTCGCAGCTGAAAATACAAATATTTTATCTTTTTGTGAACGGCAGCGGCCGCCACATCTGTTTAAAGGCGGCTGCTGCGCGACTATTCCCCGGCTAGTGTGAATCCAGCGTAACACAGCTTAGTTCATTCGCATCAGTCAATCTGTTTACGTACCAGGTTCATCGTAGATATAGCCAACATCCAGCTGTGTTTGGGAGTAAGATTTATAAGAAAACATATTACACTAAAGTACTCTAATCTACTGTAAATGTTTATAATTGCTTGAAATTACACAATAGAGTTGTAAATCTTTTAAAACGACTAGGATTGTATGGAAAAGGTAAAAGTGTACCTTGAACTCCCCCATAAGACTGTCTGCTCTCAGAGAGTAGGCATTGTACACCTAGATTTAAGACAGACATATACAGTAACTATTGGAAGACAATGGAAGATCAGATCGATCAAATCATTAGATAAACTGATATATAGACAAAAACACTGTACATCTAATATCTATATCTAATATACTGTATCTAACTGATATATAGACACTTGTGCATAGACACAAATGTAATGTAGTGAATTGACATCTAAAGGCCCCTTAAAGTGGTTTCCTCAAGTAGGATATGCTCCTGGACCTTTATTCCAATCGACCAATCAGTGGCCATAGGTTTTATAGTTAGGGAAAAGGTTGGGGCTATGATTGGTTGTTGCTCCAGGAACATATCCTGTCATGATTCTGCCTCCTTGGTCATGATTTTCTAGTCGAGAGGCAGAATCATGACAGACCCACGTGTTTAGTGTAGAGAGAGACATGGCATTGGTGGGTTTTGACTCTCTCTGGTGTCGTCTTTGTTCACACCCTCTCGTTTCCTTATTATTGATTGTTTATGATTTGATGCCCCGCACCTGTTCTCCTGCACTTGGGTTCTCCGCCCACCTATTCTGACATATCCTATTTGTCTTGTTGTGTTGTGCAATATCTCAAGATCTATCCTACCCGGATCACGATGTTCTCATCGAAAAGCTCGGAGGGCAACATGTTGACATTATAGAAGAAAATCTGTGGAAAAATGACTTAAATTATATAATTTTCAAAACAGTGGACAACAAAATAACTCACACTGCAAACCGCGAAAAGCGAAGAGAATAGTTGCAGCGCAAATCTCTTTTTAGAACATTTAGAGATTGTAAACTCACTGAGGCAGGTGAGGGGACTACAGAAATTTCAGGGCTAAAGGAAGGAAGAGGGACAGCAGATTTTTAACATGCGCAGACAGAGCTGAGGAGACCAAAGTCATAAAACAGTCCAGAGAAAGAGAGGTCTATAGAGAGAGTCTATCTAGGTAAAATATTTATTGACCAACGACAAAGCAAAATGTTCAACAAGAGGCAAAAAATATACTATACCTCATCAAAGAATGGATTGTTTCCTCTTCTGACTCTTGTTCTGTGGGTCTGACCGCACACACATACTTTGACCACCGGCTTAATGTTGTTGCCAGGCAACTGCCGACCCTCAATGACTCGAACACGGATCTAATTTACAATAACATTATATTTGCTTGAAATCCCAGATGTTATCATATAAGAAATGTAACAATGTCGAGACATAGTGTACCTGAAAGTCTTGGGGTTTGTTGGCCAAAGTTCTTTTTCTCTTTCGAGTTGTACGAATCACCTTTTTTGAGTCTTTTCCAGGCTGTCCAGAGGCAGAACCTCCAGGGGCTCCAGGATCAGTCCCATCTGCAACATCTTCATCACTGTCCACACCTTTCTCTTCATCTGCTGATAGCAAAGCAAACAGATATACATAATAATCTAAAACAGTTGTTTACAAAAGTGTCCATAAACAAAATAGCCACTTGGGCCTATTTGCAACACACAGCAACTACTGCAGGGAATCAATAGATAGTGTTATACTTTATATTAGAATTTTAATAAAGTTCATCTGACTCTTAAAAAGGTTAAAATAAACAAGCTATTTATGCTACCTGACAGTACAGTAACTAGTAACTTCTAATATGTCAACATGCTGACAGCATGTGTTATGACCTATTCTTCCAGGTGGATTAAAAAGGGAGTTTTTGCATTGTAAACACTAGTGTCTTTTTATTTTTTGTATTTTTATGACTTTTACATTTCGTATGTCATTTTTGTTCTACATTACACAGTTATTGGGACATATACGTATATATTTTAATTGTCTACAGAACAAAACTGGTTGAGTGTCTTTGTGTTTTGAGCGCTTTGTGTTTCCTGTATCTCATTTGCATCATTCATTTCCATGCGTTCTAAGTAAACACAAACAGAAACATTCTTCCTGCATCTCTGTAGGGCAGTCCAACCCGGATGACGTTAAATAAAAACAGAAACAGGGAGAGAAAAAAATGTAATGACCTCCAGTTTCTCCAGCGACAGATCCATCTCCACCTCCGAGATCATTCGGGTTTGGGACAGAACTTGCGGGAGGCTCATAACCAATCGTAATGTTGATAGTTGCCTAAAGCAGAAAATGCAGAGATATGGAATTACAATATTGTACAATCTAAAGCTGATCATTTTAAGCTATTTTTATTTGGCCAATATACCGTATATAATATGTATATGATATAAGTTATTATTCTTTGTAAGATTTTTAAGAATTACCCCAATATCCTGCTTTTTCTCATTGATTAGAGAAAAACTCTTTGAAGGAAGAGATCTAGCCTGACCAGAAGCCAAATCCTTGAGAGAGATCTTTGCAGAACCAATATATCTACAAAACAGAAAGTACATTATTTTCAATTGCACACATGGCTTACGAAACTCTGTGCTTTTGTTGTAGTATGTACAAACAGTATAGATTTGAATTAATAATTCCACTTCCACCTTTTTATTATACATCCTGATACACTAGTTCACATACATTTGTGAGCACAAATTGTTTTTAGCAACATAATTTCATCATGTTGTTTCACTTCAGTTTTTCACAACATTAGTCATAACTTACACAGCTAACACACACACACCTGGAATAGACCAGAGTAGTTCTGCAATGCCTGGTGATTTAGCTCTGAATCAACCACCACATTTCAACACAGGGGCAATAATCAACATTTAGACTTACAATATTTTTCATGGCTGATGAAAGCATTGTGTTGTGAGCGTACTGTATTTTACAGAATTTTACAGTTTATCTCATAAACTATTTCTATTTACTTGATGAAGAACATTTTTGTTTTCCATGATAACCTCCATTAAAAGCTGTACAGAACTGCAGATCCAGATCCTTATATAACCTTTGAAAGAGCTTAGAGATGGAATCAGAGGAGAATTCCAGCCGTTAGTAATTACACCACACCACAGACATATTATGTGCCAGGCAGAGAGGACAAAAGCAGACTTGGGGGACTGCCTGTTAAAGGGACAGTTCACCCAAAAAGAATTGACTCAGCCTCAAGTGGTTACAAATCTGTATACATTTCTTTGTTGTGATGAACACAGAGAAAGATATTTGGAAGAATCCTTGCAACCAAACAGTTCTTGGCCACCATTCACAACCTAGTAGGACAAATGACAATGGTAGTCATAAGTGCCCCAGAACTGTTTGCTTTCCTACATTCTTTAACAGAACAGAGAAAGGATATTTTCCTACTTTGGTAATCCATGGTGGCCGAGAAGAGTTTAAAAGAAATCTATACAGATTTGGAACAACTTGAAGAAAATGAGGGTGAGACAGAATTGTCCTTTTTGGGTGAATACAGATATTCCTATTGAAACAATCGGTCTTCAATCAAAAAGAGAAAAAACTGAGTTCAGGGTTTAACCTCTGACTCATGAAACTATGGTAACACTTTGTAAAATCTGGCACTTTCCCCAAAGTTCCCCTATAAAATTACTTCAAAATTCCATAATGTGTAAGCCAGTTGGGAAGGAATATAAAAAGAACAACCGGATCAACATTTCAAGGTTTGTGTTCCATCCACAGTCTAACTTAACACGTTATCACACGCATAACCCTGTTTCTTCATTTTGTTGCTATGTTATTCTCCAACCTGTGACAACAGAGAACAATACTCCAGTGAGTATGTGCCGACATGTGAGTATGAGTCCGTAAACCTCAACACAAACCCACTCTGGACGTCTCTGGTGTGACTCATGGAAACAGCATTACCGTGAGAGACATTGTGCAATAAAACTTGGAAAAAGAAGCACATGGAGGAAAAAAATGCCCCTCTGCTCACTTTTAAATGCAAATAATTCTGACCTACAGTTCTAAGCAAGAATAGAACTACTGTATATAGTCTCACTTTAGGAAGATATATTAAAAGTAACAGCTCAAGTTATTAATCGCATTGTGGACCGGCAGTGTTACTTCATATTGTTCAGCATTTCCCACATCACATAACTTAGTGTAGCAAGTTTAGACAAGGTGTTGGGTGTGGCAATGATGTTTTAAAAGTTTCTTTCCTCAGCTCTGCTCTAAATACATCTCCCTATGGCAATGGCTTTCACTAAACCATTATTCACTCAGAATTTACAAAGTTCCACATTATTATACCCCTTCATCTTAACATAAATACCCCGCCGCCTTGGTATAAAATGCCAGTGATTTCAACAAGTGATAAAACATTCTTAAACTATAACTACTCAAAATATGACTACTGTATATGGTTAACTGAAACCATGGTTAATGTGTGGTATTTTGTTTCATAGTAAATCTATGGTTAGTACTTGTAGAGGCAGTGGTCTTATTAAATGTAGAAAGGCCCCTGAATCAGTGATGCGTGCAGACTACCGTACATACTTGTCTTTTCCGATGGTTTCATAGTCTTTCACAACCACATCAATGAATGAGGAAGAATCCAAAGGGGAACCTTTCAAATCAAACTCAATGATCTGAAACAAGACAAGCAAGTGAATGATTCAATTATATAAAGTAATAAATAAATGATGTTAGCGAAAAATTGAGAGCGGAAATATCACTGACCTCATTCCATACAGGATTTAATTCACTGTCAATTGCTTTTGTTTTCTTTTTTTCACCTAAAGTATAAAAATCTCATGAGTTTGAGCTCGAAAGTTCAAAACTGTCAAGGTTCTAAAACTATTATAAAAAAAAAGCATCCTATGAGTTGTATTATGTCAAAGAATAAAAGCATCATATTTTAACTTTTTCACTTTGAAATGTATGCTTATACAGTATTGTACAGTTTCAATGCCACTAACACTGTTAATGTTGTTTTTAGTTAGCTTCTCAAAGGAACAACTGCACATTTTTTTTCATTTCCAACAGGGAGGGAGAGGGAGAGAGAGAGAGAGAGAGAGAGAGAGAGAGAGAGAGAGAGAGAGAGAGAGAGAGAGAGAGAGAGAGAGAGAGAAAGAGAGAGAGAGTATCCCTTAATGATGGGTTATTCCAATCCCTTATAAGGACATCTTCTCTTCTTCTCATCCAAACAATGGCACAACACAAACTTATAGATTTCTAATGCTATAATGGATATACTGATGAATGTTGATAGAAAAAGTTTAAAATACCAAATTGCTTCAGTGCTTCATCTAGGAAATCCTTTTTTTATAAAAGGCTACGTAAAACACACCGTCTTCGGTATCTTAAAAAAGTTAAACTATGATAATTCCTGCTTTAACCTATACGAGCAAAAAAAAACGCATATTGAGACACTCAAATGAAGAGAAAAGTTACGTTCTAAAGCTTACCTTTAAAAATAACTCCCGCTATGGGATCTGGAAGTCCAAGTGTCTTTTTGGGAATTCCTTTGGCCGATTCAACAACCACCCTCAACATGTTGCCAAATATTGCGAGTTATGGATGGACAGAAGACATGGAGTTAACATAACATTTTTCCCGAGAGAGCGAGAGAGAGAGAGAGAGAGAGAGAGAGAGAGCAGATGCATTGACCAGAAGGGGAAGCGCAGAGTGAGTGAGAGGAGGAACAACACAACGCGCAGTTCACCTTCAACTAAACACCTTTGCCTTTGTATAAAGAACGTTAATGTGTCTTCAGTTATTCATTAGACCTACACCAAACTTACACTAATATCTAAATAGGCTTCTGTCGTTTTGTTGTTTGCGGTTTTGAATAATAGATGTAAGCCTTGGTCAAGGAACTAAATAGTAGCTACAAGGTAAGTCAGACCCTGATCAGAATTTCTTTTGACGTGGCTTTGGGGGCTGGAGAAAGATTCAGTGATCAGAGAAAACGTTAAAGATTGCCACATTGCCACATCCGTTAATCAAATGCTACCATTACACTAACCTATATCAGCATCCACATACAACTTTGTCCGTACATACAAAACCAACAAACTCATTTAAATAATACGTTTTTTGTGTCCATGCTCCACCTGGTGGCAAGTAGTGGCATGTTTAACTCACGTTTTCTCTTTTTGTCCATGGTTTTATTTATGTAGAAGTGGTTATTAATTTTGGCGAGAACATATTACAAATGAATGGTTATTGTTTGACTACAAAGAATTTTTTTTTTGTTATTTTTGTGAAGGAGCTGCGCCTTTTATTATTCCAAATTTGTTTTATTTATAATGCCGACGTAAATGAGGAAAAGACTGACATATCACAAGGATAATAACAAATATAAAGCAATATGTTAAAAGACCTACGTGCTCTTCTTATGATAAACTGTTTAAAAAATACATTTACTAACTTACGTCAGAAAACTTTGCGTTAAATGCGACGATAAACTAGATTTATTTAGAGCTTTCAAACACTTTAACTTTTTGTCTTTTTAGTTCATTTAACTACCAGAAGATGGCGCTAAGTGACAATTTACTGTACCTTAATGCGGTTAAATTACTGAACATTTTAGTTTTGCGGTGTATTTTTGTCAAACTAAATGTTATAATTGTGTGATTTAGATGGTTTTCCCAAAAAATGTACGTACAGGGACTATATCAGCCATGTCAGATACACATGGGAAATAATATATTCAAAATCTATAAGACTATGTGAATTCTTCAGCTAATAAAAACGTCCTGTTCAGAAGAGAGTAATAATAGGATTGGATTGAATGAATGCCTGACAATTTATTCCTGTAATGTTAAGAGCTAAACGAGTCTGAATTGCTCCATGGGAAAATGGAATAGATAGAGAGAGCAGAAGGCAATATTTGATTACATGTCTATCCAAGCATTTGAACCAAAAGATAAAACGAGTCTTTTGCTCAAACCAAAGAGCCCAGTTCAGCTGCTGAGGGCTATATCCAGACTCTAAAAACCTTTTCACTCACTCTCAATCGCTCTTGCTTCCTCTCCAGGGCATTGTGAACACTTTTATCTGGGAGATAAATGGAAGAGTGCATCCTCTCCACATCCCTGTAACAAGTCTATAAAGACTGGGGGGAAAAGGTTCCTCAATCCGCAACCTATTTAATCTGGCTTTAAAAAGCTTTGAATGTCAGAATCTTGTTACCTTGAGAACACATAGAAAGATGTCAGGAGTTGGATTCAGACCTGAAGGGTCAGATGAGAGTACAGTTACAGTCTTATATGCTTCTGCCATGGAAATTAATTTCTTTAAAGCTGACCTAAACCCTATTAAATAATATTATATGATGTTGGAAATATATCATAATATACTCACCCTCTTGTCTTTTCAAACCTGTATTACTTTCTTCTCCAGAACACCAAAAAATATATTTTGAAGAGTGTTGGTAACTGAACAACGAGGATACCCATTGCCATTGGTTTTGTGTCCATACTGTACAATAGAAGCCAAAGGGTACCGCTGTTGTTTGGTTACAAACATTCTTCAAAATATCTTCTTTGTGTTCTGCAGAAGGAAGAGCATCACAAAGTTTGAGTAAATGATAGAATTATAAATTTTTGGGTGAACTATCCCTTTAATATTCAAGCAGTAAAACTAATTGAAAAGTGGACTACAGCACAAAACATAAGACATTTGTCTTGTTAAACTAGGAAATATAATTTATTGCATAAAAATTATATTTAGTTACAGTAAGAAGTCTAAACAGTTATGTACAATAGTATTTTACAGCATTGAACGAAAAACTCTTCTTGTCAACCCTCTTTCATAAAAAATGACATCTGAAGAAAAGAGTTTTTTCAGCCACATGTGGGCATTCAGCAACTACAATCCAGAGAAGCGAAGCCGCTTCACGCATGTGAAATGGTAAAAGGCGTTTTCATGTTACATCATAGCAGAGCCATTGAAAGGTTCAGAATTCAGAAGCCATCTGGGATTCCGCATGTTAAAGTCGGGATTCTACCGCATATAGATGTTTAAACAGTCCTCCAAGCAAACTTTGTTGTAGTTCATTGTGAGGGTGCAGGAAAAGGCCAAACGCTTACTAAACAACTAAGGAGGAACAATATGGTGGTCATGGTTCCCTGACCTCAATTACAGTTTGGGCTTCATTTTCATCCCCAGTTTAGTTACAGCAGAGATCAGCAGAAGGAAAGTAATGATTCCCATTCCACGAACATCATAAACGGTACATCAAGACGTCCACAGATTCACTTTTGTTGTGTACTTGCATAGTACTTATAATGAGAAAGAGAAACAATGAAGCCCGTTCATATACACTGTAGCACTATTGACTCATTCGTCTGCACAAACAATCTCTCACGTTTTGTTTCTCTCTTTCACACACATACACACACTTTATTTATTTAATTCACACCTTTACAGGCACGGACAGATACTGCACATTTGTGTTTTGGTTGTAACCAGACATTTGAACACTTCTGAGAAACAAGTCAAAAAATAAAGAAATGGACCGATCACGTCGTTATCCGTGTCCATACGATCACATGATTTTTGTTATTAAGTAGTCCAAGTACATGGCTTTGAATCTCGCTCAATGGGAACCCATTAAACCCAACAAGTCAAAAGAGACAATAAAGAGCAAGTGGGTCATACTGCAATCAACAGAGCACTTATGCCACCTCTCGAGGCTAATATTCATAATTTAAACAGCACGACTGGCATGGAACCCTGAAAAGAGCTTTCTGCCACCCGTGCAGTTTCATCCAATTTGAATAGCGCAGCATATTCGAGGTGAACTTCCGCAAGGAGGTTCAAAGAACGTTTGACCACAGCACAAGATTTACATATCACCCTGTCTCAGGTTCAGTTGCCAAATAATAAATTCGACCTTCTTACTCACCCTCATGTAATAAAATGATGTGTTAAACACAAGAAACAACATAAGGGTCAATGAAGACCACATTTTCATATTTGTGACCCTGGACCACAAAACCGGTCTTTTGGATAAATTATTTGAAATTGAGATTCATAAATCATCTGAAAGCTGAATAAAAAAGCTTTTCATCGATGTATGGTTGGTCGGGATAGAAACAATAGGACAACATTTGGCCGAAATCTGGAATCTGAAGGTGTAAAAAATTAAAATATTGATAAAATAGTTATTAAGAAAAAGTTAGTTTTGCGGTCTCTATTAGCATACTGCTGTTATAAACTTTGGAGAGTGGATGAAGGTAGAAATTCTTAGTTTTACTCAGATACAAAACTTAACTGGGTAATTCTTAGAGAGCGTGCAATGTTTGTAGGCGTGTTTCCGGCCATTATTGTTTGCTATTTTGCTACAATTTTTGCTGAAAAAGAAAAATCTATAATTTTGAGCCATACGTTTTGTTGGCTTTCGCACAAATATACCCATTCTACTTATGACTGGTTTTGTGTTCCAGGGTTACATTTGAGCTCACTGTCCCTTTAATTTGTGTTTATACTGTCCTCCGCCATCTTAACTATATTCCACAAAACAAAAATAAAAGACCATGAATCTAACAGAAGTTATGAGTGACTGTTGAAACACAATGATCCACAAATAGGGATAATAACTTAAGTCCGTTCCCTATAGGAAACTAATATGAGTTTACCAAAAAGCTCTCCTGCATTAAAAATCATGAATCGAATACACAAGGCTAACAGAGGCATGGTCAGATAAAGACGAAAATTCAGTGAAAGTGTGTTCCTTTGCTAACGGGAGCACAGCTTTCTACGTCCGTGCACTACTTCAGAAGACAGACGTCTGAAATAATGCTTCAAAACAAAAGTCAAAATGAAGCATCTGTTACTGATGTATTTTGTCTCAAGTGAAATCATTTTAAAGTCATTGTGAAAATAACTGTTGATTAGTGCAGATGATCTAAGCCTCTCGCTATTTATTCATTTTTTATCCGTGTTCTCACACTCCTCCGCACCTGTTTATTTTCTGTTTGTTTGTGTGTAAGTTTCCTGAGGTGCTCGGCACACTCCTGTTTTATCGGACACGGGTTCTCTGTGTCTTTAAGCATCTAGTGGTCGCTAGGAAACAAAGCCAGTGGTTCGATGTGCAATGGTTTGATTATGTACTTTGAAGAATAGCAGTGTGTATCTGGACGTCTAACAGGGTGTGTATCAGTATGATGAAACTATCATTTAATCATAAGCTTATCATGTGGTGCTATTTTAACCGTACCAGCAAATACACACTTCACACAGGACTTCATTATTTTTAACCTCATCACACGGCATCTCTGTTGTCCGAATACAGTGTTATTCCACGTGCTACATTTAGGTTTGTATCCCTCCGAGATCATCCCGACTGCTTGACCCCCACTCAGACACGTTGCAATCGTTGAAAGATTCTGCACAAACGCAAAGCAACTGAGGTATTGGCAAGTTGTAACAATTGGGAACTTGGTTTGTGCATCTGGCGCAGATTCCTTCTTATCATCCACTTGCGTTAATTGTAGGTTTGTAGTGGCAAAAACATCTCTTCACACTATTTGATTTGCCAATCAGCAATCGCCTTCTGCTGTCATGACGACCAAGACCTCACTCTTGCCCATCTCTTCAAGAGCCGTTGCCAGGGAGACCAGGTCTGCGTCACCCTGGTGACAAGCTTCCCACAGGTCTAGGAGCACACCTGTGGGGCTGGGTTTGGTGGCAAAGTAGTTCAGATACCTGGGGGAGAGAAATGGAAAGAGAGGAAAGCATTCTAATCACTCATCTTTTTATAATAAACAAGTTTCACGCTGTGAAAGATTCACCTAAATGTAAACAAATGAGTGCTAAAATACCTGTCAAAGCCCAGGCTGCGTGCCAGCATTCTCCAGTCACAGCCACGCGCACTGGGGGCATCCAGACTGGCACAAATTTTCTGCCGGATGGAGACAGGAAGTCGGAAAGCATATGGACCCACTTGAGATGAAGGCAGACAAGAACCACCTGCTAGCAATGGGGAGTGGGGGGGCAAAGTCTAAAGAGGACACACACGCAGGAAAAGGAGTCAGTGCCAGTAACCGTAGTCTAGCAGTGACGTTTTAGTTTTGAAGAATGAATACTTTTCAAGTGAATTTACAGAATAAATACAATTGTATGTTTAAGTTTTTGTAGAAAAGTGGATTTAAATGCAACAGAAAGAATTTATTTGCTAAAACAAATGATGGTATACTGTAAAATACTATGGAAGAAATAAACTGAAAAAGCTGTATGACTAAACTACTACATTGTAGACTTTTACATTTGCAAGATGTAAACACTGGTCCAGAAGCACTTCCGTTTTCAGTTTTAATTTATATATATTTTATTTATATTAATAGTGTTTTTTCCATATAAAATATATGTATAACATATACTGTATACTAAAATAAAGATATTCGTTTGACATAACATATAACACAACACAACATACCATAACATAGGATAGTCTCTTGGTTATATTTTGTATTATTTATTTATAATAATTATATATTATTTTCTAATATATTTGTATATTATAACACAATAAACATTTGTGTAACTGAACAAGTGTTGTATACTTGTTAACTGTTTTTTCTTGTTCATGCCTTATCCTGCCTAAGTGTGCATATGATGCAGAATACAACTCTTACTAATATGATTTACCTCTTGGATGTCAGTGTTAAGCTGGAATATCTGTCCCTCTCCCTCCACCTGTCTAACACAGATCTTGCAGGTGAGCTGTGAAACCACTAGGCTTCCTCTTTCTAGACTGAAGGTGCAATGCAGCGGCCGCTGGCTTCCGCTCCAGATGTGATAGAATGGGATTTCCTAAAACACAATTTAAATGGACAATTGTTGATAAAAGGCCTAAAACAATACATGAATATATAGGTTGCATTTAAAGAAAAAAAGTTATTTCAAAGTGCTATTCATAAATGTAAATACAGTATCTAGAGTGTTTCGTCAATTGTACGCACTGGCCGAAGTTAACTTCCGGTCTGTTTATTTCATATTTAATTTATATGAATATATTATTGCATATGATTTGAATAACATTACAACTACTCAACAGTTATTGATTCTTTGCGGAGGTCTATCGAAAGTTACATTTGGTCCACCAAAACCACCTACGAGTTATATTAATACAACCAATAACGTTGCAAAATCAACACAATTAACAACAACATGTTTACATCTCACCTGATACTTAGCAAGAAGTTTACTCCTCCAGTGAGAATGAGGAATGTCATGGATTGATAGCCGCAGATTGTGATAACTGTCCTTAAAGAGCAGAGGTTTGGGGTCCTCTAGTAAAACTCCACCCAGACTCCGCTCAACCTCTAACACTTCCTGCACAGAGACAACAAGACAAGTTGATTTCCAAGTTACTCAAATACACATTCTTTTGTGATGTGAGTTAATATGAGTGTTAATTTGGCGGCAGGCAGACTTGCCTTAAGGGCATGTGGGGTATCCTGTATACAGTAGACCCTCAGGCTGTAGTCCAGAGAGAGGCACGGCGCCCTGGGAGCAAACAGGGCCAACTGCAGCCTCTTACAGGCTGGCCGAGGGGGAGCCGACTGTCCCACCAGCCCATACGTTCCCAGCTGCTCCATTAGAATATGACAGCTCTCCTCTTCCACCTGTAGATAGCAGGGTGATGACAAGCTCTCCTCTCCTACAGTTAGCACCTCCTAGTGGTAGGGAAAGAGATGAAATGGGTTTAAATGTTTATAGGTAAGACGGAGGCAACGGATTAAAATGGTGCTATGCTGTCTTCATGATTTTACTGTAGTGACTTTAAGATACTGTAACATCCTTACCTCCCAGGCACCTTGATGGTTTTGCATTTTAAGGGTGAGGGTCCAGTCTGGGGATTCTAGCTGGGCGCAGTGGGGCAGAGTAAGGACTACAGGTTTGCTGAGCAGCATGCCAGAGGGTCCGCAGCTCACAACAGGACTCAATACCGTCTGACTACCATCTGATGGCAACCTGACAAAATAAATCAGAAGTGTAAAGTTAAAAGATTCAATAGCATAACAAATATACAAAGTAGATGAAACGTTTGTAAATGCATTATTCTGTTAACAATGGTTTCATTGACTGATACATCAGGAGTCATTAGCAATTACAACCGTTTTTATTATTTTATAGGATCTTTACTGTCCACTTTCAGAACATATAGAATGTGCTAACTGCTAGACAATAGCTCAAACATCAACAGTTTATTTATCGAGAAACTTTACAGCAACCAAAAATAATGAGCAGAGCCAGTGAAACACAAAGTTTGCAGTCCGAACGCAGGGAACCATATTTATATATTTCATATCTGACATTCAAAACAAAACCAGCAAGGAATAGCGCCTCAGCAAAAAAGTCAGAGCTCAGGCAACCATTCAGTGGTTTCATAACATATTTTTTCAGGTCTTTCTTCATTGTGTCAAAGCTTTGAAATGTTATTTTCTCCTTTGTGCTGCCATTGGAGTCACAGTGTTTCTGGAGTCAATATTGCTTCACAAGGGCTGTCGAGATGTTTTGAACTGGACTGTTTGCAACTGCACAAAGTGACGGATAAAGTGTTGTACTGTATGCTGGGCTGTGACAGCATGATGGGGACAGAGTACAGAGAAACTGTTTCAAGTGGCAGACTCACGTTGTTTTCTCCCATTTGTTGATGATGAGGTACATCTCATAGAACTTTCCCTGAGGAATTGTTCCTGGTGGAACCAGCAGACTCACTCCTGAAATAAAGAAATGTGACATAACATTAACATTATTTAAAAGGATAGTTCACCCAAAAATGAAAATGCTGTCATCATTTACTCACCTTCGAGTTGTTCCAAATCAGTATACAATTTTTGTTCTCATGAACAAGAAGAATGCTTAAAACCAAACAGTTCTTGGACCCCATTAACCACCATAGTAGGAAAAATTACTTTATATATATTTTTTCTGTTGAACATATTTATATTTCATATAAATGAAAAAAAAAATTAAGATGCATTTACTTGACAAGCAAAATGCTACATTTTTATAATTTACAAAATGTTGATACATTTTAATTAGGGGAGTTAAAAAAACAGAAATAGTTGTCAGTGGGGTATAAAAAAGTTGAAACTTAATGTCCCCATTGGCAGATAATTAATCTTATTTAAACCTTATTATAAACATATTTTTATTTATTGTTGTGTGTATTTTTTTCCAAAAAGATATAACATTGTAAATAATTTTGCTTTTCAAAAAGATTTGAAAACGTAAAAATTATTTTTGCAGCGTTTATGTCATATCTATGTAAGAACCATGCATCTACAGTATAACACATAGAACAAATATAGATTATATCCTATATAAATATATAATAACTAAACTTGATAGTAGTGTATTCACACATATTATATTTAAAGTTGCAGACATTACACATATATAAAACAAATGAGGGAAAATAAAGTGCTTGGAGAACGCCTGCAGTACATCAGAAATAGAAACAGCATATCTGTCAAGTCTCCATGTGGCCTACGTCTTGGACTACTATAGGAGCGGTTTGTTTTAAAGTGCCATGTCATGCCAGCCGTTGTGGATTTTGAGAGGAAAAGCTATATTAAAATGTCTTCTAATACACTACCTGTATTGGGGATGGTGAGACGACCTCCCAGTGAGCCCAGTGTGATGCTGATGCTGTGACTGGGCTCTCTGGGCAAGGTGTGCCCGTGGTGGTCTTTAGGTCCAGAGCTCACGGCCTTCAGACTCATAATCTCCCCATCAGTATAATCCGGGCCTGCCGGTAGCTCAAGGGAGGACATGGTAGAAGCATTATACACCTTTATCTTCAGACTAGGCAGTGAGTCCAGCAGAGGAGACATGGTCATTGGGATCTTATGGGTGGAGTCCAGGGAAGTCTGCTGCAGTGCGTAAAGAGGCACGCGGAAGGTTCCAGCACTGGCTGTGAGGTCAGGGGGGGCTGCCGGGTGTAGTAAGTGTGGGTTATCTAAAGAAGTAGCAGAAGAGTGTGAAAAGAGAAAAGAAGGAATATTTTCAGATGGCATGCAACGTTCTGAATGGATTTGCCTAAGAAATGAGAGCATTAAAGGAGAGAGGATTTAAAAGAGGAACCATATAAACAAGTTATAGCAGCTTAAATACTGGCGAGAGAGCGGGAGACAGCAGTAGAACGGATTAAAAACTCAAAATACAGGGAAAGAAAGAGATTATATTAGGTGTGATGGGAGAAGAGAGGGAAAATAAAAGCAAGTCACAGAAGAAGAGTTAAGAAAATAAAAGTGGACAAAAGGCGCAAACTGGCCTAAGGTGGCCAGGCTGATGTCATGGTAAACTGTCTTTAGATAGCTGCATTGGATAAAAGCATCTGCTAAATGAATAAATGTAAATATATAGGAAGGAAGTCAAAGAAATAAGAGATCCATTGTGAAATGTACAAGACAGATGTCTCACCCTGTCGTGGTGGTTTGTAGTTTCCAGGATGGAAGGCAGCTGTGAGGGCTGAGGAGGAATCTGTGATTTCACCGTGGAGGTGTCGACAGCTCCGCCGATAGACAAGGATGCCCACACACAGTACGAGGATTATGCAGAGCAGCAAAGCTCCCACCAGTCCCGCGTACACCACTACACTAGCACCAGTGCCCAGAGCTGAATGCAAACAGTACAGATTTTCTCACATATGCAAATGCCATGTCATAAAAACATCATGCAACATAAGACCAAGGAAAACAGATAAGGTAAAGATAAAAAAGATGATTTCACATAGTGTTTGACGATTTTCATCAGACATTCAATGAACAGACTGTGTGGTGTGAGACTGAGAACAGGTCAATAATAAGGGTGATTATAAGTGTGTACGAGTCTTTTCTGTTGTGTCTGCTGCTCGCCTAATTATCAAACAGTTGGTGTGCTGTGGATCTAACAGTGCATTATGGGAAAGTCAGCCAAGTGTTCTATGATCAATTAGGAAAAGAAGAGAAAAGAGAAGAACCACCGAAAGAGAGCTTAGCTTTTCAAAATATGGCTAGTAAATATGTTTTTGGTGAAAATGAACATGACGGAATCACTTAATATTACAACTGTGATGATAGACTGTTGGTATCAATCAATTATTCATTAAATGATGTATTCTAGCAGTTTGTTTAATGTGTTGTAATACAGTGGTTCTCACACTGGTGGCCCCCTGGGGGGCCCCAAGATGGATTCAGGGGGCTACAGATTTTGTATATATGTCTATAATATATATATATACATTTATCATACATTTTATGCAATCAAACATCCGACAATAGGATCAGCAACCAAAATAATTTACGGTTAGCATTATATAACTGAATATGTTTTTGAAAAGTAAAAAGTCTTTATTTGGGGGGACACAACGCGATGAACTCCAAACAAAGGTGGCCATACAAAAAAAAGTTTGAGAACCACTATTGCTATTTGCATCTCTGTATATTTGATGTTGATTTAGTTTTATCAGTAACACCATAATTGTTAAGATTGAGAATTGTATTTGAACAAACTGATTCAATTCAAATATTCAACATAACTGTGTTTTAATGCCTCCAGACGAAGCACAAGAATCACAGAGAGAGAAGGAAAAGAAATGCGAGCAGAGGCATGTGGAAAGTGAGAGTGGGAGATGGGTAAAACGGCTCACGTGACGGGATGAAAGTGAATCTGACAGCCGTCTTAACTTATTATAGCAAACGGAACCGAGCCGAATTAGGTGCTTTACTTTTCGCTCTCTCAAGTCCCGAATGTCACATTGATCTCTGAATATTAGCATGACTTCAACTGTAAGCTACCCTATTGATCGCTCTGGGCCAGCAAGATGCATAGTCATTAACTTCAATGTCTTCAAAAAGCACTCTGTTTCTGCATAAGTCTGCATATGTATTATACATAATCTTCCAGGAACGCGTATGTACATTTTCCTTTGTGCGTTGTAAATCTGTGATACAGAATGAATCTGTTAAACAACAAATATGTTTGGATATGTAAATACTGCTTTAAATATACCGCCAGAGACAACCAAACCCTTATGTTTGAAAGTGATATGTAAATGGTTATAAATAATAGATAGATTATATATTTAACTGTTTATCAGATCAGCATCATTGGCTAATAACTGAAACTGTTTTGCACAGATTCAAGTGCAATATGCCATTATTAAATAATACCAAATATATCAAAACTTAGAATTTCTCAACTTGATCTTTAAATCAACTTTAATTGTAATGTTATAAAAAACTGCACAAGTGGCCTTTTGCGTCCCATATATACAGTAAACAGACATTTTTATTGGCCATTTAAGTCTTTAGATATCAGTATTGGGATCGATGGCTTAAAAACCCACTTATCGACCAATAATTATAATTAAAATATCTGCAAGAAACGGCTGCAGGAAAATTAAACGTCTATATATTAACGTGTGTATATTATAATCTGAAAGTAGACAGTGAGATGCATCTCTGTCTGTTCATCACACACACAAAATCATATTACTTACATTATAATTATATTAACATTTACAATCACTAAGATAAATACAGTACATAAATACATATCTAAGATAGAGAGGATGAAAGGTGGGAGAGTGTCAAATAAAAAGTTTGTTATTAAAAGGAAAACTTACGATGGCTTGCATGTTCAATAGAAACCTTTTTATCTGTCAGAAAAAAAGGCAAAAACAAAGCAAAAGAACAAGAAAGATTGAACGTGAGGATGGATGAGCAAATTATGAGTGTAGATCAGAGACGACTGCAAATGAAAGTGGAACAAATAATCGATAAATGCAAAAACAAGACCGAGAAATGAAACATCAAAACAAACACGGACATGATTTACAGCAGATGGAGCAAAAGTAAATGACTTAACAGGGCTCTCAGGGGACAGCAGGCACTAGAAGAATTATTTGAGAGGGTATATACTGTATATTTGTGTGTTTCTCTCTCTCTGTGTGTGTGTGTAATGCATTATTAATGCTGAAATCTGGGTTGCGCTTTCAGCCCAGAAAAAAACCACACTATAACTTTCGGTCTGCACTGTGTGAAGACTGTGTGTGCGCGTGTGTGTGAGCATGCTATTGATGGTCTCCTAAGATAATTCAATGCTGTCTGCTGTGCTCGTCCAAAATCTGCTCTGCAATGAGCACCCAGTGTCAAGATGAATTTGGCTCACCATTGCATGGATGATGCACTTGAGTTGTTCTTTACTTGCTTGTGTTAAGTACACTTTGTGTGCAGAAACCTATACATTTGTCCTCCTGCTACTCTGTGGCAGAGACAGAGTGTGGGGGCGTGTCTGGGCGTGGAGCCACTGTGCCAACAAAATATTATATTTGACCAAACAATTATATATTTTCCATAGCTTTAACTCTCACAATATGTGACTCCGTTTAAAATGAGAACATCTGTAAATGTATCGTGACGCGATTTGCTCTAAGCAGCAGCTAAACCTGGCACGGTCACTTTCGGACAGTATAGTTCTTTGAGACGGCATGGGCCGCTGTGTGCAGAGATAACTTTTAGATGTGTGCTGCATATTCAGGGCGGATTTATGGAATCTTCGTTCTGCTCGCCCTCTCATTGAAAATGAATTGTGACTTTTTTGAGCAGATTTCTGCATTTTACTTCACCACCAAATCTCACATTGCCTGCTATCTGCCTGTACTTCGGAAACGGGATAAGCAGTCAACCCATGACAATCTCTTTACCTGCCAAAAGCCAAAAATGAGGCAGGCATGGATGATAATAACGGCATACTGTTCAGGGCAAGTTAAAAAATTCCAGAAATAAAATTGTATTTTACATCTACTAAGACAGAGTTTATATTTTCTTTAAAAAATCCAGGAATCTATTTTAGGATTTTGGGGAGACTTCATGACCAGTGCTTCCAATGATACATATTTATTTGCTATGTTTGGTATATTTTTAATAGTTGTGCAAGTCTAAATTGGTCTGTCGTTTAGCAGCTCTACTTTTGTTGCTGCAAAGTGCCAAGAGTGCCTACTTCAAAATTCCAAACTGTCACTTATCCTACTGTTGATTTTGCTAGAGATCCAGTGTTCTCTAAAAAATTTGACTGATGGTGTTGGGTCATATGACTCACTGCGGGCACACAGTCCCTCTGTGCAGTTTTTGCTCTCCATCATGCTACCGGTGCAGTGACGTCCACCATTGCGTGGAGGGGGCGCCTGACATTCGCGGCTCCGCCAGTGCGTGCACTCCGTCCCGCATGCAGACCACTTCGCCCACTCAGTCCAGCCTCCATCAACTAACGCATAGCAAGTAACAAAAAAACAATATCAAGGAAAATCTAGATCTCACAAATAAACTAGTTGGGTGTGACACATCCGCATTAGAATCTTACAGGTGTTAGTCTTTACCTGGACAGAGTGTTGTACAGGTGACTCGCTGGAAAGGCGGTCCTTCGCAGAAGGCTCCTCCGTTGAGGGGTGCCGGATTGGTGCAACTGCGTGTCCGTCGCTGCCAGCCCCGCCCACACTGAGCATTGCACTCTGACCACTCTGTCCAGGACGACCAGCCACCACTCACTGAGGGTTGAATCAAACTTTCTTAGCAACAGTAACTAGACTGTGAAAGATACAACTAGAAATGCAAAATGAACATTGCGTGAACCAGACAACACTGTAAGCCTTAAAGGGATAGTTCACCCAAAAAAGGAAATTCTGTCATCATTTACACACCCTCTAGATTATTCCAAACCTATACAAATGTCTTTGTACATTTGAAAGAATGTTAGACACCAAACTGATCTCATCCCCTGTTTACTGCCATAGAAAATAAATGCAATAGGAATAAATGGGGGATGAGATCTGCTTTGTTACTGACATATATCTTCCTTTGTGTTTAGCATTACAAAGAAATTTAAACAGGTTCGGAATCAGCTGTGGGTAAGAAAAGGATGACAGAATTTTATTTTTTGGGTTAACTATCCAGTCAACACAAGTAATAAGACACAAGATGTTTTATATTACAACAATGACTGGCAACCTCATTGCAGTACTACACGAAATAACAATCCCCCCAGTGTTTATTAATATGCCCCGACTTTCTCTTGAAACATGCATTCAGTGAAGTGACTTCCCACTGAGATTCTGATTGGTCAAGTGGTTACCGTAGACGATGAGTGTCGCAGTGCTGCTGCGTCGCTTAGCGACCACATTGCGAGCCACGCAGGTATAGTTAGCCGTGTCGGAAAGTCGAGCCTGCTTGATGATCAGGTCATGATCGATGGTAATTAGAAAGTTAGAATCCAGAGCCGGGTCAATGAGCTCCTCATTCTTCAGCCAGTCCACCTGTGGCATTATGGGAAATCAATTCATTCAGTGTGTATGGAAGAATGATGCGAACGTGGATTAAAACTGCACTTTAAATGAGCATTATCATTTGAATGGGAAATTAAAGAGGGTTGGATTTGTTCTGAATATAACGGGTGTTCGATTTGAATGAGGTGTGAATGGTGTAAAATTGCCAGTGCAGTTAAACAGTTCAAACAATAAGACAAAGTGAGGAAGGAGAATGGGCACCTCAGCAGGTGGGATTCCCTCTGGTGGACGACATTGCAGCAAGACTTCTTGCTCCAGACGAACTTCCCTGCCAAGTGGCTCCTGCTCAAAGTTCTTTCTTAAATCTGAATAACACAAAATAAGTGCTTTTAACAAAACAAAACACGAGAAATGATTTAAAGTTTTAAAATAGTTTTAAATCATGAGCCAATACAGAATCTAAGCCGGCAGAACTCAGCAGAAAGCACTTTGAATTTCAGCTAAATTGGATGTGTGGTCAATATTTTTACAGATACATTAATTCCTGCGACTTTGTTTAATAAATATTTGGGGAAAAGAAATTTCAGCAATGTTTCTGTGTATAAAAAAGCTGTCAAGCGATTATTCGCAATTAATCGCATAAAAAAGTGTGTTTTAACTGCGCATATTAATTTTGTATTGATAAACACATACATGTACATAAACATGTATACATATTTAGAAAATATTTATTTATACAGTATTTACCAATAATGTATTATTCATTTTCATAATTTTCTTAAATATATGCATATATGTGTATGTGTTTATAAATACAAAATTAATTTGCACATCACATAGACAAATATTATGTAAACACTAACTTTTATACAGGATGCGATTAATTGTTTGACAGCCCTATAGAAAACACACTTTACCATGTTAAAATGTATTCAAACCATTTCTCCTCAAAATCAGACTTTCTCACTTTTTCCCACAGATTCCATTTCGGCACAATTTTTGTTTAGGTCTTCTAACTGCATTGTGTGTAATTCATAACCATGTGACACATAACCAGCCAAACTCACAGGCGATGCGGGTGTATGCCCGTCGGCTCTTTGTGGTGCCTGCCGAGCTCCAGGCAACACACTGACACCAATAATCCTCCAGGCCGAACAATTCTTCTACCTGTGTCCGAGACACAGATATGTCCACTTCCCTCACAACCAAACCTGAAACACAAATAAGACATACATGTCAATATATTGTATATTGATACTGTTTGTCATAAGTGTGAATAAAGCCATCAAGCAAAATTTACCTGTGATAGGGTCCAAACTCTCTTTAGTAACGTGGTCATTCTGGTTCACCCATTCTCCATTGCACTTGAAGTATATCTGCGTGGCAGGGGCGGCCTTGCAGGAGAGCTTAACCGGTCTGTTTTTCACAATAAAGGCGTCCTCCGGTTCACTCTGGAATTCCGGCAACGGTTCGGCTGGAGCGGATGGAAAGGAGTCCGGAAGAACCTCGCTATAATCACTGCCATCTACACACACAGGGGAAGAGAGAAATAAACATGTGCACAGTTTATGCGAATGTATTTACAAGAGTATCTCAGTATACAATATCTGTCACTGCAAATGAGTTTGGCCTTGAGGGTAATGGCGAGACTGTCGGTGTGCTCGCTAGTGTATGTTAAGAAGGCCTTGGTCTCTGACATTTCAGGTTTACACTAGTGATACAGTGTTCGCTCCCCTCCTGCGCGCCAAAGCATCCGTGAGGAGTCCAAGCAGAACCGGGATAAAGGCGGGGGAGCTTGACCTTCCATTCAAACGGCCAGTGATCACACATTATCCCCTGACATTTTCCTGGTGACACATCCCTCACAGCGCAGAGCTCATCTAGGGGCCAACATGCTTCGAAGCTCCGCACTCGGGCCTCCGTCACCTCCAACACGACAACGCTGTTAACCTTTCAGTTAAAGCTAACAGCAAAACAGGCTATTGACTACAGAGTGAAAATTAGGTCTGAAGACACCCACTCCGCAGGGTGTAACAGGAAAGTTGTTAGTTTGCGCTTCTTCAGGGCCGACCTTTTTCAAGTTTTGACACCTATTAAATGTACTTTATCTGAAAAACCTTAATTACACATGAGCGACATGTGCTTGAATAAAAAACGCAAAAATGGTTATTTTATAGGGATAGTTCACCCACAAATAAAAATGATGTCTTCATTTACTCACCTTCAAGTCATTTCAAACCTGTATGACTTTGCTTCTTCCGCAGAACACGAAAGAAGATATTTTGAAGAGTATTAGTAACCGTACAGCAGCGGTATGCATTGACTTCTATTTCATGGACACAAAACCACAGGAAGTCTATGCGTACCACCGTTGTTCGGTTACCAGCATTCCTCAAAACATCTTCGTTTGTGTTCTACAGAAGAATGAAAGTCGTACAGGTTTGAAATGACAAAAAGATGCGTATATGATGACAGAATTTTCATTCTTAAGTGATCAGTTCTGCATGAGGCAAACTTGGCAATCATAAAAATTCATTTCTGTGTCATAATCATAAATAATAATAAAGTCAAATACAAAGCAAAAATACAACTGCTAGACGGATGAAGCCCCTCTTTGGCCATGACTGAGGAGCATCTCACGATCTCGTGACTGAAAGCGCCGCGTGAGTTTAATTATCACACACCCTCTGTAATTTACTGTCATCGTAACGATGTGGCTAAAACATCTCCAATGGCGTAGCCTAGTTTGCACCAGTGCTGGAAAACAATTTAGGCCTCGCTCATGTTCACCAACACAGTGTGTTTCACCAATAAAAGGGTCAGAATTCAATATAGGCTGTAATGTGGATTCAAACAGAGAATGAAAGAGAGTGGGTGGGGGAGAAACGTAAGTGCTCTAAACGCTGACACCTGGGTCGAATGTCTTCCCGTGCCGTCGCGTTTGATGGAACATGTGTGAAGGGTACACGGGTCTGGACGTGTCCGCGCGCCACAGAGGTGAGAGAGGTGAGGAAAAGCAAGCTGAAAATTGGATTTGGGAGGGTGTTTTCAAATACGGTAGAAAAAAGAGAGGAGGACTATAAAGTCAGGTCGAAATACAAAGGGCAAAAACGAGAGAAAGTCAAAAACAGAGCAAACACACTGGGCTTGACCAAATATCGTCAGAGTGCTGGTATGTCATACAGTATAATAATATTTGAAAATGGTTTATGATCCCGAGTCCTGATTTTTCTAGAAAATACATGTCAAACTGGGCGGAGCCTCACGTGGTGTCATGGAGTGCAGACAACAAAATCTAATTTATCCACACGCACATCAGATAGGTCAGTGGCTGGAAGGCCAATTGAAGGTCCTGCCGGAAAGTGTCAGTCTAAATCTGTGTCATTATGTGACAGCCATGCCCTTCATTCAAACCCACAGTAAGAAAGACAAACAGATAAAGATCCATCTACCTTAAAAATAAGCATACAAATTAATAGTAATATTATCTTGCAAAAGCGTATAGAGCGCTTAGAGTAGGACAAAGTGTAAGAACCAAGATTTAAAAAATAATGAGAGTATCAAAGTCAGACGACTTTCAGCAATACTCAAATTTTGGAAATTCTCTCTATATTATCATCTCCCTGCATCCTAAAATAAAATAACTTTGTTAAACACAGACTTCCAACCAGCTGAGCCCTTTTTGAGCTCCTTTTCAAATCACAAACATGTATTGTGGCTCTGACTGACTAAATCTCTACCCCCCACTCTTTCCTTCCATTGTGCGCTCTCTCTCGCTCTCGTCTCTCCTCCGTCAGCTGTCAGCCTGTCTTTTTCAGACTTTGACTTCTCTGTCGATAAGCAATTGTGTTTCGCTTTTTCCACACTACCTCCATATGGCATCGATTGCTACACAAAATCACCAGTCAAAAACACAGGCTGTCATCCCCTGTCACACGCAGAGAAAAAAACTGACGTTTTGGCGAAACAAGGAGTAGCTGAGTGAGAATGTGTACTAGAGTTCTTCAAATGTGTGTTTGTGTGCGTGCATGTTTGCGTGAGAAAGCAAGGATCTTTGGGTGACAATGTGTGTGTGAAAGTCAGTGTGAAAGAGATGGAATCAGTGAAATGGCACAAACTGAACATATGGAAAGGTTGTTTTGTGATCACGAAATCACTGAAACACAACATCGCTGTCCCTCATGCACTGGGGCGGATGCTCACTTTATACCAAATGCTTTCACACATACTTTGAGGAGCGGACACGAATACCCATCAGGCCGTTGGCAGCCCGCAATTTAACTGGAATGGTCCTGGCACTCCTAAAAGAGGGAAGCTCTTAAGAGGCCCCCGACTGTAGGTCTTTTATCACGGTAATGATAGACAAGACGCCGATGCCGGGACCAAACCCTCCAAGTCCTTGGTCTATGGGGGTGTAAACATCCACACATATGTGCAGACATCAACCCGCAAAAAACGGGAAAACAAGACACACAAATTTAAAGCAGAGCCAGGAGTACTTTGGGATACAGTATGTGTGGTACGGTTGCTTCTAGAGAAAGGGAACAAAATATGTCAAACATGCAGCTAACATTTACATATGGACAAAAAAATCAAGAATGATCCTTGACCCGTCTAGTTTCTCACACAAAAGAAAAAGTACAATGGCAAGTCTCAAATTATACACAGAAGAATTTCAACGTTCCCTCGCTCACCAGAAAGTCGGCAGTTGTGGGAGCAATGCTTTATCATTAGCTTATAAAGGCTGTCATTATCGTCCACATTATATATATTGACTGCAGCTTTACCCTCAACTCTGCAGCTCTCTTCATGATGCTTTTGAAACCTTGCAAATCTGGAAACCGATGCCGAGAATTCTCGGGAGTCGGACCTCAGGCAGGGAAAATGGGTGGTAAAATCCTGCCCGCAGAGACTGTAAGTACAAGCATGTCTCATATCCTCTTTCCTAAAGCACTACAATTCTATACCCATTTTTTGCTATTTTTTATAGTTGGCCTAATACAAGAGAGTGAGGAGATGACACGACACGACGGAATTCAAACCTACGGCCTCCACTTGAATGCACAGCAGGTAGAACCACACCGACACATTTCACACATTCAAAACATTATAAATACTTTTGCATAGCAAACCGCATGCCTTATTGATTCTTCTAAAACACCTGTTATCCACACGTTAGTGTCATCCACAGCTTCTATTATCTTTCATTTTTATCTCATTCTGTTCTTGTGACAGTGTAATGCTACCTTTTGTAACTCTTATTGAGTGTCCTCGTATATTGTACAGAATTGTCCTGTTCTAAAACAAAATTTATAAAACAGATCAGGGGGATTCTTTTTCAATATTAGGGGGGCTCAGCCTCCAATGAGGTTATACAGTATATACAGTATATGTTTATATTTATAGCCACTCTCTAAGCACCACATATATTACTTAAATAAATTATTAAGAAATAGTATGAAGAATAAAGACAAGTAATTGTTTTTAAAATGAATATCACATTAATCGTTCAATTATAATTCAAAGAGACAACAACAGCCACAAATCCATTTAATAAATGTCACAATCAATTGCTTAGTCATTATTTAGTAACGTTAGAAGGAATAACTTGAATTGATGTTTCCCTGCGCTGTCACTCCTGGGCATGACTGCGTGTTCATCTATCACATCCACAATACGTTCATAAATTAATAATACAAATACTAAAGAGTCTGAAAAAGACAAAGAGCTTCTGGGTACACTTTTGTTACTTGGAACTCAGAAATAGGGCTGCTCGATTATGACAAAAATTTAAATCGCAATTATTTTGGCAAATTTTGAGATCCCGTGATTATTCATTAACCTTTAAAACAACATAGAAAATAAAAAAAACTTGGCTTTTAAACTCTGAATTTAACTGAAAAATTTATGTAAAGAAATAGCACTGTTGAGCCACTGTAAAGGAAAGGGTTCGCTGTGGATTATTACTACAAGAAAAGAGAGGACCCTTGCTAAATGGAATGCAGCACAATAATCGTTCACCTCGATTATTTTGTTTTTTTAATTGATGAAGGCCAAAATGGACGATTAAGATTCATTTTCGATTAATTGCACAGCCCCAGAATAGCACCAGGCTGCCCTCTGTGTTTCCGGGGGTCTCAAAACTAAGCTACAACTTTAGGGTGGCTAAAGCCCACATTAAAAGTGACTAGCACCGCCACTGAAACAGATACTTCCATCTTTACGGTTCATATTGTAAAACAGCTTAGTTACGCACACCTGTGATCGCACATCAGTTGAATTCTACATTAATCTGACGAGTTGCCACGTTGCATGGCAACCATAATAGGCTCACAGTTTGACTAATGAACTTTATTACTTCGAGGAACATTTGTTTTTTGTGATTGCTATTGTAAAAAATGTAATTATTTATTGAAAATACGTGCCTGTATTGCCACGGTCACAATTTCAAGAAAAAAGACACACAGGACTGTGTTGTTGCAATTATTTACCACAATAAAGGCGATTTAGCATGATGCATAGACTGCATCACTTGGCTTGTTGTATTTCACAGTTATTCTATGCTTCGTTTCTACATTAATGTTATACAGTGACCCATTTCAGCCGAGTAGGGTGAAGGAAACTCTTTTTCAATATAGTCATTAGCTTAAATTCTCCAGAGGATGTACAGTATGTGATGTATTAAAGAAGTCTGACACACAGCTGACGGGAATGTTCTCTCAGGATCTCTGTTGTCATAGCGAAAATGCTGCTAAAAATCTCTGACACATGATTACCTCATTCACAACACAAATACATACAAATACCTCATTTTACATAATTTTTGCTCTTTGCTCTTCTTATCACTGCAAATAGTTCTGCAACCTTTCAAGATGTTTATGAAATGCATTGGATTAATATGGCACACAGGTTGGACTAGAGAGTTAATAATGGATGACAATGAAAATATCGCAATACCCCAAGCACAATTATGAGTGATTGATATTCATGTACAGCAAAAACACGAAGAGCAGGTTAAAAAAGGAATGGGCTTTACACTTGTACAGTTGTATGAACGTCCAGTTATGAAATTTAGTGGCATCTAGTTAGGTTGTAAACTGCAACAAACAGCCGACTCCACCCCTCCCTTTCGAAGCACTACAGTGACTGAGACAAAACTAAGTTGTTGTCACGTTTAACGATATAACATGTTTACGAAACGCTGTGTAGAGCAGTTTGTCTTGGGTTCTGCAGAAACAACATGGTGAATTGCATACAGGGGGACAACTCTGTTATTAATGTGGTACAATCGAGAGGTTGTCTGTATTAATGTACTGTTGTGTTTACTGTTTTTAGACCTCAACGTCGGAACAGGCGGAGGATGATGGCTGACTTAAGTGGAGCATCACAACGGCTGGCAAGACGGATGAAGGCTGCAGCAGTGATGGGTCCCCAGTCGTCTTGGACTCCATGCCACTGGATCCTGACCCAGACCTGCCAAGGATCGTGTGATGGTTGTCTGTGCACCAGCCTTCACACGTTAAACAACGTCACGCACAGGCGTCCTCCACAAAGGGAATCCACCCTGGATAAAGTCCTATGGCGACCAGCAAGTGGCGACGGGGGCAGGGTTGTGTAGTCTGGAAGTCCCTAGTCATGAGCTGGCACATTAGGCGATGGGTGTCAGAATCAGTCGCTGGGCTCTTGGAACGAGGCAGAAGAGCTTTTCGGCAGCTACACCCATGTCTAAGCAGTCCTATTTAGGATCCACTCTGCTTACCCCCCATGGGGAAGGGGCTAGAAAAGGTGCCCTAAAAATAGCCTGCCTCATACCTCCCGACTGGATTACCGCGTCCAGAGGGAACACCCCATTTGCGGTCAGAAACAAAAGAAATTGAATTTTGGAGCCTGGAATGTGCGCACCCTGATGGACAGCACCTCCAGTGACAGACCTGAGAGACGAACCGCTATCATAGCCAGAGAACTGCAGAGATACCGGATTGATATAGCTGCTCTTTCCGAAACCCCACTAGCAGGTGAAGGGCAACTGAAGGAGAAGAAAGGAGGTTACACTTTCTTCTGGAAAGGAAAGCCAGCCAATGAGGCTAGAAACCATGGAGTTGGACTTGCCATCAAAAACCAGCTTGTCAACCACCTCTCCGAACTTCCCGTGGGGATCAGCGAGCGCCTCATGACAATCCATCTGGTGTTGGCCAACAACCTGACAGCGACAGTAGTGAGCGCCTATGCCCCTACCCTAGACTCCGATGTGGAAGAAAAATAAGCTTTTTATGCCTGCCTAGAAGACACCCTGTCAAAAATCCCCAGGGAGGACAAGATCATCCTCCTTGGAGACTTTAATGCTAGGGTAGGCCGGGACCAACACCTCTGGAAGGGCACTATTGGCAAGGAGGGCATCGGTAACATCAACTCCAACGGAGTGCTGCTTCTGAGTAAGTGCGCTCAGCATAACCTCGTCATTACCAATACTCTCTATCGACAGAAAAACTAATTTAAGGCATCTTGGAGACACCCTCGCTCCAAGCAATGGCACCTTATTGATTATGTAATTGTAAGGGCCAGGGACCGCTGTGATGTGAACATCACAAGGGCCATGATAGGCTCTGATAACTGCTGGAAAGACCACCGCCTCATCCGATCCACAATGTCCATCAAACTTAAAAAAAGGAGGAGGATTCAGAAGAAGCAGTCCCGGCAAAGACTGAACCTTGACAGCCTGAATGAAACTGCCATCCAGCAACGACTTCAGGACTCTCTCAAGAAAGGACTCTCAAACAGAGAAGGGCTCCACCACTACACACCACCACGGACCTCAAATGTCAACATTGCAGCAGAATCTGTGGATCACAGATCGGCCTTTACAGCCACCTGAGGGTCCACAAATAAGGCGACCCGACGGAGAGGACAGTCATACTCGTTTCGAGTGACTGGTGAAGGTGAAGTTAGTGTCTACATTAAGGATGATTTCAGTCAAATAGCATAAATTATGCGAGTGGCGCATTGTGTCGGTGCAGGACTCAGAACAGCGTCCTGAGTCGGAGAGGAGCGGCACAGCGTTTCCGCGTCCGGTGTGCGACCCCCTGTAGGTAATAAAAACATAACACTTCAGTGTGCAAGGTCTTAATACACCTCTGAAGACATAGTTATGTATATTAATAGGGCTGGATATCGATTCTGATGTTCCGATTCGATTCCTATTCACAAGCTCTCGATACGATTTTCGATTCGAGTCAATGAGTATAGATTTATTACAAATCCTAAAGATATTTCTAAAAAAGATCAGTAAATATCACATTACAATGGTGAATTCAACAATTAAGCGAAGAGCCGCAAACCTGTATATTAAAACTTAAACTCACTTGGGTATATTGAAACAGAACAGGTTATTTTACATTTAAGATACAGTATAACAAACAAAATTTCACAAAATTCGCTGTAAAGAGGGGTGCAATGATATTAACTGCTGCCTTTTATGTGAAGGTGATGTTAAATTCGATGACACACCCACATCTGCCATATTAATTAAGCAATGTGAACAATATGATCCCAGTTGTAACTAGATATTTTTAAGGCACGCACTGTACACTAAGGAATTGTGAGTAAAGAGAAAAGGAGATGGACAACATATGTGCAATGGAAAAACATTAGAGAAATCAAGGAGGGAGTGTGAAGAGGACTACGGCAAAGGGACAAGATGAAAACATAAAAAGTCCTTGAGGCAGGAAAAGTGCGGGAAGATGTAGGTTAGAAAGTGTTTTATATAAACACTGGCCAGGGGACGTGTATATTGACAGATTACAACGGTCCATTAACGCATCTAAAGTACAGAAAGCTTTAACATCATGAATCTGACCTGTCGCACAACAGTTCTCTTCATCGCTAGTGCATCTTTCCTCGTAAAATTGCCAAGCACGTAGCGTTAGAGGTAGACTTGATGCATTCAGAAAATTGAGTGATGCTAGAGGACAAAGTACAAGAGCTGCAAAACAAAGTCTTGAAGAAAAAAGCAATCAGTAAATACAAAACACAATCTTCATCCTTTTCCCAGAATGCTTTACGTCTTGTTCTATCCGTGTCAGTTTTCTCTCTAATCGCATTCAGAAACAGCACTTTGTGTTGGACGGACAAGCTTGTTATCACTTTCAACTTCAAGCTATTCTCTGATACACACATGGCAACGCACTCAAACAAAATATAAACATTTAACATACATAAAGATGAGATGAAGGTCAGAGAACAATGGTTTGGGGAATCATAATGGCAACAGAAATGTCACGCCTTTGATTGAATCTAGCATGTTAACAAGTTCTTGTGTGACAGGTCTATTTCTGTCTCGTGTGTGTATATGCGTGGGCGTGTGGATGTTGTCTCCAGGGTAGGTGGCATAGTGACATAGGTGAGGAGAACAGTTATTTGAACGGACAAGAATGCCCATTCTCACCCATTCAGCGCATTTTAGTAGCCGCTGGACAAAAGCACAGATGTAAGCTCACATGAACGTGCATGGTTTATGTAGCCAGACACCAAAGTCCCTTGGGAGATGTTTGTCAGTGTGTAAACAGACACAAAGAACACACATGTCAGAAATGCAAATACATGTCATTATATGCATAAGATCTGGATTTATTCGGTGTCAGACATGGCCACTCCCCCAAGCCTTATGATTACTGCTGAGGGCATTACTGGCGTCTGTGGTGTGTCTGTGGTCGGACAGAAAAATCCAACAATGTCGTCCTCACTTATTTGACTGGACAACCACAAACACAATGATTTTAGTGTACTGTCAGAATGCATGAATATCGGACTCTGCATCCAAAGTTACTTGCTGTGCATTAAATACATAAAAGATACATTTTGTATGTTGCCTGGAAATCAAACCCATGATCTTCGGGTCAATGAAATGCTTACTCTTTTTAGTAATTTTATTTACTGTTTTATTATATTTTTGTATTTATTATATTTTCATTTTTATTTCTGTAATATTATATTTAAGATCCCTTTTTATTTTATTAATGTACATGTGCAAAGACAGGTTGAGAACTCGATATAATGTTACCTTATTATTAACATAAATTAATTGAAACTACAAACATACCAGAGTCATATTGTCAGACTGATGTTTATAAGCTGACAAAACAACATCTAAAAGTTTTATAGTACATTGTGGAACCACAAGTCACTGTGATAAACAGAACACATTCATTTTGGACGAAGACATCTGTTCAATGTACAAGTGTACATGCAAATAAAATCATGTGTTCTGAATAGCTGAGATGTCTATGTGCGTGTGACATGTTCCATGGGAATGACATGAAGATGGAGCGCTCTTCGCTGCTTCTCTTTCTGTGCTGCCGACTCTGTATCGGGGAGCAGCTAGAGGGCGCCACCCCCCGCTGAGCCCATTTATCAGGCACCATCAATAACAGCCCCATTGCGCAGGACCCCCTCCGTTCCATCCATGCAAACCTCTATCCCCCAACACCACCTACTGCATGGGAACAGACAGAGCACCCCCAAACCATCCATCACCCCAGACACAAACATCTAAGAAAGCAAGGAATGGGAGAATTTTAAACATGTGGTCTATGAAACAAAAAAAGCAATGGACTAAGAATAAGTTTGGATGTGAATGTGATGACACTTGACCCTCTGGCTGTGTTTGTCTGCATGCCGTGTGTAGCCACGAGAGATACACACATAGGTGGCACCAGCTCTGATCGCTCTGCATGTGTGTGGCTGGTTGCCATGACGTTTAGTCACATGGACTTCATCCCTCAGAGGGCCTTTAGTTGACACACAGATCTACACAAAACACCAGAGCTTTGCTTCTTTCTTTTCTCCTTCTTATCATAGAACTTAATTTCGAGTCTTTTTCCAAATGAAACCAGACAACAGGTGTATTTCGGTGACATATTTAGTTGGAAGAAGCGTTTCATCTTGGAGCCATGCAGTGATCAAGGATCTTCCGTGTTAATCCTTAAACCCACACACATACACTTTCACTTTATGCAATATTTTTCCAATGAAGAGTGTCTTTTTATCTGACATTCCATGAATTCCTTAATTTTCTCGCAACAAAGTAGTCTTTGATAATGTATACTTCTTATTTTCATATTTCTTATAATAAAAGGGTTTGGTTTCTAGTATACAAATATGTGTCCAATTACTATTATTACCATCTTTATTGACATGATCAGTTGTTTAGATTTGTAATTGCACATAGGTAATGCTAGATATCAAGTTCATGTTTTAATAAGTAAAAAGGTACACAAACAAGCTGACATTTACACAACATGCTAATATGTGCAGTGATTTACGCTATACTTATCACAATAACAGCCCTTAGAAACCTGACACATAGACACAAATGTACATTATTCTACTTTTTCACAACTAAAGTATTTTCGAGTAGTAAAAAAGCATGTTTGCAATAGTTTGCATTTTTAGCCCCCCCAAAACATCACAGCCAGAATAGATGAAACGTTTTGAGTTGAAAATGCTGTCGTGTAAATGGCCCCTAACTATGCACCTTTACACCCCACCTCCTCCCTTGAGTTTGGAGCCAGGCTGCTTTAAATGGGTGTAATTAAATGAGAAGATGAGCAGCATTCCTTCCTGAGGATAGGGTGATTACAGGCCCTCTCTAGACTCCCTACAATTACCCACTTCTTTACCAAATACACACACACACACACACACACACACACACACACACACACACACACACAATAGCTCTTTCTTCAACAAACAACTCCACCTGATTACCAGCTCCACTCAGTAAAGGACATATGAAGGACAGCACACACACACCAAAAAATATCTCAAATTTTAGTGAGCTGAGCTCAACGGTCTGACCTTTGACTGATGATGATAACACACAAGCCTCAGGCCCAACTTTCATCACACCGGACCCTCACTTGCAGAAAACCTGCAGCCAGGCTCCGACATCTTCCTTTCTGTTGTCTTATTTTCCTCTAAAACCTACACTACTCTCAACCCACACACTGGACACACTACTGTATCATATCAAAATAAGTACTATAACTTGTAATAAATGGTATGTTGAGAGTTGCACTGTCACCTTGGAGTTTAATAAACACCAACCTGTGAGTCACTTACACTGTGTCTTATATTCTGTGTTTAGAGGAATAAACAAATTGAGTCCTTAACAGCATATACATGGTTAATGTGGGTTTAAGAAATACAATTTAACATTTTTGGGAAAATGCCAGAGATCATTGCTAGTGGACTGTTATGCATTTGCTAAAGAGTTCTTCTAAGGAGTTGTTAGGGTTGCTATGTGGGTGGTTGTAAATCTATATTATATTCAGATCTCGAGACATGTGTGGGATTAGAGCCTGGGGCCCATTATCTGTGTATGAGCAATATTAATATATTCAGGCTTGTTTTTGTAATATCAAAATCTATAGATTAACATGATTCATTCTATTAGACGGATGCATACAATCAATGAGCCATAGCCTGTCTCCTTTTCAATTTTAGATGAGTATTATATCCCAATCCTTTCGTCCATAAATCCAACACATTCGAATGACAGAACACCCATACATTTTACAATGAGGGAAAATCATATATTTTTCTTAATGATCTAAAAATGTACACAGCTAGTAACACTTAATATACAGTATAAATGAAATGCTTTACAAGATGCAGCTTTGTAAACTAATCTCACACCTCACAAAAGAATGCTGAGCTGTGAATTCTGTTCGCTGTCATCTGCAGGAAGTTGCAAAGCCCCAAAGGCTGATAACACATTTTTCCATTTAGACATTCCACCTAATGTTTTCTCATCTCGGATGTTAAATGCTTAGTTGGGGGTGATGGTGAATGTGTGTGAAATGCTGGATCATCAGAACGCCAGTGTTGTCTTGAGATTTTGTGGTTTCGCACATGTGATGAGAGGAAGGAGGGGCCGTACAAGCTCAGAGAAAGAAAGACATATAGAAAGGTGTGCTATGTCTACAGACTGATGCAATTTAATGAATTAAACTTTCAACACAAATGACATCAGGACACCAAAATAGATGCTTAAAAGAGAGAGAATGTACAGATGCAGATCATAGAAAAAGTGGAACAAGCTGAGAAAGAATTCAAATGAGTGGTTAGTTACAGAGATGTGTGCAGAAAAAAATAATAAGGGGATTTTGTTGAGGAGGAACACAGAAACAGTAAGTGGGAGGGAGCAAAAAGTGTGTGCTGCTGTGTCCAAGTAACCATGTGGAAGAAGGATGGAAAGAGAGAGAGAGCCAGAGAGAAAAGGCATAGAGGAAAATAAAGAGAGACGGGGTGGGGGGGATTCACCATTTCCAACAGTCTGTTGGGCTGATCTTGTTATCAACACTGTTTTTTGTTATAGACATCCTCATGAAATGTGACAGGCCGGCATCTCTCGACTAAATGATTTGCCAAAGCTGCACCCCTGTCATACTAATGAAAAACGGTGGGCGACTGTCACATAGCTGCGGACTATCATGCTCACATACATCGATACATGCACAGATGCACAGTGGTAAGAATAGATGCCGACTGGAGATGCTGATAGACCGACACAACACCCCCAATATCCCACATTCATAACAGATGCTGCAAGACTGATCACTCATGCCTGTGACCAGATGAGATGTGATATATTGGTGTAAACACCCAAACACACACAGGCATTCATGCATACACACCCGGACAGGCGTGCACAAGCACAGGGACTGGCGTCACACGACTCTGACATTGCGTCCCCTTGCATCAGAGAGTTCCCTTGGTGCTTGCTCAGGCAAGAACAGGTACAGGGTGACACAGACACACACACACACATGTGCACACACGCTACACAAGAGTGTTGCAGAATATACTTTAAAACTGTTGCTGGCCAAGCTATAGTCAAGATAGACTTTACGCCACACAGCTTCGATACAAGCTAATATAATATAACATAATATAACAACATTTGTAAAAAAAACATATATTTCACTTATTTAATTATATTTCTTCTGTGCATGAGAGTATTTATTCAACACAAGGAACAAAATAAATGTAAACGCATACTATTTACACTATTAAACACAATTCCTAAGCTAGAAACACAAAAAGGTAGCAAACTGAGCCAAAAACAGCGTACTTCCAGTCCTTTTTTATAGAGTCCTAAATATCTGAAAAACAATAACATGCAAGAATTTGAAAATTTGGCGTTTCAGGCAGTACTCACATTCGTTTTTAGATAGAATGCATCTTTTGTTCCGACACTTACATTTTAGCAATTTTACGTGTCTAATACATGCAGGGCCAATTTAATACACACCAAAGACACAGAATAGCACGTATTTGCGTCATATAAGTTTAACCCCTTTAAGTTTAATAGGTTGGCACTTGGCAGTACTTATACTTTTAGTTAGTACTCCCCAAAATACGCACACACAAGGTGAAAAGAAAAGAAGAAGAGTTTGGGCCAGGAAAGAAATTAGAAGAGAAAACCAAAGTTTACTTAAGTAGAAGAAAGATAGATAAAATTGATAGATCGAGCGCGGGACAAAGCGGAAACAAATGGAACGGCTCTGGACAAAAAATGGAGCGGCTCATCGATCTCCTGACCCCACATTGGCTTTGGCTAAGTGAATGTGTCTTGCACTCAGCTTAACTAATCTTAATGCTGTTTACAACCTTTATCTGCCCGGTATTTTCTCTTTCTCCCTAGACTTTAGCCACACTCACTTTTTGCTATTCCACTCTCTATTATATATATTTGACTTGCTTAACCTCTCACCTTCAACCCTCTCACAACATTTCGCTTTTTCTTCCATGCGCCTTGTTGGTAGACAGCACAGCATTCCTGCCCTCCAACTCCATTAAAACAACAGTAAAAAAGCTCTTACAGGCTAATGTCTCCCACTCACATTACTGGTTGTTTTCCCAGTCTAGTGACTCAGCACGTTGATTTAAATTATTAAAAAATCTGACGGCTGATGTTTTTTTTTACCTTAATGATATTATAAGTGTATGTCTGTGAACATAGGTTATGACCTTACTAGAATGTAACAAGTGAGTTTAAATGATCATATAAATAGTTTAAACAGCTGACCCACATTTCTCAGCATCAAATCACATCCACATCCCAGGTTTGTTCAAGTTTGACAGTGAACATCTTGAAACCTAACACAGGGTGTCATTCATTTGATGTATAATGACTGATCTGATTCCTCTGACTACCTCTTCTGGCAGCACTGTTTGATCACTCTTGTCTGAAACTTTTACAATGCATTATTTATTGAAAGCACATTATCTAGGGTCCGGCTGAATCAAAGCCCACCGTTTGACATACAGGCTACTACAGGTCGGGTGGAATCACAGCCGTGCTCCAGTGATTGACTGATAGTGACGGTGTGTTACTGGGAGCTGTGGTAAAGAAAGACTGGTCCTGTCACATGTCCAGAGCCCTGGGCTTGGTTGTTTTCTTCTGTGATGCAGTGACTGAGCGACTGGCGTGACAGCCCCCATGTCTGCTGTGCTGTGATGCTAACAAGCAATGACGTCTCGTCTCTCTCGCTCCTCTTCTCTTCTCCTTCAGCTGCTCTTCACTCCTTCACGGTGTCTTTTACCACTCATTTCCATTCAGCCAGGCAGAGATTGACTGGGATTTAAAAACAGCCCGGCGGTGTGTCGGCCAATCAAAATCCTGCAGATAATCCACTGCTATGTGGATTAGAGATGCATGCAATACAAATTATTGCCTGTCTATAGTTGTCTTTATATTCGCAAGATAACAGTGCATGGGCATCTTTTAAAAAAGCCAAATTTTCCATGCGTAACCAGAATCCGTGTCATAAATTGTCCTGCATGACGACGGAAGATTTTCTCTCATTAGGTTTCTATATTTACATGGTACATCAATTTGGTGCCAACAAGTCGCCCGACCCACTGGAAAAAATCCTGACGCTCACCATGTCCAGTCAATCCCTGCAAGCCAGGGCGCTGGGCAAAGCGTTCAGAGTCTGTTACAGCAGCAATACAGCTCCGGAGAGTAGCAAGGACGCCAACTGTGTGCGCGTCACACATTGGCAGATCCAGCTGTGCATACACTTACCACATCTCCATTCGTACGCTTCATTACAGGTCTGTCGGATTTCCAAGGAAACGTTTCCTGTGTTTCTCTACGAAACTGTCTCGAGCTTAAGATCTTAGACAAGTAAATGTTTCTCTATCTGTTCTTCTGTCACGCTTTCTTGCGCATTCATTTTTTATGCATTTGCATATTTTCAACATTCCTCTCGTTGTGCATCAATATGAGCAGTTTGACACACTGCACGAATCGCACGCTGTCTATGGGTCAGCGCCGTTTTCTCGATACCGTGCCTGCATGTGGACACTGTCTCCAGAGCAGAGAGAGGGCGGACTGTTCCGGAGCACGCCGCGACCCCTCGCTGCATGCAGGCAAGCCCAGAGCTATGTGGCTCCCATTAGGATGATAAAGAGACTTCTCATCATCTCAGTCCCTCTGGCTAAGAGCTGACATAAGATTTACCTTCAAAAGCGCTTCGTATCAGCCAAACAGCCTGCCAAATAACTGAACAGAACGGAGGTGGAGCGGGAGAGAGAAAGGCAGAAAGAAAAAAGACTGTTCCTCACGGCCATATTTATTATATTTCTAAGCCTGTAGTCTAGATATCGTGAGCGTTATGGAGGAGCCTTCATAGTACAATAGCACTACGGCAGGGTTTTTAAATGTAGATGGTAAATCAATAGAGAGACAGGAAGACAGATGCAGTGTGGAGCGATAGAGAGAAATAATGAGGAAAAAGTAAGAGCAAAATGATGTAGGTTGAGTCCGACCTGCATTAGAGGGAATAATATTGATTATAACTAAATTAGAGCTGGGTAGACCGAAAGAGCACGGCTAACAGTTTTTTATCACTTTGTGACACTATTTTCACAAGCAAAAGGTATGAAAATCGCATTATTAATCTTTCACGTAACTTTCTCTGCATCTATTTTCATATAATGTAAATGAAGAACTACTGAGGCTCATAGGTCATCTTTTCATATGTGTGGAGTGTGGGTCAACATAAGGGGAAATGATGACTGAATTTTTGTAAACTATCCCTTTAAGGGATCATAAATAAATCGTTTGATATATAATAGGATCGTCGCGGTACCTTAAAAATATCTTACAATACTACACCATCTGAAGTGTCACAATACCAAGTAGTATCACGATGCTGTGCCATATTCGTAATAGAAATCTAGAAAATAAACCAAATTTGCTTAATATACAGATATAAATGAAACATTTTGTATTTACTAGTAAACTGCATTATACTGAATGCTACAATATTAAGAAGTATTAACTGGGTGTAAGCTTTTGTCCTTTTATAATTTATTTGTTTAGTTTTTATGTTGCTTTACAAGATTTAATATTTTTAATTTAAGTTTTTGTTTATTATTATAACTTTTGAGCTTTAAACCTAACTCAGTTTATTTTGAAGGCAACATTAAAAAATTTCCCAATTATTCAATATTTGATTTGATATCAATTAACAGAAATGTTTAAAAATGTTAACATTAGTAAATTAAAATAACCTTGGGTGCTGGCAATATTTGATTAGTCACTAAATCATTTAACCAATTTGTTCAAAACGGACGATTTATTCAAGAACGAAGCAAGTGTCTTGATGAATAACTCACTTGATAATTATCTTGTCCGAGTTGTTCAAAACACTGATTCATTTGAGAGAAACACTGCAAAAAGGAAGATGTAAGTGTTTAAATGGTAACTTCTCATTTACATACAAAATAGTGCTTTTTAGTATTAAAAGTACCCAAAAAAGCAGAAGACACCAAACCAAACATAACCAAGCCAGCTCAGACAAAGACACGTTAACATGACATGAAGTACTTTAGACAAATCACTTTATCTAGGGATATGGCATTACTGCAAATCTGCACGGACCCCACAGTAAAACGGTCACAGTTAGAAAACTCAGAATCTGTCCAAATCTACTTAGAAACGTTATTAACATAAGTAAAAGCAACATATGGGGGTTCAATCTGATGATGTCATAGTATGGTCTATAGACACAACAAGCAGAACAATGCCCTCCACCGTGGCTCTCTCACTAGTAGAGACCCCCACCCTCTCGAAAACCCAGATTATTGCATTCAATCATACTAGATTATCTTTCTGCGAGCCCATAATCGCTTTGTGAAATCATAGCCAAATCACAAGCAGGCGGAAAATATTTTCTCCAGTAAATGCTTGAGATGAAACATACTGTAGGTGAAACAGTGGCCTGTGCGTCTGCGTGCTCATAAACCCGCACACGCCTGGACGCATTGTAATAAAACGTGGGATTCGCACACGCTTGAGAATAGAAACCAATATAAGTCTACAATTATTTCCATACAGAACCACCATCAGCAAACGCACACATCCTTACACACCCACACACTTAAGCCAATATAATATCCAAGTGTCCCTTCGGGAGGCTCTCAAACCTTTTAGGGCCAATTCAGGAGCTATACCACTAGAACTGGCAAGTTTTTGCGAGAGCGCACGTCTGCTATTAAAACAAAAGTATGTCATATGAATGTTACATATCTCAGGGGTCTTATATTTACAGACTCTTCACACTTCTCAAACAATGCCCATGACAGTACCAGACAACACAATCAGCCAGGCCTGAGTAGACCTCAGGTCACAGGACAACTCAGAAAAAATGGTTGTTTTAGAGGTAAGAGCACCAAGAGGGGGAAATCACAGCTTTATACTTTATGTACAAATGGATGAGTGACAGTCAATGAGGTCCAGTTAGAGCAATCAAGCCTGACCCTTTAAAGGTTCAGTCCGTTTTGCCATTTATGGAGCAAAAAGATTCAAACATTATCTAATGTACCAATGCTGATAATGTTCATTGGAGAACTGACCCATAGAATGGAGCAGTCTTTGAACATGTTTGTGTGTTCAGGTTTGGCTTTACCAGTGAGGGGCAAATTATAGAAAATATATTCATGGAGAGTTTTCGAGGTAACTGCTCTATAGAGCTCGTTTCGTAAATACGTTATCTCTTTCTGCAAAAACGTGAACGCGTGAGGAGGGAGCACTTGGTTGCTACTAAATTTCATACATTGGACCTTTAAGAATCAGTAATCCATATCCTAAACAAGAAACTGATAGAGATCAAGAGACTGAGTGTGTTCAAACTGAATTGTTATTCAGCAGATGTGACAGTAATTGCTCAGTTCTACTTGAGAAACCTGGGGTTAAGTGACCTGCTCAGAGGGCAGATATCTAATAGTGTTCTCTTAGTAACTCCCAGTTCATGGGTCACCTCATCCTGAGATCATGAGGCCGGCAAAAGAGTCTCAACATGTAGCCAACACTGCTTCGTGCATAGCTGGAGTGCATCGGATTATTAAACATTTATTATATTGTGAACTGATTTGACATAAATTACAGATTGCAATAAAATGTGTGAAATGGGCAGACATTTTGTCAGCAGATATAGATTTACATTTCTTTTCAGGTAACTGATTTTAAAATGCCTCATGTAAATTCACGGTATAAATAGAACCTGGTTGTTTTAGCTAAGAGCAGGTGTGGTTTCTTCAGGGAAATAAACCAAATTAACAAATAAATGTCTGGGGGGCGATACAAAAACTACAGTACAGCATGTTTCTGGTGAAATTAAACGTATAAATACTGTTAAAATCTTACATTTTTTTACAACCACATAACCACGGCCATTGGAATGTACTGCAAAAGTACTTTAGTTAGCTTATAAAGTAATCCATTTATATAAGAGCACAGCTCATATAATTTCATATCTATGTATTTTCCATATACTGTGAGTTGTTACTGTAAATAGATATAGCAATTTAGACCCTAACAGGCACTATATATTTAATGATGAAACATGGCAAAAACAAGTTTCTGCCCTTAAACCATAACAACGTTTCATCTACTGTCCAACATCCAATATACACCAATTCATGTTTCTTGTAAATTAATTTCCTTAAGTTCTATAAAGTAAAACATTTCACAACTGGTTAGATGAGACTCCGTGGGCCCTGTCGTACACCCGGCGCAATGCGCAGAGCAAGTGTTTTTGCTAGTTTCAGTCTTACTTGGATATAATTTTCCAGATAAATGAAAAATCCGGCTTGTCCTGTAGATGGTCTGCTTGCGCGCTTTAACCTCTTGCACGAGCAAACGCGTTACCTTTCTGGAGAAGTGTCTGCTCTTCCGAATTCCGCCGTGTAAATAGCGAATCCGCCATGGCGCGAATGGAAGATGACACTCTGATTGGTTTATTGCACGTTATAAACCCATTACTCATAAAGAAATTGGGCCAACCCATTTAGACCGTTAAACTAGCAAAAGTAGATTCGGACACGCCCTGAGTGCACCTGCGCCGTGCGCTTTAAACCATGCGCTTAGATCGTGAAAATAGGGCCCCATTGTCTTATCATGCATAATTATAACCCATTCCAGAGATTTGAAATAAGCGAAGCCCTTCCGAGTCCTACTGTATTACGAAATGCAATGTGAAAACATTGAGAGAGAAGAAAGACAGCGAGCGAGGAAATTGTGCCAACAGGTCAAGAATCACAAACAAGAGACTGACTCGAGACTGCAACCAACAACCAAAACAAGAGGGAGAGAGTTATGATTAAAACACATGAGATGAACGATGAACAATTGTGAGGACGCATCTGCTTTATGAGGAACTTACGCCTTTGGTCGAAACCTGCGAAGACCTATATAATAAAAGAAGTGGTGACTAATTACCTGCCAGCACACTAAAATCTTTCAGCTCATAATCTAATTGGGCTCTGTTTAGCCTGGCCCGCCGAATCGTCTCAGGCGTTCCCCGGAGGAGGCAAGAATAATGAAATGTACACTGCAGTCCGACCCGAGCCCTGGCAGAGAGGAAGCTAGTGTAAACACACAGCAGCTCCCTCAATCTCTCTCATATGAGCAATAAAACCAACTAATATTCAGTTTGGAGAATGCTTTCATTTGTTTAGCTTAGGTGTATATTATGAAGGTCTTCTGGGGGTGGATGCATTAGTAAGCAAAGGGAGAAGACAAAGTCTCCTCTCCTTCCATATCTCTCTCTGCCTGGGGCTGAACAGCTCGACATTCACTCACAGAAGCTCTCAGCTTCCTCTTGTTTCATAATTCATCTCAAACAAGGGGGAAAAACAAACAAGTGGTGAAGCAACTAGAGGATGCTAAGAGCACAGCCCATATTTCAAGGGATTAAATGTAAGAGAGAGCACAAAAGGTCATATCGTACGGGTTTGTTTGTACGAGTTGAAGATGAGCTTCCGAGATTACATAACAATGCATGTGTGCATGTACTGTTTCCTGAATGACACAAAACTGACAAACAATGATTTAACAAGTGATGCAATTCTTAGTAAGTCTGGCTGGAACCACCAGACATCAGATCACACAGGAAGAGACTGTCTGACTGACATGTAAAGCGACCAATCACAGTGGTGTTTTGGGGTGGGCCATTTGAAATACATTAAGTAAGGGATATAGGCAGCCTGTTGTTATTGCAGAAATAAGCCCCAGCAGGGTCTGTTTCACGATAACAGCCGGCTGCTTGTATATTATCCCGTTTATTACACAGCCACATGAGTAAAAACTGGACATGAAATGTGAATTAGAAATATTTTTTGCTCATTTTTACAGAATGCATAACGAAGAAAATCAGTTTACTTTCAGTTTTAAGGTAAGAAACTGTTCAAATGTCACAAACAGAAAATCTGTTAGAATCAATTTGTAAATATAATGTCATATGTGTTATTAAAATATATATTCATATTTAATTAGCCCTAATGCTAATTCCTTTACTAGCTAATGCATTAGTTAACAAATACATCCTTACTGTTAAGTGTTACCATATGACCTTTTAGAGGGAATATTTTTTCAAAACTGTCTGTACCTTTCCTAAAATAGCTTAGTTTTCAGGCATATGATAAAAACTTGAGATGACACAGATGGTAGCTACATGTTTGAGAAAACAAAGTGAGACTGAGATTAAATAAATATTTATTCTCTTACAGTCTTTTAACTATATGCCTCATGTGTCTCATTTGCCTCTCAACCCGGTGCATCTATACACAGACAAGGCAATTCAGGCCATGTATGCAACAATAACCAGCAAAGAAAATATGCTGAGGGGAAAAGCATGACACAATGACAGAGTTCATCATGAAGTAATCTCACTCTTCGTGTCCCTGTGGGCATGTATAAACATTCAAACAAAGGTGCAAACACAACAACAAAGAAATCAATTGCTTTGTGTCATCGACGGTGGACGCTTGAATACATGCAATACAAGCTGATGCTGTCTGTTTTCATTATCTCTCTGTTGTCATGTTTTTGCAATCTGGGACCCGTGGTCAAGCACTTTAATCAATTTTCTATTAGAGCAACATGGTCGGTCAGAGAGTGAGTTGGGTACAGGCCCGACCCTAAAAATAATACAAAATCTAATCTGAGTTATGGTTCAAAGAGATTAGGGATCCATAATCCCTTGAATAAACAGCGGAAAAAAGTGAGCATGAAAAAACACTTAGGTGGGGGGTTGAGCTCCTCCAGCAGGACTCCATTTGTTAATAGGGCCGCGTGTAGCTGAGTGCCAGTGTGTGAGTATTTGAAATCGCATTGTCCATCTCGACAGATCTACCTCTGAAAACTCCATTTCATCAAAACCAAACTAATCCTCAAGCAATCTCTCTCTCCTGGGACTCCCCTTCCTATCCCACCCTCATTTTTTGACCTTTTTCACTTCAGCCACAAAGCCAGCCTGAAAGGGTTTGGTAGACGGGTATGAAGCAGTTAAACCTAAAAGGTCTCATTTTGAGTCATGCTCATTTTCTTGAATGCAATTTTCAAGAGCTCATTGGATGTTGAATGAGATCATAATGTACCCCTTTTTAAGGTAATGTGTCTTTATTATCTTTTAAATTGCAATTGAACATTGCTTGAAGACTGTCCACCCTACACCACAAAGAGTCTGCTAATGTTGTGCACTGCAAACAAACACACATCCTTTTGCTAAATGTATAGCTATGACTTTAACTTACATTTTATTATAAAATCTTTATCAATCATTATCAATCGGAAGAGCAGACATTTCTTGTTCTTAACAGTTTTTCTAAAGAAAAATAACAAAAATAACTATACACTATGGCATTTTTATGCGCACGGCTGTGTTTTATCAGCTCTCGCTGCAATACTAATCCATCCCTGTCTCTATTTCATATTTGCCTTTGTTTTGTTTAAAATGTCTCATTTCTGAAGCCTTTTGTCTTCTGACCTTTGGATGAGTTGTGGCTAAATGTCATTTGACCATTTATGACATCACAGCCTCTTAAATCTTACAGCCAGATAGCACACAGTGTCTGCCGTTATTATGCTCAATGAAATCAAATTTAATGGCTAGTTAGCCTGAAGAAAGGTTGTCAATGCATCTTACAACAGCTAAATTGTAATTTTCAAGCAAAAATAACAAGTCAGAATTTTATTTTTTTCATTATTTTATGCTTCCTCCTTTGGTCCCACCTGGATGTCTCCATATTAAGAACTGCTGATCTTAAAATCTTCGCAGTTTTTAATATTCTAGAATATAATATACTATCCCTGTGGTGGTGATTTTAATGCACCATCTAACTTTCCTTGCTTTTATGTGTTGATGTTAAATCTTAGTTTGATCTCTTGCTGATAAGTTTAACAAAACTATAAACTTTTTCACATGTAGCCTAACTCACGGATCCTCACAAGCATTTTCTGTACTACGATTAAGTGGCTAAGTTAGCGAATTCTAATTAAGTATATTTTGTTAAATTCTTTTGTGTAATAATTTCATACCTGGACTTTTTCCCACTGAATTAAATCTAAGATATTAAAACAACATTGTCTTTGTATGTAAAATACCACCTTTGAACTATCAAGGTCTTTGTCTAAGCTCATATTGCCAGATCTTCTTGATTTTTGCCTCCTGATTCAGACACGACAGACGGCAGAGGCATTACAAACAAAACCTTTGTTCGCACACCCCATGTCAGAACAACAACATATACGCAATGGTGGACAGTGTTAAAGGATTAATGATTAATGACCGCATAAATAAATAATAAATAAATCATTTGTAAGGGCAGTTATTTCATAGTTCAGCATGTCCTGTGAAACACAAACATAAATATAATGTTAAAAGGTCTAGCAAAACAACAATACCGCCACAAAAATGGGATTGTGCATTCAAAAGGCTGAGAAGATCTCTCTCAGGTTCCTGATGGATCAAAGAGTCAAACAGGTCTTTTATCTCCTCAAAGGTATTCAAGGGTGTATCTCTATCGCCGGGTCCCTTATCCAGGACGTCTCCATGTAATTGCAAGAGAAGGGACCATCATTTCAGCACTGCTCTTCTTAGCAGATGAAAGACAGGTAAGACATAGTCATGTAATTGGCCCTCTCGCTGAGAGAAGAGCAAAAGACACAGAGGGCAGGTTTGTTTCCATAAGTCCTGTTTATTCTAGTTTCCCATCATTTCTTTCTCCATCCTTAGACTGTCTCCAGTCGATTGTGGGTCATTATTTCCAATGCGTCTGCGCCTTCAGGACAGATGTGTAAATGGTGGTGCTAAAGGGTCTGGCCTCATTTAGGATAGATTTACGCACTCCTCAGCACTGCACAACTGTCATTCAAGCAAAACAAACACTCGCAAACAAATACAATCTTAAATGCAGCCGCGAGCAAGTGCGTGAGATGTTGGCGGACGCCATAAGCTGCACAAAGACTTTTTCCTGTCAGTCACACTCGGTACTTTAAATCAATGAAACAAAAGCTCTGTTGCACTAAATAATGTGAGCATCGACACATCAACATAAGGGCAGTTTGCTGGCAGCAGCTTGCGTTATGAAGATTTAAGCAGCAAATGACTAGACTTCACGGGCCTTCCATTCCCTCCATTTCAACTTCAATTTGTCTCACAAATAAAGCAAAAGGGTCGTAAATGTGTTCGGAAGTCATTACCGGCAAGCAGATTATGAGAAGCCATTGCGGCGATGGCATCTCAAGAATAATCAGTGAAGCAATGACCTAATAAATGATTTCAGAACGACTTCTAAAAGTACCAAATCTGTGCACGGGAATAAGTTTTGCCTTGCCAATCCCTGACGGGTCTATGTTGTGTTTGAATCCCTTTTACGGGCAGATGGTAACATAAAGACCTCTAAAAGTATTCTGTGACCCCAGAAGAGAAGTTAGTCTTCATGCTAGTTTGTGTTTTTACACCACCTGTCTACCCCAGAGTGACATACGTAGGGTTGCAGCCCTAACATCTCTCCTAACAGACCACAGTACACGCACAAGGACTCCCTGTGGGGTTGTCCTTCCAAAAAACATTTTCTGTCAAAGCTTTCTCTCACAGGCTGCATGATTTAAGTCTGTCTACCTGGCTTAAGTCATATATTAAGATGGGTAAGTACGTACTGTTTTTGGCTGCAAGAAGGGTTGGGCGATCTGACGATCTTAAATGGAGATCGATCTTGAATGCGTCCTCAATCCACTTTTCAACGGAATTGCAAGGATCGTGATCTTGTCTAACATAATACGTACAATTTCAAATCTGTTTGTCTTTCATTGCCATGTCACCCATGCTCTTTGACAAACAGCCGCACAAAAACACAGCGACACACACTTGTAACATACACAACTCAGTTGGGAAAACCACACTCTCTCAGCCATTGGTTTGACAACATGATGTCAGGAGTCTTTCTTTAAAGAAAGTCCCACTGCTTCACTTCAACATTAATCAATCAAGTAGAAACACCCAGCCCGACATCTCAGCTTTCCGATCAATAAACATCTTCACAGCCGTCATGAGTGCGATTCACCTCCCCATGCTGTTACCTCGCTCTCTGCGCAGACCCCTGGTCTAGCTCGGCCCTGAGCACCGGAGCGAGAAGTGCAGGGGCGGAGGACTTTACAACGGTCGCACTGAGAGTTAATGAAGCCACACCAGTCAGCATGGCCGTCCATCTGTTTCCTTAATCCTCGTAAACACGAGCCACACTGCGATAGGCCCCTAGCCAACCCCGTGCACACTGCACTGCATAAGGGTCGTTTTGCTTCCTATGAATGGATGGGTGGCTGAGGGGTGCATTGGGGGAAATGTTGGCTGTGGCAGCGGATTGAGATGCTGGGTTTGCGTATAAGCACTGGGGTGCGCAAGAAGCCACTACACACTCAAATCCCCTGCTAATCGGAGCAGATAGGTGGGACAGAGCTGTGTGCGAGGTGAGTGTGAGGTCGGCCGCACAATCCATCTGTCCGTCTGTGGGTAAGAAGCTTGGGAAACGGCAGAGGTGGGCATAAGTGTAAACTACACCAAATGGAAGAAAGTAATGCAAAGAAGCATATTGGAAGGACAACAGAGGCCACCTTGCTACTGTAGATAAAGCATAAAACTAATAGACTACATTTACATTTATTCATTTGGCAGACGCTTTTATCCAAAGCGACTTACAAGTAGTTTTTTACAGTAGCACATTACTGCAGAGCAATCTGGGGTAAGGTGCACTTGCTCAAGGACACTTCAGTCATGACCTGCTGGTACTGAGATTCAAACTGGCAACCTTCTGATCACTAGCCCTACACACAGACGGACAGATGGAACCAAACTTAGATCCAAATGAACTAGGAAACTATAGACCGATTTCAAATCTCCCATACCTGTCTAAAATTCTAGAAAAAGTAGTGTGCACTCAGTTGTGCTCTTTCTTACAAAATAACGACATGCACGAAAAATTTCAGTCAGGCTTTAGATCTCATCATAGCACTGAAACTGCGCTCGTTAAAATTACAAACGACCTGCTTATAGCATCAGATAAAGGTAACATCTCACTCTTGGTCCTGCTTGACCTTAGTGCTGCGTTCGATACCGTAGACCATAACATACTTCTAGATCGCTTACACAATTATACCGGTATTGAGGGACAGGCACTACAATGGTTTAGATCTTACTTGTCAGACAGACATCAATTTGTCCATCTAAATGGGGAATCATCCTATTTAACGCAAGTAAATTATGGATTACCTCAGGGATCGGTTCTGGGACCCGTGCTGTTCTCCATATACATGCTTCCCCTTGGAAACATTATTAAAAAACATGGAATTAGCTTCCATTGCTATGCAGATGATACTCAGCTATATATCTCATCAAGACCAGATGATTCCTCCCAGCTACCCAAATTGGCAGAGTGCATTGAAGATATAAAACATTGGATGACCTATAATTTCCTTCTTTTAAATTCTAATAAAACAGAAATATTACTTATCGGACCTAAGACACACAAACCAAATATTTCTGATTATAAACTGCAAGTTGAAGGATGTACTGTTACTCCAACAAATACAGTAAAAGATCTAGGCGTTATATTAGACAGCAACCTGTCATTTCGAAATCACATCTCAAATGTCACAAAAACAGCCTTTTTCCACCTAAGAAATGTTGCCAAGTTACGAAATATTCTGTGTGTTGCTGATGCAGAGAAGCTTATTCATGCATTTATGACCTCAAGACTTGACTACTGTAATGCGCTACTTAGTGGTTGTCCTGCATCATCAATAAACAAACTACAGTTAGTTCAGAACGCAGCTGCCAGAGTTCTAACCAGGACCAGAAAATATGATCACATAACCCCAATTGTATCAACCCTTCACTGGCTACCCATTAAGTATCGTATTGACTTTAAAGTTCTTTTAATCACTTATAAAGCCTTAAAGGGTTTAGCCCCTACCTACCTAACAGAGCTTCTATCATACTACAACCCATCACGCTCTCTAAGATCTCAAAACGCAGGACTTTTGATAATACCTAGAATAACTAAATCCACCAAAGGGGGTCGAGCTTTCTCATATGTAGCACCTAAACTCTGGAACAGCCTCCCTGATATTATTCGAGGATCAGACACACTCGCCCAATTTAAATCTAGATTAAAAACGCATCTTTTCAGCCAAGCATTCACTTAATGCAAATATGCTAAATAAACCACCAGGAGATGCTGACATTAGATATTATTTACTAGAATAATTGGATTTATTATATAAAACACCATGTAGTGTGTTTTACCCTTTCTTGGGTTTTTCGTTTTTCCCCTGTAAAGCTGCTTTGGAACAATGCAAATTGTGAAAGGCGCTATATAAATAAAATTGAATTGAATTGAACTCTAACCACCAGGCCACAGCTATATAATATTAAGAAAAATAATAACAAAATACATTAAAATAAAGAAATTTAAAGTAAATTTTATTCAATTTAAAGTAAACGACCGATTAATTGGCTACCAAAATAATAACTAGCAAACAGTAAAACATATTTCAATGACCAAAAACAGACCAAAGCATATAAGTCTTGCATGAGTGAGGGGTGTAAAAACATCTGATTGACCTGTGAACGTGGCCTTCTTGTGAACCCTAGTTAGCAGTTTAAGATCCACTTCCCTGCTTTTGCTCCTCCCTTCACTTGAACATTCTGCTACCTCACAGTCTAGGAGTGGAACCATTCACACAAGGAAACCAGGCAAAACTGGAAAGATCAAACCAGAATCACACCAAAAGGGTGTGGAATCAGCAACAACACACAATCCAACTGGATAAAGCATCACAAGCCCTTAGGATTCATTCCTGAGGTCTTGACTGTGAAACTAGGGCTCTGCTTTAATCAGATGCATGTAACAGTGACTATTCTTTTGTATTTGTCTAAAGGTTAGTGTTTAAAACACCAAATACAAATGTAATAGCACCAGTGCATCAAACAAATGTATTATATCTTCAATCATATTCATTCATCAGCATTTTACACTGTTTTTGTGTGTCAAACGCTGCATTCTCATTTCCTGGTCAGGCAAGGTTGTTCGTTCACAAAAGCACATTGTGTGTGGCCTCCTCAAAGAAAACTAGACCGACGTCACAAAGAAACATTATGCTTTGGTCACACACCATCAGACTGCCTTTACCAGCATGCCACACACACAGGGGACGTTTCGTTCCAGCACTTCAACATTGAGAACCAGCCGGTGAGCAGGCATGTATGTGTACGTGTGTGTTCTCAGGGAAGATGCCCCCCATCCCTCCCAAGAGGCCCCACCGTAGCATGCAAACCACAGAAGACCCTAATAAAACCCCCAAAAGATCCTCAACCCCCAATAATTCTCTATCCCTGGGGCAGATGGGAGCCTTAAGAGGCAAGAGATAGAATTCTCCACGCTTCCTTCCAAAAAGCAACTCCACAAACCCCCATCACAATAGAGGAGCCAGAGGAAATAAGAGCGGGATGGAGTGAGCAAACAAGAGTGAGGAGAAGATTCCACAGCTTTTAATTTAGCGGATAAAATAGGAAGGAGATTTTGGCTGACAGTGTGGTTTTTATTTATCCCTTGTCTAAAAGACTCAGCAGCGAAGTCTTAAAGGGACAGTTTAAAAATTAAAATATCTGTTTTTGATGACTTATCACCCACATGTTGTTTTAAACCCATGTGATGTAACAAAAGATGTTTGGTAGAAAGTAAGGAACTGACATTTTCGGTCCCCATTCCCTTTTCACTGTACAGATTTTTTTTATATACGTGAATAGTCTATCAGTCCCTAACATTCTATCGTTGTGTGCTACAAAAGAACGTATATTAAACATTAAACATTGCTCAACCAATAAACACACATTTAGCATCTATTAAAGTAAAATGCATAGTCACACATACCACAGATTGTCTGAGGTCTAATCTTCAGGCATGGACCGGCCTGAACTTCCTTTGAAGGCTAATAAGATGAGGGAAATCTCCATGGCCTTAAAAAGTCTCTCTTTAAAGGCAGGACACACAAAGGCAGGTGGACTGCAGGAGACCTATTCACGTGGCCCTGGCACCAACACTTCCAGACCCCTGCCGAAAGGAATCTGACATGCTATCCAGACCCCCACAGGTACCATCAGGGGGTCTTACTTGGAGGCTCTTTACTCTTGATTTTTATAACTCTTTTAACGTTTATACATTACTCTATGATGCACGTAGTAGTCATCATGTTAAACAGATTCTGAAGCAGCTTGGAGAAAAGAATGTAAAAACAGAAAGTGTTGCATAAAAATACCAACTTTACCAGTCACATCCATCTATCAATCCATTCAAATGAGGGTATCAGTTTTCCAGCCAGCACAGCTGAATACTGTCAAAGCAAACAATTCAACAGACTAAGATTGAGAGGCTGATTCTCCTAGATGTTTGTCATGCTGTTGGGTTTGGAATAGATCCTACTGTATGCAGTAATCTCTGGACTCTGGCAGGCACAGCAGCATCTACTCTGAGCCTGAGGGAAGGCTGTCCGCCAAAGTCACTCTTGGTTTGGCATATTTGTGTTGGTCTGCTGGATTTTTTAATTTGAAGTTCAGGTATCACATGTTTTTCTTGAGGTAAAAGAAACCAATCAGGCTGGCATTTGGTAGATGTTTCCACGGTGGATTCAAGATATGCATGAGTATGTGTGAACCCCAAACCCATGACCTTGCTCTAGCTAGTGCCAAGCTCTACCAGTTGGCCCCCGGACATAAAACATAAGCATTTACAGTACGTACAGTAAACACCAATGAAGTCCAACATAAACATGTCGGCTCTTCACAGCATTGTTCACGAGGACTGAATAAGAAGTGTGACTATGAATGGAGAGCAGACACAGAGGAAACGCAAACATACACGGTCAGTCACTCTCTCCAGCTGAAGAAGATGCGAGCAAGGTGACCCCTCCTCCCTCTCACCCCACAAACACCCCACACACAGTGGCAGGAAAGAGCCTCATTCAGTTCTCTATTCAAGCCAGCCACAAAGCCACCCTACCGAGTCATTCATCTATAGACCCTGTCACTCTCCGCCCCTCGACCCACCACCACCCAGCTGCCGTAAACTCTGGTGGGGTGAAGAGTCTCCCTCTCTTCTTTTCTCATTCAACCATCCACTCCTTGCTTTGACTTCATTAAAATGTCTTTCTTTCCCATCATCCATCCATCTATTCATTTACACACGCTTAATCTTTTCCAAAACCTGGTAAGCTGCCTATGGAGACAACATTTGAAGGTATCGTAGGCATGCAGGATGCATAGGGATACCTGACCTAATTGTAAAGAAAAAGGCAATCCCACAATGCACTATGATGCACTTTGTTAAAAAATATGATTAATTATAATAAAAATACTAAAATAAAACAATGCATGTAATCATAATAAACATTTAGATATAAATATTTTTTGTAATATTATAATACTCTATTTGATCTATTTTATAGTGAATATATTATATAAATATATATATATATATATATATATATATAATGTGGAAAGTTCACGTCCACATAAAAATAAATAGAAATCAAATATTATATTTACAATTTTGGGCTTTCAGCTTAGTATTCAACGCAAGGGAACTTGACTCATTTGTACACCACATTAAGTTGCTGGATATGTATAGACTCCAAATCGGTCACTTATGAGGTTTCATTTCATTTAGGCCGCTGCTTCTGAAGTACATAACACAGCTAATGTCTCCTCACAAGCCTCTTTCCAGCTCCTCTGTTGTTCATTCATCCTCCTGCCATGAAGTGAATCTTTTACCTGCAATTACAACTCCACCACATGTTCTTTAATATATCTTTTTAACCTCTCTTCCTTCCTCTCTCGCAGACTCCATCCCTCCTGTTTGTTGCAGATTTATGGCGGTGTACATGCACAGTATTGGCAAAGCATTAAAAATGTCCACCATTAATACAGAGAGCTTCAAGCGTCGATAAGAACCTTAATAAAAACATCTCCACTCAACGATCTGTTCATCACACGCTCCTCTCTGTCCCCATTCCTCACTCTCTCCCGCCGCTGTCGTCTTCTCTCTCCGAGTGTGCCAGGGACTTAATGATGCTTGAATGCCAATGCTTCTGACTCCTGACTTTTCCCTCTCGCACTCTTTTTTAATAAAGTCTATTTAAAAGGCAATCCCTGGGCTCCATCCATCTCAATACATCTCCCTTAGATATATTTCTCTCACTTTCATTCTCTGCAAAAGCTGCTTTTGCTTTTAAGCCGCAGATGAATATGTCTGCGTCGTCTTATCTTCGTGGCGCATACATTTAACCTACACTCACATGCACATGCACCGTTCACATTCACACAGCCTGACATTCAGCATAAAATCTTCTTATCAAAGAACTTGTGATTTTTATTGTTTTTCTTGGAAAGAAAGAAAAACAAAATTTGTGTTTAGGTAAAATCATTATTTGTGTTTCTTTCTGTGAACTACTAACAAATAACAATATCTCTCACAAATTTCAAATAGAAATATTGTTTCTATTTGAATTCATTTGCAGAAAATAGAAACTGGAGAATAACAGAAAATATGCTCTTTATTTCTTCAGACCACAAGTACTGCGAAAGAAAGGAAGTTTATGTTACATTTTTAAGCAATACAACAGTAATATTTGCAGTATTTAGGAAAAGTTCGATTTTTTTTATTTGTAGTCATGTGATATTTTTTATCACAGTTTCATTGTGACTTGTCATACTGTCAGTCTTTCACATTGCTGTTGTATGACAACAAACACTGGACTGGAATGACCACAATACATCTAGAAATGCTGATGTAAATTTGAAATGGTTTCCGCGGCTGTAATATATCATACAAAACAAAATGTGACAAACTTTCAAAACTTCATTCCACCACTAACCCAACTAAAACAATCATTAAGTTTCTCTACTGACACGCTCAACACCTGTATGTACAAAAAACATGTGTCCGACACCACTTCAGCAATCCGTAGCATCATAAACAGATACCACCATAAACTGCTTTAAAATATTAAAGAGGCCACTTTACAGTGATGAATAATACAGTATTGGGGTGAGTGAAAACCAGTGATCTCCTCCAATGCCCTGTACTCACCCCTCTCTTTGCCTCCCACAGCGGCCATAAACCTAATGCACACCACAAGACTGGCAGTTCAAATCTCTGCCAGACGTCTTATGGATCTAAGCGTTTTTTTCTTTTCTTCCTTTAAAACATAATTACAAGGCCTTACTTCAGGAGTTTTATTCCGTTTCACTTTTATCACGACAATCCGTGTTGCAACTTCAAAACTCGACTGCAGGATGCAGATGACCTACTCCTCAAGATAACCAATTACACCCCTCCGCCCCAGACTGCCAACGAAGTCCAACAGCTCTTGTTGGGAGGATCCGACATGTTACGCTTTCTAAACATAATGGCGGGGGCTACCAGAGATTACCTCCCTCCTCCATCTTGACCTTAGGCACTGCCCTGCCTACTTTTTAGCCAATGGAACTTAACTGTCAGACTAGAGGGTCTCCGCGCTCATTCCTCTATAAACAGTCAAAAAAATAAAGATCAAGAGTTTATGTCTTATTCATAGCATTCCTGAGAGAGTTATCTTCTCCAGCTCCCACAACACGAACACGTGCGTGCATATCCAGACTGTATGACCCCATTACATACCCAAAAGCAAAGATCTTCCGTCACTCATCCCGCTCTAGCGTGTATACAGAGATGTTCAGCCAAACAAACACAAACAAAACACACGTGCACGGACACACACAAATCAAGATAGGAGCGGAAAAGCTGATTGGGCAAAGGAGCCAGACGTGGGTTCCTGGCAGTCTGGGTAATTAATGTGTATGTCAACAGTGAAAAGCTGTAGCATACAGGAAATCTGAGCTCAGCACATCCACAATACACAAAGACAAGGAGGAGAGGAAGAACAGGAACGGACAGAATGCGAGAGGAGACAGTATCCATCTTGACTGTGACGGACATGTGTCAGCATAGGCCTGAGAGACACTTTGACTCAAACACTGAATTTTGTCTTGAAGAACTTCTGCCTGCAAAATATTTTTTTTAGTTTCCAATATATATTACATATGTAACTATTTGAGGGCAAATAAGCATCCACAGTTATACTCCTGTTTTCTTTTTACAAAAAAAAACCAATCACATAAACTCACTGAATGTCAATCTGGTTTTATGTGGTTGGAGAGCATAAATAGCGAGATATTTCATATACGCTTCATTGCTTTCTGTCACTTCTAAGGTCAGACAGAAAATAGGTTACATGCAGAAAAAAAACACATCACAACATCATCTAATTGTGAACTAGCAATTGATAAACATTATCCAGAACTTTACAAGGAGTTAATTAGCCACATAAAATGTGCTATTGAAATGCTACAACATGAATCGCATCTCAGAATCGACTATCTCTGCTTTCCTTCAGATTTTCTTTCCTTTTTACAAGGTTCATATTTTTCTCTCTCTCTCCTTCTGAAGCCAGGAAGGCATTGAGCTAAACCTTAATTACTCGGAGAACACCAGGGGTTCAGCTTAATTCTGCTGCTTAGAAGCTCGGCACTGCAAGCAGAAATAGATCAGAAAATTTCTCTCCGAAGATGCAAACCATGCATTTAACTGCTTGATAGATAGATGATAGATAGATGATAGATAGATGATAGATAGATAGATAGATAGATAGATAGATAGATTTAGATCTCTATTAGAGATTTAGTAAAAATTGATAAACCTAAAGGCTTGTTCATTCCCTATTTCCACCTTCCGTCCTCTACCTCGTCCTCTTTTAATCTTTCATTTCGTTCATGCAAAGTTGCGGTAAAATGCATGCAATTCCAGACACGGGAAATTAACAGGAAAAGAGACAGTTTTTGCTCATACATAAAAAATAAAACCGCGTGACCTTTATATAACAGTTTTGTCTTCATCGAGGACGAGAAATTCACATCCTGCTTGACAACCTCATTATCACTAAACTTATCTGTGTTTTGGGGTGTGTATGTTTACACGGGTGTGCGTGTTATAAAACGCATCCGAGCTTATCTGTTGAATGCCTCATTCTGAAAGTCTACGGAAGTCCGTAAACATTCACTTAAATAGCCGAACGGAAAGGTTGCCGTACCTGCATGGATCGCAAAGGTTCCGTACAGCAGCGCTAACGCGAGAAAGGCAGCGGGAGACTGGTCGCGCTGTATCCAAGCAGAGAGCATCTTCACCCGGTCGCGCTTCTGCAAAATGTCCCCAGGTGCTCTCGCCGCAGTCGGCTAAAGTCTCGCTGAATTCCCTTGTCTTCCCTCGTTCAACCCTCTCCGGATACTTCTGAGGCGAGTTTCTCCTTAAACTTCGCAAACTTGTCAGTTTGTTGAAAACCCCTATTTCTATAGTCCACTCCGGATAATTCCCCAAGCCATTAAGTTAAGCGATTACGAGAAACGGCAGGTAAAGTCCCCGTCATTGGTGAAACAGAAGACAATATGCGTAAAGTTAATCTCATTCACAACTCCAGGCAGGCAAACGCGTTTTCTTTACAACAGTTTGAAAGCGGCGTAACGAATCAAAAACAAAAGTACTTGACGGCGTTATTCCTATGGAGATTAGTGAAAAAGAACTGCCCGTATTTGTTAAATGTAATACTGCTGAACAGTTTGGTAATCTCCGCTGTTATCTGTGGAGCGCCATCGCCCTGACGCGTCCTCTCGTCTGCGTGTCTTGAGTATTGTGAGTGTAAACACACGGACACGGGTGCGAAACGCCAGCCTCTCATCTCCCATCAGCCAATGATCAACCTTCACCGACCTGTACTGAGAGCTGGAGAACAGAGGACGAGATGTGAGAGATGTGCATAGAAAGACAGAAAGCCTGGAGACAGATTTTAAGGATTCGCCCATATGAGCATTATAATTAATATCATAACAATAAACATAATTTGTATTATGATCATTATTCATTAAGCCAAATAAAACTGATTTGGTTATTTATACAATCATGTTATTTTTCCTGACTATTTATTTAATTGTAGTTATTTCTTTTTATATTATAATAACTTAATCAAAAGCAATTAGATAATGAATCACAAAATCTATTTACCACTATTAGTAATAATTTGACACAATCACACATCTAAATTCATGCAGCCTGTCCAAGCACATTTCAAAGGGTTTCGGTTTAAGGGTTGGATTATTGAATGCCTTCTCAAGCACACCACACGAGGGCGACAGTTCCTACATGTGTGTTTTCTAAGGTCGTCTCAGATACTGGCATACCGATTTTCTAATAACATATGTTCACTCAACGCCTGGTTTCGTTGGTTTCTCTTTGACAACTCTCTAATATTGGATGTGTAAGAAGGAGCCAAAAACTGGTTTTTAAAAATCTGTTTACGGTCTTCATATCAGGTAGTAAAATCCTTTGAACTTCCATTGTTATGCAGATAGAGGTGGACCACTGGTGGTATCATTGGTATGGAAAGCAGTCATACCTGACTGGCAAGTAAAAAACCTCAACTGCTCTCTGAGCTGCAATTTATTTTATGGTCGAGGAGACCCAATACCCAACAATCAGTATTTTTAGTTTTTTACAGTACAGTGTGAATGTTTGTACATCAGTTTTTCCTCAGAAGTAAAATAAGGTTTAAGAGATTTTAATAGGTGAAGCTCGATCACTTTGCCTTATTTCCCCGCAGCATCAGGTACCATTTTTGGAATTAATAAACTCCTAATCGCACCTGCTCTAAGAAAAAAACATGCTGTGAAGACACATGCTATGCAGGGGGGTTGAAAAAAGAAAGCCTTGTTAAGTATGTCAGACAATGTTTATGCTAAAATTACTGTCTGGCTGTGTTTAACACACAGATGCTTGAAGCTGAGTTAAAAATATTTGAATCCCTGAAGACTAATGATGATTTTCCACCATTGTTCCTCACTTTTCTAATCTTTATGGTGTTTGAGAATTCGCTATTTCGCCTAGTCACAAAATACATCAAATGTAAGGTCTATAATTTGATTAGTGCTTAAAGAGTAAATGACTGATATTTCAGACCCAAAAATCAATATCAAAAAAAGAAAACCTGAAGTAGTAGTAGAATCCTTGCAATGTCTCTTACTAAATAATATTGTGATTCATTATAAAAGTAACTTATGATGAGCAGCGCAAGTTGAGAAAGGTAAGAAGAGGGCTGGGTGTGGTGAACAATGGAAGATAATGCTAGTCTTTAAAACGAGACAAATCTAAAAGAATTCAAGAGAAATTCATGTTATTGTAAACAAGATATGTATACATTATTATCTTTTTATCCCATATCAGAAATAAGATGGTGTTACGTTACAACCGTAGGAAGGAAAGAGTGTTCATGTAGTAAAGAAGGAATATTTTTAAAGGGATACTCCACCTAAAAATGAAGTCATAAATGACTCAACCTCTAGTTGTTCCAAACCTGTATATGTTTCTTTGTTCTGTTGAAATAAAAGAAAGATATTTGGAAGAAGTTAACAACTGAGATTTCTGGGGCACTATTAAATTCAAATAAAATGGTTGTCAAAGGTGCCCACAACTGTTTCTAAATTATTTTTGTTCAACTGAACGAAACAATTATACAATAATTCTTACTACTGGTAATCAATAGGGCTTCAGAAATGTCAGTTGCTAACATTCTTCCAAATATCTTTCTTCGTGTTCACCCAAACAAAGACAGGTTTGGAACAACTAACAATTGGAACAGTTAAAATGCTGAAGGGTTTCGGTAAAGTTTAAGTGTAGACATAGCCAATATATAAATGTAGTTATTTATAGCCAATAAAGAAACTTTCCTACCAAATGTGTGTGTTTCAGTGAGTATGTGTAAGTGATCCCATGCTGGGTTCACCTGTCCCGCCTTGTTCTAATCCCCAGGTACACACAGCCCCGTCGACAACAAGGGCTTTTAGCAGATTGCATGGGCAAGACTATTATTCTGATTGTTGCCCTAGAAACTCAGCACTCCTGCAGGGAAAAGCTAATGAAATTAAAGGTGCCACAACAATTTGGAAAAATTAGAATTCTTCGACCACATGCTCCTTGGAACCTTTCCATCAGCTGCATGATGAGTAGTCCTCAAAAACATGCGATGTATCACAGAATTTAATCGGACATGCAGTCATTGTTTGGTAATTACTGGCTGACAATATGAGCACAATACCTTTCACAGGTGTCACCTGTACCTGCGGCCTTTTATACAAAACGGAGGTCTGCCACTCAATAGCAGTTTGTTTTGAATGTGCGCTGATGCATCTTAAATTGCTTCCCAAGGTAAACAGATCTGTTCAATGGCTTAGGACTGAGTCAGTGAAAAAGCCAGGCCCGGGTTGACGCTTACACGTCGTGGCATTTAGAGCACATGAAAGCAGCCCTGACCTGAGTAATACGGTCCTCAAATCTGACTTTCACCTGAGCATGAAACAGGAGATTTGAGAAGACAGAACAGTCTATTGATTTTAAGGGCTTTTGTACCCGGCAGCTGGGTCACCAAATAAACAATTATTTAAAAAAGAATTGTGACATCTCTTTAATAAGGGATGAATTGAATTTACAAATTGATAAATTGAATTTGATTGAATAAACGATACTTTGGCACCTGTTGTGGGATGGCCACTGTGCTAACATGTTAGTTCAATTAAACATTCTCGATGAAGTATCTGCACAATTGGTTGGCATGGTAACCTAGTAGTCTATTGCTATTCTAAATGAAGTTACCAGGCAACTACTCCAGATAGAAGTTCCAGAAGCACTTCCTGTTTAAAGTCTTTTTAGTTTCACATATATGATGGTCTTGAAGATGTTGTTTTACTTTGTGTAGGCTTAAAACACTAAAACAGGAAGTGCTTGTGGACTAATGTTGTTTACATCTTGCAAAGCGATCATTAGCCTACTAGTTGCATACTTGCAAGGCCTATAAGGTTATAAGCTACGGTATAACTGCAAACACATCCGTGCGTTGTCTCCCATCTGCCTCTCTATTTTATTATTATTCCTCCTAACACATTTTGTTCCCACATGGACTGAGAACGAGTGGAGCAAATGAGTCACACCGGTGAAACGTACATTGATTTCTTCTAATCAAGAAAAACTGGCACTATGAGTTTGTGTGTTATGATGTGTGTATGCGTCTCCCTCTGTAGAGGGCTAAAATCTATGCAAAGGTTAATTAAACAGCATTTGCTTGCACATTGGCCTGTGGGAATGCTCTCTATAAACAGTACGGGGCATTTTCAGCACGAAAAATGCCTTATTATCTACCCGCATTCCAGTTTAACCGTGTGTTATCAGTGCTGAAATGAAGTCATTGTCACTCTTTTCAGCGCAAACACGCTCCTTTCTATTAAAATTGGGCTTATTAAATTACGCCTTACAAAAGTCAACACTACACTATTTGCTTGCTACAATTAATGTTGCCCTCCCGCAGAAAGCAGGCAGTAAATGACATTTTGAATGAAAGAGACATTTGTGTGCATTTTATAATCATTACGGCAGCAGTAATTCCTAGCGATTCCTTAATTTTTGGTGAGCTCTAACTAATGAATGGCATATCTGAAATAACTTCAGTATTTACCATACAGTCAACAAGCAATCATGTAAGAACTGAGCCGAAGCTTTTTTCAGGTGGCTGTGAAAAAAGTCATGTGTACATGTTGGTGTGTAAGCGTACATGTGTATGTGTGCTGGAATTAATAACCACCAGATAAGGAAATGCCACCTACTGGTGCCTTACATAAACAATCTCTGGTTTGGTGACGGACCGTGGAAACGCCCGAGGGCAGAAACATGCCTTTTGCTGTTCTCTCTTATTCCCTCCATCATCCTTCACTCCATCTCTCCTGGACCACCACACTAATGATCGCTCAGAGTCTGGGACCCAGCCATGCATCATTTACTAGGAGCTCTGGAGACAGAAAAGGAACGAGCGAGGTGGGAAGAGAGGGGAAAGAATTAAAGAGACTAAAGAGAGAGAGAGAAAGAAAGAAAGAAAGAGCTAAAAGGATTGGAGATAATGAAATTTGGAAAAAGGGAGCATGACATATAGAAAAAGAGGAAGAAAAACAAGTGCATGGAATTGAATTGAAGTCACAGACAAAGTTCGAGGAGCGATGCTGGAAATAACGGTGATGGAAAGACAGCATGTGTTAATTTCATTGGCGGAGAGATCAGAAACAAGTGATGCGATGTCTTTGACCTTGCAAAGTCATGGCTCTATCACTACAGAAGCAATACAATTCAAGGGCATAAACTTTGTGCTTCAAATTCAAACGATTAGAGAAACAAAACAGAATTAGAACGCAAATCAACAGGAGGGTGTGTAGAAGACATGTAACTGTCTAAGTGAGCTATCGGATGCATACACTAGGCAGCTGCCTACTCACGCTGGATCACAATAGTCACTAAACTCATTGTGAATTTGCAACATTCTGTAGGTAGTCTCCTGAGGTGTTTCAAATTTTGTGTTCCTTATTCACCAGGTATTTAGCCAACGACGCATAAAGGAACAGTTCACCCAAAATACCAAATCTGTATACATTTTTTGTTCAACAGAAGCTTATAACCAAACAGTCTTGTGAGAGAATTTTCATTTTTAAACTGTACCTTTAAGCATGACATAACAATGATGCATTACTGTAATAATCACACAGAATTGTTTTTAAATAATCTACTTAATAATCTATAATCTTTTTTTATCTGTTTTTATTCACATTTAAATTCAATATTAAATTAAATCCATATTTATATTCATAAATTTAAATCAACATTGACTGTTATGGCTCTGTCCACCATCATGAAACGTTTTTTTAAACGCATTAACGCAAAAACTCACAATGCCTCAGAATGCTGCCTCCATAGCCAGCTCCCTGTATTTTGGAACAGATCAACTGTAATCTCATCTCACCCCCTCCGCGTTATAGAATTGTGAAGGAAGCTTACATTTCTATTTTTGGTAGTGTAAATAATATCCAAGTCAGAGGTTTATACCGAGATTAAAACCGTGCTTTACTACTTTGTAGCTGAACGCATCTATCCGATAAAGCATTTAAAGGGTTGTCGATAAAACAAATGTCTTTGTTTTACGAGCAGCTGGATGGATTGACAATTTTGCAGGATGTTAAAGGGATAGTTCACCCAAAAATAAAAATCCTGTCAACATTTACTCACCCTCAGTACAAACCTATAAGACTGACTTTTGAAGAATGTTTGTAACCAGACAATGTTTGCCCTCATTGAATTCCATATGGACACAAAACCACTGACCATATCTCAAAACATCTTCTTTTGAGTTCCACAGAAAAAAAGAGTCAAGTATTGTACAACATAAGGTTGGATAATTGATGACAGAATTAACATTTTTAGGTGAATTCTTACTTTAAAATTAAACTAATCTAATGATTTGTTAACAGAAAGCCTCTGCTCGGCACGTACGAGGAGCTTCCAAATGTTGGCAGACAGGAGAGAGAAGCAGTGCTGTGCACAGAGTATAAATGCAGAAGGTGAGAAAATGCTGGAGGCTATAGGGAAGAAAAGGCCCATTCTATTAATCACGGCTTTGATGGAGGGCACCATGGAGTGACAATAAGTTCTGGTGTTCCTGCAGCAAGCCACGGGTCTTGGCTGCGACTGGCCTTCTCAGCAGCTACCCAGAGAGACCCCCATGGGCCGACTGCTCAACCCCACTCTATAAAAGAGACAAGTGGAGACTAGCTTTAGGCAGCAAGGGATAAAGTAGAACAGAATTATGGAACAGTGGTTTTTCGAAAAAGCCATAAAATTGGTGCAAAAACAGACACTATGTGTGACTTTTATATGAAATCAGACAGGGAGATGATAGGAAAATGCTTGTAAATTATATATCAAAATGGATTTTAGAAATCTAATAACCACCTAAAGCCACCTCTTGTCACCTCTGGTTGTGCGCAGACTGTCTGATAAATGGGTCTTGTGACCTGAAGAATAATAATGTGTGAATGTTTTGTCCAGGACTACAGCTGCTCGCTGTCTTGGTCACCTTATTAAAGGTCTATATAAAGGTCCAGGTGTGCGTACGCTCTGTTTGCCTGCACAGGCTACTGCATCGCACCAATCTCACCTCATCCTCGGGGGTGTGAGGGGAGGAAGAGAAAGAGATATGAAAGAGGTAGAGAATGGGAACATAAAAAATGATTTCTTTAATGCTGCGTTACTTGTGGCCATTTGAAAAGTGTAATAGGCTGTTACATCACTGCTGCTTTCAAGCAGTATAACATGTCAAGGCCTAAAGTGAAGATTTTTCGGGTTTGTGAGCATTTCAGCTTTATACTAAATAATAATAGAATTAAACGTTTCTTGTTTTAAACGGGCTTGGAATAAACAAAGCTGATTAGAATCAACACTTTAAAAACTGTAAAAAATTCAGCAGAGTTTTATTTTTAACGTGCATTACAGTGCATTCCAGGTTGTACAGTTTCTCATTTCTCATCATTATGTGTTACCTAAAAATCCAACACAAAACCTTTTGCACATGGAATACCATTTAAACTACAGGAACAATGCAGAAACAGTTGTCCTTTTTCATTTGATAATAATAATAAAAAGTATTTAAAAAATACTAAACATTACTCAAATTTTAAAAGGTTTACATTTGTATTTATTTATACATTAAAATGTTTTTTGCTCCATGGATTTTCCTCTAAAAATTTATATTCTAGATTTTTTCTTACATGTGCTCTTCAACAGGGAATCATGGGGTGTGTGGTTGTACTGCAGAGGGTCCAACAATTATTGTTTGATCTTCAATTTATTAAAAATAAAATGAACAAATGCATTATTCAAAAATGCAATCTTGAAGGGATAGTTCATCAAAAAATGAAAATTTTGCAACAAATTTCTTATCCTCTAGTTGTTCCCAATCTGTTTGATTTCATTGTTTGGTTGTACACAAAGAATGATACTTGGAAAAATGTCAGCAACTGACATTTTTGGGCATCCTTGACTACCATAGAAGGAAAAGATATTGTACAAACAAACAGTACCTATACATTTCTGGGGCACCCTTGACCACCATATTTGACCTCTCCAAAAATCTCCGTTGCTAACATTCTTCGAAATATATCTATTTGTGTGTTCAACAGAACAAAGACATTTATACAAGTTTGGAACTACTTGAGGTTAAGTAATTCATGAATTTTCATTTTTGGGTCTAGTATCCCTAAAAAGTTCAACTTCAAGCAAAGCTTGAGAAGCTAAATTAAATGTATTGGGGTCTCCAACATTCAAATGTTTTAGGTAAAATAACACTAAAATATAAAAGTATGTAAGTGCATAAATAAGACAGGCTTAATGTATAGCACAACTGTACAACATTCTGTCCATGCTTGGGCCACTGGCCTGAAAACAGTTCAGACCTGCTTCCAACAAACTGCCGTTCCTTTGGATCAGCCGTGCAGTTGCTACTGGCTAAAAATCCTCCCTAGCTGACACAATCAGTAGCAGCAATATAACCCCAAGATGCAGGTTTGATTCCTTCTCTTACTGATCCTGTGATTCAGTCCGTCAACCTCACGATGAGACCGAGCACCGGTCTAATCCTTCCTACACTCTTCGGTCAAACATCCTACGATAACATTTGGGAAGGTACAGGCAGAGCTGCAGTCATTAAGTTACGTATTGAACTAGCAGGAAGAAGCAATAATGTTTCAGCACCGGTCATTTTGAAAGACTTAATCAATAATTTCCTGTGCTTGCTCTCATTTACTGTTATTACTGACACGGCTCTCTGGTATTAACTGACATTTGGTGTCAGTGATTGGAGAGCAGATGAGTGCCGTACACACGTCCGCATTTGTCTTTGACATGGCTTCAGTCCTATATTAGCCGGGGAGGGGGGGTGAGTAGAAGGGTAAAAGACATAGAGAGAGATGAAGACAGAATAAAGAGTTTTTAGCCTGCAGTGTTGTAGCTTTTGTTGGTGCGGTGTAAGGAGAGCACATATCTCCCCAGCTCTTAATGAGAGCAGGGCAGTTCAAAGAGGTGCTAATTTAAACGCAGAAAGACACCTGGACACCTGGTTTCACCATCCACGGTTCTCACACAATGAGCACAGTAGCCCAGCTAAATATAACTCTGTCACACGCCTGCTCTCACTGTCTCATACACACATATTTGACAAGCAAGTTTACGTGTCTCCGTCAAATAAGGTGTGTTTGTCACACCAAGCAGGTGAAAACTAGATGTTACACTATTCTGAATGTATAAACGCTACAATGCCACAATTAATAAGTACATTACAGTTTCTGTTTATTTTATATTTGAGCATTTTAAGAGGATCTCTTAATTTTGGTCACGATTTTGTTATTTACATTCACATTACATTCAAATGTATTCATTTAGTACAACCCCAAAACAGAAAAAGTTGGGACAAAGTCTTAAATTAAAAATAAAACTGAAAACAGTGATCTGAAAACCCTTTTTGGTGTGTATTGCACTTAGAAACTTCAGACTAACCTTTGTCTGATGTTTTACAAGATTCATTTTATTGTCTCTTCAAAATAAACACATATGCATTTTGAGTCTTGAAACATATTCCAAAAAAAGTTGGGACAGTAAAACATTTACCACTTTGTAACATTGCCATTTCCTTTCACAATACTCAAAAGACGTCTAGGGACAGAAGACACAGAGTGATTTAATGTTTCAGGTGGAATTTTGTCCCATTCTTCCTGTAAACATGTCTTGGTGTGCAACAGTATGAGGTCTTCATTGTCTATTGGAGACAGATCAGGACTGCAGGCAGGCCAGTCCAGGACCCGCACCCTGTTCTTTCGCAGCCATGCCTTTGTAAGGCGTGCAGAATGTGGCTTTGCATTATCCTGTTGAAATATGCATGGCCGTCCCTGGAAGAGGCGTCGTCTTGAAGGCAGCATATGTTGCTCTAAAATCTTTATGTACTTCTCAGCATTAATGGTGCCATCACAGAAGTGCAAGTTACCCTTGCCAGTGGCACTGACGCAACCCCAGACCATGACGGACCCTGGTTTCTGTACTTGTTGCTGATAACAGTCTGGATGGTCCTTTTCAACTTTGGTCCGGATCACCCGACGTCCATTTTTTCCAAAAAAACCCTCAAAAACTGATTCATCTGACCATAATACACGTTTCCACGGTGTCATGGCCCATTCTAGATGTCTCCGAGCCCAGACACGTCGACGGCGCTTATGGACACTGTTAAGATAAGGCTTCCTTTTGGCACAGTAAAGTTTGAAGTGGCATTTGTGGATGTAGTTTCGCATTGTGCTGCTTGACAAAGGTTTGTCAAAGTAATTCTGAGCCCATGTGGTTATATCAGCTATGGAAGAATGACGATTCTTGATACAGTGCCGTTTTAGGGCACGGAGGTCACGGGAGTTCAGCTTAGGCTTGCGCCCTTGGCCTTTACGCACTGAAATTGCACCAGATTCCTTGAATCTTTTAATGATGTTGAATACCGTAGAGGACGAAATATTCAAATCTCTTCCTATCTGTCTTTGAGAAATACTTTTTTTTAACTTTTCAATAATTTTCTCACGTGTTTCTTGGCAAACTGGTGATCCCCGGCCCATCTTTGCTGCTAAAGGACTAGGCCTTTCCTGGGTGCTGGTTTTATACCAAATCATGACTACAATCACCTGTTGACATCACCTATTTCAAATCACATCGTTAAATTTTTTTTTACCTCATTATAGCCCAAAATCTACCCTCCGTCCCAACTTTTTTTGAAAGGTGTTGCAGGCATCACATTACAAATGTGCCTACATTTTCCATGAAATAGTATTTTTTTTCTTTTTCAACATTTGATATGTTGTCTGTACCCAGCAACTAAATATGAGTTTATGAGATTTGCAGATTATTACATTTTGTTTTTATTTACATTTTACACAATGTCCCAACTTTTTCTGTTTTGGGGTTGTAGACAGTTTTATTCAAATAGTGCAAGCAGAAGCAATCGATTCAATGCTAAACATGTAATGCTATCTCACCAAATTTTTAGCAATTACTAAACAAAACACAAGCCAAAGTGTAGTGCAAAGGTTTAGTTTGCATTTTCTTGTGTGTCAAGTCCAAGAAAAGATTGCAATTTCACCGTTCAGGTGAACATTACACCCTCAAGAGACATTATTGTCTATAGCAGCAAAATCAGCTTTAATAATATTTTTTTTATGCTGTATGTATATTTCTACTGAAACATATTCAGGTGTATATACAACTATTTACAGTTGAATTTGCATAACTTCTGTATGAAGCAGTGCTCGAATTGAATCATGTCTTATGGGGGTCCACACTATGACATTTTTTGGGGAGTGGGACCAAAAATGTTTAAACTTATTTTAAAATAGTTTTTAAAAGAAAATAAATCGAAAATATTTGTAAATACATTAGTAATTGTAAATAATTCATTCATGATGTTTACTATATCTTATCTGCTAAGATTTTAGATTTGTAATTATTATTATTGACAAAATGTTATATGCTCCTTGTAAGTTGCTTTGGATAAAAGTGTCTGCCAAATGAATAAATGTAAATGTATTATTATTTAAAAAAATGAAAGACCCCCTTAGTCTATTTATACCTCTTATAATTGAGAACCCGTCCTCTCAATTTGAGCACTTGGCAGAAACAGTTTTTTGAGGCAAACTAAAAATGATCGTTCCTCACGAACAAGCTATACTTTATACGTGAAGTGAACCCTAAGCAGAGAAATCATAGTCAGAATTTGCAGTGGGTTCTTTTCAGACAGTAGGGGTCCAGAGAGAGAAGAAGACAAAGAACTGCTCTCAAACCCAACACAGAAGGAAAGAACGCCTGCCTGCCCTCGGGAGAAGAGAAATGCTCTTCTTTATTCTTCTTCACTTCTAATGTCTCTGTTTTAGGTCTCTTCTCCAGGGTTGCTGTTGCGCTGGGGAGCTCTTTAAGATGAGAATGTGCATCGTACACAGATATAACAGAACATGAGCTCTTTAAAGCTCCTGCAAGACCGTAGTGCTCCATTCCTCCATGTGCTCCCACTTCAGATGCATTTTGAACAACTGTTTACGATAAAGGCCCAATTATAAAATGTTTAAAAGTACTCGAGAAACCAGCTTAATATGACAAATATGTCACCTAGTCGGTGAAAACCAGATTTAAGAATTATAATCTAATTATGAGATAATGAGCATCAAAGTTAGATTTTCATCATTCATTTCACTAACATTTTAATCTTTGAAATAAAGATATCAAGATAATATATTTTTATAAAATGTTCTTTCCATTATGTAGGATGATTTTTTTGTAGAACACCGACTTTAGCTTGGTTTTCATAGATTTGGTCACAAAGAGGCAGAGATAGTCTGACAAATAAAAAATTAAGAACCATTGAATAAAGACGGACAGAGAAAAACTGTTGTTTGAGTCAGTCATCAGAAAGATTGTGAGGCCGGTCGAGCAACAACACAGACAAGACAAATGATTCAGACACAAGTGGGCAGGCATACAGAGATATTCTGGCGCCATGAAATCCATTCAGCATTGTACTGAATGCCCAATACACAGATGTTCAAAATCAATATGGAGTGAAAAAAAATCAAGTAAGGGAGAGCACCTGAATCAATGAACTCAATGAGTCAAGTGTAGAAGTAGCCTACATTGCTTGCAGATACAGTATCTGTAAATACAGGTATGTGCTATTGTATATACATCAGTACATAACAGTTATTTTATTTGAATAGCCAAGCAGATATTGGACAACCAAATATATACATATTTAGTTTGACTAAGATAATAAATATATCATAAAAATTATATTCGTTCAATTTACATTCTTCTAAATATTTGAGCATATAATTAAATGCAAGTCACATAACTAGAAATCTGCATAACTGGACTCCAGCAATGAAAATCTGAAAATAAGTGCCAAAAAATCTCTCATAATGTGTTCACCATAAATTCATTCAAAATCTCAATATGACTCTTTAATCTGTGGAACACAAAATAAAATATTTTGAGAAATGTCCATACAATGGAAATCAATAGGGGCCAATTTTGTTTGGTTGCCAGCATTCCTCAAAAATCTTTTGATTTTGACAGAAAGTCAAACAGGTTTCATAAGGATGTGTAAATGATGACAAACTATTTTAAGATGAACTGGCCTTTAAACGCAAGAGCAACAATAGTTACAAACAAACCCCCGTAGCTATAACTTCATAGTTTGAACTTTAAATCTAATTTTTACATCAATTTTACATCTACATCTTACAAACAGCTGGTGTAAATCACTCTTTCAGATACGCTGCATCCTCCGACCGCAGATGTCTCGCTCATTATTGACTTGTGGGAGAGTGAGGATCCTTTTTTAATCATACGGAGAGAACAGAAAGGCATTGCTCCACTTTCAGACTTTCTTTTATCAATAAAACAGGGAAGAAAGAAATTCTAAGAGTAAAATAAAATATATGGAGACTAGATTTGGGACCCAAAGCTCAAAGCGAGCCACAGGTGCCAAAATCAACAGATATTTACTTAACGCTGTTTTGATTTGCTCTGGTGTTATTATTGTCGTGTTGAAGACGGAGCATCATTACAGGTTATTATAACATGTGTTTTTACATAGATGATGACTTTACCAAAGAAAGGAATCACGAATGAAATCAAATTAAATTTTGACAATTCTGCAAATGATCGGTTTTTAAATCCAAGTTTGCATGCCTATGCCTTGCTTCAACGGCTCCCAATGTATTAAGCGATTACAGCCAGATTTGTGTCTTTTGTTTTGCACCTCTGGGGAAAAATATTTAAATGCTTTTTTTCCACAATGCAGTAAACTGATCTATAGTTCATTGTGTTTTTTAGAGCATAATCTTAGTGAACAAACACATTTATTGAATTGAATAAAGAAGGCTAATTTGGGCTGGTCAGAATATGATGAAAGTACACATTTAAAGGTGAGGCAGAATCTGTCATACTTTAGAGACATTAAGTAAAATCAATTCACACATTCATATGAGTAAAAAGAGTGCAAGATAAGTTTAAATGATTTTTGTGCTTAAACAAATACAATTGAATCTCAAAGATATAATTGAAAAGGTGAAAAAATGTCTATCGAACATTAGATGCTCAACTTCAGGCGTCAAACATATTGTTGAAATTAGATTACACAATCACAAATGTCCCAATCAAGACATCATGCATATTTCATGACTGCACCGAAACGGCATGATAATTACTTAATTAATATCCTCCCAACCTGAAGCCCCACTGAGACCGGACCGCCCGTAATCTCCTAGCATCCCGAACCAAGCAAATTGCCCTAGGGACGGGTAAACCTTTATTTTGGGACTCCTGACCAGCAGTCACAATAGAGCTAAATACTGCATATTTTCTTTGCTTTTCTTGTCCATAATCTAGACATTCTAATAATGTGCTCAGCTGGGTCTGTCAAACAGACGCTAAAAGAGATATTTCTACCTCATGCTGTTTCCTAAGCCAGATTCTCAGAAGCCACAGGGTGCCAGTGGATTTGCGCTGGTCTGCCTGGAAGATGGATTAGAGATGACTGATATGAGAGGATGGGTAGTTTTTAAAAAGGCCTTAATCACACAAGAATGCTTTTTCATAACCAAGGGATACCGATTTCTGCATTTGTTTGTGTCACGTTAAACGCCACGGCAGTGCCAAACCGCAAAGCTTAAGCCGAATTTGATGAAAACCTTCTTGTTCTGTGGATTTGGGGAAACTGATCACTGTCAAAACTGACATGTTTATTCTATTGCTGTCAGTACTTTAAGCAGGTCGAAGGTATGCCAAACTGACCTTTTAAAGAGATAATTAATTCTTTGTGGAGTTCAGTTTGTTGAGTCAAGTTGAACAAAAATTTCACTGTTGCTTTAAAATGATAGTTCACCCAAAAATGAAATTCTGTCATCATTTTCTCACCCTTGTATGACTTTATAACTTCGCAGAACACAGAAGAAGAGATTTTGAAAAATTTTGGTAATCGGACAACCACAGTACCCATTCACTTCTATTGTAAAAACCAATGCAAGGGAATGGGTACCGCCATTGTTACCAACATTCTTCACAATATCCTCTGTTCTACCTAAGAAAGAAAGTCATACAGGTTTGAAATAACAATAAGGTGGCTAGATACTGACATAACGTTCAATTTTGGGTGAATTATCCCTTAAAGAATGGTCTTTAGTCATTTTGGTCAAAGCAAAAGCTAATATTATTTGTCACTTTAGTAAACAGCAACTTGTAACATTCTCTCTTCCCCTCATTGGCCTATAGGCAACACGCTGACAAATATGCAGTAATTCATAATTACTCCTTTATAAATATTTAATTTAGGGTCTCATGGAACTAATTACCGCACTTTAAGCAAACATACAACGAATGTGACAGACCAGCAACCAAGAAAGCATTAATGTAGTAATGCGGTGTGTGTGTATCTTCATCCTCTAGGTTTCCAGTGCTCAGGCATCTAGAGGCAAAGAAACATCCTTCTGCCACCTAATCAATCAATTCTCACTCTGTGGCCCAAATCCATGTTACTAATTATCCAATCAGAGTGGGGCAAACTCCCTGAGCTTGTCACACCAAACCCTACAGGGGGCTCCGGGGACCTGCTCCGTCTCTTCCCCTCATTAACTTTTCCTGTCCTCTCCCCTTGTCCAGACACTCCCATGAGCAGACAGGAGTTGTGGATAATTCAGTGGACAGTCTCCGAGGTGACCACGTGCCTTGGGGCTAAAATGGTAGAGGACATGCTGCTCCCTCTACTCTATGTCTCTCTTAAAGTCCCTCCATCTCTCTTAGAGACCTCACTCTTTCATTTGTTCAAAAGAGTTTCACTGTCCCATCGTCTACATTTGGGCTGTCACAATGTGTGACCAAGTCTGTGAAAACCAGTTTCAAAATCTACGAGCAAATTTGATGACACACTAGAGTTTGATTTCAACCATTCATTTCCCTATTCGTAGTTCAATAGTCTTACTCGGTCAATATTAAATATATCGATATAATACAGTATTTTCAGAATGTTCTTTACATTCTAGGATGATTTTTATGTACAAAACAGCAAATCACCCAAAAATCACCTCAGCTGGGTTTTCACAGACTGAGTCACATATCAGATTTATACTAGGCAGATTATCGTGGCCAAAACAATTTATTATAATGATATAATTTATATATTTAAAAGTTATTTTAAAATAAAAATGAAGATATCGTTTTGTTTATTTTGTGTTTTTCTCTTTCTTTCAATGTATTTCCCTCAAAATCCTAGTGTAGGGAGCTGGAGACAGCATTTAGCCATTGTGGTTCTTTGACAAATAAGTGGAAAATGACCACCTACTATATCAGGCTGTCAACATTGGATTAATTATGATATTGGTATGTGTAGTACTAACACAATGTCAATTATCACTAATATTAACAATGTTTAGTTGTCAAAAACACACATGTTACACCTGTATACAACAACATTGGTTTCAATGAATCCATAAAGTAACTTTTGCTTTTTTTATTGCCATTTCTGACACATAACATTTTTAAATAATTTATGTATTGATAGGCTGAAGTAAAATGACACCAAACTGACATTGGTTCTGTCTAGTAACAGTGAATGCAGGCCTTTTTCTAACCACACTAGGAACTTATATCGTTGTTCTTTTTTGCAGTTTGTCTACACCTCAGGCATTTCCACCTCTGTGCTGTTCAAATGAAAATCACTATGGGGAAGGAGATGGTCTGTTGAGCGCCAATGTCATTATGCTAATTAAACTACAGATAAATAGGAATGTCTGGCTGTATGTCAAAGGTCCACCGTACTGCAACCAAACGTTATAAACAAAATGCACAGAATTATTAACCTGGGCAAATAAAATGCACCATATCATAGAAATAGTTACTTTTCATCAGTGTTGGTAAAGAGACGACATACTTTGAAGTAGTTCAGTTACGGTCATGTTACGCTTAAAAAAAGTATGTGATTGATATATTTAAAAGTTATTTTTAAATAAAATGAATCTATAATTTTGTATTGAATATTGTATATTGAATATTTTCAATATATTTTAGTCAATATGCTAATGGAGCTGGAGAGAGCGTTTGCTACCACATACTTTGAAGAAGCCCAGCTACAGTAATGTTACACTTAAAAAAAGGAGCTAGCTACCGATATACAGTACTTATATCGAATGCACAATACAAAACATGATTTATGAAAATTAATAAAAACAGATTTTTCTTCATAAATAGGCCTAAACGCCTATTTCGATATTTTTAAATAATGTAATTATTCCATTAAATTGTATTAAAGCATAAAGTTACAACCTGTCCCGCTCACCCAGCGGCACATGAGATGATGTCACTGCACCACTATTCTACACTGATGATTCTCCATTATGCCACATAACAATGTGATTATGACCTGTGATAAATAGGGAAGCTTAACTGAGGCAGTAAAACACAGGATTAGTGTTTAATGGGCTACAAGCTGCTGTCTGGTTCTGTGCAGAGCCCCCTTTTATTGGCAAGCTATTTCGTTTGCTCTTTCTGTGTTTTCTCATCTCTTTTACTCTTCTGTTTTCTTTTCATTTCTGATGAACTCACTCTCACTTGCGCTGTGAGTATTTTTCAGAGCAGATACAATAATGGTGCCATTTGTGGAGCTTAGACACGCATTTGTTTTAAAAACAGTAAGAGCAGCAGTGGTGTGAGCTGTCGCACGCTCAAGGAACAGATAGAACCATGGACAAACAAACAGGAGAGGTTTGGAAAGGGTTTAAACCCATGGGATTTTTGTTGCCTGAAAGCAACTGCGAATAGAATATAACTTATTCAATTAAAACGTATTAAATTATTAAATAACATTACACTACAATACAAAATAAATCTAACTACTCAGTGTCAAAGAATGTACCAACATGGAGAGCCATGTGTGATAAACTAAGCATTTGCTTATGTATGACTGTGTAACACTTTAGCATTTTCAATTTTTTTTAGCTTTTACATGTTCTCCACATAACTTATTTAAAATAAGTTTTTAAGATCATGAAAAACGTTTTAAATAAGTGACCCTAAACCTTTGAATGATAAAAGCTTTTCAATCACAAGTGAACCTGTCCTACACGCATAACCATTTAACTGCACTGCACTGTCATTTACCATGTGCAGTATGTCACTCTTCACTGCAACCTTATGTAGCTTTCAGCACTGTCCCGTTTATTGCATTTCACTTTATATTGCTTTTCATTACGAGAGTGACTTTTAAAGTCTTCTTGTTTCATCTTCCCATCCACCGGTGCCAAATAATATACTTTTATAAAACTAAATATCTATGTTTTGGATTAGAAATATACCCCACACAGTTCTATTTGAATTCTTTCAGGTTTCTATCCCAATATCGTACCTCTAAAAGCAAATACGTTTTCGAAAGGAACACCGCCAATAAAGCTTTTATTTTTCTAATATTTCAGAACACAACACACGTCCACACGCCAATAGATCGGACAAGCCCTGATGGCGAGTATGACACGGCTCATCGGACCCAATATGTGACTGTCTTACTCTGACAACTCAACGAAACCAAAGCTGTCAATTTTAATCCAATCAGTATCCACTAAACCTGCTCTGACCCCACCCCTCAACTATGCTTCACCTGTCACCTTCTGCATCTAACACTCATCCGTCCAGTCACAATGTGTAGCCACTGTATCCCAAAGGAGAAGATGTCGACCGACTCAAGCAGCAAGATCAAGGCATTGAAAGCCACCCTTGTCCCAAACACATCATCGCCCTCCTACCCGGCAAACCCTTGGGACAAGATAATGAATCTACTCCGCATTTCCACTTTGCATTTTGGTGAGCGTCCGTCAAAAAGTCTACGGGGATTAGCATATTTTAGCCAAGATTACGTTTGACTCATGTGGTGTGTTTGAAAAGAATCGAACAGAGGTGGGAGGTAATGAGAAAAAAGACCCGTTCACTAGCATCGGGGGAACGGTAAATGATTTGATGAAAAGCAAGCAGACATCCGCGGCTGCGCTTTATTTTAGGCCTGAGTGGTGGCAGAGGGGCATGAATGGATTCTAAATTACTTTTTGTGGTGGATGAAGTATGAGCTCAGAGATCTACAGTCTTGGGAAGGAGAGAGCCGTAGCGTCAAGATTAACAGGGATGCGCATCAAGCAACTAAATGGACACGCCTTGAGTATATACTGCGTGTGAGATCACTTCTAAATGGATGGACTGAGTAGAGTGATATGTAATATACAGGGTCCCTTGCGCATAATGGGATTGAATTTGCTCACTTGACAGTATGTGAGACATGTGTTTATGGATGTGTTTGTGTCTGTCTCCTGCTAATGAATGAAACATTTCCCACGGTCTCCCAGAGGCGGCGGCTGATCCCTTATAGCTCAGGAGACGTAATTGAGTTCTCAGTTGTTTCACTGAAGATAGCTCTGTGCTTGCTGCCTGATGTCACAGATTATTAAATGTAATATTTAAACCATTAAAACTACATTAAAATGCATTACATCAAAGCATGATACTGATCAGTAGATCTTCTGAATAAGGTGTTGCAACAATTATTCCTGGCACCAAGCATGTTCTTTCCAAATGCGTACAGTTCCCTGAATGACCTGTTGGTTGGTTCAAATTGTTGAACTCTCCCGGTCATGCTCTGTATAATGGATACAGTGTATCTGCTGCCAGCTCTGCCTTACCCTGGCAGGACATGAACACCCAGCTGACCTCCAATGCCCCGTTCTCTCATGTGAGCCAGGAGCAGCTAACCCCAATGGATTTCTCATTTGTGGCTTGTGCACAATCAATGCACCTTCTCCTCCTGCTCAGACAGGGACCATGTGTCAGCACTTACACCGTGTGTGTGTTCCTTCGTTTCCTTGTTTTCACTAACCTTTTCCCATCCCCTGCCCCTGTGAAACCACAGTGTCCACTGGAATGTCTTCAACAGTCTCTCTTTCATACTCCTGTCATTGTGAGTGTACGCTAGTGATGCACTGGTCGGGTTTGGTAAAGAAATTGTCACATTATTTGCGGGGCGGGACATTATAAAGAAAATAAAAAATCATGTGTGTTGCGTGCAATTCCCTATAGCCTATATTAAATATTTGGGAATATATATTTTCATATTTTATTAGGTTCTTTGATAAGGTTACAATACGTAGGCCTACGTCGCAATGTAACTTGCGTGATGTCCCCAAACCTTTGGCCTCACGTTACGAAAGACTCAAGCATCTCCGCTACCAGCCACAACAACAAACCAATCTGAGAAATAAAAAAGAAGATGGAAGACGAGGGAGAAATAATTATGGTCGGGAATTTACATCATTAAAAGAAAATGAGGTCAAGCTGCTAAAGTTTGGGGACGGTTCTCAGAAATAGTTGCAGCAGGAGACAACTGCAGCAGTATTGGCTGTGAAGTGCAACTTGTGTGAAAAAATATAGAAACATGAGAGCCACAAAAAGGACACGTCAAGCATTTCAAGACATATTTGTGAGGGGTCTAAGAAAAAGGACACGGCTCAAAATACTACCACTTTACTCAAAAGTAAAGTACTAGCACATGTCAAGTCCAAGGTCACAGACGCTTGTGTTGAATTGAGGTGTTAAGTATGTCTATTAAATGGTAGCGGGTGCGGATTGTACAAATAGATATAGTAGTGCGGGGAAGGCTGAGGCGGGCCAAATTTCACAAAAGCGGGACCCGCCGGATGGAAAAAACCTGACCAGCGCATAACTAGTGCACACCTCCGGGATTTATCCTGAAGTAACACATAGATGTGTCTATTTTGTAATATCAGAGAAACAATATTAAAAATATGTGTATTATTATCGTTACTATGTTTTGTTATTTATAGTATCATGTAAACCATAAAATGTCTTGACGAGGGCTGCCAACGCTAACACCTTAATGCATGCGATAATTTTTTTGAAATATTTAACACAATTAACACAGCATCCGTTTATTTTGTCATCCTTTGTATAGAATTACATTATATAATCACATTCTCATTCATGTAAAGGCCATTAAACCATTGAAACGTGGCACTACACAACAGGACAGTCCCAACTGATGCGTTTTCATTTTAATTGACTTAATCAACCTACAGTACATTGGGTACTGGCAAAGATTTTTTTTTATTTGATCAAAGAGATATAACAATACCCATAGCCGATAACGTATTATTCAAAGTGATATCTGCCAATACTGATACCGATTCTGAAGATAAAATTCATATTTCGTAATTTTCTGAATGTTATTAACTCATATAATGACTATTTACATTGAACACCAAACCGGTGATCTTTCTTAAACATTTTCTATATACAGAGCACAAATTCACTGCATTTATTGTACGATAGCCAATAGTGTGACAAATTGATTTTATCGGCCGATACATATTATTGGCTTATATATATAGGTGCATTGCATAGCATAACATAAAATATCATATATATATATATATATATATATAAACATAACATACTGTATATATTATACGTAAAATATAATTTTCTAAATGTAATGTAAATGTACCTAGAGTTAGGACAAGTCCTGAACTAATGATATCTGATGTATGTTTTCTGATTCTGTATTAAATGGACCATTGGGTCTCTCAGAAAACATGAGAAACATCAAGTCCTCAACCCCAAGATTCTGGATAACGTCTTATGCATCACTGAGGCAGAGGAATAAAGAGAAATTCAGGTGGTTTGCCACCACACGTACAGGGAAGAGTGTGTGGGGGGCTGGTCTGCGATGCCAACTTTTCAGCAAGGTCAGGATGAAAGAGACAATTTCTCTGAATTACACAGGAAATTTGAAAACAAGTTTCTCTACTGTAAACACAATCTATTCCCCTTTGAAAAAAGGAGGAAATACAGGATACGTAAATGATAAAGGCTTTATATGTCGGCAGTAACACACATACCCATACATACACACACAGACACACAGATCAGACAGTTCCCTGCAGCCCTGCAGGTAGCATTTTATGAGGCTGTATCTTCTCATTATCAGAGCTCAGGAAAAGACCAGAGCCATAAAACATAACCTCCCCACTGTGTTAAATTGAGACCAACATTTTGTGTCACATCCTTTTGATGCCAACATCAAATCTTAAATGGACATCAAAAGTTTCGTTAGATACTACATGCTGTTTGCTAAAGAGAACCACTATTTTAAACAGAAACTGGAAAAATGACAGGGTTCTTTTCATTTTTAAGATGAAGGTAACTGTAGCCATGCATAAGGTCAGTCACAAAAATAACTATGCCCAAACCTCTTCAGTGCTAATTTGTCTTTTCACTACCAAAAGATGGTTTGCACTTGGACATACTGTTTGTAAATCTACCCTGTCTCAGTGGCATTGCACGATGCACGATGGATGGCATTCCCATGTGCACTACACATAATAACATTGTAGGCCTTGTAATAAATTTAACACACACTGTCCAAAGATGCCTAATCTTGAACATAAAGCCGTCTGTTGTTAACTACATGTAAATATAACATCTTAAGAGTTTGCACTGACTTGTTCATCTCATTCCATGCACACTGCAGTCAATGCAGCTTCAAAACATCACTGCCAGAATCCGCACCAAAAAAATTACGTTTAAAGTGAATTTCATAGAGCACTTCTTAGTGTTAAAAGTCTATGTGCCCTTGGCCCTTCCTACCTGATAAACTGGGAACTTGACCAGGGAAAAAGAGTGTATTCTCAGTCTAAGATCAGTCAAGGGCCTATGAAATGTAAAACCCCCCTGAAACTGTAAAATTATTATTATATTTTTCAGCATACATACAAAATGAACTGCATTAACCTCATTAATAATCATAACACTAACAATGAAGATGACTTGACTTGAAGAGCTTGATTTGTCCGAATGCAATACAGGTAAAAACATTTGACAACGTCATGAAGTAAAAATATGTATAACAACGTACCCTTAACAACATACAAATAAAGAGCATGATCTTTCTTGAAGATCTTGCTTAAGCTAAATTGTACATTTATGGGCAGTTAGAGTTGATTTTAAACATTTGACATTGTGTCAGAGATGGCTACCTTCTGCTTGACAGCCCTACTGTAAGTCTCCAAAGTGTATTCCTGTAACTTCCAAACCTGAGTTTCAAGAAGCATCGCTTCCCCTCCCAACCAGTGGACAGTAATGACAGGAAATGATATGGTGTCAGAATAGCAGCACTTCTACAGGGAGAAGCAGCAGCACCATACTTATTCTCAGCCATGCAATGAACGAGTTGAAAATTAAAATCCTCCCGTTCTCCTCTCTGTAATTACCACCTATGGGGAGGATAGATGAAGGCAGGTAGATCTATTGAGATGGAGAGGGAGTGAAGGAAAGTGAGGGAGTCGGAAAAAAACCGAGAGGAAATAAATGGAGGCTCAGAAGAACACCAGGCAGAATGTCTTTTTATTAGGCCTCCTCCCCTCAGATGTGTTCTTAATGTGCACTCAGCACAAACTTCTCCTCCGTTTTTCTCTTTCGAATCCAGCCTCATGTTGCTGGAGGGACAGATCAAGGCACTACTGATCCGAAAAAAGAAAAGGGAGATTGCAGAGCCATTGACTGTGTAATTTTTGTAATCTTCATGAACAAAATGTGGCATAAAAGTTTGTAACATTTATAACCCAATAGCCCCGTGGTCTTTGGCCTCATTTAAAACTGGCATGAACAACAATCTAGGGTGATGCAATCAAGAGTGAGCAACAGTAAATGGGGCTGGATTATGGGTCTCAAACCATCACTGTTCTCCAAAACCTCATGTGAAAGTCATGTGACCTGAGCCAAATGAAGTTGAAGTTCAAGGCCTATCACACAGTAAACACCAAACTGCCGCTATGGTTATTGGCACCCTCTGATGATGCATTAGAAGTAATGTTGCCACGATCACAATGTGTTTAAAAAAGAATCTGTTTAATTAGTTTTTAAGACTGTTTACTTCAAATCATCTGGGTAACAGTAGGGATGTAACAATATCAAAATTTCACCGTAAGACAATACCTCGGTATAAACTCCACGGTACAATATTTATTGCACCATTTAAATGACAAAGGATGACTTGAAAACGTACCATAAGCATCCTCTTTTCTTTATCCTCTAATCATAATGGTTGCTAAGAGGTATGAGTTATAGTATAGTCGGAAATAAAATGAAATATAGCCATTAGCATTTGCCCAAGGTTCTGATGTGTGCAGACAGTGGATGCTTTGCTGTCACATAAGGCCACATGAGCTGAGAAAACATCAGATTTTAAAAGCAGAAAAATAAAAATGACCACAAGCTAGGCGGCTCTATTCAAGTGTAAATGCTATTGCAAGAAAACTTTGTAACAAAAAGTTCAATTGTACTTTTGTAGAACCACCCAAGTTAATTAATTTCACGTTTGTAGTCAATGTCAAACATCACAGAGTTCAGAAAGTCCAAAAGATGACAACATGATGGAAACCTGTAAGTGTAAGTGTATATCTGTAAGTGTAGTCTACTTATACTACACACCGGTTGTACTGAAAGTATAGTTTCGATACAATATGTGCTATGAAAGGAATGTGGATGCAGACAGTCGCTCACTACCACACTTCCCTCAGCATTTCCGACAAACTACGACCAGTACAGAATGACAGCATGAGACACCGCTCATGCAGTTTAACCTCCTGCCTTTCCGCATTTCGGCACACATCCCTCCATATCGCTGCTCATTTACAAAACCTCTGCCTCACAAAACCAGTAAGGCCATAAAAATCTCTGTGCACAGAGGGGTGAGGAGGAATCATTACGCGCAATTTATAAACCATTAAGAGCCTTATAAAAGAAGAGAGCCAGCAATCTGATAGAGGGAAGGGTGTGATGGAGCTTGGAGACTGAGGGGGAGAAGCTTTTCATTTGGGAAATGTGTTCTGGCTGCTGACGGTGGGTTCGGGTAATAGGGCTGGGGGGTCACCTCTAGACCACTGAATCACGCAGACCATCTGAGAAAGATGGAGAGAGAAAGTGAGAGAGTAGATTTAGATGAAGAGAAAACTGCAGCAGTTCTCAGCCCACCACTGATGCCCGCACACACAATGGCACCACTTCTCATGTGACTGTAGATGAAATGATAGAATAAGACGAATGTATGAACATGTAAAGGAACTGATAAGGAGCCACCTGGGTTCCACAGGGTACAGGGCTGGCTTAGATCATACAGGATGTACTGTACTCATAATCCACACAACTTCAATTTGACTTGAACAAGCACTGGCTTCATTATGGGGCCATGCTAGGATGGGCAATCAAAGTTAATATTAAAATAAACTGAATTTTCCAGGAAATCAACGTTCCATTCTTAAAAGTGTGAAAGAGTCAAAACAGAATGACAGGATGTGCTAGCAGTACTGTATAATACACTAGGAAGGATACAGAAAAGAAAGAAATGGATGGCAATTAAGAAATGTTTTATTCAACTGCCTGCACCTCAAGGATCAGAGGTGTATTTTTACTTTTACGCAAGTACATTTTTCAAGTATCTGTAGCCTACTTAATTAGAGTGTTTTCATTTTGGAAAGAATTTACTCCACTACATTTTGAAACTAAAATTGAACCGTTTTTGTCGCTGAAGTGTTACCCTTTAAACGTTCCTTTTTGTACCCTTACATTTAAATGTTGTACCTTTTTTTATACATTACTGTCAGTGCCGAGCAGTCTTTGTGGTCCGTGGGGGACATTAATGTAACCAAAAAGGTATAACATTATATAATAAAACACAGTACATGTACACAGTACATGTAAACATACAAAAAAGAACCTTAGGGTAACACCCCAGCGAGGAAAAAAGTATAATTTAAAAAAACAATTCTGACAGTGTAAATACATGTTTTTACCTTTAATACAGTTTTTATGTAAATTAAAGATGTAGTACTTTTGTACTTTAAAAGTAAAAAAAACTTGAGTAAAAGAAAGTTCTAGATTTGAGACTACTGTACTGTATTGTACAGTATTCATAGATTAAAAACAACATTAAAAGGTAAAAAAACTGTGTTTATTTATGAAATGTAGTTGAGTAAAAATTATGATATGGTTTATATTGTGAAGTAAAAACACTCTCATAAATTAGAGATATTTAAGGATTGTACATCTCAGTCAAAGACACCTCTAAGCCATTTTGGCGTTATGCAGCATTGAGTGTTTCCTGACACTTTCCAAATGATCAATAAGAAAAATGTAAAAACTTAAATCTGAAATCAAGCTAAATCTGATTCTGTCTAAAGACTCTGGGATCATAAACATTGTACTTCTTCACCATTTTCAATAAGGGTAGGCTGAAGTGAGGAATACATTATATGCATGCATGAGACAGCACATACGAAACAGAGCTGTTGGAAGGTCAGTAGGGTCAATAACTGCGGCCCAGCGCGCGTCTGAGTGGAGCCTGAGGGCAAGTTTCATCGTATCATAACACTACCACAGTCAATACACTCCAAAGTGAGCCCTCATCCTGCAAGCAAGAAACGGGAACAAAAATCAATAAACTCAAAAAGGTTACACAATAAAACTATTAAATATATTATTGACTCAATTCAATATCTGCTGGACTGCATGGATATTCTAAGATGTTTCACTAGAAGAAAAGTGTGTGGAGGAGATGAAAATATACAAAACGAACATTTACTGCGGTGTGAGGATAAAAACAGCTTGCCTTCATTGTTTGGCTTGCCTTGCCTTGGCAAAAACAAAGCTGCATTTACACCACTATTCTCAAGGTCTTGCAGTCAAGGTTATTTTTTAAGTTTTATGGTTGAAAAATTCTAAATAGTTTTTTTTTACCAATTCATCGTATTTTTAGCAGCTGTCAGCGATACAAGTAGGAAAGAAAGTTGCATAGCCTGGAGACAGTGAGAGCGACCCGAGTGAGATGGCATATTTACCGTGTCAAGGTATCTGATTCCACAGAGTTGAAACCACATCACCTCATAATATGAATCGGTGTCTGTCAATCATCTATCAGCAGAGACACGATGCTTACGTAACGTGCCCAGAAAAAGCCCACATCTCACAGGTAATGGAACACTGGGGAAAATCTAAACAAAACAACTGATAGGACCAGGAAGAAGGGAGGAATGCCATGATTGACAAAATAGATTGCAGGTTCTGGATATGAGATGATGAAGTTCTCTAGCAGAGGAGAAAAACAGAGAACAGAGTAAAAGTGTTAGAAGTAGGGGTGTGAGAAAGGAATGTGAGAGAGGGAAGGTGAGAGAGAACAAATGGCAAAAAGAGTGACAGAGATGAAGAATAGATGAGGAGAAAAAAGGTAGGTGTCTGTTAGGAGAGAGCACATGTGTGTGAACACAGTTTTCCAGTGTGCAGGAAGAGCGAGAGGGAATAATGAAGCAATGGTGTGGGACAGTGAGGAAATTAAAAGCTTTTCTTTTTCAACAAATGGTGGGGGAATGGAATTGCTGAAAATGAACAATAAACAAATATTCAAATAAACAAATAAAAATAAATTTAGGCAATACAAAAAACCTTTTTACAAACTTTGATAACAGTGTTGAAAGGGTAAGCTTCTCCCTATCTTTCCCTTTTTAAATTGAGAAAATAAGATGGATGACAATTTTGACTGATTCTTACAGTAGTTTAAATAAAACTATAAACACGTTACACTAAATCCTTTAAAAGATTAACAAAAACACAATGAGTTAATAGTATTAAAGAGTAAATAACAATATAATAAAAAACATATCTTATTTTTTTAGTTTTCTATATTTCAAAATGAATAAAAAAAATGAAAATTTGTTAACCTTATTTAACCTCATGTTATTCCAAATCTGTAATTTCAAATAAATACAAACTAAGATCACTGGCACACATTGACTTCCATTATATGGAGATACATTATATCTTATTTTGTGTTCCACTGAAGAATGTCATACAGGTTTTGAATGACATACTGTAAAGGTGAGAAAAAACTACAGAATATTTATTTGTACAAATGTACGAAAAGCTTCTTACGATCATTTGCTTATTTGTATACTAGGTAATTTTCAGAACAAAGCCTCTAAAACATCTACTTCTTGATAAAAAAGACCTATTTTAAAAGTGATGGGCCACCGAAGTGTCAGATGTGTACGTGTGTGTAGGACATGAAATAAAACATTGTATAGCTGTAAATAAGGGGAGAGAGAGAGAGAGAGAGAGAGAGAGAGAGAGAGAGAGAGAGACAAAGAGAGAGAAACAGACAGAAAGAGAGAGAGACAGAAAGTAAGCGAGACAGTAAGAACAGTAATACAATAACACATTACTCTTCACCCATTATAACGTGGACGGGGAGGATGACACAGCCGGAGTGAAAGTCAAGAGCAACAAAAATGGGCTGGCAGTTATGAATGCCTGATCAATACAAGACTGAGACTGAGAAAGATGGAATTAGAAAGGAACGAGCGTTAAAGCAAAAGCCCATGTGTGTCACAAAGAGAGGGAATGAAGAATGATAGCAGTAACCGATGTCTGCCAAGAGATCGGTTATTACACAAGCTGAGAGAAAAACGTCTTCTTTCACTGAGAAATAAAGACACTCATCCATTTAAATCAGCTCCGAGGGCCATCCGCGTCCCGTTCACAGCACAGGTAAGGAGGACACTGGGTGCCCTCATTCACCATTCTTTATGTCAAGGGAGCATCTTTTCTCCTTGGGGCATGCTGGGTAATTTCGTTGACCAGAATGTGGCGCTGTCCACGGAGCCCTTTGTTATTTACTGCACACTTAGTTCCCTTCCTCACCCTGACACACACACAATTTATGAGGACAATTGCAAGGCCCACTGCGCTCCAACGGAGCCCTCCCTGATGAATAGAAAGAAGGAGATGGGGGAAGGAGGAAAGATGTAAGAACAACCACGTGGGGCGGAGGGAGAGAGACGGTCTCAAGCAAGGCTTGATGAAAAGTTTATGTTTCTTTGCCTCACCGGATTTCAATCTTTTAAGAACGAAGAACAGAATTTATGATCCGGGTCACATTGACTAGAGGGGAAACATGCTGTTCTCTTTTTTTAACTTGAGAGAGAAAGAAATATAAGGACTTTGAAGATTTTGACAGCTTGTGTTATAAGCTTAAATGGGAATTTGTGTGTGTGTTAAGGCGTGCACTTGAGTATTCTTTAAAAGAGCCACACTCAAAAAAGTTTGAATTAACATTGTACCTGGATTTGACGTTGACAGGAAAGAGGTGTTGCTGTGGTGTTTTCTTTTAAATTGTGATGTATATCTGAGTGTCTTCTGCAATGAGAGAAATTGAGCTTGGAAACTTGGTTTCATCCTTCAGGAGTTAACAGTCAATTTAGTCCGACCTCTTGACCGAAACATACATCATGACAAGATTGTTTGGAGGGGAAGTAAAACAATTGAACTAAATGGATAAATCATTCATAAGAAACACTGCAATATTCCATTAAACAAATATGCTATAAAATATGACTTTTAAGGTGACCTTAGATCACGTTTTGGTCTATTTTGGTTGTAGCCAGGTCTTTTATTTTATTCAATATTTTTTTATCTTATGTTTTCTTGAAGGCAGTTGACTACAATATTATCATAATTATTAAAGATCAGGACCTTTTTCATAACTTTTCTACGATTTTCATGTCATTCGTGATTACTAGTTAAAGATGTTAAACACTGTTTTATAGACATAACACTCACAAAGCACAATTTTCGTCGAAACACCTTCAGAGGTCAGTGCATATGCCTCAGGATACGAGGAGCCCTAGGTAAAGCCGTTTTGCGGAACATCTCGTCTTGAACTTAACGGCAGTGAAGCTTGCTCTCATCTGTCTTGTAAAATGCCAGTAAGCCACCAAATGTCACTGGAATGTCACTTCCTCCACTTTCTGTACTTTGGTCTTTCATTAGAGACAACGGCTCAGCAGTGTGACATCCATTCCAACGTATTTTCTCTCTCTGAAGAACGAGTTTCCTCTTCACTCCCCAAACACTTTCGACCATCAGATCATAACAATCCATTAAATATAATCACTTCAGATAAGTCCATTTTCATAAAAGGGGTTACATAAAATTTTAATGAGATTAACCCAATTTATGTACCTTTTTATTCTAGGTTATAAATCGATAATCCGTTGATTATATTATTCACTCAAGCAAAGCGTTTAAATAGCGGGCGCTGATGATTCAGGCTTTATTTGATCAGTATACACATCCTGTCTCACAGCAGGGAGTTCTACTGGGACCATTCGCTAGCAAACACGTATATTTTTAGTCTCTTCAACACTGCCTGGAATAAAAAGACAACAAACCGGGAGAAAAGAAACTACCAAGAGACTAAGCTGCAGAAGAGAAGAGCGAAGGGTAAAACAAGAAAAAAATCAAAATGCTTGAAATAGCGGAGCTGATGGGAAACAGAGACTGTAGTTCTATTGGTTCACCCACCTATTTTCAAGTAACCTTTTCAATTGGATTCTTCCAATTTATTTATCTTCATCACATATTTGTACAAAGGTGCATATCCAGCTATCAAATTGAGTCAGACCTCTATCAGGCCAGAGGAGGCATCGGATGATTGACCACAAGAATGGCAAGATATTCCCTAATAGAGCATTGTCCAGCGATGGCTAGCTCTGACAGGGCTCCCGGCGGAAGGCCTTGTGAAGCAAGCGAGGTTAATTTGAAATGTGTCGTGGGCAACGGCGCACAAAAAAAGCTTTCCCTAACTCCAGCTGCCCGCTTCGCTTCCCCCCATCTGCTTTGAGGTAGCACGGCCCCATGGGTAGGTTGAGAGTGGATGTCAAAGTCTTTATACTTGTACCTATTTCCATGGTGAAAATTATACACTGAACCGGTTTGCTGACGGATGTACTGATGTGTGCCTGCGAACAAATATTTTACTGCTGTTAAATGATAGATACTCAAAAAATGGACATATTAATCTAACTTGTGATTCTTTTCTTTTTTGGATACATTAAACTAAAATAACTCTACTAGGATAAAAAAATCTTCAAAAACTAAATGTTTGTAAGTGGCAATTAATATTTTGAGCTTATTAGTGAAGTTGAAAAGTTTATTTGCAGATAACTCTGTTTTCAAAAAACACACTTATTATTACTTAATCAAAACAACACAACTGCTTCTCAATTCATATTAATTGAAATGTGAAATTAAACAACATATATTTGTTTTTGCAAATAAGATCCAGCGATAAATGGCGGCAGATTAATAACTTAAAGTCTCAATGATTATAATGCATCTTGTGGTGAAACACATGTGACAACCCATTCTGACAAACATATACGATGATAACATGACTTCATTTTAATATTAAATTCACGAAAACATGACATCCTGAGGGTAAGTAAACTATGAGACACTTTCCTTTTCAACTACATTCTACTGTTCCTTGAATTGACAGGTTTGTGGTTGAAATTGCTGACTTCTACTTTCAAACTTCTTGCTTATGGAACACTTAAGTAACTGCCTTCACTTGAAATTGCATAATTAAAGCATAATACAGTTGGTTTGTTACAGTCGGCTAAGGACATATGGCATGAGGAGACACAGAGATCCATTTGTATCAGCATGTACATAATAAAAGCTAATGTCCCCAATGAACTACCATCACTTGAAATCCTCTCAATAGATCATGTCCAGCCAACAGTGCGCATATGGCCAATGAATGCCTCCTGTCCTCTGCTTTCAATGTAGGTTAATGAATTCATTGCTGCAGTAGTCAGCTTGCGTGACCATTGCATTTGAAGTCATCATACGAGAATGCCTACACCTGAACGCCTGTCAGATGGTCGCACGCTGAGATTGGCGCTCTGTGTGACACTATGTTGGGCACACGACCAGCGTGTTGCTGAGGTGATGGGCAACTTGGAACAAACAGGCTGTGCTCATTCATCAGCAAGCGTGTTGTGAGCTACTGTAATAACACATGCCGAGCGTGTGATTCAGATGCACATACACATTTGGTAAATGGCATTAATCACCATTCTGTAGGAGGTGAAGTCTGGCTTCTGTTTGAAACGTGTTAAAATTATTTTCAAGGATAAAATCATGACTCGTCTGAGCAACAAACAAACAAAAAAGACCAGTTTCCCTTTACGGTTATCTCTATCCCAATTGCATATCTCCATCCTTGTTATTGCACATGTGAAGGTGGCACAGAGTCAGGTTAGACATCGGACTAGGCCCATGAATTGATTTGTCCAGCCCCACTGGTGAAGACAGAAACACATTGATAGAGACAGTGGGGCCATGGGAGAGAAGTATTTGTAAACAGAGTCCTCAGATAAGGACTGCAGGCTTAATGAAAAGAAAAATACAATTCAGGTGGCATTCTTTGTTCGTTTTTAATTGAATCTATTTTGCTGTAAAACCTTTTGAGAGGACAATAACTCACCGAAATTATTGGAGAGGATTTTAAAGCTTGAGCAATAATAGAAAACAATGCAACGTTAAAGCGTTCTGTAGGGAATTGTTCTTTCGGTATGCAATTGTGATTGTGAATGCTATATGAAGCATCTTTAAAAAAGAGTTAAACAGTAAGCACTTTTACTGGATGGATACAAGAAGAGGTTTTTAGCTAGGTTTTACTGCTTTTAAAATGAACATGAGATAAAAGTGATTATTCACATCAATCAGTTATGTAAAGAACAACCTCAGGTGTGCATTGGTTTTAATAATTTAAAAGAATCCAATAATCCTCTTATACAACGGTTGCCACATTTTAATGTTTTTTCAGGTCTTGTTCTTTAAAAAATACTACAGTAGATGAGGAGATTTGCAAACTGTGTCTTTGATGTGACCAACTCAACAGTGCAGAGAAATTGGTATAAAATATATCTATGGTATAATGGTCTACGAACTCAGAAAGAGCAAATGGGCAATGCCAGCATTACGGATGTGACATTTTCAGTCAGAACTTGAAATATAAATTCTCAGAGAATGTTTTTATTAGCTAACAATGCACTGAATCACCTGTTTATATTTTACAGTACAAAGAGAAACATCTCTGTTTTATGCACAAGTTTTCTATTTTAAAAGAGAGGAAATGGATTTATGTTATGGATGGGACAGAATAGGATGCATGTTTCTCATACTAGGATTTCTGTGAATTAAAATGTACAAACAAAAAGCAATAATACCTGACAAATAGAGCAAGGATGGCTCTAAAAAATAGTTAGATTATTAAAATGTTTATGTGCCCACTTATGAGGAATGTGGACAGATATGGATGTGACAATTCACTTTCCTAATTATAGAAACCAATGCTAAAAAGGTGCTTTAAAATGTTGGTAACCAAACAAGGGCGGTACTTATTTACTTCTGGTATTCGGAAACAAAATCAACGGAAGTTTAATGAGTGCCGCCGTTGTTCGGTTACCAAGAATCTTCAAAATATCTTATCTGTGTTCTGCAGCGTAAAAAAGTAATACAGGTGAGTAAATGATGCCAGAATTATTCAAACATAAGTATATTTACATCAAAACAAGACTAAAATGTGAATTTCTTTTGCTGTGCAAGCAAAACTTTTGTGGCAAAATCAACAAACTGCCACTTGCACAAACCCACACCTTTGACCATCACAAACACCACTCAATCCAACTCTACCTCCAAACTCTCTCTTTCTCTCTCTCTGTTCTGCAATTGCAAATGGGACAGAGACCAAGAGGTCTGCTCTACAAGCAGCAGCTTAAAGGATTACCATTAATTAGATGTCAGGGACAGAAAAGGGCTTTGCCTGTCTTGGCCATGATACAATATCTCCTAATCTTGCTGTGCTCCTGGATAAAAAGAAATCAGTCCGTTGACAGAGAAAAGAGCAAATGGAAAAGTACGAGAGGGGAGGAGGAGAGATGGTCTTGGGGGAGGTAGAGGGATAGAGAAAAGAGAGAGGACTCGTGTACGGATGGAGAGATGGATGGAAAATAATAGCGCTGGATATCTTTAAAACTTTCTTTGTCTTGCACTCGAAAGGACCATGAACCATCTCTATGGGAACACAGAAGAGGAGAGTAAAGAAAATAGATGGGGATGAAGGGATGCAGGGTCCAGACAGGAAGTGGCATAGAGCTAATAAAAACGGGACATGGGGAGCAAGAAAGAGGGCATGAGAGGGGCATGTCAAGGGAAAGAAGAGAGTGAGAAAATGATAGCGCCATAAGTGAGACGTTACTCACATTATCCCAAGCGTGCCGGCATATGGACGGACAATGCGGCCAAAACCACAACACCTGCAAACTGCAACTGACCTGTGGGGAAACTGTAAACAAACCAAGCTTGTTTTACTCGTATACAGCCCTTCCCTTCAGCCCTGCGGGTCACATTACTTCATGACAGTATGCAGAGACAGCACACAACCAGGTTCACCAGATGTCCACAACAACTGCAGATATGTCATCTGGACGTTTGACAGCTTGGATTTTGATAAGATTTTTGCCTCTAATGGATGGTCTGACCTGGCCTGAAGCCATGTTTTATCAGACCTGCATAGAGATGAGCAGGAATGCATCCTTCTTATCTAAAGCAAAGTCTGCATTCTCCTGGAGGCATGTGAATTCCCTTTTGCCCACCTCGGTAACATTTTAGACAGGGAGAACAGTAAAGCGATCATTTTTTACTTTTTGTTTTCTGTGAAACAATCTTCTGACACACGTCACAGAGATCAGTGTATTTCTTTGTTTTGTTGTAGAATGGTTGAAAACTTGCCCCTCTGGCAGATGCGGTTAAGGAGAAATGTGGTACAGTAAAAACACATCAGTGGAACAGGATACACCAGTGCTTTTGTGCCGATTCATAAAGCAAGTCAAGATCAGCTTTGAGGATGACAGCTGTTTTTGTTTGTTTGTTTGTTACTGTGTTTTTTTGTGTTTACACTGCAAACATCATATTCGTAAAGCATATTTTTTCAAATTTTCTGTGAAAATGTCTCGACATCTTTGGAACGAGTTATGTGCTTAGCCGAGTGAAACAGTAGGACTTGAATGTTGAATTATAGAAAAGTGGGCTGAATGGTTCCATAAAGAACCTTTAACATCCAAAAAACTTTCTGTTTTACAAAATGTTCTTTGTATTCGAAAAGTTCTTTAGATTATAAATATAAAAAAATGGTTCTTAGGAACCGTTGAGAAAACCAAAATGATGCACCCAATGTGACCCTTGACAACAAAACAAAACTTATGGGTAATATTTTCGAAATTTAGATTTTTACATAATCTGAAGCTGAATAATTACTTTCTATTGATGTAGGGGGTGTCAGGATAGGACAATGTGGTAGTCAAAAACTGTTTTCTACATTTTTCAAAATCGGGTTCAACAGAACAAATAAATTATAAAGCAATTTTATTTTCCTATTGTGGTCGTCCATTTTGGTAGACCAAGAACTGTTGTTGATTAAATTATGACATCATTTTCTATTTTGGGTTAACATTTTCTTTAAATCAAGTATTGCATCAGTTAATGTTCATGACTTTTGTGTGTGTGTCATCATGTGGATAAGAGGTACAGTGTGCACATACAGTATGAACAAGGAAGTCTGAATAATGGATACATTTTAGATAAAGTCTGAAATGTAATAACAGGGGGCTCACTTCTGACTGCGTGTTCTTCAGGGAGGAAGTCTGTGGAGGTTCAGGGGTTTGGGGGCCTACACTCAGAGCCCCCATCTCGCCAGAGACGCTAATTACTTTGGGGACCTTGAGATTTCATGGGATTTAAAGCAAAGGGGGGGGGGGAGATTTTCCAATTTGCTTGAATACTTGATGTTTGCTTCCATTAGAGTTACAATTCGACTTCTAAAAGCAAACACAGTCTGTGCACATCGGTGTATCCTGATAAAAGTAAAATGTTATTAAGGGACTGTCTGCCTGCAGGGTTTTATCCCTCAGGAGTGTGTATAGGGTAATAATCTCCAGGACAAACACATTGTCCCTCCCGAAAGACACAAACTCCCACTGCACAACACACACGCATACATTCAAACTCAACGCAAAGTCACATTTCCCTAAAACATTCAGGGGAAATTTGTCATTCCCAAGGGGATAAAAATCTGCGAGTGTTTAAAGTCAGTACAATAGGCTTTGTTTGCTGATGAAGTCATAACTTAGACATTTTAATAGAACGGGACATGGACATTTACTGAAAGCAATGAAAGCACAATGATCGGTTTGTAGATGAAGAGTTGTCCTACACAGCCGCCTTTGTCCTATACACTTTTCTTTTTCTAACACAGCATAGTACAGCAAATTCCCATGAGCATTACATAGAAATTCAGAGGCCTATACTTGATCAAGCAACATGCGCTCCATAACATTAGCATGTCATTACACATGTTTCAAGCATCACTTTTGGTTTCTGTTACACTGGGGGCCAACGCAAAATATTTCACACTGAGATAAATAGTGTTATTCACTTCAGACAGCTGTTTACTAAATGCGGCTCTGCTCTTGCGTAAAAGAGAGTAAATAAGAGACGCTTAGCATAAGATTTGCATTCGTTTTTATTCATTCATTCCCTTCTTCATTTCATACGACAAAAAGCGGCCATAATCTTTAAGTACCATATTGATTAATGCGGTTCATATCAATGAAACGCACAAATAAAAGTGTCACGTATGCTAAATGATGACGCCCGGGCGTGACAAATGTTAATTACATTTAGACAGTTGAAAACAGATAAGGCGTGCATTGTAATGCGAGGTAAATGAGTCAAGTTAAAACAAAGCCGTGGCGTGTTTGCATATTTTACAACATAATAGAGGGCAGTCATACTTCATCAGCGTGTTAGAAACATATCACAGAGGTGCTCTGATGAAACCACTCATAACCCTGGATGGGTTGTGCGTGTTTGCATGTTTATTTGCAGATTTTTACTATTCATGATTTCGCAAGATCCCAGTAGGACACATTTGACATCGTAAAGCATGCTGTCTTGACTTTTATTGATGGAAGTTAATGTGAAAGTTATGCAAATGAAGGCGAAGGGTTGCGTATCTTTATAATTGAGGATAAGTATTTTTGCCTTAACTTTCTGCATATGCCCTTGGTATAAAATACTAAATGGGTCTCGTCTACATTAATGGGTTACGCAGTCATCTCTTTAAAAATATAAGATTAGGCAAAATAGGATTTAAATTTCTCCACATTAAAGAATTAGCAACGGTATTGTAAGAAGCTTTGCTTCTTATCTGCAGTTTCACTTAAAAGGGCCCCTAAGCACCTGCCCATCCACATGCACACCACAGTGACCAATAAAATAAGATCTAGAGAAGTAAAGCTAAACTGTCAATCCTTTTTTTCAGACAGTCCGCATCTCCCTGTTACCAAATGTTCTGTGACGTCAACAAGGAGGGTCAACTATTTTTTTTAAGCTGGAGTGAGAAACTCTTGGTGTTTTATGACAACCAGGGTGGTTTTTAAGATGAGTACTCGGATTAGTTAAGAGACAAAGAGAGGTGATAAAAATGACAGAGACGGAAGAGAAAGATAAAAAGCTCAAATATTCATACTGTATGTTTATTGTATGCATATAAGTTGTATGTAATCCTCACCGGGTCTGGTAGCATAATTACTGTAAATAACAGAAGTGTACGTTTATGGATAAAGACATGAATGCCATGGATTCTTCTTTTAATTGACAGTTCGGCGAGCGAAATGTCAGCTTACGCAGCTTTGTCGGGTCGTATTCACAATATCTGTGTTTTGTGTGCGTGCAGTGTGTGTGGGTGTGTGACAGACGGAAGAAAACCTCTGAGAGTGCGAGAAGGAAAAGACAATCAATGGTGGTGTGAAAGGTGTGTGAGAGAGCTACAGTGTAATTAGAGAGAAGCATAGCAGCTCTCGGCACAAACTGAGGCGGAGTCTAGGGAACAGGGACAGGTATAAACAGGCTGGACAGGTGAGTCTGTTAGTATGTGCTGTGTGTGCGTGTGTTAAGGGTTGCACAAACTATTAATGCTCTGGTGCATTAAAAGATTGATGTAGACTAGTCGCCGGTTTTTGTGATTATTTTGACACTGTACCTTTAAGAAGACGGCTGACTGGTCCAAGGACCTGTGCACGGGACGGATGTCATTCCCCCCTGGATTCTGTGACAATAATATATGTTTTCACACGTGCTTCCACAAGCATCATTAACAATGTGTCCGGTTTTCATCCACAACATTCACCATTTGTTCTGATGCCGCAAAAGCTTGCAGATAAAGCCTTACCTTTCAGTGCGCTGTACTTCTACAAGCAGATCTTTAAATATCATAGACAATTTTTCTACTTGTTCCCCATTTCATAAAACAAGAAAACTTGGAAATGCAAGGGAAGTTTGGTCTGTAAACCGGCTTCAGATCTGAAGTTACGTTAGTCCGCTGTAGAGATCCACCTGCTGCTCTTTTACTGCATAGTTCTGCTACCACCCACCTCACGCTTTAAAATAGTTTTATAAATAATAGTTTTAGTAAATACATGTAGTTCAGTTGTTGTTCTTCTTGTGCAGTAGATGAACAACAGTTTAGCCTATTTGCATGTAGATGCTATATATTTAGAAGCTGTTTTGCAGGAGTCCAGCCATTCTCCCGCTGCCCGCACACATCAAATCTTGTTGCTAAACATTCCCTAGCTCTTATTTTATTTAATAAAGACGTCAGCGACTTTAAAAAAAATAGTAGACCTTAAAAAATCTAAGGTCATTCAAGCCCTAGTGTGTGTATGTGTGAGCGCACGTGTGTGTGAGTAGGTGTATACAGCTGAGCATTGTTGTTAAAAAATGTTTTGACATACACATCACACTAAGTCTTTCTCTACTTTTTAAATATTTAAAGGAGTTTCATGTCTGTCTATGACCGTATGCTTTCCATTATGTGTCAATATGTATTTTCCTTCTAACACCATGCCTTTGCTTGGGTTAAATACCCTTTGGATGACGATGTATATTGATGTATTGATATGTTAAGCTGCACCATCAATGTGGGGCTCAAGGGCTAAAAGCAAACTCTGTAGAATAAGATTTTTATGGATGTTAATTTTAGTCACAGCACCATAGAAAGAAAATGAATCAACCCAGCATACAATTCAGCAGTTGGGTTTGTCTCTTTTTGACCCAGTGTTGGGTTGGGTTTAGACAGGGTGTGTACATTAATATTTCAAGTTGAATCAATTTAAAACCTGTACTACTTATGAATTTAGCAATAAACACCAAGCTCAAGTTAAATAAATAAAATGTCCAATGTCAGATCTATTTCAATTACTTTTCTATTCTCTATTACTATTAGTTTTAAATTTAGGGGACACACATTGCACAGAATGAGCTGAACCTTCCAAAGCAAGAAAGACTGCACATATACAGTATTGCAGCATAAACAAAGCTAAACAGCTGCATTGTTGTCATGCAGTTATGGCCACCGTTCATGTCTTTGGTGGCAGAATTGGTTGCACCCTGGGTTAAAATACAAGCAATGATAGTGTGTGCATATTTTTAATTTCATAATGCAACCCGATCTCTATTGGCAGCTTGTAGGCTGAGCCTGCTTGGGTCGGGCAGTCAGGATCTCCATTTATCTAACGTGGGCTGCCAGTAAACCCAGCCAAATGCAGCTATCGCTCATTACCAAGCTATATCCAGGAATGGATCCTGCAAACTCCTACTCCATTCTAAAACAGTGACAGCGCTGAACAACACCAATGACAGGCCTGCGCTGTGACAGTTTAGCAGAAAGGTCAGCACATTCAACCCAGAGACAGTGGAATAGACTCTTTGAGATGTTTAGCTAGATGGAATTTTGTCTAAAGAGACAAAATTCACACTTTTTATTATTTTTCCTGAAATACTAACAGCGTAGATATGGATACACTACACTAAAAGTAGGGAATTCATGTATGTTGGCGTCATTAAGCTAAACATTATTAATATAATATAGTGACGCACGATAAATTATCGTTCATATAGGTATCGGCCCATAAATGGACATTTTTAATGTTATTTTAGGCCAATATATTATAAATCTGGTAAAACTTCTTTGGCTCCACACTGCTCACAGTTAAAATACAGTACAGTACAATCTTTTTGTTGTGATCATTCACTTACTGCTACTAGTAAAACATTGTTGATGTAGGACATAATGTAGATACAGTATTTATGAATGTTTAAATTATAGGAACAAAACCTTATTGTTTGAATCAGACAGCTGTCTGAATGCTTTTTGTCTTGAGACCTTTTAGATACGTGGCTATTTAGAACACTTTTCTGGGTTGCTCTGGAAGAGAACATTTATAATTTGTTTTAAATAAAAAATATACTAGAAAAGCTTGAAAGTTAAAGCATCGTTAACCAGTTTAAAGTAGGCTTGGTACATGATTTCCAGGGGAAAAAAGAGAACTAATGGTTACATTGTTTTCTGCAATGAATATTTTCAAATAAAAGCAGTTGTCCAATTTATGCCTTTTGTTTCTTTTGGGGAATTTTATATTAATATTTAGATACTGAATATCAGCCAGTATATCGGTTATCGGCTTCCAATGTTAAATCATTTCCGGTTATAGTTATCGGCCAAAATTAACATATTGGTGCATCCCTAATACAATATACAACATAATATGTAATATTCACCATGCCATTTATTCAACAACTTTGTCTCAATAACAAACAGTAATGTTTTCATTTTACCTTTGCACGCTCAGTACCCCCGCATTCTTTGAAGCTGAGTGTCTCAGGAGCTCAGCAGGGGCTTCAGGTTTGGACCTATCAGTGCCAGACAAGGCGTTAGGATTACACACCCACAAGATTGAACCGGTGCCTCCGCCTGGGCTTTCAACCAATTATCAGCCGACGTCTCAGGGGATCCCGGGCAAGACCAGAGCAAGGACGGGATGGGGGACAGCAGATGAAGTCACCCCGCTGATACCCATGTCCATCTCACGTCCGGCATCCTGCAACACAGAGATAAATACTTCAAGCCCGGAATCAGCGTGAATCACGCAAAATCCAATCTGGCTGTGTGAAGCCTGTCATGTGAATGCTTGAGTGCTCTTATTGTTTCGAACATTCTCTCCTTAAGTATGTGGACTGGTCGTTAATTTTGTGCGATGGTGATCAACATAGAAATGGGATTTAGAGGCTAAGAGACCGGCTTTAGGTGGCCTCAAAAAAGAAGGGCCCTTTGTTGTGGCGTGCACCAGTGGTAAATTGAAGGACCCTTGTAAGTGCCAGAGAAAGTGAGAGGAAAAGAGTGTAATGAGAGCACTCAAGCACCATATGCCGTTCTCTGTATCTCCCGCTCCCAAGGTTGCCTTTTATTTTGCTCCTCTTGCAGGATTTTTTAAATGTGTGTGTCATTGTGAGTCTTTGAAAAAGGCAAGCCAAAGTGACCCTGAGAAGTGTACCGTCCCCTCGGCTCCAGTGTCCCGTAGCGGTGCTGGCCATGGAAACGTTGCTCACAGACCTCCAACGTGCCTTGTAAAACCCTGAAGACAAAATGGCACACGGACGGCAGCCTAGCCCACAAGCTCAATGCCTGAGGTCTTGATTGTACCGTGAGGTCCGTTGTTGCAGTCCACCTGGGTTTGGAGAATTGGCATGGGGAAGAGAAGTTTGTGTAGGTCACTGACCACAGTACAATTTTCAGACCGTCAACACCTTGCCTGCTACACAGACCTGGAACACTGAGGTGTAAAATCGCCGCCAAGGGATGCTGGGCCAGTAAGTGTCCAAAGATCAGGCAGGCTGTGAAGGACACACATGAACATGCCTAGCAGTGGACATCTGTTCATTAAAATGTGTAGCGTGCATCGCTGGACTATAGTCACTGCCGATGTGAATATAATCGACAAAAGCAGAGTAGCGTCACTAAAACTGCTATGTTGGAGATGAGTGGTGTTGAGAGTTGTTCTTTATCTCTTTCATGCTTCAAAGCTCCTCATCAGATAGGTTGCGGTATTTGAAAGCTATTAAAGCCGCTGTTCAATCAATGAAGCTGAATTAGAGGGTCTGAGAAAAAGTCAAGAGAGGGTGGACTCGATGTGTGTCAATCAATGTCTGTATGTGGTTGACGTATGTCTAACATATATCAAGGACAGAACACTTAAAGGGATAGATCACCTTCATTTAAAACCTGTACGATTTTCTTTTTTTTCTATTTTGAAAAATGTTGGTTTCCCTTGATTTCTATTGTATGGACACAAACCCAATGCAACTAAATGGGGACGAACGGTTTTCTGAAATTTTCTAAATATCTTCTTTTGTCTTCTGTTGAAGAAAGTAAGTCATACAGGATTGAAATTACAAGAGAGCACGTAAATAATGACATAATCTCATTGCTTAAAAGCCTTTTTACACCATGTCCACATTTTTGGAGAACATGCATGACAAGATTTCAAACAAAACATTTTTGAGTACTGAGTTTTGGCAAAAAGCGAGTGGGAACACATTGGCTGAGTGTGAAACTGAAGACAGCTGCCTTGCTGTCTCGCTGCACAGTCAGAAAAATCATTGACTAGATTTTCCCTCTGCAAACATTAATTATATGTTGAAAAATATGGAAATGAATTAACTTTTAGAATAGCCACTCCATAAAATATAATTTTGCTCTTTGCCAAACAACAGGATTGTGGTATAACAGGAACGCATTTTTCAAAAATGCAGTTCATTCAAAAATGGAAATTCTTCATTTTTTCAAAAGCAGAATTTGTGTGTGTGTGTACTATCCATTTAAAAGCAGACCAGATGAAGGCATCTTAAGATACAAAAGCCCCCGATTCTGACATGACTTGATGCATTCCTCTATATACTGTTTGCGAAAGCTTCAATTTTCAAGTTCTAGCTACAACCATTGTCAGACACATCAGATGTGAGGTCTGTCTATGTCACTCATTGCTTATCTATACTGCTGGTAACTCTGATATGACATTTTCTCACATGAGCTGTCAAATGATACCAGATGGCATTTGTTAAGATAACAACCCTATTAAGGCTCTTCACAAATACAGCACAGTTAGGGTGGTACAAACATCTGGACACTGCAATTCTGCCACACAAAACACGATCATTGAAACCTTCATAACACAGCACAGAACTGTTGAGGACATTTACCTGTAAGGCTAATGAGACCAATACCTTCCAATACCTTCCAAAACAGAATAATAACCTCAGAGATGGAATAAATGATGTATGAAAGTGATGGCCAGTGTGGTGTGTATCATTTCCCAGCATGCATTGCAGCTGCTGGACTGTGAAATTTGTTCCTGTTGTTTTTAGTTTTTTGTTTGAGCATTTGCGATTTCCTGATTTGCCTACTTTAGTGGTTGTGACTTGTCAGAACAGATGTGTAGTTCAGTCTATGTGCGTTGATGCTTCAGACTAATATGCAAATTAGCAAAGAAAATATCTTAAACACTTTACATAATGGTGTATTGGTTAACATTAGTGAATGCATTAGCTAAAATTAACCATGAGCAATATCTCTTTTTTTCAGTAAATTCTCAAACAAACATGGTTTAAACATTTGTATTGAAAGTCCATGTTAGCATATTAGCTAATGTTAACACATCCTTATTTTAAAGTGTTACCAAACTATCAACATTTTTTTGTTACAGAAAGTATAGACACACAAGTTTGGAGATATTTTGTACGGCTGTGAACTGGGATAGATAAATGTTTTCTGTTTAAAAGAAACCAATAATAGGGATCAGTTTGTATAATGGTAGGCTTACCATGTAAGTATGAAACCATGAAACTGGAAACCAGAACTTGAAGTGCATGGATTCAAGAAGAGATTATTTGAATTGCTCAGGTCATTTGCATGGCAGCAGTATAGGCAAATCCATATGATCGGTTGGAACATGATCTCTTTTGGCCCCATGGGCTGGAGATAGGTCAAAATGCAGAACAGGTTCCTATAGATACCGGCCATTACCTTCATCTTCGACACAAGATAGTAAAACAGAGAAACTGCAGGAAAACTATTAAGCTCATGTTTCACATGCAATTACTCAGTTAAACGCAAGTGAATTCATAAAAAAAAAATTCTAGGAAAAAAGAAATTCGTCACATGCCTCGGTTTGGTTTCAATACAGTAAGTAAATGTGCTTGTGCAGTTTATTCTCGATGCGGTCACATCTTCTTCCGCTTGGGCTTTTGTTTATATAATCACATTGATAGGAATTTTCCATAATTTTGCTGTTTTATTCATCATATTCTCTCATTCTTTCCTCAGTCTACCACTTTCAAATACAGTCAAATTGGAGGGTGAATTAGTAGTTGTCACAATGGAGAAGCTGGTGAATGCGTCAGCCCTGTTTAGAAACAGTGACCGTGAGCCAGTTCTGTGTCCTTGGAAACCAAACTTTTATATCTCAATTAAAACGTAACCCCACAGGCCCTCTTAGACAGGTCCAACATTATTGCTGCAGCCCTCGTCTCTCCAATTAAACAAGCCCCTGACAAAATAGTCAGACGTTTTTAACACACAAGCTCATACACACAAAAAGCACATTTACGTTCCTAAAGAGCACACACACAACGACAATCTACTGTGTTTGTGTCTTGTTGTGTGCAGTATTGTAAAGGTGTGGTGTGCTGGACTTCAGGGTTTATGCAAAGGATGATGCTGAACTGCTGCTTTGACTCAACGTTATTGGCTATGGAACCAATAACGCAACTGGGGATTCAGAGAGCACAGATATCTCATCCTTTGCCAGACTTTAGTGCTTCATCTTAGGAACAAGGCCTGTAAACCTTCATAGTCTTAAGAGAAAAATGGAACACACATAAAACAAACTGAAATCTGAGTGACGGAAACATTTTAAACTATTTGTGACCCTGGACCACAAAACCAGTCTTAAGTCGCACCGGTATATTTCTGGCAAAACCCGAAAATAGATTGTTTGGGTCAAAATGATCAATTTTTATTTTATGCCAAAAATCATTAGTATATTAAGTAAAGATCATGTTCCATGATGATATTTTGTAAATTTCCTACCGTAAATATATTAAAACATAATTTTTGTGAGCGGATCCCTCAATATCGTGAACAAAAAATGGTCCGAAACATGCGTACAAACTTAACTCGCTGCTGTCCGCTCTATGAGAACTATTCCTTCATGTTTGGTATCTTTGTAAAGTTTAGAGTTTCCGCTTTTAAGTTAATCTACTCTCTTCTATGTCATTACATGGGTAAGCCAATCGAGAGTGTTAAAACAAACCTGTTTCTTCTTAGCAACGGCCTGCTATAGCATCTCTAATTGGCTTCCAATTTTGTCACGTGAGCAGCGTACACAATCCGTCATGATCACGGTTCAAAACACGGATTCTGAAATATCGCGTTTGCTCAATCTAAACGCTAATGACGGCAATAATTTAACGAACCTAGAAAATTACTTCATCGGAAGATGATACCGAATGTTCAGAGACCGGTTTGACAAAAGAGGATGCCCCGGAAGACGACGAAATTCAATCAATGTTTGGATCACTTTGACTCCGTTATGGAAAAGGATGCCATGAAGGAATACAAAGTTTTCACTGCATTTTATATGTTCTTGGTAAATTATTTTTATGAAATTTTGTGTGTATAAAGATTAAGTTGTGGTAAATCAATGGTGTAAGTTTCATTTATTTCCCATCATTAGTAATATGCGTTGCTAAGGACTACTTCTGGAAAACTTTAAAGATGATTTTCTCAATATTTAGATTTTTCTCACCCTCAGATTCCAGAATTTTAAATAAAGGGACAATATTTCAAATATTGTCCTATCATAACAAACCATATATCAATAGAAAGCGTATTTAGTCAGCTTTCATGTGGTGTATACATTTAAATTTTGAAAAATTTACCCATAAGACCCATAAGGTTTTGTGGTCCAGGGTCACATTTGGTTAATAAACAGCCGGCTGGTTAATAAACAGCTACAATGTGTCTAATTGTATAAATTAGACATACATACACTGCTGTCCAAACGTTAAGTGTCACTTGACTGGAATTTTTCATGATCTGAATGGTTGTGTCTAAATGTTTGAAATGTGTTTTGTTGTAAAGAAATAATACTGTCAAAATTTAATACCAGAATACATGAGTAACTAAATAATTAAGGAAAAAGCAGCTATTAAGAGCCTAGAATTAAATTCAAGAATAGATTTAAAAAGCACCTAGGGTGATACCTCACGAAGCTGGTTGGTATAAGGCCAAGGGTACTTAAAAAAAAAATGTCTCACCCTCTTGTCATTTCAAACCTGTATGACTTTCTTCTGAAGAACACAAAAGAAGATATTTTGAAGAAAGTTGTTAGCTGGCCCCATTTACTTACATTGGTTTTGTGTGAATGGGGGGCCAGTGCTGTTTGGTTAAAGTGAAAGTGACCTATTTGTCAGTTATGGTGAACCATACCTTAAATGTGACCTCTGCATTTAACCCATCCAGAGAGTAGTGAACACACGTAGCCTACACCCAGAGCAGTGGGCAGCTATCACTGCAGCACCCGGGGAGCAAGTAGGGGTAAGGTGGGTAAGGTGCCTTGCTCAAGGGCACCTCAGTCGTTACCTGCCGGCCCTGAGAATCGAACTGGCAACTTTCTGGTCACGAGTCCGACTCTCTGACCATTAGGCCACGACTACCAACTTTCTTCAAGATATCTTCGTTTGTGTTCTGCGGAAGAAAGTCATATGGGTTTAAAATGACAAGAGGGTTAGTAAATGATGACATTTTTTTTGTTTTTGGGTTAAATGTCACTTTAAAGAGGCTAAACTATTTTGTATAAAATGTTTTTTTCAGGATGTTTTAATAAACAAACGATTAAGAGACCCTAAATCTTTGAAGAGTAGTGAAAATACAAAACATATTTCAGAATGTCCTCGCATTTGTTACCGTATCTCCATCTTTTACTGTAATGACAGTATGCAAATGAACTGGCATGAACTGCACAGGTTTAAGCAGAAGCTGATGATCCATGTTATCCCATCATGATTTGACAGTATTCCAAAGAGCACATTGTCTGCTTCACTGGAAGCAAAGAAGTCTGACCTTTTGTACAAAGGAGTTAACATGGTCAATGTCACAAATGTCTTGATGTTTAATTAATGACCCAGAAATACTGCACAAATAGGTCTTCTTACGTCATGTATCTTTGTTATACATTTTCCCTAATGTTTTCTTTGTTTATAAATCAACTCGACTTTTGGCTCCCAGGTATATGATTACATATGTGTATTCATACACATTTATTACAATTACAAAAAGGAAAGTGTTGCAATTATCAGTTGCAGTCCGCCTTAAGGGTGACAGTAAGTCATTTGCAGCTTGAGAAATAAGATACAGTAGTTCATTTGCACTTCTTTTGAGAATAAAAGTAGGGAAAAGTCAACCAACCACACAAAAAAAATTCTGTTACAAAGTTTTTTTTATACTTGACATACATCACAAATCAATTAACTTTAAGTGCCTCCAACAGCAAAGGACCTTCATGGGGCCTTTATTGAACGTTGGGTAGAACTTCATTGGAAACTGACCCTCTCTAATCTATAGACATCAGCATTTACTTCATGGTGGAGGTCTCATGTGACTGATACACTGTTTGACTAACAATGCAACTTTAAACTAAAACCCCTCTGAAGGGTAAGGCCAGAGTCAGAGAAATGTCCTGCTAATCGAACTACAGTTGCCCCTCGGCGGCTCAATAAATTCAATTAGTGTGTGTTTTTTTGCCTTTGTATTTTGATTAGAACAGGTTTTAATTACTTTAATTCTTTCATTTACGGGTATGTCCGTTTGCTTCAGTGCAACGGATGGTGGTGGCCAATCACTTTTCAGTTAATGGACTGAAGAGCATAATTAAAATGCCATCAGTGTGTCTGCACTTTGGACACAGCCTTTCCCTCGAGCACAAGATCTCTCTCTGCATACCCTGAGAGGTGGAGAAAGAAAACATGGAAAACAAAGATTGACTGTGAAAGAGAAGAAGAAATATGAATTCAGGAAACCTGGCCATAAAACCAGAAGGGACGTCAGCGCTGATGTAACTGTATGAAATGGCAAAAATGTCCATGATTTGAGCACAAAAAAGTGATTTATATATTCCAGATTGTTAGATTTCATTATATCTCATGTATGACTTGTTTGAGCTATTAGTTTCGTCCCCAAAGGAAAGAATGGCGAAGATTCATCTTAACACACGGCCTGTCAGGATTCCTGGTAATGTAGCATAGAAGAGTTGGTGGCAGGGATGGATTGCATCTGTAGGCGCATTAATCATATGCATGTGTTGGCTAAAAGCACTGCATTTGAGGAGTTGTGCTGCCAGCCTGCAAATGTGCCAGACGCTAACAAAGAAACAGTACAGCAATACACATCACACCAACATAAAGGACGTTGAGAGACAGGCCAGTAAAGGCACTTGCTACTGACACAATTACTTTAGATCGATCAGGGGGTCATTGTGGGAGTTACAGCTTGTGTGTAAAGAAGAGGCTTTCATTGCTGCTGGATTCAGTCAAGAGAAGGAATAACGTTTCATTAGCTGCCTGCCTTGAAGTCACTGTAGGAGCACTAAAAATACAATTGCTGTCCTAAAAGGTAGGCAGGTGCCTTATGATGTCTTCTAGATGTCAAGCTTTGGCTACGTTGTAGGAGAGCATTGTAGAACACTATGCTTTACACAGGATGCAATCCCAGAATGCATTCTAACAAACATGAAAAGGCTTCATGAAGGAAGGTAGACAAAATGAGACAACTGCAAGTATATTTGATTTTGAAAAGTATAGATGAATTTAAATGTAATTCCTCTTATTTTTAATCTAATTTTAATTAAAAAAATGAAACTGAATAATGTAAAATACACTAAAATACATTTTATTTGATTACACTAAAACACACTTTATTTTATTTCACTTAGTTCACTTATTCATTTTCACACAATAGGTTTGTACTTAATATACAAAAATTATTCATGTCTCAAATTTCCATTTCCTCAAAATAGCATTGTTGAGTACACTTAAGTTTAGCTTAAAAAGTACTTTAAACTATCCCTTTTTGTATATTAAAGGGACAGTTCACCCAAAATGAAATTACCGTCATCATTTACTCACCCGTTTGTCATTTCAAGCCTGTTTGCCTTTCTTAGGTCTTACAGGTTTGAAATTACAAGTGAGTAAACCATTTAAATTTTAGGGTGAACTATCCCTTACAAAATTGACGTGCACTTTTCTCACCTGGGATGCGCTTCACATCAGAAATATGGTGTGTATACTCTACGAATGTGCTTTGTAAAAGACTCAAAATAGTGTTCCATTTCAATTAGGATGCTAGCTTAGAAGGTAGCTGCCTACATAGAGAGCAAACTACATTTTGAAACGAAGCTTCAAAATTCTGTGGCTGGTTATTTTAACTGTAAAATAATAGGGTTTCTTAAGTATTCTTAAAGGAATAGTTCCCCCCAAAATGGCCCCCATCGACGTGACCATAGCAGTTTTTATTCCTACTATGCTAAGTCAGTGGGGACCATTTTTTGTGCAAACTATTCCTGTAAAAAATAGAGGTTACACAAATTTACATTCGCTGTACATTAGTTATTGTCGAGCATGTTCTTGAGAAGAAAGATTAAATTATCTGTCAAACGTTTCTAAGAAAACGTGGATTTGGCTGAATCTGATTCCTAGACATGTCTAAATGGGAGGGCATGGAGATAATTATTTAATCTGGGATATCCCTTTATCATTTTTGCTCTTTCCCTCATCTTTTTTGCTCATCTGATATATTCATTATTCATTCCCTCATCTCTGCACTAGCCCCTCAGGAAGAATGGATAAAAATCACTCCACATAAACGCTTCCTTATTTCTCCCTTGGTGCTCCCTCACTGTCCAAGGAGAAAGAGAGCGATTCTGAGTCGTACAGCAGGCAGCAGCCAGTGAACATGTAGAGATGAAGGTAAGGTGCAAAAAAATGGAAGAAAAGTGACAAGAAAGAGGGACGTTAACCCTGCCTTTGCCGTAATTCTCACACGGACGCTCCACTTTGAGCTCGCTCCTTTTCTTCCTCAGCCCCACGCGGCTTCAAAGCATCCGAGAACCATCACCGGCTCATTATAACCAAGGCAGCTTCCCTTTTGCTTTTACCCTTTCGTGCATGCACTCGTATTTCACTCTGTGATGTGACATGATGAATTTATGAGTTCAATCACAGGCGGACGGGGTGGGCTAAAGGTCTCTCTAAAAAGTGCTCAAATGTTTCACATACAGTAAATGTAGAAAAGAGAGACGAAGAGTGCAGAGACCAGCTTCACTGAAAGCCTGCATGTCTTGAATAAAGGAAATATGCAGCATGTCAGGAAAAACAAGATTGATTTCGAAAATTCACAGTTTATTTGGAAAGGTTTCTAGATTTATATCAATTACCAAATGTAATATTAAAAAAGAAAAGGAAACATTTTGAATTTGTTGGTTTTATCATTACTCAAGTCTTACAGTCTCTCAAACAAACAAAACAATATGACTGTTCAAGACCAACTCATGATAAATGATGACATTCCTTTGTAAAAGCTTTTTCACAAAGATGTAAATGAGAGCCATATGCAATTCCATCTGTGCTGCTGACTCTTCACATTCACACTTATATGACAACCCCATAAATGTTCTCTTTACAGCAACAAATATAGAAACACATGATACAAATCAAAAATGGCATTGTGATAAGAATCATCATTTCGCAATGAGACAGCCAATCATGTTATCATGTCATAAGCCACAACTTCGAAGAGCCCATCCGCGGAGAGTCGAGTGAGGACGATATGGCGTAATGTCTCCGGTGCTTTCACCTCCGGGGAGGAAGAAGGGAGATGAGGGATGTTCATTAGGGCAGACGACACGACACAGGGAGGAGGGTTGAGCAGATAGTGGGAATCGATGGGGCAGGGTAATTAAAGAGCTGTGTATTGGAGGAAGGGAGGAGGGGTCAGTACCGGTAAATAAAGTAGACTCGCAGACTACAGCAATAAAGCTACGAGAGTCACCGCAGTTGCACACGCACACACACATTTCTATGCATAACTGCTATGGACTTATTCTATTTTGCTCTTTTCTACACAAATCACTATATTATCAGTGACACGCAGAACCTTAAGATTCTCTTTTACAGTCCGTTGGGCACAAACTGTATCAGTATTTGTGCATATACAGCACTGTAATCCAGAGGCTCACTTATATATTTATGTGATATTCCAAGCCATGCATGAGATCAGAAGAGAAAGCTTTAAATGAGATCAGCACCCGCTGAATCACAGGCCGACGTGTTTCATAGAAATTTCACAACATCTCGACTTGAAACCCTTTCTACATGGCCTGCTACATCCTGTAATCTTTGCTTATGCCCGGCCTTCTATCTAGCGTACTTTGATCAACTGACAAACCCTGAAAAAGCCAGTCCCGTCCAAAATGGGCAGTTTAACATTTTGTCACACTGTGTATTAAACATTTTGTCATTTTCCAGCTCTTTTCTTCCCAAAAGACATGACAGCGGTAAATATGAACAAAACTGATGTCTATGCTATGTGGTATTTTTCAGATTTAATTCAGTATTTTTAAACTGACTTTGACTCCTCAACTATGTGTTATACAAGGAGAAAAGGACATTCTGGTTGGGTCTGTTTTCTATTTAATTTCTTGTCAAGTAGCTTTTTTTTAATTGACACCATTGATGAATAATTATCATGAGTGAATCTATTTACCACAGTCAGTCACAATGAAGGTTAATGGCTGCTGTATATTAAAATGATATTAAATGTCATATAATCACTTTGACATGTTCTGTGCTTGTAGGTACGACCTTAATATATATAGAAAGTATCAAAGCAACAACATAAACAATCGTTTCTGTGAATGCGCACGTTCAGGGACTGGCCTTAACATCTGGTACACATTCGCTTGTTTTGATCACACAGAGACCATCTTAGTGACTAAAATGTCATGTGCATTTATTTATACATTCAACCATTCATACTCAAATCTGCTCCGAGCTGCCTACTCGAAAGTCTGACATCCTAACAAGTGTCTTATAAACAGCGCCGCCGCTCCCACCACACGAATCACGCGCTGTGCGTAGGGCACCACGTGCAGAGGGGGGAGCAAAAATAACAAATTTTTTTTATTAAATCAAATATTATTTCATTAGGCTATAGAAAACTTTGCACTTTCAAATGTGTAGTGTGTGTTGGCTATTCTACACATGTTTACAAAGTCAGCAAAGCTGTAAAGATATTACTTTCACTATTTATTTAGTGTTCTTAAGTTTTATACTGTGATGCTGCTATTGTGTTATTGGTATTGATATGTTTGCTAATAAAAAGTTAAATTGGCAAAAGTATTTTTATTTTCATAATGGAATTATGGTTAGGGGACCAAAATGGCTAGCAGCGGCACTGCTAATAAACCATGACATCTCTCACCCAATAAAAATGTTTTTGTTTTATTTCTGTTGTTTCATCCATTTATTAGTTAATTTAATAATTAATTTGTTGGTTTATTGGTACATTTATAAGCTTAAGTCATTTCCAACACAAATCCACTCTATCAAACAAATAAATGAATGAATGAATAAATAAAATAGCGTTATTCCGATATGTTTTTCGATATTTGCCATATTGTATAAAAGCAAAGACAATAGACATGTATCGGCCTATAAACAGTATATGATGCAGGGAATGTATAAAAATTTGGTCTGGCCTGCTATTTGCAAATTTATGGTATTTCCTGTATTTTTAGTTTGGTTTTTTACCAATAAATATTATAAGGGAACTAAAGTTTATGCAGTCACGATCATGTCGATGAGCCTTGTATGTGCCTTTCAGTCTTGATTAATGTCAAAGACTGCATCACAGGCCTCTGGGGTCTCAGTTTATTTCTGTAAATAAATTATAATATTTGCGTGTAATATACATTTTAATATCTCAGATTTGTAATATTATTAATCAAAAATGAATTGAATCAATAAGGAAGCTGATTGATTAAATCTCTTAGATGGTGTGTGACCTAATGACAGTATCAACAGCACTGATGCAAAATCACCTGAATCTGCATGAGTCAACAATCTTCAGTCACATTTATGCACATTAGTTTAATGCGGTAAGAGAAATGAAAAGTGTCAAGCTCACTGTATTACATACATGTACTACATGCCGGGCCTAACCAAACTGCATTTTTCCTTAAAACAGGTGATTATGATGGGATTGTGTTTGAAGACACCATTCCCTGATCCAAACATGTTACACTGCAGCTCTAACCAGGACAGGATCATCATCTGAAAATCCTGACTTAAAGGGGTCATTTGACGCTGCTAAAAAAAATATTATTGTTTGCTTTAGATGTAATACAATGTGTATACACGATTTAAGGTTTAAAAACGCTGTATGTTTGTATCTCCTCTTTGCGCCGCCTTTCTAAAACGCACTGATATTTTACAAAGCTCATCGCTGTGAAAAGCAAGGTGTGCTAAGATTGGCCAGTTCATTAGTGCGTAGTGATTGGGCGTATACGGCACGGAAATGTAACGCCTCGTGTAAACAAATATATACATCATACAGAGTTTGTGTGAGATCTCGCATTACAGCAGGGAATGGTAACATAATAAACACCTTGAGTCCTTCAGCCCTTTTTGATCAACCAGTGTTACGCCATGTCTCGTCGCGACTCAACAAAGACAATAAACCCCATTATAAACACGACATTTGTTGCCTCTAGTTGGAACACAATTACTGATTATTAGGACTTATGTTCTCCACGTTGTGCGTGTGTCTGCATTTGCAGATCACACAAAGAAACAACAACATCAAACTCAACTTGTTAGTCCGTAAAGAAAAGTATTTTACAATGAAAATATACGTACAAGCTGCGAAAACTCAGAGTTTTACCTGTTGGAATTGCCCCACTTTTTAACAAAAAGCTTGTGTGCATTTGCCGAATCTTGATCTCTCCCAGATTCGTTTATTTAAATTTATTGTTCTGAAAGAGAACAAAAAAGTATACAATGCTTATAGAGCATTTGTGTGTGATTTCAGTTTGACAAAATCAGGAAACAAAAAAGATAATGTGTACCTGTATAGTTGGTTCAAAGTTTATTAAAACAACTATTTCAAAAGCTGATGTGATGTAATTGTCTGTCTTTATTTATTAGTTAAAATGTGTATAGCTCTATGTAATTGTCTGTCTTTATTTATTAGTTAAAATGTGTATAGCTCGATGTTTTAACTATTTGCTTAAAAGCTATATTGGCATTTAAACCTACTGATTAGTAATTGAAATAATTGATGATTAATCGATTAATCTCCCTAATAATAGAAAAATCTGTCGATAATCAAAATAATAGTTTGTTGTAGCCCTAATCTGAAAATACCTTTGGGAAATTGATGGGAATTAAGGATTTCAATGCATAAAAATCTGAGGGTTCAACTTTACAGGGCCTGTTACCTTTGCATGTGCTACACTTCACATCATCAGAAAAGAGCAGAGACCAGTTATGAAGGTGCAGCCTGATGTTGATCTCCAAACTACTACATTTATAGACTGAGCTTCATGAGATATCTTTTTTGGAATAACTTTACTTTATTATTCATTAATTAAACGCTTTTATCGAAATTGACTTATATTGCATGATACTATTTATATTTGAGTATGTGCAATCCCTGGGATCGAACCCATGACCATGGCATGGCTAGCGCCATTCTCTAACCACTAACCACTGCTCTAGTGGTGACATTGATATCGAGCGACCTGAAGTGTAGTCTTTTTATACCTTCGTGTTAGCTTTTTACTTCTGCCGATTCTATTTCGACTTGTGGAGACAAAACTTGCAAACATCATAAACCTTTTTTTATCACACAGCTTATTTTTTGCGATCTTCCAAAAGTCTATGGGAAAAATGCATAGGGTTTCAGTCGAGAGAATCAGCACAGCGCTTACCTCCGGGTTAGCCTACAAAATATGTCATCTCTGAGGTACTGGATAAAACTTAGATTTTATGTGGTCGATGTATCAGAATGTTAAATGTTAAAGTGGCAGTACTTTAACAGAATGTTAAAGTACATGAGAGAACGGTGTTTAAAACTCTGTCACTACCCCTGTGGGATTCACCACGAAAAGCTTATAATAATGGTTTGTAATTTTCCCTGTCGGGTCATCTTCCCGGAGATCCATATTTCGTCACATTCGTACACAGAAAAAAAGGGTTACAGCTGCTAGCCAGTGCGTGAAAGCTGCGAGTGACAGGTGATTTGTAATGTGCACTTACAACTGTTGGGTAGGATTTTGTAAAACTTTTAGTATTATTTATGGCGGCGTTTAGAACTTTTACTTTTAAACGGCAAGCAGTGTTGACATCTGGGGATTCATCAGTTGTGAAAAACAAGAAAGTACGAACTGATGACAGTTTCCAAAGAAAAAGTTAGTGTGACTGGTGCAAAAAAAGGGTTTAATTTTGGCAAGGCATTTTAAAGGTGGCGTGAACTGTGTGATCTGAAAGGAATTAAAATAGAAGCAGGCATGACTTTATTTCTTCTGAACAGGTAAGACATTTCAATATTTCAATAGATAATACAAAAACCGTGGCTCCCTTGTTGTGTTAATACAGACGGGTACAGTTTGATCGGTTGTTTTTTTCTGTCTTTGTTATATTCATTATGATCATAAAGCCCTCTTTGCACGGAAATTGTGTGATTCATAAATTATCTCCCCACATCTGTACTTCATGTGGCATCGAATTAGCACGGATAAGTGAAACCTGTGATTTTCCTCAAATTTACGGACTTTATATCCCGGATATGATGGCAAAGCTTTGCATATAGTATATATAGTTTTATGATGTACAATGATTTATGACCCAGCATTTAAGACCCGTGTTCGGGGATCTTCTTTCTGGTTAGCATAGTTTCCATGAGAGATAACAAAACTGGAGACACCCTGCCAAAACGGCATGTATGGAAATGACCCAGCACCCGAAATAACATAAAAACAGTTCAACACAGCATCCATTTGCGCTATTTGGATCTATTTATGCACGACTCGCTTGAAGAAAATACATCCGCATATCACCTGCAGTAGCAATTACAAACTGAGATGGCGACTAAGAAGCCAATCCTACAGAGAATGTCAGCTGGCGTCACGCCCTATGTTGCATGTTGCAGTGGCGCCACCATCTTGGGAGGTTATTACTTCACTGCTATTATTGTTCTGATATGTGACATTACTTGTTTTGTTTGATATATGGAGAAATCGAAAGTAAAAGAACCATAGGCTTTTCCTGAACGACTCTACGTAATGCTATCGCAGTTTTTAACACTACCATAAGATCGTAAGATCGAACTACCATAGTTATATTTAATAATCAAACAACAAAAACCAAACACTGCATTGAACACACTAGGAGCCATCCTCCCAAGATGGCGCAACATTCAACGTGGCGTGATGTACATTAACAAGGTCTAAACTCACATTTTGCCCCTTCATGAACATCAAACTTCGCTACACAATAATAACACCTTTCATGGTGTGATCGATTTGAACTGTCAAAATCGACACAAAACATGTGTATTTTTAGTTGGATATAGTGAATTCCTATGGAGAGAAAATCATTTGCCGCCCTCCATCGACACAGTGCCGTGGCTCAGTGCAAACAACCTATATTTTGAATTTAGACTGCGATACCAAGCTCAACTGCTATATGTCAATGCACCATACAGTTTCTTTATATGCTACAAAGATACACAACGCATACACCAAACTTTTAAACAAATATTTAATTTAATGCAATTATTAGACAATAAAATAATAATATTCATAAATATTAACATATATTAAATAAAATATTAATAGTTATATTATAAGACACTATGCCAGACTGATAAATAAAAACAGACCGGAGGTTAGCCGCAGTTCAGGCACGCGCGGCTGATGAAACTTTCTGGTAAAACACTTTGGTTAACCGAAAACCAAAACCGTGTATATCTGCAAAATCTTGCTATATTGCTATATCATATCAATGTTTTAACAATTGTGACGTAGTATTTAAAAAAGGAAAACATCTACACATTTAAAATCACCACTCTTGTTTTAGGTGGCAACACCATATCTCCAAAAGTGTCATGCCTTTGATGGTTTGAGAAGGAAACAATTTTGTCCTGAAGCCTAAGACTCTTGCGAATTCAGTCTGCCTCAATTCTATTCCCTGAAGAACACACTTAAAATAATTAGTTAAACATCATTTAATTTAACAAGATAAAGCAATTCTTGTTTATCTGGATGTTTGGAGTTCACAAATTCAAAGTTTAACGAAATCATCCAGCGTGGGGGTGTGATGTAAATTTTAAAAGGGAGTGAGGAGAAATGTGCTATGATTCTGCCACCTCTGCCTATGATATTACACACACACGTACAAAATGAGTGTTTTAATTCCAATGAGGCTAAAATACACTCGCTAATGTGCTCAAATCATGCTTGGGTTGCAGGTTGGAGGCTGGATCTTGCATGCCTAAAGTTAGCATTCTAAAGCTTCTGAGAAAGCAGAATGGGTTTTAGTGTAGCAGTGTGAACGTGAATACCGCATCATGCCAAAGAAAATGTTTTCAGTAACACATTTGAAGTCAGTCATAAATAATTTCATTTATAAATTTAACATAATCTACTGATTCGTGTAGATTTCCCTTTTTTGTGTCACTTAGCACAATTTAGCACATCTATTGCTCTTTGTGAAACCTCGTTACTCCACATTTTGTCACCTTTTATGCTGGGTTTTCCAAATATTGAACCAGGACTGGTCTGGGACTAATAAACTGGCATTGCATTCCGTTGTGCGGCAGCCCTCCGAGGCTCCGCCCATGTTTTGATGTGGCCCACCGGGAAAAGTCCTGGTATGCCAGATGGCCAATACACCCCTGTATTGAACCAATAAATATATATTTGACAAGTAAAAATGATATTACAGATATCAGGAATTAATATCAAGAATCCACATTTCTGCGAGTGATGACGTGATTGTTTGAAATTAAGAATCCACATTTTTACTAGTGAAAATGTAATTAATCATATCTAAAATACTATTTGTTTTGTTGTCAGGCTGTATTTTCTTTGTGTTGGTCTGTTGACGTTATTTGAGATTAATTTGGGCAGGGTGAGCTTTCAAAAACGTTTGTATCATGCGTACGATGATACAAACTCTCTGCTTTAATCTCAATACATCTGTGTTCATTTGACACAGATATAATGATTGTGTCTGGCTGAAAAGACTGTTTGTGACGCCGTTTCATACCTGATGATAATGCTTTCTCAGCTTCTGCGGCAGCACCAGGGGCCAGTAGCATAAACTTATCTGTTAAGTTAAGACTGGGTCCTAACCACTAGTCTCACTGACTAGCAATTAGTTAGGACTAATCAGTCTTCCTTTTCACATTTCAGTTAGACCAATCTACATTTTTATGTAATTGACTTGAAGAAGTTATGACCAGTCTTGAAGAAAATAATTAAATGACAGACTTCTTAAGGCCATTGCACATTGAGTCCGAAATTTGCTTCCGAAATTTCTGCACGTTAAAAATAAATACTACCTCATGTTGTGTCAATCACATTTACACACTGCCTCCGATATTTTTCATCAGTCATATAAAAAATTTGGTTGGGTTTGCTATTCTGCGTTTTTCGCATCCGTAGCAACCATTTTGAGAGGCGTTATGACAATTCAGAGACATCAAACGAGCGCCAAATAAGAATAAACACATACGAAAATATCGGACTGTATATTTATGCAACCAGACCCAGCACTTGAAGTGTTATGATCGTGTGGGTGTTTCAATCGAGATCGCAATCTTTTAACAATTAACGGTGCAGCTCTAATTTAATCATTTGAAAAGTACAATGTTTTTTCCATTCGCTGTTATACAGCAAATCTGGACATCTAAATTCTGGAAGGACAGAGACGACATCAACACAATCTCATGGGAAATTCATACATTTATTACGAGTTATCTTATTTGTATGAATATGTACGCTCTCATATGTACACTTTAGTACATTTTGCCTTTGCCAATGTGACTTTAGGGTTAGAGGTGGGGTCATGCTGAGGGATAAGAAAAAAGGGGAATTTAAAGTCCATCAAGAGAAATCTAAATTATATAATTTGATTAAATTATATAATTTGATTTGTGATTGTCACAAACTGACATGTGCCTACGTTAGAAAATGCTCAATAAGGTGGAGGTCGTCTAGATAAAGTGAGTAGTATTTTAGTCGTGTCATGTGATCTCAACTGTTTCCATGACGCAGCTCAATGCCAAAACACCTTATTGGACTACTCATGTAAGTGTTTACAAACCTAAACATTGTTTTCAGGAGCCCCATTTGCTTTAATTAGAAAGTATTTACTGAGTGCACCTTTAAAGAGAATTTGTTGACTGGTATTAAGGAGCCAATGAGCTTGTGCACTTTTCACAGGAGATTTGTCATGTATACAACTTAAGCCACAGAGACAGCCATTATAGCCCACCCTTTCCAGTATTGATCTTCTTAGCTGATTCATTGATTCGCTCTTCCTATACCAAGAGAGAAAGTTACAAGGAAGGAGGGATGGAAGGATTAAGGAAAAAGGACATAAAGAAAGAGTGCACAAATCAATACCTGTAGTTAAAATCTGATCACTCAAACGGTTGACTTTGATAAACCCAGACAAAAATACAAGCACTTGGATGAAGAACGTATGCCTCCACTCCACAAAACAATTTCAAGGAGGCGTCCGTTTAACCAATCGACAGCCTCATCTGAGGACAAACCAGGGATAAGAGGCCCATCTGCCAGAACGCAACAATGAGAAACTCAAGAAATTCTGGCTAGAAAAAAGCCATCCAGTGTAAACAAGACATCCTCGCATATTTCTGGCAATGCCGCTTAGAAGCTAATCTCTATTGAGACGCGTTGTCACACTGACAGGGAGAAAAGCAGAGGCGATTGATCTGATCTGCTCTCATTAAAAGCGGGGCTGTAGATTTCCTCTGAGCTTTGGTCCCTTCAGTGCAGCATGGGTCAGCCATTAAAGCCAGCGCTGCAAACAGAAGACTATATATTAAAAGCTTAGAGGCAGCTTTAACACAGTGGGAACTGGTTGTGCCGAGGTACTAAGGGGGTTGACGGAAAAAGAAAGGCGCATTAAGCCCCATTTTGGTGTTCATATTCGCAAAGGCACGTCAACATGAAATGGTGTGAGAAATGCAAAGTGGCACAAGCTGCACAATCCACTCATCATGACATGAATAAATAAAACGGTGATGTCACAGCGAAGGCATTGTGAAGTACGCTCGTACAGACAAGAACAATTCCCAACCATTCATTTGAAGGGAGCTTTCTCTCGCTCTAATTTTCGGAGGAAAATGTCAAAATATATTGCCTCAGGGATTTTGCCAAAGCCCATAAACAAACTTCCTGTAAACAATGCACTGCTGTTGACTTCAAAGTACACATGCATTGGGTGGATGATCTGGTATGAACCTTAGAGATAATTGTCTTCATCACAAGGTGTTTTGATATTAAAGCCCTTGTTGGCATCAAGCATTAATAAAATCCAGAATGCATACACCATACACTCACCTAAAAGATTATTAGAAACACCTGTTCAATTTCTCATTATTGCAATTATCTAATCAACCAATCACATGGCAGTTGCTTCAATGCATTCAGGGGTGTGGCCCTGGTCAAGACAATCTCCTGAACTCCAAACTGAATGTCAGAATGGGAAAGAAAGGTGATCTAAGCTATTTTGAGCGTGGCATGGTTGTTGGTGCCAGACTGGCTGGTCTGAGTATTTCATCTGCTCAGTAACTGGGATTTTCACGCACAACCATTTCTAAGGTTTACAAAGAATGGTGTGAAAAGGGAAAGACATCCAGTATATGGGCGAAAATGCCTTGTTGATGATAGAGGTCAGAGGAGAATGGGCCGACTGATTCAAGCTGATAGAAGAGCAACTTTGACTGAAATATCCACTCGTTACAACTGAGGTATGCAGCAAAGCCTTTGTGAAGCCACAACACGCACAACCTTGAGGCGGATGGGCTACAACAGCAGAAGACCCTACCGGGTACCACTCATCTCCACTACAAAAAGGAAAAAGAGGCTACAATTTGCACGAGCTCACCAAAATTGGACAGTTGAAGACTGGAAAAATGTTGCCTGGTCTGATGAGTGTCGATTTCTGTTGAGACATTCAGATGGTAGAGTCAGAATTTGGCGTAAACAGAATGAGAACATGGATCCATCATGCCTTTTTACCACTGTGCAGGCTGGTGGTGTTATGTTATGGGGGATGTTTTCTTGGCACACTTTAGGCCCCTTAGTGCCAATTGGGCATCGTTTAAATGCCACGGCCTACCTGAGCATTGTTTCTGACTATGTCCATCCCTTTATGACCACCATGTACCCATCCTCTGATGGCTACTGATGGTCAAACACAGTATTAGTATGGTGTTCCTAATAATCCTTTAGGTGAGTGTATATCGTCTCGGTTACGTCTGTAACCTCTGTTCCCTGATGGAGAAAACATGACATGTCGAGACAAAATGGGATTTGAACTTGAGAACCTATCATCTCTGATTGTACTTTAAAAGGCATGCCAGTCTCCACCCTGTGCATACAGCTATTAAAGGAAGATGGTGTGCCCATTCATTCACCTTTTGTGCTGAGGAACCTAAAAGGCATCTCCCGGTCGCTGCAGCGGATGGCAAAGAGTTGTGGCTAGAAGTACACTTCGTCTTGTTCCCTCCATCAGGGAACAGAGGTAAAAGATGTAACAGAGACGTTCCCTTTCTGTAGGTTTCTCGACGTTGTGTCGAGACAAAATCGGGTCCCTATTCTCGGAATCTCAGAATCAGGTCTATTCTGCTGTATGGGGGGTAACACATGGAATACCTTCACAGTCTCACCAGTGGGCAAATCTCATGGGAAAGTAGTGCAGGGCCCAACGCCGCCACGTTTCTCATATGCGTAAGGTTAAGCCAGAAGTATCTCTCTTGGACCACCAGAGTAGACATCGTACGACCCAGCGTACCTAAGTTGCCCGGAGAGCGAAGTTGGTGGCGGTGCAAAGTTCTTGCATGATGGCTGCGTCGTGTATACCCTCGTCCAGTTGTTTCAACACCATGGTGTGGAGTGCGGATTGTTGAAGAGAACTTACATGGATTGGAAAGGAGCCTTGGTCGGCCCCTCAAAAGTGGTGGCTATCTGGCAGCACAGATATCCCTTAGCTGCTCCCATATCGAGGGAAGTCAGGGCGACATTGCTTGTTTGCCTTGAACTTGTCCAGATCTTAGCAAGCTCCTCATTCACCTCCGGAAAGAAAGGTACCTGGGCGGAACGTGGTTTGGCCACGCACTTTGTATGCAGGTACCAGGAGCCTGGGCAAGCATGGCTGACATCTCCGCATCAGCCTTGTCCGGAGCTCGACTTGTTGGGTGACAAGTGCACTCTGTTCGAAATTGTTCTTTTAGACACCTCGGTCTGCTGCTGAAATGCCCAGAGGAATTCACACACCAAAGAGGATGAGTCTGTTGCTCTGCGATGTAGATCCCGCAGGAGATCTTCTCAAAGATGAGTCGCTCAACATAAACAAACATACTGTATGCCTCGCTGGTTCTGAAGATAAAAAGGTGAATGAATGGGCACGCCATCTTCCTTGTATACCTGTATGTACGGGGTGGAGACTGGCATGCCATACCATTCGCAAAGTTCATTGTCCTTTTAAAAGTATAATCAGAGATGTTGTGTTATCAAGTTCAAACCCCATTCTTTCTTGACACAACGTCGAGAGACCAACAGAAAGGGAATCTAATATTTGAGGGGGAGAAGCAGAATTTCAATAATGATGTAACCACAATGGAAGCAGAAGAAACCGAGAGATACAACATCTCTCACCTGCTTCCCTGACAGCTGTAAGCCAGCTCTTTAATTTAGCTGACATTAATGTCAAAGCCCTTCGATATCCAATCACTTGTCCTGAATCAGTGGAGGTTAACAAATCCAACAGCTAAGGATGGACAGTGTGTGTGTGTGTGTGTGTGTGTGTGTGTGTGTGTGTGTGCGTGTGTGTGTGTGTGTGTGCCTGCGTGCGTGCGTGTATGTGTTTGTGTTTGTGTGTACATGTGTGTGGGTTGTTGTTGCAATATATAACTAATTTAATTTGAGCTCCATCTCGGCTCATAAAGAACCGTATGCATCATACCACGCGAATGTCATCTTTTTAGTTCATTTATACTTTTTCTTACCCTTTACCTTTGTTCAGTTGTTTTGTGGATCCTTATTGCAATCTAAAAACTTGTTCTGTAGAAATGTTTAATATCCTCAATAACCGGCCTTTTATATCCATATTTCCACAAAATTTTATTCTTGCCCATGGATGTAATTACACTGACAATTAGCCACAGTGCAATGAACTATGGGATTTATGGCGGTCTCTCTCACCTATTAGATCTGTGACCACTCAGATTTATCCGTCAGTCACCTTGAGCGTGCTAAATCACATGGGCACCAAACAACACATTAAAACATCCCTGCTGTGTCTCAACCAGGGTTGGGTGTAGCTAGTAAGGGATTACTCTTATTATTCTGTAATTTAATTACTTCTGATGTAATTGAACTAAATACTGTGTAATATATTCAATAGTGGAAACAACATTAAAATTATAAGTCTAACTTAAAAATGTATGCATTAAAATTTCCACCTTACATTTGTATACTTTGGTTGGTTAATAAGAAATAATTTATGTAGTTATTTATTTGATTGAATGAAATAAGCTGTTTCATGTCTATCCTTGAATCAATTCTAATAAAGGTTGATGTAGGATATATAAAGTAATTAGTAATATGTAATAAATATTTTTTGGAGAGATTAATTTGTACAGTAATCTAATTACACTATTGAATAAATCAATGGTCTCAACTTTAAATGCAGTTGCCACACAATACCGAAGAAATGCTGTATTTTTTTTGGCTTGGTTTATTATTATACTGTATAATATATTATATAATCATTTCCTCACGTGAACATTCACATCATACCAAACGTATGGATGGGCGTCGGGGCAGTTTGACACAGCCAATCTGGATCGCAGACAGGAAAGGTGATTGAAATTCATTGCTTTTGTATGAGTGTAATTTGTCACCAGATCAGATCTCGCATGCCAAGAGCTGAGTTTTCCAAGCCCCCAATTAAACAAAAGCACAGTAAGAAGCTACTGCTGTATGGTGGGCTGAAAGAGAGGTGGGTGTGAAGTATTGCTTTTTTATACATTTAACCTGTCATCATCTATCAGACGAAGAAAGAGAAATAAGTTGTTATTCCACCCATGTGCTGAGAAACTTTTAAAGGCTCTCTAGCATATACTTCAAAATTAAATATGTTTTAACAGCCTCCGAGTGGCCATTTGTAGCTCGCACATTTGGTGCGCTTTAAGCCCATGACCAGCTGTAATACATAATGTCTGTGCCCAGAATGGGAAAATATACATTTTGGATATATGCTGTAATTATGGCACTCAAAGGACATGTACACAACTACAAACACACTCAGAACACAAAGGCACTTTTAGACTGTATAATATTCCCAAGACCAACAGCATCATTACATCCCCTCATTACACCTCACATATGTTTAAAACGGGTAAACTACAGTACATGACAGTTTCTCAAAGTCAGGAGGCACGGTCTAAACCCCACTGGATCTCTTTATGATTACAGCAGTAATTGTAGACGTCCGACAGCAACCTGGTAATTAAATCGGATGAGGAGATTTTCACATTAAGGCAATCTGAAATTGCTGATGGGTCACTGGTCCCCCTCAACATGAGGGGCAATCCTTTATCCTTTATCTCAGAGCTGCACACTGAGAAGATGCAAGGCCGGGTTGAGTTAAAATAAACCAGCCTGTAATTATGTCCATCTGGGTAGTGTGTGATTGGGATATTAAAAGTAACTGAAGTGTGATTCGGGGTATATCAAAGAGTGAGTCCCCCTTGGCTATGGACCCCCAGGGCCCTGGTTATGAACACCTGAATAGCTCTCGATTTCGTTAAAGGAATTGGATGAAGTGCTGCACCTGCTCTGCAAAAGCCCAGAGAGACACGCATTATGTTTTTTACTTCTTTGAGAGATGTTAATAAGACAAAAATAAAATATTTTTTATAAAATGATGTGACTGTCAGGGTTAGAAAATAACAAATATTTTGGGTACAAAAAATCTTGAATAGGTGCAGTTTTAGATTCAGCAGTGCTGACAACATAATTTCCACCGTAACGAAAAGAGTTTGCTCAACAATTTGTTGGTAAAATCCCAAAACACAGTAAATGGCTAACTGTCTTATGCATGTCACGCCTGAGGCCAAAGACAAATATATTGTCACCGATCCCAGAGCAAAACTGAATGTTGCAATCAATCAAACAGCAGTTAATGTCCTTCACAACACAAACTGAATGTTGTTTCAGCCTGAAAAATCACCATTGAATGCACTACATGCTGCTTAATTAAGTAACAGACAATGAGGTCTATGCCTAGAAGCGCTTAATACAGTCATCTCACATAAGCAATCCCTGCTGAAAAACCAAAATTGATTCTAATAGTTTTCATTCCAAATACTAGTAAAACAATTTTAAAATTCCTTTATGTAGCATGTTTTAGCCCTTTTACAAGACAACATCCCAAACAAGTTCCAACATATTATCTAGATCGACATTATACTTTCCACTGAAAATGGTACAATTGCCATTAAATTCATTATAATTTCATTTCAGATTGGTATGCCTTTTTCAAACTCTGAAGCATCTGCTATCTAAAGTGAATAAATTAAGCATTTAAAAAGTGTAACTTTCCTTAAACCAGCACTCCTGTTTACAATTATTTGGATAAACTGTATATTATATAATTAAGTTACTAATCACGGCAATCTATAAAATCATTATAAAGGTCTACCGTTTGTGCTTGCTTTTGAATGCCTTTTTTACAAAATAAAAGTTCCAGTATTATTTATTTAGGTAATACAAAAAAACAACCTACCTGTATTTTGTCCATGAACTCCAAAGCACTTCTCTTCAGATGATCACAATAAACCAACAATGCCCTTTAGAGATTTTGGTCCAAATATTCCAAAATATTTTTGAAAATATCTTGGATGAGTAACGTTGAGAAATGTTTATTTGCCATTTTCACGCAAAGCTGAGGAACTACCTAGTGCTTAAAGTACGGTATATGCCATTTAAAAACGGTAAATGAAATATAGCCGTATAATTAAAAAAATGTTTTGACAAATTAAACATTAAGCAAATATATATCACATCAAGCAATATATGCATTTTAAAGATCAGGTATCATGTTATGTCATGCATTCTGACTTCTTTACACTGTTAAAGCCACAATATGTAAATTTGGACACAGTTGGCACACTTTCAAAACAACAACAAAAGGCGAAGCTAAATGACGTTATGTAGGAAAGTGGAATTATGGGAAATGTCGTTTTCACCATCCAGATGCATACGGAGGTCGCTCATCATGTTCCGGGACGAGGTAATTAATTAATTTAATTTTATGTCATCGTTATGAATTAGCTTGCAAGAAATGTGAAATGTAATATAACGTTACCCCGCGAATGATATCAGACTTTGTCAATTGATTTGGTAGCGTAATGCTATACAGTTTTACGTGTTTAAAACAGACAAACAGTTGTCGTTTTATGCTTTTTGGCCCACCCATGAGCCAACGAGCGAGACCCTGTCAAGGTTCAGCGCTGCAGCTCTTTACTCTTGCGATAGTGAAGTTCAGGTGTGTCTGTTTGTTTTCAGCATTTCAGTGATGGATGTTATATAAACGGTGGATATAACGCTGGATTTGGAGATTGTAACTGACAGATGGTGCGGTCCCAGTGCCAATCGGCGTGTATGTGCATAATGTACAAAACACGAAGGGATTAATGTGATGATGTGTTGCTGTAGTTCCATCCCACTCTCCCCACTAGTCTCACCTTGCAGCTCATGTTTTTTCAGAAAATAATCGTACAGGTGTTTCTCTCTTTTATAAATTTGATCTAACTAAATACTCTTTGAAGATGAGACATGCAATACTACTGTATAGGCACTCAAGATTAATATGAGATTGGCAGAAACTGCCTGTGATACACGATATTTAAGCGTTTTGAGTAAAAAGCTGTTTAAAACTTTTTAAGGCTAAATAGCATTAATTAAAAATAAAAAAAAGCTTAAAAGTTAAAAGTGCATAAAGAGCAAAGAATTATGGCAGCAGCACTAGGATTTATATACTGCCAATCTATTAGCAGGTCATTTTCAGGTCTGTGCTTAAAAATACTGTAAGATAAACAGGTTGATTTAAACATATAGTTAACACTTAAAGGTGTTTCATGAAATCATAATTAGAACATCTTAACAGATGCTGAATTAATAGAGTATTAATTTAACACAGTGCACGATTCTCAAAACAACCTTTTAAAACAGTTTTGCACCATATTACAGTAATGCTGCAACAAGTCTGCCCTGTGACTACTATACCCTAAACAGAGTATGTTGGGTATTAAGGGATAATAATCACATCACAGCAAGTTAAGTGCCTTTTAGTTAATTACATAAGGCTCTGGTGACAAAATGTTTTATTAATTCTAATAAAACTAAAACCAGTGTTATTAAATATCCAGCAATTATCTATTTAACAGTTCAGAAATCTGTGACAGGACTTAAATTCTCTCTGAATCAATATTACTATACAGTCACAATAATTTCAAAACTTGGTTCAAACACTATTTTTAGGCTATTTTTAATTATTTTAAGATATTTGCCATTTTGAATTAATTCATTCATTTTCTACCACTTATCCGGGGCCGGGTCGCGGGGAGAGCAGTCTAAGCAGAGATGCCCAGACATCCCTCACCCTAGACACTTCCTCCAGCTCTTCCGGGGGGACACCGAGGCGTTCCCAGGCCAGCCGGGAGACATAGTCCCACCAGCGTGTCCTAGGTCTTCCCCGGGGTCTCCTCCAGGTCTCCTACGAGGGACACAGTCGAATGCCTTCTCCAAATCCACAAAACACATGTGGATTGGTTGAGCAAACTCCCATGAACCCTCCAGCACCCTGTAGAGGGTGTAGAGCTGGTCCAGTGTTCCACGGCCTGGACGAAAACCACACTGTTCCTCCTGAATCCGAGGTTCTACTATCGGCCGTATTCTCCTCTCCAGTACCCTGGCATAGACTTTCCCGGGAAGGCTGAGAAGTGTGATCCCCCTGTAGTTGGAACACACCCTCCGGTCCCCCTTCTTAAAAAGAGGGACTACCACCCCGGTCTGCCATACCAGAGGCACTGTCCCCGACCGCCATGTGATGCTGGAGAGGCGTGTCAGCCAAGACAGCCCCACAACATCCAGAGACTTGAGGTACTCAGGGCGAATCTCATCCACCCCCGGTGCCTTGCCACTGAGGAGTTTCTTGACTACCTCAGTGACTTCGGCTTGGGTGATGGACGAGTCCACCTCTGAGCCCTCAACCTCTGCTTCCTCAATGGAGGACGTGACGGTGGGATTGAGGAGAACCTCGAAAGTACTGTTTCCACCATCCGACGACATCCCCAGTTGAGGTCAACAGCCTCCCACCTCCACTGTAAACAGCATTGGTAGGGCACTGTTTCCCTCTCCTGAGGCGCCGGACGGTTTGCCAATCTCTTCGAGGCCAGTCGATAGTCCTTCTCCATGGCCTCACCAAACTCCTCCCAGGCCCGAGTTTTTGCCTCCACAACCACCCGGGCAGCAGTCCGCTTGGCCTGCCGTTACCTGTCAGCTGCCTCAGGAGTCCCACAAGCCAACCAGGCCCGATAAGACTCCTTCTTCAGCTTGACGGTTTCCCTTACTTCCGGTGTCCACCACCGGGTTCAGGGATTCCCGCCTCGACAGGCACCGGAGACCTTACGGCCACAGCTCCGAGTGGCCGCTTCGACAATGGAGGCGGAGAACATGGTCCACTCTGACTCAATGTCTCCAGCATCCCTCAGGATCTGGTTGAAGCTCTGTCGGAGGTCGGAGTTAAATATCTCTCTGACAGGAGACTCGGCCAGGCGTTCCCAGCAGACCCTTACAGTACGTTTGGGTCTGCCGAGTCTGTCCAGCTTCCTCTCCTGCCATCGGATCAAACTCACCACCAGGTGGTGATCAGTTGACAGCTCCGCCCCTCTCTTAACCCGAGTGTCCAAAACATATGGTCGCAGGTTAGATGAAACGACCACAAAGTCGATCATCGACCTGCGGCCTAGGGTGTCCTGGTGCCACGTGCACTGATGGACACCCCTTATGCTTGAACATGGTGTTCGTTATAGACAAACTGTGGCTAGCACAGAAGTCCAATAACTGAACACCGCTCGGGTTCAGATCAGGGGGGCCGTTCCTCCCAATCACGCCCCTCCAGGTGTCACTGTCGTTGCCGACATGGGCGTTGAAGTCCCCCGTAGGACGACAGAGTCCCCAGTCGGAGTACTTTCCAGCACCCCTCCCAGAGACTCCAAGAAGGTCGGGTACTCTGCACTGCCGTGCGGCCCGTAGGCACAAACAACAGTGAGAGACCTAACCCCGACCCGTAGGTGCAGGGAAACGACCCTCTCGTTCACCGGGGTAAACTCCAACACATGGCGGGAGAGCTGGGGGGCTATAAGAAGACCCACACCAGCCCGCCGCCTCTCCCCATGGGCAACTCCAGAGTGATGAAGTGTCCATCCTGTCTTTCGAGTGTGGTTCCAGAGCCCAAGCCATGCGTAGAGGTGATCCCGACTATCTCTAGTCGGAACCTATCAACCTCACGCACCATCTCAGGCTCCTTCCCCGCCAGCAAGGTGACGTTCCACGTCCCTAGAGCTAGCTTCCGTGTCCAGGGATCGGGCTGTCGAGGCACTCTCCTCCGACTGCCGCCCGATCCACTACGCACCGACCCCCTATGGTCCCTCCCGCACGTGGTGAGCCCACGGGAAGGCGGCCCCACGTCGCTCCTTCGGGCTGAGCCCGGCCGGACCCCGATTTTAAATTCAGTTTATTTTAAATGGCCCTTTTTTAAATAAAAATATTACATGCATTAAAACAATGCAAATAATGATGTTTAAAATATATATATATTGACTATATGATATCCCCATATATTTAAAATAGCAATTTTTTATATATTAAAAATATGTTTTTAAATACTAGTTTTTAGTATAACAAGGCATGCATTGTGAAGATACACTGTTCCCCTTTAGTCAGTCTCTCAACGTTGTGTTGAGAGACAGACTGGGGTTTTCTCTTGGGAACTTATCATCTCCGAGGGGAATTTTAAAAAGCCAATGGGCTTGGCAAATGGCCCATGCACGCCAGTTTCCACCCCGTACATACGGGTATAAAAGGAAGATGGCAGCGGTAATTCATTCATCCTTTGTTATTCAGAACCTGCGTGGCACATGGTGTCATACGAAATTGTCTCTGAGACTTCAATCTTCTGGATTTACTTCTTGCTTCTGAGTGTTTCGGCAGCGAGCTGCAGACCTAAAAGAGCAAATTTCTCACGGCTGCGAGCATGTCTTCAGGTTCATCCCTGAGTCAGACAGTCATGATACCTGCATCACATGCTTGGCAAGCATGCTGAGGCGGGTTTCGTTGATCTGGCATGTTCTGAGAACATGACGATCTAGGTGTTGCCGTCACGGCTGGCGACATTCTGGTGAATGTTGCCACTACCCCGTCTGCTTCCCAGGCGAGTTCGACTGCCGCTTCGGCAAGGTCGACCGCTTCGGGGAGGTCAACCGCTTCGGCGAGCAGTCGTACAGGTACCTATGGATGCTGCTCCCTCAGCTTCGTGGACCACCTATACCCCAGCACGCTCACCTGACTCGTCCCTGATGGGCGGCGGTAGATGTCCTATAGCGGGCAAACCTCACAGAGGGATGAGGACGAACTTTAAATCATTGCATCGGACAACTACCTTCTGGCATCAGATGCGGAAGATCTCTCTGAGCTCCTGCCTCCAGGCGGTCGAGCTCAAGATGAGACTGACATTGACATGTCACCCATGCTTGCCCGTGAGAGGGAAAAATGGCACTGGGGCAGTGCGTGGCTTTTGACCACGCTCTGACGCCAGAAACCACAAGTCCAGCCGCAAGCATTTCGGGGAGGGGCTGTGTAACGCCCTGCAACCCGAGGCTCGCGGCTGGACTTGTGGTTTCTGGCGTCAGAGCGTGGTCAAAAGCCACGCACTGCCCCGGTGTCATTTTTCCCTCTCACGTTATCTTGAGTTGCCTGATTACGTCCCTTCCGGGACCAGGTGGTGAACCTGCAGCAGTCCCCTCTGGGGAGGAAGAGCCAACCTTCAACGTGTTGTGTCCAGTATGCGCACTGTGCCTCTATTTGACCGCATGCAGAGCCTTAGAAGCTCTGAGCATCTTTTTCAGGGGAGGGGGAGGGCTGTCTCCAAACAGAGATTGGCGCGCTGGATTGTGCCTCCTCGTGGGCTCAGAGCGCCTCTCTGGCAAACAGTGCAGCGCTTGTTACAACCTCCGAGTGGAACCAGTGTCAGCCCATGTCTTAAACGCTACTGTCGTACACCTGCGAAAGTGCCTTGTCCCCTCCCCTTTATAGCCCCCCCTTAGGGCAAAGTGCAGTCACTACATCCATCACTAAGCATTGGCATTTTTGGTAAACAGCTCCGGGCGGAGCAGTCTGTTGAAACCGAGTCTGGTATTGGTAGAGTCACCCCTGCTCCGGTGGACCCTGATACCAAGGCTATTGCCCCATACGTAGTGACGCCCCTGCTGGGTCCTCCCTGCTGATTCCCCTGTTGGTGAATCTGTGACCTCCCCTCCTGTCGTTGTCCCACTTGGATTCTGTCCAATTGACATTCGTCAAGCCCATTGGCGGTTTAAAATTCCTCTCTGAGATGATAGGTTCTCAAGATCAAACCCCAGTCTGTCCCTTCCACACAACGTTTTCCTGCCATGTTCTGCATGAGCTTACACTCATGATCACACCTAGTTTGGTCCCTCACAATCAAATATTCCTTCTACCACAGTTTCCATTGACTCTCTCCAATGATTCCCTATGGTATTCCTTCTCTCTCTCTTCACATCACCTTGTTCCCCATTGTATTTCCAGGATGACGAGAGTGCACACACCCCACACCTACTTTCTCCTTTAATAAGAACTACAATTTCATTGATGTGCATGCTTAACTTTTGTGTCCTCATGTCTCATTTGGTGGCTCTGTTATTTAGACAGCAGGTCCCTTAAGGTCAGATTCATTTCTATGGCTTTCATTTGTGAAATGCTTTTGTTTTATAGAATCTGTCTGCAATAGATAAGAAAAGGTCACCATCTGTGTACAAAAAAGAAAATTAGCTTAGATCAAATTTGAAATAAGGAAGATAATACATACAGATTGTGTGTGGCATTCAAGATATCAAACTATTGTTTTTAGTTTAAGTTATATATGCATGAGAAATTGCATAATTGAGCCTCTGATTGAATACGTGTTGTTAGCCTAAAGATTTTTTCATTTAATTAAAACATTGCAGACAGAAATCCAATTTATTATAGGTCACACAAATTAATATTCCATCAAAACCCTACATAATAATTATTTAAGCCAATTTAATGGGTTTAGAGAAGTAAAGTATATAGTGTACCATTTCATCATCATATGAAAAATAACAGCCAATTATGATTCAAAGACTATTTATTAGTTGCAGCTTAAAGTGTTGGAAAGTGTTAATGGAGCTGTCAAAACATATTTTCTTTATTTGAGCGTCCCTTCATAGCACCACCGGATCAACCAATGGCACAACTTTTGGGTTTCTTACCAGATGAGGGGACTGTAAGCAAAAATGTTTTAAACATTTTTTTAAACTACATTAAACTGGCATATAAACTGACTACATTGTGAATGGTGTCGAAACAGTTTTTCCCAACGATTGCCTTTGATATAATTTTTGCAAAAGTCTCATGTTATTCTAAATGTATGATCTATAAAAAAGTGAGCATCAATTTACAGAAAGATTTTTACTTTTCACGCTTTTGCACATTCATACCTGGTGTGTTTACAACACATACCAAGGAAGTTATGTGCTATTTCATCTACCTCTTTTTCTATGGCGTCAAAAGCATGCTGCCTCCAGCTGTGTGCAAACAAGTGTTCTCATGGGTATCATTATTTGAAAAGAAACAATTCACACAAATTTATCATGAGGCTAAAAATAGTTGTGATTCTGTTTTTGATATATATTTAAGTCATTTTAGGACTTGGGCTTTGTATAGGCCAGTCAAGTCTACAGAAGGTTCAGTAAACTATTTATTTATTTTGTTCATTTTGCATAGTGACTTTAACAAGCAAAAACAGAATGTTAAACAAAATGTAATTCTCTAGATATTTTGTAGATATATTCCTTAGAAATTTGGGGAATAGCCAAACCTAGGGTTGAGCTCACCACTGTATAGTTATTGTGTATTTTCCTAAATGTCTATTTTAAAGCGTTTCAACCAAGGCGGGAGAAGGAAATAATCGTACAGCTGTATCTGTCTTTTAGAAATGTGATCAAACTAAGGACTTTACGGATATTTGAAGTGTGCGATACTATTCTGTAAGTGCTCAAGATTAACATGAGATATGCAGAAACTATCTGAGTTAGGTTAAAATGACATAACAATATATAGAATTCCAGCAGCTATTAGTAGTTTTCATGATCACAAGATCAGAACTAAGCTGTTGTATGTAGGCAAGCAACATTTGTTTGTGTCTTAAGTTTCCAAAAGTGACTATTGGAACAAAGCAATTAAATCGCAGGCTTTCTCAATATAGAACTCGGCAGTCAGTTTTTGCCTAATGGCATATTCATTTACACCTGGTTGAGGTGTGCAAGAGATTTTGGAACAGAACTTCTGATCACAAGATCATTGTTTGACATGCAGCCATTTAAACAAACTGTAATAACTGCAGCCAGGTGTGGGCGGAAATTATATTTTCCTAAAGTGTTGTTAATTAGCAGCACTACAGTAGCACAGAATCGAAGGCTTTCTGTTTGATTAGCACTTTAATTGCTCAGGTTTCAAACAAATCCCTTCCACAGCCACAATACTTTTGTGTGGATTAGGTATAAGAAATCATAATTATTGAGAAAGAAAATCATAATTGGATTGTGTTTTATTTAGTATTGTGTGTATGTAATTGTAAGTGTTTATGTAAATTATAATTATGGTTTTCAGCGTAGTGGTTGGCTCAGCTACATTGCTAATTAAGTCGTACCAAGTGTTATTCATATTGTGAATATTTTACAGCATGTTTCAGTTTTCGATGCTCTTAGCTCTTGGATACCAATGGCTCCATTGAGACAAGGGACAAAGACAAAGAACAAAGAGCTTTCCTGTGAACAATTTCTAATGGTAATCTTTAAGGTCTAACTCCACAATGTTCAAATTCCTATCAAAGCAACGTGAAATGTCAATAAATAGCAATGCAAACTGCTGATTAAAATAGTCAGACAGACTTTCCAATGTGAATAATTTTTTTAATCATTTGTGATCACTCATGCAGTCTAAAAGCACTGATGAATTCCTTCTCAGTGGTCTCTTGAAGATGGCCTTAAAGATTTATTAAAACACGCTATAAAAAGAAGGAGAGTAAAAATAACTGACACTGATATCAGTATTTCTCACCCGGCTGTGCTGCAGACCACCTTAGGGATAAACGAGTGTTGTGTGAGAGAGCAAGGGAGATATGGTATGGGTGGTCTTTGCTGTATGTGCAAAAGAAGGGTTCACTTATAGAAATGCAGTAGTTACCCATTTCTTCAAAATAATCAAATAAATCCACATCTGTCATACTAAACAGCCTTAAAGACATTAAGATGAGTATATTACCTGATTTTGCTCATTAAAGGTTGACATTTAGAATTGTTTTCCAAAAATGCCAAACACAAACTAATAACTCCATTTAATTCTGAAAAATAAAGAAGGGTTAATAATTTACGATGGCAGGAGAGGGACCAGATTGTTGCGGATTAGGGAACTAAATGAAGTGGTATTATGGGAAATATTAAAATCAACATAAAGGGGCCAATATAGCAGAATTCCCTTATGCTTAGATAATATATTACTTTAGTAATACAGAGAGTCTAAGCATACTGCAGTTATTTGTTCTTTTTGTTTTTCCATTTTATATTTTCATTTAAAGATGTTGCTGACCCTGACTCTCACACAGCTCAAACAAATCCTAAAAACAATAATCCTGTCAGTCACAATGCATTTCTTAATTTAAAATGAAAAACAATGCACTATTTTCATTGTACATAAACAAAAGCAAATATTATCATGATATGTTGACTACACGATTTACTTTATATTCAAGTATATACTCACAAAAACAAATTCATGTGTAAATAAAAATCAACAGCAGAAAACACGCACATTTGCATTAGACCACATGTTTATTCCTCTCCACATCTGTTCCCTGAGCTCCTGTTATAAACTTAATTAACATATTATTGGCAATCATAGAGAATCTGAAGTGCACTTCATCTGCAGTTTGAGAACAACACTGTAGACATCTTTTTTGTGTTATTGTATACTATCAAGTCATGTGTCACATTTTAATGATTTGCAAATAAAAATTGAAAAAGGTAGATCTCCCTTAATTAATCTTCACATGACTGTTTGTTTAAAACAGTCATGTATTATAAATATAGCTTTACCATAAACAATCATATGGAGTTTCACACTTTATCATGTTATTACTATATGTTAGCCCCGATTATTTAGCTTAGTGACTTTCCTCAACATCTTTGTACACTGAATATGATCCAACATTTACTGTACATGCACTTTCATTTTCCTGGCCAAAAACATGACCTGCTCATCATCATTAAATCATTAGCAGTGATTTCTTGGCACAGGAGGGTTAGGAAATAAATTGATATAAATTGACCACATCATGTAATGACTTCAACACATCATCTGTTTAGCCAAAACCTATGCAGCCAGAGTCCAAATATTTGGCAGGTCAGACCATCAGTTTCCCCTCAAACCTCTTTTTTATTGAGCACTGCCATCAGCAACCTCTAGGGCACAAGATCCGTGTCTTAAACATGACTCATTTCCAATTGAACCACATCTCTACTTAACGGTCAGTATTGCACGAGAACACTAAATCTCTACAGCTGGTGTAGAGCACCTCACAACTTCTGCTAGAACTAGTGCCATTCTTAAGATGAATAAACAAGTCAGATAGTCGTATTTGGAAGATGTGGGCCAAGGCTGAAGGGAAACAAGTTGCAATAATCAAGATGTGAGACATCCTAACACGTAAAAAGCACAGACCTTGAAAAGTGTGGAATGCGGGTACAGATAAAATTACTAATAAGATTGTTGGGAAGTGGGCTTCTGAAGATTTTTAACTTTATAGAAGGAACATGACACAAATTATCATAGATCCTGATAATTATCATTGCCCATGCTAATAAGACTCGATTGCCCAATGGATGGTGTCGGGAGATTTGCATTATTCAGAGGCATCACACAAACCCTAAAGTCACAAACGGCTTATTTTAAGTTTCAAAGAACAAACATGGTCTCTTTGTAAAACAACATGTAAAAAAATGATTGAATGCTGAGTAAATATATTATTGTATTTATATCGAATATATAGTGGTAAATATTAATCTAAAAGCTATCTGAATCATTAAAAAACATAATTTCAAGCGTTTCATGCTGTTAGTTAAGACCATTATGACAAGAAGCCTCAACACTCAGCTGAAGGGCTTTTAAAACCTTCTTTTGAAAACTTTTAGATAGAGGATAGTCGAGATGAAACCATGTCTGAATCAACCAGACAGAAAAGCAGCTTTGCGAAATGATCAACCTGAAAGCAGAAGTATAAGCGTGAGAGCTTAGTGCTTATGTGTAAGTTGTGGCCGGAGTCTTAGGAAATGATGATGGTAAGACTTGTCATAATGGTAATAAGTATTAAAGAAGGGAGACACCTCGGCTAATTTGTTCAGAACCATGGGGATTTCAAGGCCGCTTTGCAAGCAAATGATTTTAAAAAGGCTCAATTAGCGAAACCTGACAGGCAGGGCAGGTATCATTTATCACAATGGCAAAAAGGAGACTTTTTTAGGTTAGACATTTAAAAGTTATTTTATAAATGTCACTTGCACATCTAGACAAGGGTATAATTTTATCTTCCATACAAATCAATGATTTCATTCAGATATATTTGGAACATTTGCATTTTCATAGAAATTATTTTATTGCAGATTAATTGTCACTTACAAAAAAGAACACAATTTGACTTCTTTGAATAAACATATGTGTTCTTTTAATGTAGTAAGAGAATATGCCAGACTGAGAATTAGCCAATAGACCACATGCCAACAAGCCAATGTTGTCTGTGCTAGACAATGGCACAGATTTCATTTAAACCCTAAAAGGAACACATCACCTTATCAACCACCCCTAAAACAAAATCATCCTCTTTATAACTCATAAAAACCCATTTTAAACTACAGTATTTGAGCATTGCACATAAACCGGTCATGGTGTATACAAAACTTACCAGCCATGACCAAAAACGATCATATAAACTAATCAAAAATCTTTGTGTTTCGCAGAAAAACTGCACGCAGGTTTCAAAAGATACAGATTCAATCACACGACAGAATATAATTTCACAGGTGAACTATTTCTTTAAATGCACTTTATAATCCTTAGGAATAAAGCAATCCAGCATCCAAAGTCACCTTAATGGCTATTTCTTAATAAGTAATGAGAAATGTGGTCTCTGCTGGTTCTTTTAGTTTATGGTTGAGCAGGGAAAGCACAAACAGCTGCTGCAGCCAGAGAGGTCACAGATCCCAAGGCATGAGGCTTTGTTCTGCGTGGCGGTGTTAAAAACAGCATTTGTGACAGCTCAGATTAAGTTGGAGCCAGTGACGTTCAAAGAGAGACTGATAATGAAAGTAACCTCCAGACTGCTGACTCCGTGAACCCCCCGCTGTTATACGGCCACTATCTCCACTTGCCAAGCAGGCTTACATGAGCAGCATTGCTTTAAAGGAGGCCTGCTCCACTGCAGAGAGAACCGGATAAAAGATGGAGAAAACAGGATGACTGTGTAGTGACCAAGATAAAAAGAAAATCAAAATTCAGATGAGAAATGAATGTGTGCCAGTGTAGTGAATGACAGAACATGATAGATGCAGAATTCAAACCAACAGGAATCCAGAGATCCAGAGAAACAAAGGGTTAGAGAAACATCTACTCATTTTTCAGAGGGCTCATAATGATGGCAGCCGACATTGAGGAGAGAGCAGGGTCAGAGCATTGTAGAGAGAGACTCAGACCCTTCCCAAGGTCAGTCGTGCTTAATACATCACCTCACCCTGTGGCCTCCACAAGCCGACACACCATGGCCATGTGCAGGCATCATATAAATGCTTCTCGCCAAAACAAATCACCCAGAGGGCATACCAACAAGATCATTTCTCTCAACTCTGGATCTTCATGTGATCATCTCTCAGCTATGCAAACAGCAGAGGATAGCAAACAAAGAAATGTTCTCTGACCTTAAAATATTAGCTCGATGCATGCTTAAATAGTTAATCTATTAAATGTTTCATTTTCACTTCTTTATGTCATCCCAAAACCATACTGCGTACAAGAGAAATTATTCAAGAATGTTGACGCTGGTAATTTTTCATTTCTGTGACTGGTAACAAATTTACTGTCAGTCATTAATATTCTGCATAATCTCCTGTTCTATTCAGTTACACCGATAGATCATTTACTCACTCATTGTTCCCAATCTGTATACATTTCTTTGTTCTGATGAACACAGAGAATGATATTTCGAAGAATGCTTATAACAGTTTTTGGACCCCATTGACTACCATAGTAAGAAAAATTACCTTAAAATTTATTTGTTCTGTTAAACACAAAAGAAGACATTTTGAAGAATGTGGGAAAGCAAACCGTTCTGTGGAACGTTTAACTACCATTATATTTTTTCCAGCTATGGTAGTCAATGGGGTCCAAGAACTGTTTGGTTACAAACATTCGTCCCTGTGCTCAACCAAACGAAAAAATGCATACAGGTTTGGAACAACTAGAGAGTGAGTAATTCATGACAGAACTTTCATTTTTGGGTGAACTATCACCTTAATTCTTGATCTAGAGAGAAAAGAAGATGGAGGAGCTGAAAGGACGAATATACTTCATAGATGCTAAAGGCTCTTTACCTGCATTCCTTCTCAGACCAGTCCACTGCTCTTTCTAAAGCAAACTTTTTGCATGATAAATTTAATGAATTTGCCGACCTACTTTTTAGCAGATTAGATAATAAAAGTTTCTCCTTCTATATCTAGAAAAAAAATGTAACACTTACAAATATTTGATATTTTTTCCCTCAGCCCATATGGGCATTCGTCTAATTTAGGGCGTAAGGTTGTGCTGCGATCATCTTAAATCATGATATTAATACAGCGGTCACCATAACAACGCACTCCGTGCCAAGCAGGTGTTCTGTGGATGTGATTAATGTTTGCTACGCGGCCAGAACAAAAGATAGTTTTAGTGGTAGCACCTTTTTCCAGGAAAATCTCTTGTATACGAGCAGCCCCGGCTTCCCGACATCCACCTCAGCAGTTCACAGGCGTCCACTCTTCAGATTTCCAGCTGTAACCCAACGTGGAGTCAGTTTCCTCCGAGACCTCTAACAGCTTTTTGCATTAGGACAGAGGGGTGACCACAAACGCCACAAACTGTTATTGACACCATTCTGAAATTCAGTCCCCTATACATGATGTACTACCACACACATAAAACACATTTCTGCACACACACGCTTCTACAGCATCAGACACACACCCTCCCCAAACCCAGCCCATTTATTATTAATACAAGAAATCATTAAAGAATCTTAATTGGTGATGGTGTCTCGGAGTCTCCAAGGTCTATGTGGTCCTGTCAAAGATGATCTACAGTCTTCCAGGCTTTTGATAAGACGGCAAGGTGGCATGCTTTCATGTGCCCCGCCTGTTGACTACGAAAGATGTAATTTAAACCTTCTCTTCCTACACCTCAGCGTCCCGGGCTGATTAGCGCCGTCCGCTCCCAGACTGGCAGATGCTAATTCAGGAGTCCTTGTCTGGGGAAAGCTGCCATTAGCGGCAGGTAACGCTCCAACGCGAGATCCGAAAACCTCCAGACGACTTGGCCCGGCTGTCAATCACAGAAATGAAGTCAGTAGTTCTGGATGGCTAATGATACCTCACCAAAGTGAGGAGAAAAGACGATAGGAGTCGAGGGAGAGACGGAAGAGGAAAACAGAAAAAAGAGTGTAATATCGTGATCAAACAGCACTAATAATAGGGTGAAGGAAGTACTTTGGTATGTGTTGGAATCTGTTCTGTCTTTATCTGTTACTTCATGAACTCTTAATGACAGACTTTGCCCAGAGCGAAAGACCAGGGTCCTGTAGGACAACCTCTATTGTGTCATTTCTGCCTCATTATTGTCTGAAACTCAAGACATTTCCTTCCGTTCCATGACTCAAACGCTTGAAATATACATCATATACAACGTCTTACCTCCAACCACCTGCACAATACAGACCAACAAACGTGTTTAACTGTATGAAATTACCATTGACTGCATTGTATGCCTGTCAGACAACACAGCACCCAAGATCTGAAAGAGCTTATCATTATACATTATACAAAAGCAATCATGGTGACAGCCCATAGCGCTGTCTGACAAGGCTCTCGTAAACCTTCAGTGTGACTGAACCATTGGCACTGTTCGGATTATGCAGGACTGAGAACTGCTGCCAGCACCTGTCAAACCAGCTGTCTGCTGTCCACAGGTAAATAAGAGCCTCTGGTCATTTAAACCACTATTAAGATTACATTATAGTCCAGTTCCAGCCAAAGGCATGCACCGGGGTCATCGGTACCAGTCCTGGCTCACGTAATGTACTTAATAAGATAACACAGTTGGCAAAAAATAAAATTATATACTTTGTTAACAATGTCTTTGCTAAAAAGACAAGCAAAGCTGGTCACTAGCATATAGCATGCAGTGTTTTAGTTGCTAATGCAAAGCTGAAGTACCAGCTATAGATTATGTCAAGGCTTTTTACACATTTGGTTGTCCATTTTGTCTTATATTATTGGGATAATAGGGATAAAAATAAATATTCAGTCATCATTTATTCACACTCGTTCTTGTTCAAAACTTCTGTATGACCCTTTTTTGTGGGACACAAAGGAAGATATTTTGAGAAAGAAAATCATACAGGTTTGAAATGAAAAGAGGGTGAGTAAATGATAACAGAAAAACAGAAATTACATTTTTGGGTGGACTCTTTTAAGGAATCTTGACAAAATATTACAGCAGCCATAGTTTATGTACAATAGTGATGTCTGGGGGGCATTTTTGTACAATATTTGCTTTTAATGTCCCCTCAGGTTAGATTAAACCAGCAAAACATAAGGTGTATGATACAAAATGAACCAAACACTGCAAACACACTGCAAAAAATGCATTTTCTACTTTGTTTGTCTTGTTTTGAAGTGCAAATATCTAAAAAAAATATCTGCCAGTGGATCGAGAAAAATAAACCTGAATTAACTCCTTAATAAAGAGGTAAAACTTAATTCAAGTTCATTTTCCTGACCTCACTGGCAGTCATTTTTGCTTGTTTTACCCATAAACTTACTTAATTTTGTATTTTCTTTCAGAAAACAAGGTTAAGGCAAATTTCCTTGTCAAGGAAGATATTTTGAGAAATGTTTTGTGTCCGTACAATGGAAGTCAATGGGGACCAATGTTGTTTGACTACCGACATTCTTCAAAATATCTACTTTTGTGAGAAGAAAAAGTCATAAATGTTTGGAATGACATAAGTAAACAACATTTCTCTACTGTATTCCTTTAAGTATGTTAAGATCAACATGTGCAAAATGGGTAGCAGTCACAATATATCAGTCAAAAACTCTTTATAATAACCATTAAAAACCACAATGGCAAATTGTGTTAATTCTGTGATAATAATAATGTGACAATATCAAGAATACATTTCAGCACCCATATAAAGTTTCGCTTTAAGAGCCACATAAGCTCTCTCTTGCCACCTCCCTACACATTTTTTAATGAGAAAAAAAAGGAAACAAAAACAAAATTAAATAATAATTTGACCGATATCATTATTATATCTTTTTGAAAACCAAACTGGCATCTAGATAATATCATTATCATGTTTCCCCCACCCAATAACCATGCAGTGATCATAATAATATGTGACAGCCAATTTTGTATTCAAAGATCTAGGAAAGCATGTGCTCTCCTCTCATTCAATGAGCATGTTCTGCTTGCAGTTATTCACACACCACCATTTTACTGCTGCTTGACCTGCTTGCAACTGCACTAATTTGAAGCCCGTTCATTACAACTGAGTCTCATCACTGCCATCATCTGCCGCAGCTTCTACCCCATCTCCCACTGGTGAAAGCTATTTAAATGAGTCCCACTGGTCACTTGTTAAAAATTAGATTCCAGAGGCCCAGTCGTACTTGATTGATGGCAGACAGAAACAGCGTAGTTGCTGTACCTTCTGCATTGGAGCGCTCTGTGTGTGTGCGTATCCGTGAGCACGTCTGTCACAGCACAAGGGTGCAATGAAGCCCCTCAGAGAGGTATGAACTCATACTCCCTTGAAACTTCCCAATCAAAGGCATCACAACAATAAAACACATCTCGTATGTACAGCCCCCCAGGAGGTGCCTGAAGATCTATCCTATTTGCACCCAGAGTGTCAGCATAGCACCCAGGCTGACAATTCCATTTCTTCATCTCCCTCTAGTTGGGCTCACGGTGCAGCGGGGCACAGAGGCTTCAGAGGTGAGCTGAAGCCTGCAGATTGCCTGAAGTAAGGTTTGTAATTAGCCACTTGCTCTGTGGGGCTGGTATAGTAGAGAAGTGGAGGGGGGGTTGTTGCCGGGATGAGTGTGTGAATGTGTGTTAGAGTGCGTGCTTAATGCTAGGCATGTGTGACAGGGGTGACAGTCTGGTTTTGGGAGGCGAGAGTAGAGATTGAGTGTGCCGTGATGGTGCCTGGTGAGTCACAGCTTTGTTGGTGAGAACGGCGCCCCGGGCCCTGCCGGTGATTGCTTTGATGTGAAATGATTTCAGTGTACCCGCCGGTGGAGTCCAAAGACCACGGGTGAATTTCTATGCCCTCCCTCATAGGCTTGAGAATGTTAACTCTCGTACTCTACACGCACACGCATACACCTCTATGACACAACTGAGAGCACACAGTGAGAACACAGCTGCTGGTATGATCATCAGGTAATGTCCCTTTAGAAAGGACCCGGCGCTCGGTTTGAAAGGTGCAAATGAAACAGAGGGACTAAAGGTGGAAGGCGCATATATAGGCTATTAGTTCAATCACACTCTCTTCTAAAAGATACTAAGCAACGTAACCCATTGCCCCTCTGGCACAATAACACATCACTAAAGCATACAATCTCTACTGAGGTGTGATCGGAAAAGCAAGCTTCAATTGAGATTCACATAATGCAACGGTAAATATACCCAGTAACATATCAAAGGGATCAACCATGATTAGATCATTGACAAGATTGGACAATTTACATCTTCACTGTTTATTCAAAAATGTTGTATGCATGTGCATTGGTGTGTTTGGAGTATAAACTGAAGCTCAGTTTATAGAGAACAATTTATAGTAATAGTGAAGAATGCTGTTAACTGGCCCCCATTAGAAGTGAATGGAAGCCAGTGCTGTACGGATACCAACTTTCTTGAAAATACCCTCTTTTGCGCTGTGCGGGAGAAAGAAAATCATACAGGTTTGAAATGAAAAGAGGGTGAGTAAATGATAACAGAAAAACAGAATTTACATTTTTGGGTGGACTCTTTTAAGGAGTCTTGACAAAATATTACAGCAGCCATGGTTAATGTACAACAGTGATGTCTGGGGGCATATTTGTACAATATTTGCTTTTAATGTCCCCTCAGGTTAGATAAAACCAGCAAAACATAAGGTGTATGATACAAAAGGAACCAAACACTGCAAACACACTGCAAAAAATGCATTTTCTACTTTTTCTGACTTGTTTTGAAGTGCAAATATCTAAACTAGAAAAAAATAACTGCCAGTGGATCGAGAAAAATAAACCTGAATTAAGTCCTTAATAAAGAGGTAAAACTTAATTCAAGTTTATTTTCCTGACCTCACTGGCAGTCATTTTTGCTTGTTTTACCCATAAACTTACTTAATTTTGTATTTTCTTTCAGAAAACAAGGTTAAGGCAATTTTCTTGTCAACTAGATGTACTTTGATTAAGGAAAATTTTGATATTTGTGCTGCAAAACAAGACAGATTGGTAAGTAGATTTTTCTAATTTTTTATAGAGACACCCCAGGAGAATGACAACTAAATATTACCGCAAGAATCAACAAATATTAATATAAAGGTGTAGTCAGTGTGTTGCCTTTATTTCCTGTTAGCTTTTTTAAGCATTTTTATGTGCATATTAGAGTAGAACCCATATTCACTAACATGCCGTGGTTTGCCTTCCTGACAAATAATAAAAAAGTTTTGTATTTGGTCCATTTTGTACCATTTCTATGGTTTAATCTAACCTGACAGGGCATTAAAGGAATAGTTCAGTCATTTTATTCAAGTTCTTGTCATTTCAAACCTGGTATGGCGTTCTTTCCCGTGCAGAACGCAAAAGAATTTGTGAACAGCGTCGGCATCCATTCACTTCTATTATATGGACACAAAATCAAAATGAACAAATTTCTTCAACATATCTTCTTGTGTGTTTTGCAGAAGAAATAGTCATGCAGGTTTGCAATGACAAAAGGGTGAGTAAATTATGACAGAATTTGACAGAATAGTGGTTTAGAAATATGTCCCTCAGACATTCCTATCAGCCAGTGCTCTACATAACCCGAAGATGCCGTATATGCACAAAACACCCCCACACTATTTATGTAGCGCAAATTATGAACCAATTTTATTCTTGTCAAATATGCCTAAAGCTGCATGTAAGAAGCTACATGTAAAGCTGCAAATATACTGTGTGTTTACACAGAGGCAGAGGCGGTGTAAATGTATTCATACCGATTCACAATGCTGTAATTTCAGATTGTACAGCGACGTTGATTGTTGATTCTCAGACGCAGCCGACAGAAGATAAGACGTGCTGTGATTGATTGTCATTATCAATGCTGATGAAGGCAACACCTTATTGTCTATCTAATTATGCGGTCAAATCATGCAGATGTGTGTGCGTCACGGATGTGCACTCCGGTGTGAGTGTTTGCGGATGTGCTGTGCCGGTGGAGCACCTTGACTCTAACAGACGGCCGGCATCTGCTGCAGTTCAGCCCCGCTCTTCCCAGACACTATGAGTGAAGGGGCAAGTATAGCCATCAATTAGATTTTAACAAATGACTTTCTAAGTGCATTACCTAGCAGCTGTTAAATCGGTCAACCCCTCCCCTACTCCACCTAGAAGGGGACAGCGGGAAAAGAGGGAGAAAAGAGCAGAACTTTTCTCTTATTTTCCACAGTGTTTTGTTCCATATCACGGCCAGCTGCTTGTAAAGTCAGCTATGGCCAGGGGCGCTGAATGCTGGATCGAGAGGGGGGGACCTAACTGCATCTCTGGGGGACAAAGTGGGGAGGTAGGGACACGAAGACACATACTAGAGACCATGTCCACCTCAGGCTAAGGCCGCAAAGGCCACTCGCTTTCTCTGTTCTTCATTTAAAGCGATAGTTCACCCAAAAATGTATATTATGTCATTTAGTCACCCTCTGTCATTCTACATCTGCATGAGATTCTATACACAGCACAAAACGGTGTCATTTTAAAGAATTTACTGGTCGCCCCATGTTTTGCCATTATAGTGAACGGGGACTATAATATTGAAAATTCTATATTCACACAATTTATGCTACAGTATACAAAACTGTTTATTTTAAACATTTTTGTAAACTGCTTAAAAAGGAATTCATTTTGTCTTGCTTTCTAGTGTAAATATAAGAAAATTCCTATAACAGGATACATGTATACGACAAGAAATGTGACTCAAGATATTTTGTCTTTGTAGTGAGGTAGGCTGGACGAGAGCCAGGAGTCGAGGCTGATGCGTGAGTGATAACTAGCATCAGCTATACGCGCACTCGTATCATGGAGGAGATCGGGAGCATAAGAGGACGAGCGACCGGACCGTCAGTGAGAGAGGACCACACCTGGACGTTATGTTATTTTTAATTATGTCTGAGTGGCCGGAATTCGACCGTTTAATTATTTGTTTATTTTATTAAAAGTCTGTTTTACGTCCGCCGGTTCCCGCCTCCTTCCTTCCTTTTATATTGAATCGTGCCTTCTTTATGAAATAAAATATAAAAACTATGTAATTTTGTTTTCTTACCCCATTGGCAGACATCTGGGCTTGTTTTAAGGGGATAGTTCACCCAAAAGATTAAGATACTCTCACTATTTACTCATCCTCAAGTTATTCCAAACCTGTATAACTTTGTTGGCGATTTCCAGTTCTACCAGAAAGACTCGGGAGGCAAGATAACTTAACAATGAACATTTATTAAACAACTGACCAATGAAAGGTAGCAAAATATTATATGATAAAGTTCTTTGGCGTAGGCCCCGTCCGTAGCTCGCATCAGTAGGATCGCAGACTCTTGCACTTCCTGACTGAAGATAAAGGAACCCCTGGGAAATGGATAGGGACCATCCTGGTGGTGGTGGGTAGGATGGGGTGAATGTATCTGGGACATCATTCACTACCACAGTAGATCAAAGTATTGTAGGTTTTGTTCAATGATTACCAACATTATTCCAAATATCTTTCTTTGTGTTCACCAGAACAAAGTAGTTTATACAGATTTGGAACAAGTTGAGAGTGAGTAAATGATGACAGAATGTACATTTTTGGGTTAACTATCCCTTTAAACTTGTTTTATAGAAATAGCACAAGACAAAATATATTTCATGGTCAGGTAAATGTGTCTGTATATTTGTACTAAATACAAGACAAAAATTCTTAGCGAGAAATTCTTTACATGTGGTTTACATGTACACTCGTATATATCTGTTGTAAATACAGACCTATACAATACATATTTTAGATGTTGTGTGTACTTAAGAAAGAGCTCATTACTGACAAACTTTCCTTTTTTGAAGCTCTCTTTTCATCTATCTGATTAAAACACACCTACATTTTTTCTGTTTCTGTCAATCAATTTTTTCACAAAAACACAGCCCCTTAACCCATAATATAATTCACAAACCACTTTTCTCCACGGTACATTTGTGGTGTCTCTCCATTTCACTCGCAGGCTCAACTGTGAGACATTCACACAACTTCACAGGCATTCACTTTCTCATGAGTCACACTCTCTTCTCATTCATGTCAATATGGCAGAAGTGATTCAGCCAAAATCACACATTACCTCTGGCTTCCGTACACATACAGGACCCGGTGACGATGACTGCTGCTCTCAGGGCCACATTTCAGTCTTGGTTTACTCTCTGAATGATTTTACCAAAATGTTTTAGTGCCACTAATGGCACTTTTGCAGGCGCTTAAAAGCTGGCCAGTACAAAATCTGTGACATTCAGCAAAAGTCCAACCACTGAAAGCTTCAACCTTCAATAATTGTTGCCTTTTAGTATTTAGAAAAACATGGTGAGACTGACTGAAACCTATACTCTTTGTGAAGTGATCAGGGTATACTTATTCCAAAAAAGCACAGGTTTTCCACAAAGATTGTTGTTATGCTAGTGCACTGTGGCTTATCCTTACTAAAAAAACAGAGTATAAGATTCAACTGCAGAATTTGAAAGGATGAAATACAGCACTCAGAGGTCACACTTGGTATGGACAATAAGAGGAGGCTTGACATTTAAATCAATAAATGTATCTTTATTTAATCTTTAAACCTAATTTAAATATAATTGAACCTATGGGGTTATTACTTTTTTGTGTGATCAGACTTGTGAAATATGCCAGGCAAATGAAAAAGCGATCCAAAAATCGCTTTGATATTTTAGAACCAGAAAGATTTTGGGGTGGTGTTTTCTGATCTGAGCGAACGAGTAACCAATCAGAACCCTGCAAAGTGTTACAAAAACACTATTAACATTTTCTACCAAAATAGAAACCAACTCATCACTGTTTCGAATAACTAAAAATATCAGTATTATCTCTAAAGTCTCAAACATGGACTTTTATAAGGAGGGGGCACTTATTCTAAGAGTGAGTTCGCAGATCTTGCATGTGTGATTTGCACACTGCTGCTTTTGTTTATTGAGAGAATTAGTGTGGAAATCAATTTCCACCGTGCAGGGAGTGTGGCCTCACCTTTGAGGTTGTCTTGCTGCTTGGTATGTGATAAAGCAGAATGTAATTAATTCATTCATAACGCATATTTCACAATTATAAGCCCTTCATTTTGGTTCTTTTACTGGCAAACTTTTTCATTACAATTTTTAATGCATATGCCCCAGGCGTCAAACACAGCAAGATGGGTGGTTAAATAATTAGATGGTGGCCTACATTGGATAAATTTCATTTTTAGGACATGCTTCATGCTGTCCAATTAGCCAAAAATGTGCTACTCGACAGCACTCTGCTCCTCAGCTCTCACCTATCCTCCCGGCGATGAAATATCCCTTCCATCTGAACTTTAAATTTATATGTGAGAGATGTTTTTACCTATTTAGCGCTGCATGGGAAATCATTAGTCTTAAATTTTCTGCTTAAACTGCTGGAAAGGCAAAAACACATTTGCACAACATAAACGCTCACTGTTTATATCACGCTACCTGGTGTGTGCTATGGGACTGAATGTTTTGACAGGTCTTCTTACCCCTTTCCACAGAGGTGCACTCATTTCCATTGGCTTTTTTGGTCATCTGGGGTGGCTTTAGGAAATAAAATTAGGATAAAAACATCTAGAGAAGAAGATATTATTGAAGGTCACATTATTTTTAAGAGACTTCAGAGACTGGCATACAGTTTAAATACAACTTCACACATTCTACAGGAAGTGTAAACTGTTGCAGAATTTCTGATGACAGAACCAATAAATGCTTTCTACTGTTTAAAATTCTTATATCATTTACCACCCTCAAGTCAGTTTGAGTTTCTTTCTTCTAACACAAAAAAATAAGATTATGTTACTGCTCTGGTGGGTGTGTAGGTGTTCACTACAAACTACTTTAAAGTACAAACGGATCATTATACTGTATTTGCCCTCTGATGTTACAGACTGTACTCAACCAACCATATCCGTCTATTACTGTCTTTAATGTCTCAAATGATTTCAGTGTATGACTCTGTCCATGGGATCCAGTTTTGGTGTGAAACACAGTGTGCACATACGCATTAACGTGTCGCTGATCTTATAGAACTGTTGGCAACACTGAACAGTTTTAAAATCACAATTTCACAGAACGCATCCTGTTTCAGCTTTGTCCATCAACCCGAGGGACAGTGAGAGGATTAAACAAGAGTACATTAAAAGGTATAACCCCACCTAAATAACACCACATCCTGAGATGATATGCAGAATCACAGAAACTTTTCACAGCTTGCCATGTGGTACATTTTAAAAACCCTGAACTGTTCTGTGGTGTTAATTGAATAAAATGTACAAATGTGCAATTTCTTGAATGAGTCATGCAGTTCATGATGCATGAGCTGAAGAAGCACAATGGCAGATGGCCAACGCAGGGAGCGGCAAGCGGTGAGTTGCAAAGCGTTCCCTGAATGCGTTGCTGGTGCCTCAAGAGGCGCTATGAGGAATGACACACAAAATCAAAAAGCAGGGCCAGAGAGAACAATCTTCCCCTAACTCCTTTGACCCCCTTCAACCATGCTACATGCCTCACCTCATTTCTCACACGGCTTCAATAACGCATCCTGCACCCCTACAGAGAGTAGATTAGGTCATTACAGTGTTCTGTCGAAACCTGTGACCACTCTGCGTCAGAGCCGACAGGATTAGGAGCTGAGAAAACAAGACGTGGAGAAGAGAAGGAAAAAACAGTCTTACATTTTTTTCCCTCTTAAAGTTGACCGGTTAGTGTGTTTTAAAGCTAATTTCACAGGGTCCACTAACTTATAGAGGATAGGGCAACACAGAATTCATGGATATGGACAACTGATCAGAATCAGGATTCATAAGAGAACTGCAATTTTCAGCTTCTTTCAGCTTTCCAGAGTACAGGCATACAATATATTTTTAGAAACAGTAAAAGTGCAGTAATATAGTTGACGACTTACTATTTTTGAACACACCCCAGAGCCATGGCTTAGTGGTAACTTTAATTAAGTAAATGTGCCGCGCAGTGATACACCTGCTGTGTCTCATTTCGAAGGCTGCATCATCTGGAGCTTGCATTGTTTGCTGCATATGTCATCGAGGTTTATTATTTCAGGGTTTATTTCAGAAAAGCAACAGTTATATTTATAGGTAAGAATGAAACTACAGTGATTACATGACACAGAGAATTAAGGTTCATTTTATAATGTTGGTTACTGAAATTTGCCAACCTCGATGACGTTTGTGGCCGACAAATACGACCTTGAATGTAGCTGCCTTCGTAGTGAGATGCAATTACAGAACTTTTAGGTGTAACGATCATTGCTGTGCTTTATTCTTGATAACTGGATTCACCACTCAGAATCAAGAACTTGAACTTACCATTTTATAAAACACATCTGAGGTAGCCATTTTAACAGTCAGTCCACTCTCAAGTTCTTGCAAGTTGGGCTACAGGAACACTGTGAAACAAAAACAAACATTTAAAAGGTCAATTTCCAAACAGTAATGAGAGATACAATCAGTGTTAAATTACACAAATAGCTTACTGAACATGACACATCCAAAGTGCAATATGAGTTGGCCCTTATCAGGGTTACGCGAGGAGAGTCCTGTAAAAAAGCAGTTTCTCATTAAGAGTAATGTCAGCCCACTCAACAAGCATTGCAAGCGTAAGACAAGCCCAACAGAATGGCAGGCTCATCGGATGCGAGAACGCGAGCCAAGATTAGAAGTACATTATAGACGGATACATACTAATGACAGGAGTCTGAATATATCATCTCGTAACTGTCTGCCAAGGTCTGTCATTGTCTACCAGCTCTGCAAGATCTACCAGCCCACTGCATTCACTGGTTGAACTGAGTGGGTAGGAGACGGAGTGTAAACATGCTGGAGCGGAACCCAGGGTGAAACCACATCTGTCAGGAAAACTTTTAATGAGGGTTTAAATGCAAATAATTCTCACATCCTTGAACAGGGGGGACGGAGCCGATTTGAGTTTGTAGGATCTAACCGTACAATTGAGGAGCACCGGATGGATGTGAGTCATGTTGTGTGTTAAAGAGTTTGAAAATTGTGACTTTCAAGTGTGTCTGTGTGTTAGATTTTTTTACAGCTTCCGCTGAAGCACTAAATGCAAATACCACAGTTTCTAGCCAGGACTGAATGGCCCCTCTTCTCCCTTCCATTTAGCCAGTCGACAGTGCCACGTCTTGCATTAGAAAGTACCACCCAACTTAATACCTGCACTTCACTTTAATACTCTAGAGAGCTTACTTGAAATAAGTGTAAATCTACTCGCTAAAAATGGCCTTGGAAGTGACTATTTCTATGCAAAATACCTTCCCAAAACCCCTAAATATTTCCAAGAGGCTTATTCTCAGCTCTCCGCAGCCCTCAGCCCATCATTACAAAGCTCCATCTATATGGTAGTTTTTATTGCCCTGTGTTAATCTTTTGTTTGTTCTTAACTACAAGTGGTGCAAAACAAAATATATGCAATGACCAGCCCAGTGTCTCCCTTGACAGGTAAAAGAAGAACTTAAACAAGGCCTTGAGCATCAACACGGAGGAAAAATGAAAAAGCACATTTATAGTCATGAGTCATCAAGAAGTCCACCAGTCACAGTTGGATGGTTAAGAACATACCCAGCTGCGCCTCTTCCATTATGGCGCCTGGCAGGCGCTGTGCCAAGTCTCCATCTGTTGGTAGTGCCAGTTTCCCTCATCTCTCCCAGTGTCACAGGCTGCAGACCAGGAGCCAGGCCTCAGAATCTTGGCCTGAGGCCCATGTCTCCTACTCCCGCCCCTCCTTTCCACCAGCTCCCTTTATTATCTCATGGTATTCCTATGTTTACCCTCTCCTCTTTAAAGGACTGAATTACTTCCACCTCCACAAACTTGTCAAAACCAATTTGCTCCCCTATTATCCCCTGAACTGATTTTGCAGTGACCTCCTCTCTCCCCCCTCTTTCCCGCTTTCTCCTCAACCAACCGAAACCCTAACACGACCTGCGCTCCAACTAAACTAAATACCCCCACCATCCCAAAACTTCCTGAGCTGGGTTTTACCTGCACAGCGCCAATCTTTCCGGTTTCCAGAGCTTTAATGTGGAACTCTACGCTTTTATCCTTTGTTAAACTCTCTGGAATAGAAAACAAAGAGAAAGCGCTGAGTCTCAGGAAACAAAATGAACTGCTTGAAACAAAGACAAAGGAAACGTCTTGACAATCTGTGATGGAAAGCTTGTTCTTCAACAATCTCTGCTCTTCCCTCAAAACTAGAACCCCTTCATGTCCTCCACTTCTACCTCACCTCAATTAGCGCCATGGAGGATCTTCATTAGGGGAGAATTCTCAATTATATCCCTTGATATTCCTTTCCAAGACTAATGATCCCAGTGCATGACATGGCTGACTGAGTCTGCCCCAGGGGGCAGCAGTTAACGGTGCGAGTTGATTTTGGTTGGGCGCTTGGTTTCCCTCCACTCCGTTTTTGCTTTTCTAGTTCATTTTAAAGTGCCCTGTTATATCCTCCAGGTTTAATTCTCACTTTCCTTTAAGTTAGTTTGACAAAAAAACATGTACATGCAGTATTAGCACTTTGACTGGCAGGTAATCGTTTGGTGCTTATGTGGGCATTTTCATTCTTTTGGACATAATGCTGAGCCCTTCACTTGACTGGTGAAAAGTGGAGCTGTTATATTTTCAGTTATTTGCAGGCAATTTATAGGATTCCCATAAAATTTTCAATAAACAGTTCAATAAACCAGACCAGTAAAAATAGGGATTTTTAAAAAGGAAAAAAAGGGATAAGTAAAAAGAATCTTTAAGCTGATTTAAACTAATTTTCATTGAAGGTTATTCAAACAAAGCTTAGGGACTTTTTGTTATTAAAATATTGTTTTAAATGTTTATTTGGAACTGAATAAACGTACATGCAGTGAAATAAACTTATTTTGGAGCTTAGTTTGCTTTTGTTTTCAGTAAAAATGGCTAAACAGCTATAGAAACAAATAGACAGAAGGTATTACATTTCGTTTCAGTTTTTTATAAAACTGAGACTAAACTTGAAGGTCCAATGTATAATTAGTTTAAGGATAATAAACATAAGTATGTCTTCAGAGGTGTATAAAGACCTTACAAAATGAGGTGTTTTGTTTTTATTACCGTAGAACGAGCTATTTCTATCTAAACATACTGCGGCTTCCCTTCCATGGAATTCATACACTGGACCTCTAACAGTTTGCAAGTGGGGTGAGAGCTTTTTTTTACCACATAAGTATAATCCTCAATAATTGTGTTAGATTCCTCTACAATCTTTAAAAGGAAAAAAGGAAATAAGATACTTTAACTAGTAAATGAAGTGTTAGTTCAAAAATTATTTTTTGCAGTGTGCAAGGATGCACTTGTGTCTCAAATGCACTTGTGTCATCTCACGTGTGTCAGACTTACCATCCTGCAAATAATACTAATCTGAAATAATTATCACATGTTAAAACATATAATTATGCCTTCAAAAAGACCGGTACAAATCTTCAGCCAAAAAAACTAAAAAAAGCCTGCTCTGACAGGTCAGAAAGTAAGTTGCCTGAAGTGATTTGAAAGTGTGAAACAACACATGAGAAAAATAATGTAACTACACTTCTATTTTAGCATCACGCTATAGTAAACCATGGGAATCCATTGATTTCCTGTTAGATAAAAACAGTTACCCTACATGCTTTGTGATAATGAGCTAGATAGAACCTTGGTGACAAAACAGATGTCTTGAGACATTTAATTAAATCACATTACTAAAAAAAGCACATTTAGTCGCGTTTACACAATCTATACAGGTAGCTCGCCTATAAAATACAAATATTTGTTTAAGGTTCATTAAAAGACACCCTTACTTTTTAGTCTCAACTTTTAACTCTAAATATACTGCTACCACTCACCATTATGCATTTTATATTCCCATATTGACTGTATTTGGTCTACACGGCAGACTATTTAGTTTCAAGTTCAAAAGAGGCCAGACTGATTGTGCATAACTCTCTAATTCTTCCTACACCCCTCCCACTACTTCTCTCCCCACTGCCTCTGTGCCCACCCCTTTACTGGGTCCTCCGTCCTGAGGTAGATCCCTTTAATTCTGCTTCATGGATCTTTTTCAAAAAGACCTGAGACTCGGAGACCCCAGAACAAGTGACCGCGTGCTGAACCCAGACCAGCCAGTCGGGCACCGCACACTCGTAAACACAGACATCGTCTCACATGCCCTGTTTTCCACCCCACACTTTTGTTCCCTCCCTGTTTGATATGGCCCACTACAGTAAAGGCCCCAGCTCAATTTTTTTTTTGCTGGTTAGAATGTTTGAGAGCGACACACTTGAACTATATGTATATTTTATCCTAAGAAAACTATAGTGTCTATAGAAACCTACAGTACAGTATACATTTTGTCAACCTATCTATTCATTTCCTGGGAATTGAACGTATGACTCTAAAATAAAAATATTTTGCCAGATATGTTTCGCCTAGAGACGAGGGTTCTTGGCAATACCCAAACCAGATGCCCTTAATACATAATGATGAATGCTGAAGCACCCCAAACCAAAAGTTTGTATGACACAGTGGGGGATTAGTTCAGAAAAGATCCCCATACCCAAAACATAAATGGGACAAATCAAGTTCTATAGTGTAACATAATTTAAGATGATGCTAGACGGCAATAGGCCATGATGAGGATCTAATGCCACATAGTTCCAGTGTGCACAACAACAACCTGCAAAAACCCCTAGTGTGCTGGCAAGACCTTCTAGGGGATCAAAATGGCCGTCGTCTAGTTTCCAGCATCCACCAATAAAGGGCATCTGGCTTAAGGCTCTCCATAGTGAGGATGGGATTTACAGTAATAGTGTCCCTAGGTAGAAAAGGATTAGACTTGAGCATTTATCTAGGGAAGATCAAATGAGCAATTTCTTCCTAGATGATCACCATAGGGATGACCTTTACACACACCACTGATGGCAACCAGTAGCATATTTAAGAAATGATAAGACATTTTATTGGTTATCACTTTCCCTATAAACTCTGAGGCAACTCTCTGGTTTCCTACGATAAAATGTAGCACAACCTCCAGCGGCTCAGACGATGTTGGACAATATACATTATGGCACCAGACCTTCTTTGGGTTACGACATTTCATGGAGGATGGCTCCCGTATTAGCACTGCTTTTTTAGATGAAGAGACAAGGACACACCTCATTGCGACCAATAATCTAAATAAATACCCACCATTAGAGTAATAGTAATAAAACATTTACCAAGATAAATGCTGCTTCTGAAGGTAACTGCACTTTTCATTTACTTACAAAAGCCCATTAGCCTTACGATTCACAGCCTTAGCCTCAAACTAAGGTCTTGATCATAGTGAGAACATATTCTCTAAATAAAGATGATGATCTGATTAGTACTGACAAAAGCAAAGCAGAGAACCCAGTGGAAAGGCCCTGGAGTATCACAGTTTGGGGTCATTCTCTATCCCCCTGCGGGGCAGCTGGTTCACAACATCACACCTGTCTGTCAGAGGTGAAACTTTCAAGCCTCCGTGAGGAAAGAGGAAGAGCGGAGTGCAAAAGTGGCGAGAAATGAAAAAAATCTGCAGAAAGTGTGAGATTCAAATGAACATATTATTCTTGAAAACAACAATATGCTAAGTATTTTTAGTTCTGAATTTTGAAGACAACTGAGGTTTCACCAGCCCTTTATTTTACAACAATCCCATTACTCTTTTATCAAAAGTTTGGAGTGAGATCACATATTTCACACATGTTTCAGCAGCGGCCCCTTAGCCCCATCCAATTCTCTCAAGGTTTTGTAGCAGTTCAATTTTACAATTGTTATGACTGATCAGCACAAATAAAAAATATACCAATTGGTAAATCTGATTAAAGTAAAATAAATCGTTTTATATGTTTTCAAATTATTTATCAAAAATCTAACTAAATTTGGCCCCAAACAAGCAATGCTCAGTGTACATACTGTACACATACAGCAGGATTGCAGAACTTTCAAGCTGTGTGTGTAAAACATTACTGAAATGATAACCAGATTGTTCTACTTACATGCATTGTCTTCAAAGATTTATATTTAATCCGTTGTTCCAACCAATAAGAATAATTAGAAACTAAAGACAGTAAAATGTTTTAACATTAACAAACACCATCTTTAAACTGCAGCAGCATGACATGGTTTATTACTCTTTAATGCTGCTCAAATGCGCCATATTTACACCAATATTATCAATGAAATTTAATTTCAATTTAAAGTGTAAGTTATTCATTAAACACAAATGATCAAATAAAATTATACAGGTTTGGAACAATCTGAGGGTGAACTGTCCCTTTGAGGCTGATTCTGTCTGTGAGTCAGAGGAGCATATTATCAATGTCATAAATAAAAGAAAATAGGCACTGCAAGATTTAGACAAAAAAACATTATTGTTGCTTTTTGTAGTGGTGATTATTGTTGATATGTGAATGTATACTGACACCTTGTGTTAACTAGACGTAAAGCACCTCAAGCATGAGAGCCTTTGGATACACCTGTGAAATAAACATAGCATAGAAAATATTGCAACATATAAATATATAAATCTAAAAATAGTTAAACAAGATAAAGAAGGAGTAGAAAGAAAAGTCCAATGTGAAGAAATACACTGCACACTTTGGCTAATTGTAAAAGGCCTACATTGTAGGCAAGTATATTATAAATATAGTGTAGTATTTTGTAGGAGTAAATCAATAAACTTGTAAATATTCTAGTAGACTTTAAAATAATAAACTTAAAAAAACACAATGTTTTCTCGTTGTATTTCAATTTACCTTAGTACATACTGTAGCTTGGGTAATATCTGTCTCTAGATGTAGGCTATTATTAGAAAGGTAATGCAGTTTAAAATCCTTTTATGGATATGGAAATAAAATGCATTTAATTCAATACTAGCCACTTATATTATTTTCCACTCTGATTGAATCCCATAACGAAATCCCATATTAATAGCCTTTAAACCATAGAGAAAAAGACAGTTTATTTACAGTCAAGCACAAAAGCGAACAGAGCCAGAAAGTCTGCATGATTTCTCTGTGGTCATTTCCATTCATAAAGTGGCATGAATTAACACACTTGTTCTTTTCCCTGTTTGTATCACCAAAACTGACTTTTAAATAAAGCTTATTTAGATTAATTTGGCTTTAAGGCTTTCGTCTTTTTTGAGTTCTTATAGACAATACCATTAATACATTTGCTGTGGAATTATAAGACAACATCTGTGCACGTACGGTTCTACGAATTCCAAGTAACTAAAATGAGCAGTGTTTTATGACTCGTTTTATGCATGTTGACCGAGTACACAGCGCTCCGTCATGTTCCACAATGGTCATAGAATTTAACAGCCAGATCAGTTGCTCTAGGGCGACATTAGTTTGACAGCAAATGGCAGATGAATAACAGAAACCCCAGAAGGAAGTTGACCCCTGTGCTGATTCTAGTGGCTTGTCCTGCCACATTACAGTCATCAGAGTAGCAGCAATGAACTTTCACCCCTGGAGCTCTGTAGCCCTGGCTGTTAGCTTGGCTGCAGAAGGATTTGTAGGAGCATGACTTCATTACACCACCTAGGAAGAAAAAATTTACATTTACATTACATTTAGTCACTAAGCAGACGCTTTGATCCAAAGCGACTTACAGATGAGGAAACATTGGAAGCAATTATAACAACATAGGCAACAAAATACATAAGTGCATCAAACTAGTCCATTAAAGCCTAGCACAGTATAAAAAGCTGAGAATAGTGAGGCTAGTAAGTGTTTTTTTTATATAAAGCAGGAAAGGGAAGAGAATTAGGAAAAATCAATCAGCGACGTGTTGACGGAAGAGATGCGTTTTTAGCCGTTTTTTAAACAACGGCATAGGAATGTGATCATTTATTAATGTGACTTGATCCTGAAAAGAAAGATGTACTGTCGACCTCCTGCTAAGTTTACACACATGCTTCAGTTGGTAATGATTTTCCTAAAGATGTATCCTTCAGCCTGATTTAGAGAATTGAACGTTCTAAGCTAGTTTTATTCATCTGTCCATGTAAGAAATATTAAATACACTACCGTTAAACTTACTGCCATGTCCCCGGACGATAGCACATGCATCTGAAAAGCTTGGACATGTTTTGGTGCCCTGCCGATTACAGTCTTCATCTGTAGCACCCAAGCAGGTATAACACTTTAGCCCTTCACCTAAAAAAGATTAACATTACAGTTTATGAAGCAGTTTAACATTACAGTATGAAACTGATCCAGTCCCAAACATACTGTATAGTACATTTGTATATACTACAGTATGTTTATATGTGGTTACATGAACAACATTTTATCTTATTTTATCTTATTTTTTTATCAATTGTAAATGTACAGATTGAAACATGCATTGCAGGCATGAGCACCCTGGCTCAATATGTCAATTTGTGCCTGTTTATTGTTGAAAGTAACACTGTGGAGATACATTTCACAGAATTCATAATCTGCTTGCATATTGCAAAAACTTAATCATGACACGTTTGACTAAGAAAAGCTTAATGTGTTTAGAGACATAGTCAAATATAGAGGAGTCACAGAACATGACAGAGGATACAGATAATGTGCACTTGGTTACATTCAGCCCCCATGACAAAGCAGCTTTAGTGCAGAAGCGGCAAGTGTGCTGTCAACATGAAATCATTTTGATGCAGTCTTATTAAAATCCAGAGCTTTTTTATCCTTACTTTCCACCTTTTACTCACTGGGTACATCTTTTCTAGCAATCGTTCAACAGACAATAGGGATCAACAACATCTCAGTAGAGACACAAGGCAGTGTTTTGACTATATCTTGTAAAAGCCCAGCTGAATATGTTGTCTAAGCCTTTTTGATGTGCCTCTTTGCTCTCATCTCCTAGAAGTGCATGTTTTATAAATCAAACACCCTTTCAAGTTCAAGCCAACAAGATCAGACACATCGACACACATGACTGCACAGGTAAAACACCTTAAAAATCAAACTGCATGCTTTTACTGGAGCAGTTCACCCAAACATTGTCTTGATTTACTCACACTCTAAATCTGTATACATTTCGTTATTCTAAGGAACACAGAAAAATATATTTGGGTGATTTTAACAAAACAGTTCTTGGCCACCGTTGAAAAATAGCTTTTTCTGTTGACTACAAAATAAAATATTTGGAAGAATGCGGGAAAGCAAACAATCTGGGGCACCATTGACTACCATTGTAATTTTTCATATTATGGTACTCAGAACTGTTTGGTTACAGGCATTAGTTTGAAAGGTTTATAAAATATAGAGCTTCCACTAAAGTAAAATGTTATTTTTCCAAATATTTAATCTAAAATAACAGTCTTTCACCAATACTACAGAAAAGCAAACTGTGGCTGCTATACATAGCCCATTATGACTTTTTGTCTGTCGAGATTCTTTTGTTCCATCAAATGAGGAAAAACTACGTACGCAGAAGGAACTTTTGCAATTTGTTAGCAAAATACAAAGCCTTACAGAATTTAAGAAGAAGCTAATTTCTAAATCAAAATAATGAAATAATCTAACTTTGCACTTTCCAGTCTGTATACATTTAATGCTTTCAACGTGTATGTTCTTACTTTAAAACTATATGCTGATCAGCTACAGAAAACAATTATTTTGAAAACATAAGAAACTTTATCTATTTTGTGTGGCTTTCAGTCTATTTAAATGTTTGCTTTCACAAATTCCTCACATTTGCAGTCCGACACGATATTCTCACACAAGCCACTAGAAAAATTGGGGTTTGAGGAAACTAAATAAAACTAAGAAAATGTGAATCACCATAGAAAAGACAACCAAGAAACGAACCAAAAGACCAGATTGTGAAGTCTAGACTGAAAAGATAATCAGGATTTGTCTGTTTCAACCACGGTAACCGAGAGGATCAAGGGCCAGTTAAACAGAAGACGACAATGTCACAGAGGTAACTTACTTTGAGCGAGAAGGAAGGTGAGGCACAGGCCCAGCAGCAGGCAGAAATGGACAGATCTCATGTCTCCTGTGGTTTCTGGCTGTCAGGTCAGTACAATGAAAAGCAGGTTGTTTGGTTCTAAAACCCCTCAGTTTAAGCCGTGATTCTGGAGAGCTAATACCCGAAAGGAGTGAGGCGGCGCAGATTACCGGCCTGTCCACTTACTGTAGGCCTGTGGTACAATCTAAAGACCTGAATGGCTCCTTACCATCCAGACTTATCAGAGATGAGGGATCAATTACTGCGCTCCACCCCTTCAGCGCTGTACGCTAGCCAGGTGTCCCGTGTACATCCCAGATCTCAAAATGAATGACTATTTTATAACCAACCCCAAGGGCTTTTTAAATGTGTTTATAGTTTAGTCCATATAAAATGTATAAATACATATGTATCTGTAGTTAAAGGAGAACTGATGATCTGATTGTATTTATTAACTACTGTATATACAGTAACAGATTCTAAACTGATCATCTGTTTCATATTTTCTTGAATTGTCTGAATTGCCAATCAATCATTTTTATTTCATTACATGTCATTGCTAAAATGGAACTTTTTTATGTTATTTCAGCCCCTGTTTATTTTTGACATTGCTTATAAAATAAAGCAGTTGTTTCTTTCAGTTTTTGTTGTTTATAGAGTTTTTCTTACTCTTATCAGATACTCTGTCATGCTTCCTAACAGACATCTTGGCCGTGTGCCAGCGTGTCACTGGCACTAATAGTCTGTCTGGCAAGGTCTTAATGCCCATCTGCCATTGAATTAATGCACATGTTTCCAATCACATAAGATCATCTGAGCAAAATTCTTTGTTTGTTCATTTACATCCCCAAATGCTTTTTAAAACGACCAAGTGAGGGAGTAAATCACTACTGCAAACATAATTCATACACATAACTCTTTTGTATACTTGAGTTCAAAAGTTTAGGATAGTTCAACTATCCTGATCTTATGTGGAGAAACATATAAATGTGTTTGTGCAATTTTGTGTCATTTTTAAAGCTGCGGGAAAATGTACAGAGCAATATTTCTCTCAAATTTCTCTCTTGCATTTATTTGCAGAAAATTGTTAATGCTGCTAATTATTATGCAATTGTGTGTTTGTGATATTTATCAGTTTTCACGTGTCTTGTCATGCTGTCAGCCTTCACATTGCTTTTGATTACTTTGTTACTCTTGAGGTTTGATTTTGTTAAAATTCAACAGACACTGGACTGGAATGACCACAGTACACAATACAGGTAATCTATATTTTGGTGAGATATGGTATTATGATATGAAGACCAGAAAATCTGTATTGCCATCTTTTATTGCACTTTGAAAGCATCACCTGTATAACTGGCAGAACATCTGTATGAAACATCAGCCATAGCTGGACAAAGATAAATCCAGATAAAATCAGTTCAAGTCAGAACCATCGACAGTCACAACTGGGTAAATTTATATACCAAAATAAGATCCAAAAATAAAATCGCACATCAGTTTTGCTAGGATACAACGAAACGGACAAAAAGTATCTACAAAGATAAGCAAAGCAGCAAATCAAACTAACCGTATCAAAACCCGCAGTTTACTATATTCAAGTCTTTTTCATATTTACAAAACCGTGAAGGCATACGACATGCATTTTTTCATAATTGTGAACATCACTTTGTGACAACTGAATGATTAACTGCTTTATATTATATATTTATATATTCTCTGTCTCAATGTAATTTCTGTTTTTGTAGGTTAAGAAGAGGGAACCACATGAATCAGTTTAACAGTCGGCTCCATCAGTGGTTGTCATGGCAATGGCACTCGTAACTTCACACTCACACATATTCTCTCTTTGTCAGCTATACACACTCAAAAAAATTCTCTACTGGTTGAAAGTACTTTCACAAGACCCCCAACAAAGGTGTACATTAACACGTCATAATGAAGAGAACGTAATTACAGCCAGACTAGTGTGTACACCCGGGTCCTCATGGGGAGTCCAGTTTTGTGAAGGTCAGTAGTGTGAGATCCACAAAGTTTGTGTGGTTAGTTCATTGTTCTTTATATCAGAGTGACAGTGAACATTTTAATCTTCCTCCGTCCTATTGTTGTATGAACAGAACGCTTGTCTAATGGTTAGCTCTTCCCCATCTTGGCAATTAACTCATCACAAATTTTGGTCAGTTCTTCAATCTCTTTGTTCTGCCAGAAAAACACAATTGGACATTATTTTGTTGTCTTTTCTTGATAAGAATAATACAAAAATATAATGTTTACAGTGCAAAAAACTAGAGTTGTCAAACAATTAATCACAATTAATCGCATACAGAATAAAGTTTGTGTTTACATAATATGTGTACTGTGCATTTTTATTTTGTATTTATAAACACATAGACATACATGTATACATATTTAGGAAATATTTACATGTATTTTTAATTTTTAACCAATAATTTCAATTATGAATAAACATTTATACATTTTTAGATTAGATATAAATATATGAAAGTGTGTGTGTGTTTAAAAATAAAATAAAAAAGAATGCACAGTACACAGACATACATTATCGTGATTAATCATTTGACAGCCCAACAAACAATACTATGAGATTCAATGTGACTAAACGTTTTTAGTTATGTAAGATATGTCAGTAGCAATTGAAGGAGTATGGTCAAACCTTCTGTTCTAGTGTTCGCTCCAGTGAATCCACTTTCATCTGTTCTTTCCTCAGACTGGCTTGATATGCTGCCTGCTCCTGTTTAGCTTTGGTTCTCACCTGAGCAATCTCAGAATTCGCCCTGCAGGTGCAACATGGTAAAACACATGCTATCATTTCATATTTGACCTGACTTTGATCCGTTAAACAGTTTAGCAGTCATTTACTGAATTGTGTTGCTCTAGGCATATAAAACGATTAAAAAAAAGATTAAACTTCACTTACTTATCCAGTTTCTCCTCAGCGTGGATCTTCAAAGCGTGGTAGCGCTGCTCCTCCTTACGGACACGAGACAGGTACTCCTGGGCACATTTTTTTAGCACTTCTTCATTCTGAGGAAAAGACGAGAAATGAACCTCTAACAACAGAAAGATACAATCTATTGTACTGTAAAGTCACAAGGGTTTGTAAGAGACTTACCTTGCGGAAGCCCTCCAAAACGTCTTTCATCTTCTCGTAGCGACGGAACAAGTCAGCGAGAGATTTCTCCACAGAGTTGAGGTCAGCCAAAGCCTGGTCCTTCTCTAGAATCAGCTGCTGGATAGTGTGATGTGACAGATTCCTCTCTCTCTGTTCACCCTCTGAGACACACACACACAAATAAACATAGGCATAGGTTCATATTACAGTAACACAACAATTGTAGTGCAATATTACACTGAAAAACGTGATTCTTGAGGGTTAGTAAATACTACCCATGTAAATCAGTTAAATTTTACTTAAATATATTAGGTGGCAAAGTAAACTATATGCAAACTTATTGAATCCACTAAATAAAATTGTGGTAACAATTTTTGATTTTAATCTATATTTTTAAATAAAAAATATATATATATTGTTCCCAATGCGGTCCGGTCAACCACATCTCTCACAACCTTCTTAAAACAACTCTTTGGCGAATACTTGACAGACAAATGAAAAACAAAATGAAAAAATTACACTATCCCTCTTCTCTCAACAGGTAGTGGTCTTGCTTTTGTTGAAACTAGTAACTTTGTATTAGCACCTATTGTACTATTGCTCTTTGTATGTCATGTCGCTTGTTGCTCCCCGAACTCTTTGTAAGTCGCTTTGGATAAAAGCGTCTGCTAAATTACTAAATGTAAATGTACAAAGTCCCTAAATTTATCAGCTATGAGTCATGACACACTATTAGAAATTAGATAAAGTCTACCTAATATTTCTAAATATGAATTACTGATAAAAATTGAGAAATATTAGTTTATATAACCGACAACAGTTTATCTTTATTATTATGAATAATAAATATGACACATTCTGAGAAGCTTCTGAGAATTTACTAAAAATGGTCAGAAACAAGAGCTCGCATCAAATAGTTTTATTGACCAAATAACAAACGTCTACAAAACCCCATTTAGACAATTAACACAAGATTAATTTGATGTCATCATTGTGATCAGTGTTCACTTTAGTTGAGCTCTTGACTCTTGCGCTTCACAAAGTTACTTCTGTTTCACGCACTACACTACTGTGTTAATAACAAGAGTTTAGTGCAGTAGTGCATTAGTTAGTTCTTCTTGCTTTTGAAATGTTTAAGTGTTTTTAAAGAGTGTTTAAGGGTTTTACAAGGATTTTTTAGTATGCATATAGTTTACTTTGACACCTAATATATTTAAGTAAAATGTAACTGATTTTGCATGAGTAGAATTTACTAACCCTTTTTTTCAGTGCACACAAACAGAGGATGGAATCTGCTATGGGAAGCAGAACTGGATGAATGTTATGGTACTCTATGTACTTTAGAAGTAAACGACATCATTGCCGATGACACTTATTTTGACCCTGAAACCCTGTGAGGCATGCAAACAACTCACACACTCTAAATGAAGACAAGCATGAGAGATGAAAATGCTTTTTACACTCCACAGTTAATTTCAGATTTCATGTAAAAAAAAAAAAAAAAAAAAAAAAATTGTATATATGTATTATGAAGAAGTAGTGATTGAGATATTTGAGAACAGGTTTATAAAAAGACCTGAAGTCCAAAGACAATGTATACTACAATGAAAGACAGACAATATAAGAAACTCTTCCTGCCCCTCATGATCATATGTGGTGAATGCAACACAAACAAAGAAAATGAAAAGACGCTGTTACTTACCAGGCATGCCTGAGTCATTTATCAAATATTTATGGGGGACGGAGGGAGCAAAACAGAAAGAAGGCACTGCATTAAATCAAGCCAGCAGGGAGGGACATGTGAGAGAAAAGCGTGTCACAGATATGGAACAACTTCCTAAAGAAATCAAACTGGTGCCAGAAATGAGATGAATCCAAGTCCAGAAGAGTGAAGATGAAAATGAACAGAACAAAGAAAACTATACTCAAAGAAATCCAATATGTGTGAATAGATAATAACGTGAGTTGAAATGAAGATAGCTGGAAAGAGGATGGTGTCTTTTTAAAAGAATGAATAGTGAATTAGTGAATAGTGAAAAAAGTAGGACGTCCAGGAAACTGCTTTTGATGCAAAAGAAGAAAAACATATCAAGGCACCCATTTTTAAAGCCTAAAAGAAAGAAGACCTACAGTATTTACATGCTTTGGTAAATACCAGAAGGCAACGAAATAATGAACATTGTCAGTGGGTGAGGCCTGGTAAGGGACGTGTTTGAGCAGGTCACGTTTAGGTTGCAAAAGCAAGCCGAGTCAAGTAGAATATACAGAGAGACATGAAGAATTGTGCTTTTAACTGACCAGTGTTTGCGTCCAGAGGCACACAAGATTTTTCTGCAAATTAAATGAGAAATTAAAAACTTGCACATGTGCATATGTTTGCATATGTGTAGACACTGCATGACTTGGGAGGGATTGTGCCTGTTCATTTACACTACTGAAGCAGATGAAAAAAGTTTGCCTGTTGGCGGCAGATGATAGTCACGTTTTGAAGACTCACCGATCATTTCTGCAATCGTCTTCTCATACTCCATTACTATTCTCCTACAAGCAAAGAGCATACATCAAGTTAGACATCAAAACAATAGACATCATCAGATAAATGAGTGAAATATTGATTATACTGTAAATAACTGATGCTCACACAATAATGACAATATTAAAAGCAAAGTGTTTTTTTTTTAAGTTGCTGCCTATTTAGAGATCGGTAGAACACTCATGTTTAATGGCGTGATGTAGGTAGTAAGCAGTATGGTAGTTCATTAACAAAGCTTCAGATCCAAAGGGAGGGGCTGGAGTTGGTCATTCTTACCGTACCGAGTGTGTCCGAGACTGGCAGTAAAGAAAACCAGGTTGCCAGCACAGTAAGCAGATGGATAAGCTTTGCCTTCCCTTAGCCTCTTAGTCCTTCCTTATCCTAATCCAAATCAGACTAATGAACTAAGCTCTGCTCTTATCCACGCTAACATGGCACAGTCCAGCTGGCCGTAATCCCCAAGCGTCTCAACCGCCTTGTTCGCTCTGTCCCAGGCCAAGGGGCATGACAAGGGTTACAATTTAAAATGTCGCACCTTTGAGCATTATGCAATACTAAAATGGTCAACGTAAAAAATCCTAGGGCAAAAATTAACTATGAAATAAAAAACATTCCACATATTATACAACATGACGTGGTCGAAACAAAACTGTAGTTCTATCTTCCCTCCCCTTGCTTAGCTTCTGGTACATCTGACACATTAAGGCCCAATTTAATTGGCTTTCCACTATAGGGCAGGACTTAAAAAACAGTAGGAAAGAGATAAACAGATTGAGAGGTGGACTGAGGTTGAAGTTTGAGATGTGTGCACATGTGGGTTACTTTTACAGTTTCACTTCTGGCAGTTTGATTGATCAGAAAAGTACAGACAAGTTTGCAAGTTTGAACCAGCGGTCCCTGCACGAGCACCCCCACAGAACGCATCCTTAGGAAAGTCACCTTGAAAAGTGTTTTTAGCATCATTTAACAACATGATTTTCTCAATATTTAGATTCTTTTTGCACCCTCAGATTCCAGATTTGTAAATAATTGTATCTCCGGCAAATATCGTCCTATCCTAATGAAAATCAATGGAAAGCTTATTTATTTATTCATCTTTGCGTTGCAGGTGTGTTGCAAACATGGCTGCCAAGTCCTACATACTAAAGAGACTTTGGTTTAAAACCTACCTCATCTCCTCCACTTCTCTTCTGCTCTCTTCATACTTCCTCTTCCACTCCAGGACTTCTTTCTCTTTGACAACAATCTGATGGTTAAAATAGCAACATAAAGGCATCACACATAGTCGGAACATCAGTGCTGTGATTTCAATCCATAACTTAAGATTTCAGAATTCACTATTATATATATACACACACTGTATGTACATTATTTAACTACTATTCCAATCTGGTTCATTTATCTAAAAACTGTAGAGAATTAATAAAATGGAAGGAGTACCTCAATATTATATCTTCAATAACACACTATAGCCTCATATAAGATTAATTGTGGTCGAGATTATACAATACCTCCTCTCGGGCAATGCCCAGTGAGTGGTCCATGTCATGAGGCAGATGAGGGCTTTCACCTTCACTGAATCCCGCTCGAGAATAGAGGGAACTCTTGGAAACTCCGCTGTCTCCCGGCGAGCCCATTTCCCTCTGCAGCCGAGAAGAGGGTTGTGAAACCATTAAAAACATGAGTTTATCTCTGCAAACATTCACTCCACACATCCTGGAGAAGGGCAGCACATCATCTACAGGTTTTACTCAGCAAAGCCACAATGCCATGGAGAGCAGGCTCTTAGTTTGGATTCAAAGCCTCCAGCAGTTCAGTTTGTGAATCCCCAATGTGAGATGGCTGCGTTAAGATGTCATGGAACATTTGGGGCTGTGACCCGATCCGGGTCAGGAAGGGAATGTTGTGTCAGATGAACCTTGTGTTAGTCATTGAAGTTTAAATGATGAGAACTAAAATTAATTGAGTTGATGATAATTCTTTCCTTAAAACAACCAAGTGCCATAAGAGTGTGTCTGGTTAGTTAATGCTTACACAGGTCAACAAACATATACGGATTTGCATGTATATCCTAAATAAAAGATGAACATGCTTTTTAGTAATGCTGGCAACAATAGAAAGTTATTAATATTAACATTTTAATAGTAAATGTTCATCGAATGTTCTAGGCACTGGGTGCATTTGTTTCCAGAAGACTTCACAGCCAGTTTTAGGATGTAGTTACCCAATAATCATCATTTGTAGCTCTTAACCACTTGCTGATTAATTCTTTCCAACAGAGTTGGATTAAGAGATTAGTTATTTGTGGTTTTTGGTTCAAGGTAGGGGGCATGTGGAGGGCTACAAAGTGCAAATAGAATGTTTGGTCTGAAAGAAGCATTTACTGTACACTTAATACCATTTATTCCATAATTGGGATGCACTCAAGCCATAGACGTAACCTGACATTAGGTTCTTTGAAATTTGAAAAGTGTGAATCTTTGGATCTGGTGTATGGTCTCAAACAAGGCTGGGCCTATTTCCAATTTAGTCTCAAATCGTAGGGGACTGGTTCTGTCTTCATCTCTGGTTTCCATAACCTTTCCCAACAATCACATTCTGCATTATGATGTCTAGACATTGAACTACCTGAAAGAGTCATCCAGCTGACGAGAATAGAATAGAAAGTGTCTCATCATATACAGTATATATATATATATATACTTACAGCATACTGTATATTGTATCACCCTAACACAGTCAACAAGGGAATAGGAAATGTTGCAGAAGAATAAAGGCATTAAAAAAGAGACACGCATGACAGAGTTCAGTACAGCATAAGACAGCGGTGAGGTTGAGATGTTACTTGACATCTTCAGAGCAGCTGTACGTGTATCTTACTGTGTGTGCATGAAAGATGGCTTTTTACTAATGAAAAGGGTAAAAAAAGAATATGATAAAAAGAACGTGGTGAGGCAGCATATGAAATGTGTCTGTGAGACTAATTCAGGGAGACAGTTAACAAGTGATGTATGTTCAAATATTTAATATTTCAAGAAGATCATCAATTAAGGGTAGTCATCAGTAAACCTCATTACTCCATAATACAGCCAAATAATTTAGTGTCACTCTTATTTCTATATTAAAGTAGTCCATAATCTCATTGTCAGTACTATGCCAAAAATACATTTTATATATTTATGGTCAAATCATTTTTTTCGGAAGTCTAGAATTTATGCATGAGCTAAAAATGTACCTTTGGAATACGGGACGTCCTGTGACCGAGTTTGATATCTGTGTGTGTGGAGTTTCCTGCGGTTTTCTACAAAAAGGACATCAGTAGTTTTGCAGTAGTGAAAGAATCAACTATGTAGTGGATAAAAGATAAAAAATGCAAGACTTACATTTTAAGCAGTCAAATTGATCAGATTACAGTTTTTGTAAGTAAAAATCTATTAAATGTGTAAACGTGAAGGCTAATGTGTTGTTAATACGTACATCGTGACAAAGCCAAAAAATTCAGATAGGGCCATGTATGAAGTATAAAACGTTATACTTTTCCGTCTTGAGAATAACGCAATTCAGAATAGGCATAGATATTAGGTTTGAGGTTAAAGAAACACTGCAAAAGAATTTCTTTATATTATTAGTATTTTTATATTGCTTTCCAGTAAATATATCAAAACACTTAAAACAAGATAAATGTATTTGAACATGAAATTGAATTTACTGAATTAAATTGTACAAAATGTATATTTTATGAAATTATTATTGTATCTAAAAATGTATCTTGTTTTAAGGATATTTTTTACAGGAAATACTGATGAATTTTGTAGAAATAAAGAAATTATATGCGTTTTGTCTTTATGCTTATATTTTTGCGCTTGGACATAGTTAACAAATTTGATGGTGGTTTAGTCTAATGGTGGTACAGGGACACTGGGATTAGCACATATGGATTACTGTAGAGGTCTATAGTTAACAGCAGAAGGGCTGTTTTCTGTCCATCTTACATTAGCCATGTGAGAACCGTTGGGATTCCAGCGGCGTGGGCTGGGCTTCTTGAGGCGAGACTGTGAAGTGTGCAAGACAACATCATGAGTGAAGTGAGAAGACAGAATGAGGCGTGTGAGGGGTTCTGTGGTGCATTTATGTAAAGTATCTGAGATGAGGTGATTGGTCTGTTCCTTCCATTTCCTGTAGAAATGTTCAGGATTATGGTCACACATCCAACATGACATGTCTGAAGTTCAGACTGAGAGCAGATCTTACAGCTAAGCTTCATGTGAAGCCACACCAGCGTCCTCAGGCCAGGCATACAGATGTTCTGTATGCCCACTGTATTCCAATGAGTTAGTGTAAATTAGTACCAATCAAAATCAGGAACCAGCAAGAATGTGACAAGGAACTACATTTTTTTTAATAGAAGTATTCTAGTCAGAACAATGTCTTTAACTATGAGCAACTTTTGGATGTGTGGAATTTGGAAAATAAACTCTCCTAAAATTATCCAGATTACTTTATTTGTTCACCTCTATTTTAACCTAGCAGGCAAACATATGTCTGTAAAACGTCTGGAAAACAACTGCTGTGTAAAAACATCTGCTAAACAAACTTAGAAAGAGCAGTTTTACATCATTCTAAATCATAAACATCTGACAGCAGACATCTCCCAAGATGTATTGCAGATGTAAATTCAGACCAGATGTAGTGTGATATCAGGGAAACGTTTTAATCTGGGTTGCCAGATCATCCTTGAAGCCTCGAGTTATCCCTCAAAAGGCGATAGATTGTGTTCATCAGTTGTTATTCTTAAAGTAAGATTAAGTTATGTTTAAGTGTGTTTACTACTATAAAAGTATTTATAGTAAGTGATTGTATTGAAATGTGTAATGCATAACATTGAAATGTTATTCGTGCTTGGGTCATTGAGGTAGTTTTGTTGGGCCATTGGTTGGTTTGTTTATGCAGATCTGGAAATCCTGACTGTACTATTCACCTCTACCATATAGTTTTTTTATATATAGACTTACATTTATGCACAAGTTAGCTAAACTTAATAAAACTAAATATTACAGAAATTATGCATAATAATATCTCATTGTATCTAATGTGACTGATTCAACAAAAGGTGAAGTTCAAATCTGTGCTAATACAAATGAAATCCTGAGAAATACAAGTGCTCATAGTTACAGGACTGCCCTTATATTTGATTTAGCGATTTCTACTCCAAACATTGTACGACATTAGTTACCAAGTCACATTGACCAGACTGTCTCTATGCATCTCCTGTCCAGGCAAACATGCAGGATAGTCACAAAGCCCTGGGAGAAAACACTCCTCTTTTGCTCAAGAGGGTGCTGGATTGGGAAAAATAGCACCAATCAAGGGGATGGGAGCCAAGATAGAGACGTCACATGGGGAGCACCAGGGTTGAGATGTCACGTCCACAATATGGTGAGGTAGTTTATGGGTAGGTATTCACATACCAACAAAGCAGTTGGGGCGGGTCACTTCAAAGGAGGATATCACACACGTGCTCACACACACGCTCACACACACACAGGTGCAGGCTGGCTCAGCGCAGTACCTGAGGGGACACAGTGGACAAAGAGGGGCTCTGAGAGATGTTTTTGGCTACCTGTAGAGCCTCTATCCTCAGAGATGCGAGCACCAGCTCCTCCTGGGCCACGAGGGGAGGAAAGGAGTAGAGGGAAGGGGAGTGACCCATGGAGTGTGGGCGGGGGGCAAGGAGGAAAAGAGGGGTTAGAATTGTACTAGCCCCACTGAAATACTAAACCTGAGGAAAAACATACACGTAGACGCACACAGACGCTTGTACACAATACACTACATGATTGTTACGAATGAGGTGGGATCCTCTACACTGTAAAAAACTTTTGTTTGATGTTATCCCTTAAACACACTTGTGTGATCACAACACAAATGGAAAAAACTAAAATGAAACAAAGGTTCTAATACTGAATAAGACTTTTTTTTACAGTGTAAAAGATATAGACAGTAAAACACAGTTAAGGGATGACACACACACAGTCACGCGTACACAGAAGCAGAAGTCCAGGGGGAATAAATAGGGCAGGAGGGCTTCTCTACACACCTGCAGTTTTTGGGCGAAGGCAGTGGGGTTGGTCTCTGCCAGGTCGGGCTCCAGGTAGTTGAGAAGGGCAGATGAATCGGACAGCCTGTCTAAGAGGGGCAGATCTGAAGGGTCCATGGGGGACTGTGATGGGACCGAGAGCAGGAGAGGGATGAGAGGAGTGGGAGGTGTCTGGGTGTCAGTGAGGTAGCAAGCTCTTTTTTAGCCTAGTCCATTTGAACATTTCTATAATGTTTATGGCACCTAAAATAATTTGACATAATACCGATAATGGTGGGGAGATGTTATGTATTAATTGTTACAATAATACTCCCTTATGACTGTAAATACACAATAAAAAGTTGAAAATAAATGCAAGCTTTGCGATTGAGATCCCTCTGTGCTAAATTTGGTTTGCACTTACCGCTCCATCTCTATCGTTGCTTTGTGTTCGACTCTGAGGCTGACTCTCTCTCTTTCTGTTCTTCTCTGAGGACTTCAGCTCGCGAGCGCTGCGCGGAGGCAAGACTGGTGACTTCCCCTCTGAGATTTGAGCCTCCATCTCCTCAAAGCTCCTGTGAAGAGACAAACAGTGTTTTTGTGATAGTCAAAACCAACAGGGTCTCAAAATTCCTTTTTCAACCTGGTAAAGAAACTATGTGGATCAAGCTGTAATGGGGTCTGAAAGTAATACACAGTTGAGTGTGAGAGTTTGGTGGTTTACCCAGTGCAGGGTGAGTTCGGCTCTGAATCTTGCATGCAGGAGCTTTTCTTCGGACTGTCCGTCACAGAGTCCAGCTTTAGGTAAAGTGATGGTTTCTTTTCAGAGAGAGACTGTAAATAAACACAAACATTCTCAAAAAGTTGAAACTGAAATATACCATTATCTCAGTAAACATCATTTTGACAGTATTTGTGATCTGTCTATGGTTGTTACTCACAGGAGCAGAAGTGCCGATCTTCTCCATGTACTCAATCTCATAGTCAGTAACTGCAGAGAGACACAAGACATTGAGGAAGATATGAAAGATTAAATATTTTAGAAAGGATAAATGAAAACTTCAAAATAATACACGGCTCCCAAAGACTGACACCCTTTCATACCCCGTTTATCGGTTCACAACCAACACGACCAAGATGAGACAGGCATAAAAATGCATCTATTGCTCTTCCAATGACCCAGTTACTGTAGTTTAAGGCCTCGGGGTGCTACTGGTTTACTTTTAGGTCAAAGGCTAATGAAATGGGTCATTGTATGGTCATTTGGAGTCGCAGTCAGAGAAGGATCACTGACACGTGTTAAATGATCAGGTGAATTTCAGGGAAAATGTGTAGGTCAACCCAAAATCATTATTTTACAAAGAAAATAAATCCTTTTTTAGAAACATAGGTTAACAAGGTTATTTGTTTAAGCACATTACATTCTAAAATCCTCATTACAATACATTTTACTTTTCAGAAAAAACAATTAAAATCTGTTTTATCTGGCTGTAATTTGTCATTTAAAAAATCTGAACTGGAATATAGCAGCTAAATTTTTATGTTTTTGAAGAAATTAAACTATTATACTGTATTTTACTCCTCAGACAGTTCTATATAAAGCACTTTAGGACTATAGACATTTCATCCATGAATCATGTCTGAGTCACTTTCTCACCATCATTTTCTTTGGGTAAACTGTTCTTGTTGACAAAAGCTGTGAAGTCAGACGGCTGGGGGAAGTCTTGGGGGTCAGAGTTCAGCTCCGCCTCCACTTCGTGTCGAGTTGCCCACTTCTGATTGGTGGAGGAAGCCAGTTTCTCCTCATCAGTAGCGTGATCCTGTGAAGGGTCAGGGTTAGCGTCGGACGTTTGTTCCTGCAGGTGACGATGTGGATGTGAGGTGGAGGGTGAGAGTGGAGAACACACAGGACAACACTGTTATGATATGAGGTGACATTGAAGAGGAGAAACACATAATCCTCAGAATGGCCATCTGGATTGGTGAGAACGTGTGTGGGAGTGTGGGAACTCACTTGTGCAGTCTGCTCTGAAATCGGAGACCTCTTTGGAGATTTCTTCACTCGGAAGGTGTTGCTGTTTGAGAAAATAGAAGAGACACTTGATAAGCGTGTTTAGAGAATCATTTTGGAAAAATACATGTCGTCTTGGCACCTTACCGTTCTTCTGTTGTTTGCTTTTTGCTATAAAAGCATTTTTCTTAAACAACAGTTGAATAATACATACGTACCTGTGTTGTTCTAATGTTGTAAAACGTTGTGACAATACAAGTATAATGTAGTTCAACCAGCAAATTACAATGCTTATAAATGAGGATTTACAATTTAAAGGCGAAATTTAAATGTTACTAGTGCACAATGAAAGTAATTACTCTGTGGTTTACATCTAGTGCTTTTATTAGTTGTTATGGCATATGAGAGTTAAGTTGTCATCAAAAATGGGTTCTTATGGATATACCTAGAGTATAATGATGAGTATTTGGAATATTTACCCTATATTGTTTCACCCATGAATTTAACTATAGCAGTACATTTAGCAACAGTTTAAGAATAATGTGAAATAATGTGTAAGGTTGACATGTGTTAAATGAATGATAAAGCAGTGTGAGGTAACCTCGTGAAACCAGCTTTTAAAATAATATATTTTAAGATGTTTTAAAGTTATATTATTACTCATGATATCATTACTGACAGATTTTTATTTCATCATCTCTCTACTTACAAGAAACAACACAGAGAAGAGAAATTGTTGGGTTCCCTGTGATATATAAGATCAACAGATGAGTGACACAAAGGTACACACTCTGTCACACACCATCCACAAGGACACAAGGAATCACAAGCATTTTATACAGTACGCTATAGTATAAAACACATGAAATAACACCTCCCTCCTAAGGAAATGAGCTTGTTAACCAAGAAAGGCTTGTTGATTGAGTTAGTTAAAAAGCCATATGCTAACCAACATAATTTGGTGACGGACAAAACAGTTGAAAACACTTTCATTTAGATTTTTCCACCTCTTAGAATAATAGTACATTTATCAAAACTATGGAGTAGGGCAATTGTAACTGTGGGAATTATATCGTGAATAAAAGCAAATTACAAAGTAAGTCAAAACCGTTTTAGCATTTTAGCAATTTCCAATTAACCATCCTTTGAATAGAATTTGCAGAATGGTTCTTTTGGTCTTTCAGCATTCAGCAGAAAAGGTTAACCCAAAAATAAAAATCTGTCACCATTTACTCGCCCTTGAGTTGGTCCATATGTGTTACATTTCTTTGTTCTGATGAACACCGAGAAAAATATTCGAAAGAATCCTTGTAACCAAACAGCGCTTGGCCACCATTGACTACCATAGTAGGAAAAATTACTATGGTAGTCAAAAGTGCCCCAGAACTCCAGACAAGCTGTAGAAGTTTGCATTGCTTCATTTTTCAACAGAACAAAGAAATGTATACAGATTTGTAACAACTTGAGGGAACTATTTATTTTTCCTTTGAGGTCTCACCTCAGACTTTTTAAGAGTGTTGAATCTTTTCAGGGCCCTTTTTGGCAGCTTTTTCTTCCTTATTTAGTTTTTTCAATAAAGAATTATATTTTTGTCTGCAAAATTTATTGTAGACATTTAAGCATACACCTTGAGATTAAAATATTTTTAGATTTCAGTCAAGCGTTTCTTTTTGACTGGTACTGTACATGTACATTGACAAGACAATTATTTCAGAATTAAGGCAAACTTACGATTTAAGAGGCTTCTTCTTCATTTTGGCAGGTTTGTTCAGGTTGTGATCCTCCAACTCAACAATGTTGTCGTTCTCATTATCATTGGCGGACACGTCAAAAGAGGCAGCTTTTGGAGGTGAGTTGCCGATCTTTTTAGCTGGTTTGAAAGGATCCGCAGACACATCAAAGGAGTCTGGGTCAAAGCTATAGTTTCCTTTGGACAGGCGTGGAGAGTTTGGGATATCACTGCCTGATGAAAATGGATTAAAATTAGGGTCATCCCACTTGCTAGGGTCAAAGTTGTATGCTGCTTTGGGAATGGGAATCTCATCGTTGTCATTTGAAAGTGGTGGGACAGTAGCATTATCTAGCTGTGGGGGAGCCTTTTTAATAACCAGTTTGGCCTTTCTAATAGGCATCTTGGCCCCTGGCTTCTTGCCCAGTTTTTTAGGAGGGGGACTATTGTGTGATGCCTCTCCACCGTCCTCAGAATAGTCAAACTCCAGTCTGACCGGTTGACGCTTGACGATTGGCTGCTCTTCGGCGTTGATGGGTTCCTCTGCAGCAGGGGGGCAGGGCCCCTCTAGAGCAGCCAAAGTGCTTGTATGGGGCTCTGAAACTGATGTGAAATCAGCTTTCCTGTTCAAAACTGGCGAGTTGGCGATTTTACTTCCTCCTGTACAAAATGGATCGATATTGTCAAAATTATCTGGATCCCATTTGTAGGAGGCAAAGGGAGGGATTGGGGAGTCCTCGTCCGGGACAGGTAGGGCTTCAGACACCGGATTAACAACCTCTTGAAAGGCTATTAAGGTGGGGGCAGGTGTGATCTCTTCAGCCAATGGTGGTGGACTCTCCACTCGAGACTTTATTCTGTTCCTTCTCAAGGTACCAGCAGGACTTGGACTAGGGCTGGGTGAGGCACTTGCTCTTTCTTGGGTCTGCAAGGGGCTTTCAGCAAGAGGTTTCTCCCTTTTCTTATCTTCTGGCGTACTGCTGGACGAAGCAGGTTTGGGTGAGGAACGTTCCGGGTTTGAGTTCTGCCTGGAAAGAGGATTTTTCTTTAGAGACCCTGGACGGGGCTTCTTCACCTTGCGGAGAGTTCCTGGAGCACTCTCTGTTCCTATGCTGAAGGATTCTGTTCGTGGGTGAGACGGTTTGTCAGCACCTCCCAACGATTTGTCTCCTGGACTCTCTAAGTCACCAGACTGAAGGCTTAAAGAGCGTGTGAGGAGCGTACGACTCTGCCCAGGCCCAAAATTGGATTCTTGGAGGGGGTCATTGGTGAGTAAGTGGTCGAGGTTGTAGGTACCGCTTGCAGCGATTGGTTTGTCCTCATCAAAAGTAGTAGACGGAGAGCGACTCAGAGATGGAACCGGGGAGTCTGGGTTTTGAACGTCACTGGCACAGATGTCAACAGTGGAAACTGTAAAGACAGAGAAAGAATGACTATTGTCAAAAATAAAATCACTAAATAAGGGCTTACCTTCACACTAATGAATAATGATATTATTTAGAAGTGTAATCAAATTAATCTATGTTAATAAAGAAGAAATGACTAGAAAAACATTTAAGGGCTTCATTTGAATACACTACCACACTATGTCCACTAGAGGGATTATCTGTTCATAACAAAGATCTGTAGACAGGTGTGTAATTGAATGGGCACATTGGATCATTCTTATATTAAATGTGACCCTGTCTGTAAAAACTTTTTTTTGTGATTTACATAAAATGATCCTACATAATGTAAAGAACGTGTTGTGGAAAATATAACCTTGATATTTCAAAGACTGAAATCAATGCTTAGGAAGCTAACATCCACTATCTTTTTAGATCACTAATCATTCATTTCAGAATCTAATTTTATAAATGAAAATTTGAGTACTCTCTCTCTCTCTAACTCTATCATAAAATCGATTATCTAAATGATCTTTGTCATTTTTATTGTTATGACTATTATAAACAATATGCAACAAAGAGAACACTATTAAAGGCATTAGCCTTTGTAAAATAGAAAACAAATCCTCTCTCACCTGTGTGTTCTGATGTCAATGGCTCTAAGGTGGTTTCAGGTGGCTCTGTTGGTGGCACTGGTGGGGACTTCACAGGGGTAGTGGACTCGGGGGTTTCAAATGCACCGTCCGAGTCTGAACTCCTGCAGGAAAGAAAATGACAAAATTGTTTAATAATCTGATTGGATGAAGATGCACATCAAGTCCAGCAGTGACAGGATAAATAAAACATTTGTTTACGAGGCAGCATATCACAATTAATGCAACACAGCATAAACAGTATTTGCACTACAGATTTAAACTCATTCAGCTACAATAAACAAGCAGATGTGGAGGTCCAAAGCATACAAACAAAAACCAAAGTCAGCATGTTGCTTTACATCAGTCTCTTGAGGATTATAATAGATGAAAATTAAAGCACTAAACCTGCAGCAAGGAGACCAATAAGAGAAGTTTAAACATGTCTTCAGCTCTACCACAGTCACTTATTCCTCCCAAAATATCTCACACCGTTAAGATGTTTCACCTGAGAAAAAGATCCAGTAATACCAGTAATGCTTTTGTGTCTTATTAGACATATCAACAATATCAATGCTTCAGTAATGAATTGCCAATATTAAAGTCATGTTCAACACCACACCATACTGTAACTTTATAGTTGTGACAGAGAGGCGGAGACGGTCGAATCCATTTGCAGATGTTTATTAAAGGTTAAGACAAACTGAGAACAAGATAGCTCAAAAGACGTCAAGGGTAATCCAGAATCAAAATCAATACAGCAATATACAGAGGCAGGCAGCAAAGGTTCACAAAAACGAGTTCAAAGTCCAAGGTCAAATACACGAGATAAGGACAAAGCACTGCGTAACAAGCGATACCAACTGAGACAGAGGTTTGGTAACACAATATTTCAAAAAGGGAACAGAACAGAGCAGTCCAGATAAATGGTAGTTGAGGGTGCACAGGTGAGACTGATGAAACTATAATGAGGTGATCAGGAATGACGCGCACCATGGATAATGGGATATGCAGTCCTAGTATGCAGGAGAGAGGGACCTTATGACACCAGGAGGAGGCGTTGTTGTGCGTTCTGTCACAATAGTATACTGTAACAAAATTTGTCTCATTGATTTTTATTTGCATCTGTTCCCAAGAATTTTTGGATAATTAAACAAAAAGATTACTGAGATCCCTATTAGGCTGCTCAAGGTGTTAAAGAACAACATCTGCGCATTAAGATCCTCCAGCAGTTAGATTTATAGTAATACAGGAAAAATCTGACACAATAGACATATGCTAGTTAAATTCACATAAATACAGCAACAAAGGCGTAGTCTACACAAGACGTGCAGCCCTTCAGCCAGTCTCACCACATTAGCCCCTATGTCCCCGCTGTCACCCCACACCAGGGCCGTAACCAGAGACACTGAAGGGGGCATGTGTAATTTAATAGTCAAATTATTTTAATTTAACCCACGATACCCCTAATATTGTATATATGGTAACATCCTTTCCCCACGCTCACCTCTGCCTGCCATGGATCATAAAGTCATGTCTAGAGCTCCAGCTGAGGCGTCTAAGAACCCCCAGGGCTGGGTCTGCTTCATCCTCTCCTGATGTCCCACCCAGCAGCGTGTCCCAGCCCCAGCGAGCCCACTGCAGCGGAGACAGAGCCTGCCACGCGCTCACCGCCATGTCTGTCTGTCGCCGATCACAGACACACACATACACACATCCCTCCTAATGCTGATTTCTCCTATGTGTTGTGACCGAAGCCTACAAAGCTTTTGTGCAGTCTATCTGTTTTTTCTAGCGTCATCCCTTGAGTCTCTCTCTCCCTGCTTCTGGCTTAATATCATGCGCTCTCTCTGTGATGCAGGGCTTTGTCCGAAAGAGACCCTATGCAGATCCTTGCAGACTCACTGCCTCTCTCTCTCTCTTTAACAGATGCTCAGACAAATATTCCCTCCCCCAGTATGAGCAGAGAAAGGCTCCTTTAGCACAACACTGCAAACACTTTTTGTCATGTTCTTCCAGTTATGATATCTAAATATTTAGGAAATAAGATTAATTTTGGTCAAAAGTATTGTAAGCTTCTTGAATAGAGGTTTTCATTCAATATGGGCAAATTTATTTTCTTCTTTTAGGTATAATTATTTAATGAAATAATGTTTTTAAAAAATAAAATTACATTTTAAGTATTCTCACATACAATTAAAATTGTATTAAAATAATTAAATTTAAATTAAAATTTGTTAATTTTACTACATGTGTTATCTACAAGTTCTCTTCACAATTAAATGTATTTAGTTTTAAAGATTAAGACTAATAAACAAAAAATACATACAAAATACAAAAATACAGACTTTTTGTAATTTTTTTAAAACTGGAACTGTATCTGTACATATGAATCAATATTTAAAAAAATGTATAGGCAGGCTAAAAAATGTTCTGACAATGTATAGTACAATTTTCTAACTATTATCATTTTATTATCATCAGTTCTTTCCCCCTTACACATTTCTCTTGCTTTCATAACCTTTCCTTTGCCAGAAACCTTTTCTTTTCGTCTGCTTTCTCTGCGCTGTAGCAGAGACTTTGGCTACAGTCATTCACCGAGTTTGGCTACATCAAGCCCTGATGAATGCATTGATGCCTTGAGTGCAGTGAACATAACCGGCCTCGGTTAAAAGATGCTGATCATCACATATTTTGTGTTTAGGATGCTGGTCCCCTACATAGGATGCTGGTGTTGCCATCAGGCTCCTTATACAGAAACAAGATTGAATAGCAAGACATCTTCGGTCAACATATTGCCAACGAATACAGCCCGCTAGAGCAACATAAACTAGATGAGTTAATTCTGAGTTAACATTCTGAGATAACACTGTTGCCATGGTGATGGTGCTCTCTAGACATATGCTCCCATGCGCTAGACAGCTCACGTATTGGCAACTTGTACCAAATCTTGGCCAATGTTTCAAATTTCCTTTTCTCGTACAAACCCACACATGCACAGAACATCTATTAGCGGATATAAAAATGTCATGCTATTTATTGCCGCTATAGGAAAGTAAAAACCTGATTTATTTCTAAAAGGTCTGCGGAGGAGATTAGGTGGAACGCTGTATCATCAAGCTTATGTTCCCCAGTTGGCTTTTAATGAAACAAAGAACAATTCTTCCTGTCTTTCATATCTAAAACTCCCCTCCACACTGTGAAAAACAGATCCAATACATCTCAGTTTAACTAGTTAATCTAACTGAGCATGTTTTGTTAAAGCCACTGGGACTGAAGCAGTTGCAAACCGCCAACGGTTAATTGTAAATGCAGGACTGGTGCGTTATTGAACGACAAAATGCTCGTCTGTTATTGGATTTCCACATGCTATGTGATCAATGCACATTTCTGCTTTTAATAAACATCTGCAATAAACACATTTAATGGAAAAGACAGAGGGAAATGTATCAAGTGAAAGGAGACACAGGTGACGAGTGGGCTTTGGGTACGTTTTCTGCCTGGAGACAGTCAGGTTCTCTGGCACTGAATAGACACACGGCAGACCCCAGTCAGAGAGACTGCTGTGAATTTGACATCTCAGAAGCCCGTTTAAACAATGCTAACCTGAATTGAAAAGACAGTTATTACTCTCACAGAGAGAAATTATCATAATACGCTTAAAGGTGTGATCAGCTGTGAATAACAAGGATAACTGCACTAATATACATTTACATTTAGTCATTTAGCAGACCCTTTTTATCCAAAGCGACTTAATATAGTGCAGTTATCATACTTAGTTATAATACTATATAAATCTAACGATACATCATCGGTTCTTAAAAGACATTGCTGGCATTACAACAAGCTTTAACAAATAACCTACTGGTAAAAACAGTGTATTGTGCCTATCACAAACTGTACGGTCAGCTGTGGTTATGACACAAAATGACCAGCAGAGGGAGACAAAGTAAACGGTAAAAGACATGAAACTAACAAACTCTTCTATTGAATACTGTTTCTTAGATATTGCATTCTGCCTACTAGTCAGTTAAAAAGATGGCAAAACAACATTGAGTATGCTATTTTACATGTTTAAAATCACACCATGTGTGATCTAACCAAGCTGCAAAGTTAATTCAGAGAGTACCATCTAGCTTTTATTTAGGAAACAGGCCTATAAAAAAATAGTTTGTCCAAATCCTCTAATAATCATCATCATCTAAAACAAATGCCACCCACATCTTGGATGGAATGGTGGTGAATAAATTAACAGCAATTTAACCTTTTTGAGGAAACAACGCTACAAGGAATATAAAATTAAATTAAAGACAATATCCCTTTGAATGCAATATTTGTGTGCATGTTTTAAAATATGACCTAAAAGGAACGTATAAAATGAACAAAATGAAACAAATAACAGAAATACAATATAACAGAAGAGATGAGGATATGGTAAAAAAAACTGGCCTGCATCCTATTTATACTTAATGAATCTGTCCCTCAAAGAAAAGTAGTTGAAGACCCCTGACATACAGTTTCCGTCCTTCTTCTCAAGAGGACACAGTCATGTGCTGGCTTCCCTATCTGAACTCGCACTCTCAATATTTTATGGGTTCTGGATCTCCTGCATCACTGAGCTTACATCAGGGTCTCAAATGTTTTAAAAAGTGCTGAGAGACAGAGTCATGTCCAATGCATGTATCACCATATCCAACAGCAATATCTTAAAACTCAGTCATTTTTAACACAAGGTTGTCAAAAGACCCACAGTGAGACAGCGGGACACACTGACTGCTCAAAACAAAGATATATTGTAGTTTTTTCATAAAATGAGTGCAAATTCAAACATCACATTAAAATGCTACTGAGGACACGATAGATATTGTTCAGTCTGGAACATTCTTGCCAAACAGTAAGATCTAAAGGACAAATTGTGCTTTTAGTGCCTTGGCATTCAACCCATGAGTTGTTTATGACAGTATTGCAGATCCATTTTCATTTTTTCTTCTGTCCTTCTTGGCCTTTTGCCACTTCATTCAGAAGAAAGTAGAAAGAGGACCGAAGGTTATGAGAAGAGCAGGTCAAAGTGTCCTATAGCAAGAATAGAATCCTAAGAGCTGTTCTTTAACAAGTTCAATCGTAGATTAAGCATTTAACATGTAAAAAGAAGCATGTTTTTTAAATAATGAGGAATAGTGTATATTTCTAGGAGGTAGACCAACATTTTTGGGATCAAATAATCATAGACAAACAACAACAACCATATTTTGCTTACAAAAAGAATCCAACTTGGCTCTTGAACCTCGTATATTGTAGTTGAAATGAGCAGCCCTGTTTCAGTGAATCGAGACTCAATTGAAACATTAAATTATATCACCGCAGAGGATTTGGAGCAGATTTCAAGGTTGTAGATGAAGTCATAAACTCTGAATGACAGTTTTAATAAAGAACAGGCATCCCAGGACTTTATTGAAGCAATGACTTTTACAAATTTATTGTCCCTGGCTACTGAAAGACATTTTAAGCAAAGTATCTCACTAAATATGTCTGTCGAAATCTACTAAACTACTAAAAAGGATTAAAAAGTAGCCAGACAGCTCCATGTACTGTAACATCCACGGACACAGAGGTGGTCATAGTTCTTAACAATCTGTTGGCAGCCATTAGATCACAGATTAGAGGTTTAATGTAAATTGTGTTTAGGACACAAGTTTTAACGGTAAATATTTCTGCACTGCTAACCACACAGAATTGGTACAGTAAATGGGATTGCAGAGCATCTGTTTGAGTATGTCTGTCCATAAACATGTGAACGAATATAATAATATTTTTTTCTGTTTTAATGTCCCAGAAAACTTGTCACGAATGCCACAAAAGAATGTAAATATAAAATTAATGTAATTGAGTGATCTGCATGTAAAAACATTTTCCACATCAATGCACAAATCTGTAGCAACTACCAAAGTTACCTTTCAGTTCTAGATCCATTCTTTTCATAATGATGACCTAAGAATTAAAAAGCTACTGAAAGTCTAGAGTTGCAGTTTAAACTCTCATATAAACTATGCAGGTGTAGAGTGCTGTTACGTAAGAACTCTCAAAAGAGGTTGCATAAGAAAAACTGTATGTAAGTCATGACTGAATGAGCAGCACTGCGTGATGTACAACACTTTGACACAGTACCATGCCGATTTCAACTTCCCATCATCCCTAGCTGTGATGCCAGATTTCAGGATTTCTTTGCACAAAGGTCAGTAACTATACATTTATGGAACAAATAATGACTTAATTGAAAATTCAATCCTTATTTGACACGTTTTTTAATCTGTTACTTTCTTAAGTGGAGAACCAAAACAGAAACTGAATGAAGCTTTGCTCTCTTTCCATACAATGAAAGTGGATGAGGACTAGGGCTTCAAAGTTCAGATGACTCATTTCCTACATAACAAATCTTTCAATTCTTCACAATATATTTATGATGGAATAGACTGATATTGTTAGTTACGTATTTGATAGCCATAATAACATATTACACAGATGTCTGGCAATAAGTGCTTTTGTCTTCCATGTAAGAAAGTTTGTGGGTTTCGAATCACGGGGGGGCTAGCAAATTATAACACATTGTTCAAATCTATGTGAACTATTATTTTACATTTACAGTATAGTAGTTCAAACAACAGACTTCCATCTATACCTGCACAAAATGACAAGTTTTGTAGTCAAGGGGATTCACCCAAAAAGAAATATTCATTCATCTACCTCTATTCATTCCGAACCTCATCGTTCTTCACAAAAGAAGAAATTTTAGTTGGTAACCAAACAACATTGGCCGCCATTGACATTGTTTGAACAGAAAACCAATGAGGCATCTCAAAATATCTTTTTTTGTGCTCCACAGAAAAAAAAATGTTTTAAATGACACGAGGTCCTGTGACATGATGACAGACTTTTTACATTTGGCCAAACCACCCCTCCATGGTTCACCCAAAAAAATTCTGTAGAACACAAAAGAAGATATTTTAAAGAATGTTGGTAAGCGAACAATGATGGTTCCCATTGACTTGCATTAGTTTTGTGTCTATACAATAAAAGAGTAATGGATACCGCCACTGTTCGGTTCTTAACATTCTTCAGAATATCTTTCTTTTTTGTTTTGCGGAAGAAAGTCATATACGTTTGAGATGACACGAGGGTGAGGACAAAATTTACATTTTGGGGTAAATAATAGCATATTAATAACTAGCACATGGAACAAAAATAGCCCAACTCTCCCTCCCCCATCGCCCCTCTCCTCCAACACATCTCAGTGTTCTATTTCAGCACCATCTCTCTCTCTCTCTCTCTCCCCCTCCTCTCTCTTTCTCTTTTTCCCTATCTCTGTGCTGCAGCATAGGCCTCCATCCCCCACAATAACACACACATCTCTCGCTTATTAAATACAGCCAATACTCCCTCATTCAGACGTCTGTACAACCTCCAGACTGTAACACACACACACTTGTATAAATGTAAAAATTCATACATATAGAAACACAAGGAGAGACACCAAATCCCACTGCCCCAACACATGGCAAACGTGGATAAACATCACCTAACAACAATTTGATGATAAATTCTCTATTTCTGTCAAATACAGAAAATTATGGCTTGGTGACAAGATCTTCTGAAATATTTTCCACATGCAGCCCATAAGAAATATTCAACAGAGACTCAAACCAGGTGAGCTGTACATTCAGTACCAGACACGTCAACCAAAACAACAACACCAGCGCCGACAATGAGATCATCAAGACACCCCCCCCCCCCCCGAATCCTCTCCGTTCCCACTCACATGCTCTCCGGACGCTCTTGAGATGGACAGAGGGGCTGTCCGTTCTCAGCGGACTCTACGGCTCCCATCCTCTGCTATATGATCTCCGGTGGTGCCCGTCTCCCACCTCCTCCCCTCTCCTGCACCTCCTGTTCCTGCACGTCTTTCGTCCTGAAGGCGTCAGGGCAGAGAAGCGGAGGTCGGGAGGCCGATGTGCGCTGCTTTCCTGCTTGACCAGATGGCATCGGGAGAATACGGTTACCCACAGTGAGCTATCAGCATCCCTGGTGGCGCCTTTCTTTTGGTCTCTCTCTCTCTCTCTCTCTTGCTTCCTCTCTGACGCTCAGTCTCTACATTACATTGGGGGAGGCTGAATCTCTCTCTGTATCCTTAACAACAATAGAACAGCACAGCTAAGCCTTAGTGAAGTGGAATGATGTGAAGGCAAATGCCAAAGAGAAGAGGGTGATGTAGGGAAAGAAGGAAAGGAATAAATGATGCTTCTGCTCACCAGCAAGTCTGTCTTCTCATTGGATTGCTGTGCTACTTAGTAATGCAGCTCGCTGCTGGTTGTCTCACTTACTCCTCCCTCTCTAACTCTCTCTCTGCCTCCAGGGACCAGACCGCTTTATAAGATGAGCAGCTTTTCCCTGTCTATTTGAACTCTCTTGTGCCCGATCAGCACAGAGAACACAAACAATAGGAGACCCCACGGCAAGCCGAAAGATACAGGTTTCTGTTGCGCACACCGAGACTGAAGAGGAGGCACACGGTCACTTCTGCTTTTTGTACTGTAACACATTTAATAGATTCTATGTTTCTCGCTCATTTTGCTTATTTAACCCACATTCACCCGATCATCCTTCAACCTGTGAGCTGTGTGGAGCTCATGTGGAGAAGCAATAATTTAAGAATAAATACACATTACTTCTGCTAATGTTCACAATTTAGTGACGTTATTGAGAGGATTAAAATGTCATTATCATTATAATAATCATTGTTTGGGGTTATCAAGGAGAATTGTGAACAGGCCTTTAAAGTGCTGTAATCCATTAAAAATAATCTTACATAAAGACAGGTAAATAAAATGTTGTTTAATTTTTCTTTACATTATGGTACGTAAGACAAAACATCTATCCAAAAGCAACTTCGGGCAACACTCCATTAAATCAATAGACTACAAATTAACTACACATACACACAATGTCTCCAAAATATCTCAGGTCAACACCACAATACATCAACCCTTCCCAGAACTGAAGAGGAAAGAAACCAGGCATAAAACACCAGAACCCTCAAAATATGATAAATGAAATTCGTCATTTGAAAAGTATTTTAAGGGGAGTGGCAGTGACTCACACAGGTCAAGCTAATCCGTATTGATTTACAGTGTGAGACAGCATCAGTTGGGGGAAATGGGTCATTGGAGGGGGGTCTGAAACATGAGGATTAAAAATCTGTTGTTCACATATGAGAAAGCAGAACAAAGAGCTTTTCGCACAGATCTGCCTATTCACTTATAGGGCCCGAGGTCCAGACAGACAGTTGATATGGTCTTCATCGGCAAAACTGAAACTGTTTTGTGATCCAGTGTTCTTGTGTAAACAATGTGAAATATGAAAACCTTGAAAGAAGCAGAGTTCAACAATAGGAATAAGAGATGAAGCTGAGAACAAGATTTTGACCATATCACTGCAACTGCAACACATTACAAAATGCACATAACTATTTCTTTATATATTATCATACATATATTAAAAATTAAAACAAAAGTCTGACTGTCATTCATGTGCGTGCCATGTACAATTTAATGTGTGAGAAAAAGAGCGATGCTGGCACCTCTTATGGCTGTCTGTACCATAAAGAAAAATTCAAAATTGCAGATTCACAATAATGGCAGAGAGTGTACTGAAAACTTCAGGCTATTGTATGCGCAGACACATGAAACGGAACATTTCATTTTCAAGTGGTGAAGCCACTGAAATTTATTGCAAAGGAGGTTTTTAAAGATTAATAACATGAGCTTTTAGTATCTAGGTTGAACTTGCACTACCTAGAATAGGCCTCTAGTACAAAACTACAAAAAGGCTACCGTCAGTTGTTTAGTTTTTTGATCTAGAAAAGACATTTACATTTACACTAAATTACCTATTAAAAGTCCTTCTTTAGATTCTAGACACTAACATTTTTTACTGATTGACCAAGTTAAAAGCTGTATGTAGCCAGTAGCAGTACTAAAAAATGTTTTTGTATACTGCAGACCTACATATCCATATCTTACATATCCAAGTGCATTTCACACTAAATGATCTTCTACAAAGAGCTGTTTCTAGCTCAGTGTCACTGAGTGAGAGATTCTAAGAGAGAGATACAATTAACAGAATGTAAACAGAATAAGAACTGCCCTAAGAAGTTTACAGACAGGACAGGATTCATTACCCTAATAGAAGTTTAATGTCATGATGCATCAAGATGTTACACGATGGCATCAGTTTAAATTGGCCTAGAGGGTGGTGATGGAGGATGTCTGATATATGATTGAGAAAATGTTTTTACAAAGCGCTTTTAACACTGTGCTTCAAGGTTTGGGTGTCAGTGCACAGAAGGGAAAAACTATTCATATTTGTGTGTCCGTTTACAGTTCATATCGCCACAGAAAAATCTATCTATCTTTTGATTTAAAATTTGGGAGAAATTTCCAAAAAAGGGTCATTTTACCTGAACACAAATAGTAAATTCAGAAAAACTGAAAATAATTTTGAAACAGTCTCTTCATTTGTTTCCCTGCGGCTGTATATATTATAGGCTGTTATAGCAAAGTTGCACACAAATCAGGTCATTTCCATCAAAGTGAATTTTTTTTGCCTATAAAACACAAGTCACAGGCATTTTCTTGTGTTTACAATCTGCATGCTGCAGTGGGCAGCAAAGCTCAGGTCCAGACAGGAGTTACACACGCACCTTCGCCCTCTGCTGTCCGATTTAAGAAATGCAACAAATGGCTGAGTCATTCTGCTCTCTTATCAAACCACTGCACAGTCTGAGATAGCCATAACTTTTATAGCAATGCACACAATTGAGAAAGAGTCTTCTTAAACGGCAGCAACAATCTCTTCGCCAACACTGACTCCTAAAGCAACAGAACGCTATTTCATGTTAAAAATCCATAATAAATCCTACAGCGATCTCTTTAAAAACTCACTTCCTAAATTCACAATATGCAAATAGTACAAGGCTGAGAAAAAATCTTAAAATGGACGAGCAGCCTTTGTTTTATAGATGCTGTTTGGATTGACATTTCATTTTAGCTAATGTAATACAGTATCTTAACATTTGAAATGAAAAATAATTAAACATTATATTATAAACATTACCCAGACATTATAACCTTCTCCTTATTTAATTGTCCTCCTTTCAATCTACACCCATGGAAGGAGGGTTGAGTCAATGGTGTCAGAAATTCATGTTTGTGTGAATGATTCCTTCTAAATCTGGATTTTGGATCTTGTACAAAATCTGTGAAGATTTAGCAATCTTATTCAAAGCCTGGTTGTAAAATCAGAACTGTGCATTCCGTGTATGCCACAAGTCCCCCAGCATTACCAACACTGTTATTACTAGACCTGTCAACCAAAATGCAACGCAAGTGAAATGAATTATAGATTTAAGAACAAACCGAGTCAAGTTTAATGAATTTTGAAAAAATCTATAATCTTCATAACTTTGTAACTTGCCAAAGAAATTAGGAACAGATGCATGGAAACACCTGGAAGAAGTCTCTTCAGAAGTCTTTGGCAAGCATGATAAATATTTTGCCCTCATATTTGAACAAGATACACATAGAGAAAGAACAATTGCTCGATTAAAATGAAACATCATCATTTTAACAGAGGCAAAGAAACAGCATACGGTTTGTATCCTACCTGGCTGAAGGTTCACACTGCTGGAGCTGTTGGATCTGAGGTGGAATAGGAGCGACAGGGGGAGTCTCGGGTAGATCCGGAGAAGCTGAAGTTGAAAGAAGGGTCTGAGGCTCAGGGGGAGCCCTCTCAGGAGGGGTAGGAGGTGGGGTGAGAAACTCTGTGTGGTGGAGGAGGTGGGTAGGCAGGGCAGGAGTGACGGCGTGTTGTGGTGGGGGTGATGGGGAGCAGAGGACGGGCTCACATCTCTCAGCAGCTTCTGTAATGGGGGGCCTGCACAACAAACACACATTATACAAACATAAACTGCAAAAGTACACATGCAAACACACAGAGGGTGAGGAGAAGAGTTCTGTCACCTATGAGATGGTTCGGATCAGAACTATTCATAGTACTTGAAGACAATTACATGTCTTTTACATGAATTATCTCGTTTGAAGAATATAGTAAGTAACTGTAACTGCATATGAGGGACAGCTCACTAAACAGTGTTTATAGAAAAAGACACAAAATGTCAAATGATTATCATATGAGCATGCCTCGGTAATAAACTGTAATAATCTATTACATTATTATTCAATTTACAGTATATCCACTTTTCCATATGTGTATTATGACTCAAAGTCGAAACGTGTGCCATGGCTCTGATAAATCACGACTAAAATGACAATAACAAAATAAATCACATGTACTGTACAAAACTGTACATCAATAACTTTATCTGTACAGGATATAAACATCTTACAAAACATTTAAATGTCATACCACCCTTAACAAATCACCCTCCTTCACTAACACATGGCAGGGTTAGCTTGCACACACCCAGCTGAGCAATATTAGAGATAAAACCTAATCCAACAGGCAGAGCAACAGACAATCCTTCAGCTGCTTCATATCACATTCTAAAAATACAACTCCTGCACAGTCAAAACAACTGCACATAGCACTGGGCTATTCTAACATTTTCCACTTGTAGACATTACCAGCATTACTTTCAGGTTCCTCTTCTTCTATATGCTTTAAAAGAGAGGTTGCAAAAAAGTACACACTTTTTGTCTTTAAAGTACACACTATGTGTCTAATGTACAGGATCTAATGGGAAGTGTGCATGCAACAAATACGCATCTAATCTCCTGGGGGCAGCTGTGTCCAGAGGAATGAGTCCGGACCGGTTTTTAATAGCAAACAGCCTGCAGTAAATAAAGAGGGGAGCTAGTGTCATAAACAGCCACAAAATCAACAAAGACATCACTGTTAGCACAGTTGCCATATCACAGCATCTCACACCCCTATAAACATGCAATCCGTCAAACGGACTGACAGGTATAGAAGACGTTGTTAAGACAATTACAGTGTGGTTTGGTATGATAACCGCTGTTGAAGGGCTGTGTCACACTGTTCTCTTTTGATTCCACTTATTAAGCCCTGTCTGTTGCCTTGTCATGTAAAATTGTGCAATGTTTTGATCAAAAGCCCCATGTCAATGCCTTCTCTAAAAATAACTGTGTTCCATTAACTCAGAATAATTGCTGTTACTAACACTTGTTGCCACAGTAACTGTTGCTAGGTTCTCGTCACGCATCACATGGTTTCCAAGCCAACCCTCTTTCCCTCTATCTTTCTCTTTTTTTCTGGGAGCTATTGCATCCATAGTTGCATTCACTTCAGTCAAAAGTGGATTTTAATCGGATCAAGCTAAAACACCAAAAGTGAAACTAAAATTACATGAAATAGTTTGGAAATTACATATTCAGCCAGCCTATTTCTGTCAGAAGCCTGCTGTTAATGACCTATTTAATGCGTTTGTGGTAAGCTCCATTAAAATCAACATTAGCCCTGAAGTAAACTTGCAGACAAATGCATTCATTGTATAATCTTATATAAATGCAGCTGTTGTGGGAAGTTGCGGTAGCATCAAGTCCTCTAGTATTCACCGATGAAATCTAAGATGAATTACTAAATAATAGCTGCTTAGCCATTTATTGCAATTGCCACAGTTATCCACCAAGATATTATTAACTCACAGATGTGGAAATATATAATTATATAATCTCTCAAGAACATTTAAAATATCTATGAGCATGCAAAAAAGAAATAATATCACATCACATAAAATGATTAAAGGAAATTTATGGGTGTGTGGATATAAGGAGGTTTAGCACAGTCTCAAGGCAGTTACAAAAAGATATTGCAAATTATTACATGCAAAGCTTTAATACACCCATAGAGACAGCCCTGACTTGCCTATAAACACAGCGTCCTAGCATTTAATAATCTGTCAACACCAAGCAAATCATTATCCTCAGTTGTCTGACACTGTCAAAACAAACACTGAGTGAGCGAGCAAGCAAAATGAAGAGAGAGAGAACAAGCTTCCTTCTTTCCTCCCTTCTTTCTACTGCCCCCCACCAATCTGGCGAGCCTACCACAAAGCATCTGTCACCTTTCCCCAGCAACTCACACCACCAGTCAAAATGTATAAATAATGCCCTAAACTTAAAAATTAGCAAAGGAAATATACAGAAGAACTCACCTAAGATCAGAACCCAGAGTCCATAGCCTGAAAAAGCATCTGATAAACTAAACATGCAACATTTTTTTTAAGGCACAGCACTTAAAATTCTACAGTCCGCAGCCAGTTATCACTGCCACACTGCCTCACTCTCTCTTTCTCTCATGAAACTGTCTGACTCTCTGTCTGTCTAATCTCTCTGTCCTCGTACAGAGTAATACTGTATTCTCAACAGGAGCGGCCCTGAACTATGGCTTTTGTTCCAGACTGACAGGCCTCTTGCTATGACCTCATGTGAGGGCGTTGGCGCAAATAGCAAACACATACACATGCTTAAGTGGACACGTGCACACACGCACACACAGTCACAGAAACAGCCGAAATTCCTTTAGTTCACATCTGTGGAGAGCAAATGAGAGTGGGGATTCTGGGGCAAGGATAGATAACAGACTGTCTTCCTCTTGATCGTTCTTTGTGACTCCAGCGTGTCATTGGAAATGAGGAGCTAAGCTAACAGCTGTGATTGACAAGCAGCAAATGGTCCACTTTCATCTGCTATGTGCCTGGTTGAGCAGAGTAGATATAGACTGAAGAGAGACTGGGGAATATTATTATAAAAATAGATCCTTATCAGACCCTTTCCTTTGCGAAACGCAAGCTAACTGAGTTTGTAGATTACTTGAGGTAACCTTCTCAACTCAGGACATGGTTCACTAAGTTTTAGGCAAAGCCAGATCTAACCAGAATGTCACTCTAAACATACTGTATTTACTTGAAGGCACTTAGATCAAATGTGGTTAGTACAGTATATCAGCAACATGCAGTAACAAACTAAACAGGTTTTACCTGCAGTCTGATAGTTCTTCTGGCTGCTCAGTCAAAGGAGGAAACTTCTCCTCAATCGCAAAGGAAAAACTCTCTGGCACAGGTGGAAAATTGTCCTCGATCAAAGGGGGAAAACTCTCTGGCACAGGTGGAAAATTTTCCTCGATCAAAGGGGGAAAACTCTCTGGCACTGGGGGAAAATTGTCCTCGATCTCAGGGGGAAAACTCTCTGGAACAGGGGGAAAATTGTCCTCGATCTCAGGGGGAAAACTCTCTGGAACAGGGGGAAAATTGTCCTCGATCTCAGGGGGAAAACTCTCTGGCACAGGGGGAAAATTGTCCTCAATCTCAGGGGGAAAACTCTCTGGCACAGGTGGGAAACTGTCCTCGATCTCAGGATAAAAACTCTCAGGTACAGGTGGAAAATGATCCTCAATCTCAGGCGAAAAACTCCCGGGCAAAGGGGGGAAACCTTCCTCAGTAGGAGTTTTGAATTCTGGTTCAGCTTGATACGAACTGAGGGTCTCAAGTGGCCTGGAGAAGAAAAGATAAACAGGCAGAGCAGATTAATACATCTTCACTGTGTCCCAAAGCAAAGAACCTATCAGAAGTGTACAGCCTCTGTGTATGTAAGTGCATGTGTTCGCAAACATAAGAAGCCCAATGTGCGTGGGTATGAAAGGATTCATTCTTGACACAAAAGGGCACGAGTTGATGTCACTGTTGAGGTCACTCTGAGGAGATAATAGGCTGTACAACTTGCACTTGGCTCTGTTTTACTCAAAATGTCACATATTCATAAGCAACTGCTACAATAACTCTCTTAAAACCTCTCACACTTTATACCTGGACTGGAAAAATTACAATGATATCAAATTAAATTACTTTGAAAACAATAACCACTTTCTTCCCCTCTATCCCTTTTAGAAATACACAAAAACACATCAGCTGCAGTACCTGTTTTCTGCAGATCCACAGGTTGTTTCATCTCTGTGTTCTGGAATGATATGAGATATTGCCGCTGCCTCTTTTAGATCTCTGAGCCAATCAGAACTCTCAGAGGAATTGACTGTATATGAGCTCTCGTGTACAGAGTTCACACCTGGGCACTGGATGTCTAAACTGTTGACTTGTGATACCTGTGCTGAACCCAGCAAACCATCTTCACTTTCCAACACATTGCAGCTTTCCTCTTTAGCCTCAAAATAAATGTTCTGAACTGTGTTTTTGATGGAAACAGATCCTATATCTTCAAAAGATATGTTAGGATTTCGATCACTTTTAATGTTGACCATATCTGTGGCGGTTTCACGTAAAGATTGCACAAAAGACATAGTGACCCGCTGACTAGACTCTGGAGAAGGGACCTGAAGGGAAGCCTGGGAGTCATTGGGTGAAGAGACAGATGTATTGGGACATGATGATGTCATATTGACAGCAGCCTGTTTGATTTCTGTCCATGTCTCATCAGCAACTTCTTTTGGCAGCTCTACATTACTGCTGGTTTTTCCATCCCTGAGAACTACAGATTTCTCATCCGAAAGTACTGAAAACTTGCTCGGATTGTCTTCATCTTTGGATCTGCTCTCTTCAACAAAAGACACTGAAGTCATAAGTTTAGCACTCTCAGACATATCCATGTGATCCTTTTTTCCAATGGTCTTATTGTCATTCTCCTTGAGATCATTTACCTCTGCCTGCTCTGTCTTCATTAAAACGGTGTCTTCTGCTTTAACCGTACCAATTGTGTTTTCAGGATCTACATTTACTAAATGTGTAAGCTGCTGTTTAGTACACTGTGTATCCTGCTTCTCTGTGTTTTGGGTACAGCCTGGGATTTGCTTTTGTCTTGCTTTGGTCTGCGCTGTTGTCTCAGATTCAGAACTGCATTTTGGAGATACAATGAGCTGCACTGGGTGGCACAAACCTAGACTTAATGAAACTTTAGAGTCCTGATCCACACTTGTCTCTTTTTCATCTTTAATATTAACATTGATATTGATACATTCCTCAAGTTTACTCTCACTTTTCTGTGATGCTAAAACAGGAGCTTCCTTGTCCTCATTTTCCGTATTTTCAGAAGCCAATGACACCAATTCATTCTCTTCTTTTACTACCTGCTCTGTTAGGTTTGTGTTTTCTCTCAGGCTGCTTTCACCGCAAACAGGAAATGGGCTGTTCTCACCAATAAGATCTGCTGTTTGAACATTCTGCTCTTCATTTTGTGGACATGTAATGTCGACTATATCACCTCTTTTGTTACATTCCAGCAGTGTGAAACTCTCTGATGTGTTGTTTACAGAACTTTGAGCCTCTGGTGTACAGCACACAATCACTTTTTCTTGCTTTTCACTAGCCTCAGCATCTGCATAATTATTGGCCTCAGCATTTGCTAAACTGTTTATTTTATCCGTAGTCCCCTTTATATCTAATTCTACTTCGGAGGCGGCCATAAACGTCGGTTGCTGATGGTGCTCTTGGGACTGTGAAAATAACAAATCTGACTGGTTCAAAGCTGGATGAGTTTTTACACTTTGTTCTTCTTTAAAACACAGATCCTCCTCCATACACCCTTCTGAGGTTACCACAGAATCAGAGAGAGATTCAATTTTTTTACTTTGAATGGTTTGATATAGTTGTTTTTCTTTATCATTTTTAATTTTCTCCTGTTTCTGTGCTTCTGTTTCATTAATATTTTCTTCAGGTTTCACAGTAATTTCATTTTGTTCATGAAATGTATGTACATCAACTTTGTTGTCCTCCTGCATTTTTTCACTTTGAATGGTTTGATGTAATTGTTTTTCTTCACTTAAGACATTTTCGACATCCACTTCTATTAACTCTTGTTTCTGTGCTTCTGTTTCCTCAACATGTTGTCCAGGCTTGCCAGTAGTTTCATCCTGTTCATGAAATGTATGTGCATCATCTTTGTTGCCCTCATGTATTTTTTCACTTTGAATGGTTTGATGTAATTGTTTTTCTTCACTTAAGTCATTTTCGACATCCACTTCTATTAACTCTTGTTTCTGTTCTTCTGTTTCATCAACATGTTCTTCAGATTTCACAGAAATGTCATCCTGTTTATGAAATGTATGTTCATCTTCTTTGTTGCCCTCCTGTATTTTTTCACTTTGAATGGGTTGATATAATTGTTTTTCTCCACTAAAGTCATTTTTGACATCCACTTGAATTAACTTTTGTTTCTGTTCTTCTGTTTCATCAACATGTTTTCCAGGCTTGCCAGAAGTTTCATCCTGTTCATGAAATGTATGTGCATCATCTTTGCCGTCCTCCTGCATTTTTTCACTTTTAACGGTTTGATCAAATTGTTTTTCTTTGCTAAGGTCATTTTCAACATCCACTTCTATTAACTCTTGTTTCGGTTCTTCTGCTTCATCAACATCTTCTTCAGGTTTCACTGAAATTTTCAACTGTTCTTGAAATGCAAGTTCAACATCTTTGTTGCCCTCCTGTATTTTTTCACTTTGAATGGTTTGATGTAATTGTTTTTCTTCACTAAAGTCAATTCTGACATCTACTTTAATTAACTCTTGCTTCTGTTCTTCTGTTTCATCAACATGTTCTTCAGAATTCAAAGAAATGTCACCCTGTTCATGAAATGTATGTTCATCATCTTTGTTGCCCTCCTGTATTTTTTCACTTTGAATGGGTTGATATAATTGTTTTTCTCCACTAAAGTCATTTTTGACATCCACTTGAATTAACTTTTGTTTCTGTTCTTCTGTTTCATCAACATGTTCTTCAGAATTCACAGAAATGTCACCCTGTTCTTGAAATGCAAGTTCATCATCTTTGTTGCCCTCCTGTATTTTTTCACTTTGAATGGGTTGATATAATTGTTTTTCTCCACTAAAGTCATTTTTGACATCCACTTGAATTAACTCTTGTTTCTGTTCTTCTGTTTCATCAACATGTTGTCCAGGCTTGCCAGAAGTTTCATCCTGTTCATGAAATGTATGTGCATCATCTTTGCCGTCCTCCTGCATTTTTTCACTTTTAACGGTTTGATCAAATTGTTTTTCTTTGCTAAGGTAATTTTCAACATCCACTTCTATTAACTCTTGTTTCGGTTCTTCTGCTTCATCAACATCTTCTTCAGGTTTCACTGAAATTTTCAACTGTTCTTGAAATGCAAGTTCAACATCTTTGTTGCCCTCCTGTATTTTTTCACTTTGAATGGTTTGATGTAATTGTTTTTCTTCACTAAAGTCAATTCTGACATCTACTTTAATTAACTCTTGTTTCTGTTCTTCTGCTTCATCAACATGTTGTCCAGGCTTGCCAGTAGTTTCATCCTGTTCTTGAAATGTATGTGCATCATCTTTGCTGTCCTCCTGCCTTTTTTCACTTTGAATGGTTTGATGTAATTGTTTTTCTTTGCTGACGTCATTTTCAACATCCACTTGAATTAACTCTTGTTTCTGTTCTTCTGCTTCATCAACATTTTCTCCGGGTTTCACAGTAATTTCACCCTGTTCTTGAAATGTATGTGCATCATCTTTGCTGTCCTCCTGCCTTTTTTCACTTTGAATGGTTTGATGTAATTGTTTTTCTCCACTAAAGTAATTTTTGACATCCACTTGAATTAACTTTTGTTTCTGTTCTTCTGTTTCATTAACATGTTGTCCAGGCTTGCCAGAAGTTTCATCCTGTTCTTGAAATGTATGTGCATCATCTTTGCTGTCCTCCTGCATTTTTTCACTTTGAATGGTTTGATGTAATGGTTTGTCTTTGCTAAGGTCATTTTCAACATCCACTTCTATTAACTCTTGTTTCTGTGCTTCTGTTTCATTAATATTTTCTTCAGGTTTCACAGTAATTTCATTCTGTTCATGAAATGTATGTGCATCATCTTTGCCGTCCTCCTGCATTTTTTCACTTTGAATGGTTTGATGTAATGGTTTGTCTTTGCTAAGTTCATTTTCAACATCCACTTCTATTAACTCTTGTTTCTGTGCTTCTGTTTCCTCAACATGTTGTCCAGGCTTGCCAGTAGTTTCATCCTGTTCATGAAATGTATGTGCATCATCTTTGCTGTCCTCCTGCCTTTTTTCACTTTGAATGGTTTGATGTAATTGTTTTTCTTTGCTGACGTCATTTTCAACATCCACTTTAATTAACTCTTGTTTCTGTTCTTCTGCTTCATCAACATTTTCTCCGGGTTTCACAGTAATTTCACCCTGTTCTTGAAATGTATGTGCATCTTCTTTGTTGCCCTGCTGTATTTTTTCACTTTGAATGGTTTGATATAATTGTTTTTCTCCACTAAAGTAATTTTTGACATCCACTTGAATTAACTTTTGTTTCTGTTCTTCTGATTCATTAACATGTTGTCCAGGCTTGCCAGAAGTTTCATCCTGTTCTTGAAATGTATGTGCATCATCTTTGTTGTCCTCATGCTTTCTGCACGTCTCTTCCGCTTGTTCTTTCATTGCTGACTCCTTCCTATTGTTTTGCTTGTTTCCAACTTCCTCAAAGTCATTAAATGCACTGGAAATTTGTTTTCCTCCCTGAGGTTCCTGCATACATTCCTTGTTCTCCTCTCCTCCGATCACTGGCATGAATCCTTCAGTTGTACCTTCAATGATTTTTTTATTGTCTGAAGACTCATTAAGAGCAGGTTCCTCAGGCGTATGGGGCCTGCTCTGTGTAACACGCAAATCACATTTGATGTCCTCACTGGGCGTTTTCTGTGTTGTTGAAGTGCATTGAGAATGAAGTGAATCATGACCACAGGTTGTTTCAAATGAGCTTGGCTCTATTGAAGAATTTTGCATATTGGTAATAGACTGTAACTCGCTGCCTAATGCTGTTGAGCATACATGACCAGAGGGAGGATCTGACAGTAGTGTATCAGCCGGTTTGTATTCAAAATTCGTATCATCACAGAGATGAGATTGACTATTTTGGTCGTCTTGAACTATTGTGCTGACCACTGCTATACTATTCGTAGGAAAACCATTTAAATCTTTTTCATGTTCAGAATTTAAATCTTTCTTCCCTTCTACAACATCATGCAATTCTTTGTCCTTTACATTTTCATCTCTTTCTGGACTCTTTGACCCTAGCAATGAACCACATTTCTTTTCTGGTCTATTAGCTGTAAAGACACGTGATCTACGTGAAGCTGCAATTTCCTGCATGGACACACCAACATTATGGGATGGATCATCTGCATTTTTTGTCACCATCTCTTCATTTGCATTACACCGTTCCTCCTTTCCATCCTCTTTAATATCCTTTACAACGTCTGAATGGGAATCACATACACTGTCCACACTGCAGTGCTTCCCAGCTCCTGCTAAAGCAATATCACCGTCGATAATGGCTTCGCAGTGACTCAGCAGTGGGCCTGGAGTCCTTAGTACAATGACAGACACATCCCTGGTATGACTGCTAGTGCTTTGTGTGCTGTTTGAAGAAGGATCACTTTGTGATGGAGCTGAAGTCTCCGCTGCAAGAGATGGGACGGTACTGTCGTCAGCATCCATTGCAGCGCTTGTCATCATTTCATTATTCAGCTGTGATTCAGACTGACGGGGCAGTTTGTCTGTGTAGTCATCTGATGTAGGAAGAATTTGCATCTCTGAGGTTGTAGCAGGCTGATCGGTGTTTGATTTCTGGTTTGGTTGCGATAAACACATGGTATTGATAATGCTATCGGTGTCTAAGGCAAAGGCTGCTTCTGAAGACATGGAGGTTGTTTTTACCTGTGGCTCATCTTCACATGCAGACTGTTCAGGGTCCAACTTATGCTCCTGGCTTGTTTTTTTTATATCATCTGTTTCAGCCAAAACACATTTCTCTTCATTAATTTCTGTAGTTGTGAGTGGCACTTCTGTATGTTTTTGTTCATGCGCTTCAAATACAGCGATACTAGATCCCACGCAATCCAAAGAGGTGCTGTCCTCACAACTTTTATTCTCTTGTAATGAAACATCTTGTTGTATATCACTTTTCTTCTCAGTGGATGCTGACTCCGACACATTGATCTGAGAAACATTGGAATATTCTGCATTTTCCTGCTTCTTCTCATTACTTTTTTCAAATTCTTTCAGAATTTCAATACACACAGGTTTTGTATTAGAAATGCTGACACTCTCACCTGATGCTGGATGTGACAGAGGGATCACAGGACAGTTTTTGATGTCAACAGTTTCTCTCACTTCTTCACTTTCGTCAGAACTACCCATTTTAACACACACACCTTCAGTTGTCTCATTCTGCTCCTGAGGGATTTTTTCCTCATCTCTGCAGTCTTTCAGCTCATTACTAATTTCCACCTCTTCCTTTTCTTCCTGCTTTTCAATATTTTCCTTGCTCTTATTTTCCTCAGAGACAACCGGTTTGTTCTTTGCCTCTGGTTCATCTCCCTCCTTGTTTCGCAATTGGTCTGTGGTCGGTGGTGGTTTCTTGGTGTTAAGGAAACCTTCAAAGTTGAAGCTGGTCTCTTTAACTGGGTGACGTAGTCTCTCAAACACCATCAGAGGGGGCAAAGATGCACATTCAGTCATTTGGGATTTTCTCATTGTATCCTTTTGATCCTCAAAAGAGCGGTCACATTTTGATGAAAGTCCATCCATGTTCACAGCAATTCCATTGATATCCTTCATGTCTGGCTGTGGTTTAAGTGATGTTGGACTTACTGCTTGTATTTTTTGCTGTGTTTCTGTCTTGATGGATGTGTCCCCGTTCGTCACAGTTTGTGAAGCGATCTGTACCTGTTGATCGCTGGCTTGCTCTGCGAGAACTTCACTTTCAGAAGAGAGTGCTGGTAATCTATCGCCTCTTGTCAAGTCGTCTCCTGATGCACTTGCGCTCTGATTCAAACAAGCCTCTCCCTCTCTCTGCGCTTCTCTTTCCGTGGTGTTTAAGTGGGAGGGAGGGTGGGGTGGGATGATGGAGTCGCAGTCGTTTGTTCTTTTGATAGTCAGAGCAGATGATGCATCATGTGGGACAACAGGGATGAGATGACTCTCAGTTTGTGCCGCCGATGCTGTGATGGTGAGGGACGTACACGTTTCGGCATGTTCTGCATTCTGTGCTCCGCCTTTCCCCTCCTCTTTGCTCCCTTCTTCCTCTCCCTTTCTCTCCGTCGACCGGGAGCTCTCTGCTTTCCACTCACACGTTCCCAGGATGCCTGCAGAGGAAATGGTGACCGGGGCTTTGTCCTCTGCGCCGACTGAGACACTATTGTCATCTCCGACTGGTGAGAGTATGATCGGCAGCCCCCCTCCCTTCTCCTCACTCTCCGATGAGTTATGTGGCATTCTGCTGTCACAGCTCTCTACTTTCTCTTCCACCCGCTGAACAGGTGAGCTACTAATCTGTGGAAAATTTTTGCATTTTTGCTCCTGCTCGACTGTGATTTCACGCTGTGTTCTTTCTGATTTTAAGATCTCATCTGGTTGCAGCAAGTCCGAAACTATAACTACTGATTCTCTCTCTGCAGCACTTTGGTTCGCATCCTCTCTCTTCTCTCCCTCGCATTCTATCTTTTCTAGCCTCGTGGGTGTTCCTCGTAACCATGTATTGCCAGTATACTCTGCTGAAATCTGTTCAAGGGCACTCTCTTCCTCCTCCTCTCCTGCACCAGCTCGGCTCGGCGAGTGTGAATTCCCCCGCACTGGTGTGAGCACGCCTGCCCTGCTGCTTGAAGGAGGTCCATTCCCCCATTCTAGTAAATCATGACTCCCCGTGGGCTCATGTTCACAGGCAGAGTTAGCTCGGCCAAAATCAATCACAATAGCAGATGCAACGGACACATTTTTCTCATGTTTGACTTCTCCGATCGAACCGTGGTTGTGGTGTATTTTTTCTCCGTCTAATATTGATTCGCAGGGACCATCTGTGCCATCCCGGTCATCGTGTTGCTCAAGCACCTCTGGGGAGTGCCATTTTAGGACAGGTGGAGCCCCAGATTGGGAAAGATGAGCTTGGTGAGTGTCGGGTTCTGGTGGTGGAAAGCAAATGGGTTGTTTACCCTCAGCACTCAGCTGTTCGGGGAGAACTAATTCCTTTCTTCGATGGCTTGAAGTTGATTCTACTTCTGTATTTGATTCTTTTTGTTCTCTCTGCCTCAGTGTCCCTGACTCCATGTGTTTCTGAATGTTTAGTTGAGTGATTATTTTTGGTTCTAAGCATAACAATGTTTCACATGTGTGTTTATCAGTAAGCGTGGCTGAGTCATTTATAAACTGACTGTGTGGATCTATTTTTACATCTACATTTGAGTTGTGAATCTGTGCATCTGAGCTCATTAGTTCTTTGTTCACAGGATTTGCCTCTTGAGCGGCTCTTGGATCATTAAAGTAAATCCTGTCTGAATCTTTGAATCCCTCTGTGCTCTCAGCCTGCAGGGAGCATACATGTTGTATTGATCGATCCTGAATAAGTGTTTGCTTTTCTGAAATAGTTTGTGTACCTTTCCACGTGCTATCTATCAATTCTTGATTTGGTAGGTTCTCACCTTTGTCTATTATTGTCTCTGGTCTTACTTGCTGTTCTGAGTCTAACACATGACTAGACTCCTCACTGTGGTTTTCTGTGACACAACGCACTATATCCTCCGTTCTGACAGCACCTGGATTAGTTTCCTTCTTTCCCAGTACATAATCTCTAAAGTTAAACACCTCCTCTTCACTTGCCGATGAGTCATTTTTGTGAGATTCTTCAAATATGTGTGAAGACAAGACACCATCCGTTTTGACTTCAATCTTCTGAATTTGTTTATTTTCCTCACTGTCAGGCAGGGCTCCTGAGCAATATCTGTCTACATCACCTGGAATCCAGGTGTCTTTACAGGAGGACATGCCAAGTACAGCCATCTGGTTCTCACATTCCTTAAAAGCTTCTTCAAGTTCATAATCCACTGCAGCCAAAGGTTTAAAGGATGGAACATTTTCCAGAGCTGCGCTTGATAACTGGGCTTCAGGCTCTGATGGGCTCGCAGTAGGCTTACAGACTTGGTCGGCATCACAGCTATTGAGGGTGCACCAATAGAGAGTGTTGGAGAAGTTACAATGAATCTGATGTGAGCAATATTCAGTATTTCACACCGAGCCAAACACTCCATTCCACCTAATGTCAGGATGAGACAGGGTGAGGGTTCATGCAAGGGCAAAACCAAATGCATTAAATTTGCCAGGAAACAAAACACACAGCCTTACAAAAGTACAAGCACAGCATACACGCAATCTCAATCGTTGATTAGGTACGCAACATCATTTCCATATTTAAATTTTGCCTGCTCTCGAAAAGCACAAGTCATTACCAATCATGTGTAATTTTCAGTCCAATTATAATCAACATTCTGAAAGCTTCTAAGTCACTTTAAAAGGTTTAAATGTGAGTATTTTACTTTTTAAGAGGCTTCACAGAAATCTTACTCTAAGGTCTTTCAGGCACAAAAATCACATGCTGTTTCAGAGCAAGGTTAATGCATCAGTGCCTTTATCATCCATTAACAAACTACCTATGATTCCAGCAGCAATCCAAAAATTGAATGCAAAAAAAATGTCTGAACATTTAACACTTATTACAGCAAGACACTTTAGAGCCCAGAGAATCATTTTGACTAAAGTAACTGATGTTTCAGAACCTAAAAAACACATTCAGTGACCGAAATACAAATAAAACAGTTAAAGCTGATGTAATATGACAGCTCTGGTTTCTCCGTTCTGCCTTTGCTGTCTCACCTCAGTGTGCTTCTCTCCATGCCTGCTTACCTAACATTTACCTGTCATTTTCAACTAAAAATCTATCAATCATCCTCACCCCAAAGGGAAACAAACAAGAGGGGGGAAAAGCCACACACTCTGATTGGGCCACAAAGGTCATGTGACCTGTCAGATTGATGATATACTGTACAGTACATGAGAGCAGACCTTGTTTCTTTTTCAGCAAACAATTATGACTGGTTGCCACTCCTATTCAGAAAAAAAGTTTAACGCCATACTCTTGCATAACTGGAAAGTGAGGCAGCTGTGCTGCAGTGTAAGTTACTGCAATTATGTGTGTGTGTGTGTATGTGTGTGTGTGTATATTCTAAAACCTGAGGCCTTCTGGCATATGCCTGCATGAGTTACTGAACCACTCCCTTCTGTGTGGTCAGACAGCGTTTCAATACCCAGAGTCCTCGGATAAAGACTTTCAGTGAGTAGGAACACAATGTAAAATAAAAAAAATATATATACATGTAGAAATGTAAACTTAAAAACATGTCAAGTAGGAATAAATATCTGTGTCATCTTTGTCAGTGCAACCCTATGCAATTACAACCATTCTGCACGTGACTGTGCTGATAACAGGAAAAAACTGACACAGTCTGAAATCATCCACAAAACAACCGCAAACAGACACACACCACACTCAAGCAAAGTTTCCTGTTGTGGATGACATTTCCATCTCGATGTAGAAATATCTGATAAACCATACACTTTCACCTCATGCAAGTGTGTTTAAGGGCCACTGCAGCTGTCCAAGTCACAAACCACCAAAAACACTAGTTCACAGCAAAACATCAACTTTCAAACATGTCCAAAAAAGTAACTCCAAGCTACTACAGCAAACCGATGCCACATCAACAGCCACACGAAAAGGAGGTAGAGATATTACCATTTCTAAACAAATTATAAATATATTTTATGCCAAATTAAATGATTTATATGTTACGTAGACCGTATCTGGTATCTCTCTGTCCCCATTTTCATGATGTCTCCGTTACCTCTTCATGAGGCCCACTACAGGCAGACTGGCCTCCATGTAGTGCTGTAAGCCCGCCAGCAGAGGGTTGGCAGTGCCATTCTGTGCCACTGTTTCATTCTTCATCTCACCTGAGCTCACCTGCTCACTGCTGCACAGACACATGCACAATAAATACCCATGAGTCGAACATGAGCCACTCAATTCATTAAACCTGGGGATTTTCCTTGAAGATTAAATGACTGATAGAGCTGTAAACGCAAACAGTCCACTTATAAGTAACAGCTTATGCATTATGACAATTCTCTGATTCCTAGAAATGAACCTGTTGTATGTCAATGAAGAGTTGGAGAAAATTTATTTTCTTTAGATCTTTAGATGAAAAGACAAAACACTGATTTGGAAAATGTATACAGGATGTCCGTATTAGAAATGGTTTACTTTTTCAATTGTCCAAACATGCTATTCTTTAAATTGTTTATTTATATTTAAAGACATTTCACTTATCCAGCTGTTTGACATTGCTTGATGATTTCTAAGACTCCTGTATGCAGTTGTTGTTTTAACTCTCGCTAATTCAAAATTAACAACTCATATAAATTATATGATAAAATAATAATACATAATAATGAAGCTTTTAACTTGTGTATTTTCTTTTCATAGAAAATATAGTCAGTGGAGTGTGTTTGTCCTATACCACCTTAAAGAGTAAATATTACTAGATTTTGAAAGTCTTATTTTGGTTTATCTAGTGTCCAACAACAAGTTTACATACATACAAGGTGTAAAAACACTATTATTTTGTTATAATAGGCAGTTATTCCTACCATACTTCTTGACTGACTCTCAAATAGTTCGTTCGGCGAATCATCCATCCCCTCCTTTCCGCCAGCCTACTCTGATCTGATTGGTCAGATGGTCTAGTCTGATATGATTGGTCTACCGCGAACGAGGCTCATGAGATACAGTGTTTGAGGGAGAAGAATTACGTTTTTCGAATCGGACTAGGGCATGACTCGTTTGCGTTTTTCCAATCCAATTACTTTGTTATTCATTCACCTTCGGATTTACAACTTGGCAGACTGCTTAAATTCACACAGGGCAACATCACTGCATGAAATGTCATTTACATGATCTCGTAATATGTACTCTTTAACAACTGGCAAGGTCTTCTGTAGTCCCGCCAGTTATGTATTGAGCCAAAATTTCCATTGAAATGAGTCCGACATTAATGGAAATTCACTCGGTGTCCAGCCGACAAAGTACAAGGTTAGAGATAAAGGCGAGAGTGCGTTCTGTGTTTTTCTGTGATTGTGAAACACTAATAGAGTGTAAGGTTTGTCAGAATTGAGTAAGTGTCAGGATGATCTACTTGTAGTTTTAAGTTTCAACACTTATCACATTTAAGCAGGGACAAATATTATCACATGTTTTATCTTTCTAGAGTTCAGGGAAATGCAATATTTGTACTTGTATGCAAAATACAACTGGGTGGAAACATTTGCATTAGATGTGAAAAGCTTTTCGAAAGAAACCGTTATCCTGTTGAAACTTGCCCTTAAGTATCTGGTTACAATTCAGTTAAGGAGATGTCTGTGCCGATCTTACACACGTTGCTTTAGGTACATAAGCAACTAAAACAATTTTAGTATTTAAGCTAGTAGCTGTGTCTTGGAACACGGTTAGCTGTCCAACTTTAGACCACCGTGTTGAAGAACAGCATCCAACTTTCCCAGCAGGGAGTAGAAAGAGATTCAAAAGCAGTAGAAGAGGAATGATGTTTACCCAAGTGAGGTTCCCCAGGTGAGATTGAGCTCGGTGCTGAGGTCTATGCTGGGCAGCAGATCATGAGGAAACTCAAGCTCGTCGTTATCTTCCTCTTCCTGTTTACGCTGCTTGTCTTCTTCATCAGAAACCTGTGACTCCACTGCAGCTGTGTCCGTATGGAGGGATCCGTTCTCACCACCGTTAAACTTTTCGCTTTCTGGTCTCACCTTGTCAGTGTGGACTGGAGCCTGGGAAAAACAATAAAAACTGTTAAGACTGCTGTCTGGTGCAGCTGGGCTCTGGTTTGAATCATGCTTTATGTTCAATGTTACTGAGATCAGTAAATAAAACCTCTGCTTGTACCTGGAAATGTTCACCGAACACTTAGTTGTTCATATTAATTTATTACAACTACAATGAATTAGTTCTGAGATTAAAACTGATATTGACTACACACCCTGATGATTTGTCATTCAGTACGTTAAGACAAATAAAAAAATGTTTTACAATTTATTCTCTATACCATACTGTGACTCAGTTCTGTTCAAACAGATTTGCCTTCTTACAAGGACATAAACTAAGGTGGTAACAGTGGTACTGCTATTTTCCGAATTATATTAGATATTAGCCTTTTTCAGCCAAACAGACAATCACAAAGCACTTTAAACACGTAACTGCAGATTGAATGTCTACAGACATTACATGAATGACTGCATACATTTAAATGCCAAACCTACAAAACAACCGTGAAGAAAGACAACATGTTATTGCGAAACTTAATCTAAAACTACTTTAACTCAAGGGTTAATTGTTGTATAATTATTCAACATTTTGTCTTATGACTTCATGAGTTGACAAAGAAACTACATGTAATATTTGTGCTTGTAAAAATGACTGTCACATGCAGGACTGAAGAGACTAAAAGTGTGACTTTAAGTTCAAAATAACTAGAATTAAATGTACATTTACATTGAGCAATAAGTCATACAGGAGTAATAATACAATAGGTGCAAATACAAAGTTACTCATTTCAACAAAAGCCAGACCAATACCTGTTGTGAGAAAGAGAAAGGGTTAGCCTTTTTCTCATATGTCTGTGAAGTATTCACAGAAGAGATGGGTTTGAAGTCGTTTTTTGAATGTTGTGAGAGATGTGGTGGACCGGACTGAGTTAGAAAGAATGTTCCACCAGAAGTGAGTTCCTGGTGGAATTACAGAATCTAAAATATAAATTACTTCAAAAGCCTGATACTGCTTAAAAGTTTAAACTAAATCAAACATGAAAATGACATCACAACACTAACTGAGATATTTTTTCTTCTTTCACTTATTAAGTAATAAATACTTTGTAACTCCCTTAAACCCTTAATACACAAACACATTCATTGAAAGACATTGGGATTCACAGGCGAGTCTTTGTAGAGCCAAAGAGGATCATGTTTCAGGATCTCAGGAACAAAAGTTACATTAGAGGTGCATTAAACAGAAACCCCACATCCATCCATCGTTTCCATCATATTTGAGCACTAAACACACTCTATACACACATGCATTATACCTCCCCTTCTTTAGGTTATGTGTTAGTTCACCCAAAATTTAGCTTTAAGCGTTTCACGCACTAATATTCACAGCATTCCCAGGCTTTTCTGAGCACAAACATCACTCAACTCAAATCAGGCACACAGTACTAAACTAAACATCCTCTCCCAAAAGCAGACAAACCAGAGGGGACTGGTTCCATTTATAGAGTTTTCATTTGGTCACCAAATTAGGAATAAATGACAGGTCTTGAAATATCAGTAATGTTTATTAGTAACAGGTGGCTGGCTGGAATGAAAATCTTTTTCCACTACATATATTTTCCACGAAAAACAGCCCTGCATATGAAGAACAGTGCATTTTTCACACAGGAACAATCCCTGTTTTGTATTGCTGTATTCCTACTCTCTCCCTCACCTGGATTGCAAACAAAGCTGAGACCTAGTATCTGCTGGACGATTCCAGGATTCTTCCATCAACCCTAAGATTTCTTTACACACTCTCAGACCAAAATAAAAAGGCTTTTATGAGATTTTTTTAAAAGCTGTACAAAAACAACATTTTAAAGGGGTTGTAATAGACATTAATAGTCTGGGAGATTTTTGGGTCAAAGTAAATCTGTGACATTTACCACATTACTGTCTTATTACACAAGGTCAGATTTCATTGCTTTCAATAAAGACACAAGTCTGATAACACAGGCTATCGGATCTGCACGCTGTCATTCAATTCTGAAATAACTTCCATTACCAGAAGGGTTTATCTCACATTTCAAAAATCCACCAAGTGTTAAAATCTCATAACGCCTTATATATCTTAAAGGATCATATAGTATAATGTTAATACAAGGTCATTTGAAGAATATAACACTTTGCTCATACAGCACTGTAAAATACTTCTTCACACCTACAGTATATTACTATATGTTAATAATCTTCTTTCTCACGCTAGAGTTCATGTTCCACAGTTTCCTGTTTCTCCTCTGAACTTATATCTGACCTAAACAACATCAATGACCACACATCAATTACTGTTAATACCATTTACTGAACTCTGTCAATTTATTAAAGATTTAGGCAGAAATAAGCCGAGAGCTACACTCCTGTAGGTCGATACATATGACATACAGAGGCCTTGCTTAGAGACTGGAAAGGTTACCCTAAAATACCTGTTGTCTTTCTTTTAAAAGGGTCACTGCCTTTGTCCTTTGACCTCCAGGATGAGTGGTCCTGAAAAGCAGACCCCATTTGCTCTCTTTTACCCCGGACCTTTAACAGACCACATTGTCCTCAACTACAGTAAATCCCTGTTGTTAACTAGATCCTGCTTATGTAGGGCTACCAGTTGCCGTGGCAATTCCATGAGCCCAACACTAAACTTCCAGAAAGTTGTGGAATACACATACATGACAAAGTATATCAAACCTTTAATGGTCTTCTTAGCCTTAGGTTTGACATAGTGATTTACATAAAACTTTTTTTTACAAAAAACTATTATTAATGGTTTTATATCTGAAGTCTCTAACACCACAAACAGATACAGTGATTAATGAAGTGTATAACAATTTAGTTTCAAGCCAGTTCTTTTTAAACTCTAAATTCAACCCAATACTTCAATCTCATTTTAATATCTTAAAATGTCCTTGGTGACAAAACTGTACATGAGTACAACAATACACATTTTGATTGACAAAAACAACAACTCTTCAAACTCAAGTCTGCACCACAGAGACACAAAAAATGAATCACAAACTCACCTTGACTGAAAAGTCACACACACATTTGCAAGAGAACTCTGCAGCTTCACAGTGCAGCACTCCAGAGAGCGCCAGTAGAGACGTGTGCGTGTTTTGGTTCAGCCGGGCAAAGACACAAACATGCTGCAACACATGCTGCTGCCGTGCCTGTGTTCCACTCTCCTCCCCAGACTCCTGACTCAGCTCCCCTGCACTGCTACAGATCCGTGCCCTTCTGAGGACAAGTCTGCTAGTCCTAGGAAGTGTGTATCAGCACACAACGCTCCTCCGTAGTCAGTAGTACAAAGGCTCAAACCAGGACACTCACTGGCAACTTGAGTACTGATCCCTCCCTCCTCTCCTGCTAAACTCTTTCGGCTCCCTCTCGGCCCCTCCCTCTGTAAATACCTCCTGCCTCTTATATCTGCTGCGGTTCTGTCACTTCCTGCTGTGGGATCGAGCGCAGTGCTCTGATGTACACACTCCAGGTGAATGCTGGGAAATGGGCCAAAGGTCAATTTTCAAGTAGCCCACGGGGGGAATCATGTTATAGACACACTTTGGAAGTTGTTGTAAACTAAAACCACATACCCTCAAAGCTGCAGATAGGACACAGACCTGTTAAATGAGGTATTAAATGACTCCCTTGGGTCCCGATAATAACCACCTTCCTCAATTATAAATCTTAAGGGTTAACTGACTTTTTAGGCATTGCATTGGCATATGCTCAACTGATAGCATTGTGTTGGCAACACAAAGGTCACAAAGGAACAAACATGCTGATAAAAATATACCTTGAATTCACTATCAGTAGCTTGGAACTAAAGCTACTGCCAAATTCATGCACATAAAACTCATTTAAAAACAATTCAACTGTAATTGCAGCACCATATTGTCTCTGTCATCACCTGTCGATTTCTGTGCAAAGGATACTAAAGCTAAACCATGCAGTCACAGTAAACCAATACACGCACATGCACCAGTCCTCCAGTACCTCTGACAATGAATAAAACTGTGTTTCTTCTGGGGGAAATAGCACCACATTGTCTGGGGCGACCTCCTGTGGCAGAGACAAATAGGTGCAATAAATGGGGCAGCTGTGGTGAAAACAATTATTCTTGAAGAAATGCATGGCAGAGTTCAGACAAAGTGTGCAGTGCTGTTGTTGTTGGAAGTACACCAAGAACACTTAAAGTTCACTCTGAGAACCAAGATGACAACAATAATCTTTTTTAGCTTTTTATACTGTGCTAGGCTTTAATGGACTAGTTTGATGCACTTATGTATTTTGTTGCCTATGTTGTTATAATTGCTTCCAATGTTTCCTCATCTGTAAATCGCTTTGGATAAAAGCGTCTGCTAAATGACTAAATGTAAATGTAAATAATCCACAAAAAAGCAAAGCACAAATGGTTAAAATAATCCCTAAATTTAAAATTGGAAAATTTGCCTTATTTTGCTAATAATTGTTTACAGAGTCCATTAATCAAACCATAGTTTAAAGAAATAGACAATCTTATAGCAGAATGTATAAACTAAAAATGTATACATATATAGCAGTATGTATAAACTTTTATGTTAAGAAAGACAATGGTCACCAAAACTGTCAAGCAAGATTTATGTAAATAACGACTTGATTCGTAGTTCGCACAAAAATGAAAATTCTGTCATCATTTACTCACTCTCGTGTCATTTGAAACCTGTATTACTTTGCCACAGAACCCAAAAAAATATATTTTGAATAAGGTTGGTAAGCAAACAGCGCCGGCACCAATGATCTTCTATTGTATGGACACAAAGCCAATGCAAGTGAAAGGATGCCGGTTAACAACATTCTGTAAAATATAATCTTTTGTGTTCTGCAGAAGAAGAAAGTCACACAGGTTTAAAATGACAAGAGGGTGAGTAAATGATGACTAAAATTATGACAAAATTTCAGTCTGTTCCAGACATTAGTCCTGTTTCTGACACAATGGTGTTGTTTGGCTTCAAAAGACTATAAAACACGTTGGAGCAACAAGTGGGAATGAGTTAATGTGTGACCCTACCTATGAAAACATTTGAATCAAATTAAATAAATGCTTTTTCTTCATAAATTATTACGTAAAGCATTCTGTGAAAATAGAATCTCTATATTTTTCGAATTGATTAAAACCTGTATTTATTACATTATAAACAATAAAATTGTACTCTAATATAATATCATTTACATACAGTTTTATATCTGTCAACATTGATCCTCCTAATCTATACGATTTACAGGGTCACAAATGATGACAGAATTTACATTTTTGGTCATACTTTCCTTTTAAATTAAGGGGACAGCTGAATGGTAAGTATTGCCACAGTAAAACACACATACCTGTGCACGCAGAACGAATGCACTTCTCACCTGCACTCTTTCAAAGCCAAATTCAGACCATATGTTTGACAACAAATTGACAACAGATATAAAAAGTGAGACTCTCTGTCTCAACCTGGGGTATCACCACAAAAGGGCATCTTTTAATAGGCAGCATGACAGACGGTGTGGAAATGTTAACAGATGTCACCAAAAGCCATAACAGCTCCAAACAATAACAAATCAATTAAAGGCACAAAGGCATGCTAGTTTAAGACCGGAACACACGCTCCACTGCGATGAAACACTCAAGTGCTTAGCTATTCAGCAGATCTCATCAGGAAACCTCTTACCGGCAGCTCCTGAGTGCTGATCTCATTCCCCATGTTGTTGAACGGGACTGTAGGTGACCCCTTCACATCAGACCACCAACGGCAGGCTGAGGGTCCAGATAGCGGAAAGGACACAGTCAAGGATTTATAAACAATTTCTATACCAGACTTTAAGAGAAACTCTGAGCTTTGAGTGAAACTGGGAGTGAAATATGTAAGTATGTGTCATGTGTCGAGATTAAGAGGCTCTGGTGAAAGTAGAACAAAGTGCAGAGCTGCTGTCTGGTAAAACAGCTTCTTAATTCTCAAGGTGGTGAGAACAATCTCACATTAACCAACCATGCCTTTCAAATAAGCGGTTACTAATCCTGTGTTCCTAAATTACACCGAATATCTATATAAAGTTATCAAACAATACAAGTTACAGGTATTTCCTTCATGTTCAGACCCCACAATTGGAAATCTACTCTCTGAAGTCTTAATGTGGTTAAGTCAAAGAAGACAGTGGAAAATCAGCAGTGAAAACTTCCACGTGCCATATTTATAAAGTCATGTTTCCAGGCCCACTGCATATCCGGCTTGACCTCCTTAATGCATAAAAGTGTCTTATTAGCTTATGAAAAAAGCACTGCTATGAGACTAACAGACATCTGGCCATAACCTCCTTCAGGACCACCACAAGCTTATTATAAACGTAAATCAGCATTCTGCAGCATTTCAGACACACTGCGGATCTGTAGCCAGCGGAAAGCTCCAGGGAGTATCACACAACCGCAACTACAACAGGCGAAACCCAGCACTGATGATCTCATCTACCCTGTGTGATCATTCAATTCAATGAGAAACCTATTCAAGAGTTCACATATAGAAAAGTATTTGTACACAACTGACAGTATCTTACCAGCTTTTTAGGACTGGAAATTAACCGCCAAAGATTTTAGAAGAATCAAACATGAAGCTACCAGGCACCCATTATCCTCCAGTGCTGCCATATTCCAGAACTGCAACCTACCTGGATTGTCAAGAAGTACAAGGTGTTCAGTTCTCAGAGACATGGCCAAGGTAAGAAATGCTGAAACCCGACGACCTCTGAACAAGACACAAGTTGAAACATCAAGAATGGGCCAAGTAATATCTGAAGACAGATTTTTCAAAGCCTTTGTGGACTGATGAGATGAGAGTCACTCTTGACCGACCAGATGGATGGGCCCGTGGTTGGATCACTAACGGACACAGAGCTCCACTTCGACTCAGACGGCAGCAAGGTGGAGGTGGGATACTGGAATGGGCGGTTATTATCAAAGATGAGCTAGTTGGACCTTTTCGGGTTGAAAATTTACTCAAAATAAACTCATAGACCAACTGCCAATTTTTAGAAGACACTTTCTTCAAGCAGTGGTACAGGAAAAAGTCTGCATCTTTCAAGATTTTTATGCAAGACAACGCTCCATTACATGCGTCAAAGTACTCCACTGCGTGGCTGGCCAGTAAAGTATGAAAATTAAATATGATGGCTGGCCATTAAATATGAAAAACTAATGACATAGCCCCCTTCTTCAACTGACTTAAACCCTATTGAGAACTGTTGGGCCCTTCTTAAGCAGGAAATTTTACAGTGAAGGTAAACAGTACACCTCTCTGAACAGTGTCTGGGAGGCTGTGGTTGCGGCTGCACAAAAAGTTGATTCTGACCAGATCAAGAAACTGACTGGCTCTGTGAATGGAAGGCTTGTAACTGTTATCGAAGGGTGGCTATATTGGTCACTGAGTTTTTTAGTTTTTTTATTTCAGAAATGTTTATTTGTAAATTGAGTTTGTTTTTTATTCTCACTTTAACAGGTGAAAATAAACAAGTGAGACGGGAAAATCTTTGTTTTTCATTTAGTTGCATAATAATTCTACACACTAATAGTTGCCTAATAACGGTGTACATATAAATATTCTCTTAAGAAAACCAAAACTTCACTTTCACTACTTAAATTTTCAGGTTTGAGGGTTAGTTAACATTTTGGATTGACCAAGAGCACTGTAGTTGTACAATAACAAAAGTAATCCTCAAAAAATACAACTTGCCTAATAATTGAGCACACAGTGTATATATATATATATATATATATATATATATATATATATATATATATATATATATATATATAACACTCACCTAAAGGATTATTAGGAACACCTGTTCAATTTCTCATTAATGCAATTATCTAATCAACCAATCACATGGCAGTTGCTTCAATGCATTTAGGGGTGTGGTCCTGGTCAAGACAATCTCCTGAACTCCAAACTGAATGTCAGAATGGGAAAGAAACGTAATTTAAGCAATTTTGAGCGTGGCATGGTTGTTGGTGCCAGACGGGCTGGTCTGAGTATTTCACAATCTGCTCAGTTACTGGGATTTTCACGCACAACCATTTCTAGGGTTTACAAAGAATGGTGTGAAAAGGGAAAAACATCCAGTATGCGGCAGTCCTGTGGCTGAAAATGCCTTGTTGATGCTAGAGGTCAGAGGAGAATGGGCCGACTGATTCAAGCTGATGGAAGAGCAACCGAGAAGCCACAACATGCACAACCTACAACAGCAGAAGACCCCACCGGGTACCACTCATCTCCACTACGAATAGGAAAAGAGGCTACAATTTGCACGAGCTCACCAAAATTGGACAGTTGAAGACTGGAAAAATGTTGCCTGGTCTGATGAGTCTCGATTTCTGTTGAGACATTCAGATGATAGAGTCAGAATTTGCCGTAAACAGAATGAGAACATGGATCTATCATGCCATGTTACCACTGTGCAGGCTGGTGGTGTAATGGTGTGGGGGATGTTTTCTTGGCACACTTTAGGCCCCTTAGTGCCAATTGGGCATCGTTTAAATGCCACGGCCTACCTGAGCATTGTTTCTGACCATGTCCATCCCTTTATGACTACCATGTACCCATCCTCTGATGGCTACTTCCAGCAGGATAATGCACCATGTCACAAAGCTCGAATCATTTCAAACATCAAACATTTTTGAACATCACAATGAGTTCACTGTACTAAAATGGCCCCCACAGTCACCAGATCTCAACCCAATAGAGCATCGTTGGGATATGGTGGAACGGGAGATTCGTGCCCTGGACGTGCATCCCACAAATCTCCATCAACTGCAAGATGCTATCCTATCAATATTGGCCAACATTTCTAAAGAATGCTTTCAGCACCTTGTTGAATCAATGCCACGTAGAATTAAGGCAGTTCTGAAGGTGAAAGGGGGTCAAACACAGTATTATTATGGTGTTCCTAATAATCCTTTAGGTGAGTGTAAATATATGCAGCTTCCCTTCAATACTAGAAACATAAAATATTGCTACACTATTCAAAAACATGATCTCACCTAATCCATACAAAGAAAGACATGAAAGATCATCATGTATCATATCCAGATCACAGAACTGATAAACATTAATAAACAGACTTGGCAATATAGGACTTCTACTCAAGTGTTAGTGTGCCCATATGACTTGACTGGGTGATTTGCGCCTGCTGTACATTTTAGTCCAAACCTGAATATGAAACTTGTTATAAATAGATCCGGTCTGTCACTTGTTATTTAAGGGCTTCCCATAAAGCCATGAGTCATGTGCATCAGTTTCCTTTCTAAACAAACAGCTCTGTATATCTAGACAACAGCTTCCATCCAAATAATATACTGAAGAGTTAAGTTTTGATTATCCCCTTTCAAAAGCCATATTTGGACGTGTTCTAAGAGAAACAAACAATCAAAAATTACTGCCTTCCCTGACTTTGGATAAATTTCAGCCCTGTTTGTGTATATTTTGTGCAGGAATCACCACACAAGAAACCAGACCCAAGAAACAAGTTCTCAGTTATCATACCATATTATTGAAATGTATTGAATTATTATTCCTGAAAGTAATTAAACATCATTTACATTAATCAATGCTTGAACGTTTCACTTACTGGTCACATGGGAATATCCCTAAGCCGGAACGGGAACATTTCCAAGCTATGTTTGAACTACTGTATAAACAAGGAAGTAAAAAATAATGTTCTAATATGGTGCATTATTTACCATGTTTTCTTTCAGTTTAACACTATTTAACTTGTGCCCAAGCCACATCAAAAAAAACTTTTAAAATAGATTTTAAAAGTGGATTGACTACAAAAACCCAGGTCACCTCAACAAAATACATTTGAACTTATGTGACTCACTGCGTAAATTACAAAAAGAACAAAGTTAAATCAATTCACCTGCCGGAACCAAAAGCAGTACACAGACTTACCTAACTCACAGAGGCATGAGCATTACATATATCCATGTCCACTGTGACACAGTAACATAGCGCTTTAGATTGTGTCCAATACTGCTACACCACAGCACAGCCAAAATCTTCTCAGTCGAATGGCACACTGCGTTACTATATCTCCACAAAGCTCTGAGGAGGACGGACAGGCAGGTTAAAAACGGGGGCTAGAGAGACCAAAGGGGGGAATCTTGGAATGATTCTGACAAGCCAGAGATGACAGAGTCAGCTGGACTGTGTAGGCTCCTGGTAACATTTGTAAACAAACACAATCTTATGAGCCTGTCAACACACTCATGTACTTTGCAGAACGTGGACATGAAACAGTTTGGCAGCCACGAAATTGACAACGTTTTGGAATCTTTTCACTAAACTTCAAAATACGTAAATACTACATTTATGCATTATATTATACTTTTTTTGTCTAATACCTCTTTAGCAATTTGTACTCTTACTTACAATTGCACAACAGTTTCACTTTTAAATGATTCAATAATACTGAATCATATATGCCATAAAATACACAAGACTGTAACGTAGGAAGAGCTATGACACTCTATAGTGTGAACTATATAATGCCTGTAGTGTATGACATTATAATAAAGCATTGGGACTGGGGTGTTACAATATACATATGATTGTCAATATCTGTGATATTAAAAGCACGATTATCATTGTTGTGTTAATTCTACACATATTATAAAATGGTAAATAATTTAGCAAACGTTTAAAGTTTTCCCTTAATGGTTACAAACTCTCTAATCCTTACACTCAATTTTTTGTTATTTGTTACGGTAAAAAGTAGAAAACACAAAATGATAAATATAATAATAATTCAAATTAAAGATGAATTTGAACGATAACATTAAAAAACAGAACAGACACTGTGAAATAGCCGTACCAGAAATTCTTTAGCCACTGTGAGGTGAAAGTGTGATATCGTGACAGCCCTAAATAGTACAGTGCCCATTATCACTGAACAATTATGGATGGGATAATTCATAATAATACAAACTGAAATGTGTTGTGTAAAGCATAAATTGGATGCGCTTATTGCTAAATAGGATCAGCAGTTAACACCCACTGAATGGTTCAATTCGCTCACGTCATTTTTCCGCTTATAAACTGAGTTTGACTGTTGCCATGCTGCCTAAAAACACCGTCTACTTTCCCCCCTTATTTTCCGAGGTACAGAACTGTCAGCTATTGCCCCTCCCCCTTCTTTTTCCTTCCATTCCCTTTAATTTTCCCTCTCTTCATCTCTCGAGCTCCGCGCACTCCAGACCGTACAAGAACAGACTGCCAAAATAACACGCTTCTTCCTTTCATATTCCCCTGACGTCAACCCATTCCAACACAAATACTGCCCTCATCCTCCTTCTGTCTGCACAGGCAACCATACAACCAGCGGAGATCTCCTTCCCACCCACTGCATCTCTCCTCAGTCAGCCTCACCATGCCACTCTAGCTGCGAATTCAGCGAGATGCACAGCGGCGTTACCTGGCTGCGAGCTACTCCAATGCAGTTTCCCATCCTGTAGTCCATGTCCTCCTGAGGAGACGTGACAGAGGCACTACAAGGCTTGCAAAAATATTCTTTCCAGAATTGCATCGCCACTACAGAGACACGGCATCACTGATCAATCCAGGCAGAGCGCGAGAGAGTGAGCCCAACCTTGCAGGGACACACTTGTGTGTGTGCGTGAATAAGCCTCGTCTACTGCAATGCCCAGGGTATGTATGTGACATACATGCTCCAGTTCTGTTTCATAACAATGCAATTATAAAAATAGCACAGTCCAGGAAAGCAAAAAGGGTGTGCACATTTTCTCTCTCTCTCTCTCTCTTTCAGTTCGGCGGTGATGCAGATGCAGAGATGCAGCACAGTAAGGGGGTAAGAAGCCCCTCTGTTATCGACTACAACTGTCACACTCACACATGCAAGGGGATGAGAGAAAATGCAGCGCCAGTATAAGTAGGAAATAAATTGATCGAATTGAGAATATCTGCTGGTTTAAAAGAGCAACAGCTGCAGGCTGGATGACGTTGCGTGCAGCCTAAAAACAAGTAGACTAATGCAGCCATCAACCGAAATAGGGCAGGCAAAGAAATTTCACTAAAATAAAAGACATTCATGTATGCTGCTGACACATTAATAAATGATGACAATAACACTACCATGACTTTCTTTTTCCACCACATAAGAAAGACTAATACACTAAAATCTGAATTATCATTACAAACTATAAGTTTAGCTAATATCTCAAATATCTACCAAAAGTGAGAATTCTTAAGAGTTCAGGTAAATTAATCTACAATTCATTCAGAAGGTATTGTTAAGGATTTTCCTTAAAAGATGTTTAACATTAAGTGTTCAATAGAGATACTGCTATGCTAGTACAAACATTTGAAGAAACATCTGACAATAATTTTCGGAAATAACATTCACACAGCGCTAATCTAAGCAGATGTTGTCTTTATAAATTTGCATTATCACTTGTAGTTTTAGTATAACTATCGCCTCAGCAGGGGGTAAATATATCCCTTTTGCATTAATGTCACTGTTTAACTTGGTCAATTTTAAACAAAACAAACCAGCAGATAACAAATCTACCATCACTGATATCCTAACACTAACCACTTACCTGAGAGGAGACATTCACCGCTACAGCAGTGGTAAAGACAGCAGTGGGATGATTGTGGTGTAACACAAGGCAGATCCTTCCAAACGGCTTCAGATGTCTGTGGGATCAAACTACAGAGCAGTTAATCCAAACTTGGACCAATCTGTGAACATATGGCCACAGCAAAGCGCACAGGGATAGTAGCACTCCACAGTATATGACCTCTTTAGACACAATATCATTAACATACAAAACAGATAGTAATTTTTTAAAGCATTATACACATAGAGCCTATCATTTCTGTAGTCCAATATTAATACAATTGATAAACTTTATCAAACTAATATTAACTCAGCATAACATGTTTCTACAGAACATTATGACCCATCATCTATATTTTGACAAATTATACATAGATCAGTTAAAATGGATTTATGAATGGTGACATTTTTTAAACCATAATAATTATGTGTCGGCCAAACTTTAACACAATATCCTCTCTTTTAAAAAAAAAAGCAACTTAAAATTGTGAGACACATACAGTGAGGGAAATTATTATTTGATCGCCTGCTGATTTGATCCCCCAAAACAGCAGTCAGTTTTCTTCCTGTTTGAACACAGCACTTTCTCCAAAGACTTTTCTGAATCATTTGATGTTCATTGTCAAACTTCAGACGAGCCAGGCGGGCCTTCTTGGGCAGGAGGACCTTGCGGGTGCTTCAGGATTTCAATATATTGTGGCATAGCGTGTCACCAATGGTTTGCTTGCTGTGGTCCCAACTGTCTTGAACTCATTATAAAGCTTCTTCTGTGTAGTTCTGGGCTGATCTTTAACCTTTCTCATGATCATCTTTACCCCATTGGGGAAATATTGACGGGAGCTCCAGAGCAAGGACAATTGATAGTTATTTTGTTTATAATATTATTTGCAAATAATAATAAATACATTCGCACCAACAGTTGTCTCCTTCTAACCAAGCTTCTGTCTCTGTCTCTACAATCTTGTCCCTGACATCCTTTGAAACGTATTTGGTCTTGGATCATTGTGGTGAAGAGTTTGAAATGAAAGATACAGATTAAAGATGATTTTGGAGTACTTTCTTAAAGTGACAGGACTAATCTGTTGTCCATATAGGCACATAACTAATCTGTGGTTTCAGAATTCATGCTGGTTGGTGGATCAAATGCTTATTTCACTGACTGAAATACAAATCAATTTATAACCATTATATTTGGTTGATATTTGGTTTCTATCAGTTAAAATAAACTTACCACAAAAATGATAGCCCCTTAACTCTTTGTAAGCAGGCAAATTTACAAAAGCAGCAAGGGATCAAATCATTATTTCCCTCACTGTAAACAAATTATTTGTGCAGCACCACAAAAAGACCACATACACAAATTGTAGTGTTAACTGCATTTGTCTCCCTCCATCATTTTATCCTTTAACACGTTACCGTAAACATTTATTCTTTATTGTGAAATATGAATGTATTACTATTTATAACTATTACGAAGCTTAACAATTAACAAACATTTGCTCTCAAACTAGCTGGACCTTACAAAGTAGCATTATTTAGACTTAATCTGCTATTTTATTTAACATATAAAATGACTTTAAATTGGGTGTATTCCTGATGCCTTGTATATACTAATAGAAAATCACAGCAAAAATACAACACATGACCACTAGATGGTGCTATTCACATGTATCCTACATGCATTTACAGACAAAGCAAGCAAGCATATTTTTACGTACTAGATTTTAGTACAAAGATTTATGATTTACATAGGGAAATCCAAACAGAACCACATTACTAGACATACCGTTTTGACTTGCAAAAAGATAAAAACTTTGCATAATGGCTTACAATGCACGCGCCTCTTATGAAATAATAAACCCATGAAAATGGTAATCTAGGAATTTTCAGCCTTGTTCATACTATATTGCAATTGTTATTACAAACATGACCCAAAAAACTGATTTGAGATTTAACAGAGAAACGCCAGTGAAAGATGGAGAGCTCTTTTGTATTGCATTTGAGATGTTCACTTTACTGAGATGTTAACTTTACATTTATTGTTTAAGACACGCATATTACAAATGATACACAATTCAAAAATATCACTTTAAAATTTAAATCTTAAACATTAAAAAAACATTTGCCTTTATAAACAACTTATAAAACATTGTAGGAGTTGTTGCATATTTACACTTCACTTCTACACGTCTCCTACTTAGCTTTCCTGTGACAATGTTTTTGGAGCTGGAATCAAAGCTTCCTTAATATCAAAGGCTTCAATTATTTCCTTAAAGTAAAAGATTAGAGATATTGGTCAGTCATATAATATTAAATACTACTGCTGTAATAGTAAAAATGTATACCAAACATAGTCATTATGTGCTCACCTTCCAGCTCGATTGACTGATGGAGATGACACACTGATTACGGTCAGCTGCTTCACCGGTCTCCATCTCACCTTCTTCTACTGGACCTATAACATAACAAATTAAAGGGATACTCCACACAAAAATTTAAATACTCACATGAATTAAAGATTTTACCTATGCAAGGTAGTCCCTCCTTATTCAATTTGATCTTTGCCAGACCATCCTGTCAGAGTTCAAAAAGAATAGAACATTCACTCTTTATTATGTGACCCATATTGAATCTCACACAGCTGCAATAGACTCCAACTCACCCTTATGAGAAAAGAGGTGTGAAAGATGTTCTCTACGGTCCGTGAGAAGGAGCTAGGGTCAATGACAAACTCATAATATGAAATGGGTTCCTCAGCTGCTCCGGAAAGGTTTTGATTTAGGTTTTAAACAAAACAAAAGTGCTGGTTAAAGTCCATTCATGTGGGAATTATTATTGTAATTAAACATATCAGATGCTGCATAATTAATTTAAACAATATGTTGTACAATATGCTTACGGTCATCTGCAAAGTATTTCTGCAGACATGCGAGAATCCTTTCAACCTCCTTCTCTGTAGCTTCTTGGTGTGATTCTTCCATTTTCTTAAGCTGCAAGATATTTTTTCAACAATTTCATACATGGATTGTTATATAAAAGCAATAGGTCAAATTAACAAGGTGGATTACTGAAAAGACAGTTGGTGCTTGTATTATAATGTGCACACCTGAGTGGGCATTATTCGTTTAGCCTCTTTGCCGGGTGCCTTCTTCTGCCTTTCCACACGCTGACGTGGTGGTGGAGGCTCTGCCAAAAACGAGCCCAACCTTTAATTGAAATAAACATATTTTATTGCATATCTTATTTATGATTTTTGTAAACATAGGTAAACAAACCTAGGTTCATATTTATAAACACCAGTATAAAATGTATGTTTATGTATTGTTATACAGGTAACATTACTCTTGAACATACTCAATCCCCATTTTATTACTCACATGAAGTGGAATGATGGGGCCGTTTTGAAGCAAACTTTAGATCTTTTTGCAAGCTTCTGCCAGGCATCTTGTGGTAAATATCCGTTCAAATGTCCAGTCTGATCATCCTCCTCTTCCTCCAACCGATTCAGACCCATGAAGGACAACTAGAATGGTCATCAAAGAAAATATAATTTTAGAATAATACTACGCAAAGTTAATTTTATGATTCGAGGCAAAATACAAGATACTGGCTTCAAGAGAACCATACCAAATGTTCTGCAAATGCACTGGGGTCAAATGCAGAGCCTTCGGCATGTAGTTGACTGGCTTTCTCTTTTCCTAGATCAGTGGCAAGTACCAGGAGCTGAGCGTCCAGCGCTGCTTCACGCGCCTGCTTAACTGACAGCAGAAGATGCACATAAAACCATCAAATATAGTGGTCAATGTTTGTACTGAAAGAGGTTTGGAAAATCATTTATCCCATATATTACCACTGGCAAAAAGTCTGTTGGCCTCTTCTAAAACATCGATGAGTTTATTGTTAGTGGGGTTCAACATATCCTCGCGGTTTTCTATGAAGAAAGACAGTGCTTTTTTAAGTATACTCCATTTATAAATCAAATTATAATTCTAAAAGGGACATGTCTAGTACTCACGTTGGACAGAATTGATGAGATCCCTGTACTTGCTTCTGATCTCTCTCCTGCGTGCTGGATCATCCTCTTCCTCACTAACTCCTGAGGGACCACCGCCAATATCATCTTCATCACCCATGTCGCAAGCTCTAGAAGACTACAGCATAGAAAAATACATGTACGGTAGAACACAAGAGCATAAAGTGTAACATTAGCAATTAAAAAATAGAACAATAAAGAATGGAGGAGCACCTATAGTACAAAACAGCTCACTATGTTGACGTTACTGAAGAGTATGACACCACTCTTCCACATAATACAATACAGCAAAACAACATAACTAACGCTACTACACAACATAAAAACCTTTCTAAATAGGCTTTCTAACAAGACAGTTAATGCATTTCATTTGTATAAACATACAAGTAAGCTACCAAAAGCCTATGTGTTTATTGGTGACGAGTGATGATGGTTATACTCGTTATTTACTGCATCTAAAAACGCGATCAACCATAAAAACAGAGCGAGAAAGCAAGCGATCAGCACTTATGTAAGATCATTGCAAATTGCGACGTATTTTGAGATTTTAGAAACTTCATAAATCTTCAGATTGTTTACCTATCATTTGCATCAAACAAGTTCGCGGGAATCTAAGGAAGTGCGCTTACGCTCACGTCACTTCCGGCTTCTGTCAAACACGTGACGTACAGAAAGAAATCATAAAATGTTTTTATGATGACCTATATTTGATACATTTGCGAACAAAATACATAGAATATTTAATTACAGTTAAATAAAATAATCAAAAGTCATTTATTTTACTTTCTTTTTCTTTTGTCAGAATATTATAATGTGAACTATATGAATGCTTTTTATACTGTATCTTCTTGTTTTGCCTTCCTGGTCTTGTTTTGATATATTTTGGAATAAACATATGAAAAAAAAATCATTTAAAACACAGAGGAGAGGATGAACAGAGAAAACGGAAACAGATGACGTAGTTTCACTGTGCGATAGAGCAGGGCGAATGTTTAAACTCCTCCTCAAAACATCGCACAGGGCATGTTTCAAACGTTATAGAGCTTCCTACCTAGATAGCACATCTGGGCGGCGCACGCGCGAGCTTTGAGATCCAAACATGCTGTCTAGACAGCGAATCGCTGGGTTTAGTACGCAACCACAATGTCCGGAAATTAACGAACTCGTGATGTCAGGAGGAGTGGGAGAGAGTCAGCACAAGTGAAATCAACGTCTTTTTTACAGGTTTAGCGGATTATACCGTTATAACATTTGCGATCATGAAGTTATTACGTGACATCAACTTTGAGTGTACTTCTGGTAGACTGCGGAAGATCAGTAGTCCAAACTGAAAGCGTTTTAACGCGTGCGCTTCCTATTCAAGATCGACCCGTATTTCAGCAAAATGACACGAATCGCATTGGAACAAGTTACCGATTTCGGCGATTTCACGAAAGGAAGCGATTTAAAGGAGTTTTTAAAGCAGACGTACTCCAACATCTCATCGCAAGGCCTGTCAGATGTTCGTTTGAGTCCAGATGGACGTCACGTTCATGTCATCGTGCGTCAGCCCAGAAGTGGTCTTATGACATATGACAAATATCAGAGACCCCATCTCATGCAGTGTCAGAAGCAAGCTGATCTAACGGTGACAGGCAATGTTCCTATAGTGGATGTGATTTATATGACACAGAGCAAAGCAGAAGACGGATCTTGTGTCCTTGGAATCTTTTTTGAAAATGGAAAAGCAGAATTCTGGAAATTCCTGGAGTGCAGAGCAGGATGGCATTTACAGCAGACTGTGGATCTGTGTAACAGCCCCACAGCAAAAGTTGTGTCTGTTTGCATTTGTCTGAATTTCATTGTGTGGTGTGAGGAAAGACCCCTGTCAGGAAGTTCTGGGGGTGCCTGCAACAACTTCAGATACTGTATCTGCAAGAAGACTGTAGAAGTGAATGAAGGGGGTGTCAGTTTGGGGAATGTGAAAATTGCACTGCACAATAATCCTCGATACACGACCATCGCTTCTGGGGATTTGGTGTATCTTATGCCTGTTACAGACTCTCCCATCAATGTATATAAAGTCTTCCTAGCGTGGTCTCCTGAACATGACAGCTTTAAAGTCAACAGTACCTGTAGTAGTTCACTTCTCATGAAAGGTTCAAAGAAGGAATCTGATTTTACGAGACTGGTTACAGACTGCGTTGGCATTCTCTCCACTATAAATCCTCCTGATATATATGGAGTCTCACCTGCTGGATATGGAGATCTCCTCCTACTTCTCAGCACTGGATGGGTGTGCATTATAAAGAGAGATGGCGCTTTATGGAAAATTTACAAACTGCCTGACAACTGCCTTAGCAGTGGTGAAACGCAAAATAGCCTTAATGTATATAAAGAAACCCTGGCACTAACAGTAAACAGGACCCTCTTCTTGATAGATACCAAATGTGGTCTGGAATTAGAGAGAATAAGTCTGAAATGGGAGGGTCGTCTCTTTGTGAACACTTCGGACACTCAAACTCCACAAATGCTTTCAGAGACAGGATTATTTAAAGTTACACAAAAAGAACTGGATGCTAAAGCAAGGTCTATACCTGTTGACTCAAGCACTCTCTTAGTCGAGGCTGTGTTTGAAGAGGCATGTAAATATTATCAGCAAAGAAGTCTAAGCAGTACACAGCTCACAGTGGAAAAGCTCAAAAAAGGTGGGATGTTTCAGGCCCCCATATCACTGGCTGCCATCCTCGGTGACTACTTTAATAACCGAAACAGCAAAACGTCTGAGAAAAAATCCTCAGGTCAAGAAAGGTTGATGATCTCGCTCGAATCTGAGCTTAAGAGCATTGTTTTGGTAGAGGACATGAAAACGTCGATGTTAAAGGCTTCTGAGAAGGATCTAGAAAGCGACTGTGAAAACCTAGTGCAGCAGGAAATCTGCAGGCTACTCAGCGCTGAACTCGACAAGGAAAACCTTCAATACCTGAACAGCATCTTTCATCTCTTTCCTGCCGAGTCCTGGCATGCCATGCAGGCCGCCCTCCAGTTGAGGTGCAACGGTGATGGTTCTTTATCCTCCAAAGCATCTGCTGAATTATGGAAGATTATTATCAGCCCTGTCCAGCCAACAGCAAACTTCGCTCACTGCAACGGTCAACAGAAACACACTAACGCTGTGCTTCCTGTCTTTGAGCTCCTGTGCCACTCTATCTTCAATTTCCAGCCTGACTGGCTGCCCAGGTTTCTCGAGCTGGCGCTAGAGCAGGTTGGCGCATCCTCCACCTCTTCGTGGAATTTCGGTGGGAAGGAGAGCTCTGAAAGCATTCCGCTGTATAAACGGGCTTTGACGGTGCTCCCGTGCAAAGGTAACCATCAACACCTGGAAGTCGAGCTGCTCTTGTGCAGTCAGCGGCCTAATGCGATAATGCAAGCTTTGAGAATTCTCATTGAACGGGGACAGTGGGAACGTGTGACGCAGGTAGCCGAGAGGTTCTGCCGCCAGAGCCCGCTTCTGAACAAAGAGATCTTCAGCGCTTTGCTGTGTGAAGTGTCCCAGCACAGGGATCTAGACCCTTATTTGAATCTGTTGTGGACTCTGTGCCCAGAGGACATGAGCGTTACTAGCATACTCAATATCGTATTGAAAAATCTGCCGTCTTCCGCACAAAACTTGGGACCTTTTGAGGCTGAGGGCAGCCAGATCACCATCGGGCTGGTGAAACCACTGCTTAGAAAAGTTCTCCAAAGGGAGACCAAACCTAGTCATAGGTATGCGGACATCCTCCAGTCACCTACCCGGCCTCCTCCCACCCCTCCACGGCAGGCAAAGGGAGTTCGTGCTGAGCTGGACTGTGCTGCTCCTGGAACCCAAATGACATCTCAAGCCGGATTGCTCTAACTTTTCAATTATCAAAGTCATACTCTTGTCCTTCCCATAAAGTTAGGACACCTATTTATTAATAGCAATTCCCCAGTATTAAGAAATATTATTGATTGTGCATGACTGCCCTATGGGTCTGTATTGGATCAGACGATATTTTGTTAACCATTCAAATTGTAAAGTATGTACTACTGATTGAATTATACCTAATATTAAATGTAATATATTCGTTTTTTGTTTGTACAGCGGTTGTTTTTAACGTTTATTTGGTTTACTGCATTCTGTGTTTGGCATGTGGACAAGTCTTTTATGTTTTCCTCCTAACCTGTATCTTCTTTTGAAACTTCCAGACATGGAAGTCATGTTATCACCCTGATTGTATGATTAAGCATTTCATTTCATGTTCCAGCTAATTTATTTTACCAACCCTGGGCACCATGATATCTTTTGCTGAGATGACACTAAAGTTCACTGTCATATGTTGTAATTATTTAAATCACGCATGGAAGATGCATCACACCTATAATTTGTATTAGTTATTAATAAGGTACGCAGGAAATGTACAGTATTATGTAATATGACATGCATGTATTGGGCTGCTTAGACGTGATCAACATGTTAAATGCTTGAGGATTGTTCTTTATCCTTTGCTTATGTGCTATTACAGGGCTTTAAACTTTGTAAAACGCCAAAAAATTGAATTGAACTTCTGCTCTTCAGATATTCGGATCTGTTTCTGCCTCATTTAAATGACAATGAATTGTTACAAAAAAGTGATGGAAAGTGAAACATTTCTGTTATCAGTTCCCTGATATTGACGCTTACAAGTAAACACCTTTTTATGGTTGTGTGGTCAGAGAGGGGATTTTGGACATTGATAACGTCTGAGATGTGAAGTCACTAGACCTTTGGAGCCCCACCCACTACATTCCTTCAGGGCTAAGCTGCAGCAACATTCACAGCGCTGCCTTAAATTGAATTGAACTAAATTATATTATGCAGTGAATTACAGTGCCCAGCTTTAAACTGAAACACACTGGAATGACTCATGTTGGCTTGAATTGGCTCGGCACAGCTAATTGTATTTGAGAACCACAAAACCTTAAAGTTACACACATTTTCTTTACTGTACAATACCGTAAGATTATCCAAAACCATGTTGTGATTGAAATATCAAAGGACGTCTTTGTAGACTTCACGATCGAAAGTAACTTAAACACTGAAAATAGGCATACTATATCACATTGTGTGTTTGTTTTAAGGTTATTAAAAATACCTTTTTAGATACACAAGCCTGAGTTGTGTTCCTTTTCTGTTCCAGTCCGCTAAGAAAGAGTTTTAATTGTAAACCTTTTTTGCATGGTGAGAAATCAATATAATTTATGTGTTGGTTAAATTATTTTTTTACCCATGCAAATTAAGTATTTGCATGGGTATCCTTTTTACTAATTGTATGAGTATGCATAGATAGCACACATCTGTCATCAGTAACCAAACAGATCTTATCCCACATTTACTGCCATAGTAGGGGAAAAATACTATTGGAGTCTATACTGACATTCTGAGCATTTTCATTTTTGGGTGAACAATCCCTTTAACGCGCTCTCAAAAAATACTAACCCTTTTCATGCTGTACATCACTCAAGCTTAATAATGTTACTATCTGAATCAACATCGACAAATCAACAAGACTGTTGTCTGTATTAAGTGTAAGCTGCACAGATATGTATGGAATGTTTCCACTAGTACCTCCATTAGTGCAGTTTATTTTGACTGACATGTGACTGTAATTGCAGTCACGGGACAGAGGATGTGCTGGGTAGAGGTTTCTAATGGATAATGGACAAGAGCAAGCAATGATTTACACCAAACAAAGAGGTTCAAGCACCTTTATTACATCAAGGAGTCGTGATTAATTCATGAAATGTATAGATATAAAAAAAGAAATGTTTCACAGGAAGCAGCAGTCAAATGCAATCTTTCGCAGTCAATCTCGACAGTTAATTTTGTCTATTTATGAAATTCTTCATAAGAAAAAGCATCTTATTGAAATGTATGTTTTGTATTAAAAGCAAATAAAACATTTAATCGTTTAAGCATGATTGATCTATCAGCATGTAACAGCATATCCATACTGTCTATTTATCGTAAAGATATCAAAATATAAATATATATTTAAATAAAAATATATATATTACATAAAGTTCTTTCTAAAGCTTAAACCTCACATAATTGCTGTATAAAACAAAAAATTCAAACAAAGTTTGACCCAGATGTATATTTGAGTCCACTCCGCAAATAATACAGTAGAATAAAAAGTTATCAAACAAAAGGAATAAAAGTTGCACAAAAATCCATCTTGTGTACAATTGTTTTCAGATCAGAGACAATACTCAAAACAACTTAAAGAAATGACTGGAATTAGCACAAACATCTCTTTATCATTGTCAAATATACCGTAAGTGTTTGTTTCATTAATTGATAAGCATAGGTTTTCAGTCACCTTCATGTATTTATGGTAAATGTTTTCTAACTTCCTATTGACTGTGGGTTGAGACTGGCTCTTGGGAATTTATTCATCATGACTTCGTTCCTTTATAGAGAGAAATCAGACATTCGTTAGAATGGAGAATTGTCATTTCAAATAAACTATATGCTCTGCTTTTGATGCTAATTTATGATCTTTCAGTAGAAAACGAATATGAAAACTTACTCAAAAACCTCTGTGCCCTCCATCCTGCGATAGAACTTGGCAAGTTTAACAGAGAATATAATGCTGGGGATCAGGAACATCATACACCAACCCAAACTGAACCAAAAGGCATTCTGGTAACAGAGATGGGACATTAGCGTTGGCCACATGTCCAATAGTTCGTTGTAGGAGAGTTAAGAAAAAAATTCTTAGCAAAACTTGAACAACTCTTACCAAACTTGCCACCAGATGTCCACACACCAGATTCTCTGATCTATCGATGGCTGCAGCGGCAGGCCCACAGCGACCCAGCTGCTCTGTTATCTGACACGATACAACACAACATTCTGAGATCAGCAACAAGTTTGTTTAGCAAAAGGATAGATTAGATTTGAAGTAAAAAGGATGAACTGAAGGGATAGTTTATCCAAAGATGAAAATCTTTCATCATTAGTTAACGAAAGATATTTTGAAGAACGTTTGTAACCAAACAACACAACTCCCGTTGTATGGAATTAAAACCACTGAGACTTTTTAAAATATCCACTTTAGAGTTCCACAGAAGAAAGACTCATTAACAGATTTTAAGAGAGATGATAGTGAATAAATAATGACAGAATGTTTCTTTTTGGGTGAACTATCCTTTTAAATACATACTGTTTGATTTGCCCATTGAGTGAATGACAAAAATATTTTAAATTGACAGTCTACGAATGTCCTGCTCTCCTGCACAAGAAAAGGAAGAATTAGTATTATTTAAGAACTATTATGACACATAAAGATTTCTAAATCCTCCTGATTTAGGGAAATATATCTCCTCCCAGGCAACACATACTTTTTTCACAATCTGTGATATATTGTAGTCCATGATTTCCTGAGCATAGACAACATTTCTAAGAACATTCTCCACCGTGTCCTAGAGCATAAATGCAGAAAGAGATTAAATATACATCCCACGCCATTATTTTTCTATATAGTGATGCATAGTATGTTCAATATATTATACTCACATTGATTTGTGATGCTGTTCTGCTAAGATTGTTAATGGTGGAGTTCAGCTCATCCTACAAAGAAGAACAAAATATATGTCACACTAAACCAAAACAACCCATTCCAAAAAGTAAAGTGCTAAGAAAAAAATCCATCCGGACAGCACTTTGTAATGAATATTGATTAGTATTAATTCTTTAAAGTAAAGTTAAAGTTAATGTAATTTGTATTGTGACGTACCACCAAAGGCATGATGGTAAAAGTGATTGCTTTCTGGATGTTTCGCAGTTTTTGAGCTTCCTTATGTAGTTCATCCGAAATATTTGTAATCGTCTGAAGAATACAAATAGGTGTAAATGTTGCACCCCAATCATACCTATAAAAGTACATTTCAATACATTTCTTACCTGTTTAGAGGCCAAGTCATCCAAATCATCTGCAGATGAGTTCAGATTAGTCTCAGAAATATTAGTTATCTGAAAAACAAAAGAATACAGACTTCTAAAAAGAAAGAAGAAGATTGCATTATCCTTGATTTAATTTTTACAAAGAAAACATGCTAATCTAGATCTGAAAATGAACTGTAAAGTGCACCTTCTGTGTAATGCTGCTGAAGTTCGTGCTGCTGGCACTGTCAGAGAAATTGCGTAACTGGGACTTTACATCTGATGTGAGGATCGTGATATTTGCTATATTGATATGTGCATTTTCAAAGGACTGATAGATCTGCTTTTCGTACTGTTGAGAGATTAAACACATTGAATTGTTTGTGCCGGGCAGGTGAAAAAACTAATTTAGTCGATTCTTGATGTATCGGTAAAAATGTCCTACCTTTGAAATATTTAACATATCCTCTAGGTTGATGATACTATTTAGATGCAATGTGGTCCATAATGGTTTATTCATCTTGCAATCACTATAAGAGATTGACATTTAATATGGATTGGATAAAAAAAAACATTTGTTTAATCGATCATGTTTGTGCGACCTACCTGTACACGCTACCAATTGTCAGGTCTGTATTCAGTTTCAGTGTACTAGATAAGTTAAATCCGGAAATGAGCCCTGGAGTGCTTAGAATCTAATGAAACACACATGTAGGTGTTAGGTAAGGTTACACTACTAAACTCATCAATGTTTGGCACAAAATGTTTTTAAAAAGTCCAATGTTTAAATGTAATAAAAAGTAATCGTTTATGAAAATACCTGGAAGATCTCCTTGCTCTGCCATGGTGCACAAGCAAAGGTATAAGCATTCCCCCCCACTATGAAAAGTATCAGCACCACTAGCATGAAAATCCAGGAAAGCAGGAAGCTGAAACCTACTCCTCTAGAATTACACAAGAGGAAATCATTGCAAATACACTGACATGCTTGCATTGTACAGCTGCAGAACAAAATTAAGAGATACTCAAGTTATGGCTTTATTTAACGTCTATTGTGGTCATTCTAGTTCGGTGTCTATTGAATTGTAACAGAAATAAGGCTCGGGAATGACAGAAAGATAATGGAAACATGCATAAAGTCATAAACAAAATCAGGCCTAATTCATCATATATTCATTTTTAACCAATATGAAAATGCATATAAAAACATTAGTTTTGTGTTGTTTAAACATAAACATGAACTTCATTGCAATATGAATTTGCTTTGCAGTATTCAAGTTCTGCAAACTTTGTATCCTTGAAAATGTGTGTGGTAAGGAAGGCGGGACGAGAGCCGTGAGGCGGGGCCGGTGCGTGAGTGATAGTTGGAATCAGCTGTGCGTGCACCATATCTCACGGAGGAGATCGGGAGCTTAAGAAGACTAGCGGCAAGACTGTTGACGAGAGAGGACCGGGCCGGACATGTGTTGAGTTTGTGTTTATGGTTTATGGCCGGCAGTCTACCGTGAGGTGGCTTGCGGTCTTATACTTCTGTATTATTGTTTATTTGATTTAATTAAAGTATGTTAAATGTTCGCCGGTTCCCGCCTCCTTCCTTCCCTTTTATGGAACTTTGTAACAATGTGTTTACATTTTCTGATAAATAAAAACAATTAACAAATACATTTTCAGAGCAAATAAAACAATATTTTCATACGGAATTTGGAGAAATGTTGCCACTAGTTTACAAAATGAAACCAAGATTGAAATTGGAGTGGTCTCTTCATTTTTCTGCACCTGTATATCAGAATTGAAGATAATATAAAAAAATATTTTGTAAATTAGTACTTACACCATGAAGAATATTCCTCCACAGTTAGATGTGCAGGAGCGTTCAGATGGGTCATCCAGAGGTTTTAGACCAACCGCACCAAGCAGCAGACCCAGAAAATGACAGACAACCACCAGCAAAATCAGACAGCTCAGGCCCAATCCAACAGCCAGGCTGAACACAAACAAAATATTTTGACTATTCTGAGATTCTGAATTATATTATAAATGTGATATTTTTTAGTACAAACATTTGTATGACATACACAAATTCATGGGAAATTAGAGATACAAACCAGTAAAATACCTTATTTTACTTGATAGCTGTGTGTATTGAGTAACATCTGCAACAGCATTTTGCACTTCATTTAGTGGCTGTGAGATGTTCTCCAGTACGTCCAGATGAAGTCCATTGGTCATGCTTGAGATCTGTGATTTTAATCTTTCAAGCTCAACTAGAGCCACTTTCAGGAAAAAAAGACATCTTTCATTTTTACAACAATCAGCAAATTATACAGATATCACATTGTCCATTGTGAAACTACTTCAGCTTTACGAGAATCACCATTAAATCAATGGCCCAATGATTATTTGGTTGCAATAAAAACTTTTACATTCAGTAAAAAAACCTGAAAAGTATTAAAACAAAAAGCAAACAATTACACAAACAACACACACTTACTTTTTACACTTTGAGTGGTCTCGTTTTTCACCTTCTGTGGAATACTGTCAAAAAAATCTTTCCCCTGTAAACCATAAATGTGTTAAATTCACCGAACAGCTTTTACAGTATGAAGAAATTAGTCGCACATATATTACAGTGTATTACACTGTATAGAAGTATTTCTAGTATATATACAGGAGGGATAAAGGAGATAAAGAGATTACTTAGAGCAAACATATTTAGGTGATATTGAGTGAATAACCCTTATAAGGTACATAATTGTATTCCTGTAAAAACCATCAGACGTTTCAGTTTTGTGTTTTGCCCCACCTCATTTGCCTGTCCGATGACATCAGCATTTTCAGCTTTGTTTACAGCAGACATCAGGTCACTCTGATCTAGAAACTGTCAAAAACACCAGTGTGAGACAAACATATGCAAATGTCATGGAATATACGTGCTTGAAAACATAGCAACATGTTTACAACATTTTACAATAGTACAAAATATAAATGAACCTAGATTAATAAATGTTACAAATAATTGTCAGCTTCATTAGCTATATCTTATAAATCTTTTTGATTAAAATAAAATTGTATATAGTTTCATGATTCAAATGTGGTTTCAGACGTTTTAAACTTATACGTAGTTACTGTAACACGTATACATCAAGTTGCGACCAGACGACAGTACTGATTGTACCCAAATCAATCACTATGGCTTGTAGTGAGGAAAACTCTTTCTGTTGCGCAAGGTTTCTAAGAGAAAGATCCTTGCAAACACTGACGTTAACACAATAACTTCTTGTGTTCTTCCTCATTGTCTTTGTTCCTGTGTTCCTACTGCATCCCTTCAATGGGAGCATTTGAGCTTTTGTGTACCACAGCTGAGCAGGTAAAACCGCTTTGTATTTAGAGACATCTACTGTGCAGTAGCTATGTAACCTAAGCCAGTCCATTGTTGTGCATGTTTTAGTTTAGCGCTTAAATTTTTGTTTCACATGAAGGTTGAAGCATGACACGGTTGAGACTGCAACCACAATGTATCTACACCTTCAAAAAGGTAACAGTAATTTGTTTTCAATGTTCATCCTGAAACAGCCAGAAAGACTGAAGCAGAATCAGGATAAACAGGACACTACATGCTTCACTGAACAGCCATTACAGAATTCCCCAATGAGCTCTACATTTGCTTGTTCTCATGAGAGGTCTGCTTTAGCTTACTTCAAGATCTCCATCCATGGATAGTTTGTCTAGTTTTGGCTGAAAGGAGTTACAGTTCACACAGCCCGGTAACAACAAGGTGACGTTTATGCGCTGCCGCACATCAGATATATTCACATGTAGCTCATCCACCTTCGGTATCAGCTGCTCCAAAGTGTTATTAACATGCTGGAGTGCAACACCAGTGCTGTTTATCACTGTAACACAGAAAAGTAAAACATCAAACAAAAAATCTATACATATTGCATTATACATTGCAACATTTTTATAACAACCCAGCCAAAGCATTTTTTGTAGATCATTCTAAATTTTGTAAAGAACATTCTGTGAAAATAAGTCATGCAAAAGATTGAAATAATAGTGAAATTAATGGTTAGAATTCAACTTTAATGCTCATTATCTCATGGTGAAATTATGACTGGACCTCTGTCCAAATAATTCACAGCCACAATACTGACCTCGGATAGATTTTAAAGTCCAAATAGTACTCTCCATTGTGTTATTAGCAAAACTACTGGAATAAATGCTCATCCAAAAGTGAAACATATCACGAATTGGAGAAATGCTAGAGAAAATGTTATTATGAATTATGAAATGAAAGCTTAGTAGCTGATCTTAAAAGAAAAGTATAGATTGAGAATTGATATTAATAATTGATCTAATTTAGGCTTTTAAAAAAGGACACATAGTATACTATGGTCAGAAAGTCATTTTTTTGGGGGGGGGGGATATTAGCTCACGGAAAATAATCATTCTGGCATTGGTCCATACATGTACCTTGGGCTATTTCAGAAATTGATTTTATTGCTGGGTCGAGATGACCTTTAAGACCACTCTTGATAAATTCACCAAGCAAAGAGCCTGTTTTTATAAGAAAGAAAAATAAAATAGTTCAATTAGTTTAATATAAATAAGTTGCATTTAGGTTAATACTATATAGCTTTATTTCTGAATGGATAAGAAAACGAACCCTTTAAGTTACTTTTCACCTTATCCACACTCAAAGAACTCTCATCCACCACTTGTCTGATTTGCTATAAGAAAACAGAAAACGTTACACTCATCCATTAAAGACATACTATATTTGAAATGTGACTTTATACAATATCAGGATTTGATCCAAAGGATATACACTTGTTGTTAAGCAAATCAGTTTTCTCTTCTGTACCTTTGGAACAGTTGCAAGATAGCTTTTTACATCTTCCAAGATGTTTGAGACTTCTTTGGGGCTACGCATCAAAGTTTTTGAAGTGTGTGTACAGCTTAGGAACATGCAAACATTCCCCGCCCTGGATATATCAATAAACCATGTGAGAACAGACGTGAATATTAACTAGTAACATAGTCAAGTAATGGATAAATAGATAATTTGTTTCTGATAAGGCCAGTTTAATACGTTTTGACTGTCAAAATGTATATTTGTCAATAAGATCATTGAAATTCAAACTGCCGCTCACAAGATCAGTGAAGTGAGGAAAAACGTGGACCAGTAAAAGCTTCTCCTCTTGCAGTGGCTGTTTGACGTTTGCTTCTGGTACATGCGGCCCCCGCAGTTACCACAGCAACGGCAGCAGGCAAAGAATAGGCCAATTAAAGGCATAAGGATGATGTACAGGATCCCAATGGCAACACAGACCAGGAAACCGGTCTCATATTTCAAAACCTGTCAATACAAAAGAGGTCAGACAGGTTGGTCACTGTGGTTAAGTTAACTTCAAAAGCTATATTATGCTGTAAAACGTAGGTGTATTGAAAAAACACCTGATGACATCATCATCAGTATATCTGTATATAAGGCTCGTGCTATACTCATACATGGTGGGTTGCTGTATATGATCAAAGCAGGCATACAAACGGGCTGTATTTACACAACATGATGTGTCTGTGTTGGCATCATCTACCTAGCCTAAACAAATGACCTTGAAAATATTTCCTGGTACACACAGATAATTATACAATGCGTTTCCATAGTGACATGTTTATTGAGAAATTTAAACTTGTTCTACCCTGAAGCTATTTGTTATACTTATCATAGGTAACCAAATCGACAATAAATGAAAGAGCCACCCCATCAAACGGATGTTCTTCAGGATGTCTATTCTCTTCTTCCTTAATATCTGCCAGCCAGCCAACAATATGTGATTTTGTCCTGCTGTGTTCAAATATACCTGGTTATGTTTAAGACTTACATACAGAATATTCACATACCTTTTTGACCAGGTCTGCTTCAAGTGATGGCCCTGTTATCATTTCAATAAGCAGATCTACAGAGAAACAATGTCATTGACAAACATGTCAAACTCTACATTTATTTTTATTAATCACTGAATCACTTGTTTAAGCATTTTGCCATTAGAATCTCAGTTGTAAAAAATTGTGATTTATATAGTTAATATAAAAACATAATTTTATAATCATTCAATTCAAATTTATATATATAGCACTTGTCACAATGTTGCATTATTTTAAAGCAGCTTCACAAGAAAATCCCCCCCAAATCATATGGCTTATATATGGGATAGAATATATGTTCTTTGTTTAATGTTTGATTTGTTTAAATTCCTATTTAAATGTAACACTTCTCAAAATGTTGTATTGTTGAAAAGCAGGTTCACAATAGCAGGAAAAATAAAAACTATGACAAATGTGACCCTGCCTGTGACAAAGCTAGAGTCATTTTTTGTGATGTACTGTTTTATGCAGAGCATTTTTCATAATGTAAGGAACATTAACCTAAAAAATCAAAGTAAAATTAATAATTGAAATCCAATGTTGATGCTTCTGATCTCATAGACAGGGTGTTATATAGAGAACACATTACAAATACACTATATTGCAGAAATGCAGACAGAGAGAGACGCATCTGAAGATTCTTGTGGGCAAAAAATAAAAATAATGAATGTGGAATTGTTTCTATAGAGCAATAGCATCTATTTTCTGTGCAAATAGTTTTACAAACGCTCCACGGTTCAAACATAAACTGATAACATTCTATGAGCGGCTTCATGTAGGGTTTTTCTCTCATCTTACGATATCTTTCTTTACAGGTACTAACCAACTCAAATATTTACCCATCCATTTGAGACATTGATTATTACTACATAAAAGGCCGGTACACTGCAATAAAATATTCTGTGGTAAGCAAGCACTTTAAAAGATGATGGAATATTCAAATTGAATGGACTTTTGCATAGTGCCCAGTGGTTACGCTTCTGGAAATTAACCGAGTACATTTATCCCACACGAATGAACACTAAACCATGTGGATGACAAACCCGGCTATTAGATTATCCTATTAATCCATTACACTCTCTTGTCACAATCTCATTTGAGAAAGATGAAGACCAAAATAACTTCATACTGAATAGTACACTCACCTTTAGGGAAAGGATTGCTCTGAACAGAGCCCAGGAAAGAATTTACAAATGGAGACATAAAGGCACTGTTGTAGTTCAGTTGAGTAGATGTTGAGTTTGGAGTTTGGAGCGCTGATCTCCTTGTGTCTGCTGGACATGACGGCTCCATGCTCCCACATGGCTGAAGCAAAAGCAAGAAGCAGCTCCAAATAATGAGAGTACCGAGCTCCAGCCCTCGCATTCTGAACCTCATCGGGATTACTAGTCAGTGGCAGAGCTTTAAACTCATGTCTCTGTTTCTATGGCTGTCAAACTTCACCTAGGAATCAATATCACAATTAAACCTGAACAAATTTATTTTTTAAATTTTCTGAATGCAACACGGCTTAATGTTTCCTTAAGTTAAATCGTGAAACTATTAGCCACTTTTATTCAAAGTAATTAAATAAAAACCAAGATCAACATGAATACATTGACCATTGTGTTACACTTAATAACTATCATTATAATATTACACAAAGAAAACAGGGAACTTCTAAAAGACAGTTTTCACTGACAACATCCTCTATCTCTAAAACCACAAACACGTTAGTGAGAAATTATATCACCTGAAAGCTGCAAAGAATGTTTATTGCAAAGATAAGACCATCTTCAAAATCACTTGTAGATATGTTACCAAAAAAAGTCAACATGTTATAGACGTGTCATTGCTCTGACATCAAACCTGTCAGCATGAATCAAGCATAAACTGAACTTTTGTTTACCCTAAAACAGTCATTTGAGAATGAAATAAAAAGAGGGAGTCGCCGAGAGTTGAAGCAGCTATATTCCACAGAACAAACACACACACACACACACACAAACCTTAGAATAGCTGTATTCTTTTTGAAGTCTTTGAGGTATTGTCGGTTTTGTTTCCTTGACCAGTTTTAACCTAGGTAAGATCCAGTGTCTGATCTCTCTCACAGACAAACATGTAGTTCAACTGCAGTGACTGACAAATAAAAAAATAGAAACCGAGAGGAGGAGGGATGAGGTGTGGAATGGGGGGTGGATGAATGGAAGGCTGAGTTTAATAGCGATATACAAATGGTCATTTTCCAAAAGGAAACAATCAAATAAAATAGTGGGAGGGCAGTTGACGGGAAGGTGACCAAATATTTTATAAGTCATTTTAAAAAACTTTTTAAAGAGAACATGTTTGTTAGATTTACCTTAAGTGATTAAAGATTATAGTTCATATGAGTCCGATGATGACAGTGAACAAACATACAGTAGGTACTCATAATTCATATTTACACATGAGTAGAAGGGTGACAAACTTAACATTGACATTTGTTCAGCATATGCTTTTAACCGAAGTGGAGTAGAGATCAAGTTACTTATTGGCACAACACAGTAAATCATTCAGATTTCCTGGAAGCAAGCAATTGTAGAACCATTTACATTGTAATACAGGCAATATCAGGATAGTTCACCAAAAAATGAAAGTACTGTCATCATTTACTCACCTTCGAGTTGTTCCAAATCTGTATAAATTTCTTTGTACTGACTGTTTGCTGTGTACAGTCTTCAAAATGTCTTATTTTGTGTTCAACAGAACAACAAAAAAGATTAAGTAATTTGTCCTACTATGGGAGTAAATTGGGGGTACGATCCGTTTGGTTGTAAGCATTCTTCCAAATATCTTTCTGTACAAAGAAACTTATACAGATTTGGAACAACTCGAAGGTGAGTAAATGATGACAGAATACATTTTTTTGGTGAAGTATACCTTTGGTGGTGGCTTTGTTTTTCCGTTGTGATAACATTGAGGATTTTTCCCATATTGTACTCAATAACTGTTCTTCAGAATTTAGTACTCTGAGAAAAGAAAGATAAACTGTACATATTGACTAAACACGCCAGCATAAAAAAAATGTCTTGAACAGTAATGCTGTTTTTGTTTTGTAAATTATTAACCACAGATAAATTTAATGACTGTGGAGAATCAAAGTCATTTTGAACCATGTACGCCACACAGCAGCTGTGAAATTTCGTTTTTATTGTTTCATACATCAATTGTCAATGGCAGACACTAGGCAAAAATATAGTTATAAAACAACCACTAATAAAGTGGCTCTAGGAGAGGAAAGAGCAAACATGGGATTGTGGCCGATATGGTAAATGGACCCTAAACACTGTATTTTACATATGACAGAATTGTTTAGAAAAGCAATACATTTTTCGTATAATGTTGCCATAGACTCGTGGTGAGAGGGTTTAATCATTATTTATAAGATGAAGAGTTTACAGGAATGCCCTCTGGTGTTTCAAAACCCAATACGCTGTAACCTGAAGAGGGAAAATAATGATCTGGACTGTTTTAGCCTTACCTAATAAGACTTCTTATTAAATTCCATTTACAAGTTTGTATGCAATCTGAATAAAAACGCTGAAATAATGAGGCAACATCAAATACACAGCAACATGTATTGTCTTGATATATAATGCAATGACAAAGACTTTAAAAAAATAAATACATTGTACATTGACTTAAAAACTATAATCTACCTTCTATGGCAAAAGGTAGTTCTTCGGTGAAAGGTAGTACCTTTAATGTCTCTAGAAACATGTTTTGAAACGAGAGGTTCAGTTTTACTTTTGACATACGACAGATTCTTTAGTGAAAGTTGAAAGAGGCTTCTAAAGAAGAGTAAATAGAATTACACTTATACAGAACTTGGCTACAATCTTAAATATACAATCACAAATACACAAACAAAATTATGGAAAAAAAATACTTTTATAAATGTGTTGATTAAAGGATCTTGCTTCTTGGTCTGTAGCATTAGGGAAGAAAAATTAATAAAGTGTATATCTCATATACCATCTTCAAAAAAGTTTTCCTAGATGTTCCTAGCAAACGAATCAGTGTGAACGACTGAGTTAAACAAAAGCTTTCGACTTGATCGGTTCTTTTGTAACTAAAAAGTACACAGCTAGGTTCTGGCCACCTGCATTTTATCTATGATCAGAATGTAATGCCAGTGGTAATAACAGTGTGGGATTAAGATCCGGCAAATAATGGGACTGTTACAACTGAACTAGCTAATGTCTGACACATGCAGTTCTCAGACATACATGCTATGATCAAGTCATCCTTTTTCAGTGACAATCTAAACAAACAGAATGAGAGTAACGATGTAAAACTCAGAGCAAGTAGCATCTACTTACAATAATATTGATAACAATACAAATTTTTTTATTTTACAATGAGATTGACAGCATTTTTTCCAGTTAAAGATTATCGTTTTTTAATAAGAACAAAATTCATCAATTTTTTTTTAGGAAAAATAGATCCAAAATACAGTGACAAGAGTGCAAAGGATATCTAGAGTTTTGTCTGCTTGCTTATTTTCTCCTTAGAAATAGTTATAAAAATAAAAAAACAAAAACAAAATACAAAAATTAAACACTTCCTTTGAGTCTGGCTTTATGGTCGGGCTCATTCTCCGTGACCATTTTGGGCATGACCAAACTCAAGAACCTCAATGCTTTACACTTTATTTTGTTTAACTTTAAGGACTTTACGTAGTGGTTCTCAACTCCGGTCCTCAAGCTCCGGTACTGTACAGGTTTTTGTTCCAACCAGGTCCTACAAAACAAATAATTTAGGTTTTAAAAACGGAGCGTTGGGTTTGAGTCTGAGGTGCACACAATGGTCATCACTAGCCTAAACGCTTAAATAAACGTGATCCTTTCCTGTCAGGTGAGCACAACAGAAACGGCCGTGCGTGTCACAGCACAGCGCGCACAGAGAGACCCGAGGTTGGAACAATAACCCACAGATACGGCTGCCTTCGCTAAGCCCGATCGAGTCGAGGCTCTGACTGATGGCATGGCTGGAAAACGACTCTCAAAGAATCAACGAAAACAAAATCAACAAAATGCTGTGTTTCACGGATGGCGATGAGGAGTTTTACTTTTGCACCGTATGATACAAAAAACAAGAGCCAATCGAGGACTAATCAAGGCAGAAGGCTAGGACCAGAAGGCCGGCTTTAGGAAATGTCATGCGAGTGTGTCCTCAAACAAGCCTTTCGCTAGCCCCTAATGCTTCTACTGGGATGACTGCGAGGTGGGGTTTTCATTTTTGCTCTCCTGGCTGGAGGGAGCTTTGATGTTCCAGGGGCTGTTGGTGCCCAGGGCTGGGGAACTGTTGAAACTGTCCTCGTCGTCGATGCCATTGGCCGCATCAAACTGTGTGTTCTCCAGCCGCGTGATGAGCCGCTCATCCTCGTCCCCGAACTCCCCTCCCATCAGAGTGGGCTCTCCCACCATCATCACATCCTGCAGGGGACAGGAAGGGGCGCAAACATTATCCCCACAATCCGGGGGTGCTCCGTGGGGACGCGGTGGCTTTCTACACCACGCCGCAACCGCAGAAGTAGACCGCCACTATTCTGCCCGCTATAAGACACTTGCGCCCAATTCCTGAAGCCCAGCGCAGTTCACCAGCCACAGGAACTTAAACTGTGTGTGTGTGTGAAAAGGCTAAGTTCAGTCATTGGGGAACAGTGTGGAACATTAATTAGCTCTGCCATAGTGAAAAGATCCACGGTGGGCATCCCGGATCCTTGAGTGCTGCACGGGTTTATTCCACCTCGGGTCTCAAGTAACGGCTGCGTCTCTAGAGCTCAAAACACCCAACAGGCTTTAACAGACTTGACAAAATTCATAAAAACCCACAGACCTGCGGCCCAAAAGGACCAGGGACTGCCCAGCATTGGATCATGTCCACTTGTCTCTATAAGTCGGGTCTGTCTTCCTATTGTTACTCGCCCCCGCCCTCCTCCCGCCACCCATCTCCCGCAGCTCGTGCGTAGCTACAAACGGACATTAAAATGAGATGCTTACAGGTACCTGGCTGGAGAGCGCAAAACCGCCGGCTGGACTTTTCTTTTTACTGTTGCTGTTGTTGCCCCCTCCCGAATTCATGGTGCTGCCCCCCGACATTTTTCGTTTTCTTCGTTTGCTGGGGGCTTGTCTCGCAGGCTCGGCTGGAAAGAGAGAGGAGTGAGGTTATTTAGGAAACTCTGGATGGAGTATTGGTTGGATGTTTGGTGTGGTGAAAGTCACCTGATGCTCACCTGGTGGGGCCACCATCCTCTGCCATTTCTGAAACAGACAGGTTTTCAGGCAGTCCCGTGGGCTGAGACTGTACGTCTTGTGTCTGGACATCAGCTCCTGCATGGGCTCTAGAATAACACAAAGCTATAGGAGACAACAACATTGTTCGGTTAATTAAAAAACGGATGAGAAAAAAAAACTGAAATATTACATTAGATTCAACTTTATTGTCATTACACATATACAAGTACAGTGTAACGAAATGTAGTTTAGGTCTAACCAGAAGTGCAGTTAGCAAGTGCAGGATATACAGTTCGAATAAATACAGAATACAATATGAGAGAATATAATACAGTGGGCATGGACTATAAAAATGTTTTGCAGTAGGTATGTTCTATGAAAATATGACAGTAGGTATATACTATGAACAATATATACAGATGGCTATATACTATGAACATTAATGTACAGGTGGATATGAACAGATAATAATTTAGACTAAAATAGTGCAAGTGACTTAGGTATGCATAAATTATTGACATTGGCTATTAAAGTTGCAGTGCAATAGGTGAGTTAATGCAGTTGTTGAAGTTAATGCAGTTATTAAAGTTACGGTGCAGTATACCAGTTAATGCAGTTAATAGGTTGCAGTCCAGAAGATGAGTTAAAGCAGTTAATAAGGTTACAGAGCAGTAGATTAGTTAATGCAGTTATTGCATTAACTAAAATATACGGGCAGACAAAAAAAATAGATTTTCATACTGATCTTTCTGTAGGGTCATGTGTGATGAACTTACTCGGAGGTAGTTCAGCGTGGAGTTAGATAAGCCACATCTCGTGATGTTTTTTGAAAGCTGGTCAAGCATTTGAGGGTCTTGAGACTGTTGGAAAATGTTATAAACAAAGAAGTGTAAACTTTAAGCATTTGCGTCTTTGAAGCAGCGTGATGCGATACAGTACCATCAAATGACAAACTCACATGCATTGCCAGGATGCTCCTTGGCACGACCTCTCTATGCTGTCTGATACTGAAGTGCCACGTTTTTATACGCATCATGTCATCAAACATAAACTCCAGGTACAGTCGGCCCTCCACACACACCTGTAGAGATAAAAGCACTTTACAGTTCATACTGTTAGTTCAACAACAGGTCCAGTACCTCTGAATGGCAATCCAATGACAGGACTGGTGTGTTCTTATTGCAGATCTTATTGAATGGAAGTACTTTGATTTCCATTTAAGATTACAACAAGAGTTGATGTAAGCCTTATTTGACACCACATTCACTTCGGAAAGGAAATGAACGGGCAACACATAAAGGCTAATATACAATATATAAATAACAAAATGTTTCTGACTTGAAACTTACATTATGTGCAACTGTGGTCATACTAGGGATGGGCCAGATGATACAGGACATCTTTATGATTGAACTGTCGACAACCCATTGTCTAAGATAGAGACTTTATAAAGCCCCTTGTCTGCACAAAAAGTTAAATTTTATTTACATAGAAGATGACAATACCTGCGTGAACATGGGTTTGCCATTTTGTGTAACCATGGTGCACTGATCGCAGTCCAGGGACACGAAGTTGTTGTGGAAAGACTCCTTGGGATGTTTCAGCACATAAAAGAGCTCGGTGGCCCCGCCCTCAAAAATACTTCTGAAGTATCGTGGGATTAAAGTCCTACCAATAGCTGCAAATACAGAAAAGGGAAACTGAACATGCTTCCTTGTCGTTTTGTCTATACTGTATTACGCAAAGCTATTCAAAAACATGAAGTGTAACTATATTTATAACAATTTACTGAAGTATTTTTTATCTATCTTTTATTTCTCTTATTGTTAATCAGTCTCACACTTCCACATCTATTGAAACAACAAATTGTTGGTAAGTGCTGCATGTTTTTGTGTATTATGAAATCATATTTTGTGTTAATTGTTTGTATAAGGTACTGGGAAGAATACTGTTAGCATGACTGAACAAAAATATATAAGAGGATATTACTATATCGCTTGGGTCCATCTTCCAGACAGAATGTGATAGTCAGCATAGCATCATCTTCAAAAAACTCTGTAGTGAATGCATCCCACCACAGATTGTCACAGTCCTGCTGAGAAAAACATACAAAAAGCAATTAATTTATTATCTTAATAAAAAATAATTTTAATAGGATAAAGAAGGCTACATAAAAATTGTCTGTGTGATTTGCATGCAAGATAAACAAACTTTAAAAAAAAAAAATTAAAACGGTGAGTCATCACAGTCAGAAGGAAGCTTTTCCCTACCTCTGTCCAATTCTGTAGCCTTTTATTAAGCTCGAATATTCTGTAGTCTGTTTGATTCCCATACGGTGTGTGCCTCCTGCAGGTAACATGTATGTATATATTAATGATGTAATAACCAACAGAGGAGAAAGTTATATCTATTCATTATTCATTAGATTAGATTAAACTTTATTGTCATTACACATATACAAGTACAATGTAACGAAATGTAGTTTAGGTCTAACCAGAAGTGCAGTTAGCAAGTGCAGGATGTACAGTTAGAATAAATACAGAATACAATATGAGAGAATATAATACAGTGGGCATGGATTATAAAAATGTTTTGCAGTAGGAATGTTCTATGAAAATATGACAGTAGGTATATACTGTGAACAATATATACAGATGGCTATATACTATGAACATCAATGTACAGGTGGATATGAACAGATAATAATTTAGACTAAAATAGTGCAAGTGACTTAGGTATGCATAAATTATTGACATTGGCTATTAAAGTTGCAGTGCAATAGGTGAGTTAATGCAGTTGTTAAACATACACCTGTTTCAACAAAATGTTCAGAGAATGTAGAAAACCACTGCAAGCTTTTAAATGATCTGGTCTACATATATAAATATGAAATGCCTTATCAAAAAAGTCTAAATCTGAAACTGTGTGAAAATATAGTTATTGCTTAATCGGGACCTCAAAAAATATATAATACATAACACACTCACCCCATTCCAGGTTCCATGTAAGAAGGGGGATACATTGGTGTTGGACTGTAATACAAGAATCATTATGAAGGTTTACACATATATAACCCCAATAAACAATTTCATTAATAATGTCTGCAATGTTTACAGCTTTGGCTGCCCAAAAATAGGGTAATAAATAATAATAATAATTCATTACATTTATATAGCGCCTTTCTGGGTCCTCAAACTCATGCAACTCATAAACATCAGAACGCAATACAGATCTGCTTTAGCTAGATACAATTATAACATGTAAAAAAGTAAAGAGAACACATGCAGCCTTCCCTATGAAGTGAATGTTTTAAATCGTACCCCACATCTCTATCCAGCATTGCGCCTGGGTGAAATGGAGGGAAGGCACTACCGTTGGGAGGCTCCTTTGGGGAGTACAGTTTGAACGACTTGGACGAACAGCCTATGATACAAAAGACAAACAATGAGTCAGAGAACACAGTCTCATATGTAATACAATGCATTTTTTTTTAATCCACTCAAAAATTGTACAGCAAACATTTTAATCTGCACGCTGATCCATTAGCAACAGCTGCGGGTGAACATACAAAACCATGCAGGTATTTGTTTCGCTTTAAAAATAATAATTTTATACAATATAAGACATTGTCTTGCTCTATTCCCCACCCCCAATGACACATCCCATCCCCCATTCAGTTAGCTCTGGTTAGTACTATATCCCTAACAGCCTAACACCAAGGCTACGCCTAATCTAATGCAATGTACAAATTACTCATTGATTGAAGGGTTATTCACATTTCATTTTTTTATACAGTAAATTGGAGTGAATTTAATAGCTCAGGGTCCAGATTCAAAAACAAGGCCACACAAACCAATCTGCCGCTTCCTTGAGTCTCGTTGACCAGTTTGTCTCTGTATGACTAATGCATGTAAGCAAAGGCCATTATGAGTATAGGAATCTTCAACATAAAAACAAGAGGCAATCAATCTTTCATGTTAATCTACAGACCCAGACACCATAAAATACAACATACGTATATGTATTTTTGCATACATATGCACGGTAAGATTATTACTAGTATTCCCACCCGTTAAAAACAATTTATCGCGACACGCTACGCAGTCCGAGTTATAAGAGTGCATTGTGTCAACAGCCATGACAGGATCGTAACAGTACAAAAGACGAATAACAAAATTATTTACAAGCTTGTAGTTTTTAATATTAAAAAATAACATTAAATAATAAAACAATGTTCGAAAATGTTGTATCTAGGTAATATGAAGTACTCAGAAACTTTTTATTACAAAGAACTAAGGCTGGCCGTTCGATGTGTGCACATTTGTGCTAAGCTAGCCACACTTTAAAACTTCCTGCATTTTACGAATACGTCCCCTAATCCACAATGGCCAGATTCATCTTTAAATTCACAACTCGCTTGATTTTAAAACAATGTTTTGCCAGATTTACACACGAAACTGCCTGATATTACTACATACTTGATAGCTTAGCTTAGCTAGGCCAGACGCCTCGCAACGACAGGCGAGGCCCTGAACAGGATCCCAACAGAGTAAACAGCATTACCATAGCGACGCGATTCAACGCATTTCCTCGTATTCTCGGTAGCTAACGTTAAATCTCGCAACGAAGAACTTTTGCAATGCTCGCAGGCTTTAGTCGCACCTGCAGAAAAATAACCAGGAATCGACGGTCTCCCTCCTCGGTCCTCTTGATAATATCCCGGCCTGTCGGTCGCTGTTTTTAATGCGCGGAGAGCCGTAACGTCAGCATTACCCCTTTAAAACCATTGCGCTGCGCAAACGGTGAGTACGAAATGCAGTTGCAGTATTGGAAGTTGTAGAGGGGTTTAAAAGGAACCCCGACTCAATGGGGTAAAGAGGAAATGTGCTCGTGCGACCCTTTGTTCTCGCAACGAACAATGGCACAGGCCCGTCTGTGCGTGCAACCCCCTCAACATTCGCTGGTTACTCTGCTGGAGGAGCATCAATCCCTCCATCCAAACCCACTCACCCCTCCCCCAGACGCGTTTAACATTTATACCGAGATTAGATTACACTGTGCTTTAGTACTTCACCGTCACATGACTTGAATGAAATCACTGCAGAGGCAAAATCATTTTTGTGATCAACAAATAACTGTTCAAAGAAACAATTCCAGCTCACTGCATTGCGTGGCCCTACAATAGTAGTAGGCTACACTGCACTTGTTTCAGATGTATGGCTACATTTTTTTGTATTTATTTTATTTGTTAGGAGCTAGGATCTTAATTGCTTTTAATTAATCTTCTCCGATCCAGTATTGCAATTTATAAAAAATATAAAACAATATATGAATGAGTATGATAAGCTTTAAAATTTAGATTTATAGTAATAGTGTAACTATACTAATAACTATGATAATAAATATTGTTTTTATGGATAATAGCAAGAATGGGAAGGATACAGCTCATTTATTCTACAGTATGGAAACATAAAAAACAATGGTTCGTTGATTCCAGTTCAGTGGCAAAATAAACATGATTTTTTTATGGCTGATGTACAGTATGTGTACTACTCATATGAGATAACATCATGAGGAAATGCTAATAATAATTCATCATTGGGAAAAACATAATTGACTACTATAGTAGTAAAATTGTATGTTCTGTTGAACACAAAAATTGGGATATTTTGAAGAATGTGAAAGCAAACAGTTCTGGGGCACATCTGACTACCATTAATTTTCCTGCTAGTCAGTGATGTCCCCAAAATGTAAATTGCTAACATTTTTTCAGATATCTTTGTGTTCAAATAAACAAAAAATATTATACAGGTTTGGAAAAACGTGGATTAATAACTCATGACTATGAACTAATGAATTACAATTTTGGGGTGCAATATCCCTTAAAAATTACATGCAGCTCCTTTTTTGTTTCACAGAGTAGGCCTACAGAAGGCCATACAAGTTTTGATGAATATAAGAGGGTAAATTATGACATATCCTGTTAACTATATCAGTGGCAGGTCTTTGGGATCAAAATGTCATCTTTTTTTTGTCATCCTTTAAAGACAAAGACTATAACAACTCAAGCCATATAATTTACGAGATAGTATATGGCTATATTACATTCACTGGGATTGAATAAGCACACCAATTCACAACAGTCAGTGGGTCACATGCAGGCACATGTCAGGTCTCTTTAAAGAAACCTAGCCATACTCTCAGATAAACTGGAACAACATTGCCCTCTATTGTCAATGAATGGGCATAATCCATGGATCACATAACTGCATCACAATTGTTTTAACATAAATACAACCGTACAATCGTCCATCACAATTTAAAGCAAACATTGAAAGTAAATAAGGATGATTATATAATTTAGTGGTTTTAGAGTACAAAAAAGTTCAACACTTGTTGGTTAAAATTTATTTAGAATAGCATGCATCAATGAATCATTCTCAATAAGACCAGAAATATGTGTTAGGGTCAATTTTTATTTCATATTGAATCTAAATGTTGCATCCAGACACGCTGAACGAGATTATAGGATTATAGCTGAACTTCACTGGGGGCCCTTGCTAAATTAATTTATGAGCTTTTTGAAGTTTTATGGAGCTTTGTGAATGTTCTTCATCTTTGGCAGTTTTAAACGCTTCTATGGGGAAAAGGCTGCACTCGGCCACGGCTGACAAATTCTCTCTCCCTGATGAGGCCCCTGCTTGGCTCTCAAGGCTCCAGGGGCTCTTTGTCATCCCACTGCCTCATCTCTCCCGAACACAAGTGCAGGCGGATCCATGTGCCTCACGTTCACCCAGGCTGCTCGCAGCTACACGGCTGGCGAAGCGCGATAATGCTCTGGCGACAGACAACATATGTGAGAGTCATACTAACTACGGTGGAGGACTGACTGCAGTACAAATCATATCTAATGGCTGTCCCCACTCAGAAAACATGTAGGAATGAAATGTAATGTGTTTTTTACATTTGATGTGATGTTTTTTAATAAATCAATATTACTTAAGGTAAATAAATGAAATATCCTAAAGATTTGAGAAAATTAGTATCTTTAAAACATATCGCTAATATAAGGAGTTATATGGGATACATCATCTAAAAAATAAAAACTCCGTCATCATTTTTCCTTCGGTGGAACACAAACAAAGATTTCTCAGTGTGTTTTTTTGGCCCATACAATAAAAGTAACTCATCTAGACAACAGCAATGGACACACTTTAGAAGAATCCCATAGCAGTGGTTTTAAAAAGATGATGATGTTCTGCGGTTACCCAGCAGGAAACTGCTTCTTCAGGCCTTTAAATATCTAGTGCTCTACAGGTGATTCCTTTTCCTTTCATTACAAACCCCTCATTACCACCTAAAAGTCTTACATGCGTCACATTACCAGAGACATACGCAAAGCCAAGAGAACCCATTAGTGGATTAAACGGCCTGTTTTTCCACAAGCGTCTCTTTGATATCTTCAAGCCATTAAATCGCCAGAAAACATAAATGTCTATGCTGTAAGAGGAAACAAACCAAGATCTCTCAATGGCCTCAGCGTTGGCATGAACTAGCAACACCCTATAGTAAAACACTTATCCTCAGTCCTCCAGTGGGACTGTGCCTGTAATAAATGTGCTGTTAGTCACTTTGGATATGAAAGTGTCTGCTAAATGACTAATAATTAACGGTGGTCTTTGTATACTTTGTTAGCAAACACTATGCCATCAAACAGAAGTGTCAGACCTCAAATACCAGCTGGAGAATTATTTGATGAGAATGCAGAGAAAATCAATGAGAAGTAAAACACATTTGCCGTCACTAGGAATAAATCAGCTCGGACACATTCGCTATTGCCTATGTAAAGTGGTGAAAAATTCAGGTAGGGGTGAATGTGTGTGTATGATGTGCTATTATCAGACGCAGTGTGTTTCACCTAGAAACAGCAGCCGCAGGGTTGGGTCATATGAGTTTATTATAGTCTCAGGTCAGGATCGACTAAATTGGGAAATTTTATAGACAATACTTATTATCAACAAGGTTTATATTAATTTCTGAAAACTATAAAAAAAAAGATTCCTAAAAAACTATTAAAACCAGAAACTTTGTTACTAGAAATCAAATCAAATATCCGTTTAAATATTATTTGAAACAATAAAACTAAACTTAAATGCTCACTTAGCAATTAAATTGAGTAAAATTGAGGAACTACTAAGAATTACGAAAGTACTAAAATGAACATGAAAACTAAAAATATAAGAATAAATATACATATTTTAACACATAACCCTAACCCTTATATTAACTAAATGAAATACACTACAATAAAAACAAAACTATAATAATCATATACAGTCTTATGTTTCTTCAAATCCCTTACGAGACAAAGAGGCTTTTCTCATTCCCTCTCTAAATATGTCTTTGAGCTCTTTTGAAAAAAACGTATTTTATTATAGGCTAATCACAATTTAAGCACTTTATTATGTAAAATAAATGTTTACATTTTTCCTAAAAAAATTTAATGGTGCTTTCTCATGCAAAAGATTCTGCCACAGTCATACAGTATTGTTAACGGACGTTAGGGTGCTGTGATGTAGTGTCAGAGTGTTGCTATGGTTTTGTGAGTGGTTGCTAGTTTCCTGACCCAAGCTTCCAGCCCATGGTACGATACTGGTCTGCAAATTTTGCTTGGGTCTCTGGAATGTATCCGCTGTTTTAGTCGAAAAGCTTAACAATTTGCTTCAAAGTCTACTATTGAACGGTTTGCCATATCATGCATACATTTGAATTGAATAATAATAATGTTTCCTTTCTACTCAGAAGTCACATTGTTTCTTACTGTAGTGGAGTTGTGAAGCTGGCGAAAGCTCATCTAATATTCCCTCACCATCACTGAAACGTGACATAATGAGCAGCAACATCCTAATATTGCCAGTGGCTGACAAGTTAAGGGGAGAGTATTTTCTGCACAGGAAGCCATTTTGTTCTTGCTCTGTGTAATGAGACAGATCTGTGCGGCTCCGGAGCACGGGTGGGGGGGATGGGATGCGCGCACACACAAAACACACTGTGCACAGGCATTGCCAATCCAGCAGGGAAAGTGTAAATCAGTAAAGCTTCTCTTGACTTGTCAGGCACACCCTACCCATGCTCTTTGCTCCGGTGGCCGTTGTGCAACATGAAACAGGCCAGCTTTGTTAGGTTGCTATTTTAGCTTTGCTGAAAGTCGTTTCCTTTGAATCGATGGGGCCATCTGCGTGAGGTAACGGAGCACAAGAGAGGCAGATTGGAGAGCGGTTTGAATAGAGTGGATGTGTGCGTGAGTGGGAGGATGGAGCTTTTAGCACCAGCACTCGTGCAAATAGCTCACGTTTAAAAGCCTTGGCATGGGTGGTTATCTTGCTCAAACAAAGCTATAAAGGGGGGCATTAAAAAGATGCAATCCGTGGTCTGCAACACGCAGTGCTATACGTGCAGCCCACATGAGCGAAGGAATGTAAACAAACCAGACTTCAGACGAAACCTGTGCCAAGAGGAGGGGCAAAGATAGGGGGGATGCGTCTTGTATCTGAGAGACATGAACATCACAGTCAGGCTTTATGGAGCTCGTCTGCCTTTTATGAAACAGCACTAAGGGACCCCACACAAAAGCAACTCAACAGCCATCTCGCTTTCATTTCAAGCCTCTCTCTCCCCGTCTCCTTTCTTCTCGGCTCCGTCTTTCCCGCCTCCCTCCGCAAAAAAGGAAAGCAATCAGGACACACGTCTGTGGAAATTTCCATGACTACGCTCATAAAAATGTACCCTTGTGACTTGATTTTAAACAAATGTTATATGCCAAATTTTGGCTTGTTTATCAGTGGGGTTGCCAGAGAGGCTTTCATGTGCTGAGATAAAAATCTTTCTCAAAGGCGTCTGAAGAAACTGCTTGCCCAATGTGTTTAAGACACCAAATCAACACCGGTTCTAACTTGCCTTTCATCTGAAACCTTATTTTAAATCTGCAGTCGCGTTGAGGGAGAGGACGGACATTGCGTGTCCTATGATGCTGATATCTTTCCATGAAGCAACTCAGATCTCAAGGTTTGGAAACTTCTATACACTGAACATATATTAAAACGTACCCTGGTGATCCAGAGACTATATCTTGTGAGAGGGATGCAGGGAAAGACCAGGTCAGAAACAAGGCTTCCTGTGTCTACGGGTGTAAATTAGTCCTCTCTGTTTGGGAACTGGCTCACATATGTCTCCAGAGCAAAGTCAACATGAGACACATCTTGCAGAAGATTAAAGTTTATTCCTCTCTGTGCATTCTTGAACACACTTGATCTGCTATAGATGATCATTATCGGCCCAACAAGTCTGAGCAGTATTTTAACCTTCAGTCTAGAGAAACCACAAGCTCTGTAGTTCATTTATCTGCAGATTTGGATATTCCACCAAAAGGCAAAAGAACAGGAAAATCAGCTTTTTGTATTATACCTTGTCACTGGTTTCACACAACATGTCTCACAAGTTATATGACCAAACATATTAATGACATTAATGTTATGATCAGAACACAAAGTTCATAACATTTAATGAGTTGAAGATTTCTTCACCAGATTTCTGCACCTACCAATTTAAAACTAAAGATTCAATCATACTGGCCCGGTTTCACAGACAAGGCTTAAAACTAGTTTTAATAAAAAGATTTTAAGCTGTCTTAACTGAAAATAACTTGCCCTAGCATATCTTAAAATATGCCAGTGCCATTGTTCTGTCTTAAGATTCACACCAGTAATGTTTCTTTTTTTATTATTATAAAAGTGACTTGAATATGCGAATTCAACTAAGGCATTGTCCTGGCTTAAGCTTGTCTGTGAACCCGGGCCATGGTGAATTATGCACGTGACAGGTTGCATAATTCCATAAGTTAGTTAGGAGAAATGTTTAAGATTTCAAAGTATTATGAGAACAACAAATGCATAAGAGTCTATGCACGTCCTTAGCTTGAATATATAGTTCACCCAAAAATAAAAATTCTGTCATCATTTACTCACCCTCAGATTGTTCCAAACTTGTATGTATGTATTTATTCTGTCAGTAACCAAACAGATCTCATCCCACATTGACTCCCATAATATTTATTTTCCTATACTCTGGCAGTAAATGGAGAATGAGATGTGTCTGGTTACTGACATTCTTCCAAATATCTTCCTTTGTGCTCAACAGAACAAAGACATTTATACAGTTTTTTGCAACAATCTGAGAGTGAGTAAATGATGACAGAATGTTTATTTTTGGGTGAACTATCCATTTAAATGTTTCCATTCAACAATTCCCTGCAACTGCCTCATATGGTCAAGTAACACCTAAAACAGCTTTCAGAAAACTGTAGAAATAAGAAAACGTCTCTCTGAACTGCCAAAACATCCTGCTTAAGTAAAGCTTTAACATGTTCCTCTATGCAAAGTACTTTAAGATGTGCGAATGAGGGCTGACGTCACACAAGAAGGAACGCACTCTACTCAACTACTTCAAACCAGTCAGAGAGGCTATTCAGGTCATGGTAACGTTCAGGAAGTCTCTGCTAAGGGTTCACATATAAAAATCTACACACAACTGCGTTCCATTTCATGTGAAATTCAATAAACAAATGAACTGCACAGGAATGCAGTGTTTATTCTCTCTTCAGTTTTATTTAATGTGATATTTTCACTTCATACAAACACACCACAGATAATATGATACAAAGCAATATATGTTCGAAGTGTCTCCAGATTACTGGTGCATGAGACATGTGAGATCTTCCAGGTAGCGCTCAGTATTTCATCCCCCTTAAAAAAATCCCCATGCTGTTTCGCAACTCCAGAAGCTCTCCACGCAGAAGAGATTAGAGCTCTTACCTGGGCAAGCACAACCTCCAACAGACATCTTCTCACATGTTTGGCACTGCTCTTAATGAAACGGTGTTGTTCAGTCCACGCACTGTTCGCATGGGCTTCTTCTGAGAAATAGAAAGGGGTGGGGAGTCAGTAGGAGGAGGGCACAAAAATCAAAATGTAGAAACAAGAGCTCAGCGAGAAGCAGGAAGTAGGAATTACACTCCTGCTCGACACTGCGCCCAGGTTCATTAATATGCAAATTGCAATACTTGTGGGAGGGAGAAAATATGAGAGTGAGACAGAGATTGTGTGTGTGAGACAGAGGAGAGGATCAGTGGGGGGGGGGGTAAAGCAAGAGCCAACGTTGTCAAAGTGACCTGTGAGGCATATTTTAGAGCATGTGATGCTGTTCTTTTTCTGTAGATGTATTGCCTATTTTTGCCTTGCGCGAGATAAACAGAGGCAGTCGGAGCCCAGAGGCTCAGAGTCATTACTGCCTAGTGGAGCTACGACACACTGCACAAACACACACGTACAGCCTGCCTTCCTGAAGCTCCCTGGGGTCTATTGCACAGCTCACCCCTGCCAGAGTGAGACACACTCTCAATCTGCTGCATGACTGATCTCGTTCTTGTCCTTTTACAGCTATGGTCTTCTATCTTGTGCTTGATTTGTACATTGCTGCAACATCTCCTTTGTTCTCCTTGGGGGGTAGTATTGCACAGTGATGGTTTCAAATGGAAATTCTAACACAGAGAGCAATTTCATATACAATGATATTTACAAGATACCCCAAAGTACTGGGTACTCCGAAAACATGGTTAAACCATTTTTGTAAGTGTAACCAGCCAGCCTTTTATTAGTACTGACAAGAAAAAATATTCAGGTTATAGTTTTCAAAAGATTTTAAATAAAAAATGCAAAGCCTACCTGTAGAACCAGGACATTGGAGAAACGGCCTAGTGAGGAGTAGGCTACACTAAAGTTAATGCATTAAACTGCTTCAGCAATTCAATAAACAAGTCACCTTGAACGTAGAAGTTATTGCTCAAAATGAAATTAAATTCTGCTGGCTTTGTCGCATTCCTTCCACCCTCCCTTGGTTTGGAGCTCAGACTGTCTTTCTCTCAGTCCCAGAGGACATGGGGAGGTCCCCGTCCACATGGCACCCGCTCTGTGTCATCCCTGCGATCGATCCGCCACCTCCCTCGCTTTATCCTGCTCTCCCGTCTCAAAGCCTCTCCCCGAGTGGGCTGTGCTTCTAACTACCAAATCTCACACACCACTGGTCCTTTACGGCCCCTGTCAAACAGTCTGACAACTCCAGAGGGAGGAGTGAACGCTGAAAGGTTGAGAACAACCCCTTGATTTCACAGACTCTCATCTGGTGTTCCTAAGGGTACGGGGCGGTGCTTTCATCGCATCCTTGTTGATCTGTGTCACTTGTCACTCATAATCAATATGATGACACAGAGACAAGAGTTTTGGCGAACGCATGAGTGACTAGCCAATTGAATGTAAAACAAGACACTTTACACTTATCTGTTAGGTTCATTCATCCTTTCTGGAATTAGTTACTTATAAAGGTGACTAATAAACTGCTCACATTATTTACTCTCTGTAGCCAAAAGCTGTGGTCAGAAACACAGTATAAGCAAAGAACAAAGAGGTGTCTCCGCACAGCTCTTGGGGCTTTGAGGGAAATTGCTTTTAGTTTTTTAGAGCTACAGATTGGCTTTGAAGCCTCGTGCCTCGGGAGATGCTCTTCGCCACATTCGTGTCTCTCTCTCTTTCATTATCAGTCACACATTCGCACACTCCACTGAAAACAAAGATGATCCCTCCTCTGTCCTTCCTGCACACTCTCTGACATACGGCGGTGTGAAACCATTGTTGAACACTGAATGTTTACCTGCATGTGCTGACACACGCACTCACCTTCCCTCACAGGCGTTCCTGCTGTTGCCGTACTATCGAGGATCTATGATCAACTCTTAATCCAGTTAACTGCAGAAGAACAAAACCCAAAACATTCAGTGTGAAAGACAAAAGCATCCTTTGCACACATAATTACAGTACAAAACCGCATGCAAATTAATGTCAAGTTAATGCTGTTCGGTCACAATTTTACCTCTTCAGGGTGCCCGCTGTTTGTGGCAGTCGAAGCTCTGTGTATTGATGTTATGTAGCCAGGTCAATTAGCCCTAAAAAGCATGGAAAGAGAGAGAGAGAATTTAGAGAGCAAATGGAAGAGGCGGGAGAGAGCGCACGGATCCACTGGAATAAATATGACGCAGAGCCAGAGCAACTTCTCCAGCCCGCTGTACCCAGCGAGTGCACTGTCGCCATAGCAACGGCAGAGCAGTGATAGCTCGCCGGGGCACACAAGGCACGGCATTATTCTGACTCTCACTCACTGGAAATACACGGCTCCACGTAGGCAGGCAGGAGAACGGTCAGGCAGACGGGTGCCTCGTATTCAATTAACTCTTCTGGTCCTGGGGCCCGAGAACCCAGCCACCTGTGACCTGCTACCAGTAAAAAGACTGTTTAATGCAAAGGTTATTTGGGACGTAGCCAAACATGCTATAGATCAGCATTTGGATCTGAATTCTGTGGCAGACTGTTTTTAACAAAAAGTCAAATTGGATTTAGTGTAGTTTTATTGGTTTCTCTGGCCACCTCCTTGCTTTAAATTTCCAGTGTTCCACTCTGAGTCAAATGCAATGAATGTTTTGGAACGGAATCAAGAGGTCAAGGTTTGGCTAGTCTTGTGTAGAAAGACCTTGTGATGAAGGGTAAAAGTCTGATCCATTGCTCCTACTTAGGCATTTTAAATAGAAAGAGAAGGACACTTCAAGTAAACAATCACAGAAATACAACGTCATACAGCCAACTTTTTTTTTGACAAGTTGACCATGAGAAGCATGAGAAGCCATTGAGAAGTTTAACATCTAAGACAGAATGCATGAAACACTGTTGAACCACCCCTTTAACTTTCTGAATGTTATTCATTCATAAAATAACTATTGAACATCAAACTGATGATGTTCCTTAAAAAATACAAATTCGGTCATAATTTATTCACCTTTGAGTTGTTCCAAATCTGTGTGTAGTAAAAATGTTCTGATGAACACATAGAAAGATATCTGGAAGAATGCGTGTAACCATCAGTTCTTGGCCACAATTCACTACCATAGTTACACAAAAGAAGATATTTTGAAGAAAGTAGGAAAGCAAACAGTTCTGAGACACTGTTGACTATCATTGTAATTGTTCAATGGTGTCCAAGAACTGTTTGGTTACAAGCATTCTTCCAAATATCTTTCTCTTTGTTCACCAGAACAAACCTGGCTTCGGTTTATTAACAAATCATCAAAAGTAATCAAGTTAATACAAACACAACAACGAAAGTCTTCACCACGAGGTTTGGCCTCGATCAACATCTTAGTTTATAGAGTCCCTGTTATACAGAGGGTTCATGTGTCATGATACATATCGCTTATTTGGGCACTATACATCGTGGAAACTATTCTAGACATAGATCTTCTACCTAAGCATAATCAGATTACCAAGCAACGACACCTTTAACCACAATGTAGATAAGATCTCGGGTATGGCAGTTGACATCTGTTTCCCCCATAAATGAAGATTTACATGGGGAAGGCTTCATACACACAAACTATCAAGACAAGTAGTTTGCAACCTTTATATGTTGCATAAGCATCATTACAAGGTACAATCTAAATCAACAGGCAGCGCTAATTCTTCAGTCAAAGCCAAAGAGTCAACCTTGGCTGTCGCCACTTCAAAGTTAGAACAAAACGTATTATCTACTAATATTTCCCTTGCAAGTCTCATACATTTTTATTGATAGTTCTTGATGACGAATCAACCTTATCATTTGCGTAGCTTTGGAATTCAAGAACGCTTGGTTCTACGCTTGTTCTTCCTCTCCCCCTTATCCTGATTTTCTCTTGTTTTTTCTGGAGACGTTGAACAATAAAATCCTGCATGTCACACGTTACGGGTTCACTGTGAAAGGACATATACAAATCCTTTCTCAGTCCCTTTTCAACATTTGCATCATATACAACAAAGTCAATGGAGGCCAATGTTGTTGGGTTACCGACATTGCAAAACGCATATGAAAGATATTTTGAACACAACAAAGTAAGTCTGGCAGGTTTTGAACAACATGAGGGTAAGCAAATGATGGATGAAATTTTTTGGGGTGACCTATTGCTTCAAATTATTTAATATGTTCCTACATGTGACCAGGAAATTACATCCTTACCTGATGTTTGCCTTCATTAAGATGGCACAAGCCAGCAGGGAGTGATGCCATATATATGCACCACCACCAGTCCATTCTAAAACCAACGTAACTCGTGCCAGCTAAGCAACTACCACATAACCTTAACAGACAGAGCAATGGTCATACCCAGTCAGTATAATAAGCTTCATCCTAATTATCTGTCAAGCAATACAAAATCCTCCGCACAATGGTCTTAAGTGATCCCTTCACTATAATTAGCTTACTAAGGAAAATAATACAGTATGTTTAATAAACAACAGCTCCGGCCAACAAAGATATTAGAATTAGTTTTCTCTGTGTTTATGTTTTGAGCGGTGTCCGACTCTTGCCAAAAAAGCAAAGCTGAGTAATGACACAGTCTGCAAGAACCAAGAGCAATGAAGAATGCCAAGTGACTCTGTAAATGTGTTCCAGTCTCAACCAGTCTCAGCAGAACCTCCCCAGCGCAGCTGCTCTAGTGATGAGAGCAACACAATTGAAGGTGACCCACTTATTGTGCCTCGTCGTCTCTGAATATACTCTGTCCCAATTTTAACTTGTATCTGTTCATGACGTGTGGCATGGGGTGAAAGATGTTTGGTAGATGGTAGATCATAATGACCGAGCACAGATGCAATGTTTGATAATATTTTAAGTTAAAACAGTTCCCTCGGAAAAGAAAATATCACTTTTCTTGGAATCAGCAAACACATTTCCTGCTGACAAAAGGAGTTAGATAGCGTCATGCACAAATCTGCATAAAGTCCATCAGGTGTTGTAGTGACTGTATCATCCAGTGAATTAAAAATGAGAGATAATACTTCCATTGTCCTCGCTGTGCCAAGCAAAGGCCAACCGTGCAAATGTACAGCTAGTTTTTTCGATTCATCTGCCTCTGGCAACAGCAGCATATGCTGGAAAAGCTTGAGTAATTCAGTCAGAATGTTCTGTATAACTCAGAACAGAAAGGAAACCATGTGCACTTTATCAGCATCAATAGAAAATAACCATTGCATGTGGATTGGTGAAGATAAATGTAATTTAAAGAAATTGGTTGCCCAACCCATCATTTACCCTCAAACCTGTATTAGTTATTCTTCTGCCAAACACAAAAAAAGATATTTTGAAGAATGTCTGTAACCAAAAAGAATTGCCCCACCCCGTTGACCCACATTAGATGAACACAAAAGCACAGAGAAATTTCTCAAACTTTGTGTCCCACAGAAGAAAGTGATGAATAGGTTTTGAATAAACGATGACAGAATTTTTCTTGGGTGAAATATCCGTTTAAGATACAAAGCAAACCACAGACACGCCTTTAGTTTAATATTAATTGATAGGGCTGCAAATTCACTACAACAAAAGGTAAACGTCTCCGTAACGATGCATTATTTATTCTTCTTGCAAAACTAGATGATACAGCTAATTCATCTAAGTACATATCAGAAGACAGAATTGATCGCCTGTCACAATTGTCTCCAAGATGGAGCATTTGATTTCATTGATAAAGAGAAGAGCTGGCAGGAATAACAACACTGTTTGTCCTTCCTACTAGTGGAGGCTATGAGAACAGAACGTCAAAAAAAATTGAAAGAAATAGTCAATAATGATGATGACTGTTCACCGTAAGAATTTGTTGACAGTTATGACGGTCTTACGAATGACAATAAAAACTTTGGATGCTGACAACAAGCAGGAATAAAGGAAAAAAAATAGTAAAGTTTCATTGACAAGTTTATTTCGTCAATAACAAAGATTTTAATGCACATAGAAAAACAAACATGTCACCAAATGTCTGGTCAAATAAGAGATTTACAGCATTATTTGTATTAGTCAAAATTGACTAAAAATAAACTTGGGTTCATTCAGAAATAAGTTTTTGATGAGAAAATATCATATATATTTTTTTAGGAAAACACTTTCCAGTCTAAAGGATGCCTTAAGAACTGTTTGTGCAGGGGTGTTACCCCCTGCTAACGTTCAATTTTTGAGTAGCATGTTGTGATGGAATTGATATTAATTCACACAAAGGAAATCTTTCAGTCAAAGCTTTGGAATAAAAGCTATGTACAATTTAAGGAAACCAATCACACAATTTAATTCCATAGATATGCAGTCCTGTTCAGAGTGTGACTGGCCTTATTTTCCTCTTTCTACTCCTTGTCTGTGGCATCAAGTGCTGCGAGAAACTTATTGCACTTTCCAATGAGGACTTTAATGGACTCACTAACCAGGACTTCAGGAGGCAGAATCCCCGTTGACTCCACTGAGACTGAGGAGAGAACACAGTAAGAAACTGTCATTTATAACATCACTATTAAATCCCAAACAACACTGCATTGTACTGTATGCAACACCCTTTATTTTGAACATACATATGAAATGATCCCGCACTCTTCCGAGTTTCACCACGTTCTTCAAGTCCTCGTGTCGGAGAACTTCTCTGCTGCATGTGTCCAAACGACTGTTAACAACCTTTGCCACTTGCTTTCCTAAAATTCATGAGTAGATGAATACCACAACATATGAAGTACCAAATATTAAGACTACTTGTAAATTAAATGTGGACATTCATACCATTAACATTGACAAGTTCAATAACTCCAGGTGAGAAGCAGCGCTGCAACCTCTCTGCCTTTTCCCCCTCAATGGTTTCTAGTAATGTGATTTCAGGAAGAAGTCTGTAACTTGCAGTGGCCACTGGAGAAAACTTGGCATGATCTTTGCCTGTGAGGTGCCAATAGAAAGTATTTCATTGTTTTGTAGTTAAACAACATTTAATCCTTATTTAAAAAAAGACTATTCGGCTCTCATACAAAAAAATGTACCATAAAAAACCTCTGATATTAGTATACCTATGCCTTTGACACAGTGCATGACTATATCAAGTTCGTGTCCTGGTCGGAGCTGTGCCAGGAGAATGTCATCATGCACAGGGCCAATCTTGGCATCTGCAAACACATCGGCCTGGTTTCCGACTGGGACCCACTTAATGTCACCGGAGTACACTGAAACCAAACACAAGAGGTCAACATAATACTTTAAACACTACAGATATATCTGAAAGGTAGTATAAAACTCACTGACTTGATTCCTACCGTTCACAGTATTAAGATGGATTGTTATGCAAGTTGTGTGAAAGTGACATGACTGAATTATAAAGTAAACTCACCCATGTGATTAAGATATAATTCCTTGGGATCCGATGAATCTTTAGGTGCTCTAGGATTCCGGGAGCATTTTACCTTCAGCTCAAGCTGAATTGTGTCAATTTCTGTGCCTTCTTGATCCTCTGATAAAGAAACACCAGTTTGTGCTGGCAGTTATGTAATGGTATACATTTTCTTACAGCTGAACACAGTTAATATTTAAAAAATATATATATTCATGTTGATGGTGCTTGCTTTATGTTCTCACCTGGATTCCTGTATTCAAAAAGACGAGGATCTGCTTTAATGGGCACAAGACCAAGTCTTTGGGCCAAAATCTCATCCTGAATAATGGATGTGTTGTTGTAAATGAACGCCTTTTCAATTGCCATTGTTGGTACCTGAATTGGCAAATGAGATTAGACAAATTTATTAAACAATAAAGATTTTATCACCAGGTAAATATATATATAATTGCGATTACCTCAAAAACAGCTACATGACTATTTGTCATACGAATAACTTGTATTAATAATTCTCTGAGAAGTTTCATTTTTGAAATAATGTTCTGTATAAGAATATTTCCCATTAAAGGAAAAAAGATGATATTTCCATCCTTTATTTAAAGCCACAATATGTAAATTTGGACCGCAAGATGGTACACTTTTGAAACAATAACAAAAGACGAAGCTAAATGACGTTATGTAGGAGAATGGAATTATGAGACACGTCGTTTTCACCATCCGGAGGCGTATGGAGGTGGCTCATCATGCTCAAGGATGAGGTAATGAATTTATTTTATTTTATGTCATCGTAATGAATTAGCTTACAAGAAACGTGGAAAGTAATGCTAAGTTAGCCCACATATTATATTGGACTTTGTCAATTGATTGGTAGCGTAATGCTACACAGTTTTAACATGTTTAAAACAGTCATACAGTCGACGTGTTTACGCTTTTTTGGGTTTCCTTCACTCGCCAAAGAGTAATCGTGATCCATAATAAAAGAACAAGAGATGCTGCATCCCAGATGCTGTATAACCACTTCCACATTTACGTGTTGCTGTAGTTTCTCCAACTGGAAACTGAGGGTATTGCGGAGCACCGGATATTAAGTCACTGATATGCGACAAATACAAGAGAGACAAGGGATTTAAATAGGAATTTATCTGATTTGCACATTCTTGGAAATCTTTTTTGGGATAATGTAAGTACACAACTGCATGATATATATCAGACTGTGCAAGTGATTTTTGGATATTTCATAAAATTCTTCCATATTGTGGCTTTAAGGAGAGTTACACTCCAGTAAACACATTTACACAATATAACCTGCTATTCAACAACTCTGCAGATGTTAACATAAAACCATTTAAAAGAAACATCAAATGCAAAAGGATAATGATGGTGGAATTTTAATTTGGAAAACACTTAGTTAAATAATTATTGAAGAGTAAATAATCAAATATTAATTATAAATATCATTAATAATATTAATGTAAACAACAATCACGGAATTTACATAATATACAAATATTTCAAAATATACAATATACACGATAAAAAAACACAACTCCGTGCAACTGGCACGGTCTTCTGTAGCCACATGAACCCTATAATAGCATAAGTTGATATTGGTGACCTCATGGACCTTACCTCAGCAAGTAAAATACGCCGAAAAGCGTTTGCAATTGCAGCGTCTATTCCAATCATATCAAATTCCAGTGTGGTTTCATCGGAATGTATAATATTAATTTTGAAATTCTGCAGGGGACAAATAGAAAACTGGTTACACCAATTAGGCATTACATTAATTAACAACGAAGATATTCGTTGCAATGAATGTAAAATCCTTTAAATGTCGCACACACCTCTTTAAACTTTTTCAGGTCCCACATGTCATCGTAACCAGGATAATTTCCAGGAAAATCGGTAGTATGGACCTGAATATGGTTGAATTACAATAACAGTTATAAACGTTGATAACTGGAATACACTCTAATATAGAAGTTTACATAAAACGTGAAATCTGTACAGTGAAACTGCGTGACATGTGCACCCGCATAATATGAAATTGCAAATGTTTAATCTCCTATACATATATGTCCACAAAAGCACACAACAAACCACATGTCATTTTCTCAAACTAACTTACATTTTTTACGCCAAATTCACCCAATATTACTCGATCCCGAATTTCATCCACGTTGCCCCTGGACGCCGCCATGTTTAATGTCATGCCTCACTTGCGCCAGTAGAGAGCAGAAACACACAAACACTGCCAAAACAAAAGTTTCTGACTTTGCTGACTTTGTTCTGGCTATACATACATGCTTACAAGTAGACATGCGCAGCTGGTTTTGAAGGACCATTTCTGCAAAAACAATCAGTAAATGCAGGCCAATTATATAAATTTGTGCTTTTTTTACTCTTTCTTTGTACTGTTTGTTAGTTTTTAAATGCATGTGTTTATTTGAGCGTTTACTTTTAAAACTCTTGGTCTCAGTAGTTTATTTATTTATCCATCCTATTTTCTCAAGTTTTAGTATCCTTAAAATGTTTGGACTTTTATTCTAGTCAAGTTAAAGTGCTCACTGATTCACTGGTTGAGCGCAGGGACTTTTATTTTATACGCATTAAAACTGCTTACTGAGTGTCACGCGCGAACCTCGACGCGTACAGAAGTGTTGCAGAAGTTGTATCTGAAACAAACACTTCGTTATCCAGTTTTTGCAAAACACCATAGAAGACACCGGATAGGCACTCTTCGTTGTGTATGCGTTTGAACCGCATTTGCGTGGATTATGGACGAAACAGTAGAGAAAGGTGCAGTCGATGGATCTGCGCGCGGGTCAACAAGCATTTCCTACCGTGAAGACGAACACACTGACCACAGTGAGAGAGATCATGACGACGACGACGAGGTACGACACTAAATCAAGTTTGTTCAACATTGTTATTACACAAAATTAAAATTTACCATTGGGTTTCTATATTTATGAATGAAGATGGCCTTGCATACTAAACGTTGACATAATTCTTTCTTTTTGTGCAAAGCGTTCCCTGCCCCTCAGGGAACTGTATCCGTATATTCGCTGTGCCCTTTGCAATGGGTTTTTCATTGACGCAACCACCATTACAGAGTGTCTTCATACCTGTAAGTCTTAATTATTTATTTTCATACTCATTAATAATTTAGTCATATCTTACGTTAATTGTTTTGCATTACACCAGTTTTTCTGATTTTCATTCTCTTTCCACTCTCACAGTTTGTAAGAGCTGCATAGTAAAGCACTTTTTCTACAGCAACAGGTGTCCGAACTGTGCAATTGTCGTTCACCAGACACAGTCATTGTACAACATAAGGTATCCTTGTTTCTTTATTTCTTCTTTTTTCTTGACTTCTTCTGCATTTTTATGATGAAAACCCTACTGTTGTTGCTTACAAATTTAGGACTAGAGATTTACTCTACTTGTTATTGTCAGGACACTCCCGTTTGTGTAATTGCGGGCACCATGAACAGTAATAGCCTCCCATATGCCCCAAGGGTCCTTAGGGATTCTTATGTTCTGTGGTGTATTGTTTAAGATTGGTTGTTAAGGAGTCAAGTTATCTTTGTGTTTCTTTTAGACCTGATAGACAATTACAAGACATTGTTTTTAAAATGGTTCCATATTTGGAAGAAGGTAAGCAGCATTTTATTGGTTGGCTCATTGGTTGTGCACAGTCTGTCCTTTGAGTAATTTTGGATTTTTGTGTTTCTAGATGAAAGGTCACGGATATGTGAATTTTATAAAAACAGAGGACTTGAAGTTCCAAAGCCAGGTTTGTGAATATACTGTATGCTTTTCAGTTCATAAAACAAATTGAGTGGTGCTGTGAGAGATTAAGATTTCATGATGCACTTCTCTTTTACCCCAGTGGCAGTGACAGCGCCAGCCATAGGCACCGTCAAGCTGCCCCCGAGACAGAGGAGAGACATGCTGCTTCCGTCTGTTTTTACTATCCCTTCAGAGCTGGATATGTCTCTGATGCTGGAGTTTTTGGGGTCAGTAATGTATTTGCACATTTATTAGTAACTTTCAGTTACCAGTGCTCGATGACAACCTTTTAAGTTTGCTTCAGTTGCTCCAATTTGAAACTTAAAACATTTAATGATTTCTTATCCAAATACTGCTGTAAAGTTTTTTCTTTCTGTTTGTACTTAAATGTTTTACTTGATAATATTTTAAATATGTGATATCACGAGAGCTGTTATTTGTATACTTTCTGAACGGCAAGTAGGTCATGTGCACCACAAGATGGAGCCTATCCATTTAAAACCAGAGCGTTGTTCTATTTTCTTGGTTAATTGAACTGATTATGCATAATTGTAAAATACTACCTGTGTATTTGTTTTGTTTTTTTGCAAATAAGAGAGATGTGATCTGTTCTACTAAATAAATATTGTTGTTTTTCCAGAGCTGAAGAGGGCATTGCAAATTATAAGGTAACGTTAACATTTTATTGTTTTCTTGCACAGTATAAATAAGTTATATTTTGTGTAGAATTTAAATAATAATTGTGATGTAGTCACACTCTATTTTTCTATTTTAATAATCAAATTTTTTGTTCACTTTCAAGCCTCTCGAAAGGAAGTATGTTCGTGTTTCAGGAGAAGCAACAATCCATCATGTCGAGGTCTTTATCCGGAGAAAGATGGAGCTAAGCCCAAATTACAAGGTGAAACACAAGGACATGTGTTTTATTTCCCTTTATTTTACCCACTCTTGCGTACATTTTGTATTGTAAAACATCTCTCCAGACACCAAAGATGATGTTGCAAGTGTTAAACAGGTTGTTTTTTACACCAGAGGCATAAATGCTAATCTTAGGTGGCCAGCTCTTTCAGAGGTCTGAGAGTGGCTGAAGATGTGTCAGGGGAACACACAATAATTCAAACTGACAGGGCTGGAAAAATGTATCAGACTGTCCTTGCACGGAAGAAAGATAGATATGCTCAGTCAAGCATGAAAATAACCGTCTGCAGACAGCTGCGTCTGGTTAAAAGAGTCTCTTCCAGTTTAATGCTGTGGTCTTCCAAATATACCATATGGACAAATGCAGGTTGCACGTTGTAAGGCTAAACAGTCGTACCTGGATTACTGGCTTAAGATACTTTCCTGGCACCTGATCACTCTTGATTAGCAAAACCTGTCTGGCCAAGCGAGGAAACCTTTAGTGGTGGGGAAATCTTGAGAAGAATTTGTGAAGTCTGGGAGATGGGAAGTGGTTAACAGTGCTCTACTAGGCTCTAAAAAATGCGTAATGATGTTGAGAATATGATAGAAGCTGTATTTTTAGTACATTTGGATGCTTAAAGTGCTTTCTATCTAACATTTTCGGGTCAGTTTGGGAAAAGCTTACCTTATTCTATATGTGCTTTAACTATAAAATTGGTTAAAATGCCCATCTCTAATAGTATTTGTCTTTTGCAATGTCTTTTGCATTGGCGGGCATCACAAAGTTGTATGTATATATATAAATGGAATAAGCATATATGTCATCTTCTTTATTTGAACAATAGAGTTATTTTGTGGCATCCAAGTGAATTGTTTACTACATTGGCAGGTGGATGTTGTATGTGGGGAGCATCTCCTTGAGCACTGCCAGTCTTTGAGAGAAGTATGTAACACCCTGGGAAAACATGCATTACAGGTGGGTACCTGACAAAACAGTCACATTAGCGCAGTTATTTTTCGCCCTTTAAATTGATAAGGATATAGTTTATGATCTTCTCCATATGAACTTGTAAACATGTGCATATAAACATAGGCTACAAAACATAGATACAGAAATAATGGTAACTGTAACCGCGTGATGTTTGAGAGAGATCCGACCCCAGCCTGAAGTAAGCTTATAAGTGTGAACTACAGGCGCCTCATCTAGTTTTCTATCTCACTCTTCACACAGCATTACATTAGAGCCTTACCTGCAGCCTCAAGTGTTAATAGCTCTAAATATAGCATTCACAGAAGACTCCTCACTGTGGTTTTATTTGTGTGAAGGATTTTGGTTTACAACATTTAAATGAGATCTTTATTTAGCATATTTGTTGTGTGAGTAAAGACAGGCCAGGTTCTGAACATTATGTTCAGGGAATTTGTTTTATATTTTCTTCTTGATTCAACAGATTTAAACATATGGTTATGAGTATTAATCAAGTTATTGATACATCGATATTTACATGTATTATTTTTCTCTTTCAGGATGGGATGTTGGTTCTGCATTTTGGGCTTGTGCTGCCAGCTCAGTGAGAGAAGCTACAAAATAGACCAATTACTGTAAAATAAACTCTGAACCAGGGTGCACAGCGATTTCATAAGGAGGGCTAAACTGAACTTTAAAGGGATAGTTCACCCAAATAAATTAATTCTGTCATGAATTACTCACACTCTAGCTGGTCCAAATCTCAATAAATGTATTTATGCTGATGAATACAGAGAAAGATATTTGAACAAATGCTTGTAACCAAACAGTTATTGGTCTCTATTGACTACCATAGGAGAAATTACAATGGTAGTCAAAAGTGCCCCATAACGATTTTCTGTCCTTCCTTTAATTTAAATATAATACTTTGTGTTAAACAGAATAAAACAATTAAGTAATTGTTCCAACTATGGTAGTCAATGGGGTCCAAGAACTGTTTGGTTACATGCATTTGTCTGAATGTGTTCATTAGAACAAAGAAATTTATACAGATTTGGAACTTGGAAAAGGTGAGTAAATGGAGACAGAATTTTTATTCTAAGGTGACCTATCCCTTTAAAAAGATTATTCTATGCAAAAATTATTTGTACTTACAGCTCTCAGATTACTTAAAGCTTTAAAAACTAAATAAAAAAATACCAGCATTGTTTCAGCAAATGCACCGATAAACTTCAGTACTGTAATGAAATATTTACACTAAACACTGGCTGATAGAACAAATAACTTTAGTTTACAAATTCATTACTTTTCTATAAATTATGTTTTATGCTTCTGCAGATAATCTTTTCATAGTCTCATAAGACTACTGTTTGGGGTGCATTATTACTGTCCACAATGTCACAGTAGTGGAAATGAGTTATTAGTTTACTCTAATTATCTGAAAAAAAAATTAATGATTTATTTAGTTGTCTTTTTTACCCTTCAACTGTGATTTGTGGGTTACTTTACTCTGGGTTTCCAGGTCTCTTGTGATTTTGTATGATTGTTACAGAATTTTTGAATAATTAAAAAAATGCCTTAAAAAGGTGTCTTGCGTCCTTTTTTTTTGAAGAGCAACGATGTGAGTAAATGGAGGTTTGTCCTTGTTGGTTATTTGTATGATTTATTTAAGGTCGATCCATTTTCATTCACACATCTTTTAAGTTTTGAAAAAAAATGTGTAACTATGCCCCACATCAGTTTACTGTAGTGTGTTCTTGTGAAGCTATTATTGTCCACACTAAAAAATGTATTTGCCTAAATGTTATGAAACGTTAATCGTTTCATGCAAAACTAATCACCTCTAGGAGGTTCGTTTTGCAAAAGCCATTATCATTAAATGCTCTAGAGAAAGGTTTCCTAAAAGAATAAAGGGAGGGGTCTGCTTAAAACCCAGGGGGAAACAAGAGACTAGAGAGAATGGTTTCCAAGGGAACCGCCTCCACTACAACTCCATCAAATGAATGTGCTTCAACAATATTTAGTACAATGTAGTTAAAAACCTGTTCTTATTTTAGAGCGTCAGAGCTTTAATTTAACTGTCATTCAGAACAGCACATGGCAAAAGCTGTGAGTAGAGACAGGGAATAATCAAAGATATTTAAATTCTCGTTGTGTGTGAAGAGAAAGAGAATCTATTAACATTCAAACAGAAGGTCACTTCAAAAAGAGTAAATCCACTTCTGATAAATAGAGGTATTGTCAGTTGTTAAAGTATATTGTGAATAAAGACTCAAACAATGATTGAAAAATTAGAGTACCTAGAGATATAAATGCATTTTATGTATGATAAACATTTGTTGATGTTGGAGAGAGTGGTTTCTAAATAAAAACAGCAAGACAAATATGAATATTCATGAGATTTTAATTACTGCCGTTTGTGTGGTTAAGGCATACATGTGGTACAGTTGATGTAAAATTTAATAATTTTGGTCCCTTGCCATAATGCTCCAAACAAGCATGCTATCTAAAATGATTAAATACATGTTTTTGTGTATCTCACTCATCTTTCCACATTAAGGTTTATGGTCATTAACAGTGCTAAAGCAGTGTTATCCCTAAAGCTACAGTAAAATAATATGGAAAACATATCTAAAGCAATAGTTTGGGAATGTGAAACCAACATTCTAGATATTTTAAACATTGTCTCAGTAACATTAAAGTGTTCTACCATAAACAACTAATGGCAGTGTTTACTGTGTCAAACATTAAGACTGACATCACACAATAATAAACAGGTTTCTTATAAGAGAACACAACTAAATATAACATAATCTATAGCTGCATTCTATTTGGAATTGACATCAGCAACATCACTTTTTTCTGTCTTCTTAATGACAGCTGTTTCCTCAGTATTTTCATCTCTCTTAGCAGCTGCTTTAGATTTAGGCTGTATCTCTTCTTCTCTCTCTTTCTTGGGATTGCGAGTTGAGGAAGAAATGGAGTGACTCTGATACCCGTAACTAATGCTGGGTGCGCTGGAGAAAAGGACCCCAGAACTGAAGTGGGTTTCTTCACCCTCCAGTAGTTTCCTGTGAGGATATTAAGTAAGATTGTTTAAAAGTTATTTTATAAAGTCATACAGTGACATTCAACACAATTAATTGTCTATGAATATTTAACATGGTAACACCAAACAAAATGTATTTGTAGTCTACCTGTATGCTGCAATTTCAATGTCGAGCGCCATCTTGACATTCAGAAGGTCCTGGTACTCTCTGAGGTGATGAGCCATTTCATTCTTTGTGTTTCTAAGCTCGAGGTCCAGCTGCCCAATTGTTTCCTGGTAAATTGCATTGAGAATAGTTGTTATTTTAACACCAGCCTTCTCCTTACATACACTTACATAAAACCAAGTTATCTTAAGAAATGGTTTACATTAAGAAATTTAGAACATAATGTATGCACATAAATTAGACTGACTTGGTTAAAAAGGCTGATCACTTATACACTGAATCTCTCAGCAGGAGGTTCAGAGACGCTAATCTAATTTACAGTCTTACTTTCTTCACTTTTTGGTGAAATAGATAATTCTGAAATGCGTATGGTATTTTAGACAGTGCTACTACATGATCACATTAAGTTTTCAGTTAAATCAATGTAAACATGAAATTAAAATATCTTTGAGGCCTTTGTCACCAAGTGACCATGACCTTGCACAAGCCAAAATCCTCTTTATGAAGAGACTCTTAGTGGAATTAACCTCGGCCAACTCCTGCGCATTAGTTCAGCACCATGGACAGAGCCCGCAGAGAAACCATTGAGCTCATTTAACTTATAAAAACGCGATGAATTATGTGTAAAAGTGATTAGGCAAGTGTACATGATCAAAGTAAACACATCCAGTCACAATAATAAAAAAAATGTATCACTAAGTTGAATAAAGCCAACCTGACAACCTGCGACCTCGGTATTGTGCGCATCTTCCATCTCACTGATCTGTCGTTCAAGTGATTCGTTTGTTCCTCTCAGTGTTTCAATTTCGATGGTTTTCGACTGCAGTTGTCTTCTGTAGTCATTGATCTCCTCCCTTGTGGCTCTCATAGCCTCGCTGGTTTTAGTGGCTTGGTCATTCAGACTGGCAAACTTTGATTTGTACCATTCTTCGGCGGACTGTTGGTTTTTAGACGCAATGACTTCGTACTGGCCACGGATCTCTTTAAGGGCAGAGGTGAGATCGGGCTTAGACATCTCCACTTCCACAGATATCTGGGCTGCCTGGATCATACTTGTCAAATCCGCCACCTCTTCGTCATGCACCTTCCTCAGAAAATTGATCTCGTCCAAGAGGGACTCAAGTTTTCTCTCCAGGTCCACTCGCACCATCGTGGCATCATCCACATCCTTTTTGTACGACCTGAGAGTCTGCTCGGCCTCTTCTCGTGCTCTGATCTCGTCCTCGAACTTGCCTCGCAGTTTATGCAAGTCTTCCTCTATGCTGTCTCGTTCAATAAGAATATGGGACTTTTCACTGCTCACTTCATCCAGCTGGGCTCGCAGATCTCTGATCTCCTGCTGATAGAGTTCAGCAAGTCTAGACGGCTCGTTCTGCCTCTGGCGCAGACTCATAAGTTCGGTTTCCAGAACTGTATTGTGCTGCTCCAGATTGCGCACTTTGTCAATAAACATTGCGAAACGGTCATTGAGACCCTGCAGTTGTTCCTTTTCATTGGTTCGAATGATTTTGAACTCGTTGTTTACCACGGATGCTTGCGAGAAGTCCACGGTGTCGAAATGAACCGGGGAGAAAGAAGACGACCGGCCGGATCTCTTGTAGTACGCCGGAGGAGATGCGCTGCTGCGGGATACCAACTGAGACTTGAAACCGCTGGAAGACACGGAACTCCGTGAAGAGACATTGCTCATTCTAGACGGGGAACCCGCAAAGCGAGGGCTTTCCCCAAATATCCTTCTGTAGGATGAGGACGTGTACTGGTTCGACCCGTAGCTCATCTTTGAAGTAACCAAGTGAGTCTAAAAATGGGTGTGCTTCTCATTATATACCCAGCGGACGGTCCCATTCAACGGCGTGTACAACATGTTCCCTCTGGTGGTGACAATCTAGATTATGATAATATTCACATAGCAAACATTGATTTATATGCTAATAGGGTTCACAATTAATTTATACAACAAGTAGTTTGCAGATTTTCTGATGCATTTTAAACAGCTTGTGTAGATGGAACTGTCCGGGTTTGCGCAGTGCTGCATGACCCCCGAACTTCAACAGTTTAATTGATTTAGTCATGATGTAACGTCTTAAGTTCTGGAGTTCTTTATGGCTTTATAGTAGGCCTATTCTTAAAATACACTTTCCGTACCAATTTCAGTTGGTCACAAAGCCAAAATTATGAGACAGAACGTTTACATCAACTCAAACATCTCATTACGCTATTTTAAAATGTAATTTGTATTATTTGTATAGTTTATTTTCTAGACTTGAGTATCATGAAGTTTTTATTATCTCTTCAAAGTGGTATAGAATGAATTATGTAACATTCTGTTCAAATAATTTCAAATATTTACATTTCAATTTGGTAGACGCTTTTATCCAAAGCGACTAAGAATGAGGTAAACAATGGAAGGAATTGGAAGAACATAAGGACAACTAAAAGCATAAGCGCAGTACAACTGGCCTCATATAGCCTACCACATTATACAACGTTTTAAATATTTTTTAATGATAGAAAGAGTAGAAAGGATATAGAAGTCAGGTGCTGACGGAAGAGATGTGTTTTCAGCCAATTCTTAAAGATGGCTACCCAGCTGACAATTCAACGTTGAAATAACAACTGACATTAGGCCTATTTCAACCATATTTCAACGTTGAAGGTCGGTCATATGCCGGCTGGGTACATTTATATTTATACGTTTTTTTATAAACAGATGTTTTATACCAATTATCGATATTGGTAATTGTTTTCATCTTATAATAAAGTACAAACGACTGCTGCAGAAATCCTTACAAATAGGCCTACAATTACCTAAAAACGTATTTTTTATGCAAATAGGCTACGTGTAGGCCTATATGTAAATCAGATTTCCTCCACTCTCCTCCTGCAGTGAGAAGTGTTTCATTACTATCACATTTAATTTCACTTGAGCTCATTTAAATATTTTAAGTATAGTCTTTTGATATAAACAGACAGATATAAATCTTAACCGACTTGTTAGAAACTCCGGAAACATGGTGAACAGTTGACAACCAGTAGATGGCAACATTTCTCTTCTAATGTGAACCTTCTTCTCGCAGTTTTGGTTGACCATTGATTTCTGATCATTAATCGGATCAAATGAAGTATTTCAAGAATGCAACAGAAACAACCATGTGTCAGTAAATATTGTCTCACTGTTATAGTGGATTCACACGGTATGCGGTAGTCGCATGTCCAGTTTATCAAGAGAAACATGCGGTAAGCGGTAAAATGCTGGCCGCTTCGTTGGCGGAGCAGCGGTGCTCGTGCATCCCAAATCATGCAGCTTTCAAGGGACACGGCTCTTTGCCGCATGCGCAGCTGAATATTTTTTTTAATCTTTTTGTGAAAGGCAGCGGCAGCCACATCGACTTTAATGCAGCTGAAGCAATGCAATTCCACAACTCACCGCGTACCGTGTGAATCCAGCAAACTGGATTTACTTTTGTTCTGTGCGCCTCACTTGTAAATTAGATTTAGCAATATTTATGTATGTTTGTATGCCATAATATCCAAAGATTGTCTACATGGTTATATAGTAATTATTTTGACAAAAATATGGGATTTACTTTTTTTACGGCGTTTTATAGAAAGTTGAATGTTGTAATAATTGATTTATGCGCCTACTATGTCAGCGCATGCGCAGTACGGAGACAGCGCAGCGCTGCAGTTGCATACTGAAGGCTGCGAGGTAAGTAGCTAGCTGACAGAGCGTTGCCTTAAAACCCGTCTTCTTAAACACTGGTCGTGCTGTTAAATCGTTGCAGAAGATGTAGGTGTCATTCTTAATCTTATGACGGCATTCGTTAATAGAATTTCTTCATTTAATGTATTAGTTTCCGGTGGCTCAAAACTAAAGGATTGTGAGTTAGCTGTTGTGCTAACTTTGCAATCACGGAACTGCATGAGCATGAAGAAAGAGCTGCTCACAATTATGCCTTAACATTTTTCGCTAAATGTAAATATGTTTGTCTGCGAGTTTAACATTGCAAATTGTTGTTTATCTGAAGAGTTTGGTTCCAAAATTAGATTACTCCGTTTTTTGATAATGTTAATATGTTTTTATTGTGTTAGTTAGCTGTATTTTTGTTATTATGGCTCAAATCAAAACAAACCAACAGTAGTTTGATTGATATTAATTGGACTGCACAATAAAACAACATGATTTTTGAATTTTCTTAACTGAGTTTTGGAACCAAACTCTTAATTTGAAAGAGGCTGCAGCAGAGAGGCACAACTTACCTAACGTTATCGTCGCTACAACCAACCCATTACAATATTCCATTATATCAATATTTATTAATATATTAATTCAGTTAACACACTAAGTGGTATGCTTCAGGTAGCTTGCAGCTTTCTTTGTGTCTTTATATAATTTTAATGGAAGTCTGAAAAAACAGGAAAAACTCTTGCCAGCTGTTCCACTTTTTAAACGAATGATAAGTAATGTACTTAGGTTAATTAATAGGTATATTGATGGACATGTGCTCAGTATCTTTATAATTGATTTACTTGTCTCTGTTGTTGTTGTTGTTGAGTTTTAAAGGGGTCAAATGACACAGCTAAAACGAATATTATCGCTTGTTTAAGATGCAATGCGTACACATTAATGCAATGTGTACACACGATTTAAGTTTGAAAAACGCTGTATTTTCCACATACCGTGCATGTTTGTATATACTCGGCCCGCCTCTCTGAAACGCGCAGATTTCTTTAAAAAAGCGGAATACTGCAAGCGTGTGACGGAAATGTAACGCTTCTTACCATATTTGGAACATCTTACTTGCGTTTACATTTGGGCGGTCTTAGTCAAATCATACCACGAACTGACGTAGATTTGTGGGGGTGTGGTTACACTAGACGTTTCAGGCAGGTCTGGTTGGGCATTCGCTTTTAGGTAGAATGTTTAATTTGTTCAGACACTTTAATTTTTACAATTATTCTATACAAACACGTATTCACGCCATATGAGCCATTTAAATAATATTTGCATTAACAGGCTGAGCTAAAATCCAGTCATTTAAATAATGTGGCGGAAAAGTAACCTCTAAGACACTAAACTAGTGATGTATTATGTGCATTGTAGAAAAACTGAGAAATATGTATCTTTCTCAGACTTCATAACAGTGAAAGATGACAACGTCTTGGAGTGATCGGCTCCAAAATTATGCTGAACTTCCAGCCAACATGGATGGTTTATCAATGAAGAAGTACAGAAGAGATGTGCATCACAGGTAATCATACATTTCACCAATGTTATTAGCTTTGTATGGCATTGCCATTATATCAAATGGTACTTGAGATGAAAAATATCAAGCTTGTTGATGAGATGTGCATGCACTAATATTCTGTTTAACAATGCCTGTGTTTCCTTAGTGAGTCGGCTTAATTCTTAAATGCATTCTGGCAGGTACATTTGACCTGTCAGCATAATACGTACAAGTTTAAAAAATGCTGTGCTTGTGGCAAAGACTTGTTTAGCAAGAGTAATGCTCAATTACATGTAAATATATTCACGTTTATTAGCAAGGTGTTCTGTAGAACAAACATTAGGAGGCAGAAAGTGCAGTTCTTCATGTAGTGCAGTTCATTAGTCTGTATGTACTGGTATAATGTACAGTCCATGTATTCCTTTATTACAAAGCTTACCGCAGGAACTGGCCCATTGTCATCCTTCTATGAGGTATGCCAAAGTTTTGTTGTTGATGTGAATTGCTGACTGATTGTCATTTTCTAATTGTTTTGTAATTGCTATTTTTACCATACAATCATCACAGCATTATAAATACAATGAAGAGTGAGATGACTTCTTCATTTTTCCTCTGGCTTTCTTCATGCTCTTTAACACATCATTTCCCTGTAGTGTAGCAGCTCATTCATTCCAGAGTAAATGCAAATTCCTGTTTAATTAATTTGTGGTAAAACATATGCTGCTATTAATTTAAAGATATGGTTTTATCATGTTAAATCTTTGTTATGTGATATTTTTATTCTATGACTCATAATAACTTGCATGTATTTCATAAATTCGTATGTGAGTGGTTTTATGCTGTGTTAGTCACACAGAAGTGTCACAGCAGACTTAAAATATTTGCATGACCAGTTATCAGCAAATTTCTGTCCTGAAAACTTAATTCAGTGGGATATCAAGGGATATTGCCTATAGCCATTCTATAGATCTTATATTTTGCTGTTGTTGGGTAAACTAAGAATAAATGCCATTCAATTGAATGCATATTTTGTGCGAAGAAGAGAGATATGTGAGTTATTGGTCAATGTGGCCTATTATCTGTATTGATATTAACTCCATCACAGCCACACTGCTTACAGATTGTGTACAGATAATATTCTGATCATTTTAAAGCGGAAGTAGTTTCAAGTAGTTTTAACATCTGTATGATCTTTTCCCAAAAACACTAATTTAGGTAGTTTTGGAAACTTTCTTACTCCTCCTTTGGTTGCAATGCAACCAATGTTCAAAGCGCTGAAAGACACTGTAATTTTGTTCATTTTTAGCCAGAGTTTTCCTTTAACATTCTTTTGAGAGATATTGAGTAACAGTTGCTTGTATTGATTGTCTTGTTTTCCCCCTCAGAGTTTTTGTCAACAGAAGTTTGGCAATGGAGAAGATAAAATGCTTTGGCTTTGATATGGATTACACTTTAGCAGGTAAGAATAACTTTCTGCATTTTTCCTTTTTATTGTTGCATTATTAGCTGTTTTGAATTGACACCATTTGAAGCAAGTTTCTAAGGGGCTGTTAAATGGAACAGTTCACACAGAAATAAATATTCTGTCTTGATTTATTCACAAGTTGTTTCAAATCTGTATAAATGTCTGTCTTTGTTGATATGTGGAAGAAGGCTTGCGTTGACTATCATAGTAGGACATTTTACTTTATACATTTCTTTGTTCTGTTGAACACAAAAAAAAGATATTTTTTTTAAGAAATTATGAAAGCAAACAGTTATGGGGCACTTTTGACTACCATTGTCATTTTTCCTATTATGGTAGTCAATGGTGGCCAAGAACTGTTTGGTTACAAGTATTCTTCCGAATATCTTTCTTTTTGTTAATCAGAATTCAACACCTGAAAGTTAATCCACAATGTAATGGATCTGTTATTGAAGAACAGTCTGTGAGTTTGGAATGTGCTGACCACACATGCCCAGAGTGGTGTAATGGGTCTTTAAATAGCACACCATGTCTTCAGTTGCCTCAAGATTGAAGATGTGCTTGATCTCTTGATTTTGTTGGAAGCATGTTACACACTATCCAAGAATAAATCTTTATCTGTACATGTTCTTTTTTTAAATGGTTGAACCTTGTTGCAATATTGACAGTTCCAGCAGTTTGGGATCCTTTAAAGCCAGGTCACAGGGTTGTTGTTTCCTTTCAGTCTTTCAAGCTGAAGGCTTTCTGGTCACAAAGAAAATGTTGTTTTGATGATCTAGTTACATTTACATTTAGTAGACGCTTTATCCAAAGCGACTTACAAATGAGGTAAACAATGGAAGCAATTGGAACAACATAAGGGCAACAAAAAGCATAAGCGCTGTAAAACTGGTCTCATATAGCCTACCACAGTATACAAATCTAAGTTTTTTAAGGATAGAACGAGTAGAAAAGAGAGAAGTCAAGCTAATTGGTCATGTTCTGACGATTCTTAAAGATATAGAATCTGCTGATCTTGTTGCAGCGGGCAGATCATTCCACAAACGTGGAACAATCCAGAGAAGGTGCGTAGGAATGATTTTTTCCCTTTTTGGGATTGCACTACAAGACGTTGTTCGTTTGCAGAGTGTAGGGATCTGGCGGGTACATAAGTCTGTATTAGCAAGTTAAGATATGGGAGAGCCGAAACATTGGTGGTCTTGTAAGCCAAGGGCAGAGCTTTGAATTTGACGCAAGCGACTATACGGTGCTAATGTAACTTAATGAAGAGAGGAGTGATATGTGCTGTCTTCGGTTTATTGAAGACCACTCTTCATTCTGGATCATCTGTAGAAGTTTGGTTGTGCAGGCTGGAAGTCCAGCCAGTAGCACGTTGCAATAGTCCAGTCTGGACAGGACCAGAGTCTGGACCAGGACTTGCGTAGCATGCTCGGACAGGAAAGGACACATTTTCCTAATGTTGTAGAGGGTGATTCTATAGGTCCGGGTGGTGCTGGCAACATGATCCGTGAAGTTAAGCTGATCATCGATTACCACTCCCAGGTTTCTGGTTGTGATGAATCTTTAGGTCGGCCGGGATTACAAGCAGTTCTTTTTAGGTTAAGCTGCAGATGGTGGTCCTTCATCCAGAGCGAAATGTCACTCAGGCATGCTAAAGATGCGTGCAGAAAAAGTTGTATCGTCAGACTGAAAAGACAGGTGGAGTTGTGTATCATCCGCATTGGAGTGATAGAAAAAGCCATGTTTCCGAATGACAGAACCTAGGCAGTTCATGTATATGAAAAAGACCAACTGTCCAAGCATTGAGGCACCCCTGTATTGAGATGTTGGGACTCAGAGACCTCACCTCTCCAGGATACTCTAAATGACCTACCTGAGAGGTAAGACTTGAACCATTGTAGGACCATTCCAGAGATACCCATAGCCTTGAGGGTCGACAGGAGGTTGTGGTGGTTAACGGTGTCAAAGGCAGCAGATAGATCCAGTTGGATGAGTACAGACGAGTAACAGCCTGCCCTTGCCAGTCCAGGGCTTTGATGACCAGAGCAGCGCAGTCTCGGTGGAATGATTGCTCATGAAACCAGACTGGTTGCTGTCCAGGAGGTTGTTCTGCTTGAGAAAGAGCTGGTGAAATACAACACTCTCAAGAGTTTTGGCAATGACGGGGAGGAGAGACACCGATCTGTAGTATCTTTACAGTGCATGATTAAGAGTGGTTAATATTGTGATGAGGTCCAAGTGCCAATGTTTATAGTACATGCATTGAAAGACATGATGGTTATATAGTTAACAAGGGCTGCCCTCAACTAGAGATTAGTGAAAATAGCCTATAATCATAGTATGTTTTTCAAAAACAAAATTGTAGCAATATTTTAAACGTAGAATATAAAATAAATTGTAAATAAACATGCAGCAAACTGAAGCACTTAAAAGAAAACATCAATGGAAATAATCAAGCAGACCGCTTTACAACCTAAAGTTTGTATTCAATACATTGTTTTAACAAACAAATAAAATATAAAGCAATAACTAAACTTTACAACAATATAGACCATTAGCGTATAGTTTTCCACCTGCCATCATGCCCTTCTTCGGGCGCACTGGTTTCAGTGCAGCCAAACATGTGTTCCTGTGAGATTCCAAAACACAAAACGTTCTGTATACACCATATAATAAAGCATATTATGTATAGAAAAGCAGAAGCCTTGAACATGAATGCACTGCAGGTGAGCTCTGTGTCCCTCACGTGATGAAGCCGATGCGGCTGCCTTTAGTAGTTTGCTGATGGCGGATGGATTCAGTGCATGTGCAGTGCATAGTACCCCTCTCAAGGGCAGTGGAAGTAAAGCAGGGTTGTAATCTGAGTAATTTCCCTGACCTGGGCCGTGTTCCCTAAAACCTTCTTATTGCCATGTTGTTCTTAAGTTATACCTTAAGCTGTACCTTATCATTAATATGTGTTTCCCGAAACGTTCTTAGTTAAGTATACCTTCTGTAAGTCATGTGTTCAGAAGGTTGGTCTGGAGCGCTCTTAGCTATACCTATCACTGTCAAGAGTTCACCCTGCTAATGGCCACTGTGAAAAACAGCTTCTTTACATCGCAGTCTATACAAATACAATTCTAAAGTTAAATACACCATGTGTTTTCATACAAAGATTATAATTATCTTTACACCTATGGTTGTTAGCTTTTTTAGTGATATTATATAAAGGTACATCAGCTGGCAAACCAAAGAATTTATAGTATATTTAAAGAGAAATATAGTGACAGGAAGTTTAGTCATATAAATGTAATAAATTATGCTTTCCCAAACACAGGTATAATCAAAGGTAGGCTATCTCGTGGCACACCTTTTAAATAGAAAATAGGGAAAAAACACACATTCACTCCTTTACTTTTTATTTTTCTTGTCATGAATGAATAATTTAAATTTAAATATCAAAATACCTTATCGTAGGGTTGCACAATTATGGCATACTTGTTTATATTATGTCCCTTTATATTATAAGTGTGATTAATAATGTTTATTATATTTTAATGTTTAAAGCTACATGCTTTGTGCTGTAAATTTGCCGCTTTCGCATCCGGTGTCCACGCACTATAAACGTGTGAACTATACAACTGTAATTGTTAGTTGCTGGAATAAACTTTTTTAATGCACCGCAACAGCAAGTGGCTTTGTATGACTCTCCATATGACCCAAAGTTTGAGAACCTTTGATATAACTGACCATATTGGCAGTTAGTGTAGCGGGTTGATGCATTTGGGCCTGAGGTTTCGGGTTCACAAACTAATTTCACTATTAAATAATATCCATGGTTGGATATTGTTTGAAATTTGTTTTAGTTTTATCCTATGTGTCCTAATAAATGCAACTTCAGCGATTTCTAAGTTCTTATTTTGTACATCACATAAGGCGGTGAAGCAGTCCCTGTAGAGTGAATCATTGATTGTCGAACGATCGATATCCATTAAATCAGAACCACCTCCATGGACAGCCCCTGGTAAGTTGTAAGAAAGTAACCTTCTAAGGTATAGCTCGGGAAACACGCCTAGAAAAGGTATAGCTGTAGTTAAAGTGTACCTTAAGAGAATTCATAGCGCACTTAAGAGACTACGTTATCGGAAAACGCAGCGCCGCTTTGTATCCCGGCTGAACATTTGACTCCTGATAAAGCACTCACCTTGTTGAATTAAACAGAGGTTTTGTGTCTCTCCAGTGGTCTTGTGGCTTGTTAGAATCTAGTTTTACCAGGTTCCATTAACCTGCTCTGTTCCATTGTTGACAGTAAGAGACACCAATAAGCCTTTTTCACATGAATCGGAAAACTAATGCTATACATTTCTTAGAATATGAAGATCCTTTTACTGCTACCTCACTGATGCCATTTAGTTTCTTTTACTGACGTGAAAAGTAGATGTTTAACAGCAATTACACCCTTTCATACATCATCATTGATATGTTGACCAAATTAATACAGTTCTGGACACCTTCTTTCTGTCTTCTCTCTGTTCTGTCAATAGTGTACAAATCGCCAGAGTATGAATCACTCGGCTTTGATCTCACTGTGGAACGAATGGTTTCCATTGGTTACCCACAAGAGCTGCTAAACTTTGTCTATGATCCTGCTTTTCCAACAAGGTGATTTGAAAGATTCTTCAGTTATAATGCCAGTTTCACTTTCTTTTACTACTGCATGGTTAAATTCACGCACATTCTATTTACATTGCAGAGGCTTGGTTTTTGATGCATTGTATGGAAACCTGCTGAAAGTAGATACATACGGAAACATCCTTGTGTGCGCTCATGGTTTCAACTTCCTCCGTGGGTGAGTGAAGGCAGATAAGTTAAGAGCTATTAGCTGCTGTGGTTAGATCAGTTAGATGAGTTATATACTTCTCAATTTGTTTTTGTTTTTTAACCCAAGTCATTTATTTCCAGTCAAGATTATGAGAGGTTTGTATTTCATTCGTTTGTGTGCATGAAATTATTTTGTGGATGTTTATTGGGAGCCTGGCAAGAAGCTCAAGTTTTGCACATTCTTATTATTTATTCCTTTTTATGTGTAGTCCAGAGATAAGAGAGCTTTACCCAAATAAATTCATCCAGCGTGGAGATACAGAGCGATTCTACATACTCAACACACTCTTCAACCTGCCAGGTGATGAGTCTTTAGTTCTAAACACACAAAGTAGAACATTTTTAAAGCAATGGCAATATAATAAATATAAAACACAGTTTACATGTCTTGGTCAACATAGTTTGTTTTGTTCTTTGTCAGAGACGTACCTCTTTGCCTGCCTGGTTGACTTCTTTACTAGTTGTGCCAGATACAAAAGGTTTGTTTTATACCCTGATATGGTTACTCTCACAGTTGTATTTGGGTTTCTGACATCAGAATTATTTGACTGGGGGAAGTCAAACCCTTTTATTTCCAAAGCTACATTTTTCACTCAACTGACTTTATATGCTTTTGTTTCGATTTCTGCCACAGTTGTGAAACAGGCTTTAAAGATGGAGATCTGGAGATGTCCTTCAAGAGTATGTTTCAGGATGTCAGAGATGCTGTGGATTGGGTCCATTTCAAGGTAAAATGTCGTTTTAACTGCTGTATGTTATTTCATCTAAAAATGAGTCTTTATGGGTTTCATGTTATTGACATATGGTTCTCTATGATATATTAGGGGTCCCTGAAGGTGAAGACAGTTGAGAATTTGGAGAAATATGTGGTGAAGGATGTAAGTCAACCAAAGGATCATCTTCTAAATTGATTGTTTAATGTTTATTCACATAATAATTGTTTTCTGTGTCTGTCTTTTGTGTTTTCCTCATCTAGGCCAAATTGCCCTTGCTTTTAAGTCGAATGAATGAAGTTTCCAAAGTGTTCCTTGTTACCAACAGTGATTACAAGTACACAGATGTGAGTCCATCTTTGTATTTTAATAAAAAAACTGATTTTGTTTTTGTATGTATTACAAAGGGGTTCCAGAATAGATACTTTTAACATCTTTTTTTTTATCTTTTTCAGAAAATCATGACATACTTGTTTGATTTTCCACATGGTCCACTGGTAAGTCAGCTAACCATTTTCAAGGTACACTTGTTTACCATCAGTACATTTTTATTGTTTTTGGCTCAGATCCCCAATAAAAATGTCCAGTAAAAAAGGGCAATACACATCTGCCATATAACTGTAGACAACCTTAAACAACATTGTGTAGTGGTGAAAATCCCTGATGGCTCGTCTGTGTACCCATTGGGCACATAGTCGGACGTTTTTCATTAAACCATGCTATCGACAAATTGTCAAGGGCCATATGTGATCTAATTGCATTGCGCTTTCACAGTGTATGACAGTGACAGACTGAATCTATTATTTCTTTATTACAGGCGAGTACACCTCATCAGCCCTGGCAGTCCTACTTTGACCTCATTTTGGTGGATGCCAGAAAGCCTTTGTTTTTTGGGGAGGGAACAGTCCTGAGACAGGTGGACACGGTAAGCCTTTGTGTCAGGTGCCATTATCTACACTTACACTTTTTCTTTTCTTGAGTCATTGATTCAGCCATGTATTTTCTTGTAGACCACTGGGAGGCTGAAGATCGGGACATATACAGGTCCCTTGCAGCATGGCATAGTGTATTCTGGTGGTAAGATAATATACGTCCCGTCTTGTTTATTTTGCAAATTTTGCGAGAATTGCCTGATTGGATGTTTTTCTCTTCAGGTTCCTCGGACATAGTGTGTGATCTGCTGGGAGCAAAGGGGAAGGACATTTTGTACATCGGTGACCACATCTTTGGAGACATCCTTAAGTCAAAGAAGCGTCAGGGCTGGAGAACATTTCTGGTGATTCCTGAGCTGGCTCAGGAGCTGCACGTGTGGACCGACAAGAGCGGTTAGTCAGAATCTTTTTATGGGTCATTTATAAGGTTCAACAGAAAGGAATCTGCAGGGCTGTGTGACAGATAGGAGTGATCAATGGGAGATGATCAAGGGGGATAGAGTTCACTAGGTTCACAGTACACTAGTTCACCATGTTCTTTTTTTATTTCACAGCACTGTTTGAAGAGTTGCAGAGTCTGGATATTTTCCTTGCAGAGCTCTATAAGTAGGTACCACCACAAACCTTCGCTCAGATGTTTGTTTATCCATTGGCATGTGTTCTCGCCCCAGAGAAGTGCTGTTTGATATGCGGAAAATGGTGTCAGCATTCCCTTCTATTTATAATCAAATGCTCACTGCTTCTCCTATATTTAACTCTTGTCATCACTTTCACCCTCCACTGTACCCTCCCTTTCCCTTACTATGTGTTCACACCACGCGCGACTTGCGCGAATAAAACGCGCTATTCGCGAGTTGGACACTTGAACATTTGGATTTTACTCGCTTCATTTGCGCGTGAAATTCGCTTCATTCGCACGTGAAATTCGCGTCATGGTAGTGGCTTTTGCCAGGCGGCTCCCGTCTAATTGCGAAATGGCGGACTTGAATTTAGTTGAGAGGGTAGCTGCGCATTATATGCTATGGAAGGCTGAAGATAGACATATAGACTCGTTAGGCACCGTGTCTGGGTCCTTCGGCCTTTCTGCCTCCGCTCGCTATGTCATAATCACTTCACTACTAGAGCAGACTCCTGATTGGTTAACGCGGTGCCAATTTTCACCAAAGTTCAGATTTTTCAACTCGCGCGACTAACGCTCAATTCGCGCCAATCGCGCCTCATCATTCGCTCCAATCGCGCCGCAAGCCAGTCTATCGCGTCTTTGCATTGATTTAACATGTAAATCACTTAACGCTTCATTCGCGCTTGGTGTGAACACTGTGTTACTCTCCAGTCTTCATTCCTTTTTCAACACTTTAATAAGTTGTTATTGTATTAAGTCACAAACTCACCATCTTTCTTCTCCCCACAGGCATTTGGACAGTAGCAGCAATGAGAGGCCTGATATCAGTTCACTTCAGAGGAGAATTAAGGTACATTTACTTATACACAGAGATCATGTACCATAATTTGCTTCATTCTAATGTGTTATGTGTTGCCTGATGTTTTCAGAAAGTAACCCATGACATGGACATGTGCTATGGGATGATGGGAAGTCTGTTCCGCAGTGGCTCTCGTCAGACTCTGTTTGCATCTCAAGTGATGCGTTACGCTGATCTGTACGCTGCATCCTTCATCAATCTCCTGTACTATCCCTTCAGCTACCTGTTCAGAGCCGCCCATGTGCTGGTGAGGTCAACGAACACAATACAGTTGTGATGGGCATGAAAAAAAATATTATTTTATGGTTGTCATGCAACATTGGCGGAAGAGACGGTAATATAGATATCAAATTAAATGTCTGACCGCGATGATGCTCATCATATTCATTTAATAAAAATGTTGAATGGTAAAAAGTAAACAATGTTATTTGTTTAAAGTTTAACAAAGTAGCTGCACAGATGCCAGATTTCAATTTGCTATGAATAATAAGATTGTGGTTTGCATTTTTTATTGCATATATTTCAATAGATGTTACCTGGACTATTTCGTAGATACATGTTTTTGTTAATATTCCAGTTAAAATAATATACAGTGTATTCATAAAACATAGTTATATAAGTGTACTGTAAAATGTGTTTACACCAACCAACCGTAATGTGCAGCAACGGTATTATAAAACCTTGGTGCAAATCCAATTTCATGTAATAAACTCAAGCTGTGGTTTATGTTTAGATGCCTCACGAGTCCACTGTGGAGCACACTCACGTGGACATTAATGACACGGAGTCGCCCATGGCAACACGCAACCGCCACTCAATTGACTTCAGAGAGAGAGAGTGTAAGAGACACCAGCTGACCCGCTCCATAAGTGAGATCAATCCACCCCACCTCTTCCCTCAGACCCCGCAGGAAATCACCCACTGCCACGATGAAGATGACGATGAAGAGGAGGAAGAATAAGTTGACCTTTGACATCACTGTCAACTGGATTCTGGTTCTTAACAGATGCATCTACTGTTTCAATAAGTATGTTTATAGCATTCAGCCATATATTTTAAAAGATACAAGAGTATGTTTATTTCTTGCACTGTCTATTCTGAAGATTACTGTACCAGTTTCAGTATTTAGAGTTTAATGTCTGATGAGAGTATGAAGCTGAACTGGGTCTTTTGTAAATCCAGCTTCTTTTTTTTAATAAGGTATACTGTATTTGTCTGTGAGCCCTGGTCTCACTTAAAAACGCAATGAAAAATGATTGTTTTGGTAACATGTGGAATGACAGAATTTGTGTACAGTTACAACAAATGACATTTGCATGATATTAAGGAACATGTAAAAAAAGTTACAAATTCTGTCGCTGGTCTATTCAACCGTGTGAATATAGCATGCTTACACTCATATTGTGGTTTCATGGAGTATTATAGGTTGCATATTTTCAGGCATGAGCCACAGAGCATGCTGGGAATTTATTACTGTAGTAATGTCACAAGAACAATGAAAGCTACTCCAGTACAAATTTTCTCCCCATTGACTGATCTTTTCTTGTAATAGAACTGTTAGTATGCAAATCGCTGTCATGTTATTCTGTGATCCAGGCATACATTGAAATAATGCAACTGTTGCCATTTTATGCATTGGTTAAGTGTTGGTTACAGGGTTTTAGGTTTTTTAGCAGTTATAGGTTTCAACCTCACCTTTTACTAATCACTTGTAGACGAAAGCCACATCTGTTTTATGCACTCACCATGGTCACTGTGTTATTAGACCTTGATTCTATTCTAGTTCATAGATTATTTACTATTTTATATACAGTGGTATACAGTTCTACCTGATGTTTTCAAATGATTATTATGATTTTAAGTAACTTTGTTTGACATTAGTGTAAACAGCATAGCATTTGGTTGTAGAATGTGATTTAGGATTAAAAGCTGGTTTGAATGTATTGAGTTGAAAGCATTGTGGGTGACAGTGGACCAAAAGAAGGCTCATCCCTGAATCACAGTCGGTCATTACAAAGTTTTCTTTGCTGTTGTGATGTGTACCGGGGTAGAAACTACAGTAACTAACTCGTCTCATGGACCTGGACCCATGTTTGCTTGCGTGTCATAAACTTAATCAGGGTGCTGTTATGTAAAGGCATAGACTCAGTTTTTGACTGACAGTGCTCAAGCCCTGTTTTGTTTGAATTGCATGTTGCTTTGAATTCATGTTAATGTTCATCCATATGTAAAACTAACCTATTTTTGGTTTGTTTGAACAGTATTTCAAAAGAAAAATTGGAATGTGGTTCTCTCAAAAAAACTTGCCATTATAATCTATAAAGACACTTAGAGAGAAGTGATGCATCCATTACCAAATACTGTTCAGGATTTTGACCAACTACCGATTTTGTTGAGGATAGTAGAGATGTTGTGATTTTACGGTGTGATCTTGATATAGTTTAGTTTATTAAATTGTTACTTTAACAAGAAGGCCGCCCTTTTATGTTTAACCTTAGGTTAAGTTAAATCTACTGTATATGGGTGTGTATATGCATTCATTATGTTTGATTTGTGTTGTATAATTGTTTGATAGCTCCGGATTTGTTTGATTTTGTGTGAACTGAAAACAGTGCTGCCCAATGTGTGTAATTCAAAATAGTTTACTTTTTCATCAACATGATTTTTTTCTGTTGGGCTTTTCATGGAGAATTGTACACAGATAATGGGATGTGGCTGAATCCAGCTTCTTATTCGCAGTTTCTTATTGACGCTATCCGTTCCACCTTAAAAACGCGAAGCATCCGCTTTTCCAGTTTCTTATTCACGCGTAGCTTAGGGATCATCTCGCGTTTCTCTTCTTTTACGTTTTTAAAATAAAAACGTGTGTGTGTGTGCGTGCGTGCGCGCGCGCGTGCGCGTGTGCGTGAGTGTGTGAGTGCACAGATGATGGGATGCTGCTTGCTGTCTAAGTCATGACATGCTGAATGCCCCTTGGATGAACGTGAACTTCACGTGGAACCTCCATCACCCACTCCCCTTACCATTCTCTATATTACTTTGATAGAACAGTTTTTTAGGCAGCCTATCTCCACAAAGAATATTAATCATATCCAAAAGTACCTACATGTTTCTAAGTGCAATATTCTAGTGCAGAGCCTGCAATACGGTTTATGCATAATTAAGTAAATGATGTGTATATTTGTAAAAAGCATAGTATACACCGTTTTTTAATACTTTGCATATCTATAATTAACTGTACATCTAATGTAAATTAATTATTTTCATCATTGATGTATTTTATTGTTATTCTATATATATATATTTTTTCCATTTCCTGTGTTTGTCTATACTGTATTTTTTCTTTCCGAGCTCCTGAAACCAGAACACGTTGCTTGTCTGTGTGCACAATTGGAAAATAAAGCTTATTCGAATTTTCTTCTGATCCACTGCTCTTATACAATTTATTATACTCTTGTTGGTCTTAGCCAGTGCGTATATTACTGCTATGTAGTTACATGTATTTAGATTTATGTAAACTTTGTCACTTGTTGTATGTACAGAATATGTGTTTTTGTACAAGTATGTCTTTGATGGTGCGTTAAAAGTTCCACAGGTGGGTTATACCTTGTCTTGATGTCTACCGCATGGGGTGCCATATCTCGACTTTCTTTGAGGGTGCGTTAGAAGTTCTACATTGGAGTTATACCCAGTATTGGCGACTAACATCTAGCCAAAAAACAGACATTTTTACTGTAGCATTTTGGAGTTATTGACCCCTGAAGTTGGCATATTTCACAGTACTCTTCATTGCACCTATGGGACATTTTGAGGTACTACATCTCGAGAACCTTTAAGGATGCGTTAAAAGTTCCATATAAGGGTTATACCCAGTATCCTTGACTACCCCCTGGCCAAAAAGCAGACAATTTTACTGTAGCATTTTGGAGTTATTGACCCCTGAAGTTGGCATATTTCACAGTACTCTTCAATCGGCAAATGCACCTATGGGACATTTTGAGGTACTACATCTCAAGAACCTTTAAGGATGCGTTAAAAGTTCCATATAAGGGTTATACCCAGTATCCTTGACTACCCCCTGGCCAAAAAGCAGACAATTTTACTGTAGCATTTTGGAGTTATTGACCCCTGAAGTTGGCATATTTCACAGTACTCTTCAATGCACCTATGGGACATTTTGAGGTGCTACATCTCGAGAACCTTTAAGGATGCGTTAAAAGTTCCACATAAGGGTTATACCCAGTATCCTTGACTACCACCTGGCCAAAAAACAGACAATTTTACTGTAGCATTTTGGAGTTATTGACCCCTGAAGTTGGCATATTTCACAGTACTCTTCAATCGGCAAATGCACCTATGGGACATTTTGAGGTGCTACATCTCGAGAACCTTTAAGGATGCGTTAAAAGTGCTACATATAGGTTATACCCAGTATCCTTGACTACCCCCTGGCCAAAAAGCAGACAATTTTACTGTAGCATTTTGGAGTTATTGACCCCTGAAGTTGGCATATTTCACAGTACTCTTCAATCGGCAAATGCACCTATGGGACATTTTGAGGTACTACATCTCGAGAACCTTTAAGGATGCGTTAAAAGTTCCACATAAGGGTTATACCCAGTATCCTTGACTACCACCTGGCCAAAAAACAGAGAATTTTACTGTAGCATTTTGGAGTTATTGACCCCTGAAGTTGGCATATTTCACAGTACTCTTCAATGCACCTATGGGACATTTTGAGGTGCTACATCTCAAGAACCTTTAAGGATGCGTTAAAAGTTCCACGTAAGGGTTATACCCAGTATCCTTGACTACCCCCTGGCCAAAAAGCAGACAATTTTACTGTAGCATTTTGGAGTTATTGACCCCTGAAGTTGGCATATTTCACAGTACTCTTCAATCGGCAAATGCACCTATGGGACATTTTGAGGTACTACATCTCAAGAACCTTTAAGGATGCGTTAAAAGTTCTACATATAGGTTATACCCAGTATCCTTGACTACCCCCTGGCCAAAAAGCAGACAATTTTACTGTAGCATTTTGAAGTTATTGACCCCTGAAGTTGGCATATTTCACAGTACTCTTCAATGCACCTATGGGACATTTTGAGGTGCTACATCTCGAGAACCTTTAAGGATGCGTTAAAAGTTCCACATAAGGGTTATACCCAGTATCCTTGACTACCACCTGGCCAAAAAGCAGACAATTTTACTGTAGCATTTTGGAGTTATTGACCCCTGAAGTTGGCATATTTCACAGTACTCTTCAATCGGCAAATGCACCTATGGGACATTTTGAGGTACTACATCTCGAGAACCTTTAAGGATGCGTTAAAAGTTCCACATAAGGGTTATACCCAGTATCCTTGACTACCACCTGGCCAAAAACAGACAATTTTACTGTAGCATTTTGGAGTTATTGACCCCTGAAGTTGGCATATTTCACAGTACTCTTCAATCGGCAAATGCACCTATGGGACATTTTGAGGTACTACATCTCGAGAACCTTTAAGGATGCGTTAAAAGTTCCACATAAGGGTTATACCCAGTATCCTTGACTACCACCTGGCCAAAAAACAGAGAATTTTACTGTAGCATTTTGGAGTTATTGACCCCTGAAGTTGGCATATTTCACAGTACTCTTCAATGCACCTATGGGACATTTTGAGGTGCTACATCTCAAGAACCTTTAAGGATGCGTTAAAAGTTCCACATAAGGGTTATACCCAGTATCCTTGACTACCCCCTGGCCAAAAAGCAGACAATTTTACTGTAGCATTTTGGAGTTATTGACCCCTGAAGTTGGCATATTTCACAGTACTCTTCAATCGGCAAATGCACCTATGGGACATTTTGAGGTACTACATCTCAAGAACCTTTAAGGATGCGTTAAAAGTTCTACATATAGGTTATACCCAGTATCATTGACTACCCCCTGGCCAAAAAGCAGACAATTTTACTGTAGCATTTTGAAGTTATTGACCCCTGAAGTTGGCATATTTCACAGTACTCTTCAATGCACCTATGGGACATTTTGAGGTGCTACATCTCGAGAACCTTTAAGGATGCGTTAAAAGTTCCACATAAGGGTTATACCCAGTATCCTTGACTACCACCTGGCCAAAAAGCAGACAATTTTACTGTAGCATTTTGGAGTTATTGACCCCTGAAGTTGGCATATTTCACAGTACTCTTCAATCGGCAAATGCACCTATGGGACATTTTGAGGTACTACATCTCGAGAACCTTTAAGGATGCGTTAAAAGTTCCACATAAGGGTTATACCCAGTATCCTTGACTACCCCCTGGCCAAAAAGCAGACAATTTTACTGTAGCATTTTGAAGTTATTGACCCCTGAAGTTGGCATATTTCACAGTACTCTTCAATGGGCCGTTGCACCTATGGGACATTTTGAGGTGCTACATCTCGAGAACCTTTAAGGATGCGTTAAATGTCCTACATAAAGGTTATACCCAGTATCCTTGACTACCACCTAGCCAAAAAGCAGACAATTTTACTGTAGCATTTTGAAGTTATTGACCCTGAAGTTGGCATATTTCACAGTACTCTTCAATGCACCTATGGGACATTTTGAGGTGCTACATCTCGAGAACCTTTAAGGATGCGTTAAAAGTTCTACATATAGGTTATACCCAGTATCATTGACTACCACCTGGCCAAAAAGCAGACAATTTTACTGTAGCATTTTGAAGTTATTGACCCCTGAAGTTGGCATATTTCACAGTACTCTTCAATGCACCTATGGGACATTTTGAGGTGCTACATCTCGAGAACCTTTAAGGATGCGTTAAAAGTTCTACATAAAGGTTATACCCAGTATCCTTGACTACCACCTAGCCAAAAAGCAGACAATTTTACTGTAGCATTTTGAAGTTATTGACCCTGAAGTTGGCATATTTCACAGTACTCTTCAATGCACCTATGGGACATTTTGAGGTGCTACATCTCGAGAACCTTTAAGGATGCGTTAAAAGTTCTACATATAGGTTATACCCAGTATCATTGACTACCACCTGGCCAAAAAGCAGACAATTTTACTGTAGCATTTTGAAGTTATTGACCCCTGAAGTTGGCATATTTCACAGTACTCTTCAATGCACCTATGGGACATTTTGAGGTGCTACATCTCGAGAACCTTTAAGGATGCGTTAAAAGTTCTACATATAGGTTATACCCAGTATCATTGACTACCACCTGGCCAAAAAGCAGACAATTTTACTGTAGCATTTTGAAGTTATTGACACCTGAAGTTGGCATATTTCACAGTACTCTTCAATGGGCCGTTACACCTATGGGACATTTTGAGGTGCTACATCTCGAAAACCTTTAAGGGTGCGTTAAAAGTTCTACATATAGGTTATACCCAGTATCCTTGACTACCACCTAGCCAAAAAAAAGACATGTTTACTGTAGCATTTTTAGGTTATGGACCCGTGAATCTCACGTTTGGCATATCTCACAAAACGGTACAATGGCGGTTGCACTTTTAGCACATTTTGGGGTGCCATATCTCAACTGTCTTTGAGGATAAATGTTAAATGTTCCAGAGCTGTGTTATACCATGTCTATTTGTCTACCAACATGCCAGAAAGCAGACTTAGTTTTAGCGTTCAATGTGCAGGGGATAAGGTGATTTCTATCAATGCCCAAGGTGCTGAAATGGCTATTAAGAATTAGAATGCCTTAAAAATACAATATCAATTACATTTATTCTGGTAATATCATTATTCACAAATAAAGTTTCTCAGCCAGATATTGTCCTATCCTAACAACCATACATTAATTCAAGGCGCAATTTGTAAAACAAGACATTTACCCATTAGACTGGTAATGTTGTCCAGGGTCACAATTAAGTTCTTAAACACTACAGTCTTTATTTCTAAATATTTAAAAAGGTGGTAGAATACTCTTTAAGCATCTAAATCACATTGATTCCCTTTTTTTATATTAACATATGTGACTTAACAGTAGGTTTAACAACGCGGCCCCTTTAAGAACTGCAGCCCTAAGCAGGTCTAATGTGCTTACTATTTTCATAACTCTTTGTATTCATTTAATACTTCAGAATACAAAATGTGCTTTCTGGCATAATCTTGCCTGTTTTGTTCATTCAAGGACGAAAGATAAGTTAATACTGGTCCGCTGTCTGAAAGATTCTGACGCAGCCTACCAGACGGAACTGCTACCCACAGCCAGAAACTGTCAACATACTGGACGTATCAATGCAACCATTTTTCAATCTCGCCTTAATAGTTTAAAGACCTTTATATGAATAAATGCGTGATTACATTAAAATGTATGTAGTTGGCAGACGCTTTTTTCCAAAGTGTCTTAACTTGCTTTATCCTATGCATATACATAGGTATGTGCAATCCCAACTATAGTGTGACTGTAATTGCGTTGGTAAAATAGTACAATTAAACTGACTACAAAAAAACTTAAACGTATGCCTACCTGGACTAAAATGTTTGACAGCTAGGACCCCATCGCAAGATGTCTAAGGATGTTTACAGGTAAGCGAATTAATTTCTGCATACATTTGTTTATGTATTGAAAATATAGGCTCTCTTTATACATGGTGTGTGGCTTAACGTTAGTAGGCCTTCTATTGTTTTATTGGCAGTACTTGTTTACAATGATCTATCAACATTTTATAATATTCTTGCGTGCAAACATTCATTTAGTTTTGTTGTTGCAGGTTCAATGTGTTTGGAAAGGAATGTGTTAAGATTGTTTAATAGATGACTGTGGGTGTTTTTGTTTGGGGGCACACAGTTTTTAATGCAGTCTTAACCTGTATTGTAACTATGTTCATTGTTAACAGATACGGTATGTGTCTGTGAGTGAGGAAAACATTTTCACAGAATTAGCAGAACTCCGGTCTAATGGACAGTCTTTCAGTACTTATCAAGACACAGGTGTCTGGGGACAGCTATGTTGTTCTCTAGCTATTCCTAACAATTTCAAGAACAGAAAGAGACTTCACAAGATCTCTTCAATAAAAGTAAATTAATCTCTCCCCCTTTCTGTTTTTAGTTAGGTTTTTCAACACGTCTATCTCGATGCATTACCTCACATTTAAACTTTGTTGTAATTTAAAATTTAAGTACGGACATAACCGAGTAGAACACTGATATTCCTTAAATATGCTTGAGAGTAGTCAATGTATTGTGCAATATGAAGTAATTTATTAGTTTTTTTACATAATAAGGCTGAGCATTCCAGTTCAGTGGAATCCGTTTCTTCTAAAACTCTATATTGTGTCTGCAAGCTACCAAACACCTTGGACAAACCATATGCTCAGTGTGACAGGTGTAAAGATTGGTTTCACCCAAAGTGTGTAGGATACAAGAGCATTGAAGACATAAAAGTGATTTCACCATGACTGTGTCCTGACTGCTCCACAAAAAAGACAAGTTTACCATTACAGGGGGACAAAACTTAACTTTAGGAATCTTGATTCACCATAGTCTGGTGACATTGAAAAGGAAGGGGGGGGGAGGAGGATGAACAAAAGCATACATCTTGTACAGAAGGAGATTAACAGGCTCAGCAGTGCCCCCCTGAATTACAATTACAGCTGTCAAAAGATGAGTGGAATGGAATAAAACCATGCAAAAGACAAGGATATAGAATCCTTAAAGCTGGCTGGACAGACATGCTTTCAGAAAAACTCTGTCAAATTAGCAACTGTGTTCTGGCATTTTCGTATAATAAAGCTATTCAGTATCAGTCAAGAAAGAAATTGTGTCCATTCTGGCAAGGAAAGGCCAGTTGAAAATTTCCCGGTTGTGCACAGTTGAGGAACCTGCCAAAGATGCAGACTGTGTCCTGGTTAAGGTGGAAGTGTCTGGCCCAGCAGATCATTCTACAGGCTTCACATTTCGAAGACGCACTAGTAAAAGTGAAAGGAAGACATAAAAGGGAAAATTTGCCAGTTCATTTCCATCGAAAACAGACAAAATATATATATTTTTTACATTTACATGATCGTAAAAGAATAACTAATTATGTTCATGTCTTTTCATTTTGTGAAGATGAAAATACCCAGAAAGAACTGGAAGACTGAAGAGTGCCTACAATGCAGGAATGATCATTATGAGCAAAACAGCTTAATTAGCTCTCCTCATGATTACATAATACAAGGGTAATGTATCTTCGAAAAGTTTACCTTTAATGTTTAATATGTAATATCCACTGAAAAATGTCTGAAGAACAGTACAGAAATTGTTGAAAAAGTTCTTACTTACTGTTGAAAGGATGCAGAATAAATTTTCAAACCTTAGTAATGCGTGGTGATTCATATAAACTGATACAGCTTAAGAAAAGTAAAAATAAAACAAATCAGCATAAAATATATTGCACCTTAAGAACAGCTGCAGCACTGAAAAAGAAAACTAAACCTATACAACAATGTTTCATTGGTTTCATAGGCTCACTAAATAATGTTTAAGTGACCCAGTACACAGCGAATTTCTAAAAGTTCAGCTAACTCCTTTTTAAAATTAATAAGTCACTTTCTCGATTTAGGTCAGACACTGTACCAGTTTTGATCTACACTGAAGTCCTCTCTGCAGCCAAACATTTACATAATGGATCTTGTAACCTTGCAGTTTAGCGGATTAAATTGTAATATTACCGTTTAGTTGAAAGTTATGAACAGCAAAAAATACTAAGACAGCATCAACACTTAAGTATTTTCCATTTCTCAAACTTTTACCTCGGGATGCTCATCATGAGGTGAATAGTGATCACGCCAGCGTCCCACAAAGACTTCAGATGATTAAACACATGGGGACAGATAATGTCAAGGCATGCAACAAAGAAAATTTAAAAAAGGCATATTACAAATAAACTTTATTTATCAATGTAATTTATGTCCTGTATTATTTATGAAGCACTTTCTTAATTCTTATTTTGATTATTTATAATGGCAAGCATATGCAATCAAATAAATGGAAACACTTTACAATGAGGTTCAATTTGTTAACAATGCATTAACAGACAAACTAACAATGAAAACAATCTACAACTTCTATTAACACAAGTGGTTCTCTTGCTACTGGTTTAATTGAGGACTCAAATTCTCCATTTCTACCGTGAAAACAAAATAAGATACCGAAATCTAACATTAGCTTGACACAAAGCAAAAGCAAAAGCAAAAGCAAAAGCAAAGCCTGTGCAACAGATGTAATGGCATTTTACTGACACAAAATACCAACAAATAAAACACTATACCTCGTTGGCTGCATGCTGCGAGAAAGGGAAATGGTCTTTGAATCTTCCTTACGAATGTTCAAGTCCTTTGTGACGAAGATTTAAGCCTTTTTCTGAGCATAATGTCCGTGCTTACCACTTGCCTGTGTAACAACAGCACGAAGTATAAGAGAGGTAGAGATCAGCACACCTCTCCTCCCGTATCAGCTGTAACCACTAATTGAATTAACCATGTCCAGTCCTTCAAATTAAGGGGAGTGTCCATCAATCATAGGTGACCTATTCATCACACTTGCATGAACTATAAAACTATGAATAAGACTCGAAGTTCGTATTTGCGGCTTAACCCAATCCTTCAAAATATAGGTACTGCAATTTATAATAAAATAAATATATTAATATAAATATAATATAAATATTAGCCATAGTCCAATAATTATATTGGAATGTAAAAAGTATGTTTTTATGTGCAGTAGGATAGTATAAAATTAAAAATAATGATAACATCATCAATGACTCATAATATAAACAGAATTATTTTGGATAATGATGAGTTTTTTAAACCTTTTTGTGATATAATTTGCAGCACCTTGGACAGCGACAGAATCATCCCTGCCTTTGTATTAACCATTGACATTGGCCTGTTGAAGAGTACTGTGAAATATGCCAACTTCAGTACCTCAAAATGTCCCATAGGTGCATTTGCCGATTGAAGAGTACTGAAATATGCCAACTTCAGGGGTCAATAACTCCAAAATGCTACAGTAAAATTGTCTGCTTTTTGGCCAGGGGGTAGTCAAGGATACTGGGTATAACCCTTATGTGGAACTTTTAACGCATCCTTAAAGGTTCTCGAGATGTAGCACCTCAAAATGTCCCATAGGTGCATTGAAGAGTACTGTGAAATATGCCAACTTCAGGGTCAATAACTTCAAAATGCTACAGTAAAATTGTCTGCTTTTTGGCTAGGTGGTAGTCAAGGATACTGGGTATAACCTATATGTAGGACATTTAACGCATCCTTAAAGGTTCTCGAGATGTAGCACCTCAAAATGTCCCATAGGTGCATTGAAGAGTACTGTGAAATATGCCAACTTCAGGGGTCAATAACTTCAAAATGCTACAGTAAAATTGTCTGCTTTTTGGCTAGGTGGTAGTCAAGGATACTGGGTATAACCTATATGTAGAACTTTTAACGCACCCTTAAAGGTTCTCGAGATGTAGCACCTCAAAATGTCCCATAGGTGCATTGAAGAGTACTGTGAAATATGCCAACTTCAGGGGTCAATAACTCCAAAATGCTACAGTAAAATTGTCTGCTTTTTGGCTAGGTGGTAGTCAAGGATACTGGGTATAACCTATATGTAGAACTTTTAACGCACCCTTAAAGGTTCTCGAGATGTAGCACCTCAAAATGTCCCATAGGTGCAACGGCCCATTGAAGAGTACTGTGAAATATGCCAACTTCAGGGGTCAATAACTCCAAAATGCTACAGTAAAATTGTCTGCTTTTTGGCTAGGTGGTAGTCAAGGATACTGGGTATAGCCCTTATGTGGAACTTTTAACGCATCCTTAAAGGTTCTCGAGATGTAGCACCTCATAATGTCCCAATAACCCCATAATGCTAGAGTAAAACTGTTTTGACGGTAGACATCAAGACAAGGTATTACCTAGCTGTGGAACTTTTAACGCACCATCAAAGACATGCTTGTACAAAAACACATTTTCAAACAAGTTTACATAAATCTAAATACATGTAACTGCATAGCAGTAATATACGCAATGGCTTAGACCAACAAGAGTATAATAAATTGTATAAGAGCAGTGGATCAGAAAAAAATTAGAATAAGCTTTATTTTCCAATTGTGCACACACAGACATGCAACGTGTTGTGGTTTCAGGAGCTCAGAATGAAAAAATACAGTATAGACAAACACAGGAAATGGAAAAAATAAATATATAAAATAAAAATAAAATACATCAATGATGAAAATAATTAATTTACATAAGAGGTAAGAGGGACAGTTAATTATAGATATGCAAAGTATTAAAAAACGGTGTATACTATGCTTTTTACAAATATACACATCATTTACTTAATTATGCATAAACCGTATTGCAGGCTCTTCACTAGAATATTGCACTTTCAAACTTGTAGGTACTTTTGGATATGATTAATATTCTTTGTGGAGATAGGCTGCCTAAAAAACTGTTCTATCAAAGTAATATAGAGAATGGTAAGGGGAGTGGGTGATGGAGGTTCCACGTGAAGTTCAGGTTCATCTCAAGGGGCATTCAGCATGTCATGACTTAGACAGCAAGCAGCATCCCATCATCTGTGCACTCACACACTCACGCACACGCGCACGCGCGCACGCACGCACACACACACACACACGTTTTTATTTTAAAAACGTAAAAGAAGAGAAACGCGAGATGATCCCTAAGCTACGCGTGAATAAGAAACTGGAAAAGCGGATGCTTCGCGTTTTTAAGGTGGAACGGATAGCGTCAATAAGAAACTGCGAATAAGAAGCTGGATTCAGCCTCGTGATAATGGGCCTCATTCATGAAACATGAGTGAATTCCAAGTCATTTGCGCGTAAAACACCCTCCCGAAAACTGTCCTCCGGATTCACAAATACTAAGTAAACGTCAGATTTGATAGTAGTGTGTGAATGCTCATGAATAACAATAACTCTGAAGTGAATGACGTATCTAGGAATTCCGGAATACCAGCAAACGGAACGTTCCCTCAACGTTAGTTTTTGGTTCTCAGAACGATCTGGGAACCAAAAACTATCGTTCTATTTCCGTAAAGAAAACTTTCCTGGATAACCAAAACGATCTTTAGAAAAGATCGTTCTGGGAACCAAAAACTAACGTTAAGGGAACGTTCTTGGAAGCAAAAATTGTTAGCTGGGATCCTCCGGACTTCATTATCTGGTTTGGCTACATTATATTGCATAAATGCATAAGACACTTATATGTTATATGCTTACCGAAAGATTAATCAATGAAACTCTGTCCACCAACGCATTTTAGCCAGCTAAAATAATAATATATCTGATGCTCTTCTGAAAACGGCCAGCTGGTGGCCCTTGAGAACGCTTTGGAGGCACGGCGCTTTATTCTGGAGATGCGTTGGTTGCTGTCTGTGATTAAGAATAGACGCAACAGTTTGCCTGCCTAGTATCTTTTTTTAAATAATAAATATGAAAGTGCAGTAACCATTCATATTAACTTCTCCATTGTTGTATATGATGGTTGGTCAATGTAGTGTTTGTCCCGCCTCTTCTCCACTGTGATTGGACGGCTGTGTAAAAAAAGAACAGCGAGGAGTTCTGTGTATTGATAAATGATATAAGACAGGGCAGAATAACGCATGACATATTCTTATGATATAGTGCATCATGCAGTCATCCGTTTGTCTACAAGAATACAGAACATTACTTGCGGTTTTAAGCACCATTTACACGTGGTATGGAGCAGGTGTACATTTCTTTCGTACCAACGAAAATTTCCATGAATCCTAAAATGTATGTTGGAACGACTTTACGAACGATTTTACATTAAAACATTAAAAATCTGCTCGTGTTTCATGAATAAGACCCAATGTCACGACTAGATCATACTGTAGTTTTACTATAGAAATAAATCTGAATGCTGCCTTAATTTCCTCGGTGTTTTCCTCTGTGAAGTTTCCCACACACTGGCTTGGTTTTTAATTATGTGGCTTTTATATTAAGTGGTCAAGTAAGGGTCAAATCAAATTAGAACAAAGGGCAAATCGCTGGTTTGCAGCTCCCCCTTGAGGTCATTCACTTGCAGCTGCTTTTTCCTCCTAAAACCTGCATTTGGGAGCTGTCCTTCAATTTTGTATCTTCGTATTTTGTGATTTTTATTTTGCTATAAATAATAATTATTAGTCACACTTTATCCAATCAATATTTTCAAAAAAGGTTTGTCATTGTGTCCATATTTAATAAAAAGTAGTGTTTTTCAATTTGGACATCCGTGGTTTCAGCAGGACAGCGACTCTATATTAAGTTTCCAACTAGTGATAAAGTATCACACAGGCAATGAGATTACCAGTATTATGACTTAGTTTCCACCTGTAATAGCTCAAAAACAATCACAAATGCAGACAGCCATAAAGTTGTCAAACATAGTTTTTATTACAGCAATTTCCATCTGCATTATATATATATATATATATATATATATATATGTTTAAATCTGATATAGTATTGTCTTGTTTATAGACTGTAAGCATACAATAGTCCTCTCCGATCTATGACTGTACAGTATCTCTATACACATTCAAGATTGAAAATAGCAGCAGTGTATGATAGACTCAAACCGCATGTTAGAGCACCACATTTTTGAAGACGTGTCCTCTCTTCTAAGGCAAGCAATCCAACATTGAAACACTGTCAAATTTGTAGGACACCAGTGAATGCTTTAAAGAGACCACTCTTCCAAAAATAAACATATTGTCAACATTTATTCACCAAAACCTGTATGACCCTTCCTTCTGAGAACATGTTGAGAAATGTCTCAGTGGTTTTACAATGGAAGTGGATGGGCATGTTTATTTCTGCAGAAGAAAGTCATGCAGGTTTGGAATGACAAGAGGGTAAGTGAATTATGAAACAATTTTCATTTTGGGTGAACTATCCCTTTAAGGAAAACGAAGGGTGTTCCTCTTTAGCACAGCTTTAAAAGAACTGGAATAAAACATGTAACATAAGAACAGGAATGTGTATAGATCCATTTGTTAGTGCACATTCAACACCTCAAGCTCTATCACTGCATAATGTTAATCTACTGGACTCTCTACATCACCTCTCAGCCTCTTTTAATAAACTCTGTTAAGTGTATTTTCTGCTGTAGTATCCTGCGTAAGCACATTATTATGGTGATGATTGTCCCTGCATAGCTGTGTCCCTATTGCACTGAGAGGTTGCTACATAAATACTTCAGACTTGAATGTCCTGATATCCAGTAGGCTTGTCATACTGACCAAAACAGTGGGTTCTGAAAAAAACACCCTTTGAACATGAAGTCACAAAGCCAAAGTTACCCAGCCGATACTAAATACAAGCCAGAGAATCGTTCCCCTTTGTATCAAGAGCAAAAATGTAAATTATGACAAAACCAAAATAAATACAACAATGGTGAATTGTTTTCCTTTTTCCTGTTTGTTCGATTCACGTACCTCTTAAAATCAAATGACACAATCCCAATTGGATAGCTTTTTTCTTCTAATAAAAATAATACACATGAGGTTATGGAGTCTGAAAATAAAAGTTAAAATGCAAGTTCCTGAAATGTTTAGAGCCTTCAGAATGCGTCTCTCTAAAATCTGAAGCAAGGTAGTTGTGACGTTTTACAAAATGTTTCATATTAAAAATTAAGAGTTATGTGATTACAACAAAAGCACTGGAAATCAAAACATTGTTAATAAAAGAGTGGTCCGACGTACAAAAAAAAATGGAACCAGTCGCGAAACTCTATTCACCTTAAAATAGGTGACGCCATACCTCGGCACAATCAGGATCGAAGTAAAAAAATCTCTATATTCATATAGATGAAGAAGGCCGTCATATGTAAACACATTTGATTTCTTTGTACTGCAAATGCTGTACGTAGCATATCTGCACATGTATGAGACACACAAACCCTTGACGTGGATGAACCTGGGCAGAAGAAATTGCTGTAGAAAACGGTATCATTTGGCACAATTCAGACAAAGGCGGTTTCGTCTACTTATGCATTTCGTGTCCGAAGCTGCTGTGGAGTTCCCATACTCAATAGCTTAGATTAGTTACCTCTAAAAGATCTGTTATGTCTAAAGATCCACAGTGAACCACAATTTTATGCCCAATGTCAAATGTCTTTGGTCATGAGGCCTTTCAGTTCTGGTCGTCTGATATGCATCCTGACTACTGCTTTCTCTGGCGTCATATGCTTCTATTGAAAATGTTCAGTGTTTGCTTGCGTTGGAAGTCTCCTCTCTTCTGCTATCTTTTCTATGGTCGCATCTTCTCAGGCTTCCAGCGTCGCCCGGGCCCTCAGAGGCCTCCATATCTCCATTGTTGACCAATCAGAGAGTACCTCAGCTCTGTCTAAAGGCACAGTTATTTATTTGTCCTTGCTTTGTCTGGTCGAGTTGTCATGTGGGTCTTCGTTACTTCGCAGCTCTCTTTGAACAGAAAGTGAAAGTGTGTGAGACAGAGCGTGTACTTCAAGTGTGCTGTAGCCACAGCCCCCGTATCTCCCGGATGTTGGCCAAGAGTGACGGGCAGCCTGAGGGTGATGCCTCCGTCCGTAGATGAGTGAGCAAAATGATGTGGTCCCTGACTGATCCGCTGCCTACGAAACATGTTAAGGTCATTAGTGCATGCATTGTGGAATACACAGTCCTTCACATTGTGTAGTCTTCGCGTCCGTTCCGATCCCCTTGAAATCGCCATGGCGTCAAAGTGAAGCTGCCCAGTGTACAAAAATGCCTCTCGCTGACTACGTGCAAAAGGAGAGGTTAACAGACAGTGCACGATCTCTCACCATCTCTCTCCCTCGTTTCTGGTCCCTCACACTGCCCGAGGGTGGTTAAATAGCCCCGTCGTGGAGGGCAGTGTGGTTGGGTTTGTGTGAATTGTTGGAGCTCTGTTGCTGGATCAAAAGAGTTGACGACTCGTCCAGCGGTCCATCCTGATGTTCGGTGAAGGTCAACTCGATCTTTGTGAACTCGCTGTCGGTGGACTGGGGCGTCTTGTCCATGCGGGACGCCATCAGGGCGTTCTGATATTGTTGGCGGGTCACCTGATAGATGGAGGGAAGAGATAAATGATCTTTTGAAAAAGTATTTTATCTAGTAAATTTAAGCATAGTAGCATTACAAATATGGTTGGGATTTGAAGTCGGGAATTCCTGCACAGTTAACACATTTTAAAAGGTTGTTTTAAGGTATAGATCACCCAAAAAAGAAAATTTGTTCATTTATTTATCCTTGTGTCATTTCAAACCTGTATGTCTTTTTTTATGCACAACACACAAGTAGATATTTTGGACAATGTTGGTAACCAAACCACACTGGCACCCATTGAGTTCCACTGTAAGGACACACAACCACCAAGACATTTCTCAAAATATCTTATTTTGTGTTCCACAGAAGAAAGAGTCATATACACATTTTTAACAACAGGAGGTTGAATAAATAATGAGTGAACTTTCTCTTTCAAGCCCTACTATAGTCACAAAATTGACAATCTGTCACAAACTTCAAAAAAGATTCAAATAAAACCGCTTGTGTTCAAAATTAAAGGAATAATGTCAGTAACATTCAGACCTTGATGTAAATCAGGTCCGATGTGGCTCTCACAGAGTAGTCTGGCACATAGACCTGCAGGAAGGAGTTGAGTTGGTTGTTGCTGCTGCCCAGCGTGGGTGTGATCGCCTCCATCCGGTCACTCCTGTTTAGGGAGTCCGAGTGGTTGAGTCCAAATGGTCGTGGAGGTGACTTATTTTCTGTAATGTAAATAAAGGGGGACACACTGGTCAGTGGTCAGCAGCTGGACACAGTTTGGTGTAAACAAACTGGTAAAGATTCTTGTCTGTGTTTCATTCATTTTAGATACACTTTTTTTGATAACTGTGTTTTGGAATGTTTATCTTTGTTGAATTCCATATTTTTTTATTCGCAATCCAAATTTGTGACGTCTGTAAGCAAATTGTAAAATTATGTATAACAGCTGAAAGAGCAAGAAACTGACTTTGAGCATTTACCATTGTGATAATAATAGCGGTGAACCGCTTAGAACTGTTATTATTTTATTATATATTAATCTGGTAAATATTTTGCTCTCTTTTCACACACTTTCTCCAAACTTTGTTAGAAACATGACATAATTATTATTAGAACATCTGTTTAATGACTCACACGTAATGTGTGGTGAAGTGTTTTTAATAAAAACAAGATTAGACTTCTTAAAGAAAGAGTTCAAAGGGTGTCCGTGGGGAAGCGGTGCAACAGTTATTTCACTGGAATGTATATAATCCTGGGGTCAGATGTCTAACTGTGTGGATTTGATCAAATTTACATAGAAAACTTCAGTATGTACACAACACCGAATTTAGAGAGAAAACTACATCAAAGGCCATATATAAAACTATTATTACTATTTCCATTATTATGTTTATTTGCAACGTTGTGTAAGATTTATGTCTTAAATGACACATCATTGAAAAGATTAATAAATCAAAACCAGAGTGATTAGCAGACTCATAAAAAAATTTGGGGAATTTTTATAATAACTTTCATTAAAAAGCCATTAATGAACATTATATCATCATCTTATGCATTCAAAAAATGTATGAATTCAAAGTTTCCTGATAACAGAATGAAGATTAGCTACTGATATGTTCCGCATTGTATAATGTAATGTTTCATAAATTCATGCATAATTTGCATCTAAAGTTATTGTAGTATTGATTTTTTTTGTCTTCTTGTCTGTTTTAACTGTTCACAACAGTTGAAAAATATCACAATTTAATAAAAGTCCCAAGCACAAAGATGCCATCTAAGATCTGTTTCTATGGCTACATTCACAAATTGTCATTTTAAGAAGTCATTTGTGTCTTGATTCAAATTCTTATATTTATTTGAAAATTAACCTAATGGGTTTTCTAATGAGAAGGTCACGTTTTTTACTCATAGATGGGATGCTATAAAGATCTTTTCAATGTGAGGATCATGTGCAATACCTGGAGATCCTGCCAGAGATTCTGCCCTGCTCACAACAAAGGTTCGGGACAGTGAGAGAGGAACTAGAGAGCAAGAGTAAGACAGTGAAAGATAGAGAAAGGAGGACAGAAGGATATCATGAGGAGGAAAATATGATTTACATTCCTCAAGAATAATTTGCATAATGTGCACTGTCATTTTAATGATTGATTTAAGAGTTAAAGAACTTCCACATCCCCAAGGAAATGTTTTAATAAATCCATAGAGAAACATCCATCATGCTTGATTTGTTAGAAAGAGTAATTTATGACTGAGAAATGAATCATACTGTAAGAAACGCAGTTAAGATTTTACCACACCTTTAGAAGAGAACTGTACATTAAAATTAATTATTAAATGTAGATTAAACATCCATTCAAATATGTGTGTAATGAGTGCGACGATCCATCGTTCAGACCTGGTGAGGATGTTAGAGACAGAACTCCATAATATGAGAAGGCACCAGCTTCAAACTTTATTCCTTCCTTTCCAGCCTCTACTTCCACTTTACCCTGTAGGCCAAAAAAAGATGGCTTGGCATTCACAGTTACGTCTCTAACCATCAAAACTCACACTCATAAAAATGAAATATGGCTGGAGGAGGCCCAGACCTGCAAGATGAGGATGAAGTATTCCACAGGCTTGTTACGGTGAAAGAGGTAGTGCTCTGACATTTTCTTGTTCTTGTCGTCGTACTTGAGCTCCTGGATGACGTTAGGATGTTTCAGCAGACGCAGGAGGATCTTCTCAGACATCTGAGCTGGACCAAAAGGCTCCACTTCTGGTGGGAAGAAATAAGGCACAGAAATTCTTTATAAGCTTCGCTGAATTCTTGGGAATTGGGGAAAAAACACATGTAGTTGCTGTACGTTCAGTACCGGTTGCCAAAAAACGAAGCGTGGCCAGCAGAAGCTGTGGTGATATTTTCATCCTCAACTCATTATCAGTGGGCTTGAAAGCTGAGAAGTCTTGTTTCCTCTCTCTGTGAGCGATCCTCTTCTTTGTCTTATTGTCAGCTTGCATTGGGAATAAACGGACAACATTAGGATTGATGTTTTGATGTGAACTGCAAAATGTAAATATGTGAGAAACGAGTTTAAATGAGTAGTTACTCACTGTACAAATCGGTCTCATCTAGAATCTCAGATTTGATGATTTCTTCGATGACGTCCTCTAGTGTGACGATGCCCAGAACTTCATAGAAGGGATCGCCCTCCCCTTCATTATTCACTCTTTGGACAATGGCCAGATGGGATTTACCTGCCACGGCCCAAAAAAAACCATATGGGTGATATACAGTTACACCATAAATAAGAGAAAATCTATGTAATTCGTGGGAATTCACACTCAAAATCATACAAATTTGTCCAAATTTGGGTTATTGATGATATATCTATAAAGGATTCTGTAAAAAAAGCTTTCTGTGAAGTTCTGCGATGTATCTTTCTTAACATGAAACATGGTGGTCCTTCCAGACACCCTACGACCATGAATGCACGAATTCCCTCGAATTTCAATTCTGTTGGTTTATGGATAAAATATGCCACGCACGCTTACTAAAATCATCCATCTAAAGTCATCTACGACTACGAAAGAGTCAGTATTGGATAATTGCAACCAGAAAAAAAACAGTTCTAACAAGACTTGTCAGTCAGACAACAGTCTGTCGCGTTTTCTTAGCAAATCTCTCATGGTTCCACATCTGTTTTCCCAGGACCTCCTCGATAAGCTGCTTAAAAAATTCCTGCCCAGCACTGTCAACCAAAACGTTAAAGAAAATTATTTTCCTGTTTCTCAGCTAGTGATCATTTAAAAGGAATTTTCCAGAGCCAGAGCTAATATTAGATACGAAATGAAGTTTCCATTCGACTTGGGCGATGCTCTCACCGGTGTGACACTGTAGCAATCTATTATGTAGGGTGTCCATGTAATCCTTTTTCAGCAATATTGGCAAATGCCAGTTAAAGCAATGAGAAAGATGTTTCTTACATTTCTACAGGCCAGCAGAGAGAGAGCAGAGTTAATGACTGACTGACTTTACCTCAGTTTATCCCGTGCTCAGACCGTTCATGCCTGCTGCGATCACGGAGCACAACTGCCTGAGGAAATATACGTCTGTTTCCATTTAAACCAAGCATGTCAGACTTTTAAAACAGTGGGAAACTGGGATTATTTCGTAAATAAAAATCGCTTTAACAGTTCCTCTTTGTCACAGCTCTTTCTGTGCCAGCCCACATCTCTCACCCCATCTGATTTTAAGAGAGTTTGACACCCACTACTCAACACATGGACTAAATAAAAAAAATGACTTAATCGTTTATCGGTCCAGTTACAACCGTACAGAACACAAGAAGGTGTTATACACATGTCCTATATACCCATTTTTCTGAGCTTCCAAGAAACACTCACACAGTGTCACAAAGACAGCAGAAGAAAAAAAAATGACCTTCTTGTTTCAAGGAGATATCTAAGTGTATCTTAACGCATAATGTTGTCATTCTGTCCTTCTAGCTCAAGTTCTAGTGAGTAAATGTTGAAATTGATATATACACACGCGGACATATTGCCCTGATAGCACACTTACATCTGGCAGACATCTATTTGATATCTGCAAGACATCTGGCAGATGCGGTTTGCTCATCTGCCCTACATCTATGAGATGTCTGCTGTCAGATGTCACATATACCTTTAGCAAGACATCTGTAAGATGTGTATGATTTAGAATGGATGTACAACAGCTCTTACGAAGACGTTTAGCAGTCGTTTTACACAGCAGAGGTTTTCCAGATCTCCAGATCATTAGCAGACATCTTAAAGACGTACATGTGCTATCTGGGAGCCTAAAATTCTCCCCCAGTTCCCAAGGCATAAGAAATACGACTTCAGGTGTCCGTCAATAAATCATTTTCCTTTCATATTCGAGATGCTTTACAAAAATGATTTTCTTATCTACAGCCAGAAAAAAATTATTATTAATGGAATCCTTTCCAGAACGGTCAACATTAAACATTTGGACTTAAGTAAACAGAACCAAGAACACTCTGAATAAACACATGCATTCTAGATGACACATACAGTCACGATCTGTCCATTCCCACTTTATTTATGGAATTAGGTTTTTCCATAGATATTTTCCACAATGGAATTTCTCTATAAATAGTCAATGGGACTGTGGGTGGCACGCCTGTGAAGCCAAACTGGAACATCCTACAAACGTTGCAGGCACTTATCAAGGCATTGCTTCTTTTCTTATCTGGTCCATTTTTAAATAGAAAAAGAACTCTGGGTTCCCAAGGCATAGACTTGCAATAGTCTTAAAGTGATATTCACCCAAAAATTCATTCAAGTCAGTTCAGACCTGTTTGACTTTTGTGTTCTGTGGAAAAAAGAAAGTTGTTTTGAAGAAAGTAGGTAACAGAACGGCACTGGCCCCCAGTCACTTCTATTGTATGGACACAAAACCAATGCAAGTCAATGGGGGCCAGTTAACAACATTCTTCAAAATATATTCTCTTGTGTTCTGCTGAAGAAAGAAAGTCATACGGGTTTATAATGACAAGAGTGTTAGTAAATGAGGATACAATTTTAGTTTTTGGGTGAACTATAACTTTTCATTTGCCTTTTTCCAGGGTGAAATATTATTATAGGCTATGGTTAGCAGTAAATTCAGGCTTCTTTCCACTATGGCATGCCTCACAGTGTCATAAATGGTATAACGGGATATAAATAAACGTATACAAACTGTTATTTCACGTTAAAGAAAAAACAGCACTTATAATGCATAAAGCGTACGGAAAACGGTGGTTTTCAGATGACATTTGCATTACAGAGCACCTCCTGAAGCTCACTGTCATTGCAGGGGACACCCAGAAACAAAAAGCCCAAAGACCCAGTATATTATCGCGCCCTCAATTGAGCCCAGGGGACAGGGGGTAGGTCTAGGTACAGTGTCAAAAAGTAAAGACATTTAAACTTCATAACAGACTAAACATGAACTCATGCTTTTATTAACTAGTCTAGACTTTAATGACACTAGAGATTTATTGTCAGATAAAATGGAACAATTGTTAGAGTAACTTTTGGTGCATCACACAAAGTTTTGGTCTGATTAAAGCCATCATTACTAAGATGCATTTTGGTTCACTACTATTTACATGATTATGTTAGACTGTAGAGTGAAACCGTACAAAATTTGATATCACGATCATTTCTACATATGTGATTCATAGAGTGAACGTACACACAGAAAACGCATGTACGCCTCTCTAGCAGAGATGTGATATCTATAACATCACAAATGATTGTGAAATTGCACGCAGCTAACAGTTTAAAGGGGTGTTGCAACGGTGTGTAATACATTCTAACTTCTTTACAATGTTAAACATGCTTAACATGGTCGACTTGTCAAAAAACGAGTTGGACGCATTACGTAGTATTTCTGTGCTAGATACACTCCCCCAGTGTTTGTACAGGTTTCGGAAAGTTTTTATAGAACATAAAACATCGTTATGTAACAACTTTTCTAAGTCCCTTATTGGACAATACTCCCGGAAAAGCTTGCGGCACGCCCACGCATCAACCATGGAAAGCGGGAGAAGGAGCATGCGCACAAGTCACTTTGACCCTTGTGCAGGAGAGAGAGAGAGAGAGCACTATGTTCACAAAGTTCAGCTTTGTTGTTTGTTCGCTGAATTTGAGTCATGAATGTTATAAACGGTGGAACAGCTGGATTTGGAGATCATTTAAAACGGATAGATGGAGCAGTGGTACCGCATGCAGTAAGTGAAACTGATGTCGGCGCTTTCTTGGCAATGTGTGCGCATGTGCTTTAGTTTCACTCAGACAAGCAAATGTGCGTACGTCTGCTCAGACGCAGCCGTGGCACTAAGCACTTTTTCACATCAAAGACCGTTTTTTATAAATATGAACATTGCCGTGTTTTTTAGCTATGCGTACACGTTTTATAAATGAGGCCCCAGGTCTTGGCCTAAGATAATCCTTTTCCAGTAAACCATCTCTTAGTGTTTAGCCTTACTTGTAAAACTTGGACGTGGGTGGGGGAGACAGCAACAATTTGAATGTGTATTTTTATTTAATTCTTTTTATTCTGTATTGATGTAAAGCTTTCATCTTCATGTTTATAACTCGATTTACGATGAGCTCTGTGAAATGCGCCTTGTTTTATCAACATAAACATCGATTAACCCTGTGAATTCCTGACCCCTCTTACAGGATTACACATTCCAACCCTACAACATTTTGAACACAAATGCCTCTCATTCCCAGCAAGAGTCGATTTTAAAGAGAAGAGGAAGCCAAGGCTAAAAAGCAACATTGAAATCAAATTCTTCAGAGTATGAAATGTTACAATTAATGCAACATTAAAATATCGGAATCAAAAATTAACAAAAAGGAAAGAAAAAGAACTCCCAAGGAATAAATACAGAATCCATTAGAATCCAGCTAAATGACCACTTGCCCTGTGACACGTTGTGCGACAAGCTTGCTGTCCTCATAACAAAATATCACTAATTTTGAGTTGAGTAAACATGCTTCGAAAGGTATGCCGAGTCACAACAAAGACAGAGAGAGAGAAAGGGCTGATGTGGGTAATATATAGAGTTCTTAACACAGGAGATGTGGGGGCATCCAAGATAGGCTTTGTTGATGGAGTCAAACTTGACACTGTACAACACATACCTCAATTGTTGCCCAAATCGGTTTAAGTCCATTTCCTGTTTAGGCACAATTTGTGGAATGTTGGGCTTCGGTCCTACTGTGGTATGCATCCCCGACAGAGTGACAGCCCAGTTTGACAACTGCACTCTCGAACCTAAACTAATTCATCTAATTCATCTAGTGGGGTAGATTATTGTGAGCTAACGTCAAGCATTTATAACATTTAAATACACATATTGAGCATTTTTCCAAAACACGTAATGACATAACTTGCTGAGAGTAACTCATATTTCTGTCAGAGCAATATTACACAGCCTTTGCTTTAAGACGTCAAGTTCTGACAGCTCAGGAAGAGAGAATGAAAACTGCAAGCCAGACTGATTTGTCTGTAGTCCAGCCTGCTGAAGGAGTGATTCCTTAGGCATGAAAATCTAGCCGGTGATCATAAAACAGCTTTATGGGCTGTGATATCATAAAACATAAACTCGGATTTTATCTAAACCTGAATTTGCTGAATACACACATATATGAGCGAATATGGACCTGTCACGAACTCCGCTCCTGTAAACAATTGTTTTATCACTTGTCCAGACATTATAAAATGCTATCCTGAGCATTGAAAGCTAAATACTGCAAGCAATTCTCTGTTTTGTATAAATTATTTAGAGCATTCATGAACCTGAAGGGTTTTTGTAACTGTGGGGACAAGCAAGTACTGCTCCTGGAGGGCTACCTTACTGAAAAGTTTCAATCAAACCGACCTGAACCAGCTAATCAAGATCTTCAGGATTACTAGCAAATGAGAGACAGGTTTGTTGGAGCAGGGCTGGAACTGAGATCTGCAGAAAGGTAGCCATCCAGGAACAGGGTTGGCTGCATTCAACTTTACCTTTCTTAAACTCCTCGAGCATGGCATCCAGCTTGGTGTCATTAAAGACAAAATGCAGAGGGTGACTGTAGAACTTGGTGATGGTTTTCAATGGAGTGCAGTCATCTGGATCCACAAAGGCCAAGTCCTTCACAAACAACAGGTCCACAATATGACATTTCTCCCCCTCGTACACTGGTATGCGCGTGTAGCCGCTCTCCATGATCTCAGACATGGTGTTAAAGTCCAAGATGGCATCGCTGGCGATCATGAAGCAGTCTCGCAGAGGTGTCATGACATCCTCTACGGTTTTAGTCCTGAGCTCCAGAGCGCCCTGGATGATGTTCAGCTCCTCCTTAACCAAATCATTATACGGATCCGTCACTCGGAGCATCTCCAGAAGTTTCTCCCTGTTGTACACGGTGCCTATCTCCTGACCCAGGACATGGTCCAAGAGTTTACTGACGGGAAAAGATGCAGGAAAAGTAAGAATCATGAAAAACTTTGTGAGGAATATTGTGTTTGCACCTACAGCGAGCCCATGCCTGGAGCAAATAGCTTGGGGCACAATTTCTCCAAATATCACAATTCCTATAGTGGACACCACCACAGCAATAAAACCTGAACCAGCAATGTCATCAAGCAGTATAGTCAAAGTGGTATTGACCAAAACGTTTCCCAAAAGTAAAGAGCAAAGCAGGTAGTTTCCTTGGCTGCGAACTGGTTCAATTTTCTTAGCGTAATTTTTCTCTTTCTCCGTGCCGCAGTTCTGGACTATCCGGAGCTCCATGGGATCCAACGCCATCAGACCCAGATTCAGCCCGCTGAACATACCTGACAAACACAGCAACATGGCAATAAAAATCACCTGCAGCCAGAAAGGCAGCAGAAACTTTTTCTCCTCCACCACGACGACTTTCGTGTCGTGCCCGTCGTGATAAACCCACGTACTTTCTGACCACAAGTCCAGCGCGCCAGGCGAGACAGGTGCAGGCGTGGCGATGCACAGGTAATATAATTTACTCGTTTCTGTTTTTCGCAGCGGTTTCACCTCCAATTCGATAATCCCAGAAGTCTTTCGACTCACTTCCATGTTGGGAAGAATGATGATGTCCGAGGATCGGATGCCACAGGGACGAGGTGCAGGTGCGTCCCCGAAACTCTCCGCAGGTGCGCCGCTGTCACTCGAGCGCTCGTGTTCCGTGAAAGCGAGTTTGGACCACGTCTCGTTGTTAATATTTTGCCCGTAGACCCTTAACCTGACACGAGATCGCTCGCTGACGCGCAAATAACCTCTGTCCATAAAAGACACCTCGTCCGTGTCCTCGAGTCGGATACCGATGATGACAGTCTCGTCCGACACGTCTTTCCCGTCCGCGCAGCCGATCACGCAACCGCTGACAATTAAGAAAATAACAGTCAATGATCGAGCCCGGTTCAGCGCCGCCATGTTAGAAGTGGGCACTGCGGTCCATTGCTCTGCCATGTTGACAATGGGCAGATTTGACTGAATGAACGGATGATGCCACAGTCAGAGGGATTCAGAGTCCGCCTTCATCCTGTCTTTAGCCTGGTTGACATCAAGCGACGAGGCCGGCATAACTCACCGCGTATCGCTGCCTCTCTGCAGCACGATGACACAACAGCACGCTCTATGTAAACTGCTGTTTGTACAGATGTCTCTTGACGGACGTTATTTTTGACCAATCGGTTGACGTATGCAGATTACAGAGGGGACATCGAAGGCCGTGACCAATGACACAGCGCGGAATGCCGGCTGAGAGGCGAACCCAAGGACTTTACAAGCGGTAGTGGGTGTTGTTGAAAACCAATCAATGGTTGAAATAAGGGGTACCTAAAGGTGGGAGTGTTCTCCAGCGGCCAACAGTATCTCGCCGACGAAACTACTAGCCAATAGATTGCATTAACGTTTCGAGGATTTTGAGGAAAACAAATCGAAGAAACACAATGTTCAGCGAGTTAAACTATTCACAAGAAACAGAACGATGGCAATGTTATTCATTTCTTAAATAGCTCAGACACGAAAGCGAAGATTAGTTTAGTTACCTAATAAACATAAAGCGTTCATTCATAATTACGTCACGCCATGAAATAAAGTTATGCGTGCTCTTAAGTTACAGCAAAGCAAACAGTTTACGCTCTGCCGCTGTTCTACCTGTAGAGGGAGACAAAACCTTACGAATAACATCTTATTCTACATTCATTATACCTCTTGTGAATAATTTACATCTTTGTGTATAATGCGCGTGTTGCATTTACATTTGAAACCAAATACACATTCATATGTTTCTAGAACATCACAACCATATTCATACGGTGAAGTGCCTAATGCCGTATTTGGAACAGCTTGAAATTGCATATATTAAAAAAATAGCCCATCAAAAGAGATTGAAAGTAGAGAGAACCACATGGACGTATACTGTATATTATATATACATCACAAATACTATTTTATCAGTATCTGTGACCCCTGTAATTGAACCCATGCCCATTGATTTGCTAAAGCACTGCTTTACCAATGAACTATAGGAACACATTCGTTTGTATGTGCGAGTTCTTTGAGTGGTGCAAGACTGCATTGGAAGAGACCTTGAACGGTGATAAGCAGAACTAAGGGAGGCACAGAACATTCTTTCCATCTCAAGGTTTTTATTCTCGATTTCTACGATCCCGTGAGTGTTAATGTGCATTGCAAGACTGTCAAGAACTCAGAGTTAATGTATGACCTTTATTATCAGGGGACTTGCTGCAAATGGAAGTCTCATATTTCTGCTCTGTTGTTTTAAAAGTTTGCAATTGCCATTGCAAATGCTTTTTACATGCAATTGTTTGCATCTAATAAAACTTTTGATTTAAATGTTTATGCTTAAATTGATTAAAATACATGCATACACTTTGTCAAGATCATGTAGTGGAATCCTGGAGTGTTGTGCTCAAGGCCTTGCTCTCTAGGACATCCATCTGCTTGCCCTTGCAGAGGGGCTGCTGATATTGCACGTGGGATAAAATATACTTTATTAATTAACTGTTAAATAAACAGTTTAGAAATGTTTTGTGTGAAATTGTATGCAAATATATTCAAGTAAATATGGCACAACAACATTATAAAACAAGACATAAATAATATAACAAGAAAACAAAGCAAATGTTCATACGCAACCTTGTCCTGCTTTAAACAGAAAGACAAAACACATTTTTGTCGATGTATTATCAGTACAAAAAGACAAATATGAAAAGATTTTCGTACAGAAAGCCTTCACTTGAAGGTCTTGTGGACATCTTGCAGGGGCCATCCGGTAACAGATTATAGAGCAAAGTCAATACTGGTTTGTGTAGCTTTTATAAGAGCAATCTTCTAAACAATACCATCATCTGCTCTCTTAAAGAAGGTAAGCAGCGTGTGCTACACAATGCCCGATGTACTGAAGGAGGCTGAATACACAGCGTGATCTTAGAAGAGCTCAGCCTCATTATTTCATCAAATGTCTCAGCTGGTCCTGTAGGTTTTTTGAGTGTTCCACACTGTAAAGTGGACAAAGAGAGGACAGAAAGAGTTGCTTTAATTCCAAAGCCGAGTAAACAGAGCATCACATCAAAACATGAAATTATGTAAATGTTATGACTTACTTCTTTTGAATAGCCTCTTGCCTAAAGTTAAGACGGAAATAAATATTAGATTTCAGTGGTATTGTGTTTTTACTTACAGCTGATAAGTCCACTGTTATAAGTTATAACCTGCTAGTTCACAGCTGGCCATTTGCTGTCACATTATGGGTCAAACATTTGGAGCCATTTAAGCTTTTTTTCCTGAATGCTAATCATCAACACAATGAAATATCACAAATAGGATAAATACAGTAACTAAGATTACAATTTGCAATCTGATTTAATTATACATTGAAAACAGGTTAGGCCTAAATGTATACATTTAAGAAACATTTAACATGCGCTCATTTTAGGGACATTAATGTTAGTGTTCATCGTGTTGATGTAGATACAGCACTCATACTTACTGATATTGCAAGTGGGTGGTTATAATAGACATTTTCCGTAAACTCTGTAAAAAGACACGTAAAATGTGGTTCATTTACATTCATGTATTTACACATCAAACTGGCGTCATACAAATAAGAGTAAAATGTAAATCAGTCTGTAATCACTTACATCTTCAGAGTGCAGAATGGTATCTTCTTGAATTACCATATTTCTCGCTGCCTGACTGAGTAGCTGTAATAAAAGAAAATATTATGACTTGATTTAACTGCAGTCACGTTATGAGTCACTGACTGTATCTCTAAACCGAAGGAGCCGCCTAACGTTGCCTATGCAACCTACTGTATACCACAAACATATACATCACCCTGTCAGCCCAGCTCACTACAGTTTATAACCTAACTTCTGGGATTATTACTACAGGTAAACAGCGAACGTTAGCCAGGCGGCTTTCTCAGTTTAGCAGTGAATATAATAATCGTATTAAATAACGTTTTTAATATTTACTTCTTGGCTGCGTGATCCCTTTAACACTTGACGAGTGAGAGCGATGACATCTCCACTACAAGAAGTGACTTTATCAGATAATAAACCTTTAACAGATTGACCGAAGCGAGGTTGCGTCTCTGAGGAAGCCATATCTGTTAACTACGGAGACTCGCGAGGAACAATTTAAAGGCATAGGCCTACTTCACCCAAAGTTTATTCACCGCCGAGCTGTTCCAAATGAATATAAATGTCATTGTTCTGATGAACACAGAGAAGAGATTTGAAAGAATGCTTATAACCAGACAGATTTTGCCCCCCATTGACTACCATAGGAAGAAAAAATACAACGGTTGTCAGGTGTCGAGAACTGTTTGCTGTCCTTTATTCTTCATAGTGTCTTATTTCGTTTTAAAAAAGTATATATATATAGTATTTTTTTCTACAAGACGAATCAATGAGGGCCACGATCTATTTGGTTATAAGCATTCTTCCAAATATCTTTGTGTGTTCATAAGATCAAAGACATTTATACAAATTTGGACCAACTCGAAGGAGAGTAAATTATTAAGTATCCGTTTCTTTTTAAAGTTAAAAAAATGCGTTAACACGAAATACTTTCATCCGTCACAAAAATACAGCATGCTTTAAACATTTAGTTTTTAACATTTTAAATGTTTCAAAATTTAAACAATATATTCTTTTGATGACACTGCAGGTTAAATTTGAATTAATTTGAATTAATTTCAAAATATGAGCTGTATGCTACAGAATGGACAAAACAAAAGTTTTTCACAAAATTATTTGGCCAAAAAATTACTTCTTAAATTATTTTCAAAGCTCAGCTTCAGTTTACTTTAAACACACCAAAGCCACATGCATACAGAAAGTTACTGCATCTTTAATAAAATATCTGAATAAAGAGTGAATATGTCAACTGTTGTCTATACAGCATGCAGTAATTCTACTTCTAAACCAGAAATAGTCTGAATATGAATGTTTTATTTATGCACATTAAATAAAAATCAAAGTCTTTGTTTTCGTATGTTCTATTAATTTATTAAGTCAAACTAAATATAAAATAAGCAATTTGTTATATATAAAAAAGAAAGATATTAAGAAAGACAATAATAAATGCTTACACTTATGCACCTTTGGATATGAGATAGCAATTAGCAGCTTTGTTGAAACCCTCACTGAGGACATTTTGATAGTTGAAGCAAAACTATTTCAGGGTCAAGGAGCTGGCATTGAAGGATTCACATAAAATCTCCCACCGCTGGCTTGTTCTCACAGATAATGCTGGTTTGCAGAGCTGGTGGAGACTTACTTGAATGTAGTCGAAAATGTCTGAGTCCCACATTATACCATGGCTTCTTTGTTCATGTCTGTTTTCTGCAGCTGCTTTCGCAGTGCTGTATCTCAAAAGAAAAATGAATGGATTTATGCCAGGCGACAGATCTCCTCCAAGCCTCCCCTCATTGCCTATTATTGGGAGTATTCTCAGTCTTATTACTGACATTGACCCACACATACACTTTCATCAGCTTCAGAAGAAATACGGACATCTTTATTCCCTCATGATGGGTTCTCACAAAGTTCTTATTGTGAACAACCACCATCATGCAAAAGAGGTCCTGATCAAAAAAGGAAAAATATTTGCAGGAAGGCCACGAACTGTAAGTAAACTGTAACTAAACTTGTATTATGTCTATGTAACTTTTAAATGAAGCTTTGCGTGATTCTCTTTAAGGTTACAACAGACTTGTTAACTCGAGATGGAAAAGACATAGCATTTGCTGACTACAGTTCCACATGGAAGTTCCATCGGAAAATGGTGCATGGGGCTCTTTGCATGTTTGGAGAAGGATCGGTTTCTATTGAGAAGATTAGTGAGTATCACTGCTCCTATAAGAAAACATTTTCATCAAATATTGCAATGTCTATATGCACATAGGTTACACTAACCATCTGAAATTTACAAATGGATCTGGAAATGGATGTAGTTGATTTTGTCTACTGTAACTCACAAAATGTTCTTAAGAACATAAATAGCATCAGATTTTACATGAATTTATGTTTTTGTAAATGCCATATCAAGTGCATGCTGTGGATATTACAAACACTAAGGCAATACAATGAAATCAAGAATTCATGTTAAGTGTTCAATTCAACTTTATGCTGTTAATAATATGTAATGCATTTCGAAAAAGCAAAACAGAAGCATTTTCACCAGTGACTTTCCTAACCCTGCTTTATCCAGAATATACAAAATTAGAGACCCAATGTTATTTTCTCGTGCTTTTTCCTTTAGTTTGCAGAGAGGCGAGCTCTATGTGTGATGTTTTGACTGAGACTCAGAACAGTGCAGTGGATATGGCACCAGAGCTGACACGGGCCGTCACAAACGTAGTGTGTGCCCTGTGTTTCAGTTCCTCATATAAACGTGGGGATCATGAGTTTGAGTCTATGCTCCAATACAGTCAGGGAATTTTGGATACTGTTGCCAAAGACAGTTTGGTTGATATTTTCCCATGGTTGCAGGTAAGTTTGGGAAAAAGAACGATGTTTTCTCGGGTTTGATTTCCTAGAAGTATTTATTTTGTAATTTTAATAAAAAAAATAATTTTAGTTGTATATTCTGAATTGTAACCATTTATTTTTCTCTCTAAGATATTTCCAAATAAAGACCTCAAAATCTTGAGACAATGTGTTTCCATCAGAGACAAATTACTTCAAAGAAAATATGAAGAGCACAAGGTAAACAGCTCTTTACTTTAACACAATGCAGACCTAATGCACAGCTGTAAATAAAGAAATCCAGTTATTCATCATCAATTTCTTTCTCGATGACCTGAGATTTGTCTCCCTCTACAGGTGAATTACAATGATAACGTTCAGCGCGATCTGCTGGATGCGCTGTTGAGAGCCAAGCGCAGTTCTGAGAACAATAACACTCATGATGTTGATTTATCTGAAGATCACGTACTAATGACTGTGGGGGACATTTTTGGGGCAGGGGTGGAAACCACTACCACTGTCCTAAAATGGTCAATAGCGTACCTGGTCCACAATCCACAGGTATACCTGCATCCAATTGAGTGTATTGAATGGTTTACATTTTTAAGAAATGACATATATTTAACAACACGTTGAACATTAGGTTCAGAGAAAGATCCAGGAGGAGCTTGACGCTAAGGTTGGAAAAGACAGGCACCCTCAGCTCAGTGACAGAGGAAATCTGCCTTATCTAGAAGCCACCATAAGAGAAGTGCTGAGAATCCGACCCGTTTCCCCTCTCCTCATCCCTCACGTGGCGCTCCAGGACTCCAGGTACTGACGTCACACAACCTCACAATTAACGTACACATTCAACACACAGCAATAATGACGTATTTACTCTCTACAGTGTGGGAGAGTACACTGTGCAGAAAGGGACGCGAGTCATTATTAACCTGTGGTCTTTACATCATGACGAGAAAGAATGGAAAAACCCGGAGCTGTTTGACCCAGGTGATATTAAATAAATGAAATTGATGATTAACAATAACATAATTATAATGTAGAACTCGTATTAAATGAAATATGGCAGAAATCTAACACAGCGCTTTGTCTAATCTGACAGGGAGATTTCTGAACGAGCAGGGCGATGGTTTGCGCTGCCCACCAGCGAGCTATCTGCCTTTCGGCGCAGGAGTGCGCGTTTGTCTCGGTGAAGCGCTGGCAAAGATGGAGCTCTTTCTCTTCCTCTCATGGATTCTGCAGAGGTTTACGCTTGACATGCCCGCTGGCCATCCTCTGCCCGACCTCCAGGGAAAGTTTGGGGTGGTTCTTCAACTCATGAAATACAAGGTTGTTGCTAGACTAAGAGAGGACTGGGAAAAGCTTTCACAAATGTAGAAGTGCTGAGTTGATGTGTTATGTGTCTTTCCTACTTCTGTTAATGTTAATATTTTGTCCTGAAGCTGTTTATGAAAATAAATCTGCTGAATAAGTTTCTTGACACAAAATTCATTCTTTATCTTAAACATAAATCAAATAAACTTCAAGACATTTTGCATGAGAATTAGTAACAGGAACTTAATGATTGACTCTTTAAATTACAATATCTTTTTAATCCATACGGAACATAATCATGTTTTGGTTGAGTCTTTATAAAATGCAGAGAATACAGTTTAATATATAAAAAGAAAGTGACTACAGATACAAAACTAAAACGTAGTACCAGGCTTAAAATCAAAGCTTAAGAAATAATAGTAATTGGCTTGCAAAGCCTTCGTCTCCTTAAATCACACAATCACACTGCATCAGTGTCAAAACAGTGCAATGACAATCAAACAACTTGTTTACAGCGAGCTAACCCACACCGTGACTCAGAGTTCCACGTTTAAACAATACCTTTGGTCTCAAACACCAAACAAAAACAATTATGATTCGAGCTAGAGAATCAATTACATGAGCACCATGCTGGAACAGATGGCTTCAATCTTTGGCCAAAGAAAATTAGTATTACATTAAATGCATTTATGATGTAATCACTGGTCTAAATGATTCAAGATCCACACTCTCTTATGCAGGGGTTAGTCCAACAATACTGCTACATAATATTTCCGAAGGCACAGAGTCTGTGTTGGAATCCACCTCCACAACCAGTTTTTCTAGCCCACGTAGTAGGAACCGAATATAACTGCTGAATCGTGTTTTAAAGAAAACTAGCCACCGATTTACATCGAATGCAGTGGAGCAGTTTAAGGCAGTCTCACTGCAACACAAAAAACACAGTCCACCTCATCATTAATTAAACATAAGTGCTAATGGTAACACTTCACAGCAAGGTGCTATTTGTTGACTGTAGTAAATGCATTAGCTAACAACAGACAATTCTATTACAGCATTTATTAATGTTAGTTCTTGTCAATTTCACCATTTACGAATACATTACTAAAATCATTAACATTAGTTAACATAACTCTATTGAGTTTTTAATTACTGAAAAACTAAATTGTTCATTGTTAGCTAATGCATTTACTAATGTTAACAAATAGTACCTTATTGTAAAGTGTTACCGCGGTAAAAAGTACTAACATAACCTGATCTGCTACAATAAACGCTTATTGTATTGTATACATAACTCACCTTACTCTTAGTGGTGCAATAGTTCCCTTACAGTATTAAGATTTAAGAACTTGCACTAGAATCAAGAAATTAAATTAAAGCAAAACAAATGATATGTTTCGATGGAAGGCTTATCAAGTGATCCTCTCAAACAGGAGTTACCATTGATCAAATTGGTTTACTCATCATTGGCCCTTGATTCATCTGAAAATTTGAAAAAAATCTGACCACACACACAATTTAAATTTTTAAGGCATATGAAACTACTGGAAATCAACAAAGGCACCTATAGTTAATAAACATGCTGGGTCTATGCACAAAGATATTTTCAGCCTTCATTATAGTTAAAGAGTCTTTGCATAATAAACTTAAAAAAAATCATGCAGCATGTGGTATGTGACGAATGTGGATTTCTGCTTTTGGATCTATTCCGTTTGCAAATAATCATGCAAAACATGGTATCTTTTCAGATAAAGTTGAGACTATGTAATACACTAACAAGGCAAAAGCAAACAGAATGACATCCATACCCAGCACTTCCCAGGTTGAAAAAAATGTGCCTATTCCTATCCTTCATTTCTGAATAACATCATGCATTGACAATCCTTATCAAGCATTTAGAAAAAAATAAACAAGATCTTTAAGAACAAAGTATAAAAGCTCTGAAGTTTTAGAAAACTGCTCTTCGTATGGCATGGCAGTCTTTACCTTTCCTTCTTACGTGGTGTAATCTTGCACCTTTGAGATGGGCGGTATTTTTAAAACAAAATTAAAGGTAAGAATGTGACCAAAACAAGATCGATATACCCTGACCTTGAGTACTATCTTTATCTTCGTGGGAGGAAATCAGCCCTCCAAAACCATAAAATACCTCCAGATCTACAGGCGTGTCATTGTGAGCTGTGGATCAACCCAGTAAGGCTATAAATCGAGGAACAAAATTTCCCCTGTGGCTTTGATCATGACCCCTCGAGGCAACACGCCTATTAATGTCCTTACAAGATTATACAAATAATCCTTAAAAACCGTAGAAGTCGCACATTAACACCCTCCTAAAACCCTCACACACACACACACACACACACACAGTTTACTCAAAGTGACATTGTTGACAGTACAGACTGACAAAGTAAAGGGAGACACAACTCTAAAGCAAGTCTTTTTGTTGGAACAACTTGTGCTCAACTCTGCGGATCCATATTGTTGCTTTGATGTGGACCCTCCTGTTCGTTGATGGTGTGCAGATGGAGGCAGACGGGAGGCCGCTGAGTCTCTCTGTGCTCCAGAGCCCCGTCGGATGCGGCCGGGCCCTGCTCCTCATCTCCAGAGCAACTGCTGCGAGGGTTACAGCTATCACAGAAGTCCTGCTCCTCAAGCATCTCTCTGTCCAAGTGACCTACCAGCTCCTTCATCTCCTCTTCGTCTTCAGGCCCTTGGCTGCACACGCATACCTCAATCCCAGAGTCACCTGTGAAGCGCCTGTGGCGCCCTGGAGTCTTGTCTTTGCTGTCAGGAGAACAGTCCAAACTTTGATCTCCAGCTTTTGTCAGATCCTCACTGCTCCCACCCTGTTTTACCAGGCTGTGTGAGGTGGCACATGCTACCTGCTGGAGTTGCCCATCCTCCTCTAGATTGAGGTATGGTTTGTGGGTGTTTCTTGTAGGGCAGTGCATGGTGGGAGAATGTGTCTGTTCCATGCCGGGTCTTGGGGAAGAGCTCTCTGATGCAGAGGCAACAGGGCTGGACTGCAGAGCAGAACAGAGCTCATTCGGTGGATCAGAACACAGGGGGTCAGTGCTGGTGGACTGGCCTGGCTGAGAGACACTGTATGGAGGCGGGGGGGTGGGAGGTCTGTTCTCTACTTCCTCGTACGGGGGTAAGAGGTAGCCAGGCAGAAACCCTGAAAAAGATGATTATTTTAATCATATTAATCATGTAGACCACGGTTAGCTGACTGCATTGATTTTGAGGAGAGTTAGAGGCAAGAAAAGAGAGAGGATTGAAGAGGGTACTGACTGAAGTAGAATGGTACAGAGGTGTAGTTATGGGCTTCTCTGTAAGCGATGAGGTTGATCTCATGCTGTCGTTGTTGCTGCTGTAGTCTGTGTTTGGCTCTACGGTGGTGACACACGCAGCAGCAGGCCAGAATGACGATGAGCGTTAGGACCAACCAAAACCCTGAGAAAACAACACACAACAAAGTCATGACTTGGGTCCTAATATAAATATTTTTTTCGAGTAGGTTTACAGAGAAACGCAAATTGCTAATATTCACTTTTCAAAACTGTTTAAACAACTATGTTCAGCAATCAAGTTTCTGCAGTTGTATATCAGAAACAACAATATAAATAAGCACACAAGTTTGGATTGAATTGTGCTGGGAAACAGATCTGAGAGAAGGATTATAATGTAATAACCCTTTGCATTTTTAATGTTGGCAAAAACAGGCTAAAGTTAAATGAAAAGATTTACACCTTTTCGCTGATTAGAGACATTATCTGAACCGAACTATAAAAGGGATCAATAATTAGGAATCTATAATAATCCAAATCCTGAGAAATGCACCACAGTTAATGCTCATTGGTCCAAATATCTGATTCGCTGTGATTTTGAAAGTGACAGAAAGTGACAAGACACTTAACACTACTGCCGTGCCTGGTTGGGATTGTATTTAATAGTTAGGATCTATTCAAATGTGACAAGACTGTAAGACTTAAAGGTCAAGGATAGATGATGCAAAGCTGTCTCTTATCCCAGTTTAATATGTGCAGACAACGATAAGTAATCTATTTGTAGTCTGATTCCTCAAAGTTTAACAATGTTGTCTCTATCAGATTGTCCTTCTCTTCTTTCTCTGCTGATGTCTCCTCTGGGAAAACTCGGTACTACCACTCTAAAATCATCAACTCACCTGACTCTCGTACTCTCTTTTAAACCTTCTCTGCCCCTCTTTGCCCGCCTGCCCCCTCACCTCCATTGGACTCAACAGCTGATGATGTGCATCTATCTTCGTAAAGAAAACGACCACGATCAGCAGTCAGTTCTCTGCGTCGCCTCTTGAACACGCCCAAACCCTTGATGCTCGCTCCCCGCTTTCTCTCTCTTATCTGAAGATGATGTTTCCAAGGTAGTTTCTTCTAACCACGCGACTACCTGCCCTCTAGATCCCATCCCCACCAATCTCCTCCAGCGGTTGCTCCTGCTCTGACCCACACTATACATTTATTCATTTGGCAGACGCTTTTTATCCTATAAGCTCGTCTCTCACCACTGGTACATTTCCCAGTATTCAAAGAGGCCCGTATTACCCCACTACTGAAGAAACCCACTCTTAATTCTGCACTGTCAGATTACTACAGACCGATATCTCTCCTCCCCTTCATTGTCATTAGTCTTGAGCATGTTGCATTTAACCAGCTCTCCTCCTTTCTAAAGCAGAAATACCTCCTGGACAGCAACCGGTCTGGTTTCAAGAGCTCGCAGTTTTTGAAGCCCTGACACTGGTAAAGAGCAGCCTCTGAATCATCTGCACTCATCCCACGCCTTGTAGTGCCATCCCAAAAAGGGAAAAGAATCACTCTCAAGTTCCTTCTCTGGCTCTGTTCCACCTTTGTGGAATGATCTGCACCTGCTACAAGATCAGCAGATTCTGTAGCCATCTTTAAGAATCAGCTGAAAACTAATCTCTTCTGTCAGCACCGACCGAAAAACCTTAGCTTTATATACTGTGGTAGGGTATATCAGACCAGTTTTACTGCACTTTAGCTTTTTGTTGTCCTTGTGTTGTTCCAATTGCTTCTATTGCATACCTTGCATTGGATAAAAGCATCAGCTAAATTACTTAATGTAAATGCTAACAATATTGTGTATACCACGGGATAAAAGGCCCATTAAAGTTAGAAGATAAATCACTAAAGGAACACCACATCTTGTAAAAATGTTTTAACATAATGAATGGGTATATCAAGCAATGTTATCAGGTTAAATGTTGATGCCCAAATTACTGTACGGTCACTTTAAAAATAGTGTTAATATGCATATATGCATAAGAGTTCTAAGATACTAGCATTCACATTAAATCATAGGAATACAGAGAAATGTGTCTGTTTCGAAACTTGAAATGACAATGACAACACAATAAAGAATTTATAGAACTTAATATGTGGCATCAATTTGAGGGATAAGACGGGTGGACACTCATCAACCAAAGAACGGTGTGGTTCAATGTCATGTGAGAACCAAGTGTTTAAAACTTTGCCCCAAAAAAAGCAGAGACCTTTCCTGCAGACGAGGGGCTTCTTTTCCTTATACAGAAACTTAAAACACCTGTTCACAGGAGCTGCCCTGATCCAGTTACACTGGGTTTGTGTCTGTCCTGGTCGCACATACTTGGGAAGCTGAAAAAAAGCCCAAGTGCAGCCCCTTGACTCAGCAGATGATGTGCTGTAATTACCGTGGCGATGAGGTTTGTCCTCAGTTATTAAAATAGATGGTACACCAGAGGGCGAGGGGTAATTTGATATCGCAGGAACATTGCCAACGGGTGTGAACAGTGCAGAACAACAACTAGATGAGTGCCAGTGTGTGACTCAAAACTTATATCCAACATGCAAAAAATCATCCTGATAATTAATAATCCTAGTGTTGCAATAGATTTGAACTTGAGCTTTCATATTTATCTTAAAAAGGTTAACTGATGACGACCATGGCGCAGATGGTCACTTGGGGACTGTATTTAATACTAACCATATGTGGTTGTAGTAAGCTGTGTGATTAAACATCTTCATGCTCATTTCTGTTTATGGCAACGAAACAATTCCTGTGTTAAATATAAGCCACGACATAAACATAATCTAAGGCATGCCACCCATGGATGGCATCAAAGATCTGGACTGATTACGGCAAACATGAGAACGAATGCAGGTGCGACATTATACCCCTAAATAACCAGACATAATGCCTTGGTGTCAGAGGTTAATCTTGACACAAACATATGGATAATAAAATATATCTAGAATATGTATGAGATACTGTAATGTCAAAGGGTCATTACTAACGTTAACTTTGTAATGTAAAAGGAAATGGACATGAAATGCGAGTTAACCGAGTAGTTCACATTTAAAATGAAAATTCTGTCATCATTTACACACTCTCTGGTCATTTCAAACCTGTATGACTTTCTTCTGCAGAACACAAAAGAAGATATTTTGAAAAATGTTGGTAACAACCAATGCAAGTGAATGGGGGGCTGTTAACAACATAAAATATCTTCCTTGTTCTGCGGAAGAAAGAAAATCAGACAGGTTTGAAATGACAAGAGGGTGTTTAAATGATGACAGAATTTTCGTTTTGATGGTGACTTACTCCTTTTAAACCATTAGTAAGTATCCAAACCACAAGAGAAATATACTACACAATTGACCATTTAGAGAGATGTGACATTAAACTAAAAAAGTATTAAAAAAACATTCAGGACTCACTGATAAATGACCCTGAGTGTTGGTCTTTTACAATACAAGTTGGGCATAACTGGTCGAGATGAAGCCCATAATCAAACAGAAAATGTAGGCAGAGGGGACGGAGAGATACTTACACCAAACCTCATAGAAATTGTTGCAGCATTGAGACTCTTCACAGCAGTAGCCTGAATTGCAGTAATAGCTCTGGTTGTGCACCCCAATACACAGCAGCCGGTTCTGCAAGACCAAACAGCAAACACATCATGAGCACAAACAGCAGAATAGCAGTTTATTAGCTTTTCATTTCCTTCCATGGCGCTAGTGTGGTTAAAGACTTCCTGCTCACAGACCGGTATGGCTGCTTTATGATATTGAAAAAATCTGAATGAACATTCATATATATTTCTAAATAAAAAGGCGAACATAATTTATGGTTCAAAGCAGGCAAAATATGCACAGTTGCCCAGCAAAAATAAAAAAAATGAAATGACACAACACAGTGGCATTCTGGTTCACCTGCAGGTGACTTGAATAAAAAAAAGTACAGGGCCTAAATCACAAATTACTCTGCAGACAGAATTAATTTAATTAAAGATTCATATAGATTTTTAATAATTTTCCCCACATTACCTGTCTAAAGCCCAAGAGAAAAAGCATCGTAGACATCCGACAGACAAATCAACAACCCAGCAGAGACAGTTCTCATACATACAGAGCGGTAAAGGCTGATGAAAAGACAGTAGGAGGTTGGGCTTGGGTCGGCCTCCCCCACACATGGTACAGTGTGACATGAACTGGCCCGTTTATTAGTGGGAGTTCTCAATTTAAACACACACACTCAGCCTCCCTCATGGCATTTCAAACCCGGCAAGCATTGCCAGGGAATGCAAGTAAACAGGATGAACAGACAAGTGGTCTGTCCATCCTCTCTGTCACACACCCCGCAAATACAGACACAAGAGTCGGAGGACGACTGCTGATCTGTCTTGATGTTGTGCTATAAGCTATAAACAAAGCACACTTGCAAAATATTATGAAGCTTCTCTGATGCACAATATTCAGTATTTCTAAAGAAAGATGGAGTCATTGCTGTCAGTATTCGGTTGTTTCTGTTAACAGGCAGCAGAAAGCAAAAGTGCACTGCATACCAGTGCAAGACCATAAAGCAACCAACATAGCGCCAAACAGCCCATATAGGGAACAGCCATGAAAATGCACAAACCCACAAATTACATTTTCTTAACGTGTGATGAACAGAAATCGTGCCTTTTATAGCCCATGACAGACTGCCACCAAATATTAATTAAAATGTTTTAATGTTTCTTTAAAGGGATAGTTCACCCAAAAATGTGACCAAACCGATCTGACATATTGTTTGTGTGGGTTGTCACATGTAAATTGGTTGCTAGTTTCATGTTGACTTAGCAACACCGAAAATTCAAAGACAATTCATTCATTCATCACACTGCTGCCAACAAAGCTTGGGGTTTCTGTCATGTTAGCAGATTACATTTTAGAGATTATAGTTTTCATATCAGAAGGGTGTTTGCATTAACACCTTAAATCAACAAACAAATACCCCTGTTACATTTTTCATTCTCTGACCTTGATCTAAAACCTGTAACATCACAACAATATAAGAGCATCAACCTATATACATTCCTTTCACAGTCAAGGCCAGAACATAGCCCAGCGAGTCAAAACAGCCTCAGGTGGTGGTAACATTAGCCCTGTCGTACAAAAACGGGGGTTTAACATGACATCGATTCTCGTTTACACGTGCATTTTGGAAATCTGCGTTTACACTACACTACACTACACTACAGAAAATTCATGTAACCTGTCCATTCAGACACGCTGGGCATGCGCACATAAATGTAAACAGTTCTATGGGCATACATACATTTGTTGTTGATGTCAGTTGGTTACTAGTCACAGACCGACAGGTACAAAATTAACATGATTGCGAGGAAAACAAGGATTTTGTGTGGATAACGTTAAATGAGCTAATCTGTTTAATTTCATCCGAAGCCACGCAGACCGATCGACGGATAACATCGCAGTACTGAGTGAGCTATTTAAAAGCATACTTTTTAAAAGTACACCGCGCAGCTTGAAGTTAAACAAGTCTGTTGTTTACACGGTCCTTACAAGGCTGCCGATCGTCGCCTTCAGGTAGCATAATGCCTCATGAGACAGGGGCTTAACGAATCAGGGAAGCAAACAAAAAAGATACACACGACCCAATCGAATGTGGGCAACCACGCCTGCGTATTCTAAAGTCTCCGTTTTCGTAAATTTAAACAAAAACACGACCAAGGAGTTCTCAAACTAAAACAGGCTCTGTAGCGTTTCTTAAAGTTTCCGTTTTTGGGGGTCAAACGTTCCGGAGTAGTGTAAATGCCGGGCGTAACCATAGTGAGAGTCACACGTTTTAAAAGGAAAACGCACAAGTATAAACACCGCCATCTGTAACCTTTGAAATATGTGATTGTAATAGAAACAAAGGCTGGTTATATGTGCATTTCACTCCTGCTTACATTTGCGAGTCACTCGCAACACGGATACTAAACAATACATTTATTGTTGAACTTTTACAATAACCACATGAAAATGACCTGACCCTCAACATGCCAAATAGGCTGTCTTACACAACCTTGTTCATTAGTTAATTTTTTGTATTTGTTAATATTATTTTAATTGTGTCTAATCAATACATTTTGATTTTAATTCAATCTGAACGCCTCACATAAGAAAAGAACATGTCTGAAATGTTAATGATACGTTCCTTTGGCTATCGCTTTACATCCAAATCTTAAAACAGAACAAACAGTCCATAGATTGGATTCTGTTCAAAGATTCACACCAGAAGTTTTTACAGTGGTTTGTATGATCAATATGAGGTGATGTAACAAAGCAATAGCAGCGTGTGTTTACTTTGTAGCTAAAGGGAACAAACGAGAACGTTAACAAAGACGGCGAAAACATTATTCATAACCTTTTAACATACCTTCTTTAATCTCTCGCTTTTTGACAGGCACACATTTTATTTAAGATTGGGAAGAGACAATTCCAGTCAAAAAATTATACTTTCGTGGTTAACAGACATATGTAAATCTTTAACATGATTTTATTTAACACCGACACCAACTTAAACACAAATGATAAACATTACATAAGCCATCCAGCTTATTGTCACCTATCTAACCTATGTGGTTACCAATAATGACAAATGTACCTGAGGCAAAACAAAGCTGAGCTTCGAAACTTATGGAAAAAGTGTATGGCATGTAAAATTCAAAATCTAAAACCAGAGGCTGTGACTCAAACCCTTGTGAACTGTCGAACTAGGCAAGTGCTGTCTAAGTGGAGTTAGTTTTACAAACACAGTCAGTGTCACAGTCTGCCGGCTAAGCTAAGCATGCTAACAGTGTCTTTACCTCGGTCAACGCTGCTTCCACAGAAACCGAACCGATCGGTCCAATAACCGCGTTACTTATAAACAACCCCATTCCCAATCGTATGTACTGGACCCCCCACATTCCGCCCATTCCTGTGACTTTCGACACATCTGCGAAACGGCAGGACATTCAGCTAGCCTGCGAGCTAGCTTTACTTGCGTCTCTTTCTTTCAATTCGCTCACAAACTCTGAAAGTCTGCGACAAGTCCCGCCCCGCCTGTGGCCGGCCTATTGGTCCGTTCAAGCGTACACTTCCTGGTTTGGCAAAATGGAGAGAACAGCGATAGGCTGTTTAATCTGTCTTTTAAAAGCAACAAACCCGATGTCGTCACCGAGTAGGGCGTAACTTTGTTATTCTTCACCAGCTGAGATCAAGAAATCAGCTGACTCTGAATTTAAAGGGACACGAATTGGCAAAATTCCTCACGTGCAAACAACACGGATAGTTGTAGAATATGATACAATGCAAAATTACGCACGGTTTAATCTTTGTGTAGTTAAACGGGTAAACTGATTAAAAATGGGTATAGTTTCATAATTCTAAAAGTAATTTATTACGAAAACCAGTCTTTGGCTACTAGTGCCTGAAAGTTGGAACAACTTTTGGTAGTTTACATCTTTCAATCGGTTCATTGACAAAAATAGTCTGAAAAAGCAGAACAAAAAATAATTAGTTACTAAGCATTTTACATAATCACTTGAGTTGTTAACTATGATCCCAGTTTCCATGTGTAGAAAACAAACGATAATTTTGTCAATCATTTAACAGGCTGTTTTTCTGTATGAGGATCTTTCAAGGAAACCTTTAAGACTTCCAATGGACCATAACATCATGCCTAATGATCTAGCACAAATCCAGATGAGCAGAAAAGAGTTGTAATGCTTATTTCTTATAATAGAATCCGAAGCATTACAGAATTGTACAGAACATTTACATAAACATGACAATAATGTATATAATGCCTTTATAATATTTTCAACCACGATGGCAATTTTATTTGTTCAACATAGTGAACCACCCACACACATAGGATGTCATAGGACACATCAATGCTGCCTTCATAACCAAACAGGTGTTAAATGTTATGTCTTTATGCCTTCCTATACCTCCTGGTACCCAGGAAGGCAGCATTGTTCAAGTTTCGAACACAAGCAAAGCATACGCTGTTGTGGAAAATCCACTGATCCCTAAAAAATCAGTGAAGTCTCTCAAGTAAACTTGTGTGTTTTGTGCTAAATGTTATTTTGACAGACATAGCTAAGGGCTCTTGCTTTATTCCAGTGCCATATCTCTCCAGTTTCGGACCGCGGCTTCTTAGGTGAGGCCCTTTGAACCGAGCCAAGTTAAAAGGAACAAAAGCAAACAAATCACATTGTTCTTTCTGGAATTTTTCTTGTCCACTGCTTTTTATTTCTCTCTTTTTTAGCCACTTCTCTCATTCAGAGCAGCGAAGTCAATGGATCCTTACATCCCAGCTTGACAGTTAGGAGGATACAAGCTAATCCTCTTAATCTGCCTTTTCTCCCGTGCTGTGCCAAAGGGGGAGAGGTACCCAGCACAAGTAATCCTATCGAAAAGACAATAGGATTAGACCCCAGCTCTTGGAGTGACAATCAGATATCTACTGACTGATTTGCAAAGTAGGGTCGAGTTTCTTCAAATTAGCTTTTTTTCTCCTCTAGGGAAAGGGTGCCTTTCATTAACTGCTGGTGGGATTCCTTTAGGAGAGATGCTGGAGGTCCGCATGAAAGGCATGTATTCTTCGGTTCTGGCATACAGATGAGTGACAGGTCCTGGGCTTCTCCCACAGCAGAAGTGGAGAGGTGGGGAAGCACCGTTGACTTGGGCTACCCGTCCGCCCTTTTAGCCTCTTTCAATCCCTTTATGATTCAAGCTTCGAAAGCGTTTGACAGATGGATCTGATTCCGATGCTAAATGGGGATACATGTAGCAAATCAACAAGGGTTTAATGATGAGGAACAATTTGAGATATGCCGCCTGTTTAGAATTTGCGTTACATGTTTTTTATAACATTTAAAGCCCTAATGTTACAGCATTCCAAATTAATGTCTGTGGATTGGGGCAGGGTTAATGTATTTTTACAATTAATTCATATGAAAACCGACCTTTGTATGCATTAAAAACTAAAACGTCTTTCATCATATACTCACCCTCCAAAGACTTTTATCTTCTGTAGAACACAAAAGAAGATATTTTGAAGAATGTTGGTAACCATTTCTCATAATACCTTATTTTGTGTTCCATATAAGGAGTCATATAAAGCTTTTAAACAGCATGGATATGTCCTCCTTGTGACCTTTAGATGGCACTGTTGGTGTAAAATTACCCCAGAGCCCAGAGATGTGTGGGTTGAAGCCTATTCTTGGGTGTGTGATCAGCCACCGTGACACCTGATATTTAACCGCAAGCTAATGCAGCTTGAGAAAAGCATCGTCCTGTAGGAAACAAGGGTCACCTGCACTTAAGGAAGTCCTTAGTTCCATTCAAGTCCAGTGAACTTGGCCAAGCAAAACACAGCCTAACTTTTAACTTCATCTAGCGTTACGTTTGAAATCCAGTCAGTAAATAAAGCAAACAGTTGAGGATTGTCATGCAAGAGGATAATGAATGAAATACACCAAAGCATTTAATTCTCATTTGAATAAAAGTCACTCATCTCAAGCTGACCAACCTCAAAAATCAGACATTGTGTTTATTTCTAAACATGTTCTGTTAAGCATGAGAAAGCACAAGCTCCCACCCTTCTAAAGTCTAAGGTAACATGACGGATACTGTTTCACCTGCTAAACACTTTGCTCTCCCAGTTAAATAGTTCGGCTTCCCACTATTCATCCAACATCTGCCAGGAGAATCACAGTATAATTGAGGCTTTAAAAAGGCATGCCAGATGCATCATTACAGCCTTTAACCTGTCTCTCAAAATCTAAATTTATGAAGCCTTTTTTTTCTCTGAACAGCGTTGAGATGCTGGAGCATGTGTCCAGCGTGAGAGTAGATGCTGTACGAACAAACAAAACGACTGGACCTATGCATTACAACAAAATAGATCATAATGCTTTCAGAAACGTTGACAGTGGTTTCTTGTGAGGGCTCCTTGTCATCCAGATGTTTCTTTTGAGATAAAAGCTGGAATGTGCTCTGATGGTGTAAACATATTTGTTGTGTAATACTGGTAGAAAACATAAACCTTCGAGCACAAAAAGTAACAGAACAGATTGATTTTACAGCGATTTGTGCAGGTGCGAAGCGTGTAAAGTGGTGTAATCCCTTGTCCCTTTTTTATATACCAGCATTTCCGAATTTGTGCTGCATGCGCAGACAAGTGTGAAGATCAGAGAGAACAAAAGGCTGGAATTAATAATCACGTTACGGCAGACGTGACATCGGTTGATCTTGAGAACAATGTTTGTGTGTGTTCTTTTGTGTCACTGTAGGTTCGAAAAATGTAATCCTCAAATCCTCTTTCCATAAGGTGCCTCCAACCCCTCCTCACGTCCTCTGAAGGTCTTCATTACCTTTGTAAGAAACTGTGAGCTTGTGGTTCACCCACAATTCCCAAAGGGTCTTTTGTTAATGACCTTGTGAAGAGACAGACAGACATGCTAGCTAGACAAACAGACGATGAGTGTAAACCGTCTAATTAGAATCAGTAAAATAATTGAGAGTTTTAGTCACGTTAAGCCAGAGTCTAAAACTGACTGCTTTCTTTTTAGGAATATCCATAATGTCATCTTCAATATGACTGAGTGCCCATTTTCACACTGAGCTCTAAACCTATGGATTATTATTTATTAAACTGACCACGTCTTTGAGTCCCGGGAGGCCATATTTCCTGCATGATTGTACAATATCTGCACGGAGGTGTAGGCATTGCTTTTATCCTCAATGACAAGATCAGCTAATGGATTGTGCCACATTGCATATGATCTAATTATTCCATGATCGACTATAAATCACATCCACCCAATGTTAATCCTGGCTTTATAGAATCTCAGAATAGAATGTACAGAACAATTGCCAACTGTTCTGTGCATCGCCTATATATGTTGCAAGAGTTGTAAGCTCTGCAAAATGTGTATTGTAGCTGGTCATGTGTCACAAGTTTCATTAATGCTGGTTAATTGTTATCAGGTCCATATAGTTTCTGAAGATTTTCTTTCTGAGAATTTTCTATATATACAGTGGCCAAAAAAGAGACCATTTCAAAATGAGTTTTTCTGATTTAAAAATTTACTATTTATAGCTATGTGTTTAGGTAAAATGATAATATTTGTTTCCTTCTGTGAACTACTAACAATATTCCTCCCAATGTTTTAAAATATTGTTTCTATTTGCAGAAAAAACTGTGGAGAAACCGATCAAAATAACTAAATGTATTCAGTATCTCAAATACTGAAAAGAAAACAAATTAATATTCACGTTTAAGCAGTACAACAATAATATTTGTACATGTATTTAGGATTTTTTATTATTATATTTTTATGTGTCAAGGTATCACAGAGGAATCCCAAAGGAAACAAGAGGGTTAACGGGACAATGTCATTGCAGTGGCATCCTGCAACTGAGTCAAATCCAAGGAGGCTTTAACATCAGAAGCATGAGGTATTTGTTTTGTGATGGCATAGATTAACTGTGTCAGTGCAGGCCTCCACCAGCTATGGATGGTCCTGCACTAAGCTACTGCTCTGCTGTGAGTCGAAGAAGAAGGGGAAAACAGAGGCATGTGGCTGTGTTCTTTGGGGTTATTCTGTTCTTGTCCTGCAGATGTCTGTTCCTGCACAAACCCAGCAGCCACCCATAGCTTTTAAGACTTAACCTTTGACCTCAGATTTCTCACTTTACGGTGTATAACACTAGTTAAAAACACTTAGTGGGTCACCAAATGTCTTTCTTGCCTCTTTAGGAACACCAGCGAGAGATTATTAAAACACATGTAACGAAACAGTTATGATTGTTTAGTTTTGGTGATGTTCTCACATACAACAGGTTTTTAAGTTACACATTTATGCATTTCGAAGATACTTTAATCCAAAGTGAACATTTATCTGTATGTGTGAGCCTTGGGAATCAAACCCCAAGACATTTACGCTGCTACTGCAATGTTCTATCGACTGTAGCACAAAAGATTCATTAAGTTTAAAATAAAGTTAAGAAATTTTATGTAGATGAACAGTGATGTGACAGCTACGACTGGAAAGCACTGGAGCACACATGATCCAGTGCGCAGCCCACCAACAACGTTAGGAAGCAGTATGAATAGCTACTGGCGACAAACAACATGGCCACTGGGTGACCTCCAGTGATAAAATCCCTGTATGTGTGAACAGGGCATTACTGAGGTGTCACCGAATCATTTGAAGCGTAACTGACTAAGAAGTTCAGAGCATACACGGTCGTACCAAAAAACCCAAAATACAAAGACAGCGAAACACATTTATTTGTCTCCCTGTTGGAAAAATAGACTTTGTTACAATCTATCTGTTATAATAAGATCTGTGGTTCAACATAAATCCCATTAGTGGCCGCTGGCAGATCTGAGCAGTGTTTATTTAAGACATCCCAGAGGTCGCTGGCAATGTGTTAAGTCCGTTAAGACTTGGGCCACAGAAGGTCGTGAACCCTGCACACTCACAAGAGCCAAGCCACAGCGCAAGCTAGAAGGAAGTATCCACCAGGAGAAGACTGTATTATTAGCTGCCCCAATCATTTAAAAGGCAAGAAGAATGTTTCCTCATAACAGGCCAATTCTTAAGTAACAGTGCATGGTTACTTTACAGTTCGAAAGTCAAGTGAATAGAGGACGGAGGCCACAGCAGCGTACAGGTGAGTGGTATTGAAACACAGACTGTAAATTGGGCTGCTGGTGGTGGGTGCCAACTGGAACATCTGCCAACCAAATATTGCAAATATTAATTTTAAAACAGTAACAAAAAAACATAAAAATTGAATAAAAAAGTGCCAAAACATTCACTGTTACCTGTAGACAGCGGGTTTGCCGTTTATCCCAAAGCCGCACTACTCCATAATATGATGAGCCACTGGCAATCATGTGGTTCTTGTCTGTCTTTATACAGTAAAGGGCACTGTCGTGAGGCTCCTCCCACTCCATCACACACTTCCTGTTTAAAGGGAAATTAAATGACTAAATTGAAGAGTTTGTTTTCATTAAAATATATATAGGATATATGTATAAATATATATATATATATATATAGGAGCAGTATGCAGGGTTCGCAACCTGTGTGTGGGAAAGGTAACGCATTATTGTCGCGTTAACAAATTAATGCCCACAATTATTTTATCATGCATTTAAGGTCGAAACACTACGACAGCATTTCTAGCAATAGATCATCCCAAAAATTACACACTGGACCCAGCCATGCGCTTATCCATGTGCCCTAGCCCCATAAAGACGTAATATGTGCAGGCGTAAGAAGCTTTAATGCTACAAATGATAAAGCGCAAGTAAATCAAAAGTCTGCAGAATACAAAAAATTCCCTGGCTAAGGTACAAAACAGCAACGATAACTAATTGTGTTGCATATATTGTATGCAGTGTGAGGCTAATGCAGAAAACATGTTTGAACATGCGTGCAGAGAGAGTCAGAGCGCAAACTACTAAACAGAGTTCTCTTTCATGTCTTCTACTCTGAAACGGACAAATAAACACAAACTTACGTCAAAATTAATTTGTCATCATTTACTCACATTCGAGTTGTTCCAAATGTGTATACATTTCTTTGTTCTGATGAACACAGAGACATATATTTGGAATAATGCTTTTAGCCAAACAGATCTCAACACCCATTGATTACCATAGTAGGAAATAACAATAGATGTCAAAAGTACCCCAGAACTGTTTGCTGTCCTATATTCTTCAAAATGTCTTCTTTTGTGTTATGACAGAAAAATGTATTATGATTAACAAGAAATATTTAAAGTTAAAATTGTGAATGCTACTATGTAAAGGAAATACTGTTGTAAAAAAGCACATTATTTGTTTAAAGTGTTTGAAAACCAAATCTTATTGCACATTTGTTTATATGGCAGTACTTTAAAAATAAAAGTGCACAATACATTACTTTCGAATTCATTGTTGAATATTACGCAAAAAAATTTGATTAATCGCGATCCTGAGCAAAACATTAATTTGTACTTGATTACTTGGTGGAGAAACCCTTGTTGGAAAGCACAGAGGTCAGAGATTTCTGATAGTTGGTCACCAGGTTTGCACGTGTGTCAGGATACATTTTAGTCCACTCCTCTGTAAATCTTTAAGGTTTTTTGGCCTTCGCTCAGCAAATTGGAGTTTTAGCATTTTCTATAGGACTAGGGTCTAGAGACTGTCTAGGGCATTTAATGTGCTTCTCCTTAAGCCACTCTTTGGTTGTCTTGGCAATATGTTTTGGGTCTTTGTCATGTTAGAGGCACATTCACGACCCATCTTCAGTGATCTAGTTAAGGGGAGGAGGTTCTCGTCCAAGATTTTACGGAACATTGGTCCGTCCCTCAGCCCCTCAATGCAGTGAAGTCATCCTGTACCCGTAGCAGAGAAAAAGCCCTAAAGCATAATGTTTCCATTACTGCGCTTCTCTGTAGGGATGGTGTTCTTGGGTTCATAGTCAGCATTTCCCTCCAAAAACAGGAGTCCATTTTGGTCTCAGCACTTTCTCCAACCCTTTTCTGGATCATTTCGATGTTCATTGTCAAACTTCAGACGAGCCAGGCGGGCCTTCTTGGGCAGGAGGACCTTGTCGTTGCTTCAGGATTTCAATCTATTGTGGCATAGCGTGTTACCAATTGTTTGCTTGCTAACTGTGGTCCCAACTGTCTTGAAATCGATAATAAGCCTCCTCCGTGTAGTTCTGGGCTGATCTTTAACCTTTCTCATGATCATCTTTACCCCATTGGGGAATTCTTGCAGGGAGCTCCAGACCAAGAACAATTGATAGTTATTTTGTATTTCTTCTATTTCCAAATAATCTCCCACCAAGCTTCTGTCTATAGCATCTTGTCCCTGAAATTCTTTGAAACCTATTTGGTCTTCACCATGGTGGTGGAGAGGTTGAAATGGAAGATATAGATTCTGTTGGCAGGCATCTTTTATATACATAACAAGTTGACTAAGGATTACTTTCTTAAAGTGACAGGACTAATCTGTGGTCCATATATGCACATAACCAATCTGTGGAGTCGAATTCTTGCTGGTTGGTAGGGAATCAAATACTTATTTCAGTGACTGAAACGCAAATCAATTTACAACATTGATATAATATTTGGTTGATATTTGGTTTCTATCAGTTAAAATAAACCTACCATAAAAATTATAGACCCTTCATTTCTTTGTAAGCAGGCAAACTTACAAAACCAGCTAGGGATCAAATCATTATTTCCCTTATATATACAGTATATATTAGTTAATGAATAAAATTGATTTTGAGTGAACTATTAATGAAATCAACAGGTGACTAATTTAAATGTGAAGTTATTTATCACCGCATCAGAATGCATGTAAAAATCCCATTGAAATATTTTAAATAACCAACTAAAAGAATAATATAATGGGCTTTTGCATATATAGAGATGAAGTAAAGCAAGTGTCAAACTCCAGCTGTCCTAAAGCAAAGGGCTAAAGCCACCATGGCTAGCTTTGCTCACATGGCTGAAAGGCAAGTGTCTTATTTTTAGGAGGGCGGGCCACAAGGGTGAAACCTCATCCCTTGTTTACGGAAAAGGGCTCTCTTGTTTTAGAGCAGGTTGGGAAGAAAAGAGGCAATGATAAGGAAAGTATCTATGCACGTGCTGAGCCAATAGAGATCAATTCTCCATTAATGGTGTGTTGAATAAATCATGGCGAGGGAGTGTGACTGGGTGGCGTGGCAGACAGCAGGGCAGCAGAAGCGTGCCGGAGACGTCTGGATCTTGCTGTGCTTCACATGTGTACACACATATGCACAAACGCAAACAAAAACAATTCAGCCCCTGAATGTAGTTTGCAGACAGCAAACATCACCTGCTTATTTAGACCAGAACAAATAGATACATAGGTAAAACCAGATGATTGTGTGTATTTTGAGACACGTGAAGTCAACCAATAGGAGTGAAGAGTGCAAGCAGGCAAACATCCAATCATTCTTTATCCACTTGTCTTTCATTTTTAAGCCTGATGCTAAGGTAAAACATTACGAAGATACTTGATTTCCAGTAGAATATAACATATTGTCATTGTACTTCCAAAACCTTGGATGTCCAAATTCGCTCTTTTTAAGGAAATGAAAAAAAACTTTGGTTAGATATTTGCTAAACCCAGTGACAAACATAAAGGGTTATTTATATTAATGATTTTTAGCAAAAAAAAGATCACAAAATATTTAGATTTTCTTTTAAAATGGTTGATCATCTCGTTCGAGCTAAACTTAGAGAAGTCAAAGTTAGGGTAAAACTAATAAACTTAAGATATTCTCACACATTTTATTTTTAACTTCTTGCGCATATTTAGGCAGTTTTACTGAAAAACAGGACATTGTGCAGTGCTATAAAATTCAAGCACTTGCTTCCACTTCATCCCAATTAATCTTAAAATTACTTGCACACACTTACCCATGATGTACAGTTTACATTCTAAGTGAATTTAAGTGCCTTCTCTTTACAGTCTTTATGATGACTTTCAGATGACTAACTGCTTTGAATCAAGACGTAGCACATATTAGCCCCTGACTGGTCTTACTGTGAATTATTGATATCTTAAGAGGGGACATTTGCCCCTCCCCAAACTCTCCAGGGCCCTCTTTCAATCACCTCTGATTTGTGTTACTTGACTGCCCCTATGCGATTGTGAGGGTCCCCCTCCCTAAAGCCCTACATAGAGCCCTATTTCACCCCACAAGCAGCTCGCTGATCCTCAGCACCCGCCTCGTTGCCCTGGAGACACGCCACGCCACATCAATATGGCCACCAACCAGCGTGGACCTGGGTGGGTGAGAGTCCTTCTGCAATAGCTTCTCTCTAAGAGGGGGTCCGGGGTCCTTTTCAATCTCTCCAAGGAACAATTGTGTCCACAGACCCAAGAGAAGGCTCAAGACGGGCTCCTTTTTTATCTAAACGGTACTCTATGCACAGGAGGGCTTATTAGATTAACAGAGAACACTAATCTTGGCTCTGTGAGACGCAATGGCTAACTTTATTACTCTCTGTAGACAAGGCCAAATCTGCTGACAGCACAGGTCAATGTAAGCGCTAAGCCTAATTCGCCTTGAATCGTACTGAATCGGTACAGAGTCTATTGTGGGTTCTTGGCCAACAAATCCATCTTTCGGGTTTTCACAAGGAGCTAGTTACCTGGTGCAGACGCGCAAATCCCAGTAGCGGATGAAGGTGTCGTATCCACAGGTGAGGAGCTGAAAGGGAGACTCGTAGACGATATCCAACACACCTGCACCGCGGCGGAACTCTGTACCGAGACACGACACCAGGTGACACCTGGGAAACAGAAACAGAGATAAGAGACGAAGCCTACAGATTATACCTTGTCAACCATCATTGAGGAAGATTAATACATTAATAAAAACACAGACAGGAATTTAACAAGCACCTGAGTGAAAATGACGTACGCTTGCTGCAGGCCTATCATTCCCCAGTCAAAAAGCGACTGGACGACTGGGGAGGTCATGTGCGTCTGAGTGTCGCTTTTATCAAAGTGATTCGATGACAGGCAGACACATAAAACAAGTCGTGTTTACTCGTTCTTGAGATTGGAACGTCTCCAGGCCTCACATCTCTGAGTCAATAGAGATCTAATTTCTAACCAAACGTCTTTCGTTCACCTAATCTCTCATTACCTCTAAATCCCACTATATTCCTTCGTTTCCAACATGCACAGAGTACACAAAGGCTAAATTAAGTCTTAGGACAAGAAGATAATAAGTAAACACATTTGGGTGTTTGAATGGGCCGGTAAAGCAGATTAGTTTGCGGTGAGGTACGTTCCCAGATGTATGCAAGATGAGGAAAGGAGCAGGAGGAGTAGAAGTAGAAGAAAGGGGCATTAGAAAACAGATAGAGGTTGAGAGGGGGTGTCTGGGCCAGCACCACGCTCCTATGATCACAGTCTTAACGGGCCCGCGGTGCCCTCCACCCCCTGTCCACTCCGCAGAGGCCAGATTATTGTAGAATCACAATTTCTTTGTTGCTATTTAATTCCCTCCATGACCGTGACTGTGTGCGACTTGCGGACCTTTGATACCTGGTCCCTAGCAACCATTTAGTGGAGCCCGACGGCCATAGCGACCGCCCCCCACGTTTGAGGTCTCCTGTGAGCTTGTTCACCGAGGGCAGACTGGTAATCCCCAACCTTCGCTCTGGGGGATACAAGGGGGGTCTTTCTTAGACACAGGCTCTTTAAGAGATAGTCCAGCAGAAGCAAAAGGCCAGAACCCTGGCGTGCCTAAAGAAAAACTCTGCTCTACCCCTCAGGCATCTGCATAAAGCAAGAACCCATCATTTACCCCTTGCTGCTAAAATAACACGCTGGCAACAACTTGAACTGATGACAGTGCGGAACAATGGGGACAAACAATTAATTGATGCAAAAAGCATTTGTTTACACAACACAGACCCATGACGGCAATTTGCATCGGATATATTTTTAATTGCTTTAGGAAATTGTGTAAACTCGGGTCGGGCGTCCAGCGTCTGCTTGGTGCCTCTGCAAATGTCAAAGCATGAAGTGAGATAAACAAGCATCGTAAAAGAAGCCCTCACATCTGTGCTTTGATTTTAAAGCCAGTAATAGCACTGTACCAAGTACAACAGCAAACACACGGGATTCTTAAATTGTTAGGTCACAGGTTTTATGTGTCCCATGTTTTTTTCTTCTCTTTTTAGAGATAACCTGTGAAGATTACAGGATGGAGGATAACCATATAATCTTTTAAATTACTGCATCGGCATGGCAGGCGATCTTGTTCCTCTGCGAGAGTCCTGCGTCTGATCTTACAGCGCTGTTTGGGAGACCGTCCCTTGTCGGTCCCACCGTCTGATCACAGCGAAGGGTGAAAAGCTGGTTAGACAAGAGCTTTAGATTGAGTGAAATAAGGTTAGAGGGCGACTAAGGAGAAATTGATCTTCGATTTAAACTCAGAGTACAGGAGTCATTTAGCCGAGTGATTGCACGTGTTTTATTAAGGTCAGAAGGTGAAATGGACATATGAATTAAGACACGAAAGCGCGGTGACATCGCCTCTACTAGAGGAGTGATACATATACAGTGTTCACTCAATGAACAACCTTTGAACACATTCACATTAACTGCAGGCAAAAACGTTACCAATCAAAACTGAAATTCCATAACAATAACTGGGGCCGTATCACGCATTTCTTTTTGCCGCTCAGACACATGTGTATGCTTACAGGTCACTAACACACAAAGTTGGGGGGCCTGTGATATTTGCAATCTGCTAAAGTGATCACAAGAACACTGTGGCCACCAAATAAAGACAGCAAAGCATGACAGAAAATGCTTTATTTTCTATATCCTTCTAAAGCAATCTTCACAACTGACTTCCACCTAATCCTCTTTTGATCCCTGGATATTTTTAAGCTGATGCAAAAAAATGCACTTATTATCACTGGCTGTTCTTGTGTGCATTTTTCTACAAGTTCTACAAGCATAGATTTCTTGTGGACCTGCCAAAAAAAGTGAACAGATGCTTTGAAAACATGAATACATAGGAAAGTAACTAAAATAAATTAACCATCTTGGCTTTACGAGTCCATTCAGCTCCTTTAACATGACTTCAACATAACAAATTTAAGCATTTTTAACTCATTTAAATTAAATCAACTTAATCTCAAGATTTATCCACTCTCAAAACTTACTATTTGCCTTGTACAGCCAAGTTGATTGTAATTAATAATGTATGTCACCAACATTTTTTTACAGTGTAAATTAATATTTTCATATAAAATGTGTCTTTCGAATAGATATGGCACTGCTATAGTAGTTTCCAAAAACAATCAGTTAAAATGAGTAGAGCCTAAGCTCAACAGACCACCAAGTTAATTTTTGTATAAAATAAACAACAACAACAACAACTTTATAACCAATTTAATGGCTAATCTGAGAGTTGCAAATGCAAACGTCCTCCTTGTAATGTTCTGATATTGTTCTCAACTTTTTAAATGCCCATTCTGCCCTATAAAGAATGGCATGTGTTGGTAATGAGTTGTGAGTTATGGTCTCTGGGCCATCAAGAAAAATGGTGGGGCAGGCCTCCCTAACAGGCCTCTGTCTCTGTTCGGCCACACACACACACTTTATGAAAGGGAACTTTAATGAATTGATGGATTTTGTAAAAGGGCAATGCTGAGGACATTTCTTTGGGTGTTAGAATCCCCAGGAAAAGGTCATTTCGAGCTAACGCTCTTGTAAGGTTAAGTGTAGAGGGGTAAACTGGCACAGGGAAGCTATGGGAAACAGTCAGTGCCCTGAAAGGATGTGAGACAGGTACATAAAGAGCCCTGCTGAGGTTTTCAGGGTCTAAAACAAACAGAAATCGCATTGCACTGTCTACTTGTCATCCAATTTAGCCCACAGTCGAAATAACCACCAACAAAGAGGAAAAGAAGAAAAAAAGAATGGTATGGGCCAGGACAATGAAGACTTTTAAATGTCACACGCGTTCCCTTAAAAACAATGAGATTGCAATTTGTATAACACAGCTCTGGGTAGGATCCAGCCATTTAACCCTTTCTTTCAGAGTAAAAATGTGAAGAATTTCTGGACAATTGTGCGATTCTTTGATGGCAAGAGCCTTGTGAAAAGTTTGGGGGTCCTTTGAAAGCACCACTTGTGTGTCCCTGTTTCTTGGAGATCATAGACTTTTTCACCTTAAAGAGGTGAATGACATTAAAGACAGGGAGAGAGAGAGAGAGAGAGAGAGAGAGAGAGAGAGAGAGAGAGAGAGAGAGAGAGAGAGAGAGAGACGAGAGAAGAAGTATGAAGTCTTCATAAACACATTTTAAATGGTAGTTGACATAGAAAAATCCTAAAGCAAACTGGACTAAAACATGTAATTATAGTTTATCCCACAATGAAAATGCTTTTTTGTACTCACACTCATTCCGAACACATTGTTTTTTCTATGGAACAGACATTTTCTTAACTATTTATGTACAGAAAATAAATGACTGCTGATTTACAAAACGTGTACAAAAAAAATCTGTTTCTCATGTGATTATTTGCTGTCTGGAGATGGCCGCTTCCCTTTTCAGTTTGATTATTATCAAGAATATTTTAGGCATTCCTCAAAGCAGTACAGAATACATAATGCTACTAATGTGCTTGCTAACAGTAGTGAAATCTCTATTTCCCTCATACTCAAACTCTTTTTTTTTTCTTCCCTCAAAGCTTCTTAATTAGTTCAGCAAGCAGCTGGTCAGCTGGTTCTTTGAGACATGAGGGTCTGAGTGATCTCGGTCCGTACACGTCCCGTCTATTATATCTCCACCTAGTCAACAGGCACTCCTTAAAATGTGCCCTGATCTTTCAAGAACATGTTAAGAAGATGTCAGCGGCTCTTGCCACTATTTGAAAAGTACTTGAAGTAGCCGGCTAAACAAAAAATCAGAAACTGGAACCTTTTGGGTGCTTAGATCACAGTTGAACCTCCATTATATTTCACTCAACAAATTATTTCGATAGAGAAATGATGCAAGTTATTCTGGAATGAATAACTTACATCAGTTCCTTGTTCAAAAGTTTATATTCAGTAAATCTGTACTTAAATGTACTTATATTTTATTAAGGTAAATCTGAGCACAGTTCGAGGCATTTTTAACTATCATACTAGGAAAAATGACTTAATAAATGTCTGTTAAACACATAATAAGACATTTAGGAAAGCAAACAGTGGTGGCGCTGGGGCACTTTTGACAACCATTGTCATTTTTCCTACTATGGTAGTCAATGGTGGCCAAGAACTGTTTGGTTACAAGCATTCTTCCAAATATCAAATATCCCTGTGTTTATCAGATCAAAGAAATGTATACACCTTTGGAACAACTCGAGGGTGAGTAAATGAAGATGAAATTAATTTTTATTTTTGGGTGATCTGTTCCTTCAAGATTGCTTGTCAAACTAGATTAGACAAATGTAATACTACTTCGGTTCTTTCAATAGGAAATTGAACAGGTCAAAAAATTTCTATCACCGATGTTCACTGGAGAAAGAAACTAGACATTGATTGAAAAGAAAAACCTAATAGGATTTCAAAAAGATCTGTATTGCAATGTTGAAAAGATCTCTTGTGATCAGGGTAAATGTAACCACTTTAATGTGTCTCATGTTTGTGCTGGTTTTCTAAGGGTTATGCTGGTGGCCTGTCTGGGAAATGTTTAAAAGGGAGACGCAAGAACACACACACATACAGAGCAACATGGACCCCCCTTTCCCCCCACGAGCCCTCCACTCATCAGTCAGTTTCTCGGCCCCCTGTGACTGGCCGCTTTGTGCTCCTCACACAAGGTGCACCTACTAGACGGGAACACATTACAGCAGGACACGACCAACCCTGGTGCAGTCACACAAAGACAGGAGGAAAGCTTCGGCATCCAGCCCGGTGTTTTACACACCTCATGCTTAAACTCAGGTGATGATCTCAGCGCTGATAGAATAGCTCAACAAAGAATTGTATCACTACTTTTTCCTTCGTTCCTCACGCGCATGACATCATTCATTTTCATTCAAATCAAATATCAACATTTTGTGAAGACCATATCAGTTTGAAATGATGAAATCAAGATGCAGATGAAGTTTACATCAAAGCTAGCGACTTCAACATCAGGTGTGATCAGAATGAATAATGTCTCCCACAGTACTGTGCAACCACGGTTCCTAGTTTAACAGGGTTGTACTTGGTGATTCAATGTCCAGTTCACCTGTGCGTGCATCTGCATTCTGATAACCAGACTGCCCACGTGTCTCCGTCAGGCTGACTTTGGCTACCTCTGCTTCATAGATCAAACGACAAGCACATCAGTGAGTCACATTAACCTAAACTTCAGTGTTCCGGTCTTCTATGGAACATGTGATTCCCAGGGAAATCTGTCTGGAATCGCCTCTGCTCCTTCCCCGCAATTTTTCCCATCTCGAATTTCCTTGTCATTTTGTTCCGGAACCCCCCACCTTTTACTTTCCCTGTCTGACAACATGCGAGCAGGCTGAATTCAACAGGTAAAGCTGGGGAATTACGGAAACCAGTCAGGTTGTATCAGGTTTAATCCTGGCCTTTCATGACAGGAATTTTTAAGTCAGCTTTGAACTTCCCAAAGAGGAAAGACTGTGAGCTGAGGAGATAATGCAGCAACTATACGATAGTAGAATGATAAGGTTCTTTCACTCTCATTGCAATAAACCGTTTTTTAAATAGTTCAACATAGTTTAACAAATAGTTAAAAAGCACCATTTAAATTTAAAGTATGTCATCATTTATTCACTGTCAAGTGGTTCCAAATCTGTATACATTTCTTTGTTCTGATGAACACAGAGAACGATATTTGGAACAATGCTTGTAATAAAACATTTCTTGGCCACCATTGAATGCCATAGCATGAAATTTTGCTTTTCTTTATTCTGTTGAACACAAAAGAAGATATTTTGAACAATGTAGGAAAGCAAACAGTTCTGGTGCACTTTGGACTACCATTGTCATTTTTTCTACTATGGTAGTCAATGGTGGACAAGAACTGTTTGGTTACAAGCTTTCTTTTAAATATCTTTCTCTGTGTTCATCAGAACAAAGACATTTATACAGACTTGGAACGACCCAAGGGTGCGTAAATGATGACAGAATTGTTACTTCTGGGTGAACTGTCCCATTAAAGCATAAGACATGTTTAACAAATTATTTTATTACTTTGTATTTTATAATGTTATATAATATAATCATTCAAATAAAAGAACGTTACCTTTCAGTATCCCAGATTCGAAGAGGAGCAAAATTCTCACAGCAGGCTGTTCCGGTTACAAAGTTGCTAGAAAAAAATATGAGAGTATCACACATATCAATTATTCTCTATTAAAGATGTTTTAATAATTTGTCAAGACACCTTGACGCTCTTTTAACTGAATAACATAATAACCAATAATAATAAACTCATATAACAGTCTGTGAGTAAGAGTCTTTAGTCCCTCGTACAACATATGCTGAAACACTCTTTGTTCCAGCATTTAATGCTTTTAACATTTAAATACTGGACGGATGACGTAACAGTGGAGTAATATTTTGGCTCCCGGAGAGATTACATACGACGCATTAAAAACAAATTTTAAAAAGCGAATGGAGCGCAGCGAGGTGTAAAGAGGCTGAAGGGTATGTTGAGACAGCGGATTTGTTCACAGATGTGTTTTCATTCACCAGACATCTAGGGAAAACAGGAGGAACGGAGAGCAAAGGAAAAGACACAAAAACACTCAGATGCCTCATTTGAGTTGGGTGACAGGTTAAAATTAGTTGCACAGGTATGGGTGGGCGGGTGTGTGACTGCTGTAGTTTTGACCTGCGTGACAGTCAGGGATTAGAGCCCTCCTGGACAGCTGGGATTGGCGGGCGAGGCTCAAGGCTCTGCTGCTCCTTGCATTGTGTTCGGAGGTGAGCTGAACAATAGGGTCCTCACACTACTGAACACGCAGGAATGTGGCTGTTTTAACACTCAGGTATTTCTAAAATGCCCTGCTGGGATGGTCTCTTTCATTGACAGAATTGTTTCTTAGTCTCTGTGCCAACTATGTAAAGTGTGTGTGGTGACACACAGCTCACTAACATGGCGCGTAAAAACGCAAGGCACAAAGCTACGGTCGACTCTGCATCTCTCTCTCTTGCATACTTTCGTACCTCCAGAGAAAACCAGGAGAATGAGCATGGGGCTCTGTGCCCTCCCACTAACACCAAGCAAAGAAATGGGCTTCACAATGGAATACCAGTGTGGCCTCAAATTAACAACCAGCCTGTGTGAATAAGCTCTGTAGCGCCTGGTGTCCAACTCCGAACCCCCAGTGCGAAAACAGATAGGGACAGTGACCCTTCATCTCCTACTCGCACACACACACAAATATTAGAAGATAGAGAAGAGAGGATTTGTTAGACACACTGTTCGTCATTTCATACATATTTTATATTTTTAAATCCTAATATATATTTATGTCCCCAACTGGGTTCTCCCGGGGACTCCAAGGCATTTCTACCACTGACTATAACATAGTTGTAAACCTAATTCTTACAGAAACCAGCAAAACATTTACAAGCCTTTAAAATAGTGTGGACTACTTTATGCTAGTTTTTGACATATTTTGTTGTTTTTGTGTAAACATTTTTCACATGTATAACAGACCGGGGCATATGCTATACTGTGTAGGAATTATATGAATTCAATTTTGTATTGTAAATATTTAGTTTTATGTCTATATTCTGTACATATATATTCTTTATTATGCGTATACTAAATTCGTATATTACGAATTACATTAAAGTTAGAAATATTTACATGTTAGTAGAATCTCGTGCATTTTTATTTGAAAGATCTCAAAAGCAAAAAAATTTAAGTTTTATAAATAACACCTATATAAAGTGACAAATGAAGTACACCCACTTAACACTCATAAGACTTGTAAAATATTAGGGCAGTAAAATTATTAATCACGATTAATTGCATGCAGAATAAAAGTTTGTTTATATAATATAGATCTATGTACTGTGAATATTTATTTTGTATTTATAAACAAAACATACACACAAACACATGTATATATATTTAGTAAATATTTATTCATATTTAACAGTAATTGAAATTTTATAAATGTTTATTACTTTATGTCTTTATAAACATATGCATACATGCATATATTTAAGAAAAATAGCATGTAAACATAAACTTTTATTCTGGATGTGATAAATCACGATTAACCATTTGACAGCCCTATACAATATAAAGCCCTTTTATGTAAATGCTTAAATATCGGGACAAAAAAAAGAGCTAGACGGGGGAAAAGAGAAAAGTCTCGTAAAGTTTGGAGAACATCGGTGATGGCTTCAGTTGGTTTGTTCTTTGAGGGTCCGAGCATATTGGCAAAGACAGCCATGGCAGCTGTCAACCCAGTTAGCGGTGGCCCATCAACCATATTCAGCTCGCCTGGCCAGTGCTGGCATTTTAATTACTGTTGGGTAAACTCATTTGCCCCAATGAAGGCTGTGCGCCCTAATAGAATATGCAGGCTCCCTGACCTTTGAACCCGTGTGACACAAGATACAATAGGGGCAAGGCCAAAGCTCTCTCTTCCCAGCCCTTATTACTCTCTATTACTTCAATTACTTATCCCTCGCTGAGTCCGATTGTGAAAAAAACACAAGGGAGGGAGAGAAAAAGAGAAAAAAAACACAATTGCAGAATACCACAATTAAATACATTTTTGTCTCCCAGACAAGTTCTGATTGATCTGAAAGGGACTCCCAGTGATATTATAGCTGTAAAAGGTCAATGCCTCTCTCTCGCCTAATGTGCCTCCACCTTCCCTCGACCCAAAGCCCCTCTAAAGGGAAAACCACGCACAATCTCCCTCCGAACCCCCTCTGCCCCACGCTACCCACACCGGACCCCAACTCCTCTGCCCCAAAAACACCAGCACGCCTCGGGATCATTAGAACATGTCAGGGGTTCACTGCCAACACAACCATTTTGGTAACCTAATCAACTGACATCATTATTCGAGGAACTGTGCAGCATGAAATTAGTGCAGGGGTCACACAAACTTTAATTCAGCCCCTGCTGAGAGAGGGACTCCACAGTAACAACATTGTTAGGGCCAAACCAACACAAGCACCAACACAAGCAACCACACGTATTGGGTCAAGACCACCGCTAATGCTTTGTGTATGAACCGCAAGCTAGAAATGTGAAGAGTGTAAAACGTGTGCTGTCTTTTTTTCAAAAGATCCAAAACAAATCAATGTAAAAAATGTATGTTGGTTTCTGTGGAATAAATGTGTTTTTACCCTGCAATGGAAACATTTAAAAAACGTTTTGTCCAGGTTTTGACCAGTTGTCTAGTGGGCAAAACATCTACTATGTCCCAAAAAACCGCCACCATGTTATGATCTGAATGTAAGCAGCTGAAGTTTTCTTCATTGAACTAGGAGAATCATGAAAAAGTTTTAAGAGTGAATTGCAAGAAGTGTTAAAATATCTAAAAGCAAGTTTAACATATGGGTGAGAGAGAGAGCTCTGCCATGTTAAAAATGTAATTTTTAAATAAAATTAAACTGGGTAGATAACATCATGCTAAAAATAATAAAAGGTGAAAAAGACTTTAAAATAAATCTATTAAACCCAAATGTATCCGAGTCCCTTCCAAAGGCCCATAAAGACAGGGTTCAAAGGGAGTTTAACCCCCCGTGCATTAGCCTTGCATTCGATGTTGTTCATTTGTTATAGCTGACCCCTGGCTTTGTTCAAGGGGATGTTAAAGTGCTTTCATCTTAGTCTCTAAATATGTTTGAATTGAAAAGGGTTATGATGTATTTATATTGGCTGGAGCAGGACAATAGACAGGGTCTTTCTCTTTTCCTCTCTGTGTCGACCCTCCTGCCCCGTCCTCTAGCCCAGTTACCCCTAACCCCCTCTCCCGCCCCCCTGTTCAGCTCACACCCGAGTTCACAGACCTTTTGGCTTTCTGTTCATGTCCTCTGCAATCTGAGGTCAGAGGAACATTCCACACACCACCTTTTGCTTAGCCGAGTAGAACAACCCCACATTAATTTAGACCCAAACAATAATCCAGTTACGTCCACATTTTCTTGCAGCTGCCTGCAGTAACATTAAAACTTTTAATCACACTGATGATACAAGTGACAATTAGGATGTGCCGCTTGGGCTAGGAATGGAATTTCATTTGGAATTTACAACCGCACATTAAGCATTTTTTTCTCAGTTGGACTTTCAAGACCATTTTGCAGCATGTTCTGACCCACACCTGCCCGAGTGATTTAACCATGTGGAAAAATCTGACTCAAGCTATCAGGCATGTTTAATATAAAAAAGTCCAAAACAAACTGTAATTTGGCCTCCGTTTGCACTGTGCCCATTTTCAAAATGTATCTGAATATACAGTCTTGGCCACAAATGATGTCCAACTTTGGAAAATGTATGCCTTCTCATTTTATTTAAATTTACCATACCACTGTCTAAAAACGTTATTGCATTTTTGTACACGGAGTATAAGCTGAAGGTTATTTTATGCTGCTTTTCCACTGCATGGTACCGTCAGGTTGTTCTGCTTCAGCTCAGTTTGCTTTTCCACAGCAGTTTAGAACCGATTCAAAGTGGGTGGGGACTATAAACTTGTCGTCATAGTTGCGCCACCACTACCGCCGTAGCATAATTTTTAACCTGACATAAACAAACGCACAACACAGGAGTAATGGAGCATATCAATGGCAGCAAAACTAAATACTGCTAAAAATACCAGAGAGTTTGGGAAATCTTACAGCTAAGAGCAGACAACGACCATGTTGTTTGCTCGACGACGCACAAGGGTAAACTAATGTAGCATTTAGCATTGGGTCTCAATCTCTATACTATCACGAAACGTATAACAAAATGCCAATATTGCGCAAATCCAATGACACTTGTAAGGATTCTTTCTGCCCAATCATTGGTCTGTGAAAAAACTGTGAGATGGTACTAAAAAAAAGTATCAGGTACTAGATACTGTGCAGTACTAAGCAGTGGAAAACTATGGAAGTCAATGGTCACCAAGAACTGATTCTTCCAAATATTCTTCTCTGCATTCTTCAGAGCAAATACATTTATACAGATTTGGAACAACTCGAGGGTGAGTAAATGAATTTTCATTTTTGAGTGAACTGTCTCTTTAAGGAGGCATAGCAAAATATAACACACAAGACTCGTTTACTGAGTCAAGACCCAGGAGAATGACTACAAAAAGAGAGGACCAACAAAGATTAATAAAATAATTTTCTATGCATTTTTCTCTATTCAAATAAAACCCAAATTCCATGATATGCTGTGTTTTGCCAAATTAGTTTTACCAATAAATACCTTTAAAGCTCAGTGTTTTAACCATTTTCCACCGTACAGATCATATTTAATTCAACCCGAGAGGGCAGTAAAAGCACAAACGCGTCCCACCCCTGGACATAACTTTTGACCACTACTGTACTAGTTTCGTTTTATGTCGAACAAAGCAAGTCAGAAGCGTTCAACTCCCTAGCTAACTTCGGAGCAAAAATGTGTCTTCGGTAATAGCAAAAGTTTCCATCTCAAATATGCCGGGGAACACCTGTATGTGGCATGTGTGTAATGATCTGCTTGTGCAAAGCCTGCATAGAAGGGGCATATTGACTGCAATTATTCAGGACACCACCTGCAGTCAGAGGCTATAGCTCCCATGCTGTGCTTTCAGTAGTGAGCGGCCTGTATTTAACGTGTGGGAACGCACATTCTGTCCGTTATCGCTTTATTGTTGCAGACTCTTTCTTTTCTTGCTTTCTTTCTTGTTTTTCCCCCTTTTTTAACTAATTGAATTCTTGACTCCTAAGACACGGCTTGCCCTCCGAGCCTTGAGAGAGAGAGAGAGAGAGAGAGAGAGAGAGATGAGAAGCCAAAATGAATGACATGAATTTCAGCCTTTTTTCCTTCTCTTGCTCTTTATTGCTTGAATGAGGTGGAGCAAAGGGGGTGAAATCGGGGCGGGGCGAGCTTAGGGTGGTATGGAGGGGTACGTCTCGCTGTACTTTTATACCGAGGGTCAGAGGTCACACTCCCTCCGTTTGCCGCAGAGTGGCATTTTGGGGGCGGTTTATCCAACAATCATTTTCTTTGGAAAATTTCAAAGGCAGTACCCCTGCAACATCTTTGTAGTTGTGCTTGACCAACTCTAAACAAAACAGGCCTCCCCAAAAAGGAGCCTTTCTCACTTCTCATCAGGGTTGCTTCTCTTTTAGACGCTTGCACCCTGTTCCTTTCATACCCCCTGCCTGCTCGCTGTGGGCTCATTGCAACTGCTGAGGCAGTGTGTGCACTGTGCTCTTTGAGGCAGATAGATAGCTAGATAGGGAGCTTCTTTTCATAGCGACATGGCCTATCCCAGCACAACTTATAGGAAGCCTCAAAATTAGAAATTAACACTTACAAGTGTTTACACAGAATACTTTGTTGTCCGTGTATGACATTCATTAGTCAGGTTTGGAAATTCCCCTGGGTGACAAAGAGACAAGAATTTCAGCGTAGGCCAACAAATGTGTTTGATCAGCCGAGTGAGGCCTCCTCATCTAAACTCCAATTAAACAATGTAGGAAAAACTAAACAAGCTTAAAGAGTGCTATGAACCATACCAAATCTCACGGACGTCTGGGCTTCTTCGATACTTTCGCTATAAAAAAGTGAAATGCTTCGAAAATCAAACTAAAACAACAACAACAAACAAAACTGCTAACAAATGCACACACTCTGGCTAGAGTTACTTAGTTCTTGATGGATTCTTCTAAACTCAACAAGCCTCATCTTGTCTATGAGAATCAGCTATGTCTGACACTACAGGAAACTATTTATCACAAGACACGCGCTGCCTACTAATTCTACATCTACTGGTAAGAAGGGAAGGACACAGACTCTAACACGGGTTTGGTTCAGACACACTGAAAGATTAAACGATAAACGATTATGTGCCTTAAATGAGTCATTAAATCTACTAAGTAAATCCAACTACATTTTATTATTTTAATGATGATTTAAATTGGTAAAATTAAGTTTATTTTCTGTTGAGACTACATAAATAATTATTGTAGATTTGACTACTTTTGCAGTTGATCTGTAGTTCCCAGCATGCTTTGCATCTGACTGCATAGGAAATACATACAGTACAATACAATACAATACAGAAGTGTTTTTCAGTAACAACTAAGACTTGTTCATGCTTTTTTATTGATTTATCTTTGAGATTTAGGAGAGTTTTGATATTATTTTTAAGTTTGGGTTTAAGTGGTTACTGTTTTCAGAAGAGCGGTGCTTGTGCCTAGGCTGAGGGAGACCCAATATTAGACATAAAGTTATTGAGCAGTTACTGCGCAAATACCAATACAGAGACCACCAGTCTCTTCTTACTTGACCATCTATGTTGTTAAAAAATTTATATTTCATAATGGAAGTAAGTGAACCGTGATGTTTGAGTTAGAGTACGTTAAAAACGGAAAAGTTTTTCCTTTGCGTTTTTGAAAAGTTTCACGTACACATGACAGCGTTAACGATCTGCATTTACATGGATCCGGGAAAAAGGTTCAAAATCTGTATTATGCATTCCACGCCAGTGGAGGGCGATGTTGTGCAATAAAGGAACACTACATACGCATACCCTGTTTAAATCAAACAGTGTTTTTTAATACATTTTGTCTGCGTGTATGTGTGTTTATAGTTTGTGATTATAAATACTATGTGTCCAGTAGTGGTGCAGTAAATGTATTTATATTTTTGCTGGAGAAATTATAATAAGTTTGTCTCGCAGCACAACCAAGCAGCATGGAGGCCACCATTATTGTTTGCGCATGCCTACAGACATGTACTATGCATGCGTATGAAGTCATCATTTTTGGAAAACTCCGCATTCAAGGTAAATAATAGCACCGTTGTTTTCAAAAACTTGTACTTTGAGATCCATTTTCAAATGTTCAATAGCCAAAACGCATAAAATGTTTTACATTTTAAGTTGAAACTGGTCTTGAGTAAACAGCCTCTTAGATGTTTCCAATGATGCCACAGAACTGTGTGCTACTTCCTGTAGCTCAGTGGTTAGAGCATGGCACTAGCAATGCAAAGGTTGTGGGTTCGATCCCAGGGGATTGCACATACTTAGAATCAAATGTATAGGACAATGCAATGCAAGTCGCTTTGGATAAAAGCATCTGCCAAATGTTAATGTAATGTAATGTAACTGAAAATTGCTACCATTCTTCCAAACATCTTTCTATGTGTTCAACAGAACAAAGTCATTTATACAGGTTTGGAACAACTTAAGGTGAAATTATTTTAATGACAGAATTGTCATTTTTGGGTGAATTATCCCTTTAAGTAATTTTTACTTAATATTTTAACAAACTAAATGTACTTAAGTAGAATTGACTTTTTCTGGTTAGTAAGTTGTACTTGAAAAAAAGCAGCAAATGTTAGTTAATAATATCCTTGTAACAATTTGCATGAATATTTTTAAGTAAACTTAGTTATTCTTTTCAGTGCTGATATAATAAGGTAGTGGAGGACAGAAGGTAGTTTGTGTCCTGCATTTTTAAATTGAGATGGATTTGTTCAAATCCATTTGAACTGGGATTTAAATGACACATTTTGAAAGATTTTCATCTCTAATTTTCAATGCGTTTAATTTACATTATTTGTCATGGACACTTTTTAATATTAAAAAAGATATTGTTATTTATCAGTTTACCAGATTTTATCTGCAAATAGAAACATGGGAGCATCTTACATGAATTTTACTGTTTCATTGTTCAGTTTTTTTTCAGTTTTGTTTTCATATTTATTGAAGTTTTACCAATATTATGAATTTGCTATTATTTCTAGATATTTAATACTGTTAATGTTCTGTGGTTTTGTTTTTATGACCCTGCCAGTGAATCAATTTTTTTATTTCTACATAAAATCATTCCATCAAATTCCATATTATGGTTGAGCACAAATATAGGCTAATCAGATTTCATTGCATGCATAGTTTTTACATTTTTCTATGATTAAATTAACATATCAATATTTAATAGATAATACAAATGAGTATTTAGGAAATATTTAACAAGAAGAATTACATTTTTTATCATTTTAATTGTCAGCTAGACATTTTTGGAGGGACACTGCGCCCCCAGCACCACATAGACCGGCCCTTAAATGTATTTATATATTTTAAGTTTGTTAATTTTATTAGGCTAAAGTTCTAGTTTCATTTGTCAATTCTTTTAAAATTTTTGAAAAATCATATTTTTATTGTGTCATCATGTGTTTGTGTTTTTTTATTTAGAATTATTATTTGTATTTCTTAATCAAAACAAGCCAACTGCAGTTTGATTGAAACATGATTTTTTAAAACAATATGGAAACACTTTTTTTATTCAAATTTAGGATGAAATTGTTATTGGTTCTAATTACGAGACATGTTAGTTTTAGTAAACTATAATAACCTTCCTAGCAAACTTTGTTATTATGGAATAGAGTATGCATGTAAACTGCTATGTAAACTCTCACCCCAGTTTACCTAAAATTACAGCAGCTGAAAGATTTAAGTGATGCTTTCTCCTCTGTGAACCACATTACCAATTGAACGAGATCTTCGAGGTTCTAAAACAGTGTCTTCAAGATAAAATGTATGCTAATCAGAGGCCATTAGTAGCAATCAGGCCTTTTCCTTGGACAGGAGCAGATGAATCAACATTTGGGGTGAGAGTCTGATGTCTGACATAGCAGACAAAGACAAGACTGAGATGAGGGGGGGTTAACCAGTCAAGCTCACTGGTTACAGATCAAGAATCAGGAATCATTTGGGTTGCTTTGAATGATGTTTTTTTTCTTCAATATGGGCGCTGTCTCTTTGATATGGGATTGTAAATGGAATTCAGAACAGAAGAGCAGCCCACTGGAGAGAAATGAGAACAATGCAGGGAGCCAGAGTGCCCATTACCTTCGCAATGGGAGAGGGGCCTTTTTTTTGGATCGGTCCCACAGTTAAGGCTGGGACCGCTAGCCATATGACACCATTTAGGGAAGTTCAGAGCGAGCATTTACATTGCAACATCAGCTGTGAATGTCATGTAGCCACCATGGCGTTCTTCATGTCTGCGCAGGACTAGTCTTGCCCAATGCGCAAGAAGCAATCTTGGAAAAATGAAAAGGACCACTGGACTGACACACTCTTTGGATCAGTGATGTTGATACAAGACAGACCACAATCAGCCTTGGCATTTTACTTTAGCCAGATAATACTATAAACCGACCTTGAGATAACGTTTGTTGGAAAAACTGACAGCAATGAGGGAGGGAACATTTTATGATTGTTGTTCCAAACCTGTATGACTCACAAAATGATGTTTTTCATGCAAATTAAATAATTGGGGTTCCCAAAGGAAGCGCAAGCACCATAAAAGTATCATAAAACGCATGCGCCACACAAGAGCTTGTCCACACTAAGGGCGGCTATATAACTCTTTAAATAAGTTGCCATCATTTAATAATTTTTATAAACATAATGATTAACACTGTTATTATTGCATAATGTTTAATAAACAATAAAGCAATTTTCCATTTGTGCAAACAGAACCTACAGCTATTTAAACATTGTGCAAATAGCCAGTACCTAAAAGTTTTTGCATATGGGCCTGGACCTGATCTTACGCCACTGAATTCAAACACATAAGCGTTTTTCGTCATGTGACATAGTTGTTTCTTTGTTATGTTACCCTTGAAATGCTAGTGTGAACGAAGAGCGTTTTTGAAAACGTTGTAGGGTAGACAGCATATGAGTCTTGTGATGGCGTTGTGTGCACAACAGACGTAAATCTTGGAATATAGCACTCAAGTCATTTAAACAACAACTGCTACACTATTATAATGATTTTGTCTAAAACTTTTTCATACTATGGTAGTCCATGAGGTCCAAGAACTGTTTGGTTATAAGCATTCTTCCAAATAACTTTCTGTGTTCATCGGAGGTAAGTAAATGATGACAGAATTATTTATTTTTGGTGAACAATCGACACTCAACATCAAGAATAAAATGAGTTAAAGAAACAAATAGAGTCAGAATTCAGAAAGACAAATGGCTGTGGGAAAATCGAAAAGCCTATATTTTCTTCCATGGTTCTTTTGTGTTATACACAAGTGTGATTTTGCTTTGGTTTGAAACAATACAACCCCTAACACCTGAGTGTCAGAGGCGACCATATGCACACTCTCACGACATCTTTCTCTCTGTTCTTTGTCCTCCACCCCTTCTCCTGCTCACTGCAGCGTCTCCTCTCGTACTCTTCGCCCTTTAGATACCTCAAGCGTGACGCAGGAACAATTACATTTGCAATACAAGGGGTTCCCATCTCTGCCTTCAGGTTTCCAAATTAAAACACACAGCGCCATCATTATGTGGAAATCCTCACTTTCAAACATCTGCATCTATCTTTTGCAATTCCGATTAGTGCAAAGTAGGAAAGCATTTCAACAGGTAAACTCCTTTAGTAGTAGTAGTAAAAACAAAGCGGTTCCACTCCCAAGTTATTTCAAAATCACAGTGGTCGACGAAGTGGAAATTCTCTTGCAATGGTTGTTTTTGCGCTTTAATTCACTTTCGCATAGCCACCAAACCACAGATTGATACATTTTAAAACTCTGTTTATAGTTAAGTTGACGCCTCTATTTCAAGGCAATTTAATTAACTACTCCAATCGCCGATAAGTGTAAAGAAGTGCGGCCCATTATCTGGGTGCAGCAGTCTGTTTCAGAGGCCTGCTATTTCAGCCATCAAATTGGAGAATTAATGACGTGGATAATCGTCTCTTATTTTGAAATCTAAATTCTTGGCCGTGGAGACGGGCAGCAGGGATTAATACCTCGGCTGAGTGACTAAAACTGCGTTGAACCATTGCATCTGCTCAGGCAGCGGTGGCTTTCTTCCGCTACGCTCGAGCCATGTCGTGACAAAAGATGAGACGATTAGAGCAAGGCCGAGCCAGCCGGTGTCCTTTAGCGTCTCCCAGCACGCTGTGTTTCCATTCGTTTGCCAGCGCTGTAAAGGTGCGTCTGACAGATCAGGGGCAGGTGGAGACTCTGCGCTAATGTTACAGCTTCATGTCTCTGTGTGTCATTAAGTGTGTGGGAGTATACATGCTCCGGCAATCAAAGACAGCAGCAGTGAACTTAAACCACGCTCTGCTATAACATCCTGCACGTTTTTTCCCTCTCTCCCTCTCCGCCTGTCTCGCTCCATCCTACACTTGTTTAAACAGCTCATCACATCAGGAACTTTTCCCAGATGTACCGGGGGAAATGCAGTTAACCAGTTGTAGACTGAAACACTTACCCAGAAATGAAGAATTAGTTATCAATCATATTCACCCATGTTGTGAATAGCACCGAGAGAAAAACTGTATGCAGTACAATCCAGGTCCAACTACACAATTTAATAGTTTACAAATGGGCTTGTTTTAAACCATGAGGAGTCTTCTTTCTAGTCTTTAGGGGCTGGGATCACATTCTTCTCCATCTGCATTTCAGAGGTGTGAACTAATTGACTTCAAAGCAATGGCATGGCAATAAATTGAAGAGTATGTATTAAAAAAGGGTCTGGCCACCTGCTTTGGGTTGCCCTGTCTATGACCACTTCACCTCACACAAGCCGTAATGCTGCCTACCCCCCACCCCCTCCTTCAAACCCACGGATTCATTAATTATTTGAAAGATCTCAAGTTCTCTTCGATGAAAGCAACGGTTGATTTTCAGGTCTGCTGGTGATTCATATGGACAGAAGAATTGAGAAAACCAGCGAGTATGAAGTGAGACGAGTGACCACAACAGGAATGGCACCGTGGGTAAAACGGGAAACATATTTGCTGTGTTGTAGTTATTACTACGACTCTTTACCACATACTAGTCAGAGAAAAGATATGGATATAGATTTACCTTAGAGATGGGCTGATGGCTACTGACCACACTCGATCATACGTGGGAATTGTGTGTAAGCACTCTCCGTGTCGATCTGATGTCAGTGTCCAAATCTAAAATAAAGAAAAAATAAGCATATTGTATGCAACCATTTTAATGCACTTTGCTTACTGTTGTACGTTTATTCAAGTTATTGGATTACTGACACAATGCTTAGAAATGTTATTGATCAGAATTTTCATCAAAAACACACAAACTAAATAATGCCTGATTTTTTATATGAAGAGTTTGGTTCCAAAACAAGGTAACTACATTTTTAAGGATTTTCAAAAACTAGTTTTTTATTATGGTATCATGTTTTTGTTGTGTTTAATTGTGTTAGTTAGCTGTATTTTTGAGTTATTAGGGCTTACATAAAAACCAACCACTACAGTTTGATTGATATTAATTGTAATGAACAGTAAAAAAACTTAGTTATCTCATTTTGAAACCAAACTCTTCAAATACTTTTTAAAGTACTTCTCACACCGTGTATACAGCTGACACGACTGACGGGACGCGACACAACACATGGCTTGTACTAATGAGATTGTCACGCCGCATCCAGTGTGGACACATTTCTTTATTATAATGGGTTCTAATGCGTTCTATTGTCTTTTGTCGCGCCGTGTCCAGTGTAGACATGGTGTCACAGTTTATTGTTTACCCTCTTGGAAGATACCTCTTACACAAGTTAGTGTGGATTACAATTAAAACTTCAATACTGTGCTGCACTGCTAGAATGATGGGATCTATTAACTATGACATCATACCAAATAGACCGGCCAAGCAGTAGTACAGGATCACTTTACAAATGGGTATAGGGTAAAAATGAATTGATGGCCGTATAAAGACATCCTTAAATATAAATGTAACTTACATTGAGTTACAGTGATTGAATTGGACAGGGTCCAAATTCAGAGGTGATAATATAAAGGGACAGTTCACCAGAAATCAGGTCATCATTTACTCACCCTCGAGTTATTCCAAATCTGTGCAAATGTCTTTGTTCCAATAAACACAGAGAAAGATATTTGAAAGAATGCTTCGTACCAAAGAGTTCTTGGCCACCAGTTTGGAACAACTTGAGGGTGAATAAAGGAAGACAAATTTTTCATTTTTTGGGCGAACTGTTCCTTTAAGTGAGGATATGATCACTCAAAGATTTATTTCCCATGGTTTAATCGTTTCCTGTAAAGTACCTACAGGATCAAATCTGCTCAATGCCACACAGTGAGTGGAAAGAGGCCAATGGAGTTTTTGGGGAGAACCGTGCTTGTTTATTGGGGTGGCTATACATACAGTATAAGCATATAGACAATACATACAGTTCACAATCTCACCTTTGCAGTCCTGTCTCTAGAGCCACTGACTATCACACCCCCTTTACAGTCAATGCAGTTCACCTCCTGATTGTGACCATTATACGCAATAGAGTATTCACTTCCTCTGTCATGAACGATTATTTTGCCATCACTGTAAAGAAAATAAAGACGTAGTGGGACGTTTGAAAAACAAAAAAAATTAAAGACTGTAAACAGAGAAAATAAATTTACCCTCCTGCACTGATAAGGTGTGTGTCTGTCAGAATGAATCTGCACACATCTTCTTGGTGTCCCGTGAACAGGGCCACGCGATTATTCTGCAACTTTCCCCCCCGAGCTCTCAGATGATACGCACTGATGTTTGCTGCCTGAGACAGATACAGCACATCACAGTCCAGCTGTATCCATGGCAACAAGCTGTGGGCGAACAATCAAGGAATGGAAATTACTCCTACACATGTTATTTCTGTAGTTCAATCTGTATCTTGGGGCTTAAGGTGACGAGAGGGCTAATAAAAAAAACACAATAATGTCTTGTCCATAAGGTCACTGGCACTCCCCAAGTCAGGGAATACAGTACAAAAAGATGTATTTGGGGGTTGGAAAATTTAAGTATGACATATTCCAATAATCTTTGGAATTTTTCTTCACACTCTGTAGCAGATTGTTTTACTGGCATGCACAACATTCATTATCTGTTTGGGAAGACATTTTGTGTAGGATTCAGGTTCTTTGTGCATCCTGTCAGGTTTTATCTGACCAGAGTTCAGGGTTTTAATGAACAAAAAATATGATTTAACTCACTTAATCTTCCATTTTAAAAGAACTTCTGTACGACAGAATCCACGGCTCCAGTTGTGCGACACCCTCACTCTGTCCTTCAGAGAAATTGAAGGACATCTGAAACAATTGGTGATGAATGAATAGGAGATTGATTGTTAATTCTTAAGTAAATAAAATTTTACACACATACAAGAAGTGTAACAACTGACAAATTAGTCAGCTGAAATACAACAAGCTCTCAAACCCACTGTACGTTTGCTAGGAGTAATTTAAATAATACAATACAGTAACTTTGGAAAGTGTAAAGGAAAATGACCTATGGTTTTATGAAAGCAAAAGTGTAAACCAAATTTGCATAAATGCCATAATTGCTGTATTAAAACCGTGTTAAATTTAGGTTATAATGCGATTAAAAGCCCAAATTACCAGGATTTTAATACAGTGGCTTCTATGTAAATATGGTCAATTCTAAATGTAAACTTTGGACATTCAGGTTTACAGTAAAATGTCATGGTAACACTTTACAATAAGGTGCTATTTCTTAACAATTAGTTAATGCATTAGCTAAAATGAACTAACGATGAAACTAATACAGTATTTATTAATGTTAGTTCATGTTAATTTCAAGATTTAACACCTTTTTTAAATCAAACGTTGTCACCGTTAACATTAGTAAATTCACCATGAACTAACATCAATTTACATTAACAAGGATTAATAAATACTGAAAAACTAAATTGTTCACAGTTAGCTAATGCATTAACTAATGTTAACGAATAGCACCTTCTTGTAAAGTGCTACCAATGTCATATTTATAAACCAGTTAAACAATTTTTAATAAATACTTTTACTCATTCAGAAAAACGTCCCTGACACTTGCGCACGTAAACAAGGCCCACGTGACTGTCTGCGTAAGTGCCTTTGTGAATCACAAATTACGCTGTTTATCATTACGTCACTTTTGAGTGCGCTTTGCCCTACGCTGCCTACGTATTTATTTTGTTCGAAGCGTAGGCCAAACCATGTTAGCTAGCCACACATTTAGTTCATCTTAAAATCCTTACAAGTCTATTCCTTGTCGTGTCAGTCCGGTATTTATAATGCCTTTAGCTATTCTCCTCCACACCGCGTCTCTGGAGATGAACTGGTAGCTTCTCCTGCACGCTTGAGAGAGACGGCAAAGTGATCTGTTATCCAGATACGACAGCACGAGCAAGAGCACATCCTCGGGTAAATAAAACAGAAACATTGCGGATTTTCCTCCAGACGGGCGCCTGCTCGACTAATATGAAGGTTTTTGTTACGAAGACATTCGTTGGTTTTACGCAGGAATATGCAGAAGCCCATTTTTCTGTCAAAGCGTGTACACACTAGAAGCGCAGGAAGCCATCACAAACAGAGTCACGTGATGATCCACGCTGCGCGCTGTGTAGATTGATATACGCTACAACATGGTCAGTTGGCATTGATCCTGTTTACTGTGCTTGATTTAATGCAGGATTGAAGGATGTAACTAGAGTTTCTGTTGATTTTGTCAACGCTGTCAAGATAATGTGAACCTTACAGCTAGTGTATGATACATTTAGCATAATTTTGTATGGTTATCAAGATTCAATGAAATGACCAAAAATGCTCACATGAAATATTGATATTACATGTATTAGTTTATATGGATTTGTGATTTAAAACCAGTTTTACAGGTTGAGTACTTTTATTTTACTGTAGCAATTATATACCAATGTAGACCCAAATCATGTTTTTTCATAATAAGCTCCTCCTTCTTTGGATCTCTTAGTTTGTATTAGTGTTTTTTACCTTTTTTATTATTCATTGAAACCTCTGTCTACATATTTTGGAACTGACTTGTACAGCTAACGGTTTTGTCAATCAACCAAATGTAAAAGGAAAATGTAAAAATGTATTCATATCATATAAAGTGGCTCTGTAATGCCATTTTACACCACTTTGAATTTTCTTAACATATTTATTTAACATTCATTTATAATACTGGTCTTTATAAAAGATTAACACGAATACCTTTTATCTCATAGCTTTGTTCAGCTGATAAATAATAACTTATAAGGTCAACTGTAACTAAATGACAATAAAAGGAGCATTTCAAAGTCCAGACCCAGAATTCAGGCTCCTTTTTCAAGACTTTTATTTCTCTGAAGACATGCTCAGTTGCTTGTGGAATGCAATTTTCTTCTTTTCTTCACTCCGCCTGTCCTCCAATCACTCAGCTTGTCCACCCTCACTCTATGACACATTCGATTGCCTTGATGTTTTTTCTTCATCCTTCTCTTCTCTTTCTATGGCGAGTCTCTTGTAATTGACAGAGGACCCCATCTCATGTAAGCTTTCACTGCTTGTCATTGTACAACATGGTTTTTATATTAGCTCCACAATGGGGCCATTTGATCCCAGGTTATGGTATGTGATTGTCAGTAATGCGACTACTTGATGGCTGCCTTTGTTTGAACCAAAGTGGTGGCCTGACCTCAGCCCATTCAGTGTGGTGACCATGTTACGCAGGCCTCTGTATCTTTTTACTTTCTCAGTAACTCCCTCACCGAGCTGAGTTTAGTTCAATACACTGTCACAGATATTACCTCTTAAACAGCCATATCCTCTCTCTCCATTGCTCAAGTAATTGTGGTTTTCAAACCTCATTCGTACGTTTCAGAGTTCAACAATAATGGTTTCAAGAGAACACTGTTGATAATTCTAAATATGAATCTCAACAAGCTAAACAATTTGTATTGCTGTTTGTAAACAAACAAATGCCAGATTGTTTGCAGTTCAGGGATATTTAAGCAGGGTTTTTCCTGGCTCAAAATGAGGTGGAGGTGGTGCCATTCTGATCTTGTACATAGGAGCATGTGTAGGCCTCCCGTCCCTTTAAATGGATTAACCAAACACTTTACAAACAACATATAAAGGTTCTGAAAATGACAATTATTAAGTTATATCAAACCGATTCACTATTCTGTGTTCATACAGGCGAACTCGCTGTGTACAGTATAATGCTGTATTCAGCGAGCCAACTGCACAGCTTAAAACATTATGATGTACAATTTAGGGAAACTTTTCAAGTAGTTGAACGTAGTGCCTACTTTGAAGCAAAAAAATATATTTACCTGAACAACCGTGGAATACGGCTCCTAAAATCTCCCGTACTGAGGCCTCACTGGTGCTGATAGCGAAACAGCGCAGTTAAAATCCCAGTTTGATGAATGCACGCTGTTTTTTTATTTACAATTTTCTATGCAGGAAAAACCCTGTTAAGTTAAATTGTAAGTGCTCTATATCATTCCCTAAAAGGTCAGTTCACCCCAAAATGAGTATCCTGTCATCTTTTAATAACCCTCATGTAATTTCAAACCTATGCAACTCTTTAGTCTGCAGAACACAAACAATATTTTGAAGAATGTTGACAACAGAAAACATTTGGTCCCCATTGACTTGCATTGGTTTGGAGTCCATACACTAGAAGTAAATGGGGACCAGGGAATTTGCTTACCAAAATAACTTCTTCTTGCAGATGAAAGAAAGTCATACAGGTTTGAAAATACACAAGGGTGAGTAAATGATGACAGATTTTGTATTGGGGGTGAACTACCCCTTTACCAAATTTAAAAACATCTGATATTGCAATGAATTTTTAAAAAAATAATAACCATATAACTGAAGGACAAATTACTGCCATGTTTTTTGATGCAGCACGTCAATTTGGATGTCAGTGACATCAGCATCATCACATCATTGGGTCTTGCCTGTCTCGTGACATCATTGATCAAGTCTTCCACCTGCTATCCTATTCAAAGCTAGAGTGGAGTGGAAAATGATGGCTTCAGAAGAGCATACAATTTGTGTAGACTCATTAATAGCGGGGGGTTTTGTCATATTCTCAATGTTGACAGACTTTTGATTAGAGCAGCACAAAGATTAATAATGATTTGTGTTCCACAGAAAATTAAATGCAACAGATATGGACAAATGGGGCGTGTAAATAATGACAGAATCATCATTTATGAGTGAGTCAATTATTCCTGTTAAGAAAATGTTTATTTCCTCAGTAATGAGATACTGTGTCCCAAATACTAAAAGTTTGAAAAATACATTTATGGTTGGTTTTCCAGCTGAATTGACATGACTGAAAGGAAATGAAGAAGGAGGGTGAATCTTTTGATCTTTTTAGAAGGGGTGCAGGGTCCTCTGTGTGGCTGGCAAACACATTTAGGCTGTAATTGTTCCGATCATTCAGACAATCAGCCTTAGAAATGCATGGGCAAACAAAAGATTACAGCTCCAATTGGAAAAGTCAACAGTTCTTCCATATGCTTCATATACAAATAGGTAAACTGCTGAGTCCCATCTTCTCTTTGAACAATGTTTGCATTTCAGTTATAACTTGGCAGTTGGCTGCTGGCATTTGCCATTTGAAATCTGAAAGATTAACTGTGAAACTGTTGCAATTAAGCAGAATATATCCAAATTACAACAACACGAGTGTTCTCATCATTTAAAATATGCCTAGATCATAGGCTTTACACAGCTGACCTTCAGATTTCTTTTTGGAAGTGGATCGCAGTGTAAAATTATTTGCAGATTTAGGTTTATATAGCCGTTTAATAAAAATTATATAGACTTTTAATTGCTTGTTCATAGCAAACACTGCATGCAGACGTCATATGGGTACTAGAAAGGGCACTTGAGGCAGACTTATCTGCATCATTTGAAACCACGTTTCCTCCATTGAGCTCCAATTTGCAGGAAGGATTTTATGACCAGAGTTAGGCAGAATGTGAAGTAAAGGCAGCTAGAGGTCTGGGTCATCCCATTCGCTCACCCCTGCCATTCTGCAGGTTCAGCAGGGGGCCTTGTACAAGTCTAAATTGCTCCCTAAGCAAATTAAGAAGGTAGCCCTGTTTGTTTATCAGGGGTTAAGGATGACGGTTGCAGCTCAATAAAATGGATGAAAGCGGTTTTGCGTCCCTTCTTTTCTCAGTGGAATTGCGCTTCATTTGCATGCCATCACAAGCTGCACAGAAGGTGTGATTTTTCCCACAACCTGCTGGATCCCCTGGGTTTCCTACAACTTTATGGTCATGGAGACAAATTTCAGGGGAAACTGAGGCCTGATAATGCAGAATAATCGTCAAGGTCTGTTAATCAATAGCAGACGTCATCAATGTGAAAACACAGGGAGTCGGTTGTAACCAGCGCCTCTTTTCTTTCATGAAACACTATGACCTGACTAGAACAAATTAATTAATTTATTATCTCTATTGTTAAGGAACATCAAACGTGTAGTTGATTTCTTGATGTAACCAAACTCCTTTTCAGACATTGCACTTGGAGCACAAAAATAAAAGCTTTGTTTTACTAGTTATTGTGTGTTTCTGTACCTGTCAGATGTTTAATAAATGTTGGCTAACAAAATACAGGGGTTTACATTTAGTCATTTAGCAGGGTTAAAAAGTCAACCACTTATTAACATCAGTTTTACAATAAAGATGTGTGATCTTGTGTGCTGCCACTGTCCTTCCAAAACCTTGGATGTCCAAATTTGCTGTTTTTGAGGAAATAAAAAAGACACTTTTAAATGATTAAATACTGTGATGTTAAAGTTGTCAAGCACTATTTAGTACTCTTTATTGGTTAGATATTTGCAAAACCCAGAGACAAACATAAAGTGTGACTAATAATACTGATTTATGGCAAAAAATATGGAGATATCAGCAGCATGGGTTCTGTCAGGTCAACAAGAATGTTTTTACGTAGAAGTTAATTTGAATAGAAAGACAGTTCCTCCAAATAAAAGCTCTACTATCATTTATGTCATTATAAACCTGAATATGACACTTTGTGTGGATCAAAAAATAAGATATTTTGAGAAACGTTTCAGTGGTTTTGTGTCCAAGTCAATGAAGGTCAGTGTTGTTTGGTTACATTCTGGCATGACATGAGGGTGAGTAAAGAATTTTTTTTTTTGGGTGTACTATTCCTTTTAAAAATAAAATTGAAAATATAAAATAAACTAGTTATAGGTGTAATATTTACATAGTGTACCTGTAGTAATGTGTATTTCAGGGCTTTAATAATCCTCCTCATCACAGACAAAAAGGTGATAATGATCTCAGACCACAAATCCCTGTTCTCTCTTTCTCACTATATGTTGCCCTCTGATCTTAGCTTTCGGCTCCTAGGAACCCTGTCCGCAAACACACACCACCCCGCTCGGACAAAACAGATACTCCTCCAATCAGATTAAGCTACAGGGAGTTAAAGGTCTGAGATTAAACAAAAACACCTGACTGAGGGTGAGGATCCAGGGCCAGGGAGCCGCAGCATGTCCAGTTCAGCCAGAGGAGAGACCAAACAGTATAGCCCCCTGGAGAGAGACCGCCCTACTGAGCCGTTGACCTGAGCTGTGCCATTCCAAACATTCTGGGGGGAGAGACCCAGTGTCTCAGTCCGTACTGCTCACTAACCAGAAGGGTTATGCAAACAATGGTGGTATTTATTATGAATAAATTACATAATGACAAGTTTCATAAAGACTGCTCTGGCTTCATTTTCTATAGATAAGGCCTTTCAAACCTAAAAACGATTTGATATTAATCGACAGCTGAACACTGTGGTAATGACATATAGATGCTCAATGTGTCTTGTACAGACAAAATGTATACAAATTCCTTAAAATAGCAAAGGAATACTTTGAAACAGGGTTCATTATGCAAAAACACAAGACAAAAGATGAGCCAGACGTCAGTATCCTAAGGTAAATTTATTACACATTTTTAAATAAATATTTCCATCATTAAAATTATTTTACACATCCTCAAATAAAAATATATTTATATTTGTATAAAAAACAGACAAACAAAATGCAACAAAGAACAAAAGCTTTTCCTACAGTTTCGTACATTTATACACCTTGGAATTTACACTCCCAGTTCACGGTAGGAAACCTGTGATCATTAAAATGTAGCTGCCACATTTAAATATGTATTTAAAGCTCTGTTTGCTTTAACCGTGTTTATCTCTAGAGAGTTCCAGAATCAAGAACCAGAGAGGTTACTGAGAGATGAGCTGGGTATCTTATCACTGGGTGGTCGAGAGGTGCCCCGGCTGCCTGTGTAACCGAATACAGCCTTGTGTTGTCAGTGCATTCTCTCTCGGGCCCTTGAAGTCCCCTTGAGCAGCATTATGAAGAGTTATAAACTACTCGAAAACCATCCAAATCAAATGAAACAAACCAGAAAGGGAGAAAGATGGAAGAAGTCCACGCACTACTAAAATGTCAGCATTTAAATGTCCCGTGTTTTTGATTTTCTATCATTTGACACAGGTCAGTACTAAAAGTCAGGGGTACAAAAATAAATCTCTTTTTTTCTGGAGATATTTTTTTTCTTTTTTCGTAATTTTTGAAAATTCATAAAAAACTAAAGGTTAGGTATATTGTTGCTCAGTACAAAAATGTTTTCAGGAGTCCACAAGATTATTTAATAGAAGTATTTTTCACTTTCTATCCTTCAACGTCACTCTTCAACGCTCTCCAGAGTAGTGGGTGCGTTTAGTCCGTCTGTTGAAAGGGTAGTTGATGAAATCAAAGGGTTTGTGCTCTGCAATTTGATGTCCCCTGGGCAGCCTCTTCATGAAGTGGACTTCCCGCTGATGTTGCCTGGTTTTGGAGCCCTTGCGGGGTCTGCCTTTGCGTGTAAAGGCCATGTACCAGCCTTCATACTTCACATTCTGTAGAGCTGTGTAGTTATTCTCCAGTACTATCTCTGTGAAAATGCAGTCTTTCCCATGACCGTTATTCTGTAAAGACAAGACAAATCACATTATGAATAAGCCGCTTATCGAAAAGTATTTGAAAAAAGTCTGCTCCAGTTTACATAGCTCTTCCCCATACGCACACAGCATATGCTTAAGTCATTATGTCCAAGATCAAGAGAGAGAAATGACAGCAGAAGCCAATGACTTTCTCTCTTCAGTAAACACTCGGGCATTTTCAAAAATCATGCCTTTCAGTTTTCAACTTTGCCTTCCGTTTAAGTCATTTTAACAAGTTGAATCCAGAATGTATTCCTAACACTTAGCCCAAGACACCGATCGATAAAAACATCAACTCTATATTTTCCAAATGTGTACTACCTGTATATGACTGTTTGTGTATAATTATTTATTATTATTAGATTTTTTAACATTGCCAGTCTAGTGAGCATTGCAACAGGACCATTAAACATTATCCGGCCAATGCAACACATAAATGCCATAATGAGCCAAATCTTCCCTCAGCCTCTTAACAAAATGGCCTGTTAAAAATCTCAAATCCAAAACTGAAAAAAGACTGCTGTATCTACCAATAACAAACAACAACACAAGAAAAAAAACGCTCTCATGCAGGCTGTCGTTGGGCGGCCAATATGTCAGATAGCATAAGATCAGGGGTGCCAAGCAGATGGTCCACCTGGCAGGGTGCTGGGAGGTGGGGGCCGAACCTCCATCCCACTTTATTACCATGCACAGCAAGGAGAAGGCACAAATCCACATTGGAACAGGAGTAGCCAGCTAAAAAAGGAAGAAAGATCCCATTCTTCACACTCGATTGTGCCTACTGCACCCAGGAAAGAGCCTGTGCCCACTTACAGATAAAAGCGTAGCTCTTTGAACTACACTGGTTTGACTCTCTGGAAAATCTCCCTGGTGAGATTGAGATCAGAGGAGAACTCCACAAGCATTAAAATGCTGGGAGGAAGCAGTCAGTAGTCTGTAATATTTTGTGAATTTTCTTATCACTTGTGATGCACACCAAACCAATCACGGATACATAATATTCTATTTAATTTACTTTTAAATTATGATGTTTTCTCATACCTTGCCAATCAGCTTCCCCCTCCTGTTCATGCAGACGTAGAAGCCCGTTTCAGCTCCTTTAATCCGTACTCGACTCCCAAATGTGTCAGTCTCCACTATGAGCTTGGCTGTAAAAATAAAAATATGAATAGACGTCAGATGATGGAACTTAAAAAGAAACACAAATCAAAAGAAACATTCACGTATACAGATACACACATGGGCATAACCGTATGAAATCCAAAGGGACCATTTTGGGGATTTATGTAAGCTATAATTCAAGCAAAATGATAAAAACATGTGCACTTTAATTCTTTTGAAAGGAACCAAAGACTTCCTGGCAGGATTTTCAACGTTTTACTTTTTTATGTAAGTGCATAAACAATATGTAAATTAATATGTCATCCACATACCAAAATAAAGAAATCTTAAATATGTAATATAAATATACGATCGTTTTAGTGGCGGGATGAAAAAATACATTTTAATATTTAAAAAATTGTATTGATAAAAATGGATATAATTAATTTTTCCTGGGACATATATATTCTCCATGCCAAGAACTAGCAATTGCAGCCGTTCCCTGATTCAGCCCCCTTACTCAGAGTGATCGTAAAGAGTTATGGTTCAAATGGAGGGGGTCAGATAACCTGCTGGTAAAGAGCCTAACCACAAGCCCAGATCTGGAGCCAGGCACTGGCCCCAACTAACAGGCCTGCTGTCTCTACAACATGCTCAGGTGACATGGATGTCACCACAGCCATGCAGAGCCAGAACCAGACTTCCAAAAATACCACAACAGAGCTCATAAATATTGGGTTTATGAAATGTAACCACATGAGAGAGATACGTATAAATAAGATTGTAAAGTATAGTAATTATTAATACGTATTAATATACATAAAATGAATGTAACATAAATCAGTTATTATTTTCAGAATCATCTCGACTTCTTTGAACTAAATCATTTAAATAATTTAGCCAATTAAACATCACTATGTACGTCTAACTGTTGTTTAGAGTTCATTCAGGTTGTATGAGATCTTTCAACACGAGTGTCCTTCGAAAGTAAACGAAAGGGTCAGGATTCGGCTAGACATATTTTCATCCACGAGTTGGTCAGGAGAGAAGGGGAATGTTCTCCAGGAAATGTTTAGAAGGTTGAAGTAAGATGAGTTCTAATGGCTCTTCCAGACCCGCGCCTCCCTCTAGAGAATCACCTTCAACAATCTACAATCCATTTAACATTTTTCTTGCTCTCCGCCTCTTTTTAAACTTCACCAACTGACCAGATTCCAAGCTATTTAATGCACGTTTTTTTAATCAAGAAACTAAAACCAAGCAGAGAGAATGTGCTTAGTTGTGGAAAAACCATCCCTATAATTAATTACACAGCATCCCAAAGGATTTCGATATCATTGAACTGAGAGCGTGTTTGTATGATAAATAAGGACGATGCTCTTACCGTGCACGTCGCCATCTTCGGCCATGGCGTTGATTTTCTTGTTAGGCAGAACTTGCACATGCTTGCCGCTGGTTCGACTGTAAAGCTGGTAGGTCCGGATGAGTCTACGGCTGACCCGGTCCGTCACCTTACTTTGCTCACTCACATGCTGTGTAAAATTAGGCGGGGACTGAATGGTTACCTGTCAGAAATTAAATACCATATAATCAATACTTGCATAAATTGTTTCATCATTCGTTTATATAGGCCTATAAATGAAGCTGCTATCTCTATAGGCCTAAGCTATTCACAGTAAATGGTAACGTAAATGCGAGTTATTCATCGCATAGGCTATTATAATTTTAATCAGACAAAAAGCGCTTGATATTTTTTAAACTGAAGTAAGCTGCTTTGACATTGAGAAACTGTAATTGTCGGTTTAAATTTCATTCCAAAAATTCTCCACAAACGTTATAGCAAATTGGCCAAAACGCGCGCAAGCGCTTTTACGGCTGACAACCTATTGGTTCTAATGATTTATTAAAAGCGCGGAGGACACGACTATAAAAGTTTAGTACCCTTTATGTTTTTATCCCCCCACGACATGTTTCATCACTGACTAAAGGCTGGCATACTTCACGCGCTCATGCACACGCGCCCCGTGCCAGTATGGTAGTGTTACCTGCCAGGTTACTGCGCCCACTGTGATACCCATCTGATAAGAACATGTAACACCTTCTCCCAGCTCACTGTTTAGTAGATTATTTCAATTTAAATCTTGTTTGCTACGTATCTGTATGAAGTAAATCTAAATAATAGGAAACTAAAATTCGTGTTGATGTAAACTGGATATTAATATGAAAAATAAAATCAAATACTTTCCAACAGATGAATAGATAATCCAGTGAAAATATAAAAAACAAGAAATTGTTAATATAGAATCAAAATGTTGCACATACCTGAGCATAGTAGCAAAACGCAAAGAGGTGAAGCAATCTGGAATACAAAAAATTAGATTAGGTTAAAAATATATAACAAAGAACAGCTGTTAATGCGTAAAGAAGAAAATGAAATATACTTACAGATAGCTCAATCGCGAAGGAAAGAGCCTCATGTTGCTGGAGGGGACGGGCCTAAGAGGGAAAAATTAGCGGACCAAATTATGTGTAATTTGCTGAGATTAAAAAAAAATAGGTCTTCCAGTTGAAACGCGTAAAGTCCTGAGCTGGTATCCAAAGTGCGCCTCGCAACATATGATGAACAGATCAACTGGCAAATATAAAAAAACCTGCACGGAGGCAGAAAAAAATGTCCAGTATTTTTGCAGACAAAACGTCGACTCTAAAGATTGACACCACTGACAACTATAAACACAAGCTGGATTTCCTTCATAATAAAACGAGAATAACAAATAAGTGCACTTCACGCAGAACTTCGAGCTTGTAAACTATTTGCTTTTCAAGTTTAAGCGAAGGAGCTTCTGTAATGCAGCTATCATAAAGACTTTAGCAAGAATAGCCCAAGTCCTCTGCTGTCCATGAAGGTGAGCGCTGTCTGTCTGCAGAAATAGATCCAACGGGGAATCCTTTGACGTTTGATCCAGGCGTATCCCCTTTATCATTCAGTCTGACTCCTGTGGGAATGTCAGTCAGAGGAGGCAGGACAGCGCACCTCTTGCCGCGCTGATGATCTTTCTTTAAGAAACAGTGTTGCTGGACTTGCTGGACTCTCTTATCCCCTCCTCTTCTCCCATTGCCAGTCAGTCACCAATGTCAACCCCGTTCGCGCTTACACCCCTGGTTAAAATGGTAGGGTTGGTCCTGGAGGAACAAGCCCCCTTTTCAATAGAACAAAAGCAAGAGACCCCCCCTCACTCAAACCCCCACCCAAACCATTTTTAAATATGCCTTCACCTGAGTCCATAAGCAGAAGTTTAGAATGCATCATTCACATATTTAGAATGAAATAGACATGCAGTCTTCACTGAAAGGACTTGCAAGAAGCGTGTTTTTAAAAACAACATTAAACACGTAAAATTAATAATAAATAAACAAATCAATAATTCAACCCAAGCATTCGGTAACCAAGCTTGAAATAAATTGTGTTTATTCTGATTTCAAAACTGAAACTAAGGCTATTATGCAATTCCGCAGACTGCAGAACTGGTTTACTGTGACTTGTGTATTGCAAAAGGAAAGTGTGAGACATATTAAAAGGATTACAGACGATTAGCGTTTTTTTTCTGAAAAGAAAAATGCCTAAAACATCAGAAGGATAACACAGGTGTGAAGTGTCTCATTTCTTCTCATGTACTGACAATGTTCTTTAAACCTACAGAAAAGGCTGTAAAAAATAAATGCGACACATCACCTCTCTAAGATATTATTTAATTTCACGTGTTCTGCACACACCTACGCTATTTCTCGAAACCTTGCAATAAATTAAAAGCAAATACTATATTTTATGTAATTAATTTGAATTATCCACCGCAACCACGAGGAAAACAAATTTTTAGTTTTGTGCAAAATGTCATTTAGTCAAGCAAAGAAAAGACCAAGCCAATCAATCTATTTCTAATCGGGACTAATTAAACGTCAAAATAACTCAGCCCCACCCTCCATTATGTTACTTTTCACAAAGCTACATCATAGAATTCAGAGGCTTTGATGACCCACCATCACTCAGGACAGGCCTCCGCTTATATGCGATTTGCAGCTTTTTAAATTTGCTAAATACCTTATTGCCGACGCCCTTCAATGTGAAATGCTCAAGATGAAAGCACGTCTAACTGCGGGTGAAACTTATTTGATCAAGAATTAATTCAAATATTACCTCCAAACAGTTTGATATCGGTCAGCTCATAATACATATATTTGTAAGTGCTATCACTTTCTAGCACATTAACTCTAAAACTCTAATCACCCTTGAAGACAAACTCTAATCACTAATTTGAGGAATGTGACCGGCGAAACAGCCAATGCAACAAACATTTACACCACAGGAGGGCGCCTCGTAAAACTGTTACAGGTGTAAGCAACTCTTACACAGACACACTCGCTCTCTGTAATAAATTGTATAGTTTATGTATACAAATAATATGAAAATTAAATGAGGGGAAATGTTTTTAGGTATCATGGTCGTCTTAAACATATCACTGAAATAAAAAACAGCAGGCAGGTGAATTTAAAGCGCTATAGTTTCTATAAATCTATAAAAAAATGCTTGGGTATGAAAATAACCCAGCATTTTTTAAATGCATTTCAACCACATATCAACTAAAACCCTCAGAATAAAGCCTCTTTATCACATGTATTTTTGATATGCTCAAATTTAGTAAGCAACTGACAATAACTGTGTAATAAGGTTGAGTCAAATACATAGGCATATGTCTGCTTTTAACACGGATACTTCCTGATCACATTACTCAAAGCAAACTGAGTAATGTCTGAATGGATATGACAAGGCTTCCACTGCTGTCCTGGGACAGTACATGTTTTTTTTATTTTATTTTGTATACATTAGGCTTGGTGTTTAAGTGGACCGATATTAATGGACCATTGCAAAGTCAACATTTCATTCCATGGCTGAATACTTCTGCAAGGCCTGAGGCAGAGCTGGGCTCCTGGTTAACTTTGTTGCTCATTGCCTAATACAGGATGACTAATCTGAGGATGAGCTGTTTTTGCCTACCTACTGGACAAGGAGCCAGGGACTAGGAGTATGTTTTTCTATTCATGTCTTGAAATGTGGTGGTAAACTTTGCACATGTCTTCTTCACACATAGAAAACCATAAATATGTATAGCTCAAAGCATTACGCACTTTAACATCCATTGAAAAGATCTGAATGCAGAATTTCATATGATGCAGCATCAATGCTGTAATCAACAACTCATCAAGTCAGAACAGGATGATGCCGATTCATTTTGATAAAGATTTCTAGTGCACTGTCAAAAATTTGGTCAAAAGTTGCTTTTAATGCTCAAATAAAAGAAATGTGTTTCTTGCTCAGTTTAATATTTATAAAATGTTTTAAGCGATCATGCCCTCGAAAGTGTGCATGTCTCTTTTTTTGATAGGTTGGAGAAGGGAGAGGGAGAAAGAGGGGCAGATATGTGGAGGATGGAATGGCACTCTTGGAAAGCACATAGCTTTCCTGAAGTGTTGACAACCATGTCTGATGTGGGCAAGGTGCCAGAGTGGAATTACTGAAATATCTGAGATTTTTTAGACTTGATGGCAGTTATGCAGTGGAACAAAATTTTAGCTTAGTAATTTGTGCATTTATTTACATGCTTAATTCAAGGATTGACTACAAAAAGGGAAAATAAGGCTTTACAATTGATTTAAACTGATTATGAAGATCTTCCAAATGAAACACAAATAAAACATATGTAATGTTTGTAAGTTTCAGTGATGTTCATGTAATATTCAGCAGCAAAAAAACATATAGCTCTTAAAGGAACTGTTCACACAAAAATAAAAATTCTGTCATCATTTACTCACCCTCAAATTGTTCCTGTATACATTTCTTTGTTATGTATACCAAAAAAAGATATTAAAAAAATTACTAGACAGTTCTAGGGCACTACTGACTACCATAGCAGATGTTTTATTACTATGGTAGTCAATGGTGAACTGTTTGATTACATACCTTTTCATTTATTGCATTCAGCTGAACACATTTGAATATGCTTGGAACTTGAGGGTGGGTAAAGGATGACAGAAATATCATTTTAGGGTGAACTATATCCATTTAACGGCAAAACCACTTATAGTTATTTAAACACAAAGAAAATCATACAAAATTAAAAACATAGGGGTGTGAAAGGCAAAGAACAAGTGTCAACGACTTACTTGAAGACAGAAGTAAAAATGATAAAAAAGACAGAGAAGGAGGGAAAGAAACAGCAGAGAAGAGAGAGAAACAGGGGGCAGGGCCAGAGAACCCCTGCGGTGGCAGGGATTGCTGTCGATGCTCCTGGGGTTAAGAGGAGGGCAGGCAGGCCCTGTGCCTGGCTGCAGGGAGTAGGCTACCTGCTGGGGGCCTCTGGGGCCTGATGGCTCTTCCAGAGGGATAGCGAACAGCACAGGAGGGGCCAAAGGGTACCAAAAGCCTGCGCGCGTCAATCCATCCGCTTTCACGGGTGACGCCGGACGCCTGTATCGCCTCGCCACGGTAACGCCCGACAGGCCGGCTTACAGTAAGATTCATCACAGGAGCATTACTAAGCGGGGCAAGAAAACCAGCAAGACAAAACACACCCCAGGGAAGAACACTCATTTGAGTACCAATACCACTCAGAAGTGATTGAGAGGTGGCAGCATTGTTCTCACTTTTAAAGTGTCCTTTCAGAGGGACTCAAGGTGATGGACAGGCGTCACAGCAACACACACCGGCAGAACAAACCCAAAGTGAGGGACATGTTAATTGGAGGGAGGGAAGGAAATGGATAAGCAAACACACTAATGGTGAGGAACCTCGACAGCAGAGCCACAGATTAGTTCAGTATGCAAAGAATGTAATTGGCCCAAAACGAGCTAATGATCTCCAAAGACTAATGTCATAGCGATCGCATTGTACAGAGCTGGTCACATATGTTTGTGCGTGTGTGGGGCTGTTTGTATCGGTGGGCACGCGGTGAGTTAAAGCACAAATACGCAATCCGCCTCCCGTTGCATATATCAATGGCTTATTATCTTATCATACCACCATGGAGGCTCTTTAAAGAGTCCTGCTGAAAAGGGAGGGGAAGTCTATGATATGTGATATTAATGCTGCATAAACAAATGATGAATAATGGAAAATTTGCAGACCTTAAGAGTTTGCAAACATTCTGTTCTTATTTTCACTGTTCATGTAGGTCTGTACCAATAGAAAGAAAATAACTCTTGTACATGACTACGAATTGCGGTTGTTAAACTAATGCCTTTTTGAAAACATATCCATATGGACGAAAGTCTTTCACTGCCATCTGCTTATGAAAATCTCTACCTGAAAATTCAGCAGTTTATTCTCATACTCAAAGCCTGTGGTTGTTTCACAGTCCCATTGGGTTCGACCTGATATACTTTTTTTCTCACTGAACACATGTTGGTAATATATATCCCATATGAACACGTTGAACAATATGGTTTAGGCATCTAGCCCTCCGCCGTTACTGGAAATATGTCTTGCCCACTCACATTGGTTTCGTGCCAGCTGTTTGCATTAAGTCTAATCCACCGCCTGGACCGTCCACACCATAATCCCTGGTACAGTAACATCTTTAACCCACCGCATTTCTACTTCACTGCATTCCTTTGCTCACCCCCCTCTTTTCGGGGATAAGCATGCACTGCATGGCACTTTAAATGTTTTTTGTGTGTGACAGACCTGTACTGTGGGGTCCTGGGGCTCATGTCTGAGTTGATTGGAGGTTGGCGGCCACACTCAAATCCATCAACCAGGCTGAGCTGCAGGCAGCGCTGGCTCCTGGGTGGTAACCTAAAGATCTGCGTCACGCCCTGCGTTTAAGGGCCCATGGTCGGCAGAGAGGTGAAGGTCAACAGTCATCCGAAGAACAGGTTTGGGTTGCCTTTGGACACACACGCAGACTTGGACCCCCACATCATGACCGTAGAAGAGCTGCTGCAAATTTAACGCCTCGGAGAAAAACATCTGAAGTCATATTGAAAGATTTTGACATGAAGAGCTTGAGTTATATTGTCAGGAGGGAATTCACAAATCGACTACACTTTTTTCGTGCTAAAGGGATAGTTCTTCCAAAAATTCTGTCATAAATTACTCTCTCTCTACTTCGACTCGAGATCTGCATAAATGTATTTGTTTGGTGGAACACAGTGAAAGATATTTAGCTGAATGCTTCTTGGTCAGTTCTTGGCTACCATAGGAGGAAAAATATAAAAAATAAATAGAACTGTTTGCTGTCCTATATTTTTAAAAATATATTCTTTTGTGTAAAAAGATTTATACAGATTTGGAACAGCTCGAAGGTGTATATAAAAAGTAACAGTAATTTATTACATTATTTTCGATAATTTCATAAAATTAACTACAAGATGAAGAACAAGTTGCATTCATACAACCGCTGTGTACTCTGTGGACTGGATTCTCCAATCCAGTCATGGCACCTGTACATCTATGGCAGTCCTTTTAATACCAATATCACTAATTCAAAACTAAACCGTATATAGAAAACTTCTTTTAGCACCCAAACTGAACTGAGCAAGTAGAGAGAAAAGCTGCATGTCCCATGTCACCAATTTATTTCTTTTTCACACGCCCGGTGCTTGCGTCTGGCCTCCATTTGTGAGAAACCTACGTTGGCCTCATTCCAAGCACTGCCCTGCTCCCACCGCATTCATGTTCTCCATCTACCATCCATTCCCTCTGCCCTCCTCACGGACTGCTTTTTACATCTCTGTTCTGCTATTACAATACGTGATCAGCGCACACACACATACAAGCCGTAAAAGCACTGGCGGGTCACTGCTGCTTGATATTAGCTGAGAGAGTGACTGTATGTCTGAAATGGCTAAGAACAGAACAAATTTACGGCGGCATAACTGCTCGGGCTTAAGCCAGACATGAAACGGCACACGCTGCCGCAGGAGAGCAAGGATTCAGGAGTGCTGTTTGGGCGAAGCCAGCGGCCGCTCCGTCAGCAGGCGAGGAAAGGTAAAAGCGTGGGAAATAGTTCCTTGCTGGCTGGCGAATGCCATTGTGGAGACTTGCGTGGGTTGGAAGTTTTTCACGGTTCCAAATGTATTTTAGGGGCAGAGCAGACCTTTAATATGAGGTAGTTCTGGAGGTATTTTATTAAGTAAAATCACAAATGTGTCTGAAAATACAGCTAATCACTTGCTCTGTGACTTTTCCACTTCTTCGTCTGGTTAAGGCCAACACTTCTCTGTCTGTAAGGATTTGAACTTTTAAATAAAAGTGTTATGCAGACTCTGAGTGTGGATTAAGTCAGTGACCTGAATTGTTATATTGTTTTAAAGCTGCCACCGCCCACCAGAGCATAAAGCACAGCACAGTAAAACAGAGAAACAGTGTAAACTGTGAGCAGCCGTGTGGCCAGCGTGTGGTTTGATGAGTTTGTCCGTAAGATCCGGCAACTGTGATCGTGAATGTCCGGTAGGAAACTTGAATGCAATGTTTGAATTTAAGTTCCCTACCTTTATTCTCTGGGTTTCCACAGGAAAACCTACAGAACGTTTTGGGATCAGGAATCTTATTTGTTGACCATGAATAGTATTCGTTGTGATATCTTTCGAGAAACATTATAAAAGCATGTGAAGACGTGGTGAAGGCAGGGGATGGCCAAAAAAAGAGATAGAGATGTTAACTTTTTGTGCCTTTTTAATATACACACAAATTTTAAGTGACAGTTCACCCAAAAATGACTTTCTTTCTTCTGTAGAACACAAAAGAAGATATTTTGCATTATGTTGGTAACCGAACAATAGCACCGGTACGCATTGGTTTTGTATCCATACAATAGAAACGAATGGGTACCGCTGTTGTTCAGTTACCAAAACTCTTTTGTCAACCGTCTGCCAAACGCACAAATGTGAATTTAACTTTATGCTGTTCTCCTAAGGATTCATTCCTTTCACTGGTATTTATCTCATTTGTACATCACATCAAATGAAAGCATCTGATATACAAATAAATGTAAATCATTTGTATCTTTTCAAAATAACTGGTAAGACTTCGCTCAGAGAAAATGACATGTCCTTGAGAACATCTGAAGACCACAAAACCATGGTAGAATGGTAAGTATTTATTGTCCTCTTGGCTCGCTTGTCTTTGAACTGTTACACGGCCGCTATCTCGAGCGAAACCTGATTTACAGTCTTGTAAACACATGTACTGAATACCGAAAATCTAGTCACAGGAATGTGTTCACTCTCAATACATGCCAAACCAGTGTCACTCCACATCTTTACTGCTCTATCCTCTTTTTCATCATCTTCTTCCACAAGCACTTCATCTTTCTGCAATGTCTTTTTTGTAACCTCCCAGCTTATCGCTCCCTAGTCTCTTCTCTGTTCTTCTGTCTCTCTGTTTGTCCATATCTGTCTCTTTTTTCTCACTGTCATACATCAATGCATTTAACAGCTGTTCTGCCGGGCTGTTAAAAATCTTGTCTCTTTAAGTGAGGACAGGGTTAGGCTGTGGGTGACTAGTGCAGAAAAAGAAAGGGAGGGACAGGGCAGGAGCAAAGAAGAAAGAGATTTCAGTGGCCCACAGGGAATCTGACTCGTCTCTCTATCTTCTCCAGTCAGGATGACAGAATGAGAGAGAGAGACAGGGAGAAAGAGAGAGGGAAAGCTCACCTTATGCTGGATCATGTTTCTCCTGGAGGCCTCTACTCAGAGTGTCTTGTCTTAGACACTCTTCAACTTGGTATCTGGAGTCAAACATGCACAGATAAACAGAGAGAAATACAGATTGTTCACAATACACAAACCTCAAGAAACAGCTGTCTTAAGACTAAAAACACCCAAGACAATGACAGTTTCATTGTGTCACTGTGTATATGATCTATTTCAAAATTTCTGAAAGCTTTATGAGACCAACATGTACATAAATTGACGAATTTATCTAAGGCCTTTTATATTTTTGTGGTCTTTTTACTGGCCCCTATTTTGTACTAAACAAATTTCTTTCTTTTGTGGAACACACTTAGCAAAAAGCTGCTACTATAAAATGAAAGTAGATGGCAGATGTTCCTATTTCTAAAGTGAAGCATTGCGATACTTTTGTGTGCATGAGACATCATATTAGGTCCTTATCTACTTTTGCCCTCCAACACATTTACTGTTTGTGCATGCTTGTGCACAAATATAGTTGCAGTTGGTCACAAAGTTTTATTAACAAAAATGTTAATGATAATTAATAATTGAGCAAAATATGATAAAGTAGAAAAGCGTATATTGCTTGATAGAAGAAAAAAGGTCAGTGTTTAAAACAACAAGCGTGAATAAATGATAACAGGTTTTTGGGGGTGTTTAAATGGCAAATATTAGGAATGGTTTGCAGGCTCGGTTACAGTAGATCCTTTTATATCACAAACTAAACTGTCCTTTCAAAACATACTGTTTGACCTAGTCTGTGAAAACCCAGCTTATGTTTTAAACATCAAATCACCCTACATAATGTAAGGAACATTCTGTGAAAAAATTACCTTAATATCTTTCATATTGACTGAGGAAGGTCATGTCAAAGATTGAAATCATAGTGAAAATTAATGGTTGAAATCAAGTTTTGATTTTGGGTGTCTCAAAATTAGACTGAGACTTTAGCCTGATGTTGACAGACTGACACATATTCACAGAGACCACATTATAGATAGTACAATGATAGAAAACTAGAGAAAGAGGATAGTACAGTAATTTGAGCTATTTGATCTTACGCTAAATGAAAATGAACAGAAAAAGCAAAAAAAAAGAGTAAGGCCAAAAGCAAAGAAGAACAAAGAAATAGAGGTGACTGAGGCCAGACGTAGGAAATAAACAGATTGAAAAAGCAGAGAAAGTGCAAATCTTGCTGGAATTTTAAGGAAAGGTAAAGTTGAAAGGAGAAAGGCATGTAGAGAGTGCTTGTGTTTATATAGAGCCCTTCAAAGGATGTCGTAATTATTTTTCCATACAAAGTATGTTAGCTCCATATGCGGGTTGGAACTGTTTGTGAATGATTTAGGCCATCTGAAACTCAATGGATGTGATATACTGCATATAACATTTTATTTATCTGTGTGTACTATAATAAAATAATATATTCATAAACTAATGTCGAATAACGTTTACACCCATTTTTGTTTTAACTCAAATATCAATGAATAGGACGAATCATAAAACGACAGATTTTTAGGTCTGCAAAAGTGGAGAAAATTCTCTCATGTCATTTCAAGTCATAAGTCAGGTTAACATAACACCCCGTGTGCAACTAACACCAGATAACCCAAATGTTTCGGCTGTAAAACCTCCAGTGTATATACGCTGTTCTGAGGTCAGCCCCACATAAGCACAGGGATCCCCTGCCACCCTCACGCCTTCCTTGACCTCATAACCTCGGCTGTCCCTCTGCAGCTGTAAAACCACACTACAGCATCATTAGCATGGAAACAAGATGTTACCTATACAGACAACCTGGGGAACCAATTAGACGGCACGCAGGCCTCGCTCGGAATAAATCCACCGGACTCTGAAACACAAAAATAATGAGTGATATTCCTTTGAACAGGCTGAGAATTTGGTCGATGGCAGCGATGACACAACACAGACTTGTTAAAGGGATAGTTCACATTCAAAATGAAAATTCTGTCATTATTTACTCACCCTCCTGTCATTTCAGACCTGTATGACTTTCTTTCTTCTCCAGAACACAAAGGAAGATATTTAAAAAAATGTTGCTAACAGAAAACCGTTGGTCCATAATGACTTGCATTGCTTTTGTGTCCATACAATAGAAGTCAACGGGGACCTGTGGTTTTTGGTTACCAACATTCTTCAAAATATCTTCTTTTGTGTTGTGCAGAAGAAAGAAAACCACACAGGTTCAACAAGATAGTATGGTGAGTAAACAATGACCGAATTGTCTTTTTTTAAGGTAAACTATTCATTTAACAGTACCAAAAATCTCCAAATGATTCTCTGTCATATGTATGCAAAATACAAGCCTACAGTAGAATTTGTACCTGCTACAATTAGGTAAACAGAAATGATGAATTATTTCGAATTAGCTCTTTGATCGAATTTGTGACAAATGGTCTTTAGGACCAGAGAAAAGTTTTATTGCTTCTTCATAGCTCAGGAGAGGTCTCACCATTGGCTCAGACGTATAGAGTTAATGAACAGCATACATAATTTAGGATAATTTGGTCTTGGAAGACTTTAATGGGAAATGTTGGAAATCTCTGCAGTTTTGTTAGATTTTGCCATCTTGGCGTATCTAAACACTGCTGAGATCTTGTCCAAAACTATAAGAGTTCACTGGGGTCTTTCTGTCAAGAGAAAGAAAAATCAGAGAAGCATTATGGAATACACTTGTTTTTAATCTCATTGCTATTTGAGAGATACAGAAATGTTAGAGAAACTTCATACTGAGTTTATACAAAACAATGACATCTGCATAAACAGGCATTTAAAACCTCTCTAACAGCAGCTTAAAGGCACTAAATTGTCAGAGAGTACCAAAGGGCTCTTATCTCCCAAGCAGACATACTGTGTGTGATAAAGTTGGCTATGATGCGTGTTCCATTAGGCTCAATTAGGTGAAACGCCTAACTAGCTCATTCATGGAGGCCGGAGATCAAGTGGTGCTGGATTGCCTACTGAACTAAAGGCTTGTTAAATTCAACAAGGACTTGTTAAATGTGTCAACATGACCCCTGATGAATGAGAACTGCTACTTTATGCTTCGATGCCTTTCTGTCCTTCAAGCAAATGGAAATCAGTGTTTATCTGCTTAACATTTATTGCATAAGAGTCACATTGAAATTTTAAAGTGACGGCAAAATGATACAATGTACGCAAGTGAAACCTAAAGGATTTAAACCAGAAATGTACATTTCTTTCATCATTTATTCACCCACTCGTTGTTTAAAACCTGCATATGACTTTTACTTCTGTTGAACACAAAAGAAGATATTTTGGGAATATTTCAGTGGTTTTGTGTGTGTATAATGTCAATGAGGAGCAGTGTTGTTCGGTCACCAACTTTCTTCAAAATATCTTCTTTTGTGTTTTGCGGAAGAAAGAAATTCACACATCTTCGGAATAACGAGAGGTTGAATAAATTATGAAAGAATTTTTATATGAACTATCCCTTTAAGGAAAATATAATTCACTGTGCTTAGAAATTCCAAATGATTGCTTTATACGTGTGTTAAATCTATAATGCTGTAGTTATGGAACAGTGTAAATCATTTAAACGTACATCATTATATATCAATATAATGGCCATCAATTAGAAAGAGTACAGAGGCAAAGCATTGCAAGAAATGAAGGAGGATCAACACAACATTCTACAAGCATTCCCCGTCTCTCTCTCTCTCTCTCTCTCTCTCTCTCTCTCTCACACACACCCTTCATATGTCAATCAGTCTTGTTATCTTCCTGGTCTCACCCCTGTGCCTGCTTGCTTTCCCGTTTGTGGCCGTCGATGTGTTAATCACCCTGCTCTGCTGACAGAGACCCAGATATTTTGACGTCCTGATAACCCCGTGCAGGACCTCCATGTCCATCTCTACTTTTCTCTCTCACACTGGCCTGTCTCTGGATCACAAAGCTTTCTCCCATTGCCACCTCCACCCCCAACCAAAACACTCCGAGACCTCCTTATCAAAGCCACAGAAATAGACACCGGGGGTCAATGAGAATCTTTGCTGCCACTTACTTTGTGGCCACCTCTGAGAAACACGGCTGGTTAGTCTCCTGAAATATATTGTTGTTTTTTGGGGTGTAATCAATTACTCTGTCAGAACTAACCAACAAATTTGTTCCAAGATAAAAAGATAAACAGGCCATCATTTCTCAGCTGGTGGTGACATCTTATCAAAATTCAGAAATCACCAAACCACATTAACAACTGACAAGCCGTGTCTATATTTTCAGTGTGTAAAATACACAAGAAACCCAACGTAAACCGCTCAAATTAAATATAAATTAAAAGCATAAAAAGAACATCTCATTGACAGGAAATTAATGTGGATTATACACTGAAGCATCGCTGAATAGGACTCTTTAAAGTTGATGTATTGGCGGTGGGAGGAGGCAATTGGAAGGGAGGGGGGCTGACTGAAATAAGAACTGTTTTGGCGAGCAGTTGATACATTTGATACGGGACTCACTGGATCCTCGACACGAGCTGTCAATGTGCTAGCAGGGGAGGCTAATCAATCACTGGCCTTATATCTGGCCGCCTGTCTCCCGGAGCCTGGGGATGCTCTGTTTGTGTTGAACGAGGCCTGTAGAGTTGAGGGTTGTGCTGCTACAGTAACCCTGCACCCCCTTTCACGCACAGCTCTCTCTGCGACCGTGCAAGGTGTGTTAGAGCGACTCCCGGCATTCGCTCTCCCGTGTTTGTGTATGTCACTCTCGCGTCACTTTGGAGTCCCTCTCCGACCCAGTGGGGAGGAGCAAAACGTCTGATGTCTGCACTGTCAACGCGGCGGTTCGCCGGACTAAGTTTGGCCTCTCCAGTGGAGTGCTGTTCTAAAGAGGGGTGCGCCATTAAGGCCCTCCGTTGATGTACTGGTATGTACAAACCAGGTCTTGCTTGTTTCATTTGAGGGTGAAGAAATGCCAGGAAAGCAGGAGTAACCTGAGCGTTCTCGCGTTGGATGTGAGGGTCCTGCAGCTGTGAACCGGAGTAGTAGGTGGCTTTCCAAAAGCTTTGGGGACAGAGTGGCGGCCCGCCGGCAATTGTTTAACACCCGGAGAATGAATATGTAAAGTGCGGCTAGCTCATAAATACAACATGAAAAGGCTCCAGCTGGGTATAAAGACATGTTATTAGGGCAACTTTGAAAAAGACAACTGGGAGTATTACAATGAGACTGTATATTCATTGGGGACCTGTTCTCGGCCACACAATGGCGACAGATCATTAAATTAAAGAGAGGAAAGAAGTGATAATTTGCTAGATTGTTTGGTACAAATTTGGGGGAAATAATGTTTTTCACCTACTACTGGGTTGTTTTCTTTTGCCGAACAGAGCCGCCATCCTTTTCAACGGGTGTGAAACTTAAGAACCTTGTTCTTCTGTGATCCTCTGCCTTTGTCAGCTGCGTCCAAAGCTGGAATGATTATAATGATTGAGATGAGAGAAAAAAGAAGGAAAGCTGACAATTCTGTGGTCTTTTTTATTCTGGGGTAGCATTCCCAACTTGTGTCGAGGATGATAAACATCTGGAATGCAAAAGATCTGACGTGCGGCCAAAAGAAATGTGTCTTCCACACCCTTACATGCATTTAGGAAGTGTGATTTTGTTGCGATCGTATCAACCAAAAAAAGTTTTACACACTTTATTATTTTTATGCTCTACAAATACAAAGCTATATATGGTGGAACGTTAAACATGTTGAGCAGCTGCCAGGTTCGCCAGGTGGAAGTCATACGCACTGCTGTCAATGGATTTTCACAAATACTTCAGTGCTTTTTCTTAAGCGTGTCTCCCTGCGGTGCATATTACTCAATGTGCAGGACTGATTCCGAGAGATGAGTCTAAGTGTATGTTTCTGTGAACAGTCGACTAAAAAACACTCAGCATCTGGGTGGCGAACAGAACCGGCTTTCCAATTCATTGCTTCCCACCCTAACCCAATTCCCAAATCCTTGCCTCTCCAGAAAAGCCATCCTGTAATGTGCTTCATAATGAGAAGTGTTCACTATGTCACATACACTGACGACAACACGCTTACTTATCCAGCAGATGATGTCCCTCTTAACACAAGCCATTCATCGTCACACAATTAGGGCATTTTTTTAGCACCTGCTGCAGTGGGAATGCCTGTTTGCCTGTTAATTACAGCCAGACTCCAATCTGTGAACACGTTCAGCTGCAATTCCAACCACCACCACACAACCACTTATCACTGCCCTTACCCATGTTAAAATCCGCAATCACTACTAACCATAACTATTGCCCCATAAGGGCATCTTAGTTGGCCACTATACAATTAAGTTTTAATACCAACCTCAGGTATGTCTGAGTTTGTAAAAAAGAGCTTGCGTGGTCTCGTTGAGTTGATGACCTGACCATTAAAGGTTAAAGCACTAGTCTTCAGGAACACTTAATAACTCCAGCCTGGTTACAGCTTCTCATTGTTTTCACTTTAAAGAGCTGTAAAGTGCCACCTAAGGGGGGAAAGAAATTCCCTGTCTGATTGAGAAAGAATCCAGCTCACACTCGCTGGCTACGGGCCCCAATGCAAACTGGGAAATTGTGCTTATTGTCATTCGTAGAGGGCAGACATTCAAGGTTCTTTATTCTTCGGCTATACTCCACCATTACAGGTAGTTGCGACCTATCACCGCTTGTTGAAATTTAGGTCCACTACACAAAAAGAATGGAAGTACAATGACTTCAAATAGGTTTCTAGGTAAACTCCCTTTAGAGCGATATAAAGGGGAGACCCTACTCAGACACATATACCTTGCGTATTCTAGCTGTGTATTGGCTTATTGTTTTGACGTTGTAAATTAGGACAGTAAAATGTCTTACAGCATTTGCGAATGAACAAAGGTTTGCCATCACTGTTTTTTTCATGACCCTTGAGGGAAAGGCTTCATGAGAAATTTGTAGTATCACCATTTGGTCTGTAATGTCATCCAGCCTTGATGGCATTTTTGTTTTGTTTTAAGGCAAATTCTAATGTTGAACTAACAAGACAAAGAATAAAATAATTCCATAAATTGTGCAGCTTAAACATTGAAAGAATACTATTTACTTATTATACACTAAAACTCCATGAATGCGATGCTCCTCATAGCAAATAGCAGAATGCTGGCTTGTCCTCCATTTTCAGTGTGACAAACGGACCATGATTAATATCCCCCCTTAACTCGATATTTCTTTTTATTTTAAGTCATTTTACACAAAATTAGATTAAAATCCAAAGTAACAGTTAATGATAAATGAATAGCATTCCAAATTTAACAAAATAGCATAGTGCTATTAAAATACATTTTGCCCAACGTATTGCTTTTTTTAAAAATAATAGGCAGTATATGAAATATAATTCACAATGAGCTAGGAAGCACACTCACACATTACCCATTTTTCAGAGAGAAAAACATTTGACCTTTGACCTGCATTTAGTTGAAAAGTGCACCCTTAGCTCCCTCTGGTGTCCAATAGGGTATGGCACCGCAAAGAGAAAATCATACCAAAACAAGAATGAAGGCCAATAAGATTAAAATATCACCAGTGTTACACTAATTTTATGTTGCATGACCCTAGTCTAGTCTATACCACTTTCTCACCAAAGAGACATTAACACATCTATCATTGATGTAGCAAACTCAGACACAAAAAAAACAAACAGACTTAAAGAAGTGTCAAACTCTTAATCTATAGCGTGTGGCGTATTTCACAGTTTGTAACAGTTTTTGATTACTTGTTAAAAGCAGCAAGTGGCATTTTGTCCAGTACATGATCAATAACGCAGCCAATAACACTGTGAAAACACACACAAATGACAATCACAATGCTTACAAAAACAAATGAAAAGAAGAAACACACTAATGTGTTTGCACCTGGTTAGAGACACTCTGAACAAATGCTTCACAGCTTAACTGTGCTTAAATGCTTAACTGTAAAATGAAATAAACACAGAAAGAATGCACATGAGGGAAAGCACAGCTTAAAATTTGGATTCAGCAAAGACATCACTAATAGCTAATATCACAGACTTCTAATACACACCAAACAATCTAACACCAAAGAAACCGGTTTGTGATCCGAATCACTATGGGATTCAATAAAGCAACACCTTGTAAGAAAAACCTCTCTCTGAAACCAGTCGCAAATGTATATTGGAATTATCTTTTAAACATATCTGTATGAAACCACACCTGATTGCATATGTATATTTTTTAGGAGACATACAGGTGAACAGAGTGTAATACGTGTCTTGGTCTCCTGGTTAAAGACTTGATGGGCCTCACACTGATTTGAGAGTTGAGAGAGCGAGTACTTAGCAAGTAAGTAGCAGGAATGTGTCATATTTGACAGCTATCTGCTGGCATGGTTACAAAAAGAAATGGTGGCGGGTTGACTCTTAAAAAGATGAAAGAAAGAGAAAGAAAGTGTTTATGCCGTTTCAAATATAATTATATACAGCCGTGTATAAAATAAAGAGACCATTCCAATATTGTATTTAAGCAATAATTAAGCATTATTTATTATTAGCCTTGTATAAATTAAAGAGACATTCCACATTTTTATTCAAGCAATAATTCAGCATTATTTATACATTATTTAAGATGTATTGTGGCCATTTCAGTCCAAATCAAAACTCAGGAGTGACAAAGTCATTCAAAAGCAATGTGAAAGACTGACAGCATGACAAGACTGTGATCAAAACTGGTTATCACATACAATAGAATTTGACATTTTCCTGAATACATGTTCAAATATTAGTGTTGTTTTGCTTGAAAGTTAATAGTAATTTGAGGTCTGAAAAAGAGCATCTTTTCTGTTATGTTGATCATATGAAAACAATATGTTATTCGAAATATGGGAGAAGTTTTGTTAGTAGTTCAGTTAGATGTGGCTGTAAAATCATAAATGCGTGGTGTTTGCTAAAGGTCATAGTGGGCGTGAGGGATCTGAACAAACAAACTTTGCTTTGTAACCTGTTCTGTATCTTTTTGTGATACATTCATTATACTGTCCTGAGCCAAATGACATTCTATTTTCACCTTGTCAATATCAAATCCCACATTCTTACAATGACAGGACATCACCTGACAATGATCCATAAAACACAAAAACACCTTATCAAACAGATTACAAGACCTAGTTGTTCTAAACAGAGATGGAAAGGCTTGACTAAAGAAACGATTGCTTATAGCCTACAAGTGACAGTTCAACCCAAAATTTTAACTTAGGCCCACTACACAAAGAATGGCAGTACAATGACTTCAAATAGGTTTCTAGGTAAACTCCCTTTAGAGCGATATAGAGGGGAGACCCTACTCAGACACATATACTTTGCGTATTCTAGCTGTGTATTGGCTTATTGTTTTGACATTGTAAATTAGGACAGTCAAATGTCTTACAGATTTTGCTTATCAAACACATGACAAAATTTTGTTGTTCATAAACAGAGATGGAAATGCTTAATTCAAAAAATGATTGCTTAAATCTAGCCTTCAAATGACCGTTCAACCCAATATGAAAATCTTTGAATTATTTGCTCGACCTTGTGTCATCCCAAACATGTATGACTTTTTTCTGGACAACACAAAAGATAGAGAATATGGTACACAAAAAACTGACTTAGACGAAACCATTCCTCAAAATACGTGTTTTGCATGGATGGTGAATAAAATGAATTTTTATTTTTGTGTGACCTATTTCTTAAAATTTGTATGATGAGTAATAATTTGCATGTTCCGTGTACCGTTTCTGTGTTTGGCGTGACCCTCAAAAAAAGAAAAAAATTTGCAATGAAGACAAATCTCTCTTATGATATTGCAGAAAAATATATTATTAACAGTATGTCTTTTTATTTTATCTTACTGTCTCACTATAGGAGACATGTACAGTCTATTTGTCAACTAGCCATGTGCACATACATTACATACTATACATTCTAATTGTTCTTATCTTATATCTGCAAGACAAAACAGTAGCTCTAGGTGTTATCATCAGGGCCCTGCCAAAGCAATAACACTTAAGGTGCTGTCGTTGACAGTCGACTCTAGGTGGCACACTAGACAGCCTTTGTGATCTGTTTTCCCCAAAAGGATGTGTAACAGAACTGCATACTTACAGGCATATTGCTGGGTCTGCACAGAAATGTAGTGACTGCATATTCAGTACATATGAAAATATACACGTGTGTGTATATAAATTTAATTTGTATACATTTGCATCACATTTAGTTTTCTCTTAAAAACAAACATACAGACACGCATGAATACAAACAGTGTGACACGCAAACATTTTTAAATATACATAAAACATGCAAAAAAGGATGTATTCAAAAGAACACACTCAAACACACACATGCATCCCTTCATGCTCCTTGTCTATAAATACCCTCTCCTCAGTGATGGCTGTCAGGCCCTGTAACCTTGGCTTCTCCACTAGTGCATTGATTTATGGAGGGGCTAGATCGTAGCGACCTTGCGCTTGGTCTCAAGCAGTATAAGTAATGGCGGGTCATCAGCACTGAAACTGGGAGCCATCTTAGGCAGAATTCGTCTGTTGCCTTTGTCTCCATCGCTCTGTGTAGCCTCTACCCCGGGCATTGCCAAATGGACCAAGCGGCCCCCTGCATTTGCGGCCATCATATATAGAAACAGCGAGATAGAGGCCTAACTGCAATAAGGATCAAGCAGCGGTCAGCTATAGCCCGCTTTAATTTCATGCCTAATTTCTCCCCGTGCTCAAAGAATTGATCTCTTTCCTCTGTCTGCCTAACCTCGGCCTGGCTGTCAGGAGCTTCAGCCGAACGGAGGCGAGGTTGGGGCCAGACCGCCGCCATCCATCACACACCTCCCTAGCTCTGGATTCACAGCTCGGCCGGAGTGATGAAAGCTAAGCTGCACGAAGAGCTTATTAGATCATCGTAAACTCAACAGGACAGATTCATCAATTGAGCACACAGAACTAAGAGGAATTCATTCGAAAGCCACAGAATGAATCACAAACAGTGTTCTTCATTAACGTTTGAGTGTAAAACATATATAGACACACTTAATCTGTTTGGTAAATTTTTGTAAGGTGTAATGGTCTTAATCTTTTTATGTGAAGTAAATAATGACAGAAGTTGTATTTGCGAGCTATCCCTTTAAACTAAAACAATGGAGGAAATATTGGTCAGCCTAAACACCCTTTTCAAGATCTGAAGGGTCTGTCAAAATGACAAAACAGCTCCCCTCTGGCTGCACAGCTCAGACAAAAACTACAAGCTTGGCACAATAAAAGCTCTTATATCATTCAATGAATCCTCAGGACACAGAAGGGCCGTGGAGAAGCTCCTCTGGAGAATAAGCTGATGGACAGAGCTTTGATAGGTCAGACTGCAATTTTCAGATGCTGCTGCTCCGTACCTCCTTCAGGCTTTCACAAATTGTCACCGGTGTGGACATGACCTATTAATAAAAGTTTAAACATTAATACAACATACTGGTGACGAAACCAAGCCTATCAATTTTGATCTGGATCTGGTTACTCCGACATGTCAGGTGGTCACGTGATTCAAATACGAGGTGACATAAAAAACATCAAAAAAAGAGTTTTATACACCTGATTAAAAAGCTTAAACACTGGTGTGTAATTTACCATCTAATATTCAGAAAGTCCTTCAGCAGCATAACAAGCATTCAGTGGTAATGAAATCAGTGTGCACGCAGACATCAGTGAAGAATGACGTACTCAAAGCGCACCACTGACACACAGTCAATCCTTATTTACTTAATTGCATGGCAAGCGGTTCACGTGGAGCTATTTGTCTCTTTGTCTGTCCCACTGTTTGTCAGGACGTTTCATCATTGGCTGGGTTTGCATCTTTGCTTCCATCTGTGCCCGTCTGGATGTGGGAGCTGGCAGTAAGACAGCGCTCCCCATCACCGCCAGCGCAGTCTGCATCCCCGTCTTTCAGCCATAAATCCTGAAATAACGGAATGCAAGAACATTCTCTCCAGACTGCGCTGCCTCGAGTGAGTGAGTGAGTGAGTGAGTGAGAGAGAGAGAGTGGAATCAACTAGAGTGTGTTTTTGTGGGGGAGGACGAAAGAAAGAGTAAAAGAGTGAGAAAGAGATAAAAGAGAGAGAACGCCTTTGGCTTCTCAGATCCAATTAGACGGCCTTGTGTAGTCGCGCCTCTGTCTCCCTCTCCTCGCCATCTTAATTGGAAGCCGGAGAGACCAGTCGAAATCGCATTAACAGAGGTCCTGACAGAGAGAACCATCAATCTTTTTTTATTACGGTGTAATGGGGGTTCTTGGGAGCCGCAATTCGATTTGTCACTGGCCTCGTTCGCTGATAACAGGCATTTGTCATCACTTTCCCTCGCCTTAATGTTATCATCTCGGGCTTGACAGCTGCCTCCATCCAGGGAGTCCCAGCGACACAGCACATCCGTCAACATAATATTTCCACGGCCAAGGGGACTGCTACAGCAATAAGCCACATTAAAGCACTTATGAGGAGAAAATCTGTTGTCATTAATTAAAATGTTGGAGAGAGCAGCAGGTCTTCTTTGTGAGGGTACTGTGTGTGTTTGTTTCTTTATGAGGTGACAGTGGGAGCGGAGGCGCTAAAATATTCTCCTGCTTCTCGCCTTTGTCATTATGACAAAATGTCAAGAGCGGGTGTGCGCTGCCGCAATTTGCACGACGAATAAGGTGCGTGTATACTTTTAGACTATGTGAATGTTTATTCTAAACAGTTTAATGGATACAATGCCATGTTTGAAAAAAAATTAACAAATATGAAGGTCACGTGGCATCACAAAGCTGTACGTTCATGCTCTGGCCTGTCATGGTTGTGTTCGTTTTCTCTTCTGGACACCAGGGGGCAGAATTGAGCCTGTGGTGACAGGTGTTTGGGCGACAGTAGATTCCTCTGCTGCTAATTAGACTAGCATCTTCTCCTCCTGCTGACCTATAGGACACAGACACTCATTCCATCAGGGGAGTCAATTCACTGTGAAATATGAGCTCCTGTATTTAGCGCTGTGCAGGGTGCGTGACAACTTAAGAGTGACTTTATTCTAGAAAACCAGATTCACTGTGATCTATACTCAATCTGGCCTCTCTTCCCCCAACGACATGGCCTCAGAGGCAGTGCAAGTGATGTACGAGGCAATTCGCTTCATGCAAATCAGACCGTTAAAAGCCAAAATGTCTGCAGCTAATGCTCTAGCTTCTTCAGCTATCATACCCGTAATAGCGATGCTTCGTCGTGATCCAAAGCATTAGAATCTATTGGAATTAGCACGTAAAGTCACAGAAATACGCTTTAAGTTTGTCTGGTGAAGCCAAATACTATTGAGAGAAAGAGAAGATTTATAGTGAATTATAACCTTCTGCGTGGAAGCTAGCAAAGTACACATACCTCCACTCGGGTCTCCTCGACCGGCGTATGACCTCAAAGTAACGTTACCGCGAGAGCAAACAGCTATCTATGCTTTCGAATCACTCTCGCGGTATTTTGACCTACAACGGCAAATCGCCTCGCACGGTTACTTCCGCGTTTACCATCAAGGTGCGATAAAACATCCTCTGCCCCACCGGAAGCCATTCAACTCTACCTAGCGTTGAACATGACAGAGGAGAAGATGAATATTGATTTTGTACTCGCTGCTACCATTAAATTCGCCGGATTACAATAAACGACCTCAAGAAAATACGAGAAATGGTTAAGAGGGATAACATGTGAAGAACAGTGACATCGTTTGAAATAGTAGTGAGCATTTTGTACTGTGTATTGTGAGAATTTCATATATAGACCATTAATTTGAATCATTTTGAAAATGTTTTAAATTTAAAAAATGTACTTTACAATATTCCGATATATAACCATATTTAAATCAAAAGCAATTGTTTTACGTATTAAATCGTTTTTGTATTTGCATTTTACCTGAAAATTTCATTTCTCTGTATCAGTTATTTTATACAAGCTTTTATTAATGGATCACATTTAGGTAATAGTCGTAAATATCTTTGTTGTCATTTCACAGCTGCATACGAACGAAATTTGAGCTCTCTCTTCCAAAGTACAGACTAAGAACAAAGATAAGGAGAATATATACGAACTGCATATTACGTACTGAAACAATGTGTACATGTAGCAAAAATGTGTAATTATATATTTACGTCATTTTTATTTGCATTACAATCTGTACAAATAAAACTAATGTAATGTATTCACAGTGTAACGTTTATTCTTTAGCATTTGCTAATGCTAGCGCTTTCACCAATAGACCATTTGATCTTCAGTAGCTGACATGCTGTGGCTCGATCACATCTGCATTCTTACAAGTGATAACAACAAACTTTAGTACCAGTTCATGTTTAAATCCTTACAAACGCTGGTTAAAGCACATGTTCTATGGGTGAAAACCACCCGGAAGCTTTTCCGCCCCCTGAGATTTCACCGGAAATACATAGGCAGCATTGAGTCTTGTATTATGTATTTATTTTGTCTGCGATTTACGATTTTAGCTTGTCACGTACATCACTTCACATACTTTTATTTGTATTCAATGAAAGGTTTTCATTGAAACAACAACAAAAAATGAGGATAAGGATTCACATCTATATTTCATAAATTGATCCAATAAAAAATGTACCTGCCATAATGAATATTTTCAATGTCTATAAAAACTATTTTATAAAACTTAGCACAAATTATATATTTCTTGTTGAAGTCAGTCAAGTAATTTAAATTCTATTTTTGATCCAAACAAAGATATATAGATTTAAAAAAACTAAAATTCTTATTCAAGAAATAATATTTAAAATTATTTGTTTTCTCAAATCAAATTGGATTGGATTCAATTTATTGTCATTACACATATACAAGTACAGTGCAACGAAATTTAAATAGATATAGATTTAATCAAACAATTGTTTATTGATTGAAATATATGGATTTGATTGAACATGATTGCATTAAGGAACATTAATATTTAATATAAAAAATCTAATAAAGACACAATTTTAATTACATCAATATTTATTAACTTATACATTACTTCCATGCATCCACAATTTCAGTACTCAAGTATCAGATTTTTTACTTCTAAGATCTGGCAAACATTGACTGTAGAATACAACAGCCTTTATTGTCCCTCAAGTATGACGCCAATGTCTTTGGATACAGCTTGTGCATCTTTGATGGCGAAGATTGCCATGGTTTCACGGAGCCATATCATTTTTTCAGCCTCTTCCTTCTCCGACACCTGGAAAATGATTTAGAAATTAGAAAAAAAATCAAGAATCTCTCACACACAAGATTTCTCAACACACTCAAATACACTCACATATATCTGAATACTAATCCTTTGGGTTTATGATAGGAGAATTCGCGAGTTTCAGTCCGAGAGCAAGTTGTGCACTGAACACAACTCTTCTTTTCAGCAATAACGTTAACTATAAGTTGACATTTTAACTGATAACGTTACTTCCAAATAACACGGTAATAAAAGAGTGCCAGGAACATCAAATTATTACTCTGTTTTGCCTCAACTTAGGGTGAGTAATGAACGGGAGCGGTAATTGTCAGCCATGACATCTCCCACACATTGTCATCTCAGTCTATCGTTAGTGACACACTTAAAACGTCTACATTAACAGACAACGTTTAAACGAATTTATGTTCATTATCAACTGATTTCGTAGTTACTTACCTTCAAAAACGTATTCAGGAGGAGTGACTGGTTGCGTCGATGTTTATCCACCGACCGTTTACTTGAAGAGCGCTGTCCTGTGGCGACTGGAGGATGTTTTGCCTAATGCGCATGCGCCGGCCATGTGTGGAACATAGAAATTGTCCATTCGTCAAAACAAAAATAACATTTTAATATTAAACAGTGTTTTAAACTAATAAAGATATTACTTAATTTTAAGTTGAACTGAAAGACTAATTATTAATTCTTCTTGATAACCTTTTTTCAGTGCATAGAAAAAGTATTCTACATCATTACCTTTACATTGCGCTTACACTCTTACATTGGTACAGTCAAAGTCCTGAATATTTACATATGATGACATTTATTGCTTGCAAAGGTTTCTGATTGCTGACTTACGGACATGTAAAACACTGGTGTTACATTTCAAAAAATTAGTTTGGAACTAAATTCATTGCAGAAATTGTGTAATGGGGAAAAACTACATATTCTAAAACAATGCTGCCTTGCAAGCACACATTCTCTTAAAATAAACTGGGAGAGTACAGCTGTGAGCACAACAGTCCATTGAGATCCCAGCAGTGACCTTGAGCTTGGCGTTTGAAGACTGACCCTACAGAAAGCCAGACACAATTCAGCTCACAATTTCTCTTCTTGGAGCGGGAGACGCAGGAGTATTATATCATTAGTCTGCCTGGGTCTCTTCTGGGGAGATCTGGAAAGGCTCACACAGATGGAGAGCATTGCCCAGGGGCTTGATAGACCAGAAACCTGTTCATACCTTAACATGTTCACACAGGAAAAGAGGAAATACAACCATCTATGTGCATTCAGCTTTATATATAGATGCATTTCCACAATCTGATACAAATCTTGAGACTTACATTAAATATAATAATGCAGTTCAATTCAAGATTTGCCATATGGAGGGCAATATATTAAAGGCATGTCTCAAATGTGGATCTGAATATGGATTGTCATACAGATGTTTGGAATCCATAGGGGAAGGTGAGAGACTCTTCTCTTTAATTAAGCATTAAATCCGCCTCTTCGGTGAGTTAATGAAGCTCTTGACTGGCAATGGGGCTCTTTGGCAGTAACCAACAGTGTCTGTACCCAGATCCTGCTTTGTAAGCTTTATCACCCCACCCCCTGATGCTCTCAATAAATGAATTACCACAGACTCATTAAAACACTTTTATTTGGTGTGTTATAACATTTTGAATACTTTTAAAATAATTTTAGTACAAGTGAGGTGAAATATAGTTGCACATTATATAAGCTCTGGGTTTTGTTTGATCATATTTCTCATATATAATATATATTCTTATTATTCAGGTGTTATATATTTCATAAAAGTCATAGAATCAGCAACAAATCTACAACTGTAGCAGTGTTTTATAATACTTAATATAATAATTTGTATATATATAATATAATATAATAGCATAAAATATTTTAAAAGGTTGCACTGGTTCGACTTGTTTATTGAAAATTATGTGTGCTAGTCAAAAGATTGATGCAAGTTTAAAAGACAAAACCCTTTAAAACGCCTAATAATTATATAAGGCATGTATACTAGAAAAATATCTCATAACACAAATATAATAAAAAGTCTAAAATGTAGTCTGTCATTTCATTTCAGTACTCTTGTCACAAAATTTCACAAAAACAAGACACATTATATGTTTGTGGCATATGGTTCTAACAAACAAGGCATCACACATATTCAACACAGTTCTCTGTTTCTAGCATAATCTCACAAACAAGTGATAGAAGGCATGGACCTTCTTGAAGTCTTTTGGGTACTGTAAGCAAAGTTGAAAAGACAGTTATAATGCAACAGCTGCTTAACCATACCTTTAACATTATTATATGATATAATGAATGGGTAAAAACCTTTTGGTTGATCTAATATCTTAATTCCTTAAGGTGCTCTCTGGCTTCACATAAGAGGTCAAGGACAGGAGGATGAGCTGTCAAATTCAAGTGAACCATTTTCAAGTGATCCATATCCATACCCATTCATCTTTTTCAATTTCAGCTGATCTGGGTGATCAAGGGCTAGGCTCTCCTCAATGGCCTCTTTGGTAGCAAACATTTGACTAATTTCTACAAATGTCTTATTTTTAGTCTCAGGTATAACAAAGAACACATAGATGGCCACAATCAAACACACGGCACAAAACACCAGATAGCAGTAGGATCCAGCAGACATCTGTAATACAGACACAGGAAAGAACAAAAAATATAATACATATATAAAAAAATGTTATACTATAAAAACATTGCAACATCCAATATTAACACTGGGTGAAAAAAATGACTTGTTTATACTTTAATTGTTTGACGTCAAACGAAAACAATGAGACATGGTTCACAATGCTTATTCGTCGATCAGAAACGTGGTCCACCAATGCACGGTGAAGTGATAAGGAGAAAACCATATAGATAATCATAAGACCACGGATAGTCTGCTCACGTGCGCCGTTTCTCATTTAAATGGGAAGGGGGTTTCATTAAAGGGACAACTTGATAAACAAATCATTAAAGGGGCTGAAAGACAATGGAAAATTACTCTTAAAGTTGCTGGCACAAAAATGCAACTTCTATTAAACATCTGGGTAGCATCTGGGGAAAACAACTACTTAACAACTACCTTGAAACAACTGGACCAAAATAGACTGTGCTAAATGGTTTACGATACCTGCAGAAAAGGAAACATGAAGCCGATAGTGAAGTTCGACATCCAGTTAAGAGACCCTCCAACAGTGTATGCAGCTGGACGATGAGATTGCTTGAAGAGCTCTGCTGTGATCAGGAAGGGAACGCCCGCTAAAATAGAAAAAACATCCATACAAGTGACATTATGTTTCTTTATCCTGGGGTTCTTCATACTTTTTTTGAGGCTTTAAATGAAACACGCCTGTGAAACCTGGTACAGTTGTTTTTTTTACAACACCCTAATAAAGGCCGTAATATAAGGCATAATTCTGAATACATTAAAGCGCAGACATTTTAAGCTCATGCATGTATGCGTTGCTCCTGTGTAGTGTAGCAACAGTTCTTAGTGGGAGAAGATAATAAACTAGCTTTATGAAGAGCTCGTTATCTCAATGTGCAGGAGGCAGAGATTGTTTCACTGCTTAAATTCTAATCCCTTTTGGTTACAAGTGAAAAATAAGGAGGCACAAGGTGTTATTTCAAATGTAATGAATTCAGGAACAAGCCAAGCGATGGCTTCATTATTTGTGCATGATAATTGCAGCAGGAGGCGTGCTGCAGTTAAATTGATAAGGAACTCTGCTTGTAATTCATTGTTCATGCAGGATTTTGTCTTAAAAAGCCATATTCATCATTGTTTATGAACAATGAGCCATAAAAAATCCTAATTAAAGACGTAATTACACCGATTGAGACTGGGGCCTGAGAATGAATTATAGATTTTGGAGTTGGGTTGGATAATGCATCAACTCAGTAAAGCACTTGTAGTCTCATTCATCACTGCAGCAGAGCTACTCCTCTCTGCTCTTATTGTGTGCATAAACTATGATTCTGACAATTACATAGCACTAATAGAGCAAAGTACACACTTTAAAACTTTGAAACTCTCTCAAACCTATTAAGAATATATTCTCCTCAACTATATTGCTTAAATGTTTATAATGTAGTTTAGTTTTATTTGTGTTTTGGAATAGCATTGTAAGCTTAATTTGTGTACCATACCTACATCTACACTGAACTTACAGTGTGCTCAAAATAAGAACATTAAATGGTTTTAAGTAATTATGTCATATTTAGGCCAGTTATGCCTTAACAATGTTATATCAAATTTACTAAATACAACATGAAATACCTGCATGTTTCCTAATTCTCTTAATGCAATAGTCACCTAAATAGATACCTACAATCATTTAAATTGAAATGACATAATCAACATTTTACATATAATTATATTTGTCTCGTCAAGGTAATGTGCACTTAAACACTTTATTAAATGTTTGAAAGCCTCAAACAGACAGACAAATATAAAACTAAAAACATAAATAATAATAAATATATATTTATAAATACATTTTTAATCAATACCTGCTAAAGCTCAAACAAATCCTGAACTGAAATGAGTCTGCAGTAAACATTTGCGATTGCTTTTCAAAATTCTACCCCCAGGTGTCGCTATTTCACTACTTGAAGACGTCATCTGGGAATTCAGGGTCAAAGAGCAGACAACTACTCATCCAATTGAAACATTTCTCTACTGATTGCATCAGAGCATGATTTAAGGTAAATATACTAAGGGAGTGAACGGGGATGAGAACTGTTTGGTTACTGACATTCTTCCAAATATCTTCCTTTGTTTTTAGCAGATCAAAATAATTTATACAGGTTTGGAACAACCTGAGGTAGAAAAAATGATGACAGATTTTTTGGGTGAACTATCCTTTGAAAAGATGAAGATATATAAGAGCTTACCTGGCCCTATACAGAATCCAGCGATAATTCCAACCACACACCCCACACTCACATATTTCATGAACGACACGTGTGTCTGAGTGAAGCACATTAAAACATGATCAGCCATACTAAAAAGACAAACACATCCAAATAACCATTGTAATGACAGTAAAGTTTACCTTCTCTCACAAATTTTATTTAACTTACTTGAAGAATAAGAGACACTGTTATTCCAGCACAACACATTCCCATGATACCGAAACCCCCGATTATCAACGGCCTTCGTCCCAGACGCTCAATAGTGAAACACTGCAAAAACAAAAATCAAGGTGCAACATGGATGCTCTGAAAGGTGAAGCACCTATCACATTAATTAGCGCTGAACTGAAAGAATGAAAGCATGGCTTTTGCCATTTTTCTGACGCAAATGGTGTGGAAGCATAAAGTGGAACCTCGTTTTTTCATTAGACGCTGCTAAAATTGAGAGCCAACACTGTGTGCTGTTGACTTAAAGGCGGGTGCAGCTGACATAAGAATGAATAGCTGTAATTTTATAACCAATCTCCAGCCTTCCTCCCGTGTGCCATTCGCCTCCCAAGTGAGGACCAATTGACACTGACAGCAATGAGTTCTTCTGACTAACAGCGTGCCTCTTCTTCTCCGGCTGCTGCTGGTGCATCACTAAATCCTGGCTAAGCAACGCAACTGGGAGAGAGAGAGACTGTGTTTGGCCTTCATTACAGCTCTGAGATGTGACCCAAAGATGAAGCCGGTAAAAACAAGACACATCATTCTCTCTAATGCTCATCTTATCCAGTGTTTTTTATGAGTGTCACTGCAGCGAAAATACATAACGTGAGCTGGGGAAGATTGAGGGGAAAGCAAAATGAAAACGATTGAGAAGTGAAGAGATGCTCTTCCTTTCCGCTGGTGTTCTCAGCTCGAGTGAACACACTCTAATAAACAATTTTACATCACTGAAACCCCCTGTCAAATATGGTGAATTAGGATAAGCTTGGATGTGATGTGGGACGGCACACATTTTCAAAAGCAGGTTTTTGTATTCTGGATGGGTTGACATTAGTGCCGATCCTAGACATTTGAGGGCCCTAAGCAAACTTGTGAGGGTCCCTTGTACAAATAATTAAAATAAGATATAGGCATAAACATAATTGTAAACTATAAAAAATGTAAAATAACTAAACGAATAAAGACTGAAATAATAAAAACAGATCCAGAGAAGGCGCGTGAGCATGATTTTTTCCCTTTTTGGGATGGAACTTCAAGACGTCATTCGTTTGCAGAGCGTAGGGATCTGGTGGGAACATGAGTCTCCATTAGCGAGTGAAGATAAGGGGGTGCCGAACCAGTGGTGGTCTTGTAGGCCAAGAGCAGAGCCTTGAATTTGATGCGAGCAATATGTAAAGACGCAGGTCAGCAAATCATGCGCATGTCATTACCTGCCGTCCACTGCCTGGTATCCGAGTAAGTATCAGTAATTAAATAAATGTATTAAAAAGAAAGTTTCCGAATTAATCCTCTAAAGTTCAATCCACAGGTTATAAAAATAGTGTCTTGTTTACAATAGTGTTTTTCATTCAGTACAACATTTTTTATTATCCAATTTATTTAAACTATTTTAGAAGGATATTATAAAAAAAACATACCCCAATAAGGCCTGCAACAATCTCGATAGCTCCAGTTCCTACAGTGGTATACTGGATCTCAGGGGTCGGAATCCCAGCATTCTCAAAGATGTCATTGGTGTAAAACCAAATCTGGCAGAAATGGAGATACAAAAAATGAAAAAAATGATATAGGCACAGGAAGTGATTTCAGCTTGTACAGGTGGCATATCATGACTATGAGCAGTTACTGCGTACAACACTTTAGATTCAATTTGAGAGCTGGAGGGCTGTGTGTGAGGTTAGGCAGGGGGGTAATCAGAGACAACACAGACGGTTTGAGAGCTGCTGGGAGTGTAGAGGACACACAAGGCCTGCCTCTCTCCTGCTGCTCATGCTGAAGTAAGCCAAGACTCACCACCTGTCAGCCCCGTTTATAGTGACTGCACACACACTAACACACTTGCATGGTCACCTGTCTCCTAGGAGCCCTCCAGTCAATGTCATTTAATATTTAAATTTGATCTCAGCACCCCATAGGGCAAACCTAGCTAGTCCTACTTTGATTTGACATCAACCGCTCACATACTTAAACAGGATTTAACTGTGATTTAAAGAACTGATGTTGCAATGAGTTTGAAAAGAGGTTTCAAGGTGTTAAAAGGACAACTACTTATCTTTCAACAGCATAAACAAATAACTTAAAGGGATAGTTTACCCAAAAATTCTGTCATTATTTACTCACCCTTAGATTGTTCCAAACCTGTATATATGTCTTTGTTTTGGAAGAATATTAGTTACCAAACAGATCTCATCCTGCATTTATTGCCACAGTAGGGAAAATAAATACTATGGGAGTCAATGGGGGGATGAGATCTGTTTGGTAACTAACTTTCATCCGAATATCTGCCTTTGTGTTCAGCAGAACAAAGAAATGTATACCGATTTGAAACAATCTAAGAAGGAGTAAATGAAGACAGAATGTTCATTTTTGGGTGGACTATTCCTTTAATCCATCTAAAATCTGAATATGAAATACCGTAAATAATAGGCTTGAATTATTTATATTGTTATTTTTAAACATAATATGATAATATAATCTCCAGAACCTTTCCGTAAAAAATGAATAAAAATATTTTAGATGAGTTATTATTCACAGCCCAGATATCCAGTTCAAATACTACATGCTACATAAGACAGCAATGAGAAGATCAACTGAATGCTGACAATCTAAGAAAAAATCTTAAAAATAAAATTCTGCATACTGAAAAAATATTTAAAGCAGATACAATTTAAGATTAATTTACAGATCCATCAACATTGCTGCCTTAACAATCTATGTCTCAAATAATAAAATGCATCTTATTTGCTTGAATAATTGCCTATATTTATTGCTGTAGCAGGGCAGTGCAAATCAGATTCCATAATGCATTCCTAAAAATTGTTTTTTGTTAAGCACTGTTGGCTAAAGAATGAGGTTTCTGTCAGCTCGGTATAATCTTAATTATCTGAATAATTAATCTGCACTTCAACTATTTTAAGAAGGTAACACCTTTCCAACAAGTAAAAATTAGAGATTTTTTGCCATTTTCAGTTTAGGCCCATAGTGACTGCTCTGCTGCAAAACTTGAACTTACTCTTGATTTCCAAAGCATTTTTCTGTCGCAGGCAAACAAGCAATATTTAGTGTAGTCAGCACTATATCTTAACCAGTGCTTACCGCATCAATGCCAGACAGCTGCATGCCGATGTTGATAACCACCACAGAAAGGACCTGCCAGCGAACAGTGTGGTCCAGTAGCAGCTGCCAGACAGACAGAGTCGCCACTGACGACAGAGAGCGTTGCTCCTCCTGCATCTCCTCTATCTCTGCCTGGATGTTACATTTAGCCCTGTACCATTTTAGCGCTGCAGCAACAAGCAGAACATAAGCTAAAGGTTTCTATATATCAACCTTTAAACAAAAAAACCCATACCCAAATAAACCACACAGTGCAACCTATTGGAAAGGCCAGTTTAGCATGTTCAGTATATTTACTTTACTTATATATATGTAACTGTAAAATTTAATTTATGTAGATGCTAGGGACTTTAGCCTTGTCATAATAAACAGGACAATATATAAATATTTATGTCTTTTAGATGACAATAATTTCTGCTGGAATGTGAATATTTAAATTAAATAATTATCATCATAATCAGAAGTTTAGTCATGTTTTTTAAAGTAATAATATATGTGCATTTTAATATTGCATACGCAAAAGCATTTCTCTCACCAGTGATAGTGGCATGAACGTTGTGCTTCTCAATCAACAGGTACCGTGGACTTTCTGGAAACCATGGTAACAACATCAGCTGGATGAAGGTGGGCACAACTACAAGGGAGAGGAACAGAGGCCAATGCTCCTCCTGCCAATCAAAGCGGCACATATCAAAATATTGTATGGAGCTTAAACCTACTTCATCAAAACATTAACCACAAACACATTATAGATGTATGTTTTTTTTACCTTTCCCAAAAGTTCATGCAGGCCCAAGACTTGAGCTGAAAAAACCCCAATGCAAATGAATATGCTGGGCACAAGCCCCAGGAAGCCTCTTAAGTTTTTAGGAGCGATTTCTCCCAGATACATGGGCACCACACTAAGAGAAATACCTGAGTGGAGGTGATAAGCACACCAGAGATCATTTAGGTTATTTAAAACCCTATTCTGCCAGACATGTTTGTTTTTTCAGTTGGGGCATACCTGAATGTATTCCTGTTACAAAACGACCAAAGATTACCATTTCGGGTGAGCCACAGATCCTGCTGAAGCCCATGAGCGTTCCGGCTAGGAAGACCAGTCCAGTGGAGTTGACCACTGTTCCTTTCCTGCAAAAGCAAATAGTGTGGAGTCCCGTTCTGGCACTGCTCATTAAGCTGGGACAGTCATGCTCAATAGCCAGCCACCTGGGAGTTTAACTATCAAAACCAGATAACTGATGTTCCATGACAGTGCTGGCAGGTGAAATAGCTGCCTTCATTGATTAGTTCTATCAAGTTGTAAACTTTCCTCCTGATTTACAGACGGCTGCACTGTGTTCTGCGTTATGATCACTTCACTGCTATAAAACATTTTGCAGGACTGAAATTGATTAGAACAATAAATAGGGTCATGAATCATCGTCTTTCATTTGCATTTAAATGTCTGCAGTCAAATCTTGTGGCGCCACTCAGAGACACTCTCACACCAGACAGAAGTTCCAGAGTCCTTGAAAAGCACAGAATAAAAGTGTAAGCTATGGCTAACATATTGCTTATAGTCAGGGCTAGATTATGGTTCAGGCCAGAGCCCTTGGACCCCCTACGGTATTTTTCTAGTGAATTTGTCTTATTCTTTTAGCCAAATCGCCTTTGTTGAGGTGGATATGGGGAAAGTGATGGGGTGTGTGGGTGTTGGAGGGGAGGCTTAAATGTGTGCCCATTGTATCACAGAGACACTGTACATTTATTGAACAGCTCAGTCTCGACACAATGGGATACTTTCATAGTTATTTAAAATATAAATTGCAGCTGTGGTCATTCGAGAAGTTAAGGAGAGTCATGAACAAAGAAGCTTAGAGCCCAGTCGTTTCCAAAGTGCAAACAAGGCCATTTACAAGGCAAAGGCAAGGTTGTTTGGTGCGGTCAGAGGGGTCAGGTGGGGTGACAGATGAGAAACAATCTACCTCAGTGGCCTTGACACTCTGAGGAATTCCTGGCAGAGTGGCCACAACGTGCCAGATGTTATGGGTCTCTTACTGACTTACCTTCCAAATCTGGTGACCAATGTGCCAACCATCAAGGAACCGATGAGGCCTCCAATTGCGAACACAGAAACAGTGAGGGAATACATGAGCGTCAGGGCCTCTTCGTTCAGTCCAGTTCCATTCCGACTTACCACTGTACGGTTATAAAAGTCTTTAATGTACTGTAATGTGAGTGACAGGAAAGAGAGAGACAGAGAGATTTGATATATATATAAGCAGAACACATATACTTGCATCTTGCAATTTAACACACATAGCACTGTAAAATGTATTCATGCTGGATCTATTGACAGAAATGCTATATAATTTACATATCACTAGTCTTGAGAGATGTATAAAGGCCGTACATAATGATGTTTTATTACCTTAGAATGAGCTATTTCTATCTACATACACTGCTGCCCCCTTGCATGGAATTTGCCATTTTGTTTCTACAGTAGCCCTAAATGCACAAACTGCTCTACAGACAAGTTTCCTAAATATGTTATCTCCTTCAGCAAAATCATGCTGACATCTTAGTGCTTCAAAAGGGATAGGTGGAGAGAGCCATTGGTAGCAATTTGCAACCTCACTACTAGATGCCTCTAAATTTCGTACACTGGACCTTTAAACAACCATTTTCAAATTCAATATTCAGTTCTTTTCATTTTAAGTTTAAGTTTATGCTTTAAAGCTTCTAGTATGGCACAAGTCTATAGACTTACAAAAGACAAGTCTTGTGACAAGCATTCCTTGCTCTTTTTTCTATGTCACTCACTTCTTCTTTTGCCTGCACTTTAAGGTCACAGCTAATTTAATTCTAGTGTATCCAGATAATTCCGTTCCACATTCATGTTATCTGAAACACTACAGTATGCTATAATACAGTGGAAAAACGTGTGTGGCTGTCTGATCAGTGAAGGGCACCCATCACAATCTTTCAATTGACTCAATACTGAGCTACAAAAAAAGGCTGTAACATTGATAATACTGATTGCGCTTCTGCTTTAAAATATATAGCATTTTCACTTATAATGTTTGGATTTTTGTATTTTCATTAGTACATGTTGTTCCAAGAACAACAACAAAAAAGAAAGGCACTTAAGTAGGGTATATAACAGCCAGTCAGGAGACAGGAAAATTTAAATATTTTCATCATTAACAGGCTAATGGGGCAGGGCAAATAGGTCCCTACTTATATACATGAAGAGCTGCTAGAGGCAACCACTGCAGCACAAAATGCCTGACAAGCCAAGATGAACAAATAACATCTTACTGCGTCATCTATAAAAAAACATGAAAGTGAGGCTTTGATAACTGTTTCTTCAACTTTCTAGGGAAAGTCTAAGGAAAACTATGAAACTATGTCCCATGTCCGTTGCTGTGCAAACCTAGCTCTCATGTTAAAGATATTTGTGTACTGTACTATATAATGAAATAAATTAGATATTAAAAAATAAATATTAATTCACATTGGTGTCCCAGAATTCCTAAATTCCACAATTCACAATCTATAACAAAAATGTATAGAATGATGTTAAGTAGGCTAAATTCTCTGAGATCCTGCCTCAGTAAAGCTTCTGTTCAGGTCACTATGTTTGTTCTCTCTCGCAACCTATTGTGAGGTATTGCCCCAGACTTGCATCTCTCTGCTGAAAGCAAGTCAAAAAACGGCACAGAACTGGTGATGACTGAAAGTTTTTTTTAAATGTTTCCAACTGATTTTCTTGTTTTGATGAACGATTATATAGAATTGTATACAATTTGTAAAGTCCTTACCCCAGCAGGAGAGTTGACCACGGCTAGATTGTATCCATAGAGCATGGAGCTACCAAAAGACGTGAGTAAAGCCACTGCCAGCAGGGATGAGGTAAGGTGCTATTGAAAAGAAATATGGTCACATAACTATAAATACATACTGTATTTAGAAATAAGATAGAAAATGTATAGAAATGCAAAAAAAGTTAGGATTGTTGATTGGGGTGGGTTCAGATTAATATACCCCATAATTATTTGTTTTGGACAGGGAGAACAAATATTATACAACAACACATGCATTTCATAAAGATAATATTATTGTATTCTGTTCTATTTTACACAGACGTCTTTGACAAACAACAAAGTTGAAGCCACAGCTCAAGTCAGAAGTCTTTTTTTAGATGTGGAAAACTTAATTTGTCCCACTAAGTGGACAGAGGCAGTTGATTATGTATTAGTTTCCATGCACGTGAGGAAAGATCCTCGAAATGTCTTGTGACATCAAATTATTCCTTTATATCATTTAATTTCCGAAAGACCATCATAACATTAAAATCATTACAAGTATTACCTATAATACTACATATTTGAAGACATGACAAAACCATCTACCAACATTCAATAGATTACTAAAATGTAACTATTTTGTTAACATGTACGACGTCATTTTTATTCTACACATTTTAGACTACTACTAAAGATGACACGTACATGTTATCAAAGTTAAACGAACCAAACGGCTACAATAATAACATAGCAGAAAAATAAGAAACCCATAAAATAAAAATGTCTCAGTGACGAAAATATTAAACTTACCGAAGTTATTGTGCCTGGCGTCGTAATTAAAACTTCTTCAGCCATTTTGTTCTCGTATTTATTTATCCAGCAAATAAAAGAGAAAGACTATAGGTATGTAAAGTTTAGTTTGTACTGGCCGGTTGTTGGTGCTACTTCATCTTGGACCTGAGGGCGTGGCCACAATGGATCGACAGCTACCCGGCTCGTATGATTGACAGCGTGGATGCCGTCCTACCTACCGCTTCGCTTCCGGGAAGTGGCGCGAGACATTTAACAAGACCGGCCTGTGTACTCACATGATACTCAACAACGTGATTCCTGCTAAAATCAATTAGTTAAGTGAATTTACATAGACTGCAGTGACTAGATCGAGGGGGCCATGGAAAATTCTGTAGTGAGTAATCCATAAAGACAGCACATAAAGCAAAAATGCGATGTTTGAAGGGTTTGGCGTATCAAAATCGCCGTCAAGAGCGTTATTGACTTCCATTAGTGTCAGTTCAGCAAACTCGTTCAGAACACAGAGGCGAGTTAAGTCAGTTTTAAAGCCAGTAAAGCTCCTGTTTCTTTAACTACTTATTCTCGTTGTTGTAATTGTGGAAACAGGAGGAAATCCACCGGATTAATGATGAAATCAGACGTCCAATCTGTTCAATAGAGCGTTGAAATGAGTTTCAGTCTGGAGTTAGTTGTCCAAGAATCAAAGAAAGAATATCTTAGCCAGACAAGTTTTCACATCTATTTATGTATTTTCCACTTCAAAACTGGTCCAGAATCACATTTTTTTCAAACTTTTGTGTTTGTGTTTGTGTAGTGATCAGAGAAGTGGTCTATATAAAAAGATTAATTATAATTATAGTAATTATAATATGTTTCGGATACCTATATGTTTATTTTGAAGAGATAACTTTCAAAATGTCTTTCTTTATTTTTTTTGTTGCTGTTTTCGTGTGTGCGTATTAATATATATGTCTGTTAGGTGATCGCTTGTACGTAAAAACAGATTCGTAATGCATGTTTGATGCACATTTTGAAATTGTAATTATTATCATCATAACTACACTACAGGTTACAAGTTATATATGATTTGCAGGGAAAGTTCATTGGTTGTGTTTCCCTCAGGGGCTCCAAGGCCTGACTGATATGTCATATGACTGTGTGAACGTCATCATGGTGTTTTTGTGAAAATCAATTTTGTCTGTTATGTCCATAGATTTAGGAAAGGAAATTATATAAGAAAAAATACCAACCCAGAGTTCATATCGGTCAGGGTTGATTTTGATATTTGAAGCCTTTTGGCTTTGCAGTTTTTGTGTTTCATATTACAGTCCCTACTTATACACTGCTTTGTTTGCATTGATTTGGTAACATTTCCTATCGTTTAAAGGTTAAGCGTTTCCTGCATGCTACTTTTACTCAAACTGTAATATTTTGGCATCTGCGGAGTGGGCACCCTGAAATTTAACAAACATTTTGGGTTTTTATTTCATAACATCTTGAGGTCTCAATGGGACGCTGTTTAGTGTTAAGGAATATCCATCTATGCTGACTGCATATTGACTGCTTTGTCTTTATTATTCTGTTCTAGTCATCCATTTGTCAGTATTGTAATTAAATAACCTAGTAGCATATATATGCACAACTATATTTTGGTCTAAAATATTTATTTCAGACATACTGTCACTCAAATAACCCTAAACCTTTGAAAGGGGATGTACTGCAAAGGGCTAAAACATGACGTTCTGTGTTTGAATAGAAAAAGTATTACAATTCTCTTTACCTGTAAATTGTTTAAAAATATATTAAAAAGTAATACAGAGATTTGCATAGTTCCACGGCTCTTTTAAAATTCGGTGAGCAGAATCGCAGGAATTTCAGGGATATTTACATCAAGGATTTGATCTAAGCCTTGTCCACAGTGATATGTAATAAAGTAGGCCTAGTTGTTTTTGAAGGAAGCTAGTTGCACAACCGCTAGGGTGGCCATTTCCATAACACCAAAAAGGAGGACACTTTGCGGCATTTAGTGAGGCAAGAATAACTGCATCTGGTGTACTCGCAAATATAATACAATTTTGTCTATCATATCTATGGGATCATGATACAGTGATTCTGAAATAGCCTACTCTATTCATTGCCAGACAATTTGATCAACAACATATCTTGATGTAGACCTATGTGTGTTTGTTCACAGTATTTGTATTTATTCAAGACATTCCTGTATGACTGCCTGGTGATGCTTGACTGCATGATAGACTTTACAAAGCTCTGCAGCTGAGATTTTGTCATCCTGAGGTGATGTTGCCTCTCGAAAATAAGACCTAAGGGAAGCAGCTCGTCGGTCACCTTTATGTTTTTCAGTGCTGGCATGTCGGTCAATGGCCCTTTCCCTTTACTAATAATGTCCACTTCACAGCGACATAGTGTGCAAAATCCACGGAAAGCATCTACTGCTTTTTTATATGACTTCTTGGTCTTTTGTCCATTCCGGATTAAATGATTTCTGATGTTTAGGTATGTTGTTAACGTTATGATGTGACGTAGCCAGTACGTGGACTCCACCTCAATTCGTGGAGGCTTGTTTTTAACCAATGATATATATCAGATATTTATTTGACACCTCTTTCGGCCAATCATGTGTTTGACCGGAGATCTTACGGCGTCAGCCACTATGCTGCTGCGTCCCAATAAAGGTTTTACAGCGCGTTTTTTAAGGCCGCTTCAGCGCAACTCCGAAAAGGAGGACAAATGAGTGTCCGACTTGAGGCTGCGCCGGACGCCGGACAGGGGGCTAAAAATCCGGACTGTCCGGCCAAAAGCCGGACGTATGGCCACCCTAACAACCGCACAGGTCAGTGAGTTCACTGCCTGCCTTCTTTCTCTAGCTAACTTAACACGTGTAGTACTTCTTAACCTCTTAATCAATGCTTGTTGTATGAATACATGTAAACTGTTTGTGTTTAATGTCTGCTTTTGTTATGAGTGCAGTGTATAGTTTGTAGATGTATGGAAACATGCTCTTGACATGCTCATGATTCCCTCATTGCCCTCTCCTTCTCTTCCCGTGCTAGTACATTTGACTGTAGTGTGTAATTGATTGTTTGTGGTGTGCTCTTCTAATGTTATGTGTAATGTTGTGTACTTGATCAGGTTAAGAATGACTTAGATTAATGGCTGCCCTAAACCTAATATTATCCTTTCCGCTTATGGCTGATGAATATAATCAGGGACAGCAACTCGCAAGCTAACAGCAGGTAAGATACTTCCAGATTAATGGCGATGTCTTTTGTGCGATGCCAGTTACTTTTAAATATCGCCTCATAGCTCTTTCTGTTCAACAGTCATAGTCAGGTGAGAGTTGATAAAAAGCAAGTATTTGACCTGTTAGTAAAACCACTGAAGCCCCCTTGTGGCCACCTCATTTACATAAAGCTCCCAAAAAGCACTGATGTGTTCTGTAACAATTTAGATAACAATTCAGTAGTTCAGTGTAATGTGTGCAAAATGCCTCATTTTCTAGAGATCCGAAAGTTCTGCTGTTTAGAAAATATTCTGTGAGGGCATCGTGCAAGCACATGTGAATGTATCAAAGCACAGAGGATACATACAGGGGCTTTAAAAGGCTCTAAACTCAAGCTGCCGCATCTGCGAGCCTACATACATCACTCTGTTTATCGCCGCCACTGCTAATTGAACATAGGCTCACAGAATGGTGCCCCCATGTGTTCCATAGCACCGCGACGCCATTGGCTGTTGTCGCGGCGACGCAGCCATTAATGAGACAGGGCCGGGAAGATGGATTACCCGGTGCCATATTGCCCATCATCCCCAATCAAGAACCACCCATGGAAATTGATTGTTCTAATTTGCTCTCATTATTATTATAATACCCGGACAAAATAACACACACGGCTCGCTGTCAAAGCCGTGAAAACCAGCCATTAGTTATGGGGGAGACAGCAAATGCGTTTTATGAGTTTCGCAGTTAGTTGAGACGTTGGATGCAAACACATCTTAATCAGATTTCCCCTCCCTTCATCATGGTGATATAGCATCTCATTATCTCCACCTCAGAGTGTGGTGCAAGAGAAAGAGTACACATCCATTTATACTTTAATGTCAGTGTCACAGTTTTGCTGTGTGAGTAATGCCTTGAACTTTCCGTGAACAGGAACAGTAGCAAATGCTGATTCAAATGCCAGAACAATGGTAGCAAGCAGAAAGTAGAAAAGGACAAACCAATACTGAAGCCTAGCCAGGTTCAAACCGTTGCCCTGTAAATAGAGTCCAAAAAATATGTGGTTTAATTTTTTGCTGTGGGTAACTTTATGCTCATCTCTCATAAGGGTTCTTGTTGTTTTTAACATACTCATCAGCTTTCTTCGGACAGCGTAGAGCCTCTCTTCTGGTGCTTAGTATCTCATCTAACCAAAAAGAACAAATGGTCAATACTTTAGGATGTGTCATGCGGGATGACTATAATTAGTCTGTCCTCCAGTTCTGCCAATGATGTACATCATAAATGCTTTGTCTCCTGAGCCAGATTAAGTCTGCAGCCCAGCCTTGCTCCCAAACCCTCCCTGCTTACACTGCACTCTGTCTGTCTCATGAGTCCCTCTCATTATATATGCAAGAAGTTATAAGGCATGGAAACGATCAAAGCAGGCTAAGATTATGCATCCCTAATCACAAACTAGCCCCACGAAACCACGGCGGTCTCGCCCTTTTTATTAGTCGATGGTGAGGAAACGGTAGGTAAATCAGTTGAAGATTACACCTCAGATAGTTTTATGACAGAGCCAGGAGTCCCATCAGGGAGAAATTTCTAGCGTGGTCAGCAGCATATGAATGGTGGGGGACATCGTCTGGAATTAGGGCTGTAATTTAAAGCAGTCTAATTACAACAATCATTTACATCTAGGCTTTTAGTTGGGTCGCAACGTAATAAGATTAGCAATGTGAGCGGAGAGGTTTCCGTGTCTCTTTTTCAAATTATGCCAAATATAGTGAATTTGAGGAACGTTGGTAGAGTTACTCTAACTAAGGAATAGTTCACCCAAAATTTTATATTTCGTCATTGTCTCCACTTTTGAGGAACACAGAGGCAAGTTTTCATAGTTTTATTCAAGCCATTCTTCTCCATAAAAGTAAGCATAAGGACGGTGGCTATCAATCTCTTTTGCTTTTTACATTTATGCATTCGCTTTTATCCAAAGCGACTTACATTGCATTGTATTATACATTTGTTTCTGACTATGTGCAATCCCCTGGAATCGAACCCATGACCTTGCCGTTGTTAGCGCCATGCTCTTACTACTGAGCCACAGGAAAGCTATAAAAGTATCACAGTGGTAAAATGTGAAGATAACATAATATGGTACAATAATTATGGTACAATAAATAATTTGTTAATAAATTGGACATCAGTTTCAATGTCTGTCTTGTATTCTTTGGTTTTGGGTGAGCTATTCCTTTAAGAACCCCATTGCACCATGATCTATCACTACTTGGATAACAGTTATGGTAAAAGTTTCTTTGCTAAGTATTTGACGTTAGTTTGATGCTATGTTTGATTGATGCGTTTATACGCATTGTGTGGAGACCATTGTGTGTCAGCCCGTGGGCTGTGAAGTATGGTGTAGATCCATCGCATTGTCCCGTTCTCCTGTTTTCCCGACAGGGCCCAGTGTAACCTTCAGCCCTACAGGGGAGAGGCTTGTAAATTACCACTGGAGTTTTCCCCCTTACCCCTGCTGTCATCATTTCATTAACCCCATCCTGATCTCCTCCGACCTTGACTGCTTGCTTTCACTCACAGGGGAATGGCCTCTCTCTCTACCCTGTTTTCTCTCTTACTTTCTGCCAAACTGTGTTGAGCTGCAGCCAGTACATATGTCACCCACAGAACCACTGTGAGGTGCACTTCTCTTTTTACAGGGAAATGAATGAATGTATATATTCAGGACTCAGATATGGCTAAATGACACAGAGGCGTTAAGGATGTCTGAATGTTTGTTTTGTGTATTTATGTTTTTATTTACATTGCTTTTATAGACAGTAATTTGTATGAATATATTTTACGTGACTTAGGTTAAAATAGTATAATTGAGCAAGTGTACAATAAGGTTGAATGCGGTGTGTGTATTGTACTGTAGAATAGCGATGGATACATTTGGTTAAGTTCAATCACCTTTTCTGTTGATATATGAGAACATATTGATATACCTGAGGCATGGTTACATTTTACATTGACATTTATGCATTTGGCAGATGCTTTAATCCAAAGCTGCATACATTGCATTATACTATACATTTGTTTTTAAGTATATGCAATTCTCTGGGATCGAACCCACGACCTTGGCATTGCTAGCGCTATGCTCAAAGCACTGAGCTACAGGAATGTATGTGTATATGTATTAATGTATATGTAGAGGTGTTCTAATTCCTACCGGTCAATTGTTTTTGGACACTAGAATGAAATGTTTCTTATTATTAAAAAAAAACTTTTGATCTGAAGGTGCATGCTTAAATGTCTGAAATTAGTTTAGTTGACAAAAATGCATGATTTTTTTAAATAACAAATAAAATGGATGACTGTCTGATGTGAATAATGAAGAAAGAACAGCCAATAAGATTACAGAATAGATGGGGACACCTTTAATATTGTTTAAAAAGCAACTCAGGGTGAGACCTCAAGAATTTGCTTGATAAACTGACAAGGAAACATTTCTGCAAATTCTCGTCAAAAGGTGACTGCAAGGAAGACTATAAAAACATTTTAACAATTCTTTGTTACAACATAATTTCCATAGTTCCTTTTGTTTTATTTTATATTTTTGATGAGTTTATTATTATTCTAAAATGCGGAAAAAATAACATAAGTAAGTAAGTGTCCAAAATCTTTTGACCGGTAGTGTATGTTCACCGCTCTATACAGACTAAGCACCGAATAGTCAGATGCTTTTATCAAAAACAACAATTTTCAATACAATAAAGCACAATAAAGTTCAATAAATAAAATACATAATCATGCTAACATGCTAAGTTTCTTTCATTACAAAACCGATCTATTCCTTATATTATTTTTTAAATAGATGACTTGATTACCCTGAAGATGTTAAAATATAACATAGCTTGGATTTATTTTAGATTATTTAGTCCCAACACAATTCCCAAAGTTACACGTGTGTTATTGGGTAGTTTTGATGAGTTTACTTTTATTCTAAAATGCAGAAAAAAGTAAGTTAGTTAAGGTGAGAGAATGTGTAAAAGTGTGTAAGTGACCCTACACCTTTAAACATTAGTGTGCTGTATATTTACGTTTCCATGCACATACATATTATGTTTGGTGATAGTTGACAACAAATGTGATTTGTTTACCCTAATAAATATCTTCAATCATACCCGTCTTCAAAAATACTATTGTAATGTTTTGTGGGCTTTATACCTGCACACATTTGGCAAACAGTGGCATGTTTGGCACTCCTGAGGTGAATAAAAATAGGTCGTTGCCATTGCCAATTGGACATTAGTTTAGGCAACTTAATGTGTGCAAACTCATGGGGAAAATTCCCTGTCCTCTTCCTTTGAAGTGATACATCAACGTACTCTTCTCCCATATACGGTATATTTTGCCCCTCATGATCCCGTTTGCTCCATCCTCACATCCTGTTCTGTCGGCAAAAAGGCTGAAAGCAGGTCGGAGTGTAAGTGTGAGCAATATTGCTGATGCTGTTAACTCTCTGCCTGCAGCTGCCGCATTCAAACCTCCTTCGTTCCTTTAGAATTTATGCACTCACTCAGCAATGTTATTACAAGTCAGAGTTTATTGGGAAATTGTTACATTATGTGAAGTGTCTAACAAATTGCTTATGCTCCTGTAATTGGGTTACAACAGGCGTGCTCTCCCATTGGTGAGATTAGCCAGCCTGGGCTCCCACCGATCTCACAACCCAAGCAGTAATTTTATTTGTCTTGCTTTGCTCTCCCTCTCCTAACAACATGGCTTTCTCTGCCTCCTTGCCAGATGTCTGTTTGGAGGAGCAGGCTTGTTTTTGGCCCCTGACAACACAATTACAGCCCCGTCGATTGTTGTGTGTGTGCATTAAGTACCTCCCCCAGAACGAGGCCGATTAATGAAGGGGCTCCTCGGGGCCAAAGAAAAAGCCCCAGGCACCTACACACAGTGGAGAAGAGCTGATGTTTGGGGTCAGGCCACTTCACATGCTCCATGTTTAATGCAGGTGTGTATTTTATATGTGTACTGTATACTAGGACATGGATTACGCGGGATGGTTTCGACACTGCATTGTATCTTACGAGTTTAATGTTGTGAGTGGCATCATTCGTCTCAGCTTCAAGATTTCAGCGATATTCACATCATACTATTTCACATGTTCTAACACCTTTAGGTAGGACTTTAAAAAATAAGATATAGTATTTGCCGTCTCTTTGGCCCTACCAGCCACGATCAAACAAGACTGTTTTGTTGTTTGCTTGTTTTGCATTTCTGCAGTTTCTCTGACAGTAAAATCGTGTTGGTCCAAAATCACGCTTTGCATAACAGTGCCCTAAATATTGTTCTGATTGGCTGTAATTGTGTCGCATCACACTATATTTTTGTGTTCAATGTTTGCACTTCAGCTGGTTAGGACATGGTATATTTATATTGCCAGGTGTATACATTAATTAATCTGATAATAATTTCTTTAATATTCCTTTCGTTAAACTGCAAAGTACACATGTGCTGCTAGTGTATGTGTTGTAGACCACCAAAACATAAAACATAATTCCGAGTTAAGCCAGAGTATGCATGGATTTATTAGGCAAATCATACTTAGTAGATCAGTTTCTTATATGAAAAAAAATCAAACTCATAAAGAGAATCGACCCTGTCTGTAAGGTATATGAAGACTGAAAATGGCTTAATTTTTATAATGTTCCCCTGACAAGAGATTATCCAACAAAGTAATGGCAAATCAATAGGGACTTAAGTTGTCAGAAGAAACAGATAACATACTAAAAGGGATTGATTAGATGAATTTTCTCATTTTATGAGAAAGTCTATACCAAAGGTAGCTGCAAAGCTTGTTAAAGAGGGGGCATACTTATCCTTGCAGACAATAACATATTAAAGAGCTGAAGGCAGATTGTTGAGAGGGAAGAGACAGACTGAAGGAAAGAAACTGCTGACCTGTGCGTTTTTGTCTGAAGTTGAGCTGATTTATAACGATGTATAAGCTTTGTCTAAACGGGAAGTGAACGATGACTCCATGTAAATGATCTTAAATGAGATATCACAGGCTGTTGTCACAGTGGGAGACCTTGCAATGAAGAAACTGAGATCGCTCTAAACGTGAAGCTATTCCTTACGAGTGAGGCTATTTTGTTAATTAATTCAGTTTTTCTGAATTGATTATTTTTAGTTATGTGTTCAGGTCAAATCATAATATTCGTTTCATTCCGTGAACTTTTCGCATTTATAAGCAGAAAATGAAAACTGGAGAAACAGGTCAAAATAACAGAAAAGATGCACTGTATTTTTTTCAGACTTTGAATCTGAACTTGTTTTCTTTGCAGTATTTTCTTTTAAGCAAAACATCATTAATATTTATACATGTATTTAAGCAACGTTGAAAAATTCGTTATAACGTGATTTTTAGCGCAGTTTTCATGTGTCTTGTCATGCCATCTTTCACATTGCTGTTGGATGACTTTGTCACTCCTGAGGTTTGATTTAGTTGAAATTCAACAGACACTGGTCTGGAATGGCCACAATACATCTAGAAATGCTGATTAAATAAAAATAATTGAATCGGCTTTTATTTTTTCGATGGCTGTTTATATTTGTGTATATCTGTTTTTATTGTAATTGGCAAACAACTAGTAAATTCAACCGAATTTTCTTAAAACTTTCTTGAGGACTTTGAGAACAACACATTTTAGAAATTCCCACAAAATTCAGTATAATCATTGCAATGGTCTACATACACAGTAACACACATATTTAGGGATTGTGCTTTTAAAGGTATAATTTTCTGCTAAAAGCCAAACAGCTGTGCTTTGCAGTGCTTCATGTAATTGTCTTGTGAATATGGGTGTAAACAACTGTCGCCAAAACACGCTACCGCTGATTGTATTTAGATGCGCAGATGTTAAAGTCTTTATGTGAAGGGCTTATCATTTCAATAATGCAGCTATTACTGCAGGTTTTCAGTCGGATATCAGAGCATTCTTTTCTAAAGGAAGGTTGAAGAGTAAGTAATGATGTTTTAGCTTATCTCCTTTGCCTAATTTACAGATAATATTTTCATTCTTTACATCCTGTAATGCACCTTCATCTGTTAAGTCAGAGCCTAAATCTTTGCCCACATCTTCCTCTATGATCTTCCTCAGTATATTGAATAGATCGTGGAATTCTGGCTGACATCTGGTCGCTGACTGTTCAAAGTGTAACAGCTGTTGCTCCCCATGATGACGTTCATCTTCCTCATAGCCATGTGACACTTTAAATGTTCTTGTCTCCACTCTTGCTACTCAAAAACTCATTGAGTTGTCACTAACCAAGTCGGATGCTCACGAAGTGCTTTGACCTTTCGTTATGTGTGTCTGAAGGGTCAGGAGTCGAGTGGCTGTTGTTTAGTCTTTGGAGAAGAACCTTTAAATCGACTTGTTCTATTGTGTGGTTACTTGACCAGTTAACACAGATAAATAATGTATTAAATAGAGATGTAACAATCTTATCATTATTATCATTCCGCAATAGCATAATTGCCTCAATAATATCGTGGTCACATGCCTGTATGAAATGATAGGTCTTCTGGGCCTTTAATATAATGTTTAATAATATAATAGATATTACCTCTGTAATATCTATTTGACCTAACTCATACTATAGCTCATACCTCAAAGCAACAGTTATGATTAGATGATTACAAAAAGAGGACAGAATATGACATGGTTAATTTGAACATTGCATCATTGCAATGTTCAATAAATGTTTATTAAACACTTAATGGCCCTAGTATTTAATATTGTCAAGTTGTAAACATCTTCTTTACATACATACATACATACATATATATATTTACCATTTAGCAGACGCTTTTATCCAGTTCATGGAGCAATAAGCGATATGTCATATAGGAGCAATTATTCAATAGGTGCTAATACAAAGTTACTAGTTTCAACATAAGCCAGACCACTACCTGTTGAGAGAAAAAGTGAGGGTTAGTGTATTTTTTATCATAATTTGTCTGTCAAGTATTCACAATAGAGATGGGTTTTAAGTTTTTTGAAAGTTGTTATATATATAAGTTTGACTTAAGTGTCCAAATACATGTTTGGGTCTACTGTGTATATCTGTGTGTGTTAATAATTGTCAGGTGTTCTTTGTTGCTCTTTTGTAGCTGTAAATGGAGTGTTTTTATGAAGTGTTCCTTTAAAGGACTTGATAAATAGTCTCCATATTGTGAAAACCTGGTGCTGATTTCTCTCTATTGTGTAGCGTCCCTCCTCCACCAGATTTGTTCTCCCTTTATGAACTCTGTGATGAGACGACACACGCTGCTCACTTCATTTCAACAGGGCTCACTGTCAACCCCAACAAAAGAGTCTGACCCCCGCACTACCTCCTCGGCAAAGATTAGGGCAATTCCCCATGCAAATGTCTTGTGCTCAGCCTAGTGCGTCTCCCCATCGCCTTTTACAAATCCAGCTTTGACGGATTACGCCCTGACAGCTCCAATGTTGGCTCACTTACACAGATTGACATAATCATTAGGGGGTGGGCTGACCCGGACCCAAAGCTCCCCGTTTTATCTGTCGGAAAGTGGCCCCTCCCATTTCTCCATTATTTACCGAAGCAGCTGAGACTTGCGCACAGAAAGAGGCCGAACCCCATGGTCCTTTCCTGCCCACCCCTAGCATTCATCATTCTGAAGTTAATTGGTGTGGGCTTTAAGCAAATTTCCAACACTCAAACCATCAGCCTGCTGCCTGAAGATGCAGCGCAGAACGTGACTGCTGACCCGCCGCCATACGTTGCCTATTGATTTAACTGACGAAGCAGACTGCTCTGATAGAATTCCAGGCTGGAGAATGCATTATCCCGATGAAAGACAAGGGGAGGGAGGGAATGTGGCCATCAATATGCAAGATGAATGGGGGTTAAACTCAGCCTTGATTTAAGGTTTCTGCTTGAACTTTCCCAGAGCTAATCTATCCCTTCACTGTCCTGCGCTCAAATCACGGACACGTCGCCAGCGCCTGACTAAATGTCGGCTTTATTGAAATGCCAGGCGAGAAATAGATCAACGCTGAAGGAACAATCATGATTTTAATTGATTATAATTCAGTTGATCTAATGTAATACAGAACCAACCATCGCTGTAATTTTTGCTAAATGAAAGTGCGGGAAGGGCCGCAATGAAGCCATGGGGGTTTATTTACGGTTGAAAATATACCTTGATAAAGACGTCACATATTAACGTGTCACATATTAATCTGCAAACTACTCTCGGTCCACAGGAAGGAGGCATTAGTCTTACAACCGAATGTCTTTCCCGTCCCTGTAATGAATGCAGATCACTGACCCATAAAATAGAATAAAAAAACCAATCTTGCGCTGTGGATCCACGTTATTGCTATTTTCCCCTCCTCCTCTGCCTTTCCCTTAGATCTGCTGAGGTCTCAGTCAGGAAAAAATGGGCGTTTGTGACAAGCCGCTCGCCGTAGGGTTAATTAAACAGCTCGCTTTAGTACCAGCGCTGTCGTTCGCTCAAACACGGACCCATCAGTCATGCATCCCCGTGCACACACACTATATGTGTCAAAGTGTCAGAGGTTCCCGGTCCCACGGTGACGGCCGGGAACATTAAATCTTATCTGGTTTATCAATTATTCCTGTGATTGCTCGCACGCATTGCAGAAATTTATTAACGTGCTGCCTGCCATCTTTGCATTTTCTGAACAGGGAGTGAGCTCCTTTCCAGCTCCGCGGAATACGGGTGATGTATTTTTTTATTTAATACCCAACTGGAGAAATATGCCACTCATTTCACTCTCCGGACAATCTTTCAGGAAATAACTCGCTTGGCTTTTTAGTTTATTAGGTTCATTAATATCATCGGCTTTACGTAATCACAAACATCCTCATAAACTGAGCCTTTAAGCGCAAAGAGAAAACTAGACAATTCTTAAGATTTTGCAGAGTTATTGTTACTACTCTGTCTCCATTTCAGTCTAGTGTGCCAGCTCTGACCTCCTAACTGTAGGACAGTAGAAACGAGATCTAACACGGTAAACAAATTGTCACCCTCAGGGATAAACAGTCCCCCATTGGACGACTCAAGGTTTCAGTGGGTTTAATGCGGTATAAGCATAACATATCAGAGCCATTATCGCTTCTCTCCCAGCATATGTGGCCTGACATTTAACAGGAAGACACGGAGCAGGAAAGCACTTTTCTAGCCCTTTAATATGGCACAGCAATATGAGCATCCAGAGTCCCGCTCTCCCTCACAGATTCATACAGGCTTAATGTACCTCTCCCAAATCCCATTAGCTGACAGGCTGTTGAAACAGCTTGAATATGTGAGGCTCATGCTTGAGGGATCGGGCCAAACTGGAAGGCCTGGCACCTAGTCAACTCGACAGAAGCGGCTGCCTTCCCTCTTTAGAAAGGCACAGGCGACAAAGAGCTCATCAGCGCTCGCCACTCAAGAACCAGCAGGGAGGCAAGCCGTACAGTAGTTAACTCGCTAATATGGGCGGCGAGTGAGCAGTCGTTGAAAGGTTTCCAAAGCTCGGTAAAGGTTTTAGGAACTCGTAGGCCATTTAGTTTTTTTCAACGTCACAAAGATGTTTTGTTTATTTTGCGTGGTTGAAATTTTTTCATTTGTAGTTACACTTTTGTCTGGGTAACTCTTTCGAGCGTGAGCTTTATGTTAACCTTCCCGGAGAGGGAAATGACATACCCTCAGGGTGTTTCCGCGTTCTGCTGGGGCAGAAAGGAAAGCCAATCTTTTACGACATATTGCAGTCCTCCTCTCCTGAAAGAGCACAAGTAGGCTTATGGCCGTTTCGTCAAAATAGGTCGTTTCATTTAAAGGTGACAAACATATGTCATTTACGGTCACATAGGGCCCCCCTCCCATTTCTGTCCATGTGTAAAAAATGGGAACGTAACATTTGGATTTGGCGATCAAAGCTCATATCCAATTTGTGCTCCTATATTTGAGGGAGAGGGGGCTCCGTGGAGGCCCCGGGGCAGTGCTGCCCCTCTCAGCGCTGACATTTCATCTACTCTTGGAACCACTGAGCTATCAATTAAAACAACAAAATCCACACACACCTCGCAGTGCCCGCTGCCTGCTGGGATAGCATTCAAAAGCACTGGGAAAAACTAAGGTCAGCTTCCCTTTATAGCCAAAGTTATCTAGATCTTTGCTGATATTATACTATCATGTGATATAATGGGCATTGTGCAACATTTTGTGCACATTTCATCCAAAAAGGAAAATTCCGTCATCATGTTCTCAAGTTGTTCAAAATATGTATACATTTCTTTGTTCTGATGAACACAGTGAAAGATATTTGGTAGAAAGCTTGTAACCAAACAGTTCTTGGCCACCATTGAGAACCATAGTAGGAAAGATCGCTTTATAAATGTCTTTATTTTGAACACAAAAGAAGATGTTTTGAAGAATGTAGGAAATCCAGCAGTTCTTGCTGCACTTTTGAACACCATTGTCATTTGTCCAAGAACTCAAGGGTGATTCAATAATGACAGAAGAGAATTGTCCCTTTAATTCATAAATCTGTTTGCTTAATGTTCAACTGCACTATGTTTAGTTGGTTGTTAGTTTTAAGAGTCTCCAGACTTTGTTTGCTTGGTGACCTTTCAAATTGTTCATTTGTTCAGGTTCAAATTGATGTTTCATAATTAAAGAGAAATTTGTAGAGTGCACTCGTTTATTTTCTATACAACATTTCTATGACTGTTTACACAGCAGTCATGTGGGACTTAAAGGGATAGTTTAACCCAAATGTATTCACTCTCATGCTCAAAACCTGTATATTGTGCAACACAAAAGAAGATATTGAGAAATGTTTTTGTAGTTTTGTGTCCCTACAATGGAAGTCAATGGGGGTTAGTTTATTTAATTATACCAATGTTTTTCAAAATGTCATCTTTTATGTTCTGCAGAGTCATACAGGTTTGGAATAACATGAGGGGGAGTATGATGAAAGAATTTCAATTTTTGGGTGAACGATCCCTGTAAATCGGCCTCATGAAAGAGCAATGTTTCTCGAATACTAACAGACTGTGATGCTTTATCTTGGTAAACTTTTGCTCACAGTATAAATCATAGTATTTGGCGATACGCTATGGGTAAAATAAAACTGATTTTATAATGTCTCCATTCATCCTCATTCGCAAATGTATGGTTTTAAACACATTTTTTAGAAGTACTATTCTTTTTTTGTGTAAAACTTTTATTTTAATGAGTAAAAAATTACTGGGTGTACCTTTAATATGAGTTTTTCTAATGAGATAAGATGTGGCTTGTCCAAAGTGAATATGAACGCTATTTTTCATCATATTCATCAACCACTCCATGCTGATGGGTTCATTACCATCAAATTAGAGATAAAAATCGTGCTAGTGCCCTGAAATGATGTGGAAAGGCAGCGCTGATAAGATTAATGATGAATACATTAGCGTTGAGCTAGCCATAAGACACATCTCGGATCTTGCCATGAGCGCACACTGAACAGATACCACTTATGCCAACATCACACTGCAGCTCTTTCTCACCATCACGCACACAGGTTATTGGGCCCGAATCTGTGAGCGGGATCAGGGAAAAGTGCTGAACTGGAGCTTGTTTATAAGTACGCTCTGCAGTGCTGTTTGTCTCATTGTCAGCGCTGTGTGTAGCTATTGCGAAGACGGTGAGAATATCGACTTGGCACCGGTCGTCAGCTGTGGCAGACACTGCAAAAGTCAGGGGACACCCAGCCAAGGCGCTGTGACAGATCGCCACAGCTGACAGCCTTTAACGTCCCATCTAATTTATGTCGTGTAGGGAATGGGAATGAAATGTTAATAAAGAATCTCTGCATCACATATTCTTAACTGCAGCCTCAGGCCTTGCTCTGCATCTGTCATGGAGATGAATACAGAGAAAAGAGGGAGAATAAAAAGAAGATGGGAGAGGCGCAGAGGGACGGCATGCTATCTTTACACATGTAGCCGAAGCCAAAGTCATTTTCGACTTTAAAATGAGAGGAGCTTAACAAGCTTAGCAAAATGAGTACCGTGTTTACAAAATAAACCACTATATTCTGGCTATTAGTTCCGATTCGTAGATTATATCCTGATTGAGTGTTTAGGCACTTTGAATTGACTGAGTGAGTGGCTAACATTTATCTCATGTCTCAAGGCTGTCATTAAATGGATTCTCTTGTCTGATTAGTTAAACATGATATTGAGCTGTTTGGATTTCCTCCAGCCAGGGTGACGAATGAGCCGGGTCATCTTACACAGCCAGGCCTGAAGAGGGCAATGTGCGCTCGTGTCAAGATTGGGTATCTTTCTCACCTCAAGATGTGCATTCCAGATCTGACCTTTCCAGGGTAATGTTAGGAAGACCAACAGCTTTCTGACTTATTTTTTAAAAATTATTTGATTACAATGATCTGATTGCTAAAGAATCGCTGATGATCAGTCTTTTAATAAAGAAATCCACTATTACAACGGGTGTGTACAGAAAAACATTATTGATATAGTGCTCATATCCCATTTTTAGAATCCCATACACTGTAAAAGAAACAAATGTGTGCAAAACCTGAACATATAAACAAATAAAATCCTAGTAGTTACAGTTGAGTGTTCCTTCATTTAGGTTCTTCTGGCCATTTGAACTTAAATTAAACTCTTTAAAACACACTTAGTTAATATGTATTGCTAGTTTTCAATTTTATTTAGCAAAATATCTCAAATATCGTTTTTAAAGAATTTTATTTTCACGGAATGTAGAAGTTACAGCTTGGACATGACATTTAGGGTAAACTGATATTCTCCTTTGGTTTCTCTTTACGTCTTCTATTTCATATCAAGTATTTGAAAAAAGAAACTTGATTTATTGTGGTCATATTTTTATGAAATATGAAAGAATGTGTGGGTTTTTCAATCTGTTACAAAGGGTCAAATTAAATCTATACATTTAAGGGTATTTATAACAATTGGCAAGATAAATGCATGGAAAAAGTTTAAAATTAAAAATGGTTTAAAAAAAGGAGAATAATGGTATAAGTCCTCAAGTTGAACAAACGCCCATTAGTAACAGTAGTTTACTTAAGATGACATCAAATTAAACTTTAAATTGACATTTGAGCTATTAATGGCCGTCTGTATGTCAGCCTACGAAGTGAGTTCTTGAATCTGTCAGTCTTGTCATATAAAATGTGGGCAGTTGTCACAACCTAGCGGAAAGTAGCCTACAGTAAATGGAAAAGTTGGTTTTAAATAGTTTTTGGTAATTACCATGAGGTTAAAGTTAATATATCTCACGCAGCAGGAGGGTTTTATGGCCTTTTGCTTTGTATTGCCTATCCAGTTACCCCAGCACTCCGAGCGCAGGCAGACATGCGAGAAATTAAAAGTGAGGCCGAAACAGATTACTGCTAAGTGCTGCGATGCTCAGGCAAGAGAGGAAAGGTGGACACAAAAGGACTTTGGGAGAATCGGAGGACATCTGTAGCCAAATAATAGATAAGGACAAAATGGCCCGAAAAGAAAGAATCTCATATCTGTAATGGTCAGTCGTTCAGGTAGTGTGCCTGGACCATTGGGTTTTGTGGTCAGATTCAATTTCCGATATTTTATTGTGGCACTGCCACTCCATTAAGACTCATTTCCTTCTCACCAGTAGTGACTTTGGGGGACCCGAGGAATTTGAAGGCCAATTGACTTTTAATATGAATCACGCTGTGATCGCCCCATTCTCGTCCCCCGCCTACAAATTAGAAATGGCAAACAGAGTGTCCCCATCAAAACGCTCTTTTCATGTTCTCCGTTCATGCTTCACAAGTCACCCAGCTCCACCCCCACTGAAATACTGTGCGTTTGTGTGTGTGGGTGAACGTGCCTGCGCGTGAGTGCGTGGGTTTGTTCAGGTGACCAGGTGGCGTGTGTCAAATGCCGTGGTGCTTTGTGAGTATCACTAGAACTTGTGTCTTTTCCAGGTGTGGAAGATTTGATGGAAATAGTTTAAATATGAGGCTTATGACTTAGAACAGATCTGGTAGATTAAATGCAGATTTGAAGTCTCTTTATAGGGATTTATATATTTCTGTGAATGTTTTTAAATGTAGCCCAAATGTAACGAAACATAACTAATGACAATATATTACTAAGGTAAAGATACGGAATTCCATGTATTAGTAATTTCCTAATACTAGTAACCTAATTATTAGTTAGACATATTTGTAATTTAAAAATCAATTCTCAGCCGTCATAAGCAACATGTCAAAAATTCCCAGTATCCTACAGCTGTATGAAAACATGCAACATGAAGCACATCATGTCAGAACTATATTGCGCCCCCTACAGGAAGCACCCGCACAGTGTAGTGTTGCCCGTCCCAAGGCCCTGAAGCAGAAATTCATTAGTATGCACAGACTCTCTCTCAGTGTGTGTGGCAGGAGCGGGAGCAGGCCGGCATGGAGCAGAGGGGAGACAGTATTTTATCCACGCTTGCCAGTATTATGAGGCTGAGCGAGAGATTCACATTATCGTAATGGGAAAGTCAGCGCAGCGAGATGATGCCCCGGAGCCACGCCACTGATTGGCTGCAAAGCTTTATTTATATATAGCAGAGTGAGTTCACTTTTAGTTCAGCACTGAAGAAGAGAAACAGGCCTGCCTGACTGCCACTTTATCTGCTGAAAAGAACACTATAAACTTAGCCTGGAGTTTAGGATTATATACTTGGCCATGTGTGGTGCGCAGTTTTGTAGGTTATTGAACCACACCAAAAAAATCTATGCCCATTTCATTCTCGATGTTTATGTAAATAACAAGTCCATTGACTCCAGTCGAATTTAATACTCATGGTTTTATGGCGCTAACAAGTTGTGTAAAATTGATCCATTCTCTTTTGAATTTAATGGTTAGTTTACGGCAAAAAAATAAAATTGCCATTGTTTTTCACCCTCTTGTCATTCCAAACTTGTGTTGATATTTTTTCTGTGAAAAAAGAAGACCCCTGTAGCATGTAACAAAAATGAATAGGGGAAGATTCAAAAACAGCAATAAATGTGCAATAATAGTTAATTGTGGATTGTTTAAATTGTCTAAAGTGTCTAAAACCAAAATATTCCCATTCACTACTATATAAATGTTTTAATTGTTCTATTATGGTGGATCAAATATTGCCAAGTTAAGCAAAAATATGAGGTACTGAAAATATTAGGAGACCATTCCAAAGACTGTTTTCAGTTTTTCTGACTTTCAATTTATAGGTATGTGTTTATGTAAACTGTTTTTTTTCTGTGTATTCTGTGAACTACTAACAATATTTCTCCAATATATTTTCTATTTGCATTTATTTGCAGTGAAATGAAAACTGGAGAAAGAGGCCAAAAAAAAGAAAAGATGCACTGTATTTTGTCAGACCACAAAAACTGCAAAGAAAACAAGTTCATATTCACCTTTAAGCAATACAACAGTAATATTTGTACATATATTTAGAAAAAGTAAAAAAAAACTGCCATAACCTCACAGTTTTCATGTGTATTGTCTGTCATTCTTTCACATTGCTGTTGGATGACTTGAACAGTCCTGAGGTTTGAGACACTGGACTGGAATGGCCACAATATAGGAAGAGTTTGGGTCCAAAATGATCCGAAAAAGTTTTGAAATAAATTCAAAAATCATGTTTTTATTATGTTAATATGTTTTTATTGTCTTAGTTTGCTGTATGTTTTTAGTTATTATGGCTCAAATTACTACAGTTTGTTCGATATTAATTGGACTACACTTTAAAAGAACATGATTTATAAAAACATTTTAAAACTGAGTTATCTCATTTTGGAACCAAACTCTTCATATATCGATTCAATTCATTTTCTCCGTGGCTGTTTCTCAGTTCTCACACTTTACCGTTTTTACCTTCTTTATGCTTTTCCTGTCAGCGGCACCACCTTCATTTATTGTTGAGAAGTGTGAACAGTTAAACTTTTGTGTTCCATAGACAAATGTTATAACTGTTTACAGTGACACAAGAATGATTAAATGATGACATATTGTTTTTATTTTGGGGCAGACAAACCTATCAACTGACTACATTCTGAATGAGTTTCTTTACCCCTGAATTAGTGCTGTGCGTGCTCCTATATTTGCATAGTATGCATTCACACACCAGCAGGACTTTTCTTTTGCTAGAGAAATAAAGATGAGACAGTAAATAGCGTGACACTAGCCACAACCGTTTCCCCCTAATCAGCTAAAAGCACAGTGCCAAGTCAGAGCTTCTGCTACCTAAAGAGAACACTGCATCATTTAAAGAGGAACTCCCCTGGACATGCCTCAAAATTACTGTACAAGAAAAGTGCTGACTCTATTGAGACTTTTAATATTTATGATTAAATTAGTCTCAGGAAGAGGAAAAGAAATGAGAGGAGAGAAGACAAGCAGGCAGGCAGGAAGAAATAAATCATAGGTTGGAGATGGCTCATTATGCCTGTGATGAGACTAGGTAATGCCTGCTTGACCAATCCAGCTCCTGTCAGATGAAGCCTCATTGATTAACCCTTATCCAGCAGCCTTCAGCCATAGAGAGCGAGACAGCAGACAAATAGATGTCAGCGTAGCGCTTTCACACTGATGGGAACAGCCTTTTCCGACATTTGTGGCCAGATGTGCTGTTTTATGCTACAGAATATATGCATTCAGTGTTGATTCTGGATTTTATGGCGGTTAAATTTACAAAAGTAACAGATACAACACAAAATTGTGCACCTGGAATTAGGAACATCAAATAGTGTTTTAAGTAAAGCCCATCAGAACATCCTGGGGTGTTGTAATTAGAGCTGTATGGCATCTCATTGCAGGCCCGTGCAGTTATACACTATTCACCATCCATGGGAACACAGTCAGCAGTTTGTGTCACCTGTTTACCCTTGGTTCTGTTTTCTCATTGGATTTTAATAGCTAACGGGGGGTGTAGATGTGTATGTGTATGTGTATGTTTTCTTTATAGTATGTTTCTTCATATTTGTTTCTATGGGTGCTGTTTGTAGTGCTTAGCAAGACAGAAAAGTAAATGATACCGAGGCTCTTGATCATGTCAATAAGGAAGGGAATTGTTTGTAGGCCCGATTCAACTTTATTGTTTGTTTATATTAAAATGCCAGAAAAATGTGATAATATACTGCATATTGGATAGATATTTGGAATATTTGGTTTTGTATATGGAATGGGAGGTATGAATTAGGGAGTGATTCAACAAAATAAAATGTTTTTTATCAAATTGATCCCATAGTTATTGGTGTTTGCATTATCGAATCAAAACGTGAGTTAAGATTTCAAAACGACATCAGTATAGTGTTACTCAAACAAGAGCTGTGTTTATTTCAACGCTTGTACAGCTCTCGAGCAAATAAAATAAAATCTAAAATGCGAGAAATTCCTAACTCATTCGTCATCTGGAACGGAGGTGTCAATTGAACATGATATGGTAGGACTGTACGGCATTCAGAGCCCGTCATGCTCAGCATGTCGAAAAGATGACCGCATAATTCTGGAGCACATTTCCGTTCCTGTTGATGTGTTAAATACGTGTGGTCTGTCCTTGTGGGGCGGTTAGCACAGACGGCGAGACTTTTTACACCGGAGAAAGCGTTCTTCAGGAGGACAGAATCTGTGCGAGAGTTAGCATGTCTGCGTGTGATGCAGTGAACACGTTTTGAGGCATTGTGCCCCAGAAAGTGAGTCTCAGTTGGAGAAAATGCTGAGGCCAGCGGTTCCCACCTGCTGGAGCAAAACAGATGAGCTTACTTTCCCATGGCTGATCCCTGAACGAAGACGTTTATGTGCATAGTTTCAGCTTCTGCAGACGTCAACAACTAGTTCATCATTATTGTGTATTGTCACACCCACAGATAACCCACAATTAACTTTGTGATCAAATGAAGGGGTTCTAGGACTAAAACATTTAAAGCCATATTCGTCTGCTAAAAATATGTGACCTTGACTGTGAAAAAACAGGCTAGAGTCTCAAAATCAAATTTTATAAATTTAGGAGCATCAACGTTTGATTTCATTCATTAATTTCACAATTTTTTCAATCTTTGACATGACATTACTCATATTTATGTTATCATATTCACACTACTCATATAACATGTTAAGATTATATTTTGACACAATTTTCTTTACATTATGTAGGACATTTTTTAAGCTTAAATCACAAAAATGACTAGCTAGGTTTTCACAGACTGGGTCACATATCAGTCGTCTAATGATTTGTGATTATTATACAAAGGCTTTGTGAACTGATACATGGAGTTTCTAATACTGGGGTAATTTGTAATAATAAATCAAAAGAAGCAGAAACTGAGCTCCCATTAAACAGTTTGCATTCTAACAGCTTGAACAATGTGTGTGTGTTGGTGTTTTAAAAGATGTCACGCTGTATGATGTAAGTTACAAAGAACCTGCTATTCAACAAAATGTAAACAAATGTAGGCAGTTAAACAAATATTAAAAACAAAATAATTATAAATAAAAAGTCTGAAAGGTGTACAAAGATCAAGCCCTAATAAAATGTGACGACATTGTCAACTGCATGAATACAATAGTCTTGGTTTAAACTTGAGATTTAAAAATGTTGAATATTAAAGTAATTTTAGTGTTAATTACAAGTTTCCCAAATTCTGTTTATGTAGACTGATTTTATGATATTGCCCTGTCTTGCACTTGCAAGTGTTATCACAGAGTTTGATTTATTAATTTTAACATGTCTGATAATTCCACACAAACGGTTAAAATAAAATCGGTGTCCTGTTTAATTTATTTTCGTTATTTATGGGGTATTCATTATATTAAATTGAATAAGTATTAATAACAAAGTATTTTATTGCCTGTCCTAAGAACAGAGGTTATATTTATGTGTCATAACCTTTAACTTCATTATAGGTTTACTCAATAGCAATAGCAGACTTTAATGCCAAACATGCCAAATGTTTCATTCTGTAGGCCTAGAGTGTTAGTTTTTGGGTGTTATTTTAAAGTTTTTGTTTGAAGGTGATGTGCATTTTATCACAGGATTTAGGTGAAGTCTCTCAACACTGACTGTGCTTGAGAAATGTATGCACTGTGTGACATTTGAGTAGCTAAATAAGGGTCCGTCCTCAAAGAATTGTTTAAAATCAGTGGACACAGTACTGAGGAGTAGTAAGAAAGCACAGAACACAAGTAGCCAGAAAGCTGAAATGTAGAAGTTGCTACTGCAAATGCTTCACCAACAAAGACTATTAATATGTATTTTAAAGCTATTAAAAGGCATCACAGTGAAATGCCAGCCCTGTAGGTGTGTTTTTCTGTGATTTGTGCGCGATTCATCTAATTTCCATGTTTCCTAGAAGAAGCACAGCTGACACGCAGAAGACTAAATGTGGTTTATTTACGTCATTTTAGATCTCGTTATATTAATTTGTGTTCATGTGTCCTGAATATCTCATGTAAATACTTGGCCCTGTTTTGTAGCGTCTGATAAATTACTTAATTTACTGGATGTTAATGACACATTCATTGATTTAGAAAACAGTTTTGCCTGTTTTCATCTCACAATTGTTTCTTTGATGAGCTTTTGTACAAAATAATTGAGCCTTCTAATTAGCTTCATTATGAGTGCCTAATAACCCTAAAGCTTTCAGGAAATAGACTTGTCTAAAGGCTGAAGTTCTTGACATTGTTTTTCTCGGGTGGCTGCTCCTTTACAAAGACTTTAGTCATTTAGAAAAATGACTGAAAAGGTTATGGTAAAATATATTTTTGTGTATGGGTGTGTTTTGTATGTTTGTGCTCACAGTAGGTGCTGGGGTAAACAGTAAGGGCAAGAAGGACAGTAAGGATAATTTTTATCAGACACTTCAGGTTTTCAGAGAGAGATTATATAAAGAGCCCACATTATTAAACCGGTAAGGTTTTCAGTACAGTTTTCCTCCATACCGTTTGCATGGTAAGATTAATGTAACATTCATAATTTTTTGTTTTATCATTGTGTTTATCATTCAGGAAGACTCACCCTCTTGTCATTTGAAGCCTGTATGATTTGAACACAAAAGAAGATGTTTTGCCAATTGCCAAAAATAAAAAAGGGTTGTTAAACAAACTTGTTCTTTGAACTTCTGTAGCAAGATGTCCCAATAACAACACACGTTGTTACACTTTCTACAGTACGTTGTTATATCGGAACTTGACATGAAACATTTCAAATTCATATATGGTTACTGTTATGAAACAGAAAAGAGTTCATGAAACTGCATAACTTAAAACAAGGTAAAAACATTTTAACACATGACAGCTTAGCTCAATAAAATGTGAACTTAACTCCAGTGTCCCTTGTATGTTTGTGTTTTGTGTTGGTCTTGATGGGACCTCTCTGCCCAGTGTGAGTCTGTGTGAAGTGCCGACCGTACCCAGACAGAAGCAACTGTGTGATTGAAGATGCTGGGCCGGAGTGGCTGTTGGCAGCTATATTTCACTTCCGAGATGGATGGACTTCATGATGCGAGTTTTGTGAGCTCTGCGCCTAACTAGGCCTGAATAATTCACAACGATCGTTATTGCAGAAGGGCCGATCAGCAACGACGAAAGAGACGAGATAATAACATGGCTCAGGGTATGAGCGCCTGTGCGTCAAGCTGATCTGAATAGTTAATGCAGAGAGAGAGAGACGGCGAGTGAGCCAAAGTGTTGACGCTGGAATAGAGCAGTGGCCCTTTGCTAAGTCTGGGTAATGGATGGAGAATGCCAGAGACAGTTATGCTAGAGTGCAGGGCTGATCACTGGTTTGGGGCAATGAGCTTATCTTCTTGTCTCTGGATCGTGTTATAAAGGCGGAAAAATACCCACAAGGTTCTCTCATAAATATGCTAAAGAGGAGAAACAAGGATCTAAATATGATTTTTATGAGTTTGACGGAGAGAGAGGGAGAGAGAGAGAGAGAGAGAGAGAGAGAGAGGGTACACATCCATGGCAGAATACTTGGCAAAGGAAGGGCAAAATCTTTGCACATTTGCTGCCAGTGTTGTGTTTGGTGAGAGGCTGCTATAACAACACAAACTTAGATCTTCATGTGCTTTTAAATTTTTTATTTTTTATGCTCTGTTGACTTATCCATGTGGACAACAGAATTGCAGGAAATAACTATCCATTATTAAGGAGAAAATGCAAATAGTTTTGCCTGAGGTGTGATATAATCCTGTCTGTTTTTTGCTATTCTGTGACAAAAATCGTTCATATTACTAGATTGTAGATTCATAGATACTAGATTGTTCATATTACTAGATACTAGAATGTGCAGGATTTATAATGCATTCCGTTATCCTCTGCCACAATGATCTAAAAGGAAATGTAAGCAAGTGGCACAGGGTGAAGTCGTCATTTGCTATCTGCTTACATGTTATTTAGATTTTGCGTCTCAATGGCTTCTCTCACATCCCGTGTCTGTGGTCTTAACAAGTGTCCAGAATGCGATGCTGGTGTCAGAATCTTGCCTGGTGACCCCTGACCCCTACTAATCTCCTCACACTACGAATGGGTCAACACATAAAAATGAGTGACAGGATTTTTAAAAAGAAAAATGTTGTGCATGTGGCTTCCTCGTAGGCTCATGTGATGCATATAGTATCTATTTCATGATGACAGTTTATGGAGATTTTCAGCTTAGGATCTTTGTGATTATTTGTGTAGTATCTAATGCCAAACGAATGGACCCAAATCCATATCAATAAGCATGATTGTTTTTGCCTATTATGGACGTCTTATATCTGTATGGTAATGTAATTTGCAATTACGGAGCTCAGATGTATTACAGCAATTTGAAAGGGCTTTTGAGAATCGATGGGAATGTCCGTTGCGTGTGTTTAGCCCCCTCTTATTTCCGAAGTTCTGTGTAGCCTCTATGTTTGTCTCGGTTTACGGGTATTGGCAAAATCCAGCACCTGTTGTGCAACACACATGTAGAGTAACCTCCTTACGGCCTCCATGTGTTGATCAGCATTGAAGCTGGATATCTGTAGCAATTGTTACGTGACAGTATTAGGGCGATTGATTCAAAGGCACAACAGCAGGGTTGTCACATGATAACTTTTGACATGCTGAAATATATGGCACAAATAACAGACCCTTGGATGCCGATGTGTGCGGGACGAGTAACGTATATAAGCTGTAAAAAATTCAACCTGCTTAAATTGAATATATATGTTTATTGGCAGCTTGGGCTTCATGATGTTGAAGAAAAATGTTATAACATGCTAAATAGTGCAATATATAAGCAATATGATAATGCTTTGTGAAATACATTTTTGGATAAAATACAAGTAAAAACTGAAAATGATCAACATACAAGTTTCACATTCTTTCCATTATCTTCCCGACGTCAGAGCATGTGCATAGTCCCATGGAGGCACTTAACATTCACATGTACATGCATAAAAATGTTATTATATCTAACTTTTTTAAATATTAAAACCATTTAGTAATTGCAAATCATTGCGATCATTTGCAATATTGTATTTTCAATGTCACAGGTTGACATAAGTCAAATTGAAGCATTGCCATTTTAACAACCTGCATTTTAATGCTGATTTGTTGCAGTTTTTGCATTTGTTGTCGTATTTAAAATGGTATGACTTACAATACAAAAAATTTTGAAGAAATATTTATTCATACATTTTCCAGATTTTAGAATTAAAAATTATAAAAATTATGACATAAAACAAAGGGAACTGTGTTTTTTTTGTTGTAACTACAATTTTTTTGCATCTTTAGTGGCCTTCAGTCATGTTTTGCTTAGAATTTGCAGAAATGTTTTATCAAGCAGCTTCTTGAGGTCTCATCCTGACAATATCAAAGGATTTATATTGAAATAATTAAAGAATATTGGCCCTTATTGGCTGGTCTTTCGTCATTATTCCTTCAATTATATTCATTTCAAAAACATTTTTATTAAAAGTTAGTTGTGTAATGAAAAGGATTTTTTTGTGCAAAATAATATTTTTGCCTGCAAACCCAATTTCAGACATTTAAGCATACACCTTCAAATCAAACAGTTAATATAAATTAAATTAATTAACCAGTATTTATAGAAAAACATGTTTCAAGCTTTCTGTGAAAATGCTGCGTATAAAAGCAGCACATTGCAGAATGGATGTTCCAATAGTTTATTAAGTGGTAGAAAGTGAGTCAAAACTTTGGTACTGAGTATGATCAACCACCCTAGTGGACCCCTCTGAGTGAGAAAGGTCCGTTCTGTGTCCTAAGGTTAATAGGGGTCAGTTGAACAAAATCACAGAAGTTGCGACTCCCGTTTGAACAAACAGAGCAACAGAGATCTGTTTCAGTGACGGAGTCTAGACTGTGGCAGTTTGCCTTTTTCTTTTAGCCCATCTGGATGTTTGATCTGGTGTAAGCCATCGACCCTGCAGCGCTTAGAAGCCCCCAAACCCAACAGCAAGGTCAATATGGCACAGTTCCTTCACCCACATTATCAGTCAGGAATAACCCTAAAGCCTCACCACGGCAGCTGATCCAACAGGAAGAAACATTGCTTTAACACGATCTCTATTCCAACTAACACCTCTCTATTATTCTTGCGTTTTCAAGAATCCTTGGGATTATAGGGCACATTTTTAGACACAATTCACTATTACAATATATGTTGTTCAGACCAATGACAAGTTGTTTCGGTGATCTTTACCTCTGTGCTCTAGATTTGTAGTTAGATGAGTAATATCTGAACTCCATCAGTGTAAGGGTTTGACCTTAAAACAAGGTGTACACATCTCTGGTCTTAATACAGAATTAAATGGAAGTAATGGAGAAAATATTGTACCCGGGGAAAGATTTTATGAAAGGCTGGATAACATATGTTAGAAGAAGTGCATTTGGTGCCAAGGCCATTAAAGAGTTGAAGTTTAGGAAGCGGGCTGAATTTCTTTGGACAAATTTGATCTGGTGCTATTGGGATAAAAAATTAATATGGGATGTTTTGGATACACTACGTAGTTTTATATTTTAGTTGCAGTATATTATATTCTAAATTCAAATATATTTAAAAAAGTTGTTTCTAGCTTCATTTGAAGAGTGTCACTGAAATGTGTTATGATGTTTTAGTTTAATACATTTTTTTAGCATCAAACTAAATATGAAAGCGTTTTGCTTATGCAAATAGAATGCTGACTAAATGAGACGTCTTCTGCGCCTTTGAAAGGAAATGCGGAGTACTTCAGACAACATCCGTTCATTAATTATATTAATGTGAAATGTCAGCCGTCGCCCCGTGGAAATTCTATAGACAAACAGAGGAAAAGGAAGTTCAATAAATTTGAGTTATCTGTGAAGTAGGTATGAGAGATATGGAGTCATGCCTATTAGAGGTATACCCGAGTTGTATTGCGCCCCGTCTTGGGTTAGGGTGTCAGCCTTGAGCCTCCTATTGAATTACAACAAAGGCAGCTAAAGGTCAAGCCTCTGTGGCAACACGGTGGCCACGCACTGGCCAGTCTGATGGAAACTTGAGGTTGTTTGAAAGGTGCACTGCCGGTATCTGTCCTGGTGGCTTTTTAATGGGGGAAGTGACCTAGCATGAGCATTTGATACCATAGAAGCTTATAAACATTTTTTACTTCTAATTTTACTGACCTAAATTTGTAATGTGTTTACATTGTAATATTCAGAAATGTTTTGAGGTCACCTATACGCATGAAAGTATGATTTAATACAAATGAGTTAAGAGCAGTATAATTTTTGATACTGTTATAAGATTTAAGCAATGTAATTATTTAATTTTTGCTGTCCACACGTCTGGCCATAAAGGAATAGAATAGAATACCATTTTTATTGTAATTTTTACTGTAGTGTCAAAGCACAACAAATTTTATCAGCCTCTATTAGTGCATTTTTAAATTAAAGGGACATAATTACAGGGATAAACAGGCCCAAATACAAGGACAGAATATACAGTAAAACAATATAACGTATAAACAAACAATATAAGGTTGAAATGAAAAGAACGTTTATTAAAATCTTATAAATTATTATAAAAAAGTGCATAGTTGAATTTGTTGCATTCCTTTCCGGTCTAGCATGTCAGCCCATTGATTTGTATTTGTTATGTGGTTTATAACTTCATTATTCCTCGTTTTTTTTGCTTGGCTTTCAGCAGTAGTAAAGCAGGCATTACAAGCGTTAGGCTTCACAGGCAGTAGATCTTTACAGGGACTCGCTGCTTGATATGGTTCTAAGACCCCATACTGTGGAACTCCTCCAGAATTTGCCATGGGTTGATACAGAACACGACTTCAAGCATGTTGAATGCCTTTTAGCAAATTTAGAAGGATTTCTATAGCACATTTAGGAAAAGGAAACTGAAGTGTGCACATCTGACCCACAAGGCTTTTGCGCGCGCTGACCAACTGTTCTAAAGTTCCTGAAACGTCTGCCGCAGGCTATTATAATTCCACACCAATTTAGTATATCTAATGAGAAGTGCTGGGCGTAGCAGCTCTCAAATGATCAACCAGGGTGTCTGTTTAGGGTTGACATGAGCCTTGAGCTGTGCCCAGGCTAAATTATAGTCCCGCGCTTCTCCTCTCTCGGCTGAACGAATGCTGATTCCAGCAGAAATTCATGCTCACCTCACCATCTTTGCCATCCTCTGTTCTCCACTACTGTTTTAAACCGGGCCAGAGGGAGAAATACATGCTCTCTTTCCTCACTCTCTTTCTCTCCCTTGTTCTTTGTCTGTACAGAGCAGACCGATGTGTGCGTTCTCTAATTTTGAAATGCTCAAACGCAGGATGAAAAATTTGCCTCAAAGGCAAATTATTTGTTTTTGCTATAGAGAGCTAAACTGTAAAAAAACTAAGATATACAAACTGTCCACTTAAGTTCTTTTAATGAATGTGACTAACAGAAGTTGTATCTAGCAGACCTCTAAAGGTGATTTTTCCCCTCTGCCAGAAAAAAATCATTAGGAAAATCTTTGAGTAAGATAAGAAGGAAACTTGTGCTACTTCAGGTAATGTTTTTGAAATGTTCAACTCCTGGCTACAAAAAACAATGATTTTACCATTTCCACTTATCATTGCTCAGAAAAAAGACAGTTCATTAAACACATTATGATTGACCTTTTGAGACAACATGCCCCAGTCTCAGTGCAAATGGTTGCATCATATGGGGTAAGATATCACAATGGACGCTGCCATTAAACAGCATGTTATAGTTTTTAAAACATTGTAAAAATTATAAAACGTACAAACAAAAAATACCACTGATTTTGACAACAAATACTATAATAAATTGTTTGAATACGAAACATTTAAAAAAAAAATCTTTAAAAAAAAATCTTAAGTAGCATTGTAAGATTTTTAATGATAGCCAAAAATTCATTATATGTGTCATAATTATTGATTTTTATTTTATGCCAAAAATCATTAGGATATATCATGTTCAGTGAAGATATTATTTAAATTTCCTATACCGTAAATATATGAAAACGTTATTCTTGTGAGTGTCTGCAGCAAAATTTGCAAACAAAAATGGCCGGAAAAACGACTACAAACTTTGCTCAGATCTTTGGGAATTACCCACTCATGTTTGGTATCTTTGTAAAGCTGAAAATATCTACGTTCTGGTTCATCTCTCCACAACGTCATTACAGCGGTAACAAAGAGCATTAAAACAAACCTGTTTCTTATTACCAACGGCTTGCTACAGCGCCTCTGATTAACAACTTCAAAGGCGATTTTATCACTATTTTGAGAAATATTTTTGAACCCTCAGATTCTCCCCTTTTTAGTTGTATCACGACCATACATTGTAATATTCTAACAAAACCATACAGTACAACAATAGAAAGTTTATTTATTCAGATGATGTAAAAATCTCAATTTAAAAAAAATTACTCTTAAAGCAACACTAGGGAGTTTATCGACCTTCAAATAATCTCTCTAAAATTATATTAGTGGTTACTCTTAACCGGACAATTTTTACTGCCGATGCTACCTAATTCAGCTGAAATCACACGTTTTCACTTTGGTGTGCAGGTAGGTACACAAGGCCCACCCATCACCTGCTTTACAGCATATGTCACGTTTTACTCGTAGCCTGGGTGAAGTTAGCCAACAGCTAACAATAAGACGAAATGATCTACTTCATCGCAAGTCTCCAAACCATCTGGCAGTGAAAAAAATTGAAAAGAGAGACCGGACACGAACCCGAACACAAATAATTTTCTGGCGGACTTAAACTGCAACAGACAACGGGTTTGCAAAACAGATGAAGACCAAACCTTCCTCCCACTGGATTTGAAAGTCTTATGTAATTTTTTTCTTACTGTATTGTACTTTTGATCTTATTAGTTATAAGGCTGTGCTCAGGTTGTTTATTGGCCCACTAACATTACTGATTCACAATAACCGCAAGGTGTGACGGCATGTGCTATGTAGCACTTTAGCTGCTATGTAGCTAGCATATTATGCGTTAACGGGATAACAACCAGCTGTTACCTCAGAATCTAGTTTGAGCTATTAGTTAACCCGCCCAAATAGTTCTTTAGTGTATGCACAGTTTATGAAGTGACATGATGTACTGTAACAGCAGGTTTCTGCTCAGTCAGCAAATTCACGTGTACCTCCCACCGTGAAGCTTATACAGCGACATTATTTACGACACTGATAACAGACAATTGCCCTTATCAACCACATGGGGGAACAAAAGTTCTATAGTGTTGCTTTTAAGCGGCGATTCACATTTTGCGCCATTTGCGCTATAGGGAGCGACGCGGTCAAATGGTGCGGCATGCCCATGCAATTTTTTCTAGGCGCGTCGGCGAAGCATCCAGATGGAAATAGTTCAACTTTTCAGTGCCACGCGAGCACCGCTGGTCATTCGACTAGAGAAAGTGGAACAGGTCGTGTTTTCAGCACGGTTTTAGATGCAAAATGTGAATCGCCCTAATACTGGTTTTGTTGTCCAGGGTCAAAAATGTGGTTAAACCTTTACATTAAAATTTACAGTGGATTACACATAGTCATTGTTTCTGTTTTGGCCTTTTCTTAAAAGCATTCAGGATTAGAAAGTATCAACGCTCCACATTGTACATCACCCATGTAATCTGCGTCGCCTTATAGCACCGGCGAGAAAAGATTGCACATTCTGTCGCTTTTTTTTGCTTGGAAAGGTTATGGTTAGATCTGAGCCTATTTATCTGCTGTCTCTTCCTGTCTACCCCCGCCTTCACGCCTCGCTCCAGGCCCAGCAGTTCGCCCTGCTCTTCTGGGGAAGGAATGATATACTGGCTAAATGAGCTTCTTTATCAATCCGCAGGAGCAGAGGGGAGGACGTCTGCCTCCTCAGCTTATGTCATCAATATCCTCTTATATAAATGTCAGCTGTACCATTTTACTCATCGCCATTTCCCACACTGATGATTACATTATCCTGTAATGGAGGGGAGCCCATCTCGCTCTCTCACTTGGTCTTGTTCTCTCACTATCCTTCTTTTTCCTCTTTCACACATACGGACACGCACGTACCCTCACACCCTCTCTCTCTCTCACTCTCTCTCTCTCTCTCTCTCTCTCTCTCTCTTGCGTCACTCCCTAACTCTCCCAACGGTAGTGTGTCAATAGCCTGCCTCCATGAAACAAGTCAATTTTCTGCTGGCTTGGCAGCAAAATAAATCTCAGAGCTATCCAGAGCGCTAGAGATATTTATATTGAGAGCGTGCCTCTGTGTCTGTGTGTGTGTGCGTGTAAGTGGAGTTTGTGTCCTTGGCTGAATGGGAGTGATTTCTTGCCTGGACTTCACAGCAAAGAGAGACAGACAGAAAGAGAGAGATTGAAATAGAGAAATGCCCACCGGCCGGAGGAGGGAGGGACATGCAGTCGTTTCTCGTCAGGCCCTTAAAGCACGGCTGGCAGTGATGGCCAACCGCATTTGTTTTACTTGCTGCAGTTGAGGTGGCAGGAGGAGACTTATGTGCAGATGGATGCTGCTTTAAAGCTCAAGGGCCTCGCTCGTTCTTTCAGGGGAGTGGATGTTGTGTTGGCCAGTGATTCATTACAAGCAGTTGAGCTGCGGAGAGGAAGAGGCCCGACCGTAAGCCCAGGCAGCCTCCTCTCGTCCCCTCAGCCACACTGAGGAAAGACTCCCACTAAAAATCACTTGCTGACATTTAACTACATCAGCTCGACGTCACTTTTCAGATGAATTTCATTCATCAAGTTCCCATCTGCATGTCTAAAAGCTAAATGACTGTCTCGTATTAGTTCTCTCCATTTCCATCTGGCATTCTGCTCTGCGGCTTTCTGGTTCATCTGCCCTCATCCCACCTTTAGCAGATCTGAAGTTTTCTTGTAACTTTTATTTTTTTTAAGGAAGTCAGTGTGTGTATTTAGAAGCGCTGAAGGGGGTTTTAACCCACTGCAGTGCTTAGGAAAGGTGTTGCTTTCAGGCTTGTTCACTAGAGGGCAGTAGAGTAGGCAGTGATTTGACTGGTGGATCTTATGATTGAGTAATTCATTTGGAATGTCTGCTTATTTTTACCTAAAGTGTATTCATCCATTTGAGTTTTACACATTCATCTAAATTTTCAACCTAAGAAAAGTAAAGTAACTAAAGTATGATTTGGATCACTTTACATGGTTTATTTATATAATGCTTACTTTACATTATATTTTATGAAAAGCCACAAATGCCATTAGCTTAATTTCTCGGACAATGAGAAATTGTTGCAACATTTATTATGCATTATGATGTCGGAAAGTTTGACCTTTTCTTTCAATTATACCGGGATCAAAGGTTGCAACCTCTAGCGCTTATTTTCGCCTCTGGTTTTCTTTTATTTTCCAATTGATTCGAGAAGAAAAGGTGGACTGAGCAACTAACATGAAATCAATGAGAGACTGATGTGGTATTAAGGCAGGTCGTTTTTGCCTCTGCTCTCGTGGCGTGGAGCAGCTAAACAGCTCTAAGCCAGTGGGAGCACGACAGGCCAGAAATGTGACATTTTGAAATGTGCTCCAAGTAGCTGCAGACATCCAGTGTTTTATTTAAAATCAATGTTTAGCCTGGAACAGCCTGCTTGAGAGTTTTCCCTGTTATGTGGCTATTTGTTTTCTTTATGTTTCCATCTCTCACCTTCGGTGGCTTTTGTAGTGTCTGTGCCTGTCAGGTTGTTGAAAGTTGAAACCGATTGCTGTTTTGTTGTGGCGAGACTGTTTTCTTAAGAAACTTGTGGCGTTAATATTTGTGGTTAATTAATTATATATTGTCAAAAATATTTTCTAAAATTATCACGATAACTGAAATATTACCCAAAATAGCTTGAAATACAAAGGGTGAAGATTCTGATTTCTTCTTAATTTGTGGTCAAACTGAGATTATCATGATGGTCTGTCAATGAAAGATTATATATTTATATATTAATTTTATAAGATTCTATTCTATTCTATTCTATTCTATTCTATTCTATTCTATTCTATTCTATTCTATTCTATTCTATTCTATTCTATTATATTATATTATATTATATTATATTATATTATATTATATTATATTATATTATATTATATTATATTATATTATGGATCATACATTTATTTTTATATTATAATATTTTTTTTTAAATGATGTTAATATATAGCTAATATATGTTATCATTAAGCGCGAGTTAGGTATAAGTGTTTATTTAAATTGTGTAACACCTTGGAGTGTGTATTGGCATTTAATTTTAAGTGAAATTTTACATATGTAGTGTATTTTTATTTATTATTAAAACTGAACAAATTGAAATGGTAATATTTTACAATAAGGTTGTGTTTGTTAACATAAGTTAATGCATTAGCTATGAACAATACTTATACTGCACTTGTTACCCTTGGTACATGTTAACTTTAGCATTTAGCCTACTAATATATTTGTAAAATCAAAAATGTAGTTATGCTCAGAGAACTAACATGAACAACCGCATTAACTAATTAACAAACACTAGTAAGTGCTGAAAATATATACTGCTCATTGTTAGTTCATGTAATGCATTTACTAATGTTAATAGAATAACATTATGTATCATTAACTTTTGTCATCATCATTGTTTACAAATACCCAACATTTTACTAGCTTAAATCATAATGACCCTGATTCAGTTATTAGTCAAAAATAGTAATTCAGATTTGCTGTCTTTGCCAGTTCTATTGAGTGTAAATCAGATGAGTGTTTGACAGTTGATAAAAACAGTTCACTGGGTTAAGTTTTGTTAACCAAGGAGAATACTTCCTTGGCCCTGTGGGCATGTTAAAATTCATGACTGCTGATTTTTTATTCATAAGGCCAACCTTGATGAAGCTGTCAGGACTGAAAGACACACGAGAGGTCAGACATACCCTTTGAAACGCTCTCGACCTCGCACTGATGAGCCTAATTCACACATCCTCAAGGCCTTTCCCCTGAGCCCACCAATCACAATAGCCTCCCACTTGACCTGCGACCCTCCACGGGGGTCTCCCATTGGCTGCGTACTGAAAGGAAGGAGGGAGACATCGCTGCTGCTCATCTCCATCACAATGGCAACATATGTTTGTGTTCATTTGAGCGCATGGAGCTGGCAGAGTCCATATTAGTCTGACGACAGAGACCAGGTGCCTGAACCCCACACGCTCATAACTGACACCCACACTCGCGGGCAAAAGAGAAAGTCAACACTGGTCGAAACACTTCTTCTCTGATTTATAACTCCCTCCCAAGCTGAATCACTGAAGCTATCCGTTTAGCACACAGAAAAAGCGCCCCGTATCTTTGCATATTGGGTATGCTGTTGTAAACATTGATGGGATCATATGCACTTTGGCATTGTGGATGTTGATTGATTATAGACTCTTGAGATAGTTATATCAGAGTGTGCCTGGGTTACAGGATTTCACTTCGTGCCCTGTGCAAACAGCTTACTGCTGATTAAACATTGATTTTCCTCTGCACCCTCTCACCCTGATAAATAGAGCATTAAAAAGGTCTCCACAAATAATAACTTGGTGGAATAATAAAATTTGTTATATCTGGGGAACCACAATGCTTTGAGTAATATCTTACATTATTGCATTTTGATCATCTCGCATAGCCCAGGTTATTATTACATACAGTCCATGGACGTCCTTACCATATATTAGCGAGAAAAAGAGTTGAAACCCTCAAAAAACGTATGCAATTAGTTTAGCATTAAATCACTTACGCAGTTTTTGTTTTGCAGAGGGGTGATGAACAACCGTGACCGTGAGGTGAAGGGGAGCGAGCGAGAGGAGGAGAAAGACAGGGTAAAGGAGAGTTTCGCTTGCATAGCAGACTTCTCCTCTATCATGGTAAGTGAGCTCCTCCTAATTACTATTCAATAAACTTCCGTTAAATTAACAGCTCAATAGGCAACAACATCTGCTGTATGTGGCAGGCCAGTGAGTCGTATATCTTCTCCGAGCCCTTCACTTTCTCTCTTTTTTCCCCCTTGCCGTACGTCGCCTCACCAACATTTTCTGTATTGCTCTCATCTGCTGCTTGATTTCTCTCTCTTCAACTACATCTGTGTGAACTTTCAGTTTTAATGTCTTTGTTAAAGAGATGCATTTCTTTCTCCATTTACTTTCATGCTACTTTTCTTGGATGTTTAGAAAAATGTCGGTAACCAAACAACACGGGCCCCCATTGACTTACATAGTATGGACAAATATTTATATATTTGTTGTCCTTTCCGAAACCTCTGATGTCCAATTCGCTGTTTTTCTCGAAATCTAAAAAAACACTTTTTAAATGATACTTTTGATTGTTTAAATATTTGCAAAATCCTGTGACAAACATAAAGGATGACTAATAATAAAGATTTATGGCAAAAAACACACAAGGTATACAACTGTATATATATTTCAAAATATTTAGTTAGTAGCTTCACAGAAGACAATAATCATAAGCGTTTTGAACGAAATGAGGGTATATGATGATGGATAACATTTTTGGCAAACTATCCCTTTTTCACTATTTATTCTTTAAAAAATAGAATAGAAATAGGCAAGCTATTCATTTGATAGGCCATTTTGGGATAGACCATTACTTAGGTGGATTACATTGTACTCCAAGATACTTCAAAGAATGCCATGTTTTTGGATATGTGCCATAGTATTTCTAGGGCTATGTACACACCATGAAAAGGGTTTGACCTATATACTTTGGTATTGTTATGAAAAATTGTGTAATTCAGCAATTTTCCAGTCTGACATCTGAGAATAAAGCAGCGAGCGGCTGTCCGGCTGTCTGTCAATGAAAGATTAGTTGCTCAGCTCGCGCTTTCCACTCTGCCGTCACAAAGGGCCGGGCAGCTGCCAGACCCATCCAGGGGCATCACTCACTACTAATGAACATATCAGTTCAGTCCAAGCACCCGGCCAGACGCTCCTCCTGCGGACATGAGAAAGAGGGGCGAGGAAAGGCTAACCAAGTTAGCAGTTCTCAAGTGGCTCAGGCGGAGATGACACATTGAGGGCGATGCAAATAGGGCTTTTTTCTGCACACACGTCTGCACGTGTGGCCCTGAAAATGATCGGTGTGCTTTGAAATGGCAAACTGCACGACGGTGCCAGGCCCCAATGCTCATTCGTCATCTTTCTCTCACCTGTTCCACACTGCGGAGCTCACAGCATTGATCCAGACACACTGGCTCCTCGCCATCCATCATAAGACCAACACTCCCCTCACACTGCTCAAGGTCCACTCGTCCTCCTTTCTGCTTTTAGCCGCCCAGGTTTAAAGATATTCATCAGACCTCTTATCCTTCTCTCGCTCTTCTTGTCCCTGCAGTGCCTCTCTCTCATGGAGAATGCGACTTACAGCCGTATTAATGCAACGTTGCAGCCACTGGGATGATAACAAGACCTGAAAGAGAGAGAGATAGGAATAGAAACGGAAAAAAGTGTGTGTGCAAACACACACTGACATAAAGAGGTCGTCTCATAAATCTTTAGTTGATAGGCTGAGCCCATTTGAGTGAGCTGTGAGTGAGGCCTCAAAGCTGAAGTCAGCAGGGTCAACAGATCAGGAGAAAGAAAAATAGAGGCATTATCCACGAGGATTCTGCAGACATCTCCGCATACCTCATCTGTACCGCATCTCCTCGGCCATCCCTCTATCACCGTAGGTCATCCCTTGTGGTTAAATGAAAAAAGAAACTTGTTTTAATTAATCCTGTGAAAAGGCCAGGGCTAATTATAACAGGTGAAGGATGGGCGAGCTCACACACTCTCTCTCTCTGCTGCACATCAGTCGCTTTCCACTCCTCCTCTTCACCTGTGATTGATAGAGGACTCACTCCCCGAGCCCATAGATTTCCCAAGCCTCCAGAATTGTTGTTGTTTTTAGAGCAGGTGTATTTTCGTGCTGTACGGGTCCAGAAGTAAAACGTACGACTGTTCACAAACTCGAATATTTTCTTTACTTTTGCGTACAAGTATTGAATAAAAGCTGTGTAGTTATTTGACTAGCAGGGTGTCAGTTGGGTGCCACAGATTAAACCGTAATGAGTTAAGCAGCCCAAAGGAAAAGAGCTGCTGTTGTGCTCGACTCACGTTTGTTTGTGTTCATTTACTTTTGGCAATGCTGTTGGTAACGCAGGTGAAGCATGACATGTTCATTTGGTTGAAAAAAAAGCGAGGCTTTCACAGCTGGGGAGGAATATTTCTGTCCTGTTGTCAGCAGGCAATCGTTAATAGGCCGCATTATCTCTCTTTGCTTATGGAAGTATTAACTGCACACCCAAATTAGCTCTGATGAGCAGACGCAGCCTAACGTGACTGATAGATATCCGCCGACCGTCGGTTTTAATTTTGTAATAAAGAACGCGGAATTGTTTAGTATGATTACAAACTAAAATAAAATTATGAATTAATTACCATGTTGAATGGATCTAAATATCTTTATTGGCTGTTCATTATCTGATAATGAGGGAAAAATTTAAGATTTCCGCTAAAATATTAAGTGACTTCATCCAAATTGAATTGTGAGAAGTATGTGATTATCCAAACCAACGCCGCCTGCCACAAAATACCAGATTTGTTCTTACAGTAAACGCATGTTGCCGTTATGCTCTTCCATCTGAATTATTTACATACAGCGAGTCAATCTCTAGTAGTGGATGTCTTTAATAAGGCCATCAGGGGCAGTAAGATAGGTCATCGCTCTCTCTTGTCTGCCGCAGGAGGCTCTCTGTGCTGTATGAGGGCAGAGGCTGGGTTTGTGCCATGGCAGCTTACCTCAGGTGCTGACCTGACACACTTTGTCCTCCCAATATCTTTTCTCTGACAAGGATCTATTTCTCACGTCTGCCATAGAACTTCTCCAGGCTGTGGCATTAGAAAGGGCTCTGTCAGAAAGTGAGAGGCGATAAGTGTGCTGTGTCTGACTATGAGCTACTTGTTATCTATGTCCCCTCTTTCCTCCACAGGACTGTCAGATAGACGTTTGATAGATTCTTTGAGTCATCGTACTAGTGTTCCAACTAGTGCAGACTACACCAATGCATACATGAAATGTTATATTATATATATCTTTAGAAAATCAGTTGATGCTTATTAATAAGCATGAATTAATGTGGCAAGCTCCTACTTGGATCGCTTTGCAGAACCCATAGGTGATCACTGTTTTTGTTATTTTTTTCTGTTTTTGTCTAAAATAAATTGCAATAAGAGCTCAGATAATTTAGTATTTGAAAGCAAAAATGAACCAGAGTCACATATAAGTACCACAATTTCAGAGATTTGGGGCTGATATTTTTGAGTTATCTGACTTTTTAGCATAGTAACGACCTAGAAATGCAAACAACTGAAACACTATATATATATATGTTGACGGTTTCATTAACTTTCGGTCTGTGTTTGGTTATAATATAACAATTTATTTTGTATTACATTTATATGAATATAAATAAGTATATCAATTGTATTATATTAAAAATATTGATTATTTTCAGAGGTCTAATGTAAGTTAAGTTTGGGCCACATAATCTTTGTTTGCTATGGCTGTTAGGATGTGATGGAATTTGTATTCAGTGCACTGTAAAAAAAAATCCAGGGGGCGCCAGAAATATACCATGAAATAACAGTTTTCCTTGTTTTTACAGAATGACCAATCTGTAAAGAACAGTAAAATTCTGTAAGATTGCAGTTTTTTACATTATCTGTAGAAAATCTGTAAAAAAACAGAAAAAGTATGTAAAATTATGATATTATATATATTTTTTAAAGTGCTGTGTTTTATCTTTCTTGAAACACTAAGATCCCCCCCAAAACAAGCTATGTATGGACAGTAACATATTTAGTTTAGCCCTAACAAATGTCTAAACGATTGCCCCATTGTTTTTGAGACTCAACTTTCAATCAACTTTCTGATTATTCAGTGCTGCCAGTTTCTCACGTCTTCCGCTTTATTCTCCAGATGGTCTTCATAGCCGCATGATTATTGTCTTCACACATCCACATGTCAAAAGTTTTTAATGTCTTGACGTATGTCATGTTTTTTTCAAAGATGATAAGCAACTGTGATTCATCTAGAGTTCCTACTTTGAAGCAAATATCATGTCTGAAAACGCTTTTCACAGACAGCTTTATTCCGTTAATGCTGTTGTTTCCATAAAGTAGAAAGTTCCTTCTCCTTTTTAACCATTTTAGTAATGATGGGTCCATTTAAGCATGACTTTACACTTTATCCTAACTCATTTTCTCTTAACAGAGCAGCCAAGCCCATGATATTTGCTTCAAAGTAGGAACCTGCAATTAGACTGAAATATCACTCTACCCTCCACGCCACTTTTAGAGGAAGCATGCATGTGCCTTCCATGGACCTCACACAGCTCTTGACTCTACACTTGTTTTTCTGCTAGGTCCTCAACTCTTTTGTCACCCAAATCTTGTGCCAAGTCCACATCTATTACTCGACTAATTGATGTTCAGGGCTGAATGCTGTGCTGTCGCCCTGCAAATTAAACACCCAGAATTCTTTTTTTGGCCCATAGTGCATCTCGGCCTAGAGTTTAGTGACTAATGTTACATTACTCTACCACAAAACATTGAGGAAAACAAACATTTATGGTGTTTCGAGTATGATGACTACGATATGGACTTCATAAAGAAAAATTCTGGATTTGGGACTGTTTTGAAGAGCAACATAAAACACACAATAGAGTCAGAGTAAGAAGCAACTGAGAGATATCCTAGTCTCATTAGAATTCCCTTGTGTCACTTGAATTCTCTTTTTTTTATTTACATTAGTAGAACAAGATAGTGTCAGTGTTGTGTTCGCCAAATGTTAATCCACCAATGTTGGGCGGCAATCCAAGCTGCTGTTGATATTGATAATAATAGTTACAGAGGCTGGTTAGCCGGATCAGTAGCACATGCCATATCATTCTCAATATTATGAAACTGCATGTTGTTGCAATCATATATTCACTTATGTTTCTTTTGTTTCAAGACTCCTGGTGAGCTTTGGCAGGGCCTGTGTCTGTGCCACTGCTGTGTCCAAATAAACATTTTGCTATGTCTTGGTCACATTATGTTTTATATCAACCTGCAAATAATATTCTACAGTTGTCTCATAGCATTTTATGCAGATTTTTATGGTGGTATCGTTATTATTATTATAAATAATATTACCTACCCTGCAAAATATTTATCTCTCTGAGCTATTGTTAGGATTAAGGTTAAGAGACAAATAGGCGTATTAGATCAAATTGAAAACTAGAATAACCAACCCAATAGACTATTTGGTTCAATGTGATATACATGATACAATTTCATATTTTAAGTGTGATGGAATTAAACTCCAGCTTTTCTTATGAACGGTAGCTTATCTGGTAGAAAAATAATCGAATGAACGCGTAAACTTGCATTATATAACAAGACCACATAGCTCTTTTGGTTGCACGCAAATAAAAAATCTAATTCGATGTGACTAAACATGAGGTAATTTTGGATACCTTTTGTAGCGTGTTGGCTCTTGTTTTTTCTGCCAAAATCTTCTTTTGGGAGTTTCTGTACACACCCTTCTCGTTCAGAGAGAGATTGGTTCATTTTGAGTGCGAGTGCACAGGGATGTGCCAACCGTGGGAACGACCTTATTATGAGGTATATGTTAGGCCTGAGAAGAGCGAAAGTTCAAACCTGTTGCAGTGACTCCAATGAGATCACATCTGCAAAGCTTGACAATCACTGCTTCTTCATGTCTGCTATAGTATCCGACTTGTTCTGAACTTTTCAGTTGGCAATAAACAGTAGTTGGTCTATCTCAAAAGTTGAGATATTTTTGGGTTGGTGGGGCAACGGAGTTTTATTTTATTTCACAAAGTGTGACCAGTAATAAGCAGAGAACACGGTTTATATGTGGATGTTTAGTTATTTCGTTTAAATAAAAACATTATCATAACAAGATTGCTAAAAAGGCATTTTGGACATGAAATAAGATGAACAAATAAAACTCGCCAAAGGATCGAAAAATGGGTAGAATTAATTACGTCTTAAGCAGGCATTTTCTCATGTAAAATATCTAAATGATCTAACTTTGGCTTATACGATTATTAAAATTAGTATTACAATGTTGAGGATATCTGTTAAGTTATCTAATTCAGCCGGCAGTGCCGTTGCCGGGGAGACGGGAGAAAAGGTAGTTTGTATCAAATAAAACATTTGTCTAGTGATAAATATCAAGACGTGAAAAGGTGACTTTTGGTTCGGAAAGTATCCCTTGAAAACGTTATATCTATCTTACCAGATGTGTGGGATAATTTACAATTCCCAGAAAGGTCATGTGAATAAAAGTTAGAGAAAAGATCCGATATTGCCTGTGAAATCGGAGCTCTCAGGCTCGGAAGCAAAGAATAAATTATGAAATAAAACTGTCCAGACAGACGTTCACTGGAGTATAACAAAGTGACAAATCTCTCCGAGTCATTACACTCCATGCAAAAATCTCACAGACCCTAACCAAAAAATTACATATCTTGTTTAGTCTTTCAGACATGAAAAGTCTTTTCATGCATATTTTTCCTACATAACTGAAAGTGCTTTACTCTTTAGTCAAACCTCTTTCTCTTTTTATTTCTTTAATATGTTGTAACATAAGCCTTACAATATCAAATCACAGCCGTTTAACGCGCCTTCTCAAAACTGGGTCGTAATTACATATATACTTTTTATAATAATTGACTTTAGTAAATCGTATGATTTGCGTCAATCTTACATTTAATTTTTTTTATTCATTTCTTTATATTGACAGTAAGTCTAGCTCTCCTCTAATGATGCTATCTTTAAGTTTTCTCTTCCTCAATCAGCAGTGGTATCTTCCATGGCATTTCATTGCGTCATATCTGCTTACGCAAGCATTTTGCTCACTGTAGGCAAGACTAAATAATCATGTCACAGAAGCGTTAGCACCTGCATGTTTTCTTCATTGGTACATTTTCCTTTTATTTTTTGGAGGACTTTTAATTTGTTTTTGCAAGACTGTTATATGTCATTATTGTCTATAGTTGTGTTACCGCAGAAGCTAAATAGCCCAATTATTCGAAGTATTCGCAAATATTTATTCCCGCATAAATATAATTTAAGCGTACTGTTCTTTAGATGATTGTTTTACACGTTTTAACGTTTGTGTTAGTTAAACGTCAAGAGTAAAACAAATGACTCGAAATTGGGTAGGAAACACACAAACGCTTTACAGAGCTTGTCTACTAACCAACAAAATGCATTGTTTCAACGCTGTAGATCAGCCTCAATCCGACATTAAAGTCTGTTATCCGTTGTCCCTGGCGGTGAGCTTCAACTTCATTCTGACAGTTTAACCAAGGCCTTGTTTTTCGTTGTGCACGACGGAAAAAAACACTAGTTAAAAGCACTAGACAATGCGTTTATTTTAGGACAATATACATATACATTCAACATTTCAATTACCATTTTGTGACTATACATATAGTTTTACGAACGTAATCACTAGGCTACTTTTTAAATCGTTTTAGTTGTATTTTTGTGCTTATCAATAAGTTTACCCCGTCCTGTGTAAATCGAAGAAAAAGGTCCCATAATGCCAAATATGCAGCAGCAGGAACAGCAGGCGATTTTTAGAGATGAAATATCTTACTGCTGAAGAGAGCTGGCCCTTTGCGTTTGAATTATGGCAAAGAAGATTTGGTGCAGCTGAAGGGGACGATCTCTCTCTCTCTCTCTCACACACTCCCCCCCCTCTCTCTCTTACATGCACACACAAACACACACACACACACTTTGTTCTCCCCACAAGTATTATCAGCTGTGATATACTGCCTTGCTGCAAACTATATTTTTCTAGGGAAACATTTTTACATATTGCAATACATGTTTGAAGCACACGGTTTCTAACTAATTTTATTTACAGATTCTGTAGTTTCTCGTGATGGATGCATTACTTTAACCTAACTTAAAATATTTATTTCAAATGATTAATTGTGCTTATATTTCAATAACAAGGTACGGGTGTTTGAATGAGATCGAACAGAAGTATCGACAAATCATTAATTTGTAATAAAGAGTGGGAGCGTTAAATTGTAATCCGGCTGAGCTCCTCCTCCCGGCCATGCCCTCTAATTAACGGTGCTCCTTTCCTGCTAAAGTCTGCATCGGACTGCAACATAGTCAAAGAGCAAGAAGGAGAGAGAAAGAAAGAGAGAGCGAAAGTGAGGGGAGAGAGAGAAAACTGCCACTGGATGTAATTGATTGTCTTGCTATCAAGAATAACTTGTTAGTAATAGTCAATTCTGGCTGCTTTTGATGCTGACTGTTTCCACTGAAGCATCAGAGGTTGTCAGGCTGGTACTCACTGAAGCTAAACCGCTATCCAGGAACTGAGGACAGCAGACTTGGCATTTTTAAAAAAGACAAAGTTCTCCAACCCTGCGGCAAAAGCAACAACATGCTGCTGTTCGGCTACATGTAATTTCGCGGACTTTGGGATATACGCCTTTTTTTATTAATTTTCAAAAACTGAGCTATTTAGAACTGTGCACATTCGAAAAACCGGCACTTTTCAAGCATATTTTTAGACAAGCCTGAAAAGACAAAATGACCTCCAAAGACGACGCAAAAGGCGCCTCGGTTGAGGATCGAAGGCGCAGCCCGTTGGATCATCTTCCTCCTCCTGCTAACTCAAACAAACCCCTCACTCCTTTCAGCATAGAGGATATTTTAAACAAACCTTCCGTCAAACGAAGTTACACAATTTGCGGCACGGCACACCTGCTTTCTTCCGGTGAGAAGCATTCATCCACGGGCCATCCTCTTTCCACTCGGTCGCTGCTCACCCAGACATCTCCACTGTGCGCACTGGAGGAACTCGCTAGCAAAACGTTCAAAGGACTTGAAGTCAGCGTTCTGCAAGCGGCAGAAGGTAAATAGAAGGCCTGTGTTATTTTGATTCTGTTTATGAAAAAAATAATGCATCTGTAGAATTTATTGTGTTAATTTAATACCTGTAAAACTAAATTAGAGGGGACACAAGTTTATTTTTTTTAGATGTTACAAATTCAGAAAATGTTTTAGCAAAATGGTGAAAATGAAATATTTGTTTTTATAGGCTAACCAGATATAAATATATAAATATTATTTTTATATACATACTTACATTTGTTACCACTCGTTAAAATACTTTCATTTGATAGATTTAGCGTTTTATTAATATTGGTGCAAATGTTTTGGTTTGGTTATTTTAGGAAGGGACGGCATGACACTCTTTGGTCAGAGGAATACCCCCAAAAAGCGAAGAAAGTCGAGAACAGCCTTTACCAATCACCAAATCTATGAACTGGAGAAAAGGTTTCTTTATCAGAAATATCTGTCTCCTGCTGATCGGGATCAGATTGCTCAGCAACTCGGGCTAACGAATGCTCAAGTCATCACCTGGTTCCAGAACCGCCGAGCCAAACTCAAAAGAGACCTGGAGGAGATGAAAGCAGACGTGGAATCGGCCAAAGCGGTAGGCAATAGTGTGCCTTACGAGAAAATGGCCAAACTGGCAGACCTTGAGAAATGTGTCGCTGGAACTCTCGGAGATTCAGCCAAGTCTTCAAGTCTATCTAACCACGAGCACGAAGGCACAAACAAACTGCACATGTCACCATCGTCACCATTTACAGACCACACAACGAGCAAAGAGTGTTCAGAGGATGAAGACGAGGAAATTGATGTCGATGACTGATTTTCGTTGAACTGCATCGGTATTATTTACCTTTTTCTGAGATGGTCCTCAAAATCCATGAAAGTTGAAAGTGCCATTAATGCACCAAATGTATTAAATGACTTGTATTATTAATACAAAACAAATCGGTATACAGAAATATCAAAGCAAGCATGGGACAGTTTCTTCAAATCTATTTATGCAGTGGCAGTTATCTAATATCGTAATCATTTAGCCTATTCGTTTAAACAAATAGCTGAAGAGCAATAAGTACTTTAATGTTTGAGTCAAATATAAACACTCACACACATGCAGACACAAGCATACACACTTTAAGCACGATTGCCCAATCGGAACTTTTTTACCCTGTTTTAAATAAGTTAAATGCATGTTTTATTTTGTTTCTCGAAATTATTTTAGTCTAAAATGGCTGCATAGATATATCAAAACATCCGAAATTTAATTCCCACGTGCAGCACCTCTGCGCGTCCCTGTTCTGCCGTTTGGCCTATAACAAAATCGTTTGATAAAAGAGTGTATTATAGAACATTTCCTACAAAAGTTATCATGGGAAAAAATCACTTCTCTGATTAAATGGACTGTCACGTTTTAATATATTTCTTATTGTTTGTATGCCTGTAAGTGCCTTTTTAAGCCAGGAAACCATTTAAACCAAGTGTACAAAGTGTAATGTATTTAAAAATAAATAAAAATGTCTTTCTCTAAATTGTTGATGTTAGCTTTATTTATCGATTTGACAATAAGCGGTCAAGTTAATATAAATATGAAGTATAATACATTTATTTTCCAAATGTATATTTTCGTTAGCTTTATTTAATTTAATTTCATGCAGTCTGTACCCTTTTTAAACTGCATCGACACTAAAATTCACTGAATATCTTTTCGATTCGACTTTTATGCTTTTGATTTTCAAAATGGCATAACGTGTTTTTCTGTCCTCACAAAGTGTTTTCAATATTCACAATGGATGTGTGTGAGAAACGGAAATCTGGATTGATGAATGCGCGCATAAAGGACGCCTAAAACCCAGGGTTTTTGGCCCGTTTCTCTGCGCTTGAAAGACGCTATTTCCCTGTAAAGCGAGGAGAGGCAGTCGTTTCTAGTGTAAGGCGTGAAAACTGGGGACAAATGAGCAGTCTCCCCTGATGTGACAAGCTACAATGAAGCATGCTCTGCCTCCCGCGGCTCTCAATACGGAGACAAGCGTGTCCCACCGAACAAAAAGGACACAAACGTTTGGAGGCCATATGGTTTTTGAATTTTCCTCACAATTTTCAGACAATTTGATGGATTGAGCTGGCCTTCTTTTTAAAGTGTTTCGCTCCGTTTTCACAAAGGCAATAATGCGCACAGGGGCGAGGGCATCTGGGCCTATTAATGTCCCCTCTATTCTCTTTCTTTTCAGTCGGCTGTTTTAAACAAGTCTATGAATTACAATGAAACTGACTCGTCTTGTTAAGAAGTTGACTCCTGCTTCTTTTGTTTGATTGTTTGGCTTAAAATAATAAAGTAAATTTTTTGTTCTTATGTAAAAGCACTATGGCTAGAGTGACAATGTGTGTGGAATTAAAACAAATTCCTGACTCGGATTTTTTTCCCTTCGATTTTTTCTGTTCTTTGTTTATTAATTTTCCATCGTGTTTTTTTTTTCGCAGTATTTTTTCCTTTAACTAAAAATGGAAGAGTTAAAGACGACGTTTTTTGTGCGCAAATTGAGCACCTGTTCCGGTACGAACTTTTCTTTTTTATTTCGTTATTTTAATTAATCGTAACAATAAATAATAATAATAATACAATCTTAATTTTAAATTCATTTAAAATAGCTGACTGTGCGGCATACTTAATTCGGTATGTGTGTGTATGTAGCCTATTGTATGTGTGTGTGTGTGTGTGTGTGTGTATATATGTTTATATATATATATATATATATTTGTAAGTTCAATATATTTTTAGTGTATGCACAGGGGTATTATTTAATAGATGTAATCTTTTAAAAAAAAATATTCAATAATATTATAAACAATTATCAATATTATTCTAATTCAAAGTAAAAAAAATTGATAGAGGGGAGCTGCCAAGGATAAGAGTAAAAGGCAGACAATGTGATATTTTTCACCACACCATTAAAATGAGCAGACGCCTTAAACCTCACCAGCACTACTACACTGCACCATGTCTGCCCATACTGGTCTTTGGTGCAGTAGTATACCTGAGATTTTATTTTTTCTAAACTGCATTTACACTTCTGCGAGTGTTAATGCTTTGACCCAAGTCAAATACATTTAAGGCATACAAATGGGAGAGGTTTACCAATACCATGTTAGCCTTTGATATCCTTATTCTGGCTGTGTCAGGACTGTTCCCCATCTCTCTCTGTGTTGTTTGCACAGGCAAACATAGAAAGTTAAAATATATATAAGGGGTGCTGATATATCACTTGCTCGCAAGCTGGTGAGGTTCAGTTCCTTATTTTATGAGGTGTTGTCAAATGTGGCAAAGATAAGTAATACTACAATCCGAAAGAGCATAACGTGGTAATTAATCCCAAAGTCTTAAGTGTATTTCAGCTCGAGAAAGGAAAAAAAATCTCTAATTCAATCGCCCGGAAAATTGAAGTTTGATGCATGAGTCCCTGCTGAAACAATGGGGTTTGCACCCTCCCTTATCCTCTCTTTCTCTCTCTCTCTTTCTCTGTGCCTCCCTCCTCTACCATTTACCAAATTTTTGCTAATTGTTTGATTAGAAAAGAGGAGCACTTACTAGAGATTTTCTGCCTTAATTAAAAAAGAATGGCATTATATGTGCATAGATAGATGGATAGATTGATACATCTTTCTTTCCTCTGAGAGTTTTCTCCATGCTTTAACATTTAAACCTTTCATCGACTCCACGCGAGGCTGCGTGTCATAACAGTGTATGATTCGAGGTGAAAAATTAAGCAGATTTACCTGAGGGGAAAGCTTGATTGATCACTAAATAGGGGTGGATTCCAGTGTTTTAGTTATAGAGCGTCTGTGGGACCCCCTTAATACTTCAAACTTCAATTTTACGGACGATTGAACTAAGCTTGTCCCTGACAAAATTGATATATGTATTAATTTTCTTTAACTGTTGATTAATTACTCTCCACTGAAAGAATTATACCAGACTTTTCGCCTTAAATTTGCATATTAATCAAATTCTAGTTGATAATTCAAACAAAAAAATGGATCTGAGGGAGTTGAGGGGGTATAACTCGAAAAAATACCTAGCCAGATATTTTTCCCTCCCTTGCTGCTAAGCTGCGTGTCTAGTGTATTAAAATCAAAGATGCAGAACGAGTTAGCCTGGCTATTTGGTGAAAACAGAAATTGCCTGTCCAGTTTTATGATGTGTTCATGCTGAGCAGGCAGATCTTAATGTGTCCTGTCAAAATGTCTAAGATTTAAAAGGAGAAAGAGGCCTATTCAACATATAAGCTGTGTGCGTGTTTGAAACAGAGCGGTGGGAGCTTGGCTTTCATATGTAATTTGCCACATAAACTTTTTTGTGGCCAATACATAAACATGGAGGATAATTTTTGTAAGGATTAACTTTGGCAAAATCTCGCAGAAGTACATATTTAAATGTTTGCATTTATTTATTTATCTAATATGAATGTTGATTTTTAACAGGTCTGATTTACCCCACAGTAATGTAGCTCTACTTTTAAGAGCAAATGAAAAGATGCAGATTAATGTGATTTCATAATATAGAATGAGCACAGGTGAGTGTACGTATATATTGGAGTCCTTTTGTTTTCAGCTGATTTAAAGGTTGTCACAATAAAAACTGTATTGATTTTATTCTACTGAGGGACTCCACCTCATTTACTGCTACATCAGGGTGTTGTAATTGCATTCTCCATTGTGTTGTTGTAATACTGAGGAAAATATAAGAGGAAACACTAATTCTAATGAATTTGCTATGATTTTTGTTTTGCCGATATAAAAGCGTTTAGGACATTGAGCTGAACGATGATTAAATGATGGCACCACAATTTCATATTTTCAATATTGAGCTACAACACTGCACTTCATTGAACATTCAAATGAAACATGGTCAAATCTTCTGTCGCAGTAAGACACTGTTTTCTGATTTCTAGTCACAAAGTTGAACCATGAGGTTTTGCTTTATATTTCTACACTGCTATTATAGTGAGCATAGACCCCATGCTGTCCTTTAATTAAACTGACAGCCACATGACACTTCCCTTTAATAAGTATACAGATTGGGGTATTCTTTCACATTTATTTGTGAGAAAGAAGAAAGAAAGAAAGAAAGAAAGAAAGAAAGAAAGAAAGAAAGAAAGAAAGAAAGAAAGAAAAAGAAAAAGAGAAAATTAATATATTGAAATGAATATACCACAATGTCTTTTCTGGTGATAAAGACCCAGAATCCAGCCAGAGAGAAAATGAACAAATATAACTCCTGCAAGTCTTAAGCAAATAGCTAATTACCATAACAGGCAGTATTTTTCTATTCTCAGGTTCCCCAGACAGCTCACACATTACCATTCTTCCATGTCCTTCGCTTCTGTCAGAAGCAAGTGTGCCATCGTGTGGTCTGTGTTATTCACATGGAGACATTCCTCCAGTCACTTGATCATAGTGTGGCTCTATGATCCTATTGCACCATCTAGTGGTGAAATACATACAACACATCTGTGCTGCCACGTCAATGTGGATCAGACATCTCTCACTGAGTTATGCATTCTTTACAATGAACAAAATGAAACGGGCAAACATTAACTGTTTAAGTATACGCTTAAAAATAAAGGTGGTTCACGATGTCTTAAGAACAATTTGGGGCTTTATATGATTCCATAAAAACCTTTAACATCATCAGAACCTTTCTGTTTTACACGGTATTCTTTGAAGTGGAAAAGGGTGCTCTTTAGACTATAAAAATGTAAGAATAAATTATTTTTAGAACATTTTATGAATAACTTCTTTGGTGAACATGACATGTGAAGAATCATTTGTAGCACTTTTATTTGTGACCCAGTCTGAAAACCCAGCTAAAGCATTTTTATTGATAAGATTTCATTTAGATTTGCTGTTTTTTTACATGAAATCATATTACATTATATAAAGAAATTATTGTCAAAGATTAAAATAATTGTGAAATTTATGATTGAAATCAAACTTTGATGTGACCTTTTTGCATGAAATTGAATTGTTGAATGATTTTATTGCGGATATAATGGAATTATTGGCAGATAAGAATAAACATCAATATCAGTAAGGTTATTGTAGTAGATTATTATTTGATAAAGTTTACAAGCTCTCAGTGACCTTAATGTTGTAGTGTCTGGAAATAATAAACTTTTGTTTCTCTCTGCAAGTGTGACCAGGGCAGTGGAGATATTCTACAGCAACTGGATGACAAGTAAGACAATCCCTGACCTCTGGACCTCTGTTATCTCTCTGAAGTGACTCCTGGGTGTGTGGAAGTGCTACTCAGAGCCCTGAGGGAGAGAGGCCTGCGTGTTTTCCTGACCTGCTCAACACATCAGTGATGGAAAGGGAGGGTGAGTACAGACTAGACAAAGCTTGAAACAAATATTTTCCAGAATGTTAATATAACAGTGGTCTGAGCACATACAGCACTTTATAAATTGGATATTAATGAACCAATAAGATTAAGCAATGTTCTACATGTCAGTTTGAGAGATTTTTATATTTGTGTACAATTGTACCTTGCAGCAATTTACCTGAGTAAGATTAAGGAGTACACTATAATTTGTAGTGAAATGCAAGGTTTTTTCACCTGATAAATACTAAGGCTGTTTGTTATTCTCCCAATATCTGAAGTGATGGAAGTAACATAACCTGCTTCTGTTGGGAAGAACAGTATTCCTTTATTGTTTATTATCTAAGTTAAACTTCGAATACCATATTTACCTGTTTTTTGCTTTGCATTAGCTTACTAGACTAAAATATATTTTTTTCCATTGCAATTTTTTATACCTAATTTCTTTCCTAGATCTCTTCTGACCTCCGGATGTTCACTAATGCAGACACACACAAGCATGCACGCTGAGTGGTCAATTGCTGTGCTCTGTTGATGCATAATAGACGAGAGGAGGGCAGGAGTAAAACAGAAAGGCAGCCAGAGTGAGTGTCTGACAGACCATTACTGCAGACAAGCCCATAACTCACACTGATAAGTAAAGGCTTCTGTTGACATGACCTCAAACAGGCCTTCAAGAGGGAAAAAGAGTTGCTAAGAAACAGAAAGAAATATGGTGAGCCACAGATTACAGTATATAGATCATAGGTTTATAGATTTAAGAAAATGGAATAGTTACTCTTTTTTATTTTAACATCAAAACTACACTGATTCAGAAACTTCTAATAAATGATCTAAGATCATTCAGTGGCTTGATGAATATAACAAAAATAAATAGCTGCATTTACTCTTAAAATAGGTAAGTTAAGTATTTTTTCAGTGGGACATAAAATGTATTCATTTCATTTCAACAGTTCATTTCACTCAAATTTACATATATTTTTTAAGTATATTTAATAAAAATAATTAAGTATTTAGTTAACTATGTTTTTATATAATCTTAATATTTTGGTGATTTCTAATAGAAAAATTTGAGTTACTCAGATTTACTTAAAAGTATAAATCACAGTTTATCTTTTAAGAGTGTAATTGTACAGCTTTCCTTGCAGTTTGGCAGTATGTATAATGCAAATTGTACTGTGTTCTTACCACTAGAGGGCATGCGAGTATTTGTGGTAATTTAGTTTTGATGAAGGTCTTATTTCGCTTGGTCATATTAAATAAGAGGAAATCAACTGTGTTTAATAAAATTCATACACACGTAAATTCTGTTGCTATTTTTATGTTTATAAATGTAATCATGTTTGAATTGTTTTAGCTCACATCTGTAGCCTGCATTTCACTTTGCATGCTTTTAATAATTTACAGAGGTAATAAAAGAGTTCAGAATATAAATTTTCATGTATTCAGTGACTCTGTCATATTATTTCTGTAAAGGCAACTCATGTGTATGTGAAAGTTTATGTAGATCATCTGCTTTAGTTTTATTATGTGAGCTTGGATATGTTGAATCTGAAGCACTTACATACTGAAATATTTGTGTCCATGAAACACACATACAATATGTTACACATAAAATCGGCTAAAGCGAGAAAATGCACAATGAACATTTTAAACATGGAACAAAAGGTACTATCAAATCTATTCTAGGACTAGTCGTACATATTATTGAAAAATGTGACTAATCATTTTTGTAGTCATTTATAACAATCATGTATTTAAATTAAGTAGCAGTTCATTGAAAAGATGTATTAAATATATGTCAAGTAAAAGTTCTTATAATAAAGATGTTCAAAGTGATTAACAGAAATAGCAACTTATCATTATTAACATGATATATGCTAAACGCAACTGGAAAATAGCATAGTATGAATCTTGACCTCCATGGAACATGAGTTTATTAAAAATAAAGCTCCACACAATATGACTACATGCCTGACATCAACATAACATCTCTTTAAACTTTGTCTTCCACAGGATGTATTTGTGCAGTTTTCTGACAGATGTCCCCCCAGTCTCATGCCCTATTACTCAACAGCATGGGACTCTTCGGTCCTTATGTTTAAATGTGACTTTCCATCAGGATTTGGGGGAAGTCCTGCTTACACTGCAGAAGCCTTGAGATGGTGAGAGACAGCAATTAAAAATCACATTGCAAAAGATAATGCATATAGTTTTGATGTTTTTTTAGTCAGAATGGTGGCTTGTTGAGAATTGCTGACTTTGGGAATGGGTTGGGCAACCTTCACTGTTTTCTGTCACATATTTTGACACTTGGATCCGTCTTATAGGAGTCAAGACAATGAAAGACAATAATTAAACCTTCTTGTGAAGGTTGATATAGCATTGTGTGTGTGTGGCTGGGGGATGGAGGCTAGATGTGTAGACACTATGTGGCACTTTTATTGTTGTCAGAAATGCAATATCCTGTCAGAGCCATGAGCTGGTGCTCCTTGCCATCCACTTATTGCATTTAACAAAGTATTAAATTTTGTATTATAGCCATGGTGACCACAGTTAAGAATATAAATATTCCTCTTGCAGTTTTATATTGTTAATGTGTATACCACTGAACAAGTTTTACATGTGAACATTATATACTTTACAAATGTAAGTGTTTCTGATAGGAAGCAGTTTATGCTAATAGCTTCTCAAGAGCAATAATACGCAGGCCTACATTTTTACCAGCTATGGAACCTTGAATAAACTCACAGACGATGAGATTTAAAAATATGATTTATGGATTGCCTTCCTTCTGACAGCGAGTAATGCTCCAAAGGTCTTGCTGTTTTTCTCAGGGGTAAAACTAAACTAATAACGTCAGTAGTAATCGGATACTTCAAACCCTTTCATTTTCATTTCTGCTAATGTACAAGTTATATTTTTATCATCTTGTCTCTTTACAGGCTTAAAGCAGTGTAAATCCTATTATTTGTACACTATTTTAAACTTTTCCAACTGATTTGATCTTTATAATTTTTATGGCGTTTTGTTAGTGCAGTCACATTGGTTGTAACAATGTTTCACCATTGATCATGTTTTTCATGAGCATAGTATTCACATTTTGACATATTCATTGCAGTCAATATTGTAAGAAACAGAATTAAGATGAAGAGTAGAAAAGGACAGAAAAGAAAGTCAAACAAATAGTTCACCCCAAAATGAAGATTCTGTCATCATTTACTTATTCTCGTGTCATTTCAAACCTGACTAAAACATTTGTTTACTCACTAGGCAAGACATTAAACTGTATTACACATAAATTGAATATCATTTATTTGATTAACCATGGTGACTAAATTGTACAAATTGTTTTCTGTATATTTTATTTACATCAATTTCTTTAATTAATAATTGGCACACTCCCTTGCAAAATGAGGCCCTTCAATCACTGCTGATTTTGTTTCTGTCTGATCTGTCCATTTCTATCACTGCTGCTTCTGAGTCTACCTATGAAAAGTCCCCGTCAGTTTGCGGGCTGCTGTTTCAGTCTGCGGCTGGGCCAGCCGGAGCCAAGGAGCATCTTGCAGAGGGTAATCCATCTCCATCACTTAAATGATTATCCCCATTAATCTGGTGTAAACTAATAAAGTCAACTGTGGCACTGCTTGCCTGAACTTCATTAAGTCTTTAGTACGTTTAATATGTCTTAATGTCCTCAGCTTTCCTGCTGCTGCGGATCACCTGGCACGCTGGTCCCCGGGGAGCCGCCTGAGAGATTGAGGCTATTTGTGCCATGTTTTGTTTCCTTTATTTTCCTTGCACTCGTTTTTCGACTGATATAGTGTCTGTTGGTATGACATACAAAGAGCTAGACAGAGAAAGGAAGGCTGGGGAAGAGGAAAAGAGAGAATGAGAGGAAGAGAGAGACATCAGTGCAGAAGATTTAATTTGCCCAGCCAGACCTCAGATGGGCCCCCGCAGTCAAGGGTTTAATTTGGCTTATCGCGTTATAAAAGACGACCCGGCCCGGTAATCAATCATCGGCCTGTCAGTGGGAAAGGCAGTTGTTGTAAGCAAGTATGACTTCCCAACATGAGTCTGTTTTAATTGCCACCAAATTGACTGCTTTGTTGTTTTTAGGGGATGTACTAAAAGTTTGCTCAATTAAAACCAACAAAAGCATTTGATTGTTTTTGTCGTCCCATGCCCTGCCCCCTTTCCTTTAGAGGGTGCTGCCGGTGATGGTTACGCAGCAATGGTGCGTCATGTTGACATATGAACAGAGAACCTGTTTCCCCGGTAAGACCGAAGAGTGGCGCCTGCGCTGTGTTAGGACCTGACACTGTTTATAGGGCTGAAGGATGTCAAACTGGCTTTGACCATTACCCGGCTAAATAGAGCATAACTCTCTCCCGCTTCCATCGCAGAGGCTCTCTTGACAAAATAAGTGCTATCTTCAATAAACAAAAAGTTATTGTGAAAGATGATAACATCTGTTCTGCTAGTGGGTAGAAATGTATGATGCCCAATACATCACGTCGGTAGTTTTGGTGTGTTTTAAAGGTAGCAGCGTGCAGTGAGAAAAATTGATTTTCCAGACAAATAGCTGCTGAGACGGAAGACCTTGGGCCACTGAATTCCAAAGCTTAATGTCTTAGAAAGCCCTATACTTTGATTCTGGGATGGGAGAGAAGAGTTTTTCATAATCCCTCAAAACCAAGACTTTTTCATGTCCCCTGCTTTTTTCCTGGATACAGCATCAATATAATGTTCTTGTTTGCTAGCTACCTGATATTAATGGCTGTGGTACTACAGGGTTGACCCGTTGGGTCTGCTGGTGTAGAATATAAATTAAATGAAGCTGTTATACACTACAGAAAAATTTTGTCAGTAGTACACAGAATAAAAAAACATAAACACACTACCATAAATAGTCAAATAAAAAAGCAAGAGTTAATAGTTGGGGTTTACAGGCATGTCCTCAAATGTATTATTTAGTTTACGATCATTTACTAATTCATTTTAAAAATAAAACATTAGTTATTGCACCTTAAATATTGAACATTACATGTAAATAAATGTTAAATTGTTAACCCAAAAATTCTGTCATCATTCCTCTTTATCACTTTCTTTCTTCCACAGAACACAAAAGAAGATATTTTAAAGAAAGTTGGTAACCGAACAGCACTGGACCCCATTCACTTCGATTGAACACAAAAACAATGCAAGTGAAGGGAACAAAGGATTAATGCATGCTAAAAAAGACATATTACTCATTGTTTGTTCATGTTAGTTAATGCATTTACTTATGTTTATAAAAAGATACTTATTGTAAAGTGTTCCTGTTTTTTTCACTTACTTTACTTTTCGTTCTTGTCTTCAGAAATGGTGTGTAATGAAAGATTCAGAAGAGGAGACTGTGAGAAGTATAACACACTAAATTCTTTCTGCTATAAATCAGGCAGAGTGATGAAACTTACTCAGCACATGCTCAGCAAAGTTTTCTCTGTGCCGAGGAAAAAGTGCAATCATTTCACTTCTGTGAAGTATGAAGATACCTTCACTGATTTTGAGGCACAAACTTTTTTTCTATTCTGTAAACGTGTCTCTATTTCATCTCTAGTTTGTAAAATGGTTACATGAGTCAAAGGTGATGCTGCTGAATTTCTAGTTAAGACATCAACCAACAATAAGCAACTTTGATAGCTATAATTAATCTTGGTCTAGGTTAATGTCTAAATCCGTTGTTCATTTATGTTGGTCATAATAACCATAATTACCCAGATTTATACCCTAATTATAATATTAAGTTCTCCTATTTGAGATACAGTGGGTAGCTCATTTTCCAAATGTTGCCCTCAACGATTGTTAAGGGCAACCTCTATTATATATTCATATTTCTTACACCAAATTATGGCAGATAGATTTTAAGTAATGTGAGTTATCATGGAAAGTTATATATCCCTTATTGACTTCACTAAGTGTAGACCTATGATGGAAATAGTTATTGAAGTTTAGTCCCTTCTGTTTTGAGTTGTTGTGATTACCCTCCTTAGATCTACCACCCTAAAAGAGTGCTTGTTTTCTTTTCCCCACCCAATTAGAGATGACCTCTGACCTCTGAGAGTGTTGTCTGTCCTGCTGTGCTGTAAGGCTTAGATAAATGTCTCATATGCGTTTCAGTCTGTTTTTCTTTCTAAGTCGTCTGATGGTCTATTATAACATGGTGGAATGTACACAAGTGCTGATGTTAACAAATTCATGTTAACTATTTGAATGCGTTTCATGACTTCTAAAATGCATTTTCAAAAATATCAAAAACAAATTCTTCATAAAATTCTGAAGGGTCAATGTCAGCCCTGAATGAGACCTGAATCAGCTGATGCCACATACCTTGCTGCATGTGTGTTTGGAGGGGGTAAAGTATCAGGGGAGACACGAAGCTTTGGCCCACAGCCCCTGTCCGTCAAAGCAGATCATTAGGTGTGAGGCGAAGCCCCGGAGGCCTGTGCAGGCACCAGCTAGTCTGTGCCTGTGTTTCAAGGTTGTAGGTTTGGGCTGGAGGACCTGTTTGTTATGGTGTAGCGGGTCGCATAATTGGGATGAGGGCGCGGGGGAACAAGGAGAAAAAGACAAACACAAAAACAGGGTACCTGTTGAAGGCACCGTGTGATGACAGATTATTGTACTGCTGGTAATAAAGGAAATTAATGATATTGTTGGGATAACTCCCCGGTCCTTCAATGTTTCGATATAAATATATGTAGATATTGTTTTGTAGTCGGTGGTTTAATGAAAAAATATTGCAGTCTTCAACAATGTAATCATGAATATATGTATGAACACCTCCTTATGCATTCAGAGTAGATGCGGCAACGTTCAGAATATAATGAAGATAATGAAGAAGAAAAATTAGGTCACATATATTGTGTAATTTTGATTAATGTCACCCTCCCTGTTTATACAAAAAATGCTGAATTAATATCTGTTGTTTTCCCCTGTGCTTTTTTACACTCCTCAGCTTTGGTTCCATCACTGCTGCTTCTCGCTTGCTTCATTTCGTTGTGCCTCTATATTGTTAACTGTCTTTAGATCACTTAGATTCATCAGACATAAAATAAAATATTACTCTAACTGTCCAATGGTGTGAGGTCTGTTATCAAAATATTTGAAGAAAACATGTTTCTAGAAATATGAATCTTAGCATTGCTGTTCTAAAGGATAGTGGGGCACATAGACTGCTACAAAACTAGAAAACTGCTGTTGGGTTGAGGGGGTTGATCTCACACATAATGACCAGTAGCTGGTGGGTTGGGATGAGTCCATCCATCTCTGTGAAGTAAACAGGTCCCAGCTGGGCTGCTGCGTTCAGGGTGGAAAAGGGAAGTGAGGCTGGGCTCGCTCGCCTCCCCTAAATAAAAGAGGCGACAGGATGCACCCACACTCAAGAGGACAGACACACCATCCAGTGGCTGCTGGGGAGGAGCAGCTTCCGCTGTCATGGGTGTCATGTCCACTATTAGAGCGCAGAGTGAATCCACATGGTGCCTGGAGTATGAGATGAGACTTCCCATTTGCTAGTGGGAGTGAGAATTGGAGGTTCAGGACAATAAATCTGTGCTCCAATTCAACCTGTGAGCCATCAGTCCTGTGTAGTCATCACAAGCCTGCCTCCGGCAAAAGACATTGGGTGGAATTGAGTTTACCACTTCGCTAAAGTTTTCTCATTAGGTTGAATGTGAAAATAGCTTAACAGCATAGGGAAGCGAATGATTGTAAAAAGTAAAGAAACAGGAAAATGGACACGGTGGAGCAACACTGCTGAAATTTCAGTTTGGACACTTATTTTTTAATATAAACAAATTATATATAACATCCAGTTTACATTTTAGATTCTAATACTTTAATGCAAAGTTAAATATTTAATAAAAAATTCTATAGAATTAGGACACAAAAACAAGAACGATATTAGGAACATTTTCTATGCACACAAATGTTACAAAGATCTATGGGCATTCAGGGGTCTTCATAATGTCTCATTAAAAGAACATTGTTATTATTTCTTGAAAGCAGTAATATTATACGTCTGAACAGAGTCACAACATTGGTTGTTTTGACTTAGATTTGATCTATAGAGAAAGACACGTTATCTAGTTCAATGGTTGTCGTATTCAATTGAAAATGAATTTGAGAGGTCAGCATTAGCCACATTTTCTTCTCATTACAAAAGCATAAAATCTCTTTCTCCCTGGACTAAATGAAAAAATATAATGATGGCCAATTTATCAAATAGTTGTTAATACCGTGTTGTGACTGACACTTTATCCAGTGAAACAAGCCATTAGCATGGGAGACACAACAAGTTAATGGATGCCCTGTCCCTCAGCACCTCAGCAACTGATCTGGACATTTGTGAACTGGTGCTTGATCATCAATTCTTAACACCAACAAATGTTTTGCAAACATTTCTGGACATCATCTGGAAGCATTGCCTTCAAGGCATACCCATTGAAAACGATTTTACTTTCATAAGAGCCACAATAAAAGGATAAGAGCAACCATATCTGTCTTTCTGTTGTTGGTTTTGTCAGATGGTCAATGCACTAAAACTTTCAAGAAAGTTATTTTTTATGCGGTAGGCCTAAGTCAAATGATTGGCTGTTTTTATTTTTCCTTTTCTGCAATACAGCCCCAAAACAAATCCCTGGGCCATTCCCCTTTGACAAAATGCATTAAACTGTTCTATTTGCTCAGCTCATTAATCTATTTCAGAGGTTAAAGACAGTGAACCAAACATTCTGACCTTAAAAGTCCATTTGCCTTATTATAGAGCTGAGAACTATAGGCCTACAAATTTTAGCAAGCTCCATTCGTCCAATTATTGTCCACCCTCAATACCTTACCTAGCATTTTTAACACACAAAAGATGATGACGACAATATGAAACACATCCACCATCAATCACAATCACTTTGGTCACGCAGTGTTTAGTTGAGGTATAACCCTCCACAGCATTTCCAAGAGGATGAACTCCAATGAACTACGTCAACAGGAAGATGGAATATTTGTCTTTGTAAGGAGTGTTTTTTCAGATGTACAGTGAGATCTGCCAAATGTGCACGTGAGCATTGATTAGGCTACTCATTGTTTAAATGACAGAGAATACACTGCTTGTTTAGATAAAATACTGAATGTTTGTCTGATGAAAATAAACATTCTGTGTGACAGAATTCATTTTAAAGGAGCTCTAAATGCAGATATTTTAAATATGCAAATGAAGCAAAGCTGTATTGTTCTGTTTTGATGCCTTTATGCAGATGCTCTTGAAGCTGTCACCAGCAGGGCTGTGAGCTCTCCACTGCGCTCAGAGATGCAGCTGATGGAAGTGGCGCCAGTGCGCTCAGGCTCAGATGTCAAACACTACACAGGTAGAGTGATGCACCACAGAGACTTTTTTAAATCAGCCCCAAACGTCCTCAGAGGTTGTGAGTATTTGGGTTTATACTCCTTAATATTATAGAATTACATAAAGTGTCGATTGATTTAAGCCAATACGTTTCTATTCATATTTGGCAGCAGGAATGAAATATCAGAAATATATCAATAAATGACTCATGTCAAGTGGACCTTGGAGGGTTGATAATGCTGTGATAAAGAACTTAACATTCTGACTTCATCGTTTTTATTTAATATTTAAGTAAACAAATGTTATAAAATTGCTTTGCGCATTAAAAGTAAGGTTTTCGTACCAATACACATCTTAAAATGTATAATTAGTTCTACATTACCGAAAAAAAAATTAAATAATAATAGACTTAGTATTGCTATATATTAAACTTTAATGTCGGTCATTTGGCAGCATTAATCTGGACCCACATGAAATATTAATACTTAAGTGCATCTTTCCGTTAAATAATCACCACAAACCAGAAGAAAATCGATAGTTTGTGTCATGTTTATGCGTAAACTACTACATATTCTTCGTGCGTTTTATTTGTTTTAAAAATGATTAATGCATAGAAAATCAAATGAATAATTAATACAAAAGTTAATACTAGGACAAACTGCGCTTGGTCACCAAATGAATTGGAATAATAAATTAATTCTGCCATACACATAACATGAAACATATATCAAATAAACAAAAATCAAAATAAGATGCATTTGATTTGAAAATTGACATTTAATACTTCAAATAAAGAACAACCTTTACAACAAGTGTTATACTGTAATAAGGCCACATTTCTCGCAATAAATACAATCTGACAAATAAGTGTATCTCTTTATTAATAAAATGTTATATATTCCCTATATATCGTATAGTTTGGTTTTGAAATACATCGTATGTGTCTCAGTATACAATTCTGCCGAATATTTTATACAGAAATGTAGTCAAATTCCTTGTTAAAAAATAAGTCTAACAAGAGTGAAAAAATACACAACCTCAAAAGTATTGCCTCCTCTTCCCAGGACATGTATCAAAACATATTAAAGACAAAATATCTCATCATAAACTACATAGCCAAAAGTTAATATTAAGCGAATTTGTCATTTTTGTTGAGTTTGTCGTTTGGTTTAATAAATCTTCCCTGCGAGTTCCCTTGTGTTGTAAAGGGAATTCCAGTGAATTTCATTGAACAGACTCGTCGTGGTTTCTTTAGCCAATTGGGTCCCTGAGCCCTGAATTGGAGGCTTAATTTTACCCAGCCTCTTTGGCATTTTGATTGATGTTCCCGTTGCTTCATCCGGCAGGCTATAGCTATAAGGGTAAAGGGAGGCAGTAAAAAAGACAATCGTCAGTAGTTCAGCCATTATCACACATACTCATGCAGTCAACGCTATTAGATAACGACAAGTCAGGACTAAACTGCGTTTTAGTTTTTGTATGATAACGTGGGTGACGTGGAGGAGCGCGCGGCTCTCTTCACCATGGATCATATGGGAGCGCATCTGCACCAGACACACGCAGACACCATCAGTTTTGGGATAGATCAGATTCTTAACAATGCAGACCAGGGGAGCTGCATGATCTCCAACCCCAGGATGCAGGACTTGGACTACGGCTTGGGGTGCATCGTCAGCACAGCCTACAATACCATGACTGGTAACTACAATGTCAACAACTCGGCTGGATACAATGGAAACTCGTGCAGCGTTGGGTCCCTCGGCGGCTCGTACAACATGAACTTGGGCACGAATATTAATGGGAACTGCCTTAATTCTTCAGGAGTGATCCGGGTTCCAGCCCACCGGCCACTGAATTCCGTTCACTCCTCAATTCCCACTAGCGGTGCCACGGTGCCAAGTATGGGAGGCATGGGCACCATTAACAATCTCACAGGATTAACGTTTCCATGGATGGAGAGTAACAGGAGATATACCAAAGACAGATTTACAGGTAACTGCTGTCACACTAAACTTTCAGTGGTACTTCTGTGCTTTAGGCCTATTCGTTTTATTCGATATGAACCACTTTAGGTAGAATTCGTTTGATTGTATTATTGTATGGGTCCATTACAACATAAATTGGCATTTTACGCACGTAATGAACCATAACATGGCATCTGAAAAAAAGTGCCTTTAAAAATGCTAAATGTTTTACATGGACAAAAGATGTATTAGGAACTAAAACCCTAAATATATTTCATAAGATAGGCTATAATCAAACGAGTCACTTTGGCAAATTAACCATGGTTTAGTAAAAATGTAGCAACTATGTTGTTTATTTTTGTCAGATTATTTCCACTTGCATTATCATAGTTTTACAGATGGTTAAACTGTATTTATTGCAGTGAGAACACATTTGGATTCTGGTGTTTTGCTACAAGTAAAACCAAAAACAATAAATAATATATTTATATATAATCAATTGAATCAAGGTTAAGTTTTGTAAGGGGTGACAGTCAGAGTGCAGGAGCCAGTTACGTTCGACACGAATAAATTAATATAATTAAGGATAATTTTAGTCCTATTAAAAAAATATTTCACACGTAATACATCTAATAATATATTATGCTCAACAGATATTGGCGTCTATTTGCTTGCTTGGCTGAACTTGTTTAACATTTCTGGTTGTTGTATGTTGTTTTAAAGGACATTTTCCTCTGGACGACTCATTTGCTCTTCCCTGCTTTGCTCTGTCGTTTTGCTTATTTCTCCCGCTTGCTTTCACCCTATCTCTCAATCTAGTGGCCCTCTCACCGTTCACTGTAACACGCCGTATAGGTCATCCGTACCAGAACCGAACCCCTCCGAAGAAGAAGAAGCCCAGGACGTCGTTCACGCGCCTTCAGATCTGTGAGCTGGAGAAGCGCTTTCACCGTCAGAAGTATCTGGCCTCGGCGGAGAGAGCAGCCTTAGCGAAAGCACTTAAAATGACTGATGCGCAGGTCAAAACATGGTTCCAGAACAGAAGAACCAAATGGAGGTGAGCTTTTGTGATTAACCCGTAGTTCAAAAATCTTACTGAAAGAGAAAATGCATTCTTTTCTGTCAGCAAAACCAGATAAGTATTTTTTCTTAAAGTACTCCATGAATTTGAGCATTCAATAACATGCTATATTTGATGAAGCCTGTTCAACAGACATTTCAACAATACATCAATATTCAAATAGATTTTTCATTGTTGAATTGCAGCCTAAACAATTTGACTGTCTTTACTGTTATTCTTTTTAGAAAGATGGGCTATTACAACCAGCTTAAAGTGAGCGACAACACAAGTATTTATAATGTCAATGCTGTTCCAATTAGGTTTTAATTGTGTAAAAATGTTAATAAATTAAGGAAAACACTTTACTGTAAGTAATAAATAATAAATATAGGCCTATATTTAGCAATTTAAAGATGATAGGTTGACACCTATTGTTACTATTTTCCTTTCTTTGAAAAAAGGACCTACATTTATTTTCGTTGATGCATTTTCAACTATTCACTTAATCCGTCTTTGGTCATCAAAAAGCAACTTTTTAAAATATTTTGCAAAGAAAATAACTGTTAGAAATCAGGTCTAAAATAGTTTGACACCTATGCTGTGATCCAAATCCACACAGGAGGCAGACGGCAGAAGAAAGAGAAGCCGAGCGGCAGCAAGCGAACCGAATCCTTATGCAACTTCAACAAGAAGCTTTTCAAAAGACTATAAACCAACCTGTTACTCCAGATCCGATCTGTCTACACAACAGCTCTCTATTCGCACTTCAGAGCCTCCAGCCCTGGAGTGAGAACACGGCGAAAATCAGCAGCGTTCCGAACAGTGATTAAGATTTTTATGGATTTGCGATGGATTGAAGACTGTCATAATGACATTGACTTTTCTTTTAAAACAAATTATGATACAGTAGTATTTTATTTGTAAAAACACAAGAACTATAAGAGTATTGATGTTCCCCAATACAGGCGAGTAGAACATACCGACCAACTTCTTTTTTCAACGATCACAATGTAAGCTAATAGCCTATCATATTTATTACATTAACATTTCTGTGTATCTCCACCATATTTATATTCGTTATTTCTTAATCCAACGGTTTGTGGTAACACTATAAAATAACTTTACACCAAGCATTCACCGATATTCTATGATGAACCATAACCATAAACCTGAAACAATTGTACGAATAATCTTGTAGGCTATATTACAGGCTTTCACTAAAGTTTCGTAATGTACAATGTCAATTTGTAAATGCATTATAAGCAGGACAAGCTAGAGCTAGAAAGCTAGAAATCAGCTAGGCCTATAACTAAACTTAATAAAATTCCTGTAACATTGCAGTGAACCATTGGACCATTGATCAATATTATTTTATTTATAACGATCCGATGGATAAATATCCACATAGATTAAATGGCCGATTAACACGGTTACATGATTTTATGCCGATCAAGTCTTCCTCCCACGTCACCTTACTCCTCACACTGTTCGTCTCTGACATTAAGAGCGTTCTCACTGCATTACTCACAGTGAGTTATAATTATAATATCCCTGTCATCATTGCCAGCATGGAGAGTGAAAAGATACTTTCTCATCGACACCGAGTGAGATTTTCCTCAAGCAGTCTCCACAGGACCCTGAAAGTATGCGCCTCTTGTCCAGCTAATTAATTAATGCAAAAGTAACATGTTTATGGGCCATAATTTACCATAATTACCGTGATTTCACATTAACCTTTGCGAAATGTACAAATAACCTACTCATTATAATCAGGTCGGTTATAATTTTGTTAAAAAGACCATAATGAAAAGATCATAAGTTAACTGCAGTAGACCATTAACGTTGTATTATGTGCAGAACCCTCTTTTATTATCCTTCATTCTGAGTATTGGTGCCAGATTTATGGAGGCAGGGAGTCAGCTGTTACCCACCGAGACCTTCTGACTGATTATTCCATTGACAAAGATATTAAATCTAACGAGGTTCAATATACGAGAGCTGGAAGGGCGCTTTAGGGATATTAACCCATAAAGAGGGCGTCCTCTGCCCAGGTAACGAGCAAAGACGTTCTTATGTGGCCTGGAGTCAGTGATGTCAGTGATGTCTCCAACAATTATGCAACAACTTTATAATTAACAAAGGACTATATTTAAAATTGTATGGTAATTTTCTAATAATTTAAAGAAAAGTAGTCCAAGTCTAAATAAATTAAGGCAGATATAGGCTATCTTGACATAAAATCATGTTGTAATAATAGAGATATATATAAAGCATCTATATTGTATACAATTTTAAGTGCTTGTCCTGCAGATGACTGCATACATTTGTCATTGCATTTATCATTCTATGATTAACAGGAATCAGATGATGTACGAGTTGGATTTAGTTAAAAGAAGAATCAACGTTTACGAATTTGAATTGGTTTCATTTGTCTACCGTTTTGAAAAACCTATGGTCTTTTAACCATAATTTTTGACACTGACAAAAGTTTTACATTTCGATATTTAATATATAAAAATATATGGAATATCATACCATTCAATAATGAACATTTTAAACAAAATTCGACGTTTAAAAATGTCCAGGAAAAATGTAATGGACCTGCATCGGCATTATGTTTTTCGGGGTTTTTTTTGCAAATACGAACGTGTTGCATAAATCATTTAAGCACTTGTTACGAAGACAGATCAGAAAAGAATATTCGTTGTCATTTTTTAGATGTCATTTAATGTCTTTTTAGATAGACATTTTGTGTCTTTTCTGCCGTATTTTTCCTTAAATATTGTTGGGACGTTTTAATTTGATACAAATTAAAGAGACAAAACGACTTATTGATGTTAGTAGCTGCACACACTGGATATTACCCCTGAAAGTTTGTTTTTACACAACCAAAAGCTATGAACAACGACACTTGTTTGTCTTTTCTTTTTGTTAGAGATCAACTACGTTTTTTTTATAAAATAAAAATGTTTATTAGCTACACATCAAAGCAAAGTTGACGAAGGTTGAAAATGGCACTTACAATATTTATTCGTCAAAAATGATTGAATATCAATGGCTTCCTGGTAACTTCGACTTGTTTAGCGCTAAGTATAGCAACACCTTAAAGTTTTGTCGATTTGGAGAGATCCCAAATACCTGTGATGAATCTCAATGACAGCTTGGTTTAATGATAAATGTCTTTTCTATTGTATGGAGTGTGCAAAATGTGTTTGTGATATTGTGTGCAGATGTGAGGGTGTGCCTAAAACAAACCAGGGGAATTTACAGTCCTGCAACGTTATACGGTTTACGTTTCATCCAATAGGCCTATTCCAAAATCTTATAATGTGTTACATAAGTGTCACTTAAGATGTTCCAGATGGTTGACATTTAGCCATTGTCAATAATTCCATGCAGTATACTACAGTATAACTTAAAACAAACAACTGTAGGACTAGCAGTTAAATAGCCGAACTGGTCCGATAGCCAAAGTTAATTCACTCTAAACATGAAACATCCTAGATAAAAAATACAAGTTGCCTCTAAATGACATAGGCTTAAGTAGCAAATTCATGACTCTGCAATTGTTTTAGACTTCATAAACGGACATTTAAGGAAGCGTTTAAAAAATAAGGACCTTCCTAATTATTCTGAAAATGCTCTTTTGCTAACCTAAACGATTATGTTAACCATATAGGCAATCATAAACTTAAATAATTAAAAAATCATTGACACAGCTGTTGTGGTGCAATTTGAAGAACGGTATGGCCTGTTCATTAGTAAATTATAAGGCCTACTGTGGGGAATACTTTAAATGCATAACGTGTGTTACACACATACACTCTTGTCATTGTATTGTAATGGTAATATATATATATATATATATATATATATATATATATATATATATATATATATTAATAACAGATCATTAATACCCAGGGAATAGAAAAATAAGGCATATTATTCTGATGCAGGCACGAAAACACTTTTATGTCAATCAAATTAAAGAATAGGATAATGCATTTTAATTGATTCACATGGCATGATAGTATGTTTTAAAGAGTTTTTAATAATTAATTAATCAATTTTATAAAAATGATTAATGTGTGGTTAATGTATATTCATGCAGTCACACTTAATAAAAATGTATGATGTTTCATTTAGGGGTCCTAACTTTTTAATTGTTATAAACGAACTGTGGAACATTAAAGAAGAAATTATAAATCTGTTAATTTCAAAAACATTAAACTTTTTTATTGAAACGTTATTATAAAAACATTCACAGTATACATTTCATGAAATGAACAAATAAAATATAATAGTGTTTGAAATTATAATGAACATATTTTGTCAACATTTTCAGCCATTTATTCTTCGGCTGTCAGGCTTGTATTTCCTCCTGCCCTTTTTCTGCGCTTACTCCACCTTCTCGAATGTATTTCGTGTCTCATAATGATGACGTAGCCATACGTAATTTTTCATCGCCCTAACGTTGGGCAGTTTTGTAATATTGTGCTGGATACATAACAAGTAAAGCCATTATAATAAAAACGTCAGGCACGCAAAAATGTCGATTTTGCGTTTTTGCTGTGTTCCAGCTAGAGCTTTTATAAACGGGGGATTTTTTTTGGAGTCGACTGTATTAGGTAAGTCCAACAAATCAACTTGACCGTGGCCGAACAATGATGTCATCTCCATATAATGTTATACTCTTTTGGTTACGTAAAATGTAACGTTATTTGTTGATACTGATTAAATAGCCTACTGATTCACAGCCGGTACTCAGGACACACGTTCACCTCTATTACATGTCTCTTGTAGCGTTTCAAAAAACAGCAGGATATGGATCTGGTGGAGTGGACAAAGATAAGGAACTAAAGAAAGCGAAAACACCCCAAGGCCGCTTTGACATGGACGAAACCGAGTCAAAATCTAAAGCCGCCCCTGAAAGTAGGAACTCGCTAAATCTTTGTTACAGCCTACCTCTTTATAATTATAGCATAATTGACATCAAATAGATAATGTATCTATAATGTTATGCACGTAAAGGAGGTCGTTGTCTGTTTTGTTACAAACAACTACAATGTTTCGGCTCTTAAATCAATATAAAGGATGTTTACTTTCTATTCAAACAGGATTCCCAGATGATGTGAATCCGGAAACTATGGAGAAAGGTGGGCCTAGAGGCCCAGAACCCACAAGATATGGTGACTGGGAAAGGAAGGGACGTTGTATTGATTTTTAGGTCACTCTGTTAAAATAAATCCAGAGTTCTTCATGAAAGTGTGATTATTATGCATTTTGTTTTGTATAGGCTTTACAAAAGAGAAACTCTATAACAGAAATGACACATCACCCCAATGTTATGGACAATTTTGTTTAGTCTGCATTGAAAAGTATAATTCAAACTACTTTCCTATTGGAAATAAGAGAATGTTGAAAAGTTTTGGGTTTATATTTATAAATAAATATTTGTGTCATTTCAAGCATTTAGTTTATTAACTGGATACTTTATATTTGTTGGTTTAATATATTGTTTATGTACACTGGTGAAATGTTATATCAATACAAGTTTATGTTGTGATTAAGAGTTTGTCCTTGACACATGATTTAGTAGTTTTTTTACTTTAATTGAGAAACACCTTGAAGAATTACAGTGTTACAGATGACAGATTACACACAGTAGATTAAATGCATTGTCTATACAACAGTAACATTTAAAGGGGTTGCATGATCTGCATTTAAGATAATTTATTATAGCGCTTTCCTGTAGCTCAGTGGTAAGAGCATTGTGTTAACAAAGCAAAGTTGTGGGTTCGATACCAGGGGATTTCAGATACTATGTATAAATGTATAGGATAATGCAATGTATAGGATAATGCAATGTAAATCGCTTTGGATGAAAGTGACTGGCATTTTGGCTGAAATATAGCAGATCAAAAATAATTGTGTGTGGGGTAGCATACAGTACAACTATGATGGCTGTAGTTGTAGTTTCTAAAATAGTTTAGAATGGTGTGTACAGGAAATAATTAGTAAGATTTGCATTTGCATTCCTCAGAGTCTATGTCTGTTTAGCGTTCTCAACGTTAGTCAAACCAGCCGTTTGTGACACCAGAAACTGGTCTGTTTACCATACATTTTCCATAGTTTAATGTATTTTTAGGTATTATTAAATATCAATTCACACAACAATTACATACAAACAACAGTCAAATATATGTAGTTTTTGTATTTAATATAATATAAATATAAAAAGAAATAAAACAGAAATTAGGAACTAAAAAGGCAGGGGTAATGAAGTGTGGATGTATAGAATTTCAAGGCTTTTCAAGTCAGAAATTAGCTCTCTGACACACTGTATTTATTTTATTTTTTATTCTAAATGCTTTTTTGAACATGTTGTTATAACAGAACAACGTAACAACATAACATACCATTAGGAAATAGTTAGATTAATGAAAAGAGAAAATAAAACATTACAATGGCCCGAAACAAAAAACAAAAATACTCTGACACTGTGCGAAACTCATACATACGTCAGCAATGACGTAAACGTGACAGTGGGATCAAAACGAAAACAAATTATAGATTCGAGCTTTTAAATATAAAATAAAATAATATTACACTAGCGAATGGTTTGATAAAACCTTCAACGCACTTTGTTTTATATTTACAAACTCGATTCTATACGTGTGTATATTAAACACTTTTTCTTCAAGCATTTTCATGGTACTTTCTAGTCTCCGTTTCCGCTTCCGGTTACTTCCTCCAATCGGCCATATTCCGCCGCTCTGTTTCAACCAGCCGCCGCACCGCCACCGTAAGCCCCTCTATAGTTCTATTTCTCGGGGGATGGTCTTCCGTTTATCACGCTCCAACTGAACAGACTGAATCGCAGAACGGCAGGTGATTTTATTAGGAAACGTTGAAGGAAAACGGGCCGAAATGACGACGCGATCGGAGAGGGAAAAGGCCCAGAAACTGAACGAGCAGCATCAGGCCATTCTGTCCAAAATGCTGAGAGAGGACGACAACAAATACTGCGCCGACTGCGAAGCGAAAGGTGAGACGACCTGCCTCGAAATCAACTCGCTTATAAACTTATGCGATGTTTTGATCTATGTCAGTGGCATTTTTAAGTGAAGTGTCTCTACGTGGCTGTTGGATATGAGAGGAAACCCATAGCTGTCAAAACCTAGCAAGCTGCTTCTGTATACGGCAGGTTTGGACATTAGTGACAGGTTTCAAAGGTTCGATTTAAACGATCATTTATAAAGTGTCATTTAAATGATCTTTTAAAAAGCACTGTCAAACGATCATTTGAAAAGCACTGCCGTTGTTTAGGTAAGAAACTGGTCTGGGTTTAAGACTACTTTGGCCATGTGTCCTTGACCAAAAGTATTACTTATGCATGAATGGAAAAGCAGTCTGGAGTTGAATAGTCAGCTGGTCTGATGTTTCATTGAGTCAGATTTGATGATGTCAGAGTTGAGGTACATAGAAGGATTCATGTGTATGTGTACCTCCCTGTTTTGTTGTATTGAAACAAGTATGACAACTTGATGTAAATGAGTAAACGCTTTTTTTGTGACACTATGCTTTGTTCCACGTATCTAACTACATGAGAGGGATTTACCTGTATATGTATAATATATCTCAGTCCTATTGCATTGAAACAAGTATGACGACTTTAATGAGATGAGTGCTATTGGGTTCCACTTTGCTCCCTGTATCTGTTATATCTTCATGTTGTTTTATGTCAGTATGTTATTCCAAATCCATCATTAACAACATATGTAAATAGATGTAAAGCTATAACTGAGCTCAAATTACGTGTTAAATGTGTTCGTCAGTAATCTTTACTTTAGATCATACAGATACGTTATGATTTTTTTGCATTCCTGTAACTTTACAACATCATGTGGTTGTTGAAACATGTAGCTCACCATTGGCATACAAGGTTTACAGTTGTGTTTGTGATGTAGATTGAATAATGAAAAACAAAATAATGCATTTTCATTTCCTCCCAGTTGCTTCAAAGCTTCCTCTTTATTTACATGCTCGGGCTTCAATAGTTGAGTGCTGGTGAGGATATTACTGTATGATCCTACAAAAAAAAAATCAACAATCAGGTGCATAGCTATTAGAAAGCATCATACAGATATCGTTTACAGTTTTTGCTGTTAATGCTGTGTTGCTTTTTCCTTTTGTCTTACCATTAAAGTCCAGTGCTTCCAAATTACACATTACTCCATTCTGAAGAATTAGAAGTCTCTTCTACTGTCGTTTTACAGTAGTAGTAGTGATGTACCAGGCAAGCATCTTCTCAAGCGTTCCTCTCAGCAAGAGCGCTTTTCCACCATCGCGATAATCTGTTCTAAGAACAGTCTGAAACGGTTACAGTTATGTTTCCACATGAGCCTGGTTCGACACGGCACCATTACAAACTGAGAGCTCTAAATTTTCAGCACAGTGGTCTGAATCGTGCTAATGAATGCACACAGAGGCGTTATAGCTCAGTCTCTTGTGTTACCAAGGCAGCATGTGACGCGTTTGTGTTTACATTAAAATAATGTAAATCAGCCCTGCGGTGGAAAATGAAACGATTTACGTACCGGCTGGCATGGATCAGCACGGAGGGAAACGATTCAGCAACGAGAACGATTCGGTGCGATGGTGGAAAAGCGCTTCTAGACAGACCAGTTTCTTCCACTCTGAGCTCTCCGGTTTCTTAAATGCTGCCACACCTCACTGCTCATATTGCCTGAGCTCTGCTGCTCTCTCGCTTACATAATGTACGTGAAGATGTGCTGGAGTTTTGTACAGTATCTTCATTATTAATCCATGTTTTGAGTGATAACAATCAGAGTGTTTTCAGGTTAATATGAAATCTTCTGTTCCAAGATTCAATCGATTGACTCTTTAAATAATTGTTTCTTTTATTACTTCAGGCAATTGATGTAAGGGGACCGGTGTAGACATTCTAAAGAAGTAACTTTGGAAGAAGTTACTTTTCTTCAGATCTGATGTCACTTAGACTGCACATGCAATTAGTTTACATTAAATCCAATAGCCAAATATAGTGGCTAATTTGCATGAACTGGTATATTTCAAAATGTGTATGTTTAACATCAATCTGCTTTTGCTACAGTGATGTTAGATTTATGGGTGGGGCTGTATTGTTTTTATTCTGTCAATAATATGTTTATGTACGATTGACATAGTACAGATTCATCACAATTCAAAGTCACAATTTACTCACCCATTGTGCCAAGCCTGTATACATTTCTTTGTTCTGCTAAACACATTTTTTGGAATAACGTCAGTAACCGAGCAGATCGTCCCCCATTTACTGCCATAGTTGGTAAAATAATACTATGGGAGTCAATAAGGATGAGATCTGCTCAGTTCCTGACATTCTTTTAAATATCTTCCTTTGTGTGCAGAACAAAGAAATGTACAGTTTTGGAACGTTGGAACAATCTGAGGGTGAGTAATGATGGCGGAATAAAATAATTTTGGAGGGGGTAGTATCACTATTATGGCCAGATTATAAAATGTTGTTTCATCTGTTATGATTGTTACTGTGTCAGATTTAGCGATTTTGACTTTTTTTGAATCTTGACATGTCTTTCACAAGAAAAAATTGCAGTAATATGGCAATAAATCATAGATATGGGAATTGAAGCTGTATTGGCACCAGAAAAGAGTAAAAAAAGAAAAAAATCCCTTGAGTATAATCATACAGACAGGAGTACTGTTGCCATAACTCAACAAACTTTTCCTCCATTGCATTGTCCCACCTAGCAGTACCAACACCACTGTCTCTACTGCCCTTCGCCATGTTTGAATGTTGTGTACTGAAGAGCTTCACACTTCTGTGCTGTGCTTCTATTGGTCAACGTCACTACACTAACATTCTGGTGCGGAACACCTACTTTATCATCCAATCAAAATTCCACAAAAAATTGAAGTCCAGTTCTTTTCATTCTCACTGAATATCAAGTTTTGATGATGAATTGTGCCACATTGTGAAAATAAATGGGTGGCACATGGCATTTCATGTTGACTTTAAATTTGACTCTTATTTTTGAAATTATTCTTTTATTTGACTTAAAAAGCACACAGTCACTGTCTTTTCAGCCTTTTGACTCCTGTAGACACAGCACACAGAGAAGATATAGATGGCGAGAATGTGGCACTGCAGGAACTGCTGGCTTTAGCCGATGCTTATTAGATCTGACAGAATAGAGATCGCTTGGACATGGCTGAGCACAGTGTATCTAGAGGTTTTCATTTGCTTTGTTTACTGCTTTTCTCACACTGCCTGATGTTACTATGCTTAAGCTGTCACAGACACGCAGGACACAACTAGAATGCATGGATGTGTATGATATCCAGCTTTACACGCAAGGCAAGGTTTCTCATATCACATGCCTGTTGTGTGGTGATAAGAACCGGCTCTGATGTGAAGCTAAGCTTAAGTTATTAAACTATTATAATTCTTTTTTAAACTTGACTGTCATAAAATGCAAATACCAATACAATAAAGAAAATAAGTGGTACTTACTGTACATGACACTATTAAATGCTGATTCAGAAACCAAACATGCTTGAGCTAAATATTGAAACATACAGGGCATTCGTACAGAACCGTTGTCTCTGAATTGAGAGGTCATTTTGAAAATAAATGCCTTCCATTTTATTGCCTGTGGCTGCATTGTTCGAGAGGACATAACAGTGCTTCCTTCTGTTAAAATGGATGTAATATACAGTTTTTGCCAATCTCATAATAATCTTGAGGACCTAAAGAGTAATATTGCATACTTCGTATGCCTTTAGTTTGATCAGAGCAGATACAGCGGTATGATTATTTCCGAAAATAGTCGACCTCCTGAAAATGTGCAGGGGTTGGCGGAACTTAAGCAGGAGCACACAATACACAATACTGTTTATGTAATGTAAGTTGTATTTTTAACCTAATGCACGTATGAACCGATGGCCAACAAAACCCAGACATATGACTCGGTTTCACTTACGGTGTGCATGACCGGAATCTTTTAGCTCTGGGACCGCTTCATCTATCAGTTTCAAACTATCTGCAAATCCAACGTTTATATAGCAGTGAACAAACAAACACAGCTGAACGCAGCACACAGCTGAACGCAGCACACAGTTGAACGGAGCGCTGCTCTTTCTCTCACTGGCTGACGTGTAGGCGTGCTTTCCTGGGAGAAGGGACTAAGAAAAGTTGTTATGTAAGGGAATTTCATGTTCGATAAAACTTTCCGAAACCTAAACGACTGCTGGGGGAGTGTATCGAGCACAGAAATACTAAGTGATACGTCCAACTAGTTTTTTGACATGCGCAATAGGCCCGGTTTCACAGACAGGTCATAGTTTAAGCCAGGACTAGGCCTTAGTTAAATAGGATATTTAAGTACCTTTTATAAAAATGCCATTAGACAAAACAATAGCACTGACATGTCTTAGGATCTGTCATCGAAAGTTATTTTAAGTTAAGACTCAAACTTGGATTTTAGTCTGGGACTAGCCTTATGCCTTGTTTGTAAAACCAGCTAATAATTTCATACCCATTATTTAACTTGGAAAAACGTGATGTTACAAATCATCAAATGTTTACTGTCATGGTTAGACTCGCAGTTCAAGAGTAGGGTACGTCGTCTGCCATCATTGAAGACCAATTTTGACCCAGGAAAAACCCTGAATGCACAAAACACAGATGAACCACCCCTATAATATATTCTGTCATGGTTGCAGAAACTACTCTATTTCCTAGTTTATTCGTATTCTGCATGTTGTTATAGATACAGAGCATCTCATTCTGCTTTGCATTCTGGGTAAAATGCAACCTCATATGCATTGTGGTTTTTAGCTTAAACTGATGTTGTGGGTGGTATGATTTGTTGTCCTAAACACCGATGGGGTTTTAGCTACAGTTTGTGAATTTGTGGTCTACAAACAGTACAGATGCTGTAGCCTTTGGTTACTGTTTCATTTCCCTTGTATTCCCATTAGATGATCTATTTGTGTTACACACTTTCCCACTTCAGCCGAGGGCCACTATTGGGAGTATTTCACTGAGTGCATAATACTGTTGGGCGATGTCTACCAAATTGGCATCGGACAATGGCAACAGAGAAATATCGCAATGGTGATGACATCGCCCTACAGCGTTATACAGTGAGGCATGTCTAGGCATGAGCTGCGCAGAGACACACGCTTGAATTGACAACTGCCCAGCTCGCACTGTATAAAGAATGTGTCATCTGTACAGCAAGAACTTCATAGTAAACTGAGGCTTAATTGTATTCTTATTCTGATGTTATATTCAATAAAAGAATTATAAAGTGAGTAGGGGTTGACTAGATCCGACTGGTCTTGCGAGAAAACAATATCCTCATCCAATTGGCATGATGGGGTGTTGGGCTTGAAATTGCGAGCATTTGTATTGCATATGCGCTCGAAATTTAACCTATGTGACCTTAAAATATATTTGGGAGCATTTATGCGAGTGGACATTTTGTTGTGATGTGAGCTGTTTTCATTACTGTACAGAACACGCTAATAACTGCACAATGTATGTGTGAACAGTGACCGGCCCTGCAATTCGAATTTGTGATTTTCCATTCCGCAGTTCTAATTTCCCAAGGTTTCTCATGTAAGTGGTCTGGGATAATGGGTTTCAATGTTCGTGCACATCTCTCGCATCTGCAGCACCTTGTACATATTAATCATAAGTCTTAACGGCGCTTCCTGCTGCCAGCAGCGCTTTGGGTTCAGTCAGTGGAGGAAGGAGGATTGACATTGTGATATTTACATTATACTATATATTTTGTTTCTAAGTATGTGCAATCCCCTGGGATAGAACCCACAACTTTTAACAACTTCTAATGCTAACACAGGTACGCAGGAAAGGAGACCAGAGACAGTTTCTTTTGAATGGATGTCAATGGAAGAGATGCTTCACCACACTGAATAAAATGCTTTTGTGAGGAAACAGCGATTCATTTAAGGAATCGACTGCCTGTCCATTAATGTTCAACATGTTTTTGCACTGATATGTAGATTTTTACTATGATACATTTTTTATTTTTTAAGAGAAGGCAGAGTAGTGAATTCACTTAGGGCATTCGAATTTAAAAGTAATATTGAATGGTCGATTTCAACAGTTATGAGAACAGTTGAATTGTAATAACAAAAACTGCATGTATGCAAATGACGCTGATGCAATATTATGAAAAAAGGACATGAGTAATGCAAAATATGATATCGTATATTTTTGTTAAATTAAAATTAAATTATTCAATAAATACATTTGAAATGAAATGACTTGTGACTGTTGAGTGGATCATGACAATGCAATTTAATGAAAAAGGAAAAATTTATGTCAAGGTTTGGTTTCTCTGACTTCCTGATTTAAACAAATAAATTAAATTTACAATTACGGTAATGTGGTCTATTTTAAACGATAACGACATATGAATAACCAACAAAATCTCTTTTCTTGGGCAATATTTATTGACAATATGAACAAACAAATCCAGGCGAAACTGTCCATCCTATACTGTTACCAACTGCTGTAAAACTGTGAACTGACGCCACTTCCATTATATTATTGGTTGAAGGTGCCTCACGCGATCCATATTAGCCGTTACGCTTTTTCCTTAATATTAAGGGGTCTTTACACAGGTGAGTTAAGACATTGCTGTGGTGGATCCATATTTCTGTTTAAAGATGCAATGCTGCATGAAAGCCGATCTCAAATATATGCCGGCTCGAACCCTCCTCAGACCCTAGTATCAAAAGTGACTCTGATGTTGCTCAGGTTTAGTGTAAATGACGGTATATTAAAGCTGCTCTAAACTACATCATTGTCATGTCAGCAGAAAGCGAGGGGGTAGCCAAAAACCCACAGCGACATTTGTTTTAGGCTAATAATAACAACGCAGATTTTACAAATTTTTTTTACCATAGTAAGGTTAAAAAATACTAATTACTATAGTTCCGAAGAATTTCACTATAATGATACAATTTTTACTAAACGACAGTTTCTTAATGGACAAATGTATTTACTGTTGTATAGAGTCCACAGATTGCTATATGTAAATCAGTTCGCTCTCTAATCTAAAACATAGTTATACATTTAGAATTATTGTTGTATAAATAGAGCTGTATTTCCACCCATTAACATTAACATCAAGTGGAACTGTTTAGCCAACCAATGGTGGTTCATGAATTTAGTTCAAACATTATTTTCAGTTCTGCATGGAGACACTAGTGTTGTTAAAAATGACTTCAGTTTTAAAGGTCCAGTGTAATTTCTTTAGAGGATCTATTGACAGAAACGCAATATAATATACATAACTATTTGTTCAAGTTCAGTAGAAAGACCTTATGAAGCGTTATGTTTTTGTGACCTTAAAATGACCTATTTCTATCTACATACATATACTCCCTTGCATGGAATTTGTCATGTTGTTTCTACAGTAGCCCTATACTGACAAACTGCTCTACAGAGTGCGTTTCTAAAATACGTTATCTACTACACTCGGATTCGTAGTTTAAATTTGTCAAACTAGTCAAAATGTTTACCCAAACAAGCAAGGGGAGTCCTATATGTAGAACTTAATTTTACAGTGTGTGATATTGCGGAAAATTGAGTGGGCACAGATTCTGGGAAGATCTCTGGGCAGCGCTAGTAATGCTAGAAATGAATCAATGATACAGTCGTAACTGCAGGCCTCTAGACAACATAGAGGGGAAAGTGCTGATGTGTGTGTGTGTCCATTCGCTATTAAGTGCTGATAGAAGTGGGTCTGTGTATGCGCACACATCATTCATTTGTCTTGCATTGTGTCTGGGTACTGGAGAGTGTTGAGACTGGCATCTTTTTGATAGTGTCTGCAGCCTTTCCCTGTAGTTCCCCTGTACACAACACACAGGCAGACAGGAAATGTGCCCTGGTACTTCCTCCTGTGCGCTCTCTCTTCAAGACTGTCTGTCAGTCACAGAGATAAGGACTGTTGAAAGTCTGAGTCAGCATTTTTGTGTCGGCATGTTTCTGCCTTTGTCCGAATAGGTTATGGAAGGTATGTTGTGATCCGAAGATAACATTATGATCAAAAATATGAATTTGTGTTAATGTAGATGTTGCGTAAGGTGTTGCGTAAGGCAACAGCTCTGTTCTGTGTCACTGCAATGACAGCAGCACGTTCTGTCTCTACACATCAGAGGGATTTCCTTGCAACACGACACTCAAAACGCAAGTGTTTTCCTCTCTTTTCTTGTCAGAAATGATGTGTGCGATCACTATCTCTGCTAATGCATTCTAGAAATGCCTTACAGCAGCAGTCTGTTTTCCTTTGAGCTTGATTCTTTGCCTTTGACGTACGCATGGAGCAGTAGACCCTGTTTAAGCATGTGTCTAAACATGTTGTTCCTTTATTTACCTTATTTTCGACTGCATACCCTTTCTCCTGGACAATTCACGTTCTTAACTACAATAGCTAATAAACTTCATTCAAAGGCAGGCATTTATGGGGAGAGTGATACTAAACGTAGAAGAAAAATATAATTATAAATCTTAGATTACATATAAACATAACATATATTTAGCACAACTAAATTAACAGTATGCAAACATTGGTATAAAAATATTAGCAGCAGTTAAAACTTAGCTGTAAGCATTTTTACATGTTAAGCAATTTAAAACTTAAGCAAACCTACCTGCCAGAGGATCTCACAGTAACAGGACTTGACCTATCATTACATTACATTTTCAATAATTTAGCAGACGCTTTTATCCAAAAGACATTTAACATTTTGTCAACACGCTAAACAGTACTTATAACCTATAGTTTACCTGGCCATGTTATAATGAGGATTTAAGCAGAAGCAAGCAAGGGAGAGAATGAAAAACATGAAATAATTTTTATTTAATAGACATAAAACAGTTATTGGTTAGTATGTTTTTAAAAGTTGTGATGGATGCTGCAGCTCCGTGGAGACCTGCGATACAAGAGCAACCAGCCGTCTCCATTCTTCTGTTATTAGCTGTAAGGATCTGCTCCACTTTGACTGGGATTCACATCTATTTTTAAAAACACAAATTCGTGGTCTGTCATGTACAAATTTTGACCTACTGTGCATGTACTGGTTAAGTTACGTTTCTGTGCTTTTATAACTTAGCTGCGCATCGAAGACCCATCAAGAGAAAATACGAAAAAATTTAATATATCTTCATATCAGGCTTCTTAATCCTCCCACTGTGTAATACGTGTGGGTGTGCAAATAATCACCAGAGCTGTTTTTATGGTGTTTTGAGCATCCTTCCGCGACACCACCTCCATTGTTTTCCACTGGCCGGCTAATAGAACGGAAGTCTCAAGACAGAAAGGAAGCACGTCACATCGCGTACTTCCGCGTTCAAAAATAAGGTGAATAGTATTACACAGGTTTAACTATTTCAAGCAGGTTCTTGCATCATGTGCAGCTGTTTTTTTACAAAGCTGCTTTCTGAAGGAAATACTTAAAATGTAAATGTAATGTAAAAATGGACTATTTAATATTTAATGTGAAAGATTAAAAAAAATTATAAATAAACAAGAGAAACAGGAAGTGCTTCTGAACCAAGTTAATAAAGATAGGGATACGCAATAAAAAACTTTTTTTATTTTCCAACAACAAACCTCTTTGTCTCTATTCTGTGTTATTCTTTCCTCTTATACTTAAGCTTTAGGCCTACTTTTTTATCATGGCTTTGTAAACTTGCACTTCTTAGCTCTTTGACAAAATGTTAAATACTCTCTTCACATTTTTAGTCATATCTGCTACATAAATATATGAAAAGAAGCCGATGGATGTTTAGCACAACTTCTGATCTTTATGAAATATTACACAAAGTATATAACATGGAAATGTGTAGAACTTGGATTAAATGGACTAATATTTGAATGCTTGAATGTTCTAAAAATGTGTGTATTTAAGTCAAAATATGTTTCTGGCTACTTCAGCACATTTTATGCAGGCCTACTAATTAATAATAAGTCAGTTAAAGTTATTAAATATTCCATTACTTGGACTTGAAGCCTCTTTATAAGACCTATTTTATTTTGTACTCTAACCAGGCATCTAGGCGATAACACAATAATGGCAACAACAATCAATTTACAAATTACGTCTCACACAGTACTTAATTTTACCCAAATATTAGGCTGCTATTTCACTTCCATCTTTGGTTGTCTTGGGTGGACCAGCTGTTGCACTGGTTTAAAATGCTTTTCAGATGGATTTTATTCTAAGCACAGGCCGGAAATGAGGATGTTTAGAGTCTGTGAGCGCTGAGACTAAATATGTTTGTGGGAAATGAAACATTTATTCATTTGGCAGACGCTTTTATCCAAAGCGACTTACAAGTAGTTTTTTACAGTGACACATTACTGCAGAGCAATCAGGGGTAAGGTGCCTTGCTCAAGGGCACTTCAGTCATGACCTGCTGGCACTGAGATTTTACACCGGCAACCTTCTGATCACAAGCTCAACGCTCTAACCCCCAGGCCACAACTGACCCCCATAATGCCTATGGCGAATGAGTTCAGCTGAGTCCATTGTTAAATGTGTTAAGGGCTGGTCTGATGTCTGCTCCTACATTGAAGGAATCAATAGTGTCTAAGTGGTCTGGGAATATACTTTTACCACGTGAATAACGTTTTATAAGTTTAAATGCCTTTCGATTGTCAGCAGGTGGTGCAAGTGAGACGTTTACTGCTGCCTTGTGTGAATATGTGAAATTATTAACAGAATTTGGGTATTCATTCATTGTGGTGTGCTTTGGCTTAATTCTCATCAGCTCAATGCTAAAAACCATGTTGCTACAGATTTAGCTGAATGAATACAGGAATTTGTGTTTTTGTGTCTGTGAGAGAGCCTGCCATCATTTCTTCTAGTGCAGTTGAAGCATAAGAAACAAAATTCATGGTAGAATTTGATATTTGGTTTGAAATTGTTTTTATGACCTTGGTCAGCGACTCTTAAGATGGATATCTTTTCCCATTCAAGTAGATAGGACCCCGATTGAAATACGTGCCTGGAGGCGTTCCAAATAAATTTAGGTAAGACCAGGAAGTTATAAACAATATCTGTTGATGTGAATGATGGTTTCTTGTCAATGCATAAAAATGCATGGAAAAAGTGCCAGGATTGTCAGTTCAAATCAGTTTTTTAGGAATGCTTTAGATCTATGATGTGCAAATCTGTAGTGTCGTTCACCAGCAGGTGGCAGCACAGCCTAAAGCCTGTCCGTCTCCATTTAAATCTCAAACATAAATGTCTCAGGCTTCTAAGCTTTAGGTCACATTTTCCAAACATTTCCTCTTACAAGGGCGTTGGGAACAATTAAGGTTTTTTGCAGAGGTCAGTCCGAGTCAGCCTTACTTGCACCCTATCTATCCTCGCCTTTATGTCTGACAGAACAGCCACCGTGTTAAGACCTTTACCCCTGAAGCATTCTTCCTCTTTCCTTCCCTCGCCCGTCAGAGATGGCTTACGCATACACCCGCATACACACACCTTTTCTCCCAGGCTCCACCAGGCGTCTTTCTCCTGCTAGACTGGAATAGAGGCTCTAATTTCATGCTCTGCTAGTCTTCCCTCTGTGAGGCCGAACTCGACTGTCACTCAGTTGGACTTCACTGCCAGTTTTGAGATGCTCGCTGTGTATGTGTGTTCTGGTACCTCAGAGGACCGGCGAAGCGGAGCTTTGCTTTGAACAGAGTTTTTTTCCTCTAATGAACGAGTTGGTTCTCTCAGGATCTCTGTCACTGGCTTTAATCTTTAATTGAAGTCTTAATTTATTTGGGGGCTTTGTGGAGTGTCTTGTCACATGCTTTTATGAGCTTGTGCCTGTAAAGATGAACGTCTTTGTGTTTTGTGCATGTATTCTGCTATGTAAATGTTTTACGTTCGTGAAATCAAAGAGTAATGATTTGTAAAGATGTCATTTCTTCTTTTCTCTTTGGCTTTCAGCAGCAGTTTTATGTAAATGATCGAAAGTCTTTGTTAATGATTGTGTACTGCTCACCGCAGTGTAATAATGTTGTGTTGTTCGTACAGTATGGGCTGTTTTGTTCTGGGACACTTTGACAGACCTTAGATCAGTAAAAAGTATATATCACAGCAGGTCTTATTATGCAAGGCTCATACTTTTCTCAGTGTTAATCATTTTCACCCACAATGCGGTGCGACGTTGTTGGCACTTGGCAGACTGTGGTCAGGACGCTGTTCCTGGTATGGGCGGCTGTCTGTCTTGACCGCAGCCAATCGATAAGTAGGAACTAAGGGAATGGAGGCTACGCTGTTAATTTGTGGTCAATCGATATGGGTTTCATTCGATTCAATACCAATGCCTCTGTATGTCAGTTTCTGTTTCAGAGCTTAGTTTAATGTGTACACACAAATTGCTTAAAGGGATAGTTCGCCCAAAAAATACAAATTCTGTCACTATTTACTCACCCTCAAGTTGTTCTAAAAGTCTATATAATCAATTGTTCTGTTGAACACAGGAAAAAACACATTTTATTTATAAATGTTAAAAGTTCTTTAAGATCTCTGATGTTCTTTACCTCTAGGGGGCGATGTTTGAATACTGTATAGGTGAAGCAGTGCAATGAAAGTTCTGTCTATTTTCTGTGCAGGGTGCCCTTTCAATCTCTTTATTTCTTCAATTCTTCAAATCATGATCTACCTGAGCAAAAGCTGAGTTTTGAAACTATCGGGTGTATTCCCATTTGTGTGCCCTGCTCCCTGCATCTCTGATCAGTCTCCATTGACATTGCTCAGAGTATCTTTAGCGCTACAGGGGCTGATCACTCGGCAGAGGGTGTTTTAAGAAGCACCAGCTGAGAGTCTGACAGGCTGTAATTTGGTTAGTGTGAAGTCCAGCATTCAGACGTGCATTCCGTTCGGTCTATTCCAGTAGTGCACTTTTCGTAGCTAGCCTTTATGTATTCAGTCTCTGTTTTATATCCAGGTTTTTTTTTTGGATAAATCCTCTCGGCTCTGCGGGTAACTGTTTCTGTTACGGTTAGTGTTGCGATACACCTGCTGTGCATCTCTGTTTTTGCTTTTGGATTTGTCTCCTTCTGTAAGGGATTCTAGGTGTTGATCATGAGGTGGAACGGAAATAAATGCAAAGAAAATGTACTAAATGTGTAATTTAATTTCATCATCATAAGGGAGTGCAATTTTCAATCTCCATTACAGAATGAAACTAACCATAATGCCAGTTTTGAGGAATGTGTCAATCTTTTAACGGAAGTTAAAAGATTGACATGCTGGAAGATGGACTTTTATTGGACAGCATCTCTTGGAGACTTTTTGTTTATTTTGACTGCATTAGTTCAGTTTGGTCCCTGGAGTCCCTTTAGTGTGCAACTGTGCTAACTGGTTTAATTGTGATGGACACTTACAGAACATTTGTTCTGCTATGACCAAATTCATTTTTTGCAGTTTTGGATAACCAATACACATTCCCAGGTTGTTATTTGGTGATGAAAAGGCTAACATTAAGCTGGATGTGTGTGTTCTACTGTTTGATGTTGTTGTTTTCCGCCGTCACCCTTTTTAATAAGAGAAAAATGGAGGCTTTTAAGAAAATGGCAGCAGCACTTATAAAAGTCTCAATGGGTGACCTTATGTAGTCAAAAAGAGTGTATGTGCATGCATATCCATACCCGCATTTAGGTGTGGCTTTTGAGAGACTGCTGAGTTCATTCCGCTCTCTTGTTGGATCTGGGGATGAGGGTGAGAGCCACCACAGGAAGCTCCTGCTGCTACACTTCCTGTTTATGACTGCATCCCACTGCTGCATTCTCAGCAAGCATGCTTTGTGCATTGACCTATACCCAGCAGTCAACTCTCACAGTCGCTTATTTAGAGATGTACAAAGATGCTGTGTACAAATGTTGCTTGCCCTTACAGATCTGATGAGGCATGAACACACACACATGGCTACACATATAAACAGCATCAGAACTGTCAAATATTATTTAGAAACACAGAATGTGTGTGTGGCCAGCATCACTGTGTTGCAGTGCATTCTAGGCTTAATAATAACTCGCATTGATAGAACTGAGTCAGCGGAAGTGCCATATTTCATTTGACTTGAAGAAAAATTGTGTTGAGCGTTTTGTAAATTCAGCAAAAATATATTTTTTACATTTGTATATACCTTTTGATTTTGACTCAATGGATTATGACACCATAATGTTGAGATTTCTTTACTTCGTATGTACTTCACTTTTCAGCTTGTTGTAAAATCGGTCAAATTTAAATAGTTGAGTTTGTCCTGTACGTTTCGGTTTCTCACAGACTTACTCTCAATTAATTTTTGGAAAAGTATTGAAGTTGTCAGAATATCGATTTAGTATTATAAAGTTATCACTGCTGTGAAATATCAATGATTTTCCCTCCACTCCATATGTGTGGCCAAAACATTTTGACAGTAAAACATTTTGAGCCAATCTTATTTAAAGGGATAGTTCACCCAAAAATATAAGATATTTTGAAGAATGTTGATAACCGAACAGCGGCGGTGCCCATTTCACTTCTATTGGATGGAAACCAATGAAAGTGAATGGGTGCCAGTTAACACAATTCTTACAAATATCTGTTTTTGTGTTTATCTTCTTTTGAAAGAAAGTCATACAGATTGGAAATGACAAGAGGGTGAGTAAAAGTTTGGGTTAATTTGCACATTAATTCTAAATTAAAGGTCCAGAATGTTTAGAGGTATCTCTACTTCTATAATTCACCTGAAGTACTTCTTATTTGAATGAACTTCATTTTCTGTTCTGTCTTCTTTTTGTGTTGGTACATTTATTTGTGATTTTGTAAAATAAGTGTAAACATATTTGAGCATGGTCAAGGATTTGTTTGAAGGGGAATCAATGGAAACTGGAGATTAGACACAATATTTTCCTTTCTCTTCTGCTTTTGAAACAGAAGAGTGGAATGTATTATCCAGACATTCTCGGTTGTTCATTCAAAGCACTTACCCAAGACCAAAATTATTCAGCGAAAAAGGATAGTTTTGCAAATCAATAAGGCTGTGTGTATAAAATAGTAAAACTGTTTTTAATGCAAGAATGATTAAAGGTTAGGGATCATGGAAGGAGTCAAAACGCTATAATACGTTAAAATATGGCCTTTTTAAAATTCTAGTCAGACCTAAAAGTGATACCCTTCTAGTACACAAAACCAACATATTTCTGGCAGTCCTTGGGTCCTAAACATCTTTTGAAAGCAACGCAGGCAATGTGTGGACAGCCGTGCTGGGTCCTGAGACAAGGCAGCTGGCTGCTGTTCCTGGACCAGACCATTACAATCAGCACCAGCCTTTTGAGGTGTTATCCGACCGTAGCTGGAGGGTCCTCATGTTCTTTGAGGTTTTTGGGAGAAGTACAGTAGGCCTACCTCTCGCTTTTCATTTTTCTCCTTTCTTTCCTCTTCCTCGGTTCTCTCTCTCACCTCCCCCTTTGGCAAAGCCGATGGGGGGAATTAGGACGGACCAAAGAGAGAGAGGGGGACTCTTGTCGCCACGGTTACCCATGCCCCAGAATTGAAAGATGGAGGGCAGAAGGGACTATTGTTTATTTTGACAAATGCTCTGTTGTAGCCTTGGGGTGACATTGACGAGACGACGCGGCCACTCAATTTTTGGTAAGACAGGTGCCACAAAGGCACAAATGACATGTGCAAGGGACAAAGAGATAAAGTGTGTGTGTGTTCAGCACCTTCTGTATTGGGCATGGCGCATTGTTTGTTTGTTACATGCAGGCAAATGAGCCACAGGCTTATAAATCTGCTGTCGCTCTGCAATGAAGTGGGCAAGGGCCCAGGGACTACAGAGCCCACTGTAAATCTCCTGCTGTATGTCTCGTGCCCTGATCTGAATGTTTAGACACTGAATAATTTATTTTGCCTGCCTTTTAATTGAGTTCTTAGGGAAGGGCCACACACATACACATTCCTCTGTGTTTGTAGACTTTCCCGAAATTATGTTATCTTACAAGCCAGCTGCTACGTTCGGTATGTTCTCTTTAGGTCTAAATATAGCAGACATTCTGAGCCGATTTCATGCAGCGTTTTGCATCTCGCTCTTATTGGTGTCGTGCCGACTTGTTTATAGAATCAGGTTCGAGTTTCTTCTGAGATGAATGCTGAATGATTAGCCAATGTATGGTGAATAAGGGACTCGCCAGTTCTTCTACACATCTGTTGCAACCAGCTGCACAGGTAATACATGGATTGGGGAAGGGAAAGTGAGAGAGAGAGAATGATAGAAAATCGGTCTTAACACTGGGGGCCATCAGAGCCTTCCAGACAGACAGAGCTGAGGCGGGGTCATAGGTCATGACCTCTCTTGGTTTTTGACCGGTTATCCTGAATATCCTGTTTATGTCAACCTGTCTGTCTGCGAAGAGACCGACAAGAGCTGCCATAGACCAAACTGAAGTATTAAAAGACCGAATTTATTCATCAGCATTGTTTGGGTATCAGACAATGATACCCAAACAAGTATGTTTACACCTGTTAACATCTGTTTTGGTCAGCCTGGACATTATGATGATGTGTTGTGGGATTTTGGAAATGTGTCTACAGATATGATTCTGTATTGTTTATAGTGTACAGTGTTTCTCACAGAATATTGTGAGACTATTGGTGCTAAACGTATTTTCCTCCAGGGGGGTCCAGGGGCATGGAAGAACATTTAGCATATTTTAAAGGTAAATGCTGCAATCTGTTGCATTTTAAGAGCAAAATTAAGTGACTCAATCTATAAAGAATACAATAGCTGTAATAGTGATTTAATCACTGGATCCGTAGATATAAATGGTGACAATGGGGCACAACACATGGTAAAATGAAAGTTCACAAACGTGCGTACGTACGTACGTACATGTTTAGACAGTATGTGTGTGTTTCTCACATTGCTCTATAGCAACAGAGAGGTGAACGCATTTCGTAATGGCACAACAACAAAACAATGGTGCAGAATTCCACATTAGAAATATTTATGTTGTTATAAGAAAAAAATATTGTCTCGTTTTAAGACTGTGGCGGAACAAAATTGACCATGGCGGGCAGCCATAGTCTCGTCAATGAATGGGAAACACTGGTGTAGATTATTTGTGGTTCACTTAAGAAAAAAATCCAATGACAAGCTGAAATCTATAGTATTCTCATAAAACTGTCAAAGACGAGCACTTCCAGCTTCATTAATTTATAATAAGAGTGATTGATTTAGTTTTGACACGCTATGCTGCTCTTGTAGATATGGTGTAATACAGCTGTATAGATGGTTGGCAAACAATGCAGCCACTTGCCGTGTTTGTAGAAATCAACTGATGTCTGCTGTCAGGGTTGTACATTTTTGTGATGGATTACTGTTGTTTTTTGAGCTGCTCATTTTTTAATTTATGCCAGACTTATTCATTTGATGTGAATGATCTTTTTTGGTCCAAGTTCCATTTGAAAGAGAAAGTATTCAAATGGCAAGAAATTATTTTGCATTTTTTTAGAGTTTGAAAATAAGAAAAATAGATGCTGTAATTTATTTTCTATAAAGCATTTAGAATTTAATTGTAAGCATGCTGTTGTATGTTTAATATATATTGTAATATTGCGGCTGTCTTAAAGGAGTAGTCCACCTTCAAAATGAAAATTCCGTCATCATTTACCCGCCCTCTTCTCGTTTTAAATCTGTATGATGTTCTTTCGCAGAGCACAAGGTTTGAATACAGCTTTGAAAAGACTAGACTGCGGGGAAATGACCGAATTTTCATTTTGAAGTTGGACTACTCCTTTAATATATGGTTACATTTGTATAACTTCTCACACCATTATTTTGTTATACCTCCCACCTGTACATCTCAGATGACAGATTTTCAGATGCTTGTGAGTGTTCAACCGAGACAGATTAGCAGATTTGCATTTGATATTTACATGCATTTCAAATATGTCTCCAGAGATCACATATGATTGGCTTTCATAGAGGAGACGCTTTGAATTTTCATCAAAAATGTTAGTTCAGGTTGTGATTTGAAACCCTTTACATTGCTTTGGAATAGGGATGCCAAAAATACTGGTACTCGTATTCAGCCATAGGCGTAATTTGCGGTTGAGACATGTCCTCAACACTTATTGGAGTGTCTATTTACCGTGCAAGTAGCCCGCTTTGTAAGCAGAGGCTATTTATACTAACTCTGCACATCAGTTTCAGATTGGAAAAGACAAAATGTTAGAAAGTCACACAATTATCGCCTTCTCCAGTGGCGTAGTGTGTAAAGCGTTTGTCCTTATTAGCAGGGGTTTCCCAAACATCTCAATCCTTGACTCACGGACAGGTAATCTGTGTCAAACATACATTTGGAGTCACCTACATATTTTGTGCTTGTGACAGCCATGAATATTCCCAACAAGTTATTACAGAAACAATTTATTAAAGTATTGTTTGTGTCGTCTTTGTCCCCACCACTCTTCAAAACAAAGTTACGCTAACTGTAAAAAAAATGGTAAGCCTTTAAAAAATGGTATCAGTGAATCCCAAAATGCTATTTTTGCATACATTTCCAATCCATGTTAGACCCAGGTTACACCTGCGTATAGTATTTTCCACTTATAATTCTATAACCCACTGTAAATGAGGTTACAGGTAGTCTACCGTTTTCTGGTAACACCCTGGACAAGTGAGTGTATCCAGTTCCTACTGCGGAGTTTGAGTATATGGCGGGGAGGGTAAAGAGCTTTCCTCCTCAGGGGCGCAGCACCCTTCACTGCACCGGGTTCCACTCAATGACAAATTAACCCTCTTTAATTGTGGGTGAGTTATGCAGCTCCTGGTGCAGTGTTGCGAGACACAATCTTGCAGCCTTTTACTGGGCTAATAAATCTGGGAGGGTGGCAGACGGAGCCTGTGCAGCCAGCCGGATGGGAGTTTGGGGTGGGTGAAAGATAAGCGACTCTGAAGCCTGCTCTTTACCGCAGTTTTTGCTGGAGTTTGGGGGAATCTTATCGGCCTGTTCACTACTCGCTGTCCTCTTGTCAGCTGGGAAGAGAACAAAAGCAAGAGAGCCATTAATATCCTGAGCAATCGTGCATGATGAATTATGAACATGCTTAGAAATGGAGAAATTGTGCAGCGTTGTTTGTTATGCTAATGCATCTGTTAAGGCCAGGCCAGTGCATCTTTGTGTGGATTGCTGTAGCGTTTTATTGGTTTGTATGTGTGCACGGTTACCAGTGGACAGAACTGCTTTGTTGTTAATTTATTTCTTACAATAGGAGAATTATTATGATTACAATATTACCATGAAAATAAAAGTCATCATTCCCCAGACTCATGTTATTGTGTATTGCGACAATATATAGTGTTTGTCTTTGTGTTGCTAAGCCATGTGGATGGAAGCACCTGGGTCTATGGTTTACTGTTGCCTGACAGACATGCAAGCCCATGCCAAGCATTCTGCATAAGATACCTCATCCCCCGGCTTCCACAGATACGGCTCCATGCTGTGAGAGAGCATGAGACAGAGGAAGAGAATTGGACGTGTCCTAAGATGGCTGACAAGTGTAGATAAAGCCAAAGAGGGCGGGTGAACCACAGAAATCCATTTCCCAGCAAACCTTTTGATTTATAGCCTGTCAGAGGCAGTGCTCTCACCAACACCAACCGACCAGCCGAGAACTGTCATGGCCGCTCCAGTGCACCCCCACACTCCATCCTCTTCCACCTGCACAAACTCCTCAACCCAACTCCTCAAGCTCCAATAGAGCTTGGAACAGTACTAAGAGATGCACGACCTCCGTCTTGCATCTATAGTCAGACTGAGCTTGTGTCACCCACCCACATGCCATTACATTTACCCCTGAGACCTCTATATTACACAAGTTAATCACATGCATTCTGTGTTCTAGCACGACTCCCATTTTTCTCTTTTTTGTCTCTATGGCTGTTGAGATCAAGAGTCTAGTAATGCAGTTTTATAGAGGCAGATGTTATTCATGTAGGTGAGGCTGCTTGCTGTGCTGGTTTGGAAAGCTGGTAGGGTAGCTGCTGCGTTCATGTTTTGCTTAGATCCTATCAAATACCTTATCAGCTGCGTGCTTTAAAGTGTAATGTATGTAGTCTGCTACATATATTGCTATACAGCAAGCACATGTAAAGCTTATGATTTACATTTAGGCATTTGACAGACGCTTTTATCCAAAGTGACTTACATTGCATTATCCCATACATTTTATATAGGTATCTGCAATCCCCTGGGATCAAACCCACAACGTGCGTTGTTAACGCAATGCTCTTACCACTGAGCTACAGGAAAGCTATGATACTGTTGTCAGTTTCTTACAATCAAGATTTCTAAATGTTTTGTGTTTTAACTTACAGTGCATCCACATTTTGTCATGGTACAGCTTTATTCCAAAATGGATTCAATTCATTATTTGCCTCAGCGTGAAAGAAGTTTGTTTAAAATCTTTGCAAATTTATAAATAAAAAAAGCACAATGTACACAAGTATTCACAGCCTTTGCCTTGACACTCAAATTAAGCTCAGGTGCTTCCTGTTTCCACTGATCTTCCTTGAGAGGTGTCTACAACTTGATTGGAGTCCACCTGTGGTAAATTCAGTTGATTGGACTTGATTTGGAAAGGCATGCACCTGTCTATATAAGGTCCCACAATTAACAGTGCATGTCCGAGCACAAACCAAGCCATGAATGGCAAGCCTCATGTCTGGAGGAAACCAGGCACCGCTCATCACCTGGCCAATACCATCCCTACAGTGAAGCATGATGGTGGCAGCATCATCTTGTGGGGATGTTTTTCAGCGGGAGACTAGTCAGGATCGAGGAAAAGATGGACGCAGCAATGTACAGAGACATCCTCGATGAAAACCTGCTCCAGAGCGCTCTGGACCTCAGACTGGGGCGAAGGTTCATCTTTCAACAGGAAAATGACCCTAAGCACACAGCCAAGAAAACAAAGGAGTGGCTACAGGTCAACTCTGTGAATGTCCTTGAGTGGCCCAGCAAGCCGACGCTGCCCATCCAGGCTGATGGAGATTGAGAGATATTGCAAAGACGAATGGGAGAAACTGCCCAAATATAGGTGTGACAAGCTTGTTTTTTATTTTGAATACATTTGCAAAGATTTCAAACAAAATTTCACATTGTCATTAAGGGGTATTGTTTGTAGAATTTTGAGGAAAATAATGAATTGAATCCATTTTAGAATAAGGCTGTAACATGACAAAATGTGGAAAACGTGAAGTGCTGTGAATACTTTCCGGATGCATTGTACTTTTATTTGAAACAACTTACAAATAAGGAAGCATTTTATCCTAAGAGCCAACACAAAGTTTTCAAGTAGTACTAGTCTTGCTGATTGGGAAGAAAAGAAAGGGATTACGAGGGGGATGAAATGTTTTTCTATATAATACGTGTTCACAAATATAGACCGTGTAAAATGAAGGGTTTGAAGTGATAGTTCACCCCAAAATTTAAATTCTGTCATCTAGTCACCCTGTTGTTATTTCAGACTTGAATGACTGTCTTCTGCAGAACACAAAAGAAGATATTTTAAGGAGTCTTTGTAACTGAATAACTGAATTACATTCACTTCTATTATATGGAAACAAAACCAAGGCAAGTCAATGGGTACAGCCGTTGTTTGGTTACCAACATTCTTTAAAATAATCTTCTTTTGTGTTCTGGAGAAGAAAGTAAACGACAGAATTTTCATTTTTGAGTTAACTATCCCTTTAAGGAATTATGAGGTACATACTGTGTCTTTATAAAGGTTTGAATGCTTTATGTATTGCGATAGGAAAATAATGCCGTTCCATACAACATATGCGGCTATTCAAATGTAATTACACATTACCAGGTGCAGATTTCACGTTTATGTAGCCTCAATATAGAAGAAGCAGCAATATGTGGTTGTTTATCATGTGCTGTCCAACTCGTATTCCAATTTTTTTTTTAAAGATCACAATATGATTTTTTGACCAAAGTTTGCAGCCCTAGTTTCAACATTGTTTTTCACTTTCAAGGCAGAGCACAGTTTATTCAATGTCTTTCTGAGGCAGAGCTTGAGGCAGCACCATGACTCATTTTAAACCGCTGTTTCTTCACTGCCTGTTATGATGCTTTTTATCTGTTTCACTGTGGTTCGCTCCACGTCTAAACCTCATGTTGTCTTTTTCTCGCTCTCTTTCGCCACAGGACCTCGATGGGCTTCTTGGAATCTCGGTGTGTTTATTTGTATCCGCTGTGCAGGAATCCACCGGAACCTGGGAGTGCACATATCACGTGTCAAATCAGTCAACCTGGACCAATGGACCCCCGAGCAGATACAAGTATGTGTGTTTGTATCTGAAATAATTCCCTGTCCTGGTTGCCTTAAGTTATTAAGTGCATATCCAGCACAACGTTTAGTGATGGTTTAGTAACGTAACACGCTGCTTAATGTCTTCCAAAGAACCATTATTCATCTTTCTGCCCACTGCAAGACCGAAGCTCATCACCCTTTGATGTTTGAAATCTATGTAGCAAGATCGTAGCCAAGTCATGATGCATGTTTGTCACGTTGCGCACTTGTTAGACGCTACAATACAATCAATTGAAAACTGCCCTTTAGATGTCAACACCGAGATCGGCACTGAGCAACAACAAAAGTATGGCTCTTTGTTTGTCAAGAATGATCTTGTAATTTACGCACCTAGTCTGTAATACCTGTGTACAGTGCGCATCAACACAACAAAAAACGACACTCACGTGTATATAAATGTGCGTAGCTGGCGAGCTTCTAGTGCTACATGAGTAGTGTGTATCTGTGATTTGTGTATTGCTGCGAGAAGCTCCATCGCTAAATATTTATTCCAGCATATGAGCTTAAGCAACAAACGGGAGTCTTGCATCTCCGCTTTGCATATTAATTGACGTCTGGGTGCGTAATTAATTCTTGATGGGTAATTACTTGTCTGTTTTTCTGCATCTTCTTTTCCTTCAGTCTGATCAATCATTTTCACATTAATTAGTCTGTGACCGACTCGGATGAACGTGACATTGAACTGATAACGCAGATATGTGTAATTTGTCTGTTCGAACACATCCTTGATTTCCCTGCAATTGTATACTCGATTACACGGTTAATTAAAAGTTAGAGCTGCGCTCTGGTTACATGGAGCTGTGCCAGAGGTCTCCACCTGCACACCTGTTTCAAGTGATGGGTTGTATGTTTTCAACAAGAGCTTTGTTAGTTAGGTGATCTTGGCTTTGACCTTTGTGGTGTTGCTACCGTTGCACAGGAGCCAATCAAATCCCCCCACATCCAAAGACGAATGAGGTTGCTCTTTTTACTATAGTCACTGCAGTACATTGATGTCGAAGCAACAGAGCCGTATAACATTTTAGGGACCACAAGCATAATGCATGAATATGTATTTGTATCTCAGTTCATCATGAAAAAGTCCTCTCTCTAACAATGTGTGCTGATTTATGTATTTTAAATTGCTCTCCAAGGGTATTAGTCATTTGGTAATGTGTAATGTATTACGCACTGACAAAATGTGGCTGGTGGGCAAAACGTTAATTTACCGAATACAAATTAAATCTTTCATGGATATCTCTCCTCAAGAAAACTGACACCTACCTGGATCTCATATTCATAGTATTTTTCCTCAATTATCTTCCTTTATGAAAAGGAATTAGTAAGAGCTTTTTTATTTTATGCATTGTACATGTTTGAATTCGTACTCGAGTTTAAAGACTCTGTTTCTATATTATTATTTCCGTTTGACCTTTTTTTACTTTCTAGAAAATTAGTTTGACAGCCACGTAGGATAGGTCTGTGAGCAGGCAACACTCAATTAGGTCAATGCAAACTTGACTATTTCTATCTGACCCAAATCCAAACTCCGAACAAGCTATAAATATAATTGCTTAAAGATCAGTTCAGTTAAAGTGATAGTTCACCCAACATTTACAGGACAAGAGCACTGGCCCCCATTCACTTCTATTGTATGGACACAAATCCAATTCAAGTAAATTGGGGGCATTTACCAACTTTTTTCAAAATATCTTCTTTTGTGTTCTGCAAAAGAAAGTCATACAGGTTTGAAATGACAAGAGGTTGTGTAAATGATGGCATACTTTTTATTTTGGGGTGGACTATCACTATAAAAGAAAACAAAAACAGGCTTAAGGATCACAATAATATCAGTTTTGAATGACTATTGTATTGTACTGTTGTATATCATTGCTGAAACCCACCTGAAGTTTTGTTCTCTCTGTTTTTCTTTGCTTTCTTTTAGAGTGTGCAGAGTATGGGAAACACCAGGGCAAGACAGCTGTATGAAGCTCATCTCCCAGAAAATTTCAGACGACCACAAACTGACCAGTATCCTTGTTTATTTGTGTCCATTTTTATATTTTGCATTTATGGGAGGTCTTTAGCAGTTTTTTTAAACATAAGGTAGTTTCTGCCAATCTCATGTTAATCTTGAGTGCCTATAGAGTAGTACTACAATACTATCTTCGAAGAGTATTTTGTTTAGTCAAATTTATAAAAGACAGCTACAGCTGATTTTTTCCAGAAAAAGACGATTTGCTGGAAGCGTGCAGGGCGGCGGCGCTAAAACACAAGCACACAATACACAATCGGTATTATTCCCGTATAACTGTTGATTCACTGTAAAGCAGTATATAGTTCGTGTTCACATTATTCATGTACGCGCCGATTGCCAATAAAACTCTGACCTATGACTTACCGCGTGTGTTTCATATCCGGCATCTTTTAGCGCCATCTATCAGTTTTCACCATTTATATAACATTCAACACTGAAATTCAGGGAGCAAACAAACACAGATAAACTACTGTCAGCCGAGTCAAGCGGTATGATGGGCATGCTCATTCTGTGTAAGGGGTGCTCTTTCACTCGCTGGATTACGTGTGGGCGTGCTTTTTTGGGAGAATTGTCCAATAAGGGACTAAGAACCCTTGTTACGAAACGGGAATCTGTGTTCGGAAAAAGATTTCCGAAACCTGTACGAACCCCTCCGGAGTCAAACAAGCACAGAAATACTATGTCTACTAATACGATGCTCAACTCGTTTTTTGACAAGTTGACCATGTTAAGCCTGAGAAGCAGTCAGAATGCATGAAATAGCATGTTACCAACACTTTATATATAAACATTCAGAAATAATGCAAAATAATATTTGCGCAGATGCCGGTTTTGAATCTGATTTCCTGAACCCACATATCTAACAAGTGATTGCATTTGCTTGCAACTCATCTGAGGTTAGCGCGTGGCTCTTTTCTGTGGAAAGCGCAAATGTATTCTGCATCATGCGGTGCGATTTTGCGATTTAAAAAACTGTTCCTGGTTCCAGAGGAGACGTACTGCAGTGAGAAATGTTTATTTGTGAATCTAAGCAGGGTTTGTGCTGTCGCCTGCCCACTGTTTACTTTCTACTGCCAAATTTAAACAAACTACCAGATTCTGTAGCCAGCAATAGTGAAAAACCCTGGCCGGGTGTAGACTGTGTGTTGCGATGAAGTCTGTTTTGAGGATCAACACAGTTTATTGTATTATATAGCCCAAATTTTTGCATACAAGTTCATTCACTACACAGAACCGCTATTTAAACAGCAGATTCCAACCTACAATGTATTTCAATGTTCAAAGATTTATTAGTCAGATACAAATTTAAATTGGATTTTTAAATGTTTAGTTAAATGTTTTGGTTCCGTAACAATCCCACAAGCCCCTGCAGGTTCATCATAAATTCATAAAGCTCCAGTAGAGAGCTCCTTACCTAACAGGAGACACTGGTGAATTTGAGACTTTGGCAGGTCTGTCAGACAGAAGCTTGTGCAACTTCACACCTACATCTCTGAGATCCTGATGCACAGCTGGTGTTTCCAGCACCTTCTCAAAGAGCATAGCAGAGCGAGGAACTACCTCTTAAGGCTGTGCAATTTATCGAAAATGAATCTTAATCATCAATTTTGGCCTTAATCAATTACAAAAACTAATTAATCGAGGTAAACGATTATTGTGCTGCATGCCATTTGGCAAGGATCCTCTCTTTTCTTGTAGTGTAACTCCACACCGAACCCTTTCCTTTACATTGGTTCAGCAGTGCTAACGGTTATCGAGTAATTGTGTTAAATAATGGCGATCTCAAAATTGGCCAAAATAATCAATATTATGAATTTTGTCATAATCGAGCAGCCCTACTACATCTGCCAGAAACCCTGAGCTGCACCAGCTCTCCTCATCTCTGTCCACCCTCTGCCTCGTCCCTCTTGCCTCGGGTATCCTCCTCCGACTTATTTCACATCATCAGTCTAATTGGGTGTGTGTGGCGTTCGGGATAATTCCACATTCTCCTCCTTGGCGCCTTCAGAATCCCTAATTGAATTTCACTGGCATCCGTGATCTGTTATCAGCTCCTGCTTTTGGTGTGGCTATGGAAAAAGCTTCATTTGTATGCTGACCGATGAGTTAAAATATTCTTAACCGTCAAAATGGATTAGTCTGGACATTGGAGGAGAGCTTCCTCCACAAAACGGCTTTAATGGAATTTGCTTTATCACAGGTGGTTTCTTTAGATGAAAATGCCGATCTTTGTGCTCTAGCTTCTCCTTTCTTTCTTTCTTTCTTTCTTTCTTTCTTTCTTTCTTTCTTTCTTTCTTTCTTTCTTTCTTTCTTTCTTTCTTTCTTTCTTTCTTTCTTTCTTTCTTTCTTTCTTTCTTTCTTTCTTTCTTTCTTTCTTTCTTTCTTTCTTTCTTTCTTTCTTTCCTTCCTTCCTTCCTTCCTTCCTTCCTTCCTTCCTTCCTTCCTTCCTTCCTTCCTTCCTTCCTTCCTTCCTTCCTTCCTTCCTTCCTTCCTTCCTTCCTTCCTTCCTTCCTTCCTTCCTTCCTTCCTTCCTTCCTTCCTTCCTTCCTTCCTTCCTTCCTTCCTTCCTTCCTTCCTTCCTTCCTTCCTTCCTTCCTTCCTTCCTTCCTTCCTTCCTTCCTTCCTTCCTTCCTTCCTTCCTTCCTTCCTTCCTTCCTTCCTTCCTTCCTTCCTTCCTTCCTTCCTTCCTTCCTTCCTTCCTTCCTTCCTTCCTTCCTTCCTTCCTTCCTTCCTTCAGATTACGTTTTTACACTTCTCTTCCATCTAAATTAAGACAATTTTTGCGGTTCATAGCATTTACATTAACTACCTCCTGATTTAAATTAGATTTCATGACAATTAATTTAGTCAGTTTCTCAGTATTGCCATTTTTAATAGTAATAAGCTACCCAGAAAGCGCTTTATTGTTGGTACCTTTTCAAACCTTTCCTTTCTTTCTTTTGTAATCATTTGGAGTGCAGGTTTGCACTTTTAATTTATTTTCCTTTATCTAGTTATAATGATTTGTGTGTTCCATTTACTTTATTAAGATTGTACCACCACAGTTCTCCCTTTCCCATAATCCCTTTCTTCTCTCACATCTATCGTACTGAACGGGGACGCTCAAGGGGTTCGACTCTCCCTCTTGGTTTCTATCTTTTCCTCCCTTCTACTTCTTCATCCTGATCCATATTTCCTAAGAGATGTATAATAGCATTGTGTAGGTTATCCCTATATAGTAGGTTATGTCTTAAGTGAACAGACGAAACAGACATTATTTTAAAATAAAAATGTGTTTTTTAAATAAACGCATGTGGGCAGTATCAGTGTACTGGATCTGTTGAAACCTCTTAAAGAGAACTGCATGTGACTGAATAGCTTCTGTAACTTTAATTATGATTTATCTTTATTTAATTTGTACATATGCAATGCTACTCTATATTTGTATGCTTTAATACATTCATTTCTATACCTTGTAAGGTATATATACAGTATCTCATTTAATTTTTTGCTTTGCTCTGTTGTTTTATTGGTGCTGTTACTTGTAGCTTGATTATTTGTTCTATTTTTATTCCCTATTCCATGAATATAGCATATACTGAACCAAAACCGTGACCCTAGAACTGTGAGTAATTTGAACAATTACAGCCCTAGTTTGTGCGCACGTCTGCTGTGAGGAACAAAAACATGGTTCGTGAAATTTCGGGAAATCGTATCATCTTGGTTTGATGCTGCTGTATTTTCTCTCTTCAGAATATACACTCAATGCTGAGTTCTTATGTCCCTGTACCGGGTCGAGTGAGGTGGGGTGATGGTGGTCTAGTGTAGTTAGTAATGAGGAGAGAAAACAGGCTCTCTGTGAGATGACCGACCTCAGTGCTACTGGGGTTACACTCTCGCAGAGCAAAATGCCAATTACAGTGTTCTAGCCAAAGTGAGATTTATCATTTAAAAACAATACGGCCTCTAGGCCTTGGATCAACTTTTTAAGACAGTGGGATTTTGAAGTTTAGTCAACTAGTTGCTTTGTGTGTTTGTGTAAATTATTTTAGATGAAAGATATTAGGACGTTTTAGCACTGTACCTCATTTGCATAATGCTTTGTCGAATCAGGTGCAAAACAAGGCAGATGTTATTCTTTAATAAATTCCTCCCTAAAATGCGAAAAAGAACTGTATGATGTGATGTTTACAGTTATTTATATGAGTGTCTGTCTTGTTTGAAAGCATCTATGTTTTCAGTTTTCCTGAGCAGTGTTTCAGAGCTGTGGAGTTCTTCATCAGGGACAAATATGAGAGGAAGAAGTACTATGATAAAAATGCTGTCAATGGAGCCATTGTGAGTATCATCTTGCACTCGTCCATTTTTACTATCAAGCTCTATTTTTCACGTCTGTCTGTGTGTGTGTGTGATGCCGAAGTAAATTTGATTGACTGTTTATATGATCTAATACTAGAGCTGCACGATTCATTGTTAAAAGATTGCTATTCAAACACCCACACAAATTCATCAATAAAAGCCAAAGATTCTCCTTTGTCTATTACACCTCAGATTCACCAAATTAAAAAAAACATAATAAAGTATATACTGCCTAGTAACAAAAGAATCAGTGCTATAAGAGCTTTATCAAGTAGCCCTTCATTTCATGTTTTCAGTTTATTTTAAACTGTTTATAGGTGAGTGTAACAAGAGCCATAAAAGGGAAGGAAGGAGACTGGAACCGGCGAACATAAAATAACTTTTAATTAATCAAATCAAACGTAAATAAACACACAAAGTCCAGGCCTGGTCCTCTTTCACTGACGGTCAGGTCGCTTGTCCTCTTATGCTCCCGATCTCCTCCGTGTACGAGACCGGCCTCGAATCACGGCTCTCGTCCCGCCTACATCACCTCTTCAAGCAATCTGTAGAGGTCAGGCAAATGGATAAATCTTTCTAAAGACCTTGATGAATTGTAATAATTTGTTTTACTGTAGAAATATTTCATATTTGCACTTTAAATGCATTAAGTTTAACTTTTGCATTTCATGTAAAACTTAAAGAAAATTAAACTACTTTAGTTTACCTATGGTATTAGTTAAAACGGCCTACATATTACATTACCTAAATAAACTTTAAACGATTTTTTGTCAGAACCTCTAGTAAGTGATGTTTTACTTTAGTCGTCATTTAGAATCGTAAACGCAATCTCTTTTTGAAACAAAAGAACCTGTGATTCTCAATTTAACCAGAACCGTGTAGCTCTACCTAATACAGTGTTATATCAATTCATCGAAATTATTTTTCTTGTTATAGCATCAATACTTTAGATTGTTGTGTCAATATTTATGTATTTATTGTATGTGTGAATTTATATCACTTCCTTCAGTTTAATGATTGAGAAAGCAGGTTATATAAATACGCATCAAACACCTTGTTGCTTTTATGAGGCGCTTTACCGGACAAAATTGAAGCAAACTGTGCAGGAGAGATTGAAACTGATCATGCAGATTGACTCGTAAACATGTAGAGTCTTGCAATGCTGCTGCAATTACTGTATTGTGTTACATCACGGTTTATCGAACCGAACTATTGTGATGTGTATCATATTGTGAAGGTAGATGTAGATATTCAGCCCTACCGTTTTCTGTAGTTTTGTAAAACCTTCTCTCTTTTAAAGCAAAATTGCAGCTGTGTTTACTGTTTACTAATGAAGCATAGGTAGGGAAGATGTCATTATGAATGGTTGATTTTGGTGGCCAGTTGTGTCGACCAGTGAGGCTTTAAATTTACATTACACAGCCTGGTGGGCTGCAGCTGTCCCATACATTCTGAAAATGGAAAAATACAAATGTGCTTCAACTGACAGGACCCAGCATCCAATTAAATCGTTACCTTCTATTGACATTTCTATTCTAGGTTTAAAGAACTTGTGCAAGACAACTTTTTCAAAACACAGCAAAGAATACTGTTTGCCCAGCCTTGGTGTGCAGGTTTTCGCCTCATCATAATGCTTGAGGAGGTTAACAAACCGCCTCCTTTTGGCCTTTTCTGATTGCTATGGATCAGGAGAGACTGAAACATGGCTCTACTGTGAAAGGTTTTCAATCAAACTCTGCTAGGCTGCCCTGCACAATTACATTTCTTTCTCTGCTTAAGCCTAGCCAAGCAGAGGTCTGCTTCTCTGACTGACCTGTCTGAATCACCCAATTACAGCTTAAACCTGTAAGCACAAACCACCAATAAGATTTTAGTGGCATTTACAGAGATAGCTGTCATCGCTAACGGAAGTCACAAACCAAACATGAATGCAGGCAGTACCTGTTTTTGTGAAAAGTAAAGGGTTAGTCAGTCTGTAAGATGGTTAGCGAAAAAAAGCTGATGTCTGATGTGCAAAATAATATAATGTGCTAGGCCAGGGGAATTCAATTTAAGGTCCAAGAGTTCCAGTCTTTATATTTTCATGCAAACGGAGGTCAGGACAAATCAAATTTAGCCCACTTGGATAGATATATATATTATATATGCTCTTTTATCAGGCCATTTATTTTATATTTTGATATCCATAGTGTGTATGCATGTATATTTTGTAGGCTCTGTGGCTAGGGGAATGCCCTCTTAATAGACGTCTTGTAATAAACGTTTGTAAATAAAAAAACTACTGACTACTACTAATGTAACAATAAAAATGCTCTCATCATTAACAGAAAACAAATGTACCTAGCATTCTAAATGAGCCTTTCCATGCTATTTATACCAGAACTACTTCGATCTTTAAATTAGTTTCACAGATAGATTGTTGTTCACGACCTATAACGCTTCAGTAAGTCAGGTCTTTATACACCTCTAAAGACATAGTTATAACACTTTTTTTTTTAAATATCCCTTAAGTTGTATTTTACACACACGTGCATGCGTGTGTGTGTCTAACTTAATATATTGTTATTTGTATGCACCATGTATGTACTGTACAATTGGCAGAATTGACAATAAAGCAGACTTTGAAATGAAAACTAGAATTTGCTGTGAGATGGATTTAGCCAGTCTCGTTTTCGTTTAGAGCTTGTTAATCGATGTCACGCCGCGTTGAATAATGCGCCATCTTGGGAGGATCGCTGCTTGTGCATTCAATGCAGTGTTTTGTTTTTCTTGTTTGATTAGGAAATATAACAATGGTAGGTCAGTCTTGCTGTGTTAAAAACTGCAATAGCATTACGCAGAGTCGTTCAGGAAAAGCCTATGGTTCTTTCACTTTTGATTTCTTCATATATCTAACAAAACAAGTAACTGTAAATATCCAAACAATAATAGCAGTGGAGTATTATCCTCCCAAGATGGCGGCGCCTCCGCAACATAGGGCCTGACATCAGCTTTACATTCTCTATTGTGAACCGACAGGATATTTGGTTGGGTCTATGGAGTCACTTTAAGCCAGATCAGTCATTTTTGTTTGTTAAGCACTTTTGTGGTTCATTGAGCTTTACATTTTCACTTATTTCTTATAGATTCCCTAGTTTCAACTGTTCAAACAACTGATCACAGTGTGTGATACTGGTGAACTCGGCTGTGTATAGTGCTGTGTATAGTGCAATGCAGATGTAATGATCTGCACAGCTTAAAACATTACACTGATGATCGCCATGTTAATTTAAAGCGATGGGGCAAAATCTGTCTGGTTATAAGCATTCTTAAAAATATCTAACTTTGTGTTCTTCAGAACAAAGACATTTATATGTCTTTACTCGAAGTGGAGTAAATGATGACAGAATAATTTTTTTTGGGTGCAAACCCTTTCGACAAACTGAACGTACAATGCAAAATAAACTACATGCCCCCGAACAGCTGCGAAATACAGCTCCTTAGATCATGTACTCTTAACTGCGCCTGACCGTGCTGATTATGAAACTGCGCCGCCATAGTGGTGTAATGCCGCAACTTCAGTTACAAATCACAGTCCATTAAGTGTACGCAGCGTTTTATATGAAGAATCGGAGCTGGCACGAAATTTGAAGAAGGCGGCAACCTCCAATTTCTCTATTATTTGCCAAAGAAATAGTTCACCCACAATTGAAAAGTCATAAACAAACACTTGTTCCAAACCTGGAGGACATTCTTCTCCAAAGGAGAAATTTGGCAGCCTGTCATGCTGCACTGCACATGCTTTTTATATGAAAAACATAGTTATCATGGACCTAATGAGACAAATTCTGTTCTGAATCTTTGAATGTAAAGGCTAATTTATACTGATCCAACATACGCCAACATGGGTTTCCCACTGATCCAACAAATGATTTTCAAACTACCATTTGTATTAGTTATGCCTGTTTTTTTCACTACTGTGCTTTCAGTGTTTCTCAGCTGTGGAACACCTGGGATTAATTTAATCCGGGTCGTTTTTCAGAAATGGAGGAATCTGATTGGCTGCCTCTGTCAACCAGACTTGTACATAAAAAAATCAATAGCTGTCTGTTTCCAGTTGAATAAAAGGAGAGCTGCAATATTGCAGCCACTTCTTGCTTCAATTACTAAAACAAGCTCAAGAGAGTTTAACAGATCATCCCTCTCCTACCTTCTCCTTGTCTCCAGCATGGCAGTAATGAAAGTTCTGTGTGTTCTGCTCTGCCAGTAGATGGGGAATAAATGTGTCTTATTGAAAGGCTTATCGCGAGTCGGTGCGTCGAAGTCACGCTCCCTCCCTGCTGATTCGCACCATTTAAATGATCGTGTGCCTGTGAAACCAACAGTGAAGCGGAACCTCGTCGAAAATAAACGTCCCAGGATATTAAGCGCCAGCCTGCACTTCCTTGTTTTGATGTTTGAAAATAATCCTTTTCCCTTTCAATTTTTTTTATTGTGGGCTTTGAAAACACTTTGATCAAAATAATAAACAAAGCACGGAAATTGTGCAAAATGATGAATCTCAACAGACCGTTTTTGTCTGAATAACGGAATATGAAGGCGGCAGGAGTATGAAAATCATAGGCTCTGCTCCGCTGCGAAAATATAACTTGATTTTTGGAGACTGTGTCGGGTTTTCTATGGCACTGTGCAGAGTGCGAATGTGAGAATAAGATATCGGAGTGTAACTAATTATAGCTTCAGTTGTTTACAGCCAGCAATGGGCCATTCCCATACCTCTGAGATTCTCTTTTCTCACCGCACTCTCATTCTGCCCCAAGTGACCTGGCTTGCTCGGCCATTTGCACTGCATTATGGGGCGTTTATCTGCTCGCTCCTTCTATTACTCCTCAGCTAGAAAGCCTGGGGACCTTTAGACCTCGAGCTGATGCTGTTACTTGTGTGAGAGGATGGGAGTCTAGAAGCTTCACGCCTTCAGCTGCATTAAGATGGAGATGGGGTCTCTTCTCACACTCCAGGCTGATTGCTGTCTCTGCTTATTGACCGCTGCTCTTCATCTCCTCCTGCCGTCTGTCCTGGACTTATTTCCCCAGACGGGCGTGCTGGCATTAAAGGGATTGAAGAAAGAGAAGGTGTATTGCGTGGAATTATTTAATGGCTCTCTAATGAATATGGGCCTGTGCTGCTGTGGAGCATAGTGCTGATGCTAACCCAATAAAAGCAGATTATGAGGGGGATCCATCAGCAGGTAATGAACCAGCTTGGACACTTCTGCGTTCCGTTCCACTATAATGGACCTACTTGTTCTGCTTGGGCTCTCTGGATTCATGTTGCTGACAGCAATACTTCCATATGGGATGCCAAAAAAGTCATCTGTCTTTCTGTCCCATTCTCTCACTATGAACACTTGCCTCACCACAATCACCAGGTCTCTATTGCCTTTCCAAAAACATTTGTGATAATATTACTTTTATAATAAAGTTATTCCATATATATGGAAATGGAGTTAATGATGACCGAATTTTGCATCACCTTTTTATAATATTATAATATTTATTTTTCTGTTTTACTCAAGATTGTCTACATCTTTGTTACTCTTCTATATTCTATCATTTCTAGATCTTCTCTATCTTTTCCTTATATTTATATTCAATCATTTTAATAAGTTATAATTTTTTAAAGCATGTTAAAAACAAATGATTTAGTTGTATCTGTTCAATGACTATGAGTTTGACATAACTTAACGCTGTTTTTTTTTGGTTTGTCCACAAACCGACATAGAACACATTTGTGATCCAGTCTATGAAAACCAAGCTAAAATCTAATTATGAGATAATGAGCATCAAAGTTGGATTACAACCAGTAATTTAATCATTTTAGTCTTTGACATTGCCTTAGTCAATATTAAAGATATCAAGATATATTCAATATATATTTTACTCATCACATTATGTAGAAGGAGTTTATGTAGAAAACAGTAGATGGTCAAAAATGACTAGCTGGATTTTCACAGAATGGGTCACATGTCATTTGAATCAATGTCGTCATATTATTTATAAATGATGAATACAATTTGTAGCATTCAATTTGCACAGTATATTTGTAAATGCAATCCCTAAATTTTAGACCTGTAGAAAACAATTGAGTAGTTGTATGTACACATGCAGTGTGTTCTTGGTTCAAGACCAGCAGATTTTAGGAGCCAATTCTTCCACTGGTTTCAATAGAAACCAAAGAATGGTTTCAGATTGTGTGGGTGGAAAGGGGTCTTTTGTCTCTCTGTGTTTGTCTCTTCATTTGGGACTTTGCTGTCACTTAGGTGATGATACAGAGGTTGAATAAGAACCTTGGCCCTGACCCAGACATGCCCTCCCTCCCTATCTGTCCTGCGCTGAGAGAAAGAGCCTTTGTGGGATTCTGTGTCGGGGCAGAGCCATCTATCTGACCCAGAGCCAATGGTAGATAGCCTTAAAAAACTACCCCAAGCTAATGAAAGGAGAACAGTGAGAAAGAAAAAGTGTGGGGGTCAAGGGGACCCGATTGATCGGTACCATCCCATCCACATGAGATCGTAAAACAGATGTTCTAATATGACAAAACACTATAGGTTTCATTTGTTTATAAAGACCTGACTTAAATATTTGAGTGTTAATGCGTTCTTGTGTATATATTAACATGACGTTCAAACACATTTATACAGCTTTTTTCCTTTTGGTATTCCACACAATGCCAGCTATCGGTCTGACTGATCATGACTGATTTTTAGCCTCATCTCCAAGAAAATATTCTGCCTCCCTGAATCACCTCTGAATCTTTTAATGCAATCAGTAATTGAGGTGCTTGAAGTCTGGATTGTCATTCCTCAAACAATGCCCTTCTACACTAGATGATGCAATTCTTAATGACACTGAAAAAGATTTCCATTGACCTTGGCTGGTTGTTTTATCTTCACCAATGTAAACGTATACGAGCAATTTTCTGAAACCTCACTCTGCATCTGATTGATGCAGTTATTTGCCGTGGCTACACTTGTGAGGTAATTGTATTGATTTGAGGCAGTCTTGGCTATGCAGTTTGATGTACTCTGAAGTGCGGATTCTGCAGATGGAGTCATTTTTTATTTTATGGCGTCTTCGACATGTGGGAGTGTCTGAGCCATTAATACCTACAGAAAATAGGTCCGATTGGAAGAATTTGTGAGCAAATTCACTCTTAAAGGTGATAAATGTGCTTAAAAGGGTCATGACAGCGATGCCATAGAAGAACCATGAAGTCAAATGTTTTTTAAAGAACCTCTCTTTTTGTAATCTGAAGAACCTTTTTCTGCCACAAAGAGTGTTGTGTAAATAACCCCAATATTTGTTACTATTGTTGTTTATTCTATTTTATAAGTTTTGTAAGTATTTACTGCAGGAAATCCTATTTTTAATCAGTATTTGCATCTTGTTTTCTATTAAGAGTGTTTCACACCCTTTCAAATATTAATACCCCTTCAGCAAGATCAATTTAATAAATTATCTCGAATTATTAATGTTAGCCAATTAGATATTTTCTAGTTCCTGTTTTAAGCATTAATGTAACAAAATGTAGTGAGGGTTCTGTTGAAACAAGAAAAAAGCCTTTTGCTAATGTGTTAAAGTTCTGCTGTACTTTATTAACATCTTATATTATTGGGCTTTTTGTGGATTAATATGGTTTCACTATTTTTGTTTACTTAAAATCAAGACAAAATGCTAATAAAGAAACGGCAAGCAATTTTTGCAATGTTCAGATGTGTGGGTGAATGTATCTGGATAAACTGTGCTTCTTATTTCCCATAGGCTGAATAGTTAAACCATTTGTGGGGTTGATCAAGCCTATTAATCCTGGTTTCTCTCCGTCTGCTTGTTCTTTTTCTCTTCATCCCTCTTTATCTCTCGCTCTCATTCTCTTTCAATTGCTTTCTATTACTCGACTTCTCTTTCATTGTCCTCTTTCCTTCACCACTGCAGAAGTCCTCTGATGCTGCTTTTCCTTCAGTATCGTCTCCTTCGCAAACGGCAGAGAAAAGCAAGCTGGAGGTACTGTGGCGTTTGCTTCTGTGTGTTGTGCTTATCTGTGCTAAATAACATGATCCTGAATAGTACGCAAGTTTAACATAACTGCATCCCAAACCATAGTGCATAAAAAAAATGTATATATGTCAAAGGTGTTTGGATAGTGTACTGTTTTGTTAAATGTTTAAAGTGTGTATCCTTGCATGTTTAGCGGGGCATTATTCATTTAGGCGACTAATAGTCTTCCACCCTTTTTTTACAGTTCTGTCTGTTGGCGCTCTTAATGCAGAACTTACAAAAAAGGGAGCATGTAGAAATCACACACTTGTTGTTGAAATGTGCTTTGGTTGTATTCAAGTATGTGGAGTGTGTTGCTTCTGTGCTCTGCTGTGGAAAGGAATCAATAGCCCAGCTCTGTCAGCATGCAGAGGGGAAATAGAATAATCGATGTGCCCATAAAGAGCTCCAAACGGCCAAGCTCCAGGCCTGTTCTCTATTTGTTCCGTCTGCTCGTAATCATAGCACTGACCAGACACCGCCGTCACTGCAGAAAACCTGCTCTGAGCTTTCACTCCCACACCTGAACAGGCCTCTTGCATTTTTGCTGGAATTGAATTTGTGCTGAGAGGTGACATGATTTCAAGGCCGAACATTCTTTGGCATTACTGTGTTGATGTGACCTATAATGCATCGTGTATACGGTTGCAAGGGCTTTTAACACGATGCATCTCGCAAGGGTGTTTAAAGATGCATTAGCTGTTTTCTCTCGAGCTGTTAAAAATAGTCTGTGTGTGTAGAGACTTCTGCATTCTGTTGTGCTCCATCGAGCTGTCATTAAACACAAGAACACATTTTAATAATAGTCTTTCATAAGACCAACTGGCCAAGTAATCTGTCAGACAACCCCATACTCTACATTTAATGTTGAATGTGTCACTTTCTCGCTTCAGTTATTATTGTCGTTTTTGTGAATACTGTGCATAGTTGCTTTGAGTCAGGGGTAGTGGATTAGCAGCCATTCACTCGGGTCACATACTGGAATTCCTTTTAAACCGGTATATGGATCAAGCGTGCCTGAAAGAAACAGAACGCAGGGGTCTTAAGATGTGCCATTAAAGGCTTTATTGAGAAATGCTATTTTTATCTTGACACATTGTCCGGAAAATGTGATGCTCAAGGCACAAGCCCTTTAAAAAAGGCAACATGCAATATCCAAAGACATCCGACATTTTGCACATGAGTAGACAAATGGCCATCCCAAGGGGCAAGTCGTGAGATAAAATCTTTGGGTTTTTTATCGATGTCTTTTTAAAGAATTCGAGTTTGTCTGAATGCATGATGTACTTGCGTGTGTGCTTGTCACTCTGAGTGTGGTTTATCCTGACACACATTTTCTGTTTTCTTGTTCTGACACAGGAGAGAGAGAAGAAAAAGGAGGAGAAAAAGAGAGAAAAGGATACAGATAAAGGGAACAAGCCAGCTGCATTTGAGAAGGTAATCGACTTCATTACCCACAAAAGCCATTAGCCCTTTTATTAAGAGATGTATTTATACATCATTGTAAATGAGCAGGTGCTGTTTGCAAAGCTGGATACCTGATCCAGAGCCATTGAGAGAGAGAGTTGCGTCAACGGAAGTTCAGAACTTCCGTGCTTCACCTGATTCATGGAGCCTTCGGATAGTTCTAGGAAGTTATGTTTTCTCTTTACATTTACATTTATGCATTTCGCAGACGCTTTTATCCAAATGACTCATGAAATGACTTACGTTTTTAAGTGCGTTAAAAGTTTACCTCAGTTGGTCTGTTTAGCCAAAGCTCTACGCGTTACTGGTAACTTCCGGGAACTATTGAGAGCCTCCATGAACCGCCATTGCTATGAAAAAAGTTAGACGCCACTTTCTCTCTCAATGGCTCTGATCCGATCTTGAACCATTACCCCACCCACTAATTTCTTAAAGGAACAGTGCACACAAAAATGAACATTTATCCTTGCACATGTGATAACAGAATTAAACAGCATTTTTACGTTTTGTAAACAAATTGTGGGGATGATTTCAAGTAATACCTTAATGGTGCTTGTTTGTGTTTTGGGGACTGGACGTGAGAGAGATATATAAGTATAATTTGTCTTAACTATTTGTATGTACTGGAAAATACATAACTGGAGTCCAATATTATATGTATGCTTTATTTTATTATCAAGTATTTTATATTGAAACATAATGTTGGGTGTTTTGTATATCAATGGTTTTCACAGTTTACTTCACAACATTACCACCCATGACTACTTTTTATTCTTTAAATCTCTACGCATGAATGAATTCTCCACAATTGTATTTTATTTTTGCTATTGATGATTGTCAACATTTACACACGTACACAACCCTGCAGCACAAAAATAACTCTGAACAGGCACATTACATTTGGACTTGTGTAACAATACGCTAACTCCAGCCTCCTCACTTCCCATCAGGTAATAGAGAACTTTCATAACCATAGTCAGATGCCTGAACACACACACATTCAGGCACCTTCTCTCCGCCTGAAGCACAGTATGGGGTCATTTGGGATCACAGTACAGAAAATAAGCACTGAGAATGCTTCAGAAAATAGCAATTGTGTGAACAAGAGAAATGACAGTGTGCGAGACATTTGGGAACATGGCTATTGTCATCTAGCTGTCAGAGAGCACAATGGTGGTGTTTGATGGACAGGCAGGCGGGTGAAGATCTCTGGCCCTGAGTGAGTGTAGAGAAAGTCACAAAGAGAACAGAGTTCTCTCTCTCACTCGTGTTTTGTTGTTTTACACCCTTGTCATCTCAAGCGTGTGTATGTGTGTGTGTTGGGTTATCTGTGGGTCACGGTGAAGAAGATTGGAAATTCGGTGGCCTTTGGAAGTCCAGCAACACACTTTCAGTTTTTCCACTCCATTGAGTCAAGAATATTCACAGTCTGTAGAAGAGGACAGAGCATTAAAGTAGAGTTAGTGCTGCACGGCCACCTCTTGTTTTTCGGCAGTCTTGCTTTATCCCCTGAGAGAGCCACGAGATGAAGAGAGAAGAGTGAAAGATGGAGGATTAGAGGAGAGGATCTCTGCAGGCCGGCTTAAAACCTTTGTGCTTTACTCTACTCTCACCAAACATGACAGCTCCTGCATGCTCCTCTACACGCATTTAACACATCCACACTGAAAAAGTACAGACCACAGGAGACACTAACAACTATACACTGAGATTTTGTCTTGCCCGGTTTTCATTCTCTCACCGTTGAGTGTAGACATCATTTCACAGCTGGCTATCTGTCAATACTTAATTCGCCCCACATGTCTCTCAAAAGCGCTCCTGCGAATAACGCGGGTGTCTGCGCCGTGGCATCCCATGCATATTTTACCTCTCGACAACCTTCATTTGTCTGTCATTGTCAGTTAATCTCCATACATATTTCCTATGCCATCAAAAGCGTGTGTTGGCTTATGTTCAAATCAGCCAAGCGAGGACCTTACAATGATATTCATAGCCTCTTCTGAACCTTCACAAGTCTGTGTGTGTGTTTGGGAGAAAGGTAGGCACATGGGGGATGTGCTGCCTCTGTAATACCCATCCTGACCTCTGCTGACCCACAGTCTGTGAGTCGCATGTTGAGTGTGCCAGCCCAGAGATGTGTGTGTGTAAGTTGTGTGAAAAAAGAGAACGCCAGAAAGAGACAGCCCTGACCTCAGGTCATTGTTTAGAGTGATTAAAATGGCAGTCTGGCTTCCTGTGTGACATGGAGGAAGGAGAATGTGAAGCGAGACTGCCGCAGACAGTCAACTTTCATCCTGCCGGCAAGAACAAACAAGTTTTACATTTCAATATGTATTTTTGTGTAGCTGCAGGGTAGTGAAGAAAACATGCAGCTGTTTGTGTGTTTGCCAGGCTGAGATAATGTAGAACAAGCTGAATCTACTTGGCTGATGTGGATGCTCCATCTGTGTGCTGGGCATTTGTTGTTTCCAATTCCACAGGAACTGGCTGTCTGATTCCTGTCAGTCTGAAAACCAGACAGACTCTACCAGGCTGTTCCCTTCAGCCCTGGCTGTAGTATTTGAGTAGTTTCAGTATAATCACTTAGTAATGTTTGATAAGTCAAGCATCATAAATATCACTTGCTCAGACTTTGTATTAAGGGTTCTATTCAAATCTTTAATGTAGTTCACGTTAGAAGGAGGGTCTGTGCTGTCATGCTCTATAGATGCTCATAAGTGAAGTCCAGAAGTGATATTGAGCGGTTTTCCGTGTACAAAGCCGAAAACTGGTTAATCTCTGCAAGTGTATGGAGAGCAATGTTCATGTTAGAAAGAATGAGTGAGCATAGAGAGAAAAACGCTCAATCCTGTTTGACAGCTCACCTTAGCCAGTCTCAGCTTTTACTAACATTACCTTCACCGTCAAAGCCGCACAAAACCATACTCCAAGGACCAGGAGGACAACGCAACATAGGGATTTTTTAGGAATTTACTGTGTACTGTTATGATAAACAATAAAAAAACGTAACCATTATTTAGTATTTTTTATACAAAAAAAATCTCCTCTTGTAGCAGCGGTTTTTACACATTAGAGACCCTGCACCTATATGACTTATCATTGTTTTGTGTTGTCATAAGTTTAAAAAAGTGTTTCAGGTAACTCGATTGTGATTGGGTTTCCAATCACATCAATAGTCAATTTCCGGAGGTCAGTGACGGCCCAAACATCTCATCGTGTTTCTCATTTATACTCAGTGAGCTGCTCATTAGGGTTTAAGTGGAATTAGTATGGAAAGCTCTCTGTATCTGAGCTAATGAAGGCTGCCGCAGCACAATTGTTTTCATTTGCAGCGACTCTACCTGAATGCAATCAGAAACTCCCTGCTGGCTCTCTCTCTCTTGCTCTCTCTCTTGCTCTCTCTCTCTTGCGCTCCGTGTGTGTGTTTTATCCCATGTGTTTCACAAGGCCAGCCAACAAGGTAACTGCACATATTATCTCTGTGTTTACCCCCTTCCAGTATGTTCCGAATTACAATAGTAACTGTCCACTATTGCAGCACTCAACATCATCTCCTCATCCTCTGATTGGCCCGTATGCGAGCAATGTATCTTGCATATCCTCACATGATGCTGTGACATGTTTTTGTGTGTTTTATAAATCTGTGTTCATCGGGAGACTTTGTTGAATACCTGTCTTATTTCTCTTATTGTTGTTTCTTTTTCATCTCATATTTCTCACTCTCTTGCTTTTGTTCTCGTAGGAAGGTACGCTTTAATTTGTCTTTCTTTTCCTGCTTTGGCCATGAATAAATTATCATAGAACAAGCTGTTCTGGTTTTATGTATATATGTTTGTGCATGTGATTATTTATGATTCTGGGAATGTTATTTAAAGAGTTTGTGTCAGATGCATTTAGTGTGTGTAAAGGTGAAATCCTCCACATTTATCACAATGTTTTAGCTCAACGTCCTCCGTCTTACTAACCCTCCACAATCCAGTACTGCGAGTATTTAATATAATTCATAAAAATATATTTTGTGTATATTTTGGTCATTGAGGCAGTTACCCTTTAAATGATGCCGTCAAACACTTGCATTTTTAAAGAGCTTATTCTGGTCCCTGGATCGCATGGATGCAGTGATGCTATACAGACCTAGTGTTTCATGCTCCTTCATCCTCCACAGATTTGCGCTTTACCCACAAGGTAAAGAAATTCACCTTGCAAATTGCATTAAGCAGAGATTTTGTTGCGTCATTCACTTGGTGAAACTAATGCCAAAAGAGTATAGACAGCATGTGCAAAGAAACATCACTATCAGTGGACGTGATTCATTCGTTCAATTCTCCCTCTTCTGCGTTTGTGTTTGTCAAGGAGTGTGTGTAAGTGTGTTTGCATTTCTTGCTTAGATCTTGCTGTCTTCCCGCTGTTCTTGTGACAGCGTTCTGTCAGGGGACTGTATGCAGTAGAGAGAGAACATTTCCATATTACACACAAAGAGTCTTGCATGTGGAGTCTGCAGAAACGGGCTGTCCAGATGTGCAGCCTGCTGCTGCGGATGTGGATGCAACGTTTAGATGTCACTCTAGACTGAGTGAGTTGGGAAACATTTCCCATCTTTCCATTAAAGTGAATGGAACACAAAATCATGTGACATTCACTTTAGAATGACAATTTACCAAATTACTTTATACCATTCCATTGAGAATTAACATATTTTCTAATGTGATAGTTCACCTAAAAATGAAAAATCATAATTTACTCTACCCATTCTAAGCATGTATGACTCCCTTCTGCAGAACCCAAACATTGTATAGACACAAAACCATTTATAGATTTCTCAGAAAATCTAGTGTGTTCCACAGATTAAATAGAGATATACAGGTCTTGAACGACATTGTGGGTGAACAAATGCTGAGAGAGTTTTTATTGGGTGACTGTACCTTTAACATATGCCATAATGGCAAAGTGAATTTCTAGAAATATGTTATTCTGTTTGGCTGTTTATTCACTCTGAAAGACACCAGAGCAGAACGAAATACTTCGTATTTTGAGTGCACCCAGCATGCCTTTGTGCAGTGTGCCATGCTGGGACGGAAACACTGGCCAACTGAGAATGCACATTACCCCCTCCCATGAGTTTCTCACTGAGCTTTTGTGGTGGAAGTGTCATGCTGGAAGGCATCAGGGAAACATCTGAACGGCAGATTGGGTCAGAACTGTCATCAGTTCCTGAAGTTGAATAGGAACAGCTAAGATGAGTACAGGAGCATTTACCTGCTGTTTGCATTATGCCTGTGATTACTTGAATAATTGCTGACGGGTCACTATTGTGTATGAAGTAGATAGACAGTGAAACACATGTGCTTTTCAGTTTGGTTTAGTTTTGTGTTTATATTTATTTGTGTTTATGCTCTTGCTTGCGTGTATTACTGGAAGGTGATTTTTTTCCCTTTGAAGACTTTATAATGCATCATTAATGCTGATGAGATATTTAAAGCTCAAGGTCTGATACTAACTAGTGCCACATGTATTGTGCTTTAGCAATTCCTCTCTAAAATCTTTTTGCTTCAATTGTGTTTTACCATTTTTTTTACATTGAATCCATTTTTGGTGGTCAGCTTTCGGTGACTTTTCATAAGTTTATGTTTGTTTTAAGCATCAGCAAATAGAAATGTATGCCTTTGGCTGATACTTTTATCCAAAGCGATGGTCATTTAATTTAGGGTATCAAGTTTATCAATATTTGCTTTCGTTTGGAAACAATCCCATGACCTTTGCGCTGCTAAATCATTGATCCACAATTTTGGCTGCAGTAAATGTGTTAAAATGCACTCCCATGTATAAAAGGCATAGTTTGCCCAAAAATGAAAAATCTGTCATTATTTACTTATTTTCGTCATTTCACATTGTCATGCAGAACACAAAAGAAGATATATTGAAGAATGTTGGTAACCAAACATCAGCGGTACCATTGCATTGGTTTTGTGTCTATACAATAGAAATCAATGGCTACCACCATTGTTTGGGTGCAAACAGTTTTTAATGAAAAATGGCCTTTTTGAAAAAGGGTTAGTAAATGATGAAAGAATATCACATCAAACGAAGGTGAGATAAATTGTCATTTCTGACATGTAGATGTTGTTTTGAGTTTACCATTACCTCCATATCATTGAAAGTCACTGTCATAACGACCTCTCCTTTCTCTATTTCTTCTTTTCCGTCACAGTCTGTGTCAGAACTGTAGATGCTGATTCACTCTCCAGCCCGAGGACACCAAATAATAAGAAAGTCAGTCACATGATGACGGCCGCTCATCCCTGCGCTCCTTACCTAATCTAGGCTAACAATGACCTTGGGTCTGTGCTTATACCACACACGCAGACACGGAGAGATCTGGGTTTGCTGGGGGGTTGAAGAAGAAAAGAGCGAGGTGATGAGAAAGATTGAGAAGGAAATGAGGTTTGGGAAAAGACAGCAAGGGAGTAAGGAAGATGGAACAAAAGGGAAGGAAACAATGAGAGGGAAGTATCGAGGGAGACGAGAGGAAGGTGTGAATGAAAGGAAGAGAGATGGAGGAGAGGAAGAGGCCATAAGAGATGAAAAAGATGGTGTGTGTGAGACCGAAAGGGAGGAACTTCACAGCTCGAGTCTGTGTGTGTGTGTCGGGTGCTGTATGGCTGCCGTAGATTCACACTGGGCCGCTCATGCAAGGAATGTCATTTCAGGATTCACTGTCCACTTTGCATGAAGGTGTGTGTGTGTGTGTATGTGTGTGTGTATTAAACCTGTGGTATTATCAAAGGACTAAGCTGAAATATTTCTCCCCACTGGGCAGACACACACTGCAATTGGCACATTTTATGAATACTTAATACTTTAATGTCCCAAAGCATTATATTTCATGTTTTTGTTGTGAGAGCCATTAGATGCATTTGATGACCATTTAACATAAAATGAACATGAACATTTGTCCATGTCATCCTGCTGAGGTATATTATACAAGCAGGGTCATCATTTGAACTGTCTTGTTTCAATTTAATTTCCATTACACACTAAAAACACTAGTGTCTAGGAATGTAAGAAAGTTTACTGTAGTAAATACTAAAGTACAGTGGAACATTTTTAATGTGGGAACTATTCAAATGTATGACAAATTAATTTTTTTCGAAATGTTTGGGAAGGAAAATACGGCCAGTAGGCGGTGCCAATTTTGTGATTGTCAGGGAATCGTTCAACCATTTCGTTCAAAACGACTGCTTATTCGAATCTTGATGAAGTGTCTTGATGAATGAATAATCTCGTCTGAGTCGTTCACTAACTTACAGTAGTACGATGCTGCCATTTTATAAAATATTGCGGCATCGTATGTATTTTGAATGTTTAGCAACACGTCGCCACGTAGCACTTGTACCACATGCAACCATATTTCCGAGTGTTCTATGTTGTATGCACTTTGTTTTGAAAAGTGGTGGGGACAAAAACAATGAATACTTTAATAAATTGTTTCTGTAATAACTCATTGGGAATATTTATCATATATAGGGGGCGGTCCGTCCATTGCCTTTTCAGCTTTTAGACTGCACTGTGAACGTGGATGATGCACGCATTTGATGCTGGCAGCGTTTCTGATGTCGCAGCTTTCTGTCTTCTGCAAAAATAACTTATGAGTGTGAGCAACGGGAGATAGTGAGAAAGCGGTGCATCCTGTGTTTTCCACGACTTTTAGATGTTAATGGCCCCTAAATAACACAGACTTTCCGCAAGCATTCCTTTGTTACAGTAAAATGTAACAATCCAAATCAGAATCACACCTCTAAAATGACTTTCCATTACAGATGACCTCACCAATATCTCATTCTTGTAGTCGCTCTGCTCCAATTACCTTGCTCCATTATAGTATCACATTAATGGCTCGCTTGTCATGATCCAATAAATTCTCAATAGATCAAGTCCCTCCTTTTTTCTTGTGGAGTATCCTGTTTCACTCAGAAACATGTTGGGTTATGGAAGCAAAATAGATTTTAAATGTCAATGCATGCTGACTTTAATCTCAGAATTCTGACTCATAATAAATGCTAATTTGTAGCACACACACACACAGCTTCTGTTCCTCCAGGCTTCCTTCACACCTGTGCTGTGCCTGCTACCCGTCTGTCGTCTGTTATTTATAGTGCACGACTGACCTCAGATCAGACTGACTAAGCTCAGATTGAGGTTTGTTCTCCCAGATGAACCCTCATTACTCTTGTGTCTTCTCTCTCTCCCTCTTTTAGTCTCTATGAAATATCATGCACAAATATTTGTCAGAGAGTTTCTATCCTTCATCGCTTTATCTTTGAATGCTTGGTTAGGACGGTGTTATAAGACAGCTTAATTATTATTATGGCCATTGCACCTGATACCCAGGAGGTTGCTGGGATTTGTTACAGCTATGGTCTCAGTTTCAAAGATCAAGTAGCAAAATTTCATCTCAGTTTGGTATTTGTTGTTTGTTGTGTGTTTGATGTTGACAGCTTCGGGTTGGTTTGATTTCATCCCACAGATGTTTCGTCTGATGAATACGCTCAAGATTTCAAAAAGATGCATGTGAGTGTACTGGATCTCAGATAATGAGTGAGAGTCATTAGAGAAGGTTTCCAAATAAATGGCATTGTGTGAGAATGTGGAACTGTATCGGCAGCTTGCCGTTAATAGAGGTTGGAGACCCTGACAAAGGGTGTAATAATGTCCGCTGATCTAGACCGTCAATCAAGGGCTTTCATTTCAAAGGTATGCAAGAAATTGTGTCACTCGCAAACAAATAGCTTCCCTCAGACAATGAGCAGATTATAAAAAAGAGAAGCAAGAGCCCTGGCAATGAGGAAATGAATGTTACATGGAGGAGAATGAAGTACTCCGAGATGGAGGAGAGAGGTGGGTGGCAGGCTCAGTCACCCTGCAGGAGGTGAGAAATGCAGTGATTTGCTATGGAGCAGTAGGTCAGCAGTTTCAGGCCCAGCTGAGCTGCTCGTGTTAAGACACATAAGCACTCAGTGTGGCCAAATGCTCATATATGCTATACACTCTGCTCTGTAAACAGACGCTTTACTTAAAAGGACATGAATAAATAAATGCTTTAAATGTTTTTAGGCAGTTTTAATGGAATTGCACATAGAAGGTGTCTCTGTTGGGGGTTCTGTGATATCACACCTGTCTTTTTAGCCAATCAGAACACTTTGAAGTGTTTAATAGCATATGTCTTTGAAGGGGGGTGCTGGTGAGTAAAGGTGGGAATACAGTTTTGGAGAAATTTTGTTTTTATTCTTCACTTAAGGGAAAAGCTAAGCTTGAAAAAGGCTGAGCAGCTGTATACTATGTCTACTAACAAACTAGAAACAAACTAGAAACAAACTAGGTTAGCTTATCACGCATCACCACTTTTCCCCTTTATCTATTTCATAGCAGAGATTTGTGAAATAAAAAGATGATTTCTAAAGCTATGTAACTCCACTGTTTCGTATTCATGTTTATGTTGTGTGCAGAACAAAATAAACCGAAACAATCCTCATGGCAAAGAATGGCTGGAAAGTTTGATTTGGTTAGACTAGTTTGTTTTAGCTCTGATTTGGCTTTAAATGACATCACACAAGTTCATTCTTTGATTTCCCTCGAAGTATACAGAGGCCTTAAAGTCCCAGTGAAATGTAAAATTACAGAGCCAATTTTCTTCATGAAATATTGCATCGTTTATTGTAAATAGTCTATCACTGTGGGTCAATCAAATCGCAGAGAAAAACGGAAGCCAAGCTCAATATTTAATTTTAGTTATATGCAAATGCTTGTATAATGCATCAAAATACCGAAGTAAAAACTATCGCAACTTCTGATTCACAGGGACTTTAAGGTGGTCTTATTCAGTTGCTAGGTCTGGTAGAAATTGGCAAAGTAGGGAATTTGTTGCTTGTTTAGGAGCTGTGGGATTGTTTGTGGATTCACAACTGCTGTATGGTTCCTTCCTAGATATACCGAATTGTTTTCTCCAAAGTCTGTAACTGTGCAATGAAAACTTTGTAATCCACATGAGTGATTTCAGTGGCTTTGTGGTTTTGTATAGTATTCATACAGTGACCACACAAGGCATGTGTGGGTATAAGAGACCCTTTAATGCTGTAGCACCAGTAGAATATATCACACCTGTGCTAGGATGTTATCCCTTCCTGCACGTGCACTGTCTGTTAATTCATGGTTCGGCTCAGTGCTGTATAATTTCTGCTTCATGTTGAAGACTAATGATTTGGCCCTAGTTTCTGGGATGGAGCGTGTGTTTGTGTCAGAGTGGGGATGGTTTACAATGTGTGAATGAATAACTTTTTGCTGTTCTGCATGCGTTGTCCCCTGGGGCTGCAGCGAGTGCGTGCCATGGAGAGAAGCGTATGGTATTAGTCAACAAACTGTGCAAGCCAGTTAAAGTATAGATACGAGCTTGTCAGCATGCCGTGCTCTGCGTTTTGCAGGGGCATTCATCTGCGTAAGACGTGATAACACGGAAATAGTCAAGAAACAAAGCTGAACACACACGCAACCATACACCAGCCAAGATATGAGACCAAGACAGTTTAGCCTCATTTTGTTGAAACCATTGAAACATTTGCCAGTGTAATTTTTTTGTTGGATATTGAATAAATATGTTTATGAATTAAGTGTTCACGTATAACTTTGCATTCAGTTTGAAAAATATATTTATATTTTGTTAAAATTTCTATAAACTGACCCCCAATGCAGTACTATCAACAATTCCTACATATTAACAAAAGAGAGTTTTTAAGAGACTAGTTTAAGTGCATTTTGTTAGTGCACTATTACATAAATCAACACTTATATACTTTTTCGACTATAGCATTTGTCACAAGCTCACGCGTTGGTGTATGCAAAGGCGACTTTGAACATTGTTATCTGTGCCCATTTACCCAAAGCTGCTTGCTATGGCCATGATGTAATATTATTGACATTCAACTCCTCCATCACCTTCATATCTTCCTTTCGACAACACATCTGCCTGCTGCCCTCGCCGCTGTCTGCTGTAATGCGACTAGCGCATACACATTGGTGTGGGGGAGAGAGAGTGAAGGGCGCCCTAAATGAGCATCGTCCTCTGACAAACAACACTCCTCACCTTAATTCGACATGTCCCTCCCCCACCATCCGCTCGCTCTCCCGCCCTGCGGGGACCTGGTTTAGTTTCACACCACACGTAATCGCATGCACACACACCTGCAAACGGTCGATCGATCAGTGCTGCAGGGGGCTGATCAATATTGGCTGAATTTGAAGCAGCGGAAGAGTGGGGAATTAGCAGAGCGTGGGGTTTATTCGCAGAATGTGTTTTTGTATGATGCATTTGTGCGTGTGCTTGCATCTTTGCACATGGGAGAGCTCTAAGGATGTCTGCTTAAGTCCACTTACAGTGTAAGTGTGTTCATTAAAGGTGTTGAATGCAGAATTTAAGCGCAAAAAACGAACATTTTGTCTTGACGGTTTGCTTCTAACCCCACATCTAGAGGCTTAATTTTCACAGCTCAAGACGGCACTACTCAGGAATCATAATTAGATCTGCGTCGGTTTTTAGGTGTTTGGTTGAGGAAATGAGGGCTACAATTTTTATAACTCTTGAGAGATTCTTTGTGATAAAGATAAGCATTTATGAAAAGATTTAATTAAAACTGTATTGGCAACGGACGGGGGTGTAATGGGGTGACGGCAGCTACAGCTTTGTTTGTGTGAGGTGATAGAGATAAGATCTTACAAACCTGCCCGTATTGGTACACGGTTCCACGCAAACTCACAGACTATCCACTGTCATTTTTATTTATTTTTTAGGCCTCTTTTTGCTTGGCAGGGACCTACTCCTGTGAAATCAACAAATCCAATTACTTTATGCAAAGTGGGAGCAGTTGTGTATTATTAAGAACAAAATAATACTTCTATTAGAATCTATTAACAATGCTTTGTGAACAAATAGCAGATTGCTTTGATGTGGAAAGAGCAAATGAGTTTTGGAGACTCCGTCAGTTGCGGCGTTCTGGCTTGGGAGAAAGGAAATGCTTAAAGAAATGCATCTGAAGATATAAGGCGTCTCCTGAAAGCTGGTGATGAACTTCTGAGGGCTCTCAGAAGATTTTGTTTCTTATAGTTGTGTCTCTATCTCTCACTCCCTTCAACCGCTATCTACCCTCATTTCATTTTATTAATATGCAATTGCTTAGTCTGATTCTGTCTTTGAATTTGCTTTGAAATGTGCAGGTCCTGGATCAGTATCACTGACTGTAATGCACGTTTCACCTAATGAAATCTTTCCCTTCCTGACCTATACAGCCTGTTTTAAAGGGTTACCACGCTTTCCGACAGTTCATCCAAAAATAAGAATTCTGTCATCATTTACTCACCCTCGAATCTGTATACATGTCTTTGTCTCCGATGAATACAAGGACAGATATTTGAAAGAATGCTTGGAACGAAGCTGTTCTTGGCCACCATTGGCTACCATAGCAGGTAAAATTACAATGGTATTCAAAAGTGCCTCAGAACTGTTTGCTGTCCTACATTCTTCAAAATATCTCCTTTTGTGTTCAACAGAACAAAGAAATGTATAAAGCAATGTTTTCTGCTATGGTGGCCAAGAACTGTTTGGTTATAAGCATTCTTCCAAATATATTTTTATGTGTTCATCAGAACAAAGAAATGTATACAGATTTGAAACAACTCGAAGGTGAGTATTTTGGGTGATCTGTTCCTTTAAGATTTTCGATAGGTGTGGGCCAATCCCTATACTTTGGATCGGTATCTCAGCGATAAAGACATTTTTTGACGGATCAGGTATCGGAAGTGGTGGGACGATCCAAAATCCAATCTTGTGCTGAATAATATCATCAAGCTTTAAGAAGGATGAGCTATTAGGGAACCAGTGTAAGAGTTTTGATGCGCTAAATTGTAATATTTTCTTATGTCTGGCAATAGCTTTATAGCTATTTATAGGAGAAAACAAAAGATCATCAAGTTCATGAAAACTCCACTACTGCTGTCATCTGTCACTCAACATTCAGCATTCTCTAGTGTTCGGTGACAGTCAGGACGCTACTCTTTCCAAGATGTTCCAATGTTTTAATTATTCTGCATAATCACTAGATAATAGTCTCTGGTTTTGTTTAAAATGATTGTATTTTGCTGGAGTTGATAATCACTGATGGGTGTCTTAGATTCAAGCATAGGAAGCGGTCTCAGTAAAACATTCGAGCAGGATGTACAGTAGGGAAGCATTTTCACTTTTACTCATGTACATTTTTCGAGTATCTGTACTTTATGAGAGTGTTTTTACTTTGAACAAATGTTTTTGCACTTCTTTATAAAGCATATATCATTGTGTTCATTTTTTTTTGTTCAATACAATAAAATTACATTTACATTTATTCATTTGGCAGACACTTTTATCCAGATGCTCTTATCCAAAGCGACTTATAAGTAAGGAGAGCATATAAACATTTTGTCCACACGCTAAACAGCAGCGCTAGTTTACAAGTCTATGCTACTAGAAGGATTAAAGCTGGAGTGAGCAAGGGAGATAATGAACAAGAAGATTTTTTCTGTATATACTGTAGACACATGTCATAGACAGTTATTGGTTAGTCAAATATGTTTTGAGGTGTTTTTTGAAAGTTAATTAAAAAAGTGCAATTCTACACTGGTATCGGCCTACCCCTAATTTTGGATGTAATTAGGGTCGCTGTTTATTTTAACAGCTCAACGAGTCTTGGGACTCCATCCTTTGGCTGGGCATGACGTGGCTGTATATCTGTGTTGTTTACAAGGCTGTGAAAACGTAATGTGCTGCCTGGCCGTACACATTTATTTTACTGTTAATGAACTTGCTGAGAGTTATGGATGGTTGGATGCTATTTGGCATTGTTTCAGAGTGTGGGAGGAGAAAAGAAACAAATAAATTTTCAGTGTAACACTTCAGCCTTCCCCTCTCATTTTGTGGCCGTAGGGTTTGTCTCCCCTCCCTCCTGTTCTCCATTTACACCGTCATACCCTTCGAGCTGAACATTGCATTTGACCTTTGCGAAAACAATTTGGAAAGCGTGAGGATCCAGTGGGCGTGAAAATGAGTGTGGTTAGAAGCCCGAAGTGGAGAGGCTGTATCTTCCACCTTGCGTGTGTGTGTGTGTTGATATTGAAGTTGACCACCTCATCGACTGGGGGCTTGAGGTTCGAGTGAAGTGGCTCCAAGGTTCAGACAGCCCTTTCTGAGCTCCATATATACTGCAGTGAGGGCATCATCATTAACCTCAACATCTCAGCCCATCCACTCAAAATTCACATTAGCTGATGCACGGGGTGGCCGGGCGGAGTGATGTCAATATAAAAGGTGAGATAAGGAGGGAAGGGGCACTGAATCTCACTGGGTTTCTTGGGAGAGATGAGGATGTGAGCAACCTTTAGAGAATGAGATCACACAGCAGGAGAGAGGTGATAATGCGCACACACGCACCTGTAATATCACTCATAATAATGGAATAGTTTTCCCACATAAAAAATACCTGGATGCCAGGGTTGACTCTTATGTGCTCCAAACCTGTATGCCATTATTGTCTTCTATGAAATACTGAAGGTGAGAATTTCTTTTTTTTAATGCAACATTTTTGACCACATCTGTCTTAAATGCTTCAGAAAGGTAGATTCACAAGATTGCTTTGTGTAAAACGGAATGAAATCGAACTCATTATCCATCACATAATATGGTATGGGGTGGTGTAATAGAGCTTTTTTGGGGGGGGGTCACTCTGAACAGTATGGGAAAAAAGTAATGTGGGATTTAAAATGACATTGTAAATAATGACACATTTGTCTTGTTAAGGTGAACCTTTCCTTAATAAAGGAAATGTCTTTTTTATGGCTTGTCTTTATAAAATTAATTTTTGTGTTTATACAGCAATACTTTTCAGATTTTTTTGCAGCGTTCATTGTTTCTTTCCCCTTCCTTACTTTTTGCTACGCTTTTGCCAGGCCGACAAACGAATTAATCATAAAAACCATTCTGTCTGGCTACAGAGTATTTTGACCCCTCAAAGTTTCTTTCTGAAGCCGTCACAAAAGCACAGAGTCTATAGAGAAACACTCTGTGCAAGCAGGCAGGCGTGAAAGTGTCCATACACTAGATTCTGTCTATTCAGTGTGGTGTTTGCTGACAGTTTTAGACGGACCAGAAGCTTGGCTCAGAACCCCTGAAGTACATCATTCACACAAGTCTGCGCTCGTACCATCGTTCCCTCTCCCTTGCCATCTTTTGTTGAAAACATCTTTTGTTGATCTGTAAAATGTTCATGCCTGTCCATCTCACAATAATGCTAACAAAGGCTTGCCACTAAAAAATACACCCACAACCCATCCCATACATAATCCAGTTTACAGTGGCCCTATGTACTATACAACTTTAACAAAGTTCGTAGATCAGGGAAGTAATAGCCAAAACTGACAATGGTTTAAACTTTAATGTTAATTTAATTACAAAAATAAACAACTAATAAAACTAAAGCCAAAGCTGCCTCAGTGCTGACCGATGCATATAGACAGAATAAACATCAATATGGTGGTCTTCGCCCCTCTTAAATTATGTCAGGGATTTTAAAAATGAAGCCAAAGACAACCATATAAGATTAACCTTTTGCCAGGGACCCGTTTCTAAAAATATAAATTGTTATGTACAGTATACAGTAAAGGAACATTTAAACCTTTTTAGATAAAAACAACATATTATTTCTAAACGTTGTTACACTTTTGGATGTAGGTCTATATAAACAATTGTGGAAACTTTGCATGTTTCAAAAGAAAGAGATAAACATTTTCAATGAAACAATAATACATCTGCCTCTGGACATCCCCTGGCGGTCACCGGACCCCAGTTTCAACCCCCTGTTCCAGTTGATCCTTTCTGTTAATTTGACATAAAATTAGGACGAATATGGTTGGCCTATTGTGTTTTACCATAGGTCGAAATTCCCCTAGTTCAGAAGTAAAATGTAATTACCTTTTTGGAGTGCACTTTTCTTTCGCTTCTGGCCAATTGTACATCCTTCGTCGTGTGTGTCTCACTGCGGCAGGATGTCTGGACTCTGATGGAGAGCTCATGGATTAACAGCTGATTAAAGTGGAATTGGAAGAAGTAATCAGAGATGTAAGTGCCCGTGCTTATTATGAGCTGAAGACTCCTCAGGCCGCCCCCAGTTTAGATCCCTGATAAGCACAATGATGAACTATAATTAATGATAAGCATATTAAATGATAACACGGTCTTGTTTTCTCCCCCCACGGCACAAGGCCTCCGCATCTTCATTCTGTGGATCCTCTGGCAGATGCTGCCTTACTGTCATTAACCGCTGGCTGGGTTTTGTGCAGCTTTAATTACTGCAAACTAAATGTGTTTGACTGCTTATAATGCTGTGTATAACCAAGATCTCATTTATATCCACCTTCAGTTTTTGGCGACAAAGACCAGCTAATGTTTCTGCAAAGGTGGCTTAGGCTTCAGTGTTGATGAGCAGCATCAATCATACTATAGAAAAAGCATGGTTCTTAGCAGTGTCTATTTATTATTAAACTGTATGAATTGTGAACCTGAACAAAAATGGGAATGTAGGGCGCTTTAAGATTTCTAACCTGCCTTTTTATTTCATTGGGTGGTTTCACTCATTATTAATAACCGCTGTCAGCTCTTTGGAGCGAGAGCTCTCTCCTGCTCTGTGTTTAAAGGACGGAGTCTTCACTGAACGGAGCTACTAAAAATGGCAATTTAGTGCGTGCCCTTTCTTATGTTTTTATTTATATTGTAGAGAAAAATATATTAAGAAGGTATTTTATTGCTATTGTTTTGGAAGATAGAATTAGCTCACTTTAAGGTAATGAAAACATAACGCTTCATAAGGTCTTTGTACACCTCTGAAGACATAGTTGTGTATATTATATTGCATTTCTGTCAATAGAACATTGGACCTTTGAGGTAAACTATGATACATTTTTTAAGATACTTAAAAAAAAAGGAAATTATTGTTTTGTTTGACATTGGTGTCTGATACAAAGCTACCATCGTTCTTTTTAATTATCAGCAACTTCATTTGTACTTTGGCCTTTTTTTGACCTAAACCATACTGAATGTGTTGTCTTGTGTACAGCTTGAGTTTTTTCCACTTTTGGCTCCACTATCAATCACCCCTCATCGGTTGTAATAGGCCTACATTAACATCCTGCTTTGATCATCTCTGTCTTCTAATCTCCAGAAGAAAAAAGAGTCACAGTCTATTGATGAATATGTAAATCGTTACTAGACTCATCTATGCAGTAGCACTCTGATAATGATGACAGGAGTGCATGGAGTTGTGGGTGCCGGGCCAAGTATGTTTGGTTGTACATCAGTCCAGAAAGAAGTGTTGTGCAAGTGGCTCTATGCAGAACGGCAAGCATCTCCTGATCCTGTCTGCGTGGTGCGAACGCGTTGAGTGCGAGGGAATGTGACTCAAATGCAATTACTCTTCCATCCAAGGGAAGTATTCATGAATTAGAAATGACCTTGATTGGAGAGACCCCTGAGACAGAACGCCACAGTTCAAGCAATTTCACACCCGTTCGCTGAACGCCTTGCCAGCACGACGGGAGGTGTGCAGAGGGCCTGAGAGTGGAGAAAGTAAAAGAAAATGGATTTATAGATTTCATGTGTAGGAGTAAAATGGCATTGAGAATAAATCGTTTATGCTGTACGATGTGTGTATGTTTGTATGTGTCTTTTGGCTTTTGAGTCTTGTGGATGTTTTGTTTGTTGATTTGTCTCAGGCCCTGTTGTGTTTCCATCATCTAAAGCACAAATACATTCTTGATGGATTTCTTCTACGAAGTCGCCTTGGAAATGTGTGCGTTTAAGTCAACAAAACGAAAAGAACCTAAGCCCTTGAATTCATACATAATTCAGCCATCGCCAACCATTTTAAGACTGCAGATTTCCATCACCGAAGGGAATAACAGTTGTGCATCTGTTTTTGAAGGGCTGTACCTCGCATTCCCACCCGTTATTGTGCTCGTACAAACAAACATGAAAAGGTCACAAGTGAAAGACTCCTTAAAGAATCGGCCCTGTACATAAAAGCTGACATGCAAGGCTGGAGAGGATTTTCACCACTAAAAGATTAAGATTCAATTCACTTCAATTCAATTTCCAACCTTTTCTCAAGAGCTTAGGGCTCAGTCATGTATAAAACCACCCTTCTGATAGCTTTCATATTTCAGGAGCTTGTAAAATTACAGGCGATCAATGTAATTTCTTATCAGAAACTAGATTTCACGGCTTTAAAATCAGGATGGTATTTTTCGTTAGGCTACGTGGGTTGTTTTTCATTTCGTTGCGCAGTTGAATGGACCCGAGTCTCAGGCTCGCTGAAGAGCAACAGCCAATGTTCTTTTTCACATTTAATCCTCTACCCATGATGCACCTGGTTTGACACTTCACCACAAACCCGAGCCGGCAGATGCTCATTAGAGCTCTTGTGTCAGCTCTATCCTGCTTTTCAAACGCATCTCCCTTGCTCAATTCCAATCTTTTGCCAGGAACAATCCATGAACAATGACGTTAGATGACAAATTCGCATTTTATCATTTTCTTTTTATGTGCTAATAAGGCAGATGTCAGACCATTCAGATTTGACAGTATGGTCTGATTCAGTGTGTTTGTATTGTTGTGTACTGCCTTGTTTGGCTCCTTTGTTTCCTCGCGTCACTGTCCTCTCGAATTTGATGTGCGATATTTTCTGTGTATATTTGCGAGTGTGTTTTGGTATAGAATAAGGTTTTTAAGGGCTTCTGCCTGGCTTTGATCCAGACTTTAACACGGCGCCGATCGATCGGCGGTTCAGGCCGGATTAAGGCTCTTCAGATGGCCTGTGTCTGCCCATTGCGAAATCGCAACCTGTGAGATGTAGCCAGGTGTCAGTAGGTGGTAAACAAAGAGAAGCGAAGATATTTGGGGGCCACATTGCACTAGCAAGAAATAAAGAAAACTATGTGTACATAAAATGTATTCATGAAAGCAAAGCTGGTTTGTAACATCATTTCCTCTTTTATCTCCTTCCTTTCCAGAAAAGAGACGACATCCAGATAGATTCCAGAGCCAGTCCTAAGAAGAGCGCAGAGCCTGCTATCGACCTGCTGGGCCTCGGTAATACATGAATAATTGATTACTCTTCCAGCCATTTCAGTTGAAGGAATCTTATACGGAAATCAGATTTTAATACAGACTGCAACCAGTCATAACTCTACACTGGGACTATCAATTGAACCTGGTGGTTAATGAGATTAATTATAAAAATATAATAAAATGGCAATTCATTTAGCCACCCTGACCTAGGTCAAAATTCTGTACCTGAATTAACTACCTTCATACTCTCTCTCTATCTATATTTGGAATATTAAAGAAAAGGTTTTTGTTTTGTTATTTATTTTTCTATTTTTACATTCCGTACACAAAATACATGTATCTACATGCACTTAAAGGTCCAGTGTATGAAATGTAGCTGCATCTAGCAGTGAGGTTGCAAATTGCAACTAACGGTTCACTCCACCCCTACCTTTCGAAGAACTACTATGGCTGACACAGAAATAAAATGTCGGCATGTTTTCGCTTCTTTGATGAAGGAAATTACGCATTTATGAAACGTGCTCTGTAGGGCAGTATGTCCATTAAGGGCTACTGTACAAACAACATGGTGAATCCCATGCGAGGGGACCCACGGTGTATGCAGATAGAAACGCTTTAAGCTCTCTAAACACCTCTGAAGGCATAGTTATATTATAATGCATTTCTGTCAATAGATACTCACTTGACCTTTAATATGTGTTCGATTTGCTTATTTGTTTAGGTTTGATTTATAGAAGTCAATAGGAATATCAATAAAATAAATTAGTTTGAACTTTTTTATCAATTGTCAGCTCTGATTTAAACTGATATAGAAAGATCGGAAACACTTGACTGTTCCAAGACAAGGGCTAGGTCTCCCATCTGAGACGTTTCAAAAACTATGTTAGTGATCTGATAGAGAAGTGCTATTGCGGCTATTGCAGTTCAGATGAAGGTTGAGAAAAACACACTGATAGTTCAGTCCTGACGGTATTGATCAGACCGGCAACCAGAGCCCTTGAGATGACCAAACACAATTGATGTTATATTACTTTCTGGGAAATTAAAGTTTCTATTCGCTGCCCTGGAGCTTTCCTTTGCCACTCCGTCTTGCGATTTTATCGCTTTCCCCGTCTCTCGTGCTCTCTTTCAATATCTTCCACTCTCTAGATCTCAGTCGATAGTGAGTTGTCCGTTATGATGACTGAGAGAGACGGTGAAGAGACAGAGGGGTCGGTAGGAATCGAGAGAGAATATATCAATTTCCGTGGATGGTGTGTGTGCCCCGGGCACGTGGGATACAGAGAGCTGATTGTTTGTGTGTGTGTTTAGATGTATGTTTTCTGCTGCGGGGCAATAGGGGTCAGCGCTGATGAAGAGCGGCTGGAAATGATGGTGTTGAGATTGAGACATGCGTCTTATTGATGTGTTTTTGCTCAAGGCTTTGGTGTCTCTCATCCCCTCTTCACACCAGCAACGAACCCCAGCACTGTATTTCTTCCCCCCTTTCTATTCTCTGATACTAAACTTATGTTGAACCTTGAAACTTTTCTGGTATATTTGTTATTTAATAAACAAATTATAGATGTTCTTCCAGAGCAACCCAGAAAAGTGTTCTTAATAGCCACATGTTTCTTTTGTTTCTATAATTTACACGTTCATAAATACTGTATCTACATATTGTACATATTGTGAAAAATACATCCAAAACAAAATGCAATGTTTTTCATACAGTTCTTTTATAGATATCTCTGCAAAATGGTTCTCTGATTTCCTCTTTCCTTTCTTACACCCCCAGCTCATGAATTGTTTCATCCCTCCTCTTCCCCACAGCCATCACTTTTCTCTCCAATAATATTACAGTGAGCTCTTATTTTCATGGATTTTATCAGTCACACTCATAAAAGAAGCCACCGGCTCTTTGCGCACTGTAATGTGTAAACACAGGCTGGGCTCTGATGGAGTCTTTGACTTTAATGGAATGAGAGAACGCGTCTGAGCGACAGCCCGGCAACGGAAGCAAGCGGGCGCGTTGGCGGACTCGTATGATGTGTGATTAGATTTCCTGCTCTCTTGGATGTAGTCGATAGGTAGCGGGAAGAGGAAAGACGAGCTGAGCGGGCGATGTGGGCCGCTGCCAGTTGATCAGTCCTTAGACTTATATGAGCAGGTTTAGCTTGGAAGTGGTCATTAGTGATTCACAGATCTGTGTGAATTAGATGGATTCGGATTCGATTTCCTGTAATGTTTTTTAATTCTCTTTTTAGTTCTTGAGGAATAGTTGTACATAACTGTATGTTCCTGTAGCCCAATCCGTATGCTTGACAAGAGCAATACCTCATTTTGTTTGCATATTGTCGATTATACGAATCTGAATAAGATATAAATTAGGGACAGTTCATCATGATATGACAAAATACAATCAAATAAATAATGAAATAAATTATTGATATGATATTGTGATATGATATTTGCCAATACCGTGAAAACTTCGGCTGTATTCGATTCAATTAAATTTATCTTATTTATCTTTATCTTATTAAGTGCATAGTTATATTCATACTTATATTAAGTGCATAGTTTACACCAGCACTTACATTTTTAATAACTCACAATGAACGTTTAAGTAAACTCTTTGAATACTATCTGTCCTAAATGAGACATTAACAACAACGAAAAATACTGTTAGACTGATGTAACGTCAGGACAGCATAAATAATAATGCATTTTTAATATGTTAAAATGTTGCAGTTCTCTGCTCATTTTGCAAAATAAAACTTCTAAAATAGGTTTACTTACAAAAATATAACAGCCTGAGGCTTAAAAATGTTTTTGAGCACAGTCAAGAACTGAAAACACACATGCAGTCTATGTAAACTTTTACACAATCCTGTTGCTTAGATTTGTGGCTTTTTGTTGGTTCATTAACATTTAGTATTTTCTCAATATTCAATTTATTGTCATTCAACATTTTCTCACTTTCTGGTTCTGGTGTGGATGTTCTCACACAGATGCACCAACAGCAGGCAGCGGGGTGGGAACAAGCAGTGCTGCTCCAATCAGTGATGACCTCGACATTTTCGGACCAATGGTATCCAACCCTCTGCCCTCAAGCACCAACACAAACCAGGTACATGAGTGCAATAATGCAAACATCAGTTGCTTATTGAATGGATTGTGGATGTGTGTTTAAACTCAAAATCCCCCTGTGCTCTTATTCTTATGCATTGCCATACATTCACTTTTTGTCTAAATGTGTCAAGGAAAATTCTAAAATTTGTCAAGTCTGTTTCCAAATCTGAAAACACATTAACAAACCATAAAGCACAACGGCAAATCGGTCAAACCGGAAAATGAAGGTCTTTTGTGTCCCCGGGGTTCCGTCCAACAAGGCGTAACTACGCCGACCACACAAAAGACCTACCTTTTCCGGTTTGACCGATTTGCCGTTGTGCTTTATGGTTTGTTGTTTTGTTTCTGGAATTGTTGTTGTGCTTTATGGTTTGTTAATGTGTTTTCAGATTTGGTGTTGCGCTTTCAGATTTGTAATTGTGATTCAGGATTCGATTTTTGGCTTTTAATTTTTTTGTTTGTTTTGCGATTTGTTGTTTTGTTTGGCACTTTACGGCTTCCGTAGGTGCGATATTTAAAAATGTATCCTGGAATTTGTATATAGTTTTGTGCATATTAGTTATGGCCACAGCTAAAGCTACAGATGTGAAAGATGGGATTGAATACAGAAGCCCACAACAAGTCAACTACAGTAATATTGATGAAAAAGGTTGGCAGCAATGTACAGAAGCCCATCATTCTCGAGACTGATTCTTAAGTGTATTTGGTAATTGATCATGGCATATGCTGGCTAATGCCAAGCAGACCTATTTGTCAGCAACAGCAATAAAGAAACAGGAAGCACTGTTTTATTCTGAGCTTACAAAACATTCTACTGCTCCTGCCTGCCTTCATCCAGTCTTAAATCCACTGAGTAAGAGAGACAAAGAAAAGGTCAAGCTCAATTGTTTTAATTTCCTTAGCAAACAAAATGATTACGTTTTGCCTGTCTTTTTTGCGACTGACAGAACTGATTTGCGGGGTCTTCCTGGCCAAAGGACGAACTGTGAATAATGAGGGGATATTAACATTTATTACGGTCCTTCACTGAGGAGAGTGAACAGAAGAGACATTTAATAATGTCAAGAGAAGAGAATGATGAGAAGAGAGCGATGTTGAGAGGAGAGAGAGAGAAATTTGGTTGGCAAGTGCATGTCTTTGTCAATCACATAAAAGTTGTTTGACTGAGCTCAGATGTCCGTGCTTTACATATGGCCGCCCTGCAGAGGGACTCTTGGACCCTGTTGACAGCTTTGTAGTTCAATTCGTCCTTGCCTAGTGTCGCCATCCTATCCAGCATGGGACCAGCCTAATCCTGTCTTTGTTTCTCTTCCTCGTTTCCCATACACCTGTCCGGTTCATCGTTCTCACACAAAAATAGAGGAGATTTTTCTTTCCCTGTGGCCTGAAGCTGTGCTGAACAAGCCAAGAAAGCAGTTTTTCGACAACAAAGGCTTTTCCCTACTCAAATCAATGAGAGGTGTTCTGGAGCTCCTGGATTGACCTGGACATCTCGACCAGAATAATAATGTCCCTTTTACTTTAGCCCTTCCCAAGCCAGTAATGCACTTATATGATGCACTGCTATGCATGTATGTGTGTGTTGCGTCCTCATGGGATGCTAATAAAAGAAACAAAAGAGCTAAAGATATTATTTGCAAATTGTAAGCAAACGCACACAAGCTGTTAGTGTCAACAGCACACTGTCAATCTCTACTTTTATTCTTCAGATGAGTCGAACGACAGTGGGAGTGTGAAGAGTAGGATGGTAGCATTATGTCTTTATTCTTGTTTGTTGTGTCTTTTGGAGTCTTCGTGTGGAGGACGTGTCAAAAATTGGATTACTTATGTGTGTGAATAGGGATTTGTTTTCACTGAAATCACCAGAGGTCAGTAAATGATGACAGCATTTAGATTTTTGTGTGAACTGTCCCTTTAAATCCAATTCCAAGAGTCGGAATGTGACCATCACACCGTGTCTACACCGCATCCAGTGTTGACAAAATATTTGTACAGTTCCAATGTTGCCAAATGTAAATTTCGTTCCAGCTTGTACACAATAGTGAATATGGGAACACATTCAGAATTGTTGACCTTCGTCAAGACCATGTGACAGCGTAAGGAATGAGAGCAGATATCTTGGCGTAGGGTGATTGGCTAATGTTTGTGCTTGAATGGGCTCCCGGTTCTTAAAGGGATAGTTTATCCAAAAATGAAAATTCTGTCATCATTTACTCACACTCATGTAATTTCATACCTGTATAAATTACTTTATTCTGATGAACACAAGGAAAGACGTTGGAAAAATGTTAGTCATTTTCAGTTCTGGGACAGCATTAACTACAATAGATAGTAGTCAAAGGTGCCCGAGAACTTTGTTTTCCTAATCTCATATGTTCAACAGAACCAAAAAATACAATATTTGGTTGATGTCCCAGAACTAAAAATTGCTAACATTCTTCCAAATATCTTTCTCTTTTTTCATTGGAACAAAGAAATTGATACGGATTTGAAACAACAAGGGTGAGTAAATGATGGCAGATTTTTCATTTTTGGATGAACTATTCCTTTAAGCCTGAGGGGAGAGAGAGATGCGTGTGTGAGAGACGTGTGGAGTCCTTGATGAGACACCGCTGGGCTTCCGTGTTCTCCATTCCTTCAGAATGGCTCCAGCCCGTGCATGTTAATCTGTCCTCAAACTTCCTTTTTCTACATCTCATCCGCTGCCAGCTTTCATAGCACACCCCCTGAGACAAGCAGACACTCTGCTCATTGCATTTTGCTCTGCAGGACTTCCCCCTCATCACAGCCTCTGTGTGAATGCACAACCACTCGCTGGTTCTGTATCCCATGATGCTCAGTTAGCAACAAATCCCCTCTGCCTGTTTTTGGCGTCCTGACCGGCCTGTTTCTCTCTTGCACTCTAATCAAACTGTCAGTGTTGTTTCTGTACACAGGAGCTTTGTGTAAGGATATTTACATCAATATTTTCACAAGTGCTTTTTTGTGTATCTACATCTCTAGCATTTGCAGCTTCCAGTTGTGTTAGTTTGTCGGTATTTAATTTAAAACTAGAAATATATATTTTATGTCCACTCTAAATGAAATCGCTGGATGTGAGAAACAGATCTAACTTCCTTATTGTGCTTATGGTTAATGTATAGTTACATATGAATGTTTTACAGTGTTTTTTATTCTCTGCAACCAGCTGTTGGTCATGTTTTTTTTCTTATATTTTTGTTTGGTACCAATTTTCAGTTGTTTTCCTGCACGAGTTCTGGTTCTACACACAATTGTATTCCCATTTCTGAGGATGTATAATGTGCTGACTCACTAATGAATCATTCAACTGTTTAACGCGGTTCTAGTGGGAGTTTCTCATCAAAAACACATCATCGTACCTTTAGGATGCATTCTAAACATTTGATGTCCTTTGTGCACAGTGGGTTTTCACTCTCAACATATGGGCCTGCCAGCATGCCAGACGCATTCAGAGCTGAATGCATAAATGCATGCCGCACAGTGGAAAGTCACAATTGGATCCCTCATAGCACATAAAACACACATCAATATATGTACACTGTATATAGACACATAAGTGAGCTGCAGTAATTTGTGTATGTGTGTGTTTTTAAGCACAGATGGTCTCTCAGTAGGACTGATGCCTAATGAAAGCTGAGCTGGTTCAGTGTGTACATCACTACAAAGAGCAAAGTCTCTGCTGTAGCGGGCATGCTGGGGGCCAACTGCTTTATTCTGGTTCAAAATGCAGGCGTTGTCGCTAAACAAAATTATTCACTTTTCACTATAGCAATGTAACAATACTGTTTTTATCTATCCTGGGACAGGACACCACATATGTATGTATAAGTGAAAATACAAATATATATACATATATTTTTGTTATTATGGCTTAAATCAAAACAAACCAACTGCAGTTTGGTTGATATTGATTGGAATGCACAATAAAAAAACAGGATTAAAAACAATTTATCTTGTATTACATAAAATATGAACTTGTGTTTGCAGTATTTTAGGTTTCAAAGAATACAGAGCATTTTATTATGGTATTGTTTCTCCAATTTTCTGCAAATAGAAGCAATATTTTTAATTTAAATGTGGGAGAAACATTGTTAGTAGTTCACAGAATGTAACAAAAAGGATCATTTTACCTAGACACATACCTATAAATAATAAATTCTACAAAACGAAAAAAATGTTGAAATGATCGCAGCTGTATATAAGGTATATTAATATACTGTATATTTAATGTTTTTTCCTTTAACTGTGAGAGTGTTTTTTAGCATGAACACGTTTTTAGGGATTTTGCCACAGTTCTTATGTATTTTTCCCTTTTCCGTTTTTTATCTGTCACTTTGTGTAATCGCAGACTTATCTGATGTTAGTGACTCCTTATACATAAATCTCACTACTATGATATGCATTTAGTAAAGCTGCTTTCTTGGTCAAACCGTGGATTTGACATCACTGTTGTCATTAGCAATGTTTTGTTTTTAATGAAGCTGTTATAGTATCTATGTCTAGCAAATGACTCACCGGCAGACATATCATCTGCTTTGAGGGCTATTACTGATGCCACTGATGATGTCAGTGACGGATGTTTGATAATTTAGTTTTTATTACTTCAAAAGGTTTGCGCATATGACTCCCAAATATGTAAGCCGATGGAAAAACAAAAACCTGCTGATCTCATGACATTGTTTGTCAAACACCAATATTACAAATTGCTTAACCTCTCACTCACTGTTATTCATTAGTTTTGTTCATTTCCACTTTCTTAATGTTTAATATATCCACAGAGCTTAAAACCACAGGCATGTGGAGACATTGCTTGTGACCACATGCAAATTGTGGAGATATTTAAGGAAAGCTTATGCATATTTGAGGACATTATAGAGCCAAGCGTATAATTTTTTCTCTCGACCAGGCAGGGAATATGGCCTATTGTTTGTATTATTAATGGTGTGTGTACTTGTTCCCTATACAGTTCATTTCCTTGAGTCTCTTTGAGGTAGAACATACTCTTGATGTTGGTTGCTGTGGATGGGTTCAGTGTGATATTAGGCTGTCATAGCAGACGTTATACTGATGTGGAGCTGTAGCTATAATTAGCAAGATAACGAAAGTTGGGTTCGACCTTTTTTTACCGACGGTTTCTTTAGTGTTATAGTGGACTTTAGTACTCAAGATATATTTGGTCATGTGTGGAGAAGGTCAAGTCATGTTGCGTGTAGGAGTATGACCTGATCTAACAGACACTCTTGGTGTAAACAGATCTTTGGTATGCATAATTTTTTCCATTCCCAACATATTGCTGGTTGTTTCCCAGCATATTGAGCTGTCCGCTCGGGCATGTACCCATCATTCAGTCACCTTTGCCAAATCAAGCCCTACAGATTTGTGATTTTACTTCACTTCTGTTCGTTCTTCGACCTTTATCAGATTTTTCTAGTTTCCAAGGCAGAAGGAGGCTGTGCGGGGAAACTGGATTAGCCCGACCCACAGCACCTCCAGAGTGCTAATTATCTGTGTGGGTCTACTAATCAGACAAAGCTTACTCTGTTACACACAAAATCTCTCTCTCGCGCGCGCTTTCTCTTGCACTCTCTGTATATGTGTGTGTGGTGTGAATGTGTGTGTGTGTGTGTGGTGTTGAGTTGCATGTGTTAAAGCATCCTCACAATAAACAACAGACTTTCATTTTTTTATCGTTCTCGTACGCATTACCATAGATGAATATGGCTGGTCCTGTAGGTGAATTGTGGAGTGTGGTCTTTCCCCCAAACCCCCATGTTATCTATTTTAAATTCTAATAGCATTTCCTCTGTACCCCCATTGTATAGCTTCAAATGTCACTCATTTCAAACAGAGACAATTCCTTATTGCTATCTATTTTCATAATGTGCATCTAGTCCTGGGAAGTATGTTCTTGTTTGTTGGCTTGATCCTGAGTCTAGCTTTCATGTGTGTGTGTGATTTAGTTCCTTCCTGGTTCTCTCTCATATCAAAATCTGAACCTATTATTGGTTATAGCGCTCAAGTGTCATCCCTCACAGGTTAATCAGCCACGAGCGTTGTGTATCAGATCTACGAGGCAGTGTTTGCCTTATCGCGCAGCAGTGCTGGTATACCGGGGTTCAGCGCTGCTCGGTTCTTATCAGATGCGGTCGCTGCAGCTGTAGTCCTGCATACCTAAACGCAAGGCTGTATATCGCCAGCACATCTAAATGGGATGAGAGGGCTGTATTTGTCCCTGCCAACCTTCACCCCTCCCCAAGCCATGCTTTTTTATCCCTGATTACAGCAAAGCGTTTCCGTGCCCAGCTCTTCTCGGGATGCTGATGGAGATATGACATTGAGCTTTGACCATCTCTGAATAACTCTTTTTATTTATAAGCTCTCGTCGTGCACGTACTTTAGCGATGAACTAATGGCCTGTTAGTTTTCAGCCATCTGACCAAGCATGTTTCCCACTTAATGAGACTAGAAGATGTTGGTGGGGGAATCAACTGATACACGTGTTTATTTTCGCTTGATTTGCCTCCAAATTATGTTGCGCACATCTCTCTCTCTCTCTTTCTGTCCTGTGAAAAGGCTTGAAGACTGAGTTTCATCTTTTGTGAGCTATATTTACTATTGAGACAGGGTTGAGTTTTGAGAACAGGTTCTATTTTAGAAACGGTCTAATTTTTCAGAGCAGTGGATTTTATGTGATTGTCACATTTTGATAGCTTGTACAAATATTTTCAATTAGTTTGGGTCTTGTTTCACATCAACCTAACAAGAGAGCACATACTAATGCGTTTTTGTTGTCATTTTTGTATTGTCAAGAGCATATTATTGGATAAAAATGGTTGTTTAGAATGAGTCATCATCAGCACTGTGAGTTTTCTGTTAGAGTTTAAAAGCTGCAGAACTTGATTCTTTATCTAAAAGGGATGAGCGTGGAGTACCACATCTAATGACCTTCGAGCGCTTTTGACTTTCTTCAGCCTTGTGCGACCAGAGTCAGTAAGCCATTGTCAGCATGCTGAGCTTCCTGAAACCAAAATATGAGTTAGACCCCAAACTTTCGCCCTCATTCAAATTGACAGACTTTGGTTTTGGAGGGTAACCATGGCATCACCCGCACCATCTGCAGCTTTGTGCTAGTCTGCCATCATACGTCTGTAATTGAGTAAACGGATGCAGGTGCGCACATCGTCTCTTACTGATTCTCTCCTCAATCTTCTGCCGTTTGCGGGTGTGTGTGCTTTAACTTTGTGTAAGCGATTAATTGTCTCCTCTTCCTGAGCTATTCATTCATCACAGCTGCGGTGTAATTAATGTAATTTCTCTGCTTCAAGTTGATGAAGTCTTTTCTTGCTTGGGGTGTGTGCTGTATGTGACTCTGTATGGTGTCTATGTACAGAAAGGGGTATTTTCCTATGCATTTGTCACTTATTAACTTTTGCTAAACAGTTTTTCTGAAGATTGTCCTCTAAAAAAATTCCACTTTTTCCTTCAGCCCGACCTAATAGTTGATCAATACTGTGTTTCACGCTTCATGTATTCTTGCTGACATGTAATTGCTTTGCAATGCAATTCTGACCTCAGTGTAAATGTTAACAAGTCTTTTAATGTCGCAGGAAATTATATGTGTAGAAATGTGTAAACCGTAGCGTGTATTGTCTCCTGTGTTTTTTTTAGGCCAGTTCCAGTAAGCCGTCTGGAAGCGTTCAGACCGGCTCCTCCGCAGGGCCCGTGGCAGGATCTGCCGGAACAGGAAGTGCTGATTCAGCACAAGGAGATCTGGACCTGTTCAGTGAAAACAGCGGGAGCAGCAAAGCAGAAGATTCGGCCAAGAAACTGCTCTCCAAGGACTCCATTCTCTCTCTCTACGGCTCCAGTTCTGTCCCACAGCAACCCGCACAAGGTACCAGTATCCTCAGAAGTGGCGCTTTTCTGTTCTTTTGAGACCCTGTGTCCAAATGCAAAAGAATGCAGGTCTATAAATGGCGATATACATGCATTTCTAATGATGCTCTTTATCTCCGAACAAGAAAGGAAGCCCTGCTTTAATGGGAAGGGGGATATCAATAATTCAAGCATTGTGTGGCTCAGCACTCTGTTACTGCTGAACATGGTTTAAAGCCCCCTGTTCGTTTGCTTGCTCTTCAAAGAGACATTTCCCCAAACCTCAGACGCTCCAAATGAAGGCCGTGCCATTTCTCAACCATCAGAGCGCTTTTGAAGGCACCTTTTCATCCTGAACACCTCTCCATTTCCTCAGGGCGAAGAACTGCACACATTAGTGCGGATATCGATTACTTTCCTCTGTCGCTAATACTCTTTGTGTCCGCGTTCTGCTTCCGTTTCTGTCTTGTTGAACATATTGAACATGTGTAAATATCTATAGATCCTTGCTCATTGTGTACCTTTGCGCTTCTGCTCCCACAGCCACCGCAATGTTCATGGGTCCTTCGCAGATGCAGTTCCCGGCGCAGCCGCAAGGGAACTTCCAGGCCTTCCCTGGGATGGGAGGGGCCATGCCACCCACTACCATGATGGGGGCTGTCATGGGCCAGGGCGGAGCTATGATGGGCCAAAACACGGGCATGATGGTTGGCATGACTATGCCCAATGGTTTCATGGGAAACGCACAGCCGGGTGTGATGGGCTTGGCCCCAGGCATGATGGGACCTCAAGGCATGGTGCCCCCTCAAAACATGTACGCCATGCAGCAGGGTCAGCAGGGCCAGTGGAATATGGCACAGGTATGTTGGATGTGAATTTGTGAAATATCATGCGTAAAACGTCCCCACCACCTGACAGATATTGCTAAAATAGGTGTTTAAATGCAGAAATTGTACCCAGTTGTGAATTATGGAAACTATAACAGACAAAATCAACAAAAGTAAAATGGGCGTCTAGCAAAGATTAAGTTGGCTAATTTAAAGTGTATAGGTTTTATAAGGTTCTGGTAGTTATTGGAACCCATTATGGAGGATGCATTCTAGGTACTTTATTGCTGAAGCTGCCAAGTTCGTTTTGAGAGTAATATTATCACGACCAAATAAGAACCTAAAAGATGCTGATGGGCTAAAAAAAGGTTTGGAAATATTCCAAATGACTTCTTGATGCTTTCTCTAACGTCATCCACAGAAGGTCAGGCAGGAGCCAGGTTAAGTTCATAATGTTCCATCAGGATATATATATATATATACCTACCAAGTCATAAGTTATAAAATGGGCTCAGCACAATGACTTAAGTAGATCAAGATTGGCTTTTTATAGTAAGAACGTCTAGATCTGAAGCTATTGCTATTCCTTTCAGATTCCCACAATGCATCACACACATTGAGCTTGCCTTTTATTCAGTTCAGATTTTTAATTTGTAAAACTATCCGAGGTGAGAAGTGAATCTGCCGAAAATGTTGCATCAAACATTTACAGAGATCAGAGATTTAAACCAACTGTTTATTAATCCTCATCATATCTTCCCTTACCTCCCGTCTGCATGTGGCCCAGTAAAGCTGAGAGCCCAGTGACACAAACCTCTCACCTTCTATCATCACCTGCCACCCTCATCATCTCCAGTGGCCCCTTGACCCCCTGTGTATGAGAGCAGAGGGAGTCAGAGATTTCAGTCTGCAGGAGGTTAATTACACATCATAAATCAATACGGCCTGACTTACACTCACACCGCCTTAATTAAAATCTCTCCCCACAATGCAACCGTGTGCGTGTGTCTCCTGAGTTATAGGCTCTCAACACTCTACTGCTATTCGGGGAGAGGAAAGAAATGCTTCTGCTTAATGGTTTTCTGGAGTGAGGGTAATTTTTGCAGCCTGTTTCCAGGGAGGAATGTTTTCCGAGATGGATCTGACTTTTAGATGATTTTCTTCATTACCCAACACACACACACTTGTTTTTTCGAGGAGCTGGTGTGCAAGGAGAAGAAGATTCATTCGAGTTAGAAATATACGCTCCCTGAATAGCCGTGTGGTGTTCTAGGAATATTTACACACACACCAATTCAAATTGGCACTCTCGGGGACCACACATGTTTCTCTGCACGCGGGCGGTTCCGTGTGAGGCTGAAGCAGGTGTAATTACGAGATTGGCGAAGTTTGTCCTGCTGTGCATTTGAGCGCTAAATGAAGTCGCGGTCCAGAGTGGATCGTCTTTTGGAGTGAATTTGAGGGAATTTTCCACATTTTCTTAGGACTTTTTTTAAACACGCTCATTCGCATAATACATTGCATGGCCTAAAGCCGTTTAGTCACTTTGTGAAACGTCAGAGCACTCCAGGAGGTCATAGTGATGGATAACCTCCCTCGGCATCTCAGCAAGAGGTTGTACCCCGTGGGTTTGAATAAGAGGCCAATGAAACTTGATGCAAGTCTAGGTCACGATTAGATTAGTTGGTGGTTTGTTAGTTAGTATTTGAAGATGGTATGGGAATAGTCAGGGATCGATGTTTGAGTACACTGTACGTATACTGCTGAATACTGTCCTGATGACATCATAACAATGACAATCCCTAGATCACCAGATGATGTTGAGTTTTCATAAATGGTATGGACTGCAGTGTGGTCCAAAAACTATATCTACAGCTCTTATTTCTCATCACAATAGCCAGACATTCCCAGCATTCAACTTGCTAATGAAAACTACTGGGCTTTTATGTGAACCCATTAGAGTTTTACTCCAGCACTATAAATCAGTCAGACGCTGATGGGCTGCTCACAGCTAGCAGACCCCCGTTGGCCCCCCAGGACCCTCTCCTCCACGCTGCCCTGCTCAAATAAAGAACAGTGATGGGAGTCAAGGGAAAGTCTAAAGCAGAGAGAGAGAATATGAAAGAGACCGAGAGACGGTGAGAAGAGAGATGAGCAAGTTTAAAGATCAGAGAACAACTTAGTCACCTTAAGAAAGAGGAAAAGGGAAAGTTGGAAGAAAAGGCCATCTGCAGGTGAAACGGCTTGTCAGGAGATTGTGTTCTGATCTCTCGCTGTGAACAAACAACACTTTCACTTTATGTACTGCAAACATTCCACCGACAGCAAAATGTGTTCCTCTTTTAACTTTCTTAAAGTAGTATTCTGGGTTCAGAGTGAGGTGAGCTCGGTATACAGCATTTGTTGATGACCACACAAAACATTTCCCTTGTTCCTTTAAATATTTATTGATTTGTTTGTATGTGTTGATCAGTATTATTCCACAAATACTGTTAATTGAGCTTAACTTGTATTGAACAGTTTTTATACAAGAAACGGGAACTGTTTTTCAATTTTGTATTCACCATAATTTATCAAATGGAGCAAACAAGATTTGTAAATCCTACACTGGAACAATTTGCTTTGTACTGGGAAGGATGGTCCATATATGCAACATCTCATAGACCTAATTGTATTTTTTTAATCAATATTTTTTCGTCTTTGCTTATCTCTGATGAACAAACATACAGTAAATATCAAAAATATATACTATTTATACCTGTATATATAGAGTTTGGTTCCAAAATTAGATAAACATGTGGTTGTCTATATATATATATATATATATATATATATATATATAGTCAAATATCTTCTGTTTACTTGGGGGGAAAATTTATCAAGTGACCTTGTTTAATGAAATAACAGATCTGGGCATTTTTGTTGTTATAACCCAACTTTAAAAACTGTAACAATTTTCTTCAAGGTTGTATTTGTTAACATTTGTTAATGCATTAGCTACTGTAACAATAAGCAATAATCAGCATTTATTCACCTTAGTTCATGTTCATTTCAATATTTAATACATTTTTAAATCAAACAAGTTAGCATAACTTAATGCACAATGAACTTACGTGAACAAATGTATTGCCATTTAACTAATCTTATTATCTTATTGTTTAACTAAACAATTATTACTGATAGCTATATGGCTCATTGTTAGTTCATGTTAGTTCATGCACTTACTAATGTCAACAAATACAACCTTATTGCAAGTGTTTTTTTATGTTATAGTATTTAATATCGTAAGAATGTTTTAAAGATTTATATATTTATATATATTACTATTGATTGCAAAATTAGAGTAATGCAGTGCTTTGATAGTGATCATGTTTTGAAGTCATATGCCTATTGAGGTTTCACACTTTTTCTCTCTCTCTCTTCTTATCTTCATCAGATTAATCAGCAGATGTCTGGAATAAACCTGAACGGCTCTGGTGCTCCAGTGGCATTCGGCCAAGCTGGTGCCCCTATGGGTGGCTGGGTGGCACCACCCTCGGGTCAGACCCTTAGCACCCAGCTCTGGAAGTGAGCGAAGGTAGAGGAAAGGGGCACGGCATCTCTAAATCTCCCCTCCGGCACCCAGAGTTTTATTCATGTACTGTATATTTCTCTTTTCTCTTTCCCATCATGATGGCTCTGGAGAGCATCGACTCAGCTTGCCCTCTGTGTATTGATCAAGTGAGAGAGTGTGGAGTTTAAGAGACTGGCAGCTTTGTCAGTCTTTTATTTGCAGTTTTTCTCTTCTATATATATATTTTTGGGGGTCAGACACACATATCAGCTAAGAAAGCTGCTGGACCAATTATACAGGCTTCTAATATATCTTTACCAAATCAATAGTGAGTAATAGTATTTAAATGACAGAGCTATCAAACTTGTGACTTCCCCCTCTCTTTCCGAACTTCTGTGTATAGGCCCCACGTCCCCGGACCCTTTAGCAGATATTGTATAGACCCATGTATTGTATGTAATCATGAGATCGAGAAACCTCTCACCCCCCTTTTCATTCTCAGCCCATCACATCCGTGTAGCAACATCTTTACTGTGATGTTTTAATGTGTGCGTTACAATGAAGCACAGTGAGTGAAAGGCAAATAAACCTGGACGACTTTACATCCGTGACTGTGATGGCTAACGGGGGGCGAGGGATATATTAGGGGGCTGGGAATTGTTACATTTTAGTGAGTTTGTGAGAGTACGGAGTACCGTGCAATCATACACATGAGTTCCGCCGCTGTAGCAGAGCATCTCTCCTCTCTCACAGGGTCTCTCTGCTGTGCAATAATATAAACATCTTCACCTTGTCAAACAGGTTTGTCTCTAAAATGTGTTTACATTCTCTGGTGCCTATTACAGAGAAAGAATTGTGTTATTTCATGCATTAAACAGTGAATAGCCATGAACTTTTGTGTGATCATTTCGTCTGAAGACAAATTTATTGTTATCTTTCTCCCGATTCCCCCACCCCTTTTCTTGCTTTTAAGGAGGGTCGTTTGGAAGAAAGACCGCTGTAATCCAGAAGGTTCTGTCTTGTGTGTCCTATGAAACACAGATTAAGACAATTCCAACTTTGAACACATTCTTTTTTTATTTCCAGGGAATGATGAATTTGCCTTGAAAGAGTTGAAAAAAGGTATTTTTTCTCCTGATGTTCTTTTATTTTCTCTACCACCTGTCGGTAGTTTCAGTGTGCATTGTTCAGATGCAGTTCTTTTCCTCTGGCGTAAAGATGGATTTTAATTTGATTCTCTAAATGGCAGTCCGTAGTCTGCTAATGATCTGTATGTTCACCACAGACGCATTGGGAAGTTTTTAGTTGCCTAGTTTTTATCCATGGTAACATGGTTATCCACCGGCACCATGTTATAGGTAATCCAGTGTATTTCCACAGTGAGAAATCCCAGCACACCAGTGCATGTCAATAAAGAAACCAGTATAACTCCATAGCATTTGATAAATTGAACAACATTGTCCCCACAGCAGGTACTTTATATTTTAGAGTCTTCCAAATGCATGTGGGCCTCTGGTCCATCTGACAGTTCTCAAGCTCCACTAGACCTCGATAAAAAGAGAATCCTGCTGCCGCTTCGGTTCATTGCCCAGGATGACCTTCTCGGTGCGGGTGTGCCAAACCAGGACCTGAAAGAAACCATAAAAAAATCTGAGAACAATGCCAGAGCGTTAACATCAGATATTTGAGGGACCACGAGACCGGTTCATGGAAAACAAAGCAAAGGTACAATAAGGTCAGTCTCGGTTTCAGTCTGATGTCGCATTGGAGATGTTATAGGCTGCTTGTGCGTGAAGGATGCTGGAATGGGATCTCTCGTGATCTCCCTTACCTATTACACATCTTAATTATATCAGGCTGAGCCAATGCAGGGCACGAGCGCTGTTAAAATGGTCGCAACCAAGTGTGACGTGCCAGTTCCCAAACACATGGCACTGTAAATTGGCTTGTTTTGCATAACAAGGCTAATTAAGCATAACTATAAGGGATAAATAAGGTGCAGCTTGAAGCTATAACCTCAGAAGTAACCCGTGAAACGCTGCAGTTGGCCTGCGGTGCTCAATCTCATAAGAAGATGTATTCCATTGGTATGTTTTGTATGGAGTGCACCTCAACATCTCCATACTGTATGTAGGTGTTATGACGCCTTGCTTTATGCAGTTATTTTTGTGGTTGGCTGTTTAGTCTGAAGTTCTGGTATATGGCGAACTGGAAATATAATTGGTTTGTGGGTACTTTCTGGTTTTATAAGATGAAGTAATAATACACGAATAATTATACTCATGTGCTTTTTTTGCTTTCAAGTAATAAGTCCTTGAATATTTAATGGTGATAATGTAAAAGCTACAACTCTGCGTGCTACGGTTTAAAGCAGTGATGTAAGACCCAGTGTGGATGTGTATAAAAGCTATTCCGTGAGCTCTTGTTATTGTAGATGAATACTTGGAAGAGGTTATTAAAATTTAAACTTCATACTTTTTGAACAAATCTTAGAGCACTTTATCTATTTATCAATGAGAATGAGACCTCTGGCCCATTCTGCAAAATCAGAGTTGAAAACATCTTAAAGAAATTTGTTTTTCCAGAATTAATTGTTTTATGTAAGCAAATTGTATATCAAACATTTCTAGTAATTGTGAAGTAAATTTTCATATTGTAATTTCAGAAAGTTTTGGAATATTCTTCCTCTTCTAAAATATTGTCACTACGGAAACACAATAATATATTATTTAAGAAAAGGGATTATGTTTACATATTAAGATTTTGTTTATATCTACTTTTCAGTTTAAAAAAAATGTTCACATGTAAATCATTAACTATATAAACACATTTTAACAATATTTGTAGTTTGTTAGATTACTTTATCTCACTACCGAAATGTTTTTTGCCAATACTGAAACAACCAGTGGTATGTTTCGGTCGTGACTGTTTTGGATGTGACAATTTTCTTTTTGAGCCTAGCTCAAAGATGCTAATTAGAACATGGTTAGCAAGTACAGTTCTGAACAGACGAACACACACAAAAACTAAATTTCATGTATTAACGCCCAAAAAAGTTTGCTTAATTGCAGAAAAAGGATGTTTGGTAGTGACGTTCCTTAAAGTTGCACACAGATTTTTACCTCTTGAACACATTTACTACAAAATGATAAGACACATCATGTAGCTTATTTCAGAGAGGGACACCGTACTGATGAAAATCCAAGATGACATTTTTTTACAAAGTTTAATCATTTAAAAATGAAATATAAAATTAGTATTTTTTGAACTTCACTTTTTTATATCAAAATGATATTTTAGGAAACAACAATGGAAAGAAAATGCAAATAAATTTGTATATTTTTCATTAGTTTAAAATGTAGGGGTTTGGGTGCGGGACACCCAATTGAAAGTACCCAATTAATGTTGATTTAATATCTATTAAGCTTACTGATATTATAAATATTATTGTGGGTTTCAATAGATAATAGAAGGATCATAGTAAACAACTAGGACTTGAATGTGTTTTAATGTGATTTATTGATGTGGGTCAGCAGTTTGCACAGAATCTGTCGTATGACCCTGTATAGAAATTCAAGAGCAGAAATATTTTGATATAATTCTGTCACCATTTACTTTTTTGCAGAAAACAAAAGACGATACTTTGATGAATATTGGTAACCGAACAATGGTGGTCCCGATTGACTTGCATTGTTTTTGTGTACATAACAGAAGTGAATGAGAGGACCAATGGTTTTTGGTTACCAACATATATACAATAACAACAATATAATTTGTGTTTTCCAGAAGAAACAAAGCCATAGAGTTTCATATCAAGAGGGCAAGTAAATGATAACAGTTTTTGTGTGAACTATCCCTTTAAACAGATTCTCAGTTGACCCCTTTTCTAGCCTTATTTCAGTTTTTCTTTCTGACTTTCACCCTCTGTGTTTCTGTCCTCCTTGTCACATACATTCAGTCTGATTACTCAGCACATGAACCCCTGATCCAATGGCTGCCCTTCATTCTCAAGTGCATGCTGGGAGTCGGCCATATCGGCCTGCCCCAGGCTTGGTCACAGTCATCCACAAGGGAGCATCAAGAACGCTTGCTTAAATGTGACCTTTCTTAAAATTCTCTCTGGCTGTGCTCCACTTGGCCAGACGCCCTCTCACGCCTGTGTGTGTTAAGATGATGAGGAAGAAGTGACCAAGGGGTCAAGGTTAGGCTGGTTAGCATTGCTCCGTAATCCCCTGCTTGTAAAGGCCGTAACTGCACCATCTGGTTTAAAAAAATCATTCTCCTTATAGGTTTGCTTAAACTTAGCTGTGTATTCTGATGAAATAATTGTAAAGTGGTGTAATTGTTCTCAGAACTTTGTTTTACCAGTTACCTAGTAGCTCTTAAAGGGATCGTTCACCCAAAGACGAAAAAACTATTTTCATTGTTTATTCTACCCTCTTGACTTTGTAAACCTGTATGGCTTTCTTTGTTCTGCTGACAACACAAAAGAAGATATCATCTGTATGAAGAATATTGGGTCTTTGACTTCCATTGGTTTTGTGTCCATACATTAGAAGAACATGTGATGCATACCAATATAAACTCTTGTTCATAAATTAATGAACAGCAGCTACGCTAATCCCTACCACAGATTATGCCGGCTAAATTAGGACCACCTGGTTTCATCCTCCTGTGAGATCCTGCAGACCTACAGAGGAAACCCACCAGTACAAGCTGATTGTCACGTGCCATCCTCATGCGAGAACTTTTTAACTTTGTGCCGTCCTCCTGAGAGATGTGAATTGAATTGATCATCCCAGCTCCAGACTAGTCCATCTCCGTCAACAGCAAGGATGGACCCTTGTTATTAAAATACTAAAACAAGCTTTTGTTTATTTTTGTCTTTCTTCCTGTATAGCTGCATTACAACAATGCAACATTGTGAAAAGTGCTATATCAGTAAAAATGTATTGAATTGAAAGTCAGTGGGGACCAACAGTTTCCGGTCACCAACATTGTTCATTGTTCATAATATCTTCTTTTGTGTTCTGCAGAAGAAAGAAAGGTTTGACATGACGAGACTGAGTAAATGACAGAATTTTCTTTTAGGTGAAGTATCCCTTAAATGTATGAAATGTGCATTCTTGTATTTCCACCATCAATTCAACACTGCCATGATCTAAGTTCCTGCAGAACCAGATTAAGTCATCACTTTTACATTTACAACTATTGTTTACTTCCATAATGCCCCTTAAATACAAATATAAAATTTAATATTGAACAGAGGCACAAAAATGAATATGGTGTATTAAACCCCCACTTTGAAGGTTGCTGCCACACAATTGTGCTGCAGGAGTGAAGCCACACTCTCTGAAGTGTGTTTACAATGCACATTATTATGTAGCAAGATGACACATAGCTCATTGGATGCTGTTAGAAGCGTGTCCTGCTTTCGCTGGTGTGGGTGATTAGTGAAATTGTCAGTCCTGCTAATAGTCACTATTAATAACCCAGCGCAGCTACCATTAGGGTAATTGGGTGATAATGATGATGGCAGTCGCCATGATGTGCTGTACGGTAGAAAAGAGCATTTTGACACATAAGGTGAGCAGGCTGAAGAGGTTTGGGTTCAGTGAGATTCCAGCACCTGAGATAATGGGCCATGGATGAATTGTACAAGCTTTTAGAGTCCGAAAAGGTCCAAATAAACAGAAATGTGTTCTTCAATTGCCTGCACTTTCAGTGTTATTACTGCATCCACTTTTGCTATATTGACACCAATTTAAGAAAAAAGTAGAGGTAAAAAAGCAACATTTTTGAAGTTGCACCAAATGCTTGAGTTGAGTCACAACGTTCAGCAGAAGCGAAAGAGTTGAGGCACTGCAAACTTTTCATCATTTTATTATTGAAAATACAAAGATAATATCTGTTACATGCGTGTTGTTTTTGAACTGGGTTTAAAAAAAAATATATATATATATGTGCTATATATTCTACATTAAAAGTATTACAGCGCTACCAGGACCCTTGCAACCTTTGTGTAGTTGTTATAGGAAGTTATAATCAACATTTTATTATAAAGCAAAATGCAGGCTTATCTACTGACCTGGGTACAGTTGCGTGCCTTTGGTTCCAAATCCTCAACCTTAGTGATCTGTTTAAGAAAGTCCGACTCCTGCATCCCTGGTTTTGCTCCTCTCCTCTTAAACAGGGCATGAGGGTTTGAAAGGATAACCTGCATATTCACTGCAAAACCTGCCAAAGGTAAGAGAATGTATTTGTACAATGGCACTGTAAAATGAAACTTTTTGGTCTTAAAGAGTACAGCAGGTGCTCCGCTTTGGTGACACACATATTTTCAGATCTACTGCCCTCAGTTCACCTCAAGGTACTCAATAGGGCCACTCAGTGTGAGCTAGTTTGGTACCAAATGTTGGTTCAGATGTATTAATAAACTTATTTTAGTAATATTATTATTAACCCCAAAATTTGATAAAAGGACAAGTTTTATATTTTTCCTATAGTAAGGTTGAGTTTTTTTATTCTGAACTAGATTTATCCAATATACACTGTAAAAAAATGCAAAATGTTCTCCTACAAAGATAAGTAACCTCAACATATTTTTAGTTAAAGGAGTAATTATTGTTTTGCATATACTGAACAAAATAAGCCTAAACATGTTTCTAATAAAGTAATAAATAATTTTGTTGTTTTAATAATTCTCAAGTTTTTGGCCAAAATATGTACAAAACTTTGAACAAACAAAATGTCAAGAGTTTGTAAGTTCCCTAAGATGCATTGCAGCATGTTCAATTCTGTGTTTCTTATCGGTTTCTCTTAAAAGATTAATTCATTATTCTTGCTGGCTTAATATATGCTTAAATTGTGTTGTTACTGTTAGTTATCTGTTGTGTTTAGTTTTTTGATGGTTTTTGAGGTTTGTGTGTTTGATTGTTAAGTTGTAAGTGCATGACACAATGCCAATTTCAGTAAAAATGCACTCAACACTAACTATTAAACAGTTATAAGATTAAAGTTTTGATCTGTTTGAGGCAGAAAGTATGACCAATTGTAGTAAAACACTAGCCAAATATATATTTATAAACAATCAATCTATATTCTTTATTTATGTGCAGCCAACAAAAAATATTCTGTTCTGTTGTCTTTAGGTAATCTTGACTGTTGACTCAACTATTTCTTTACAGTGTATCCATCAAACAGTTGTAAAAAGGGAAGTTTTGCCTGTAGTGCTTTAAAAATACAACTGGACTATAATTTATGCGTTTTCTCGTGAGATCAGGTTAAACCCGTCCCTCAGCTGCATGTGGGTAGAAGGAATATTTCACCCTCTCATTTCCATGTCTCTCCAAGATACGATCACGGTGCCCTAACAGGAGAAGGACTTCAAATTTCACTGCAGGGAATATAACCCTATGTTGCCGGCTTTTTATCCTGGTACAGGCTGTTTTCTAGGACGCCTAAAACCACCTGGGCTTCCCTCAAATCCACAGAGGCGAACTCACGACAGTAATGCAATGTACATCTGAGCTCTAGCTAACTGTGTCCTTCTGTAGTTACAACATTTCTCGCTTCAGATCAACATGGATACTGTCAAGGTTTAATAGCTGAAAACCAGCCAGTTTCCTTTTGATCCATTTCTTTTTTCATAAATGACTTTTTTTGTCTTATGATGTAACTGTAAGAGTATTGGGGGATTACACATGGGGAATGATGTAAGGACTTGTTCGACATGGCCTTGAAACAGCCGGAGGTGTTTTGGTGTTGGACCAACAGCTCTCCAGGGACGGGGTGAGTGAGAGGAATAAACAACATTTCAAGTCTATTCCGTGGCTACCGCTATGTCATCCATCTTCGCCACTTGCTAATTTACTCTTCTCTATTTTCTTAATGATTTATGTTTTTATCAGTTTAAGACTTTTCATAAAGACTGTACATTTTAATCCTGCACATTTTTGTCTTCCGGTCGTGTCTGGGCCCCCTCACACTTGTGGAAAGGTAAGTGTTTCTCACACACACATTAATCTCTGTGTACACCGCAAATGAAGCTTTTAGTTTCAGTTTATTAACATGAATACGTTTACACCCCCCCCTCCACCTAATGCGCAAAACTGAGCTATTGTGTGTTAAAAGGGTTCCATGTTAAGACAAGCACTTGAGCTCCTCTTCAGGTAAAGAGCAGTGCTTGAAAGCAATGAGAGGCGGTTCAGGACCTCCTCTCCGCTATTGTGTTTGCTCTCGGAAGAAGGCGTACTGCTGGAATACTAAATATCCTCATTGTTCGCTTCTTTTGTTCAGAGTGAAGTGTAGTGGAACGGGCGGATTTATGAACCTTAAACAGCTTGTAGAGTTGCACGTTTAGTCTGGGGTAGGGATGTGAGAAAGCATGCTTGTTTTTGTGAGGAGAGATGTTTTCAATGACAGCTAAAGCTTGACAATGAATACATTATCTCCGATTTATGATATTATGGGTGAGCAAGTGAGAAGAACGCAAGCTATGGGATGGAGCGATGGAGGGGATACAGTGTTTTAGAATGGAGAAAAGAAGATGGAGATCAGATGAGAGGGAGATAATATCACCTCTTGTTATTAGTGTTTCGTGAAGAGCCTAACATCCGGAGGCAGGCCTGGACTCTAGGGAATCAGGGATGCTTTAACTTCCTCTGCAACTCAATTTCTGACGTTGCATTCATTCCCCCGAGCGGCATTCGATCCATTATGATGTTTCCGACCTGTCAGCATGTTCTCACCCCCCACCCTCTTTAATGCATTGCCTGAGAGCTCACGTTTGCTAAAATGTGGAAAAAAAATTGCTGAATTTAGCTTCCGCAAAGGTAGTTTTTGCCAATTACAGGGAGCACAGTGCGCCTAGTGCCCAACACCTTATTTTTTTCCTGTAATCATAGGGTTCATCTTTGCCTGGCAGATATACTGTGAAAGGGATGTTTTTTGACACAAAATGGCAAATGTGTACGTTTTAGGAAACTTGTTTGATCCAAGTCGATACTTTTAAATATTATTCTATTAAGTGAGTGGTTTAAAATGTACATACGTTATCTTTAATTTAGAAGAGATGTATGGACTGAGTTTGCAACCTATAACATATAACGATCAAAGCTTCCGTACTTTTTATGTATCAATTTAAAATAAAACAAGATTTTGTTGTTCATCTATTTGAGAGTATTCCATTTTATGGCCCTCTCTCCTCAAACGCTGATTTACAAACTGCTTTCGGCAACATATTTTTGTCTTTTTAAACATCTTCATCAAGTTCAGAAAAGTATCAACATGACTAAACTTCACATAAAATATATAAGCTGCTTCCCACTCATCTGATGTTATGCTTATCCGCAACACATGGTATCATGTGGGCAGAGTTGTTTCTACACCCAGGAGAAGATGGACAGAGTGATGAGTGGGGGAGTTCAATATCTTAATACGATTAGATAAAAGTGAGAAGTCCTGTGATGTAATTTGAAGACATAGTGTTCTGGCTAATGCCACTCAAATACCTTCAAGACATTTACATTAATGGTGGTAATGTAATGGTTTTGAACTTTAAAAATGTCTTCACCAGTTTAGTTGATGGAAGCTCATCTAGGTTCCTGTATCTCAACTGGTAGAGCATGGTGCTTGAAGTGCAAAGGCTCATGAGTTTGATTATAAACACTAGGTAAATTGAAAATATGACATGAACACTACATTATTATTTTAAATAAAATTCATTTTATGATCTAATTTTAATTTACTAATATTGATGACACTCATATGTCCACTGAGGTTTTACTGTACTATATGTATTAACCTAATAATGAGCAAGCAAATTATTATTTGCAGTTTGGGTACTTCAACAATGTACTGTGGAAAAACAGTGTTGATACTTTGTGCAAGAGAGATCTTAGTGGTGTCTTACCAGCCATATCAATTGCAAATGGTCTGTCGGCCCTCCAGCCAGTGTACCATCCAACCACTTTCCCATTCTCTACAAGAGGACGCTCATACCTCCGGCCTCCAACGAGTCCCACTGGCCACACCGCCACTCTTCTGGTGGATCGCATCTAAACGGAAGCAAAGACATGTTACAGTATTGTATTGTAGAGTATTGTAGTATTATAGAGAAAATGCACGCAGCATGGCCTATTATAAAGTCTTGGCTCATTTTCAGTACAAAATAAATCCATCCAGCTGCAAACTGCTGGACACAGCACACAATGCTTTGAGTTTTATAAACACCATCACATCTGAATGAAACACCCATCAAAGGCATAGTCTGTCATTTTCTACAAGACAGTATTTTCCTTTCAAACTTCTAAACAGCATACCGGTTTTTAGACAAGGTATAAAAACTACGAACAGGACCTCTGGATAATTTCTCAGAGAAATGGCCAGAGTAGCTTTTGAAAGTTTAATGGTTGTGCTATTTATGTAAGTGCTGTATGCAGGAGTGTGACGTGTCTGTGGCTGTCGGCCATAAGCTTTGGAAATGCTTTGAAGCCGTGTCTGGGCCCCTTAGCTGTGTGTTTCTAATGCCTAATCTGCTTCTTCTCTTGCAGGGACCGGGACTTTTTTCAATGGCACTGTTTTCATAATTCTGCTCCTGAATGTGAGATTCAAAGGAAAATTCAAAGAAGTCTCATAGCGAAAGGATGTCATCTGCAGCTGTCGGTCGACAATACCACAACAAGGGTGACAGGCACAGCTATCAAATGCAATGTCATACACACTGTTCTTTGTCAGAAACACCAGACGATTGGAAAAAAGAAAAACCTGTAGGTTCTGCCGCTTGTCCTTTTTTTTGCCATAGCCTATTAAGTATAATGTGACCTTGCAGGCTTTTGAACACACAGTAAAAACAGGGACATTCATGCTGTTCGCCACAGCTTCAGCTGGAGACCATGGAAAAATGCTTGTCTAGCGTGCAAAGTTTTTTGTGTGACCCACACATATTCCTGCAGGGACAATCTGGCCCTGTCTTGACAAGACGGTGTAGAGAAATTACAGTTGTAGTGGAGGAATGTGTTTAAAATCTTTGGGGAGGAAATATCACTTTTGACAACAAAACATGAAATGCTTCATTAACCGTTCAGAAAATGTAACCAGTTACTTTTCTGGAGTATGATAAGTCAGGGTTCAAATTGAGGGGGGGGGGGTGTCTAGAGCAGACCCCGGACCCCTCATAAGGTCTCAAATAAGAAACTGGGGGGGGGGGTTATTTCATAAAAATATTTTTTGTTTTTGGTCTAGTTTTACTCAAATAATCATCCTAAAACACGATTGTCCGTTATTTGTTTAAACTTAATAAGACGCCAATTAAATGACATATTTATCTGAAAAATCTAAAGGGTCTACCACTAAAGGGACATACAGGTGGTGGAAAAAATAAGAAAGGGAGCGAAAATATTTTAAATTTTTTGCGTTTTCACAAGAATATTTTTATTTCCCCCAGAAAACATTTCCCAGAGATTATTTTGCAGTACCTTCTGCAAACATGAGCTCCCACATTGACGAGAAGGCTCTCGCCAAAGGAATGACATTAGTTTTTCTTATTCTGCATTGGTTCAAATGGATTCATTTTACATACTTGATCTACATTATCAGTAGATAAATCACGTTCAAATTTCTAAACATTTCTACGCTTTTTTAATGGTTTGGCAGAACTGTACAGACAGCCACAATTGACTTTGACGCGATCCTCATCCTCACTCGTTCCATTTAATTATTTTATTAATATTCCAATAATGGAAACAGCACTGCATTATAATAATATACAGAAAAGGACAAGAAATCATCTCTCCCTCATGTGGTTTCTCTTTTAATGGCTTATTAACATTTTAAGGGCATTTATGCGTCTAATGTGGTTAAATTACTGTGCCCCAAACTATCATGTGATTTATGTAGCCTACTGGAAGCTCCGTCCATTTTATTTTAGGGCTGGTTATGGGACCCCCAAGAACTTCGACACAATTCGAAAACTGAAATAAGTTACTTGAGAACAATAACGCCACATGATCTATACAGTATGTGCTCTAAAACAGAATTAAAATGTATATAATCTTTAGCCAGTAGTCTGATACACTACACACTTTGTTTCTGTTCAAGCTGGAACTAGCGGGGAGTTTTATTATGTTCTTGAATGTTATAATTGCATGTGTGGAGCAGGGCATCCTTCCTGCAGCTTTGGTTTCAGTCAGGAAATAATCATTCCCATGTCATAGGTATTGAATTGTTAATCAACTAATTAATTCAAATGTGTTTTGCTAATTAAAAAAACTGCACTGAGTGTCTCTCATCAGTGGGGTTCAAGCATCAATACTCAAGAATCTGTGGACAAAGCTGACTTGGTTCCTGCCTTCAGCACCAATCAATCTGGTGGGCAATTCTAACAGGGCGGGATGGTGGGTCACCAAGCTTCGGTATCTTCTATGGTTTTAAAGGAATTACAGTACCATATCCTTTTTTATGGGGATACATTTACATTTGAATACATTTGAATTGTTGATGGCGTGGCGTCAGTTCCATAAACTTGTGTTTATGAACTCACATCTCTTTAAAGGTCCAGTCAGTGTGTAATCTTTTGAAGGATCTATTGACAAAAAGGTTATATAATAAACATTACTGTGTTCAGTTGTAAAGACCTTACATAATGTGTTAAGTTTTTATTACCTTAGAATGAGCTATTTCTAAAAACACCGCGGGTCTCCTTATACATTAAATTCTCCAAGTTGTTTCTACAGTATAGCCCTAAAAGGACAAACTGCTCTACAGAGCATGTATCGTAAATACGTTATCTCCTTCGAGAAAAGAAGGGAAAACACGACTACATCCTAGTTCTGTGTCAACCACAGTAGTGCTTCGAAAGGGACGGGGAAGGTGGAGTCAGCCGTTGGTTTGCAATTTGCAACTTAACAGCTTGATTCCGCTTAAATCTCCACATTGCTTCCTTTAAAGATTCACCCGAAAATATCATTTGTCATTTGTAAGTCAAGCTTTTTGGGGGGTCTGCCTAATAAATACAAGTAAATGTTTTTCCCTGTGTCATTAATATTTGTCATTATCAAACACTTGTAAATGACAGAGCTGTCGGTGTTAAGCTGTGTAACGTGTTTTTCTTCAGTAGAGCAGGGGTGATCATTCCTCTGACAGTGCTCTACCCCTTAAGGGCTATTCCGTGTTCATCCACACGTCCAACTGTGTTCTGGAGAATGTAGCGGGAAACGAGGGAGAGATGCACAAAGCAAGCATTGATGAAATGAGGAACGGAGAAAGAGGGCCAAAGAAATGAGGCCGGTCCTCTCAGTTCAGACATGAGGTACCAAAGAGTAGAATCATCGAGAAGATAAATCAGACAATAATTTTCAAGGCTTCTGTGTTATGGCAAACATATACTGGTACTAAAGTATGGCTTTTGTATACATCTCCTTCCGACCAAGGGCGACCCATTGATGTGCAAAATGATCAACCATAGTTTGTTTTTGCTTATATGGAATGGGGATAGTTGAAATGCATTTCACATTTGTCGTAAATGTTTTTGTACCATTACATGTCACACTGTTGTGCAACTTAAGATATTGAGGAGTACAGTGGAGGACACTTCCCCAGTGTCAAACTGGTAGTCATTTTTAATAATAAAATGTTAGAGCTATACATCATTTGCATATATTGAGTTCTCATTACGAAGTGCCTCAACCTCAGAATAACGTCTACTACCTTTGCAAACGTTGGCAAATGAGTTCTTCCTCAGCATTTACATTTATGCATTTAGCAGACACTTTTTATTCAGATGGACTTACAAAAAGGATTAAATCGATGAAGCATGGTTCACGTTTAGGAGGCAATAATATAACATGTGTTTTTGTGGAAGAGAGACAGTATGGATGCATAAACTGCCAAGACTATTCAGGTTAGTCAGCTCATTTCTTTCTTCAAGACTGGTCATAAAATACAAAACAGAAAATATAATGGTTATATAATAAATATTTTATCCTAAAGAAATCGAAATGGTGTAAAATTCGTAAGATCTAAAAAAGCTCAACCTATGCAGAGTGTAAAATGGAGAGTCACCTCCCTCTATTATGAGTTTTGTCTGTCCTTCACAGACAACCGTTTATGTAGACAAATCCTAATTTCCCAGCTGTCAGGTCACTCTGGCATTTCTATGTGATTCCCACCACCTTAAACTGGGTTAATTCACTCTGCTTGACTACACAGTATACTGGGTTGCCTTCATTTAGGTGCAGAAACCACTGTGTTTTTCGTAAAAGAAATACTGAAGATGACACATGGAATGTCCGCAGGGTCTTTACCTGCTTTCAAGAATAGAGTATCACTTAAACAGGTTCTCAGGGCAAATCATCTGCGCTTAGTCACTTTCATCCATATAACATCCACTCATTTAGTATCAAATCTCCACAAGTCCTATTTATACAGTAACCTATTACAAAAGTGAAAGAAGAAGGGTAGATACTAAATTTCTAGTTCTCATTTTCCTTTATTGGAAATATGATGTTTTTGTGTAAGAGTGGTGCTTATGAATACTGCATGAATGCTCACAGAGTAATAAACCATGTGTGCCACGCGTTCTCCAAATCTGAGGCACAATTTGCATTTTTGAATTTGCAGTACTTGTATTACTGTATTATCACTACTAAGTAGCTACTGACAATGTTTTACTTTTTAGTTACCAAGTGCATGGCTCTACTTTACCTTGTTGCTTTTGTAGTCCAATACTGTATCACACTCTCAGTCTCTGTTAGGCTACGTGTGTATAGTGTAGTGTAAAAAAAGTCGCGTTTACCTCTTCAAATAACTCAAGGCTGTAAGTGTTATCATCATCCGCAAAGAAAACGACTCCTTTATCTTTGGAGGTGCGATGTCCCCTGAGCCAGCCGAGCGCCGCGTTCCTCTGCTCGGTAGCCCTGGGCATCCCCTTCCGTTTGAACCTGCGCGGGGTGAACACGTTCAGATGGGTGTACCGCAGCCCGGATCGGGCGAGGAACCGTGAAACCAGCTCCGTTTTAGAGTTTGAGTCTTCCACCACGATCCAGTGGAACTGCGGGACCTGGCGAAACGTGTTGGCCAGGCGGGTGAGCTCCGCTTTCTGCACCGCTCGGCTGTAAGTGGGAGTGATGGCATAAATGACCGGGGGAGATGTGCTATTACTCCCGGCCCGCCTGCTGCTGCTGACGCTGCTGGTTCGAGTCGTCCTGGCGTCTTGCCGCTGCTGGACGTTTCCCAGCCGAGAGAAATAGAAGCTGGCCGTGTTGCGAACAGACGATCGTTTTGTGTCGATGTCGATCACGATGATCACTATCAAGATCCACGGGAGAAGGATGAAAAAGCGACTGTAGAAGATGGATTTCATTGTGTCTAAAGAAACAGCGCTGCTTAATCTGCAGAATTAACAATCCACCACAAACAGAGCAATGTATTAGAGCACATTTAAGCACTGCGCGGTAGATCCATTATTGTAAAATTACTTTCAAACGCATTTACCTAAAAAGGATCATTTTGAAACTTCTTTTAAAACAGATCCGTAACATAATCTGCGGTCCTCGCAGTCCACGAGCGTTTTAACTTTACATTCCCGTGCCGATCCTAAGCGCGATGTTGCGATCCCATCCGTGAGATGATGCTCCTCAAACAGGGATTCATCAGCACACCACGCTCCTCCAAAGATTACAACAGGTCATTGTTTTCGTTACGTGCGTAGCCATGGAAGGTGTAGTCACTGTATTAATTATAAAATAAATCGGATGCTGAAGGTCCGACAGACGCTGGCGCGCTCCGTAGAGATGAGGAAGACGCGGAGACTTCAAACTGAGACTTCACCCTCCCCGCTTGCGCAATGGCAAAGAGGAGAGGAGAGAGTGATATCTAGTGTGATTTTTCATTCTTTAGTCATTATATTTACTTAACAACATATGGAATCTGCTCAGACAAGTGTTTGTATAAAGGGTCCAGATTGTCAAACACTTTAGATTAGTATTAAATACATACAATTATATTCATTTCTTTGTGGGGGTTTCTCAACATATAGCTTTCAAATCGGTTTCTTTTAGGGAAAATTTTATTTGAGCTTCTGGCTGATGCTAGCCTACTATATGAAACTTAAATCGTCCACTCGTTTGATCAGACTGAAACTAAGCTCAATTGTGTAACAATATTAACACAATAATTATATTTTTTGTCGAAGGTGGAGGATATAAGCAAATAGTAAGCTTGCTTTGTGTGTGAGTTCCCAGTGAATCCATTCTCATTGGACAATGATCAAATTGATCACATTGTGATCAAAAATGGCTGACATTTTAATTGGCTATTTGCCTGTAGGCTTAAATGTTCATTTGAATGCTGTCTCTGTCTGTTTTACTGCCTTGTGTCTCCATTCACAGTACGTTGACAGCTACGGTACGGATTGTGACATCCCGCCTTGTCCTCCTTGTCCTTTCCCTGAAGTGCCATCCGCGCCAACAATGTCAATCACAGAAAATAGAAGCAACTGCCACAGACTGCTGTGACTCTTTTGTTACGAACGACTGAAATCTGACAGTTAAACCCGCTATTGTGCTTTTCTTTGAATCTGGAATGGAAGACATGAACTAGTGAAGTATGGAGCAGAATAGGTATGGTCTGTTCATTAAAAAACATTCATAGCAAATTGTTTTGTGAAAGCACTATTTTCTGGATTTGTGAACAGGGAGAAAATAGGATGTGATGGAATAATGAGGATTTATGCTTTTCAAAAGGAAAAGACTGACACATTTTTAAAACAGGATTTGATGGCTGAATTTTTCAGTGTAATCCTGTAATCCTTCCATCTTCCTTCGTTCTGATGACGCTATGCAGGAGAGAACGAACCGGACTGTTTAATGGCATTCCAGCAAAGAAAAGCTAGTTATTGATGGAGAAATATCCTTTCCATACTCATTCCTCCTGTTCAAGCTCACAGAATGCAATAACAACCAATTAAAGCAGTTCCCCATGAAAATAGATCACAGCGCAACTAGATTAAATGATAATTTAGGTCTCAATTCAATAAGAGTGAGGCAAAGCAATTTAGATCCACACAATAAACAAGAAATATGGAATGCATTTTTCAACACCATTTGCATAGAAATTACTTTTCATCACTTTCCATTATTGTGTGAATTTGGCTTGAGTCAATACATTTTCTCAACATAACTCAATGGAATCAATTGGTCTGCGTTTAACGACATTAAGTCTGTTTTTTAAAAGCAATGGAAACAAATTGAAGTTGGCCTAATAAGGCTGTGAACTAAAAATCGAAGCATTCAAATTGTTTAGCTTGTCCCAAGCCTAATCTAATTCTTAAAGCGCAACTGGTGTTTCAACGTGATAACAATTTAATGTGAAAGAAATCTGCTTCCAATTTTGTCACCATTACAGCTAGACAATAAAATTGTTTTTTTAGCTGTAAAACCAAACAGGTGCACAATGCTTAATGTTTTCCAATGTTTTTTTTCTCTCAATATGCCTAATTTGCTTAAAAACAAAGGCAAAGAATTTAATGAGAATTTCGTGTGTGGTTTTAACTCCTGAAACCAGTTTAGATGTATGCTGGTCACAGCATCAGATCTCTAAATGATAGTTGTAACTTTGTACTCTCTTTCATGTCAAGGACACTCAAGGTGCACATTTGAGAACACTTTTCTGAAACATCCAAGTATCACGTTTTTACTTTGTGTTGTACATTTGACCATCTTTTATTCATTCAAGATTTTTTTTCAAACATTTTGCATTTTGGTGAACCACTTGACCCATGGAAACCACTTTCTGTAACAAGTGCACAGCCGATGTTTGTCATAATCTTGAATCTGTGGCACAGTACCTAGGATTGCTTTACATGACAAAAGATGTCTCATAGAGCTTAATCACAACTAAATCGAGCCTAAGTGGTAATGTGCCATTCCACCAGCCACATATTATGACTGCATTAATAGATGATGATACTTGGGCAAAATAACAAGACAAATGGCAGACACAAGGCAAAGAACACCACACTGACTAGACTAGCTAAAAATACACTTGACAGAACACTAACTAGGATTACTGGACTAGGAAACTGGACTTGACAGATATATAAATAGCAGGACGGGACAAACCATTGACATAGTCAAAGGAAAAAAGAAAAGCGAAACCGCACATGAAAGCAAACCCCAGGGCATTAAATAAGGGAACTAACAAACATGATAACAATGGGCAGGTGTGGGTAATGAGACACAGGGACGAGGGGGCAGGGACAAAGACGAGACCAGACAGAGTAGAATGGAATGCCAGCAAAGAACGCCTGCTGGGATGCCGGCAAGGAACGCCTGTTGAACGCCTGTTCTGCCTGTTGGACCGGAATGGGCACCTGCAGCTGGACCTGACTGGATGCCCACGGCTGTACTGGACAGGATGCTCGCGACTGGACTGGATTGGATGCACCGGACTGGACACAGGCTGCACCGGACTGGAAGACGGCTGGATTGACTACTGGAATGCCGGCTGGAATGGAATGGACATCTGTGGCTGGACCGGATTGGATTCCCGCAGCTGGACCGGACTGGGTGGACACAGGCTCTGCATTGGAGGAGTCGGAGGGAGAGTCCCAAGACTCCTTTCTTCCACGCCTCCCACGGAGGCGGATAGAGGTGTTCCCAGAGTGAGGGTGCCCAGGACGCGTTCCTCTGGGACTGTAGCCAAGGGAGAGGATACCCAGGCTGGAACTGATGGCCAGGGATTGTCCCGGTTGATCACATACCTATTCATATAACCCAACCATAGGGGGCTCAACATCTCCATCTCAGTTTGCTTGAGAGGCTCGGTGAGGCAGCAGTTAAAAATAACCTTGAGCTCTGAATAACTAAAAATACACTTGACAGAACGCTATCTAGGATAACTAACTGGACAAGGATATTCGACTTGACAGATATACAAATAGCAAGACTGGAACAAACCTTTGACATATAGTCATCGGGAAAAAAGACAAGCAAACCGTGCAAGACAGCAAACACCAGGGCCTTAAATAATGGAACTAACAAAGAAGATAACAATGGGCTTGACGAGGAAACGAGGGGGCAGGGACAAAGACAAGATGAGAGTGCATGACAGTTAAAAACAAACAATGTCATGTCTCTCTCTACACTAAACACGTGGGTCTGTCATGATCCTGCAACTAGACTAAAAAAACATTACCAAAGGAGGCAGAATCATGACATCATACTCCTCCATCCGAGCCGAGGTATGAGACCCTGGATAAACACGTATTAACACCTGTGATACCGAGCGGCTCTCACACTGTGTCTGACTTCAGCAATTACCCGCCAGCTCCTCAGAGACACTAAACTCAGTTGTGTGTGTTAGCACACAAAGAATATTAATTGTCTACAGAGCAGATCGGTGATGTGATGATACACCGCCTGTGCTATGCAGATGGTCGTGCGGCTTTGTGTCTTACATCACTGCACTTTGTATTCAGATTGTGGAACGTGCATGCATTAAAAGGTCATTTAGGTCTTTAATTAATCCATAGGGAATTTATATATGTTCATTGAGATGTGGAGTAGGATGGATGGATTTAGAATGTTCTCTAACCTCATGAATTCAGCCTCTTATGGAATGCTGAATTGAGTTGGAACTATTCTGGCTTCGGTTTTCACACAAGTCTACTTTGATATTAGATTTTATAGTTGTGCACTGTGTGTTTGTACAAGTTTGCCCATACGAATATTACATTCACATCAAAATAGAGTATGCAGTATAAGCTATGGCAGTGGTTCTCAAAATTTAATGCAATCAAACTCAGCAACATAAGACCACCAACCAAACCAAAACAATTGATGTTCAAGCATTGTATAACTGAATTTGTTTGGTTTCTAAAGTTTTTATTGGGGGGGGGGGGATGATGCACTGTGATGCACTCTACACAAAGGGGACCTTACAACAAAAAAAGTAAAGCAAGTATCATAATCTGTGTCAAAACTATTGTGAGAAGTCCTTACTTGACAGATTTATATGCAAATTTGTCCTATGGTGTGACGGATTGTTTTTAGAAAAAAAACTAACAATGAAGATAATTCTTCATAATGTTATTTTATATGATAAATGTAAATATTAATACAGGACTTATTCGTCAACTACCCAAACACAATGGGCCTACATGCTTTAACGCTTTATATGTGTGTACCCACTTTACTATGTTTTGGTGAAGAATTTGTTTCCAAAAGTGAACAAAGCCTGACAAATCTGCGCAAGACCTCCCTTTGAGGATGTCCTAATTTGTAAAAAAAAATGTGTGTGTGGTCCTTTAGCATTGATAGAGCATGTTGATATTTAATTTCGCAGGCACACCTGTCCTTTTAGTAAATAAGAAGATATGAACTATTGAAAATGCTTTCACATTTCATCAGAGGCTTTTGCACCTCTGCTCTCGGCTACTCGAATCTTGAAAGATGCAGAATAGAAAATGGCATTTTGATGGAGTGCTCCCGTAAAACCAAGAAATCACCAATGTTCACAATTGCATCTGGCACAGAGAACTTGGCAGGCCTGTCTACATCACAATTAATTGGTCTCATCCCGCAACAATCTAATTTGTTACCGTGACACGAAGCCGTTAACGATAAAGAGCAGTGACAGGGTGATCAATTAAGCTTGTCTTTCCTGGACTGTTCTGTGCTCTTTGAAAACTCCGATTTGGTCGGTTTAGTCCCACAGGGAGAGGGACCTTGTGGGTGGAGTTGGGTACCACTAGCCTGAAGTGCTGTTTATATTTGCTGTACCGAGACCCTCGACTCCTTTCTCCACTGCTGATGAATGACAACCTCCCCTCGGATTTCATCCCATCTGGGAAAAGGACACTCAGACACTTACAGAGAGCAATTGTATTGCTCAGAGGTTTCTCATTCATAGTGGAATGGAATTAATAATGTTTCCTAGTATGTTTTATTTAAGTGCTTTGTGTACTGTGCTAGGCTTTAATGGACTAGTTTTGATGCACTTATGTATTTTGTTGCCTATGTTGTAATAATTGCTTCCAATGTTTCCTCATCTGTAAATCGCTTTGGATAAAATCGTCTGCTAAATGACTAAATATAAATGTAAGTGTCTTTTTTATTATAATATAATTTAAGTTGCAGCCTAGTGGTTAGTGTATGTGCTCCAACATATTGGGCAATGTGCTCACCTGCATCTCATATCTGACACAATTTCTTTAGAGAAAAAAAATAGAAACAAATGAGAGAGTTACATAGAGGAGACATACAGTGGGAGTACAGAGCTATAAAATCCATCTGGATGGCATAACCTAGATAATTTGGTTTGGGAGGAAGTTGATGAAATGTTCGAGTTCATATTGAAATTCCTGACTCGCGGTTGCAGGTGAATATGAGCAGAGTCTGTGAAATTAAACTCTTGAGGAGATGCAAACTTAAAATATGATCTTCAATTAAAGGAACAACGTGGAGATTTTAGCGCCATCTAGGCGTGAGGTTGCAAATTTCAACATCTCACTCCAAACCTCCCTTTCGAAGCAATAAAATGCTGTCACGTTTTTTCTACTTTGCTAAAGGAGATAAACTATATTTATGAAATGTGCTCTGTTGAGCAGTTTGTCCGTTTAGGCCTACTGTAGAAACAACATAAAGAATTCCATACAAGCAGACCTGCGGTGTATGTAGTTAGAAATATATCATTCTAAGGTAATTATAGCCTAATTTTGCATTAGGTCATTATACACCTTTGAAGACAGTTATGTATATTATATTGGATTTCTGTCAAAAGATCCTCCAAAACATTCACACTGGACCTTTAATCAGAAACATTCTGAGGTGTTCAGGACATTTCATTTGTGATCTATGTTTCCAGTGGGTCATATTGACTGATTCAAAGTGTTTTTATATGTACAGCTATGGTTGAAATTAATTAATCTTTATTGTTTATTTCAATATAACAGCTCTTCTTCAACCTCCATCACTTGATGACTGCAAGGATTTTTTGAATAACTGCAAGGATTTTATGATCTCAGAGAACCACATGACTTCAGCAGCCAATGAAATGTCTTTCTGTGGACCAATATTCTTCAATCTTTTTTTTATACGCCATGGCTGTGATCTGTTATCTTCATTATTCAGTAAAGGGAGATATTAGCATGGGATAGAAAAAAACAAGGGCCCTTTAAGACTTTTCAAAGGAGACTTTCTCAATTAAACAGCAAAGACAAAGCAGTATGTTGAGAATATGGCTCCAGGAATTAGTTTGGAATGGGAATATGGAGGATTTTGCTTTGTGTGGGCAAATTCAACGACAAATGTGTTTCACCAATGTCACATCATCACCCACACAATGGAAAGTATGACTTAATTCCTGACATTCCTGCATGCGAACGAACAACAAACAGACGTTAATCAGAACGTCAAATATTTAGAATGCATTTACATATGATTCAACAATACCAGCTACTGCATAAATAAGTGAGTGTAAATGTCAGTCAAATACAAACAGATGATGCACATTGTTCACCATGATGCAAATAAATAACAGTGTAGCCGTAACTTTGTAAACAAGATGACTAGCGTGATTCAAAAGACTGAGCGTCCTCACCAGAATTCCAGTAATAGTGTTAGAAAGCTGAACTGTGAACTCAAACATTTTGAGCCTTTCTGCCAATTAGAGAATGCAAGCTGAGATAATTAAGGAAAGGTAATGCTGCTGTCCACTCGTGTATGCTTTCTCCATCTCCCTGCATGCAGCCGGCTCATTTATGTATCATGTTATAACCTGCCCTAAACATGCATACTCCATACACACAGATACTACGACCCAAACAGAATCAATTCTCCTTCACAGGGACTGTATAATTGGTCCACTCTCCCGGAGCAGGCCTGTTAAGTACGTTCCTCGCTGAATTATGGATAACCAGCAAAATGGCTAATAAAATATGAATGGCCGGTTTTTGTAGTCTATGCTCCTCAGTGTGCAGATGTTGGTAGCAAAGCCGATGTTCTGCTAATAAAACACCCCGTCATTGCAGTCCAGGAAATGGCTCTTATGAAAACCGAGGACCATCCATAACAGTATATGGCATTATGGAGAAGGCTCTCATCAACACAAGTGCCTGTGCCTATATTTTACCTGCAATCAACGGCATCTGTCTGTGACTGAGAGGCATTTGCCTGTGCTGCGGTGTGATTTATGCTTGGGGCGTCTCCCGGCACTGTCAAAAATTAACAATGGGGGTTAAAATTGACTTAAGGGAGTAAACAAAACATGTAACTTGGTTGGCCAGTTCCTAACTGTAAGGACCACAATAAAATATGATTTATGTTAAAAAACATGCATCTTACTCAGGGATCTTATTTACTTTTTCTGGCTGGGTTGCTTGGTACTGTGAAAGAACAGCCAGAGCAGGGACCCCTGTTACATTTTGCCAATTTTAATAATGAATATTATTATCAATAACTTTTAAATATTAGTAACTTGCAGACACCCGGCCAAAACCCTAAGTGTAAATGCCTCTACATTGAAGATCCCTTTCTAATTTAAAGCGCAGTATAAGCCACCAATGTTTATCTTGGAAGGTAAAAGGCTTATTCATCTCCAGAACACTATGTGTTGACATAGTACGTAGCCCTTTTAGGGACATGGTTGTGGAAAAAATATATTTTATTTTTAAAACTTTTACATTTAGCCATGCGCTTTTATCCAAAGTGACTTACATTGCATTATCCTATACATTTTACATAGGTATCTGCAATCCCCTGGGATCAAACCCACAACCTTGCGTTGTTAACGCAATGTTCTTACCACTGAGCTACAGGAATGCTTTTGTGTTGCCCCCGAGAAACATTGCGTTCCCTCGCAAAACATTTATGTTCTCTCATAGCAATTTACTCAGAGCCCTGACTACATTTTTATTCCAAGCTTTAACGCCATGTTCAGCACGCAACCTTTGAGCTTGCTGCCGAATACCACGTGATTTCGTCATCGTTTCCCGCAGCTAGGTCCGGAAAAACGTTTTCGAGCACAGAATGTACATTTCTGAAGCTGTGCTTTTTTTTCTAATTACAAGTTGTGTTTCTCATTTCATGAGTCACAGTAATGATCAATCTACAGGTGATTCAGTGGTGTAACACATCCTGAAGTTTGCCTCAGAGTTTTTCATTATAAAAGTTAATCGGTTTTAAATGTCAAGAGTTCCTGTCAGGACGAAAGTAACCCTTTGCTAATGCTAATTAGATTATGCTGATTTAATTTAATTTAATTTTCATAGTGTTAAAACGATTTATAAAATGCATTGACATTGCCAATCATAAAATATTCTAAACAATTTAAGTTTGTACAATCGGGTTATTTTTTAAACGTGTGATAAAATGTAAATGATTTTTTTGCAAAGATAAAAGACATAAGGTGCAGTTTTATATTAACAAGGTCATAGTCAGTTACATTAATAAAAAACAGAGAAACACAAAAACTTCTAGCTTATTCTTTCTTGATATTCCATGTGCTACATTCTGTAACCCCATAATACTGATGGTGTCAAAAGTAACAACGTGAAACTTATCTTCAAAGTGAAATAATACAAAAGTCATTAAACATTTGAACAAAATACCACCTTGTATTGCTAGACCACACTTTTGAATTACGGACCACAGCTAAATGATATCTCTTTCTGAACAATTATCATTTAAAATTACATTTTTCGGAAATATTGTACTTTCGTCCACGCTCTCCCCTAATGTCCCGCTGGCAGAGTTTTAAGCGAGCTCTGTAAACATTGTTATATAGTCGTAGATTGCCAGACCAATAACTTTCTTACAACACATAATTCCTTAGACAAAGATCTACGACCTAGTCTTCATCAAAACGAGTCTTATAACATATATATATATATTGATCTCTATATAAGGCAACATGGACAAGTCCGAAGGGACCATCTGCAAAGTGATTGTAAACCTGAAAAAAGTGTTACAAAGATAGTCATTTACTTCAATGTTACACATGGTGGTGTCACCAAGTTCAGTTTACACATTAATGCTCTCCTGCTGAATTTATACAGGTTTTAGTTCTACTACATTCCCGGCGAGCAATAGCCGTCATTTCACCAACTCAGTTAACTATAGACTAGATATACACTCACCTAAAGGATTATTGGGGCTAAAGGATTAACTCCAAACTGAATGTCAGAATGGGAAAGAAAGGTGATTTAAGCAATTTTGAGCGTGGCATGGTTGTTGGTGCCAGACGGGCCGATTTGAGTATTTCACAAGCTGCTCAGTAACTGGGATTTTCACGCACAACCATTTCTAGGGTTTACAAAGAATGGTGTGAAAAGGGAAAAACATCCAGTATGCGTCAGTCCTGTGGGCGAAAATGCCTTGTTGATGCTAGAGGTCAGAGGAGAATGGGCCGACTGATTCAAGCTGATAGAAGAGCAACTTTGACTGAAACATCCACTCGTTAAACCCGAGGTATACAGCAAAGCATTTGTGAAGCCACAACACGCACAACCTTGAGGCGGATGGGCTACAACAGCAGAAGACCCCACCGGGTACCACTCATCTCCACTACAAATAGGAAAAAGAGGCTACAATTTGCACGAGCTCACCAAAATTGGACAGTTGAAGACTGGAAAAATGCTGCCTGGTCTGATGAGTCTCGATTTCTGTTGAGACATTCAGATCGTAAAGTCAGAATTTTGCGTAAACAGAATGAGAACATGGATCCATCATGCCTTGTTACTATTGTGCAGGCTGTTGGTGTAATGGTGTGGGTGATGTTTTCTTGGAACACCTTAGGCCCCTTAGTGCTAATTGGGCATCGTTTAAATGACACGGCCTACCTGAGCATTGTTTCTGACCATGTCCATCCCTTTATGACCACCATGTACCCATCCTCTGATGGCTACTTCCAGCATGATAATGCACCATGTCACAAAGCTTGAATCATTTTAAATTGGTTTCTTGAACATGACAATGAGTTCCCTGTACTAAAATGGCCCCCACAGTCACCAGATCTCAACCCAATAGAGCATCGTTGGGATGTGGTGGAACGGGAGCTTGGTGCCCTGGATGTGCATCCCACAAATCTCCATGCACTGCAAGATGCTATCCTATCAATATTGGCCAACATTTCTAAAGAATGCTTTCAGCACCTTGTTGAATCAATGCCACGTATAATTAAGGCAGTTCTGAAGGCGAAAGGGGGTCTAACACAGTATTATTATTGTGTTCCTAATAATCCTTTAGGTGAGTGTAATCCGGCGATTAAAAACCCACTTCTATCCAAAATAATCTTAAATTTGGTTACATGTCGGTGTAACAAGATTCAATAGAGGGAAGGAAGGAGCCGGCGAACATAATCTAACTGTTAATTAATAAAATCAAACGGAAATAAACACACACAAACCACAACATAAAATCCAGGCCTGGTCCTCTCTCACTGACGGTCCGGTCGTTCGTCCTTTTATATGCTCCACAATCTCCTCGTATCACGGAGAATCCCGGCTCTCGTCCCGCCTACCTCGCTACAGTTGTTTTAGCCAAAATAACTTGTATGATATTCCATCATGTGCCAGGATTCATTTATTCGCCTGTGCGTAGCCACAAATTAGCACGTATTCAGATCGGCTGTTTGTAGCCATCTTATAGTCAAGACTGGTTCATTGTCGTCTTTGGCCAGTCAGCGCAGAGTTTGTTGATATATTTCATCATCCTCAATATGTAAATAATATAGTGTCGCCAAATAGAGTTAAAAATGTTTGTTATGACATCATCCAATGCAAGTCAACATTCATAACATAATTTTTATTATATAATATTCATACACATTCTACGATATTATTTTTCTTTAATTTGAACAAATTATACATAAATGGGATTCAAATTCTTAACCTCTAGATGGCAACTGTAGCCCTACTGAGACTTGTGGCATTACTTTCGTAATTTTTTCGTTACAGTATTCATTATTTATCTACAATATTTGTTATCATGCGTGTAGGAACCCTATTTTCGCAGCTAACAGAGCGATATGTGGTTAGCGTAAACAGTGTTTCAGTGTGTCTTATCTGAATTCAACACGTGCAGCCTATTACAATTTGTTATAAAGCCATCAATTATTTATTTTGTTTAGATCATTATGTTATGAAAATATGAGCTTTGATTTGGCAAGGTACATTTTAACAACAAGACGATCCAAAGAGCTTTGCATAATACAAAGACATTTACGGCATTATAAAAAGACAATATAATAAGAGTATTATTATTATTATAAGAACGTTTTAAAAAGATATATGTTGCACAGCCCTAGTGTGCCTGCAAGCAAAAGAGAATGACTCTAGTTTTAGTCAGTCTTATTAAAGTCAGTTATTAAAGTATTAAAATCACATGCATTTTTTTATTTGGCAGATGATGTGATGACCATCTTCCCAGCAAACACCAGGGAGAACATGGGAGGCGATTCATATTTCCTTAAAGTTCACTGTTGGTTGTTTGTTTGTTAAAATAAGTAAACCAACAAAGGGTTAACCTTTTGATTTGCTATTTACATGTATTAGATTTATTAAGTTATGAGTTATTTAAATAATTATTGTGTCATTCTTTTTCTGTTTTTCTATTATATTAAGTTGTTCTTGGAGAATTTTCCTTATTTTTATCATTATCATAATCAATAATATTTAGCTGTATTATATTTATAACATTTTATTTTGTCTCCTTTTAATTTTTTAATTTTATATTTTTCCGAGTTGTTGTTCTTTTTTCATTAAAAGCTTTAAGTTGTTTTAATGAATACAAATGATTATTTTGCCATTGTTTTGTTTTCTCTATATGTTAGATGTATATTAGTCGTTCATTAGCTGTATAATTGATGACTGGTCTATTCTTAGGTTATGGTTATAGACGCAGAGGTGGGTTGTAACGCGATACATTTACTTCGTTACATTTACATGAGTACCATTTTGGAAAATATGTACTTTTCAAAGTACAATTAAAAGTGGGTGCTTTTACTCTTACTTGAGTATATTTCTAATAGAAAATCTGTACTTTTACTTTTTTTACACTGCGTGACATTCCTTCATTTTAAAATATTCATTATAAAATGCCTTGTTTTATTTCAAGGCCGTCGTCTCTTTTTACGTGCATTCCCAAGTGATTTATTTTTTTGAAAGCATTAAGTGAACAATGGGCAAACCGTTTGAACAGGTTCACGAATCAGTTCAAATTTTTTTTTCAGTTCGCAGCAAGATCTGAAGCGGCGGATTACTCACTCCTCGTAGCGCGAAACTTAGTACACGCAGGACGCAAAGAGCGGATATAAAGTGCGTATGACTCTATATCTACCTAATCAAAACTGCAAAGGAGTCATATTGTTTGCCAGGAATGGAAAATGCCCGCCACTTGTTCGTCAGACACAGCAACGTGCACGCGACCTGTTTGACACAGAGACGTGGGCTAGCAGAAATAAACATTTAAAGAACAGAAGGAGGAAAAACTTGTTGATGGGCGTGTGGTACACGGTTTACTGTATGTTTATTATTAAAATATTGGCGTTAATATTCATATTATGAAGGCCTATAATCAGACACAAAGTAACAAGCTACTGAGTAGTTTTTTCATTGCATACTTTTTTACTTTTACTCGAGTATTTTTTAACATAGTGACTTTTACTTGAGCAACAATTTCTCCAGTTACTTGTACTTTTACTTGAGTAAAGATTTTGGCTACTCTGCCCACCTATTAGATTTTGACTGACAGGCCAAATTTTGCTTTGTTTTAGACTAGACGTCAGAGCTGCGCTTGAACGGATATTGGATGAAATTGCTTGCTGGGGTGTAGCGCTGAAGTTAATGACTATTTTTAGTAGCCTGATGATCTTCGGGGTTTGCACTTTGATGACGATCCCTTAGGTTTTGTCTCAGCTGGCTGCCGCCTGAGATCAATACAAGGCCCGGTTTGTTTGTGGAAGGTTGAGATGTTGCTTATTGTTAACGTCACATATCATTTGGTGTAATTTGTGTTGTTAGCTCACGAGTTATTAGTCCGGAAGTCTGCGACTATAGACCAAACTCTGCCAGCGGGACATTATGTACAGTGTTTGTCCGAACTCGCAGAAAGCTTTGCGAATAGCCTTACAAATATCTTTCTCTTCCCTCTCAAACTTTTCGCTCCGTAGAAATGTAATACACCTCGCAAAACACAAATATGAGGAGCAAAATCACTATGGGTCTCCACGCTGTGACAAATGTATGCTTCAGAGAGACTGTGCATAGCTCATCGCTGTTACAAATGGGCTCTGAAATAATGAGCAAGAACAGTCAAAGAGACAAAATATGTATTTTTTAATAATGCAAAATACAGCACTGACAGGTAAGCAATATTTATAGGCCATGCGTATTTTAAATTTTCGTGGGCTGCCCCAATTCCTCATTTACCGTCATGGATTCCCATTGGTTTCGGCGTGGTGTTGTTTGTTTTAGATATTTTATTCAGGACATCGTCCGTAGTGTGAGCAGCATGCTGAAGAGAACATGCTAAAAAGGCAGATGGGCTAAGAAATGCTGATATGGAGCTGAAGGATATATCAGAGGGTTGTGCTGCTTTGCCGTCTGCCGTGTCAGATGGGAGTGTGTGTCTGGGGCTGTCCCTGGAGCCCTGTGGATGCATAGACACACTCCTCTGATAAGAAGTTAATTAAACAGCCATGGTCAAGCTACAGTCATAGAGCTACAGTATGTGCACTGTGTGACAGGAGTCAATGTGTGTGTGTTTGCCTAAAAGGGAAAATATGTTAAAAGTGATAAGACTTCTATGCCCCTAGACACAGAATTGAAATCCCAGTATGTCTATGGTTGGTGCCGATATATGAGCAGTGCTGAATGCCAGTGTCTTCTCTCGTACCACCCTGGCTAGAGAGACGTTAGCTTTTTATTGTTAGATTGCAGGGAAAAATCTCATTAGTATTCTTTGAAGATGCATTCAGACCATTAAGTTAGATTGTAAAGCCAACCTTGAAAACCACAGACACGTTTCACTACAAGTTAATGACCCATATTTTAATTAATTACAGACAATTATAAAACTGATCGACACTCCACTTCATAAACTGTAGATTCTGCTCGGTTTAAAAGAAACTGTAAAAGACAGAATGTTACGGTACGATTTTTTATAGATTTTTCACATATAATGTAAAAGAACTGTAATTTTACTGTTCCTTTCATATTTTAGAAATTCAATAAACACCATCAAATACATAAAAATACAATAATTTGCTACATTTACAAGAAAAACATGTAATTTTACATTTAAAAGGTTATTTTCATGCCAACCCAGCTGCAAGAAAATTTCTGTTTTTATTACAGGATTATTTACAGTGTACAGTCTGATGACTTTAACATCTATTTTATTCAATTATTTCTCCTACTTGTCCTTGCCTTTACAGTATTACCTTAAATATTTTTGCATTAATAATATGAACTAACCTCATTCATTTACTAACCTCATTCATTCTCCTCCCAGTTTGATACATCCCAAACATTATTGATGGAAATTATGTATTTTGTTCCACAGACCCCCTGCAGAATCATCACTCTTGGTTGAAACACAGGATATAAAGAATATTATAATATTCATTGAACACAGTTAGTGGGAAATGTTCCTGTTCTTTATGACGTTGTCACCCCTTGACTGAGTGTGTCTGAATTCTGCCTGCTGTGCTGATGAACAGTCAGTCGTCTCATTAAGCTCTCGGCTGGATCTAAGGGTTGGCAAAATGTCAAGTCTGATGGGACGTTAATGCCAGTGAGGAAGAGGGAGTGTTTGGTAAGCTTGTTCAGATCTGTTGTCTTGGCTTGTGCCTTGTTTGGATTCATAAGCTTTCAGTAAGCAATTACAAGAAACAACATTCTGATACAAATGAAAAAGTTTACGTAACGTGTTAACTGGCCTTACGAAACTAAGCTTTAGCGTTACTGTTCGTTTTTTACTTTTGGATCTTTACTTGCACCTTTGCGCAAAGTTTGTGTCAGAAAGAGAGTGATTGGCAGTTTTGTAGTTTGAGAATGTATGCATGCTTCATTATGCAAGCAGTATAATTTCTTTGGCATAGTGATATTTTGTTTGAGTAATGATGTGTTGTATTTAGTGCAGGCTTGGCTCTCCATCACTCTTGCACAGATTCAGATAATAGCCCATCTGCTGCCCCAGCGCCCCACAACTGCCTGCCTTGCTCATAATGCATACCAAGAGTTATGTCCCAAAGGCTTCCATTAACCAAATGTATTGGCTAAGAGTGTGGATGCGCTGGTATGATTTTCATTGCAGAGGAACTGCTGCTCTCTAGTGGGGAAATGCGTTATTACAAGATTTACGTATGGCTGCCAGGATTTACATTTTTGTACTTTGAATAAAAGCATCTGCAAAATGAAATAAATGTAAATGTAATTGCAATATTATCAAACAGTATCAAATCAGCCCATATCAGATGATATAGCCCCAAAAATATTATCACACAATATTTGGCAAATCCTTTTTAGAATGCTAAACCAATGCAAGTTAAGAGAGCTTAATTGCTACTCTGTAGAACAGAGACAGCTGAAAATAACCTTTCAACAATTAAGTTAGTTTATATCCGTTGGAACTACTGGAAAAAACAATAAACCGAATCGCAGCACAAACAGCGAAATTAATAATGCTGCTTGTTTGTTATTACTAGAAATTAGTAACATTCTTTCATATGATAGTCCTATATGATGAAAACACTTATTTAGTGCTATGTGTTCTGGTGAATTCCCAGCTTTAAAATTCTTTAAAAATGCCACTGTATAGAAATACATTTTCGACTGTGTGCTGAATTGACATTATGTCACCTGGAGCTGCCTGAAATATTTGTAATGAATATAAAAACACCACATTACTTTTTTTCCTACGTACATCAGCTGTGGAATAATGGTTTTCTGTAGTGTTTAAAATATCTCCAATATCACTGTGGAGACCCGGTAGCCATTTTTCTGTCAGTCAAAGACTTTGGTGATGCAGCAGGTCATTTAGCTGCTTTGGATGTCCACAGAGAGATTTATGCTCTCTTCAGCAGATGCTGCACGCTGACTCAGGAGCATGTATGTTCTGTGCCGTTTTAATAATGGTTGGGGTGACTACTGTAAGTCATTACTTCACCGCCCACCTCTTTTCTTTCTCTCTCGCTTGTTGCTTTGTTTCTATCCTCACACAGTCTGACATTAAACAGCTATAACAGCTCATTATATCTGGGGTAATGAGAAAACAGCTTTGAAATGCTCAGTTTGCCTCGTATGACTGTCAAAGTCAAACTCCTCATGATTTGTTTTTGAAATTCAGTAGATGCAGATTGCTGTGTTGATCTGAATGGGAAGCTTAAGAAGGTCTGATACACTTCAAGTTTGGAGCAAACAAACATGTAGAAGTCTGGTTAAAAAAAACTTTATCCATGGTCTATCCAACACCATCATGTTTCCACAATGAGACCTAGTGCATGTCAATAAAGAAACCAGAAACATGTCGAGTACAAATTCAGAGTATTTGATTGTCAAACCAGCACAAATTTTCACAGCCAATGTTGACCTTCTTAGTGCAGGTATGCCACAAAAGGACCTGAAAGAAAGCATTGATAAACTTGAAAACATTGCCCTCAAATATGTGAGGGACCAAGAGCGAGGTGCATGGGATATTACCTATTGGATATTACAAAAACCCGTAAACAGGAGATCTTAGGACATTTGTGTCTTCTGACCTGGGTACAGTTGCGTGCCTTTGGCTCCAGATCCTCAACCTTAGTAATCTCCTTGAGGAAGTCAGACTCCTGCAACCCTGGAATTGCTCTTCTTCTGAACCAGGCATTGGGGTTTGGAAGGATGACCTGCATTTTCACTGCAAAACCTTCCAAAGGTAAGAGATTCATAAGCTTTTTACCCACACTGTAAATAACAAATCCGCCACTAGTGCCACTCATCATAAGCTCGGTAGTTTGTGACTAAAAGTTTGCTGAAATGTATTAGTAAACTTTCCTGTATTTACATGATTCTTTTTAATCATTAAAATCAATTCGTATTATTTTACAATGTGTCTTATTCTCATCAATTTGTACAATCTCATATAGGTTTAGTGCGATTTGCTTTTCTGCATGTGATCTTAGGTTAAGGGTTGCGGTCAGTGGAAGGCCTTCAGTATGGTTTATGGTACTAAGGCATCCAATAATCGTACGTTTTTGTACAATTCACATCGTACAAATTGATACTACTTAGCCACCTCGTAAAAAACTTTCAAATTCCTGTAAGATCAGGCTAAATTATTCATTGTAGTTTGGGTACTTTATCAATTTACTTATGAGATATGAGATATGAAACACAAATACTTTTGTCTTACCAGCCACGTCTATCTCAAATGGTCTACCACCCCTCCAGCCGGTGTACCAATCAACTACTTAACGTTCCCCACCAGAGGACAATCATACCTCCGGGCCGCCACAAGTCCTACTGGCCACACTGCGACTCTTCTGACTGACCGAATCCGAACAGCCGCAGACAGTTGACTTTTTGGGTATGAGTGTATCGTAGTGAAGCTACACACAGCATGGTGGTCAGGTGAGTTTGATTAAGATTAGACCTCTGGCCCTCAGGACCTGAAATGGCTGGCCTTGAGCCACTTGTCTTTTCCGGACACAAAGGGGCGGACTAAGGTGGTCAGGGGCTCCTAGGCTGCTCTTTGGGTGAGACCCCCCTAGGCGGCTTTCAGGTGCCTTGTACGCTTGCAGTTCAGTTTGCATTAAACTCTCTAATGTAAAAGCTGTCATGGAAACACTTGGACGCACAGTTGTACCGAACCATGCGCATGCGCGTTGCGAGTGGAAGCAGAGCAGCAAATGAAGGGTAATGCAATGTTTCCAGATTTAAAAATAAATGGTAAATAGTATGTTTGCAAGCAGCAGAAAGCGCTGTAAGGGGCTGTGTCCACCGAGGCATTTCTGCGGGCGTACAACGTGTTTGTTCAATTGTTTCCTATGGAAACGCTGCGTTAATGGAAAACGCGAGCAGCTGGTGTTTTTTTCGGCTCTCAGCACCGGTGCTCTGTGTATTTTTCAGACGCTAAGCACCTATTGGAAAGTCGTTTGGGTCATATTTTGCCATCAACCAGAAACCTGGTGTTCAGAAGAGGCCTTGTTTTATATGGAAGGCCGTTTGGGTCATATTTCGACATCAACCAAAGGCCTGGTGTTCAGAAAACGCCGGGTTTTAAAGTTTTTTACTTTATTGTGAATTTCGTTACGTGACATTTTTCTTTTTTCCATTGGGCATGTTTATCCTCCTTTTCTTTTATCGTATGTGCACAAATGGCATAGTTTTCAGAATGTGTACGTTCATGTTTGTAAAATGCATTGACTTCCTTCATGCAGGTGTCAGCCTTGGTAGCATAGTGGTCCGCATGCGTGCCTGCAGCACAGCCTACTGCCTTTTAACAACAATTCGTGTTTTTAAACGATGGAACACTACCCTGTTGCTGACAACTGATTAAATTACAAGAATAGCTTATTAACAAGCCAACCGGTGTAAGGCCAAATGCTTGTAAAAGCTGGGCTAAATCTGCTTACTGTACAGTGGCTTTTGTGAGTATGTTTTTATTGATGAAAAATTATTTCCCATACGGACTATTGATTTGCGTGTCTTCTCATAACCCGTCGGTCGTGTTGGGAGGTGGGTAAAGGAATTGTCACTTTAGTTCCAGGGCGGGTGATTAAAAACGAAATAATATAAAATTGTGTGTTGCGTGCAACTCCCTATATCTTATATTAAATATTTGGGCATATATATTTTCATATTTTATTAGGTTCTTTGATAAGGTTACAATACATAGGCCTATGTAGCAACGTAACTTTCGTGATGTCCCCAAACCAAACACGTCACGAAAGCACCAAGCAGCTCCTGCTGCCAGCCACAACAACAAAACAAACAGAGAGAGATGATGTGCCGGAGAAATTAAGGTCGGGAATTTACATCATTAAAAGAAAAGGTCAAGCTGCAAATCTGATATGTATAATTGCTGTTGTGTTTTTTTTTTAAATGTAAGATGTAAGAGCTTGTTCTATTTATGCCTGTTTATAAAAAAACTAGCTTCAGAAGATAATGGCCTAGACTGTTTATAACTTTTGAGGAAGGCAAAGAAAAGAAAAGCTAGTAATTAATCTATTTTTTATACTCCTATCTCCTGTAAAACAATATTTATTACAAATGTTACAAAAATTTTAGCTCATTAATATCAGATACTAAAGTACTGATTATGTAGCTTATGATTCAGGACAGGTCACAAAAAGTAATACTCCTGGTTAAATACAAAGAATGTTAACATTCAAGAGTAATGGCTTCTGTGAAAAAACCTCCTCGATACTGTTCTTGCAAACCCACAACAGGCCATGCAATTATTGTTAAAATGCATTTTTTGTTTACGTCTCCTTCAAACTCAGTGGTAGAGGACAGCTACAGTACAAGGTCTAGTAAATTCATGAAACAGACGAACTACACTCCTGCAGGGAGGGGACAGCTATAAATCCAGATTGTGCCTCTCTTTCCCCCATGTCTGGTAAATTCAGTTTGTATCGATGCAGGGGTTCACCAATGTGGTCTTTTATGATTCTTTACTTTTGAACAAGTGTTTTCTCTACACCATCCATTAAAAAGTCAATTTACATGTGCTTAATGTTCTGTAATCTGCACGGCTCAGCAGTAACAGAAAACATCCTAATAATTGAACAGGGCTATATAAACTGAAAAGTTGCATTATTGCGTTGACTATGCATGGCTCTCCGTGGGTGTGTGATAAGTTTCTTGACATTAGGCTGATTACTTTATTAAGAAAATCTAAAACAAGGTTTAAATCGATGTGTGAAAACTATAATCTGACCTTCACTGAAAAAAGACATGCCGATTTAACCCAACCCAGTGGATTTGACCATTTATGACCAGGGTGCCTTGGTAAAAAGAGCAGGGACCTTGTACACTGCATTGAAAATACATTTTATTAATTGTTACATATAGAGAGTCATATTTTAATATAACTTAATACAATTTAATATTGGAGGGAACCTTTAGCCTAAAGGCTACCAAGGGCTATTGGACATTCTCCTGAAGAACTTTGAACTTTCATCGTCTTAATCCATGTTAATCCTTGATTAGTGAAAAGCTTATTTGGTGATACAAGTTATCCATCTTGCAATAGAATTCTTGCCACTAAATCAAAATGGAGAACAAGGATGACTCACTATGGGTCATTATGTTGTGAAAAATGCCCAGTATGCTTGGTGTGTATGCCTTAGGCTGTTCCTGGAACCCTGTGAATGCACAGCACACGCCCCTGATAAAAGGTTTATTACACAGTTACTATCATTTACATTTACATTTAGTCACTTAGTAGACTCTTTTATCCAAAGCGACTTACAAAGAGTTCGGGGAGTAATAAGCGATATGTCATAAAAGAGCAATAGTACATTAGGTGCTAATACTACATTAGGTGCTATCAAAACAAAAAGGGTTCAGTACCTGCTCTAGTGCAATTCAAATGCTTTAAATTCTTTCAAATGTCACACTATGAAAAATTATTTTACTGAAGATGATCTACTGTTTGCTGCATTGACACATCTCATCTGTAGCCGCCTGATGTGACCCAGTCCGTGAAATATGGGCCACATATTTGAAATCAGCCATGGAGTAATGGTTTCCTGTAGTGTTTATGCCATCATAAAATGTAATATCACCATGGAGACCCTCTAGCTCTTGTTCAGGCACGTGACTTCCGTCAGTCAAAGACTTTTGCTCCTAAAGATTTAAGCCCACTTCAGCAGGTCCTACAAGCTGACTCAGGAGCACGTTGACTCGTGACTCGAACTGACGTTTTTTTAATGGATGGGGTGACTAAGTCATTACTTCACGCCCACCTTTTTTCTTTCTCTCTTGCTTGCTGCTTTGTTCCTATCCTTACAAAGCCTGACATTAAGCAGCTTCTGCAAGGTGTAATGAGAAAACAGCCATAAAATGCTTAATGGCTTCCAAAAGTGGCAGCCAAGCTATTTGCTCCGTGTGACTGTCAAGAGTGAACCACCTTGGGATTTTTGCTGGGTTGAGTTTCCTGAACAACGACATAACTCGCTGTTTAACCACCATAGTACGATGCATACTTTGAGAAACTAACTAGCTACTCACGACTGTTTCCCAAAACATAGTAACTTTGCTGCACATCTGTCGTTTGAACCACGTTGGTTCAACAACACAGTTGATGACGTCACATAGTTGGTGGAGTAATACCGTCTTCTAATTAATCCGTTTGGATCGATTTGATGGCATATTATTGCTGTAAATAATGTACACTACATTTTGTTTTCGTATTTTTGCGCTCTATTGTTTTATTTCACGATATTTAACTCATTCATAAGTGTCCTCCTAGTAACTCCGCCCAGGGATTCCCCAGGGTCTTAGACTCAGGATCTATGGGCAGGGGCACTTTAGACCAATGCGTAGGCCAATGCGCACTTTAAAACAAACAATGATTTGATTTTCTTGACATACCAAAATATGTACAATTGAATCTGTATATTTAGAATGATGCTGAATGAAGCTTGGGTAAAAAACATATACCTAAATGTTACCTAAAACATTTAAAAGTTGCTAAAAACACAAAATATTTTAATGTTTCCATACTTTGGCAATGTCTCTTAAATCGCATTTTAGATACATATTAATATTTATGCAATAGTTATTATTCGTTTTTTATCCACTGAAAACGATAAACAATTTTTTTAAATATATTTTTTAAATAATGTTTCAATAAATGCATTATTTTAGGTTAAACACTGGCCAGGCTATTAAAACCACATTTTTGATTACTTTTGGTTAAAAAAGAAAAAGAATGTGCAGTGGCATGTGCAATGAAGTAACCTAGGTTCCATATAGCTCTCTATATGGTAGTTTGTGAATTCCCTATTTGTTCAGATATGACATGTACATTTAGACAATCTCAAGAAAGTATTTTTTATCAACTTTTTATAATTTTTTGGGTTTGAAAAGTAACAGGTTTTGCATTGTGATTTCAGTTAACATTAAAATATTTGGATTAAAGCGTCTGCTAAATGACCAAATGTAAATGTAAAATTTTGTTATAAAGAGAACACGTGGAAAGTGTTTTTGTTACTTAGTATTTGATAATGAAGATATCTAACAAAATAAAGAATGGATAGTGAAAAATCAAACACTTTAAACCAACATTTTGCAATGAAGTGTTATTTCATTCAGTTTACTGGACCTCTTCATTTAGGGGTCACACTTGGCTCCTGTAACCTTTTTCAGGAAAATGTATGTACATTTTTGTTTTCTTGTTTAGCATTTTAATGGAATTTTGATGGTATTAATTAATATCTATGCTATAATTATTATAAATTGTTCTCCCCATTTAAAACAATAAAATGTTTCAATGTTTCAATTTCGTCAAATATTTTTAAATATAATATTTCCATTAATGCCTTATTTCAGCTTAAAACAGATAGTGCACTTTTTTTCTGCACAGTGGCTGATTTTTAGTTTGTACCACCAAAATAATCTCTGAATTTTCATATATTTTCATATTTCCCATTCAATTCCTATGTTGGTTAATTTTTACAGCGAAGAAGCCAAGTGTGAATTTTTTTGTCAACTGACATGAAAATGGAAAGCCACTGGTTAAATGTGCAGATACTGCCATAAAAATACATTGAATTGCAACTGTTCTTCCAACTATTTAGTGTAAAAAAGCCCTCTAAAAAGGTGACTTGTCTGGCAATTTCTCATAAAGCAAGACATTGGTCTCCACTGTCAGCTTGAGCAAAAGTGTATTAGGCCTTGAATTTAAAGGTTGATATTCTCTAGATTTTGAGACTGAACTTGGTCCATGGCCATCTTGTACAATTGACCTGCAGCAGTTGACTTAAGTCATCGACCTATGTCCTCATAGCTCTGCCTCAAATGCTCATGCTTTGTCCAAAGCTTTTAACGCCACCTAGTGGCTGTAAACTTAAACAGCGATTTGTACCCATATTGGTACCCACTGCCCAGTTGGTAATTTGTATAAAATAAAAAAATTAATGATGCACTACAATTGATTTCTTTTTTAATTTGATAGGCAAATTGTGTTAATAAAACATATCTTTATTTTGCCCTACGTAACTATTCATATTAAAGAGAAATTATAAATTGATAGACAGTTTCTTTTTCATTCTGAATATCTCTCGGCTTAATTCGGAGCTTTGTTTTAAAAAGATGATCTGTCCGTAACTTCGGTTTCATTGGACTCTTCTCGATTTGATAAAATGCTGAGATCACATCACCATCATCTCTATAATGCTGATCTCTGGTAGAAAGGGGGTGTGTTCTCATCAGACAGCTGGAAATCCCCGTTAGACGCATAAAAGGGACCCCAAACGGCTCCGCATCACATCAAAGCTCGCTGCCGAGCCGTGGGGTCAAACGAGGACCTTAAAATATGTGGGCACGAGGGTAAGGTTGGACAGCGGCGGGATTAAATGGGCAATCTGATGGGAAGCTGGAGATATAAGGAGCCGAGCACCGTGGAGGAATGCGACTCGACGTGGGAAAGCGACTCGGAGAGGGATGAGCAGCAGCTGGGAGGAGAGGACGAGGACAGCGGCATCTCCGAGTGCATCAGCCCGGCAGAAACAGGAAGAGGAATGGAGCAGCTGGATCATGGATCGCCGCAGGTATCGCTATTCACCTTAAGCTTTCACGAAACAATAACTTTGAATAAAAATTTGCGTAAAAACAATGATTTTTTTATTTGACACATGGGAATTGTGCGTGTATAAATAATAAGCGTTTGTTGTAGTATTTGTTTCTGTTATTTATAACACATGAACATCAATGTGACCACATAGGCACGCGTGCAAAGCGTTGGCAATGTCAACCTATTATTATCATCACAATCATTATCACTGTATAGGGACAGAGCACGATACATTTGGTGAAATAGATATGGAACTCGATATATGATGTTTGTAAAGGTCAAGCGTTACATCCTTGTACGCGTTTAATGTCATTTTTATTCAAATAGCTCATGCTGTCATCATTTTTGTGGATTTGTGGCTGTGACCTGTTAAACGCGACCCAATTCCTCGCAGGAAATTCGGCTTTTTCATTTCCTGTCCACGGAAGAAGAATCTTGGAATTCTTTTTTCAAACAAAAGCATTTAATGTGTTTACGAGTAGCCCATGTAGTCTTGTTTTTGTGAGCCCTGTTTGTTGTCCTCGACAGAAAATGAAGTGCAGAATAGAGTTAGTAGAATTAATGGATATCTGGTTTGTAAGTCAATTGGAACAAATGCTATTGAACAGTCCCTCACTTATCGAAAAACTTTAACAGTAATGAAACATAAATTAATGAAAATGCAAAAAATAAGAAGATATCTGACATAGACTATTGTTTGGCCATCATTTTAATGTTTTTATTGAACTTAGATATAAAAGAACATGACCTATGCTTTAAAAACTTAACCTTTCAGTTAAAATTGGCTTTTAGCTAATCCTTTTCTTAATGGTTTTTATTTTGTAAGCTTCACAGAAACACTGAATTGCATGTGAATGTAATGAAATAACTAAACTCCTACACTGCCTATGTACCAGCAATAGTTTCATTCCACCTTATTCTTTTTCCCTTTCACAGTTTGGTGATATGCTGGAATCCTCCACTAGAATGAAAAGGAGTTTTTATGCAGCGAAGGACCTGTACAAGTATCGCCATAGTTATCCGGTAAAGAGTCACTAGTATGTCTTTTCTGAGTATGAATCTCATAGGGCAGTTGCCTTTTCAGTGACTGTAAATATAGCAAAATAGTTGGAGAACTTGGATGCACATCTGTGGAATGACTTAAGTGTGTGTCCTGTATAATATTCTGTCTGTTAAGCTCAAAATCAGTTTAATAGCTGAAGGGATTGAGTTATTTTTATTGCTTCATCACTTCAACCTATTTTCTAATTTTGATTCTTTCATTAATTCCAACTCAGAACTACAAAGAACCCCGACGGACGAATGAGTATCACAATCTTAGGTTCTATCTGAATAAAATACCCCTTGTGCCAGATGGTAAGTGAGTGTTTGCCATAGTCAAAGTATCCTACATTTTTTGTTTTACTGAAGGGGTCTAAAAGTGTCATAAAATATTGTTAGGGCTGTTTAATACTTTGTCTTTACTGTACATATGAAAAATGATTAACGTTGTGCCTTGTCAGTATTGCATCGTGTGGTATTATTGCTTTTATATTACCGTAACAGCTTCCTTTCTGGAAGTCCCTTGATTCTCATTACGAGACTGTGGCTTAATTGTTATGTGGGGAAATTTCATTTGCAGTAATAGCAAATTTCCAAAGGGGTAGTGAGATGACACGAGAGGGTTTGGTTAAAGATCTGGGCTGATAATGCCTCTAAAGCAACCAGATTCGCACTGTACAATCTGAGAACTGAAAAGATACTAGCCTTTAACTTTAGACATCACAAAAGAAAACAATCAAACAAGATGTACTGTACATGTACTAAAAATAGCTTCATATTCAGACTGGAGGAGATTTTTTTGACCCAACACATCAGAAGATGGTGAGTTTTAACTGACACCCTGCCAAGAAAAAAGGAGATTTGATTGACGCCATTCAAAATGCTTCCTGAAAGCGAATCTGATAACTCTTTGAACAAAAACAGAAGCTCAAAAGTGGTACTGACAACGCAAGATAGAAGACATACTGCGCGAGGATTTACACACAGACAGCAAAAAGCAGTTTTTACAACTGAATACACATAGCAGCTGGTATGAGGGAAGAAAATGCCTCATTAACTGAACGTTTTCCCTGAGGGGCCAGTTTAGAGGCAGAAAGTAAATATCTCAAATGAGGAACCATTGATTGGTTATTGTGCTAATTTTTAGGAAGAAATTAGCTCAATTCAGAAGAGATTTGTTGTGCAAATATTGAATGATGGTACAAGTTCTTTACCGCTGACTAGGGAGTAGGGACACAAACATACAGCTGTGTTCTGTGTCCTCTTGTGGTTTTAGTTTGTCCTTGTCACCTATGAAGTACACTTTTATTCAAGTTCATTTTCTCACCATTATGTCATTCCAAACCCAAATTCCTGCATTTCAAACCCAAATTCCTGCATTTCATTAAAACATGTTTTTGGAGGAATGAGGAAACTGGTTGTCAATATGTACATTATATTTTATACATATGGTAAAATACGGTAAGTCATAGCTTTGTGTGAGATTCTGACCAATTTTAATACTTTTTCAAATGTCAACATCTGCCTTGGTCTAGTTCTGATTCTCAAAATCATGGTCTACGTGTTTATATTGATTTATTCACAAAACAAAATGATCATTTGTGTAAATTACAATACATTTGAGCTGTCACATTTTTATATCAGCTGAATTCATTGATCTCTCTAATTGATTTTCTGTTTCTTCTCATATAGGTATTTATATTGAAGAAATCCTCACCAAATGGAGGGGAGACTATGACAAGCTGGAGCACAATCACACATACATTCAATGGTAAGACATTTTTTTGCAATATTCTAGCTAGGGTATGAGCAATGAAGTTGTTGCTTAATGATGTCTAATAACATAGAATTAGTTCATTGTTATTGTAAAGGGAAAGAACCATGCAAATATGTGCATGAGGGATTTCCTGGGTGGCGAGACATACATTAGATATGCTTCGCTTCTCCATCAGATCTGCTTAAAATTAACGTCAACTTTAGATGCAAATCTTGTAGATCAAGGCATAATCAAACCCGCAAAAATAACCCGGCAGTGGTAAGGATTTGTGCGGTACCTTCAGTTGAAGGGAAAAACGACTTTCACAGCCACTAATAGCCTTAAGACGAGTAGAGAAAATGTATTTAAGTTTCTTTAATGTTTGTAAGTGTTTTAATATTTATAAAGATCATCACATTAGTAACAGTAACTAAAGAAGCTTGTGCAATGTCTGTGGCTTGCGGGCATTTACTGGTAAATGGTTTTCACTAAACAACTTTTAATCTAAACATGCAAAGATTTAAAGGAGTCATGTGACATGGCTAAAACGAATATTATGGTTTGTTTTAGATGTAATGCAATGTGTATACACGAATTAAGGTTAAAAAATGCTGTATTCTATTGGCTCTTTGGGTGGTTGTTACCTCATACACTCCCTGAGCTGAGCCTGTTCTTTTCTGCCTGGTGCTGTGATCCCGATGATGAGGGTGAGGGTGAGAAAAAAGAGGGGAGGGAGGCTGTGATGCCATAAGGCTGTGTGAAATAACAGCAAAGATCTAAAAGCAGACTTCACACATATGCTACCGCTCATACCGCTGCACCATCCTGCCGAGGAAAAAGCGATTAGCTTCTCTCGTTCCCCTCTACTCATTTATTCGCTCTCTCGCACCATATGCTTATACGAGGCTATTTGCATAATATCAATTAGTGAATGTTAAAACACAAGGTGTGGGCAGATCGGTAGCGTTTAAGATGGAACACAGAGACTTAACTTGCTAGAGATATAGATCTTAACATGGTGAGGAGGAGAACCCTATATATCCTCTGCCCCAAGGTTTTATCAAAAGTCAGCTTTGTCCATTCTAGAATAATTTTTTGATGTTTTATATATTGTGTGTTTATATTTATATACTGTTACTGTCCTTCCAAAACCTCTGACGTCCAAATTCACAGTTTTTCAGGAATAAACCCAGGTTTCAGTCTGTAGTTGACTATTTATTTTTGTGATATTAGTTAATACAAATAATTTAAAGCAAATAGGAATATCAGACGAGTAAATGGTAATTATGTAAAGTTATGACAATGATCAAATCAGAGATAGACTTTATCTCTTCAATATCTTTCAGGCTTTTCCCACTGAGAGAACAAGGCCTAAATTTTTATGCTCAAGAACTCACTCAGGAGGAGATAAAGGTAAATGTTTTATAGTAAAATTGAACAGAACCAAGTCAAACATGTCAATAGATTTCAGGCACTCAGACATTGTGTTCTGTAGTTTCACCTGCTGTTATCATTATGTAATACACACAGCTTTTAACAGAGCGTTTCTCATGTCGACAGGAATTCCAAAGCACTCGAGAAGCCAAGAGACGCTTCCTCCTTGCCTACACTATCATGTTGGATTTCTTTGGGATCAAGCTCCTGGATAAAAATGGGAACGTGGCTCGAGCTCAGAACTGGCAAGACCGCTTTCAGCATCTGAATGAGTGGGTAGCCCTCACCATGATAGCACACATACAGTATATCTGGGAGACGTCTATTTGATCTGCATTTACATCGACAAGACACTTTTTTTAAAGGATTTGCTCATCTGCAATATTTCTGTGAGATGTCTCCCATCAGATGTCACATCCAGAAGATGCCTATATAATGTTTATGGTTGATGATAAAAATAAGGGTTTAAAAATAAAGCTTAATTCTAAACAATTTTGTACCATACAAAACTAATCTTGAAGTACTTTATCAGTAACATTGAGTTTCATCCCCTAGCCTTCCCAGTCTTATCTCCTTGTCTTAATCTGCTGTATTTAGCATGCCACAGTGCTCATAGAAAGCATCTTCGATCTCTTGTCTCTTCAACATCATTTCACTGTCTTGACCCTAACTGCACTGTCACATGATATGTGACCGTCTCCTGCAGTGATGGGAGAAATGGGTCAGATGCACAGAGACTAAATAGAGAAGAACTGAATGGGTCACAAAGACATTTAGTGAGATTTAGATTTGCAGAGATGACTGTTAGATTTGAAAAAGAGTTAGATAAATGAACAATGCTTAAGGATGGCACGCAAGAAAATCTGCAGTGCAGTAAATGTAGTTGACGTAAATAAGTGTGTGTATCTGTTGTTGTGTCATTGCCCCAGGACTGAGACATAGAGGACGCTCTTTATGACATTAGAGATTATGCCTGCAGGTTGAATGAATGCATAATCTAGAAAATTATTATTATTAGTAAAAAGAAGAACGGCAACAAAATAATCAATGTTGCATGAGAAAGTAAGTACAGCAACAGTGTGAGCACTTTTGTAAGACTCATTGGGGCACTGCAAGATATTTGGGATGTATTTTTTAAATGATGACCATTGTGTATATTGTGAAATAAATTATATACTGTATATACAGGAAATAATTCGAGAGACCATTTCAAAAAATAATTTACGTATATGTACTGAATAGGTGTGTATTTAAATAAAATGATTATTTACGTTTTATGCTGTGAACTACTATCAATATTTTTACCAAATTTAAAATAAAATAAAAGGTTATATTCGCATCTGTGTAGAAAATGAAAACTGGAGAAACGGTCAAAATAAGAGAAAAGATGCTTTGTATTTTTTCACACCTCACATACTGCAAAGGATACAAGTTCAGATTCACTTTTTTTAAGTAATAGATACAACAGTAATATTTGTACATGTATTTAGGAAAAAAATCGAAATATATTTGTATTATTTAAAAATTATTTTATTATTTTAACCTCGATTTTAGTTTTCACAGTTTTCATGTCTTTTCTCATTCTGTCAGTCTTTCACTTTCTGTCACTCCTGAGGTTTGATTTTGTTGAAATTCAACAGACACTGGACTAGAATGACACCAATACGTCTAGAAATGCTGATTAAATGCATTCATCTCTTTATTATTTCTGCAGATGTGATGTACAATTTTTTTAATAATATATTTCTTACATATTATGTTTACTTAATTCAAGTAATATATTTGCAGAAATAATTTATTTGTATCGTTTCTGGCCTCTTTCCTTTCCAGGTCACAGCACAACTATCTGCGGATAACCCGTATTCTGAAGAGCCTCGGTGAGCTGGGCTTCGAACACTTCAAGTTGCCTCTTGTTCGTCTGCTGCTGGAGGAGGCGCTGGTCGAGGGCACTTTACCCAACATGCGTCACAGCACACTGGAGTATTTCGTCTACACTCTGCGCCAACACTCTCAGAGACGCGCCCTGCTCCGCTTCGCCCAACGCCACTATCACCCGCCAGAGAACTTCATCTGGGGTCCTCCCAGGAGGAAACGTGTTCAGGGAACATCTGGATGCACTGGGACGAGAGCTGGGAAGCCGGGAGTCACGGACAGGAGCGCAGGGAAAGCAAAGTCACCTAAAGAGGGCAGGAATCAGAGTAACTTGGAGAGACAGACAGAGGATATAGACAGGAGTGAGGAGTGGAAAATGTCAAAAGGACGGATAGATACAGAAGAATACATTGAGACCATTCCGCTGTAAAAATTAAAGCAGGGCAATTCTGGGAAAGCAGGTGCACGGGTCAGGTTAGGCTGAAGTTAAAGTTAGGAAAAAGAATGGCACAGCAATATATCTTGGCCTTTTAGTGACTTTGTGATTAACTTGACTGTTTGGCATTTCTTTTTTTAAAAACGGGGTGTTTTTCTTAGCTCGGAATACTTGTAAGTTGATAAATGTATCTACTGTAGTTCTTATCGATGTTTGCAGTCCTATAAAGAGTTCTTAGCAATGTGTTAATATATACAGTATAAGTGCTGCAGTACCTGACATGACACGTGTGTGTTTGTGTGAAATATTGCACTTTTGACTATCCAGTCTTCCCCTGTGAGAGAGCATTATTCTAATCTACAGACATTGAGACATTGCTGTCTCTCGGTTATTCTCTGTGTTTAGCTCTGGCGTAAATTTCTTATATCCGATACTTGTAGCTCCTTGTAACAATTCATTAGGATAGTGTGAATATACATTCAGGAACTTTCAGGTAATTTAACAACCATGTATGTTTGTATAGAAATGTGTGAGGGAACCACTTTAATCAAGTTCTTGCAATATAAAGTGCCTATTTTATTTTTTACAGCATATGTACGTGCTAGTGTGTATGCTGCCATTCTTATCAAACTTATAGTGTATGAGTGAAGACAATCAGGGCTATTAATGGTCACATTCACCTACAATACAAATATATGAGCCGATTTATTCAAGTTGATAACGTATACTCAGAGGGCTTGGCAATACCTCCACATCTGTGTGAATGTGTGCGAATGTTATCAAGTTATACCTTTTTGATTTAGAAGGGAAATGGTGACAAGGAGCAGACAAATATCTACTACTATTACTCTATCGTCTTACTGTAGTTTGGAGAGAAAATTGTGGGTGGCATACAGTTACCAAGCCTCTTTCACACACAGTTTGCTTTAAACAATGAGGGCTTCCACACCCCTGTGCTTCTCAAGCTTTCCATCTTGATTTTATTTTATAACCCAAGGTTCATTAAACCTATTTTGCTCTCCGATTCCTCCAAATGGACAAAAAGTGTTTTAATACCAGGAAACAAATAGCCATAATTTATATTTTTGCTTAAAGGAATGTTCCAGGTTCAATACATGCTAAACTCTATCAACAGCATTTATGGCTTAAAGTGATAGTTCACCCCAAAATGAAATCTGTCATAGTATATGCATAGACATAGGATATTTTTAAACTTATTCTGAAATGAATCTGAAATTTGGTAACCGAACATCAACAGCCCCCATTCACTTTTATGATATGGACTCAAAAACAATCCAAGTGAATGGGGGCCAGTTAACAACATTCTTCAAAATAGCTTATTTTATGTTCTGAGGAAGTGAGTAAATGATGACAGAATTTAATTTTTTATTTTTAAAAAAATGTCAGTTTAACACCACTCATGATTATAATATTTTTTATCCCCCTTTCAGTTAGAAACAAAAAGCAGTATATTTCTTAGAGTAATGCATAAGGTTTTCTGGACAAATAAATTTATTAAGTATTAAAGCTTCACATTTTTGTTTTTAGACCCTTTGCAATGTCAATATATTATAGTGAATTATTATAACTGTGTGTGCAACAACTTGAAAATATTCTCTATAAAAAACATAAATATGCAAAATATGGATTTATTGAATCTGGAACATGCTTTTGTGAACCTGTGGTTTTAAAGACTGTTTAAAGATTCTCTTCCATTAATTCTCTCAAGAAACCACAATAATCTTTAGTGTATCTCATGCCATACTTGTGTGGTAACTGTTTGACAGTCTCTTGTAAAGGCACTGTTTTTCTATGTATCTTTATCGGTAAGTGATGATTTGTATAAGAAAATGTGACATGCTCAGAAGTTATTTATATCGTGGCCTAATAAAGTGCAGCTCTTTGAAGAAGTCTTTGATGATGTGGTGTGATTGTGGTGAACTTAAACTAAACTTTACATTGCCTTTTTGTCACTGAATAGGATGGACACAGTGTTATTTTGTATCAGTACAAGAATATATAAGTAAAATTGAATTGAATCCTCTCCTTATTCGCTCTGATGGTAGGGTAGGTTTGTTAAGTCAGGAAATACAGTTAAAGTGCTGATGAAAAGGACAGAAGAAAGCTGCCATATGGTCACTTCAGACAGCCCAGTCCCCAGTGGTTTGAAGAACAGCGTGTGTGCTGTAATCAATGTGGGCATTGCTGTTTCTTGTCAAAGCGTCAGTGAGTGTGTTCCTGATGCACACCTGTGAGTGTGATTTTCAATGCCAGTTCCTCAGTCACGGAGGCACCTGGAGACAGATGTCAGATACAAACCTTGTCCAGCAATCTTCTCACTGAGCTTGGCATGTACCTGGCTGATAATTCTTTGACTGACATGCCGCACCTGAATTTTTATTTTATTTATAGTGTTTCTTGTGTTTTGACATGGTACCGTCGTAATACCATGTTTTAGAGGACGTAAAATTTGATATTACATTTTATTGGCTCAGTATGCTTCAGGAAGCACAGTTAGTATTGTGCACACTCAGTGTTAAATGTGCTGAGTGGAAGGCAATGTGGCCGTACTGATCGGCAGTGACAGAATGAGGTAAAGAGGGTTACAGTATGTGCTGGATGTCTGTTGTGAAGCAGAGACCCCCGCTCCCTGTGACTCACTGCTTTATTCAATTAGCTGCTTCATATAACAACAACATTCAATTACCCAAAAGCATATTCTCTGCTGTTCAAAACAGTGACACATATAAACTGTCATGAGCCAAAGGTCTGGCGAGGCACAGGTCTTCTTCTTTCTCTCATTATATCACTTTGGAGATCTGGGCTGGGTTTCTAGAAACCTTCGTATCACTACATCGTTCTAATATATCGCTACCACTCTTAAAGTATAACTTAAGAATGGCATAACATTAAGGTTTCAGGAAACCCAGCCCTGTTTGGTTACAGGCATTCTTCCAAATATCCTCCTTTGTGTTCAGCAGAATAAAAAAAATGTATGCAGGTTTGGAACAATCTGAGGGCGAGTAAAATGATGACAGAATTTTCATTTTGGGGTGAACTATCCCTTTAAAGCTTTTTTAATCTTGGGTATGAGATAAAGTTTATCCTGCTGGCTATTAGGAGTTGATCGGCGTGGATTCTGGTTGTGTCATATCAGAGTTTCCCGGGTCTGTATAAAGATTCTGTACCACATAATTTAAAGTGTCAAGTGTACAAACATGGGTGTGAGTTACTTCCCATTTTAATACATTTGTTACTGTCTGCAATCTCTCATAACTTGACGTTGGCTCCCTAGAGACTGATAACAACGACAATCTTTAACAATTTTAAACAGGATGTGTTAGTCTAAAGCTGCTATTTCTGCCTGGTGTGTAAGCGGACTCATGTTCAAAACGTGACAATCTATACGGTTGTGGTTTTAAATTGGGTACTGACAGGAACAAGCTACTTCAAGTGACAAGTGTTTATACATAGTCAGATAGCTGAATTAACTATTCAAGCCAATTCAAAAGGTTACATATTTAAAAATATAGGTGCTTAAAAGGTTCTTAACAGCGATGCCACAGAAGATCCATTTTTGGTTCCACAAATAATTTTTCAAAGGTTCTTTAAAGAACCATCTTTTTCTTCCTTTTTAGGACATGAAGATACTTTTTTTCACCATAAAGCACCTTTGTGAGACAGAAGAGTTCTTCGGATGTTCTTTATGGAACCATTTAGACAGAAAAGGCTTTTTCTATGGCATCATAAATCACCTTTATTTTGAGGAGTGTAACCTGGATTTTATTTTGATGTTACCTGTATGATCAACAACTGTTTTCGATGATATGTGAAAGCAAATTCTTTGCTTTTCCAACTTTGTCTACATACAGTGGGTACGGAAAGTATTCAGACCCCCTAGCGTCTTCCATTTAAGGATTATGGAGGCCACTGTGCTCTTAGGAACCTTAAGTGCAGCAGAAATGTTTTGTAACCTTGGCCAGATCTGCCTTGCCACAATTCTGTCTCTGCGCTCTTCAGGCAGTTCCTTTGACCTCATGATTCTCATTTGCTCTGACATTCAATGTGAGCTGTAAGGTCTTATATAGACAGGTGTGTGGCTTTCCTAATCAAGTCCAATCAGTAAAATGAAACACAGCTGGACTCAAATGAAGGTGTAGAACCATCTCAAGGATGATCAGAAGAAATGGACAGCACCTGAGTGAAATATATGAGCGTCACAGCAAGGGGTCTGAATACTTAGGACCATGTGATATTTCAGTTTTTCTTTTTTAATAAATCTGCAAAAATATCAACAATTCTGTGTTTTTCTGTCAGCATGGGGAGGCGAGATAAAAAAATTAACTTAAATGATTTTAGCAAATGGCTGCAATATGACAAAGAGTGAAAGATTTAAGGGGGTCAGAATACTTTCCGTACCCACTGTATTTACCCCCTTTTCAACAGTGACTTACTAATGCTCAAAACAATCAGAAAACTTTAAGAGTCATGTTAACTTTTGAATGATTCATGTAAATTATTTGTAAATTCTTTTAATCACACTTATTAAAGGCCTCATTGCTGAAGCTTTCTAGCTCAACTTGGCGTGGCGCTAGCTCCTGTATGTTAAAATCAAATGTTTGATTTCCAGAGAACGTATACAAAACATCTATAGCTTGAATGCACTCTCGCTTTCAATAAAGCATCTGCCAAATAGATTTAAAAATAAATTGCTTATATTCTGACATTGATTTCCTGTTGGGGTGACGTTGAATATGAAACTCCAGATGTTATTTGGGAGAAACTTCTGCCTTTTAAAAAGAGGAAGTGTTGTTAAAGACTCATAGCAGTCCATGTAATGAATCAGCCAGCCCTGTCATCTTAATTCCTCACTGTTAGCAACCATGCAGATTGATGTGACCTTTGTTTAACCCTGCAATGACAGAAAGCATTTCAGTTTTTTCTCAGAGATATTTTCCAGCCATTACACAGCTGTTCCCCGGCACACTTAATAACGGCAGTATGTGGGAGAAAGAGAGGGTAAGAGACAATTAATTTCGGCATTCTATAGAAAAAGACTTTGGGTTAAGATTTGACAAAACATACTTTTAATGAATGACATGTAGACGTAACAACATTGACTATATTGAAATGTTTTATATTGAACTTAATGCACATCAATGTTTTTTGTCAAAGCTCATCTTGGTTCTTCTGTTTCTGCTGCTGCTGTCTTTTGTGGTCCCTGTAGAAAGTGTTTTTTTATAGTTTCAGTTCCTCCTGTTGTTGGGAATATCAACATGCCTCGAAACTAATCGCACAACCAGTGTAAATATAGAGTTTCGACTGAAAAAAAAGAGTCCAGAATGCAACAATAACATTGTGAGATTCAGCTTTATTAGGCAAACAAGATATATAAAAAGAAACATTTATAGTAAATTTATAACATTTATTTAATCAAATGATTCATAAATGCTTACAATATATTGTGTCATGGGTGTATTGCATTATTATAATTCGAGTCAAACATACTGTGTACATAGCCTACATACCAGTTTGCTTGCTTCATCTTCCTGCTCCGGTGCCACCTGTGGGGAAAGATCGCCATGAAGTCATTGTTTGAAATATTTTAAAGGAACTTTGTGTGCATTCCATTCATTCAATAGTTCCCCTCAAATTCTCTTTTCAAAATCTGAGTTCAGGCATCACAGAGAATGCCCGAGAAGCAAGTTTATTGAAAGAGCATTTGCATAAAGAGAAAACTGAAACTACTGTGATGAATGCTGTCGTTGTTATCATACTTCAGTTTTTTACTTCTCTGGTTGAAAGAAAAGGTTTGATTAGAGGATATCAGATTCTCCTCAGATGCTGCTATTAGATTTCCATAAATAAAAATGTAATGACCAGTTTGCATTTGAGAGGCATTTACTGGAAAGAGTCTGCCACCTAGTGGCTGTTTAGAAGAGATGCTTGAGCTATGACATCATCAAGAACAAAGATGAACAAAGGTCATTGCAGCACGGTAGGAGAGATTGCTAACCAAAACAGGATTAGGCATGTACTCAAAATATCTTTATGAATCAGATAAAAACATGAACTTGCAGTATGTGTGCAGATATGCATTTAGCTTTATGCGAGCCGCACTAAACCCTATTTTTCAAAGGAAGCAAGACGAGAGACGCCCATCGGAAGGGTGCCTCTCTCTCTGTTCCTTAGCGGGTATAAATAGTAATTTCCTCTCAGGATTTCCATCGCCACTTCTGTCAGGGAGGGGGTGCTTGTAGTCGAAAAGACTCCCACCCAGAGTTGTGGGGTAAGAGAGCTTCAAAGAGACCTATACAGTCTGAAACATCTTAGTGACAGGCCACTCATCCTCATAGTGCTCACAATGGAGTTCACTTCCTGTCAGTAACAAACCTCCCAAATCACTACTTCAAGATACATCTTCTCTTCTAAGAAACTTTAACCTAATCTTTTGCATTTTTTTCGGATAAATGTTGGCACATTCATTGCTAGAGTGGGGAATGCTTTACAATAAGGTTGTATGTGTTACCATTAGCTAACATGAACTAACAATAAACAATACTTATACAGCATTTATTCATCAAAGAACAAGTTTATGAAATCTAGCGACATCTAGTGATGAGGTTGCGAATTGGCCTACAGGGGCTCTCACAGAATAAAGATGTCGCCACTTTTTCGCTTCTGTGCCGAAGGCGTTAACATATTTACGAAACACGCTCTGTAAAGCAGTTTGTCTGTTTAGGGCTACTGAAGAAACAACATGTTTTGATGTAAGGAATTCCATGTAAGGGGACCCGCAATATATGTAGATATAAATAGCTTATTCTAAGATAATAAAACATAACATTTCATTATGTAAGGTTTTATACACCTCTGAAGACATAGTTATGTATATTATATTGCACTTCTGTCAATAGATCCTGAAAGAAATTACACACAGCACCTTACTGTCAACTGCTCATTTCTCAACAAACTGCTGAGGTGTAATTTCAGTCATACCGTGACTCATATATCTGGACAAGCTCTTGTTACTCCGCAGTGCAGCCATAGTGTCCTCTGTCTAGCTGTGGTGTTTTTGAGCCAGAGAGAGCAAACATCCCACTCCCAGCCTCAGGCTGGGCTCCAGCTGAGAGTGTAGGATGTTTACACTCCCTGATGCTCAAAGCCTTCCCAAGATGAATCGACAGAAAAAAAATTATCGGGTTACGAACTGAATGTCCAGTTTCTATCAATGAATATTCAGTCATGGTTTGAATTACAGTGTGGAGGTGAGTGTCTATTGACAGTGACAGAAGCAAAAGGACACACCTTCGAAACCGTATAGTCCAACAACAAATGTGAGCTTCAGCAACTGGGGGCCTGATGGCCCGGGTCCAACGTTAAGAGACTTTCAGGCGCGATTTGCCAGTATATGTGCACATGTTAACGCTCTTGTTTCAGTGGTCATGCATTTGGTATTGTCTGCACCATTTGTTATTTTCCAGCAGTGTTTATAAAGTCCAGCTATTGTGGCAAATTAAAATAATACTACATTTTGTCTTGAAAGATGTATTATGTCCAAAAGACACCTTTTTTTGTTGTGTAGAAAACCACTTTTATATCCTTAAACTGAATTAACCTTAGAGCCAATGAATGGAAGGCATCGAAGGAAGGTGCATCACTGGTGTGCCATTCAGGAACCTGGTCATGCTGGTAATTAGACTTTGAGATAATCTGACCACTCTATTAATAGAGACACATTCCTCAAATGTGCCGCCTACAGACTGGTTCCACTCGGGGGGAGAAGGACCGCTGGGAGAGTTTGTTTGTGCGAGTAAACAGAAGTCAAGAGTTTCTAGAGTCGATGTCCTATGGGACAGCGGAGAGGTGGGGGCACTAGACGCTCCCACGGATCAGCATCATCCGAGGAGCCTCTGCGTCACTGCTGGCTCCTGTCCAGCGTACCCCTCCTCCCTCCTAAAGGATGTGACCGCTCCCAGCCTCTGTGAACTGGCCTGAATGAGAGCTTTTCACATTCTTTAGTCCTCTTTCCTCTCATTGGACAAGATGACGGTCTCCTTCTGCCCCCTTCACTTAATCTTCTGGGTAAAGTCATCAGACTTGGTGGCAGCCTATGGGCATAAAGAGGGGAGGAGGAACAAGAAACACAGAGAAAGAAAGAGAGATTGAGTTTACAAGAAATGGGGAACAACAGGGGACAGAGTGATTAAACTGGTGGGACTGGAAAATAAATGAATGATAGTGTAAAGGTCTAGTGCTTAGTGAATGCAGGCACAAGAGCTTATGTATTACAACAGATATTATTGTAATAAATCTTATTTAAATAAATGTTTTAATGTGAGAATTACTGATTATTACACTTATTTTGTTAAATAGTCAATTGACTGTGGCTTTCTGCAATGTATTGGCCTAACCAAACATGATGTGATAAGATTCAAGCAGCAAACAACAGACTCTCATGGGATATTTAATATATGCGAAGGTATTTGGACCAATGAGAATTTACATGTGAGTGGAACTTTCTTTTGATTCATGTTTGGTTAATTTTAGACGTAATTCCAATGGAAAGGTAATAAAACATTACTGGCACATCAACTATTTTAGTTTACAGCAAATAGGAAAATCTTTGACCATCTTTTATAAATGTTTAGAATATTTTATCAAGGTTAAACTCTAAGAATTACACTTTCAATTTTCAGTCCAAGATGTCAATGATTCTTCCAAGAAGTCAATGATTATTTTGTGAGCACTCAACCTTTGTTGGTGCACTTGTGTATTTCATTACTTGCTTTGACAATTTTCAGTATTTGTTCTATACAGATCCTGAACTTAAATTGTATGTAGTGTACAGACGTGTATAACCTAAATTTATAGCCAGCATTGTAATTCCAAATATAGCTGTCACCATATTGTTCTTTATAGCATTTCAACAATTCAGTAACACTTAGCATTAGTTTAATCTTAACGAAAAGTGTACTCTTTCTATAGACTCTTTTAAACGTATAAAAACATTCCATTTGTTTACTTCTAGAATATAACTTGAAACTTAATTTCATTGAAAAGTTTGTTGTCAGCCAATCACTATAAAGAAACAATACAAGGAAGATCATTTTGTCATTTAGATATATTATAGCAGGGGTCTTCAACTACTTTTCATTGAGGGCCAGATTCCAAAAGTATAAATAGGATGCGGGCCTGTTTTTATTACCGTATCATAATTTCTTCCGTTATTTTATATTTCTTGCATTTTTTTCCTTTAATACCGTTTATGTTGCTGTTTCAGGTCATATAATAGTCATTTGTAAGAAGGTATTTGGTTACAATAATGAAAGTCAAATGAATAAAAGTCAAAAACTCGAATACATTCAGCACAAAATTTAAACCTGCACCTTGACTTTAAACTGGTGTCTTATAAAGCGACACCAGTTAAACGTAAAAAAATATTTTTTTGTAAATAAAGCCGTCCATACATAATGAATGCATACAGTAATAAAAATATCATAGTTTTCACTTATCAGTTCACGTGTTGTAGTACTCTTCCTGCAGTTACTTTCAAGGGCACTAGACGTGTTTTGGTATGTGACCTTTTGCGTGCGCAAACTGACTGCCTGTGGATTGCCAATTATAACGTTGCAAATAACATCAAGTATCTTGGACAGACCAATCAAATCGTTTTATAAGACGTCAATCGTTATGAGCCGAGGGAATTACTTTCGTATTGAATGTTTGGGACTTTCAAAAATTTGGCGTCTCAGGATGTGCATTTCTTAAAGCACACCATTCTTAAAGTCTCTCCGCTTATTTGAAATGTTAAGGTGGGCCAGGTAAAGATGATTGCACCCGCGGGCCACCAGTTGACTAGCCCTGTATTATAGTGTTGTTGTTTTATTAGGCCACATTAAAGATGACCCTGTCTCACCCCATGAAAAGGTGTCTGCAGGGTCAACCTAAGAGAGCTGTCCAGAGTGCTGAAACTGGGTGCTCATTAAATCTGTCACCTTGACATACTAGTGATTACTGAATATAGCAAAATAAACTTATATTTATAGGAAGTATCTGGGAAACCTTTTTGGAAGGAGTCATTATTGGTGTTCCATTTGGTGGCACAGAAATTACACGTCTCATTATTAATTAAATATTCCCTATATATTTTCATTGTCAGTGGATTTCCATCAATCTGGCATAAATACATTTTTACAGAAAAACAAATGAATCAGAGTGAAACACAAAACAGTAGAGTAGTCAAAGTATTCGCTCTGTGAATGGACTCCGAAAGTTTTCCCTGTGTTGACCCAAAGCTGTTCATCAGTATCATGTTTCCATGCTTTTCAACCCAGGCCCTGTGGGATCTTTCATGCAGGAGGTGGGAAAGCGAGAGTCCCGCGTTCTCTGGATCTGCATTACAGGCCTTTCAAACTCTAAGGAGTGACCTGGAGCGGGGCGGCTGTGCTAATCTGGGTTTTAGCACTCCGCAGGTGACAGGGTGGAATGTGATTTACATGATTGAAAGTGTTAATCTGACACAAATGGCAACTGTGGGCTTCTGATGTTGACATTCGGCCTAAAGAGACAGCGTTTTGTCCGGCCCGATCCTGTAGGTCACAGACTCATCCCTGTCGGCTCTTGAACCGCTGTTTGTTTTTGACGTACCACAGAGGGATCCATTTCAGCCTGACTTAGTTCACACCGCTACACTATTGCAGCTGCTTCAGATGGAAAGCAAGATGGCTGAAACGGTCCACTGTAGGTGTGGTTCACTGTTTTAGATCATTTAAATGACAAATAAACTTTGGATGGTGAAAACCTTTTGAAGTTGACTCATCTGTGTATGCAGGATACAATCTCAGGTAGCCAGATCTTTGACCTTATTATTGAAACCAACCATGGGTTTGTTTGAAACAGATGACACCACAGTTATGGATTGGGAATGCCTGTGTATATCCATGTTCTCCAGGTTCCAGGTAAGAGTAACAGCAGTTGGCTGCTGCAAACATCCGACTGAAAGCTCCATCTTAAGCATCAGCTTCCAGTCAAGGATGTTTACAGTAGCCTGTACTGCCAACTGTTCGTACGTACAAATGGCGATGACTTCAACCTCCTGACATACAAATACTTTTATCATAAAAATAAATTAGGATTTACTGTTGTAATTCATACAACAGTCATATTGTGTAATGTAATGCCCTTGGCCCTATTTTACAGGCGGGGCTTTAAAATGTCTGTGTTCATGGAGATAAACTCAGGCTAGGTTAAGTCCACCTTATGTCCATGTGACACTGGTTACCATGACAGAAGAAACATTTTGTATTTACATTGAAAACACTGAAGTCAGCAGGTGCCATTTGTTTTGCCATGACTCTCCTAAAAGGGCCAATCTGATGAAGCTTCACACGCAACGATCCCTGCTGACTGCAAACGTCCCCTAAACACAAACAGTAGACCAGCTTCCTGCCAACCCCCTCCAATCACAAAGCATCCATCTCTGTGTTTACTCTCTAAACGTAGCCGTTAGGAGCCCTGTGTAGTGAGGGCTGATATAGCAAATTTCCTCAAGATGGTCTCAACTCCCTTTATTGCTGGTCACAATAATCTAATGACCTCTGTAAGGACATCGCAAGAATGCAGACCTGCCTAACAGTCCTCCAAAACTAGAAATGTGTGAACTTGTGATCTACGTATTTGTTTACGTAGACAAAGTGACAAAGAGATTTTGAACACACTTTCGAATTCTTTCTTTTTTAGACAATTAGATGTTTGTTTTGTAAAAAAGAGGGATTTACTACATGCAATCAATTACTACTCAACTCATTTACAACATCAAGTCGGTTTCCTATGCTTGAATATTCCAAGATTATTTTGAAAGAATGGACAGGCATCCAAACGTCTGAAACTGTATTGAAATATTTCAATGTATGAAATGTATTTGAAAAATATATATAAAAAAGAATTAGAACAAATATATATTTTTAATTTTACATTTTTGTTTTCAAAACTGTTGCATTACAAAGGGTACATTCATTTATAATGACTTGCAATCCAATCCATTCCTTATGACACCATACCGAAGCAGCGGCATAGCATGTGCTTCCGGCTAATTAACTGGATGTTAATGAGAATTTTGTGTGTACATTTAACAGTTTGTTGAGATTGTGTATTGGCCCTCCAATGCAAAGACTCCCGGGGTTCCATATCCCTCCCAGTGTTCAGGTCACGGCGGGAACAAAGCAAACTTTATCAGAGCACTGCAATCCCACATTCCGCAGATTCTTAGCACTTGGCAACCACATAGCATGTAGTAAGGCAGAGATGTACAGAGAGAGGGAATGGGGGAAGGGGTGGAGAGAAAGGAAAGAGGCCGAGACTAACAAAAAAAGCAAGAGATCTGGCTAGGAGTTTGAAGACCTCCACCCAAACAGGCCTCTGATCATATCAATTGTTGGCAACGTTTGTTGTGTCACTGACGCTAAGCCGTTTCACAGATAACAAACAGTTTTTACACTAATAAAAATTTAAGTCCTAAGTTAAGTTTCTTGTGACGAGGACATATTGTCTTAATTAAAAATATTTTAATGTTCAAAGCTCTCATGACAACTCTTTGAGCATTCTGTCTGTGTGGTTCATCCTAGACTTTGATTGGGTCAAATCTGGCTCCATGCTATAAAACCCGACTATGCTCTTCAAATGTAATGCATTCCAATGCAGGGCAAAGCTACATGAAGGTCATGAGGATAAGGCTCTACAATTTCACACATTCCATAACATCTTCATAACTCCCTTCTCTCCATCCTCTTGTTACTCTTCCTTTGCCAGAATGCAACGCATCAAATAGATGCAGATATCAAAGGAGTCAAAGTGGACAATAAAGTAGAAACCTCAAAATAAGGATGAATATAGATCCTAATGGTTGACATTTTGTGATCTTCCTGTGAGAGCCACTTCGTTTTCCTCTAGATCAACGATCTCATCGAAGCATTCTTCTATAATGCAGACTCAATCTACATTTCTCATGATGGCAGGTGCCCTATGGGACAGATGTCTTGCCTGCGTTGATTTTAACAGTAGACACAACTTAGTTTTTAAAAACGTTTTAAAAAGATAAATGGCATTGGTCCAACAATGTCCTACAAAGTCAAGTTTATGCTAATAGCCACATACAGTAAATCTATGGATTAAAACTAAAGAACATGTCAAGTATGATTCGCCCCTGTTCCTCACTGTTCTTCAATTTATCTAGTTATGATCTTAATCCTAAACTTTCGTCAAATTTAACTGTTGATCTTCCCTTTCAGGTGTTTCCGGTATCACTGTCCTATTGCCATTCTTTCGGGATGCACTTGGGATGAGAGAAAAACATTCTTGACCCGAATTGTGTTCCTTTATGATTTTTTTAAGACAGGCTCACTAGATTCCCTTCTCTCACGTTTCTATAACTTTCTTTCCTTTATTTTCTTATTTCCAGGAACCAAAAACCGCCTGAAGCTGAATCAGCTGGGCAGAGGCCTCTCTGACATTGCTGGAGGTCATTCTCCTTTGCATTCGCCAGGCAGATAAACACAGTTCCTAGATTCCAGGCACGAAACACACAGCAAGAGAACAAGTCATCTGTGTCGCCAGAACACTGATTAACAGAAAAAGCTAATTCTCAGAGGTCAACAGGAAGTCATGCCACCCCAACACTTACACCCTACTGCCTGCTTTGCGTCATTGAAGATGTGAGGGAACAGTGAAAAGTGATGAAATCTAGACTGAGGACGGCTTACTTAATCAGTAAGTCAAGTGTAGGCTAAAAGTAAAGCGTCTAAAAATGCGTTTTAACACATTTTCATTGTGCCATCTATATGGGTGTATGCCAACCAAACCAACTACAATACCAGCACACAGTGAGTGTACAATCTTCATAGTTAACATACACAAAAAATAAGAATTTTAGGAGGTAATAAAAACATCCTAACTTATGAAGTTATTGTATTATTAGAGAAAAATGTACTAATATAAAGTAAGTGTATTAGTGAGATGTGAAGGAAATGTTCGCCCACACATCCCTGCATCTGCAAGACAAAACGTTACAACCCACACAAAAAAATCTTTTTATTTAGCATGAAAGGCTTTAACGTTTTTCCAAATAAGCCCACCCGATTTTAGTAACACCACATGCCCATCAGCAGAAATCCATACTTTCAAAACTTCTTTAAAAAAAACTTTAACTATGTTTTAATCTTAGTCTCATCTAAAATTATTCAAACAAACTCAAATGCACAGTAACCAGTTCGTTTATAACGGGGTCATTTCCTGAACACAGCTGTGAAGACTCGAACTGCCCTTTTTTAAAACAGCAATGCAAACACACACAACTGGATATGGAATGACCACTCACCGAAGTTAAAAGTAAATGCGTGTGTTTCTGTCAAAAGTCCGTCCGTCATCGATCAAACTTCGTCTTCTACTGAGATGTCTGTGACTCTTCCATCAGCGCTGGCGGCGCACACATGCCGCAGTTTAACAAAGTTAACATTTAAACGACGTCCAGAAAGGATGCCATCTTCACTTCGACTGATCCTCGTCCTGCTTCTTTGTCCTTTTAACGTGACAGTGTTTTCACGACAGTCTTGTTCGTGTGTTTTACACTTCTTCAAAACAAGTACGTTGTGTCGATCTCTACTACAAGCGCGTGCTTTTTCGCGGCACAAACTAGAAAGCGAGCGATATAACCGAAGCTGTACAAACAGCTGTTTTACACACCTGAGATTAAAACGAAGCTTTCTTGGTTCTAAATGTCATTTTCTTTCCGTTTTGATGCGGCTTTGGAGGCGATGTTAAAGCTTTTCAAGAGGACAATTGTAAGAACGGGGTTCTTGACTTCGTCGTGCAAGCAGCCCGTAAATCTGTCACCCACTCCGGACAATCTGTCACCTCTTGACTTTTTCTATGCGGATTCCTGAGTGTTGCCCCGCCCCTTTTTGTCATCGCTGTTTCTTGCTGACCAATGGCCGAGCGCAGCGCTCTCATCGATGATCGTGTCAGCGTTCGCATGACCCTTTGACCGCTGAGCTTTTCAATTTTCCTACATTTTAATTTGTTAAATTGTATTTTTTTGAGTTTTGAGATTTATTTTCATATAAATCGTGTGGATATATGCACATGTTATTTCAGATTTTTTTTTAATTCAGTACTGTTATTGCCACCTGCATTATTCATTATTCCCACCTGCATTTTTAAGATATTTCTAGAAGTCATGCTGTTTGTAGTTTAATCTTTTCATAAATGAATGTAATCTGTATGGAAAAAAATAAACAAAATCAAACCATGATAATATAGTTTTATTAAATCTATAAAACAATTTGTAAATTAAATGACCAAGGACAGAGAGGTCAAATATTTCGGTTTCGTCTTATCTCAGAGAGGACAAATGTCCTGTGTTTTGCATGCTCCCATCACGCTTAATATTTTGAACACAAACTGACTGCCAAGGGCAGAAAAACTGGTTTTAAGCATGTAGATCATTATAAAGACAATACAGTTGGAACTTGCAAGCTGGCTTATGTGTTGACACAATAAGCAGGAGCTTGTGTACTTAAACTGGCACGAGGGTCAGGGCATTTCCATTAGATCACCTCAATATACTGTGCCTGATGACAACACAACACCGATGTTATCAATATCTGGGCTGTCAACGTAAAATAGCTCAGGAAACGACACACACCAAAAAAGGTTTATTTTCTGTAAATTTGAAAAAATAATATATTTCTTGAGGTTTTATTGATTGTGTCAACCATCATAATCGTTTTAAAATATGTGATGATGTTAACATTTTACAACACTTAAAAGTGTTACGAGTTACAAAGTTTCTTCTGACACTGTTCCAATAAAATAGATCATTATGAAATGTGTCCTGATAATTTTTATTTTATTTAATAAACACAATAAGATAAGACAACAAACACAGTTCTCTTTAAGGATAAATATGGAAATGATACACTGCACCAATTCAGGAATGATTCATGGTTTCGGTTCTTTAAATCAGGTATGAAAGCAGGTCGGTTTAGGTCTGGCAAGCAATTATTACAAACAGTTATAAACTTAATGTAAGAAAATACGAAAATTGTGTTTTCTAACTTTGATTACATTTTGTAGTGTTACAGAACACTCCAACTGACCTTAAAAAATTACCCATTTATTAAATATAATTTACTGCCATCTAGTGGAGAACAAGCAATGCTAGAACTAAGGAGTGTCTAAAATGAGTGGTATTGTAAGACTCGCTTTCCTTTTACCTGTATTTTAAGTTTTTAACATTGCACTTAATTCCTTAAAATCTGCTCCTCATCAACTCAAAATATGGCATATGCATATACATATTTGCTTGTATGCATAATTAATTGTGTTTTCCATATTGATTGTAGAAAAGTATTGGATTATTATGGTGTGTTTGAGGTTGCATTTGTTCATTGTGTATTCTTCTGTTCTTATACACATATAGGCTCAATGAAGTCCTCCCCTTGGTATAATCCATAGTGGAGTTGGTCCTGCTGAGCAGCTGCCCATACCATCTGTAAACTGCTTAAGCGAGCTGCCCAGGTCCCTGTTGGATTTACCACTACCACCCCGCCCAGACCATTCACCCGCTCCTTCATATACCCAAGGGCCAGGTCGCTTGCTTCCTGTGGGCTTTTACCTAGAGAACAGAAAAAAACAGAATTCAACCATAAAGGTGTGTTGGAAAATTGCATAATGCATGATAATACAGAACATTTCTGTAAACATTCCAGATGATCAAATTTCAGAAAGTGCATAATAAGGAAGTTGATTATTTAAGCGCTGTGGATTGTATATACTTAATCACAGGTGAGGCACAATAAATCTTATCAACACCTTTCTCATTTCAAAAACATGCCCACACAGAAAAGAAGCAAAATCAATAGATATCACACACTGGCTACCACACCTGGGTTAAAGAGAAGCCGTGTTGTATTATTTTTACACAGAAATGTTCTTTGCCTCCTCAAAATAAAATTTCTGGGCTCAAAATGTTCAAACAGCACAGAAAGGTAAATCTTTACCTTATCAGCACTATGTTTTACATAATGCATTGTGTTAGTCTGACTCCACTTGTTTTAGTTAGACCCATGAGGGGAGCAAATGTTCACCTAAACCAGACTTGAGGTCAAGCATTTTAATGAGGTCCTCGATCTCCAGTTAATGTGTAGCTGCAGTAATTTAAGCTATTTATTCACAGACTGAAGTGCTGCTGGGCAATCATTGTCTTACAGCTAATCATAAACACAATGAACAATCTATAAGATTTATCTGTTGCTGCAATGTCAGTGTTTATAAATCAAATCATGTTCCCTGATATTTCAAAATCTTTTTATTACAAATGCACCTACTGTGACATATTAGATAAAACTATTTTGCTGCTATAAAACTCATGTGATCTCATTGATGTGATTTTCGCGCCCCCAAAAAAACACAAACTAAAATGTGATCAGGATTCAGGACACAAAGCAAAGCTTGTGCTCATGATATTTTATAATGACATATTATTAATATGCAATCTTCTAAATGGACTAGTTCGATTATATATATATATATATATATATATATATATATATATAGGGGCTGAAGGAGAGGAACGGTTGCCAATTGTAACTGAAACCGACCTATTGGACAGATAGGAGGAGAACCAAGTAGAGCATTGCCATTAATCCCCACTTCATGCTTTAAGCGATCTAAAAGAATGCTATGATGGATTGTATCAAAAGCTATGACGAGCTCTGAACCCTGACTGAAACCTGTCACCAACAACATGATCTGATAGAAATGCAGACAACTGGAGAGATACGACCTTTTCCAACACTTTCGACAAAAAAGGCAGCTAAGTAATAGGACGAAAATTTCCAACATCAGTCAGATCAAGATTTGGCTTCTTCAAAAGTGGTCCGATCACTGAGTGCTTAAAGCAGGAATGGAACACACCAGTGCTCAGCGAATTATTGATAATTGATCAAACAGCTGGCCCAATAGCCCCTAATACTTCTCTAAAGAGACGAGTTGGCATAAGATCTGCTCGAGAAGACAACGGCTTTAAAGTAAAGATCAATTTTAACAGATTCTTAAGATCAATTTGATAGAAATTTGTTAGCTTAGTGTTATAAACCACCAGATTGGAAGATTCAGGGCCATCTCCATCTTGTTCCTAAAGAAATTCATGAACTTTTTCCACAACACTCTTGTTATGTCAATTTTTGTCTATTAAATCAGCGAAGTATTCAATTTTAACCGCTTTGGCAGCACTTTGATAGGCAGACAAGCAGTTCTTATACATCTCTAAGGAGACATGCAAAGTATCTCATTTCCATTTGCGTTCTGCTTTACGACACTACCTGAGCATGCGTGTATGATGATTTAACAACGGATGCGATATCCGTTTAGCAACCTTAGGTTTTAGGGGCACTAGAGAGTTTAAGATGTTTGAGCAAATCACATTAAATAGTTCAGTTAGTTCCCCTGTATTGTGGCTATGTGCTGGCATGTCTAAGACAGACCTAGCTGGAGACTCTAGGTAGGCATTGGCGAATTCCAAAGCAGTTGAAGGGGTTAATGCACGAGAATAGTACACCTCATTCTGCACACCAGGAAGTTGGTATGGAAGTAATACACTAAACTTGACACTCCGCTTTCCTTAATATTGATGTTACAAACAGATAGGCCAAAGGATAAAACAAGATCAATAGTATGCCCATGTGTGTGAGTAGGACCGTTAACATGTTGGGCAAGATTAAAAGAGTCACAAAGTTGCACAAATTCCTTCACCAGATGATGCAAAGGCAACCACCGTAGGGACTACCTTAGACGAAAAGTTGATTGCTACCCATTCTGTGACACATGACTTGGCCAATGAGCTACTCTAACCAAGATATAAAAAGAAGAGAACGCAGTGGTTGTAAGGTTAGGACAAACAGACGTGTGCTGTTCTTGTAACGTGCCTTGCTCCATGTGGAAGAGAATGAGTCTGGACAGAGTGACCTTCATGATGGCCTCCCCATGGCCTGTGGGTGAGACAGCCCCAATCAGGTTATCTGCATAGCCCCCACACCCTGAGAAACAGAAGCAGAGAAAAAGACCCTGAGTGACATCTTTCTTATACATGTACACACTGCAGAATTTTATCAGCAACCGACCTGTTGCTCCAGATAAAACCTGCACCTGTTGGATGCTAAAAGTGATTGTGTGTACAAGAACAAAGCAGCTCTAATCATATGACTATTATGTAGTAAAAGAAAAAAATATACCTTTTATATACTGTACTTAATACATAAATACTTGAGTTCTACACTTTATTTATTTATACACAGATACATCAATGGTTTACAATGGGTCCTATTAGTAGCTCGTATTGTTTAATACCAGCTAACTCTGTTCTCCCTGTTCTATTTTTATCATTAACTACTGTGTGTATGTGATTCCCACAGGTTAAAGTGTGTCCAGAGAGAATGTGTATGTGGAGAGTGATGCAGTTGTGTGCTGAACTGGGGATTAGATCTGTGTGAATATTAACTCCGGAGGCAACAAGCTCTCATGAGCAGCTGAACATTACACAGATTCTTTCGTGTCCAAAAGTCAAAGTTCAAACTCTGTCACATCAACTGCTGGAGTGTATTAGTAAAAAAAAACCTCTGACACCCTATAAAGAATTCCGAACTAACCAACACACGGTGTGTCTCCTACACGACCTTCCATTTGATTTATCATTCCACCAGTGGATGTGGCACAGGCAGTATTTCCCTCTTTGTCCACGGCCACTGCACCCACTGTTCCCATCTTGCCCCTAAAAGAAAGAGAAGCAAACAAATTTACAAACGTAATTGTAACAAATGTAATTAAATTACATTACGGGGTCTACAATAATGCAACAACATGAGGGTAATGAATTTTGGAATTTAAATTTTGTATATATTTACAATAATGCATTTGGCAGACGCTTTTATCCTAAGCAACTTGTAGTGCACACATAAACTTTTGTTACAAGAAGTTTTGTGAACTAGTGTATTCTGTTTATCCATGACATTTGATGGTTGAATATTCTATGCTAAAGTTAAAGAAATAGTTCATTTTCAAAATAAAAATTCTGTCATTATTTACTCTCCCTGTCGACATTTTAAACGTGTGATTTTCTTTCTTCTTCAAAACACAAAAGAAGATCTTTTTTAAATGTTGGAAGCCAAAAACTATTTTCTGTAACCATCATTTTTCAAAATATCTTCTTTTGTGTTCCGCAGAAGAAAGTCATACAGGTTTGAAATGACTAGAGGGTGTGTAAATAATGACAGAATTTTGCATTTTGAGGGTGAATATTCCTTTTTGAGGGGTCGTATGGCGTGAATATGTGTCTTTGGCCTGTAATAAGTTTCCCATGCATGTATTTGACACGTAAAATTGCAAAAATTTAAGTGTCTGAACAAAATATGCATTCTATCTAAATGCCTGAAATGGCTCGTGTATCCACACATCTACATCAGTTCGTGGTATGATTTGACTACCCCACCCACATGTATACGCAAGTAAGGTGGGAGTCCCTGTTAATACAATTGCTTTGGAACCTGATGTTCCAAATATGGTAAAAAGCCCTACATTTCCCTCATACGCTTGCAGTATTCGACCAATCGCTACGCACTGGTTAACTGGTCAATCATAGCACAGCTCCCATTTTAGAGCGATGTGCTTTGTAAAAAATCTGCACATTTCAGAGAGGCGTGGGGCAAAGAGGAGATACAAACATGCACGGTATGTGTAACCTTAAATGTGTATACACATTGCATTACATCTAAAACAAACTATAATATTTGTTTAAACACTAATGAAATGTTCCCACTTCATACATACAGAGTTGCCTTCAACATAACGTATTGGTATTAACTATATGAATTGCCAACAACAATATCTGCAGCACTTTGTTAAAAGTTTTCATTAGATAAAAGCTTTACATTTGGCATTCCACAGGGTTGGCATCTGGCTGCAGGTTCTTCTTCCAGCGCATTCTGGCATAGTCTGTGATGAGTGACTCTTCAGGCACTTCTGGTACACCCATGGCTCTAGCAAACTTAGATGCTCCTTCAGCCGTCAGGCACAAGTGATTGGTCTGCAGAGAAAAGACACCATCAGATCACGTATTTGTCCCAATTGATTTTTGATCTTACAAGGGTAACTGTTTTGCATTTGAGAAGTCATAATTAGTCATGTGTAATGATTCTTTCTTATAATAATACCTTCTCCATGACAAGCCTGGCCAGTTGCACTGGGTTAGCCACCCTCCTGACTGCTGACACAGCACCACTGGCTAGAGTTTTCCCATCCATCACAAGCGCATCCATTTCCACCTCCCCCTTCACATTTAGGACTGACCCTCGACCTGTGTTATATTGTATAAATATAGAACCACAGGTCGTATGTAATAGATTATAACATAACATTTGATACATAATGAAGTGAAATGTTATATTAAATATAATAAAAGTGTACCTGCATTATACGCTGGGTTATTCTCCAGCAGGGTCACGGTTTCTACCACAGCATCCATGGCACTACCACCCGCCTGGAGAATGGCATACCCAGCTCTAACCGCATCCCTCACCCCGACACAGGAGATTTCAGCCCTGTCCTTAGGAACATGACCAGCGCCTCCATGCACTACTATGACTGGCAGCATATCTGACCTGTCAATTCAGCATTGAGACACAATTCAAGGATAACATTAGACAGTGTGGTGAGGTTAGTTGAAGCATTCAGTATAATGCTTGTTAAAATTCAGCAAAGTCTTTTATGGGTGAATGGACATCTTCATGTCAATAGATAATAATTATCTTCTGAAATTAAGTGGATGTGCTATGCAAAGGATATATGGTTCTGTAAAAATGTGTCGTTTAAGTGTTTGTATCCTTGATGTGAAACAGCTGCCAAACATTTAACACACTCAATTTCAGTTACAATCTGAACACCTATGTACAGTTCCAGCGTATAAATGACACCATTGTCACAGTGTTAAGAGCAGACTTGAAAACAAAATCATGAATCATATCAAACCGGTGCGAATCATGCGGAACTCTTCAAATGTAACAATTTATTATTTCGTGCAAGGTTTATAATACACGTCTATATCACGTCGAAAGATGAGTTTACTTTAAAATGAAAATGCATTCATGAACAGAATTTTCCTCACCGGATTAACGATAGAACATCACATCGACAAATAAATCGCAAAGTATGGCGTAATGTGTTGTTGGCTATGTAAAATGTCACGAGGTCGAGACAAAAAGCTTTACAAGAGAGATCCGACAAGTGGATGATATCACAGTACCGCGAGAGCAATTCAAAAAACTATAAGAAGTTTGGTTTCGAGACGCTCTCGCGGTACTTTGATGTCACCCGCTTGTCGGATGCGGCGCCATCAAGTCGAACAAGCCTATCGTCACATTGACCCATATACGTAATTTCAACCGCAAGCCAAAATAAGAGTCGTCTCGTCCGAAGAACGCTGTAGTTGCCACTAGAATTTATTGGGCAGGAAGTAGGTCCAAATGAAAAACGAAACAGCTAAACAAATGTATACAATAATTAACGCCATTTTATAGGTGAACACAGATTAAATGCAATTTAAGCCAAGCTATTTTTAATGCATAACGTCAGTTCACTTTTTTCATGAAACAGATTTTACGAGATACGAACTCATCTTCCATCTTCTATTACAAATGCATCTTTGTTTGAGTTAAACTGATCCTAAAATGCATTTATTATCCGCCAGATGCCTTGGGATATTTATGTAAATTCAAGTAGAGTGGCACGTTTTGTAAAAAGTCTGAACAAGTTCCAAGTTTTTGATGTACATTATCCTTCCTTAAATCATTCCTTTCACATCTTTAACCATGTTGTGTCATTAATTAACGCGATGTAGCCTAGTTTAAATATACTGCCCTCATCCACGGGCTTTGGAATCTAAAAGCGTCGGCTGCAGGTAGATGGTACGCGCGTCACCATCTCGCTGTGATTGGAGGGAGAAAATAGGATGCTCTGTGCTCGTGCAACAAGCCCCCATTCTCAAATGAGAGTGCGCGTCTCCGTCTAGAGGAGGCGTGCGCGCGCTTGAGGGGCTGCGGTCCCATTGACTATTCCGTCTCCCTGACACCGGCAGCATCAGCACCGCGGACTCAGAACACACAGCGCCGCACGGACTCCGCCTTTGCTCCCATCATCCCGCTAAGAGTCCAAGCTCCGAGGCAGCTTCATCTCTCGCCGGAGAACAAAGGCAGGACCCTCGTCGATTTACATATCCTTCGGATCAGATATGGACTACCCTTAACTGGAACTGGAGGGGAGAGGCAGGCGGGCGGGCGGGGGGTGGGGGGGAGACAGAGAGGAGAAAAAGCTGTATAGGAAGAGAAGCACAACCGTGGGTGCCCGCAACGATGAAAGGTTCGCCACGCTTGCGAGAACCGCAGATAAGCCATCGGACTATGTCCTGAATAGCGGTTTACATAGCTGGGATTGTGTACCGATCATACGAGCCGCCAAGCAGGGGTAAAATATGTCCGCCTCGGTGGGGCCCCGCGGCGGCCCTCGCCCACCCACCAAGCAAAGCTCAATTTCAGAGCTCCCGGACCTCAGTCACCTTACCGAGGAGGAGAGGGAAATTATCAAGGCTGTGATGGCTCGGCAAAGGGAAGAAGAGGCGAAGGATGAGGCCATACTAAAGTAAGCATCATGCTTTATTGGGATACTTATTCAAGCCAGTGGTGGGCTAGCCGTGTGGTTTTAAGAATGTAGGAAAACAGGTTGTGCTTGTTTTCGTAGGTGCATTTATTTTACATACCCTACTATTAAAGCCATCAGGCTGTACACTTGCACCTGAGCCCCTGTGTGTGTGGGTGGCTGTGTATGTAAGTTTGGGTATGTATATCATTTCTATCTGTACAGTATGTCAAATTGTTCTCCGTGAATATCGTGATACTGTCACGGATTAGCACCGCTGTCTACTGTATATAAAAGATATACGTTAAACCGTAGACTGCTGGGATATAACACTGTAATAAGCCGGAAAGTCCTGCTCATTGCTGCGTGGAGGAGATACATGGCTAGGTGACCGGTCACGCTGTTAAAGGGAGAGAGGGGCGTGTCGACACCCGAGAACTAACCAGCATCCTACGATTGCTACAGAATGAACTTGCTTCACAGCGTTAGTTTTATTTAGCAGTCACGTTATGAATACGCCACGTGTTGACAAGTTTAAGGTTATTCGACTAATCGTGCTATTAAAAGAGGTTATTGGATACCGTGTAGAATACGCTGTCGGTATATATCAGGAATCTCGCCTGGTCACGACAATATTTCCATGCCTCGATCGTCATCGTTACCGTCAGCATCCTTAACCCGTTCAATGAAAGTCTCTTCGATAGTAGTGTTAACGTCAGCCACAGAAGCTCCTGTTAAAGCATCGCTCATGGACATGATCTCTCGCCCATTTGTCTTTCCGTTTATTACACCGTCGACTTTACACTGCGGGCTGATTCGACTGGGTTTTCTTTTACTCTTCACGATCTTTCAAACGATCAGGGAGTTTATTTTTTCAATGTCCAGATGTGGTTTATCCATGTCGTTTCTGGATGTTGAGTGTGAAGATTGGCTCTGGGCTTCCTGTCCACCTGCCATTAAATGACATCATTGCTCAGATTACATTAGTTATGATCCACCTTGAGATTTGAAATCAGATTTAAGTGCATAAATTGGTTCACTCAGCATCTACAATCAATAACTTAACCACTTGTTTTCCCATAGTGCTCATATGAATTAGAGTGCATTTATTTAATTTCTATTTTAGTCTTTGTGTTTACATATTTGCCTTAAGTATGTTCAGAGATAGGATTGATCAAATTATCACTGAAGATATTATTGTGTGTTTCTTAAAGTCCAGACACAGGTCACCTCAAAATAATTCTAAATATGGAAAAAACAGGTGCATATACAACCTCTCACTTTCATTTGTTCCTGTCTGACGTTAGCTTTGGTGAACATTTTCTCTCTAACAGAACCTCTGTCAAAGCTAGAGGCCAGATAATATGTCTACTATATAATAATGGGTTTGCTAGTTTAATATGCTTAAGAGTTGTTTGCAAAAAAAAAGATGTTATAAAAACAAGATTGAAGTTAGAAGTTAATAAGTTACCCTATATTTCAGAAAAAAATCACTGTCTAAATTGTGTCTGTTGTTTGTTTTGCAGAGAGGAGAAGCCCATACAAGCAAAAACTGTAAACTTGGTAGGGAACAAGAAACCGCCTCAGCAGAATGACATCAGGTAAAAGACTAAAGTTTACCTGCGGAAGTTAAAAACTCCCTTGTGGTCGAATGTAAATAATTGATCAACATCATAAAGCTGGTACTTGGATTCCTCAGTCTTATGTCTGTTTATGTATGTAATAGGTTACTTATTGGTTTCTTCAGCACATCTCTGTGTAATAGTTATCCTATGTTATGTTCAGGCTGTTTTAAATGTTACTGTAAGATGGAGTCTTAACAATGTGCCTCAAAATGTAAGAGTTACATATGATTTTGAAAAAGAGAAAGGTCAAGCTTTACCTCAAGGAGGTGCTCTATGCTGTAGGGTTTGTCATGAATCACGATGGATAGATCTGTTTGAAAATGAGGGTGGTGAGCATCGTTGTGTCGTGAATTCTGTCAGCTGTTGTGACCTTGTCGTGTAACCATGTTATGAATGAAAACCTTTTTCTCAACCACAATATTTTTTTCCTGCATAAACAAATACTGGTACCTGTGATGCAGCTTTGGGTTTTAAAGTGCTGCTGACTGACATATTTATGCATGCTAGTATTTCCTTGTTTGGGATAACTGTGGTATACAGTACAAAGAGCTTGAGAATATCTCTCACTTTTTGGTGTCCAGAGCGGTCAGAGGATCTGAATGTTTTAGGATTAGGTTGCAAGTTGGCCAAAGCGTCAGTCTGAGGCAAATTGCATTTGTGTTTAATTATAAAAATGGAGAAAGAACGATCTGGATTACTGTTGTACCACAAAGCAAACACATGCGGGTTGTCCTGGTTCAACTGCCAGACTTCTGGTCTAGAAAGGTTGTTGGGATGGGATTTAGTACATAGAGTGTATCTTAGTCAGGTCTATTATTCAAAAGATCGAAGAAAGAGTTGCTCTTATTGTAACGTTCTCTTGATTCCCACTCCTCCTCCAGCCTGTGCTTCTTGCTTAAACAGACGAACTGACAAAATCCCTTAAAATAAGAAGAGGAACGTAAGAATAGATATCTGTTCATAAATAAATGCAAAGGCATATCACACAGTAGTGCCTTTTAATAGCGCCCTAGTCCATACATTAGCATCCACCGGAGAACAAGCTTTCCGAATCCATTTGCTTTCACCCACCAGCAGATCTCAGAAGGATGAGCGTGAGCTCATGGGTTGGCATGTGCTAAAGTCTTGCTCCTAATGCTCAATCTCGCACTCAATTGCTCTCTCACTTGTTCAGTCACTGGCCGAACCGCATTGCAAAGCGTGCTTTTCTGCGTACAGATGCTGGAGTGGTTGTGGGTTTAAATTGTTGTGCGTCATATATGACATAGGCTACTCAACCTGTGCTGCTTTAACAGAATGATACAATAAGTTAAGTGTAAATTGTATTGGCACAGTGCTAGCCAGGTTAGCAAACATGCTAGTTGTCAGTAATGGAGGAGAAATGTTGAATAGTTAATCCAAACATTGAAGTTCTCTTACACACAGACCATCTTGTTGCATTCTGGTGTTTGCATGGATGTGCAGGAATTAAAGGGATAGTTCACCCAAAAATAAAAAAGTCATTTATTTATCCTCATCTTGTTCAAACCTGTGTATGACTTTACGCTTTGTGTACACAAAAGAAGATATTTTGAGAAAAGTCTGAGTTTGTGTCAATACATGGAAGTCAACGGGGACCCATGTTGTTGGGTTACCAATGTTCCTCAAAATATATTTTTGTTTTGTGTGTGTTCTGCAGAAGAAAGTCATGCAGGTTTGGAATGACATAAGGGTGAGTATTTCTGAAACAAAAAAATATTTTTTCAATCTGAGATTATCTAAAGGAATGTAACAGAGCAAGAAGGACACTGGAATAGAATAAACTGAAGCCTAATATGTCATGAACGAAGATTACATGAATAAATACTGAGCACCCTATCTAAAGTACAGTGCATTAGATAATGAGTGCATTGAAACAAATGTTGTTTGGACATTTTAATTAAATGTATGAACAGGCCCACACGAACATGTCAGCATATCCTGTTAGAGATGCACGCTCCTCTGAGGTGTGTGTGTGAACACTGTGTTTCTTCACAACAAGGAGAGTGGGGAGTCCATCTGTTCCTCCAGTTGGTTAGCTGTGTTAGGACACACACACATTTCCTCATCAACTCACAAAAAATATGCAGTCAAGCCGACAAGGACCCCTCGCCATGCACTGCAATAATATACCCATCCTTGCGCCGTGATATCAGCGACCCGGGGTGAACCGCAGGCTGTTTTAAGTGTTTTGGTGGATAATGGCTCTGCTAGGGAAGTAAGACCTTTTAACACAGAGACACACAGTGAAGTAAAGGGAATTACAGCCAGCATCTGTCATCGCATTGCTTGGGAGGATGTTGGGAGCTGTTTACCCACACACAGGACACAGCAAGACACCCATATCATGGCACATGGGCACTCTAATACAACTAACATTATGTCCTAATCAGGTGTGATACAACTGGTTCCAGTCATAGTCATTTATCTGTCCACGCTGAACATGAATATGCATATACGTTTTGAGATGTGAAGGGTACCCAGTGGGATGCAACAGCTTTAAGTGTGTTGGTTCATTGCATCATGCCAGTTAAGACCTGTGTTGGGTTATGTGATACCAGCAAAACCTTTCCTTACATGCTAGCCCTGCATATGGCATTAGTTGGGAGAGACTGGCACAACTTATCCAACTGGAGGTGTGACAGGCATTATGAGTGATTGTTTAAGAAAGCCACACAGTGGATTTAAGGTGGTGGTTTCCAGATCAACAGCATGTCATGATCATTACCGCCAACCCTCCTGTGGGAATTTCTTCTAAGGATATGCAAATGTGTAGCGTGTGCAAGCATGCTGGGACACTTACTATGCCCAACACCTCCATTTTTCTCTTCATAATTTGTCAAATGTCAGTGATAAAATTGTGTAAAAAGTGAGCTGGTTTGTTCTAAATTGGGGATCCAACAGTACAATCCCAGAATGCATAGCAATTCAAGTTCAGTGAAAAAATGTATTCAAGCTGGGGAACATACAGCTTGTGTCTCAATCAGCTTCATTGTTCAGTAGTCTGGGCACTGACCAAGGAGTCAGCCATTTTAAGGGCTATCTCATTTGCAAAATCCTGCAATTCACTGAAACATTTGTTCCCTAAAAAATCCCCAAATGCACTGCAAAAATCAGGGAGCATCAATGCTCCCTATGTTCCCTTACCGGAAATCACGTGACAAGTTTCGAAGACATTAAACCAAAATGGCAGAAGACAACTCAATGAACTTCAAGAAACGTGATTTAACTTTTGAAAAGACAAACACCTATTTTATGTTATGTACAAACAAATGTTGCTAGACAGGCAGGCAACACAACAGTTAATTTAAATAATCGACAAAATTTGTCCACTGCTACTGTATATAACAGAATAAGGAAAGTGCTTCTTATATGTACTTCAACCAGTTTAAAAAAATTAAGTCAGAGAGATGTTGGTTTTGCCTGTTGTTGATTAATACCAGCTGTGAAGTATCACATCGCGCTTAAGCAGTCACATCACAGGAAAATAAGTGAACTGTGAGAAGGGAGCTAGGGTCCTTACCAGTGCCTGGACCCGCGTACACGATCTGATCGAGACTCAGGGACAGTAATTAAAAGAAATGTTAAGTATAATTATAATTTTGAAGTAAATTATTATAATTGTTATTTTTTTATATTTTTATAATTATTATTTGAACTTATAGTTCAGACTCATTTTGCTTGTATGTGATCTGATCTGTTTTCTTTTTATATTTTATGTTTGACAGGCAACAAATATTAAAACTATTAAGAAAAATCTGTAACTGTAACAAAGTAGCTGCATATTATGATCATTTTAAACTATTTTCATTGTAGGCTTACCAAGCAGTGCAGCTGCTTGAGCATTCTTGGTGTTATTTACCTTTGATCTTAAAGGGACAGTTCACTCAAAAATAAATCTGTCGTCATTTAATCACCCCCGAGTTGTTACACAAATCTGTATAAATATAGTAGGAAAAATGACAATTCTAGTTAACAGTGCCCCGTAAATGTTTGCTTTCCTATATTCTTTAAAATATCGTCTTTGGTTTTCAACAGAACAAATTTCAATGGTCAATGGTGGCCAAGAACTGTTTGGTTACAAGCATTCTTCCAAATATTTTTTTCTGCTTTCATCAGGACAAATACATTATACAGATTTGGAACAACTTGAGGGTGAGTAAATTTTGACAGACTTTTTTGGGTGATCTGTCCCTTTAACTTTACATAGCTGCCTATTTGGGTTTTTGTCTCTGTACATTATTTTATACATTTTATTGCATCTCATAAGCTTTGTGGAGAGCCGTCAGCCTTCAGTAGTGTATGCCCTCTCATAACTGTCGTCTTTTTCTGTCGGTTGTGTGGTTTTAATTAGCCAACTCTTCACTTAGTCAGTCATACAGACAGTCACGCAGTCAAGTGTGCCCTCAACACCTGGAGCTTCAGTTACACAGCTTTCCCGTTGAGAAATGTGTTTCTAGGGATCTTCTGTAGTCTCTCTCTTTTTTCCACATCAGAGTGTCACTTTCCTCAGGCATCATCAGTTTTACCCCTGAGCTGGACAAAAAGCTGTGGCTCTGTGTTCATTTTGTACCTATGATCTTTTTAAGCGCCCGGAGAGAAGATGCTTGTATGGATCCATTTATGGAGAACAGAACAAGCAAATACTGCGTGACCTGATTTGACAGTAACGTCATTGGTGTGTGAGGGCGGGGATCAGATTTTTTGTCCTAGGGCCATTAGGTTTCAGAGGATTTTATGATGACCATTATGTCTTGGATGAACAGAGAGATTTTCAGCTCTCCGTTTGCCTATTTATAGACATGTTTTGTCTTAAGGACATGGCTGCCATGCGTGTGGATAGGCATATGGTGGTTTTTCCATTTTTTCTCTCTTTGCTTATTTTCGCTCGGCCTCATGGGACGACTCCATCTGAGAGTGGATTCTGTCAGAGATTTGCAGGCGGTCTAAGCTGCTCTGCTATTGAAGAGTGTCCATTCCAGCCTTCACACATTACTCGTGCACTACTGCCCCAGTACACGTAGTGATACACACAGACCTTATTTAGTAATTGTCTATCCTCTTAAATGTCTTAAATAAGACTGAATGGAATTGTCATGATCGTTATGTTTTAACAAGTTAAAGCATCCTTGGAACAAAACAAGACAGAACTGCATGCCCTAATGGAATGCAGACAATAAGAATGTCAATGTTAATACAAACATTATACTATATATTATACATATTATGCACAGTACATATTATATATATATATATATATATATAATATATAATATATAGCATATATAATAAATATATAAAAAGGATTGCTGGCAGATATACAGTAGCTAATTCTCTTACATTTTTGTATGTATTTGTTTTTGCATCTGCGTTTGATCATCAGAGCATCCAGCAGTGGAACATCCGTGACGTCCCTCTCATATCTTCCTTCCTGTGTCTCTCAGCACTAGCAGGATAAAATGTCATTAGCGTGGCCCGAAGGCTCCTCCTGCCCGCGTCACAGACACTCTTCTTTGTAATGTCCTCTTCCTGCTCCACAGCGTTAGAGCTAGGACTCATGGGATTGCTTGGGTGACAACCAGACTCAGGGAGGAAAGCTCTGGGAAGGGGGGTTGGTCTTAGGGGATGGTTACCGTGGCGCCAATGGCCCAGGGAACGCTCCCAAGCTCATAAGACTATATTTAGATTCACATCGCTTTTGTCTGTTGCTTAGGATTTCTGTATTTGAAATTGAAGCCTGAGGGGTATGGAGGTGGTGTGTTAAAACGTAATTTGACATCTCTACCGACTCCGAGCTCATCAGGAAAGCCTACATATACTTTTCGTTATAAGGGCCAGTTGTGTTGTGTAATTAAGCAATTGCAAATCTGATAAAACCGAAAAAGTTGTAGCATGGATGCAAATGACATAATGCACTGCAGTGTGCTGTGATTGATGCTTGTAATATACTTCAAAAGAGCAAAACAATAATGGAGAACAGCAAAAATAAAGCGGAAGAAGAGAATCAAGTTTGTAGTTTATTTTGGTGCATGAAAGAAAATTGTGAGTCTTTAAACATGCAATTTGTATATATTGTTAAAGTATGTGTGTTGTGTGCACTGGCACCGGATTCCACTCCAACTGTTTGTAGCCTGCCCTACCTCTGATGCAGACTGGTGCTTCGTGTGTGTTTGTGTTTATTTTTGCACAGCTTGTGTCTGTGTGTATGTACAGTATATGTGTGTTTAGCATCATGGCATGATATAGCCTGTTGTGTGTTTAATCCCAAACCTCCACTGGACAGCGTTGGTCCTGTAGATGCACAGCTAGGCCATATGGACACCTTTACCAGGAGAGCCAAGCATTCACCACTCCACTTCTACCACCACTGCACACATTCTCCATCTGTTTCCTCCCACCTCTCTCTCTTTCTCTCCCCCTGTGCATCCCTCCATCTCACACCCCTCCCTCCCACTCAAATCTATTTGTAAATGGGTAATTCACAGCAGGGTAAAAATAGACATCATCATCTCATGTACACTCTAATTAATTATGGGTCTCTATTTTGCCGAGGGTATTAAAGGCCGACAGGTTTATTAAGTGTTTTCATGAGGTTTGTTAAGTGAAACAGTAGCCGGTCAAAGCAAAGGAAACAAGTAATCAGTTGGATTATTGACAGAGCGGAGTGGCCACTTGAGGAGATGTCTCGGTAAACTTTACATACACACTCTCTCTCTGTGTTCCTTAAAGCAATATCCCAAAATTAAAATAAATATACGAATATTTAATTAAATATAAATATTTCATATAAATCCAATTTCTATTCACAGTGTTGCACCCTCCTTGACTAGGACAATGTTCATGTGTTCTTTCTTGCATTGCTATAACCCTTTTTATAATACTTTCATATCTTTATTCCTTTCTCCTCACCTTTTCTCTCTCTACCTCTCTCACTCAATTTGAAGTTTGGCTCCATTCATTATTAAAGGGCTGCTGTCTAATCAGCGCAGAGTTGCTGCCGTCACCAGGGGGTTCTGGGAAATGTTATTGTCCTGGCACTGTGCAACTCCTCCACTCAGCTTAGCTGTGGATAAGAAGGTCTGTTGTTCTTGGAATGAAAGCATCCTGGAAAAAAGTTAGTCTGTTTTAAAGAAACAAACAAAAATGTTTTGGACTGAATTCTCTTACAGCATATACGGTGTATCTTTACACAATGCTGCTATAATGGCACATTTTTCCGTTTTCATGGAACTGTAGACTTAAATGGTTAGTTCAGCTATAAACACTATGCACCCTCAGATTTCACTCAGATTTTTCACCCAGAGCTGTTTTATGACTTGCAACGTGTAATATGAGTCATATGGACTTATATTGATACATTTACGGTGCTGCAGTCTCTTTCTGGTTATAACCAAGCTATTCCTTTAATACACATTAAATCAAAGCAGTTTGTTTATATAGCATTTTTGGATTTTCTTAATTTTTCATAGGGGAAAAATGAGCAAACAACAGAAGAGCACTGAAGTTATCTGGGTCTGATTTACTGGACAGTGGTGTACCTGTATCTTTAAGAGAGGCCCTCCTTGAGTTTAGGGAGGAACCAGCATCTCCCCCTGACTCTCTGCTGCATATCCAGTTTGGCATAATGAGGACACCACTGTACACTTGCTTCTCTCCACCTGTCCTCTGGGAGGCAGCAGCTGGTCACGTGACATGCACAACACTCCTCTGTGTGCTCATCATATTTGTCATGTGACCTCTGTATTCTGCCCTATCATCTCTAGTGGTCATGCGAAGAAGAGCTCATATTTCATAATGCTGAAAAAAGCGGTGCTTTTATGCCAGTGAGGTTTCATTAACTACAGGCAATTTTGGCCCTTTGTAATATTTAGGAAATAAGTTAATTCATGCATTTATTGTTGTTGTGTTTTGTGATGACAATGACATTTTTGGAATGTAATTGCAGACTCAAATGTATCTTATGTTTCAAAAGTATTTTATGTGTTCCTTAAACAAAGACATTTTTATTTACACCATTATATACATAATTACAGCTTAATATCTAATATCACTAAATGAAAAATATTCTGTTTATTTCCCTTGATTTTATTTTATTTACAAACCTCATTGAGAAAAAGTGTTGGTTGTAATAGAAATTACCACAATTTGAGTAAATACTTATGTAAAACATTTTTTAGACACATATTTAATGTAACGTATATGTTGACGTGATCGTACTTCTCAAAAAGTGTTTATTATTTTATGACTTAAGATGAAAAAAGAGTCTCAAACAAGGGTAAAAAAAACAACAACCAAAAAATCTGTACATTAAAGACATTTTAGTAGCAACAATAATTGGTAAACAAAATTTAAATTGTGAACTTTGTATAAAACGCACAAAAATAATCTGTGCATAGAAGTCAACCTTTAATAAAAATGAACCCCTGCCATATAAAAGTAGTTGAAAAGGATGTTTTTAGTTACATTTACTCATTTGGCGGATGCTTTTATTCAAAGCGACTTACTGTGTATTCAGGCTATATTTGTTATTAGTATGTGTGTTGCCTAGGAAACAATCAAACCCACAACCTTTTAAGAAGATACTAGAGTTAATAGAGACACAATGCTATAGAAACTTTTGAGAGGGGGAATGTGGGAAGGAAACAGCACCATAGCCTTGCCACATGGCTGGTCTGCAGGGTTAGCAGGGGGCAGAATACAGTCAACACACTCCACAGTGGGAAAGTTCCGGCAGAGGCAGGACTCAACCGTGGCACTGTTGCTGGTGCCATATGGTGCCACTCAGACAGGATGGCAACCCCCTCAGCTTCAGTGCCTTGGTGATTAGAAATAATGCGTTGGCAAACTGAACTGGAGCCCGGTCTGAAAAGCCAGAGCCAACAGACACTTTGAGGCCGGACCTTGGGCATCCATGCCGTTATCTGGAGAATAGTCAGAACCAGATATTTTAGCAGTACGATACATAGTGGTAGGAAGCTGTGAGTAAGAAACTAATACTATAAAATAATTGAATGAAATAACTTAGGAGTGTGTCTGTCACTCACAATCTTATTAACAATGTTAATACAAAATGTGTCACTGTCTTAAAAGTATAGTTTATCATTTATTCATGTTCATGTCATTTCAAACCTGTATGACTTTCTTCTGCAAAACACAAAAGAAGACATTTTGAAGAATGCTGGTACACTGGGGGCCATTGACTTCCATTGTATAACCATACTCAAAATATCTTCTTTTGTGTTTGACAGACGAGAGAGTCATATACAAGTTTGAACTACATGATGGTGATGATTTGAAATTAAAAAAATCTGAGTCCTACCTAAAACATTAAAAACATAAATTATAATATTTAAAGCAATATTCTAATAAATAATATATGAAACTTTATATAACAGAGTCTGTAAGAAGAAAGTGTGAGATTAAATATGACATGTGATGTGTGAAGAAAAATATAACATGAACATTTTTATTGTGCGTCATTTCCATTCCAGCTGTCACTTTTTTAAATTATTCAAACACTGTAAAACATTATTTAATTGTGATTGAAACATGCAATACAATTATTATGACAGTAATGATTAAAACCAACCTACTGTATTAAAAGCTTTTAGAGAGTTTGACAATCTTTTTCAAATAGAGACTCTTGCATGCAGAGTCATTCTTAAGAAATCGAGTAACATTTGTTTTTGTCAGCCCTCCTGAATGATTGTTCCCTTGTCAACCCCTCACTGAGCCCAACAATACCATTTCCAAATCGGTTACTGCTTTTCTGTATGGAAGTAAGCACAGCTAAAACATAACCCCACAAAATCAGTTCATTTAAACCCCATATATTTGAAGACGTCTGCCTGCAGAAATCAATCATGCGTGAGAAGCTGCCTCTGTCTGGAAGATGGGCTTACTTTCTAAATTAGACGGGAGTGATATTCTCACTGCGTTCCTGCCTCTTTCACACGGTGTACTTTGATGGATTTCCGCTCACTTTCAAACATTGATCTGCAGGTGAGGGGGATAAAAAATTCCACTTTGGCCTCTTACGTTTGCCCTTTTGAAAAGGGGTATTTACCCGCGGAAGGATTTATGAGCCTTTTAAAACATGGAGTTTACCAGCATCTGTTTAATACGAAACATGTGTAGCTGCCATATCATAAGAGGACTATAAATTCATGGACCTAAAGTACTGCATTCATTTATAGGGCTAAATATAGCTCGTTTTTTTTCAAGGGTAATGAGACCATCTTCTCTCTTATAGGTGTAAAAGGATAGTTCACCCCTAAATAAAAAACCTGTCATCATTTATTCACCCAAATGCCATTCAAAACCTGTAAATGATTCTTTCTTCTGTGGAACACAAAAGAAGATGTTTTGAAAAATGTCATAGCGGTTTTGTGTCAATACAATGGAAGTCAACGGGGGTCAGTGTGGTTTAGTTACCAAAGTTCTTCAAAATATCTTCTTTTGTGTTCTACAGAAGAAAGAAAGCCATACAGTCATACAGGTTTGAGAGGACATGAATGTGAGTAAATGATAAAAGAAATTTCATTCAGAATAAGATGCTGACATTCTGTATTGTTCAATATATTTTGAGCTTTTCCACTTAAACATATCACCACTGGAAAAACCAGGGTTGGAACATGGTGGCTGGTTTCTAGTATCATTGATTAGCAACCATGTTGCACAAACCAAGTTGACCACCTTAAGATGATCAGTTAGTTGGTGTATTGCTGGTCCAAGCTACAGTATAAGCTACCATGTTATTAACATGTGTGCCATCTTAAACTGGATTTTCCTGCAGTAATAGTAGACTGCAGTAACTGAGAATAATATATTGTGGAACTTTTTTATATTGGCTTCAGAATTGTCCTCTTGTGTTAGAGGATGAATGGAGCTGCTAGCAAGTGCTTGTGAGCTGCATTTACGGCTTCATCTCAAGCTGCCAGCTTGCGTTGCTCCCTCATAAACGCACATTTGTCCCAACATTCACTAGAAAATGAAGCTGCATATAAACTGATTCAACCCCAGCAGTACTTTCGCTACTTCTCTGTCTTTTTTATACAACATCCCGACACACAAACTGAATTGAGGCCCATGTAGCTGTGGTGCCCACCAAACATGATAGAGGGGTCACTGTGTGCAGTGTGTGGGCCTTTCTGACATTTCCTTACAGTTTTAGGTAATTATGAGTGACTGAAATTTGTTTAATTTCAAACGTTTACATGTGTTTGCAATGTCATTCAGGCAGACAACGTCACTCCTCAGGCCAGCGCTGTGTCCAGAGTACAGTGTGCAGAGTGTTCTCGTAATTCCTAATAGCGAAATATTCACACATTGTCTGGATTGAGAAATGCATCTGTTTGCTTTCCCACAGGAACTGAGAAACTTGTCACGTTTTTAAAAGCTGATTAAAAAAACATGAGCATGTGACTGTTTATGTGTAAATGCTGTGGTTATCAAGATCTCGTGGTTAAATTGTGCTTTTTTTAACATTAGCCATGTCAATTATTGTAGTTGTTATAAAATACATTGATCAAAGGACAATGCCAGTGACAGATGTATTATGTCCTGGAATATATTTATGCAACACACTGTATATATTCATATTTTCGCTGTTGGGCAAAAACATTGTAAATTAATATATTTTTTTAATCTATATGTTTTTATTTATTATGGGTCACCCTTTATGTCTGTGCCTTCATTGGTCACCCTTCATGTTTTCTGGTATTTTACTTATGAAAACGAGTAGTATTTAATTATTAAAAAAGTATTCATTATTTATTAATTATTTTAATATTTTATATATTATTTTACTATACCATTTTCTGAAAGTAGCTGTTTCGGAAATACAAGGTTTCGGCCTGATGGTCAAGAAGTTCCTTATGACATTCAATACATATAGTGTAAGTATATTGGGATGTAGCCCCTTTCTCATCATTTTGGAAAAACCTAAAATTTGTTCCATGACGCCTCTCCATAACTTTACCATCTTAATTAGAATTTCCACATACCTTAATTACACCAAGTTCTAAGCTAATGCTCGAGTCCTGTGTGAATTGCTTTCCGTTTCTTGTAGACTCTGTGCCTGATTTGCATTTCACAAAAGGTTAACTTCTATTCCTGGACAAGAGAGAGCGAGAGAAAGGGAGAGAGCGAGAGAAGTAAATGATTTGTGATGGGGAAGAGGGGTTTGTTTAAGTAAAGTAAAGCTGTGGTTCACTTTCGTATAACCTTGTGCTTCACTCATGAGTCTTTGTTCTTATGTGCTTTCTCAATTATGTTGAGGCTGGGCTGCTTTCCTGAATAAGATTTCCTGCTCAGAATATAAAGCACTTTCATATGTTCCTTTACAATGCCAAGCTCAATGTATGTCTCAGTTTGTGCTGAAAGATTGCTGCTTAGTTTCTCAGAAGTTTGTTAACTAAAGTTTTGTGTTTTGTTGCCATCCTTTAATTAGCACGTGGACAACACGCAGTGTTGTAGCTGTCATACAGTCTGTTAGCAAAACATAATTTAAAGGAGCAATGTGGAGATTTTAACGGCATCTGGTGGTAAGGTTGTGAATTGCAACCAACAGCACACTCTGCCCCGCCCTTTTTCGAAGCATTAGTGCAGATCTCACAGGACAAGATGTTATTGCGTTTTCGGTTCTTTGCCGAAGGAGATAATATATTTATGAAACACGCTATGTAGAGCAATGTTGTCCATTTAGGGCTACGGTAGAAACAACATGGCGAATTCCATGCAAGGGGACCCCCAGTTTATAGCTTAATTTAAGGTTATTAAAGTCACAACTGTTGATTTTGTTAGGTCTTTATACACCTCTGAAGACAAAGTTATAGATACTATATTGCATTTCTGCAATATTGCGATATGTAGATCCTCCAGAAAATTACACACAGCACCTTTAAGAAGTTTAGCAATTAGCATCTTCTGAGATATGTTTCTCAAGCAAACATCTAATGATTCATATGCTGAGATCTACCAATATACCAAAACATTTAATGGAAAATGTGAGATTTCAATAATAAGCTCATTTTATAAAAACATGTCATATTGAATTCTTATAAGACCAACATTTTTCTAATTCATATAAATTTGATGGTACTTTATTTTTGTGACATTAACAATGGTTTTAATTGTATAGGCCTCATCATCCACTTTGAATACATTCTGTCTCCTAAAATTCCTAAGAAAAAATCAATAAAAAAGCTTTTTATCTATATTCGCTGGTGATGATGTTGAGGAGCAGGAGAGCAGTGGGGTGCACAGGGGGAGGGAGACCTGGGCTAGGACTGCGGGCAGGTGTTGACAGGATCTGGTTGTCTTTCTCTTGGGCAAATTCTTTGGCTGGTTGCACGTTCATCACTTCCGTAGGTTGCGTTTTCTTTTTACTTTATGTAGGTTGCTTATTTTAGTATATAGTACGTCATAAGGTATCGTCATGGCGGGGGAGTCTGTGAAGAAAAGCACATTAGTGTAAGTAAAGCATCTGTGGATAGATTAATGCATGATTAACACTTCAGTGTTGTTCAAACAGGAGTCATTTTGCAGGTATATGAGGGATATATATAGTGAAGAGGTCTGTGGTAGTGCCAAATGTTCTATTATAGATTTTATAAGTGTAGATTTTTGTTGCTTAAGTTAAAGTGTGAATCCAATCTCTTGTGAGCTTTATTTGGTTATTGAAAAGCATATTGATCGACTATTGATCTGAAGTCTTGGGGGACGTGTCACCCTCGATGTCCTTGCTGTTTACAGCCTTGATTGTAACTGCTTCTTAATGGTGTTCTTGTTTGCGTAAGACCTTTTTCTTCAACAATCTGTAGAACTAATTTCAGCACCGTGCACTATGTGTCTATGTGCTTTGTTTCCATACATTTAACCTATTATAATAATTTCAATCTTTTTTCTGTTGATTATATGAGTTTTCAGACTTGAAATCATTCGACATGATTTTTTGATCACTATTAATGCACTTGTCTCTGCTGAGTTTAACATTTGTCATTTTCTGTCAAAAAATAAAGGTTCAGTTCAACTTAAGGTTGAATGTTTTTACAGCAGTGGTTCTTACCCTTTTTTACTGTAAGGTCACCCCTTTTTGAAGTCTCCCCTATTTACAATGGCTACCCATTATATTATTCTGGAGAGCTATTAACGACTTAAAAGTTGTATGTACATTATAAAAGTAACAAGATTTTTTGGCTTTTTCTGAAGCATATTTTATCTTATTTTAAACCATTCAAGTCATCTTGAGGCCCCCTTGAAAAGCGTCCTGGTTCAGAAACACGTGTACATTACAGCAAAATGTTAATATGCAAAAATAAAATGTCGTTCATTGCTTTCCAGTTTGCACCAGCAGTTTGCCACCTACAAAGAGCAGGTGAGGCAGATTGGGCAGGAGCCCCAGCAGAGGCAGCCAAGCCAACACAAGGATGACACCCCCACCTGTGGCATCTGCCGCAAGACCAAGTTTGCTAATGGCTGCGGTAACCTGTGCTCCTACTGCCAGACGAAGTTCTGTGCCCGGTGCGGGGGAAGAGTCTCTCTGCGTTCCAATAACGTAAGTAACACCTGTATACTATCAGCACTCCACTTTCTCGACCTGTATCCATCTGATTCCCAGACATTTAAGCAGGGACGAGGAGAGAAAATCAAGACGGTCACAGATCATTGAGTGCATGTGAGAAAGGTTAATTGGGCATTAGTCAGAGGAAATGACGCTGCTGGTCAGCAGGGGATGCTGGGGTAGGTGCTGAGTCTCCACAGGGGTGACGTACCACGCAAAGGGAAGCACCTGAACTGGTGGCCCACCTCCTGGAGAGTGATATTTACCTTCACTTTCTATTCTCTCTACTGAGTCCAGATAGCTAATTAGTGTTCAGCTATTATGAGTGCAGTGTGGGGAGTCAACAGAAGGAGAGAATAAGCTCACAGACAGTGGTGCTAGATTAGGAGGTGAGGTCAGTGGGCCATAAATGGGGTAAATGCAATTCATAAAAAACACATACATTTAGTTAATAATTGTATTACAGCTGGGTATTTAGAGTAAATGTGTAACGTTTTATGCTACACATACTGTTTAAATGAACACTTCAGTAGACAAAAATATATTTTTACAAATGTAAACCTTTTCTATACATTCTAAATTTAACTTTATTTAAAAAATGTGTTTGAAATGTATGACTGACTGAAAAAAAGAGCAAACTATAGGAGCACAGAATAGATGTGAACTACAGCATTGTGTCATGAGTTGCAGAAAGGTAACCCAGGCGCAGACAGAATGGTTTTGGGAAACCATTACTTTAACAGATAAACAAAACAAAAACCCACGAGGGGGTAAACAACAATGAACAATGGATAATAATAAACAGCCTCAACAGGACACGACTTGACTGAGCATAAAATTACGGAACATCATACACAGAGGTAGACAGCAAAACGAACCAGCGCAGCGAACACAAGGAGATTAAATAGGGGAAAAAAACAGGCGGGGAACAGGTGTAGGGCATAAATCCATTACATCATCACTAATGAGGAAACGATAGGGTGGGGACAGATTTGAGACCGGAGGGAGTGCATGGCACGCCAAAACAAACAATGTCATGTCTCTCCACACTAAACACGTGGGTACTGTCACAATCCTGACACAACACTGGAAACCAGAGGGCAGGATCGTGAGACATTGTTTACTGTATAAATTAGGGTGAAACCCGAAAAGGTGCTTGTAAAAGGGGACTACACTGACGATGCTAAAATATAACAAGTTTCATTCATCTCATTTAGATTTTTTGTCGCAACACAATTCTCTTTGTTCGACATGATCTCACTGAATTCGTAACTATTTTACGAGGTGGCTTATTCGTATGAATTTGTACATTGTGAGTCATAGGATTACTAGAAAAAACAATCTGAACCCCCCCTAACATCACTGGCATGAAAGCAAATCATACTAAAATGTACAAATGACATAGTGTAAATTCATGCAAATTAGCCATTATTAGCCACATCGAGTTGCCATGAGATTGTATGGCATTGTTCCCTCCGTGTTATTCCACAGTTTTGATGAGCTTACAATTTTGTCTATATTTTCTATATTTTGTTCTTAAACTTTTGACCGGTGCTTACACAGAGAGAGAGAGAGTCATAATACCGTAAGATGAACCACATTAAGATGAATTTGAACAGTTGTGCGTTTTCAACAGATATAAAAAAAAAATTATATTGCGACAGCCCATACTGCCCTAAAAAGTCAAAGTGCAGTAACTACACAAACACAGAAAAATACAACGTTTTCACACCAGCTAGTCATTGCAACCAGTTACTGCAATTTTCAAAGTTTATTAAAAATGTGTTCCCTGGTAAGTAATTACTCCACGAATGAATCCGCATGTCATGATCCTGCCTCTCCTTGTCTTGGTTTTCGAGTCTTGTGGCAGGATCATGTCAGTCCTATGTGTTTTGTGTGGAGAAAGAGCATTGTTCTGGTTTGTCACGCCATGCTCTCTCTCCGGTGTCTTGTCCTTTAGCCCCGCCCCCTTGTTTCCCTGTTAACGGCCCATTAGTGTTAGTCTTGTCACCAGCCCTGGTCCATCTTTCCCTTAGTGTTTCATTCCCCTCACCTGCCTCGTGCAATCCTCCTGTTAGCTTTCCTTGAGTGTTTCATTCATGTCACCTGCCGCCACTCTCCCTGTGTGATCAGTCCTCATTAGTGTTTCCCTTCACCTAGTCCCAGTTTCCCTCTGTCTCTTGTTGGTTCATTGTCATTATCATCCCTGTTGAACTCACCTTTTTGGATCATTCCTGTTCGTGGATTGTCTTGTTCCGCTTCTAAATTTGTCGATTTATTATTCAAAGGACTTTGTTTGTTTTGTCCCCCTTGTGGGAATTTTTAGTTTACTGTCTTGTTTTAGTTCATGTTTTACACATCGAGGGTCTTCTGTTTAAAAAAGTTTTGTTTTTTTCTCCAGTCTGCCTGCGCTTGGGTTCTGTCCATAACCGTGACACAGCATCTACGTTTTAAGAGATTTGTGCCTATGTTGTATTATATGGGAGCTTTATATGCGTGATGACATCTAACGTCCCCGCCAAAGGAAATAGTTTGGTTTTAGCAACTTACTGTTTTTTTTTTCGACGCAGTAAGGATTTAAAAATCACAAGCAGGTTATAATTGCTGTGTTTTGTCAAAGAATAAACCATGAAAATATTTAGAGATATTGTTTACCACAGACCTTATTTCCGGTGATTTACCAAAAAACCCATAAACTTTAGCGATGGAACTGGGAGTCCTAAACTAACTCGATTCCGGGTTGCATACAAAAATAAGTCATCTCTTAGCCTCCCTATGTTTCTTGATTGTTGATAGGTGCTGCCCTCACGTAAGTTTAACTGAAGTGAGCAGATGTTGTTCATCGGAGTCCTTTGGCGTGTGCTATTAATGAGAGTGGCACACTTGATAATGGAGTTGCTGGATGCCTATAGGTTAAACATAGAGAGCTATACCGTCTCAATCTGGTGGACTGGAAACAGTATACCTAACAGCAATGAAATGCAGTTAATAGCTCCATTGTTTGAGTAGCCTGAGACCAGTCTAAAGTGAACAGACCTACATTTTGTAGTGCATCTGTTAAGAATATCACAGCAACATTCTCATCCCATTCCATTTCCTGATGTTGTATTATGGAAGGTGGACATTTTTAACATTATTTTTTCCATCCGATAGATATTGTGAAGATCATTGTTAGTTCTTCTGTAGTATGGAAATATCCATCTTTTGTCTACTCATGCTCACAGCACCTTCTGTTTCTTATTTTTTGCTTATATCCTTAAGATTTACTTACAGTATTATCTTATAAGATCCAATTAGAACAATATGACAAGAATCAAAAAAATAATTCCACAGTGTATACCAATTATTTCTTTGTGCTTTTTGTTTGCATTGGACAGGTGTGTCTGTATTTATAGTAACATATTTGCGTCTGTGTGTATTCTTAGTGTGGTGACTCAGAAGAAATAAGACCTACTAAGTGGAGTCTAATGTTCACGTTTTCAGCGATCCATTAGCTTCTTTTATTTCCACTGAGAATTGTTCAGTAAAACACAAGCTGCAGATCCTTGCTTTGCCCTGTGGGTGGCAACATACCTGCAGATTTACACCACCATATGGTGCAGGTGCATGGTCATACAGGCGTGGTCTGTGCTTAAAGATGAGCAAGGGAATATCATTTTTGTTTTTAATTACACTGGACACTAACTGGGCAATCTTTGGTACTGTTAATACCTGTGTGAGCACTTTGGTTATTTGTCCTTGTATTGTTTGCATATATTCCAATGTGCATCTAAATGACTTCATGTTTTCTTATCTGTTTATAATTTCATACGTCTATCTTACTCTTTGTGTTCTTCTTCACCACCTACCCATCCACAATCATTTTCTGTGTCCTGCTGTGCTGCCCTGTGATACTGGAGAAGGAGGACAAAGTGGTTAGCCTTCTCAATTCTCTTTATGTCACTGAAGTGTAGCGTTTACCATTACTATATAATGGTAAAGAATACTCTTTCATTCAATAAAACGAAAATGCAGGACATCTCTTTTTGTGTTTTGAGAAGAAATAAATTTGTATGGGTTTAAATGACAAGGTTAGTAAGTAATGTCAGAATTTAGATTTTTGGGTGAATTATCTTTGTAAAACATGAAAAAAAGCAGTTTAAACTATGACTGTTAGCACACTTTTTCTTACAGTAGTAGGCTATCCCATAATATGTAATCAAATCAGTGTCCCTTGCTTGGGGGCTTAGTAAACCAGGGCCTACGAATTTAGGAAATATACAGCACAGGTTTAACAGAAGCACTGTAATATATATGCACTCTCTGATTCTCCCAGGTGCTTCATTGGTTGATCAGAACAGCGCCATGCATTTCAGCAATGCAAAGAGATCCCTGTAAATGCAATTCAGAGCTCATTATCCCAGCGATTATCAGGCTTCTTTGGTTTTTGTGTTGCTATTTCACCTAGCAAAGTTTCTTTCTGCTGTTTTTGAAGTCAGATACTTTTCCCTAGGCAGTACACTTGCATTTCGATCTCTTGTTCTCCGTCTGTGTTTCTTTTCCGAAGATCCGTTTCAGACTACTGTTAACCGTGCTGGCCTTTTGCACTGTGCATATTTTTACACCAGAATTTCAATGTTACGGGAAGAAATATGTGATGCGTCTTTCCACCTCCCACCCCACCAAAGCGACAACGTGAAATGATTAGTATCGATCTTGCTTCTCTTCCTTTGCATCCGGATGTTTCATTGACTGGCACTTTAGGCTTGTGTCTCTCCATGAGATGTCTGTCTTTCTTAACAGGACTTTTTGTAGTGAAAAAACAACACACAGATCCGGTTTGAAGTGAGTTGAGAATCATCTTAGGTCTTCTGGAAGAAATAATGTGATCCACATATACAAAAATAGCCATTGGAAGCATGAAGCTGCTTTATTCATAGATCTCATCAGTCTGCTTAATTCACAGAAGGTCCAGTGTTTGGAGAGGGAGCGGAGCTAAACTTATCACATTATTGATCTGCAGATGGCTTGTCAAGCGAGAGATATATGCCTCGGTGACGGAAGGGTGAGAGTTGGTTTTGTAACATCAGCAGGGAGCTGTAATATATTATTTACACTATCGATCCGGTATTTAACAATTGGAACAGTCTGTGTACGATGGACAGGTGAATGAGCGTTTCGCGAGAGGGCCGGTGGGTGACCGTCTCCGGGCGCTGATGTACTAGCTCATTAGATGAAATGGACAGTAATGTCTTTTGCGGCAGTCTTTCATCCTTATCCAGGATTTATAACATGCTGAATTATGGGTCTAGCTCTGCCTGTTGCCGCCCAATTCAACAAGCTATCGGAGGTGGAATCGTAAACCGCATTCTCCTTCTTCCCTCCACTCACAGATCTCAAGCAATTCATTGATCCACCCTGTTTGCGTGGACCAGACACAGAGCGGAAGACCCTGCCTGTCCGTGTCTTGCCGAGTGATGGAAATGAAATGATTTCAACGAGATGGAGGAAGGGGAGGAGTTTGGTGAGGAATTACGGACCTTAGGTGCCAGAAAGCAGAATGAGATGATAGCTTGTTGTTAAATTGCAAACATACGGGTGTTGTTTCAGGATTTGTTATTTTGAGGTTATTGTAACTTATCTGTTTCTCTAGCAGCAGTTATTGTTTGATCTGAAGTTAAAATCAGTCAACACTTACTTTAGAGAGATGATGGAAAGAGCGCTGATACGTATCCTTCCACTGGCTCACAGGTACCAGGGTATTTACTGACTATTAGCAAATGTTAATTAGTTTGATAATTAGCCCATCAGCTGGAGTTTGATGAGTATACTGCAAGGGGTGAGACTGACCCTCTATAGTGCGCTTCTTTATTTCCGCTTCTAATTTAGAACACATCACAAATGTGTTCTAAATTACATATACGGTAAAGGACACGCATTGTTTGTGTTCTAGTTGTTATACTCACTTTAATGGGATGTCTTATTTCTGTTGTGGTGGCCTGGGTGCCAGAAACATTTATTTTGTATATTGTATGAATTTTTTATAACAAGCATAGAAATTCTTTAACCGATTCTGCAAGATATTAAAGGAAAGTCCAAGATTAGCAGCAGATTCCGTCACTAACACTTATCCCTAATAACTATAATTTTTTTTAATTTTTGACTTGTTACTACAAGCGGGTGTTTGGTTATCATTATAAATATTGACCTTCTTCTTGAACCATTAATCATTAAACTGAGCTAATTCAGCATAAAAACACCTCATTCAGCTATTTTGAAATAATTTAGCTTATAACATTCTTGCTTTGAACATCTATAGGCCTATGCCATTTTTAATATCCAACTTCAAATTGCATATTTAAGAGCTAATTCAGTTCTTGGAGAAATCTCTGGCATAGATAAAATTACAAAGCAAGTGATAAATTAACAAATTTGGTAAAAAAGGGTATAGTCTGTGAAATCTATTACTGTCTGTCAACACAGTCAGATTTCCTCAACCAGTTTGTCTAGATTAAAACTGCAGCCTCATAATGTCTTGTTGTCAGTAGATGATCTGTGACCTGATTGAAAATCTCTCTCTCTCTCTCTCTCTCTCTCTCTCTCTCTCTCTCTCTCTCTCTCTCTCTCTCTCTCTCTCTCTCTCTCTCCTCCCTCCCTCCCTCCCTCCCTCCCTCCCTCCCTCCCTCCCTCCCTCCCTCCCTCCCTCCCTCTCTCTCTCTCTCTCTCTCTCTCTCTCTCTCTCTCTCTCTCTCTTCTCTCTCTGCACACACACACACATTCTGTCTGCTGCACCTGACAGTAGGACAATGTTGTGGATAGGGGTTTGTATATGAGTGTTGTAATCCGTGTGAGGGGGGTCGGAGCTGTGCCTGACAGCTGGGGATTCTGCTGTTGATTTAGTTACGATTAGTTTGGATCTCAGCCAGCCGTGTTCAATCACAACATAATGCTTTTTCATTGTAAGTGAACTGCCCCTCTTGCCCTCTTTGTACTATACATAACACTGCCACCTCTGAATAGGCACAAGTCAGCCTTACAACGTGAACAGCCAGCAGTCCGTCTTTCTTTTTGCCCCACATTAAACTAATATATAATTTAGAGATCCCTGTATATCTATATATAGCTCAGTTTCTTGTGTAACCAAGGCAGCACGTGACTCGTTTGTGCTACCTTCCAAACATTTTCGTTCACTACTGAAGTTTTTTCCTAACAAAATTAAAAAATAATGCTGAAATTATCAAATAATAAATCAAACTCTCAAAGTGGAACAGAGTGGAACGATTAAGCAACGAGTACGATTCAGCTCCATGGTGGAAAAGCGCTCACTGATAGAGACATACTCATTTTACTGGTGTTTCAACTGTAGAGGCAAATACTGTATTACTGTCTGTAATCTAACATTTGATATACATAATTCTTTTATGTGCTGGTTTTGAGGAAAAAGTCAGCAGAATTAATTTTGTAAGGAGTTGAGCGCTACACTCCTATTCAGAATTTTCTATTTATAGGTATGTGTTTAAGTAAAGTGATCATTTTTGTTAAATTCTGTGAACTACTAACAATATTTGTGCCAAATTTAAAATAAACATATTGTTTGTTTTTGCATTTATTTGCAGAAAATGAAAACGAGAAACTTTTAAGCAATGCAACAGTAATATATGTATTTAGGAAAATATTTACGGGATTACCTAAATTTTTATCACAGTCTTGACATGCTGTCAGTATTTCACATATATGTTGGATGACTTAAAGTCAATCCTGAAGTCTCATTTTGTTGAAATTCAACATACACTGGGCTGGAAATGAACATTTGGAATGGTCTCTTATTTTACTATTTATTAGGGCAGTTAGGGCATGTCGCAAGGCGGATCTGAACCCACATCATCCATGTGTCCACTTAAGCATCATGGTTATTTTAATGAAACTGCCTAAAGACTCACCAACTCCCAAGTTATTGGTTTGGATCGTTTTCATCCACCACTGAGCAAGGTTAATTTCCTCTCTACAAAAATAGAAATCTGTAGGAAATGTTTTGGAATGAAGCCTTTCTAGTGTACTGGAACTAATGTCCCTTCAAGAAAAAGTTTTACTACTTATTCAAAGTTTGGATGGGGAAATAATCCACAATATATTGGTCAGATCAGAAAGAGAAAAGATGAAAGCGAGAAGTAAAATGGAAAGTAGGACAGTAGTTCTGGTAGCAGGTGGTACATGTGAACATTTCGTTTTTCGACTATAACGCTGAGTGTGTTTGTCTGGCATGGGCATGAGCACCAGAAGGCTGTGTTTGTACGTAAGCTTATAAGTGTGTATTTGCTTGTGTGTGTGTGTAAGATCATTTGTTTGGCCTTGCATCTGCGGGATCAACTGTATGGTAGTCTTCGCTCAGTAATGTGGCGAGCTGGGGAATTTTTTAAAATATACCCATTGGTGCTGGGCGGCTGCCTGGATAAATATAGAAGTGTTGATGCGTGTCTCTCCCTCGCTCACACTCTTTCTCTCCTCTCACAACCTCCCAAGCTTTTAATCAAAAGCAATCTGGAGGAGGAAAGTGGAAAAAGGAGAACATTTTTGGAATGTGCCAAGGTCTTTGTGGTCCTCGCTCCTGATTCTTATACTGAAGAATACAGCAGGCAGGCTATCTGTGGATGTGGAGGAGGGTTATGAAGTATAGCATCACTAATGCTTGCATGTATCAGGGCCCGACCCTCCATGTTTTTCCCCACAGTTCCTGCAAATCTTCCCACAGTGGCCACGGTCAATGCGTTCTGGCTGTGGGCATGTGATTTCAACCCACGGCCCTTACAATTTAAAGTCACAACCTCTGTTTCAACAACACCAACCTTTTGTCAGCTAGCTTTACTAGTTTATGTGCATTGTTTTCCACAATAATCCCTGAAAGCACAACAGTTTTGTTTCTGTCTACACAATTTCGTCAATTTTCTTTCAGTTCTTTCAAGTTCACACCTCCTCCTGCCTACATTATCCATTTTGTCTGTCAGACCTGAGTCATGTATCGCAGGCTTGCAGCATCTCTGTGAGATTAGCTTGTTTTAGAGCACCTCAGGTTTTATTTTTGATGATGAAGAATACCTCCTTCCTGGATCAGTAAAATAAGTTAAGCTGACGTTATTGGATGTCTAGGGATAGTCCACGCAAAATAAACATTCTGTCATTATTTGCTACCCTCACAAAACCTTACAACGTTCAAAAAATGTCTGAATTGTTATAATCTGAAGATCCTTTGTAAAGTTCGGGCAAAAATCTCACCTTTTTTGTTAAGAGTTTACAAACTGATGGTATAAAATGATTATTTAAAGAATGGGAATTCTGTTTTTTTACTCACATCATGTGAAAAGTCATATCAAGTGTGAATCCAGATCACAAAATAAGGTAATTGAATTGAATTTGTTAAAATAAAATAAAAATATTAGAACCAGGTATTCATTTTATTATCTTTTATCTTTTTTAACTAATATATTATCACTATATTTTTGGATAAAAAAGTAATACAGGTTAAGAAGGAAGTGAGGGTGAATATATGACTTTCAGCTTTATTTATGGCCGAACTACTTCTTTGAACTGCTGAACTGCATTTTTTATGTGTCGTTGTATTACAGAAACCTAGCAACATGTAATTTATAATTGTATGGCTATAGTAATTTGTATTTTTTTTCTGGACAGGTAATGTGGGTATGTAACCAGTGCCGTCGGCAACAGGACATGCTCACTAAATCAGGAGACTGGTTTTCCAGCCAAGGGCCCAAGTCTGCAGAGCTGGGGTCAGCAGTAAGTGAACCAGCCATGTGTGGAGACCCCGCTCGGGAGAAGAAGGTGCGCTCTCGGTCTCAGAACCCTCTCGGCTCTTCCGTTTCCACTGCCCATGACATCCAACCTCCTGCCCCGACTGACCCAAGCAAAGGCCCCGCTACTGGAGCAACCAATACATCACGCTCGTGCAGTGAGCCTCCACAAAATAGGTATTTTTCAGCCTCGCCAAAGCATTAGTAATATTACAAAGAAATGCTTTTTTACATTGATTTTTAAAGTTAAACTTTGTAGACCAAAAACAACTGAAAACTATTTATTTTTATTAATTTGTTAACATTGTTACTACATAAAAAATAGGATTGCCATAAAGTAATCATTACTGTAGTAAAACCATGGTTCCCTATCGATACTTCACTCGTACTTTGTTGCAGGACGCTGTGGGGAAAAACTACTTTTTCTCAGAAAAATTATGCTTTTTCCAATAACGAGTGAAACAGCACGGCCATTGGTTTGTGAAAAGTAAAACTTTAAACCAATGGCAGCAAAGCTGCACAGACATATGGTGATGGAGCCCCCCAAAGGGGGTGGGGCTTATGGCTATATAAGCAGACACATCGCCACAGTGTCCTCAGATCTCTTCTCCTTCAGCCTCTACCTTAGCTACTCAGGACTGATGGCGTCGCTGTCGAAAAGCACCTGCAGGGGATTCGACCTCATGCTCAGTGGCTTCACAATCCAGCAGCGCCGGTCTTTTCCCATCCGGCGACTCTAAAAGAGCTTATTTCTGAGCAAATGTCCTGCACCGTTGTTTCAAGGGTTTTCCTGCACGCTCCTGATAGTCACGGCGAGTGTGTCTCGTGCATGGTGGCTTCCCACGCTGAAGACGCACTCAACGAGACAGTGGGGTAGAGGATCTAAGCGCTCGGATGAGTGCGGACTCACTCTGTCTCTGTGTGCCTCACCTTCTCCACGGAGAGATGACTCGCCGGTTTGTCTCTCTCAGCCTGACCAGCATCCCTTGGCCTCAGCCAGTGATATGGTCTTGTTTGACGGAAGTGAATTCAAAGAAGATAACAGCATGTCGTCAGTGGCTTCAGACGTGGAGGAGCAGACATGGCGCGCCCCTATTCGGCTCGTCTACAACCCTCTTCTTCCTCCGATCTCACCCGCCAATGATCACGATCAGGAAATAATTTCCCTCACCCACAGCGCTAGGGACCCTTCTATTCCGGGTGCCGGCGAAACTGTGTGTCCATGTCATGTTGTAAATGTTGGGCCTGTTCTAGCGCCCGCTCTGCAACCCGCTGTTTTAGCAGAAAAAGAGCAATCTTCTTCTTACCACAGGAATCAAACCCCCGCCAGGTGGTTTGCCTCCGCAAAACATTCAACCCCTCAGACGAATGGACACTCCAGCCTCTGACGGTTTAGAGCATCTGGGAGATCTTTGGCATGGCACCTCTTTGCCTCAGAAGACAACTCTCATTGCCTCTCTTTTCGAGGGACAGTGATGCCTTGACCCACGCTTGGCCCAATCGGCTCCTCTATGCTTTCCCCCCGATCGCTCTTATATTGCAGACGATCAGAAGGATCAGAGATCAGGTGAACAACCACACTTTGCACCTCTGGCCTCTTGATGGGAGCCTACTGTCCTCCCGGAGAGTCCACGAGACGACTCTATAACCCCTATAAGTGGTCTGTCTTTTCTGCCTGGTTTGCAGCCCTCGGCACAGACCCGGAATCTTGCGATGTAACGTTGATACTGTCCTTCCTGCAGGAGCTGTTACAAAAGGGTTGTTCCCCTTCGACACTCAAGGTCTATGTGGCAGCCATTTCGGGTGGGAAAGAACAACCATGTTGTTCGTTACTTAAAGGGGTCCAGGCGACTCTGTCCTCCTTGCCCATCTACTATCTCTGTATGGATCTTCCCACGGTGTTGAGAGCTCTGAAGAGCTCTTCCTTTGAGCCTTTGGTATCCGTTAAACACATGGGCGATTTACAGGTGCTCTCTGTGAGCCCTGCCTGTCTTGAATTTGAGCCTGACGACTCTAGGGTGGTTCTAAAACCGAGACATGGCAACGTACAAAAGGTGCTCTCTACCACATTTAGGGCACAGGTAGTGACGCTTTCTAAATGGATTGTTGAGGCTATCTCGCTAGCATATTCTTCCTTGGGCATTCGATGCCCCACGGAAGTTGGAGCCCACTCTACTAGAGGTATTGCCTCGTCCTGGGCTTGGTCTAGTTGTGCGTCTGTTGCAGAGATTTGTGTGGCGGCCTGTTGATCTTCGCCGTCCACATTTACCAGAATCTAAAGTCGGGTTGTCCGAGTCTTACAGGCTTGGGTCTTCTCTGCTTAAGGACTTATACTTGGTTGCCGGCCTACGGTTGCTCCAACCGTGCTGGCACTAGGCACACTGTTTGATGGGACGATTACCGGACAGGGCCACCTCTTAGCTTGGCCCTGTCCGCTCGACAGGGCTTCCCTGCTTATGCTTGGCAGGAGAAGAGATCTGAAGACACTGCGGCGATGTATCTGCTTATATAGCCATAAGCCATGTGCACCATCACCTTAGGTCCATGCAGCTTCATTGCCATTGTTTTAAAGTTGTACTTTTCACAAACCGATGGCCGTGCAGTTTCACTGCGTCATTGGAAAAAGCTTCAGTCAGCAAAGAAAAAGGAGTTTTTCCCCATTGCGTCCTGCTACTCAGTACTCGTTCCCACATCTCAGCGAACCAAGTAAGTAACCGACGATGTTTTTGCCAATTTGATTGTTTCCTAGAAAAAAGCCACCAGCAGCCTCTGACCAGAACGGCAAGTTAGGTCCAAGAGGTGAAAGGCGGCGAGGCGTATCCAAACTTCAATCCCAGGCTTCCGAAGACAGGGATCCTGGAGAAAAACGAAGGGAAAGTCGAAAACTGGTAAAGGCTCGATCTCAGGAGCATGGTGATGCTGACAAGGGAAGGGCTGAGCCCAGGAGAACTGAAGGGGAACAGAGAACACCCAGGGATATATGCAGGAGTGACCCCAATGCTCTACATCACCCGTCCAAGCTAAGACCGGCGGAGTCTGAAGGACGTCTTCACCCTAAGGCAAGGGAAGCAGGGGAGATGGGGCAGGAGAACAGAGGTACTCGAAAATGGGCAGATGGGCGGCAGGCCTCATTAGATAGCCAGCAACAGGCCTACGTGCCAGAGAGGACCGTGGGGGGTATAGGTATGCAGGGCACACCTGCCGTGCAGGGTCCTCCCTCTAAAACTAACCACATCCCACAGCCACCTGCTCCAGGCTTCCGGGTGGGCCCTGCCATGCCTGCCGGTCCCCCAGAGCTCAGGGAGCCCCAAGAATGGGACAGAAAATTGCAGCCGAGTCACTTGGAGCCCGGCTCGGCTGCACTGTTGCGCAAATCGAAGCGGCAGAAAGCCGAGAGCATGCTGCGCAATGATTCACTCAGCTCCGACCAATCAGAGTCTCTACGACCGCCCCCGCCCCGCCCCTATAAGAGCAAACGGGGCGGCAACAAGAGGCAAATGTCCGTCAGCAGCTCAGAGGAAGAAGCCGGTTCCACGCCGGAGTACACCAGCTGTGAAGATGTGGAGATTGAGAGCTTAAGCGAGCGAGGTGGCTCAGGTGAATATCTCACACATGCACTGTATGCGCTATAGACTATCAACACAAAACTCATCAGTAGAGGTTATCTGTGTTTGGTAAAAATCTTTACCCTTTATCAATAAAGTGAAATGATTGTTGATTCTTGAAACAAAGATCTTTTTTTCCGTTGTATTTTACTGTTGTTAATGCAATGCAAACAAGACTACGCTACAATATTTGAAAGCAAAATTAGAGCAAGACAAGGTTAAAAAATTACAAATAAATCAGATCAAAAATAATAATACAAATAATAATAATGATCATAGTTCATCTACATGCTAGTTCACAGGTCTATTTTAATAAGAAATCTGGTATAATTGTCAATTTTGTAGTTTTTATGAACAAATAATATAAGAAAATGGATGTTGCTAATTGGTTGCTTAATTTATTAATCTCTTAATTTTTCCAATGATTTTCTTTTTTTCAATATTATTACACGTACTTAGAAATTACATGGTACTGGCATAATACTGAGCTCAAAACAACAGTTTAACATAACAGTTACTAAAAATCAGTCGTCCAAAAAAAGTGTAATTTACTCGTTTTTGTCTTTTGTGACTTATACTGTCATCACAAACCACGTTCCAGACAGTCAACCATCATCTCTTCATCCCAATTTCCCTGTACTACAGAATTTTCTAGAAAATATTTTTTTAAATATATGAACATTTTTACAGTTTTTATTTATTTGCAACATGCCAATATAACATAATTATTGATATAAGCTCAATATTTACTTGAGCTGAATGTACACTAAAACATTGATGCTACATGAAAATAAATGCTCCCACAATAATAAGCACCACAGAACAAAAACTATAAAAAGGTCAGACGAAACCAAAATATTTATAAATATACAGTATATCCATATATTTTGATATATATGATTTATTTTTCACTGGTTGACCAAACCGGTAAGAAGCTTGGTGTGTGTGTGTTTGTGGCACTAAGCTGAGGCAAAGTGACTGAAGACAGACTTAAAAGGTCAGTGTATTAACACAAGCCAGGGGTAAAATGTAAACATTGTAGGGTGAACAGGAGAGACCGAGTTAGAGAGAAGGAATGAGAGACTGAAGAGAGGAAAGGAGATTAGGAGGAGCGTAAGCACTACACAAGCTCACTCTTATCAGAGGAACAGCAACTGATCAGCTTCAACAATCTCACCTGAATCTTCTTTCCAAAGGACAGATTACCAGTAAGTGAGTCATTGTATTACGGACCAGTTAATAATATTAATGATAATCCTAAACATGATAGGATATTATAAAAGCACTTTGGAGGTTGGTGTTGATGATGGTGTACTTGATGGAGATGTGTGGTTATCTAGAACAAAAACAAAGAAATTAGGAAACATTGTTCTAAAGTATACAATGCGTAGTGTTTGCATTTCTTTGTTCAGAATTGATTATTTAAACAGAATCTTACATAACTAGACTTCAGAGTATATTACAAATTAAATTATATTTTATAGTTTGAATTCATTATAGTATAAAATGTGTTTAGTAGACTAACTTCATGTTTTAGCTTTATTATTGAGGATTATAGTTGAGCCGCCTCTATATTTATAGGTCATGGAATGATGTAGTTTTGAAACACTTCAATAAAAGTCTAAGGATAATAGCCCTCCCATGAGACCAGTCCACACAACAGGCACTATATTAAACATTTACACCTTGAGACACCTACTTAATATTAATGCATGCAGACCTATTGCTTTTTAAGATTTGCAAATGTTGCTTTATATCTGCATTACATTGGTGTCTTCAGGGTGACTTTATCACTCAGCACAGTTACATTTTGTTGAATGTTAGAGTGTACGTTTTTATTTAGAGTAACGTTTTATGGGACAACCCCGAACTGGGTTAGAGAGTTAAAAAGCTGAAAAAAGTAGCTTATGTGGGTTCTTCGGCATACTTGTAAATATGCCAAAAAGGTCTTTCTGTTCTTCCAGGTAAGTGTTAGTTATAAGTGCATGTGCTTCACAGCACCACAAGAACAAAGTTTTTACCAATTATTCATACTGTATTCATTTATATTCATCTGTGCCTTTTATCACATTCCACACATTGTTTTGGACGTACTCTATATAAATAGTAGGTTTAAAGTTCATCATGCTTTCTGTGCATCATGCTTATTTGAAACCTGTATGCACAAGGCACTCATCCATATGACATGCCAACAGTAAATTGAAGACCAACGTCATGGAACGCATTGAGACTGCCCATGTGTGTGTGCTCAAGCTGTGTGTCGTCATCTCTTCGTCTGTCCAGGGACTAAATGTAGCTCTTAAGCACAGTGCAAACACACATTGACAGACATAGAGGCCACATTTATCCCCGTCCACTATGCTGCAGGTGGGACGGAGCACAACATATTTTAGAGAGAGATCTTGGCTGCAGGTGCCCCTCTGGAGCCCAAATATTCAATAAGCTGAGTTGTGTGAATGTAAACAGAGCAGATTTAGAGTGTGTTTAGCAGGATACTCTGGGTATTGTAAGGTGGCAGCTTGGTCTGTATAGTGTATAAGAGCATTTGTGTGTGTGTTTTAGGGGACTGGGAGTACTGTCCACTGGACCCCACCCACTGGCATGTAAGTGTTTTTCCACTGCTGTTTGCATTCTATTTTATTTCAATAGAGTGTACATTTATTGTATTTTTCATTACATATACAGAAACTAAAACATGCACTGATGAATTATTCCTAATACTACCGGGAAATCTGGACTTTTAAGTGACAAAGAGTATTCATGAGATTAAAGGTTTAGGTCTGAGAAAGTGATTTTAAACTTGATTAAAATGTGTTTGTTTTATGTGTGTGTGAAGGTGAGGTAAGGGTTGGATGTAATGGGATGGTTCTTTCTCCGATTTGATTAATCTCCGGCTTGTTCTCTTCAGCATCCCGTTACATGGCAGCCATCCAAGGAAGGTGATCATTTAATTGGCCGAATCACGTTGAGTAAGAGGTCGGCCATGCCAAAAGAGGCTGGGGCTATGCTGGGGCTAAAGGTGAGGGGAGAGCTACATACATAAAACACAACGTTCCTTCTCTAAACTGATGTGAGGTTACTGGCTACACTGTATCGGGAACCTCATGCACCAATACCACAAATTTAAAAACATTTATATTACCATCAAATAAATACAAAGAATTTGTTTTATTGTATTTTTATAAGCTGGAAATAGATGTTTTACATTCCAAATACAAAAGCAATGAAATAACAATAAGTGAATTAGCTATATTAAAGATTAGGTGGTTAGGAAGAATGTGTAATGCAATGAGATGCAATAGTGACCCATGTACAAATGTGGCATATAGTGTACATACTTTATACACTGTCAAATATCTGTTGTTTTAAATCAAAAAAGTAAGTTACATGGCTTCCTTAAAATGTATAGTTAATTCAACTTAAACATATAATATTTTTTTACTTTACTTTAGATTCTTATCAAAGTTTTAAGGCAGCCAGGTATCTGAATTTTTAACTTGCTGAATATTTGTATATAAACTATAGGTGTATTTTAGTTTTTGCTTTACTTAAAAAAAATGTATTCACTGGTTTGAGAGGAATATGTGTAGAAACACAATTGTGCAGAACCTGAATTTCATCTGAACAACTTCTTGAACACAAGTATTCAAGAAATTAGACAACATGTGACTGCATATATTGTTTAGGGTATAAAAACTTGTAGACTTTACCCTTTTTTATTTTATTTATGTTGTTGCAGGTGGCGGGAGGAAAGATTACAGAAACTGGGAGACTTGGGGCCTTCATCACCAAAGTCAAAAAAGGAAGTCTAGCTGATGTGGTTGGACATCTACGGTCTGGTGAGACCCACTGTTATAAACTATTAGAACCAGAGAGCAATTGTTTTACAATATCACTTATTATTATTCATAAGGAGGGTGATCCTCAATTTATTTAAAATAATAATGTACCGTATGAATTATTTTAGACCCCTCACAACACATTCTTTCTGTTTGTAGGTGATGAGGTGCTTCAATGGAATGGTAAAACATTACCAGGATTGACCAAGAAAGAAGTTTACAATATCATTCTGGATTCCCAAACAGAACCACAAGTCGAATTAATAGTTTCAAGGCCAATTGGGTAAGTTTTCCATCACTTGCCTGCTCACCCACACATATACAGTACAGCAAGGTATCCGACTCCCCTAGAATTAACTGGCCTTACTGAAACAGCAAGTAAGCTCAAGGATTTTTCAAGAACAGAGATTTATCTCAGTCAGAATGATGTCCATTCACTAAACAAGAGAGAAGACTTGAGGCAATGCTGTAGCTGTGAGAAAGATGTTTAACTGATGTTTGTATTGTGTTTAGTTTTCACTGTAAGCCATTATCTCTCTGGCTCTGTTCTCCTGCCTCTTTAAAAAGATGTATTCATTGATTTCTCTCCAAACTCTTGCGAAGGGTGTATAAATCTTACCAGTAAGTAAAACAAAGTCTAAGAAGTAGTTTTAGGGCCTCATCCCTGAATTCTGTCCTCATTCACATTTGTCAGCGATCCCTTAAACCCTGTTGAAAGTGATGCTTGTGATGTACTGTGCACACCTCCCATCTGTCCTCTCTATATAATCCACAAAGTTTGACTAGTTTTTGCTTGTGTGTCATGTGTGAATATCATAACGTTGACAACTGATGTATGGATATATTGTTCTTTTTTCTTGCAGTGATATGCCACGAATACCAGAAACATCACATCCTCCATTAGAATCTAGTATGTATTGAATCAAACATCATGTTTAAATAATATTCAGCCTGTTCACATCATTTTCATATCTGGTTCAGTCGTTCATTTAAGTATGCATTTTTAGCATGCAAACATTATTTTAATAACACTTGATGTTTGCATTGTTTTTCTGTAGCAGGTTCAAGTTCCTTCGAGTCACAGAAGATGGAAAGACCTTCGATATCTGTCCTTTCCCCATCAAGTCCAAGTGGTCTTAGAGATGCCCCTCTGCTAATGCCTGGACAGCTATCGGTCAGTATTGCTACACAAAAGCAATCACATCTTCAGGTTGATTCAACTCTTTTGTTTTCCACGGGCTGTTTGTACTGTAGGTTATCTGTCTATTTGTGTCTTCTAGGTGAAAATGTGGTATGATAAGGTAGGCCATCAGCTGATAGTGAACGTACTACAGGCCACAGACCTGAGGCCCAGACAGGATGGACGTCCCAGAAACCCCTACGTTAAAATGTACTTCCTGCCTGATAGAAGGTATTCAGACTTAGCAAAAAAGTCCATGATTATTATTGGGGTGTCCTCGACTAAGGATTTACATAATCGAATCAGAATTGGCATGACTTGCCTGTAGTCGAATGATAATCGAATCACGCGCGTGTGTGTGTGTGTGTGTATGCGTGCGTGCATGTGGGTATGACACCAGGTGGTTAAGGGTACAGTGCAACATTGATGCACCAAAAAACAACATGTAAAGACATACAACAAAAAGATCTAACATTAATTTACAGAATTTCTTTAGAACAGAATATACTGTTATGATAAATAAAAAAATAAAGTCAGATTCAAGTCACAATGTGCTAAATACATGTGTTTAGGCAAAATGTCTGAAATGCACGGAAACATATATTCAAAAAAACAAGCCACAAATAGCCAAATACAATTTTTATTAAACTTACCTGACCAGTTCTCACCTCAAAACTATTTTCAAAACGACTCGATAATAATGAATTATTTTCACGGGAATTGGCCCGTTCATTGCCAATGAACAACCAATAAAGTTACTTTATTTACTGCATGTAAAGGAGGAATGCAATATTTTATCTTACCATTTAAACAGTCAAAAGTCCCATTCACCTTTTTTCCTGCGCACTGTTTAAGGTTAAAAAACGCTGTATTTTCCACATACCGTGCATGTTTGTTTCTCCTCTTCTGATGTAGATTTGTGGGGGTGTGGTTACACAAGGCGTATTTTCTTTAATCCATAATTACATAATAAAACACCTGTCTGCTACGCCACCGTCCTTAACCAACATAGCATTATCCCCATTGCATAAAACCTCTACGAAGATTCGACTGTGAGATTGGTAGTCGAATCAGGCTCCTCCTTTCGAAGCATTGAATCATCAACTATTCGGGATCACCCCTAATTATTCTAAATGGACCATTGGTTCTAGTTTACGCTAGAAGGTCCAGTGTGTCATTTCTCAGAGGATCTATATCAAATGCAATATAATATACATAACTTTGTCTTCAGATGTGTATTGTATCAATATACAGTACAGTATACCTTCTACACATTTCTTTTTTGTTTTTATTAGTGATAAAAGCAAAAGACGGACAAAAACAGTGAAGAAAAGTCTGGAGCCCAAGTGGAACCAGACGTTTGTGTATTCTCACGTGCACCGGCGAGATTTCAGGGAGCACATGCTGGAGATCACTGTGTGGGACCAACCCAGAATTCTGGAGGAGGAGAGCGACTTTCTAGGAGAAGTGTGTAGCATATGTAACCATTTACATGTCCTCACACCATAAATTGAGCTCCAAATGATATTTCAAATATATGTAATCTGTGTATGCATCTTGTGTATTACTTGCTGCTTTTTTTAAAGTTCTTTGTTTAATAGATTTTACTTGAAATTATCATCATAACGGGATTACACTGTTTGATAAGAAAAATGGTAAAGAATTATTAGGGAAAAACTAATTTCTCCTGCAAATATTTCAGTTTAATGCAATTGCTGATGCTTCGTGACTTAAATAGTTTTACTGTCTGTGAATGTAGATCCTGATCGAGCTGGAGACTGCCCTACTGGATGATAAACCTCACTGGTACAAGCTGCAGATCCATGATGTCTCTTCCATTCCTCTGCCACGTCCCTCGCCATACCTGCCTCGCCGACACACCCATACGGACACGCCCACCAAAAAGCTGCAGCGTAAGTGAAGGGTGTTGAAGGTGGTCAGAAAGTAGAGAATTCACTAAGAATGAATTGGGTCCACACACACACACACTGTTTATGTGCATAGTGTGCTGTTTTTAGCCCCAATTTACAAAAACATTCTCATTGTAGCGGAAATTTACTGTGGTCATTTTACATAAAAGCATTACTTTTTGGGTCCCAAATAGTCTCATCTGAGTTTTATCCTGAAAGATGAAAAATCTTTATACATTTGACATTAGTTACACATTGGAATAACATCATTGCACCAACCCCATTATACACCATAGCTCAAACCCTCATATAGTGTGTTTGTGTGCGTGCGTGTGTATGTGTTTGTGTGTAAAAAGGACAACCATTAAAATACCTTAATTAAACATCAACGTTAAAGTAGCATATCTTGTATCCGAAGGTCTTGGAATGTTTCCAATCACATTCGTTTTCTTTTAAAAACAGCAACTACAGTATGGTCGGCACTGCCTTGTAATATTATTCTATTGTAATATTCATGTCTGTTTTGCCTATATAAGGTTGTGCGGAGCTATGTTTTTGAAGAATGTTGCATTTCAGTCAGTGTGTAGGAGTGTAGCCCATGGGTACGTCCACAACAGGCAACAAGTTATTTCTGTATGCCTTTATACGTGGTCGCTTTTCTAACCGTGGACTGTTTTGTGTGCAGTGGTTTACGTCTGTATCTCTGTGTCTGTCTGTCCATCTATCCTTGTGTGTATCTGTCTGTGCAGGCTCGCAGCGTATTACAGAAACAGATTATGATGATGCTATTGGTGTAGGCGCCACAGGTGGGTGAGAGGGGCCGAGGCACTGGCAACCTTGGCACTTCTCTGTTCTTTGTGCTGTAAAAAACTTCAAAAGAGAGAAGCAACCAATAGCTGGCTTTCTGCTCCTTTAGAAGTCACCGCTGTTGTCCTGGAGACAATGCTCCAGTCATTATGCATCTGGAATATTCATTCATCCCATGTGCTGATTGACTGTTTAAGTCACTGTTACATGGCATATGAAAATACAAATATTTTTTGATAGGGACATTGGCTATTTGGAGTATTCTGCCTCCAGTGCTTGTCTCTTTAGTATAGTAGAGTAGACTCGACATACAGTATAACACATTTGCATGGGGTATATGACAAAAGTAGGAAAGTATATGCATAAAAGGACTGCTTCCTTTTTGTGGTGCTACACACTTTATTTTCGATATGCATGGTAGAAGCTAGAACATGACATGTTTGTGTTTACCTTGACTTCATTCTCCAACCCATACATAGTCAAATACATATACAGTATAGTCGTAGTATAGTGGTTCTCATTTTGGTTTTGGACACCACTGTACTGCCCCCCATCACCTCAATCACATCATTTACATTTGATAGATACTTTTATTCAACTTGCAAATAAAGAAAAACACAATCAATTCAACAAAAAGGAATGTACTGCATTTTCAACCACAGTTGTAACATCTGTCTTGTAAAATACAGAACAAATGTGTTATAGAAAACATTACATGAACAATCAAAAATTTATATTATATTTCTGTGCAAGAACAAAAACCGCCAGAGACCCAATGCATATATTCAAATCATCATCTAGTCACCCTCATGTTCTTTCAATAGTCATGAAGAGATTTAATGGTGGGAAATTCAGGAAAGCTTACAGATGTGCGATCTCAAGCCTTGTGATATTTAAGATTAAACTCAGTTGTTTCCATCCATACACTGGTCACCATTAGATAGATATTATGAGATTTCCAACCAAAAAGGAGAATGAACAAGGTATTTTAGCTGTCCAGCATGTTTTGTTAGACATGATTTAACAATTTGTGTCTATCCCTTTCATTTTGGATGGGTTCTAAAATGGGGAATGTAATATGGCAAGCCAAATGACAGCAGTTTTTTTCATTTGTTACATTTTTGTGTGTGTGTAATCACAGCTATGGAGAACCGATCAAGAGAGAGAGACAGAGAGAGGAATCGGGCGACAACCTTAGAGGTTCCTGAGGAGCAGAGACCGACCCAGTATCGCTCGCGGTCAGTGTCCCCACACAGAGAGGAAGAGAGCAGGGGAAGGTCCCGCCCACCTACCATCCCCGCACAGAGGTGTGTCATCTAGCAATTTTCGTCGAGTGCAAAAACTATACCATTACATACTACATAGTACTTTTGCTGAGTGTTTTAAAATAAGGCGATAGCTTGGGCAAATGGCTGTGAAGTTCATTACTTTAAAGCGATAGAAAAAGAAAATTCTGTCATCATTTACTCACCCTCTTGGTATTTCAAACCTGTATGACTTTCTTTCTTCCATAAAACACAAAAGAAGATATTTTTAAGAGACTTGGTAACCGGACAGCAGCACGCCCATTGACTTGTATTGTATAAACACAAAACCATGTCAAGTGAATGGGTGCCAGTTAACAACATTCTTCAAAATATCTTCTTTTGTGTATTAATTCGTTTCTAATCATATTTTAAAATGCATAGTAAACTACTTTCAGCTTTGAATAATGCTTCTAAATCTATTTCAACTCTTCCATGGATCTCTCTACTTTTTTATCCATCCAGTTATTTATCCATTATCATGGATAGAATTAATATTTCAGCATTGCATTATAACTTCTCTCTCTTTCTCTCTCTGTAAGGAGTCTGGATGAAGTCCAGCACGGCCGTAGATCACGATCCCCAACACGCTACCATGACCGTGCCCGTGTGCAAGAGAGGGATTATGTAGATGACAGGTAACTTGGAAAAAATGTGTGTACATGTCAAATGAATAGTGATCTTTTTCTTCCGTTACTCAGAACATTATTACTTCTCATCTGCCATTCATGCTGTGGGTAAATACTAAGGTTAAAATTTATGCTTTTGAGACTTGCAAACACTACTAAGGGGTGATTCACATTTTGCGTCTTTCGCGTGCACAAATAGGGAGTGATGTGGTCGTGAGGTGCATACGCTGCGGCCAGCCCATTTTTCTAGACGCGTCGGCGCCGCATCGAGATAAACATAGTTCAACTTTTGAGACGCGAAATGTGAATCGCCCCGAAAGCACCATTTTCAAATACCTTACGGTGGGTTAGAGCCGATCCATGTTTCTCAAAGTGCTTCATGAAAGCCATTGAATAGAACGTCATCAGAGGCTTTGTATGGATATAAATGGCTCGTATGGCATCTTGTGAAACTTCTATTGTGTTCTTACTGTTTTGGCTTTGAAAGTTGTTACCCCTCCTCTTCTAACACACCCGTTTTGTCCTTTATGTTGCTTGTTTATTGTTTTTTATTTGTTTATTTTCCTGTGTCATCCATCTCCATGGTAATTGCAGTGAGGTCATCTTGAGACACAGATCAGTGCGGGGTAGAAGCGCAGAGTGTCTGCACACCCAAAGGTAAAGATAAAGGCCAAAATTGGACCACCTATCCGTAAATCACAGTATTATTGTATTCGGTTTATCGTTGGTGTCATAATCACAATGAACATCATATTCGCTCACCTCATAATTTTAAAAGGCTCCTTGAATAATCTTGCATCTGTTTTGTTTGTCCGGACTTTGGAGTTTAAACTAATGAAAATATCTGTGAGTGTTGATGTCTTCTTTCTTGTCAAATCCTTCGCCTTCCAGTCTAAGATTATAGTTGAAAGCAGCTCACTGATGAGAAACATTACAAGTGGAACTTTCCACTTGCTTTTGGCGTACAGCCCAAACGACCAATACCAGCAGTCTCTTCACAACAACAGTTTCCTTCTACTAACGTGTTATTTTAACACATTTATTTTTATTCCGCTCGTCACTGACCTCAATAGGAAATTATGAGCGAGCTTAGAAGGACTATCTTCAGTAAATTATTTAAAATGAGGGAGTTGCTTCTTGCTTGCATAACTGACCTGTGACATGTCCCACTGCTTTTTTGAGTAGACTAATCGCAGCTGTGATTTTGATCTTTTTTGTTTCTCTTTTGCATGCTTGCATGTTCATGTTGCATTGCCAGGAGTTCATCTAAGTATAACAGCACACTTCCACCTAAGATGCCTTTATTAGTCAATGGCATTTATAAGGATATTTACAGGTAAGGCAGCCAGAAAAGAATGGCATCCTCTCAGACTGATGGCTGTTTTATTATTTCTGTGAAGCTGAAATACACTCAGATCCTCACAGTGCTTTTGTTACAAACTAGCTAATATAATATACAACATCCTGGTACATACTGACTCTGTGTTAATTGTCAAACATTGTCACTGTATTTTGTTCTTCCAAAACATACTGAATGTTTAAAATAATGCGAATGTAAATATAAAATATGCTGTAGTGGTATTGGATTTGAAAGCGTTAAACCTTCCCAGGATTTACAAAAATAATTTACAAACAGATTGGCAGATATTATAGTTCTTTAACTAGAGATGCCAATAGAGCCAACGGGAACTTTAAGTAGGTGATAAGGGGGTAAGTATACAGAATCTTAAAGTAATAGTTCACCCAAAAAGGAAAATTATTTCATTCGTCATCATTTACTCACCCTCTTGTTACTTTAAAACTTTATAAGTTTCTTTCATCCACAGAACACAAAAGAAGATATTTTGAAGAGTCGGTAACAGGACAGGAGTGGCCCTCATTCACTTTTATTGTATAGAGACAAAACTAATGCTAAGTGAATGGGGGCCACACATTGTTCAAAATATCTTCTTTTTTGTTCTGTGGAAGAAAATCATACAGGTTTGAAATGACAAGAGGGTGAGTAAATTATGACAGATTATTTATTTTTGGGTGACCTATCACCTTAATGTTAAAGGCCAAATATGTCATTTCTACAACACTAGCAGCACCAAACACAACTATAATCTGTTTGTTGAAGTGTCATGAACTGGCATAACAACATTGACTCAAACAAAGGACTAGAGTCTGGGGGCGGGACTACCAGTTTTTTGCCAATTACAAAGAGATGGTATTTAAAGAGTCTTTTTGTGTGTTTGATGGTTCTAGTGGTGCAGAAATTGCAGACTTCAGTGTGATTTCGTCAAGTAGATAAAGATACATCGCTGTTCATTGTAAATAGCCCTCTTGGCGTGTTTTTTTTGTGCACAGGGATATCTTTTTAACCTCTCATTTTCTGGAACTTGTGATTGCTTTTGTTTGCACTTGTTACATTTTTGTTTGTTCAGCTCAACACTACCTGCATGCCTTAAGTCAAAACCACGGCTGTCTGTAGTCAATGCTACTCAACGTTCGGTCACACGAGTTTTTAAGTTCACAGACAAGATCAACTTTAGGTAAGGGGTCGAACATACTGTATAAACCCTATTTCATAAATTGAAAACAACACAGAATATCCAAAAGTCCTCCAGAGACATCAGTTCCCTTTAGTGCTTTAAAAAGGTAAAGAAAATAAAAAAATTCTCCCTCGCCACATTTAAGCATCTCTTCCAACTTAACTTCCTTTCCTTCAAGTGATTGTACAGGTTAAGACTTGCTTTTCATTTTATGTTGAGCCTAACATTTTTGCCTTTTGTCATTTCCCTGTCCACTTTTCTTTCCCCTTCCTACTTCATTGGATGGCATATTGTGACGCTAGTGATCTACAGCCCTCTCTTGAAAGGGTTAGAAGTGCTAGTACCAACTGTCTGAGACCAGAATCTAATTCCAATTCACCCGAACGCGACAGGTACATGTTTTTTAGAAATGGATTATACCAATTTTGTTTAATCTGTCAATGAATAGTTCACCAAATCAGAAAATTCTGCGATTTCTTTTTTACCCGCCCTTATGCCAATTCCAAGTTTGAAAAGTATAAAGATGTACATTTTATTATCCTTTTTAGGCAACACTATCAAGCTGACTTCAGAAGACATCCATTGTGTATTTTTACAATTAAAATTGGAGCATATGGTTTCAGAAAGACTTTTCTTTTGGGTGAACTATTCTATTAATTTTATTTTGTTTAGTTTCCTTTAATGTTGCACCTTTATTACAACACATTTTGTTATGTTAGCCAGTAGTAAATCACCTTTGTGTCGCACTACTCTGTTATGTTAGTGTCCAGTGTGTCTTGATGTCCACAGCTGTATTTTTGGTGGCAAGCATTTTTCTAGATTTACTTCCACCATGAAGTTGAAAAAGTTTATTTGGCAAATGAGTCCCCTGAATCTGTATCCTCTTGTATTTTTGCGATGACCAATATAAGAGTCTCAATATTGACCTCCCGTGTTTCTTCATCTCCACTTTAAACTCTTTGGTGTTTGTGGAACACACACACACTCACACAGGAGCACGCAGTCTCTGCCCCGTACCAGACCCACCAGCCCCAGGATCCTAATTCAGCATGCCTCCCCAGAAGATGACAGGTATCCCTCCTGTCCTCCTTTAGTTCTGTTGCTAACCCTCTCTGCTCTTCTAACCTGTCCGTATAGCCCTACTGCCATACGGCTCAGATTTGTAGCTAACCCTCCAGCCCTGTGCTCTCTGTAGCTTCTGACCTATAACTTGTTGTTTCCCAGCCCGTGGTTGTAGCGCTCACCTGTGTATTTTGTAGATCTTAGGCTGCTTGGTAGCTTTAATAAAATGTGCTGTGGCTTTTGTGCTGTGGTTTGTAGTGTAGTGTTCTGTGTATTTGCTTGGTTTTCTGAGGTTGTTGGTTCTTGTTTCTGAATATGTTCTGCAGTTTTTATAGTTTTTCTTTGATATTAGCTTTAGAGGGACTATGATGTATAAAAATATAGGGGCCTCAAAAAGTACAACTGGTCAAAAATTTAAGATCACTTAACAAAAATGTTTTCAAAGATGTTTTAATCTGAAGGTTTCAATGTTTGAAATTACTTTTGTAGACAAAAAATTTATTCTGCCAACATTCATTTCTATAATTTCTTTCTTTATTGAAAAAATATTTTCTGTAATTTAATTTACAAATGAAGAAAAAAAGCCAATAATAGTCCAGCATAGATGAAAATTATTGCAATACTGTTTAAAAAGCTTCACATGTTGAGACATCAAGAAGCTGGGTAATAAAATGCCAAGAGTTCGGTTTTTCACATTTTAGAATAATAATAAACTCATCAAACCCATGGAATAATACAGTTGGAACTGTGCGAATTATGTTGTGACTAAAAGCACTAAAGCTCTACGTTCTATTTTAGCATCTTCAAAGTATTCACCCGTTGACTAGAATTTGCAAAATCGTTCTCTTGGCATTTTATAAGCCAGCGGCTTGATGTCTCAATCTGGGCCCTTTTTAAACAGTATTGAAGGGATTTTCATCTATGTTAGACTCTTCTTGGCTGCTTTTTATTCAATATTCAACACTTGAAAAATATTTTTTAAATAAAAATGTAGATTTCTAGAAAGAAATGAATATGTTGGCACAATTAAATTTTTGTCCACACATGTAATTTCAACATTGAAACATACACATATAGATTAAATTATTTTTAAGAGCATGAGAACATTTTTTGTCAAGCGATCCGAAACGTTTGACCGGTAGTGTTCAACTTAACGTCTTTTTGAGGCTTCTGTATGCGTATTGCTCCTGTTTTTGCTATACAGACATTAACCAAAAACTCTTTATTTCTGTTATCACTTATTGACGTTTGTTTTCCTGTATTCACAACTGAATACTGATTTAAGAGGTTTTGGACAAATTGCATTTAAAGTCAAGTCAAGTAAGAGTCGTATCTTTGTGTTACATATCACTCACAGTGTGTCACATGTTTGCTTCTTATATATAATTTTATTTTGTAGTGAGGATTTTTAAGTGGCACAGTTCTGTATTGTTAACATCAGCCCATGCTGTGTCATTGTGTGTGTCTGTCCATGTGCCGTCCTCTCCATGCCAATCACATGTGTTTGACCTGATCTTATGAATCAGCTGGGTTTTGGAGGCTATGTTTCCCGCTCAGGAGACTGTGCACCACCTCAGTGCAAAGCCAGACGCACAGAGGTACACACGCACAAAGAGTTCTAGAGCACATATACAAACAACACGTCCATCTCCATTGTGGCATTATATTCGGCAGCAGTTTCATTCAATGTCCGTTGAGTCCTGAGTGGAGTCACTCCTCATTCTTTTATTTTGTGTCTCGCCTAAATCATTTCCATGTTGCAGGCAGTCGAGAACTCTGGACAAGCCGAGCTGTCAGAAACTTGGAAAGAAAATATCTGACAGTGAGCGGTAAGACTCAAAAACCATGTCATGTCACATTTGTTTTGTCGGCTCATTGTAAGTCATGTGTTTTCGGACGATATCCGTGTTAGGGACGGTTTTCTTCGCTTGCTGATTTGATCTGTGGAGGTTTTTATTGGATTTAATTGTTCTGGACTGTTTTTAGATTTTATGTGTTGCTGAACTTTTACAGGAAAATATTTCACTGCACTTGCGAGAAACATATTTAATTATCCACACATTCACTGTTTAGCTCTGTTTGTTTTCGCAAATATTGTGTCACTTCTCAGTTTTTTCTATTTTTTATTCCACAGATTTTAACATGTATTTTATTTTCCCTTCAATTATTCTGTCTTGTATGCTGCTTTTCTTGCTGGCCTGCAGAATAAAGCCAACCTCCATTTTAAAGGGCTCACACAGGAAGAGGGTTTCTCTTCCTCCATTGGGTAGGTGACCCAGGGGGAGTGTCAACCCCAGGCTCACTCCGAATGGAAAAGTGGTGACCCCGATCTGGGCTGAGAATCCTGTGGTTAACCTATCCCTTATTCACACAAAAACTACACTCAAACCTATGTGTCACGCATTCCATAAGAATAATCCTTTCCTATTTTGTCATTCTTATAATCTGCTCCTTACTTTCAAAGCTCGGTGTGGTTGTTGCTTTTGTACTGAAATTCCACCACCAACCCACAGCTTACTGTTCACAGCAATCTTGCCTTTCACAGTTGACCATTATTTTCATGAATTTCACACCTTTCACTATTGAGCTTGTTTTGCTTTCCTTATGGCTCTTAGCAATAACAGATCAAGATTCAGAGGTGTAAAATGTAGCGAAAAACATATATTTAACTAAAGGTATTATTGGACACTTTGTCAAAGTTGTACTCTGTAAGTCATTTGTAAAAGTTTTAGCCATTATAGCCCATCTTGAGTGTATTTCCATATTTTATGATCATTAAGGTACTAAAGAGAGAGATTTTTCCTTAACCTTAAGAATATTGTGATAAAGCAGGGTGCTGTTTAAAGTTTCTGTGTCTTGATTATGTCTTTAGGACACAGATATCCAAACCGAAACCTTTATATGTAAGTGTTTTCTGACTGGTCAATGACTGAGTCAGAAGTCTTTATAATTAAAATGTTTTGCTTTAGGTCTAATACTGTCTCTTCATAATGACAATTGTGTCTAAATATGCCTTACGTTTAAGTGAATGTCACTGGCTATACATTTTTAGCATCGTAATTCGATGAGAAATATTATTTTATTTGATGCTGTTTACCAAACCGAAGCTCAGTATGTCTTTCAGGCTGGTTTTAAATCATCTTTGCACTAGATGATACATGTATGCTAAAGTTTCCATTGCTTTTCTTCCTCTCTTTCTCTCTCTCTCTTTCTCTCAACTCTACTCTATCAGGGTGCAACCACACTCTGGCCCCTCATTTTCCTCTTCAGCAGCGGCTTCATCTTCCACACGCAAGGTCAGACAGTTACCCCAAGTCCCCGCCAAAAGCAGCAGTGTAGAGCAAGGTACAGTCTTTTTCACTGCTAAATTGCATTTTGCCTTCTTTTAGTGACATTCCAGTTGGAAATATAAATTATTCTTCATTCATAAGCTGAAACAATGCCGGAACACTTTTAATATGAAAATTGTCATCTTACTATTGTGTGTCATATGTCAGCTCTTGCCTCAGAGGAGCGAACGCGGCAAATGAAGGTACGTACCTTCCGAACACCAGCTCCCTCCAGTACCAGCCAGGACGTGGAGAGGACGCTGAAGAATAAACGAGAGGTAAGCGGTATATGTCTTCTCTCTCGGTTCAGACTTTGGTTTGTTATATATATGATATATTATTTCCACATTGTTCTTTAAGAGTGTATGTTTTTTTTTATTTGTGGTACTTTACTTAAAAGCTTTATAAGGAGCAGCGACGGAGCAGTGACAATGTGTCCCATAAGTCCTCAGACAGTGATGTCAGCGACGTGTCAGCCATCTCTCGCGCCAGCAGTGCCTCGCGGATCAGTAGCACCAGCTACATGTCCATTCAATCAGAACGGCCAAGAGGTCGCTTCAGGTGAGACACATAAACATAATCACAGTTTATTGAGTGCATGTGAGTGTCTATACCCAGCATAACATATAAATGAGTGTACAAGTTTTTTTTCCATTTCACAAAGTAAGGTTTAGTGTTGCTATTTGTTAAAGATTGTTTAAATAATTGAATGTTTTATATGTTCAATGTGAAAAAATGTGTTAAATATTCAGTTATAAAGGGCAGTTGTCAATCTTCAAACTAATAAGGGGCCATATTCTATACATTTGTAACAGTTCCTTACCACCTATAATTGGTTTCATGGACCAAAAGGTCCCAATTTAGGTTTAACAAAATCACCCCCCCTTCTCTGACCTTTAGAATTAATCAGGTTGTTTTTGCTACATTTAAGGCTTATATATGTATGTGACCTACATGTAATATTCAGGACAATATGTCCACACTGCCACTCTTTTGCAAAAAAATGTTTATAAAATAAAACCTTTAATATCAAATTTTAAGGAAAATAAAAGAGAAAACAGCACTTAACATTAGATTGATCTAGTTTAGGTGCATGATTTGCATATCATGTTATTTGGGTTACTGACATTCAGCACTCTTCACCAACATTGTTTTTTTCAGCCGTCACATTAATCCGTCCAGCCACAGCATGCTGAAGAGTGCAAGCGGGGAGATCTACTCTCTAGAGCGTACGGATGGCAGCCAGTCAGACACGGCTCTAGGAACACTGGGAGTTGGAGGAAAAAAGCGCAGATCCAGCCTTAGTGCCCGTGTGGTTGCCATCGTGGGCATTCCCTCTCGCCGCAGCAGGAGCACCTCTCAGCTCAGTCACACAGGTCAGACTCTTCCAGCCAATCATTTGCATTCATTATTGCCTTGTGTCTTCCTGTATTCAATCAGATTGAAAGCTTACACACTACACAGTATGTTTTTTTAACAATAGCATATGGCTTTTCAGCAGGGTCTGAAATGTAGAAAATGACTTAAATGAAACGGAGTTACCCACTATGAAATAGAAAGAATAGTCTGAATAGTCCCTTGCTGTTTGCAACAAAAACATAATATTCTCTTTGGTTATTTTTATTATAAGAATAGAAAATAAAATATTATGAACTGTGTGAACTGTGGCTAGTTTTCTCAGGTCATCTCAACATTGGCTGGTGTGGCTAAATGTTCATTTTGAAGCCTTGCAATACAATCAAACACGCACATACCATGGATTGTTTATTTTTCTTAATCAAACCCAAGAACAAGCAGTCCTTACAACTATATACAACTGTTAACATCAAGACATCCACGTTGACAGATGACACTGAACATTACAACAATAAAGTTTTAAATACAACTTTAAAAAGCAGTGAAAGAGATACAAGACACAGACAAGTTTCATGATCTTGCTCTGATAGCCGGAGGTGCCCTCTACTGGTGTAGAATGTAAAATCAACAGTGAATATACCATAACCTTGTGCTTTGCATTATGAGTAACAGCAGGAGATATTCACCAAGTACTGCATTGTGGTCATTAAAGCCAAACACAGAAGGTCACCAAAATAAATACTGAAATATTATTTGAACCAATTCCACACTGTGTAAACCGACCCCGTACATTGGCCAGACCATTTGCAAAGACTGCGGGACAACTTTGTGCTTAAAAGTAAAGTGCATAATTTTTCCAACAAACAAAATTGCACAAATATAGAAATTTGTTTTTAGGAGTGTATTTCAGAAATCACAAGAAATATCTGTTTGTTTTCTAAATATATAAAGATAAGAAAGTGAAGTGAACTGCAATTTTAAATATAAAACTGAGACATCCAGGAAACTAAAATGAGAAGTTAAGCTACAGATTGCTGCATTATTCATAACATATTCTTATTTTGTGTTCTTTTAAACAAAGAACACTTTGAATATGTAAAGAACCAATTTGGAATAATCTGGTGGTTAAATATGTTTTATTGAGTACGAATCAGTGCTTTAAAGCAACACATGTCCTCATTCCCTGTTTTTCAGTGGGAGCTGAAGACTCAGAATAGAAATATGAATGGCAGCATGTTAGCACTGGCAGGAGTTCACACTGTCAGGTGCAGATTAACCCCGGATTGTTATCAGATGTGATGTAGACAAATGCCTTTGAAGTTGGATCTGATATCCTCTTAAATTCCATATTTTAAACAGTGTCTGTTTATAGTTAAATAAATGGTGTGCTGAAAAAAGAAACAAATTCAAAAAGGATGGCAAAAGAAGTTTTTTGGCAAGTTCTGGATAATATCTTAAAAGGCCTATCAGATGATAAATCACAAAGAGTATCAAAGCTAAAATAAATCAGCCTTTTAAAGAGCTCTGTTGCACTGTTACAGCTGCTTCATGCTTTGCTCGTTGCACCATCTTCCTCCATTCACAAGGATTGAAAATTAAGAATAAGATTAACAGTACTTTTATTAAGATACAAATGCATAATCCTCCATTTAGAACAGAATGCATTAAACACAGAGCTGACTTCATCATTGCATTGGTTAAAAAAGTAACAATGACATTCCTAAAAATGTCAGTAGCTGTTTAGCAATCACTTTAATCCAGAAGTTTAATCCAAAAGTATCCTAAAGTACAGTATATCTAAAAAGAACAGTTAAGAGGTAAAGTACAGCATTTATGAATATCACATATCATTCATCATTTTCAGAATAAGCCAGTAATGAGGGTTTGATAAAAGTGGACACTATGAGTGGAGTGATAAATCTCTCTGCAGCATTGTGACTCAAACACCTGGCACGGTTGCAGCTCAGTGAGCCACCTTATAGTGGCTGACATTTTCAAAGGATCTGTAATCCATCAGAAGGCCATAAATAGTAACGATAGTGCCCCATGACGTCTAGCAGGAGATGTTACATTCACCAGGGGTGAAGAGTTTTTTCTCAGATGCAATATTTTCTACTAAGAATAATAATAGCACTAACCTAAGCATTTGGACCCTTTATATGTCCAGTGTATAACATTTAGTGGCATCTAGGGGTGATGTTACGAATTGCAACTATCGGCTCACTGCACCTGTCTTCTATTTCGAAGCACGACGGTGGCTGACAAAGCAATAAGGCTGTGTTCAGACTTGACTTCTTTATTGACAAGAACGACGAAATAGCAGCCGAACGCCATGACTTTGGAGGCAGTGTCTGTGCATGAAGGCAGCCCAGAGAAACAGGCAGCGTAACATGTCTATTTGAATCACATATTTAAAAACTACAATACTAATTTCTCGTGCAATCAGAAGTTGTTGAAAGTTACACTTATAGAAAACTACGGTCCAAACAGATGCTAGCAAGTTAAAAAAAGAAGTCAAGTCTGAACACAGCCTCACATGTCGTTTTTGCTTTGTGTGCTGTATAGGTTGCACTTAATTATTCCAGTCTTGTCTCATTGTTCCAAGGTTACTAGAGAGGGCAGGACACAGTCCATGCCAAGATCTGACAAAAGATGTGATGATAGAGCTGGACAAAAGATGTGGCGACTGCAAAAATCCAGCCGCTTTAAGATTATTAATAATAATCTTAAATCAATTTTGTTTTTATTTTGCCTTGTTGTGCAAGCACTGTCGAGCTTGTGCAGAGGCTTCAGCATTTGCCAGAGGGGAACTGGAATCCCCTGGTTAGGCCTGGTTTCCCTTTGAGGTTTTAATGAAAATTTAAAAAAACTATATAATTAACGCTAACTTGACTTGTTATTCTTTAAGGGGAAAATAATAACACTTTCACAGCCCTGTGTATGCTAATGTGTCTTTGACTTCCGTCCCCAGAAGCTGCCAACAAGAAAGCAAAGGGATCCAGTCAGATCCAGCGCAGTCAGGAGACTGGTATGGCAGTGGAGTATCCCCGCAATGTCATGGCCCGCCAGGCAAGCCGAGAGTCCACCGACGGCAGCATGAACAGTTACAGCTCTGAGGGCAAGTTAGTATCCAGCACAGTATAACCACTTATTTGTCTACCTACAACTTTCCAAATAAGTTCTGCTTTTTGCTGCAAGATTCACTTCTAGGTTGCCTCGAAAATGTTCTGCCTCGATTTTCGTGCATCTGCTACGAACTCATAATTTAAACATAAGTGCAGACTCAGCAGGCTGTGTGTCATGTACACATGAGCACCGTGCATCTCGATTTATGTGGAAAAACTCTAGATAAGATAAGCAAAAAAAGAGCAGCCTGCTGAGAAACACATGAGACCTGATCAGAAGAGTTAATGCTGTGTCCACTACGTTCCCAAGTCCATTTTAGGAGCCAGATGGCAGGCGATACTCCTCTATAATAATGAAAATATCCATCATCTGCAGAAAAGGGTCTTGGCTGAGTCTTGCCGCCATGCAAAACGGGTCAACCATGCGTCCCCTCGCAGCAACAGTCAGTTGTGTCATATCACAGAGTGTGGAATAACCAGTATTTCTGTGATTTAAAAGATATTTCACCTGAATGCGTTTTAAAAAGCGTCTGAAATCAAATTAGGCTGCTTATATGGAAGCATGACACGGGCTGGCACGTCCCTCGGACATTCCTCCAGGAGTTAGGTCATGGAAATTGTGCTGGCCTCAAAGGAAATATTGAGAGTATTATTGAGGGGCCTTAACGCGGGATAGGGTTTACATACCATAAGTCTGCTCTGGGAGGAGATGGGATGGATTTCAGGCGTTGTTTGAACTCTATATGAGGGCAGGCTGCATACACAGATTTAATGGAAACAAATCCAGTTCAAACCATGATGGATTTCAATGACAATATTACATTGAGAGATGTATCTGTATATTTGTCTGTCGGTTCTTCTATATCTATTAAAACAACTGGTTTGTGTTGTGATGTGGTACGGAATCACCTCTGTGTATGTGTCTCAGTCTGATCTTCTCAGGGATGAGGTTGGGGGCCGACAGCCAGTTCAGTGACTTCTTAGATGGTCTTGGTCCTGCTCAGTTGGTGGGTAGGCAAACACTTGCAACACCTGCCATGGGTAAGTTGGTCTGTATAGAGTTAGGTTGTTGAATTTGCATTAGAATAACAGTTATAATTTTAACAAAGTATTTTATGTTTAATTCATATTAATATTGTATTGCATATTAATTGTATCAAATTCCATTAAAACAGTTATTGATTATTTGTGGGGGTCTACCGGTAGTTACGTTTGGGCCACATAACGTCTTGCCATTGAAACCGTCTATACCAGCTGTAATTTGATGGATTTTTTAAACTTTTGCGCAAATGTCACTTACATCTTCTATTGTATGTACTGCAGGTGATGTTCAGATTGGACTGATGGATAAAAAAGGGCAGCTGGAAGTAGAGGTTATCAGGGCCCGTGGTCTTACACCTAAACCAGGTTCCAAATCGCTGCCGGGTAAGAGTGTGTTCAAAGATTTCCTTCTTTGTCTGTATTAAATATGTCTCACACTCATTATGGTAACATTGTTTTCCGTGAATTGTTTATATCCAAACATTAAGCATGTCAGTATAACTACAATAGTGTTGTATTGGTTAACATCTATAAAACCCAATGTAAATGGGTCAATTCACAATGAACAATTGTATTTATATGAACTAACATTATCAAAAATTAATAAATATTAAAAAAACACATTGTTCATTGTTAGTTCATGTTAGTTAATGCATGTAGTAATGCCATTTTGCAAAGACTTTTTTACCAAATCGGACAGAACACTGTAAATTTCACATTGCAGTTATTTTCGACTATAATGACTATTGGCACAGCCAAGCGCTGTAACTGCCTTTGCAATATGCAGTGACCCCTGAAAGTTTATGAACACTTAAGACACACTTAAAAGTGTATACTGTACATGTCTTTTAATTATATAACAAAATATAGGGCCAAGTGGAATTTATTTAGGAAACTTTACTGATATTCCAAACCATATATGACATTTCCAAATATTTTAAGACCATTGAAGTTATATATCATTGTGACTGGAACTTTGTGAGCTATGTGTCTGCTCTTCACAGCTCCCTACGTCAAGGTCTACTTGCTGGAAAATGGTGTGTGCAAAGCCAAAAAGAAAACCAAGATTGCACGTAAAACGCTGGATCCTCTTTATCAACAAGCGCTGCAGTTCGAGGAAAGTCCGCAGGGTAAAGTTCTCCAGGTAGGAAGCAAGTTTGACTCCGTTGTTTCTACATGCAAAGTCCCCTGTTTGTTGCTGTTTTAACCGTGCATTTTAAATGTGTCTTCAGGTCATAGTCTGGGGAGATTATGGCCGTATGGACCACAAATGTTTCATGGGAGTTGCACAGATTCTTTTAGAAGAGCTGGATCTTTCTAGCACGGTGATCGGTTGGTACAAACTGTTCCCCCCCTCATCACTGGTCGACCCGACGTTAGCTCCTCTCACTCGTCGCGCTTCCCAAACATCGCTGGACTCTTCAGTCCCGCAAGGGACCAGGTCCTAGTAAACAGACGAGGGCTCAACGCGGAACACGACCCAGCGAACCAAGTACAAGAGGCAACAATCAGAAGCAGAGTGGCAGATAAAGAGACATATGGATAGAAATCACGATCAAAGCTTTGCTGAAGCCTGACAATCACTTCTCTCTTTTCCTTTTGATCTTTGGGTTGTAGAGATTTCCTTTGATCCACTCTGCTCCTTACTGCATGTTGTGTTGCTGAGACGATGGTGACGAATCAACCCAAATAAAAGAGAGTGGCAAGAATTGGGATGGTGCTGGTACCCTAGATGGCTCTGGTCAGTCAACGCATTCGTTTTCTATCCATGTACAGAGTGTAGGCGATTCAGAGAGGCAGTGATATGACAGAGAACGAATGAGAGGAAAGAAAACGCTCAAACTGGTTTTGGCTTGGTCTTCCTGCATGATGACAGATCAGACTCAGAGACCAAGTAGTAGTACACCCAAAAATTACAATTCTGTCATCATTTACTCTTGTCATTTCAAACCTGTATGAGTTAATTTCTTCTGCAGAACACAAAAGAAGATTTTGTCAACTGGCCAACATTCACTTTCATTGGTTTTGTGTACATACAATAGAAGTCAAAGGGGACCATCAGTTTTTGGTAACCAATATTTTTGAATAGTTTGAAATGACAAGAGGGTGAGTAATGACAAAATTTTCATTTTTGGGTGAACTATTACTTTAAGGCCAGCAAACCTGTTTATGCTTGTTTAAGATGCTTTTTTAAAGCAGGGACAGCACTGCCCCTCCTCTATATTGCACTTATAGGAAGTCACTCCATTGAGAGAGACCATAAGTCAAGGTATAAAGAAATAGTCTTCTTTGAGAGTTTCTCTCGACATCGTGGATGCTGCGTCCGAGACCCCACATTGTGCCGATCGGGCATGAAATCAGATTGTGTGAGTGTGTGTGAGAGTGCGCGTGTTTGTGTCTAGGAAGGCAGGGATGCCTAAAAACCTTTTAAGTCTGTTTACAGCAGTCGGCACGACTGCTTTGCCTTTTCACTTTACTGTCGGTAAATAGGCACACTTTGTAGAATGTGAAAACATGCTTCATGTTTTCTGACATTAGTGTCATACGATCTTCATGGAAAACACAAACCACTTGTATTTGAACACCGGAACTGTACGACGCTGCCACTATAGTTTCGTTTCTTTTCAGCCCTAACAAGAAATACATTCATTCACTAACACGTTTGACTTCTTGGAGTTCTTGCCATCACGATACACATCGCTAGCATTTGACAGCTTTTTATTTTCGATTCTGTTCGGACCTGTACATACCGATATTAGAATTTCTTCCCGACTATAGTTTACATAATTTTAATGCAAGCACAATTGCTTGGTTTTTATTGAACAAAAAAGGGGAAATACAGAAGAGGCCAAATTATTGTAATCTCCCTATTTTTAGCTTCACTTGAGTTTAGTTTCGAATCAAACAAACCTCACAGATCCCCCTGAGCATTTGAATGAATGTGACAGTAGGTGAGAGGTGGTCTTAAAAGACTGCCGCTCGTCACCAATAAGGGGAACAGCATGAATCTGGAACTGTTCCAAGTTGCATGCACATTTTGTAAAACAAGACAGATGAGAAAAAAGAGACTACAATAAGTGTGTGTTAGTTCCACAAACTGTAGGCCAGCTTGTATGTTGCATGTACTTGTACAGTTTGCTTGTACTTGATATAAATAGATTATCAAATAAAATTAAGCCATTCATTCCATGTGTGGGCATTTGGCCAGGTTCAGCCATACACACAGGCCTTATTTGGGGCTGAATGTCTATAAGAAGTTTTGAAATTGTTTTATTGTTTTTTACCCAATGGATGAATAAGTGCTGTACTGTAGTACCGAACAAACACAAGGCCCTGTTTTATTGAAGATATTGGTGTTCACTGTAGTCTGTACTACTGTGGGGCTAAAACTAAGGTAGATAACGTGTATAAAACATTTAGAGCTATCTGTATATGGAGTATGATTATACAAAACCACAAAGACTTAGAGATATATCGATATTGATAAAGGAGTGTATCATCACTTGCGTACATGCATATATTGTAAATATGAGTCTGCAAAGTTTACTTATATTTACAAAGCTGCCCTGTTCAAGTTAATGGATAAGTGATCTGTCTCTTGGTTCTGCTGAGCGGAAGAAGGGATGCGTCCAAAGTTTTATTTTTATTCGCTAAATTATGCCCACACTCACAAGAGAAATTTGGACCTCTACTGACCTGTTGCTTTATCATAAATGCTCATGGTTCCTTGTTTCATTGAGAAGTTTACTTTTTATGCCAGTCACGGCAGACTTATTTACTTTGTCAGTATTATTCAAGATACTGATTGTTTACAGTTCATGTGTTCCACTGAAAGAAAATTTAAGTATTCACTGCAACATTACTTTGTACAGCAGACGTGGCTCAAATAATGTGTATGTTTTATATTCAAGAGTTCATTTTTATTATTTACAAATAAAAGACTGTGTGGAAGAAAACTTGCATTTGTTATATATATATTTTTTAGGTAACTATTCTACTTTTTAAAGTCGTATTTAATAAAATAAAATGTTTGTTGGTAACTAATAAGGGGTTGGCCTAGTTAAACCCTGTCCACCAACTGCAATTCATTGTTATCCACTTTCTCCACCACGTGGAGACAAACAACATTACACTGTCCTATCCTTTTGATAAATGTTTATGTGAATTTATATAGTTTAGTTAATGACAGCGTGTGTTTAGGTGTAAAAAGCTAGTGTAAAGTCAGCGGCACGTGACTTCAGGGAATAAGAACTGCTTTTCTAATGTTTAGTCTTGCACTTGGATTTTGTTCTATTTTTAATTTTATGAGTAACAGGTTTGGCATAGGCACTTAAACTTTTTTTTATTCAGCACACACACACACACTTCTGCTATTGCACTGCTGATGCACTTTACAATGCCACAACAGAAACCAATTGTGTTGATAGGTCACCGAGGCACAAATGCTTTATCAGTACTAAAAATAAAAGCAGCAGGATTAATCCGTGGCCAAGAAAATCTTCACATCATTGCTTCACAGTTTGCTGGATTGTTTTTTCCATAAGCCCAAGTCCTAAATGAAAACCTAAATAGGAAACAGCCCATGACATTGAAGAGGGAGGGTAATGCAGAAATTAGAACACACAAATCGAAGTTTAGATCCGAATAAGTTGTAAGTGCCAAATAGAATAAATAAAAATAATAGTAATAATAAAGACAATAAATAAAACAATGATTTTGGAACTATATATGACATACTGCATATATATTTGAAGAAAGAACAATACAGTGCTAATGGATAACATTCCTGCAGCAAGAGGCAAACTTTGACCTTCATTTGAATTAACTGGATTGTCTAGAAAGGTAATTATTTGCTAAGATTATTTGACCTTAAAATCTGAGCACACTGCACATTGTGCTTAACAATATGGCAAATCTAGGTACAGTACTCAATGCATAAATATTGTAATACTGTGCATGCCATACACACCAACTGCAGAAGCAGTATGACTATTAGGTTAGTATGCTGTTTGAGACAGTCTTTGTTCACCCCACAGCAGTAAATCTTCTTCTGTCCAGGAGAGGGCAGAATTCTTATAGGACTGTGTACTCCATAATGATGGTTTGATTTTCAGAAGAACATGGTTGGTGAATGACAGTGTAAGTTTACCTTGAATTGAAAGGATTTGCTTACTATGATGTCTTCTATACTTAATGTTTTATTCTGTTCTATGAATCATGCATCTGAAGTTTAAATAGCTTTCCTGAGACTCAGTGGTTAGAGCGTGGTGCTAACAATGCCAAGGTCATGGGTTCGATCCAAGGGGGTTGCACATAGTCAGAAACAAATGTATAATGGAATGAAATGTAAGTCGCTTTGGATAAAAGTGTCTTCTAAATGCATATAGTTGTAAATGTAAATGTAGACAAAAAACTCTAATAATAATAGTCAGTGTAGGCCTATTAGAGGTACAATCAAAATACACAAGGACATTTTAGTTAGAAAACACCAAATGTATAAAGGGAAAGACAAGACAGCTGTTACAGAGAGCATAATTCATTTCTACACTAAACCGAGCTATGAGTTCAACAAGCTTATGTGATTTTTACGGTATTTAATTAAATCTATTAAAAAGGCATATCAATGCTTTCTCCTTGATTGAAATTCTTGTTTATGTGTCAAATAACCAAGCAATTTACTATAGATACTGTAACACGGGCATATAGTACATTTATAAACTTGCACTGCCATTCAGTTTTTAATGTAAAGATATATCTGCAACAGTCTGCTTTTGTCTGGTTTCAGGCATTGGAATTAAAACCAGGGCTGTAAAAAGATTTCAAACACTTTTTAAAAATGGGTTGATTTATGGCCGTCTTGGAAATATGTAAGAAGCATATTTTGTGCTCCATTCTTCAAATTAATCTATTGCTAATATTTTAAGACTCATTCCTCTTTGAATTTAATCCCGATGCTCATAGTTTTTATGACTGCGCTTATTGGAGAGCTCAAATGGGTTCTTCTCACCATCTTTCCCATAGCAAACTCACAGTCTGCAGAAATGTTTTAGTTTTGCAGATTCTGTAGAGGAGGCCCACACATTTTTAAGCTATTCACGGAGATATTCAAAGCTTTTGGAAAACTTATGCAAAGTGAGTGTAATTTGGTCACGCGACGCGCGAGAACCAATGTCGTTTTTATGGCAGGCCGATGGTGTCACAATTACTCCATACATTATATCCAAATGCCGTTTTTGACAGCGTTTTAAATCGTATTTGCGCCGCAAAATACGGCATAAAACCCGTGCAAAAAGACGCCCATAACGCCGTATTTAACGGCGATTTAAGACGCCCAGAAAGCTCTTTTTTTCACCGCTGTCTTGCCATATGACGTTGTAAAAAACTTTTTTTATGGCGCCTTAAAACGCGCCTGCTTTTCGCGCGGTTTTTACGGCGTTTGGAATCGCGAATCCGTAATTTGCGGCGCACATACGGTTTAAAAAATTCGGATATTAACGCGTTTAATCTATTGCGTCATTGTGACACCATCGGCTTTGCAATACGTTGTAGCGTGAGCTGACGCCTCACAAAGGCGCCATACACTGAAAATAACATTTTAAAACAAAGACGCGCGGAATTTGATTCCCAATAGTTACAGTGTGACTTAACGGGTTTGTTTAATACTATTTTTGTATTTTGATCACTTCAAATAAACAGCACTGAGTTGTAAGAGCATTATTGGGGTGAGTAAATTATGCCACCATTTCATTTTAGATTAAATATTCATGTAAGGTCTAATTTCTGTTCAAACACATTGACTTGCAGCGAAGTGAGTGGCTTTATTGCGTCTAGGCAGGTCGGTGATTGGAAATTCTGCCATTTTACGCTGTCTCATTCGACACTCTTCTTTAGCTCCCTAAAATATTTTGTTTGTGTGAACGCACAATGGACCACCTACACATCTTGACAAGCGATAGACGTTTCAAAGGAAGAAAAATGTCTTCATGCATATTTCTTCAAAAGCGTAAGCACATGTCGCTACACAGGTAACTTAGGTTTTGGAAGATCTTATTAGAATTAACAGAAGTAACTTAGAAGTAGCCAGATTTCTATTACCCTTCCATCTGCGCGAATTGAAATAGCGCATCGAAAATACGCCCAATGGAAACACGTAAATTTCTTAAAACTTACTTTTATCGCAAAAAAAGTTCTCACGCGCATGATGTGGTTTTTCAAGCAATAAGAAAATCATATTTAGCAATGGAAATCAATGGTCACGTGATGTATAAAAGGTCACATGACCATTCGCGGTATGTTTTGTCAGAACATTTGGAATCACATTAAGTCATATTTTATATGATGGCCCATATGCAGGAAAACAAGTGAGTGCAGTTTGGAGATTTATTAGGAACAGTGAGGTAATATGAAAAGATATAAGGAAATATAGACATTTCTCTTTACTCTTCCATCACGGCTCTCACAGGTGGCACTATGCACCAAAGTTGCTTTGCAGCCATAAAACGTTTAAAGAAGAAGTAGGCCAACGGCCGGAATGACTTATCGCGAGAAGAATAAAAATACACTTTAATCGCATAAAATAGTTTCATTGAAACGCAGTCATTCCGCGATATTGTCTGAATCGACTTGATCAATTAAATTCTGCGCAAATCTGTAATGGAAGCCTGGCTCGTGATGGCAGGACATACAGTAACGTTACAGGTGGGGTTGGTGATGTTTCTCCTGGTGTAGATCTTTGTTCTTTTGTCTGGTGGCGATGACTTAAGACTTAGTAGCGTAAACCCTTGTGGTATTACTGCTTTTTAGGTGGGTGTGGAGTTTGATGGCACGTTTTACTTTTAAGAGGAGGCAGCATTAGTAATGTTTAACACGGTGATAACTGTCTCACACCACTAGAGAGCGTTGTCAGGAGCTGAGCTACTAATCTTGAAAGACCCTTAATAAAATTTTCACTACAAAAAAACGTAAAAGTTCTCACCCTGAATGACACATGGCTAGCTGAAATGTATGTCTGACTCACTTGTGTAGCTAAAACGTGATATTCTTGTTTATTTAGGACATTTATTTGCCTTTCTCTTGCCTTTTTAGCATTTTCCTAAATGGAAGCTCAAACATTTTTGTAGTTGAAAGAAAACCGTTCTCAAATTAGCTCCGGATTTTATTTCCGACTACTATCATGATATACTTTTTCAGCAAAGTGGAATGAAAATCTTCTACTTTTTTAAAAAAATGTCATGCATAATCACATATTTTAAAAATACTTAACCTGGGACAGTTTGGTGGTCTCGGAATGATGGCTTTAAACATATTTGTTAATAATAATAATTAAGATTATTTATTTTATTAAGAGATTTGCATTAATGAAGACACATGATCTTATAACCATGAAAGTGCGGTTTTAATGAAGAGGTAGTCCTGGATGATTTTCCTCAATTACCAATGCAATTAGGAAAGAGCTGAGCAGCTGCTGTTGGCATATTACCCCCTGCACCAACACAGATATGCATAGGCGTATGTAGTGCTCATTTATCTCTGCATTTCGTATAATACCTTTGAGAAGTCAGCATTTCAGCTGATATAAACTTTCTTGTTTTGTTCTTTTTTTAGTGTAATGTAACTATGACAAAAAAACAACAGATTAGTTATGCAGTTAAACATACATTGAAATGGACTAAATAGCATTTACATCATTTTTTATTGTTCACAAATTATTGAAACTTACACCGTTCAGCAGTCCTTGCATTTTATTCCTTTTGGAATCACGCGATATGTGTCTGTCTGAATCTCTGCGCCCAGGAAACGCTAGACTGCGTGGTTAGGGAACGGGTCTGACTGTCTTAAGCAATATCAAATCCAAACATAAGTTTATACTGAGACAGGCACACGCACTTCAGGTTTAAATGACGGTTTTGTGTTAAAAGTGCCTTTTGGGGGGAAATAATCGACGCCCACAGCGAGGAGAGAATATCGTAGCCTACAGTTAGTCCTAGGCTATTACTAAACAATACAATGGGTTAATATTTGAATTAAAAATACGCTGCATTCGCTTACATGTACACTGTTATTTGATGGGGACGGGTTAAATGTTTGTTGGGACGAGTCATGATAGAGATTGTTTCCCCCTCGTGTATTCAGAAGTTCAGAAGAACGTAAATGTCTGATGATGTAACCCAAAGAGACGCACAGAGGAATGGCCATGCAGGCCGCGCAGAGGGAGGGAATAGAGATTCCAGAACATTTAGAGAAACTTAAGTTCCCAGTTTTATGAAATACAAAATTACGGATTTTGCAGACACTTACTTGTTTGACTTTTCAATCGCATTATTTCATCAAAATGTTTTGGGCATAAACCAATCCAACAATTTGCCCACAAATAAATCCCGATTATTACATTAGAAGTGGTCAAGTCATTTGGACTGGGATGCAGTAGCCTATAGTTAACAGTCAGTGGCAGGGGGGGTGTTACGTTTATGGCGGGTGATGCCCTCCCCTCTCCAAATCTCCGCTGAAATCGTGACGCTCCTTCAAAACTCCAGTCTCGCGGCGGAGAGTGCAGATAGCTTGAGTCATCTGGAGGATCACAACTTTACCAAATCTATTGCATATCTGCAAATTACCAGGGTGCATGGCCGCAGTAGCCTAATCTGTAGATAAAGCACAATAGTTTCTGTTGTTATATATTTAAAAAAACACGAGAAACAAGAACGAAAATAACGTTTTAAATATAAGACTGTGAAGCTCTTGTTTATGTGAGAGTTCAGCGTTACAGCATCTGTATATGTGTGCACCGCTGGTGCCAGACGCGCGTTTCCAGTCCGCGCTGGTGATGCGATGCCCCGCAACCACAGCGGCGATGAGGGCGGTACTGGTCTCTGGATGAAGACCTCTCAGCATTATGAAATGAAAGATGTTGAAGCCGGTCGTGGAACGATGAACAACGCGACCAAGACAGTCGACAGTCTGCTGACGGCGCCCGGCACAACAGGTGCAGGAGGTTCGGAGAACCCGAGGAGAAAGCAGGGTGCCCGGCTGAGCCTGCTCGGGAAACCGCTCACCTACAGCGCGCAAAGCGGCCGGCGAAACGCGCGCTACAGGAAGCTCCAGAACTATCTCTACAATGTCCTGGAGCGACCGCGTGCCTGGGCATTCATTTACCATGCTTTTGTGTAAGTGAAAATCTCCTTTAACTCTCTATACTGTTCATAAAGGCGTGAACATCATGTTTTTACGCTTAGACTGGAGTTCACCTGTTACTTCAGGCTGAACAGAGGATTGCCGGGGCTCAGTTATTAAGGTTGAGATAGTATTTCCATACATTTAAACGGATCTACACACGAATCTATCTTTTTAATTCAGTGCATTTTCCTCATGTTTGAAATGCTTCTGTTTTTTACCTTTGTGTCATATTTTTCATTGAAAAAAATGGGGATGAGAGTTGTAGTACACTATTCTAAATTCATATGCCACTTCATCTAAAGCATGATTCAGTTGGCTACTGAAATGAATTTGAAAGGCTGATATGCTTTTTTGATAAATAAACACGGAACTGGATTATAGTTTCATAGATTTAATGTGCATCGTTTGATAGACTGTGATAGCTATTTGTCATAGTTGGTTTGCGTAATGGTGTTTATTTGTCAGTAATGTTACTTGTAGGTTTATTTTCATGCAAGTTTCCTTTAAAGGATGCACGCTCATTCTTAGTTAAGGGGAAATGCAGTAATTCTGAGATCTTTTTTTATGCTCAGTCAGAATGTTTGTTGACATTTTGTGAGTAGCACTTGCGTAGGGAGGAAGTCAAGCTGTTGAATTGTAAGACTGGAGCGTTGCAATGTGCTTGTGAGACAGGATGTTGTTGTTTTATTTGTGCTGAGAGGACATATGAGGTCGTAGAGGTTAAGTTGTTACATCTGCAACTACCGCTTTGTCCCATACCGGTCAGAAATATCATAGAAACGGCACACTCGGTCTGAACGAAAGAACGAAAAAGTTGTAGCTACTTGGTTTTGCCAGCAACTAGTGACAAGCTTTCAAAATGTTCTTTATTCACCTTATTATAATGGGCATTGCATTAAAATGTGAAAACTGTCATTCAGAGTGTAAAGAGCTCTAAATGCTGTAAGATGTTTAGTCATGATAGAAACTGAAACAAATCCCTTTTGTCAGATGGTTGTAAAAGCCTATCCAAAAGAATAAGGGTACAGTCAATCCAGAACATATGGGGTGTTCCCTGAAAAGTGAGTTTGTAATCTTGCTGAATCACAACTGTAATAAGCATAGATCAAACCTCTGCGCCAAAAGCTAGTCTGAATAAAATAATGATGCAATTTCCGTTTTGTTCTGTATCAGTATTCAGCGATAAGGGGATTGACAGTTGGTCTCTTTATTAATTTTTACTTATTGTATACTGTAACTCTCCAATCCTGGTGGTTTGGGATGCTTTTATAAATGCATCTAGTTGTTCAAACAACATGTGAAAAATTGACTCCTCTGGAAATGAAGCTCCAACATTATTTTCCACTAATGCCGACTTTATTGTGATATCTGATATAAAAAAATATTTCTGATAATAAAATGGCATAGCCTTACATCTGTTACTTTTGAATTGCAGTAACAATATGGGATTGAAGGTCATTAAAGGGTAACACTTGCTGTTGCATAAGACATAGTTAGAGACAAATAAAATATTTTTAAGCTAATATTCTCTTAAATGCTCTCAAAACTAAAATATCTTTGGATCCTCAAAGTTTTTAAAAAAACATTAGGCAGTATGCAAAGTTTTGTAACACCCATAACGCCTAATACATGTATAGTATACTACACTGTGGTTCACATGTGAGACTACAGTGCTATATGCTTTTGTAAGCAATGCTTTCCTGTTCAATAGGTTCTTTAAATGGACAGGGTTTTCAATGGTCATATCAATTCCTCGGTTGCCTGGTCATCATAGCAAATGTTTTTACAGTTCATCAAAGCAAACTCGTTTTTCTCTTTGTGATGGGCAGACTAAAGAGGAAGGTTAAAGCTTGACGTACCGCCCCGGAGCCACACCCCATTATCAACATCAGCAAGATGTTTTCATTACCAGAGTGAAGGAAGAGATCACAGAGTTGATAAAATGTATGTTATTATATTATATTAGCCCTCATGCTGAGATTGACTTTTATTCTGAGGGTTCCAAAGTCACCAAGTATGTAAACATTTCAAACATGTTTAACATTTAAAATATTTAAATATATTCTCTACTATAACCCCACGATGGATTATTGTGGATGGATTCATAGTTATGTAAAATATGCTGTATTATGTGGTTTCAGTAGCACAGAAACATATTTTACAGCCATAAATAAATACAAATAATTACATTCTTTCAGAATGCAAAAGGAAATTGCAAAGTAGTTGAGCACTGTCATTTAGTCTTATCATAACGTTAAGAGAATTGATAAAGGCTGAGAATTCTGCTTTCAGCTATAAATGTACAGAATTTGCATTTCTACTTAGATGGCTGAAATTGACCTAATTAGAGAGTTATTTAGGATGTTTTGCACCGTGCTTTGTTTTCATGGCTTTTAAATTGTAACAAAATATTTCAAAGTTCCCACTTTAATAGTGTCTGAAGATTCCATCTGTTTTTGAACCTTTGCATGAATATACAGAATCCATACTTGAGCTAATTAGCAATTTCACTTGAATTGAAATTATTATGTAACCATGTCTGCTTAAAGTGCTTTAATTTGTATCATGCTGTATAAAGATAATCTTTCGGGGATTTGTTTTTGTGGATGAACGATTTTAGAGTGATCTTTCATTAAATGCATCATTACTGTTTGATGCATACAGACCATAGACAGGCACTGGTCCAGACATGTTCACTCTTAACTTAAGTGTTCCCATCATTGTCAAAATCAAAACGGAAGCTGCTTTTGCTCACGGTTGGAAGGTTTATTGAAAAGGTTTGGCTCTCGCTTAATGGAAAAAGGGTTTTAGACAAACTCAAACAGATTATAGATCTTGAAAAAGTGCAAAGAGGAGGCAATAAACAGGGTGTCATGCCCGTGTTCCAGTAGGAATATGAATGGTGGGGGGAAAGGTGTTTGAAAAGGACACTGTTTGATCGAGTTGGAGGCTTCTGACACTAGTCAGACCTCGAGGAAGAGCTGAAGCCCTCACTTTGAACATGTTGAGCTCCCAGTCGTGCTGGGAGACAAGTAGCAGTATGGAACATGGATCTAAGCGTTTGGACGTCTCCACTATTTGTATCATTGTTGCAGATGGGCCAATCGATCATTGGATACTTCAGCCTACTTTGTTTATGAAGTGTCCTAAATTGTCACTGAGCTTAAAGTAGTAATGATATAATCTTTTGTAATGAATATCTTTTATGTAAGCTCCCATGATCTGTGCCTGAGGAATTAGATTTCGACAGAAGTGGAATGATGTAATTTTTTAAAAACTGCCATTTAATCATCTATTGAATTATTTCATTTCTAATTATTGCAATAATGTTTTGTGTAGTGTCTTGGTTTAACACATTGTTTGAAACTTTTCCACAGATTTTTGCCTCAAAACCAACTCTGAAAATGTGTAAAACGTCCTATAAGGTCGCCACCAATACATTTTTTGTGGTGAATGAAATTCGAACTCTCGTTCAAATTAATGTTGACATTGAATTTAACACGGCGAGCATTAGCCAATAGCAATTTCTCACGGCAACACTACTGCTTTGTCGCTGTAATAGGATCTTGTGATATGGATGGTGAATCAATAGAAGCATCGTTCGCTGCAGTTAACACACAACGTGATTCCATTCAGATGATTAAATCATTTTGAATGGGTGCAGGGTAGTAAAATTTTAGAAAGTGGTCTAATGTTAGTTCCTCTTGCTGACAGGGAGCTGACTGATGGAGGCAGCCGTCTTCCCCTAATAGCAAGCTCTGCAATATAAGTAGCCTATGAGGCTGGACATAACCCACAGGGGCTTCCCTGCCTAGCAGTGCCCCAGGAAACGGGTAGAAAGAATAATTGCCTTGCCAGGAAATGCACGTGGGTGCTCCATTCCTTATCATTCTTCTGCTTTCAGCATGACGGAGTTCCGCCGATAAAGTGGTATTATAGTGTACTGGAAATGGTTTAGTTCTGGTTTAACTGTGCTCCGTGTGATTTTTACTGATTCTTACGAATGTGTTAATCATAACTTTACACAGGGTATTTTTCTTACATGGTTTTATGAATCATTGCTAATGTTTGCCTTCCACGTACATTTGCATAAAAACTCTCTGTCTTTCCTCTGTTTAGCGTCTCCTTTAGATTTAGATTAGGTTATGGAAAGGTTATAGAAATTTGTCTTGAATAGAAGCAATTTCTCATAAAATATATTCACTTTCTACTTTAGTTGAACAATGAGTGTGGTCTGATACACATTTTGCCAGTTTGTCTTCCATTTGAAAAATGACCTTTGTTTTTTTTAATGCATTATTTAATGCAAGATTAGAATCACTTTAGTCATGTGCTAAATTTTGTGCCCGTAACTGGATTTTGTAGTTAAAGCGATATTTCTAGGAAAAACAACATTTCCCCATGTTTTGCTTACCCTCAAGGCATTCTGAGTGAATATGACTTTTATCTTGAAGTATAATTATAATAATAAGTTATAATACGTATCAAGTGGTAGAATGGGGGTGAGTGGGGGGCAATTCTTTTAAGCTCCGAGGCTCTGTGGTTTTAACAAAGGTCTTCTGAAGCAAATCGATGCGTTTGATTAAGAGAAATATCCATATTGACAGCACTGTTAACTTTAATGTCTTGCTTCCATTATCCCTCGGCTGTGCGTTAACCAGAAGCTTGTTTTTCTGCCAAATGACGGTGATGAAACATTATGACAAATGACGGTTATGTTGTTTTGCCTCTGAAATACCCCTTTAATTGATGAGGAACTGTTGTAGCATTTCATTTGTCTTTTCTTTTGTATAATAGTTATCATAATGTGCTTACCCCAGATTAGCTTTCTGGAGTTGGAATTAATTAAAGAAATGGAATTATTAAAATTATTAAAACAGTTACATCTAAGGTCAAACTCTTTTGGGTCTTGCTGTAGCAAGCTGGGGAGAACAAAAAAGCAGGCTTGGTAAGCATTTATTAGAGTCTAACGATTCTGGTTTTGTTGTGGCAATTTTGCATAGATATTTTTTGAAGTCTTGGTATGTGTGCACATGTGTTAGTGGCTAATGAAATCAATTTAACCATACAAAGTTTTCCATATGCCATGATGCCATCAGACACATAAGGGACAGCTTATTTGTTCTTGTGGGTGATCAATTCAGATGTCTGATGTAGTGCTGTTGGATAATATGAGGCAGCTTATGCTGGATGCCCTGCATCAGCCTAAACGTGCCTATAGGCTTGTGACACCTAACCTGTGTTGTGCTCTTCCGGAGGCAGTTTTGAGTCTTGTGTTATAGCCTGTATCCATCAACCTTTTTCTGTTTTGTAAATAAATCAAGCATCGCATCAGCTCAGGCAGGCCACGTCAGTCAAGCTCGTATCAGCTGACAGTCAGCTGTTTCTGACACGTACCAATCCAATTTCGATATACATCAAAGCAGTTCAATTAAATCCCCATTCATTCTGCCACCAACCTATTGCTTAGCGGCATGGTAAATTTAACTTCCCCCGCCATCCCAATTCCCCAATTGCAACTTTTATCTATTATATCTGTGGATTAATTGGATTTGTCTGGTGAATGTTTTTGTTATAGCACTAGTTATTTTATTCAGTTATTTGTTTATGATAATCCACTGTATAATTACTGGATCTGTTCTGTTACCCCAGGGGTTTTTTGTCTTGCTGCTCTCCCTGCTCTGTCCAGGAATAAATACATGGATGGGCACGTGGAGTTTGCTCAGAACAGAACCATACCACCATCCCCAACTAGATGCATTATTATTTAATAAAAAATTTATTCGACGAAAGGGGTCTTGATTTAAATGAATTAAACTAAATGTAAATTATTTGTATGATTATTATCATTCGATACAATTCTTAAATGGTAATTTAATACAACTATACATTTATTACAACTATAGACTTTATTACTGTGTGTAATGAAGAGTGTGCTGTGTTTCGAGACTAAAGGCCAACAATAGGAAAGGCATTACTAAATAAACATGCCCGTAGAAACTTCTCAATGCAGAACTTTGTCTCCCTTCTTAAACTGACCTCAAGACTCTGGAGATACAATAGTTATTGCTTCTTGCCTAGTTGACTTTTTCATTATACTTGCTGCTTCAATAAGCACTTCAATAGATGGAATGACATTTACTTTTAGAGATGGTCAGAGTTTTGCTTGAGGTACTTGGTTGCACTCCAAGATAACAATAGGCATCGCTGCATTTTGTCTGTTTTCAGATAATATTTTAGAAAATATTGCTATTACCTTTGCAGGAAAAGAAATTCAGATAACAAATTGTACACACATTTTTAACAAGTTCTTGACATCAACCATTTACAAAGACAGATGCACAATTTTTTTCGCACTGGCATATTATTGTTCATTATTTAATGTTCACTCCTAAATGTCACATAAAAACAAACTGAACTGTCAGACGGCCTCTTAAAAACAGGTCATGGCCCAAATATAAACCACAAAGTGGACTTTAAACAATATTACGTGTGCACAGGTTTGTGTAGATATTTAATAAACATGCTGAAATAGATTTTTGGGAGTTGAATTTCCAGCCTGTGTAAGTGGAGTATCTATGTAAGAACTCCCACACTAACATGCTAACAGCTCGTTCACTTCAACTCTCTGTTCTGAAAAACACCAGGCATTCCTCAAGCTGATAAACTGGTACTCTACAGGCCAAACCAAACCAGCTCATATTTGTCTTCTAAAAACTTGGAAAGTTAAAACAACCGAATTCTTCATTTGATAAGCTTTGACCTCTCTACCAAGACTCCCTCACAGCCTCTTTTCTAGGACTGGTCAGTGATGTAGCCTACAGCTCTCAGTAAATGTAGTTATTACAACAGCCTTGAGCTCTTCAGAAAAGCACGAAATCTCACTGGACCCATATTGATGTATACACACACACACAGTTCTGTGAAGTTGTTCTTTTTAGGCTCCATTTGTGCTCCTTCAGTATATCGTTCTCCAGAGAGGATGGAGTTTGTGTGAATGTGTGCGTGTGTTTGAGTTTGAGTTTGATGCCACTTTTAATGCCTTTACTGTAATGGATAGGATGCCAAACTTCTACAGGAACACCCTCACAAACAAACAGATGACATTAACGGATTGAACAACACCCTTTATTTTAAAGGGACATTTCACCCAAAGATTTAAATTCTGTCATGGGTTATTCACCCTCACGTCATTCAAAATCTGTATGACTTTCTTCTGCAGAACAGAAAAGAAGATACTTTGAAGAATGTTTGTAACCAAACAACATCAACCCCCTTGACTTCCATCGCATTGACACAAATCCATTGAGACATTTTAAACAAAAATACATTGACGTGATTTGATACAATATGAACAGAACACGCTAAATTAAGATGCATTGAATGTAACATTGACATGAAAGTAGGGAATAATGTAAATGCAATATTTCTTGTGTGCTTAACAACCCCAAATGGAAGACCAGGGAGGTTTTTGACCTTTACCTGATATCAAATCATACAAACGGCGAAGCTTTTAAACTAGATTGCTTTTAAACTAGACATAAAGGTAGCCGTCCAGAGAAAAGCTTTCTGTGCGGTATGGTCAAAGAAAGCCTAATGATGGTTGATAAATTAAGTCTGAGTGACTGTTGTTTCAGGAAGAACTTCATCATAAGCTGGCTGACAGGCAGCTCTGACAAAACATGACAGCTGTTTGTTGCAATGACAGCGTGCCCTCTCGTGTGCTTAAGTGTGTAAAAGTTGTTTGTGAGGCCCCTGGGGGTATACATGCATATCTCTATATCACTTCATTATTTAACTTTACTACACCGAAAACCAAGAGGATGTTTTCATCTAGATCTCAGTCGCATGCCAGTCTTATCAATGTAATGCTCACGTTGATGCCTTCAGTCTTGGCTCAATCCTAGCTCAAGTTTGCTTTATGCATTTTCTCAGCCATATGGTTTTGGATACAGACAAAATTGAATTTTGAAAATTTGGATTATGTTTGTTTGGCTCTGATGCGGTTTGTGAAATAGAATTATTGTTTTTGGCAGCTTACGGAGAACGGAAAATTAATCATTGAAATCAAATGTTTTGAATATTTTATATATAATTTTCTCAAAAGATATTTATAAACAATATGTAACTTTAATTTATTTATATTCCCTACATAATAAGGAACATCATATCTACTTCTTACATCTCGCTAGCCCTCTCTAATCTCGTTGTAGCAGAGAAACTTCACATTCCTCCATCTGTTTGTGTTGGGACAGTGTTAGGTTATGAGTTAAGCTTGCCATGTACTCAAATCCTTATTTGTGGCTACCGGTCTGATTGACAGACCACCCAGTCCACCAAGCCAACCTTTATTTGAGGATACTTTCATGACCCCAGGTCTGTGGATGAGTTTCCATGACAAAAACAATATTTAGATTTTTCTGAAAACAGTCTAAATCCAAGGACTGCAGATTGGTTTAAAAGGACGTGAAATGACAAAGCTTCAAGGCCACAGCTTTTGACATGCAGGAAAACAATGACACATTCTCTGCTGCCAATTCTGTCCTTGGCAAGATCTGATGTCCATCTTGTTCTTTGAAGGAACTCTATATAATAAGGTGTCGGAAAGAAAATTCAGGCGTGAAACATTAAAGGATAAAGGAAACATCAGGCCCTTAATAGTGGTACCTCAGATCAGTTAAAAGCCAAAGCCGGACATGGGGGTGTTTGGGGCCAAGCGAGAGGATGTACTTTTTCAAGCTTGACAACACTAGCATGGACCAGATGCAGCACATGTCATCTTCCTCCCAGTTGCTGCCCCTGCAGGCCAACAGGAAGCCAAGAGACACTAGCAGTGGCCACATGTCACAACGTTCTGTGAATGAGTGAAATACAGCACACACTCCCACCATGCCAAATGTTAGGTTCAGCTTAGCATAGTGGAAAAGTTGTTTTCCAGAGCTTTGCCTTAAAGCACTAAATAACCCAAAATGACTTTTTCATTACTCTGTCATTATTTGACAGAAATTGTCGGTTTAACCTGTTGTCTGGAAAAAAAGAGACATTTCTCTTTTGTATGTGGGAAATAAAACACAGCATTTAGGTTTGGAACAACATGCAGGTAAGTAGGCTAAATTATGTTTTCAATTTAGGAAAAATTAGGAAATTAAATGTTGAAATGTTTTGCTGCTTTTCTGAAGGTTAACATGAATGATGTCTTGAGACTAATTTTGATCTTTATTCTGTTTCTCTTGCTTGATTACACACAAATTTCTCTCTCCCATTTTCTGTTCCATTTGCCATAATTCAACTACAGTCCATACGGACAACCACTGCTTCATACAAGTACAGTGCCCTCCGCTGTTATTGGCATCCTTGGTAAAAAATAAAAAGCATAGAAGGCTGTAAAAATAAATCTGTTTATTTAAAAAATCTACAAAATTCCAACATTTAATTCAAGAAAAACAACTTGAAGTGGGAGAAAACCACGTTGTGAAAAATTATGTTTTTCTCTAATTCAACCTGGCCACAATTATTGGCACCCCTAGAAATTCTTATGAGAAAAATGTCTCCCAAGTATATTCCAATTAATATGTAAAATGTCTGAGCACACCAAGATGACTAGAAACATGAGGTTGTCAAGGAGAACAATATTAAGTAGCCCAAACCCCCTTAATCATTCATCACAATGGGTAAAACTAAATAATATGGTTTTCATGTGCAACAAAAGCTTGTTGAGCTACACAAAATAGAAAGTGGATTTAAAAGGAAATGGTTGAAACAAAAAAATCCTATTTCTAACATCAGAGCAATGATTAAGAAGTTTAATGGACTGGAGATGTTGCAAATCTGCCTGAAAGAGAATGTGTGTCTATATTTAATAGATAATATTTTGAGTGGCCAAAGCCTTTTCAAAGATTACAGATAGAGAATTTCAGAAGTTAGTTGAATTTTGGTGTCAGAAAAAATAAAATAAAGGAAAACTGAACCTCCATCACCACAAGTTGTTTGTGGCGCTGTTCAAGAAACCAATCTTCTGCTCTCAAAATAAACTCTGACATATTAATCTCCCATACTGGAACTTCAAACAGGACTGGGGTCTACAGCCATATGAAATGATAAATAGTTTTTAGGCAGCAATAACACAAGATAGGTTTAGTGCACAAGGGGATAGAAAAAGTGCCCCATGTCCACAGTTAACTATACCACCAGATCTTCATTGTTGTGGACCTACTTTTACACCAGAGGTTCTGAACATCTTGATCAGATACATGAAATCATGTATTATATAAAATGCCAACAGATATGAAAATAAACACTTGACTTGCTCTGATAGAAACATTTTAATGGGTCGTGGTTAGATCATCCATTATCACATTGGTTCAAAACAAACATCCAAATCAACCAAAAATGGGTCACTGAACACAAAATCATTTCCCTGACCTGAAGCCCATAGAAAATGAGTGAGATGAACTGATGAAGAGGGAGAACCAACATTTGAAGGATCTGGAGAAATTCTTTATGGAGGAATGGACTCGGATAACTCTCAATGTATTCTGCCAATAATAGTAGAGTGGGCACTGTTTGTGTGTTTCATGTTTTTCAAAGATGGCAAAACGATGGCAGTTGGTTTTTAAACTTTTATTTCTATTCTTTATCTGATATTAGCTACTGGTGTTATGACTCTAGCATTAACCAGTGTGTGTAAACATACTGTAAATCATTAGATGCCCTTTAATGCTGATGCAGGAATCAAAAGTAAAGATGATTTTGCCCTGTCTGTGTTTGTATGGGGGTCAGACCACCTTGTTAATTGGAATGGTAGATGAGGCAATTCAGGGGCTGGCATAAGATCTGTATATATGTTTAGTGATGAGATATAGTAATTTTATGTGGGAAGTTCTAGGCATGTTTACTTTTCCTTAACTCTCTTCTTGAGATGTCAATATGGTATTGTGGAACAAAGTCAACTCTTGTTGAAAACTTGCCACAACAAAATAAAAAATGGTTATGTCTCGCTCTCTTTTGGCAGTCTAGTAGTCTATCTAATACTAAGCCGACTACAAAACTGAACCACTTACTTATGTTAATTAATCTCTCTCGTCTTTATTACTGTTTACTTGAATAATTACTTAAAACTTGAAGCCATTGACAAATACTTGAAGGCAAAGTTCCATTGTTTTAAATTAGTCTGTTAATATTTATAATAACAACTTTTTAATGAAGTAGTGTCTTCAAATAATGTATTAGTTTATGCCGACGGTCTTCTAGTGAGCGACTGTGGCTTAAGTACACAGAACAGTGCCACTGTAATTTTTCATAACATTTGCTGGTGCTGTCGTACATCAAAGGCAAGCCACTTGTGCTTTATTAGCTCTGGTGGAGAAGTTCCTCTGCCAAATGATTCTTTTACTCTTCTTTGTACTTGTTATGACACCTCACTTCACGAGGATGAGAGCTTTATTTGAATGATTATTCTCGCAGCTCCATTGAGCACTTTAATAAGCTGTGAAGCGGGAAATTTAGCACCAAGGAGGGCAGGTTTTCTCGTGGCTCATTCTCTGTAGAATAAACAGCAGATTGGCTGGTTTAGTTGCTGGGTAATTTCCGTGAGGCAGATCAGGTTGATATTATTAGGCACCTGCTGTATTCTCAGTGTGTCGACTTTATACAATCAGCCTGCTTCAATAGTACAAACAAACTCTTCAGTGTTTACGATATGTTATTCTAATATTTGTGTGCATATGCGTGCCTGGTGTGTGTAATGTATTGCCAGATCATCACAAAATGTTTATACACTTATATTTTTATGATTGACTGGGCTGCTTTTTCATGGCAATACTTTGTTTGTTCCAAGCACCTTATATACTGTATGTTCTTTGCATATATACCAGAAACTCTCTCTCTCTCTCTCTCTCTCTCTCTCTCTCTGTTTGGCAGATGTTTGACCCTGTTAAAATTTTTACCAATTATGATATCATGGTATATTCTTCATTAAAACTTCAAGACCGTTACCAATTAATAGGGTCTAATGTGAGTATTATAGTTGTTGTGGATGTTATTCTACTAACTATTCTTTTTTCCCTGTATAATAATGTTTTACTTTTGTGAGACAACAAAAAAAATGTTCGAATTTTCAACCTTTCATGACAAAAGGCTCAGAAATATATCCTGTAACTTGCTTGAGGACACAGTATTGATATCTATCAGATCAGTACCGGGTTGAACCTACAACCTTATACTGTAGTATTTTAGTAATCACTGATTCTTGAGACATGGGACAAAAACCATATAGTAATTATAAATGCATAACAATGAAAATATTTTCAATTTTAAATGCTATGAGGGATTAAAAATAGAATGTATTTAACACAAGTATCCCCTTCCGTTTCATTGTGTTATTATCATTACATAAAATCTATGACTCTTAATGTTCAATCATTCATAGGCACAAATTTTTTTGAAAAATGTTTTTTAATAATGAAAAACTGCTTGTTTTATCGAAAGCAACACCTAGTAATATCTCGTATCAAAGTAAGGTTGTTTTTCAATGACAAACTGTTTCTTAAGCTTTCAAAGTTGAGTCCCCAAACTCCCCACTTTTCGTCAACACCGTCAGACATTCTACAAAATGTAATAAAATCCGTGAATATCAAGGGCAACTATCACACTAAAGGACCCTCTTGCCACATTCCACCTCTGCAAAGGACATCAATGTCAGACTGGCGCTGGTAAGTATTATAGTTTTAGAATATTTTAAATCCTGATTATACTATTTCCTATGTCACAACCATGTTAAGTCAAAACCATCTTCCAGTTTCTGAGACAATGATTGTAAATACTTAGATCATTTTATTTTCCTGAAGCAGGTTCTATTAGGATCTAGCATTAACAGAGAAAACAAAATGGCTACTAAATGAACTTCATTCAACACCGTCAGATGTCACCGGCATAAGATTTTCTGTCTGACGTTATCAGATCTTTGTGGTTTCAAGTCATTTTTAATTTTATAATATATAAAATATTGTTTCATTTTTATAATAATGTATAATTGATTTACATACTTAATTGCTGTTAAAGATAAAGTTCAAATATTACACAACCCAATTTCAGAGAAACAGAAATCTTCATAATAAATATATACACATATTGAACGTCATTTTTTGGTAAATATTAGTGTTTACTATACTTCTTATGGGTCTTGCATAATGTGAGTGAAAATGTATTTGTGTTTTTGGTGTCTGCCAGTGTTGACACAAAACCAGTGATGACAAGGTAAAAAGCACATTTTGATAAAAAGAGAAAACTTGGGAGGTTGTATCAAAAGAAAGTTCAGCAGCTTACGTGTAAAATACATAAATGTTGTTTAATCTCTCTGAGTACAAGGTTTTATCTTTTCAATACTGAACCCTGTTTTGTCCCACTTCTCAAGAGTCAGTGTAACATTACAGCATTTGTTGTGTGTTATTATAGTTTTACCTATGGAATAGCTATGGCATCTACTGCATAATAAATTACAAAACACAAGCACAAACTGCCCTTGCTCTTCATAGACTTCTAAAGGATCATGGAAAGTTCAAAGCTTAACAACATCAACAGTGTGTCCAGTCTCGCTTTTTAATGAAACGCATTCTGAGTCTGAGATGTACTGAAGATGTCAAGAGAAAATATAAAATATCCTCAGAAGGGTTTTGTAGCTCGTTTTAAGGCCTTGTAAATTATTCACAAACAAAGGATTCAATAAGGTTGTTAGTGATACAGAATGCCACCCTTTAAGATTACTTTGATACACGATCTGCCCCTTGAGAATCCAATCGCAGTCGAAGGACGTTGTCATCTTGTAGTGAATATATCCAGAAGCCATGCCTGTCCATTCACGCCAGCCAGATGTTTGGCTAAAATCTAATCTCTAACTTGAGGTCTTAACATTGCTATCTGATTGATAGCTTTCGGTTACCCGTCGGCTTTTCTCTCTCATTTTTCATAACACCTCTCAAACCTCCTGTTCTCTCCCCCAGTATGTTCTTGTTATCTCTTTACCCTCTTCATGTTTGTGGGTGTTTCTGGTCCATATGTGGTGTTTTGTAGCCAGCATATATTATTCTGCCATCTGGTTCAGAGATAGAAGCCTGTTTAAGCCCAATATGAACGCGCCCTCACTTTGACTCCATCAGCTAACACGCTTTTACAATGATGTCATTAAAGTCGTGTCATCAAAGAAGTTGTGAACTCTGAGCAACTTTCGTTCCCTGACCAACTGATATCATCATGGAATGTTGCAGAATTGCATTAAGAAGTTTCAATATTTAATGAGTTTCAATATCTTTGTGTTCTTGCCTGGAACATACTATCGGTTTAATAAAAGAAACAGTATTTTATATTTTAAATTGTTTCCTGACAATCATTGGGAGATTTAAGCACACTAGATCTTCAGTCTGTTGCTCTTTATGTTTTGAGACATAAAGACACCCACAAGTCTACAAGGCATATAAAACAGACTTCTTTTTCCAGAATAAATGTCTGTGTGATCATGTTAGAACTGCTGGTTGGCCATCAATGGTCAGAATGTAAGCCAGCTTTAAGATAAACAGATATTTATAGATACGTTTTGTCTTTACACATGCTAGTTACCACGTTACAATGTGGAGCACAAATTTGTCGACTCTTTTTTTTGTCGTGTCATAAAATGTTTTTACCACTTTCTGTTTTGTAGGTCTCAAACAATGACAAATGAAAGTTTGTCGGCATTAAAGAAAATGAAGTCACACGTTTTTTCCATCTTGAAGTAATTGCTGGATTTTTGTGTGTGTGGTGGCCAGGCCATAAAGCTGCGACGCTTTTATCCCCTCTCTCTGGCAGCCACAGAAAAAGTCTCTCAGTCTCTCTTTCCATTCACTTCTTTTATTTTCATAATTAAGAAAAGGGCACAAGCTAATAGTGTAAACTAAACCGAAAGCGCCACATCGCGCAGCTGTTTTCTAATCCTCTCTATAATTGAAATTCAATCACAGAATGAGATTAAAACCTCCCTGCATTGAAAGCAGCATTCTCCGCACTTTGTCTTACCCTTATCATTGCCCTTAACACTATTAGAATGAAGTAAAGCAACAGGCCGTATGTTAGAATCACTTAAATGTTAAAATTCTGTGCTTTAAGGAGTAGATAGAAATGTTTGGCACTAAACATAATTTCATACATACAGTTTTATTTGCTGTGCAAAATGTGTTTGGATTAATAAAGGACAGCTCATGTCTAGAGACTAGACATAAGGAAATATCGGTTGCTATGATTCAATACATGAAAAAGCCCTTATTAAAATCTTTGTCATAGCACATGCAAGTGAATAATAGCATTTATTCTGTTTTTTGTTCACTGATGGTGAAGGAAAGTTTGCACTATGGAAATCTGATGTTATTTTACAATACACCATGCAATTCAACAAATTGAAGAATTATACTCATTTGATGCATAATGTTTTTTTTGTTGATTTGCTAGAGGACTTCCTCCATACGGGCCTAATTAGACTACACTGTGTATTGAAGTGTTTCGACTCAAGGCCGGTGATGTACCGAAGTGTTATTTTTCAAAGACAAGAATGCAGATCAGAGCGCCCTATGGCCACTCTCCTATACATGTTACATTTTCGTCCTTGAACGAAGCCACGCACATTCGCTGTCACGGTTGTCTTGGAAACAAGATATTAAAGTCTAGATGAGTAATAAAGCAGTTCCCTTTTGCCATGAATATGTGCCAGCACCCTCATGCTTGCTTGATGTAATAATGGGACTTGGACTCCAAACACATTTTCTCAATGTGTTCATAGTGAAATTCATTCTGTGCTTGTTAAAAGAAAGCAAAACAACGTCAGGCAACAACATGGATCCTTCATTATATCTTTGATAGGTTCATTGTGTAATACAGTAGCTCTGATATGCCCCTCCATTCTCATGTCACACCTGCTGACTCCAACACACACAGCCTAATGGAGCACACATCTCTGGGTGTGTCCATGGAAACTGATGCTGTCAAATCTGTCCAGAGCGCTGCCGCGAGAGGAAAGGTGTCTGAGTTAGGAAAGAGATACCATGTAATGGTTTGATTGATGGTGTGCAAATGCATCTGAGACTTTGGACACCCTTATCCGGGATTTGCTGTCCTATAGCAAACAACTTTTTGCTCGGAGGGGGTTTAGAGAATGTGCTTTTGTGAGTTTTAATGTTTAATCCGTTGTCTTTTGCAAACGGAGAGCAGTGGCGATCCGTGGCTCCTCTTTTGGAGATGCAGTATTGCAAAGTTCGACAAAAATATGTATTTAGCCAGTCATGTGTGTGGTGCGTCATATCAAAATGTGTTCAGCGAGTCATGTGAACCTATGTGCATCACGCATCACGTCAGAATACGTGCCGGCTGCAAATGCGTCAAAAGTGTTTATGATAAAAGATGCTCGTGTTCCCAAGATACTGGCAAGACACTCGCTTAACACTTAAATCTGATTGCACATGGGACTACGTGGAGTTTCTAGCAAACATGAGCATCTCATTTTTCATAAACCCTTTTGACGCATCTGCAGCCGGCACGTATTCTAACATGATGCGCCGAACACACATTTTGACATGACTCGCCACTTACAGGACTCACCACACACATGATGTTTTGCCGAACTTCACATTACTGCTTCCCCTGAAGAGGAGTCACGGATCGGCACTGATACATGCATATATTTGAGAAAATACGAAATAAAAAAAACATTTATATATAATTTCAATCATTTGTAAATATATATAAATACATCTAAATATTTCTTATGTGGATGTGTTTATAATAGTTTAGTTTAACTAAACTTAATTTTTTATCACATGAATCGCATTACTTTTCTGTGATTAATTGCGCATTGTTAAGAATAAAATTGAACAGTGAATTAGTAGTAGTGTATGGTGGACTTTTAATTAAAAAGTATGAACAAAAGTGCAAAAAGATTTGGTTAGCAAACAAATAATGTTCTTTTTTTACAACAGTATTTCCTTTACGTAGTAGCATTAACAATTTTAACTTAAACTATTTCTTGTAAATCTCTACTAAAACTTTAATGTAATCAAATTAAATATAAAACTAAAGCTATCTGCCACTGCAGGGCATTAACGTTCTATCTAGTTTGATATAGAAAAACAAGGTAAAATGATTATTGATTTTAATGCTTATACACAAACTCTCTTTCAACACAAAGTGTAAAGTGTACTGTATTTAAAGTGTAATTATTGCATGCAACTTTTACTTTATCTTAACAATTTATATATGGAGAACACAATTCTTTTAATATGAGTGAGTGTTTTGGGCCGGCAATTGTTGTGTGATGAACATTATAAACAGAGATCTTTATTATGCTGCTGCCCCTTTAAGAGAGTCTAAACATACAGATCTAATATACTGTGACGCATCCGTTTTGTTTCCCAGCTGTTAACATTCATAAAACTGACTTTTATATGGACCCTTGCTAATATGGAAATTGTGATGTAATTTTGTGTTTATTTATACGTTTCAGAGTAAGAATACGTTTCAGAGAACTCAGTTTAGTAGTTTGCGGTCTGACTCCCTATCTGACACAGAGAAGTCACTCCCCTTGTATCTCACCCCAAATATGTAAGAGGGAAATCTTTTGCTGCTAATTGTTTATTATATTGATATTTTATAGATTATAATTATGTATGATTCATATTATACGTGTTTTCATTTGACGTTTTGGTAAACCTATATAAAATATTTAAATAATGTTGATTCTTGTTGAGAAAGTTCTTGTCAACATGAAATGTGCTGATACACGTGAGAATTCAACCAAACTGATGATGCTTCCGTGTGATTGGCTGTTTCCCGCATGTGTAGCACTTTTAGGTGCACGCGTCTCACGAACACTGGATCAAACCCGACTTGCCTGAGAACGTTTATACCAAGCGTTGTGCAACAGCTGAACCTGATCTTAGCCAGGTTGGGTTTGTCTGGTTACTCGTCAACACGGATTTTGTTCATCTGGCTTAGTGCACAGTTAATCGTTTGACAGGACTGAAAAACAAACAATGTTAATATATATCAAATCACTATATTGCACTCTTTATCTTGGTCTAAAATATTTCAACAGTTATGAAATAAACATCATTTTCATTTCCGCACTCTGTTTATTTGCTTTCTATAAATTGGCAATCCAGTAAAGCTTAAAGGCAAAGTCAATAAAAGCAATTAGAAATAAAACGTCTTGCCATTCTGTGATGATTTCTTAGTGGAAATATGTTGATTTGTTGCATGTGGTTAATCTACTGATTGTCAGTGGAGTCAGTGGAAACTTGTGGGTTTGTTTATGTCCAGACCAGTGTTCGCCTTGTGTAAAGCATTACGTGGCGTAAAATATTGCTAATAGCAAATTGTTTCAATTTCATGTGGTACTGATGATTATTTGGACGGACTATCCCCACATGGGTTGTTTGCTGTACATTATTTATATTGCCTCCTCAATTTTTAGTGGTAAAAATAGCAACATTTCCAAATAGATCATGTGCTTTCTTTTGATGGAGTCTGTAACCTGTGACCAGCCCTATGAAAAGCAGCCCTACTTGTTTATAAAGCTTAGCTGCTGTGGCGAAAAACATCATACCAGACGGCTTGTTGGTGTTTGTCGGTGTTTGTGGGTGATCACCTGCTTTTACATGAAGATCAGGAGAGTAGTTTGCTGAAATGTTTCATATACTCGGATTCAACAATTTACACTCATGTGAATAGTTTTTTGAAATTGTATCATTTTGCAAGCGTGCATATAATTGTATTTGCATATACAAGCATTACCTATTTTTACCTTTTGACACATTTATAAAAATGTGTTGACCCTCGTGATGCCACTCAAGATGCCATCCAGCCCATTCCTTATAGATCAGATGGCTTCAGATACGTACTCTTCTGATTTTCACCAAACTGATATATTTTTCCTTGAGGACTTACATTGTTGTGATAACAGTATACTGTTACACTTAATTTCCGCAAAACCTATAAAGTGATGACCTACAGGGATTGTGTATTCTCTTAACAGAGACCCCACAGCAATGTGGACTAGAGGATGAATACATAGAGATGACTAATAACCTGATATCAAGCATGTGCTTAATATTTCCTTAAAACCCTCTCTGCTGAGTCCTGTAAACAAGAAGTCCTGCAGGTATTACATTGTAATGGAGATACATGTCACAGTCCTGTGATTGATAGCTTCTCAGACTTCTTACTTCTGGGGAGTTTAAAATTGGATTGTTGATCAGTCCGTGCCGTCTGGGTGTGTTTAATGTGAAATCCTATCCTGCAATAAACTCTTGAAATGGCAGCGCCATCATTTGCACTGTAGGTTTGCAATGGCTGTTTGAATCTGTGTGTGTAGAAAACTGCTTTGTTCAAAACACTTCAGTTGTAATTCAATTTGTTTAAATTGTGAAGAGTCTCTGACAGATACAACTTTTTTGTTTTTTTAATGTGAAATTACACATTTTTTTGAGTCACGCAAATTTATTGCATTGGAGGCTTTGACGATACTTCATATGCTGTATGAGTGCAATTTGATAGGTGCTTTAAAAAGTCTGTATCTGTCTAAAAGAAACACCTTTACTTCTATTTCACAAGAGCTAGTGCCAGGGAGTGGCTCAGAGCTAAAGCTAGCAACTTGTTGCAAGACATGAGTGTGTGTTTTTAAAGAGACTCTGATGGGAATGGCTGACATAAAATACTGTTGACCGTGAAGGCCAGTGTGTGTTGTTTACCTCTTTGTGCTGCTTAGCGAATTGTATGGCCTCAACTTCCAGAAGGCTGACAGGTTGTTGGACCAGTGGGTGTCCTTTAAAACTGGTCATTTTATTTCCTGTATTTCGTTGTTTTTACAAAGTTGTTGATGTGTGGTTTCTGGATATTTGCTCATTGAGGTCGTTCACCTAAAATAGATTAGTATGCTTTGATCCCAGTGCGTAACAGTATGAGCGTGCCTGTGCAGTTTGTTATTCCAGTGAGTGTAAATGTCTGACACATTATTCTAGTGTGCATGTATCTTTGGCATGCTATTTCGGTTTGTGTAAATGTCTGTGTGGTTCTAGTGTGTGTGTGCGCGCGTAAGTGGCATGTTGTTCCAGTGTGTGTGTTGTTTTCAGCTTGTGTCTCTCCACTCAATTTGTTATATAAAAAAAATAAAGAAGTTGATGGCACTTTCCAAGAATACGCAACACTTTAGTTTCGCTTACTCTTGTTGTGTAAAATGAACAGTAAAATGAATAGAGTTTTTGCATAATGTCACGGCAGAGAACATAACGTAAACAATTAATATTCAAGGAGGGGTTCGAATTGAATTGAAAATGTCTAAATGTGTATGTAAGTCAAATTCAGGAAGTATGTATGAGAATGGGATGCAGTAGTGTGTAAATCCAGTTGGAATTTTGATTGTTGGGATAATTCTTTTGACAGTGTTGAACTAGTTAACAGTAGAGAGATGCATGTGAAGGGTTTTATTAAATGCATGCATTAAATCTAAGATCAACACACATCTACATGTGATCTATTCTATCTGGCTTTTAGCATAACGTGTAGCAAGTGGTCTTATATTCTGGAGTTTTGAGATTACTTTCTCACTCTTTGTTTTTTATCTGCCTCTCATGAAGCCTCTGTCTTTCACTTTTTTCTGTTGTAAATGTGATTTTGATTATCACCTATAACGCTTGATAAAAGCAGTACAGTAGTCCTAAAAGCTGACCCATCTGCACACCACGCAATCTGACAAATGACTCCAGAAAAGAGTCTGGAGTTTTGACATATACCGCTTTATGATAAATGGCTTTCATTTCCTGCTCATCTCTTGCAGGGATCAAGAAATGTTTGCAGTTTATGTTCAGTATAAAGTAGGTTATCAGACAATACGAGATTGCATGTGGCACTGTAATGACTATAATGATTTTATGTTTTACTTACAGGGTAAATGATGCTGTACATGTGATGTAAATACCTGTAGCTTTTATGTACATTTTTGTACAAATGTCTTTTGGAATGTACATTTAATATTTTGATTATACTGCAGTTAGGGGTGTGGCGAGATCTGGTGGCACGAGATCTTGCGAGACCAATCGGATCCCCACGTAATTAGCATGATGGAGAGCTGGACTCTAAATTGCGACCATTTTAGTGGCATATGCTCTTAAATTTAACCTTTGCAACCTCAAAATATATTTCGGAGCATTTGTGTAAAAATACATTATATGGGCCAAAAGTATCAACTTTTATTTTATGCCAAAAGTTATTAGGATATGGAGTAGATATCATGTTCAATAAAGATATTTTGTAAATGTCCTATTGTAAATATATCAAAACTAAATTGTTGTGAGTAATATGGTATTCTAAGGGCTTCATTTGGAAAAGTAGATTTTTTCAATATTTTGGTTTTCTTTGCCCCCCTAAGATTCCAGATCTTCAAATTGTTGTATATTGGCCACATAGTGTCCCCTAACAAACCAGACATCAATGAAAAGCTCATTTATTCAGCTTTCAGATTATGTAAAAATCTCAATTTCAAGAAATTGACTCTTAAGTTTTGTTGTTCAGGGTCATATGTATTTCAGCCAAAAACGAAGAAATAATGCTGATCAAGCTCTCATGAGGCTTTACATTAAAGCACATGCTCCATTGCTGTGCCACCTAAGTTCCACGAACAGATTTTTATATTTAAGTTAATCATCCAACAGAATGTGATCTTCCTCATCTCCACCCTCTCCATCTCCTCAGTGGCTTTCTCAGTGAGGGATCTGACCTTTAAAAGTGTGAGAGAAGATAAATCAGCCCGGTTAAGAAACTCCCTCTGAAAAGACGAGGCAGATGCATTTGGAAAATGCAGTGTTGTGCACTGAGGAGGGACCACTGTTTGAAATATCTTTGGAGATGTATGAAGTCAAGGAGGTGCAGCATGTGCTAGTATTTGGGGACTGACTGTCCTGGTACAGACTTCCTCTAGGCAGAGCCTCCCTAAATATTTGGTTGAATCTAGACTTTTGCTCATCTGGTTAAAAACACCTGCTCTTGGATTAATGAACATAGTTCTGTGATGAGAAGGCCTGTATATTGGACTGTATTTTTTCTTAGCTGAAGACATTGCTCAGAGAACAGGAGCCATTAAACTCTATTAAACATAAACCTGCTGACTGTTTCAGGTCTTGGAACTCAAAAGGCTTGCATTAATCTGTTCATTTGCTGTGCAAATAGTTACAGTGGAACCCTTTAAAGCAAATATTCAGTGTAAGCAGCCCGTCATTAATTCCCACGTGTGTAATTATAAACATTTTTCCTGACGCTTGAACATTGTGCTTATCCCTCTAAAACGAATGGTCAGCTTCGGGTCCTCTAATGCTGTGATAAAATGTGGCTTGTTTGGCATATGTTTGGCGAAAAGCCGGTAATATATGTGTGTTTGTTTCTAAACAGTGTCTGTGGTATTACACCACAGTATTAACTGTGAAATTAATGTTTTAGTTATTTGACCCTAACTATGTGATCATACAAAAGACGAGAGGCTGTGAATGTTTAATACCTGTGTTACAGAACTTATTTAAATGGGCCTGTGATGATGTCATCATTCTGTTTTGTGAACATAAGAGCACAGCCGGTTAAACTCTTTCCCTGCAAGTTCCCAGCTGTGCTTGCTTGTATACAAAGATCTCTTGGTATGCGTGTGCACGCATGTGGCTTGACCCACATGGGATGTCCTCAATTGGAAAAAAGTAATAAATAAAATGTTTTAATTCCTTTGTTTTTATTTAGAGTCTCTGATATAGGTCATGTTAGAAACATGAATAAAGTTCCGCTTTTTAAAACATCCCGTAGCTTAATTGATGGTGCATTGCATTAGCTGTGTAAAGGTCATGGGTTCGAACCCCAGGGAACACGCATACTGATCAAATGCATGCTTTGAATGCACTGTAAATGCATAAAAGCATCTGCCGAATGCGTGAATGTAAATTGTAGCAGGTTTGTATGAGGGGTAGGGTAAAGTAAATATCATTATCTCAATATCCAAAAATGGCTTGTGCCTATGAGCGGTCCCCACTAATAAAGCTTCTGTGGTTTGTGTGTGATATTAATGTGTTGTTATATCTGTTTATTAAAGATGCTAAAAGACAAAACTTTTGTTGAAGATATGAATGGAGGGCTCATATAATAACTCCCAGAAGTATCATATACATCTTATAGATCTCACATGCAACAGCTGCATAGTTTTATCATCACTGCCGAACACAGCATCTTTCACCAGAATAATGTTGTGTTGGTCTGGAGCTGGTGGACAAAAACAAATCCGTGCTCAAAACCAAAATGAGTCTGGCTCTGTATGTCTTCGTATTGCTTTCTCACACTTTGTGACCTGCTCTCACTTTTTGTTTTCCCACCAGCCATTTCTACTCCAGCCCAGAAAATGTCATGGGGGCGTTTGTCTGACGACTAATCAAAAATGTGGTTAAACAGTGGTTAAACATCTTACTGCTAAGTTGGAAAACACACGCTTGACCCGGAGAACCCTGGGAGCTTTCCCTCCATTCTCACTTGGCTCGTGGGTGGTGTGCTCATTACAGAAAGAAAGGAAATGTGAAAGAAAGCCAGAATTTATGAAAGATTAAGATTAGGTAATATGCTTTTCCCTGTGGAATTGTTATACAGTAGTAAAGCGAACGGAAGATACTTGAAATGGATGTGATGGTTTTCCGGGTGGAATAATTTTTTCTGTAAATTAGGATGAGGAATTTCACTTGTTGGCCTGAGTTCCATAACACAACACTCTTTCTCGTAAGGCCACTTTAAGGTTTGCGAAAATGGTTTAAACAGTGTGACATGACAAGACGTGATTGGATTTACAACACTTATAACTCGATACTAGAAATGTGAAAAGCTGGTTCATACGTGTCATACGTTTTAAAACAGTTGAGCAGGAGCTGAACATAAAGACATCTGTCTGCTTACGTACGACTGTACTTTAAAGTTTTCGTTTGCTTGTCTGGATGTCTAGTTGACTAGTCAACCCTTATGATCCATCACTACCTGAAACCATTCTTTATATTTAACAGTTTACATCTCAACGTTTTCATGGACTGTTCGCTTCATGTCAAGAACCTACGTGTTTCTAGATGATATGGCTTTTACTTTGAAACCTGTCCAGTCACAGAGCTGGAACACCTACTGAAATGAAACACTTACTCGTGCTGCCCACTCAGTAGGAAAAATCAATGATGTCAACTTCTTTTCCAGGAATAGTATTGTGGCGGCGGCTGAGACGGTGTCTGTTCCTTGTGAAATCTCTGAACACTTTAGGAGTGCTGCTCCGTTCTAATGTGAACGGACAGCGGGGCAGCCACACTCATGGGACTGCCGGCACATCTGGAAATACTAAGACTCCAGCTGCGCTGCCTTGCTCAATAAAAGTCACTCTTATTTCTCACTTTCTTCTCGTTTATATTTTCTCTAACCCTCTTCGTGGTGGATAGACGGGTGATGACCGGGTGACGCTCCCAGACACAGTGACCTGGCTGCGCTCTGAGATCAGAACATTGAAGAGAAATTGAGATGGATTATGAGTTAAGATGGCAATTGTTGCCAATATTTGGGTCACAGTATGATTAAGCGTATAGTGCAGATTATTGGCGGATATCAGTCAATTATTTCATGAACTACAATATCACAATAATCTTCTCATATATTTTTTAGTATAGCACAAAATATCTTAAAGTGATAGTTCACCTAAAAATCATTTATTCACCCTATTGGCATTTCAAACTATTACTTTCTTTCTTCCACAGAACACAAAGAAGATATTTTGAAGAAAGTTGGTAGCCGAACAGCACAGGCCCCCATTGACTTCTATTGAATGGACACAAAACCTGTGCGAGTGAATGGGTGCCAGTTACCAACATTCTTCAAAATATCTTCTTTTGTGTTCTGCGGAAGAAAGAAAGCAATAAAGGTTTCAAAATGACAAGAGGTCTAGTAAATTATGACAGATGACAGAATATTTTGGGGTGAACTATCACTTTAAAATTGATCAATCGAATACACCGTTGTCGACTGAGCATTGGGGCAAATATCTGAGCAAAAGTTGTATTGTGTATTCCAGCCTTAAGAGAATCGATATTAGATTGTATTGTGATGAATTGTCCTATTTACACCCCTAACTTATCCCCATTCCACCTATAATGATGACAGACAAAGAATGAGAAATCATTAAGAAATCATTCACAACTTTCCTCTCAAGCTTCTCGGGCAGAGGCATGGGCTTGCTGTCACAGATCTAGAATACCCAGCCATGAAACCGATGAAATATGACAGATTTTCTCTCCTCTTCTGCACCACTCTAATTAAATGGACAGTTTTATGTAGGTCTGTTGTAATGAGTCTTTACATATTTCATATAAACTCCTTACTTATCTCTCATGTGTTAATTTTTTAACTGGGATTGATTGATATGTGGGCCAAAAATAGAATCTAGTCTTTGGAGCTTGTAGAAATCTAGAGAGAGAGAGAGAGAGTTTCTATCCATATTGATTGTCAGACGGGGTTCTGAAAATGGGCTAGGATAACATGGCAATGGTTTCACACTCTTCTAACAGAGTTTCTCTGCCAGCTCACATCAATATCTCAGACAACCTGGTGACAACATACACTTTAAGCACAGTTACACACACAAAAAAAGCCAAAGGATTCATAAATGGACAGAAAAGGGGGTGAATTATTTATGCCAAGACTTATGAATGTTTAAATACCACAGTAATTTCACTGCCCCTGCAAGCTGAATTGTTGTGCTATCTTTCTGGGTCTTTAGGCCGATAAGCAGTAGTGCGATTGAGACACTGGCTTTAGTCACTCAGTTGCTGTGCTGTTGCCATGGTGATAATGGATGTTCAGGTATGGTGTCAGGATATGTGTGTAGATGGGTATGATGTTATTCATCCAAGTAGGACACCAGCAGATCATCATTCCTATTAAAGAGTAATAGCCGTCTATGTCAGAAATTATTACAATTATAATTTATTAAAAACAAATGTCAGTTTATTTATAGAGCACAATTAAAAACAACAGCAGTTGACAAATGTGCTGCACCATGGTTTCAAAAAGGGAAAAAATTATAAATAAATAATCACAATAACAAGGTATATACTTTTTTGGTCTTGTAATAGTGAGTTATTTTGGGTTGCCAAGAAATAGCACTGAATAATGAATTTAGGTGATCGTGTTGATTTTGTCTACACTAGAATTAAGAGGCCTAGCCAAACATGCTAATAAAATGAGGTTGTCCCCATAATTTTGGAAAGGAAGTATGGAAAGCCAAGAGCACCACCTCCCTTTATTATTCTCACGTCGATCTACTTGGATTTGCGTTTGGTCAGTAAATCCAAAACGCCATAACCACTCACCAACACTCCTGGTTTCACTTTCACAGCCCACTGGTCCGAACTCATTTTATTTGATTGTGGGATAGCAAACTGGTTTCTCTCTCCCCAGCCCAGAATACTCAGCACAGCCAGCCAAACACAGCATAAACATTACAGCAGTTTGACAGGCACTAGACAGGCATTACAATCACTGGAAAGGAAAATAACACAATTATGTTTATATGCAGGCAGTTTAGGTCAATAAGAGAAATTAAATACATTTCAAGGTTTTTTTGTTGCGGCTGTAACAATTCTTACGGTTGTGAAAGTGCGTCTTTAAGCACAATGAAAAGATGCAGCATTCATATTCTCCACAGGAGATTTTATGTACTTGTGTGCTGATTTGCTTTAAATCTGAATATTATGTTTTAAAGAGCACATTTTAAGCCTTTCTGCTCTTACTGAGCTATTTTCAGCTGCTGTAATGGCTGCTGCTTCATGGAGATATTAGCCGGTGGAATAGCTTCCTGTTCCATTCAACTTCTGTTAAGTCAGGTGAGTCCTATACAATTATCCTCCTCAACTCTCAGTATGACCACCCCACCTTTACAACATAGCCGAGACTGTTTCTATGTTAGGCTGGAATGTAGAGTGTTTATAAAAAAAAATTCCTAGTCAGTTTATTGAAAAACAAAATCACAAAATCACTGGTTTGTGATAACCAGTTGTGACAAGCACTGTACATCTTGCATGTGCACCAATAATCTGAATGTGTAAGGACTGTACCATGTTTACATGCAGTTTTTATTATTCTGATTATTTGTGGGATAGCGAAAATCATACACTTGAATCTAGTAGGCGTGCTACTGGCCTCTGCTTTATTAAATGCAAAGCCTTACGTATACTGTACCTGATATTGCCAAAATCTCATTGTAATTGCATTTTGAGGAGGACATTGTCTTGTTTTTATTCCTGAAGCATCACATCAAATTGCCCTGCCCACATAAGAAACTGACTAAAATCCTTATGTAAATTAAGCTAAAATGTAAATTAAATTAAAATGTGATTGATTTTGGTGGTGGTGAAACATTTAGTTTTTTCATCGCAGCATCACTGACTACTCAGAACAGTGTATTGTAATGTTTCATATTATTGCTGGTTACAAACCCACAGTGGAGTATCCCACTTCCAGTGAGGTCAGGGGTGGTGAAAGGGGGATGCTGGAGGTTTTGAGTTGGTCACTCAAAACTGTGATGAGAACCTTAGCTACAGTTGATGGATTCGTATGTGATGATTTAGCTTTGGCCCCAATTGAGTAAATTGGGCCTTTTACCTCCACAGAAAAATTACACATCATGAATTCTATGTGATATACTGTATACGTTTCACCTAATCCAATTTGATCTTAAATATGTATTGATTTTTTATAATTTACCAAGGATTACAGCACTGATAACTTGACAGTGTGCGGACAAAGGTCAAAGCTATTTCTGCAAGAGGAGTGTGTGTGTGTGTGTGTGTGTGTGTGTGTGTGTGTCTGTGTGTGTGATGTATCTGACCTATTATCAGTTCCATCAGAGGCAGCTGGCAGACACTTTTCAACTTGTCTGGTTTTAGATCAATTTATTTTATCTTTCTAGTTTATTCCATATTACCCGCTCTACGCCCTCTCTCTTTTCCACTGGTGGAAAAAATTCTCCCTCATACTGTGTGAGTTTTGTATGGGTAAATTTGTACGTATTCAGAGGTAATGCAAGTTAGACACAACCCCTCCAGGTTGACAGAGAACACCCATTAGTGAGCGGATACATTTGTGTGTACGAATGTATTAAGGTGCTTTGTTCCTCAGAGGACAGAATGTGTGTTTTAGAAAAGGGTTTGTTATTTGAGTGACCCCCAAAAGAGTCCATTAATGCTGAAACACGCTGGTAGGCTTTGACTGACATGAGGGTAGACACAAAACCTTAAAGCTGTGGCTTTAGAGAAGTGCTCTGCGACGGAAATTCCTAGACTTCCTTCTGTATGCTGCGCTCCCCATGCTGAACTGATTAGTCCAGTTCGATGGTCTCCTTTCAGTCAGTCTCCTTCAAGCTCTTAGCACTGAAATTTTTTAAACGGGTTTCCTTTTGGGACCTGCAGCTGCTGTGCGACAGTTTGTCCAGAAAAAATAGATAAATATACAGTGACATTTATCCAAAGCGACTTGGAGTACATTCAAGGTATACATCATTTTTTTATCAGAAAATGTGTTCCTTGTGGATCAAACCCATGAGCCTGGCACCCACAGTGCCCATTGAGCCACAGAAACAATATAGATATTGATATAACAACATACATTTTTTTATTATACTAAATAAATGTTTATCTTATAAAACAATATTTGCCCACAAAATAACCATGGTTTTGATCGAGGATGAACCTCTCGTTGGGATATGTGACCGTTAAATACAATCGGGTGTCTGCACAGGGTGTTTATTCTGAAGATTTTTATATTGTATTTGCTGTGGTTTGGTCACGGCATCCTCAAAAATAGACCAGGCGCCTATCTTTAGGGGAGCGTTGTGGAGAGCATTGACTAGAATGACCGTGATCAGTTCCGGTAGCCACATCGGAGCCGTAACACCCCACACACTTGTGGAGTGTATATGAGGGGTTACCGATCGTATTTCACGTTCACATATCCCTGACATAAGACCATAAATGGACGACGAGAGGTTCATCCTTGAAACAAAACTATGATTATTTTGTGGTAAAATATTGTTTCAAATGATAAACATTTATTTTGTTAACATCTCGCAAAGTGGTCTATATTGTTTCTGTAGCTCAACTGGCAATGTGTTTGCAACCCAAGGCTCATGGTTTCGATCCACAAGGAACACATTTTCTGATGAAAAAATATTTTCAACAAAGCATGACTCAACAATATAACGGCAAACATAACCATTTAGCCAACTCTTTTATGGTATAACACCAAAATATCATGAAAAAACAACATCAGACAGGCAAATCACATGGTCTCATGAATTCACCCGCTTTACGTTTAAGACGCTCCCGGTGTACAATCGGCACTGGATTGAGGAAAACCTTGCTGGAGCCGTATGGTCCACCGCTCTGATCAGCTGAATCGCCACTTAAAATTCTCATCTATAAAACTTGTGTGTATATGCATTTCAGTCTAAATAAGTTAAGGATCCTTTATCAAGCTCAACATAGAATAGGCTTGTGCGTGCACTAAAAAGAACAGCAGTGATTTAATAGACTTTAAATACTCAAATATGCATCACATTTAGCATCTAAAGTGGTTTGTGGGTGTTTATAAACCAAACACAGGATATTTGTTGTTAAATACTTAAAAAAATAAACTCTTTAAAAATGCAGAGGTCAGGCAGCCGCCAGTGAGAGTTTAAACAGTGTTGACAGAATAGATTAGGCTGGTCCTGAGGTGAGGTCCATTACAGGGCCATAGGGATTCAGCCTGTGTGAGAGAGCCTTGAGGGAAAACAGTTTGGCACAATGAGAATTTCTTTAAATGGTATTTAAGCCCATAATGCTCTACCTGCTCCAAATATTGTTTTGCCTTCTTGTTCGATAATCATCTGCAACGACGATAATCCTCTTTCAGTCACACCACAACTGCTAATCGTGGATATGGCAAATACACACAGTCACCAAAGGACAGAGTTTAAGCTCAAATTCTAATTCGCTAACACATGCTGTCACTATTGTATTTCAGACAGAAATAATATTTCTAATACAGAATCAGAAACAATGTGACGATTCAAGTGAAAAACAACATGCATCAATACCAAAAGCACAGCCGAGTGCTCGTGGATAAGTGTTTTACACTCTGCACTCCACACACCCACTCAAACGAAAGAGCAAACAACGAATGAGGTGGGAAACAGAATGAGCTAGATTGATGTACTCAACTGCATACTGTATAAAAGAGAGCTAAAAGGTTTTGTTTAGGCAGAGATCAAAATTAGAAGTATGAATATGGTGATGCATATGATAGAAGAAAGCATAGCTAATTACAGGAACGAGAAATCAGAGCTTTAAAGTAATTCGACCACTGACATCATCGTGCGCATTCAGACAAATTTACAGATAAACCTGTCTGATCTCTTGCTGTCTGTGCTCTTGTCTGTTGACCTGTGCTTTAGTGGGAGGGTTATAGGTCTGTTTAATAGAATTGCATTTTAGGGGATTCAGGGAGCTCTATGTCTCACAGACAGAATTACGTGAGCTGGAAAATTGTGAATTAATAGATGTTGGACTGCCTAAGTGCTTTAGCTCAAGTCTGTAGTAGTCTAATCCAGTGCTGCTTTTCTACAACACAAAGCATGTCACATACCGCCAGTGCAAATGAACTATGAGAAACATGGACTGTTTGAAGCTCTCACGCCTGTATTTGTGCAGTTTAAACACGAGTTACGCAATAGCGTAAGCTAATAGTGAGACTAGCCTGTTTTTTTGTCAAAATCTAGTGATTTGTCTACAAAAGCAACATTTGAAGGTACTATTCTGCTTTCAGAATAGATAGGACGCTGTCTGTAAGGTTTTGCAGTTGCACAAATAAATGTATTTCATGCTTAAGAAAAATTCTGTCATTGTTTATTCACCCTCTTGTCATTTCAGACCTGTATGACTTCCTTTGTTCTGCAAAGATATTTTGAAGAATGTTAGTAACTGTCACCCATTGACGTCCATGGGTTTTGTGTCTATACAATAGAAGAGAATGGGTACTGCTGTCATTCGGTTAACAACATTCTTCAAAATGTATTTTGTGTCCTGCAGAAGAAAGAAAGTAAACGATAACAGAATGTTCATTTTTGGGCAAACTATTCCTTAAAAAAGGGTCTACAATACACTCTTTATACTCTCATAGATCATTTAAAGAGGTCGTAACTCGGACAGTTTCTGCATATCTCATGTTAATCTTGAGTCCTTACATAATAGTATTGCGTCTTTAGTTTGATCACATTTATAAAAGACAGATACAGCTGTACAGCTACATCCGAAAAACATATGACGCGTGCAGGGGGGCGAAACTAAAGCATGTGTGCACCCACTGCCAACAAAACAGATGACTCAGTTTCACTTACCGTTGACATATGACTGTTTCGGTTCATGTCCGACATCTTTTAGCGCTGGGACCGCGCCATCTTTCAGTTTCACGCGATCTCCAAATCCAGCGTTATATCCACTGTTTATATAATAGACATTACTAAAATGCCGTGAGCAAACAAACACACAACTCTCACTATCGCAAAAGTAACGAGCTGTCGCTGCAGGCCCAAAGCGCAACCAATCTTGACGCAGTCTGTGGTTCTCGCTCGTTGGTTGACGCATGGGTGGGCTATTTCTTTTACCTAGCCGAGAATTGCAATATGGGACTAACAAAAGTTGTTACGAAACATATTTTCATGTTCGGAAAAAACTTTCCGAAACCTATACTAACGCTGGGGGAGTGTATCTAGCACAGAAATACTACCTCATACGCCCAACTCGTTTTTTGACAAGTTGACCGTGTTAACCATGAGAAGACGGCACGTTTAACAGTGTAAATAAGTCAGAGTGCATGGAACCCTGTTGCACATCCCCTTTAACATGACTGTAAAATTGTTTTAACTTCTTTTCATATCTTTAATTTTAATTTCTCCATCGTCACCCTTGAGTGGGACGTCATAGTGTACCAAATGATGTTTGCCTACAGTGATTGAAATAATATTTGTACTATAATGTTGTGATATTGGAAGAGACAGGGTTTAAGGGTGTGCGTGTGTGTGCGTGTAATTGGAGCTGTACCAAGCACACATGCACACAGCTCGACACAAACACAAACCCTCAACTCCAATCAGACATTATGGGTGTACATGACCTCATATACTCGCGTTGGGAAATTCCAGTTCAGAGAGACGAGATTAGGGTGCACCTAGTGGAAAGGTTACCGCAGGGTGATTAATTAGCCAATTAAAACCATGATTAATGTGCATGAGCAAACCAAGATATCAGCTGCAGACCGAGCCCATTTAAAGTAATATTGCCAGTCTTTAGCTCATCCATCCTTTCTTGTTCCACTTCATTGTGAAAAACTAGACTGCACATTACAGGACTGTTTTCATTGTCATCTTTCTGATTTATTTAGGACCTGTGGGTTTGCTCTGAGCGCTGTGGGACTATTCCATTTGAACTGAGGTAGAGATTCCTTAATGGGAAGGCTGTTACGGTAATGAATAGGGTTTCTAGACACAAAGGTCTGCTTAAGAGCACCTGTCAGTGATGATGGCTGGATGTATTGTTAGGCTTGAGTAAACAGCATCCCAGACTGACATCGCTGGAAGATGGTTGGGTACACGTTGTTTCTGCTCTGTGTAAACACAGAATGCGTGTACTGACCTACACAGAGAACCTTGGTCAGAAATTTAATAGAAATTACAGTTTTCCTCCATCGGTTTGGCTCACTTCTCAAATTTGACTTTTTTTCAAAACAATAAGTTTGGGTCTCTGAACAGTTAGTTTCTTGTTCACATCAGACTTGTGTTTCATATTAATTCAGGCAAATTGCATGTGTTCTGGCAATTCTCAACAATATGCACAATAACTAAAAGCTTATAGCTTGTTGAACCCATTAGCTGATTCTCAGTGAAACTGTCAATCTCTTCAAAACGTCTGAACATTATACGTAAACCTTTTTCTGGTTACTACAGTACTGATTATTCCCAGTAAATCTTCACCTGCTGTAAACTTTATAACATTTTTGTGGATTACAGTAAAAAGTCATAAAGTAGAGCATAAATTAAATTTGTATATAAAAATAATTTTACCATGCTAGCTAGTCAATAGCTAGCTTTTGAAGCAAAAACTAAATATTTGAATCACTAACTACATTTTGCAGACATGCAATAGAGTTTTGATGTTCCGTCAAAAAGTTGTGACGACTGAACTTACAGTTTAGAGAATGTTAAGTCTCATTCGAGAAATGAGCCAAAGTGATTGAAAAAAACTGTAACATGCTGTGTCTTTGGCACATTATATAAAGTATGTGTAAACACTTGCTGTTCTAGGTTGGTAGTTAGGTAGGTATGTAGGTAGGTAGGTAGGTAGGTAGGTAGGTAGGTAGTTAGTTAGTTAGTTAGTTAGGTAGGTATGTAGGTAGGTAGGTAGATAGGTAGGTAAGGTAGGTAGGTAGATAGATAGATAGATAGATAGATAGATAGATAGATAGATAGATAGATAGATAGATAGATAGATAGATAGATAGATAGATAGATAGATAGATAGATAGATAGATAGATAGATAGATAGATAGATAGATAGATAGATAGATAGATAGATAGATAGATAGATAGATAGATAGATAGATAGATAGATAGATAGATAGATAGATAGATAGATAGATAGATAGATAGATAGATAGATAGATAGATAGATAGATAGATAGATAGATAGATAGATAGATAGATAGATAGATAGATAGATATCTATTTAAATATGCATAGAAAATGCTCATATGTACTTCTTTAATGTAGTACATCTTCAAAAAAATCTTTAGGAACTTGAGGATGTTGTTGATCTAATGAGGTCAGGATAATACATTTTTTAAAGCAATGATCATACTTCCTTAGGCTGATCTGTTTCTTTGCGTTCTCACGCTGTGTTTTTTTGTCATCATTCATATTCATCTTGTGTTTTTACCTCATTAGCATCTCTTATTTGAAATGTGAGTATGTATGTGTGAATACTACTGCACAGCTATGTTTTTTACGTGCGCCTGTGTCCTCTGTGCTAGTCAGATGTTGTGCGTGTGAGGGTATCGCTTGCATTTCTGAACGTCGCTCCCAGCGGCTGACGTGAGCTGGTCTGAGGCCAGCAAAGCGCTTAGTTCTCATAGCAGCTGTCGGGTTAGAGAACTCGTCATAATCAGAAAGTAGAAAATTATGCATTGCCGGCCCTGTAACAAGCCAATCGTGAAGACGGGATCAAATATAGAGCTAAATATTTTAGCCACCTGTAACATTCTTGGTAGCTTATTATATTATTGTTGATTTGCCACTTATTGATAATTCACTTATTCAAACCTGCTGACTTTAGTCTTCTGAAATGGTCCTGGGATTTTCAATTTTGCCCTGAAATGTTTGCCATATCTATCATTGTGGGGCTGTCACAATTTATACATTTATGTTTATGAATAATGCACTAGACAGAGAACAGGTCATCATGCTGTGAACTACTCTCACGGGTAATATACAGTAATATTAAATGGTATGTAGCCATATGGCTGAAATAAATCATAGTGTGTACTGTAGTGACTGGGTCATTACATGTCCCATTTTGAAGGGGCTTACCCCCATGCCTCTGTACTTATCTCTCAATCAATATGATGTCTGAGTGAGGAAAAGAGTGGGGTGTGAAATCAGAGGATGGGTTAGAGGATTAAATGTCCCGAACTGACTGTTTTGAGCACTCGATGTTTGGAAGGTTAACCAGGACGAGTTTCAAACCTTGTCCGTCCGACCTACATTGGAAAACAACATGCACCTTAAATAAGTCTAAGAAACAGTCACTGTTACTGTGACACCTGTAAATCATGCCAGTGAGATGCTTTAGTACAGGATTTAGATTGGAATGAGGACAAACTGATGGGTGAAAGCAGGTGAGGTGGAAAGTGTGGAAGACTAAATGGAAAAGTAATATAATTGTGGACTGGGCTTCTTCTGACAGACTGTGCCGTAATGGAGCAGATGTTTCGCTGATGCTGCATAGACACACAGTGTCACAAGGAATTCTTTAACCTTCACATCATTGTACTCTGGATTAGTTTAGGGAGGGGGACGACTTTGCTTATCCTTTTTTCCACGAAGCACATCTTTTATTTTTTTGCGTGCCATCAGACTATGTTTATCAGTAATCTGAGGAAACACATCAAACAGGTTAGGAATACATGATGGTAAAAGAATTTGCATTGTGTTGTATGTCAAATCAGAATTGCTTTGAAATTATAGCTGTGTCTGCTATTAAGTTTGGATAAGAAAACATTTTTAATGTAAAAAATGAACCTAGAATGATTTGTTGAAGTGGTCATGAAATAAAATGCCTCACATTTTTCTTGTTTATTAAAATAGAGGCATTTATGTTTTAACAAAATCAGTGGTACGTAGTAAGCTAGTGGTTTATAATACAGAACCTTCTGCTGTTTGTACGGTTTAATTTGATCACATAACAGCAATAGTTTGTGAATAAATGTAGCCGCTTCCATATGGTGGTGTGTAAATCCAGATGGGTATTTTTGTTCTTTTTCTCACAGAACACAGATTGTATGTGTAGTGGTGGCATGCCCTTCCCTTCCATGTGGTAGTCAGGCCTGGCTATAATTCCTGATGTTTTTGGATGAGAGTCATTGGTTTGGCTGGCTGTGATATGCGGCCCCTCTCCCAGCAGGTCTCTGTCTGACAGCTGTTGCTAACTCGCACTATGTCATGTCTGCATGTCATGCCCCAGCCAGCTGCTGCCATTCAAAATACCCCGTCTCCTAATATGTACCTCACCATAGCGACACCCTCATGTCATGCTAGTAAACCTTCAGCAGAACACCAAAGAAGATATTTTGAAGGACATGAAACAACCGGAACCCATTGACTTCCATTGTATGGGGAAAAACCGCTAAGACATTCCTCAAAATATCTTCTTTTGTGTTCCACAGAAGAAAGAGCCATATAGATGTTTTGAATACAAATAAATGATTAATTTTTCTTTTGGAGTAAACTATCCCTTTAAGGTGAGATTTCTTAAAGCTGCAGTCCTTAACTTTGGCCTCTTTGTCGCAATCTCAGTTTGAAACATAAAATGTCAATTATATGCAGAGTTATTTTCTTTACGTACTTTGAAAACATGGAAAATTACGCCTACCTTACGTCCTACAAGTAATATATCTAGTAATACTATATGTAGTCTGGACAATATCTGCCGGTTTTGTTCTGACTACATGAAACAAAGACTTTAAAAAAATAAATCACGACAGTGACGTCTTACCTATTAATGCTATCCTTTCAGCTATCGGAGCCAACTCTCAAAATCCGATATTATTAAAGTCTAGTATTAGCTTTTGCTTTAGCAAGAAGCTGTAACTTGTAATCAGCGTCCGATCTTAATAAATTTATACATGTACATGACATTCCCCAGATGATCGCTTTTAAACACATCCGTCTAGATGATGATTCAAAATCCAAGCGATTGTTATAAGAATGAACCACTCTCTGTCTCTCGCAGCAGTGCCGCTGCAGTGCCATCAACACACACGTGACAAACTAACTGGTTTAAATCATGGTAAAATAAAACATCTGTCTATGTATTTTCCAGTAATTGATTTCGGATTATTTTTACCCCAAAATTATCCGGATTGCCACTTTAAGCATTACTATAGTAACAGTTAATATATATTTACTATAAATACCACTGTAAATACAAAGTCATGTTTTATTTTGGGTGTGAAGATAAACCACTATAATATAAATGTGTATTTACCAAAACTCATGTGTACATATTTTTACGGTTCCATAAATCAATATCAGACCTTCCTCATCAGCCTTGTTTCAAAAATGTCTGCCCTTCTCGTGCCCCTGCACGTTTCCTCTCTCTTCCGGTCCACACAGCTGGATGAGAGGCTGGGTGACCTGCTCCTCACCCGAGCGGCCCTTTGCGCAGCCCGGGCTCAGGTTTTTGATGGGCATTTTATCAGCCGTTTGACTAGCTCGGTAGCCTGGTGCAGTGGTACTCAAAGTAGGTAAAGTTAACGAGAGCTCAGTGTGTGAGCTCGATGCCTGCTAAAGCGTGCATGTGTCCAGGTGCTTGAGACCGCTGGGGGCCCGGGTAATAGAATAGCGTCTTACTGGTGGAATGTTTTCCAGATGCAACAGGAGTTGGAAAGTAAACCAGGGACAAAGGTCACATACTCTTTGCCCATAACTCATAACTCATAAAGCTGCTTGGCAGGAAAGGTCAATGTCAGGTAGCAGGAGTGAGGTGACCGGTTCGGGTCAGATGTTGGCATTTCAGATGAAAACGTGAAGCTTTTATTTAAAAACATTTTAAGGATTATAAGAAGTAACCCCTAGAGAATGGTACCACAGTATTTTTCCGAACACCTGCAGGTTGCATGGTACCTGGAAAAATTACACGCCATATACATTACATGCCAAATAATGTCTTACTTAAAAAATAACTTTCCTTAATTCGTATGCATTATTTTATAGAAATCGCATTTCATCTCTGTAATAATTATTCTGTCTCTATAAAATTTTGTGCTCTTTTCTTGTTTTTTGACAAACAGTGCAGAATACATGCACATGCTTGTCTCACAGGAATTCAAAACTTTTTTACTAGGTGGATAATTCGTATGAATTTGTATGATGTAAACCGTACAAAAATGTACAGTTATGAGAAAAAGCAATACTAAAGCCCATCTAAACTTAACCATCACTGCCGTAGAACGAATCTACAAATAAGATCATACATTGTCAAAAAAATATTAAAATGGCCCTAAGCTGTCACTGGGATGGTATCCTCAAAAATATCCTATGGCCTTTATATGACATACTATATGACATTTAATACCTTTTAATACATTTAATACCAGTTTAGACTCAATACACACTCTATAGGTTCAAATGTGTACTTTTTGAAAGGATACTTTCCCTGTGACAGCTTTGCACCATTTTTTGACAATATTTTGTGAATCAAATTCCCGGGAGATTGTGTTGGCAGTTTGAAATAAGTTAATAGGTATTTGGGGATTTGTGAAGACGCTATTGCTCAAACAAGCGAAAGCAGGGTGAAATGAGAGGTTGATAACATCCATTAATAATGTCCAGGTTTTAGGACATGACTGTGATCTTTATTAGCTGCAGACAAGCAGCACAGGCCAGTAACCTGCTGATAGATCAATAAGCAAAAGAAAATGATCATGGAATCCACCGCTGGAGTAAAACTTGTTTAAGATAGTCAACTCATTAACAGAGGTGATTCAGCGCTTTCTAATTAGGACTATCCCAAGGCAAAGAATATGAAGAAAGTCTTTCCTGGTGAGTGGGAAATGTGATGATAGTTTGAAACTGACATGGCTATTTATTCAGTGTAATGGTGTTGGTAACTGCTTACACTGTGGTCCCCAAAGTCTCATGCTGGAAGGAAAATGCCCTCACTGCTGTATTTCTCATCTCTAAAACACTTTAAAGAGCCTGGCACAAATTATATCTGCATTATAGACCCGACTGTGTCCAAATATATGCATTTGCCTTGCAATAGTGTTTCTGAAATCAAAATTGTAAAACAAGATCTTGTTTAAAGGATGTTTAGGTATTTTTAAAACAAGAGCAGAATTAAAAACATGAAATCTATTAAAGATCTTACATTAACTTCTATTTCGTCACGGTTGGATTGAAACCTAACAGCAATCTCATCGCATATAATTTTTTATAGCCCCATAGCTTATATCGCTTTATTGCTCCCTGAACTCTCTGTAAATCGCTTTGGATAAAAGCATCTGCTAAATGACTAAATGTATATCATTACCATTAGTCAGCCTTCATGCTTGTCTGTGGTTTTAGCAAATATTAACCAATATAAATGATTGACCTTGTCAACTTTGACAACACAGTGTTTAAGTATTGAAAAAATGAAGTTTTTTAAATTCCTGTAAAGTGGCAGTTTTGGGGATATAAGCTTTCAGCCCAACACCAAGGACTTGCTAGCTCAGCTCTGTTCACTGTTGTATTTCTCCTCTTTTGCCTCTGTCATCTCACTGCATCCTCTTCACTTTCTCATGTTCTAGTAAAGTGCCTGATCAACTTCTTTGATGCATTGTCTTGGGACTATCTTCCCATACTCAGTCGGAGGAAATGAGGGAAGTTTTGCCCCCTCGGTCACTCCACAAGGTTCCCATGAGACCTGAATCTGACAGTGATACATCAAAATGCATGCTTCTTGCTGAACTGCACTTTCTGACACCGCTCATGACCTTCTGCTCTAAACTCAGATGTCACACCCGTCCTCCATGTTCACACAAAATCTGCTGGCATTGCTGTAGCTTTCTGTTTCATTTCCTCTTTCTGTGATGCATCATTTGTTGTTTACTCATCTAATTTGTCTTGGATTTGTTTATATTTTTTCTCTCAGGAGCTTTTTATGCCACTTAGAAGTTTTCTTCCTTTCAGATGTAAACTTGTCTCTTTACTTATTTCTATAGTGAATATTCCTTCTGGACAATTAGATGATACTTTCTAAAAGATCACTGACTACATTGTGTTTTACTTTGAGTACTTTGTATATGGTTAAATATATATAATGTATATCCTAATGTAGGATCTCGTGTCTTTTTAGCAAGCCAGTGTGTTTTGAAGAATATACCTCCATAAGAAAGCAAAATCTTCTCTCTTTCGTATTGAATGTGTACCCAAAAGACACAGCTTCCTCACACAGAGACCTGTACAAACAAAGGCGTCACAGCATTGACCCACGTCCAAATGAAGATTGTTCATATGTCTTGTTCATAGATATGTATGCATGCATTTCTGCTTCTGTGTGTAAGTAGTAGTAGCGGGCTGTGTGTTCTCAAAGCTGAGGAGGAGAGTGTGATCATGTCCAGGCGTCCAGACGCTTGTATTAGAATGGATGGGACAGCTCTAAGGGAGCCAGACACGAGACTACAGAGATTCCATTACGTAGTGCATGTGTCTCTCAGCACAACAACACCAGAGCCTGCAGCCTACAGACACTTAAACAAACCTGAGCCCCCTCACTCCAGTGTATATAAACAACAGGAGATCAGACTCTCTCGCTGAACTATATCTCAAACTCTAAACCCAGGCCAAAACACCAGATCTACACCTGCACAGACTTTAACATTAGCATTAGACAACTAAAGATTACAGCAAATTACACAATTTTCCAGTTTAATACTCTGTGAAATAGTTTTTAAAGTCGTAGATCCCTCAAAAATTATATTCATTGTCATCATTTACTCAACCTCTTGTCATGGAACATAAAAGAAGATATTTGAAGAATGTTGGTAAATGAACAACGGTGGTACTTGGTGACTTGCGTTGGTTTTGTGTCCATACAATAGAAGTTAATAGGTTGTTCGGTTACCAACATTCTTCAAAATACCTCATACAGGTTTGAAATGACAAGAAGGTGAGTAAATAATGACAACATTTAAATTTTTGGGTGAACTATTCCTTTAAATCCTTTGAATGCATTGAATGATGATTTATATTAGTACTCTATAATTGTTGCCTATTTTGTATTACAAAATAGCTTATGTGTGTGTACATCATTTTAGCTGAAGATACCAGCACCACAAAACTTTACTGGATGTGTTAGATTTTTACTATATTAATTCTCCTTATTTTTTAGTCAATTCAGCTTATGTAGAGGTTTGTCATGTTACTGTTGCATATCTGGATGAAATGATTGCACTTCTTCCATGGTTGATAAGATGAAAACAATGACTTGATCTCTATGTGAAGTGACTAGTTAAGTGTAAATATACACAGTGAATTATATGTTTGGCTGCCCGTCTGCTTGAGTGTGCGCATATGTGATGGTGCGCATGTGTCTGTGTGTGTATTTCATGGGCCAACACTCAACTAATGGATGGAAAATTTCTCTGCACACTCGGCACACTTAAAAAAGCCACTCAGTAGTTCCAGAGATGGTCTCTTTTTCCACTTGGTTTTTTGGCTTCTGTCACTGTTCAAATACAGTAATGCCTTAAATCTAGCCGTAAGTTTAAGTTGCTTCAAGAGTGTGTGAAGATGTGATGTAATGAAGAGAAAAATGTCCAGTGCTCTTGCACTACATGTCAACACTCTTACAACACCTTGTCCAATCAAATTACAAGACTGTTACTAACTTTTTACAGTATATACAGTAAATTAAAATAGTCCTAAAGATGGAGAAACCCAAACAGAGTGAGAAGGTGAGAAAGAAAGAGAGTCTGAGTAAAAAAGGCAAAAGAGAGATAAGGTGATCTCACAAAGGTGTGCTCTCAGCAGTTGTATCCGTGGCTCTCCGGTGAATGCCTCTGCCTCACCGGGAATGTTATTTATAGACATGTACATGAATTAAAAATCACAAATGCTGGGGTGCTTTTCAACTTGTATCCGTGGAGACCTGATATTTCAACTAATGATGCCCTAGTGCAGTTACTGACACTTCTCTCTGAAGTCTTCAGACTGCAGCGTACAGTTCAGCAAGACCACTACCATTACAGCAGATAGTAAAACACCTGAATCAGGGAAAGGGGAGAGTTCATGGTGCCTGTGCGCTTCTTTTTGGTCAAGACTGCTGGAAAAGCAAGACTAGTGCTCCAGAGGATTTAGCAATTGTTCACAGAAGCCATCTCCCTCAGCGTGCTATGTAGTGCATTGTGCAGTAAAAAACATTTGTGTTACACTCGTGTGGAATGCTGCACAGGTTTGAAGATTCTGTGTTATTTTCAGTGTGCCCAATGAATACAGTAAATGTATGTTTATTCTCTTTGTGTGGCTGCTCTACACACACAGTTGAATCCTTGTGAAATTCAGCCATTATACTCTACTGCCAGGCTGTTTCAGCCGGGTGTAAACACACCCCAGTCTGTTGCTTAAGCACCTGTGACTGGTAGATTACGGTTCGAGGGAATGGGTGTTAATCTGATCTCCTATTCAAATGTGTTGTGTTTATATTTATTGTTTGTATTCCTGCCTATGAGAAATTATTCAACATGAAATAATCTTTTCTTTTAGAATTTCCTCTTAATTCCTTGCCATCATTGCAATTTCTTCCTCCTCAGCACTTTGTCAGCATATTACAATAGCTTAATTTGTTTGCTTTTTTCAGCCGTTCAGCTGTTTTTCGTTGTTTTAATATATTGATATTTAAATTATGAGAAATCACACCAATCCTAAAATCTGAAACTCAAATATTAATTGGAACATAAAATTTTTACCATGTCATTTTGAAGTGATGTGTATTCTGTAAAAGATGATCCTTGTGACACTGTTGATATTCTTAGGTGTTTTGTTGATTGAATAGTTTTTACTGTCCTTCTTTTACATACAGCAAAAAAACTGCTTTCCCTTTTCACTTTGTGAATGGGACACCAAATTTCATGTTTCACGTCTTGACCTCTTCTGATACTCCTCATTTAATTAGAATTGCATTCCGGAGATTTATAAAATGTACATAAATTAACATACCAAACTCAGTTCTTGTGGATAAAAAATGAATGAGTTTTGGTTTACATTTAAAGCTCTAAGAATCATAGAACAACATAGTAGGTTCTGTCTCTACTGATAGATGAGTAGCCATGGTGCACAGCTACCCAAGTAGGTGCTCTCATTACCATAACTGGAGCCAAGCAAAGAATTCTGCCTCTGTCTGCAGCCACACCGCCTGTTTTGCAGAATCAATGTACAGTACACTCAGTGTAGTCGGGGGTATACGCAGGATACAGCGCATACCCACTTCTTTATCAGTCGGCATTGCGTATACCCATTTGTGTAGTGCAGGGTATGCACGGGTGTACAGCGTATACGATGTGTAATTTTTCCATGGTGTGTCATAAAATTCTTGAATAACAGGACAAACTAAATGAACTGCTGCCAATGTATGTAGCTAAATGTTTTATCATAGAAATGTCAGGGGTAGTTCACAGAACGCTGGCTTTGGCGCTTTCTTCCTCGGCTCTCAGGAGTTTGCGTGCCCGATGTGTCGTTTACTGTGGGTGCGCTTGACCCACGTCAACATGGTAAATGACTGAATGTAAAATCCAATCATGTAAACTACAAAAAGCCGAAAGCATTTATACGTTTCAGGTAATGTCAGTGTGACAAGACAAAAACATGACCAGACCTTCACCAGTTCATGCTAAAGCACATGGTTTTACACAGGTGTGTTTAGGTTGTGGTTAAAACAGCTATAATGTTACTAAATATTTCAAATGCATAATTCTAAATGAATTCTCGTTCTTTAATTCTGTTTCTAAATTCTTTAAATGTTACATCTTTATACTGTGTATAAAAAGTATCTACAACTTTTGTAATTTGATGTATATGTTATTACTCAAAAAATTAAAGGGATAGTTCACTCAGAACTGGACGTTCTGTTATCATTCGTTTACCTTTATTTCATTTAAAACCCAAATGCTCTTTCATGAAACAACATAGATTGTATAATATTTGTATACAATAATTGACCATGAGTTTACTTTTTTACTTACGCTGATAATCATGAAAAGACAGACATGGTTAGCTATTGTTATCTAATTTGCACTCTGAAAGTCTTAAAATCCACGTATATAGAACAAAGTAAAAATATTTTTGGACGTTGGTATTTTTTAAAACCCTGTTTACTTGTCTCTTCATATAGCCTGCAGGCCAGGATTGATTGCACAATCTGCACCTCTTCTGTCACTCATTTCTGATACAAAACTTCAAAATGTGTATAAAACCTGTGTGGAAACCTGGCTACATTATAACACAGAGGCGTTTTTCCTTTGCTGGGCCGCTTTAAAAATTGGGGCATAAATTAACAGTATACCCACTTCTCCAGGTAAAACTACACCACTGACGACAACGGTAAATTTAACTTCTTTATTATTAAGCACTGTTACCTTATTTACTTATTTGCGATTACAACCACAAACAAATTTTGTGCTGTTTACCCTAACCTCATCATCTTCCCAGACAGTATTGTGTCATTTGCGCAGGTGCACTGTTACATGTCCCTCCCTAAAAAAGAAAGATTACTCAGCAGCTACAGACTATTTGTTTTCTCTGGTAATAATAAATGAGTGGTCCCTTTTGAGCAATGCTTCTTATAGTATATCAGGACATAGTGCGTTAGAATTGTGCGGCAGTACCGTGTGTTTTTGTTTCCAGAGCTTTATTCCTAGATATTAATGTAAAAAATATAGCAATTTGTGTTGACCTCAATTACTGGTAATTGCCAGAACATGAGTAATGTAGGTCGAAACCAAGGTTTAATCAGCTAGAAAAATATTTTTCCTTTTGATAACTCTGCAAGCAGGGTTATGCTTCAAGGGCGCTTGCTCAAGCAAAAAATCTGTTTGATCAGGGCCATGTAATCTCTCCTCCCCTTTACCCAAACATCCAATGACCCACAGACTCTCTCACAAATACCTGCATCCTACTTTCTTGAGTCCTGTGTACATGGCCAGATTTAAATATCTTCCTCACCATCCCTAACACCGCACACTCCTGTAATTCGCCCTATCAGATGGATACGTTCAATCTGGGGAACGTTTGCCAGCTTATCTAACTGAAATGGAATGGCTGGAAAAAAGAGAGAGGATTTATTTCCCCCGACACCTTTAATTTGATTTGTTGGAACTGCCATGACAAGTGGTTGTCGTTTCTTTTTTTTCTCCGCCATCCTCTGATCTTTCCTCTGATCACTCTGATAGATTCTTTAAATTTTACTGTTGCCGCCTGACCAGATGCTAGATTTTGGGTGTGTTTAGGACTCTTTGTGGTTGTATTGGCAGTTGCTGAGAGGAACGGTGGAATTCTTCTGCCATTTGCTGCGGATGTTAGAAGGAGCATCATTTAGAACTGAATCACATTCCATCAGTTATATAAAATGCTGAATTTTAATTAATTAATTCATACATTTGAATTAGGGTATCAAAGTGGATCTAAAATTATATTACAATTGAAAAAGAATGTATGAATGAAGTTAAAAATAAAGTTAAAATCACAAATAGTTAACCATTTAATATGAAATGCATATGCAAATGCCAAATAAGAATTCATCATGTTCTCATCTCAAGGCAGGTACCCTCAATAACTACTGTACTTTTTTGTAGATTCTGTGCTTTCTTTAAAGTATTTATCAGCTCAGTATCCTATTTCTGTCACTTGCAATACCTTTAGCAGTTTAGCAGAAATAGTTTTGGCCTCATTTCATTGGCTTAACAAACAGAGCATAGCATCTCTCGGAACAGGATATTTGTTGATACAGTAGGAAAGCATTTGTGGCTGATTTTTAAACTTTGTCTTGATTTTTAAAATGCTTGAGAGCAACTCTGGATATTGTTTTTCTGTGTTTTTGTCTGGTGGCTTTAGAGCCAATACTGTAGCTCTGCTTCATTCATCTTGAAGGCCATCACAGTTTCTTCCTCTGTCTGTCTCCCCTATGGAAAAGGAAAGCGCCACTCTCTTCACACATCTCACTCCTGGAAAAAGAAACACATATAAAGTCTCCTGTATGTCAGGAACGGCCCACATTTCCAGCTTCAGCTGTGGAGTCAGAGCACTATTCAGCCTGAAGCTTTGATTTGAATGCGTTGGCGCTGGAGACACTTACAGGAAAGACACCCCCACCCACCGACCGACACTTGCCCACGCGTATATAAGCTCCCACACACACATGCATATAGACCTCTCTAGACCTCTAAACTGTACGCTGGCTTGTATAAAGACTTTCTTTCAATCTGCTTATTGAAAAGAGTGAGCACTGGTTTAGTTTAGTTGCATGTTTGCTTTTATTTATTTAAAAAATTCCCCATGTAGACTAAACAAAAACTGTACCACAGAACAAACATTTACATTTATTAATTTGACAGGGATTTGCCAGGGAAGTGAAATCAGGAGGGGTATTACATGGGTTCTTTCAGGCTGATTGAAAACTAGAAGTGCAGCTGCATTCTGGATCATTTGCATGAGCTTGACTGCATTGGTTGGAAGGCCGGTCAGTAGAGAATTGCAGTAGTCCAGTCTTGATATGACCAGAGCTTGTACTAGCAGCAGAGAGGCATGCTCCAACAGGAACGACCTGATTTTCCTGATGTTGTTGAGCACATACCTGCAAGTTCGAGAGGTTGCTGAGATGTGGGAGGTGAATTTCAGCTGGTTGTCGAACATCACCCCCAGGTTCCTCGCAAACTTAGTGGGTGTTATAGTTGAGGATCCGAGCTGAATGGTAAGGTGGTGTTCAAGTGATGGGTGGGCCAGTGTAACCAGGAGTTCTGTCTTGGAGAGGTTAGGTTGTAGGTGATGCTCCAAGAAGAGATGTCCAGAAGGCATTCAGAGACACAGGCAGAGATGGTGGGGTCATCTGGCTGAAAAGAGAAATAAAGCTGCGTAACATCTGCATAAAAATGGTATGAGAACCCATTTGCCTTAATGATCTGACCCAGGGAGATGGAATATATAGAAAAGAGGTGAGGAGCAAGAACTGTTCCCTGAGGAACTCCAGTTGTCAGCTGGTGAGATCTGAATGTCTCACCACTACAGGATTCCTTACAGCAGGGCTTGTCAACTGGCAGCCTGCCAATCATCTTTACCTGGCCCGCCGTCACATTTCAATTAAGTGAAGAGACTTTTCATGCCTGCCCTTGAAAGTAACTTCAGGAAGGGTACCGCACGTGTACTGTTGTCTCAGTTTTTATTTTAGCATTCATTACCTATGTATGATTCAAACGGACATTGATTTGACTTTTATTACTTCAACCAAATACAGTATATTCATAAATATCTTCTTGAAAAAACAATGCCACCCACATCTTGGATGAACTGTGGGTGAGCAATTTTATTTTAGGGTTACGGAATGCATCAAGGAATAAAAAATACAATTAAAATGACAATATCCCTTTTAATTACATATCATAAAAATGCACAAATACCTGATGCAATATCTGAAGGCATGTTTTAATATATGATCTAAAAGTAACAGCAACAAAAACGGTATAAAAGGAACAAAATGCAATAAATAACAGAGATACAAAATAGCAGAAGAAATGAGGATGTGGTAACAAACCTGGCCCGCAGAAATGGGCAGAGACTTGCAGGGGAATAACTAGAATATTATTAGCAGGCCATCCACTCACAGAAATAAAGTTTTGATATATTTACGGTGGGAAATTTACTATATATCTTCATGGAACATGTTTTCTGAAGATAACACCTCATTTCTTGATCTGTGATTTTTTGTGGGGATTGTTCTTATATTGACTTTGGAAAGAGACCTTCGGTTTTGGAAAGGCACTATATAAATACAAATTCTTATTATTATTAACTTCTTTAATTAATATCCTGATTTTGGCATAAAATAAAAATCAATAATTTTGACAAATACAGTATATTTTTGGCTTTTACTAAGAATGTTACTGTGCTACTTAAGACTGGTTTTATGATCCCGGGACACATTATGCCCCTATTTGCCTACCACCCAGAACACGCCAGTGCCACAGCAGCACTGAACACTGACTGTGTTGACCATAGACGATTTACATTTCTAAAACTGAATTACTGTGGAAGATGTTTGACATATCCACAACAAGACACTGTGTTCCAGCATCCATTCACTGTCCAGTGGGTTGCTAAGCTTGTGCTGTTCCTCCTCTTCAAGTCTGTGCAGGATAAAGATAGTTTCCTCTATTCTGGGTGATGGATGGCCCTGCTTCTATTTTAGGGGCTGGTGAGGGTTTGCCTGTGTAGAGATCAGCATATAAAAGATCTGGTCAGCACTTATCTGACACTGTTTTACTGTCCTGCAAATAAAAAAGCACAGAAATATTCAAGGATGTTAGTATGTTGTAAACAAACATGCTATATAGTATCTTACCCCTTCAACCACATCTACGCATTATTTCTTTCCTTTTTCAAATATTGTATAGAGAAAAATGACTTAAGTCAACATCCCTGTGTTTCTCGCTCTCTGCTAAGTGCATTATCCTGGGATATTGCTACTAGGGTTGGCTATCGTTTGGTCACAGCCCTGTGGAGTTCCTCCACCTTCTCCTTAGTCAAAGTAGCCTTCTTTGCCATGGTAAATAGGGTCTTGGCTGTAGTACTACTAGCTGGAGAGCCAAAGTTATAAACATAATTCATGTTACATTAATATTTTACAAATCGTTTGATCATTTGTTAGCATGCATGCAAGATTTACAATTTGCAACATTGTGCTTCTGAATGAACTCCGGACAGGTTCATTGTGTTTTGCAGGAGGTGCAGATGTTGGTTAGAAACTCTGCAAGATGAAAGGACCCATAGTCAGGCTGATAACTAAACCCAGAGGACTGTTATTTACTTAACAGATTGAAGGCCAGAACAAATTTCACATCAGTACACACACTTTTTTGCTTTTAATGTAAGGAAAACTGGAAGTGCTGTGTTTTTGTATAGTAATCTACTTAAGAAAATCTGACTGTAAATATAATAACGAGAATAATATGTGAAAAAAAACACAAGGGTCCACCTTTGCTTTTACATTGTGTTTAAAGGAAGGCTGTCATTTTTGTAATTCTAAAGCCGTATACCTATTTTTTTTCTATAAATAATTAAAAAAAATTGCTTGTACTGCATGCTTTCGTATATTGTAGGTGTGTCAAAATATACAGGTATCTTCAATAATAGTGATTGATATCAATATTGTGTCAAAACATCACATAACATTGTAAAAAATTTTGCACCCATTTAAAATTGTCTGCTTTTCTACCCTTGTTTGTTATGTGTTATTCTTTTATAAAAATAAAATACAAAATGTAAATAAAATATTTAATTCACATTTGAAGTTTGTAAGAAATTTACTAGGTTGCTAATTCGTACGATGTGAATCGTAAAAAAATGCACGATTATTAGAAAAAAGCAATAAAAAAGCCCCTCGCCTAACCCCACCCCTAAATCTTTCGTCACTGGTGCGAAATCAGACAATACTAAAATGTCAGAATTAGATGTAGGAATGTAAGATGAAAAGTTTAAATTCATAAGAAGTAGGCACGCCTTTAAAATGTACAATTTGCCGTGAGATTCTGTTGGACAACCCTATTACTGAAAATGTTGGCTATTTCATGATTATTAGTTTGCAGAGACTGCTATGTGGTCCGGTACTCAGGTGGAAATGCACGGCCTCTTGTGAAGGTCTCGTAGCTTCCTCTGGGCTACTGAAGTCCCAGACAGTGGACGGTCTAGTCTCGGTGAGATAGAAACCTAATAATCCTGCAGCAATAGAGCTGTGGTATAGTAATAATAATCCTCAGAGAGAAAACGAAAACCAGAGGAAAGAATAAGAGGAAACCACTTCATCTCCCTCTATACTTCCATGCCCAGCAGGCCGATTATGCCATACTTCAGTGAACAACCCATTCAGTGCTGGATGTCTCATTTCCTCTTCCTCTTCGTCTTTTCCATTGTCTTCGCTCTGCTTCCGAACCCTTTGAGGCTTGTGTTATTCCATTTACAGCACCTCTAAAGCACACGTCGTTCACCAAAACTCTTTTCTGAGCATTGTTTTTCTCATCACTCTCCGAGAAAGCATTAGGTCTAATCTCATATTTCTGTAAAGTTTTGTTTTTGCCTGCCTGAGGGCATCGTTTCTTGTCTAGTCTCCTCTGTAAACAAACATTGCATAACATTATCCATTATCTCACACAGTCCACAAAGCAAGACTAGCATGTTGTATAACCGGTTTCTTATTCATTATCCTGTCCCAGATGCAGCAAAGCATTTACACCATTCAGTAATCGGTGTACTGTGTGCTGGTGCTTCTGATGAACAGACCAAGAGCAATTAGAGCAGTTGCATTAAACCCACCTGCTCAACAGAGGTTTGATGGCTTAGTGCAGGGCTTTCATGATGTAAAAGATCCCCCCATATGATGAGTGTTTTGTGAGGACCCTCTTCCTAAAGTACATAGTCATCTATATATAAACAGACGTGCTCCAATTTGTTGGTACCCTCCACAAAAAAACGAAGAATGACTAATTTGATCTGAAATAACTTGAAATTGAAGTAATTGGCATCACCATTGTTTATTCCATATTTAACAGAAATCAGACTTTGCTTTTGAATTTTTATTCAACATAAATAATAAAACAAAATGAAATAGTCATTGACAAAAATGATGGGACCCCTAACATAATATTTTGTTGCACAACCTTTAGAGGCAATTACTGCAAGCAAACAATGAGACTTCTGCACCTTTTAACAGGTAGTTTGACCCAATCTTCCTGAGCAAACAGCTCCAGCTGTCTCAGGTTTGATAGGTGCCTTCTCCAGACTCCAAGTTTCAGCTTTTTCTATAGATGTTCGATAGGATTCAGATCAGGACTCATAAAAGACCACTTCAGAATAGTCCAATGTTTTGTTCTTATCCATTCCTGGGTGATTTTAGCTGTGTGTTTTGGGTCATTATCCTTTTGGAGGACTCATGACCTGTGCCTGAGACAGAGCCTTCTGACACTGGGCAGCACGTTTCGCTTCAGAATGTCATGATATTCTTGAGATTTCATCGTGCCCGGCACAGATTTAAGGCACCCTGTGCCAGATGCAGCAAAGCGGCACTTTTATATTTTTTCTCCAAAGCGACGGATGGTGCGATCAGAAACTGACGTACCTTCACCTTGGAGTTCAGCTTGTATCTGTTTGGCAGTTATCCTTGGTTCTTTTTCTACCATTCGCACTATCCTTTTTTTCAATCTGGGGTCAATTTTCCTCTTGCGGCCGCGCCCAGGGAGGTTGGCTACAATTCCATGGACCTTAAACTTTTTAATAATATTAGCATCCTTTGTCACAGGAACATCAAGCTGCTTGGAGCCTTTACCTTTACCATGCTAGTCTATTATTTCTTTCTGAGCTCCTCAGAAAACTCTATCCATTGCTTTTTCTGGTCCATGTTCAGTGTGGGGCACACGATGATGCCAAACAGCACAGTGACTACTTTTCTCCGTTTAAAAAGACTGAATGACTGATTACACGCTTGGATACATGTGTGATACTAATTAAAGAAACTAATTAGTTTGATATGTCACTATAATCCAATTATGTATTATCTTTTCTAAGGAGTACCAGCAAATGTGTCCAGGCCATATCTTTGTAGAATAAGCAATAATTAATCCCTTTCCAGAGCTCTTTTTACATTTTTACTTCATTCTATGACATACCAAAGGCAGCCAAGTATTCATGATACAATAGCTTTTATATCATCACTCTTCAGGAGGAATGAAGCATTTCAATGAGCTGTAAGGGTACCAACAATTTAGAGCAGTATATATATATATATATATATATATATATATATATATATACTATATATATATTGTGTAAAGAAACCTCTAAACTGTGTAAAATAAACAATAAGTGTAATATTGTAAAGATAACATAAATCATTGGTATTGTCAATCTGAGCAGAACAAAATCACTTCAAATGCATTTGTAATGTAGACATCATTTGTAAAAAGACTACTTAACAAAGCCCAATGAGTGAAATAAAGGCAACTGTAGTGAGAAAAACTCACTTTAAAGATAAGAATAAACAATTTTGGAGAGTATGCATGTAGCAAGAAAGAAGAGATATACACTTAGAAATAAATATGAAGACTGAAATGAACCAGTAATATTGCTCAATAGACTTTTAAAGTTTTTGCTTTGTCTTTTTGTTTGTCTGAGATTTTCTGCGGATTCCCTAGTATCTTCTGGAGCCCCCTGTTATTTCTGTGTTTGCATACTTGATAAACCTTGTCTTAATGCTTTCATTGATAACTTAAGGTTAGGACAACTTAAAATGGATTTATAAAATAAGTGATTTAGACAATTGTTGACAATATTAAGTTCTAAAATATTTAAGCTTGCTCAGTTTAGTAGAATGTAACTAGAAATTACATATTTGTTTTATGACTTTTTATTTTTGATCTGGCTAATCTCAGTTCAAAACTTTAAAACCCTAAAGGACATACATATGAGGTTCTCGGATACTTTTTCCTACAAATACAATTCAATTAAATATTGTATAAAATCCTATACTACCAAAAACCTCAAAACAATATACAGTAAATTTCCATGAGCTACAAAATGAAAAACTTGTTTGGGAAAAAGGGTTATTTTTTATTAAATTTGCATTTTCTCAAAATGTTGGGATGTTTATGATTAAGGGGGTAAAAATAATAATTTAAAAATGGGATGATACAAATGAATTTAACTCTTAACTTGTTGTCAGATATATCACTGTGTCTTTGTTACTTGCTTTTACAATTAACATTATTTTTGTATATAAAATTAACTATCCAGAAAAAGACTTACAACATATGCTTAGAATTTAAAGCTGAGTTTAAAGACAACAACCAATATTTTGAGAAATGCAACATATGTTAATGTTTGTGAACGTCTTTTTACTGTAGCTGCATGACTGTGACCTTAGATAAATGCAGAGGAACTTCAGTGCACACATTTGTGAGAGACAGGGCTGTGTGCTGGTTCCAGTATTGATCAGTGCGTGTCTGGTGGGCAAGGTAAATGGCTGTGATAGATGGCTGTATTTAAGAGGTGTGCTGTTCCCCGTGGCTCGTGTCCGGGTGAGTCTCCACACAGTTCTTACTCTGCTAATGAAAGCAGATACTACGGTGAACAGGTCAGTGATGAATCAATGGCTCTCTCACTCAGGTAATGACACAAATCAATCTATGTCACAGCTACCAATGGATAACACTGCCCAGGAGAGGCAGGTGGAGAGAGTGGGTTTGCCTTTGTTCACTTTTAATATCAAATTGTTTTTTTTGTTTTTTTTGTCTTCAAAGATGTATCGAAGTCTTTTAAATATGCTAAAGATCACTTATAAATTAGTTTCTAATGGAGACCCACATCGTGAGAATGTAAAGTAGTAGCATCGACCGATTTGTTTCAGAGCGCACCGAATTTTCCAGTAGTTATTACCTATTAAAACGTACAATCGATAGTACATGCGGAAGATGTTAAGTAATAGTTTGCCCCCAAAATTACGATTTTGTTCCTTAAACAAGTGCCTAGATGTTGCACATTTAAAAGCACGCTTACCGACACATGTTCTACAAGCGTGAGGCCTTTAAAAAACAAATTAACCATGAATTGAGTGCACTGCAAATCTGAAGGAAGGGTTGTAACACTTCATGAACAATACCCTTTACAAGTGAGAGAGTGAGAGAGAGAGCGCGTGAGACCAGGCTGGCTACTGTATCCTTACATGGACAATGTCAATACAAGCTTGACAGATCTGGCCCATCTGCTTTTTCTCAAAATATCATTAATGCCATAAAAAGCCAGAACTATAAGGAAAGATGTAAGCGTTTGTACAGACGTGTCTAGAACTCATCGTGTGTGTGTTCCATTGCTTTTCTACCGAGTGGAAACTCTTTCATGTGTTGATAAGGCTGGAAAAACCTCATCAGATGTTTTAGCTTTAGACAATTTGATCATAATCTTCCCATGTTATTACAAAGAGTGTTAAAATATATCTCGCTGTTAGGCAATTTGCTTTTCATGTGCTTGTGTGATGCTTGAGGTTCTTCCAGCGATAAAAAGCCACCTCTGATGCGGCTGGTTTACTGCAGCAACCATGGTGAAAATTAACCCCAAGTCCACAGTACCGTCGACATGCTGCTTGTAAACAGTGCAATAAAATAAGCTGAGGAAAAACACTTTGGTGGGTTCTGCAGTTACCCCATGTGTTAGTGAAGTCTGAGGGTGCAACAGCGATAAAAGTTTCATTTTGAAATACAAAGAAAGCAAGACAGAGTCGACATTAGGATGAAACTTAGTGAGTCCAATTGGATGGAAGTACTGTACCTATTCAATCGCTTCTGGATGTGTGTATATGTGTGTGCTGGCTCTGTTAGTGTGTGTTTGGAGGAAGACAGTTGACTGGAACATTTGTCATTATTCCCCTCCACTTGCTTGTGTTTTTCATGCAAAACCTATGTCAGATTTGTAAAAAGTAAAGTGTTTTTGCAGAATATTCACAACACCTCCCTTTGTGATTTTATATATATATTTGAAGGATTTGCTACAAAACAAATTTTCTCTGGCTTGCAGCTTATTTTACACCTTTACCAAACTTTTTTCACATTCAAATTTATCTAATGCTTGCAATGTCATGTAAAAAAAATTCACATTTTATCCTGCGCATGCAATCTTTTTGGTATAATTTCACCTTCATATCCGACCCTGTGACGACACAGGATCCCAGAATTATAAATACAATTCCAAAACAAGTTGGAGTGCTGGGGGAGGGTATCAAGTAATACTACGTCATACGTCCAACTAGTTTTTTAACAAGTTGACCATGTTAAGCATGAGAAGCCAGCACGTTTAACAGTGTAAAGAAGTCAGAATGCATGACAGAGCATGATTCCTGATCTCTAATAAAATTACCATACGATAAAATTCAACAATTGTTCTATTTAATGCAATTGTTATACAATATAATATCGATGTAAATTGTTGAGTGTAAGAAAAAGTCATTCATAGCTCTCTCAATAAAATAGATATTATATAGGTTAAATTAAGCTATATAATATCTTTCTTGTCCTCATTCACCTCCTTTAAAGGCGCTTAAAGTTCCTCCTGGTTTACAGAAGGGCTATCTTAGTAATTTAGCTGTGCCAACCAGCTGAATTCAGTCGACACTTTACAACCAGCCGTGACAGAGTGTTTCCTGTATTTGTGCGAGTGTGGAGTGTGACATTTGTGTTTGAGTGGGTTTGTGCGTATGTGTTTAATGAAACTAGAGGAGCGCAGTCTCACCAGCTGCAGTGAGTGGGGGTTTAATGGTGCAGTTGTAAAAGTAGAGAACATTTTGGGCGTGAATGAGTTCAAGGTGGAGATTTCCATTTGCCTGAATTTCACTTAGCTCTTCATTTAAAAAATGTTTCATAACTTTGCAAAATGATTTTTGTATTTAGACTTTGGGAACATGATTTCTGTGAATTCAGGAGCATTATAAAATATGTTTTAATAGCTTCTTGAATTTAAACCTCAGTGCTGCTTTGATGGATTCTTTCTGTGAATCATTTCAAATGGTTCATTCTTAAAAATCTAAAGGGTCCACAATAGTATAGTGTTCTCAAACTGTGGAGGGCCCAAGATGGATCCAAGGGGGCCACAGGTTTTTAGGAATGTAATAAAATATCTAAATTTAAGCATATATTTTATTCAATCAAATGTCAGAAAAATAAGACCACCAACTAAAATAATTGATGTTCCAGCATTGTAGAACAGAATATGTTTTGTCTTAATTAAAATTCTATGTATTTATTTGAGTTGCCGGCAAAGTGATGCACTCAAAGGTGGCCTTACAACAAAAACGTTTGAAAACCACTGGTATAGAGTCATGGGGCCGAGGATTGCTAACTATGATCCAGGCTTAGAGAAGCAAAAAGCCATTAGAGAGAAAAAGAAACTTGTGAAAAGGTGGAAAGGACAGAAGTGTTGAAGTGTGTCTCAATGGATTGCTATGGTTCCGCTCCTGTGCTGCCTTTGGCTCAAGTGCCTGTCAAACTCCAGGTCCAGACTGATGAGGAAGTACAGAGGATGTCATGTGAGGCTATTCTTTTCTTTTTCCTTTTGTCTGTTTCCACAGCACAGTAGCATCCAAACTGTTATCTGCTTGTCGTACATTGTTATAGCAAAGGTCATGAAACCTAGTAAAAAGCCTTAGGTACATTCGATTGTTTCATCATGGTTATAAATTGTATTTAATTTACACCACAATTGATAATTTATGAATGTTGTGGTTATAAATTATGAAATGAATATGGTATTTAATTTTAAGATAACAAGTCTATTTTTAAGGGAAATGTTTTCAGAAAAATGTTCAAAGACCTACTAAAGTGCCTTGAAATCTGCAGCTTTGTTTGATGCATTGGCATAATTTTCTCTTAAACAGGAAACTAAGGCGGGACATATTGAGTGGCTCCTGACCTTTTTGAAACAGACTGTTACGGGGGCGTTGGAGTCTAGAGAGCTTTTGATTAGTCAGAAAAAATTAATGAAAAGCTTGAATGCAGAATGATGTCATAAAAATTATGGATCTATTTTTGTGGAAGAGAGAAAGTTGGTAACCGAACAGCGTAGGCACCCATTCACTTCTATTATTTGGACACAAAACCAATGCAAGTGATTGGGTGCCAGTTAACAACATTCTTCAAAATATATTTTTTTTGGTGTTTTGCAGAATACAGTTTTGAAATGACAAGCGGGTGAGTAAATGATGGGTGAACTATCACTTTAAGGCTAACATATTTTCATGAATTACTTATTTAGACATTTGTAACTTAACTTTCCAAACATTTTAAGAGACACTGTCCATGCTCTGTCCAACTGTACTGTCCTTGTGACAAACTGACATTTGGTTTGCACCGATAGCTGTAAAAAGAAAACAAGAAGAAAATGACAAACGAGAGAGAGGGTTAGCAATGGAGTGAAGAAGAAGCCTTGTGGTGCTTGATGAGAATCTGCTGCTGTTTCCCTGTATGCCAAGAGCGTTTATGAACTCCGTCAGCTGCTTGAGCTCACCAGCTTTCTCAGGTCTGGATCCTGTTAGTACAGGATTTGTGCTCATCACGTGGAAAAGAGATTGTGCCGATTCCTCCCACTCTTCCTAATGGTACCCAAAAGGCAAAGATGGAGGGAGGGAGAAAAAGAGGTTGAGCGAAATGTCTCCTGGCCCACACCTTCAAAGCCAAGCTATGCTGCATCATGGAAATTTGGCCCCATTCCCCAGTCATGTGGGTGATGTTGACTACACATAAGAATCATTACAGCACTCACTTTACTTTGTGTACTTCTCAATTTCAACATGCTTGCTAAGAAACATCAAAGGATTGTATCGCTTGACCGTAAATAATCTGAGCACCTTGCTTATTATTTGTAATATTATTTTAGGGCTTAGGGCTTTAATGTTGCATCATACTGAATGTGTATCTACATCAACAATATACTATTTAGTAATGAGATATAGTTTTCATATTAACCATCATAGTCCCAATAAATGATTATTGATGCCAACAAACTTCACAACTGTTTGCATTTGCTTCAGTGAAATTCAGCTGGAAGGCTTAAGATGCCTTTGGCCGCATTGTGTTTTGTTAAGTAGTTGCTTAGAAATCAAACAGCGTGTTTCATCTTGCCGATCAGCCTTGTAGGATACTTAAGTAGATGTATAAACAGCAGGATTAGTTAATAGACACTTGGCAGGGGTACATCCTGTCTGTTTCTGCTCCCCGTCCAGCCCAAGACAAACTGCCGGTGGAGGAGCCGTACGACATAGCTCATCCTCCTCTTCACCTCCTTTCCGTCAAGCGACTCTCAATACAAAACCCGTTGTGGTGTCTGAGAGGCTCCAGCTACGGTGGGGTTTATGGGCTTGCGTTGTGTTTTATTTGGCTATAAGGAAGAGCTTGGGGAACTGCCTGTGCTGTAGGTTGGAGGGGTGCATGTGTTTTTGGGATTAACCATCATCATTGCGATACAGATTTGGGAGGTCCAGCAAAGCTTTAGAAATATTGACTATTAAACTTACCATTAGATGGTCTGTAAATCAGAGTGAAACAGATAACATGATAATGATTTCAATGATTTTATTATTATGATAAATGTTTTGTGTCAGGTTGACTTTTGAATTGAACCGAAGGTGACAGACTAGCTTAAATCTTACTGAGGTCAAACCGATGCAGCAGTTGTGTTATGTGATCAGTTTCAGGACCCTGGACAGCACCGTCACTGATTAGACTGAACCTCATGTTAAAGGCCATCATTTTCAACCTTCACAAGTTTCATAGTTTGTGTCTTTGCGCTTCTAAATATAAAAAGGCCCAAACTCGCACACCACTGAGACTTGCATGCATGTCGCAGCAAAGAGACTTCTCTCCCAAGCCTTGGTGAGCTATTTTTAGACATCATATTTGATTAAATAGCATCGTAGTCTGTTTGCTAGTAGTTAACAATGTTAATTACAAATCTTGGGTGCAATTTGCGACCAATTTGGCTCTAACAGAAGGGAAAATTATACTGAGAAGATATTTTTTCTTAAAATTGGATGTTGTTCTGACCCCCTAACCCTAACTTCTGCGAGACATTTAGCCGGCAATGCCTGCAGACTTTATTTCAAATTTGGTTGTTTATATTTTCAGATATAATGCTAGTTCATAGTGTCCCAGAAAAGCTGAATTTAGTTGGTGTTGAGTTTTGTGCGATCAGTGTTTTAACCATTGTCTCCGTTTGTTATGATGTCTTGAATCAGCCTTTAAGTATTATCTGTTTTAAACTTTTTGCTTCATAAAAACATTCAGTTTGAAGTTTGCCCATGAATCTAGGTGTTCAGCATTCAACATCTGTAATGTGACGTGAAAAATGATCATTGACCTTGTCTGTCTTACATTTTTACTGTCCAGTGTACTGCAGCCCCCTTAAACTTAGTCGCAGTGACCATGCATTGATGTCTTGAGTTCAGATGACAGAAAACAAAACACGTGCGCTAAGTGGCATTTCAATGCAAGTTTGAAAAACATGTCAAGGTGTTTTATTTTGGAGGTGGAGGTATTTTGTGAACTGTGTGAATTCACATGTAGTGATTGACAATTTTAAATAGCCCTCTCATTTGTGCTTTATAGTAAAGTTCCATTCTGGCTGAACCTGGAACAGCAAAGTACAGTTTTAGATGACTACTCTAATTGTTCATAACATGCCTGTGTTTAGAGTCCCCAGTCTGAAGGAAACCCTTTTCAATTAGTATAAACAAGAACATTTACAATGGTCAGTGATAAAAGTCACACAATGTTTCATACACACAAATGCACTCAGCATCTGTACACAACAAAACCATATTTTTCCAACTCTTTTTGGTCTGTCTGTGGTCTGCTTTCCATCCATTATTAACTCCGTAACTCTGTTTCAAAATCGAGTGAGCTGCTTTACTACCTTCTGCATACTAGCATAACAGCAAGTGAAGTAGCATCCTAAATATCATGGAATCTCATAAGAGACTGCTCTGGGACACTCTACATAGTCAGCATCTCAATTTACAATCAGCACAGGAGACACAAAGAATGAAAGAAAGAAGATGGCTGGGAAAGAAACTCATTCCATATTTATTGCTGAGGTACAGAGAGAAATGGAGAATGTGACATTGAGTCTCTTCAGTTTGACGAATGCCGCTCACCGATGGTCATATTGAAACGTCTTCTTCTACTGTGTCGATTTCATTCGTTACCACAATGTTGCGTCGACTCATTGTGTTAAACTCTCTGGGAAAAGTACATGAACCGCAAACCAGCCCTCACCATCTAAAAAATATCTAAAGTCACTGATCATCATTTCATATTACTAACTACCATTTATATGTAACTTACACCAAGTAGTAAAAAAAGCTCATTTGATTTTGTGGACATGCAGTACAAAACATAATTCTTGCTACTCTGCCATCGTCATCTCAGAACTAATCGCTCACAACCCAATTGCTTTCAAGATGTCAAAACTGAGCAGGGCTGTTGAGTCCCACCTCATTATTTTCTGTTATTAGTGTATCATTAACCCTAATGCCTGTGTGAAGATCTGGTCAGAAATCTGACTTGTGTTATGAAGTCTGTTCCAGCTGCAGTGGAAACAGCAGCCAGTGTCCAGACCTTCCTGCTCAGACAGAGTAGAGCCATTAGGGGCTCAAGCCAAATCAGAGCCAGATGTCCACAGGCTATTTGTACAAGCTATTCAATAATTCACTGAGCAGCCAATATAACTCAGACTGTATTGTGTTGTGGGCTGTGGATCGCTCACGTTGTATTTTATAATAATCCAATGGAAAATGAATTATTGTATTAATCTTGTCAGGAACGCAATGACTGGCCTCTAAGACAGCCAACTGACTGAAAAGCCAGTAGCTTATCTCGTTTTCTGTCCTCTTCTCTTCTTTGTGTTATTTCTTTATGCATGTTATTCATTTTTTGTAGTTAATACAAACATTTTAATTTTACACATAAAAACAAATATTTTATTTATATACATTTATGAAATATATTTTTTATTAAAATATTTGCATATATGTATATAATTCAACTGTAATATAAATATTTTTATATTAATGTATTTTTATTTAAATCAATTATTAGTCTTAAAGATGTTTATTTAACATTTTGATTCAGTTTTCAAACCTTCTGTTGGTTGTATGTTGTTGTAACGTTTGATAGGTGTTGAAAAATATACATAAATCATTGTTATTAGTCAATCTTTATTTTTGTCACTGGGTTTTGCAAAAATCTAACCAATAAAAATATTAAAAAGTATAAAAGTACACAGTATTTTGTAAAAAGTACAGTGTGTTTTCCATTACCTGAAAAACTGCGAATTTGGACATCCAAGGTTTCGGAAGGACAGCGACTGATAAATAGGGCTCCAAACCAAAAAAATCTGTTAAGGAGCCATTGGGTCCTATAGGGAAAAAACAGGCACCAAATTGTTTTTTAAGAGCCACTTAACATTAACATTAACTTCAATTTAATCATTGTGATGATTTTTATTCAATTAAAACAATCCATGGTACTGACATGGAGGTCAGATACATATACATACACAGTAAAAATATCCCATAAAAAACATAAATTTTCTGTCACCTGGGGTTTTTTCCGTAAAATTACATGGTTTTCTCAGATTTCTTGTAAATTTGCATCTTTTTCTATTATTTGAAAGTTTTTGACTGTATTTCAAAAACATTTTGTTAAAAAAATTAAATTTTCTGACAGCTAGGGCACCAGAAATATGCAATAAAAACAATTTCTAAAAAATATCTAAAAATAAGTGAAATGTCTGTTGATGAAATTAAATTTTCTAAAAAAAAAAATTTGTACAGTGTACATATTGTATGTTGTCCTTGTATTATCCCTGGATTTACCTGGCCTGTGTATTTGGCCTGGTAGACAGCAACATCGCCCTCTGGTGTGCCATGTTTGCTCAGATAGTACACACAACAGGTGACCTAGCTCTTGAAAACAAAATTTGAATTCCTGCTTGAAACATTTCATTGGTATCATTATATACTCTGAGTCTGCTACAAAAACAATACGAGACAGTCACACACACACACACACACACACACACACACTGGCAAACAGAGGCAGGTGGATAGACCATTATCCACTATTCTAATCTTTCTCTCCCCATTTTTGTCTGTGCCATTATAAAGTGGTATCAGATGCACTGTTGCAGAATCGCAAGCTAACATTTGCATACACACGCTCCCTCACATGCACACACTCAAAAAACTAAGTTGTTGGATATACTTAATTTTATTTTGACACCCATTTCCACACAACTGAATTGGTTTATCTGAACTTAAACTGGGTGAATTGTACAGACAAGTAAATCTTAAATTCATCAAATTATTTGATTTAATTTCAGAGATTTGTGTGAATCAGTGTGACAGTATTTTCTCCCTCTTGTAAGGTATGGTAGTTGCCTATATATGTCACTATTACACATTGAAATTGTGCTTGAACAAGAAACCAATACAAATGCGTTATATCAAACTATATTGATTAAGTAAAACAAACAACCTTTACAAATAATTTTTTTGAGACAGCTGAATTGGATGGTGGAGCTGTGTTTTGTCTTGCTAGTAGAAGGAGGTCCCATGGGTTCAGCTTTAGAAGCTCGGATGTCTAAGTCTGTGGGAACCTGGCGCTTTGACCGCACAACTCTGAATGCTGAAAGACACATTGTCTGGCCTGAGTGCAGAGCAGCGCTGGTACCTGCGGCTGTTTGCTCAAAAAAAGCTATTCCTTCCTGTTCTGATATTTTCATTTCCCCCACCTCGAAGTGCCTGACAGATGTGTCTGGGTGCACGTTTGTGGGCTTGTACATCGCTGCTACTGTTTTGCCGGAATGTTGGGTTACAGTAATGACTGTAGCAGAAGCATCTTTGCTGTCATATGTGTATTTTAGGTTTGCTCCTGCAGTGTGAAGTTGTTCCATAAACAGTCAATGATGTGAAAGAACTGTTGATCATAAATTATGTTTCAATTATTCATTATATTTAATGTGTCTTTACAACATCCAACATGCTAAAGCAAGTTCCAAGTTTTGGAGCAGAGCATTTATGTGCATGCATTTGTTATATAAACACCTTCTAGCACCAGTTTGAGTGTAATAGTTATGGTCTACTGTACCACAAGAATATGGAAAGTGCTATATCCTGCAATGACTCATAAACTCTGTCACGATCCAGACTTTCTGCATTGTTATAGTATTGGAGTGTTATGAGATTCACAGAAGCCCTCACACTGACTGAAAGAGTCTGAGCTGCATGTGGGTGTTCATGTGTTAGCCGAGCTCTGAAAGGGTGAAGAGTGGTTCAGACAGACTGTGTCTCACTGACTTAAATGGAAAGACAGCACAGAGAAACAGGTGAAAACAGCTGTTAACATGGATACACGCAATGCCGCAACTAGTTTATCACTGATTTCACGCGAGCATTGAAACACAGCTAGCGTTGTAAATAAGCATTTGGTTTTTTAAAGATGAATGGATATTGGCATCGGATCTGGAGAAATAACAGGATTGACACATATACGATACAAATATAGATCATGGATCTCGGTCATCACCAGAGGTGGACAGTCGTGAAATATTTTTACCTCAAGTGTCTGTACTTTATCTGAGATCTTTTTTTGCAACCAGCCAACCCTCACTCCACCCCTACCTTTCGAAGCAATTTGGTGTATGACACAGGACCAAGATGTCGTCACGTTTTCGTTTCTTTGCCGAAGTAGATAATTTATTTTAACATGCGTCAATAACATGGTCAATAACATAGTCTGTTTAGGGCTACTGTAGAAACAACATGGTAAATACCATGCAAGGGGACCTGCGGTGTATGTAGATAGAAATAGCTCGTTCTAAGGTTAATAAAAACATCCCACTTTATTATGTAAGGTCTTAAGACAGCTACACATAGTTCGGTATATTATATTACATTTCTGTCAATAGATCCTCCAAAAAAATGTGACAATGGACCTTTAAGAATACATAATTGATCTAGTATTGTCTTTCATTTACTTAAGTATTTAAGAGTATTTTAATTAAGTAAAAGTAAGACAGTACTAGATGTTTAATGTACTTAAGGTAAAAAATGGTACTATGCTTTGGAATGTAGTGAAGTACATTTTTCAAAAGTAAAAATACTAAAGTACAGAGAAATGTACTTGAGTAGACATAAATACTTCCACCTTTACAAATCACAAATTACTTATTTAACCTTTTTATTGTATAGCTCAACCACAATGACATATGAGCTCTGTGTGAAAGTATATACAAGTAAATATCATGTTCTCATATGCTTTCTGTTTTACAATTATTTTCAAATAAAAAAACTTCAATGAAAAACTGCTGTTGTTAAGTCTGATCCAAGTCAAATATAACTTGAAATGTGAAAATACTCAACAGATGTGTGATGTCTTTATCGAATAACTACACTTCAGTTTTGCACATACAGTACACCTCCTTTCCCAATCTGTTAAAGTACTGAATTTGTTTTACACTTGACAGCATGTTCGACGACCCGCTGCATGTCTGTAAGATTTAAATTGCAAGTAAAGTTGAATCTGTGAAGAAAAGTTGAACTGCTTTTACCAATAAAACCTGACTGAAAAACTCAGACGCTCGGTGGTGGTGGTGGTATCTTGCTGTGTGACGGTGTAGTCATTTCATCAGCATGACCACTTTAAAATGAATGAAAGGTGAAATAAAGAGAAAGGATTGAAGGCGAAAGACGAGACTCCCAGATGTAATAAAAACATCAGTTGCTGGATGACTTTGTGTGTTTAGTGTGATGTCTGCTACTTCGTTCAGACAGCACCCAACCGCATACGGCTGTACGCCTCACACAACTGCATTCGTTTCTAAAAATGAAGAGCCCCGCTCTGTTCTCCACCACCTCAGGCTACTGTTCTTAATGGCCTGTTTATACAGGGTGAAAACACAAGACAGAGAGGAAAAGGTGGAAATACAGCATACCGCACCAGAAAGTGTGCATGTTTCCTCAGCACGCTGTAAATAGACAGCGTACAGACTGTGCCATGTTATAGAGCGCACACACATTTATCATTTGCAAATTCAGTAGTTTAAACAATGATGCCAGGGATGCTTTTATAGTGAAAATGGTTTTGTGAGAGTATCTTTCAGGTTGTGTACTTCATCAGCTATTATATTTGCTGGTTAGGGGCTGAAAGAGCTGTCTAAAAACCCCACCGGATTTCACTCCGCTCTAAAGCCACTCTGAAAGTGCATTTCTTATTCTCTCGATATTCTGTAATGGAGCCCAACCTGAGGATTAGCAAAGGTGTTTTTGAATGTGAACAAAGCCTCCTTTAGTTTGAACTTCAATGGTGGTCAGGTGAAGTGAGGGGCTACAGTTACTGGAGCGTTTTCCCACTGTCCGAATGAAACTAATGTTTTGTATTTGCTTTTGTTTGTTCATTGCTAGGTTCACCTTGGTGTTTGGCTGTCTGGTCCTGTCTGTGTTCTCCACCATCCCTGCTCATATGGAGCTCTCCAATCACTGTCTCATCATACTGGTGAGGACCAAACAAAGTACACACATCCTCCATTCACCCAACAGTTCGCCCAAAAATAAAACAATCTGTCCTCATTTAGTCATCCTCGAGTTGTTTCATATCTATATAATAAAAAAACCTACTATGGTGCTACTACTCAATGGTGAACTAATTTAAATCAATTCACAAAAACAAGCTATTAGATGTCAGTGTTGTTTTCTGATCTGGGCTTCTAAGATCCCTTCCAGGACTTTGGTCCTTAAAAGATAATCACTGAAATAAGGTCATTTGATACATGTGTTATGCTCAGCTGGTTTATGGTGGGAAAACAGTAGGGTGGCATAACAATCAGTATCAGATAGTCCTCAGGATACACAAACAGTGTTGAGGCAAGCTATGGGAAGCCCATATTAGCTGTCACGGTGCGTCAAGACAGGTAAGTTTAAAACCAACCCCAGAGCTCTAGCCCCTTGGGATGGCCCGTTAAAAGGTCATATCTGTTGATTTGAACATCAATAGATGACATTACACCTTGTGTTAGATTGTAAAAATAAAGTATGAGCTATTAAAAAATTGTGTGAGTTTGATGTGCAATTCTGTTTGGTGATGCGTAGAAATTACACACCTGAGGTTTTACATACATACAGTAGCACACAATGCATCAGCAGTAATGTAAATGCATGGTGTTAAGGCATGCGTTGAGTTCTTGAAGGATCAGCATTTTGAATACCTTCTTTATGCAGACAGATGTTTTCATCAGGTGAGCCCAGCTGGGGTTTATCCAACATTAGCAATTAGCAGGGACCAAGAATGTGGCGATGATGGATTAGCTAAGAGGTTAATTGTGTTACTAGACATGACCGCAGTTTCCTGTGGTGAAGCAGAGTGTGGAGGTTATTAGAGACTCTACAGCCATGCTGTGCATTTTACAATGAGGTTCATTTATTACATATATACTTTGGGAATATTGGAGGGAGAAGACTTGGGCTGTGTTTTTGCCATTTGCAGATATTTTTGTTCATTTACACAACAAGGTGTGTAGCCTATGAGTAGCCAGGTGTACTTTGCTCATTGCTGGCTCTTTTGTGAGGCTCAAAATGCTTCCTAATTTGTAAGTCACTTGGGATAAAATCAGAGGCTAGATAAATACATGTAAAGGTAAAAACTGTATATGAGTAGTCAGTCAGTGTACGCTGCAGAACTATATATCAGAACAAAGACTATAAAGACAACAGGCACACAACAGAAGGCACCCTTAAATGTTATTATGATAATGAGCTTTGTAAAAGTCTTTCTGAAATATAGAAAAAAGTATGTATTAGCATCTTAACAAAAGCTAGTTTGACCTTTTGTAACACCATTATTTTGATTAATTATTTAAGGAATTCATATTTTAATTTATTAATATAATGAATATATAAATGTATTTAATTATTTATTTATTTAATTGTTATTGAGCTTTTGTTAAAGATTTATTTCATCAGACGATTTCAAAAACCTATTTGATAAGATTGTGAACACGAAACATTAATAATGTAACACCAGCCACTGTCACATTAAACAACCTCTTCCGTTGATCTTTGATTGTTGATATTTTCAATTTTGCATCAAATAAAAAGGTAAATGGTCTTAAAATAAATTTTTGAAATATGCAATTTTTTCACAAATTGCACAGAACTGCTCATATCATCGCTGTCCTTCCAAAACCTCGGATGTCCAAAATCATTGTTTTTTAGGAAATGGAAAAAAGAAATGGTTTAAAACTGCATTGTCAAAGCACTTTTTAATACTTCTTATTGGTTAGATGTGTGCAAAACCCATTGACAAACATAAAGGGTGACAAAAAATAACAATTTGATGACAAAATATCCAAATCATGAAATACAGGACAGCAGCGATATGGCACTGAGTGGTGATTTCTTGCTGTATGTAGTACTGATGGTGTTTGTGGTTTGCAGGAGTTTGTCATGATTGTTGTGTTTGGTCTGGAGTACATCATTCGCATTTGGTCGGCCGGATGCTGCTGTCGCTACAGGGGATGGCAGGGTCGACTGCGTTTTGCCAGAAAACCGTTCTGTATCATCGGTAAGCTTAAAACCCTTCTATCAGTATGCTTGCTGCCCCGTATAAGCTTCTTTGAACAGGTTGATGGATCTGCTTTGTCTGTGTAGATTTTGACATATGCTTAGCGCATAATAATCTACCCCGGATCAATGACTGACCCAAACATACATAATGCCTGAAGGAGAACAATCTTTATGAGCTTCCTTTTAATTCCATCCTAAGGTCAGGCATGCTGAGGGATTGCTGATGCTGTTTGTATTTATTACACACCCAAGCACATGCCCCATGTGTGGTATTGTGTTGTATGATGGTAATTTCTGTCTTCAGAGTGAATATATCATTGTGTGTTGTGTGTTATGCACCGAACCTCATCTCCATTTATCAGGAAGCAGAGCTCCATCAGAAAACCATCAACACAGTGACTAACTCTGAGTTATGAGACAGTGAACAAAAGGAACAATTTCCCTTCCCTGCTTCACACATTTATTCAGAATGTCCCATTAGAAATTATACAGAGATCTTGGCATACCCCTTAGACTCTTAATGAAGCACACTGCTGTAATAATACAGCACATCATCCATTACCGCCTCTGCTAGAAAACTAATATAAACATATTCAACTCAGACTCCATGTAGCATTCTTTTTTTAAACCTGCAAGACTTTAATACTGAATGTATGTGGAGCATGGCAAATAGTGAAAGCTATTTAATTTAATGAACAAAAAAAGAAATAATAATTATTATTACTATTATTATCGCCTCTGCTAGAAAACTAATATAAACATATTCATCTCAAAATCTATCTAGCATTCTTTTTATCCCTGCAAGACTTTTATTACTGTATAATGCATGGCAAATAGTGAAAGCTATTTAATTTAATTAACAAAAAAAATATTATTATTATTATTATTATTGTTAATAATGCTTTTTATTTTTATAATTTTGTAATGAATTCATCCGGATTAATTTGATTGTCAGGGATTTTAAGTATTTTAGGATAGTCACTAGCGAATGGCATTGGACTGTGCATGTTTTGCCCTCGGTCTTATTAATCACATGACAACGGTTTGTGGTTTAAAAGCAATTTTTTTAGGCCATGCACCAGCTGAGCAAACAGATATTGAGATGAATGGGAATTTGGATATAGTTATTATGGAACCAACCTATTTGTTAGATTAACCTAAATAAAACATTGTAAATCAATGCAAAATAGGTTGAAACAGAAACATTCTGTTCAGCAAGCAAATGACAATCGTTTAATTCATTTATTAATTCGTTACATTTATATAGCGCTTTTCTTGGCACTCAAAGCGCTTTACATTGAAGGGGGGAACCTCCTCAACCACCACCAATGTGCAGCATCCACTTGGATGATGCGACGGCAGCCATATTGCGCCAGAACATCCACCACACACCAGCTTATTGGTGGAGAGGAGACAGAGTTTCGAAGCCAATTGGTACATATGGGGATTATTAGGAGGCCACGATGTACAGTATATAGGCAAATTTTGCCAGGATGCCGAGATTACACGCCTACTCTCATTTGAAGGACATCCTATTTTTAATGAGCACAAAGAGTTGATTGCAAATGTTGGCAATAACAGAATCATTTTAATAATAAAAAAATGTATGTATAGTCAAAATGTTAGGTCGATGCAGATACTGTAGCAGTTATTAAATATGTTTTTTAAAATCAGTTTTAAATATGTCAAAGTCCATCTGCTTCTTACTAAATAAGTTACCTCATCACATTTGAACCTTGGGAAGCATGCTCCCAATACACAGCGTTCAGAATATTTTTTTTACAACAGGCTTGGTTAAAATTGCTGAACTGGACCACATTAAAAGCCGCCACTCTCCTAATCGATTAACAATGGCGTTTCCACCTTTACATTACCCTTTCAAGAAGCATTATGCTCCAATTGCGCTTAGCGCTGTCAGAATGAGAATCGACTGCAACAAATCAGACAGTACAGCTGCTCTATTGGACGCGTTGCAACTTTTATGATTTTGGATTTCCACATTTTAGTATGGGTTTTGTTCAAAAGACACATAAATCAGCCCCTCTGGTTCCCATCTGCTCATGTTCCCCAACGTTCCACTTTCAACCTTTAAGAGTCGTGAGATTCAGATTTCACATAACAGACTCTTTGGAGGCCACCTTGGACTCGTGTGACTAAAAAGAACGTTATTTCAAACCTCAGGCGTAACGTTCGGCAGGAAAATATGACGGAGGTGATTCGAGTAAAGAACAATATTATCTCTGGTTAAGATGTGTTGGAAGCTCGAGGAGGATTAGATACGCTGTTCTGTAAGGTTGTGGCTTCCCAGCTGTCCCAGAACGACCCAGTTATTGAAATATCACCATCCCTGTTGTCTCCGAGAGCTACTTATTAGAACACACAGATTAATTTCTATATAGATGGTCTCATATGCTCTTGGAATGGCTGGGTGGTCCTCATCCTTGTTGAAGTAAGCTGTGTGTTGCCAGAGAAGAGTGATATTGATATTGTGAGATAAAGAAGGCTTTCGAATGGGTTGCATTGTGCTGCTGCTGATGCTGCTTTGCTATGGCAGGCTTTATTTTATATGGAATCCATATCCTGATTAACTGCTGTGGTCATTTCTACAGTAGCTGGCCAATAATCAAGTATTTATTTTGTTTTCCACATGTAAATGAATGGAAATGCTGTCTCATTAAACTCTTGCTGTCTCCTGTGTTACAGACATTATTGTGCTCATTGCATCCATCGGCGTGGTTTCAGCTGGTAGCCAGGGCAATATTCTTGCCACGTCTGCGCTTCGCAGTCTGCGTTTTCTACAGATCCTGCGCATGGTGCGTATGGACAGGAGAGGCGGTACCTGGAAACTGCTGGGATCTGTTGTCTACGCTCACAGCAAGGTATGCTTGGATATGCAATGGAACTGTTTTTATTGAAACTGTAAGAAAATATAACAACCCCTAAAAGCATTGGGTCTAATGTTCAAATGTCATTTGCATAGTATAGCATCAATGTGGCATTATGAAATTTCCAAAGAATAATTTGAGAAAGTCCTCAAATAAGTAAACTAGGACAGACTGTACCGAGCTCATAACGTTGCGTGTGAGTATTTATGTGGAGTCAGACATGTGACCCCACAATCAACCTCTTTCTCCATCACTGCTTGGAGTGAAACTCCAGCCATGGGCTGTAGCCAAGCCACACGCTTCCTCTGCTCTCATTTAGTGGAGAGATTAGGGGTCCCCACAATGAATAACTGTGGTCCACATAATAGCAGAGTTATTTGATTCTATCCACATTTTCCCGACATACAGTATCTCAATTGTCTGTAAAGATGACCTATGATTCTTATGATTGATGTTGTGATGTTTGTTTTCAGGAGCTTGTGACCGCCTGGTACATTGGCTTCTTGGTGCTGATCTTCTCTTCGTTCCTTGTCTACTTGGTGGAGAAAGAATTTAACACACAGTTTGCCACCTATGCAGATGCTCTTTGGTGGGGTACGGTAAGTCTGCAGAAAAAATCTAAAAAAGTGGCGCTGCCAAAATGTGAACCAGTCTGTGAAAAGCAGGCTAAAGCCTCAAAATCGAATTCTGAGATGAGCATCAAAGTTTAATTTCAACACTTAGTTTCACTTTGATTTTGGTCTTTTTCTCAGTCCCTAAAAAAGATTTTAATGGGATAGTTCATCCAAAAATAAAAATTCTGCCATCATTCACTTATTTCAAACTTGCATGGCTTTCTTTCTTCCGCAGAACACAAAATAAGCTATTTAGAAGAATGTTGGTTACCCAACAACGGCGGCACCCGTTGTCTTGCACTGATTTGGGGTTGTTCGGTTATCAATATTCATCAAAATATCTGCAGAAATCTGTGTTCTGCAGAAGAAAGAATGTCATACAGGTTTGAAACATATGTATAAAACATGGACGACACGCTACCATTCACTTCTATTGGAGAAAAATGAAGCCAAAACGTCAGAGTTTTGGCCAATGATGTCATTTGGAGATGCTGTGTCTATACCAGACGCGGCTTGATGCGACGCGACAAAAGACAATAAAACTTGTTCACACTGGATGTGACACGGTGTGACATGACAATACTAAATTAGAACATGTTAGCACACCCCTTTTTATAAAATCATAGAACTAACTATAAACTAACTTATTCTGAAACAGACACTTGGTCAAACATCAACGTGATAAAAACAGACTAAATTATTTTACAAACATAAATTTGAAGTGTAATCTGATTTTATAGTTTGGCTCCTGTTCCATTTGTTTACATGGAGAGGACGGGGTTTATGACCTATACTGCAGCCAGCAACAAAGGGGCGATCAAAGAGCCCGCCACTTCACTTTTCTGGACGTGTGAGGCACACCCGGTTCAAAATGAAAAGAGAGTGATTAAAGATGACGCAATATTCATTTTTTGCTAAACTATCCATTGAGAGTATAAAAATAAATAGAAAACAGAGTTTTCACAGACTGGGTCACAAATAATTTACAAAGCACAACAATGATAGCCAAAAATTTACTTTAAAAGGTTTATACTACAACCCCAAAACTAAATGTTTAAGGTTATTACAACGTTTACGTGTCACTGGTTAAAATGAGAATGTACATCATTAACAAATAACTGTGTATTTCATATATCAATAAGCAATCAATTACAACCTTTGTATTGTTTAGTTGTTGACTGGTCATGCTTCCTCACCAGTTCACTTACCAAATCAATGCATCTAACTTCAAGCTCCTGCCAAGCACAGAAAAGGCGATAAAAGGAGACTTGAGGTCAGATGAGTCTCCTGCTGTAGACACAAACCAACAGTGGGCCAATCTTGCACTGTCCCACAGTATTTACACTGGGTTGAGCCCAAGCCAGCGTCTATAGCTGACAGGCAGCCTTCGACGAGGAAAACATGAGAACAGAAATCTGGCTTTGTGTGTGAGCTTCGCCTCCATGCGCTGTAAAGGCCACGGCACTCTTCGCGTTTGACAAATCACTCACTTTTACTGGATGTGTTGAATTTGTTTTGGCCGGGGCTTTGTTTAAGTATCCCCTGCCTGCAAGGATCCAAAACGCTCGCTTATGGACGTGGAAAGAAGTGTGATATGTCAGAAATACCAAAGTGTTTCTTTTGCTGAAAGATGGATCAAACGCTGTATGTCTGTGTGGCCGTAACTTTATAGTACAGCTCAGTTCCGCTTTAGTGTTTATGGGTGTTAAGTGTGGCATAATGGGCAGAAGTTAATGCAAGTGGAGCTTGACTTGGCCTCCACTGAGAAATATCCCGTTTGATGGCCGAAGAAGTTGAAGAATCATTGCAGACAGACCGAGAAAGCTCTCAAGGCGATCAGGCCAGAATTAGATCGGTTCCCTGTGTTTGACTGTTATGTAAAGGTAGATAAGTCGCTGGTTCAAAGTTTCTTCCAAACCTTTGCCTAATATGAAAGTAGCATTACAACTATGATGGCTTAGACTCTTTCTTGTTTCTGGTAAGTTACTGGAGTGGAAACAGCCTGATCTCACAGGAATTCATGATTATTTTACAAAGGTGGCTATTTTGTATGAATTTGTACCATGTGATTTGTAGAAAAATGTATGATTAGTACAAAAAAGTCAAATTGAACCCCCGCCCTCGGCCCAACCCCTAAACCTAACCGTCACTGGCGTTAAAAGCAAATCTTAAACGTCTGGGCGTGTGTGAATCCAATCAGATTCGAGGACCAGAACTTCCTGTTATATAATAATCAACTTTAACCTATCGTCTCATGTTTTTAAGTGTTTTGAAAGGATTTCCATTTACCTTGTTCTGTCTTTCTTTAGATCACCCTCACCACCATTGGATATGGAGATAAGACTCCACAAACCTGGACTGGGAGGCTTCTTTCTGCAGGGTTTGCTTTGCTGGGCATCTCGTTCTTTGCTTTGCCTGCTGTGAGTAACCAGCACATCACTTGTATTCTGGCATCAGTGCAGATTGGGGAAAATATTTTCTATGAACGAATAAATGTATGTACAGTATGATTGAATGAATGGACGAAAGAAAGAAAGAACAATTGAATAAATGAGTGAGTGAATGAATGTACCGTTAAATATCCGAAGTCCTCTCTTATTCTCTCACTTAATGAGGTCTCACTTATGGCAGATGGCTGATTCGTTGTCTCCTACGAAAAACGTAAAATTACTTAATCTGTCTAGATCGCACAGCCGAAGAGTTTGTGATGATTTTATGATGTGTTTGAGGAAATACAGTATGTGTGGCTGACTCACTCTTAGTCCAAATCAGCAGATTAAACGAAAGTAATTCTGGACGTCTATTCTTTTTCTGTGGGTGGTTGTGGGCGTAGGGTATTCTTGGCTCTGGCTTTGCTCTGAAGGTTCAAGAGCAGCACAGACAGAAGCACTTTGAGAAGAGGAGAAACCCAGCGGCCAGCCTGATACAGGTAACAGACCCTATCTGACACATCAATCGGTCAAACATTCACAATGAAGAATGAATTCAGCACAGAATAAGTTTACCAAAAGATTTCATTATATTGGATCCATGCTAAATGTTCAGCACCTTTAATGTCTATAACTCCCGGCTTTAAAGGAGAAATTTGAATACATTTTATTTTTCATGTGCAAGACATTTACGCCCATTTACGGCCGAATCCACATTTATTTAAAGTCTCATATTCGCTAATAATAATTGGCTCCATTAGTGTCGGCTTATGTTGAATAATTAGCTAATTGCTACAACTAAGTTAATTACACAATGAAAGCCACATTCAGTTTTATACGAAAGAAGAGAAAATGAAGAATACGATGGGCATTGATTGCATTGCAGACTATTATCTTCTATTAGAGCCAAAGGAAACACTTGCGCAGAATTCCTTCCGTGGAAACACATCATAAATATCTGCAAGAGTCTCCCGGAGGACAATAGCTCTTTCTATTGGACAGTGCATCTTTCTCTTCTAGCAGGAGAAACAGATTTACTCCAGAAAAATGTGCACGCACACAAATCTACAAAACATTAGAGGTGCTGTAATATTATAGAAATGAGTGACTTCCTTTTGGATGCTGTTGGAAGCCCGCACGCCATTTCACAAGCATTTTGACCTCAAGTCTTTTCCTTCTCCAGGTTGAGTTCTGATATTGCGGACAGAGAAGATCTCATTTATATCATTGGTCTTTGTGTTTATTTTGTCTCTCTTCCTGGTTTTAATTTTCATTCTTTTCCAAAGGCCTTTCGATGGGCAGCCAAACATCCAGCCCCAATTACTGTTGTCAGTAATGTGTTTTTACAATGACGTGTTTTTTAAAGAGATAGTGACCTAAAAGTAAAATTACTGTTATCATATACTTACCCTTTAGTCATCTATAATGTATTAGACTCTCTGTGGCTTGGATTATACATGTAGGTGGTGTTATTTAGCGGTTTACGTTCTTTCTCCATACATTGGAAGTGAACTGTGACCTCGGCCGTCTCTAGTCCACATTCACGTTCATCCTATGAACAAACAGCAGCATGAACATTCTGCTAAACATTATGTATTCAATGGAATAAAAGTCTTAGAATGACACGTGGGTAAGAAAATTATGACAGAATTTTAAGTTTTGGGTGAACTATCACTTTAAGGTTTAACGTTGCAGGAACTGCATTGGTCCATAATTTCTCATAATTTGTACCACCTACCTCAAATGACTTCCGGCCTTTATATAATCAAGAAATATATGAAGAGTTTGGTTCCAAAATGAGATAACTCTCATTTTTATATGAGAGTATAAAATTATTATGCTGTAGTTTTTGTTATTATGGCTCAAATCAAAACAAACCAACTGCAGTTGGATTGATATCAATTGTACTGCACAATAAAAAAAAACATGATTTTTTAATAAAAAAACAAGTTATCTCATTTTGGAACCAAACTCTTCATATATACATATCTTAGTTATGATCTGTGGAGTATGACTCCGAGCTATGTCTGGGCTCAGATTCTTTCCTGCATGTTATGATTTTTTTTTCCTTTTTGCTGATGATTTGTATGGAATGATGGAAAATATGCTCTCCCTCCTCACTGCTGTCACGCTGTCAACTCTGCAATTTCAGAGCACCATCTTCAGTCTTTCACAATTCTGATGTTTTTGTCCTCGCGACACATCCTCTTCACCTTTCTTTTTGTTTTTTCATCCATAGATTAATATACATAATACATACAGCATATTTATATTCATAATGACATTATTGTGTTCCATTTCAATTGCTTGCACTTTGTAATAGTTCCTTTTCAGCATTTTTACTCTATTTCACATTTTTATGTGCACATATACTTTTTCACTGGATAAATATATGTCTCTTTTCCTAACCACATCACTTTTAAGTCGTCTGGCTTTTTTGATGTTGTGTGGCCACCCAGGCATCAAGACTTATACAACGCTGTTTCCACTCACATAGTGGCGTGAAAAACAACCCAATGTTTATGCACACAAAGCTTTTCAAATTTACAGTGGGGTTGAACGTCTGAGACCACATTAAAATTCAGCTTTTAAAGCTATTGGAAATAAACAGGAATGCCAATGTTCAAATAAGGAAGTTGGTTATATTTACTATTTAGACATCAGCAGATTGCCTTGCTTCCATTGAAGCTGATTTTTGAATGAAACATTCTCAGCACATTTTTGCATAACATGGATCATCAGGTATTACTATGCCTACTCGACTAGATGCTGTCATTAAACCAAACCTACCATATAGTCCTACCATATAGTAAGAAAAGCTAAAATACATGCAGGCTTTTAATGCAAACTGCCAATAATATAAATGATTTGTTATTCATGCATGGAATACTGACATATTTTTATTAGTGGTCTCAGACTTCATGTGATATTTTAGCAGAAAACTAAAAAACAGCACTTGAGCAAATGTCTGGAGGTCAAAATTCACAGATTCACAGATTCACTGGCTGTTCCCTCACCATGCTCTTGTCTTTCTCCACCCATATTCCTGTGTGTGTGTTTGTGTGTTTGTCTGTCTCCTGCACCAGGCTGCCTGGCGTCTCTACTCCACAGACCTCTCCAGAACAAACCTGAGCGCCACATGGCTTTTCTATAAAAGTGTTCTCCCTCCTCAAAGGCATGTATCAATGCAGTGAGCTGATGGAAGGACGCTTACATGAACCGGTTCTTACTAATCTTTTTCTTTTCTTTTTTTTGTTCTTTTCTTTCCAACCCCTGCTTCTTTCCTGGCCTTGTGTGTTCCTCTTTTATTTTCTGTTTTCGTTTTCCCTCCCTACTTTCCTGGTTTTGTATACTCTGCACGTAGTGTGTGTGGCGTAGCTATGCGGCTGATGAGAACTCGGTTTCCATTGCTACCTGGAAGCCTCATTTGAAGGCGTTGCATACCTGCAGCCCTGCAAAGTAGGTACAACTGTGGCAGCTGGTGTCGTCTTTGGTGTCTGTGCTTCTGTAGCTCTCATTTCCCCACTTCAGTCTACAAACAAATTTATTTTAATCTGTCTCTCCTTTCCATGCATAATCCTCTTCTCTGTAATATTTTAAAGTATACTCGCTTGTTTAAAGTTATTAAACATAAATCACACTCGTATGGCCAGAGGTGTACAGAGTACACAGAAACTAAGCTTAAAGTGACAGTTCACCTAAAAATATCATCGACTCACACTTAAGTTGTTCCAGATGTGTATGAATTTCTTTGTTCTGATGAACACTGAGAAAGATATTTGGAAGAATGCTAACCAAAAAGTTCTTAACTACCATAGTACAGAACTGTTAACTGTCCTACATTCTTCCAAATATATTTCTCTGTGTTCATCAGAACAAAGAAATGTATACAGATTTGAAACATCTTGTGAGTTAGTAAATGACGACAGATTTTTTATTTTTGGGTGAACTATTGCTTTAAGTTTGGTACTGTGTAAAAATTTGATTTAATTAAAATGATAATAAAAACTAGTGTGAAATGTACGCGAGCTAGCGTGAAAGTAAGTAGGCTATTCAAAAAGTATTTAAAAGTAAAAAAGCAAACATTGTTTCGTTTGCTTTTTAAATTTGAGCTTTTGATACGAGCAACCACCACAGTTTTAGTTAGTAGTTACATTTTGAGTTATTTAAAAATAGAACAACAACAAATCTATTTGTTCTGACTATGTGAAGATCTGAAAACCTGAAATTGCAGTAAATGTTTAATAGTTGTTTTACACTCATATAGTCGTATAATACACTTATTTAGTTGCTTATAAATCACTGACTGTATTGACTGTAGTTTCCTCTCAGAGATGGATTGAATGAAGATGTATTGTTTTAGGTCACAGACTGTGTTGTGATCATTGATGAGATGTCTCTGCACAAGGATGGATGACCATAGTGGAGGTCAATTACATTTTACAGTGAAATAAATGGATCTTGTAAACTTCACTGCAGTATAGTTTTATTGGCTTGTTAAATATCTGTTTTAATTCAAGGTGACTTAAAAAGTTATATCTTAGGAGTGATAAGAGTATTTACTAGTATGGAATATTTTAAACAAGTTCACCTTGTTTTTATAAATTACAGTAAATCATTTCTAGTAATAACCCAAAATAACATGTGGTTTTCTCTGAAGTAAACATGCTTTTCGTAAACACATTTTTTGGTTTTCATCAAGTTTCAAGTTTTGGCTTGGATGAAACCCCATACCTGCTTCCTGGTGTGAATTCTGCCGGTAACTGAATTACCCTCGCGTTGCCCAGAACAGATAAATCAAACCCAACAGAAGCCTACACCGTTTATGGACAAGCACCTGAAGACACATAAATAATGCTCTAAAAAATGGATGTGCTGTTATATTCAATAAAACAGCCCCTCGTCCCAACACTGTGCCCCCTCTGCTAAAGCTCATCTTATTCAGCTTGACTGTGCATTGCTCATACCTGGCATGTCTGCTTGATCCCCATCTTAGAAATGACTGTACATTTCTTCGCACTATTAACGTGTGTGTTTGCTTTACGTCTTTAATATATTGTGTGTGACACAGAGAGAAATTTATTGATGTATTGAAACGCTCAGTATATTTTTCCTTTTCTGTAGTTTCCTTATTAGTTGCTGTCATTCATGTGAAGTATTAATATCTGGCCTCTTGTCTCTCTATGTTTTTAACTAACACCTTTAGGAAAGACCAGGGGGAAACCATCAGCAGGTTTGTTGCTCTTGTATCTACATCACCCTTGTGTCTGGAATGTTTCACTACTTCTCAATCGATTGTGTTACTGTAGCTTCAAAAGAAACTAGGGAGCGGAATTCAATTCATTCATTCACTTGTCATGGCATGTCACATGTCTTGCTTTATCATTCATTATCATTGTTTTCCATATAACTGACGGAAGATTTTTTTGCAATTTCTATTAAAATGAATAGTAAAGTCAGTTTAGTCGTTATCGGTTTTGTGTCAAAAGCAACATTTGTAAGGCTGTTATGTAGTTAGATGTTTGTTGTCAGGCAAACTTTTGCAGCTTTTGTGTCTTTTGTATTTATCCTGTAATTTCAGCTGAAAGGGAGCTTGTTGCTCAAACCCTTTTTTATACCCTCAGCTTTTAGTTAACATTGTAATTGGTTGTTTTTGCCTGAAGTTGATTTGCCTGTTTCATATTATTTATTTGAAGAGCACAGCACCAGCACTCAGATTTAAATGAAGTCATTTACTATTGCAAAAGCCTGTTGTGTGTGGCAAATGTGTCATTAAATGTGTTATAAAAGTAACCTTCAAATTGTAAAGGCGTTACAATAAACAGCTTAGCTGTGAATACTTTTTGCAAAGCTTATGGAGCTTTGTCTTTGGGCAAAACATTAGGTCGTTTGTACCGTTTAATCCATTTATTTTTTGACTGGTTGAAGTGAAGTAAATGTATAATTGACTGGTCAATCCAAGAAAGTTGGTCATGGCAGAGTTGGCTTTTTGTTTATATAGTTTAGTTTTTGTGCGACTGTGTTTTTGTGTGTGGTTTTGATTGAGACGAAACTGATGAAACTTTATTTAACCGTGTTTGGTTGCGTTTAGCTTCATTTTACGGCAAGTTTTGCGTTTCTGTTTTATACCATCCATGTCATTCTTTCACTAAAGGAACTTGTTTCTCCTCACGGTCTGACTAACTCATCTGCCATCTGTCTCCCTCATTTCCTTAGTAAGAGTCATAGTTATAGACAGAGGCTCTTCAGGAGGTATACCACACGGAAATATAGGTACCCAGCATCCCCCACTGCTCCAGCAATATGACCAATGTGAATGCTGACTAATCTCTTGCATGACCGATGGTGGTGGACATCAGATAACCCCGTCCCCTCTCAGACCCCACAAAGGGTCTAAATATAAAGGGTGCTGCCTTCTTCAATGCCTGTTGCCTGAGGGATTCAGTTGAGCCGTTTTAAAAGTTTCAGTTTAGTGATAGATGTTTCTGTGGTAAGTTCAGTTTTAAATCTAACATGTCTACGGACATTTTTTTTACTGACTGGCTTTAAGAACCACCTTTGTATTAAAGTCTGCTATACAATACACCTCACCAAACATTTACAGAGACCAGGAATTCAAACAATCATTAACTTACAGCAACATTTTTTGTTATTTTATGTCAAAGTTTTCATTTGTAACACACTGTAATGTGACTTGAATAATAATTCAAAAATTTTCACAAAAATTGCTCTGTGCAATTTAATTGTTTTATTGTAATAAACCAATTTGGCTTATGATATAAAAGTTGTGAACTTGCATGTTGCATGTGCATGAAACCGGGTTTTATAGAGCTAGAATTAACCTATAGCGTTATGTCTAAATCCCGATGCTGTATGTAATTTCTGCCTTATTCATACACTCACAAACTCCCAGGCATGAGCATTCAGCACAGTATAGCATGATTAAGAAACCCAGATTTGGAATTGTCTTGAAAGGAGTATTCCCCTGGTTAATGATGGTTCTGTCCATTAACAGATTATATATTATTCATTTTTCTGGGTCTCTACATTAGACGTAGAAGACAGCAGTTGTAAGGTTCTTACACAGGTAGCAATGGAAGTAGGGTGGTTTTTAAAAGTGAAATGCTTGCTGATTGGTAGCAACCTTGGAATGGCGATTGTCTTGCATGATAGTACTTTTGATGCAAGATTAGTTCGGGATAGTATTTCTGGCTTGTGTAAAGAATATCCAAGAGGTGATTGTCATTCATGCCTTTAAAGCATGAAAAAAGACGTGTTCTATACTGGAGAAATCCACTAGACTTGAGAAACAAGATAGCCTTTGGTTAAATACCTATTTTTCTCAATTCAAAATGTAATTGTTGTTTTATCTGTTTTATCCCTTCTCACTCCTTCCTACTCCTCTTCCATTTATCTCCATCCGCTCTTTTCCTTTCCTGCAGCCAAAAGCTTAGTTTTCGGGAGCGTGTGCGCATGGCCAGTCCTCGCGGTCAAAGCATAAAGAGCAGGCAGATGTCGGTGAATGACCGGCGCTCTCCTGGGACAGAGGCGGGGGTAGAGGGCACCAGTCCTGCTAAGGTCCAGAAGAGTTGGAGCTTTAATGACCGGACTCGCTTTCGCCCGTCTCTTAGACTGAAGAGCCAATCGCGCACAACAGCTGAAGGTGAACCTTTTCTTCTAACTGGACAAACCAATTCACTATTGCCTTATTTAATATAACTTTATTAACAGAAGCCATTTTTGAGCTGTCATAGAACCAATATTTGACTCAACCATGAATAAGAAATTATTACAATTTGAATGGCATAAACATTTTTTAATCTTTGATCTTGTTTAAAAAACAATGTTGAGGAGGCTAGTCTTTCTGTTTCTACTATTGATATTTGTTAGACTTCTCCATAGTAGCAGGATTTATAGACAATAACTTCAGCTTATGCTCCTGTCCCCAGAACTCCCCTGAAGGCAGTAAAAAAGCTAGGCATTTTTCTTATAAGAAGATGTCCCATGCGCAAATAAAACATTGAGACAGATTGGTAATTCACACAAAACTATATTCTAGATACAATATTGTTTTAGTGGTACATATAAGAAATATAAATAAAAGTTTAACAGTTAATTTCTCTAAAATGTACATATATTATTTAAGTTTATTTAATGAAAAGAATAAGTATTTAATGAACACAATTATATTTTAACATTTAACACAATATTTGATTGGTTTCACAGTTTTAAAACATTATTTTGTCACGTTTTAGAGTGTAATGGTCTACATAAGAAAATAAATGTATTGCTCTTTCATAGCTCTGGAGATTTGATGAAGTTCTCACTTGTGTTTAAGTATCTTAGTTCCTGAAATAAAAAATAACAGTGTAACCAATTGTTAAAATACATTAAGAGTATATGTGTGTAAAATGAATTAATGAAGAAGTCCTATTTCTGGCAAAAGACAGGTTGCTTCTGATCTCAGAGCAACAAAATGGCAGAAACAAGCCAATAAAAATGATATTGCATCTGATCGCCGCCTTTTTGTTTTTTGTTTGTTTGTACCAAAATATGAATTGCATTTCCTATTGAATATATATCTACAAAAATGTTCTGTTCAGCATTTTGCTGTCGAAGAACCATCTTAGGGACTTTAGCTCTGTGTGAAGCCCAACAACCGCTTTATGCCCTTCTAAATACCCCACATCATAGATCCAATAGATACTGTTACAGGGTAGAAAATGCTTTGTTACACCTTTTAAAAGCAGTTTGGGTTTCTCTGCCAATTATCTGTGGCATGTAATTTTTTGGGTTTAAGCTGCTGGTATAGGCTTATAGGCGCTGCATATGGCTTAAATAAAGGATCCTAAAAGCATCACGTACTGAACTTTCTTTTCGATTCACAATTCAAAGTTTTAACTTTTAATATACAGAGACAGGGTGGAATCATCGTAAGAATCGCAAACAGGACTGTGAATAAGCTTTTGATGAAATGCTGTTTTGCTGCCTCCTGACCTAATGTGGTACTTCAATTTATAGGCACCTTCTTTCAGTGTGGCCTGTGGTGTAGGTGAAGGGGGTCAAGGAAAGATTTCTGAATGCTGTGTTGACTCATAACTCTATTGATCGGTGCTTGGCTGTCTCTTCTCCTCTCTTCAGCCTAGTTTGGTTTTAAAATAATCTTTCTCTGTTTTCCTTTCTCTCTAATAGCCGACACCAATTTTGGAGCAGATGATGCTTTCGATGAGAAGGGATGTCATTGTGATGTGACTGTTGAAGATCTGTCTGCTCCGCTGAAGGCAGTCATCAGGGCCATCAGGTGAGTTTTTAAACACCATGCTGGTAGATTACATCTTGTTACAATATGTGTCGTTGCAAAAGGTAGCCCAGAAATCTCATTGCTCCGAATTCTTGCTCTATATAACATTCTGATCCATAAATTATGAATCAAAGAAAAATCTCATCCTCAAAATATTTTAAAGATTTGTCTTTTCTAGCAGAAATCATGCATTGTGATAAGCTGTGTGGATAAGGATTTTTAGATTTCCCCCTGTGGAGGTTTGAGGTATACACACTGTAGTTCACAAGGGTTCAACACATACTTTGTTCACCATGCTTGGCTATATCACATTAGGTCGTCATCACTCTCTGTCTCTGTCTCTCTCTCTCTTGCCTGATTGTTGCTTCAGGTGGCTCTGTTCAATTTCACTCCCCTAACCATTAGGGTCTCCCAGGGGGCAGGGGGATGAGAATTTTCCCTCTTTGCTTTCCCAGGGTGTCGGATGGAAATGCTCACAGCCAGTGCTGCTTACAAACCAGCTCATCTGACATTGTGTACACCTGAGAGATGAAGAAAAACAGACAGGGACAGTGTAACAGAGATTTGTCAATATTTGCAGTTTTGCGTTCATTCTGCAATATGTCAGTCATGTAATGGGTTGAGTTTCAGTTTGGTTGCCCTGCCTGTGGTATTATTTATTTTTACACAGTTAATGTTTTCCACCCCACATGGCTTGACTTGATTGTACACCTTACTAGAGTAATATTTTTATTAGCTGTTTTAAACAAATGTAAATCTGATCTTATTGTTTTGCGAATTTGTGACGTATTACTGCCCTCTAGTGGTTAGGGGCAAACTCACAGCAATCCAGGTCTTTCATTTCTGCAATTTCCAAAACACGTCTCCACATCTGATGGAAAAAAACAGATGGTCTTGCAGCCCAAACTCACACTTTTGATTTTGGTGTCTCCTAATCTCTATTACGTCTTCCTCTTTTTAAGTGAGGTGTATTCCTAATCCAAATCCATCTTCTTTCACTCCTGAAAGGATAATGAAATTCCATGTGGCCAAGAAGAAATTTAAGGAGACGCTGCGGCCGTATGATGTGAAAGATGTGATTGAGCAATACTCTGCTGGTCACCTGGATATGTTGTGTCGTATCAAGAGTCTCCAGACTAGGTGAGAACTTAACAGCACCACCAGTAAAATGTATTTACATATACATAAATGTTTACTATTTGATAGATATACAATAATAAATATATTGTTTTTAATCTCCATCTTTTAAAATAAGGAACATCAACACACAAATATAAATTCATAAGTATACACATATATACTGTATATATTCACAGCAGGGACGGCACAGTGCCGAAGTTTAATTGATATGCACACATTCTACTTCTACATGTTTGTGTCTGCACTCTCCCATTCAGGTTGGATACCATTGTGGGTCCACAGACCCTGAGCGGCAAAGCCAAGACCTTTTCTTCTCCCTCCCTGCACTTGTATTACAGCCAGGCTAAGAAGAAACACTCTGCCTCAGGGTCAGCTGACCCACAATCCACAACACATTCAAACTTGCTGTGAATGAGACAATTGCTGAGGCTGTGTGTCCAAATCCCCAGTGATCTTTAATACTTGAAATTGGTTTGAACATTTAAACAGTTGTAGTTTTTGAAGAGCTTTGATCTTTGGGCCTAAGGGCTGGACTATAGGTACTTGACGTGTGACTGACACACAGCCTCATGCTCTTGACTTTGTCCAATAAATCCATTGCTCTGCTTTTCAGTTTCAAGAACTCTCTAACTGTTTAACAAGGTTGGCAAAATCGTAGACAAGATGACTGTGATGCAGCTCATGGACTAACGTTTTGATTGATTCCTTTCTGCTTTCCTGAATGTTTGTGTTTGTTTCCCAAAGCTTAATGTTGAGCTTAATACAGTTTGTGAAATATTTTATTGGGCATTGAATGGAAGCATGGAATGCTTTGTCTTAAGAGAATTACAATTAACTTTCTAACAATCTCTAACTTACAGTTGGCCTTAAAATTCTGAAATGATACCTTAATGAGTCTTTGGGGCTTTTAGTTTAATGTTTAAGGTTTATGATGTCGGTTTTAAAAAGAAAAAAAAAGATGTCAAAAAGCAAGAATGAAAACGTTTTTTAAAGAGTGATTCACTTAGCATCATCCAATATTTATTAATGACTTTTAATGAAACAAAATTAAAGAATCTAAAGATTGTTTCTGCCCAGTTACACTTAATAGAGACTAAAGATTTCAAGCTTCAAAACGGATGCACGTGCACCATAAGAATGTGATCCATATATCAGAACAAATACATTTAATCCGACATTTGAGTATTTATATTTATATTACTGTAGTATTTTTTTTTCTACGAACTATTGCTTTAAACTAGAAATGCACAGCTGTCTGTGATCATATACATGACTTGGCAGATTGCATGTACTCTGTACTAGAGCTCTATAAACACCTTCTCTTCAGCGATATTTCTCCTTCCTTTTCTTAACAACACATCTTTTAAAATGTATGTGACCCCAATGTGTTTTTCATCCAGACTGGCTACAGCAGTGGGTCCACATCTGAGCTCCAAAGCCAGGAACCTTTCTTCTCCCTCTCTACACATGTATTACAACCAAAGCAGGAAGAAGAGCTCGGGGTCAGAGGCCTGTAGAAGGCAGGGGACTGGGGTTGAGGCTATACTGTATTTACCTGAATCAGTTGATACTGTACATGGGGTCCAATGATGTACCTGCACAGCATACATAAATATTCTAGAGGTTCATTTAATATATGTTGGTCAATTGAAAATACTACTAATAAAACTGTGTGTCCAAAATTCATCTCATGATCACAGATTTCTTTTTGGGTTGTATTTAGAGCACCACATAATTTTCATCATTGGACTCTTTGACTAATACATGTAAGCAATTTTCTTCATCCAAGGAGATTGTGTAGCAAACACACTGATCGGTTTGTCTTATTTATGTAATATTTGTGATTGCTGTTGATTTAACTCAAACTGCTCTTGCATGACAAATTTGGAGAAGCAAGGAATCATAATATACTTTTGCTAACACCTGACAAAATGTTTTCAGATGAAATGCATATACACAGTATATACTATGCAGTATTTTTAAAAGAGACATTACAACTGGTTGGTAGATGAAGTATATTAAAGGAATAGTTCACCTTGAAAATGAAAATTCTGTCATCATTTACTCGTCCTGTTGTCATTTCTGTGTGATTTTCTTTCTTCTGCAAAACACCAAAAATATATATCTTTACATGCTGGTAGCCAAAAACCGTTGGTCCCCATTGACTTCTACTGTATGGACACAAAACCAATGCTAGTCAATGGGGACCAAACGTTTTCTGTTACCATCATTCTTCAAAATACAGCATATTTTGTGTTTTGCAAAAGAAAGAAATTACAGTATACAGGTTTGAAATGACAAGAGGGTCATTTGGAAGGTAAACTATCCCTTTAAATGAAGAAAGCTTTGTAAAAAGAGAAGGAGATATATATTTTTTTATTTGAAATCATGATGATCATAATTTTCAGAAATGCACTGACACTTTTCCCTGCCCTCTGTGTACTGTAACAGAAAAATATTGCTGATGATGGTGATGCACTTAACTTAATTCTGAACTTAATTTCTCATCCACTAACCCGAATCAGGTTTTGTTCTGCTGTCCTGGAGCTTAAAGGATTATATAATAAAAGACACGTTCTCAGTATGCTCACGGTGACTTCTTATATGTCATAGGGTGGATCAGATACTGGGAAAGGGACAGATATCTGTAGACAGGAGAGGCAGAGAGAAAATCCTCCCAGAAGGCGAGTCTCTGGAGCATGACATGAGTATGCTTGGCCGAGTCTGCAAAGTAGAGAGACAAGTAAGTCATATGTACGTGATGGTCAAATAACATTCACGTTTGACTTTGGAGTAACTTTTGTTATTATTTAATGTAGGTGCAGTCCATTGAGTCCAAGATCGACTCTTTGCTGGATATATACCGTCAGGTGTTGCAGAAAGGGTCCTCCTCAATGCTGGGTCTATCTGCCTTGCCTCTATTTGAACTGGATCAAACCTCTGACTACCAAAGCTCCATCCACAGTAAAGACTTATCCTCCTCTTCTCAGCTTACGGCTAACGGCGTGTCTCACTCTGGCAGCAGTAACCTGCCCCGTGGCCTGCATCTTGCCCTGACCCCCAGTGAACTCAACCTGGGTACAGGTTACACGCCTTCAGCCTCCTCCTTCTCGCCTTCCCCCCTACTCAACAATCAACCCTCTAGCCCTGACTGTTTTTACCCAGCTTCCCCACCTCCCATCCTCAGCCCCAATAACCTTTCTAGAAGCCACCAGAGGTTTGCTGAGCTGACCAGGCCTGTGCCCACTGTCCATTCCACCTCAACCACCCTTCAGCTCCCGCCTATGGTGTCCGCACTTCAGTGCAGGCCCACTAGCCTTATCCCAGAAACGTTACAGGAGAGCAGGGCAGAGTGCCCAAACTCTTGCCTGCTGAGTACCCAAACTGAGGTTAAGTTAGACGGAGAGGCCGATAATATGGAAAGCACGGTACAGCTGAGGAACAAGCCGGAGCGTAGCTCCAAGGAAGAGGGGTCCTGGAGGAGACACTTAAGCCTTGATATCGATCCTTTGGGGCTCATGTCTTCCCCAACAACCGCCTCGCTGCAAGTCGAGCGCGGGCTCGGTAAGTCTCTCTCTGCTCAGAACCTCATGCTGCCGTCTGCTGGGGACTGCCACCCCAGCCTGTCCGCTCGGAGCAGTGGCAGTAGCAACAACGAATCCAGTGACCGGGAGCCGCTGGCCGACTGGGGCGAAACAGAGCTGTTCATCAATGATAAAGAGTTGGACACCATGGAGGGTGACCAGTACCTCCTCCATCACCAACAAAGCACCGATATGACCTTCTCCTCTGAACTGCTGCAGACTGGAGCCAGTGGGTCATATCCTAGTCAGGCCGGACCAAGAGATAGCCCGGAGTCTAATAACCTGACTTGCTTAGAATAACCCCATAGAATGTGGAAAATGGACACAACCTTGTGTCCCTTGTGTGCTTTTTCCCAAAGGAAATGGAGTGTCCAATTCACTCTGCATCTTTTCTAATTTTCACAGAAAAAAAGACACAATGCTCATAAGTTTATGTTTATAAGTACATATCAATGCATGAACAGTTTGTCAAAAAATAAGAGAGTTTTTTATCAGTGGGAAACTGATAGAGAAGAAGCATTAAAGGTTATGGTATTGAATGAGCTCTTCTTTCGGACTTGCATGGGAACGGCATGTTTAAAATCCAAAAGCAGGTTTTGAAGTGTGTGTCTACACTCATAATAACAAGCTCTTGCTCCGAAGTTTCACTTCCTTCTGAATGTTTTGCAATCCACTCATTGCATGTGTTGATGTTAATGGGAAAACCAGATGGCTACTATGCAAACCTCAGCCAATCAGCAGGGTTTGCAAGAAACGTCAGATAAAAGAACACAGACCAAATGCATTTTTACACTGTAGCCTACACAGAGTGTATTTTCTTAATTTAGCTATGTGCTCTTAATTTTGAGGGTTTAGTATTTGAATGCTTCACGAAAGGGTTTTGTTTGGTTTAAATTTAGTTTGGAGGATAAAAGATAGATTTCAGAGTTTTCTTATTCCAGAGTTTTCATGTAGACGTTTCGCTGCTAAAATGTGAAATATGAGGAACAGATCATATCCGTTTCATTAACACAACAAATCAACAGTTGCAATATCATAACTTACAATTGTAATTATTACTTTTTATATGTTTTTTTGCTAAGTGACCTGCATTTGTTTAATAAGAAATTAAATAAGGATTTTGCTGTCAAGTAGAAAGTCATAACAAACTGTTTCTGTTGGAACACCAGCAATATTTAATTTGTCTTTTATTTTATATTAGCTTTAAACGTCTGTAGAAATTACAGTATCTTAATTTCTTATACCTAGACCTCAGCTTTGTAACCTCTGTTCTACGTTCCATGCTTCTGAACGGTACATAAGTGGTTTCGCTAAAATGCTGTCTGTATAACTTAGAATGTAACTTGTATATCATTATGTGTATGTAGAATGATATCCATAATTATCTGTTTTAATTTTATTTTGTTCTGTTAAAAGCATCTGAGGTGTACATTAATTATGTTTTTGGCACTGTACAGATGAAAGCACAACTGTTCAGGGGTCTCATTTATAAAACTGTGCGTATCCTTACTAAAAGTGTACGTACGTCCGAAAGCAAAAAATAGCGTACACCTAAAATATTCCGATTTATAAAACCGTGCGTATTCGCTTTATAAATCATAGGTCACCTGCAAGTGTGCGTACGTGAATCAGCCTAATATTCCGCCCTGTACACGCCCATTTTTACCCATAAATAGTCAATGCAAATCCAACCGCTATCAGATGCCATATAGGAAAACTGCCGAAAACTCCGATCCCATCCTTTATCTCTATAACAAATGTCCACACATGAGATTCACCACGATTTTCAAATTAATCTTTTTTATAATTAATAACAATAGTTATTTTTAGAGTAGGCCTAATATTAAATTGTTCATTACGGTTTTGTATTGAACATAGTTAGGACTGACAACGAGAACATTATGGGGTACCCAGATAGGCCTTAAACTATAGTCTCAGACTAACATGGAAGCGGTGTCTTGATCGAAAACAACTTGCACTGGGATATCTTAAAATATATCCGAGACATTGTTTTGTCTCAAGATGCAGCAATGTTTCTTTGAAACATGTATGTCTTGAAAAACGATTTAAATATCCTAATTTAACTAGGCCTAGTCCTGGTTTTAACTAATCCCTGTTCCGAATGCCCCCCAAAGAGAAACTTTACATTCGATTATTATACAGTATTTAAGGAAAATATATTCAGGATTTATTTTTTCTGCAGTTAGGATATTTGATGCTGTCCCTATTCAAATCATCTCATCGTGCGCTCATGATGGTGAGACAGCGCTGATTAAATATTTAGATTTAATTTTTATTTGATATTTGAGTTGGATTTTACAAGAAGGTGCATGTAACAAGTATCACTCAGTAAAGCGCAAATAACTGCAGATTTAATCCTCGTGATAATGTGGTTCTTTAACGGATGTGAGATGAAATTAAATGTGTGTGAGTAGCCTAGTTTTTATCACACTTACTTTCTGCAATCTAACTTGAGTTCATGAACTCCACATTTGTGTCGCCCCTTGTCTCCAGAATGTGCGTACGCTTGGGTCAGAGTTTGCTTAGGGGCGCACATTCTTCCGTCAAGTTTGTTTTTTAAGAGAAAAGTGGTTAACGCACGTTTCCAGTCCCATTTTGTGCGTACGCAACGTTTATAAATGAGACCTCAGACGTGTAGAGGAAACCTGCAAATGTGATGACATGTTTTTAACTGAATATGCTTTAAATTTAATTCGCAATCCACGCACAGACGAGATGCTTAATGTTTTAGAGTCAATATGAATTATATAGGCATCTGAAATTCGAAAATGCCGAGAGCTGTGGAACTAATTCATGCTTGAATTGCAGAAATAGGTTGTACAGAATTGTTTGACTTTTTAACACATTAATATTCCAATTGCTATTACTTTTCTGAACGTTTTCTTTAATTTGTTGTTAAATTTAATGTTTTACGGTGCCTTTTTTGCATTTTATTAAACATTCATAAAACTTCTGTATTCATAACAGCACTCCTATCTTTAACTCTTCGATAATTGCACATTCTCTGTTTGGCTGTGAACTTAGAGCGTCTGTCAGTTTGAGCAACGTTTCTTTGTTTTACTACTTGATCAAATAATTTATTACACAGAAACTGGCCTTAATATACATGCTGATAATGTTAGCGTTCTCTGTCATTCGGAATAATTTATTTTATCAATGTGCACATAACAGAGTTGATGCTCTGGGATTGAAAAATGCTAATGATCATCATAATACTTAAATAAACAAGAGACTTGAAACTCAGCCCAGTCCTCTTCATTAACGTCCATGTTTGTCTTTAACCAAAGTTACACCCCTTTCCCTTGCACGTGGTTTACAATTAACTACCATTAGTTTTGGTTAAGTTCTAATAAATACAGGAATTAAGTACTAAATTTTTTTTATTTTTCACAAGCTTTAAAGTCGTTAATCAAAAGCTATTGATCACTGTTAACAGTGCACTAGTATTGCCTCAATTATTATTGCAGTACTGTGCCCGTTATATTATTGTTACCTTGTAAATACTGTATTAACAAACAACAATTGTGTTAAACTATAAAGCCTAATTAAAAAAATATATATGAATGACATGTTTAATGTAGGCTATGTTTATTTTTATTCCTCTACGCCACAATACCATTTTTTTGTACACCTCAACAAAAGTGTTCACTTTATATTTAAAATGATAAAGAAAACGTTATAGCAGAAAGAAAGCCAACAGATCCTTCCCATATTATTTAACTATAGCATTCTTTTGTTTAAAAGAGGTAAAAACTGCTGTAGTCTACAAGTTTTTGGGTTAAAACTGAACAAAAATCTGATATTAAAACTGTATATCAGTGCATTAAAATTGGTGTTTAAAACTGCGTCCTGATAAACCTGATTCACAATAAGCTTATAATATTATTTTAAATGTGAGCTGTTGGTTTACTTTAATCCATTTAAAAATATATTATATTTATTTAGTATTCAAATAATATAATGGACTATTCAAATAATTATTAAGAACGTAAATGCGAATAAATATGAATAACTCCGCAACCAACCCGCCATTTTAAGTTTCGAACCAAGATGGCGACAGAGAGTCAAAGGTTACTGATTACAACCGATTTTACGCAAATAACGGTCGTCATGGTAAATTGTGTAACGGAGCACGTGAGCGGAAATTGATTGACGTGGTCATCTGTAATCAGTGATTTTTCTCGTCCGGAACACAAACGTCGAATAAACATTTGTTTGGACTTGTTTAGAGTTTTAAATGTCGGACTGGGAGGATGAGTACGAAGCTGACGGCGTGGCGCTTTCGAAGCCGCTGCCTGTGCCGACTGTGCCGGTGAAGTCATGGAGGCCTCCGTCTCCTCAAAGGGCTCGGACCAGAGACACTTATGCGCCACGTGCTGAGGTGGACTTGGATGGCGGGCAGTGGAGAAACTGGAGGGAGCCAACATCAAAAGTTTGTGACGGTGAAACCAGGATAAATAACAGTTACGGTCGGTCTAGGAGTGGACGCGGTGGAGGTTGTTGTGATGGAGAAAGATCAAGATCCACACCGCTAATACTTAACGTCGATAACTCTCTGATCGGGAGAATCATTGGTGAGATGCAGATGTCGTACGTACAGTTGTGCATGTTTCAGCCCGCTGTATGACCGTCTTTCATCTGTATGACCAGGTCGAGGTGGTGCGAAAATCCGAGAGTTGGAAGAAAGCAGTGGCGCGTCAATAAAGGCAGGTTACATGCAATACAATTTAACAGTAGCATTTGCTTACCTGAAAAGGATGAGTTTTACTTGAAGTAGTTTATAAATGTTGACATTTACTCTCCCTGCATTGAATGTGACTGAATCTGTCAATCTCCTAAAATAACTAAAAGAGACGAATAAATGTAAACTTTGGAGATTTTGCTACCTCAGCTTTCCTTGATTATTATGAAACAAGCAACTCCATCTTTAATTTATAAATGTGGGTTTAGTACATTGAAATGGCATTTTCAACACCTCATGTGTTTGACAGATAAACCGGGGTGCGGATGAAGCTGAGGTGCTGATCTTTGGATCAGGTGATGTTCAACTCAAAGCCAAGGATATGATTGAAGACCTGGTGCATGGGGGGTCTTTCAGAGGTCCTACAGGCCCCAACGGTAAGACACTGCAGAGTTCATGCCATTTTCATTCTTATAGTTCATTGATCATTTCACTTTTATCTTTAGGAAATGGCAACGCAGGCTATCAGCGTGATTCCTGCTGGTCATCTTCTGCTGTCCAGGCTGTGGCCGCACCTGCACGTGTGCCTATTGACTGGACAGCACTGAGAGAAAACCGTGATAAATATGAAGCTATAAAATGGCAAGGTAATTATTCAAAGACTGACCTCAACAAATTTGAAAGGACTATACCTGATTAAACAACCTCTGTTTGATCATATAGATCTTCCTGATCTGAAGAAGGATTTCTATATTGAAGCAGAATCTGTGGCTGCTCGCGGTTCAGAAGAAGTCAAAATTTGGAGGTACTGGAAGAGTTTTCTGCATTATTTATATTCTGCCCGCAGAGGGCGCTATATATCGCAGACAATAAAACAGCTTTAGAATGCTCGGAAAGTTATCTTTCTTTTTAAGATCCACTAAATAGCATTATATAATGTTTTTAAACGTGAAATTGTTTTTAATAAGTTAATTAGATGGGCTGCTTTGCAATTAGTTTTTTCTTCTCTTGGACTCTAGGCAGAGCTATGGGTGGGCCTGGGGGACACAGGTACAACCAAACTGATAGTGTGCCCACCCAGTCAGATCCACAGAATTTTTAAATTATAAATTGTTATATATATCTTTTATTTGAACTATTTTATTAGAACTATATCCTAGTATTATAATAATGTGCTAATTCATCTCGTAACATCAGTAGTAATGGCTCTTCATCGTGCCAACCTCTTTTTTGGACTGCTTTCGGTTATTTATCCGTGCCTGGTCAACAGAAATGCCCTTTCCTGTCAGTGGCTTGGAACTCAACAGAGCGACTGTTTGAATTTCTTTTCAATAATACATTGTTGATCTGAAATCTTTGCATTTAAATCATCTATGTTGCACCTGGCATTGCTTTGCTTACTGTTAGCTATGGGTATAGTGCCGTGCAGCCACTTCACGGCTGGTTCGCATACCTTAAAAGTTCAGAAACTTCATTATAAAAAACGAATGACTTTCCGGCAACATCGGCGTGAACTGCTGCGCATTGTTGTTTATGTACATAGCCACTCCAATAGCCGAACTGTCTATCCCAAGAATTGCAGAATCCCAAGTGTTGTTTCTCTCCATATCCGACAGTATATCTTCAAAACATAATGGAATGTATGACAGTTTGCATCCACTTAAAATAAGCCGGAGCTGGATTTTCTTTTATTTCTGTGTTTTGAAAAAAAAAACTTTATTTGCTTTAAAACAGCACCAGGGTAAGTAGGTAGACTATCGAATTTCCATTTTTGTGTCAACTATTTGTGTTTATAAATCATATATATTAATTTTTTTAGAAAATGACCAATTGTTTCGGTAGATAAGACCCTTATTCATCGTCTGGTATCGTTTAAAGCCCTTTAAAGCTGCACTGAAACTGTAATTTTGACCTTTAACCGTTTTGAGTATATTGAAGTCCACTATATGGAGAATAATCCTGGAATGTTTTCAATCAAAAACCTTCTTTTCTTATTGTCGTATTGAAAAATACATATACATCTTGGATGACAACGGTGTGAGTAAATGATCATGAAAATGTATGTCGAAAGTGAACAACCACCTTTAACAAATACCAAACAGGTTGTATTCCTATTCAGAGCTGCGAGATGGCTGAACACTGTCAGTTATCACAAATGCAGGACTGACTCCCTTTCTGTACACTCATGGAACGATCATAAAGGGGATTCACTCACACTTTTAAATGCAATTGTAACTCCCGAAACTTTGTAGTATTTTCCTTACCGTTGTTACGCTGAATAACGGAATTAACCGCATTTGTGGGACAGAACACTAGTCCGTTATAATTCTCTCCCAAATTAAGCAGGGTGATGCAAACGATTTTGGCCCACCTACATTTTTAAAGGCCCACCCAGCACCCAGCACCCATCATTCACTTCCTGGATCCTCCACTGCTTGGACTGTAGTACTGTATAAGGGACACAAATATGTAAATGTATGATCTGCACTGCTTTGAGCAATAATTAAAAAATAATAATAATTGCATTATTGACTTTCCTTCTCTTGCCAACCAGAAAAGAGAACAACAACATCTTTGTAGATGATTTGTTAGAAGGGGAGAAAAGAACCTTTCCCAATCCAGTGTGCACTTTTGAGGAGGCTTTTGCTCACTATCCTGGAATAATGGAAAACATTGTCAGAGTTGGATTTCAAAAGCCCACTCCCATTCAGGTACTGAGTAGCACAGGCTAAGCTTCACACATAAGAAGTTAATTCTGTTTTAGTCAAAGGCAGCATTTTTTGCTGTGTATCGTTTAGATAATTGGAGAGAGTTCTTTGTCCTTTTGTATCATTTGCATGTGTCGTTTGTACTGACATTTCCGGGTCCCTGAATCAACATTTGTTGATGTCACATCCGTCAGCAAGAACAAAAGGGCAACACCTTAAATAACTTCGTCATGTCTGCTTTGCTCTTTATAATAACACCTCTAGGCATCGTTCATTTAATATTAGTCATTTATTAGTAGTTTACTTTTATTTCTTACTTTCACAATTTGTAGTGTTATGCAATGTTTACAAAATCTCAAGCCATTTGACAAACGGCTGTAGAGATGTACTTTAAACGGCTGGAATTCAATCTTAGAATGACTATATTATATAGGTCATAGTTTGAAAGAGGGCAGGGCTGATTTATGCCACATGTTGCTTTTTTAAATGCCTATTTTGACATATAGATAGAACACCAAGTTAAGCCAAGATTGCTTTCATTGAACGCCCCCTGAGAAAAATGAGTGTTTGCTTATGGGCAGTTGACAAAAAAATCGCACATGTGGTATGAACAAGTAAATATCTAAAAAGAAAAAATGTTGTGGTATTTTATATTTGAAACATAAATGTAATTAACATAAAAGCCAAACGAATAAATGTAAATGTAAAAGAGTTTTTCCATTTCCATAACATGGGAAATTTTATGCCAACTACCCTCATGCTTCATTTTTTCCACTAAAATTGTGTACGATTATGTCTCACGGTGCAGTCACAGGCCTGGCCAGTAATTCTGAAGGGAGTAGACCTGATTGGAATTGCTCAAACAGGAACAGGAAAAACTCTGGCTTACCTACTTCCTGGCTTCATTCATATGGATGAGCAGCCTTTGTAATTAAGTTTTTATTCACTTATCTCTTATTGTACATTGGACCTCTTGTCGATTCATAAATATTAATTTCAGACCCAGGGACCAGCGAAATGGTCCCGGCATGTTGGTATTGACACCCACGCGTGAACTGGCACTTCAGATCGAAGCCGAGTGTAACAAATACAGCTACAAAGGTTTTAAAACGTAAGCATGATCGTTGCAGTGTATCTGTTTTTCTTTGTTCACTGCTTTTTTCCCTTGTTTACCAATCTTTTCTTGGTTGGACAGTGTTTGTATATATGGAGGAGGTGACAGACGCGCTCAGATTAATAAAGTGAAAAGTGGTGTGGATATAGTCATTGCGACGCCAGGACGATTAAATGATCTGCAGATGAACGATCTCATCAACTTGCGCTCCATCACCTATCTGGTGTGTTAAGGATTGTTTTTCTTTTGTTACATAAGATGAACATACCAAAGGCATCAGTTCCTTTAATATCCATTGTGCTCCACTTTCTTTCCAGGTTTTGGATGAGGCTGATAGAATGTTGGATATGGGCTTTGAACCTCAAATCATGAAAATCATTCTGGACATTCGGCCTGATAGACAGACTGTTATGACTAGGTGATTCTTTACAGTTTAGTTTCTATTTTGTTTAGATATAAATGTCTTTTCTTCAAAAGCATATTATTTAAACAAAGCTAAAACCTAGATTACATAATTGAAGCTTTTATTTTTCTATTCCTTTAACATGGTTTGATCGGTAATGCTTTCTGTTCCACTGTCCTTATTTTTACTTATATTGTGGTTACAGTGCCACCTGGCCAACGGGTGTTAGACGGCTGGCTAAATCCTACCTGAAAAACCCCATGATGGTTTATGTGGGCACTTTGGATTTAGCAGTAAGTCGAGCCTTGGTTAAATGTAATTGCAATGATGTACATATCTGTTTCAGACACCGTTATAGTGTTTCATAGTGTATTATAAATATGACATTTAGAGCAAAAATAAGAACTTTTCTGCTGGGGCTCTTTATTACAGTGATTGATGGTAATGCCCTTTGTGTGTATCTCTCTTTCAGACAGTGAACACTGTTCATCAGATGGTGCTGATAGTGCAGGAGGAAGAAAAGAAAGCTTATTTGTTTGATTTCATCCACCGGATGGAGCCTCAGGACAAAGTGCTAATATTCGTTGGAAAAAAAATAAAGTGAGTTCTTCAGTAGAACAAGACTTGCAGGTAACCCTGGTTTGATGTCACGAAAAGGGGTGGTTTTCAAGTTTTTCAGAAGTGAAACTAATATGGTTTGGCAATGATGTCTTTGCACATGCCCTATTATGGTTAAATATAACAATGCCCTTTATGTACCTCTTACTACGAAGAAAGAATGGTGTTACTGGAAACATCAGCACGGAGATCCTACGTTTTGCTAAAGATGAAACTTAACAAAAAACTGACACTCCCTTTAAAAGAATCAATGTTAAGTATTGTTTCCTCCTCAGTCACATCTGTGCCACTGGGGCAGTTTTGGAGGTCTCTTAGAAATAAAATAGAGTAGTTCAATATTGCGTCATTAATTAAAATATGGCTTTTGGTTCTGTCTGTAAAACCATAAACCTGACATGTAATTTCCCGTTACGATTATTCACTAAGCTTAATGTGCTTAAAATTTCTGTAAAACAAGTACAAATGAACTGCATACATTTTTATGCCATTAGTAGTTGATCTTCCTGTTGGGTTATTTTCTCAATAGTCCATGAAAGAGAGGCATATGATGCAATAATATAATGCGGGTCGAAACAGAAACCACTCATTGAGTATTTTGAGTCTATTCATGCACCGTACAACTGGAAGGGCTTAAAGTACGAAACTTCTAACATTATCTCTTAAGACCTTTATTAATTTTCCAGCCATCGTCCTGTTTATCATGCATTTGATTTGATATACTTTTTATGCTACGATATCTTATGTTATGAAAAATCTAGTGTCTTATTTACAGATTTGTTATACCATAATGTAATTTATTAGGAACCGTGCTTTCACTAACACATGTCACTCCTGCTGCTGTACAGAGCCGATGACCTCTCCAGTGACCTGTGTCTGCAGGGTGTACCGGTGCAATCTATGCATGGAGACCGAGAACAGTGTGACAGAGAAGAGGCACTTCAGGACTTTAAAGAGGGTATGCTAAAATAAGCTATGAACTCAGTGGGACAATGCCTAATATGCTTCAACTCAATACTGGACAAGTTATTTCTCTCACCTTGAGAATGAATTCACTCCAAAGTTCAGCGGAATGGGCTTAAACCCTTAAGTTTTCAGTCATATTTATCTTCAAATCACCATCTACCTTCCGGGGTCTCCATTTAAGGTCGCGTGCGTATCCTGGTGGCGACTGACCTGGCCTCCCGTGGACTGGATGTTCATGACATCACACATGTGTTCAACTATGACTTTCCTCGTAACATGGAGGAGTATGTGCACAGAGTTGGCAGAACTGGTCGTGCTGGGTGAGTAGAGAGGGTGTGGCTGTGAGAAACAAAGAATTGAAATAAAACAATGCTATTTTCTGCCTTTATAATAAGCTTTATTTCTCAGGAGATCTGGTGCATCTGTAACCCTGGTAACAAGAGATGACTGGAGAATAGCTTCCGAGTTGATCACTATTCTGGAGAGGTCTGGTCAGGTAAACACACCTGCAGGCATCCACTGTCAATACCCATTGTTACAAAAAGGCACAATCTCCATTTTCTGTGTCTTGCAGTCAGTATTCTTGTATCAAGTTGCTTGTACAGTCACACTGTTTAATTTCTTATTTATCATATATAAATCCAGATTAAACAATGTTCAGTTAGGATTGCAGTGAAATGCTTAATTTAGAAGCTACTTTACTGGATCATTCCACAATCCTTTGTTTGCAAATTCTGTGTATTAACTCGATTTTCGTAACTTAAGATGTAAGCGCATTAATGTAGAATGATTTTTTTTCAGGATGTACCAGAAGAACTGGTACTGATGGCAGAGCGTTATGAGAAACATCAGAGGGAGAAAGAAATGTATGCACCCAAAGGAGGCAGAGGAGGAGGAGGAGGAGGACGGAGAGGTGGTTTTAGAGGCGGCTCAGATCGACGGTTCTGATCTCCTGAAAGGTGCTAATCATTTTCTCTCTCTAGCTCAATCACAGCAACAAAGGAAAATGTACGACAACGAATTTCAAAGAAAATATTATATTAACTGTGATTCAAGTAAAACCATTTCCTCATCATGACACTTCTAGTAGTAGTGTTTTTATCTTTCAGGTGGAAATTGCTACACTTCCCGGAGTTACATTCCTAAGCTTTTAAATAGTTAGCCCTCTATGTTTAGAAAGGCCTGTTAAGTTTTGGTAAACAACATTTACATTCTGTTAAGACACAGCTTTGTTTTCCAAGTATACAGAATGGATTTATTTTATTGTGAGTTTCTTTCCCTGTTCGGTTACATTTATTATTTCTACAGATCTATTTTGTGGATGATGTGAACATGCATCTAAAAGTAGATAATGTAATGTGTTCGGTTGAACAAATATAAAATAAAGAATTTGAACAACTTGGAAGATATTTCTTGAATTTTATTTTAAAATACATTTTTCAAGGTGAAAGTGGGGAACAAAACAATTCATAGAAAATCTGAAGTTATTGAAATATAGGAAAATTATTGTTTCTTTGGATTTCAATTTGCTTTGCCAGAAATTCACAGTTGCTCTTGGGCAGATTGTCCGGATGCAAGAGATTTTGGGATGGGACAAAAAAGTTCCGGAGATCTTGCTTGCTTAAGTATGCGACAAAGGCATCCAAAAGCTGCTGGAAGCAGTTGGCCAGCAGACCAAATGCCCACTCACTGTCTTCTACCTTTGTAGCACAAGCGTGGAGCAAGGCTGTCTTTGCATGGTAGGAGCAGAACTTGGACATCTTATCTGGGTGCTGTTCCTCGAGTTGACTAAGAAGATACTTCAAGAGCTTTAGACATTCCTTCCTGTAAAAGTAAACCAAAGTTATTTTTTCATTTTGTGTGCGCATGTGCAAGCAATTAAGCACCAATAAAATGTATTCTGTTCCAATACTCAATCATTGCAACACACCTTACAGAAGAACCAACACTCAGAACTGTTACCTGCAGCATTTCTTTCCGTGAGCCTCGCAGCAGGTTTTTGAATGACCATGTTTTTCCAGAATGGCTTTTTCAATATGTGAAAATGAGATTCGCCAGACATCTGAGTAGAGAACCGGTCCCAAATATCATTAGTTATATTTGTACTTATTTAATTTATTTAAACACTGATATTGATGATAAATCATTTTACCCTTTGCAACAACTCCACCATGCTCCACATTTCCTTTTCCCTCATATTTGGGTACCAGGTAGTATGGTTTGCGCTTCAGATTCCTTTTCTCCTTGGTTCCAAGCCATTTTTCTATTTTAAAACCATCATTTGTGTTGCTTGGCCAACTGCTGCAAACCTTAAGCGCAAGAACGAAATCAATGGAAATGGCATTTCCATTTTCAGTTACCACCAGTGTCACTGCAGGACACTTTTGCTTCTTTCGCTGTACGTCAATACTGTCTACAAGAGGCAAGAGTATAGCATGATGATGGTTAGTTGTAATCTGTAGTTACGTCACTCAATGAGTGCAAAGTAAAAGTAGAATATTTTTATCTTTACATTTTTTATGTTTCATGGACTCCAAAGCCTCCTTGACACCATCTCTGAATTCATTCAGCATTTCACTGGCCTTGATTGTCTTGTCCTCATTTAGAAATTTATGCAGAGGATGTTTATCCGAATGTCGTTTCAGTGCAATGCTGTAAAAAGCTCCATTGTCACCGAACACCTGGATATCCACCCTTTCCAAGGGAATAGTCAGCATAACATCAAATTCATCAGGCTTACAAATCTAAAATGAGATGGGACATGGCCATAATCGCACATGAAGTATGTTTAAACCTTTTTAATAGGCATTTCCTCAATTATTTAGTAACCATGAGTTACACATGATGTTTACATTCCGAAAGAACATGCAATGGCTCCATTTATGTCTCTGGAACATATGCTGTAAAATCGACACTTAATTTATACTTACTTTAACGTTTTCATAGTAACTTCCAGTTGTTAAGCCCTCGATATCTTTACACCAGGTCACGTTTTGTTTCAAATGTGAAATGACTTTGTCTGTGACCTCATTAACACAACTGGACGCTTTTGATCGCTCAAGTTTTTTTATCTTTAATTTTTCATTAGTCGCGAGGAGGACTTTTTCTAGTTCAATGTTGCGACTCTGATGCGCCCCGGTGTCCTCTTCCGTGCTCTCTGTATTTTTAGAATTGTGCGTTTTTGTAAGTTTTGGTTTGCGTCTTTCCTGAGACGTGCTGGGGAGCTCCGGAGGTTCGTCTTCTGTGACGCTGTCAGTGTCTGAGAGATCGTTTTGTGTTAAGCTGTTTGGGTTTATATCGGACGCTATTGAAGCAGATTGGTCTCGCTTTTCTACCTTCGGTTTACTTTGTGTAGGCCTACCGCTTTTTGCGCTCTTCGGTGCGTCACTCCCTTGCGCGTGCGCCGCGCCGACACTGTCTGATTTACTGGTAACAGGTTTACTCGCTTTTCTTTTCTTCTCTTCTGTTGTGCGCTGATCTTCGGTTTTGCTTTCAAGTGTCTTTAAAGGTTCATCTCTCTCACAGTCTTTTTGTTTTCTCCTCTGTGGGTTGCCGTTTGCTTGTCGTTCCGGAGCGCCTTTTCTATCGGACGTTCTCGTTGCATTGCTTTCTTGACCTTCAGTCTGCTTTTCAGTCTGTCCACTGCCGCTTCTCCGTGTTGGCGCTCTTCCTTTGCGGGTGTCCGAGGGGCTCTCTGTGGGTTTGCTGTCTCTATCAGTACCTCTCTGTTCTTGACTCTTTCCAATGCCTTTTGTTTGAGCTTTACTGGAAGACGCAACAGGACATTTAGCTGAGGAATCGCTCGGGTTGCTCATGATGGCAGGTGTACTGCCGACGGCGCTGTTTTACAGAAGTGTGACAAGTGCAGACGCATGACATCCTAATGTCGGTTTTGCTACGAAAGCAAAAGCAAGTCGCGTCTTTCTCCGACAATCGATTGGGGGAGGCGTCGCTCTTTACAGAGTTTTGTTAGTGATGTGATGCGATGCGACGCGCTTCAATCTAGATCAATCTGGCAAAGTTCGTTGCGCAATTTGAGCTCAACACAACAGTTTATGTTAATGTATATATGTTGTTTAATTGTGTCCTTGGCTAGCTATTTTAGAAATGTGTGTCCCCCCATTTAAGTAATTGAATGGCCAACGAGTGCGCAGACTTTTCTTATAGCGACTTGGACAGCATCTTTACGTGCTTTTTTGGACCAAATTTGCAACTACGTTTTTTAAATGGCAAAGCGTGTGTATATGAACCATGATAATGATAAACTAGAACTAGATATTGCTTGCATTGATATGGGACATTTTAATAATGCATTTAAAAGCTACGTGCCTGTTTAAATCTATGCACGTAGAGATTGTGGATAATGTAAAATGGGCAAACTTCAGACAATACTAATCAAACTACATTTGCTACTTTGTAGCAGCAATGCGCACGTCTCATTTTAATGTAAACGGACCTCTTGCGACATCGTGTGGTTGAAAGGAGCAACGATTTATCTAATAAATCTGGAAAAAATGCTTTCAGTATCTAGTACAGGATGTTAAATGCCCAGAATTTCTCTTCGATGTTTGGATATTTTAAATAGTTATTATCTTTTAGAAAAAACTCTGGTTCAAATGATACTATAACTAAAAAGGCTTTGTCTGCTGTGGTGCCCTGTCTAACAATGAACTAAAAACAAACAACATCATTATGGTTGAGACAACTTTAATATGACAAGAAAGCTTTTCATTTTGTATAAGGTGCAAAATAGCTAATGCCAATTAAAGTCAAGTGCTTGTGCGGGGTTAGCATACGCCAAAGTGCTAAACATAAAGCTATCAGTGCTCAGAATTGCATTGGCCCAGATGTGGGCTGATTTAGAGAATGCTTTGTTTTACATTTATGTAGTTCTGCAAAGCTAAACATACAGGATCTCAAAGTCTACTGAATCGTTTTAAGTAGCATACTACCAGTGGATACTGAACACACATGGTTTTTGCAAACAATCACTAAAACAAGCAAAGACACCACATTGAGAACCAGGCTGAAACTGCACTCCAGAGTACGAGAGATCAAGATTTTACGCTCACATATGGTTTCAACACTGAAGAGAAAAGCACTAATTGAACAAAAACACTACTTTGCATTGTGAGTTAACGGTCAACAAACCAATCGAGTGATGTAAAGGCCTGCTATGTTATTATTTTTTCCTTCTGATACTTTTGCGATGCATTGGAACAATTAAGCAGTCTCTGACTATAGAACCTAAACAGCCAATAGGATAGAAGAGTTGGATGGCCACTGTTTTTCCATATGTGTCTCTGGATTTGGCAGTCAAACACAACATTCATTTGGCCTTCTGGGCTTTCTGAGCAGATTTGGTGATCTTTCCAGTCGTCGGGGCTTTCTTCTCCACCGCCTTAATCACTCCCACCGCAACCGTCTGACGCATGTCACGAACAGCAAAGCGACCTGCAAAAAATGATTTTCATTAGAATTTTTTTTTATTATTAGGTATGAGTGAAACGTCTTTAACAATGAGCAATATCGTTTTGAATTTCCTTGGCGTTCGAAGAGAAATGCAATCATATGCCATAATGTATTTAACGTCAGACAAAGCCACAGTCCAATGCCTTGGAACGGACAGCATTATTTGAAGTGTATACGTAATTTCAACTGAAAAATGCAGACAGCGCGGGACATATCGAGTGACCCCGCCCCCTTTCAAAACAATCAATAACGTTTTGTTTACTTCACACGGTTAGCCTGGCAAAGCAGCATTTTACAGCGTAATAACCACATTGGTATCCAAGTCTATTGAAAAGAATAGAAAGATCAGTGATACCAATGATTTGTAATTTGAAGCATATTATTTACGTTGCTGAGTGACACTGGCGTTTGTCTTCCCCTTTACTCATCAATGATGTGATGTCCGATCTTCTCCATAACATACAACATTCTGTGTAGACTTGAAACTGGTCAGATACGTTTTGTTTTCTCAATGGATTTGCATGTATGATCGTCTCTGAACCGGAGGACACTCACGTGTCTCACGCGAGCAATTGCTCCAAACACTAACTCGAAATTTGGACTTTCATGTTAATGTTTACACAGTCTGGATCATCTAGTGCATTATGCAGCATTCGCCATGTAGGACATAATAAATGTGCGAACAATGGCTTATATGAGGCGTCGCTTCCGCAGCTCTCATAGTGAAGGGGAGGGGACTCTTCGGATTCTAAAGCCGCTTTGATTGGACAAGACCTTTGACGAGAGGCTGAAGTGTAACGTGATGTCATGGAATTTGTAGATTTTTTGAGTGCCCTAGCCAGACTGTCAGTTTTGAATGCTTATATCTTCTAAATGGGAATTTTGTCAGCACATAGGAGCATATCAGTTTATTGACGTCGTTAAGGCTAACTTATTTTTAATAAAAGAAAAAAAAAACATTCATTTTGATTTCACTGGGTCTTTAAAAAAGACCTTTATTTTGCACTTTGAATGGAATGCAGAGATAGCACTCACCCAGGGGAGGGTACTCCGAAAAGCTCTCCACACACATGGGCTTCCCAGGAATCATGTCAACAATGGCCGCATCACCTGACTTGAGGCTTTTGGGGTTATCCTCAAGCTTTTTCCCAGACCGACGGTCGATCTTCTCCTTCAGCTCTGCAAACTTGCAGGCGATGTGCGCAGTGTGGCAATCCAGCACGGGAGCGTAGCCAGCACTGATCTGACCTGGATGGTTCAAGATGATCACCTAATGGTAAAAAATTAACATTTAATGCCTGCGCGGTTGTCTGCAATCAACTAGTGAAGTTTATAGATATAGAGCTTACCTGAGCAGTGAAGGTGGCCGCCTCCTGTGGTGGATCGTTTTTGCTGTCTCCAGCGACGTTGCCACGACGAATGTCCTTGACGGAAACGTTCTTAACATTGAAGCCAACATTGTCCCCTGGCAAGGCCTCTGAAAGAGCTTCATGGTGCATCTCCACAGACTTGACCTCAGTTGTCACGTTGACAGGGGCGAAGGTCACCACCATGCCTGGCTTCAAGACACCAGTCTCCACACGGCCCACAGGGACGGTTCCAATGCCTAATAGAACAATGACATTTCATGATATTGCGTTATATTTACAAAATGATATGTACGCACCATAAAAACAGGGAAACTGACCTCCAATCTTGTAGACGTCCTGAAGGGGCAGGCGAAGGGGTTTGTCAGTGGGACGTGTTGGAGGCTGGATGGCATCCAGAGCCTCCAAAAGAGTAGTTCCAGACGCATTCCCTTCCTTCCTGGTGATCTTCCAACCCTTGAACCACGTCATCTAAAGGAAGGAAATCAAAAGACATGGTTCTGTCATATTTCATTTTTTTTAACTGTGAGGCTCTATATTGATGTGTGTAGCAGTACTTATATTTATGCCATCATACATACGTTAGGGCTGGCTTCAAGCATGTTATCTCCATTCCAGCCAGAGATGGGCACAAATGCCACTGTATCAGGATTATAGCCAATCTTCTTAATGTAAGTGCTGACTTCCTTCACAATTTCCTCATAACGCTTCTGGCTGTAAACAGGTTCGGTGGAATCCATCTTGTTGACTCCCACAATCAGCTGCTTCACACCCAATGTGTAAGCCAGAAGAGCATGCTCTCTGGTCTGACCGTTCTTGGAGATACCAGCCTCAAACTCCCCTACACCAGCTGCCACAATCAGCACGGCACAGTCGGCCTAAAAGGCCAGAAAAATACTATTTGAAATAGTGTTAAAAAGCTATTTCTGTGTATTACATGAGGATTTTTTTATGTTTTGTTTTCATGTCTCGTTATTTGACCTGGGAGGTTCCAGTGATCATGTTTTTGATGAAGTCCCTGTGTCCTGGAGCATCAATGATGGTGACGTAGTACTTGCTGGTCTCAAACTTCCACAGGGAAATGTCGATGGTGATTCCTCTCTCTCGCTCTGCTTTGAGTTTGTCCAGCACCCAGGCGTACTTGAAAGAGCCCTTTCCCATCTAGGGATGATACACATTGAAAGCATGAAAAATGATTAAACATTTGTTTAAATGTGCTGTCCAAAATCTGTATCTCACCTCTGCAGCTTCTTTCTCAAACTTCTCAATCGTACGCTTGTCAATCCCACCACACTTGTAGATGAGGTGGCCGGTCGTGGTGGACTTCCCAGAGTCCACATGGCCGATCACAACAATGTTTATGTGGAGCTTCTCCTTTCCCATGGCTGATTGCTTTATTTAAAGTGACAATAAACCTGCAAAGCCAACAATCGATCAATGTCCAAACTTCTAGAACAGCCAAACTTTTAACTTGACTGATGATGGCTTTCAACCAGTTAACCGATATTAATGCCAGCACTCATTTCAACTTTAAATATAGTATGCAAATGAATCTCTGGATTAAAGAAGAACGTTTGTTGTTTGTTCTTGTCCGTGCGAATTGGGTTGTGCACAGGAGCTTGGCTATTGCAGTGAATGACAAACATTACATTTAAGACAAGCTATGATGATTATCTCGTTGTTCCTTCATACGATGACAAGGAAAATAAAAACTACTATCTGATCAAATGATGATGATTATAATGCTTATTTCCCCCATATTTTCTTTCTATAATCTTGAGAAAGATTATACATGTCTAGGTGGGTCCTAAAATTCAAAGCTTGGGAATCCCTGCTTTAAACTTTGAGTTGACTTCCCTAATTCAATGTCTTGACATTGAAATATTATTCAATGGACACAAAGGACGTGCAGGCAAGAATTTGGTTAACAAATATGGGTAGTCACTATGGACTCAAGCTTCAATTCAACACGAAGCTTAAAGTTTTCTGCCTGTCTCGGCTCTTAGCTCAGCCATGTAACTCACAGCTCCTTTTACAGACCAGGCATGCTATTCTTCTGCTTGGTACATCTCTGCCCTGCAGACCTCCATTTTGTAAAGATACTCCTACCGGGTTTAAAAGGCTGGCAGCCATTTGTGAGACAGCTTTGAATAGCCAATATTGTTTTACATAGGAGTACCTGGTAAACTATACATTCCCAAACCATAAGGTAGTGCATTACATCATGTTCTGCACATGTAAACTACTGCATATCACATATGATCAGAAATGAACCAGGCTCAGAAATCCAAGACAATCTTTAAGAGAAAAAAGGACTGCCAATAGTGTTAGGAAGTTAATTCCTAGCTTAACTCGAGAGGTTAACAGAAGGTCCATACCTGCTGAGCTTATCTAACACAGAGGAATTCTTATTAAATAATCCCTGTCATCACTGACAGTTGAATCAGTCGTCTGAAAACACATCAACAATTCTAAGTTTTCAGTTTAAATGGTCAATATCGCTACGATATTTAGTCGTCGACGGTTTTAAGATGACAGTGATGTCTAGGGGATTTAACAGTGCAATCCTGCAGCTGCCGCCATGTTCTCCCATTCACCAGCCTGTCTATAGCGCAATGTCGAATTCAAGCATTAAACACATCATTTATTACAAGAGGCAACTATTCCGAAATAATATCTCGACCTCAGACCTCCTTTTATAAATACCGACACGTTTAATGGCTTTATTTCAAGAGTGAGGATGAAATGCGTGTGAATATGATAGGTACTGTACCTGCGCGTGCACTCAGGATACTGAAGAGGTGCTGAAGAAACTGAGCTAGACTAGTCTGAGCTCGACAGAAGCGACTGCGCATGCGTAGATGATGTGCGCATCATTGCTGCTTTTATCAGAGAGCGCAGGACTGTCACGGAGGATGGTTAAGGTCACTTTGTTGCAAAGCATTTTTGTATAGTTTGGATTGTTCATTTAAAAAAAACAAGCTATATAAAAAGCTTGATGTTTTAAGAGTTTGTATCAAACGCACAACAGCTGTTGCGATTAGTGAGTGACGCATTATACTTCTTTAAAAACCGAATACAAATTTATACCAATTCACATCCAAGTCAACAATGATTAAACGGGTTAAAATATTTTATTTGATATACAATTAACAGGTTTATGGGTTACCATTAACAGGGAATGAAGCTTTTAATGTAGTATACACAATCCAAGTATAACACAAGTTACAGTATTTACACAAATACTTTCCTCCAAAAAATGTAAACAGAAATCATGGCTAAGATCAAGCAACAAGAACCATTTATAAAAAATTTCCCTCATAAGAAGTTGTTGATTGTGCACCTGGCCAACACAAAGTATGTGCAAATGATACAATAAGGCATGAGAACAATATATTTTTTCCTTCACATTTAAGTTTTCTTAAAAAAAACATTGTAATCAAATTCCTCGTCACAAACAAGATAGCAAAAGAAATTGACAAATCAGATATTACCAAAATCTCTCATTTCATTTTGTCTTCATATAAAAAAACGATTGTGCAATATCCATTAGTGTGTAAACCGTCTAAATCCAAAGTCCCTTTGGCCTTCTGGAAATAGCTTACTGACATATTTTATTGGTGGTGTATTCTCTGGACAGCCCAAGGCTGGACTGTGCCCTTCCCAAACAGGGTAAAGAAAATGGCTCCAAAAATATTGATTCCCGCTGAAATGTAGAAGACAATTCGCCACTCTGCAATGGTTTTCTAGATTCAAACAAGATATTTAAGCATTTGTTACTCTGTCATAAAATAATTTTTGTTACATGGAACATTGATATATCATACAGGAAAATTACAAAAGCTGACCAGCCATTTGACAGAAAAAAACCTACACTCTCCAGATAAATTAATAAATCCTCAATATTAAAAAGAGGAATACATTAATGCATTAACAACAAATGTTCACAGTTAAGCGGGGAAAGTTTTGTAAACCGGTATAGTCGTAGCTATACTGTTTTAACGCAATTATACTCAACACTAATAAACTGTTAATGAAGCAAGAAACCTTGATCAATATTGTACGTGGACCTTTTATATGACTCTTTAAAGAAAGACTAAATAAAAAACAAACTTACAGATTTGGTCAGAGAACTTGCTATTACTGGTCCCACCATGCCAGGAATAGTGGCAAATGAATTTGTGATCCCAAGCAGTATTCCTGCATAGCTGTAAAAGAAAGAAAATGCTGTATATAATGTATTTGTGGCAACCTGCATACATCAACTTTGGAATAAAAATAAATGAAACTAAAAAAGAAGCCTTGTCTTACGAGGGAGCAATGTCCAAATGATTGATGTTAAACCCAGAGGCTGAAATGCCCCCAAGAGATGAAGAGAGGGTGAGGAAAGCAATAGCCAAGAAGTAGTCACAGTTTGTATAACCAGCAGCAACTAGAAACACAGCTGGTCCCACCATTCCTGGACACATTCAATATGCAATGGTTGTTAAATGGACAAGATGTTATTTGCTATACCTCTACTCCAACCCCACACAGACCTGCTGGCATTTGTTTTAGGACAGTCAGTTTTACACATGTTGCAATATATTTGTGAGGACATTTTCATACATTTGTATCTCCTAAGTATTGCCACACTTGTACACACAAAATCACTCCATCAACATTGTCTGAATATATGTGCATAATGTAACATGATGTCATTTTGTGGGAATGTCTTACCCACTAGAGTGAAAGCTTTACGCACAATTACAGTGCGGACGAGACATCTTTCTCTCAGGAAGTCTGCCAGCTGTCCACCCAGCAGAGTCACACACCAACATCCAATGTAGGGCAGAGCAGACAGCATTCCATTCTGACAGTGACATCATGAGTTAACACATATTGAACATCATTGCTGTCTTCAAGTGATCTACGTCTTTATATAAAATGTGTCTGACAATTTTCTTATTTTGCGACAATTGTTAGCTACCATAGCATGTAAAAGAAACTGTGGACGCTCAATAATCTGACACAGTCATAAACACTCAAATAAATGTGATAATACATTAATGTATTTACATTTTTGTATTTGGCAGATGCTTTTATCCACACGACTTACATTGCATTGCAATATACATTGTTTTTGACCATGTGCAATCGCCTGAGCTCGAACCCATAACCTTGGCGTAACCAGCGCCATGTTCTAGCCACTGAGCCACAGGAGGGCTAATATAAATGCTTCTAATTAAAACTTGACCAATATATACATATTTTTAAATATATATAACCTGAGAACAGCTTTGCACTCACCTGCTGGATACTGAAGCCCAGAATATCATTCATGTATGTGGGTAAGAGTGTCAACAATGTGTAAAATGTCCAGTTGTAAGAGAAGTGTGCCACAACTATGGCCCACAAGGGCAAGGACTTGAGGATTGATGCCCATGGAATATAGTCTGTAGTTGGGGACAGCTGCAGCAGGAACAAGAAACGTTCTTAAACGGTATCAATAGTTTTGTGAACATTAACATTAAATTAATGCCTACTTAAAAATACAAGCAGACGCTTATCAATCTAACACTGCATACTTCATTTTTCAAAGATGACGTTATATAGAGCCTCTCGGCTTCCGTTATTCTTTTGTGCGAGTTGGGATTGTTACTGACAAAGCAAGCCCAGAGAACAAACCAGAGAAGACCAACAGCACCTACAAAACAGACAAACATAAATCAGATATTGTATGTGTGCTTTAGGGATGCTAAATAATGTTCACGCTAAAAAAAGCATGTGATATTCTTTAGCATTTCTTAATAGATGTACAGATGATGCCTAAATCTATACAAATTTATGTCTATTATGCTAGAAAGCCTGATCTTAATCATTTAGAAATAACACGTTACATTTAAATGAGTTATATAAAGAAACTTACCAAATATATAAAAGACATATGTCCAGTCTAGGTAAAAGCATATCTGGCCAGACAGGGGAAGGGCCACTACAGTTCCCAACTGCGCACCTTTAAAAGCAGGGAAAACAAAATAATAGTCAAAATACTCACAAACATAAGTAGATTGTTGAGCAAATAATAGGAGTACTTGGGTACCTGCATAAGAGATAGTGAGCAGCCGACTTCTCTCCATAGGTGGTGCCCACGATGCCCACATTGTATGCATGGCAGGATACGACACTCCCTAACAGCCCAAGAAGGATATCATCAACCTTTCATACTCTCTTTCATATTCCAAAATGTATGACTGTTTATACAACAACGACACTGACTTTGTAAAACATTACATTTAGGCATTTTATCCAACACGTTTATTCAAAGTGACTTGACAAAACTGACTGATTAACAGTGAACAGAAAAAACGGTAAAACCACAAATTTAGGAAATATTTATCTCACCTCCCCAATACCTTCCAACACCCTGACGGCAATGAGGTAACCAGCTCCAAGATCAGCAGCCAGTGGAGTTAAAAGAGTGAAGATGACAGTGCAAAGAATGCCAATCCCCAAAATCCACTTGGTACCATATTTGCGTGCCAAGTAACCACCTGGTACCTGAGTAAGTATGTAGCCATAGAAAAAAGAGCCCAGGATCCAGCCCTGAGTCTCTGAATTCCAGTCATAAACCCGAGCCTGTTTAGATCAAAAAAACCTATATGAATAAAATTGAAATCTACTCGTTTAAATAAAATACTTTCCATTACTTTTTTCTTAATCACAAAACTAATTAAGTTTGCTTATGACATATATGTACAGTAATCACATGATCTTACAGTGTGATTGTGTTTGGGTACAGGGCTGCTGTGTCGAGGACAGACAGATGAACTGGAGTTTGGACTGGAGCTGTTTTTCAGCATGTCAACCATTGCCACGCTGAGGTTCACCCTGAGAGCATATGCCACAAAAAAGCCATAACAAGACAATAAAGCCAGTCCATAGCGTGAAGAGCAACAGGCAGGAGCTGAAAGTAGAAATAGAATCAAGTGTAAAAACACAAAAGCGTGTCATAGAAAGTCTGTTGAGTAGACACCTTATTGTGGCTTCTCAAGTCAATTCAAATGGCCTACTGCAAAACTATGCCGCTTAACATTTCACCAGAGTACTTTTAAGAGCCATGTTCATTGCTCGGTAGCTTCGGTGTGTTACATGACGTGTATGAAGTGGCTTTCACAAATACCAAGGAACTGCCAATAATGTTGTGAGAAAAATAACCAAAAAATAATAGGAAGAATAAGAATGTCTCCTACATTGACTGAGAAAGAAGACGTGCTTGTATGTTTTAAACTATTAAATATTTCAGGGGTGTTGCCTGCTACCTATCATGTGACGTTGCTTCTGCATTGTTTATGCAGACTGCATCACGTGCCGCCAAAACAACTAAAGGACAAGGAACTTGAGATTAAATCATTTTTGGTCGCGCATGCAATAACCTATAGAAATTCTCAATTTAACTGCGTTTAATACTAAAACTATGCGTTTTAATCACATATTGATTATTACTTTGACTAATGTTGAGTATGCATGGTCCCTACGTTTCACTGTTAAAGGAGCGTTAGTTACTTGCGCCCAGATACCTAAAAGTCACGGGGTTCATGTCTAGTTACCTTTCTGAATGTCGTCGGTGTTTTTCCGGCGAAGTAAAGGCTGGACATGATCTTCAGTTTCTGTGTCTGATGCTGACTGCTCCATATTCAGTAAATGCTCTCTGGCCGCCTGCCTGACAAGACGTACACAAACAATGCGGAACCTGCGTTGCTGTCATGTCAGCAGCACCAAACATACCACAATAAAAGTCCGCTGGCTTTTTACTGAAAATAGAACAAGTGTTAAAAAATGTACATAAATGTGAATTTATTTATATTTTAAGGTAAGACATTTTGGGGTATTAAGAACAGCCAGGACTACGATAAAGACGGATAAAAAAACACAAGACACGAAGAAGTTAAATCCTGTAATCCAGTAGGTGGCGGAAAGGCCCCAAAACCGCCATTAACTACCAGAAGAAGAATTCATTGCGGCGCGTCCATGGGATGCGAGACGAGTTCGCCTAGAAAGATTGGTCTTCACCAGAAGTCCTTTCTCTGCGCTCTTGGAATTAAGAAACGCAAATTGTTTACATCAAGCATCACAATGGGGAAAAATCCTGATCTCACTTCTTTTGACCGTGGCATGATTGTTGGTGCCAGACGAGCGGGTTCGAGTGTTTCTGTGACTGCTAAACTGCTGGGATTTTCTCGCACAACAGTCTCTAGAGTTTACACAGAATGGACTCAAAAAAAGAAAACATCTAGTGAGCGGCAGTTATGCGGACGGAAGTGTCTTGTTGATGACGGAGGTCAACGGAGAATAGCTAGATTGGTTGAAACCGATAAAAAGGTTACGGTAACTCAGATAACTACTCTGTACAATAATGGCGAGAAGAAAAGAATATCAGAGCGCACAGCACGGCGAACTTTGAGACGGATGGGATACAAGAAAGAACCTGTCCAGGTTAGTCCGACCATTCGGTCGCAAAGCGTCATGAACTTTGCACCTCGAGCTCGATTAACAACAAAATGTGTATTTCAGGTTCCGGATAAAACGCACGTGTTTCACAACAGTAAACAACAAGACGCTACGGTTGTTTCTATGGAAACAGAAAGACACCCCGATGACGATCACAATATAGAAGAGCAGACGGAATAACGATACATAGTCAGTTTCAAGTGTTTGAAAAAAAAACAATTTTGAAAAAGTATTAAAGTATATATTTATTCTAATATTTGCTTATCTCGCTCGCAAGATCCAGCCTTTTAGTCAAAGATTAGGCCATTTTTACAGTTTACACAAGAGAAGGGGAGAGTGTGTACAGAGGGTGAAAAACTAAAAGATTATCTAAAGAGATGAAAGCATGTTCACATTTCATAGTTTTGTTATAAAATGCTGAGAGACTAACGTTATCTGTATCCACAATTTTCTTCGTAACTTCCTGTTTGACGCTCGTGCGGAGCATTAAACAGGAAGTTTCTCGGGCCAAGAAAAATGTAAAAGTGCGTTAAGTGTTAACACGTGACACAACAAGAGAGTAAAGAAAATAACAATTAAAGACAGCTCGGTCTTGGCTCTGCCGTAATGACCACAGCATTTGATCTTATTACCGTTATTTACTTTATGGTTATTGCATAGTCAATCACTACACATGAAGCATACAGGCTAAGTGACTTTATAATACTTTATTAATTATTTATTTAAATATTACAGTTGCGCTGTATTCAAACATACGTATTCACATTGGATGTCACAGGAAATACGCACAATTTAAAACTATTGTGTATGTAATGTATGTACTTAAGTGTATGTTTGGCCAAGTCAGCATTGTAGCTCTATAAATAAAGACACGTTTAAGAACACAGCAGCTGTATCGCTACATGACATTCCAGGACCAGTCACACTGAAGCATCCAGATGTCTGCAGTACTGCGTTATTTTATAAAAGAACTAATGCAATGTGTTCAGGTTTATTTATATCTGGTGTGGGGATCAAAATCTTCCCATTAGATTATGACTCTTCTGTTAAGACGCAGCAATTTCCACTTTAGAAATGTGAATGGTTATAGCAAATAATTCGTCCAATGTTAACGCTGCGTAAAGTGTTTTATAAATGTAAAGCTCTTGGACGTCTACATACAAAAGACGATATATCAAACCGTGCCTGCTGGCTGGAGTTTAATGTCATCATCCCAGTAGATGTCGCTGTCCAACTTCTTGTGGTGAGAAACATAGTTGTTTTTATGGTAAAGATAAAAAACTCATGCCCGTGCGGCCCCTGTGAAATAATTAACACACTCTTTGACATTATGCTGTTTTAAATGACATAAAAGTTTTATAAAGTCCGATTAAAAGCTTTGAAGCTAACCTTTTAATGAGATCAACCGTCGAACCGGAAGTCTTAAGCATTAGCCCTAGGCGCATGGGTAATTTAATAAAAAGGTGGTAGTTTAGATAGTAGTTTTTGGACATTTGCAAATAAAATGAAAATTTCAGTTTGTTCATCTGGTTCTTGACGTTGGTTATCAAATGCAACAACACATTCTTAATGGGTTAAAAGTGGAAAATACTGTAAATGACCAAATACAATAGTAAATTAAAAATGATTACAGTTTCATAATAACACATAATGCTACAAAACAAAAGTTGTCTGTCAAACATATTGACTTTCCCAGTTACCTCGTGTATATACACTGAACAAATTATACATCACTTTTGTTTTTGCCCCAATTTTTCATGAGCTGAACTCAAAGATCTAAGACTTTTTCTATCTACACAAAAGGCCTATTTCTCTCAAATATTGTTCACAAATCTGTCTAAATCTGTGTTAGTGAGCACTTCTCCTTTGCCGAGATAATCCATCCACCTCACATTTGTGGCATATCAAGATGCTGATTAGACAGCATGATTATTGCACGGTTGTGCCTTAATAAAAGGCCACTCTAAAATGTGCAGTTTTACTGTATTGGGCATTTCCTTCTGATAAGGTTGTTGATTGTGGCATGGCCTGTGGGTGCACTAGTTATTATGGTTAATAATAACAGTCACATTAAAAATACTTTACTCATGTCAGTCCAATGTAACTGCAAGAAACTATATGCATGCTAACTGGTGTTATGCAGAGCGGGGTATTTAGTTTCAATATTATACTTTTATAATTAATAATTATCCACTAGGAGGAGCCACAGTCCTTCAACAGTACACGATACACCCATAGACTGTATAAAACATGAAAAACAACAAAGCCTGGTAAAATGGTTAATGTTTCACCAAACTGTTTATTTGAAATCACAAATGACAAGCCCTCCAGGCTCTAAAGCAGAAAACATTTAGTCTAACCTACCTGTTCCCAGAAAGGAATTGTCTGGTTCCCTAACCATCAGTTACAAAAACAAAGATTATAATAACAGCAGAGGTTGACGAAGTAAACAACTTCCTTGCTTGAGTGAAAGTATAGATACTACTGGGGAAATATTACTTCACTACAAGTAAAAGTTGTAAAGACAGATTCTTAAGTAAAAGTACAGAAGTACTTGCTTTTAAAAGTACTTAAAGTACTTAAAATTATATTTCCTTTATGTCAGTGGTGCCTTGTTTTATACCTTATGTATCTAAAGCAACCAACTGAATAAACCCTCAGTAGTAAATTTAGCAGCAATTTACCATTAAGAAGGTTCTTGTAGTAAAGCCATGTGTTTGTTGGATTTATTACCATTTCTATTACCATAGTTTAACTAGACTATATCTATAATGAAACTATGGTAAGTGTTTAGTTACTGTGGTTTTACTAAAAATAGCTTAATTGGAATATGGTTGCTATAGAAAACAGTAAATGTGTGGATTAAGTGGTTTTACTGCAAATATCATAGCTGCTAAAAAAAATTAATTTGTGAATTAAAATTAGATTTTTCTATTAAATCCCTCTTGAAGTGTGTTTTGGGTTTTATTCCAATAGGATTTACCATCCATATAATCCATCACATACAAGTAGACAACACTTATCCATACAATCCAATTCCCATTAAATCCTTTACATTTTCGTTGGTATTTTGGGCAATGTTCGATTGTTCATCATCACTCAATTTCAAGTCAATTTTAAATGATATGGCTGCAGATAAGAAGTTTCACGCATGCATGCACACTTCCTTAACTCTGGCTATGCGATCTCATGAAATTTCGAATTTTAAATTTTCTCTGTAATGTTGCTCAAAGTGTAATGTTATGTGTATTTACCCTCTAGCCGACCATTTTCATGGCTTTTCAGAGCACTTTCAGCTGTGTAGTGGCGCCAACGTTTCCATTGTAGCAAGGAATATCCCAGGGATGCCGGATATGCGTAAAACTCTGCCAAAAGGCCATTTAAAGCTAGCCTAGTTTAGCTTAGATAAACTGAAATACTTGCCAATAGAAAGGTCCTGGCAGATCGCAAGCCAGAAAAAAAATTGCAGACAGGGAAACACGCTACATAGAAATAAATTTCTACTTTTTGACCTTTTTATAAATGTAGTGGAGTTGATATTTGTCTTTCAAATGTAGTGAAGTTGAAGTCACAAGAAAAAATAATACTCAAGCAAAGTACAGATACTCAAAAAGTCTATTGAAGGACTACTCAGGTAAATTTACTTTGTTACTGTCCACCTCTGAATAACAGATGATACAATTAACATTGGACACAATTTATTGTGTGCAAAAGTTTACATAAAAATGCAAATATGAATACAGGACTAAATAATGAATTCTTTTAGCAGACTCCAGATGAATACACAATAAATTTGCACCAAGAGCTTTCAGATCTGTGAAAAATTCCCGCACAGATTACATATAAATATGTGTACACTTATCAGGCTTAAAATATCTTGTTAAAACGTACCACATTTTAAAAATACATTTAAAGACTTGAAACATGTAGTTTATGTTTCAGATGTATAGTGTTTTATATCAATACCAACATAAAATGCCCAGAGTTTAAATCGAACATGCACACGTAAAGTACATTAGTAGGGAATCAAAACTTTGTAAGTTATTGTAGTTATGAGAATAGTTATGAAGGTAAAGCATTCTCTATGTAACTCATCATTCCTGGTATTCTATAAAGATAGCACTTTACACTAACAAATGCATATCATTTCCATTTGCTGATATTTTCTACCAGTCATTTGCCATTATTTCTTTTATGTCATTTTTTATGTCACTTTACAATAGTTTAATTAATTAACATTAGTTAATGCAAGAGCACGAAGTAACAATAATGTTTGGTATTATAGCCTTCTGTATATCGCTGCTTTCCTTCTGAAACCTTTAGGGTTGATTTTTCTAATAAATCATTAATATTAGTCACCCTTTATGTTTGTCACTGGTTTAATTCATATCTGACCAATAAAAAGTATTTAAAAAAAGTGTGTCAACTTGTTTTTTCTATTTCCTGAAAAACAGCAAATTTGAACATACAAGGTTTCAGAAGGACATCGACAATTCTAAAATACAGTTGTATTATTTAATGTATTACAAAGAAATATGAATTAATAGTAATCAATAGTATAAAAGAACATAAGCCTAGATTGATAAATGTTGTAAAAATATTTGCTTGTTAACAATAAAGGTTTACGGTACCCAATGCATTAACTAATGTTAACAAATTGATCTATGAATGTAGTGTTTTTATTTTCCCACTTGTTACCTTGATCTTTCAATGTGCCCTACATGCCAAAAACCCTTTGTCTGTTCTGGAAAACCTGCAAGCCAGAACCGAAATCAGTACAACAGTAGTATTCGATTTTAGAACAAAGTCAATTTCGCCATGGCCATTACAACCACAAAACTTAGTTTAGAGACTGATGAATTTTGGGGGCTGATTGATCATAATTCATCCAAAAACAACAAGACAAAACATCACTGGCAACAATGCCTGGTTCGGTCATATATTCAAAGAAATACATGCAATACTATAACAATAAATCAAATATAAAAATGCAGTTTACCAGCAACTGCAAAAATATCAAGGATCCGGTTTTCATTAAAAAATTTGACGGAATTTATATCAGAATGTCCTGTTCACTTTGTGCAATAATGTGTCCAGTTAAGGCATTGAGCAGTGCCTTACATTTTGCAAAGCATATAAACACCACCACATACATTTTGCAAAGCATATAAACACTACCACAGTCATAGCAAGACAGACAGGCGAGGGAGACGCAGGGCCTTTGGAAGATGAAAAACCAATTAAACTATCTGGTAACACTGAATGTGCAAAGGTCTACCATAAACACGCCAACCATTGCTAATCCTCAGCCAACCCGAATGTGTTTTAGTTTGAGCATTATTAAAGCAAATACGCAACAGTCCACTATTTTGCAGCATGGGTACAGCTATTCTCTCGTGATGGTTGCATGCCACTTCCCAAAACTTTTGAAATAGTAAAGACAAAAAAAATGCTGCATCTGTCAGACAGTCTTCCTTCCCTATTTTTCCTCCAAACACATTTTCCGTTTCCCTCGTCGAATGCAGACGTTAGCAGTGTTGCTATGGAAGGAGATGAATAATGAGGCTGAGGAGTTTGGAGAGAACCTTTTCTCAGTCGGACACGGTGTTACCATTAAGCTGGTCCGAAGTTTCAGTCAAGCTGAGGTTTTCGATTTGACAGTAAACAAAGTAAAACGGTTGTGGCTGTTGCCGGCTGTGAAGTTCGGCCTTGATCCTCTGTGGGTGAGTGTCTGGGGCAAGCTGCTGTGTGGTTTCTTCTGTCAAGAGGAGCAGGGCGTAGTTCTCCGGGTCCGAAACTTTAAACTTTTCCGCGCATATCAGACACACGTCTTCCGTTGTTGCATAAGGTTGCACCTGAAGTGTTTTGGCTGTGCAGCCATTACTTGCATCTTGCAGTGCCACCCGCAAATAGTTCTTAATAGAGATGAAAAGATATCTGTGTCATTCCCAATGTACACCAAAAGTTACCTATCTACATCCATAGAGCTCCACCAAAACCAGATAAAAACTTGAACGTCTACAGTTGATTTACCTGAAAATCATCCACAGATGGAGTGGTACGCTGGGCTGTGCGCCTGCGGTGCCACTGGTGCAGTGTGTTACGGGTTTCAGAGCTCAGCACACGGGCCGCCTGGTCCTCCTGGAAGTTTTTGATGAGAGACATTGCTCCATATGCACTGGTCAGGTAATAGCCACCTTTAAGGAAGAAACAATGCAAGTTTGAAACCTGACTTGAAATGATGCAGTAACATCAGCAGTTACTACACTAGGATGAAAGTAAAGTGAAACAGTAAGGTACCTTCTCCATTAAGCAATGAAGGGTCGAGTAGCTCCATCATGTACTCAATTTCAGCATCTAGTTGTGGCATGTCACACTGGGCCATAACATACGTCAGCATTGGCAGGAAGTCATCTGCACCGTACATCCTCCCTGTAATTATCACAACAAAGATTGAAATCAAGAGTTCACGCAGAAGCATTACAATCACAAACAGATAAACTCACATACCGGAGTTGTTTTCCATGATGGTGTAGATAAGTTTGCAAATGTTGAGAAGCAGAAACACCTTCTTCTCCGGTGAATACATCTTGCACATGTTCTGGAACTTGTGGCGAATTTTCTCTATAGCAACAGAGTCGGGAGGAAAAGCCCCGTCCACGCCCATCTCCTGGGGCTGCTTGGTTTTGGCCAAAACCAGATTTTCTTTCAGCTGCTGCAAAGTTCCACAGCTCACCTGGAAGTCCTGTAGGGCGGCCTGTATTACAGGCTTCAGGGGTTTCAGCACACACTTGTGCATGGCTTTCTCCATCACTTGGTCTAGGGAGGAAAAAGAGGACCGTTACATTACAATGAGCATTGGGTAAAAACTCACAACAAAAATAGTGAGACGGAATTAACAGAATGTTATATTTAAGGTCCAGTGTATGAAATTAAGCGGCATCTAGCGGAGAGGTTGCGAATTGCAACCAAAGGCTCACTCCACCCCTCGCATTTGAAGCACTATGGTGGCTGACAAAGAATTAAGTTGTTGTCACGTTTCCCCTTCTTTGTTGAAGGAGATTACGCATTTATGAAACGTGCTCTGTAGAGCAGTTTGTCCATTTAGGGCAGCTGTAGAAACAACATGGCGAATTTCATGTAGGGGGACCTTTGGTGCATGTAGATTGAAATAGCTCATTCTAAGGTAATAAAACATAACACTTCATTATATATAGTTTGTATACACCTCTGAAGACTAAGCAATGTATATTAAATTGCATTTCAATCAATAGATCCTCCAAAAAAGCACCTTTAAGAGATTAATATCTGTTAATAGACATATCTAGCCAGATCTCAGCTGGCCTGAAGTATTAAAATATCTAAAAGTTGAATTAATGACTGAAACGGACCATGAGTGACTATGAGTCATCTCCATGGGCTCTCCAACATGGCTCACAGTTTCCTTGGAAAGGAAATACCTGCTCCCAATATTTTTACACCTGCTTTTTCACCAAGAACAAAATGTTTCCCAAACAGTCTCTGCTCTAGTGTGACTCAACAACACAAGTTTTGTCTTGTAATTCTGATTGTGTGAGCATGGCCTGAAGGTCATACCTACAATCTAAAAACAAATATTAAGTGGAGGGAGTGTATTGTGTGCAAGTAAAACCATCTGCTGTTAAAAGCATAATATCATGTTAAATCAGGCTTTTCAGAATGCTGACTCTGAAGATGAGGCTGCTTCTGTCAGCACACTTACACACCAATGGGGAAGCAACACCGTCATTTGGTGGAACATTGTGTACTTCTGTTTAATATTATTTTTGTGCATTTAAAAATATAAGAGAAACATGTAAAGTAAAAATACTTTTCATTTATAGAATAAAATTATCCTGGTTGCGATAATCGTTAAACGGCCCTATATAAATAATTCCTAAGGCATTATTCTAGGAATATATTATGTTTAAAGGGTTTCTAGATTTTAGATGACACGTTATAAAATAAAATGCTTATAAACCTTAATTCACTGTACGCTTGTCTTAACTTATGTATGCCAGGATGAATAAATCATTTTTGATTGTAAGAAACAAACACATCTGTTTGGGGAAGTAAGGGTACGTAAAGATTGTTTTGATACTTTTTTTTACATTTCCTCAAAGACAAGCTGCTTGTTGATAGGGCCAACTGTTATCACTGTTATCTTGTCAAGTGTCCACAACAATCATCAAGTGAAACTACAAGTTTCTATTTTAATCCAGCCACGGCTACTGATACTCCAACTCCCTTCTCAAGGATATTCACACTTATCACTGCTTATAAAAACACATCCCCTGTCTCGCATCAGGGGTTATAGAGGTCTGAATAGCACTACAAGTTTCTATTTTAATCCAGCCACGGCTACTGATACTCCAACTCCCTTCTCAAGGATATTCACACTTATCACTGCTTATAAAAACACATCCCCTGTCTCGCATCAGGGGTTATAGAGGTCTGAATAGCTCTGACCGTTCAATTTGAGCCCCTCTCAGCTTTTTGGAAGATAACCTGAACACCCTGTCAGTGTTTATTTTGGACAAATAACAATCTGACTGTACATTATTCCACTTATTACATTGCAACTTTATAATGAATCATAAACGTTTATTTATTAACTAAGCTGTTTTTACATATGTGCGAGAATGACGACACTACATAGTGCTACAAGAATCATGGAACATGCACAATGGAGGTTGCCAGTGTATGACCAAAGAATGCTTCGACTGACCAATCTTAATCAAGTAATCAAGAGAATCATAATATGTCATATTTGGCAACGATGTGACTTTTGGAAAATAGGAAACAGCAATTATGGCGACAGCAGGATGCCTCAGCGTACAGGAATGTGGTCGAGTTCAGAAACTTCAAAGTGGTCTCTTCATGAAAGGTTATCTTGCAAGACTAGCTTATATCCCTCATAACAATCTCGACCTCTCTGGCTCTCTCTGTCTGTACCGCAAAACAGTCAGAGAAACTAAACCACAGTGACAGGAGAAGTGAATCCACTTACTCTTCCTATAAGAACCCATGTCAGCGCTAGGTTTCTGAAACACAACCACAACCTACGTCACGGCCGAGAGCAAAGACACACACCAACTAGACCAGACAAACATACGGTTTCAAATTCCCCTTCACTGTCTTTAGACCTGTGTAAATACATAAACACTTTCAGGATATTAAATGACAACATCAAATAAATCCCTTTCTCGGGGTGGTTTTACAGGAAGTACTCAAAATAGTGCAGAAGTAAAAATAAAATAAAAGCTAGGCTTAAAGTCAACATCAACACAAAAAGTAGCTCAATGCTGTTATGAGATAAAACAAAATAAGTTGGAATGCTGGCTCTACCCAAACAATGTTATTGTCAGAATAACGTTATCTTTTAGAGGTCATTGACTGTGAATTCAAGCATATCTGTTTTCTGTGTCACAGATTATTCCTTCTGACTGCATAAATCTCACAGCAATGGCTCTTATTGTTCTGGGCTTGTTTAAACACAACACAACAAAACCTGCTAGTCAACACAGGCAGCTCGATCAGGTCAAGAACAAGAGCCCTCTTCTCTGCATTCATGCTTGACACCCACATACTCGCAAGCCTGAATCGTCAAGCTGGAGGGGTTACGTCGGATCGTAGGAGGGCTATAATGGAAAGACTGGCACTCTTTGCTGGGGTCAATCTTGTTAACATCTGGAAATGGATTAATTCCCCAAAACACACAGCAGAGCAGGGCTGTTTCCACTCCACATGATGAAGATTGGAGCTGGGTCTGATGGATCACGCGATCTTCCGGAAGAACCAAAACAAACCCATGCAGAGCTAAAAAGCAGCCGTCACGCTATAAAGAGCAACAGAATGATCAAAATTGTCAAGAAAAAAACTGCATGCAGCTCTTTGTCCAAGTTTTTGTCAAATCAGGACCACAAACAATATTCTCATTTCACTCCAATGGTTACTTGTAGCCGCCTACATTAAATTTAAGTCTCTGACAGTAACTGACACTTCACCCTCTTACAGTACATCTCATCCTGCCATGTTTGGTAAATGAAAGACGATAACTAAAATTAACACACCTTTTCCACGCAACTTTAATAAAAAAAAGCCTACTTCGAAAAAAACCCCACTCCATTTAGACAAAACCTTTGACAAAGGTGTCTACTAAGTGAGGGAATTTAAATGTAAAATGAATCTATTTCAGGTTGCAGACATTGTAAAAGTTAAAATGTTTATGACTAAACTGCTTCAGTATGTAGATTTATAACCCTTTTACTGCTGTGTGTCTTAGTTTAGAATGGCTGATGGTTGACAGTTAAAGGCGTGTGGCCAGTTATACATTAGAGACAGTCATAGTTCTCTGCCCACACATGAATATTCTTGTCTATTTGTCAGCTCAATGTGTTCTCTGTGTTGCTTTACCCGTGTAAAATTCTTCCAGACCGAGATCATCACATGAGGTTCTTGCCTCATGCAACACACTTACAGATGTGCACACACGTACCGGACCCAATGAAACACATGTTATCCCATGCTTTCTCCACAGCAGCACACACGGTGAAGTGAAATGATTCAAATCTCCAAATCCAGTATTTAAACTGCACACTGTCTATGCAATAAATCAAATTAGTTGTAACTGATGATGGAGCAGCAAAAAGTCCTTGAAAATGGTTCCTGTTTACAGGAAAGTGGCTCAGATTAGAAACTCTTCCAATCCTTCAAATCAACAGATCCTTCCTGATGTCACATTCCCATCCGACAGCCACCCCAAAAACAAGCAACATTATCATATGGATGCATTATATATATCAAGAGATACATGCAGTATGTTCCAGTTTGCATTTGCAATATGCTGGCAAACCAATTGTATACAACTGCTATTTGAGGCATTTAATGACTGTATTATTGCAGCATATCAGCCAATACATAAAGTGTTTTTCCAAATTGTACTATATAAAAACTTTTTATTTACAATGTGTGGTGTTTTGACCTGTCAGGTCTTGATGAAGACCAGATGATGACCTGAGAGGTGAAGCCTCTACAACTAGAGAACAAAGTCTGGAAGCAATAACAACCTGTGGACATTTAGGCTTGTTTACTATGTAAAAATGATGTAATGGCATATAATAGAATGCATTATATCCCAGCCAAATACATCTATATTATATAATGTGTAATGTCACTGTTAAACTTGTGTTCTTATGTGGCAGGACATAATCACATCAGTGCTCACTGGGACTTTATCCAGCTTTGCATAAATAATAAATCTTAAAAACAGTGTCAATCCACCATCTTGGCACACTATAAATTCTAGGAATAATCAGTGGTACCAGATTCAAGGGATAGTTCACCTTTAAATTGAAAATTCTGTCATCATTTACATCATTTTGGTTACCAACATTTTTCAAAACATCTTCTTTTGTATTCTGCAGAAGAAAGAAAATCACACAGGTTTAAAATGACAGGAAATAATTACAGAATTTTCATTTTAAATGTGAACGACTCAATAATTCAATTTCCTTTTCTGGACCAAACAGTTTGTATTGAGGCAAGGCACCCTTACCTATCTGATCTTCTGGAATGAGGGATTCAATTGGTGGGTCGAGCTCAGAGCTCTGCAGCAGGTAGGACTTCATCTGTGTCATAAACTGTCTGAGAGTCTGCAGAAGATCCGAGCCTGACGTGTGGCATCCGCGGTTCTCCTGCAGGAAGCTCACGTAGTCCTGCACCAGGCAGCCAAAGTACGTTCCTTTATCCCTGGACTGCTCCACAATCTTCCGAACGGCTCTTTTCTCAGGTGTCATCAAAGAATTGAAAACGCAGCTCATCTTGCGCAAACGTCCTCTCAGTGCATGTGGCAGCGCGAACGTGCCGGCCTTGTGCTGCTTCTTTGACTTCAGAGGTGGCGGAACCTCCTGGTCACTTTCCACATTGATGCCATCGTCCTCTTCTTCATCCAGGCTGCTGTCGCCGGTGGGGTGGTCGGTTCTGGAGGAGGTGGCTTCCATGGGCAGCGAGAAGCTGTGAGTGAAGTCAAGAGAGTCTGAGGACGAGGTGGAGATGCTGAGGTCACTCAGCCGCTCTCGACCAGTGGAGCTGTGCTCGTCTGCCGGGCTGCCGTTCTCCATGGCATTGGAGTTGCGCATTGACACCTTGGCGAGACTCCAAGACACTGCTTCCTCAATGGTCTGATCGTCCAGGGCCATGTGGCAGCGGATACCGTCTGCATCGAGCAGGGTGGAAGAATTCTTGCTGCGGGACGAGGGCACTAGAATGGGTTTGCTGAACCTTTTGGGTGGAGAGGATGATAAGGAATTCAAGGAGTAACCTAACCTCCCCAGCAGGCTGCTCTTTTCCTGAGGCGTTTTGATCCAAGAAACTGTCTCAGGCATGGTCTTTTGTCTACGAATGATGGCTGATCTTCTGGAGCCGAAGCAGGGAGGTGGGGGCCGAGGTGGTGGGGAACGTGATGTACTCTTGGATCTACTCAAACTGGAATTGATTTGACTGCTGCCTGAAGGACAGAGAGAGCGACTCTCCCTGTTTTCCTGGAGCTCTTTGTTTCCCGGGGATGTTGATGTTTCTGGATTCTTGGCCGATGGGTTGGTCTGGTGTATCCGCAGGAAGAGGGGATTGATGAAGCACAATGCTCCGTTGGATTGACTGCATTCAAGCTGGGATGGAGTACGAGTTTGTGGGATCACTGGGATGCTGTGTTTAGGGGAAAACTGTTTTAATGTCTGTTGTAAACTTTCACGAGGTTCTCCAATAGCAGTACACTTCCAAGTAGAGCACAGCTCAGAGTCCCAGAACCCTATGAAAACAAAGCACAACACAACTCGATAAGGAACCAAATGAAAGGAAGAAAAAATAAAGGAAAATAAAAATCAGCTCATTCCCTAAATCTCATGAACGAAAAAGGCATTGAATAATTACGGCAGCTAAATCATTCAATAAACGTGAACAATTGAAAGACAGAAAAAAGGGAAAAAGAAGTTACAAAACAATTAATAAAAGGGAAGCTCAATTCAATGAATTACTGATATAAATGAGTAGCAAGTAATTCAGAAATAATGCTCAGGACAAAAAGTAAACAATCAAAATACAGTTTCAGAAGGAAAACCAGCAATGCACTGCATACAGTACACAATGACAGAATCAAGTACACTCCAATGTAAAATGTTTCAAATGCCAAACAACGGAAAACAAACTAACAAGATTAAATCATTAAAACTTACATTAAGTCTATTGAGAAAGTCTTCAGGCTGTGTCTAGATAGTTTCAGCTAGAAAAAGGTTACACGTCTACACTCGCAGCAACTGTCTGATTTACGAGTGGTAAAGAGTAGCGTTGGCACACAGACACACACACACACAGAGTGAATAGTGGGAGTCATGCATAATAATGAGTGGGTGGGAGGAGCACAAAAGCTCTGCTTCTCAGTTGTCTCGCCCCTTCAAATGTTTTCCACTGATGCAATGCAAGAGCCTTACTTTTCTTTGTTTCACTTATGTGGACCTTTTCATTTTCAGGAAAACGATACTTTTCACTTCCCATGGATTTACTGATTATAGTTACAGATTGTTATAATTTTCAGGAGGTTAGTGTTTCATTTGATACGTTAAGGCAGGGGCCAGGAACATTTTTGTAACCAAAGAGCCATTTTTCCAGTTTTGGTTCATTCACTTACGCAAAAGAGCCATTGCAAATATATGTATGTATCTATATTTACAACATCTTTTAGTGACTTCAATACTAATAACTTGATGTCCACAGACCAAAGTCTCACTTATGGTCCCAGTGGGGATTCATTTATATTTTCCTTGTCACAGACAAATCAAAAACAGTGAAACAAACCAAACAGCGCATACATCTGGGGCTCCAAAAATATGCATTAACATGTACAATACAAAAAATACAATAAACATTAGGCCTCCATTCAATTAAACTTCATTATAGCTAACATATAACAATTACAAAAGTTCACCTTCTTATAGCACTGATACAACATTTTTGTCTTCTGAGAATGCATAAGGTATGTTCGACATCTTGAAATGCTGCATATATATATATTTGCATTTTACATTTAAAGTCCATGTCGCCAGCTGTCATTGAACTCACAGACCAAGCCAAAAAAACGAAACAAAATTAAACAGGTTTCAACGGCAGTAGACTATGAATTAATGAGAATCAATGAAGACATCTAAGATGCACTTATCTCACAAATGTTGGGGTGTGGCAAATTTTGTATCTATTGGAAAAGATACGTCATCTTAAATCAAATTACAAGTAAACAGGAACTTAACTAATTGTGTGAAGGATAACAGCAAAAACAGATTGCATCATTCTAACAGTTCATTGGAAGAGACACACCTTAACTGAAGTGAGGCGACTGCAGCCTGTTTCTGGGATATCTGCACCTGCGCATACGGTTTCTTTCATCTGTTCATTTGATTGTTCTTTCTGTTTTGTCTCACAAAAGCTTACAATTCACTGTGTTCGCATCTTTTGCTATGTTTGCTCTCATTCTGAAATCTTCTGTTGTCCTCACTTCACCCCAATTGTCCCAGTCCCTAGAGTAAAGTCAATGTGCAGCTGGAATTCTTGGTGGAGTTTCTTTTGGAAGAGGTCCTTGCATGGAGGTACCACACCCATCCCTGCTCTCCGAAACTCTGAACAATATCAAAGCCTCTCTTACTTGAAAAGCTAAACTCTGAGATCTCGCTCTTACTCGATTCAGTTAGGTTCCCTCTACATTTACAGTATAATGCATTTTAAGAAAACAGGTGGAACCACTGTGCACAACTAAATCAAGTTCAGGAAAAAAAAATTAATGCAGATTATAGTACTCATTGTGTCATTCAAATTCTTTTTTCCGTTTTCCTGTGTCTTACTATAGGAATGTTGTACTGTACGTCACATGCACGTCTAAGGTCAATTTCATCATTTGTAAGTCACTTTGGATAAAAATGTCTGCTTAATGACTAATGTCAATGTAACAGCAGACACAGAAAACACAGACAGATCTCTGTTTGACAGAGACATTTACTAGCGTCAAACACATCTGCGGTCAAAATCACCTGCATCATCTGGGTATGCCAGCCATATGAGCTGTGTTTTAAATGGGATACGCTGTATGCTGACGTATACTTGCTAGCAGTGACACCTGTATTGTCAGTGCTCTAGGACATATGCAGCCGTTTCCGTAAACCATGTTTGGGTGTAATACTACACTGCAAATGCTAACACGCAACAGAATCAGATATCAGACATGCAACAATATATTTCATAGAAAACATTACACTGTTGAATCAGCTTAATCTAACTCCCCCATATCTGCAGACTACCTCGGATTTATGACAACTACCACCATGACCGGGGCAAAGTTGCGATGTGTAATCTAGCCTTAAAGGAAGAGTTCACACAAACATGAAAATGAATTTACTAGCTATCATGCCAGATGACTTCCTATATTCAGCTGAACAGAAAAGAATAGTTTCAAGCGGATGTATGTACTTTTATGAGCTTCGCCAAATTGACCCCCATATAAGAAGATAAACTCACAGCATTACAAAATATTTTTTTTTGTTTTTGTTCACCTAAAGAAATGAAGTGATATTTATCTGAGATGGAATGACGTGAAGCAAAAAATATAATTTTTGGTCAACTATTTGAACATCCTTTACTTAAAAACACAAGTCTCTCTTATATTGTATATATACAGTATGCAGCAGTGGCAGTTCTACATTGAATTGCACCCCGGGTGAGACCACCTTTGAGCATGAAGTTGAGGGTCGTTGAAGGAGCACAGTATGAGTAATGTTGCTTGTTGAGAAACATTCATTTATTCATGAACTCACCTTTTCCTAATTGAGCTACCTGCTCTAAATCGCTGGGTGTCTTTGCTGCACTGATGGCCTCTGGAAGCTTCAAGGTGAAGGGCAGAACATCCCTACAGAGAGATAATAGATCTTGAGAACAACAAGAAACATTGCAGACATGCTTTAGGATACTCTCTTCTTAGTCCATCATTAAATAACTCAACCATTCTTGATAAATAGACATAAAAGGAAAAAAAATTAAAACACGTTTCAGTGTATTCAATGATGTTTGGAGCAGTATCGATTGTCTTTCAGTGCTGAAGAACACTATTGATACAAAACTATCATGTCAAGCTATTTTTTTCAAAACTGATGGCTGATAAAGTTGTGGGTCATATTTAGCTCTGTGTCTCGAGAATCAGGTTAAGTCTGGTAGACAGAGAACATGTGGGCTGACTTTGTAAGTGGACATGAGGTGGCGAGAACACAAAAGTCTGCCATGGGTCGGTGATTCTGGCAAACATTACTATTACAAAAGCAAGCTAGCAGGGGTCAGTCATTTCAAAACATATACACTTAGATTAAACTTTTCTTTGAAAGTAAAGAGTTCATTTTTTCCTCGGACACATCCTGGTTTTCTTTTGCTTGTTTATGGTATGTTGATGTTTGGCTCCACAGCACTGGAATGCGACTGAATTAGCTTCATCTGGTTTTACTCACACAAACATAGTTTACTCTCAGAGAGTGCCTCCTTGCTTAACAAAACCCCACGATAGCAAAAAAATACCCCATTAAAGACTGAGAGAAATTTGCTTTGGTAATTATTACCACCTCCAGACTAAACCTGTTAGGCTTTGCTAAGCATGTTTTTAAGATTCCTCAGAAATGATTCATTAATGACCAAAACAACAACACAGTTCTTCGTCTTTTAAATGTAACACAAACCAGCGAACTTTCTAACAAAACAAGATCTTTTGCCAGTGTGCAAAATTCTCTGATGATGAGGCTGTATAGGAGGTCCTTTTTGTTGCTTTCAGACATGGATCATCTTACCTGCTGATACAGCAGAAAGCCACCAGCCGAAAGAGGTCTGCGAAGCTGATCCCTGAGCCCTCCAGGGAAAAGGCTGTAATACACACACCACTGCCGGTTACACACCACAGGAATTGCAATAGGAAAATCTGCATGACCTAACAGTCTCTTTCAATGGGAAAAGTTAACAGAGCCTGATTTTAAACACTGAAACTGTAGTTGACGTCCAATGCAACCCACAGGAGCTGACCCACTTATGTACATAGAGTGACAGATAAAGACGGAGATGTGACTGAAGCGCTAAAGGGAATATAGTGACAGAGGGAGTTGATCTTATATGAAAGGAAACTACTTTGGTGGTTAAATAACTTTGGTGCTGCTATATAGATTGCAATTAGACAGATAAAACAAGGACAATGCAAGAGGAAGTGAAGCACAGACATAGATAAGAACATCATAAGCACTGCATAATGGGTGGGAGGTCGGTGTCTTACTGTATTGACTCTCTTTAACTGGGAAGTTCCGAACAGGGCATATGTCATTATCCATCCGCAGGGAAATCACCTTTTTCTGTAGTTTAGGACACCGTCTCACCACAAAAGTCTAAATATAACACATACAGACATAGAAGCATTGAGATGATTTTTACAGGTCCCTTGTACATCCACCAATGTAAAGACACAACCAACGTCAGCCCTAACTGTAGCATCTAGGCACGCAGTTCTTTTACCCCGGCCGGCTGCAGCTGCAGAATGCGTCTGCCTTCCTCCTCACTGAGTGACAGCAGTAGCCATAAAGAGTGCGTATGAATCAGTCTGTCCAAGATGCTCATGCGTCTGCGCAGAGAGTCATACCCAGAATCCCTCACTCCTGGCGTACCAGCGCAGGCTGTAGATTGCAGGAATAGGCCGCTGACCTCTCCTTCCAGCCTGTAGAATGCATAAAAATACAGAAAACTGTGTTCAAATCAGCGGAAAATCAAAACAACATTTAGTCATGGAATAATGGAACCAATACTTCCACCTGCTTTACAAACACACGCTGAGAAAAATCGCTTTAGTAAAAACAAAACCACTTTACATAAATTATGCCCCTACCTTTTTTCAAACTGAGGTTAATGAGCCACAGTGAATAAAGGCTTAAGACTTTTATAAGAGAATATCAATAAATAGGCTGTATATAACTTTGGAACCTAGAGGTGAATATATTATACATAAAAGCAATGTACATTAAGAGATTGATGTTTTTTTTGGTTGAGTTCATGTTGGGACTTCTACTGGTTGTGAAACACCTGAATTTATTGTTCCTCACACTTCCCTTCAACTTCATGGAATTGTGGCATTGCAAAATCCCTGAATGTCTTATGACCCTTATATAAGACTTGCTCCACCTACTGGAAAAGACGTAGAAGTACAATAACACAAATTTAAGAGCGTCAAACGTCACATAACCAAAAGGAAAACAGGTCTTGTTAAGTCCGCTTGTATGAGAAAATGTTAACAGTATTATGAAATAACACCAATATCTATTGATTCTTTTAAATCAAATAATCCAGCTGGTTGTATTCATTTTTTGTGTTTGATTCTATTTTGAAAATCAAATGTCAGTGAAAATAATAATAAGAAAACTTAAATCTATCTGCATGTATTATATGTACTTCGCACATATTTGGTTTCTTTTCTTAAACGCATTTTGAGTAAAGCAGCTCCATAGATAACAAGCACATGCAAAAGATGGAAGAGATGAGATTTGTTTTCCGGTTTCTGCATGTAACGTTCAGCATAAAGTCTATTAGCACACTCCAAACAACAGGATTCCTTCTCGGAGCAACTTGAATACATGAGGATACATGACTGTGACAATTTATGAATTCATTTAAGAATAGTTTCATTTTTCATGAATGAGGCCCATTGTTTTTACAAGTCTAAAAAGCAAACTATACATATTTAAATGCAAAGGAAACTCTATATAATAACATAAATGTTTATATACATTATAATTTTTTATATAAATGAAATATATCCAGTGAAGGGAAGAAGCTGAAAGTTATGAGGGATAAACTCACCCTTGTAAGATCTCAGTCTCTGGTTCTCTGGCTGGCTGTACCATCTCCTGCTTTAGCTCCGAGATCTCAGAGGAGAATGTGTCTATCAGCTACAGTAAAAAAGATAAAAACACATGTGTGAAGAGCAGGGATCTTAACGCATTCTGAGTGTGTGTACGTTTTCTATGAATGGGAAGGCGCTAAATCTGGCATTTGTCATCATTATTTGATTCCAATAAAAATCCAGGAACAGCGTCCTTTTCCCTTGAAGACAAAACGACTACATCCAGACACAGTGTCACCACATGTTTCCTCCGATTGTTTCTCGATTATTGCTGAACCTCTGAGCTTTATGTGGGGTGTGTAGATTGAGATTTAATAACCTGTGCTCGGTTTCCTCTAATGAATCAATTATTACTGTATGTTTAAATTATGTAACTGTACAAACACTGATGCAACAACAGAATCACATGCTCACATTTGCACGAGAAGAAACCAGTCAGGTTTTACCGAGGAAAGGTAAATTTGTCCTGGTAAAATTAACCTGAATTCGCAAATATTTTAAAAGGTAGCCAATTCATATGAAAATATATGATTATTAGGAAAAACGCCAACCCCACTCCTATACCTAACATTACTGGTACGAAAGCAAAAGTACTAAAACGCACATATGAGATACATATAAATCCTCAGAAATTAGCCACCCCATAAAATAGTTATGAATTCCCATAAGATTGTGTTGGCAGATTCCTTGGCATCAAATGTATAACATTGGCATCATAAGTACCATGCTCTTCCAGTTCCAGGCAAGCTTTGGGTATCAGGGGAAGTCCTGGTCTGTGAACAGAGCAAGAGGCACGCTATCTTTGCTTCCTGGTTTTCTAATTTCACATTCAAGAATGTCCTTCATTACTTCTCAAATTGTGTATAACTTCTCACAGCTAACGTAATGTTGACCATTTCTAAATGTAGGAACTGATATTGAACTGAAATTACAAGAGACTTAGGAGACCCAAAAATTAAGCATTATTAATATTCACCCCAAGGGACACAGCAGAAATTCATCACTTCATTTGACTATTTAATTACCAGATATGTAGAACACACTTTCTCAACTTACTGGATATATTTGCTAAACTGAGTTCGATACTGTCAAAGCAATAAATATAGACAGTTTTATAAAACAAATATGTACTTTAAATATGCAGGAGAATGCAACATTTATAAAAATGAAGCGCTTCTTTTGCTCTTCCGCGTCTCAAAATATCACAGAAATTTCCAGTAAGACACAACCTCTCTTATGTGACCTCGACCGTGCATCAGACAAGCAAGGACTCATCCACTCTTTCAGCTGCATTTCTTTTTTTATCTGAGCCAGCATTTTCCACTTAAAGTCATGAGGTATTTCTCTAGCCCTGTCTGAGACCTAGTCAGCAAACCACAATTGCACACCAACTCTTGGCTCTTTATAAATCCAGCTCACAGCCAAGAAAAGCACTCTGTAAAATGGCTAGAAAGGCTTCAGTCACACAACAGCGCTTGGTTTCCGTAGATTTATTGCTGAATGAGCTATAAGCTTTAAAGGTCAAGAATGACCAAACAAACATTAAATGACCCAGATCATTGCAATGCCTGTTTACAGCTCATTACAATGCATGTGAGAAATACCTTGAAATAATTTGAAGCTTATCATTTAAAGGGGATCATTTACTCACGCTCAGGTTGTTCAAAGTATGAATTTCTTTATTCTGATGAACACAAAGGAAGATACTGAGAAGAATGTTAGTAAACAAACAAAACTAATGCCCCATTTACTTCATTTACTAGTAGGGAAAATAAATACTATGGGAGTCAATCTGTTTTTCCAAATATCTTCTTTTCTGTTCCTCAGAACAAATACATGTATACAGGTTTGGAACAACCTATGGGTAAGTAAATTATGACAGGGTTTTGGGTAAACTATAACTTTAAGTTAGTGGTTCTGAAAATGTTGGGCATGCCCCCTAGGGGATTCATGGAGTTATTGCTTTGCTTTAAATTGAAGACTGTCTGTATATGATTCACTTTTGTTAATTTACGTGTTTTTTTTAAGTGCAAATATTTGCAAAATAATATTCATAAGCAGTCACATTTTTAGAATGTTCTAAATACAAACTGTATGTATAACAACCATTCCTACATTTTATACCAAAAAAACTGATTTTGCTAAATATTTCTGATTGCATAATACTGCGGAGGAACTTCCCCATAGTCCATAAACGAAATTGTGTAATCCTCGTAAACAGCCCTGGTTGAGTTTTGTGCTAAACAGGAACATGTCCTTTTATCAGATTTACTTATACAAGAACACAGCAATTCCTTGTTGGCCAAAAGGATAAGAATAGAACCACATACCCTTGACACATAACAGAGCAAACAAGACTGCAATGAAAGACAGAAACACAGAACGTCCCGCCACAGTATCGCTGCAGGAATGAGCCATTGAAAAAGGTGATGAGGCAAAATAAAGGTGCATTTTTGCCTGTCTGGACATTTGCTAGGAAACTCTGATGCCTATGAGGTGCTGGCTGCTGTTCTGGAGACTGGTAAGATGGAGATCACTCGCAAACCCTGCAGTCATCTGTGCCTGTCTTAACACAGCAGTGAGGTAAAGTCATTCATTGCATACGAAGCAGCCAAAACTGTAGGAAACTATGTGCTGACATTTTACTAGCACAGTAAAATGTCAGCACCAAACACAGCCCGGACACTGAGAAGAGTGTCAGAAAAATAAACACTCCCGGAGACAGCAGCAAAGCTATTTAATTAAAGAAACAAGGCACTCTCCCAAAACATCAAGTCATCATTTACTCCTCCTTTGAGTTTCTTTCTTCCATGGAAAACACAAGGTAAAATTTAAAAGGCCATTCTCTTCTACTGTATATAAAGAAGGACAGGTGCTACCAAACAGCACCAAACAAGTCAAGTACAAGTTTGTGGGTGAGTAAACAATAACAGAGCGGTCTTTTTGTTGTGATATTCCTTTAATAAACAACCGAATTCATCCAGATGATCATAAAAAATTAATGACAGGGATGAGATTGCTACGGGAAAATATTATGTTAAGGAAACAAGGAAGAATATTAACTCTTGTTCACTGACATTCATAATCTTGTCATGCATTTATTACAGTCTTTTAAACAGCGAAGCACAAGCAGATTTATTTGCCTTTGGCAGCATCTAATTGTTTGTATGTGATGAAGCATGCATGTGAAACAACTACAACATCCCCCTGCACCTCGCGGCATGAAATAATGATCACAACACATGCTGAAGGGAGTACAAATGGCCCAAAAGAATTAGTCGTCTTGGTTTGCTGGAAAAATAGCTCACCCAGATTACAACTGTATCTATCATCTTTTTAAAGTCTCTACAACCTTTAGCAAGAGTAAATGAACGAAAGCGCGTTCCATGGATACTCCAGAGGACCAGAGCCTTTAGCATCCTGGGCTTGAACAAATAACGTTTATTTAAATCAAACTCATCCTAATGCTGTTGTGATTCAGTTTCTGTTGGTGTCATAAATGCATTAGTACTTATTACGTAAGATAATAAAGTTAACGGAATAGTTCAGCCAAAAATGTTTGAGGATTTACCATGTTTTTAGTTCAGGCCTGTATGACTTACTTTCTTCTGCAGAACACAAAAGAAGATATTTTGAAGAATGCTGGTAACCGAATAGCTGCCCATTCACTTGCATTGGTCTTGTATCTATACAATAGAAGTGAACGGGTACTGCTGTTGTTCGGTTAGCAACATTCTTCAAAATACTTCTTTTGTTTTCTTTTCATTTTTGTGTGAACCATCCCTTTAATATACTTAAAGATTGCCAAAAAATGTAAACCCAATTATGAGAGGCTCAGTTTGACATTCTTGCGTAGCCATAACATATCGCCGCTGTCTTTGGCCTAAGCCCGCCCAATAGGCCATATGACTGTCAGGTAAAGCAACCAATCATGTTTCGTTTTGAGCCGCGGAAATGTCCCTGCAGTTACAGACAGGTGTAAATTCACAAACCTGTCAAAAGTTAACAGCAACAAAATGATTATAAGTTTATGCTGTGAACCTCGCATACTTTTAAGAATTAAGCGGTTAGACGATTGTGATGAATTCTTATAGCAACCGTTGTAAACAAGACAGCTTACTTCTCAGATCAGACGGCATTGTGTTGTTTCCAGGCCGTCCGTTAAAAAACCCGACACACACGTCAACCAGAAAACCTATGAAACCAATCAGATGACGACTTCGAACGTGCTGAAGTGTTTCCAAAAAACTATGACTTATGTATCAGAGATTTAGGAAATGATCCGTGGGCATGACGTCTAAGGCTGAGACTATCAGTATGACTACAAACACGGATACACCACTATTTCCAAATCTTCATACAAAGAGGCAGATACAAACACACAGCTAATATCAGAAAACAATGTACATGTGCAGACTCACCTTAAAAAAGCTGCTGCTTCGATCCATGAGGCAGGACTGCATCACTGCCTCAGACATGGTCCGGTCTATGTAGCTCTTCTGTCAAGCTGGTTCTCTGTGGACCAAAGACACATATGTTATGTGAAATATCTTCGACTTCCAGGAAAGCAGCCAGCAAAACTTTATTTAAAAAACCCTACTTAAATTGAATTTACTCAACTCCACCCTTAATACACACACGCACAATTCTGTTGTACACAGTACTTACATATTCAAACGCTAGCACACACCTTTTTCTTGATCATAAGAAGGGATATGCAGTTTATAATAGCATATACAACGCACTTAACAAAGACAAAATAACCAGTAGAGCAAAAAGAGGTAAGATCGTTGGTCAGAGCAGGGGTCGGCACCCTTTGCGACCAACTTGGTGGTAATATAGTGCGATTCTTATTGTGTTTAGATGTTAGCAATTTATTTAGCATTTGTGTATATAAGTGGGAGTGTTGCTGATTTAGTTAGACTTCAGCTTTTTTCTGTGAACTTCTGTTTTGGATTTTATTTTTACTGCGTTTGATGAACAGCCACGAGAGACAACCTACAGTACTCTCCGCATATGGACATCATGAGTAAACATTATGAGAAGTGCGTTTGCCAGACAGGATTTAAACCGGTTATGTATGCCTATAACCTATAAGTTTGGTTTAAAGACAAAAAAACATACCGAGCAGAATGTTTTCTCACCATTCCGTTTCTAACACACAGTGTCCGGCGCTGTCTCACATCTGTCAAATCGGAAATAAAACTGCTGCGCTATATGTTTTTTTGTCATCTCCGGTCGTGCTCATATGTACATCGCATGCACTTGTTTTGTATATTCGAATGAAATATTCAATTATACTGTATATTTTCAGAAATTTCTTGAAGAAATCAGGACAGAAGTGGTTAAAAGTGGACAAAATAGAAGGATTACAGCAGCAGGTGTAAACAGGTAGTGGCTTTTTTTGTCCAATTGTGATCCGATCGACCAAAATGCATCTTAATACCAGGCATAAACCGACCCCTGGTTTAGTCTCTTCACTAAGGAGTTTTCAAAAAAGCTTTTCAGACATAAAACAGTCATGAGGAATCAGCTGGACCTGGCAGATCGAAGGTCAAGCCGTGAGAATGTGTTGTAAGAGAAGGGTATGAATGGGTAAAACATTCTAAATGTACTTCATCGCCTGTGATTTGAAGGGCCATCTCAGGTAAGGATCAAAACCAGCTTCACAGTAAAGGATGACAGAAAGCTCTGGAATGTGGCGATAACCCACCAAGATACAGATAGCAAACACATGTTCTGTGAGGTTTGGATACAGTCCATCCATGGAGTGCGCTTACAGTACAAAACAGGCCATAGTTTTGCATAGTCAGCGTTCTATTTTTCCCCTGAGGTTCACTCATAATGACATGGTTTCTTGCGCCCATAACAATGCTGATTCAGACTATTTTAATACCAAGACATGACCAAAATATTAAAGAAGTCTTGAGATGCTTTAAAGTAACTTGTTTGGATTACAACTGAAATTCCTCAACCAGCTTAATGAGGTGTCCACCTGGGATGACTAAAAGTAAAAATACATTACATAACATCCTGCAAATCAAAAGACTATCATAGTCTGCAAGTGGGGCTTTTACAGTGCAGTTCCATCTTCACAATGAGTGAGGGTCTCTCTCCAGCTGCACAGGACTGTCACCAGCTGTAGTGAGATCCAGACCTGACCTACTTCCAGATGCAGCAGTTACCCAACACCCGGACCGCTTTGATCCAGCACAGCTGTGCACCAAAGCTCTGAAAAAACTTTTCCATTCTTCCGCAGACAGCACTGTAGAAGACGATGTCAACCTGACTCCACAAAGGAAACACAAAGCCTCTTTCTTCCTTGCATCCCCGTTCATTGAATTTATGTGTTGAGCTAACATGTGCGATCTGGTCCGTAGATCCTTTGATGTGATTAGCATCTCCTCCCAAATCTTTGCTTTCGTCAGTCTATCAGTCTATCAGCAATCGTCAGCTTTCGCAAAATTGTAATGTTGTTGTGAGGGTTCTTCAGAAAGAGAGTAAAGAAAACCAAGTCTAAATTCTGAGATGTTTCCTGAAGGGATTTCTGGTAAAGTGTGCTGACTAATATGTAGTTGACATGTCTATGTGGAGACCCTTAACCTCATATTGTTACTTTAATGAGTCATCACAACAAGCATCCATCTTTACTCAGTATTTCGACCAGAGACAAGCCCTCACATCTAGTTTCTGTGCCAGTATCTTTTTCAGAGATACAAACATACACAGGGCTCGGTGGGTAAACAGGAAACCGCTCTGACTGCCAGAACAAGTTGAATAAACACAGGGAAAGTTATTAACTGGCCACTGTAGAGTACAGACATGCAGTCTCTTTCAATTGCCCATTTATCTCCCTCGATATCATCTCAATAGGGATGTCACGACATGGAAAATTACCCATGAAAGGAAAAGCCTTTGTTAGTGCTCATCTAAAATGTCAACAATTGCAAACAACACCACACTGGAGGCAAACTCGTATCCTGTTGTCATCCAGACAGGGGCAGTCGTTACGCTGTGTTGGCTTGTACCATTGTACAAAGTCATCTCCAGTTTGTGTGTGTTTATATAAATATATGAGTGAATGTGGATGTAGGAGACTGTTCAGCTGGGCTCTTCTGACCCACACAAAGACACATCTGAACGTAGAGGCACAGAGCAGCTCTGTGTCCTGCCGCTCTCCTTCAGCACACACAGTCACACACATAACAGGTGCCTGGAAGCGGAGAGAGGATTTTCTGCAATCTTGCAAGACCTGGCATGGTTGTACAGGAAATAAAGCTTGCGAGCAATTAGACCGGCTGAGCCATAAACAAAGAGAACAACTAAAAGCAAGTCAAACAACAGCTCACTATTTCAGGTGACCGTGATACAACATCATACAGCACAAAATATGACACTGAGGTTTTCAACAGTTTAGTTGATTAGAAACAGTTGCTAGCTCAAAAAAAGTTGATTGACAACTTAGGAACGCGCATTGACATGACATTAACTTCGTTAACAAGACGGATGAAAAAAAGAAAGAAAGAAACAAAACAGAATGTGAAGCATACAAACATTCCACTTCTCATCCACACGTCAACCAGAAATGTAAATGTTGCATTTACTTACCACATGTCATTCTGACCTTGCTTTATTTCTTCTGTGAAACAAAATGAGTCTTCTCTTACGACAAAAACGTACAAAGCTCCTCCCCTAACCCCACCCTTAAACCTAACCATCACTTGCACGAAAGTTATTCATGCTAAAATGTACAAATGACACAACACGAATAGGTAGGAATTGCTGTGAGATTGTGTTGGATTTGAACTACTAATATGGAATTTTTTCTGGTGTTATTTGCACGTTTTCCACATGAATGATGCAAGCAACACCTGTCTGGCTTACAAAACTACCAAAACATTGCTATCGCATTGGATGCACTGTGGACAAATCTAAGGGCAAATTAAGTTTTCAATCTTATCGTCATGTAAGTTTTCAGTCGTGGCCTAATGGTTAGAGAGTCGGACTCGTGACCAGAAGGTTGCCAGTTCGAGCCTCAGGGCCGGCAGGTATCGACTGAGGTGCCCCTGAGCAAGGCACCTTACCCCTACTTGCTCCCCGGGCGCTGCAGTGATAGCTGCCCACTGCTCCGGGTGTATGTGTGTTCACCACTTGCTGTGCGTGTGTTCACTACTCTCTGGATGGGTTAAATGCAGAGGGCAAATTTCAGGTATGGTTCTCCATAACTGACAAATAGGTCACTTTCTTTTTTTTTCTTTTCTTTCATCTTAAAGGAATAGTTTGCCTAAAAAGAAACGTTCTGTCATCATGGAGGATGTTCCAAATATAATTTTTCTTGTTGTGCTGAATACAATGAAAGATGTTTGGAAGAATGTTCTACATTACAGAACCAAACAGTTCTGGGGCACTATTGACTACCACTGTATGAAGAAAAACTACTATGGTAGTCAATGGTGCCCCAGAACTAATTTAGCACATTCTTCAAAATATCTTCGTTTCTGTAAAAATAACCAGCAGCCACGGACGGGAGCCGTGAGGGAACTCTACACTTTGAAGATTCCTGCAATCGATATTGTTTGCTTTTGCCCTGTTCCCTGCCAGGAAGTCACAGCACTGCTCTGGATGATGTCGTCTTTCCAGTCCTTCTGGACTGTAAAAGTGTTGTTTAGACTCCAAGTGTGATTCACGCAGCTAATGAAAGCAGACTGGCAGTTTGCATAGGTGCATGCATCGGGTGGTTTGCACTGCAGACAGCATATAATGCAGTGAGTAATATTAGACAGAACACAAATGATTAGAGAATCTTTAGTTTTGTGTGAACTGTCCCTTAAACACCTCTTGTCCTCTGCCCTCTTAGGAGGGTGTTTTGGAACCTTCAAAACAGTTTTTTAATGTCTCCAATATACAGTGGAGAGACATTAAATAGGACAAATAGGTTTCAATTGGTTCAAATCGTCTGGCACTTTGTTAGGATCCTTCTGCTATATGGTCTTACACATCACGAAACAAAAATCCCGCTGGATAACCTCCAATTCCACACAGGACCCACAGAGAACCTGACTGATGAGAACCCTCTGCAGATCAGTCACAAGGGAAGGCAACAGCTAAACTACTTTTTACTTTATAACACCTGAATTCTGACAGTTCAGATGAACTGTTTTTTAGCTTGATCTCTTGCTGCTATGTCTGAAAGGACTGCAGGGAGATTCGGAAAGGCTCAAAAATGACATTTACAGACACAGCTGCAAAAGCAGATGAAATAGCCTCTCTCGTCACCACAGTCTGCAGCAGAGACTATCTGAATGCCACTAGTTGGACTTTGCAAAGTGAAAATGAAAGTCATGACCATTTAGGTCAGCATCAAAGGAATGGTTTACCTAAAATAAATATTCTGTCACCATTTTGTGTGTGTGTGTGTGTGTGTGTGTGTAATACACGAGGGATGCCAGATTGCTCTTTCCCATTTAATGAAAGTGAACAGCGATCACAGGTATCAGGAATTCTGTGTAAACAGTATAAGATTTCGGAAAATTATGAAAGAAATTCATATTTTAGTGGGTGTGCGATTCACAGATCCATTTGGGCATACAGACAGGAGAACCACAAAAACACACACAGAATGTCAGGGAGGATGCAGGCAGAGGCCAGTGCTCTACAGGATGTGGTCAGCTCCACCCCACATAACAAGTCCCAGAGCTACAACCAGACAAAATGAGGATCAAAACACAATTTATTCATGTGCTGACAAATTCCAGGCACACATATCGTGCTGTTTTTGCAGTTAAGGTCTTTGTGTCTTTCGTTTGTTTCATCGAGTTTCCTCCGCCTTCGTCAAACTTGGCTCCTAATGTACCTTTTGATATCCTTAAATGTCTGCGTCTCCCCAGAAGTTGCCCTTTTTCTCTCAATTACTCAGTTTCTCCATCTCTAGGGATAAGTATCTGCGCGTCAGCCACAAAGAAGCTTCTCATTCAGTGGGAAGCGTGAGGTGATTCCGTGGGAAAAGCTCTTGGCAGAGACACCGGAGACTGGCAGCTTCCTGACTGTGAAGAGCTGATATCATTCGTCTCTCACTGGAACCCTTGCGATTCGCTGAGGAAAACAATTGGTCCAGCGTGTCTCAGCACGTCTCAGCACATCGGCCTATTATCCTTCTCATTTTCTTCAAAAAAATTAAAGATCTTGAAGAGGTCACCACAATAACAAGAGGTTTAAAGTGCGTGTTAAGACAAACCTTAGCTGTCTAACATTCAATTACATGCTTAAGCTCCAATGGCTTTGAATGCCGTTAAACCTGACCCTTCCCAATGATGAGAAACTCGTACTTGAAGGGATTTGGAACGCAAAGATGCAATGCTGTCAATGTGTCTGAAGAAACCAAACAGGTTTCAGGGCTACAGCTGGATTCCAGACTGATCACATCATCTCCTAGCAGCAACAAACTCTGAGATATGACGATGTATTTCAGTAAAAGGAAGAAAATATGTGAAGGAAAACAACCAACCTATACATAACACAAGGTGAACTAGTTTACATTTATCACGAAAAAGGAAAGCTTGAGTCTTACTATTTGTGATGCACAATTCTACATGACTCTTAAAAAAACCTGCTTGTGTTAAATCAAAAAAGCACTTATCTATTCTTCATTATAGTTAACAGAAGCCTTGCACCAAAACAGAGCCTAAAAATAACAACAAAATATTTTGCTTTTCCAGCATCTTCTGCATATTTGATCCCTTTCCAACAGTGACAGGATGATGTAAACTTGACACCCATCTTTTCACAATGAGGACAACTATAACAGAAGCAAACACAGCACAATAAAAGGATAGTTCACACCTAAATTACTAACTGACATAATTAACTTGCATGGCTTTCTTGCTTTTGCAGAACACAAAAGAAGATATTTTGAAGAACGTTGGTAACCAAACAATGGTGGTACCCATTCACTTGCTCTGATTTTGTGTCCATACAATAGCAGTGAATGGGTACCACCGTTGTACAGTTACCAACATTCTTCAATTCTTCAAGATATGCTTTTGTGTTCTGCGGAAGAAAGAAAGTCATTCAGGTTTAAAATGACAAGACGGTGAGTTTATGATGACAGAATTTTCACTTTTGGGCAAACAATCACTTTAAGAGCAAGGGGTACGTAAACCTTTGTACTAGAGGACTTGCTTACATTTTTATGTTTCTGGCTTGTTGTCAATAACTACAATCAAACCAAATTTCATGGCATAAAGAAAACGGTCCAGTCACATCTGACACCTCTGTAACTGAGACCCGCTCAGTGGTGACAAGCATGCTCCGTATACGGCTTAAATAAAGTAAATATGACTAGTATGTTTGAGAGACGTTTTTAAATTAGGTTTGGTCGACAGAACACATCAAAACATTCTCTTACCTAAGTAATCCAATGCCAGTCACTGCACAACGCTTAAATTCTTGTCAAATGACGCATATTCTCGGCAAAGTCACAGTTAAATTACTTCCCTCTGCTTGAGAATAATCCTCTTAACAGGTCTCAGAGCATGGTGGAAAATTCTGATGCGAGTTAGTAATGAATTTAACCAAAAACACACATATTCTTGTTTTAAGAAATGGCAAAATTTTGCAAACGTTTTAGAAAAATGACTAATGAAATGAACTCAGCTACTTGGCCCTTGCACTGTCACAGAGTTAACTTCCTCTCCTTTGAAGCAGTTCATAAGGAGACATGCAGTAATACAGAAGGGAGTGATAGGAAGGATGTGATCTTGTGCAACTTCTAATGAAATAAATGATTCTTGGGATCATAAAAGTGCAGTGCAAAATGCTCTCTGTGTCTACCACAAGAAATCAAAGAGCAGCCTACATTAATAGTTTTCATACATCGGTCAATCATTGTTGGGATCATTGTTTTGACCATCAGCATAAAGTTACACTGTCTATATGTAATAAATAACAAGAAAGTATTACATTCAGTCTTCACAACCATAACTAATGTTTCATTGAAATAAACAGAGCAGGTGCTAACACTCAATAGTGTACACTAGTGAACGTTTCACAAAGCCAAAGTATAGAAATGGGTTCATACCAGTTAACCTAACGCCTTTAAAACAACATAGTGCAGCTGCTTTGGTGTGACCAAGTTAACAACAAAAACATTGCAGGCAATTGCAGTTTTGCCCTGTAGTTTTAAACTTTCAATTGTGACAAGAACAAAACGCCGAACGCGATCCAATTTACCACAACAGGGAGAAACGCTCCACGCGATAGTAGTAACAAAAGCTGTGGTCGATAAACAAAACACGACGTAACATATCTAAAACAGGATTTTGAGACTTACCTCGACGAGTCGAAACTACAGTCCCCGTTGCCAAAAGCGCAAATGAAATGCGCCTTTATAACCGCATGGATGATGTTTCTCGGTTGCTGTGTGAAGTTAGATGTTACTACATGACTGTTCGAGAGTGTTTCTTTCTGCCTCGCAAGACATCGCTGTGCTTAAGCATGCGACCTCTCCCGGCAAAAACAAACTCCAGGAGAACAAAAGTTGATGGGCATTGAGTTTCACATCACGTGTTCCAGCTGGGAATGCCTTTGGAGGGTAAACGCTTTTGTTTGACCCAACCAACCATTGATGCTAACCCGAGCAACATGAAAGAACCGGAAATCAGTGGAAAACTATCTGAGATTGCAGTTCCAACATGAAAAAAAACCAATACAAAATAATAAACCATCGGCTGTTTGCCATTATAACGAGATAAAAATATTCCCTGAAGTGTGTTTGGGTCTTGTTCCAGTAGGATTGAATGGTCTTCTATTTGTTTTCATTAGCCAGGTAACATCCCACCAAAAGAACACAACATAAGACCCACAGAGATATATACTATAATTCATACCATTAAATCCATTAGTTTTTTAAGCATAGTTGACAAAAAACTGAAAATAAACATAAATGTCTATCGAAATATATGACCCATGTTTATTTATTTAATTGTTTAAGGACTGCATCTATAAAAATAGGTAGGGTTACAAAATCATTACGATTGACTGTTTTTCTGATACAGATCAATTGAAAAAACTCCAGGTTGAAAGAATTTCAAAGAGAATTCAAAGAGTTTTATTAATCTCAACACCAATCATTTGAAAACGATATGCTGATACAGATACCTGTGATGTCATTCCTAATAAATCCTTCGTTTTAATGTTTTTTATGGCAGTAAAAAGCTTTTGAATTCAGCTTTAGAATTTTGTACTTGTTACGAAAAAAAAATTGGTGATTATTACTACCCCATATAAGAATTGATAAATCTGCAGTATATATTACCTCTGTTTATCCTCTTTAATCTTCTGTCTGTAACTCACTGTGTGTGCGTGTTTCGCCTGACTACAAAACCTATATCAAAAAGCAACTTGAAATTATCTGGCACCTGTGATTCAATGGAAATACATCAAATGTTCCTGGGGCTTATAATAAAGATCATAACATACCCATTACTAGGATCTATACATCTATAGCCCCAGTAACAAAACTATATTTTAATAATTTCATGTGTATTTATTACACAGCAAGTAGTCAAGACTACACAGTATGTAATAGGAATAAAAACATTTTCACCTACAGTGTAACCCTTCAAGCTCTTGTCGATTTTTGATTTACTTAGTCCACCTTCCCACATAGATGGGCCTTTTTTAATGCTTCTATATTGAATCCTGAACCTCCACAGATTGCAGGTTACAGTCCTCCAAAGTACTGTGATATTTGGGACACATGAATTCAACAGGCTTCAAGTGCTGTCTTCGTCCACTTCCTCTCTGTCTGAAAGGGGCAAACCGCAACCATTTCTTCACTACATCAGCAAACTGGTGGTGTGTTGCCTCCTTTCCTACAGGTGTCCTCTTCAAAGCACCTGCGGAGAACAGAGTAAACCAAAGATCTTTCTTTTAAACATTATAGACAAATTGTTGACTTACAGTATGTGAGGGAAGTAAAACCCCCATGACAGCATTCTAACTTGCTTATTTGACCATGCCAGAGTACCTTTTGACTGCAAATACTGTACAGTCCCTTGTTCTTGTCAAAAAGGCAATGCAGGTATCAAAATATAATTTTAAAGATTGCTTACGGAATAAAACACCCTGCAGTCTGGTGTTTCTGAAGCTTCTTTTCTGTCCCCTGCCAACCCAGTTGAGCTCTGAGCCCAAATCATAAGAGAGAACGGCGTGCATGAGCCGCCGAACCGCGTCATCTACCGTGGCTCCACCCATGCGTGAGAGGTGTGACACCTATGGAATATTAAAACATGAATTAAATTACAAAAAAGATCAACGTTTACAGAGTAACAACCTGTAAATAATGTGTTATTATAGAACCCGTGTACAGAGTACAGCATCCCGTCTTCTATGTAAACCTGTGTTTGCTATTTGTGAAATTTCATAACAACGATATTTTATTTTATCAGTGAGTACCATTCTCCTCTGTGCTTCAGAATCTTCTAAATGTCGTTCTGTTTTATCAAGCTGTTCCATTGTCAGTAGTGGCAGATCCATGTCCAGCTCTTCTTCCTCTTCTTCACACACCTGTCCATGAACCCTGGCCTGCAGATCTTTCAAGACTGCCCACTGCCTCTGTTGCTCCTCCTTAATCTCAATAAGGAGAGATATGATTTGTCTATAGGCTGCTGTCTCTGTAGTCGAAAAACAAAACAAAACATGGTTTAGGTTTTAGAAGGAGGAGATACAGACAGACAGACAGACATGCCTGTGGTATTCTTCATTTAAAAACTTATTTTGGATAGATGCATCTTAATCCGATGTAAATGTAGATTGATATTTAGTAGTTAGAAATATATTTTACATTTTAATTTCACTGGCATTTCAATATCTGCTATTATTCATCCATAGCATTTAAGTAAACCTTGTTATAACGTTTAAATGTGATCATATTTTATACCTATACAGATTTTCACTTACTGAAGGAAAATGAATAGACTAAAGTTTTATGTTACGATCATCTTCACCGCCTAACCTGGTGGTGATGTTTCCTCCTCGTGCATGCATTTCACCGTCATCGCTGCAGTTTTGAAGGACTCTGAATCCGCGTGGAAGTTCATCTCAGCCCGTCCCGTGATGTCTCCTGAGCTGTTGCCGCTCGGCAGAGGATGCATGTTTTCTGAGGGTCCCTGGACTGTCCCCACTGCCATGTCTTCCTGCTTGTTCACCAGACCCTCCGCCCGTCTGTTTACGGCCCAGTCTGAGCAACTTACATTGTTTGCTTCCATTTATAGAAGCGCTGGTTTAATGTGAATTTACCGCAGAATTAAACACTGGATCTGATTCTTAATTAAAAATGCGATATTTTAGAGAAATATGCGGAAATGCTAAACAAAGCGTTTCCCAGCGAGCGCGCGTACCACGTTACAGCAACGTCACAGTAACGTTGGCGGAACATTGAGGCACCTAAATGAACTACAATTCCCACACGCCGGTGACGTCACTGGGCATTTTTTAGATAGCGTTCAGTTTAATACGCGAAAGACTAATAAAATTAACACAGCAGTAAATTCATTTATAGTCGATTGTATCAGGCATTATAATGTTTACAGAAACCTGTAAAAAAGTATTTGTACATTTTCTAACAAGCAACATTTGGTTTATTTAATATTCAATGGCATGGTCCCCCTATAATGTAGACTTTTAAGGAGTCGTTCACCTTCAAAAGGAACATTCTGTCATCATTTACACGCCATCTTGTCATTTCAATTCTGTATTATTTTCTTTCTTCTGCAGAATATTTTGGAAAATGTTTTAAAAATGCCTTCAAAAAATCTTTAAAAAATATTAAACATGGACACAAAACACCACAAGAATAATTTTTTAGGAATATGAAACAGTAGGAGCCCCTTTGACGTCTCGCCATATCATTTTGGCACCACCCCTGTAGTTCGAGACATTTTTAATGATGACAACAACGCTTAATTCAGCAAAGATCGTTTTAATTATGATAAAAATGTACTCTGATATACAACTTAAACACCTGAAGAAAAAAAGTTTAGTACATAAAGCCAACCACCGTTCTTTAAATGAATCCTGAACTGCAGAAGACATCAGTAACTCTGAAATAAATATCTGCTTTATGCTGTCATTGAAGAGTTCTCTTAAAATGAAAAACCAAACATGCAATAATCTAAAAGGTCTAATTCCACAGCTGTATGTCCAGTGCTCAACAATGTGTAATAGTAATAAACAAATAATTTATTATATTTAATGTCCCATGCAATTTTGCAAACCAAGGGTGTAAAACCCTGAACACAACGACATCAAAAATAAAGAATAAAGGACCCAAACATTGTACAGTATCTATGAAAATAGAATCAACAGATATACAGGCGAGGACAAAAATGAATGTATATTTATGTACATCAACAATGCAATCAACCTGTAAAAGTCACATTTTTGTTTCAAATATGCCTGAATCAATGAAGAAATATCAGCAGACAAGAAAATGAAATACGAACGAAACCTGTCTACTTGTGGGCTAATTGGTTGTGCATGCCCTCATTTTTTTATTATTATTATTATTGTTATTATTTGTGCGTAAAAATGAACAGCAAGACTTCTAAAAGTGAACTTTGTTCAGTGTCTAATAATAAATTAATTTGTAGACTATTATTTTAACATACGGCTGAAATTGCAATAAACACAAAGTTTCAGAATGTTTTCAGAATCTCCCACAACCCAGCAGACAGCAGTGGTCTGACTTGAAAGTATGACAATGTAGCAGAAATTCTGTAGTCAATCCTACTGCATCTCAAAGCCTCGCTTTTTACTTTCCTTAGAGTCCACACAGATTTACTGAAATACTTATATAGCATATATGACTCAAGAATGTGATGGATCATGTTCAGAATGAACAAGAAAAAATATAAAAAATGTAACAAATCTAAATATTATTGCATGTCTTTTATTTCTTTCAAAGAAACACACACTTTTAATAAAACCCTGCCTTGCTGACATTGTTCTTATAATTACCTGCTTAATGAAGAATAATTACCTACCAATCTTCATCACCCAACCCCCTCTCCATAAAGTACACTCTACTTGGATTAAACCTAGTTTATTTGAACTAGAAACAGCACATTGCTTAAATCTTAGACCTGCTGGGTTTTTTTTGGGGGGGGGCAACTAGGCCTCAGTTTTTATCATGAGCTCTTCTTTCTCCATAATGAACTACAAAATGGAATTGCTTCTATAATCTCTGCCAGCATTTTGTATCTGTGATAAATGTAATATACTATAAACTGTGTCTTTGACTTTGACTTGAAACCATGCTGACGGTAAAGTGACAAATTGTTGATATTTATGAGCTAAAGAATATGTTCACTTGAAGCACACCTTACAGACTTTTAAAAGCATTTCTAAACATTTCGCGATACAAAATACAAAGTTGCTTTGTGATAAAAATATTTTGCAATACTCTTCCAGATATGTTTCTATTTCACCTAAATTCTATTCTTAAAATATGACAGACAAAACAACCAGTTTTAGCCAGTGCATAAAACCCAAATTCCCTGTAATGTGCCTTCAGACTAGAAAACCTGCATGAACTAGACTAAAACAGTCCATAGATTCGCTACCTTGTCAACTCACTAAAAACCTCTATAATGTGAGAGAACAAATAGAAACTTGAAAGTTCACACATATTGTGCCACAGTTAAAAGCTTACAGCTGTGATCAGATATGCACAGAAACAGAGGCTTACAAGAATTTAAAGTGGCCTTTTAAAATATACCAACAATTGAGCTACCGCGACTTACAAAAGCGCACATAAGCTCCAACTCTAAATGCGGCATGCTAACAAAAAGTGACCTGACCTATTATACAGGAAATTTCCAAATGTACATCCTACTTAAAACAGACTCTCGGTTACACAGACGTTAGCTTCATTTTACCAGGACACGTTTCCTGCTAATCAGCTGCTTCATCCAGGCGCACTCCATCCATTCACTCTGAAAAGGGAATGGGCCGTTTCTACATGTCAAAACAGTTAAGTATAAAATATATACTGTATATTCCTTACTTGCCTGCCAAAGTGTTAAGTGTTCAAAAATGTCCTCTGTAATTACCTATCATGTCATGTCACACATATATCAAATAGTAGAAACTGATTTATGTTTTGAGTCAAAGGTGCATCTAAAGGGTGCATCAAATATTCCGAAACGAAGAAATCCAGTAGAAAAAGCTTGCACGCAAGCTCTGCAGGACTAAAGGTTGACTGGTTGAACGGTCTGTTCTTTGGGACAGCTGTGGGTTGGTTTCGTTTCAGTATGTCAAGGAAAGTAATGTGCATAAATAGTTTTCAATAAATTAATAAATAAACATTTCTCTGTTTCAGTATATACAGAGTGTTAGAGTCCTAAACATAAACACATCTATAGAAACCCATTATATCACACAAGATAAACGTAGATGTTCATGGTATGTGGTAGAGTTCCAACATGTTTTTACACACAGGTGCAAACAAACGCCCGCTGTCTCCGCTAAAAAGTGGTGCAAATATTTTCGACTGAAATTGATCTGATATGATCTATCTTCTTCATTTTCTCCTCTGAAAAGTAAACGCTTTCTCAAATGCGGAGGGATCAATGACCTCAGATCCGCTAGATCGTTCTGTGATATGCAGGTGGAAGGTAGTGACTTGTGTAATGCCCAAATTAAACCGGAGGATTCACCACTTCGGCACCGTACTCACTATAGGTCACCAGTACCTTTCAGCATAATAATAAATCTATATTTTACCAATATTATTTAAAAGTCCTCTTCAGTCCATTAGCAGCTATTTAAACAAATCCCATCATAAAATACATTTAGATCATCTTCTTTAAATATGTAATATGCAAAATATTTAAAAGAAATAAAGTATTCACATCAATCCAGGCAGTAGTCATCTTTTATCTTTCCCCGTCAGAAGATATTGGTCAACCGGACCGTTCTTCAAAACACAAATGCTCTCATCTCCTCTCTGTCCTATAACACAGACCTAAAGACTCCATCCATGTACCCATTGTAAAGAAAAATCTAGATCAATAAATAAATATTCCTTCAGAACTAGAGCCGGTCTGTCTCTGATCGAGAACTTGTGCCATTGTCCTTGCAAGGTCAAAGAAAGAGTGCTGAGACTCGTCATTATCTCATTCTTCACGGCAGGTGGGCAGATTGACAAAGGTGAATACGTTGAACTCAATGAGGATGGAAAAACACAGGAAGACAGCGTACATCATCAAACAAAAGAAACCCAACCGTCTGTCCAGCTTCCACTTATTCAAATGTACAGAGACAACCTGAGTGAGAGAGAAAGAGTCAATAAAGAGATCAAACAACTTTCTTGCTTTGCATAAACACATGAGCGACATTCAAGTGATTGCTTTAGACGTACCGTGAGAAAAACAGATGCCAACAGCAACCCGACCGAGTAAATGAGACCTTTACTGCTCAGGTGAATCTGGGCAGAAAAGTGATTTAGTAAGTATGTTAAAACTTATGCAAATAGAGATTGTTGGAAGATCATTTTAGACAAAGACTTTTTGTTTATGTTACTTAGACAGGGAAAAATGTTCTCCTGCACTCAACATGTGCGATCAATTTAGGCCAGAGGTAGACAAACATGTAGTCTACACAAAGATTTGATTAATGAAAATTTCCACTTGTGTGCTTCCTCCCACAAAAAAAATTCATAACTGCACATAATATATAATGCAAACTTCTAAGCAGATCTAGTCTGGATAGAGATTTTAAAAATCTGAACTGATTTATTTTAAACTAGACTTCATACACTTGCGGACTTATTGACAGTTTCAGATAAAACACAGGAACTGATCAAATACGCAGACTGGCAAAGACTTTCTGTAACAAGTCCAGACTGAAAATCTGGGCAAAATCTGAGCAAAAGTCTTGTAGTGTATTTTAGCCTTAATGTGATTTGCACACTTGAACACTGCCAACAAACCTGTCTTGTAAACAAAATATTATTCTTTTAAAACAACCAACCCTTAGGTACTGCAGCTGGGGTTATATAGCAAAGAAAATATAATAGAAAAAATTATTGAATATTTATTGTTTATGTCATTGCTCATTCAGCGTTTGGAAGTTTATCATTAAAAATAAAGAGCAAATGATTTGCTTACTGTGGAGCCATAGCTAATAGCTAAAGTCTTGATGGTCCAGGGCAGACCAAGACCAATCAGGATATCAAACACATTACTGCCAATGGAGTTGGATACAGCCATGTCACCCATCCCTGAAAAACATTGAGAAGTTGAGAGATCTGACAGCTGAGAATCATCACGGAAGGTTTTGTTTTATTGTAAGAGCCTTGCAAACATAGAAACCGTTTCAAATGAGTTGTTCCTACCTTGCCGTGCCACAATAAGGCTGGCCAAGCAATCAGGAACACTGGTGCCAGCAGCCAAGAAAGTGATCCCCATTATGACATCAGGGATGCCCATAGTGTAACCAATCACTGTGACCTGTGACCAGAGTTTCACTAAACCACTGAGCATTAACAGATGATTATTAAGAAGTTTGCATTTGTGTGGGGAAACAACAGGATTATCTTACCATCCACACCATGATGTAAGAGAAGAACGCTATCCAGAGGGTGGATAGGATGAAGGTGACCATGTACCAGCGCTCCCAGCGGGGTGTGGCACAGTTGGGCACAGTGAAGAACAGCAGCAGACTCAGTGGCCAGGCCAGCAGCCACTTTAGCTTATTAAGGCCACCACCTGCACATCATCAAATATTTTGGAACATTAGATATTCAGAAGATATATTTTTTAACATATTAGGAAAACGTGTTTGTAGTTCAATATTAGTTGTTAAAAACAGTATAAATCAGAACAAAGGAATGTACCGGGGCAGCGGAATGGCACGTAGGGTCCCTCATTCCCATCCTCCTCCTCTTCCTCATCATCATTCTCGTTGTTCTCATTGTCCTCGTTTTCTGTATCAATGCCAGCTTCAGGTCCTCCCCTGTCGTCGTCATGGTGAACTCCCTTACGCCCATTCAGTCCCGCCAGTCCATTTTCCACCCCGCGTTTTCCTGGGATCTTCACTGTCACATCTGAATCCCCGTTACTAAAGCGGCTATTTATTAGACGTTGCCTCTGCAGTCACAAACACAAACCATTAGTTTCATTTACGCAAGTGTAAAGGTACTTGTGCTCAGGTGTTTCTAATACTGACCTCTGTGATGAGCATTCGGGAGGCCATTGTGAGACGTGTGCGGGGTGAGAAGTGGCTGGTGATCATGATTCTCATTCCGGCCTCAGAGAAGGTCAGCTGGTGAGGGTATGCAGAGAGGAGTTCATCCACCATCAGCACTGATGGTTTTCTTTGGAAATTTGCTAAAAGGAGCAGAAAAACAATATGTATATTAATACAGTATGTGCATTCTAGGTATTACCATAAAATGGTATTATACTGTGAGATTTAATAGTATTGACACATTACAAACACCATTACGTTCACCTTTCTTAAGCAGCACAACGGTAGCATCACACCCGTCGTCGATGTCTGTGTTACTCGCTGTGCCATTACCCAGATTTCCCGAGTTCTTTTTCCGTCGTTCTATATAGTTTACCACCCGTGAGTTCAATCTGTTAAACACAGAATAAAATAAGCGAAAATTTGATTCACTGGCATCAAGTAATAAATACTTGTAATAGTGGAAAATGTTCACCAACTTACTTCATTATTATAATGTAAACTAGGTACATCAATACCAGGATGAGTGATTCCCACCTGAAAAACAAGATACATCTACATGAAAAACAAGATACATCTACATGTAACTGAATCAAACACAGAATGTGAATGAACTGTGAAATGAAAAGTGAATAATCCTACCATGTCACTTTCTCGTCATAGATGAACTTGAAAGGAAAAACAGAGCAAAATTAAAACTAAAAATAAACATTTCGGTACATCTCCGCTGTACTGTCTCTAACTCACCACCAGTGGGCAAGCTTAGCTAACTGTAATACAGGCCTTCATTTTTTTATTCTGAGATGAATGCTAATGTTTCCATGATGCTTCCTTCAATGTAAACAACTGAGCACCTTGTACCTATTTTGTACTTGTTTGGGTGAAAAGTTTCAATCCAAAATAAACATGAACTCTAGAATGTCTTAGAAGTTGGTATGTCCCCCTATGGCTTTAATAACAGAATGCACTTTAGCTGGCATGAACAATGGAGTTTGTTTATGATCCACCATACCATCTGTTATTCCAGCAAATACAAAGGAGTTAACATTGTCAAAACTACAAGTGTGCCTCATTGTAGAGAATGTTAATGACTTATTCCTTTTCATAATGATATCCGTAACTTAAAAATTGTAAATGAAAATAAAATCCTATTAATATTTTTTATTATGTTACAAACAAAGACATCTTGCAGGTTATGTACAGGATATGCAATCAACCTGGTGAGATGGTCACACCAAAATAGAGTCATATTCATGCATATTCATACCTGAAGAGGCTTTCACGTATTTCAATGCAAATCAGACGCTGTTCTATGCTTTAATTGGAAAGCGTTACTGTTCAATACCTTCTGTATTTAAATTCGATTTTTAATAATGTGCTTTGAGTAACAGCTCTATTACTCAGGGTGTTCTAGGTGCATGTTTGTTGTCCCTCCGAGTTTGGATCTCAAGCAGAGTGTGGGCAAATAAGAGGCCTGCGATGCAGGCCGCGAGCCCCACAGGAGAGCCACTTGGTTCTCCTCTCCAACTGCATGAGGAGACCTACAGGCTTTACGGGAGCAAGATAAGCCACTTCGAGTTCTACTCACCACGATCAGAGTGGCCACTGAGATAGTGTAGTATGTGGAGTCTCTCATTAGTGTCCAGCAGGAGAGCTGTACTGCCTGTATCGACATGGGAGAGAAGGCAAGGATAAGCAATGAAGAAACAACATACCCAGCAAAACACACCTGAAGGCAAGTAAGAGAGATAAAGTGGGTGAAGCCAGTCTCAGGGGGTTTCAAAACTTAATCTAAAAATGAAATTCCACCATACTCCTCGATGAACTACATATTTTTGTGGTGACAGAAATCATTTACATTGAGGGAAATAATGATTTGATCCACTAATGATTGTGTAAGTTTCCTGCCTGCTTACAATGAAATGAAGGGTCTATAATTGTTATGGTAGGTTCATTGACCATTATATATATTTATTTTCCCCAGATTCTTCTAGGATAAAGGATATCAATTTATTTGCATTTCAGTCAGTGAAATAAGTATTTGATTCCCTACCAACTAGCAAGAATTCTGACTCCACAGATTGGTTATGTGCCTTTATGGACCACGGATTTGTCCCGTCACTTTAATAAAGTACTCCTAAGTCAGCATGTTATGTATATAAAAGATGCCTGCCAACAGAATCTGTATCTTCCATTTAAACCTCTCCACCACCATGGTGAAGACCAAATAAGTTTCAAAGGATGTCAGGGACAAGATTGTAGACCTTCACCAACCTTGAATAGGCAACAGACAGAAGCTTGGTGAGAAGGAGACATTTGTTGGTGCTATTACATATATTATTATGCACCGTAAAATCTTGGACGAGAACCTCCTCCCCTTAACTAGATCACTGAAGATGGATGTGGATGTACCTTTAACATGACAAAGACCCAAAACATTTGTCAAGACAACCAAAAAGTGGCTTAAGGAGAAGCACATTAAATGTCCTAGCCAGTCTCTAAGGCCCTAGTCCAATAGAAAATGGACTAAAATGTATCTTGACGCAAACCTACTGACCAACTATCAGAAATGTCTTACCTCTGTGCTTGCCAACAGGGGTCTGTTCAACAAGTACAAAGTTATGTTTTGCTCGAGGATCAAATATTTATTTAACTGACTGAAATGCAAATCAATGTATAAGCTTTATATAACTTTTTTGGGATATTCTGTCTCCATCAGTTAAAATAAACCAACCATAAAAATGATAGACCCTTAATTTCTTTGTAAGCAGGCAAACCTACAAAATCAGCAGTGGATCAAATCATTATTTCCCTCACTGTAGGCCCAAAGTTAAATGACAAATCAGAGGATATCAACCAGGCCCTAACAATGACCCTACAAACAGTTGAAAATGTGTCTGTGAATTATAAATATTCGTCCCTGTGAAGGAAACTACATGCGCCACAAAACATAATTCAACATAAAAAAAAGCTCCTTCTCTGCGCGAGCATAAATCTTCTCCAATCTGATTGTTTTAAAGGATTTTAAAATACTCTTGTGATGCCTTTACGTCTGTACTTTGAATGTCATGCCTTTATCCTGTTATGTGTGGGATAAGGTGTGGGAATTTGAGGTGCATGACACAAAGAATAGATGGAGTGATGGAAATGAATGCGGGGAACCATATATGGACATGACTTCCTGTGCCAAATTCCGCTGATTGTGTCATGTTGTGGAGCGTGCTTCTGCTATAAAAAGCAATTCTCTACGTCAGAGTGTCGGAAGCGACGCACAATTGCTCGCGCCAGCACAGCTTAACCTTCACCGCAGGTAACGCTCGTCGTTTTGTGTTTCCGTGGCAACCAGAAGCTCTATTGTTGCAGATGTGTTTTTCCTTCACTCTGATAGACTGTGCATAAGTGTGTTAGTGTCTTATGGACTTGTGCCATTTTTGGAATGATTTACTGGCATCACTGATATAGGACTCGAATTTTATTAAGTAGAAAGAAAACATCCAGATATTAAAGCGAGTGTATAAAGACACCAATAGTCCACACAAACCGTACTCGTAATGTTTTTATAGCAAAATTCTTGTGGAATTCGTGCACAGATGAATATTGTTCGTTGACATTATTGTTAAGTGTAGCCTGGGTGCATTAATAAAGAATTACATTCATGTGTGTGGTCACAGGTGGATGTGCATAAGTATTTTTTTTCTTTAAACCTTGGGTCATCTAAGTTAAACATTTTAAAAAGAACACAAACTTTACATGTTTTTGTTAAAGCTGTGCAGACAAATTCAGGAATTCCAAACATTAACATGAGGAAAAAGGAAATAATGTGTGCTTTGGATCAACAAAATTGGGAAGCATCAAATATTTTTGTTACATGTTATGATTTAAATGGTTTAATTGTAATAATGAACACAGTTTTTGATATACTGGTAAGGTAGCCACATGTAATGTATAGTAAAATAATAATAGTAGTATAAAACCATCTATGAGAGTCTCAGGAGGTTAAACCAACAGAGTATGAATGACCGAATGAAGTGGAAAGCAAAGAAGCAGATAAAAGACAAAGTAACACCACAGCTGACATGAATGACCTCATCAGCTTCCCTTTATTGACCCCTGGGAGCAGTCTGCCCTCTTCTCAGTGTCAGTGTGTGCTCAGTAATGGCTTTATTAAAGCAAGAGGTTTAAGGTGGGTGCATCTGTCTTCTTCACGTGACATACTCTCACAGATGCTGACAATTCATCATGGTTGCACACTACATTTTCTTAAGGAAAATAATGTCTTATTTGCAGAAGGGATAACGGGTTGAGGCTGACTTGTCAGCAATCAACTTATCAGTTTATGTAGTTTCTATACATAATTTCACACATACAGGTATACATTTCTATACAGTACAGCCGCAAAAAATAAGAGTTAATTATTTTAAACAATGTAGTATTATGTGTTTAGGTAAAATTAAAATTTTTGTTTTATTCTGTGAACCACTAACAAATAAAAGTTAGGGATCTTTCAAATAAAGATATATCGTTTCGATAATCGATATATCATTTCGATAATCGATATATCGTTTCGAAAATTAAAACTGGAGAAAAATAACAGAAAAGATGCTCCGCCTTTTTTTAGACCTGAAATACTGCAAAGAAAAAAAGTTCACATTCACTTTTAGCAATACAACAGTCATATTTGTACATTAGGAAAAGTAAAAAAAAAGTTTTTTATGTCATAACCTCGATTTTTATCACAGTTTTCATGTGTCTTGTCCTGCTGTCAGTCTTTCACATTGCTGTTGGATGACTTTGTCTCTCCTGGGGTTTGATTTTGTTGAAATTCAACCGAAACTGGACTGGAATGGCCACATCTACAGTAAAAACTCCAACGTTTAAAAAAGGGATTTTTTCAAAAGGCTCTTAAAGGAAAAGTTCATCTCAAAATAATTTTTTTTTGTCATTTTTAACTCACCCACATGACGTTCAACATGTATTTAGACCTCCTGGCATTTTGTTCTTCGGAACACAAATAAAGACATTTTAGGTGACATCCGAGGGATTTCCAGGCTGCTTCATAGACATCATGGTTATAGTTGTTGTAATGCTTCAGAAAAGTACTAAAGACGTTGTTAAATTGGTCCATCTGCTCACAGTGGCTCAATTTAATTTTTTGAAGCGACCACAATACTTTATGTGCGAAAAACAAACCAAAATAATGACGCTGGGATTTCTTAAAACATGATGAACGTCATGTGGGTGGGTAAAAAACAACACAATTTTGATTTTGAGATTAACTTTTCCTTTAATTTAATGCAGTAACAGTTTTACTTTCAACAATAAACTGATAATTTCTGGCAGAGAATAAATGAATTATATGCAGACCTCCACTATTTAAGAGGACGTTGACAGTTTTGTGCCATAAAAGCCGAAGCTATTTTGCCTCTATCGTATATTTGAATATCTGTCACACTAATAAACGCCTATGCTTTCTTGGACTCAGTCAACAGTATTTCTTTAAATTGTTCACACACACAGACAGATGTCAGTCTGTTGCATTATTCTGTCTTGCACCATTGACCATTTTCAGCAAATTAGACCAAAACAAAAACGCTTTTGTGTGTGTTGACATGTAGAATAATAAGCACCTGTCCAGCAAAGATCCCACACACTCCAATGATACAGAGAATATTGAAGACGGCAGAACCCACGATCGTCCCCACTCCCACGTCTCCTTTAGTGATAAATACACCTGCACAGAAAGAAGAGGAGAGCTCATACACTGCCATGATCTCTCTGGTGTTCAACTGCAATGGTTCTGTTTTCACCAAGGTTATGTAGTACTTTACCTATGACTGAGGTGAAGAGCTCTGGAGCTGAACTCCCTGCAGCCATGAACGTGGCTCCTGCTACATCTTCACTAAGGTGGAGTCGCTAGATGAGAAAGAGCGTGTTCTAAAACATGTGGTGATGCAAAACTGTGGCGGGGAGACAATAAAGATCTTACCTCACAGATCTTCTCAAGAGAGGGCACAAAGTAGTCGTCACACACCAGTGCCAGAGCGTAAAACATATACATAGTCTATAGAGAAAGAGTAAATAGAGAATTAAATAATGTTTAATCCTATGTTTAATGGTGCTTCACCTGGTAACTGTTTACATCCATTTAATCAAAGAAAAAGTTAAAGAAAGGTATTTTATAAAAAATTTTTGGTAAGTGTTCCTTTAAACCGTAGGTAGAGATTAAATCCTCATGTAGCCAAATGAAGTACCCTACCCTGATGATTATGCCTGAGTCTTTAAAGTCAGCTACTTGTTAAGAAGCCCCCGTAAGTTCATAGAAACATTACATAAGAAGCCACCGCAGGAAGAGAGTGAAATCTGTGCAAGGCAAAATTCTTGCGTGAGGGCAGATTTGAGCACATGAGTGTCAACACCATTAAACTCAATCTGAAATCTGCCCTTCAGTGGAACAGTTGTCTACTGGGGCTATTCAGACCTTTTCTTAGAAAGTGTCCTCATGATAGAAAGACACAGCACCTTTGCATGCAGAGCGAGACGGGATAAGGGTTGCCAGCGACGTTTTCTTTTTTTTCGCACAAGCAAACATGTTTTGCATAAAACAGTGTGTGTGTGTGTGGGTGCGTCTATGCTGAGGATTAGTTGACCCGAAATCTGGTGTGTTTAGATGGGTGCGAATCACAGATGTCATGTTCCCTACAGTACATACAAAACATACAGTCACACATATGAGCGTCAACTTGGATGTATAGGCTACTGTATACAAACAAAACACTTTGGGTCCCTGACAATATTACTTATTAAAAATCACATAAATTGAAAAGAACATTGTATTGGAAATGTTATGTGTGTGTTAAATGACTTTGCTGTGGAACTTGCTGTGCAATACATGCAGTAAACGCGCATGAAAACACACAAAGTCAAAACAAACCCCCATCCACCCATGGGACCCGTATGCCAACGGTTTTCCCACCAAACACATTGCCAATCCGTGCATCTTATTCTGCAGCCACAGTGCCACGCTCACATGGCACTCCCGTTACGTAATCCCTCCTCTTACCTTCTCATGCTTCTGTTCTTGACCTTCTGACAAGGCAGAACTGGGCTACCGAAGCCCCTACAGATAAATAAAACATGTAAACAGCTGGAGGGAGTCTTAGAGGTTTTTTTCCATCAGCTTGTACCATACACTTTCTGTGCACATGGGCAACTATCTAAACACGGCATAACAATGCCAACCCTGCAGGGGATTTCGCAGGGAACACAGAGTCCCTGCTTCAGAAGCCACTTCACTTAGACATGCACTCAGATGTAGCCTATGGGGGCAAGACAGCCGCATGCATGATGAAAAGTCACACTGTGATAACTTACAAAGTCAGGGAGGAACATTACGACTAGACGCATTTCTTAGAAGGAACGCTATATGTATATTTACTACTACATTTTGTCAAGGCGTGACTCTCACTCATCATGATTTGTGCTATAATGCTGACTTCCATAAAAACAATTAAGTCTTGATTTTTATCTCATATAAAATCATATAAAATGTCATTGCTCAGAGAAGGCTTTTTTTATAGCTCCAAAGACCTTATCGCTGAAGCTCCTATATGTTTAAGTATCAATTTAGTTCCTTTTAAAATTCTTAATACATACAGGAAGATTATAGAGGTATAACAGCTCAGATCATATGTTACTGGAAATAAAAAATATTTTAATAGGTTATCTAAAAAACAGTGGTTCTCAGACTAGGGGCCGTGGCCCCATGGGGGTCCCCAAGATGGATCCAGGGGGCCACAGATTTTGTTTATTTATCATAGATTACATGCAATCAAATATTTGGTTTTTGGTTCAATTAAAAAAAGGGCCTTACAATGAAATGGTTTGAGAACAAAAGATCTAAAACATGCATGTGACTAAAGATGGCAAGGACTATTTTATTAAATGCATAAGATGCATAGGTGGTTCAGATATAGGAATGATTCAGATATATTCTTTAAAATCTGTATGGTAGCAATATTTACTAACCAGAAACAGTGCAAAACATCAAATGAATAAAGATCTCTTCAAATTCTGATTTGACATGAAGCACATCAGCACAAGAGATATGGTGAGACCACTAGAAACATCTACACTAGAAGAGCAACCGAATATTATTCTTATGAATTACTCAAACACACCTGCTGATCAGAGCAGACTCACAAAATACCATGTGAAGATATTATTGATCGGATAATCAGGAAAACTGATCTTATTTAATTGTTGAATTCAGATAAAAGCATTTAGATGCGGACTGGTCAATGTGCCAAAGACATTCTGTTCAATTTAGTTGAAGTCTGATACTCAGTTCTCTGTTTAAGAACATAGCACATATGTAATAATACCAGACAATTAACACCATTCATTTATATGTGCCAATGAACAAGTTACAATACAGGTAAATTCAAAAGCTGAACGGATGCTTGAATGGAACATGTACTGTACACTTGTGACTTTAAGTGTTCATGCAATTTATAAATAGATTTGAGCATTAACGACAGGCATGTAATCTACTGTGATGATGGTGGAGATACTTACACACAGAACGTGCAAAGCTACAGCCCCATCAAGACGCTCCTGGTTGGTAAAAATATCATCTGGGAACTCATGTATACCTGCGGACAAACACATGCGATTACACACAAAGTTGTAATTAATGTAATTAAGCATATGGAAAAAATAGTACATGTTTTTCCTCATTAAAGTCTTAATTAAAGCAATGGTCAATTCTGTCATTCAGCGTGATGTCTGATTTTCGCATAAACTGATCCTTTAAAAGGTCAAATGGCATATTTTTAAGAACCCATGAAAAAGCATGAAGATACATTTTCACAATGACATCATTCTAAAAATACAATATAATACCTTTATCAGAGGTCAATCACTAAAATTGAAACCTAATTGGCGGTCACATAACCAGCACTGGTATGATTTTCCGTCATCGCTGCTCTGACGCTATGACAACTGCGTCCATCGCTGCTCTGTTAACAAGCTATTCAGTGACACAGCACGTCACCTAGCCGGCTCCATTGATAAGCCCCGCAGCCTGCGGACAGAATCGGGTCATTGAGAGCGGCCACTTTACTGGTATTCAGCTTTAGATGCTTTAAGATGGCGAGTTAGAGAGTGTTACAATTGCGCTCCTACACAGCCCGTTGCCATGACGTCAGCATCCAAGATACTACAGCCCTGATTGAAAAGCGTCGAGACCCCAGAGACCAACTTGGTTCCATTCAGGGAAAATGCTAATCTTTAAGTGGAAACCTGTTTTTCTTCAGTGTTCTACAGGCAGCTTTGAACATCTATGTCACTTCTTATGACAGACAGACAATATGTAGCCGGATGTGGAAAGTCCAAAATAAATTGCTTATTCGATCCTTTCCATGTTGTTTTGCAGAAATAATATCCTCATATTTTTAAAAATTTTGTTTAATGTGTTGTTTTCTATTCATTTTCACAGATGAATCCGTCGCATTTTAAGCTGATACAATGCGATCTACCCTCAACCCAGATGTTGCTCTCTAGTTCCCCCAATGTTGTGAGTGGAAACATAAAAACCTCATGAAGATCAACATAACACTATTTGTGTAATGTGGCAGTCATTACAGGAATATATGCGAGGGTGTTTGCGCGTGTCCATGGCTGCATATTGTGCAGTGATATTGTCTCCCCGATCACAGGGGAGGTTGAATGCGTCAGCAGGGTTCACCCTGCCCCCGGTGCCCCAAACACAGCACAGCGGAACTTAAACAACCTTACAGAACACGCATAAAAATGTTTTATCCTCAACCAGCACAGAGACAGCAAGTGATGTCACCAGGCCTTACTGTACATAGAACATCAGATTTGACTTAAAACCCTCAAAAACACAATCCCCTGAGAGACTAGAGAACAATAACTATACTGTATGAAAATAAGTTTTATAAACAGTACAGCAGGGATAACATATTTTTGTTTGCAAAACCTGGAAGCGAGTTAGCATTTCTGGTTCCATCGCCCCAAAGTCTATGTTTTGTTAAAAAGTTTTTATGGTTTAATGCCTAAAATAAGGTCTGGGGTTTACAAAGCCTCTAAATATTTTCACGTTTATTCGACATAAATTCATGAAATTTCGACATTATATGACATAAAAGACACCCATGATTTTTCAAAGCTATTGTGTCTTAGAAACGGTAGCTGCTGACAAGTTTCTAAAGCGAATTACATCCTTTTGGCAGGGACATTAAACATCATTGCACAAATAAATCACACAAATAAAACAATGGACACAAATAACCAGGAAACACATTTTTAATACCGTTTGAGAAAATTGTTGGAGGCTTGGTGGAGGTGACGTTAATACTATCGTGCGACCATACAGTCTAGTCTGTTTATAGCCTCATGTTAGCTTTTTACTTCCACACCCACTGATTAACATTTGCAGGTTGACCTTGAAAATGAAACAGAAAATGAAGACGAAAAGAAAAGAAAACAGAAAAGAAAATTGCAGGGAGGTAGGCGGGACGAGAGCAGGGATTGGAGGCCGGTCCGTGAGTGATAACCAGCGTCAGCTGTACGCATCGGGAGCATAAGAGGATGAGCGACGGAATCGTCAGTGAGAGAGGAACAGGCCTGGACAAAATATTTCGTTATTATAAGTGTTACTTTCTTTCCAAAATGAATGTGCATATCACAGACATTCTGGAGAATTCGAAAAAGCACGCTTTTACTCTTGAATGTCCATGACATGTCACAAGCTTAACCGGCTGTGGTTGCCGGCATTTTAAGTTTGTTTTATTGTTTGTTTATTTAATAAAATGTTGTACGTTTGCCCATTCCCGCCTCCTTCCTTCCTCTTATTGAATCGTGTTACAAAAATTTATATCAAACTTTACATTTTAATTTGAATTGTGTCTGTATTATTGTGTGAGCATTAATTAAAACCTTTGTAATAAAATGAAAATTTTCATTTTCATATTGGCATTCTTGCCTCGAAATTTTAGTGAAAATGAAATGTCAAATCACAAATTGCATTTTCTTTTTCAATTTGACAGATTATAATATCTTTTCATTTTATATTTAATTTTGGTACATTTTGTTCGCGCAGTTGTGTATAATGAAATTGTTGATCGGGTTTTCATTTTCATTGTTTAACTTATTTACTTAAATTTGGCAGGATTCGCCTTCCATAACTTACTAGTTGCACATCGGTCTGTTATTGTATGGATATTTCCATGCCTCTAAACATGACGCGGCACAAAGCAATACTGATTGGTAGCTTCACCTGTCAGTCATATTGTCTCTTGGGCGTGCCTTGACCAATAAAAGCGGCCAAAGTTACCAGACCTTTAGTATTCAGTGTTTGTTCAGTTTTAGGTGAATGTGCCATGCGCAAGCTGGGAAAAAATAGTTTTATCGTCAGTCTGAGTGGACATTTGTTATCTTTCTAGTTCTTGGTTAATTGTTCTTGATGGTCATTTCATGACCAATGAGTCTCAATCCTGCTCATTTCATAAATAGTAGGGTTACTCACCCCAGGCACCCCAAAAACAGAGCAAACACTGCTTATCTCATGACAAAGAGATGAACAAAGAACTCTAACAAGAATCATCTGCCTATTTAAACAACAGCTCCACACTGGAGGGTTCTTGGTTCACATGTTGGTTTCATTGTTGGCGTGGCCTTAATTAGAGAGTCACAGCCTTCTGGAGAGCTCCGCAATGCTCACTGGCACAGAGCCTCCGATTAATCTCATTTCAAATACAGTACTGATGAATAAAGCCGCAATAAATAAAAGCCAGAAACTGGGAGTGGATCAATTAAAAAACACACACCAACGGCAACAGTAGGCTGAACTTGGCGACGTCGAGAGCGTCTAAAGAGAGTTCCATTTTGTAATTACAGGGAAGCCAAACAAACAGAAACGAACACAAAATCTCTTTATTAAACACATACATACAAAGTGAAAACAACAGAAAAAAGCTTGGTTCCTATCCCAGAGAGACTGCTCAGTACCAAGCAAGAATTATACGAGAACATTACGAGCGAGTGAGAAAAGTCTAAATATCGCCCTGAAACCTGAGAATCAGAGGTGGATGGGGATGCTCCTCAGCAAAATGAACTCATCTTAACACATTCCAGTAGATCGAGACTTGAAGGTGTCCACAAACATGAACCATTGTCACCTGTGAGAGCATCCGAAACCTCTTCATATCATTTTATAAGCCCTAAACTGTTTTCATTCGACTTCAAAGGCTCAAAATCAGGAGATGTAACACTTTAGCTTTGAAGGAGGCATGGAGCAGCTGCCAATCAGACAGAGAGTTAAACATACATACAGCATGACTGAGGGCCAGACCTCTGTAATATCAATCAACAGGAAGGCAGCATCGGTCCTTAATTAAAGCTAATTGACTAAGTTAAACCGCTTCCGTCGTCAAGACAAACAGCGACTAGAGAATTTCTCTGTCCTGAAGGAGCCAAAGTTTAGGGATCTGGATGTTTTTGTTGTTAAGCAGTGACTCTAACAGACCTTATTCAGTGTATGGCCAACTATTCCCAGTTCTGAGTATCTGTTGTTATACACATACATGCATGGATTCACACAAACATACATGCAAAAATTACATTCTTACTTAGCATTTTAATTATTTGTATATAATTACGTTTATGGTAAAAACAAGCAAAACATATCTGTCCATGGGGTGAGAACATAAACTTGAATTTAGTTTGATCTTTTTCTCAAGTACCTAATTCAAGTTTATTTTCTCACCCCATTGACAGATTATTTTGCTTGTTTTTACCATAAACGTACTTAGTTCTTATACTGTATTAATTTTCATAAAACTAGACCAAATATCTTAGGTCACATTTCTTGTCAAGTAATTGAATTTTGATTTAAGAATGTTTAGATATTTGTACTACAGACAAAGTAAGAGTATCATTTTTTTGCAGTGGGATTTCAATGTATACAAATTCTGCTACTGCAATATACTGCAGCAAAATATAGCCAAGGAATGACACGGTGTAGCCTACAGATATCGATCAAAACCCCAGTTTCCTCACCTGAACATAAAAATGTTTCTTAGTCTAAATAAAAGACCAGTGGCAGTATAAAATAATTCAATGTAATGGATCATATGATACAATTATTTATTTTAATAATCAAATGCCAACTCAGATGCGTATTCTTGTACAATTGCATGTGAGACTTAATTTCCTTGCCTGTGTCCGCGTAAGAAAATATTTTGTTATTATAAGTGTTACTTTCTTTCCAAAATGAATGTGCATATCACAGAGCACGCTTTTACTCTGGAATGTCCATGACATGTCAGAAGCTTAACCGGCTGTGGTCCTGCGGTTGAGACTCTCAAATGATAACATAATTTGTATATTACATGCAGAGAAGTCAAATGTCACAGTTGCGGTGGAACGTGACCACAATCATTCTTCATTGATTAATGTTCCTGAGCTGCATTATTTATTTTGATATCAAAATAATTCTTTTTTGCTATAGATACTGGCTAAAACATTGGCTATTGTAGGTTGTGCAGATCCAGTCATTTTTTAAGTGATATTGTGGCCGTTGCTGTGTTGCATTTTAATACAGCATTGCAATTTTTGCAGTGAACCTAAAATCGATGTCAATATCTTTACAAATTTTGTGAAATGTTCTAATGTTCTATTGGTGCTACATTAACTTTTTTCCTCACCAGCATTTAAAAAAAAGTTGCAAGTCATAGTTTTTTTTAAACACTGATCAACCCCCAAATATTTGATTTTAAATGAACATAAAATATATCAAATGCCCCTATTGTATAGCAGTGAGAAAGTGCTCATTAGTTAAATGTACCCTATATAGTATACACAAATAGGTCACACCATATGAAAGATTTACGGTTTATTTGTCAACTACTCCCACATACAAAAATATGAATTCTGCTGCATATGCAGATATAAGCATTAAATGGAAATATTTCTGTTGGAGACAATGAATATAAATGTTGGCATATCTATACACTACACATAAAACAGTCAGGATGAAAGATCAATGTACAGATAGACAGACAGATAGCATAGCACCTGCTCTTTTCAACCACAAATCACACACAGCAACAGCATTGGGAAGGAATGCAGACATCTCTGTGAACTAAACCAATAAAAGCACAAGAATTGAAGGTATCAAATTAACTTTAATTAATCCATCCCTGTGGTCTTGTTTGTCCGGATGGAAGGAAATCTGGAGTAAGGTAAGTCCTAATAGATATATTATGCAGAACAAGATGTGATAAAGAGCAATTGCGTGTAGCTCAACATGTTGCTCACAAAGCATCATGGGTCATGGGTGATTCCAATGTATGCACACTGGTAAAATGTACAGCTTGTACAATGTAGATTGCAATTTAAATACGTTTGGAATAAGGCCATTTTATTTAAAAAAATGATTCCAAGTGCATGTAAAGCAAAAGAAAGACCCGATGTTACTGTATGTCCCCAAGAACTGGACTGAAATCAAGCAAGATAAAGACTGCATATAAATCATGACACAGTGGAATTAAGACTTATTGTTTTGCTCTTCATTATTTATGTTTAGTGATTAGTATCCAAACCCTTCTGGGAATTGCATGTGCCGTCTGTCATAATAATGCTTGTGTGAGAACAAATTTCCCCAGGGTAGATCCAAATATATTGTGCTTTCCACTCATCAAAAACGCGAGTCAAACAACTCATTCACTTAGCGACCGAGCAAGACTATGATAACAAGTAGAATATATCGACACCTAAAGCCCTTTTGGCTTCTTAGGTATTCAAAGCTGCAGGATTTGCTTTCCATCTTCATTTTAAAGTCAAATATAAATAATACTGTAAGTAACAACTGATTAAATACTCAATGAGTATTTAACAGTACAGTCTATTAAAGCAAAGGGTCTTTGCATTGGACAGTGGATTTCAAACCCAATTCAGTGCAGCATTCACTGGAATGGTTTTTGGTAACCTCACTATAAAATACATTACAATAAAAGCCGATGATGATGATGTAACTTCAGGACAGATGCAGAGTTGTTTACGGCGTCCTTAATAAACATTCTGCCTCTTGGGGGATTTCCCCTTTAAAGCTGCTTCAATAATCACGCAGAATCCAATTTTCCCATAGATGACTTATGTTTTCTTCCGTTCATTTAACAATGTGCATTTTGTCATTTGCACTAGAGCACTTCTGGAAAGGCACAATGCTGTGAATGTCCACAAACAGCTGTTTCCAGTGCGGGTGGCCCAAGCTTTTGTCGAATCATTATCCTCTGATGTCGAATTACACAGATGACTAATGCAAATAAATCAGAAGCTAATGCATTAACAGACTTGTGTAAAGTTGCTGAATGTCTGAAGAGAATTGCTCATCCAGTGCTTAATATACTGAGTGACATAATGTGACGCCAGTAGAAACATCATTTGCAAGGAAGAATTTGTGAAGTTATACTGTGCCCCATAAAATGTCAATATAATGTAATATAATAGACATGTAATAACATACAATTATAATGCTAAATTGTAAAATATTTTTTTATTATAATAATTAAATTTTAAATAAATATAGTGTATATAGAAAAATCTGGTCTCTGTCTGTCTGCCTTGTCTATGCATGTTTCCCATGTGTTTCTCTGCTTACAAAAGTATAAAAAATGTGTGTACCAATGATTCATGCACAATATGTACAAAATAATGTTTTACTATAGATAAAAAAAAAATATGAATAGTATAATTATATGAATATTACAGTTAATATTATATTATATTAATAAAATTACATTTATACTATAAAACAGCATAAGAGAGATTTGAGTTTTCTTTCCAAATTTGGTCACACTTCAGTATAGGAGGCTATTCTCGCTATCAACAAACCATTAATTACAACTTTCCCCCAAAAAACTCTTCATTTGTTGCTTATTAATAGCTAGTAAGGTAGTAGTTAGGTTTAAGTATTGGGTAGGATTAGGTATGTAGAGTATGGTCATGCAGAATATGTGCTTTATACGTACTAATAAACAGCCAATTTGCCAATAAAGGAATGTTAATAACAACATAGTTAATTGAAGTGTTACGATTTTTGCTATGTCGCACCACATCACACAAATACAGTTTATTTGTCAACTACCCATAAATGAAGGATTAGTAAAATGGCCTTGCTTCCATTTAAACACACACACAATGTCCTTTGGAAACTCAAAACCCTGCTGGTTTAACCATTTGACTTGAACCATTTTCAATTGATAAACACCCAAAGTTCATCTTCTCCAACTCAACAGGAAGATCTCTGCTTGAGAGGGGCCGAGGTGTTAATTGTAAACAAGGGCAGTGGGTCTCGAGTGGTTCAGGTACGGCGCTCAAGAAGGGACACTCAGCTCCGCTAATTAATGACATGACTTGCATGCCAACAACACCGGTCCCCCTCTGCAGTCTACCTCCTCAAACACAGCTTAAAACTGAGACCAATTAAAGCTATTCACAAGCCTCTCACTGCAGCGCTAACATCAGCGTGAGATTGTTTCAGCCGAGCTCTCGTCCCCGGTAAACCAATCACCATAAAACATTCATCAGGAACGTAAGAGTTCTTCATAAAAGGTATTTTTTTAGCGCGTACACAAAATGTTCCAACGCAGAAAGCTTTACCCGTATACTCTCTGATGTTTCAAACCAGGTCAACAGATAAATAAGACACAATGTTCTGTACCTGCTTATTTAAAAGGTGTTAAGAAAATCGGAGCTATGCAAGACTGATGGAATGCAATTGTGAAATTATTGTTGTTGGTTTTTCTTTTAGATAAAATACTTTTTCTCTCTTCATCTCTCTCTCACACACAGCTTAGAAGAAAAGGGGCCGGGATAAGCATATGCGATGATACAAGCAGAGTCCTTCTCAAATCCCTGACTTTTAAATCTATACAGGATCAAGCTGGATTGACCGGCACTTTACCAACTAGGGTCCAGACTCACAGAGTAAAAAGAAATTTTCATGCTGCTTACATAAGCATACAATATTATGTAATTCAGACTTTTATAATTTATTCATTTTAATCCTTTACATCATGAAATAGATCTCAGGAGATAAGGCTGTTAAAGAACTCAAGCACAAATGTTCAGAAATCTTACGAGAAGAAAAATGTAGGACAAGAACCAGAACAAGTGCCAACAAGTGTGTTTAAGAAATCACTTGACTGTAGAATAAACCTCATGACATACTGTTCACATGACACTACAGCTATAAATGAAATGTCAAACCGAAACTCAAAATAAAGGGAAGAATTGAAATGTGTCAAATTGATTTATCATTTTAAATTGAATTGAAAACTTTTTTAAATGACTATTTTAATGAATTGTTTATGTATTGGTCCTACTTACTTTTAAATTAAATATTGTCACAGTCTTTCTGAATCCTCGGATGTCCAAATTCACTGTATTTCATGGAATATAAAACACTGTACCTTTTAAATGATTAAATACCGTGTTGTCAAAGTTGACAAGCACTTTTTAATACTTTTATTGGTTAGACATTTTGCAAAAAACCCAGTGACAAACATAAAGGGTGAGTAATAGTAAATGATGTTAGCTTTCCTCAAATACTGCCTATGTAGGCAGATCACCAAGCTATCCAACGTTTCACATGTTGTTTTGAATGAAGCATAGTAATATTGACAAGTGTTAAACTTAATCCACTATTATGACTTCATCTGATCTGTCTGGTTGGGTCACCCACAGTTTCTTGAAGCGGAACCGTGGTGAGACCTGCGCTGTTCCGATGGCAGAATGCCTCTAATTCCTCTATAGATGACAGCTGAGTATGAGCGAAGCATACAGTATATTATCCGTAAATGCTACAGGAAATGTCTAATGCATTAGTACAGCCACTTAGGACAATGTGACACTTCTTTTAGATGTACTCTAATGTAATGGGTGAGAAGAACTTTTTACCCCTCTATTCAGTTCATTCTCTATTCGTATGTGCAGGATGTCTGGGGACAGCGTGTCCACCAGCTAAACTCTGCAAATCCTGTCCTAATCTGTTGCATGATGATATGTGCAGCAAGCCTGAACAATAATATTCAATATATTTTCTCCATTATTAAAATATGGCAGACCTTATGCCATAAGGTTTACAGAATGTGCAAAAAGCTTTAGAAACGCCCATGTATAACTGAGTTTGGGATAATGAGACCCAAACGTTGAGTTTTAAACGTTGCTGTGCCCTTGTTCAAAAGTTGTGCGCTTTTAGAAATCTGAGGAAATTGCTGTCTAGTTTTATAGGAATATAAATGCACAGCTTTAAGTGCTCTTTACAGCGGGTCTGAAAACACAAAATGTAAAAAAAGGGGCATATATAGTGGCAGAGAAATGGTGAGAAAAGGGGATCAAAGATGATTCAAATGTTGCTCTATGCATTTTTACAGATTCCTGGTTTGAGTAATATTGTGTAGAGCTGTACTCTACGTTCTGCACAAATATGTAAAGGTGCCTTACAGCTTAACAAAAATATCGGATGTTAAAAGTGCCTTAAAATGACAATAACAGTATTAAAGGTGAACTATGTAATATGCAGATACAAATATAAGCTTTGAGTATATTGATCTCCCTGAAGTGTGTAAACACCGACCTGTGGGCGCTTTTAATATGTCTCTGTTTGTTCAAATGTCGCGATGAAGCCGTTCTAATATATCTGAAGGAAGATATCCATTAACATTCCCATTCATCTCCATGGCAGTAGCTCAGCAGGTGTACGTGACCTGGATACTGTGGAAATGAGTGACTATCCTTGCGAGGTAGTGCATGCGGTGTGATGTCAACTATAATACATTATGTCATAATAAATCAAATAAAAATATATTTGTGCAAAATCATTTTTTTTGTGTGGCAGGCAGCTACGTCTAAAAACTAAACTACAATTTCCTCATCATGACTGGCAAACAATTGGATGAGTCTGAAGCAAGCCTGTTAGTGTCATGATTCCGCTATCATGTCATGTTTATTCTTGGTCTTACAGCGGAGTCATGGCATAGCCTTAGGTTTTGTGTGAGAAAGACATGGCTTTGTTTTGATTCTGACTTGCCATGTGGTTTCTCGTGTCTCGTCAGTGTTTCCACGCCATTTTGTAGTTAGTGATCCTGTCAAGTGTGTTTAGTTCTTATCAGTTTATCGTGTCCCCTGTTCTTGTTTTGTTACCCCATCGTGGGTGTTTGTTTTCTGTTTTGTGTATATATTACAGTCTTGTTAACCCCTTCATCACCAACGCTGCCTGCAATTGGGTTCTTCCACCACGCCTCCCGTGACAGAGAGTTTTTGTCTGATCATTGGTGACATGTCAGCTGAAAAACAAGCTTGCAATTCCAAACACGGAACTTACACATTTCAAGGTTATTTCAACACATATTAAGGAAAGTAAAATTGTGCATGATGTCAGGCAGAAAATATTGTGTGATTGCACATCTCAGCATTTTCCATCAACGCAAGCTGAAGAAAATGACAAGTGTAGCAAAGGGAAGAGAGCACTTAAACCTTTCCTCACCTTTGCTGCCACACAATAAAAATTCAGAGAGTGAAGGAAAAATAGAGTGAGCGAGACAGACTGAGAAAGAGAGCAAGACCTCCATTCCTGCTCCAGCTGGCCAGAGTTTTCCAATGACATCTGGATGTGACCCAATCTAATTATGTTTAGATTAGAGCAGATTGTGCCAGGCTGTGGTTGTCCAGAACATCAGTGAGGTGTGAGGGCTGATTATTTCTTGAAACTTGATTAGAAGAGATTAAAGAGTAATAAGGAAAATAAATGATAAAACCAAAGCTGGAAAAATTATTTCAAAACATTATCGATGAAATGTGAATTGCTGAGCTAAAATAAGGTCACAGAGAATCGTGTACCGTGGGCATTTATTAGATCTGAGTCAAGTGAATGCAGCTACAGGCCAAGGTGAATTTGACCGTAAGGCATGGATTTAGAAATGTGCTCCAGGATCCTTGATGGAATTGTTATAACCTTGTCCTGGTCGATGGGCTGGGATTTCACGGTCTTTTGCGGAGTTAGAAGTCAGCCTTGATGTTCACCAAAGCAAACATTCAGTGCCAAGCAAATACTGTATGTGTAGGACAGATGCGGTCAACTTTGTGATATGTCTGTGTGTGTTTATGCACAAACATCTGATTTGGACTTCAAACTTCCTTTAATAAAGGCAGATTTAGTATGTAATATTTCTCAATCTAAAATAGTTTTAAATAGTTAAATTATTTTGTCTGTTTTAACCACAACAGTGGTTTTGCAGGTCTGTCTGGGGACTCTTTTGGCACAGAAATCAAACAAAGGTCCACCTTTAAAGGTCCAGTTGTAATTTGTTTGAGTATTATCTGACTGAACTTGCAATATAATATACATGTAACTATATCTTCAGAGGTGTATAAAACCTTACATAATGAAGCTTTTGGTTTTTATTATCCTAGAATGAGCTATTTCTATCTACATACACCGCGGGTTCCCTTGCAAGGAATTTGCCATGTTGTTTCTACAGTAGCCCTAATTGGACAAACTACTCTACAGAGTGCGTTCCGTAAATACGTTATCTCCTTCGGCAAAGAAGCGAAACCGCAGAGCTTCGAAAGGGAGGGGTGCCGCAAAATCTCCACACTGCTTCTATAAAGTAACTTTGAGTTGCTATTTCTCCCACCTGAACATCATCTTTGCACCACACCTGATGTTTACTGACGTTGCTAGAGCAGTTTCAGTGCTAATTGTCATGAATCTGCCTTCATGTCATGTCTATTCTTGGTCTTGAGGCAGATTCATGACAAAGTCTTGTTTCATGTGAGAGAGAGATGTTGGCTATCGGCTTTCTATGCTCTCTCTCTGGTCCGTGTCTTTGTTCCCGCCATCTCGTTTCCTCGTTAACCTTCCCTGAGTGTTTCATTACCCGCACCTGACCCTTGTAAATTATCCTGTGTTTGTTTCCCCTATAAAACATCCTCATGTTCATTGTCCTGTGCTCGTTCATTGTATTCTGTACCTTGTTTGCTGCATGTTATATGCTCTGGATAAGTCTTGCGTCGTGTCTCTAGTCCTTGTGTTTTGGTCAGTTAGTTTAGTCTTGTTCTTAGTATTGTTTTCCCAGTCTAGTTAGTCTGTGTCCTGGTTGTCCCTATTATTTATCCTGTCTTGTTTTACCCCCTCGTGGGTTTTTGTTTTCTGTCTTATTGTATAATAAATTATCTGTTAACCCCTTCATCGCCGTGTCTGCCTGCCATTGGGTTCTTCTCCTCACACAACCGTGACAGAATGAACGAGCCAGCCCTGAACCCAGCAGACAGATTGGAGGCAAGGCGAGCGATCCAGGCTCGTCGCCTCCTGGGTTTACGTCAGGGACACTCCGACGTATTGGAGTTTGCGGACCGTTTCTTTGAGGTGGCAGGGGAGATGGTCCACAGTGAGCAGGAACAGATGGTCCTGTTCAATGGTGGCCTCAACCAACCTCTAGCGGGGTGGGAGATGCAAATGCTGAGACCGCTGGGCTTCACCGACCTTATCAGGTATGCCATGAATCGGCCGGAGCCCAGGGTCTCAGTTCAGCCCAGTTTCCCCCCCCCGCTGGCCGCCATCCCCGAGGGCCGTACCCTGCGAATCGGGGCTGTGGGCCTCTCCTCGCCCTCTGCACCCTTCGACTCCTCCAGCATGGAGCTAGTCATGCTCCCCACCGCTTCTCCACAACCGGCTACACCCACCGTGAGCCGGTCGAAGAAGAAGCCGAGGAGGGGCGTAATGTCCAAGCCGAAGCTCCAGCCAGAGGAGGAGACCGGGACTCAGCCCAAATATTTTTTGGGGGGGCGCCATACGAGCAGGAGGGCCCGATCGTCCAGCGGGCCTCCTGAGGTCCCAAGTCCGGTGGTCCCGTCAAGTCCGGTGGTCCCGTCAAGTCCGGTGGTCCCGTCAAGTCCGGTGGTCCCGTCAAGTCCGGTGGTCCCGTCAAGTCCGGTGGTCCCGTCAAGTCCGGTGGTCCCGTCAAGTCCGGTGGTCCCGTCAAGTCCGGTGGTCCCAAGTCCGGTGGTCCCAAGTCCGGTGGTCCCAAGTCCTGCCCAGGCGTCAAGTCCTGCCCTGCCGGCCTTCCAGCCGGCGTCAAGTCCTGCACCAAGTCCTGCCCTGCCGGCCTTCCAGCCGGCGTCAAGTCCTGCACCAAGTCCTGCCCTGCCGGCCTTCCAGCCGGCGTCCAGTCCTGCACCAAGTCCTGCCCTGCCGGCCTTCCAGCCGGCGTCAAGTCCTGCACCAAGTCCTGCCCTGCCGGCCTTCCAGCCGGCGTCAAGTCCTGCACCAAGTCCTGCCCTGCCGGCCTTCCAGCCGGCGTCAAGTCCTGCACCAAGTCCTGCCCTGCCGGCCTTCCAGCCGGCGTCAAGTCCTGCACCAAGTCCTGCCCTGCCGGCCTTCCAGCCGGCGTCAAGTCCTGCACCAAGTCCTGCCCTGCCGGCCTTCCAGCCGGCGTCAAGTCCTGCCCTCCAGCCGGTGGCTCAGCCGGCCTTCCAGCCGGTGGCTCAGCCGGCCTTCCAGCCGGTGGCTCAGCCGGCCTTCCAGCCGGTGGCTCAGCCGGCCTTCCAGCCGGTGGCTCAGCCGGCCTTTCAGCCGGTGGCTCAGCCGGCCTTTCAGCCGGTGGCTCAGCCGGCCTTTCAGCCGGGAACAAGAACAGTTCCACCCAGGACTGCTCCCATCAAGTCCCCGGGGACTCCACGCTCGCGAGCGCCCCCGGGAACTAAGACTTTCCCACCTTATCCTTACCCTATTGGACTTCCTCCCGTGAACTTTGTTGTTCCCCCACCCCCCCTCCCATGTTTATTATTTTTATTGTCTCACCCCAACCCTGTGATTTTGCATGCTTGTTTGCCCCTGATCTTGTTTTCTTTGTTTTGCCTTGTCTTGTCGTGTTCCCAGTCTGCCTTGTCTTGTTAGTCTACCCCTTGATGAACACCTGGAGGTGTTCATTAAAGGGGGGGCTTCTGTCATGAATCTGCCTTCATGTCATGTCTATTCTTGGTCTTGAGGCAGATTCATGACAAAGTCTTGTTTCATGTGAGAGAGAGATGTTGGCTATCGGCTTTCTATGCTCTCTCTCTGGTCCGTGTCTTTGTTCCCGCCATCTCGTTTCCTCGTTAACCTTCCCTGAGTGTTTCATTACCCGCACCTGACCCTTGTCAATTATCCTGTGTTTGTTTCCCCTATAAAACATCCTCATGTTCATTGTCCTGTGCTCGTTCATTGTATTCTGTACCTTGTTTGCTGCATGTTATATGCTCTGGATAAGTCTTGCGTCGTGTCTCTAGTCCTTGTGTTTTGGTCAGTTAGTTTAGTCTTGTTCTTAGTATTGTTTTCCCAGTCTAGTTAGTCTGTGTCCTGGTTGTCCCTATTATTTATCCTGTCTTGTTTTACCCCCTCGTGGGTTTTTGTTTTCTGTCTTATTGTATAATAAATTATCTGTTAACCCCTTCATCGCCGTGTCTGCCTGCCATTGGGTTCTTCTCCTCACACAACCGTGACAGCTAATGTTGGGAGATCAATCCATCAGTCACATCGGAGAGAAATCTGACGCTCACGTGTCTCTGTCTCCCTACTCAAAATAATACATTTCTGTCGTACGCTGCGAACCCTACGGGAGAGTGCCGTACTCCCAAGAGATGCCATATTTCTGGAAACGTGGCTATTATGCACAAATCATATGGTGGAGGGATCAGATCAGAGAGACAGGACCAAGTAGGCCAGTGGGATTTAAGAAAGGGCACATGGTAATCATGGCATTTAATCAGGACGCCGCCATACGTGACTAGAGAGATAAACCAACTCAGACTTGCACTACCAGGCCAAAACACAGAGATGGTTTATAGTCATCTCCCTCATTATACAATCTGTTTGATCTGGAATGGAAACGACTAAAGCAAAGTGCTTTCGTTTGGATAACTGCATTGTCTTCAGACATGCTATGGTACATGTTCTTGTGTTATGTAATAAAGAGGCAGTGTGTAGAAGTACACAACTGAACTGAAACACTGAAATGATCAAAGATGAGATCTGTGGTGGTGTTTGTCAGGTAAGACTGCAGCACAAGCCCATACACACCCAACATAAACAGCTGCACAATGAGAACCATGTGTATCCTTCTTTCCATTCTCCCCTCACTCACATCTATGTTATGGAAACATTTAACGACACATGCTTGCTCCTTTCGTCCCCCCCAACCCACATGCTGGCAAAGAATGTAGTCTATTCGAGCACAAAACATCATATCATGATCATAAAGAGCATTTCTATGTCGACAAATGGATATTTCCGTCCCTTGACCGCGACAAGTTAACACTTCCTCTTGGGGACTCACAAAGAGCCCCAGATCTGACTCCGTGTGTAACAAAGCAGCGCATTCCTGCTCCGAGTATGTTAACAGAGCACTGCTCTGCTCGACGGGGCAGAGACACCGAAAGCTGGGCAGACGGTGGGAGGCCGTTCCCTGCCACGCTACGTCCATTCCGACCGCACCATCTTGTGATGTTTGGCTGGTCACATGACCAGGCCTGCGTTTAATTACAAACACATTTATAGAGGTGGAATGCTTGTAAAGAAAAATGTTTGTGCCAGGAAGGTCTACGGAAAAACAAGACAGAGAAAATAAATGGATCAGAAAACTACATCGGTGCGTCCCTGTGGATTCACCCGAGATATTGTTAAAGGCGCAAGAGAGATGATGATCAATGTAATGTGACATGAGTAAACACCTGAGTGTTGCGTTCATCTCACAATGTCAGTAAGCAAATAAAAAACATTCAGAAGGCAAGCTATTCTCTCTTCTTGCTCTCTCCTTTCCTGACATGTGTTCCCAGTGACTAACCAGAGGTGTTTTATTAACTTTTAAAGCTGTTTGTACCTCTGGGAGTCACGAAAGGAAGAAAACAAACAGAGAGGCAAGGGCCCAAGAAAGAGCGAGCAACAGAGAAAGAGGCTCTTTATGACTGAATTTAACATCTTTAAAAAGAATAAGAGGGACTCAAATATATAAAATATTTTATAGAAGCAAACTAGCAAAAGTTAAAAAATATATAATGTTAACTAAGGGTTATCTTGGAAGAGTTATCTAAAGCGTTCTCTAAAGAGAGAGTTCACCCAAAAACACAAAGGAAGATATTTGGATGAATGTCAGTAACCAAACAGATCTCATCCCACATTGATTCTCATAGTTTTTCCATACCATGGCAATAAATGGGGGATGAGACATTTTTCCAAGTTGGTTATCTTCCAAATATCTTCCTTTGTGGTTAGCAGAACAAAGAAATGTATGCAGGTGTGAAACAATCTAGGGTGAGTAAATTATGACAGAACTTTTGGGTAAACTATCACTTTACATTTGTTATCGATACCAAATGTTTAAAAGCTATATAAACATTATCACAAAGTTCAATACAAGCAAAGATACAAAAAGTGCTCGGGCACGCACACACAGACACATTTATGTACAACACCAACATCGCCACACTGCCCACAATAGACAGCATGACTACTAACCCTAACCCCTACAGGTAAAAAGCATACACAGCATGACCCCTAACCCTAAGCCCTACATGTAAACATCAAACACAGATGACAGGTGAAGATCGCACAAGTAAAAATTGGGCTTCTCCAAACAGAAGGCTTGCTATTACAGCGCATTAGAGGCAGCATAACCAATCCTGTCCTCCCTTCTTCACCGCAGTACTACTCATTCATTTTTAAATGTGATGAGGGTTAAAAAGCATATCTGTAAAGCAACACGCTCCGCTGGGACCATAGAGCCTATCTATCTACAGCCTCTGCTGTTTAAATATAGCACATTTCATCATTAGTATCTCTCTCTCTCTCTCTCTCTCTCTCTCTCTCTCTCTCCACGTCAACGCAGACAGATCTCTCATCTCCTCAGACGCAGAAAAGGATTCCTCATGAAACAAAATGTGAAAGTCAAAATACAAGGTCTCTTTCCTTGAGAAAGAGATCTCATTTGACCGTTTTGCACAAGCAACAACGTTCAGCAATGTCCTTGTAATCGCAATCAAACAAAAACAAGTAAAAACTGTCTATCGAATAACAAATATTGTCAATAGGGATGTCCCGGGCCGATCACAAAGATCAGGATCGTGGGGCCGATCAATGCATTTTTTTAACCTGATCAGGATCGGTTAAATTATGCTCGATCATTTCCCATCACCTCTGCCTCGTAAACGAGAACGCGAGCTGTGACCGCTGCTTGTAATGTCTGCAGCACGAGCATTCCGCAAGGCGTTAGAAACAGAGCATCGTTCAACGATAACAGTTTAATACCTAACCCTCCAAAAGCGGACGGATTACAGCGAGTTCACTCAGCTCTATGACGCTGTGATAGAGAACATGCAGTATTGTGTTGAGTGTTTTAGTTTTGAGGAAATATCAAATGAAGCTCTGTCACTCCTGTCCAGCTGCAATAAAAGCATTTAAACTACTTCATTGACAAAGAGTTTTAAGTTTAATCCAATCCTGCTATTTGAATAAATTGATATGAATTCTGTCATTGTGTTTGCTAAAATATGTAAGGCTATCATTTATTGTATGGTGAACTGTTAAATGGTAATTTTTCAATAACCTTAATATACCTGGAGCGTGCAATCGGCACTGGACTCGGATCGGCAGATACTCAAAATAAAATGACTAGGACCAGGGGCACAAAAAGTGTGATCGGGACATTCCTAATTGTCAAATAATATAGAATAATATACATTGCGATTGATAATTCACCATGTCTGTTGCATTAAAGTATTTAACCTTCAAAATCAAAATTCTGTCATAATTTAGGCTACTCACCCTCTAGTCATTTCAAACATGTATGACTTACTTTCTCTCGCAGAACACAAAATGTTGCTAACATGGCCCCCATTCACATGCATTAGTTTTGTGTCCAACAGGGGTCAGCTGTGGCCTGGTGGTAAGAGCGTTGGGCTTGTGATCAGAAGGTTGCCGGTGTAAAATCTCAGTGCCAGCAGGTCATGACTGAAGTGCCCTTGAGCAAGGCACCTTACCCCTGATTGCTCTGCAGTAATGTGTCACTGTAAAAAAAACTACTTGTAAGTCGCTTTGGATAAAAGCGTCTGCCAAATGAATAAATGTAAATGTAAATGTGTCCATACAATAGTAGTGAATGGGGGCTGTGCTGTTCTTTTTTTTTTTTAAATATCTTCTTCTGTGTTCTGCAGAAGCAAGAAAGTCATACAGGTTTGAAATGACAAGAGGGCATGTAAATGATGACAGAATTTACATTTTGAAGTCCTTACTAACCTTTTCAAGGCAATTTGTGACTTACAGTAACATGGTAAAATCCTGAAAGTAATTTAAAGAATTGTTTTGGAAGACACTTAGCAGACAATATGTGAATATTTAAATGAAGTACAGAGGCAGGCTTAAACCGCATCAAAACAAAACATGCAAATCTGAATATTTTCTATAAAAATTATAATTAATACAAGTTTATTATAATAAAAAAAATTATAAGAATACAAAAGATACAAATCTCATCTCGAAACTATTAATATAAATTACGTATACACATTTTTCGATTTACTGAGAAACATGCTATGTTTTTAAAAGTTATATTGTCAAACCACGCTAAGAAAAAAGTAAACATATTTAATCACGCCCACATACAGTATTAATATACTGACAAATCCATTGTAAATAATTGAACCATATCTCACACCAATTTTACTTTTATAATATTATAGCACTTAAGCTCATTAAATGGAATTGATGATTAACACCCTGAAGTTTGTTTTGGAGAGTTGATAGAGGTGAAAGCACAGCTGTGGTTCCATCGAGATGGAAATCAGAGGCCCTTGTGGGACACATACACGGCTGGGTTCTGAAGGGAGCAGAGACGAGAGACTCACAAACATGCATACACACGCGAACTCGCACACACAAATATATGCTAATGGGTCTATGACATAAAGCTCTACAAGTGCAAGAGCAGAAAAAGTCGATGTCCTTAGAGGACTTCCTACATTATTCAGACAATGTTAATAATTAAGCAGTGAGCTCATTGCCAGTGATGTATCTACATTCAAACTCACAGCTACGACTGTACTACCAGTTCAGTCCGAGAATCTTGTGCTGAGCCACAGATTCTGACTTTACTCTCACCTCTCCACAGAAGCATCTCTCTCTTAGGCTACTAGATTTAGCCACATGATTCAGCTACAAGTAATAGGAAAACCATTGGTGAACTAGCCTTAAATAAAATGAACACTTTTTTCAATTTGTTTCCTCACTTTGACTCTTTGCAAAGTTCTGACCAAACGTTTTCATATGGACTTCCTCTAACTGTGTTCCTTTCAACATTCCACGTGCTAATACATGAGACACAAACAGCGGCAAAGCATACACCCTAACACCACCACTGATAATACATAACACGCTAACTCATCTTTTCTCTTCGACGCGATCAGGAGGTTTGTGTTTCTGTGCATTTTGAGTGATATCATTGTTTTTCCAGCCGATGTTTGTGCGTGTTACATAATCAGAGAAGCTCAAGCATCCCTACACCACAGATGATGACATCACACTCTGAGCCAGGTCAGTCCATCCATCACAATCTGGATAGAAAGGGATCTGCACGTTGCACAAGCGTTCAACAGCTTATGATTCCCAGAAGGTCAGCTAAAAATAAATGCATCAAACAAGGCGGAAGAGTGAAGCTGGGGCAAAGATGGCTGAAATCATTGGAGCCGGTCTGTCCTCCGAAATGCACACCTGTATTTTATTACATCACTGATACACACTGCTGTATGCATGCAAATGTACACACACGTGTGTTTGTGAGGAAATCTACAGCTGCTCAAATGCAGAGGTTGTTTCCGCAAAAATGGGCATTATAAGGAGGCATCATTATGTTCTGTAAAAACAACATTTCTTGATGTTAAAATATATTCCTTTCACTTAATAATCCTGTAAGTAATCCATTTGTAGGCTGATGGCCTTGAAAGGTGTGGACACACACGTTTCTACTGTTTGCTTATCAACTGTTTTAATACAACAGGCTGGAAGACATGCTCAACCCTCCAAAATGCATTTTGTTCTCTTACACAATGCTGCAACGTTTGTTATACAAACACACAAGCCGCAGGGGTGGAGCTTGCTATTCTGGGCCTGGTTTAGATACAAACTGGATAGGCTCTACGACAGTCAAATCAATGGAAAATGACCCAAAATGGCTTGTGATATATATTTATTTATTTAAAGGTATTATTTCCCAAACAAGTGTAATATTATATAAAATTCTAATCTTTGTCAATCCATTGAAAACCCATTAGGAAACAACACTGAAGCTCTTAGTAACTATATTGAGGTTCTGCTGCTCCTCCACTCCATTTTCAACTCAAGCACATTTTATTTTTGTTAAAGTTCACCTCAAAATATAACTATATATATTCTTTTTTACTCACCCACATGACGTTCAACATGTTTTAAGACCTCGTGGCGTCTTCGGAACACAAATAAAGATATTTTAGGTGACATTCGAGAGATTTCCAGGCCTCCTCATAGACATCATGGTTATAGTTTTGTCAAGGTCCAGAAAAGTACTAAAGACATTGTGGAACTGGTTCATCCGCTCAAAGTGGCTCAACAGAATTTTTTAATTTATTTTGTGGATGACAAAAAATAACACAATTTTGATTTGGTCGTGAACTTTTCCTTTAAGAGATACAGGGAGGAGAGTTGGAAACATCCCAGTTTTTGATGTGCAGGCCGAGTATATATTCCTAATTTTAAAACCCTGCAAAACAAAAGCTTGAGAATGCAGAAAGTTCCGTAGGTTTAGTTTCCCAAGGCATTTCTCTGTGACCTTGAGGTGAATTCAATTTTTCTAAATACTCCTCTCCCTTAAGATACTGTCCTTGGCTATTCATTCGGGTCTCCCTAGGAGAGGCAGCTCAGATATGTCTGCAGTCACTTAAAATTGATTTTCATTATTACTGGAAAACTGCATTAATGAGATGCGGTGCACAAAGATGTCTATGTTAACTTGATTTATTGCTCCAGTTACACAGCAAATCATGCTGTGAAATACCAATTAGATGCTCGAGCTGTGATGAGAATGTCCCCGCAGATGTCACAAGGTTCACCAACTGAGGTGGCTTCTGTGTTTTACCTACTGAAGTTCCCAGATTACACAGCATTCAGGAGCTACTATCAATAAAAAACAACTGTGGCTGTTATGTGTCATAATTCCTAAACACTTCAAAACACAGATAAATTAGACAATTGTTGCTATACAGTAAGGGTATAGAACATAATGTCATCACACATTTCACACAGATATTTCACACAGACCTAATTTACTATTTATAGGTATGTGGTTAGGTTAAATGTTTTATTTAGGTTTTTTTCTATGAACTACTAACAATATCTTTCCCAAATTTTAAATAAAAATATTGTTTCTATTTGTATTTATTTGCAGAAAATGAACAGGTCAAAATAAACATAAAATATGCTGTGTATTTTTTCCCACCTCAAATACTGAAAAGAAAACAAGGTCACATTCATTTTTAAGCAATACGACAGTAATATATTTAGGAAAAGTTCAAAAATATATTTTATGCGATAACCTTTATTATTTTTATGCTATATGTCTCTTGCAATGCTATCAAACCAAAATTTGGAATCTCCTCTTCATTTTTTCTGTGATATATAAATAATATAAATATATTATGAAATATATTATTGAAACAAAATTGTTTCCCCTTTACGTGATAAAAATCTTAAAAATATCTATTATGTATTTATTGCTGTAAATGATTAGTATTTGATTTTGAGATATAGTACTTAAACATTAATTTCTAATCTGATGAATTTTGTTATTTTGCACAAAAAAACTTTCTAAATATTAATTTCAAAGTTTTAAAGTCAATATTTAAGATATCAAGGTTACACTTTCACAAAATGTTCTTTACATTATGTTAATGATTTTATGTAGGAAACAGACATACTATTTACTTTAGCTGAGTCAGACTAAGTCACATATAATAAAACATGTTGGAAATGATAACATTGTTGGCATGGCAATTAAACACCTGAACTATTCATCAAAATCTATACTATTCAGTTCTCATGTGGCTTGATTTCCTCAGGAAGTAACATTCTTTCGGAATTAGTTATGATAACTTTAAATATTTGTAAAATAAGATTACAATTTAATCAAGCTTAAGCCTGCACTCATTTGTTATGAAAGATGATGCAAACGCGTGTGGATGACGTGGAGTACTGGTGCTTCATATATTCACAAGAAAAAAGTTGCAAGTGTGGGAATATGTGTAACAACTCCCATACAATCCTCTCTCACTAACGGTCCGGTCGCTCATCCTCTAATACTCCCGATCTCCTCCGTGGAACGAGACCAGTGCGCGTACAGCTGACGCTCGTTATCACTCACGGACTGGCCTCCAATCCCGGCTCTTGTCCCGCCAACCTCCCTACATACCCCCATCGCCCCTCACAGGCAGGGGTACCCCGAGACTGTGCTTGCTCCCCCCCTCCCTCGGGGGTGGGCGGTCACCCAACCTTGGCGGACTATCCCCTGGGGGTCGCGGTGCCTTGAGGTGGCCCTCAGCGCTAGACCTTGTGCCCCCTGGTGGCCGCCGTTGGCTCCTCTGGTAGGGAGACAGTAGCGGCCCCCCCGTCCCCTGGTCCTCCCTATTGGGCAAAGGATGCAGGCTCCGGCCTCTGGCAGGCGGTGGCCCCTTCCAGCTCTTCCGCCATATACACGTGTGTCTATATAACCCCTCACACAGACAAAAACAACCTTAAACAGCACAAGAAGGTGATACACAGCGACACATCGCATGTAGGGCGCTTCGGCGTCACTGCACTGAGTAATTTGACATTTAGTCCCCCACATGCCTCCCCAGCTACCCCCCTCAACACAGCAGAAAGATCATGACTCTCGCACCAGCAACCCATAATTTATAAAAAACAAGCCATTAAAGGTATTAAAGACCTACTCATAGAGACATTCAAATCTTTCACATTCATTTCTGCGTAACAAAGCCTCAGATTTGTGCCCCGATACGTGTTGTTTAGGGTTATGTATTTCCATTAACCAAGAGAATTTTACTTTGAGCAAATGTGCGAACAATGTGTTTGTGTGCATTTTGTCATGCTGTCATGTTCAAAGGCGAACAAATGCATTCAAACATCAAAGTGTTCGGATAAAGAGAGATATAATATGACTGAGAGCCTGAGCAGCTTACGTGTCAAACTTGCCAAAGTATATCAGACGCTTCCAAGTTAAACAGGTAACTCAGATTGAGCTCAACACGTCACACAGCTAAAGAAAAATATGAAATAACATCAGAATCAGAAAGCAAATTCGTATTACATTTGTTGATTTACTCCATTAACTTTTCATTAACCCAATGATCATTTATCATATTGCACAAGGGGTATATGCAGTACACATTTTATAATTTGGTGCATGCTTAAGCATTAAGAGGTGACAACCACAATGCTTTTAGCAATAATGGATTGGCTTCACCATCTCAGCTGCCAATTCATTTCACCTGTGACACCTAAACCGCTTTGCATTATGATTGTTTTGAAATATGTGTATGTGGCTTGGGTTGCCAGGTTTTGCTCACAGGCATCTAACTGTCCACTGATTCCCATAAGAATTAAACATACTGCATGATGTCTTAAAGGGGTGATTCGCCGGAAATGCGTGTTTCTTTGGTGTGTTATAAGTTGAGAGCTTGTTTCTATCTCACACAAACTCTGTATGATATATATGGTTGTTTGTTAAGAGGCGTTACATTTCTGTGCAGTATTCGACCAATCACTACGCACTAGTGAACTAGCCAATCACAGCACGCCTCGCTTTTCGGAGCAATGAGCTTTGTAAAATATCAGCGCTTTTCAGAGAGGCGGAGCAAAGAGGAGATACAAACATGCTCGGTATGTGTAAAATGCAGCGTTTTAAAACCTTAAATAGTGTATACACATTGTATTACATCTAAATCAAACAACAATATTCATTTTAGCTGTGTCGAATTACCCCTTTAAAGGTGCGAATACGTGCTTTTCTATGTTATAAGTTGCCCATGCATGTATTAGACACGTAAAATCAGAACAAAAGATGCATTCCATCTTAAAGCGAATCCTAACCCAGAACTGCCTGAATCGCCTCGTGTAACCACACCCCCACAAAAGTACATCATTTCGTGGTATGATTTGACTACGACCGTCTGCAGCCATGACGTGGAGACGCTGTGTTTGCCCTTCCAAAAGATGAGACAACTAAAAACGAATGGTTACATTTTATTTACAATACTGTTCCAGAACAGTACAATCCGAATATTCAAGTGTGTGCAGCGCATTTCACGGATGATTGTTTCAATGAACCTGGGAGAGATCAAGGCCGGCTGTGCATGAAAGCTTTTGTAAAAAAAACATTACAACTTCGCAAGGAGAGTCTGGCGCTTCAGATTCGCAGCCTGAAAGAATATTTTCATTCTAAAAGACTTTGTTCCAGATAAACGCGAGCTGAGTTTGTCGTGTGTTTGTAGCGTATGTTGTTAATTTGTGTGATCTGCAAATGCAGACACATGCACAAGGTGAAAAAAGACAACATACGTCCTAATAATCTGTAATAATGTTCTAAATAGAGACAACAAATGTTGTGTTTATAATGCGGTATATTATCTTTGTTGAGTGACGACGAGACGTGGCGTAACACTGGTTGATCAAGAAGGTCCAAAGCGAGGGTGTTATTTATTATGTTACCATTCCTTGCTGTAATGCGAGCTCACACAAACTCTGTATGATGTATATGGTTGTTTGTTAATAGTCTTTTTAACGTTGTATATAAAAGGTAAAACTGTTAGCTATATTTTTAACTACTTAACACAATGTTTTTTTAATAAAACCAATCACCAATCCTTTACATACTGCTCATGTCGTGCTGGCGAAGTAGATGTATCGTCTTGATCACCTTCATTTTCCAGATTACATTTTATCACCTGTCAGTATAATTGCTTTGGAACCTGATGTTACGAATATGGTAAGAGGCGTTACATTTCCGTCACACGCTTGCAGTATTCGAAAAACACTATGCACTGGTTAACTGGCCAATCTTAGCACATCTCACTTTTCAGAGCGATGAGCTTTTAAAAAAATCTGCGTGTTTCAGCGAGGCGGGGCAAAGAGTATATACAAACTATGCAGGGTATGTGGAAAATACAGCGTATACACAATGCATTACACCTAAAACAAACCCTTATATTTGTCATATAACTCCTTTAATGAAAATTCACTGAAAAAACAGAAAGGTTCGTGTGAGGGAGTGTGGGGGATAGGAAATATAATTAGCACGGTTTAAAAACAATAGAAGTCAATGGAAAGTTTCCATTATGGAAAAACAAACACGAGGTGTTTTGGTTTGAGTGTGTATGATCAGATACGATGTGATATTTCAAGCCTGCTGGAAGGACAGACGCAACGCTGACCAGACCTCAAGACACACAAAAACCATCCTTATCTCTGATTAAATCATATCCATTTTCCTTACCAAATATGCATAACCACTCCAGAACACATCTCTCTCTCTCTCTCTCTCTCTCTCTCTCTCTCTCACACACACACACAGTCTTGCACATTCTGACCTTCTCTTCTACATGTGAGAGAGCTCCTCGGGTCTGTACATCCTCCTAAATCCACAACCAATATCCTCGGTCTGTCACACTCTCCACTGGTCCTTCTTAATTCAGAGTTACATCACAGTCACAACACCACAATCAAACACAAACTATATATACACACTAAATTTACACACATGCTTTATGAACCCTCACATTGGTAATATGATGCAGAGCGCTGGAAGAAGGGCAGGGATATGCCATACAGCAGAGTGGAACAACAAACAAACATCCATAATTATTTTTATTATTATTAGAGCTGGTTTGCTAAATTACTACTCGTACATCAAGTTATGGTTTTACAATTCCCTTCTTCTAAGTATAATTTTAACCCCTTAATACTTTTAACCAGGTCTTGCTTTCCAACTACATAAATAATATCCCATCTGAGATTAATCCCTATGCCTCAGCATTTCCCAGAAATATGTCCTCAAAGGGACCGGAGTCACAGGAAAAACCTGGTAAGGACAGCAAATATCTGTTTGAGCATGTATGAGAGATTCAGGCTGGGGCACGAGGGAACATCTCCTTAGAAGGACCATCCCCAGCCTCTGTTTATTCCGACGGATGCACTTTTACTTTGAATTACTTGTTTGTCGGATGGTTGCTTAGAGTCATGGAGAAACAGCGCTGTTAGAATAAAACATGGCAACAAAAGTGACGTATGATCTGTGTGCTTGTCATACTGTAAGCATGGGGCTCTCTAAGGTTCCCTTTTTTCTGTATGAGAAGAGTGTGAGGCCGATCCAAAGGGCAATGTTGATACTTCATCTGTGTTAACGGAGATGTTCTTATATTCTACCTTGTCAAAAAACAATAGTAAGAATGAATCTTACTTTATCAAATTTATTTGAACATGCAGCCTGTTGGTCGCACACATGCACAGACATTTTTGTGGAAAGCAATATGCCTAGCACAATTTGCCATTTTGAAGGCCACTTCAGAGTTTTGACTTGCTTTTACTTGGAATGTATTTAAAATTATCGGCTATATTTAAAAAAAGTCTGATATAATAGCACTCTCCTCCATCAATTGGTGAATTACTGCTGCCACGATCAGCGGAAAATGTACACAAACAACTCTTTTAAAACAAAGGTTCGATTATCTCCTGCCTGTAATCTACCGCAATGAAATGGAACAACAACGCCCGATAGGGAAGAAGATCCATTTACCAAAATCCATTCGAAACATCACTGCACATACTCCTGAATTCATTGCAAGTGAGATGGGAAAAACACACATAACTAAGACAGAGAAGGAACGAGGAAACAATGACAAAAAAGTGTGAGAAAAACATACTTACATTTATAACTGCAATACTGACGTTGTGCGAAACCACACAGTAAGCACAATTTCAGCGTTTTCCCTACACTGATTGCGCAAATACATATCAAATAGCCATAGAAAGAGATGTGAAACTGAGCCGTGGAGCCTTATTGAGAGGTGTAAACTGTAAACAACGGCCATTTGAGAGCGCAAACTCGTTCAGAATTAACTAAATCAGGAGTTTCTGTGAGAACACACTGACTGTTTCCATGTGTCAACAAAGAACACTGTGGGATTCATGCAGAACAAGAAGAGGTCTGACATGTTTTGCTTCATTTGAGGATCATGAATATGACTGACATAAGCGGAAAAACAACTTAGCCCACCTCAAATCATTATTGTTATTATGTTATTGCACAAAGAATCTATGAACACAAAAACATGGAAACTAATATAAATGCGCAACAAGTTTCATTTGTACAGCAATGTTTATAAAGGGAAATAAAAGGCTTACTTTAAATGCAAAATTAAAAGTGATGCAAAATCCCGCCGTAAAATTACAATAAATTACATTAGCTGATGCCAACACCTACCCTTAACTTACAATAATAAGTTATTGAATAACTTAAAAAATAATGTCCAGTGGAGGTAGCTTCTAGACATTGAATCATTCAACCAATTCCTTCAAAACGACTGATTTATTCAAGAACGATGATGAACAAGGATGCTTCTCAATATGCCTCCTCGTTTCCTCGCTCCTCCGTCCTGCATCCTATGACCCGGAAACCGACCGAGCTCAGCCATCTTTCAGGACATCTCAGTTCTTGCATATAGGCAAGGAACTTAGGTGCTTAGGAGCTTAGACGCGAGGAAAGGAGACGAGGATGCACAAATAAGAATTGAGAAGCACCCCAAGTGTCTTGATGAAATGCAAGTGTTCAAATGAACGTGAATGCACATATGCAACATTTAGTACTAGGATAATACCATAAAAAATGGAGGCTTTAGCATCACAATGCAAACCTAGTTGGGCAGGGTAGCAATTCCGTTTAATGCTTACATTTATAATAAAAATAATTTATGTTGTACCCAATTAGATCAACCTTTTCTAAATGGTCAACAACACTTTGTCCGGTCAACCACATCTCTCACAACCTTCATCAAACCCATCACTTCTGTGAATACTTGTCAGATAAATGAAAAAAATATATATAAAAAATAACCTCTCTCTTCTCTCAACAGGTTGTGGTCTAGCTTTTGTTGAAACTAGTAACTTTGTATTAGCACCTAATACAACTACGTACTATTGCTCTTTTATGACATATCGCTTATTGCTCCCTGAACTCTTCGTAAGTGGCTTTGGATAAAAGCGTCTGCTAAATTACTAAATGTAAATAACTGAAATGTAGTAAAACATATTACAATAAATATTTGCAGTGCACCACTGGTGGCGCCCCCTGTGAAGGCAACCACAAAGACCGACCAAAATTCGAGGTGGGAGCCGGATTTATTTCAACATCTGCCAGGGCGTCCATGTGTGGTCAGATTTCTACTGAGAGTTCACACACATACACGAAAGCCCAATACCAGAATAGCTCTCAAAGGTCAGGTCACATGACTCATCTGCTCTCCAAACATCCCACTGTGTAGATAGGAATACAAAATCAGGAGCACACCTCAGTCAGAGGAGATGAGCAAGCTGCAGGACATTGAATGAAGATGATGGCAGAGCAGGTGGTCTGTCACAGCAGACGACATCGACTGGCAATGTTTCTTTGCCAAATGCAAACACCTTTAAATACATGCTGAAATCCGGATTACAAATGAGCATGAAATATAATTAATATTTGCTATTGGAGATGAGAGCTTGAATGTTGGGCTAATGTGAATTGGTTTAGATATAACAAAACTTATTCACTTCTATTGTATGGACACAAAACCAATGCAAGTCAATGGCTAAAAGTCATTTTTTTAAATATCTTCTTTTGTGTTCTGCAGAAGAAAGAAAGCCATTCAGGTTTAAAATGGCAAAACTGTAAGTATATGATGACTGTAATTCATCATTTTTGGGTGAACTATCATTCATGTTTGGTGAAATAACATATACTGTATGTTTGGTTGCAATAACTGTACAGATTTATTCTTTTTCAATATTTAACAAAAACAATTGAGACGCATTGTGTTTAAACATTAAAAATGCCAATAAATCCCCTTAATAATAAGTTATTATTCTGACACCAGTTCAGCGATCACAATCCATTAACATGACTCCCAGTCAGTCACAATTATCACTTGAGCAACAATAAATGCTGTGTGACAGACAATGGGAGTTGATGGATGAAGAGATAATGAAGAGCTCATTAGCTTTAGTAATCACGCAAATGCCGGCTTGTCTGATTGTTGTTGCATTTGTGAATATTCAGGAAGTGCTGAGGAGGAGGTAGAAGTGCCGAATCCGTAAGAGAATACATCAAAAATTAAACAACTACACAAGAAAGAACGCAGAGAGTTGTACAGCACATTCTGTATGCACAGATGGAAAAGAGGGGAAAATAGACGGTCAGTACTGCACAAGTAATCGCAATTAAAATGATAACAGGATTTCAAAGACTTTCACTCCTGCAGTATAAGGTCTGTATTAAAGGAATAGCAGAGTAAGGAAACCCTCGACCTGTGCCAAGGCGCCAGGCAGAGGTTGAAGACGGATGGGGGGGATTTGAACACGAGCACAGTTCACTTTTTAACAGCGAGATCAAGGAGATGTTTGGCAAGGAACACAGTGTCCTAAAACACCAGGACCCCACTTGGAAACATTCACCAAAATCATAGAAAGCAGGCAGCAAAAGAAAGCAACAGGCAGAACACGCTGTGTTACGGACGGAAAGCTGTTCCCTTTACACCTCATAACAGCAGAGCCGAGCCGATTCATGCTGAGCTCACGGTACAGATATGACGGTTCACGTGGAAAGTATCTTCTTATGTTTAATTTTTGGACATGTTTTAAATGAAACTTTCTGATGATTTAATATACTGATGTTTATTTGCATTCATTGCAATCTTCTTTTTTCAATTCACCACAAATAATGTGAATGTAAATGTACATATCTCGCCAGCATACATACAATCATAAAGCCTTTACAGCATGTAAAATGAAAACAACTTTGCAACTTGTATAATATATAAAGGATTTCTTTACTATACATAAAGATGTGCTCTTGAATAACCATGAACTTTAATACACAGAAAATATTTCTAATGCAATTTGGGAGAAAAACTGTGATCCTGCAACACAAAACTGCATAAAGATCAGTTTTGGACATTTTGGATTTGACATATTTGAAAGCTGAATAAATAAGCTTTTCATTGATGTATGGTTTGTTGAGACACAACTATTTGAAACTCTGGGAATCTGAGGTTGGAACAATTTCAAGTAGGTCCTATATGTCATGTACATTAGATAAAACAACCAAAACACACACCTAACATACATATAACTATGCAAGAAATTGCAACAAACAAATGGAGCATTGGAGTGAAATCAGATACCAATAGTATACTAAACAGTATTGCTGTAGTAGTTCCCCATCCACGGCAAACGCATTGCAGGGGATGAGAAGAAAGAGGAGAGCTTTGAAAGGAGGAGATAGTCAATCAATGGGCCCACACGGTATCGATGACCCCTTTGTTCAGCCTCGCCTCTCTCTTAGACTTGCTCTAACTGGCCGCTTCGCATTATCCAAGACTATGATGCACAATGCAGCACGGTGCATCGAATAACACGGCAGATATGCACCAACCGTGCAAATAAACAACGAATAACAATGAGGAAATATAATGAGGAACAGATTGGAAACGTCAGACTTTTTACAGTGATTTTGACAAACATTAATAGTGCAAAGTGCGCGTTGTTTGTCAATGTGTTTACTGTGAGATGATGTATGGGGAGGCATCAAACATATTGATGATACAGTTGTAATGTTCAATCATGGCTTTGCTCAAAATAGTTTTTTAATAGAACTCAGCTATCGAGGTTAATGTCTTAGGAGTAGGAGACGTGGCCGTGTCTATTTCCCCATGGTCTTCACCTTGGCCAGCAAACTCTTTTAACCTTTAACCTGTGGTCATAACTAAATTATTGCTCACAGGACTCCACAGTCTGAAACAAACGTCACACTCTTTCTAGCCTCCAGAAAGCCCCAAAGGGAACAATAGCAAAGTCTGTGTCAGCGAGATTACTCACTCAAAAAGAAACAAAAGAGTTAGTGTCGGCCTCAGTGATGACAGGGGAGCCCTGATACAGAGCTAACACCTCCACAGACCCAAAAATCAAAGTACTAAATCAAGGGGCCGATACAGAGGCCGCACGTATTGTGTGTTATGTACAGTACTGCTTCGCAAGAAACAGATCACATTTCTTACAAATTGTGAAAGTTCAGAATTGTGTGCCGTGGATTTCTAAAATACAACTCAATCTGAAAATGTAGCATGAGGGAAACGCTAGCCTTAAAATCCTTGAAACTAAGCTCGACTTAGTTATCACATTACGCTGCTGTTTCCAGAGTCTATTCTGCTAGGTCCACTACTAAACAAGCATTTTGACATCTTCCTCTCTGCTGTTGAATTGAAAGGAAAGACAGACTGTAAAGTTGTGTGGGATGGTGAACCTCTTACCTGGAGGTGTGCAGTTCTTATCAACATTGGTTCCAATCTGGACATCATCTGTGTAGTTGCTGTCCATGTCAAACTCCCGCAGGAGCCTGCGGCTCTCCCACTTCTCACTGTCTTCAACAGAGAGGCCGGATATGCCATAACCTGTAAAGCACACAGTAAAAGAGTTGCTATTTACCTAAGAAATATTCGCTAATTCACTGCAATTGGGATGCCAAATATTTGACTGGGGTTCTTAGTTAAATAACTTCTAAGTATTAATTATGATTCATATAATGACTTATGATTCTAATTAATGACGATATGAAAGTTAAGGCAATTGAATTTGTAGTCATTAAATATAAATTCCTTTTCTCATTGAAGTTGTACATGAACAAAGTAAAAATGGACAAGGGAGAATAACACAATCCCACAGGTCAATTGCATCACAACATTCACTCTAATACTTTTTGTTTTTTAATTGTTTATGATCTTAAATCAGAGTTTAAACATGAGAGACACTTGATTTCAGTCAACACAGTCTGTAGATCATGTGACACCTCTGACCAAAAGATATTTATTTGAATCTGAATCTTTCTTATCTGCATCTTTACTTATATAAATCTGAAACCGTAACCATAGTTTCTGGCAGAGCACCATGGTGTTACGGCAGAAACTATGGTTACCATGGCAAAATTGTGATTGTGACTATAAATATTTCTGCGGTAACTTATTTTAGCTATCACTTTGATGAGATATAATATTTCATATGTTTGGAGGGGCTCGAGCCTTCCCGAGAAGGTTAGGATATAAAAATATTTCAGACTAAACAACTGCTGATGTCAAATTAAAAGCATGGTTTTACCATTAGTCGACATCTCTACCAATAAGCATGGTTTTCTAAATTTTGTATTATTTGATCTGTTAAGCAAGCCTTCAAATAACCACTTTACACCATGAAATATCAAGATCCCACATTACACTTGATTTCACTGTTCTTACATCCCAAAATAATGCTGCCACAGAGTGATAGAAATGTCTCAGTCAACTTAGTGCAATTTCATTTTTAAACAGGCCACCTGAACCAAAATTGCGCTCCACCAAATGATTGACAGGCTATTAACCCCATATAGACCAGAACAGAATGGTAAAGGCAGTGACATTTGCTAAGAAAACCAACAAAATTTCACATTATTCTATATTAATTTTTGGTCAGGTTTGACCGGTCCAGCACAATATCACTGCATGATGTCTCTTTTTCACACTGCATTCGCAGGGACACAGCGAGCTGCTATGTGTTACATACTGTCGAAATCTCACGGCTCCACGGCATCTCTGTTACCGTGAGCCCCCGGAAGTCAGCCGGGCGAATATTCATGGGGGCCGTCTGTGGTGCGGAGCAAAGCCGAGGAGTAAAGACAGTGACATCACACGGCAGTGGCTCGGTCTGGGCTTGTCTGGGATAGGCGGGCGAGATTATTCTGGCAGCGTTGTCATCTGGGTCACTCTGTCCTCAATCGCCTCTACCCTTACTAAACTCCGCTCAGCCATCTTCAGAACACTGGCCCCCACTCACCCCTCCAGCGGCTATAAATAAATCCTCTATATTTATAAAAAACACCACTCACGATGAGGGCTTAAGGGCTGTGTGGCGCATTATGACGTTATGCGTTTTGACATTGTGATGCAATGTGAGATGGTGATAATAAAATGAACTGGGATCCGGTTGTAAGGAGAGTTTGACAACACACTCTATTCCTTCCACCGACCCAAGTGTTACTAGGAGAAATGGAAAAAAGACATCCAGGCGATGACATTCCTGGATGAAACTGTTTAATAATTCATAGCCCCGGAGATGTCAAAAGAATCATGTAAAGCGAAGACAGTTGTGACACTTTTGGAAAATGTCACAGCTCAGTGATATCGTCATGGTAGAGATAGCAATGATCTAGCCAGAACAAACAAGCAAAACAAACAAAACAACACAACACTGTTGCTATATGCGTGTAGCCACACTACACTTCCATGTTCCCTTATGTCAGTATTTGGTTTATATAACCTTTCAGGAACACTTTACTCAGAATGAATTGCACCTGCTGACCGTTGTTTTAGCATGTGCTGGTGTGTTATTTGGCACCCAATAAAAATATATACATTTTCTGTATACATTTGTTTAATATAAAAATCTGAATGCTTTTTCCAATTTGGAAGATGCAGCTAATGTGATATGTTAGACAAATGTTGGACTGGGATTGTAGCATCACTTCAGCCATGTGATTCATACACCTAAATCAGCTCTACACCTCTTTACCAATGCTGTCACAGTCATACGCAAATGTACACAAATAAAAGGATATAAAGGAGAAAATGTTCACAGTAGAAAGCTCACCCAAAATTTCATGAATTACTCGCTCTCTAGTTGTTCCACACCGGTATAACTTTTTTGTTTGGTTGAACACAGAGAGATATTTGGACGAATGCTTGTAACAGTTCTTGGACCCCATTGACTACCATAGGAAAAATTGCAATGGTATTCAAAAGTGTTGAGTGTTTTCCTGCATTCTTCGAAACATCTTCTTTTGTGTTCAACAGAACAAAAAAATATAGTTTCCCTCAATGGTGGTCAATGGGGTCCAAGATCTGTTTGTTGCAAGCACTCGTCCAAATATCTTTCTCTGTGTTCAACCAAGCTGAAATATTATACAGTTGTGGAACTCGAAGGAGGGTAAATGACGACAAAAATCTTATTTTTAGGTGAATAATCCCTTTATACTGGATCTTGGGTGTCCTACTGAAAAAAAACTATAGGTACCAAATAGAAACCATCACAGAAATGTTAACGGTGTCCATTAAAATGAACCATGAGCTTTTTCCTTTAAAACCATTATAAAATTCCTTTTTGCAGTGTGTTTTTGGGCATTATTCCAATATGATTAATCTGCCAGATAACACCTCACCAATAACATTAATCACATACCAGTAAACACCATTACAGTTTTCATCAAAACCAATACAATTCCCATTATAGCCATTAAATCCATTACACGTGTATTGTGTTTATGGCAGGGTTCTATTGTTTTTTCAGCAGGGCTTGGTTGTTGGTGAATTCCATCCCAGCTTCTCCCACACTCATCATTATTTCTCACTTTTCCGTTCTAAAACGCAACATAGTGGCCGTCTGCTGATTATCCATGCAGCTTAGATTCCATCCACAAAAACACGTTAGAGCAGAACATAGCGGCTCCATTAGATTGTGGCAGCCTCACTGGAGATATAGTGTTTCTCTCTGACATGCTGCACAGAAACAGCATCACCTTTGCAGTGAGCCAGAATGCACGCTGCACACACACAGACGTGAGAGGGGCATGGAAGTTACTATGGAGATGTGACGTAACTGCAGAGGGTAGAGCTGAACTGTTATGACATCACGCTCAGATGAACACAAGTAATCGCACACAAAACACACACACAGGGTGCACAGCAGTACACGTGCTGGGAATCTAAAAGAGAATTTCATTGAGATGAATGCATCATATTTATCTAATATAATTGGAAGCAAGTAACTCTCATGCTCATTAAACATTTACATTAACAGAAGAGGTTCTTAGAAATACTCTTGAGAAGAAACAAAGTAATAAATTGGAAATTCTCAGCATGTGCAGAGAGCCTAAAGCACCTAAAGATAAATGTATCCAGAGACATAAAATACACTCACAAACATGTAAGATAATCATGTTCTAGTCAAATAAAAAATATATATATTTATGCTGCTAAGAGAACATTTTATATTGAAATTGTGCCACCCAGAGGAAATGTTATTGCTCAGAGATTGCATTTTCAAGGCTCAAGAGATTAACAGAGATCTCGTGCAGCTGCACTACAGAGCCAACAGCACCTCAGCGATGGGGCCCAGCAGTCCTCTATTCTCTCAGGTATAAAATGTACAAAAGAAAACCAAGGAACATGCCCAAAAATTACATTTAAAAAGCATCATTGCGTAACCAGATTTTTCATCACTCTCTTTGTTATCTCTACAAAAACAAGGTGCACGTAAAAGCAAAAAGCCTCCGGCGAACTCCGCGTTAGCTTGATGTTACATGCCCAGACCCTAGAGATAGACAAGCTATGAAAACTCAACTGTTTAACAAAAAAGAATGAACAATTCAACATAAGAGCAGAATGCATTAGAGCAAAGGGATTCCTCAGAAGAGCCGTAGGTGCATGTCCTGATGTTCAAGTAATTTCAGACTAAGACACATTATGCAACTTTCCGCCAATCTCTTTACTGCAGTGCTATATTTAGCAATGTTTGCAGATGCATTTAGAATTGTCTTGAGTGACCTCAGATTACAAAATAACCATCAGATACATGCGCAAAGAAATTGTAGAATTAAGTATAAAACAATATTAAAGGTGCTGCGTGTATTTTTTGGAGGATCTATTGACAGAAATGCGATATAATATACATAACTTCGGAGGTGTATCTTAAATAATGAAGCCTTTTGTTATCTAAAAATAAGCTGTTTATCTACTGCGGGTTACCTTGCATGGGAACTATAGGATTTACTTAAACGTTTTGTGTAAATATTACTTAATTTTTGTGTCAAGTTTTTGTAAACAGTTTTTTATTGAGTAAAATTCTTACTTGACAGAATTCCCGATAGCATCAGTATATGCACACAACCTCAATACTCATTAAAGATTTATTTTAATATGATACTGTAACGAACAGCATATGTTGTTAATGGAAAAGGGTCATTTGTATCACTTCTTAGTAATGAACAATATGGTATGTAGGTACATGGTATTCTGGTCACTATTCCCAAGAGTCATTAACTAGTTACTTTCCATGTATCAAACACTATTTATGTGACATAAGATACAGCACACTAGTGTAAGGGACACTTAATTACTCAAGAGTACGTCAGTCAAAGAGATACCTATATAAAGTTCCAATTCCTGGGTCACACCCTCCTTATAAAACCTGCACCTATCAGCTGTACAACAACATTTAATAAAAGAACAATAACGCCTGAATTCATAGAGGTAGATTTTTGAAAGGGGTAATTATATAACAAGGTTGTTCTTCACCCTCGTTGTAATATCTGTCTGGAGACTTCATGGTCCATTTCACACAGCTAAATGTTGAAAGCCCGTGGCCAATGCTGCTATTTCTGTGGAAATGCTTGCAGACGCTTTTACTTGCGCATTGTTTTTTATACACTGTCAAAAAAAACAGATTGGTCCACGAAGCCACATCTGCAGCACATCACCTGAAAACTGGTCCCACAGAAGACTGTCCCAGATAGCAGCTGTTGTGTGGAGGAACTACCTGGGAAACTCTCAGCTATAGATTCAGTGTGCCCTTACACATCTGACCCCATACTGTCAACACACGGATAAATATAACACTGCATGCTTCCACTCTGTCAAAAGCGAAATTACCTAGTTTATCTTCATTACCTACCTAGAACTTGAATGTGGGACAGTTCTAGTCAAACAAAGTTAGGGATGTAGGAAAGTTACAATGATTTCCGAAGAGAATCTGAGGTACATGTGTATGTGTACTTCTTTGAGCATCACTACCTACATAAAACAACAAGACCAATGAACTGAAAGTGTGATTTAATGTTAATTGGTGATTTTAAAACTGAGGCTTGTCCAAGAATTATTGATCCTAGTTGATATTCAGATTGATTTATTAGCAGAGTATCTATTTTGGTTAGATTTTCAGTCAGTTATTGGGCATCAGTAATGGGATGAATGTGACAGGCCATTTACAGTCTCATTAGCATCTGCTGGTGGGTGTCTGCTACCAGCCTAAAGAACCGGACAAGAGCCTCATGTCCACCATCTCTATCTTCAAAAGACTGGAGGAGCAAGCAGGGCGCTTTGAGACTCAGGGTTAGCCAGTGGGAGAGAAAATTCAGTATCTGGGACATTAGTGTAGCATCACTCCAGTCCTCCATACTGATTCTACATTATACATGTAGATTTATGAACATTATATCTTTCTGTTTTTTTTCAATGAACCTAGCCAGGGTTTGAACATTTGTGAGGCCTGGCGTGGGGTGTCAATATACCTAAAATTACCAATAAATGCTATAAATCGTTCAAGTTTAATAAATATAAGGAATAATAAAGTTAACAAATGATAAACTTATACCTATGAACATGGCTTTATACTGTGGCTAGTGATTTAAAAAAATTATTATAATTAGTGCTCCTACTGGACCCGCCTCGATCAAGCGTCCGGTATGGAAGACGGGCACTCAAAAGCGAAGGCTAAGCTTGTTTTGCTAAAACACATCTTAAAGTCGAGGAGTCAGATATACTTCACAGCTCTCTCTTACTGACCTCCGTTACACCTAGCATTTTCACTGTCAACAATTTTGTATGCAAGTGTGTCATTACGGGTATGCAATGCGCAGACTGCATACCCACTTACTCACTCACAACTCTTTCAATCAGATGACGCCGCCAGCCACTCACATCAAGTGAAATTGATCCACGTTTTACACCACAGATAATAAACGACTTTGTAAACTGTATAGACCGAATTATATACGTGTGACGCAGACACTCGTTTTGAACTATTGAATATTCATTCAGAGCTTCACATTATATTTTTTAACATGAAAAAATTACAGAGGTCGAGACCTCATCCTGGGGTGATGGGGGGGCGGTACTGAAGCACATGTGCACCCATTGCCAACAAAACACAGACATATGACTAAGTTTCACTTAGTGTGTGTGGTTCATGTCCATCTTTTAGCGCTTGGACCGCACCATCTAACCGTTTCAAACCATCTCCAAATCTAGCGTTATACCCACCGTTTATACAACATTCCTCACCGCAGTGAACAAACAAACACAGCTGAACTTCGCAAACTCAGTGCCCTCCTTCTCTTGCTCCAGCTGGTTGACATGTGCGAATGCTCCTTCTCCCACTCTAATTGGTTGACGCGTGGGTGTGCTTTTCCAGGAGTATGGTCCAATAAGGGACAAGTTATTACGCAAAGGAGTTTCATGTTAGAAAAAAACTTTACGAAACCTTTACGAACACTGTGGGTTTGTATCGAGCACAGAAATACTACGTAATACGTCCAATTAGTTTTTTGACAAGTTGACCGTGTCAAGCATGAGAAGCCAGCATGTTTAACATTGTAAGAAAATCATAATGTATGAAACACTATGGCATCCCCCTTTAACAAATCATAGGACCTTATTGTAAAGTGTTACCAGTAGTGTCACCAATATGTCTATAATTTGGTTATGCAGAAAACTCAATTTTAAATAAAATATAAAATTTGATTGTGTAATTGTTTAATTGTGGTGGTTAGCTGTATTATTTTATCTACTATTACTTAATCGAAACAACCCAACATCGGTTGTATGAATGCACAATAAAAAAACATGAACAACCTTTCATATATACATATAAATGTACAAGAAGCTTACTTCACAAATCAAGTTTAACAATTGCATGGCTTTTCACACTGTGCATAACCCTGGGTCATCCTTTCCTGTTTAAGATTTCCTTTAACAGAAAACCAATCTTAATATTTATTAAAGTGCTAAATGTTTCATGAAATATATATTCACAGAACTGTGTATTGTTTCAGTGTCTAAGATAAAAATAAGAAGTACAGAAATATTGACGGTAAATGTATTGACTAAATAAAAGACGGTATGAAAACAACAAGTCTGTAAGAAAACTGGTTTTGCCTTTATTTTATCTAGTTTATCTAGTTTCAGGTGACAGAGCCACTGTAGATTTACGTGGTGACATTTTCATAGATGTACAAGCAGTTATTAAAGCGGGTTGAGTGCTTGTTGTGATTTGTATTCATCCACTGACCTTATAAAAATGCAAAGAGTGTGAACCCATGGTTTACAGCGTGAAATCGTGAAACCAAAATATTGAGGCTTAATGACCAACCCAGGGTCATGTATGAACACGTGAAACATGACACATCTTGTCCATGTGGCACATATCACCCAGGATTCACTCACAATGCCTAGGGGTTAACCATTTCAAGTGTTAAAAGCCAATTTAAGTTTTGTTGGAGATAAGTATTACACACACACTGTTCAGGTGTGATTTTAGTCCGGGTTAATCTTTCAGATTTGCTCAAGGTTGTTCATGTTAGTGATAAAACACTTTCTTCTATGCTAACAAGATATCCAGTCCCAGTTGATGAAAAGCAGGCCTACAGCGAGGAATAACCAGCACATTTCATTGTATCTTTGAGGTCTATGAGGCAATGTTAGATTTGTGCTCTGTAGCTCATTCAAAGTAATCCTCTTGACAAATACAAACAGACACATTTAGCCTCTCAACTCTCAAAGTACCGACATTTCAGATCAGTGAAAACATCCTCCGCAGGTTCTGGTATATTTTCAACCAATGTTCCTTCAAAGGTTTCAACTGCAGCTTCATGTAATCGGACAGAATATCAAACAGGGGCTTATATAAATTCAAAACAGTCACGAGATTATAAGCTTAGAACTCATTATTCTTTCATTTTAATATCTTACGTCTTTTTACCGTAAGGAAATACGTATTTGAATCATAAGATAATCCTGTTTGAAAACTAATGAGCTACCTTCTCATATCCTCGCCGGCAATTTGCACTACACTGTATTATAGTCAGCTCGCGTTTGATCCAAATCACACAATTAAAAACGTAATCAGTTCTCCGTCCCCTCTTAGCGCAGGTGAGTGTGCTAACACAAAGAATGTGCATATGTTGAGCTTCCATGCTAATGGACGATTGGAGAGCACAGAGGTTTACTTCTGAAATCTGCTGTATCGCCACCTAAATAACTGCTATTATGGTCATGTGTTGACACCAATGACAAGTCACAGTTTTACTCATGCATCTGGAAAGCAAAAAAAACATTTTGGCTCAAAAACATCAGTACATTAAAAGTAAAGAGATCACCAAGTAAGAGTTCAACAATAAGTGTTCAGCAAAAATCTAAATTATTGCATCCTTCATGTCATTCATTAAATGCATGTATGTCTCTTTATTCTTGAGTAATGTCTCAATGGCCTGGTTTCACAGACACAGCTTAGCTTAAGCCAGGACTATGTGTTAGTTGAATTTAGATATTTATGTCGCTTTTATAAAAATGCCTTAGAAAATACATAATTGGTATGCATCTTGAAACAAAACAATGGCACAGATATATTTTAAGACAAGACAGTTATATTCCATAAAGACAGGTCACACCTTCATTTTACACACATTTTTAAGCCTCGTCTGTGAAACCGGGCCAATGTGTTTGTGTCCATACAATGGAAGTCAAAATATCTCCTATTGTGAAAGAAAATCACACAGGAATGGAATGACGTGAGGGTGAATAAATAATGCAAAAATCTTTATTTTGGGGTGAACTTACAATTTAGGTTAGACTTAAAATTATAATATTATAGGGCGAACGAAATCCCAAATCAAACAGCATGTGCAAACAAATGATGCTCAAACCAAACGTCCCGGCTTGAAAGAGTAGTCAGTTACATTTAGCGGCATCTAGAGGTGAAGTTGCGAATTTCAACCACACGCCCCTCGCTTTCAAAGCACTATGGTGGCTGACACGGTACTAAGATGTCATCACAATTTTGCTTCTTTGCCGAAGGAGATAACGTATTTGCGAAACGTATTCCTTAGAGCAGATTGTCCATTTTTGGGCTACTGTTGAAACGGCGAATTCCATGTAAGGGGACCCGCAGTCTATGTATAGAAATAGCTCATTCTAAGGAAATAAAAACATAACGATTCATTTTGTAAGGTCTTTATACACCTCTGAAAACATAGTTATGTGTATATTATATTGCATGTCTGCACCTTTAAGTGTACCAACCCAGTGACGGTTCCATTTTGTACTCTTTTGACAGCGCACAACAAAAAAAAAGGTCACTATAATTTGCCCCTCAACAATTTTAAATGCAACTTTAGTTCTCTATTTCCTGAATTAATGATCTCTCTCGTTTGTAAGCTGCTTTGCATAAAAGTGTCAGCTGAATAAATTAATGTAAATGTAATGTAAATGTATTGCATAACATACACAATCAAAAGAGACAAGAAAAACTCAATAACAAAAACCAGCAATGTACGAAAAATAAATAGGAGAACATATTATTTTCGGTGCGAAACATTTTTGGCAGGTCACCGCTGTTCGCAGAGTCTCTGAATAACATACTTGTCCTTGCTACATTACAATGCGTGGCTGGTTTTCATCTCTGTGTGTCTAAAATATTGCAAACATCTGTGTGCAAACCCTCCGTTCGCAGCATGGGCAGAGCCTCTCTAGGAGATGTTCGCTGGTCTTGCTGTGTTCTTGAGCTACACGATGCATTTGATTTATTCAGTCAGAATGATTTTTGGCTTCGGTAAAAACTTTATAAAGACGGGCAATAAAGAGGCTGATCTTCTACTTACTGCAGCACAAAGGTAAAGAAGGTGGACTATAGGGGCATCATAAATCACACCTTTAATGAGGACATTTAGAGCAAGCTTTATATATATATATATATATATATATATATATATAGAAAAGGTATGTAGGGCGCCCCCCTCCTCCCTGAATTAATGACCTACGCTACACGTGAGGGCCGCTCCGGGAGAGGCATGTGATGGGGCCTGCAGACAGAAAACCACTTGGTGTTCTTCTCTTTACCATCTCTTTCTCACCCCGTCATTCGCTCCAGGTCTGCAGCTGCCTCAACCCTCACTCTTGGAGGAAAGAGGTTAACGCCCAAACTGTTAAACTAACATCATCAGAGAAGAAGAGCTCTTCCAGAGGGAAAGTACATTCATTTTTATGTTTTAATCAAAGATTACAGAGACAGTTTACTGCTAATCTGTGCTCTTAATAAGTATTTGGATGACGTAAACAACGATGGTCCAGAAATCTTCCAGAAACTTTATAACCAATTAAAATGTTAAACACATATCTTAAACACATAAGAATGAATTATATGTGTAAGATTTTAAACAACTTTTAAATAAAAAGTGAAACAGGAAGTGCTTCTGGACCGGCAATTACATCTTGTGAAGTGGTCTATAGCATAAATTCAGATTTCAAGACATTCATTTCGTAATGCATTATTGTGAATAATTCATTGTCTTATTTTTTTCCAAAACTAATAAATGTCTTTGTAGTGTTCAAATTTAATTTTAATGCAAACATGCTACACCTTTAAAACATTCATCTCTTTTTTCATCGTCACGCCAATTGATGTTAACCAACAAGCCAAATATTTTGCAATGTGTTAACAAATTTCCATTCCGGTCTGTTTACATTCTGGAAAGCAAATCCCTGTGGATAAAGTCAGGTTCCACCCTAAAATTCTCTCTTCCTTGCTGAATATTGTTTTCACTCAAGAACAAATGTAAACATGCTTAGGGTGAGATGCCCTGACGAGACACAAACTGCTCAATAAAGTCGCTGTTAAAAAGTATTATACTCTTACATACTGTTGCTCTTTAGCCATAAACAAACTATACACCACTAAGGGATAATGGGAAATGGCCATTCATTTATTACATTATAAAGAATAATTTTGCATCAAAAAACATATAACTATTACATATAACTACTACATAACTATTTAAGTCTGGAAGATATATTTTATTGGGTTTTGCTTTACTTTCAGACAGTCTTGATGTGATTTTTTTTAACGAGGAACTTAATTGCCAGCTGTGATGTTCTGAAAGATGAGCCATTATTTGCTCTTCACACTTGATCAAATGACTGGATAAATTTTATTCACCATGAACCCATCTCAGAAATTGTCTGTGTCTGTGCTGCGTATATTTAGCATCACACAGAGTGATGTCTGAATCAGAATTGTGAATGATTAGCCGTCGAAGGCATGATGGAGGTTGGACTGGTCTGTGTAAGCAGGGTGGCTTTTGTAGTTGATGGTGCACTAGACAACAGCCTCACTGGCTCTATTCATCAACTCAAGTCAAAGGCATAGCACGGAGTCAGTATTTTTTACAGCTGACAGAAAACATTCGGTTGTCGGTTGACTAGTCGTAGAGTAATAAAACAAGTCTAACTTTTGCAAGAACATCTAGCGACCCCTGCATTTAGTTCTGTTTTAAAATCTTCTGTAAATGCCTCATTATAGGTCTATTGTATGAAATCTAGCGGCAACCAACGACATACTCCACTGCTCACCCCTCCCTTTCGAAGCACTACGGTGCCTGACAAAGAACTAAGATGTTGTCACGTTTTCTCTTCTTTGCTGAAGGAGATAACGTATTTACAAAACGCGCTATGTGGAGCAGTTTGTCCATTTAGCTACTGTAGAAACAACATGGCGAATTCAGGACCCGCTGTGTAGATAGAAATCGATTATTCGTTATTTAAGATCTTTAAACACCTCTGAAGACATATATAATATTGCATCTCTTTTAATAGATCGAAAAGATTACACACAGCATCTTTAAGAAAACCTGAACCTTTCTTTACATCTAATAGTCAAGTACCATTCAGGCATATCACAGACTAGACGTTTGTTAAAAATCTAGCTTTGAACGGTAACCCTCTGAACACTGACGTAAAGTAATTCACTAATTTGTTAAAGAGTAATCCAATAAATTTCAGATTGGCTTCAATGGCAAGAAATCTGTAACCAGAGCACTGTTATCTCACTGATATTTCACACATACTTCAAACGCCCCATTTGTCTGTGCAGGATAGAATTACCATCACAGCACTGATCCGTCTCAAGTCATTCATCTGGGACTAACTTGCTGTCAGGCTGGTGGCCCGGTGTGGTGTAAAACTTGCTAAAATAATGAAGTGCTCGGCTGCAAATAGAGACTTGTTGAAGAGTGGGCCGATCGTGGATGATAAATGAGGAAGTCTGAAGAGGACGAGACAGAGAGTCAGTTACTGTAGGAGCAACAAGACGTAACTTTACTTTGGGAAACCATGAAAAAATCTGTTCGATTCGGGTCATTTATAACAGTGTCGCACAATGTCAACCAGCTCTTCATTATGTGATAATGGTCGAGTCGACTAGTCGAAGACGTCATTAATACATCAAATAAGAGCAAAGAAATGTTTTTCAATAAGATTTGATGGGTGTGGGCATTAAGACATGTGTGCGAGCTTGCAGGAAAATTGCGGGACTGCCACAGAATTGTCTCTAAATATATAGTATCTACAATTGACCTGTTGTACATCTATTGCACAAGAGCAACAACAACTAAAATAAAATAAAACTATTTTAAATCGTGAGGTCGGGGCTAAAGAGCAGCAGGTGCATCTCTACAGCAGTTACTTCGGATCTGAAGCATGTGTACTGACCATACTTCCCTTGCATTTACAACAAGTCAAATGAAAGTGTCATGTGCACTAACAGATCAAACAACAGAAAAATGTGTTGAGTTTCTTTGTGAAGGCCTATGACTTCTGAACAATGGCAATATATTTAGTAGCCTAATACAGGCAGCTGTAGAAGCAATCGCACTGAAACTTAAGGCTCTACCTGCGAGCTGAAAACAGGACACATTGTGAATGATGCTTGCGGAAGCAGGACAAGATAAGATAACATATATTATTGCTGGAAGTGTGACAGAATCCTGTGGAACCGGGTGGGAATGACGTCCGTCTTTATTAAAGGTACAGCGTAAAAAAATCACATCACCCGCGACTAGTCGACATCCAGCTTTAAATGTCGCGCCAGAGCACATAATGTCGACTAGTAGACTAGTTTGTGCAACCACTTAAGTTTATTTTACACAATTTAGTCGTTTTGCATCATAACAAAATCGGTGTTAAAGACATTAATGACACATAACACAACATGCGTCTAGGGACAATTCAAAATATAGAGCTAGCACAGTGGCCAAAAAAGTTTTTCACCACCCACTATCAGTCAGATAAAAAGGGATAGTTCATCCAAAGAAAATGTATTACTCTAAATGTGTTCCAAACCTCTATAAACTTCTTTGTTCTGTTAAACACAAAGAACCATCGACAACTATAGTAGAATAGAACATTTAAATGCTAGTCAAAGGTGTCCCAGAACTGGTTGCTTTCCTTAATTCATCAAAATATCTCTGTATCTCTGTGTTCAACCAAACAAAGAAATTTTGTTCCAACACAGTTGGGGAGTAATACATGACAGAATTTTCATTTTGGGGCGAACGATCGCTTTAAAATATATGCTTTTTTATTGTATTAGATACTTAATCCAACATCCAGAATCCAATTTTTATCCCAAGTTGGAGTCAGTTCCTGTCATATTCTAGCTCGGTGGCCCCCAGGTGCACTTCAAGTTCAAAATTTGATAACATTTCATATCAATATCCCCAAAAAGTGTCACTTTCTGTGAAATTCACATGTATTGGTGCTACAATCTTTTAAAAAGTGAAAAAAAAGTTGTGATGACTAAATGTATTAGAGCTTCAGTTTCATCCAGTGCCCTGGATTTCATAAAGCTATAGGAGACTCTCCTGTAATATTTGAGCCAAAACACAACTCTCCAGCAGTGTCCAAATGAACCCTATAGCCCACTGTATGTGTATAAGATCTAACAAATTCTCCATGTTTCTTATGTTCACACCTTCACCCCATGTCCATCTTTTCTATAACAGTGTGTGCAAACCGGAGATCTGGCACCTGGGAGCATCTGGAACAATAATTGATGTCAAAGAGAGATAAGGATACTGAGAAACAGAGGATTGGGAAGAAAATAATGGGATGGAAGAAATGACGAAACGTAATCGCACTGAATTACATTTACATTTAGTCATTTAGCAGACGCTTTTATCCAAAGCGACTTACAGATGAGGAAACATTGGAAGCAATTATAACAACATAGGCAACAAAATTCATAAGTGCATCAAACTAGTCCATTAAAGCCTAGCACAGTATAAAAAGCTAAGAATAGTGAGGTTAGTAAGCATTTTTTTTTTTTAATAAAGAAGGAAAGGGAAGAGAATTAGGAAAAATCAATCAGCGACGTGTTGACGGAAGATTTGCGTTTTTAGGCGTTTTTTGAAGATGGCAACCGAGTCTTGTAGCAGCTGGTAGATCATTCCACCAATGTGGAACAGATCCAGAGATGGTCCTGGAGAGTGACTTTTTTCCTTTTTGGGATGGTACCACTAGTCGTTGTTCCTTTGCAGACCGCAGTGATCTGGCAGGAACATAGATCTGCATTAGCGAGTGGAGATACGATGGTCCAGATCCGGTGTTGGTCTTGTAGGCCAGGAGCATAGCTTTGAACTTTATGCGGGCGGCAACAGGGAGCCAGTGTAACCTGATGAAGAGCGGAGTTATATGCGCTCTCTTCGGTTCATTGAAGACCACTCTTGCCGCCGCATTCTGGATCATATGGAGAGGTTTGATTGTGCAAGCAGGAAGTCCAGCCAGAAGCGCATTGCAATAATCCAGTTTGGACAGGACAAGAGCCTGGACTAGGACTTGCGTAGAGTGCTCCGATAGGAAAGGTCTAATTTTCCTAATGTTGTAGAGGATGAACCCACAGGACCGGGTGGTGCTGGCAACATGACTTGTGAAGTTAAGCTGATCATCGATTACCACTCCCAGGTTTCTGGCTGTGCTGGACGGTGTAATCGTTGATGTGCCTAGTTGAATGGCAAGGTTGTGGTGAATCTTTGGGTTGGCTGGGATCACAAGCCGTTCCGTTTTTGCAAGTTAATATTAAAAGAATTAATATTTTAAAAAAAGAACAAAGAGCTTCATAGAAAACAACCTCAGAAAAACAAAAAAGAAACCCAGAGGCCGAGCTGCTGGAGTACTGTGGGAAAACTGGCTGGTCCAGATTCAGGCAGCCTGTCGTCAGGGGCAGTCAGCGACTGACAGTGCAGTCACTTTATATCAGCGTCTCGTTGCCTGGCAGGTCGCTCGGCACAGCAATGCCTCCTCTAAGCTCTATTCTGAAACCTAGCGTACGCTGTGCACATAGGCAGGTGCCCTCTAAGGCAGCATTCCTACCGTAGCGGAATCTCATTAAATGAGCATCACTTCATTTAAAAAAGCTAAACATTTTGGGGACAATTTCTTATTCACCTTAATAACACTTTATTTCCCACAATTCCTTATGTCCATCCTTGAATGCATACCGGGAATAGGGAAACGTTTTGTGCCACGTGAGTCTGTGAGCGTAAAAGAACATACAGTGGTGCTGCTTTCGCTCCCCATGCCCCCACATTAAAGATAACAAAAATCCACACTAGACCAAAGATATTTTGACACATAAGGACATTTCTTTCGCATTCACGGCCATTTTGAATCTATTTAGTCACTGAGTGTGTCACAATGCATTTCTGGAATTATTCATGCGATGCCCATGTAGAACTTACTATAGATACAATGAGGTCCCTACAGCAGCAGGATAACCTCACACCAGCCTTCACATCAGATAAACATCTAGGCCTACTAAATGACGCCTCCACTGGGTTTTAAAACAAAGCTACAACATCCACCGCAATATTTTCTCCACCTCACTCCATCACTTTTACACACAGCAAGTGCACAAGACCAGCTTTCCAAATATGATGTACTGTATATGAATACACACTGTACGTATAAATGGAGATATCCACGGTTTAAGATTATGTTATACAACAAGATTATCTTCAAATATGGTGACCTTAAATGAACATGCAAAGCATGTTATGGGGACGTGTTTTGTTTCATACAATGTTAAGGTACTGTGAGCGCACCCATGACAGACCTAATGGCTTTCAAAAGGATGCATATCATAGTAAGATTATCATAACAAGTCATTATTTTGTACTGTGTTGCACAGATACGAATGACCAGATGGAGCGTGTGAGGAATTCGATCGAGCTTTATTGGGAGTGGACAAATCTAAGAGAAGCTGATAAGAAAACTCTGATAGTAAAGCTTTTATGCCTATGTTTGACAACTTTTTATCAACACACATTAATGCTTGAAGTTCTGTTGCTTAATGCTGACCTATAGAATATAAGTTACGACTGTTGAACATGTTTTACCTTGCTACTCTCCCCTTTCTCAGCTCTTCCTGTTTTTGTACATCCATTTAAAAAAAAGTCATTATACTTAGACTCGGGAAAGAAAAACCGTCACAACGCATGATGGAAACAGGCTATCCGTTAAGTTTCAAGACTTGATTTAGCTTTGGGCCATTGTGTTAAATATCATTCTGTTTTTGAACATTGATACAACAATCTTATGGTTCCAAACATAAAGTCAGCATTGTAGGGGGAAAACTGCCCTGCGACAGATCAACCAGTTATTAAACACAGATGTTCAGAACACTCACTATATCAACATCACGGCTACATGATTCTGAAATAGGAATGAGAGCACATGAAACTACACTTACAAGAGTGTCAATATGATTCTCCTCTAAAAGAGTGGACAGATGCGTTGCTCTCAAAAGCTTAAAGGAGGATCTAGACAGTTACGTTATGAGAATTGCTCGTATTATTAACAAGTTTACAGAAGTAACATTTGGAGAAGTATACTCACTTTTAAGAGTTTTTGAGAGTCACGCTCACATGATTTTTATCAACTGCACTCAAACAGATTGCTTTAAAGGGGAATATAGACATGTTTCATTAGGTTAGGCAAACAATAAGCTATTAGGCATATTGCACTATAAAAGCACAAGAATCATTCTGCATTGAAACAGTTGGTAATGTGGCTGGCTGATTCTGCTTTAAAACTTTCCATGAGCCCTCCGCCATCACAAACACACATTCCTATCAAATCCTGAACCGAAACTCACCGGAATTCTCGGCCAAACTGGACAAGGCGGACACGGCCAGCAGCAGGAGCCCCATGAAGCACATCTGTCCCCCGAACAACTCCTTGCGCTTTTTCCTCCGCGCTTTGATCTTCTTCTGCTGGAGCATCACTTGCATCGGTCGTGTCCAGACGCGCACGGCATCCCCGTCCATCGCTTAAACTCGACGATTTACTACTGCGAAAAGATATCGCGCTGCTGAGACGGGCTGGGCGACTTTAAAGCGCAAAGGTTGAAAAAGCGACCCGCGTTTGCTCGTTCGATGTTAATATTCCCGCTATTTGACTTCAAATTGTAAGGTGGAGAAATAAAGATGCTGCGCGCGCCCCATGGATGGAGAGGGGTATGTACTTGGATGGATGCGTCAGTTTGGTGGTGCCAGTTCTCACAGGACACAAACTGCTGCTGAGAGATAGGGGATGTAGAGGAGGAGAGAGAGAGACGGAGAGGGAGGGGTGAAAGCGAGGAAGTGAATGCGGTGAGAAAGAGAGAGAAACTGGAACGCAGCGTACGGCGAGATGAAGCGCGCAGCTGTTGTATTGGTTTGTTAGTATGAAGTTAACGCGTTGAGAGAGAAAGAGAGAAGGTTGGAGTGGAACGAGGGGGCAGTTGTTCGTGGGTTTCAAAGGAGGAGCTATGGTGTGCTTTTTTGCAAACAAAACCGTGTGCTCATCGCCACCCTCTGTTGGTAGTAGGCTGGTTGGTTAGCTGAGTTTCATTGCATGCGTTGAATCTGCATAACATGCTGCCAGGGGAAAACCATTTCAATTGAGGAGAATATACTGAGAATGCGCTACATATGTCACATTGTCAGATATGTAGTCCATCAAGAGCAGCACCGAAATAATGATGGCGGCTGGTCTTATCATAATGGACTTCAATACACATGTTGGGTTCATCCTAACACACCTCAAAACCAACTGCAGTACTTCATTTGCCATTTTAGAGACTTGAAAATGGCCTATGTTGGAAAAACAAGCACTTATTTATACCCTCATTTTCCCTTTCTGAAATATGTAAAACACTGCAGGGAAAAGTAGCCCGGTCCTCTGTGTTCCTATCGTCAAATACTGAGCTCTGTTCTAGCCAGCACTGTCAGCAGCTGGGTCTGCTCCCACTGTCTGCATGGCTCGCGTGTCTAATGCCATTGCTAAGACAACAATGCAGTTTTTATGGAGGGAAGCAAAGAGTGGGTGATGTGCCCGTTGGATTAAACTGGACTCTGGGGAAGCGGGCACATTTTGACAGATTGGGTTGAATCTCTGCGTACAGCTGCAGATCATTGGATGGGATGGGCCAAATGAGGAGTTAGTGGGTGTGGTAGGGTTTTGAGCATTTCCAGTTTATTTGCATCTGCAAGAGGGTTGAATCAGATTGGCGGGGTGTGAAAATATTGCTGTTATTTTTACCTGAAATGTACAAAGGATGATAGATTAAAACAAGGTGGTGAAAGCTCTTTATCCACTGTTTACCCAGTCCATATCACACCGGTCCTTTTAGACACCCCCCACCTCTCCAAACCTTTCATCTATGGCTTGTGATCTGTTCTTCACCTGTTTCTCTCCCTCTCTCTTTTTCTTTGGTATGAATCTGTGCGTAATTCGGTTTGTCTTTTGATGTGCTATTAGTCTCATATTGTCTTGATGTTCCATATCCATCTGTGTAGTAATTGTTTACCAATGAAAGATATTTTTTCCTCGCCTTTGAACACCACAGTTGGTTCTTTAATATGCATTTAAAAAGGTCTGAATAGAGCAGGCGGTATTACTATGTAAATATCGCATGTGATTCATGGGGACCGTTATTGTGAAAGATGCCTTAGGTGGATTTGACATGCGTGACTCACCTGGATGGTACCTTTCAAGTCATCTGTTCTTGTTAACCTAACAGATTTTTGTAAACTACAAAATCTTTGATGAAAATCCCTTGATCGACGCATGTTCACAGTGTCAGCCCTCAGCCCCGTGACCTAAACCAGATTCAAAGTATGCAAATTTGCATTTGTTCAATCTCGCTGGTCGATCTCGTTGACAGCTCACAGATATGGTCGTTTCGAGTTAAGTGTCCATATAAATAACTCTTGAAATGTTCAAGCTTGAATGAATAAACTAGTTAGCCCCCTTTTGGGCAGAACAAGACTGGTAAAAACATCTCAATAAGAAACAAGAAAAATAAGTTAAAGTGGAAATGAAAATAAGAATATTGAGAGAAATTGAGTCCTACAGAATAAAGGCCTGAATTCATAAAGCCAAAAGCAGATGTTCTGTGTCATTCTTTTGTTTCCTCCAACATACAAACTTCCTTTAATGGAGCTTAGTTATCATAGACACCGTGATGGGCAGACAATACCACATTTTGTATGTGGTTAAACCTACCCCACACAAGTGTATTGTCTATGACGTTTGTGATTGTGTTACAACATGTTTGCAGTGAGGTTAAACTGCAAAGTTCAACTGTAGTGAAAAGCTACATTGTACTGTACGTTGCATCTTAGCAAGAGCTACAAATTGAACAGGAAATCATGAAAGCAATTTAAACAAAAAGGTTTAACATTTTTGTGAAACAATTTTATTAGATTTAAATATACATTAATAAAGTATTTGGAAGGGCATGAAGCAATATTGCCAGAAGCCAAACTGTCGTCAAGTGTGTGCAAACGGAAAAGTCATATTTTTGCTACCCTCAAGCAACATAGTTGTACAGTAGAGGGTTAACATGTAAAGTTCACTAGTTTAGTAGCATGGACATCTGTGGCATTTCACAGCTGTTATGATGCTTATCTGAACTACCGCCTATATAATCAAAACATTCAATTTTATGGTTCACCATAGAACTGTATTTAAGTTAATAAAACCAAACAGATTTTTGTCTTTTGTAATCAATGTTTATCTTTAAAATACATAATTGTATGAAGTGATGGATATATCAGTACACGTCAGTACATGTAGAGTAGATCTCATACAGTACATACGGCTACTGTAAAGGCTGAAGCAGTGGCACAGAAGGTGTGCACTCAGGGATGATACAGATCTGGCAGGGTGAAAATGATTTCTATACTGCACGATTGATCAAGCCCAAAGGGAAACTGAGAACTTCACCAGGACAATGATTGAAAGGACTCGATTCAAAAATGTGACGCCACGCACATAAATGAAAATTAAGAAATTTGTCATGATGATCAGAATGGTTGGTCAAACGGCTGAACACATTTTCAAACTGTGTGGCACTTTGCACCTTTTTTAGTAAATACTGTATCATATGATTAGACAAAGCTATACTTAGAGTGGAACACAAGAAAAAAAATCAATGTAATTGATTCCGGCAATGATGTCACTGGAAAGTGTCAATTTTAATTTGACTTTGATGTTGATGTTGTTTAAAGTATCTGATTTGATATAAACTACATGTATAGTTCATCCTTGGCAGACTAATACAGGGCAGGAAACATGTACAACGAACCAACACAAGACAATAGACAAGAGGGCATTAAATAGGGAGACTAACAAAGGAGATAACGATGGGCAGTGTGGGTAATGAGACACAGGAGGAAAGCTATACCAGGAACGAGAGGGGCGGGGCCAAATGACGAGACTGGAGAGAACGCATATTATGTCCTGATTGACAATAATATGTTTCTCTCCACATAAAACACGTGGGTCTGTCATGATTCTGCCCCTAGACCAGAAAATCAAGACAAGAGCAGGCAGAATCATGACAGAAAGGCAACTCTGAAATTGTTTGTAGAGGTTTCAGAAAGCACCTGCTTATGATCCGATGCTCAGTGGAGGAATGGGTGATTCATTAAAGAGAACAAAAGCAGTGATAACTACTTTGATATTTTCTTAGCTGCCCATGATCCATGGAGGACTTACCTTCATTATTACTGTTCAGGATCGTAATGTTAAGGATGCATGACTTAAAAATTGTTTAAGAAACTCATTAAACTTTCCGCACACATTTACCAACAAACAACAAATGCTGCCTGTACCATAATCAAAAACTAAAAGTGGCAATGTATTCCTAAAATAGGAACAGCATCTATCCAAATAGATAGGCTAATACGCCGCGGTTATTTGCACTTGTTCAGAAATTGACACCCCTGTAGCATGCTGAAATTAGTGAGAGGTGGCTTCTGGGTAGCTGACCTGAGGTTAAAAACATCTCTCTGTAATATGCTATGATGCTCTGTGGATACTTAATCCTTCTGGATTTGGGGATTATTCCTTCCCTGGTGATTTCTTGTTGATTCAGTCCTTCTGTTATCTAGAACACTCATCCCTTCATTGTTTCACCTCAGAAGATTCAAATTATTACTTTTGTTAACTATAATTAACTATAAAGGTTATCAAAATTATCACACAAAAAAGCTATACTATTTAGCCAGTAATTCATTTGATATATCCAATATGATCAATATTTCCCTAAAACCACAATCCTCATTCTTGCTAAACTTGAACCCAATAGCTTTGATCCACAGTCAGTGGTCCACCTGCAAGCAATGTCATCGAAACCCTCTCATTATTTGTCACACCACTACAACATTCAGTGCTGTCAGGTTTGTTTATTTACTATTTTAATGCATGAGTGCATTAAAGTATTCAGTTACTGAAAAAGTACCCTCTGTGTCTTTTCAACAGCCTCTATCTTCCATTATAAAGTTCTCAATTTCCTCTTCATGTGAAAGATCTGGGGTGATTAACTTCTGCCTGTTTTAACGGTGAGTGACAGAGACACCTAAAGCTCCATCTTCCAGCACACACAACATTAGGGGCCAAGCCCCTACTGTACGTCCCCTTTCTGTGGTTTTTGCATTTATTGCTCTTATTGCTCTGTGCTGCTATAGCTACAGACAGTGCTCACATGTTCAGCTGATGTGCGAAACCCTTTAAACACATACCTTCAGACTTTGAGGTTGAGCGTTCAAACCCCTTGTGTAGCACGTGTAACATTCATATGTAAAGTCTTGGATTTGATTTCTTCTTTTCATAACCTATTTATTTCTCACGTAGGTTCTATATCTGACAGTTTTTGCCCTTGTCTCTCTATGCTGCTCTGGCTCTGTGCTGCTATAGCTTCAGACAGTACTTGAGTGTGCAGCTGGGTTGTGCAACTTTTTAAACCCATGTCTTGAGACTTTGAGGTTGGTGGTTTGAACCCTGTGTGTAGCATGTGTAATGTTTACATGTTAAGTCAATCTTTTGTTCTCACCTGTTCATCTCAACATGCTCCTTATGCTTCACTTTGGTGATTGGTATATATCGCTACTTGCAGCTCTGTGAGGTCTTATCAGCCGCAAGGTCGTCAGGTGAGTGGCACGACTGGCTAAGCCATCAGCTTGAAGCTCCTGCATTTGTGGGTTTTAATCCTGTGTGGTGTGTGTATTCAGCATATGCACTATATGTAGTATTGTTTTAAGTTCTCAACCAGTGTTTTTTATGCATGTTCTATTTTTGCGGCCCCTTGAAGGCCTTGGCCCGGTATCGCTGCTTGCAGCTTGATTTTACATTGAACTCAGTGACCACACACACATTGTGTAAATCTATACCCAAAATACAAAGCAATTCATATACCTGGATACAACACTAGTAATAAGAAAATGATGATGATGTTTGTTTTAGGCACCCTCACTATCAAAAACAAAATAAAATAAAGTTCGTTCTTGACAAGAGCTAGGGCGGCAGCGTTTATTGATTTGTAACTACAGACACTCATCTGGGGACTCCTATTCTAAGAGTGTCTTATTGTCTTTGGTTTCTCTATATGAGGATAGAATACATTACCCCTCAACTAAAGTCAAGTCAAGGACAGAGAGCGGGTGGCAGAGGACTAGCAGGAACAGATGCCAGCGGACAAAAAAGGATGCTGGGGGATCTGCTCCTTAATGGGTTTCAATTAGATGTTTCACCTGGAGAAAAGACAAGTAGGACGGACAGATGGAAATAGAAAGGAAAGAGAAATGCACTGAAGGTGATGTCATTTACTAGAGTCAAAGATATGACCTGTTTTAGGGAAATACAACCGGACCCACTATATACTGCAAGAAGTTGACTACCCAGTACTCAAATCAATTTGCAGAGGAGTATAACTAAATTTTTTGACTGCATACCTCAAAGAATACACCTCATCCTGTTGAGCAAATAATTCAATATCTAAATTCAAATGTGACCTTTGCAACAAAGTATTTTATGATGCTTCTGTTCATTAGTCACAGACAGATCGGTTAATGGACTGATGATACAGATCTCTCTAATCTCATGTGACCTATTTTCTTTACACATGCACACAGATTTTCTTTATTCTGTGGATTCGGCATGTTAACACAATTTTTCCATACAATAAAATCAATGGGAACCAGGGGCTGTCAAAAGGTTCACACAGGTTCATATCGTATCATCATTATGGGTAAATAATGACATCATTTCAATAGGTTAAGTACTCCTTTGAACTGTGACCGGAAGGCACAGCACTAAAACAATGTAAGGCAAACAAAGGGAAAGACAAACCCAGCGTAATATATTAGTGTGCTGCGTGTAGCCAGCACTCTGTCTTAAATATAGCACATCTGAAAAGGAGATGGTTAATAAATGATTAAAGAGAGTTTGATGCAGTGTTTCAATGCTTTTCCCAGAATGAGGAACACTACAAAAGCTTGCTTGCTTGTCTCAGTTAAATGCACAGACCCACCTTAGAAGCTATGTGTGTTTGAGAGAGAGAGAGAGAGAGAGAGAGAGGGACAGAGATTTGACCTTTACACTTGAATATTTTTGTGTAATTATCTATAAACTGTATAAACAAAATGATCATATACATTTCACAGTGCATAGAGCCTATAGGATTTAAACAAATAGACAAATAATTTAATTTAATATGATACAATAAAAAGGCATACGGAAACTTCTAAAGAGGAAATGGACATTCATAAAACTAGTTAGTAAAATGTTTATGTGGACAGCTTTAAAAATTTTAGTCACTGCTTTTATTTATGAATGAAAATACTACAACATTTTACTCTGCTATGCTGGTCACTTTGGCCAGCATCCTCTTCATGTCATCAGAGATCAGAAGAACATTTGGATTAACATTGGATTAACATAATCAAGATTAACATTTGGACTGACCATGTTAAATCACAGTTTTAGAATTAGAAATTTTTGAACATTCTGTCATCTTCAATTTTTGAACATTTAAGCATTCGACATCATGCAACTTTGTCTTGGCCAAAGGTACAGTACTACCACTACATCACATTGACTTTGCAACACCATCTGTTAATTACAGAACCTGGATAGCATTTAATATTTATTAGCATCATATTTTGACTCAAACTCCTGTTAAATGACTCTATAAGTTGCTGTGATTGTGATGTAAAACACTTCAGTGCGATCCATGAAAACATAGTTTGGTAATAAATAGTACACCCATCATTATACATTACGCCACAATCCTATTGGTAGTACCAGAGATGTTAACATTACAAGTTAATTTTACAATTTTAAACAGCATGTCACCATCAACCGAAAGAAAAAAAGTTACCAATGACTCTGATGTGCTTAATACCTACCAACCCTATTCACTGTTTAGTATTCATAATGAACTCTTTCTCAAATCCACGATTGCAGTAATGAAAGGTGACTGTTTGGGTTTACTACTAGAGTTTGTTTTCATTCTTTAAAGAAGAGAAACAAAGGTAAAAAATACTGATGCACCTTAAACTTAATGACCTCAATTAAATGTAAACATATCCTGACATAATAATTATCTGCAAACCACAACATTGCAGTTCTGACAGTGAATACAGTTAAAATGGAACATTTATGATAAATAATTATGTTTACAATTTATAAATCCATTAGTAAATATCTTAATTTGATTCATCCCAAACATGAAAGTTTTTTACCGCTTGACCAATGTTAACCAATTCAATCGATTAATATATTTAAGATCCAGTCAGTAATATCAAGCGGCATGGTTGCGAATTGCAACCAAACGCTCCCCCTCCCATCATCTTCGAAATACTACGACGGCTGACAGAACATGGCTATTTACAGGTATGGGGACTCGCAGTGTATGTAGATAGAAATAGCTCATTCTAATATAATAAAAACATAATGCTTCATTGTGTAAGCTCTCTATACACCTCTGAAGACACACAGTCGTTATGTATATTATATTGCATTTCAATGGAACGTCCCAAGAATCACACACTCAGTTTTAATAAAGTGGAGCTTTTATCATTTCTTAACCCACAAACACAGCATGAGTGTTTGCAGCGATGGAACATGGTGGATACTGGGAGTCTAGAGTCTCTCTAATCCTCAACCAAGAAAATTTGCTGGTAATAACTGTGACCTAAAGATATAACCAAGCATTATTATCTATGATGTTTTTTTTACATTCAGTGTATTCCTAAAGCCAGATTTCTGTTTTATACAAACTTGAGCAAAAATGTATGTTCAATATATTCTTTCAAATATTGCATTGACATTTTACATTCCTCATTCTATGATTTAAGAAGCTTTTCTAAGCTTGGGCCAGGTAAAAATCTGAAGTTAAATTTTAGTTTTTTAAAATGTGCCTGTGCATCTGCCAAAATATGACAGAAACTTAAATTCAAGCCAGGCCCCTGAACATTTGAAACATAATAAAAAGCTATTTTCCAATTTAATGAAGTCACTATAAATTGGTAGTGGATTTCCAGTACGGTCCATCAGACGGATGGTTGTTGATGAGTTTAAGAGTTCTCCTTGCACTTCTTTCTACTCACCAAACCTGACTGCAAGTGGAGGCCCTGCAGGCAGGCAGTGAGTTTTTATGTGTTTGGACAGTCCTCTGTCCTCTAGGACATTACAGTACCCTGCTGTCACATTCGGGGGCAGTAAACAAGAAAAGTTCCATCGTACAGGGTCTGCTACTATTTTTGGAAATGTCTGGGTGATGCACGCAAACTCTGTGTAAAGTCACGAGTAATAACGTGAAATAATGGCGTATACAATTTGTGTAATAATATTCAGTCCTATCAGAGTGCATTTGACAAATTCAAGTGTAAAATTTTTCAAGCCTGTATTAAGCAAGATTACATCTTTCTAAAGGTTTACATATGTGACATTGCCTGTGAAAACCAGGCTAAGATCTCACAGTCTAATTATGAGATTTCAAGCATCAATCAATGGCCTTACTCAAGGTATTTTCACAGAATGTTCTTTACATTATGTCTTATGATTTCAAAAGTAAATCACACTTCACGTTCGGTTTTCAAAGGCAGGGTCACATATTTCTCTATCAATTGCCTCATGCAAATGTCACACGTTTATAAGTATCAACAGAGGGATGCATGCCTGACCAAAATGCAAAGCCTGGATATTGTGTTCCCTTTCGGCTTCTGAACGCGGGGGATTCATGAGAATTCTGCATCGTTGATCCAAAGGAGATCTGAGAGTGTATTCAACACTACAATGCTCTGCAACACACTGAAAATGCCACAGTAGCCTCTTACTGGTAAATGAGTTTTTTATGTTTCTGCTTTTTCAAATTTGATATAAATGTATTGTGTAAACTTCAAAGGTCTCCTAGATTCATTAAATAAAATGAATAATGGGAATTTTAGGAAAAAAGTAAAATTGTAAAATAAACAAATAAAAGAAAACCTTTAAACTGGTGGACAGGTGAACAGACAGATCATGTGACAGATGTACAGACAGTGCAGAGCACATGGCCAAAATATCAAGAGTTCACTTAAGAGAACATGGTTAAAGCCTTCTAAAGATGCAGTGTTTGGAATTCTGAACATTTGCTCTAGCATTCCTACACTACTTTATCTGACAGCGTAGAGCTCTGGCCATTTTCTCAGGAAACTGGCTCGTCTCTGATAAGATTAATTCCCACGAGCCAGTCCAAACAGGCTTTTGGCTGAGGCCTGAAAACTAAAAACATGGTCCAAAACAGAACAGATTAAAACTCACAAGCCTGCAAACATATGCTGACGTAACCTGCCAACTCAGACTCAGAGTTGTGTTGGACAGTGCAGTGGCACAAAATGAGCACGTGAATTAGATAATAAGGCTTTTCTCAGTTCTCGTGAAGGAAAAAACATCATCTCGTGGACATGCACAGGTTTCAAAATTCCTTGCCAAATATGTAATCGAGTGATCAAATGAGCTCCAGTGAACAACAATCCTGAAGCCTGGTGATGAAAATACCAGAAATTACGTAGTTACAGCAAGTTCTCGATGACTCATGAAAACACATCTCAGGTTATTACAGATGTAACTTCAATGAAGCATGATTACGTTTTAGACTAACATGGCAGGCATCTTGCTAAAGAAATGTAACCATGGAAACTGAGCGGATGTGTGTTGAGGGGCATTGGGTGTCCAGCTTCCCATGGTGAGAGCTGGGGCATGCTGGATAGTGGGTTTTGTTCCGGCATTTCTAGTGAGCTGCTGCCCACAGATGAAGCAGCGTTTTCAGATACAAATACATTATTTATAACATATTTAGCCATAATGGAGGTAACACACCCCTCAAGAAGTCTTTATGGATAATATGTCAGTATGCACAAAATTGATGTACCAGATTATTATAGATAAGAATAATAAGAGGATATGTGCCATATGTTGTGGAATGACATTGCATAGTTCTGTACTGCCACCTGGTGTACAATAATAAGGAATGCAGCAGTGGCTATGTGTTCTGTATAGTGTTTTATTGGCATGTTTTAAAAACTGGCCAATCTTAATATTTCTATGCTATTAATTAAAATAATTATATGTAAAATGTAATAATTTTATACACAACATAACCTAACAGGGACAGATCTTTTACACTCTTGGAGATGCTGCTGCAGAGAGGAGTGTGTTGGTTAAATTGCAGCATAGAATTGCATATGTGAGAAAATGCAGCACCATCACATTTCTGTGCTTTGCTGGAGAAGAAGAGACTAATTAAACTGACTCCAGATCAGTCACAAGGACAAATGTCTCAGGTGGGGTGACCCAGTTATCTTTAGTATACTCCTATAGAGGGAATCCCAATCACACAAACAATTGCAGGCACTCTGATACAGTATCAAACCTTTAAAGGGATCGGACGGAAATCATCAAGGTTGGAAGGTTCAACCCCTGGTTTGTCCATACATTTATACATAGGAGCATTTCCTTATGTTCAATATACTATATGTACAATAAATGTATTGATAAAATACTGTAAATATTTAGCCATAGACATTTTTGTGAAAAAACATTTTAATGTTGTACAAGTAGACACATGTTCTGTCACATGTGTTTTGACTACTTTTAATAGGACATTGTATTGTTATATATATGTCAGAAGGGCACCATTCAATAATTTTGAATTTTGAACAGGTTTTGGCATTTCAGGTTAAGACATGTTTAGCATAACATCTTTCATCCTAAGCATTTGGTTTATGGTCTGACTATCAATGGAACAAACAAATTAATGAATTTACTGATTCACTTTTTTATAGATATGACTACAATGTTACTAGGCTACGCTGAGAATGGACGCTGGGACATGAGAAACAAAATCTAGTTGCTCTTTTAATCTTTAAATGTCTAAAGTGCCTGCAGCCAAATTTCATTATGTCTGTTCATCTCCCATGGTGCTTCATAGCCAGCTGCATCAAACCTGTTTCCAATAAACAGCTTTCCAGCAGCATTGAGTTTCTCCTTAAGACTCTCAAGCTCCCTCAGAACATCATCATTTTTTGGCACACCCCTAAATGACCTGTTAATGACCAGCAAAGAAAATTGTTGTGTGAAAAAGAGAATGAATACATTTCAGAAGTAGGGCTGTGACGGAGGTCGGGACAACCGCACCACCGCGGTGGTAAAGTGCCATGAGTGGTGAACTGCCACCGGCGGGAGTACACGTCACTGTGACAAATATAAGTGTAATAAAAATGACAGATGCGATGTGGATTGGTTTTTGTCGACTTTCAGTTGTGGATGGTTTTATTTAAAAGATTTACATTAACACAGAAATTATTAGCATATGTTTCGGTTGGTGAGTTCATTATTTACTGATGTTTATTTAACTGATTTATATGCTAAGGTGTGCCGTTTCACTGATGGATTTGCGCATTAAAGATGGATGGATGATCATCCTCAATTATTTCAGATATCGTATTTAAAAAAGGTTTATATTTCTCTTCCACTCGTCACGTGGTTGCTACATGCAAATATAATAATATAAATAAATAATACTGCACTGAAAACTGCCACTGCCACCGTCACAGCCTTACTCAGAAGCCAAATTTTTGACTCACCTGACATAGACAATGCCGCCTGGCACTTCTTTTACTCTGATAGTCTTGTCATTGGGCTCCGGGATATCAGGGGCGGTCTGATAGAATGAAATGGACACCTGTCTTTTTCCCATACCATCAGCTTCCTTCACTGATATCACCACAGGACATGTCATCTCAATGACCTTATCTGAGAACCAATATTAAAGGGGTGATTAGCTGGAAATACATGTTTTTCTTTGTCTTTGGTGTGTTATTAGTTGCCCACGCATGTATTAGACACGTAAAATTGAAAAGATGTAAGTGTCAGAAACAAAAGATGTATTTTATCTAGAAGCGAATGCTCACCCAGACCTGCCTGAAACGCCTCGTGTAACCACACCCCGGCAAATCTACGTCAGTTTGTAACATGATTTGACTAAGACCGCCCAAATCTAAATGCAAGTCAGGTGGGCGGTCTTGTAAATCTTATTGTACCGTCGCCGGTGAAAATAAATCCTCTTTGTTTGCCCTGCCATAAGACGATTTAACAAAAAACAAATGGTTAAATTTTATTTTCAATACTGTTCCAAAGAAAAACAATCCAAGTGTTCTGGTTTGTGCAGAGCATTTCACCAACGATTGCTTCGCGAATCTGGGAGAGATCAAGACCGGCTATGCACGGAAGCTTTTGTTAAAAAGTGGGGCAATTCCAACAGTTAAAACTCCGCGAGGACTGTCTTAACATATGTCTGGGCCCGGTCCTCTCTCGTCAACAGTCCTGCCGCTCTTCCTCTTAAGCTCCCGATCTCCTCTGTGAGATATGCGGGACCGGTGTGCGGCCCCGACTTACGGCTCTCGTCCTGCCTTCCTCACCACACATAGGTTTTTAATAAAACCTTACCAATCCTTTACATCCTGCTTGAGTCGCACTGGCAAAGTTGTATCGGCTTGATTTAAATTTTCCGGATCATATTCTTATCGAATTGATAAAAAAGGATCGATGCCATTTTATCACCTTTCAGTAGTTTTGGAACCTGATGTTCCGAATATGGTAAGAAAATTTACATTGCTGAGCAGTATTCGACCAATCACTACGCACTAGCCAATCATAGCACACCTCGCTTTCAGAGCGATGAGCTTTGTAAAATATCAGCCCGTTTCAGAGAGGCGGACCAAAGAGGAGATACAAACATGCTCGGTATGTGTAAAATACATCCTTTTTAAACCTTAAATCATGTATACACATTGCATTACATCTAAAGCAAACAATAATATTCGTTTTAGCCGCGTCAAATGACCCCTCTAAAATTATGATGCAAAAGTTACAGAAAAAGGCAGACAGCAAATATTTTTTATCTACATTCTATTAAATTATATAATTAAATGTATTATTAAATCAGTACAGGACATTAAAAAATGTTTTGTTAAAAATCAGTTTACTGCCTGAAACAGGTTCTAAAAACATTTTGACAGGGACAACATATGACATAAAAATTTAAAATATATATACCGTCTGTTAGGAATACATTTGAATGACATTTTTCAAACAGTTTTTTATGAGGAATCTGAGCACTCACTTTCTTTGTTTTCCCCTTGATTAAAGTTATACAGTTTCCAAAATCCAGTGCTTACATCATCTTCACTGGTGCTCACAGTGTTAGTGGTAATCCAATAGCTGGTGTCATAGTAGCGCTCCTCAAATCCCTATTTAATTGTTCAATTAACAAAAATGTCTATAAACTTCTTATAAACACAACAAACAAGATTCAAAGTATTTCGGACCACAGAATAGAAGATAGGCCTACCTCATATTCATTTACGAGAGTAAACATGGGACATTCCCAATTATGACAAAACCAGGGTCGCTTCCAACATCCAGCACATGAAAAAAATATGGATACAACCAGAAGACCCACAGCTGAAACTAGAGTCCTCGCCATTTTGCTGCAATCCGTTGTCACAGGTTGTTGGTGAATAGTATTCCAAAAGAAAAGCCCCTCATTGCCTCACTGAACTCAAAGTTGCAGTTCTGGTCTGGTAACCAAAGTGTCCAAACTATTTGAACTATTGCCAATGCGTTTCAGAGCAAAATACCTGATACCTTTACTCCAGCGGAAGCATAACTCTCCACAAAAACATGAAGAATGTGCCATTTTCTCTGAAATAACTTGAAACTGACTAAAGTAATTGGTAACCACCATTGTTTACTACATATTTAATAGAAATGGTCTTAGTTGGACAAAAATGATGGGACCCCTAACCTAATATTTTGTTGCACAACCTTTAGAGGCAATTACTGCAAGCAAACAATGAGACTTCTGCAGTTGTGCCCAATCTTCCCAAGCAAACAGCTCCAGCTGTCTCAGGTTTGATGGGTGCCTTCTCCAGACTCCAAGTTTCAGCTTCTTCTATAGATGTTCGTTAGGATTCCGATCGGGGCCCGTATTTATCAAGCTTCTGAGAATTACTCACAAGAACACTGCTAAGAATTTACTTTTAGAGTAAAACAATTCTTGGCTCAAAGCTGCGGCTAAAAGTTCTTTATAAGGCAGCTCAGTAATAATTTAAGTCTAGTGAAGGACTAAATCACTGTATGACATTGTATGACATATCGCTTATTGCTCCCCGAACTCTTTGTAAGTCGCTTTGGATAAAAGCGTCTGCTTAATGACTAAATGTAAATCTTAAGTGTCAGGCTTAGAGATGATTTATGACACTTTGCTGTGCTGCGAACGGGATATGGATGACTACATTGGCATGGACCAATCACTGAATAGATTTCCTTATTTAAGAATATTCTCTGAAACATTCACGTTGAAATTCCTAAAAGGAGTTTATATTCAACACACATATGACAATAAAGACTTTTCAAGAAAATACATTAAGGAAATTAAAGATAAACACGTTTCCACCATTTCTAAATTATCCGTTATACCGTTGCTGAAATATGTTTTTATTTACTTAAGTCGAGTAGGCCTACTAGTTTTGCTGTCTGTTGTTCAAGAGTGGCTTTACACAACAGCTGAAACCCATGTCTTGCATACGTCTGTGAGTAGTGGTTCTTGAAGCACTGACTCCAGCTGCAGTCCACTCTTTGTGAATCTCCCCCACATTTTTGAATGAGTTTTGTTTCACAATCCTCTCAAGGGTGCGGTTATCCCTATAGCTTGTACAGTTTTTTCTACCACATAATTTCCTTCCCTTCTCCTCTCTATTAATGTGCTTGGACACAGAGCTCTGTGAACATCCAGCCTCTTTTGCAATTACCTTTTGTGTCTTGCCCTCCTTGTCCAAGGTGTCAATGGTCGTCTTTTGGACAACTGTCAAGTCAGCAGTCTTACCCATGATTGTGTAGCCTACAGAACTGGACTGAGAGACCATTTAAAGGCTTTTGAGGTGTTTTGAGTTCATTTGCTGATTAGAGTTTGGCACCATGTGTTTTTAATATTTAACCTTTTCACAATATTAAAATTTTCTGAGATACTGAATTTGGGATATTCCTTAGTTGTCACTTATAATCATCAAAATTTAAAGAAATAAACATTTGAAATATATAAGTCTGTGTGTAATGAATGAATATAATATACAAGTTTCACTTTTTGAATGGAATTAGTGAAATAAATCAACATTTTGATGATATTCTAATTATATGACCAGCACCTGCATTTGAGTTCTTGGATTGATGCAGATCGTGAGATTTTCACGTCTCAAGTAAATCAATGGAAGAGATTCATTTTGATTGACAGTAATACTGACAAATTATATAATCTTTCTAAAAGGGCGCGCTTTGCTAACTTTTTCCGCCATCTGGGGGATGTCCGCAAGCAAATTCGTAAAGCGGAAGAAACACCCGAAGCAGGTTTGCCAACCGCCAAACCCCAAAAAAAGAAGAAGAAATGCAGAAAACGTCATTCAAAACAGCCTGTGGCTGTGGATGAACTTTGTTATCAAGTCTCGCAAGACACTCACTTCACTCTTATTACCCAAAGGTTTTACATTTAATCACTATTAATAACAGGTTCTTTAACAGGTATGACATGTACAGAAGTTTTCAAACACTTTACAGTCTTTAATGACAAAAACAAAAATTAAATACAGAAGAATACTCATTAAAGCTGCTATAAAACACATTCATTCTTCTTTTCTTTTGTTCTTAGATAAACTTGCTGCTGTGACTCCTGTTACAAATGTTAAAGAATGCGCTTACTTTAAGAGGTGACACTCTGCGCAGATCTGACGAGATCCCTATTTTGCTTTATGCTTACGAAAAATGAGCTTTAAGGGATAATGCTGTTTTTGTTCATTCAAGCACAGAAGAGAACGTAGTACTGGTCTGCTGTCTGACACAATCTTACAGAGATTCAGTGCCACTCAGTTGCTTTGTGTCAAACTCAAATGAAGTCAACGTTATGGGGTTTTTGGCCAGCAAATGTATTCAAATGTGCATTTTGTCCATAATCATTAAAACGGCGACATCACCATTTTAATCAACAGGTTACAACCTTGATGCATGGTGCCGTTTTCCTGTTGTAAAATACATTTGGTCAAAATGTAATTTTTAAAAGATGAAATGCCTGAACACACAGGCAAATGCTAGTCCTCTCTCCAGTTCCTTATGTCTCAGACCTCAAATACATAGAAATTTACATTTAAGACATAATGTTTCTTGCGTAAAGCAAACACTGTACTTGTTCAAACAACAAGATCTTTTATCAAAATAGTCCCCCACAGTTGTGCTGTTGCACGCTGAAACATAGAGCGACACAAGTCAGGTTTCTTTCCAAAGTTGCAAAATTTGAATATCGCATAAAACATTTGCGAATAAGCACCGTTTCAACTAGTCAACCATCACTTCCAAATAAACTGCAACTAAATATCAGTAAGAAATGTAAGAGAAGTCACTGAATCTATAATTTTCATATAGAATAATACTTGTGCAAGCAGATGATTACGAAACACAATCAATTCGGTGCTTTTGTGGATGCCAGCTGTTGGAAACACAGTCGTGACAGTTCTAAGAGGCAATTACAGAAATACTTGAGGACTTTGCTCAGGCATTTATCATAACAACATTTCTGCTGCTGTGTAACAACAACAACAGTACTCTGGTTAGTCAGGTTATGCCGCCTCATAGTGCAGTTACGTGACTTTTTTCCATCTCCCATTATTCGCATTAACCCTTTTTTGCAAAAATGAAAAACCACACCAGGCATTCAATGTTTTTTTTAAAGTATATATTAGTAAATACTGAAAATAAAGATTGACAAAGGGAGACATGTAATATAAAGCTTAAATAATGTAAACAAAACATCAACGTTGTAAAGTGTTGCAAATATATTAGTTTTCTATTGCAATTCCATCAGTAAAGCATATGAACGATCTTCATCATGAGTTTGAAATGCACTTTAAATTTGTATTTATAAGAATGAGATTAAACATCTTATTATGGCTTAAATTGTTTCGTAATAATGAGATGGGTCCATAGTTTTGTAAAGTCTTGTTAACTGAGACAGAATACAAGACAATATAGAAAATAATAAGCTGAACGCATGCATAGAAGATCAATAAAGAATTGTATTTAGATTTGTTCATCTACATATTTTTTAGATGGAATGTTTAATAATAACTACAACGTTTCATTAATCGATGGACAGATATTGTCATTAATGACTATCCATAGGCCTACATAATTTTGCACTACATTATACTCCATAAAGTTTAATGTTACGTTTAAGACGATGTACAATAAACATTGTGGAACATAAGATAATATAAAAGATACAGTTATAGTTAAACTCGCATGAAAAACATGTAGAACTAAATTTTAACTAAATTGTAATTTAAGCAGCAATACTTAATGAGTGCGTTTACATGCACATTCTTGCTCTTATTAAGCTTAATAAGATGATAACAAGTAAGAGCATGTAAACGCGTAAAACGATTTATTTTATCTGGAAAGCTCATGGCGTAAGCAAACCCCGCTTGGCAGAGGTAGTTTTTCGCCCGTTATTCAGATTTCGTGCTGAATGTAAACGTCTTTCTCAGTTTTGTTTATGTGCGCACGTCTGACAGCGCAATAGTACAATTCCAAAACGGAAGTGACAGTCAAATAACGCATAAAAGTCCTCTCTCGAATCATGCAGTTGATGTAAAAACGTCAAAATGAAAACCTTCTTGCCTAGGTTGCTTCTGTGGACATAAGAAGAGATATACAAATACAACTTCTGGCCGTTTTCCCGCTGTATTTTAATTACTTAACAGACTATCACTGGTGACATCACTGTACACAAGAACCCCGGCAAGTCTCAAACTTGTACACGCGGTTTTCTGCGTAGCCGGTTTATTACTATGCATAAACACGTGAGAACTGATTTCTTTTAAAAGCTGATTTTGATAGATATCCGTTTATTTTGTGCATGTGAACGCACTCAATGTCTCACACAGCTCCGTCGTTTCCTGGCTGTCCTCATCTGGATCTCTGCCTAAAGATCAAGGTGTGGTGCCACAAGTGTAATGAATCATAATTTCTGTCGTTCTTGTCTCCCGTTTTTTTTTTGTCTTTTTTTTGCGCGGCACTGCGATAGCGCTTTTCAGCCATTATAACAGTGTCCTAATGCAGACAGGTTTCAACTGCGGTAAACGTGACGGATGTATTCCACAACTAACCAATCAGGAAACGCCAACCTGACTGACGGAAAGTTTAGCCAATTAAACGACATCATTCATTACATAAGGAAGCGTTATTGAATCGTACTAGACCAATGAACAAAATTTAAACGAAAAATAACGTGATCAACAAATCAAGACCAATAATTTTTTTTAAATTAAAGTCGACATTGAATCTACAATATTTTAAATATATCCATGACCGCCTTAATAATAGTAATTGTAAAAATGATAATAAAACAAATAAATAATAATAATTAATATCAACCTCTGCTTTGCACCAGGTGGCGCCCAATAACAAGTCAAAAGTAACCTGTCTCCAGGAGAAAAAGGGGGCGTGTGCCAAAATGGAGAGCGAGCGAGCGAGTGAGAGAGAAATCACCAGCCGACCGATTTCCTAGCTCGCTGTCACACACCTTTTGCTGTGAAGCGGCCGGCCGTGCGTCTGTCTCTATGCTTGCGGACACGGGCTCAACGCCACACGGAGGAGGAAAGCATGCGCACGGACAGAGCCCAAGAAACAGCCTAAGTCTCTTCAATAGAGACAGTGAGTGCATAACGGGGAAGTACTCGCCGGTGTTCTGACAGGGTGCATCCCTGCCTTTGAAGGAGACAGCATGGGCAGAACAGTTATCTTTAAAATGTCAGTCTCAAAAATACGATAATACCGAGGGGGATTTCGGACAAGGAAGGATTTTAGCTTTGCTTTATAGCCTAGGACTAAGATAAATTCGGAGAATGGAAAAGCCCATCCAGCCTCAGCTGCAGCCGACCACATCCAAGAGCTCAGAAGGTCCTTCGGAGGATCTTTCCAAACTTACGGATGAAGATCTTCTAAAATGGAGCAAGGAGGAGCTGGTGCGCCGGCTGCGCAGAACAGAAGCGGAGAAGATGAGCGTCATAGTTGACCACAGCAATCTCATCCGAGAGGTGAACCGCAGGCTTCAGCAGCACCTGAACGAGATCCGGGGGCTGAAGGTAAAGCGAGTCTGGCTGCAGGTGATAGGGTGGGGGCGAACCGAGCAGCCACTGCATTAAACGTACATTTCTCTTGCATTTAGCTGGTATTTTATACTTTAAAGTAGTTGTAATGCTAAGTTAGTTTATGCAAATATACCAAAAACATTGTTTTTGTAAAGTATATTATTATGAGTATTATGTGAATACATTGTGATATAAAATTATATTAATATGCCAATGTTTTAACCGTCTTAAAGAGAAAATTCATGTGAAGCATGATGGGTAAATTAAGGGCATACTGGAAATGTTATTTAAATGACAAAATTTTATCTTTAAGGATGTACATAGTGGCAAAGATAATAATATTGTAATGTAATATATTAAAGTATGTATATATCATCATGTAATAATATAAAAAATAGGTGTCTATTACATTTAAATAAGATTCTTTAATAATTTTTTTTATATGTACAGTATGGCTCACTACAAACCACCCATATTCAGTATGCAGAATACAATACTAGAACACCTGAGAGTGAGTTTCTCTTTTCTCTTCACCCTGCAGGATTGACTCAGTGTTTGCTGAGCTTTACTTTTATCAGTCACTCTCTCCCTGCTTAGACATCAGTGTTGACTCATAGATTTTATTGTTGCAGGAGGTGAATCAGAAGCTGCAAGAGGACAACCAGGAGCTGAGGGATCTCTGCTGCTTTCTGGATGATGATCGACAGAAAGGGAAAAAGGTGTCGAGGGAGTGGCAACGTCTGGGGCGGTACAGTGCGGGGATCATGCGTAAGGAAGTCACGTTGTACTTGCAGAAGCTGAAAGAGCTGGAACAGCGTCAGGAGGAGGTGGTGAGAGAGAACCTGGAACTGAGGGAGTTGTGCCTCATGCTGGATGAGGAGAAGGGCTCTGGAGGAACTGCCGGGTCAGTGGGCACCACGGGTCCACCCGGCTGCAGGAATTCAATCGATAGCCAGAGCAGCCTGTCTCATGCCAGCGGTCCTGGGCCTGGGCTCCTGAGAGATGTGGGTGATGGGAGCAGTACCTCCAGCGCGGGCAGCACCGACAGCCCTGACCATCTCACGCATAAGCAGCAGCTGTTGGGCGGCCCCGCTGGAGGCAGTCCTGACCACCTTCTTAAGCCAGGCTCGGGGGAGGAGGCACCGGGTCCTGAGCACCCAGGGCGCAGACACAGCACCAGCCAGGAGTACACGGCGCATACCTTTCCCCAGGTGTGCCGGTCTCGGTGTGGGTCCTTCTCCAGTCCAGACCACAGGGGTCTGCGAGGGCTCAGTCCCGAGAAACATGGCAAGAGCTTGTCCAGATGCGGTCCAGAGCCGTTCTCGAAACATCTGCTGGTGTCTTCTCAGCCACCCGGCAGTCCTGACCTTTTCCAGAAGCACAGGGGCAGTATGGGAAGTGTGTGTGGGAGTCCGGAGCCCAAACATATTTTATTAGGGACACCAGAACACCTCAAGAAGGGCCGCGTCATATCTGGGAGCCCCGAGATGTTGAGGCATCAGTATGGCGTCGGCCACGAGCACAGCAAGTTTGGCAGCCCTGCCCGCGAGATGGCACAGAAGAGACCAGGCGGAGAGGAGATGTCCCCTCATCACAGGAACATCTATAGCGGTATGAACGGTGGGTCCGACTGGAGCCTGCTGTAGCACCCACAGTGACATACACAGAGTTCAATGCACCACATACAGAGGGGATGGTCATCTTTCATCATGGAGGGCATCATTGCCAGCAAAGCCCAATTCCCAGCCAGGCTCTAAACCATCCCATTCAGCCAGCCATGTATAGTTTAGTTTTTCTTTGCTCAGTTCAGGAGAGGCAATGAGGGGATATAGCAAGGGCTCTGGTGTCTGCTAGACCAGAATGCCAAGCCATCTCTCTGGCAAAGGTCGGTGGTGTCCAGTCTTGGTACTCTTGGGTCAATCAGCCTCTGTACCGGTGCCTCCTTAGCCATTTTTATGCTCTGGAACCCAGCTGAGGGAAATCAATCAAAGACCAAAATGCTCAGAGGCCCAACAAATACAAGAAGACAGTGCTGCCCAGCAGGACCAGGAGTGGACACCATTGTATTTGCCATATGCACCCAGGTGAGTGGAGTGGCAAAGTACGAGTCAGCAGCACTGGAGCAGAAAGCTGAGATAAGGCCCATCGCTCACATTTATTAAGCTGCCCTATTTTTTGCGTTCTCAGAAGCCACTTCAGCAGAAGGGAGAGTTCACCCCAAAATAAAAAAATGTAATTATTTATTTACCCTTATGTCATTCAAAACCTGTGTATGACTCTTTCTGCTGTGGAAAACAAAATATGTTTTGAGAAATGTCTCAGTGGCTTTGTGTCGATACAATGGAAGTCAATTGGGTCCAATGCTGTTAAAATATCTTCTATGGTTTTTGTCAAGGAAAGTCATTCATGTTTGGAATGACATGAGGGTGTGTAAATGATGAAAGCATTTTCAGTTCAATTCTTTTGTTTGTGATGCATATAAGTTGAAGAAGCTCTTGAACACACACACATACACACACACACACACACACACACACACACACACACACACACACACACACACACACCAGCACACTAAACTATACACACAAGACACTTCTATTTTATAACATACAGATTTTCTTACATACATACATACAGTTCAAACACACTTAAAAATGCAACACCAACACTATTTGTCAACTACCCACACACAGATTCTGTTTACATGTTCTGCCACACACACATACAGACACTTTCAGATACACATAAATATTTTGACACAAACACACACATACAGACACTTTCAGAAACACATACATATTTTGACACAAACACACACATACAGACACTTTCAGAAACACATACACATTCTGACACAAACACACACATACAGACACTTTCAGATACACATAAATATTTTGACACAAACACACACATACAGACACTTTCAGATACACATACATATTTTGACACAAACACACACATACAGACACTTTCAGATACACATACATATTTTGACACAAACACACACATACAGACACTTTCAGATACACATACATATTCTGACACAAACACACATAGACACTTTTGAACACACATACATGCTATCACACAAACGTGCAAACACATACACATTTTCACACAGACCACAATGGTGCTGGCACAGATCACCGCGGGGTCTCTTTACTTTGTTTATTATAGCTTCGCTTGGTGGTTTTGCCTGCTGTTTCTGTGAGATTTGTTTTCGAGTTTTGAAAATTCAAGTTTTGTGTGCATAATGAAAAAAGTTGAGAAAGTTTAATCCATGGTTTGTGATGTGTAGCTTCACCAAGTCCTGAAGTAAAACCTCTACTGACGTAAGAATTGACAATGTAAGTTTGTGTTCAACATAAAAAATGTATACAGGTTCGGAACAACTTGGGGGGGGCTAGTTAAATGATAGAATGGGGTATATGCAGATAGGATGATGACATACTCCCAGGTCACTTCCGCTCTCATAGCACTAAGGGCATTTTTCACCAATTGATAACCATGTGTTTAGTGAGACGTTTAAATTTTGGCGTACTGACAACACTACGGTGAGCATTGTTAAGTGCCTCTGTGATCATGCCTCTAGTAAGTACAAAAGTTCACTTTACTTTTTTTCATAGTTGCTGATGTCCCTTGAAACTGATAGCCTGAAGTGCTTCTCCCTTGTGGTTGTCGACAAATCGCAAAGTGTTTGAATAATTAGACTCACGTTGTTGATCGTAATTCTGTGTGCATCCTGAAGCGAAACGCCATTGCTCCCTATGGCGCCATATGTAACAGCCTGGCTGAGATTTTAGCTGAATTTTTTACCCTTATGCATATACCCCATTCTCAACTTTGGGTGGACTATCCCTTTAAGCAACCTTATTACATCCAGCCAGAATATTGCTCTTTTCTACCATACTGGGATACTGAGAAGAACATCTTTGCACTATATTGTATCACTTTAAAATAGCAATTTGCTTGAATAGCTTTGTTAGTAGAAGCTGGCAGACCAAAAAAGCTGCAGTAGTTGTTACTGAAACTCAAATGATGGGTCCAAAAATGTGTGTAGAACAAAAGAGAAGAATATCAGGCTCTTCTCTTGGTGTGTAGCGTTCCCACCAGCAATAGGCTGCTAATGATTTCTGCGAGGTGAAAAGTGCTGAGCTGTGTGGCTTGTCAAGGCAGTGGGACACTTCTTGAAGCTGAGCGCTGTTTACCTTACGCTGCGTTTAATAGGAAAATAACAGCTGCTAATTAACACCTGAGATTGCTGACCTCAAATACAGCCATGGGTGCTTGGAAGTTACTTGAATGCCTAGCTATATAAAGATTGTAACAATACACAGGAACGGACAGAATTGTATCCATCCAGGATGATGGATGGTTGAGTTAGAAGGTAGAGATTTTCCTTATGTTCGGTGTGTTTCCTCTCAGAGTGTACAAAGGTCTTGTGTGCAAGCTCTGTACCAGACAGCCTATACTGAGATCCGCCCTGCTGATCTCTAACGTCTTTTGACACCACAAGCAAATAGAGAAAGAATAAGCCATTGTAATCTCTCTTGCGCTCTCTTTCTGCGGTTATTTGCTGTGCTCAAGACACATACAGCATTCTGTATTTCTTTTTTGTTATTTCATTATTAACATATAGCATAATCATTGGTGCATTTTGTTTTGGAGGAGACTCACAATCCCCAGAATGACAATTAGCCTAAATACAAATAAAAATAGTAAAAGTATTATTTTCTGCTCACGCAACTGAGTTCTGGACCAAAATCACATGCTCACATTCTGAGCATGGAATTACAGTTTATCCCTGTTGCCCGTGGCCAGCCAGCCTGGATTATCCCTTAAGAAGGTTTTGACAGTCGGATTTCTCTTTTCCTCCTCCCTTACTGGGGTGTGTCCTGGGGTCCATTATAACACTTATCTTTTTGGCCTTGGTCGATGCAGCCTTTCTTATAAATCCACTTAAGGAGGTGCTTACTCCCTTAAGTCACTTGTTTGCATCACATGCATTGAATTAAAGAATTTAAAATGTGGTCTGTAAATATTCAATTTAAAATTAGATGTGATGTAAATGAATGCAGACTTCTGGAAGCTCTTGAATGTATGTTTGGCTGCTATGTGTTTCCTCTCTCTTGCACTGCGCATACCAATTCGCATAATTTGTCCCAAAACATAGTATGTTGAAATCTCCAAGTACCTGGATTGTCTACTGTTTCCAATAAAAAATTCATGTTCAGATCTATGCACACTCCCAACAGCTGATATTACCCAACTCACCTCGAGAGGGCGGAGATTAGTAAAACTCTATTGCATTAATAAAATGAAAAATGCATAACCTAATTAAAAAGCATTTACAGTAAACACTACATAAGAAATAATGAATGAATAAATACGTAAATGCAAATAGATGTAGTATTTATATCATATGATTGTCTAGTCCCAGTGCATGCATTTATTTTATTTTAACATTTGAATGATTTTGGTATTTTATTAGACATAATAAATCTATATCAATAACATATATTATTAGCTGCTGTCATCAATCCTTACAATGCTTATTTTGGCTTTAACACTTAAATCTATGCAATCTGTGCAAGTTAATTAAAAAGTTATGTCCGAGAGTAATTTGTCTTTTATATAAACTTAATTAAATTATAAACATTACTTTTTGGTCGTTATGAGTTGAGCTAAAGAGATGAAGAAGGTTTAGTTACTTTTTTTGTGTTTGTATTTAATTGTTCAAGCATGAAAAATCACACCAGTGCAGTGCCCAACAAAAATAAGATATAAAGCAGATGCACTTACATACAAACATACAAAAATTCAGCCCACACAGTGTGATCTCAAGTTTACTTACAATCTAGAATACCTGCTGCAGCTTCACCCCTTCTTTCTGCTCCCTTTATAGTTCCCCGCTGCAGGGAAACCCACCGGCTCAACCCTCTCCCCCGATATAGAGGACACTGCATTTGATCTTGTTCAACCCCCTCTTCATAAATATCACCCATAGTTTCCCTGTAAACCGGTTTCATAGGAGACCTCTGTCTAAGTGTTCCTTTGGGCCCAGTGTTGGGAAATCATAGCGGCTGTCAATCAGAACGTCTGTCAACGTGTTGTGTAAATAATGAATAATGCTGCAGCTCGGCTGCGTTTGCATTGGTAATGTGACACAGAACGAGCACTGCTGGCGTTTGACGCTTCACGCTTTGTAGACTCTTGTCGTAGTTCCAGCCTGACGTGGCGATATATGGTTTTGGCCCTTTTCAGTAATTTAATTTGAATTGAAGGGGGAAATTCATTTATAATTGCTTGGCTGGATATTTCATTTGTCCTTCTTTCATTTCTCAAGAGAAACAGGGTCTGGCATCAGATGGCTGTTTTTCGCTCCATTACTGTAGAACTTCAGTTGTGTAACAGTTAGGAAACAGTTCTCAGAAGCCGGGTACTAAATTAAATCTACTCAGTTTTTGGTGACCTGGCCAATGAATGTTCTTAAATTCTCTGCCATAATTAATGTCTGTTTGCTTGTTTTATGCTTCAAAGAAAAATTCTAATCCTGCTGAGCTGTGTTCTAAACAGACAGCAATTTAGTCCCCCTGTGATCGTTGTGTGCGGTTGCTAATTCCAAAATCTATCTATCTATTTTCGTGCCGTCTTTGACATGCAATGATTACAATGTGCTTCATGCCGTGTAAAATTGAAGCTGATGAGAGGAGTTCTGGGGTAAATAGGTGAACACACTTTGAGAAGTGGAGAGCTACAATGTTTATTGATCCCTCATTAGTGCACGAGTGAGTAATTGATTCAGGGTTTCTGCAAGTGTGTTGGAAGGAGCAGGTTTAAATTGAAGATGTGGAATAGATTGCAGTTAACTCTTTACTGTACGTCTAGCCAGCTGAACGATCAGCATTAATGGATACATTATTAGAAACTCATGAACAGCATTTCTATCAGTTACAGCCTTGTTCGCATGCTAATAATAAACAAGGCTTTCGTGTTTGGTCTGTTTGAGTGTAATTTTACTCCACTATTATCGATGAGTTGTAAACTGTTTAACTGACATTTGCAAATGCAGTTTATTTGTTTTATTCATATTATTATATTAATATAATAATATTATTTATATTATTCATTTCTTAATTTATTATTTGGCATTAGGGGACATTAAAGGGACCATTCATGGGAAAAAATGTTGTGTTCATAATATATGTTCTTACAACGGAAGTCAATGGCGACCAGTGTTGTTTGGTTACCAGCGTTCGTCAAAATATCTTCTCTTTTATATTTACATTTACATTTAGCAGACGCTTTTATCCAAAGCGACTTACAAGTAGTTTTATACAGTGGCACATTACTGCAGAGCAATCAGGGGTAAGGTGTCTTGCTCAAGGGCCCTTCAGTCATGACCTGCTGGCACTGAGATTAGAACCGACAACCTTCTGATGACAAGCCCAACTAAGCTTACAAACTTAAAAAAGGTCATAAAAGTAGCTTGTATGATTTCTGTGTATTCCAAATTTTATAAAAATATGCTGTATCATAGCAGAATACAGTTTGATTTGATGGTGCCATATGACAAAAAAGAATCTTACTTCAATGCAAACCTCTCAATATTGCATCTCCATCTCTCCTTTTCTTGGGAAGATGTTCAAGTTTTTGTTTTTCAAATTGCAACCCAGAGCTATCTCTACCAAAACTTGCCTCTCTAGCGTACAGCGATTAGGTAAAACATTAGAAATTCATGCAGAGAGTATGTAGCCAGCCTGCTCTTTGCCCAGAATCCCTGTTTAACTTCCTGCTGACTTCAGGCGTAATGTAGAAACCGCTGATTGCTACCGTAGAAAGAGGGAACACGAAGGTTTGCAGTGGTCAGAACCCCTGCAGATTATTACCTAATCGACAGATATACACACCCAGGAGTTCACAGACCAACTCTCTGCTCGTGAGGCCAGATTCAACCCACCATTATCTCTGTTCTAAAGAATGATGCAGAGAGGGAAGTCAAGTTGATAGACTGCTGTGTCATAAAGGTCTTAAAATGGTTTCTTACTAATGACCCAATGGTAAATTTCTCGCATTGGAAATGCTGATTCAACTGATTCCCTTCTAACACAATGTCCAGTTAGTGGAAAAGTCTGTGCTGCGTTTCCTGAAACCTTCTTAACACTATGTCGTTCTTAAGTTATACCTTGAGCTGTGCCTTATCGTTAATATGTGTTTCCCTTAACCTCGTTAGTTAAGTAAACCTTCTGTAAGTCATACTTTGGTAAGGCTGGTCTGGACCGCTCTTAGCTATACCTTATCACTGTTGACGGTTCGTTCTACATCGCAGTTTAATTTCACATATACTACTTAATAAAATAATTTAATATAAAATTTGATTTATAATTACATTTATATTTTTTACTTTAACTTAGTTTTAATTTTACAAAAAAAATACTCAAGTTGTAATACACCAAGTTTATTGTTTTCATTAATAAAATTGCCATACACTGATGGTTGTTAGCTTTTTTTTTATTATAGCTTATTATCCCAAGGCACATCAGCAGGCAAACCATTTTACAGAAAAGGCTTAGAAAAGGGAATAAATGTTATGGGGAGTTCGGTCAAACTATGGCAGGGAGACTGCAAAAGTGGTCCTAAATTAAAGACGCCTCCCACCGCAGCGCCAGTTAGTGTATGTGCCTATTATTTCATAAGAGCACATTTTAGTCCCCTGGCTACCATGTCAGAAGAGACAATCCTACAAAATTGTCGCCTGCCATGGGAGCAAATTCAGCAGCTTTTATATCTTGTTGGTCTAACTAACTGAAGACAAACTCAGCAGCACCTAAATTCAGGTGTTTTTATAGCAACATATACTGTATTATGATAATATAAACCAGGTGTTCCCAAACAAAGGTATAATGATAGGTATGTCATGGTACACTTTTAAATGAGAAAATGGGGAAAACACACATTCAGTCCCTTTTAGTATTTTTCTTGGCATGAATAAAAACATTTAATTGCAATGTCAAAATACCCCTTTTTAGGGCTGAACAATTATGGCATACTTGTTTATAATATTCCTCTTGATATTGTATGTGTGATTCATAATTAACTATACAAGTGTATTTGTTAGTTGCTGGAATAAACTTTTTAATGCACTGCAACAGCAAGCGGCTTTGCGTGACCCTCCTTATGACCCAATGTTTTTGATGTAGTGTATCGTGTTGAGACATTTGGGCATGAGATTGTGGGTTCGCACATTGATTTCACAATTAAATCCATGGTTAGATTTACTTTGTAATTTGGTTTATTTTTATACCGTGAGTCCTAATAGATGCAACTTCAACTATTTCTAAAGTGCTTATTTTATTAAGAATGCCGCTATCTCACATAAAGCAGTCTGTATAGAGTAAATACTTAGAGACAACGTTATAGCCCTGGTTATTCTGACACTCTTGTTTTATCATACGATATTGATCTTGACCTTTGGCAGTGAAGTGATATAGTTGTATTCTTCCAGGTGAAGGCCAGGCGCATAGTATATAACTCACTACGGTCAAGTACCTACATGCCCCATTGAACATATTTTAAGATGAATACATTTAGGAGACCCTTGATTTAAAGTGATTTACAATGCGTTGGGGGTAAACATTTTATCAGTCCGTGCATTGCTTGGGACCTGAACCCATAACCTTATCATTGCTGTATAGTACCATGCTCTACCAAGCTGTAATAATTCAGAAAGAATGACTGATTTAGATATTAAAACAGCAAGATGAATGCATTTGCTGACAATAGATGATAAGGAAGTGCAGATCAATCAGTGGAAGGCATGCGGGGGGAACAGGAGATGAAGCTAGAAGGTATAAAATACTATGAGCACACAGTTGCATTAAACAGGATGCTTGTGGATTAAACATGATGTTGTCATGCATACTGTAGGAAAGCAATTTCTCTCTTCTGTTGTGGTCTCTTGGTAATTCAATGTGGATGGAATAGTTTTGTGTTCATAATTAATATTTAATATCAGTGTGACTAACGCCCTGTGCTCAGCTCAACGCAACTGTATAGCTTTTTAAGTCACATCTTCACATTTAATTGTATATCGTTTTTATATTAAATTGCATGTCATTTGAAAGCAGATGAACAGGAAATCCTGAAGCAGGTTCCTAAATATCAAGTGGTAGCCTACATATCTTATGTAGAGTAGATAGCATATGGATTTACACAACAGTAACGAATCATATAAATATATATCAAAAATATGATTTTCGATGATATTTAAAATATTAACACACATATCTACCATTACTATGGTTTTCCACCAGCCTGCATATTAAGAACCGCTAAGACTCTCTTTTCAGCGGAGTGCTAACAGTAGCATCTACTGCGTGAGTCTCTAGGTTTATTAATAATGAATGAATTGTAGCAAAGCAGTGTATTTTCCTTACGTATCTGTTCACTGACAGTCTTCAGGATAAACTTGACAGTTAATTAACCTTTCTGTCTTTCCATCATTAACTCGTCGCTAGTTATTTTGCGGCAGTAGGTCTAAGCTTTATTTGACATGAAGTCTTCTACTGTCATTTTGAAATGTATATTTTCACCGTAATCTACCATGTGTGTGTATTTCTGATGTCATGTTTATTTTTGTCGCTGACACTGGTTTTGGATTGTAGTATGGGCTGTGCTATAGTAGAAACTAAATGTGAGAGATGGATTAAGAGAGTGATATGAAGAGAGGAGGACAGTAAGGGAGGTGAAACTCTTTTTCATGGTGAAAGCGCTGCACTTTTGCACTTGGTTGTAACTGGTGGGTCACATTTCCAAGCATAGGCAGAAAAGGCTGTCGGACACTGACGTATCAGCTTCAGAGAGCAGCATGCTTCCTACTGTGAGAGAAGAACAAAGTTCATGCAAAATCTCTTGAAGAAAGCAAAGCATCTTTCTTTACTACATAATGTTAATCAGATTGACAGAAATGACTTTGACGTAAGGAGCAATGACTCAACATTACATTTATTTTTCATTTTTTGACAGAATGAGTCATATCTTTCTATTTTTCATTGTGTGTATGTGTATCAGTACACTGTATTTTTTATAGCTTTTTTAATCTGTGCTTCTAGCACACTGCAATGTGTCAAGGCTTCACTTTGTTGTCCAATCTTTAGAAAGCCCACTCGGATGAAGTCACTCATCTGTGATTCAACTACTTTTTCAATTGAACAGCTATTCATGCGCACGCACAAACACAAACACATCCATACATTTAAGCATACAGACATCCCTTGCATTTCATCTCCCTATCCATACACACACACACGCATGCACACACAGATACCAGAAGAGGCTTTAGACACAGCAAAATTGGACAACAGAACCTGGTTATGAAAATTAATGACATTTAAATGAAGATGAGAGAGGTAACACTAAGGGAGGAACCTGAAACCGAACAGCGCTGTGTGTGGGAGAATGGCAGTGTAGTGGCAGCTAACTGTGGGTATTTATGGACTCCCTTCAGCATAAACAGCACTACTGCACTCTTTATAAATCATTCCAATGTATGACCCAACATACATTTTGGAATTCATAATTTGCTGACTGAGTTTGGAAAATACCGCCATACCAAATGACCCCTTTTTCAATTTATGCTCATAAATATTTCATATGAAGGAATTACAATCTTCAAAACCACAGCAATAGATGGATGGAAGGAGATATACATACAAAACAGCTCCTGTGTGACAAATATTGAAGGGTGTTCAGCCCGTGCTAAAACCTACACTGCTTTAATACTTTTTCCGCCCGTTTCAATCCTGTTGTAATGTTATTTTAAAAATAACAAATTTCTCTGAGGCTGGAGAAGCAGGGAGCTTGTAGTTATTTATAGGGTTGACAGACGTTAGTGTGGAAACCCCTCTTCAAGAACATAATGTTAGCCATACAGCTTCAGTCAGCAGTATACGTCAGCTACATTGGGATCCTTTAGTTTACATCAGCCATATCCGAACATCCAGGGTGACTGACAAGCTGATTCTTACTATGCTTTATCTCCTTTATCTTTTACTGCATTTCCTTCTGAACAGTTGGTCAACCTCAACTATGTTGTGTTTTGGGTGCTTAAAAGAATCGTCAACACATTCTAACTCCCAACTCGCCACATATTGAAGCTTGGTCAGCGCCTCGCCGCGAAATGTATGTATATGACAAACCATTGGTGTCAATACCCAGATGAGATGGGCATCCAGTTTTACCGTTATTATGAAATGATATACTGGTGTATAATTTTGTAATGACAAGTATTGGGGTATGATTTAAACAGCCAGGTATTTGTATACCTGTATTTGCATGACACTGTTCAGTCATTTTGAGGAAGTAATGTAACATTTATTGTATGACATAAAACATAGGATAAAAAAAAATCATGAAATGTTCTATGCATACCCAGGTTAATTGATTTATATTAGTAGCAGATGCAAAATCGGTGGGCTTAGGGGCTCTAAAATATCTTTGAAATCATAAATATTCACGAAAACCATTTATATCTTTACAATTGCCAAGAATTAAATGAGCCTTGAACTGATGAGTACCCCGCACATCGAAAAACTAAATTACAATATTATGCCCACCGGAGATGCTATTTTAAAATGCCTGACACTTGATTTTAGAGTGCCTGAAAATTACTATAAAAACCTCCCAAAGTATTTGAACACAAAGAGAGGAAGATGTCTGTGCAGTTGTACAGTCCTAAAAATAAAGCTGCCAAAATGGGGTTTTCACAATGATACCATAGAAAGGCGAAGAGAGGTTTGGTTCTTCTACAGTTTTTTTCACTTTTTTTAAGAATAGTTTAAAGAACCCAAGTACACAAGTACATTTCCATGGATGTTATAGATTATTGGTGGGACCATACACACTGACAAAGAGCCATTTAATATATTTTTTAAAGAGAGTAGTTGGTTAGCAGGGTTTCATTCATCTAAGGTGACATCTTTGTATGTACAGTACACATTGTGAGGAAATACAGCATAAGATCTATTGGGAGCAGACAGGACATTAATGTAAATCATACGTGGTGTGATTTAGGATGAACATGGGTATTTTATAGAAATTGTTTCTGGAAGCTGGGTCAGTGGAGCAGCCCATCCTCCATCTGTGTGTAAGTTTATGAGAACATGCATTGATTCTGTCAAATGTCCTTAAATGTCCCTTTTTTAATTCAATCTCCAATGCTGAACCTTAACAACTATGAAAATTATGGTGTTGTACAAAGCTCATGAATATTTAATGAGCTATGCACTGTTTGGTTTATGATAGGCTCACTGTTGCCAACTCACTCCAGCAATGCATCATTTCACACTGTATACCTTTGCTACACAGTGTGAAAAGCCTGTAGTATTGCAGGATTTCTCACTTTACCATTTAAGGCAATGTTAATAAAAAACCTTTGAAATGTCTTTCCTGTGCTTGAGAAATGTGGTGCAGAAACAGTGTCTTCTCACTTCAGTCATTATGGGATAATTCACCCCGAGCAAAGGTACACTGTGCAAAAGTATTTGTTCTCCCCATTTGTTTCAAATGGTGATTTAATCTCTTAACCGACCTGATTTTGCTGATGGCCTCTCATTATTTTACGCTCCACAGTGGCACAATGATGTGGAATTGCAAAATTCTAAAACACAGAGGTAATCAAATTTAGTCACTGATCCTTTTTTTCTCATTTTGCCTGAGGAAATCAATAAGGTCACCGAGGTCTGGATTTCAGATCTATTTGCAAAGAGGCTCATTAAGCATCGACCTTGTCCAGTGGGAGCGTGACCATGGATGCTGAGATCTCCAGGATCTCTCAGCAGAGGTGGAAATCTGCGGCACATTCGAATTGGCACCTCGTGAGGGCATGGGGCACAAACGCTCTTAAGATTTTCCCCAGAACATCCTGTTAAGTAGGCCAGCGGGCTATCTCATTAGGTTTTCACTTTGAAGTCAATCCACTACTATTATGTTTAGTTTAAAACATTTAACATGTGAATATTCATGTGCTTATTAAACCTTTTGCTGAACTAATGACCAGTTTCCAGCTAAACTTAGAATGAAGGGGATCCATGCAGTGAATATTCTGTGATAAAGATACAACAAAGTTAAGGAAAGATATGAGTTTGTTTTGATTTATTTAAATGTGGCCCTATTTTCTGTATGATGTCTAGAAAACAAGGACTACCATGTTGTAATGATGACTGTGGCATTGTTTTGTGAATCCTTTGATGTCCTCAGATCAGCAGTGTTATTCTGCCGTTCAAAGACTTCTTTTTGCTGCTGTTTTACCATCTCTCTGTTCAGCTACTAACAAACAGGCCAAAGGGCCAGAGGACTGTTGTGAAACATACTGTTTATGCATGTTGAGTCATGAGGGTTTATCCTTTCTGACCCTGTATGCTTTGTTGTCTAGATTTAACTAAAAGGTTTGGCTTTTCTGTGGCAGAATTTTGTTGTCATTTTATTATAAAAACTGCAGATGATGAGAGAGTTAGAGAGAGGGGTGATGGGTTTGTTTAATGAGAAGCCCAGCAGTTGACCTTGTGAAGGGCAGCAGGGAAGCCCTGATTACAGTAGAGATGAATGAGAGAGAAAGAAGAAAAATAGAGCAAGAAAGGGTAGAACACTACATCAGTCTTGTTCATTAGTTTAGATTAATTGTTTACTCAAAACTATCCTCATTTTCTGCAGTGGTTTTGCACAGATCCATACATTGACCAATGAAATTTTGCAAAGGTTATAAAAACGTATCGTTGCTCTTACACAGAACCATTTATGTGGGTTTGGCAATGAGCGTATTGATGCATCACACATGCAATTTGTTTCAGTTTTTGATACAATTGAACAGAAGGAGAGCTCACAAAGCTCCTTTGGCTGGATATGTTTATTTTCAAGTTGATCTATTTTGTAAAAAAAAATGTAATCAGGATAAACATTAATGACTCTATCTTAAGGGCAGAGTAGGCAATCCAGTCCAGTAACATTTTTGTCATGCATAAGTCTCTTAACATCCTGATAGCAATCAATAAGTAAAGTGAAAGATTGGTACTTTTATAATTATATATCATCTGTGAAAGGAGTAGGGTCAAAAAACATTGGACCAATTACTGCCCTCGGTCCGAGGGCAATGAGACGTCACGTGTACATTTTCAATCTACGTATCTTGCATTCCACTGCGCGAGCAGGTACCTGGAGATGTTGGTTATTGTAGTCATGTAATTCACTTTGTACTGTAATGTTTTCTCAATGGTGAATGTGACTTGACTACACTGGAACCGATCCAACAGCTCATCCAACGCTCATTTGTTTTGGTGAAGGTGGGGCTTTGGATGGGGATTCACGAGGGGGAGGGATCGTATGATGGCACTGCTAGCAGGAAAACGTTAGCATTTTCCAAATGATCTTCTCTGCCTTTAATGCGATAGTTCACCCAAAAAGTTAAATTCTGTCATCATTTCTTCACCCGCAGGATGTTCCAAACCAGTATTAATATATTTGTTCTGCTTAACACAAAGGAAGATATTTGGAAGAAAAGATTTCGTCCCCCATTGACTGCCGTCAATGGGTACCGTAGTTGTTCAGCTAACAACATTGGTCAAAATATAATCTTTTGTGTTTTTTGTGCTGATTGATTTTTCCTAATTCTCTTCCCTTTCCTTCTTTATAAGAAAAAAAAAAAACTTCTAATCTCACTATTCTTAGCTTTTTATACTGTGCTCGCCTTTAATGGACTAGTTTGATGCACTTATGTATTTTGTGGCCTATGTTGTTATAATTGCTTCCAATGTTTCCTCATCTGTAAGTCGCTTTGGATAAAAGCGTCTGTTAAATGACTAAATGTAAATGTAAATGTTTTGCAGATGAAAGACAAGCGGTGAGTAAATGATGACAGAATAAAAATTCTTGGGTGAAATATCCGTTTTTATGTATTTTGCGCACATAGAAACCAGCCCTAAATCTAAGCTGATCTACTCTTATTCTCTTTATTTGCCTTTTTAAGAAAAATGCAAATGTAGTTCATATGTGTGGTCATAAGGGTCGGTTCTTGCATTTTTCTTTCTGTTTACATCTTAACAATGCAGTAAAGCTGAAACAAAAGGCAGTTCTTGTCAATAAGAAGTCACTGCTGCCTGAAGAAAGTTATACTTTGAATTGTGTGCTAACATGTTTTATAGACTTATTTTGTTTCCTGAGATCTATAAACAAGTCGCTGTTCCTAATGTCGACATGTTTTACAATCACAAGTAATGTATGCACCATAAAAATTCCACTTACTACCAGTATCTGTGCATACGGCAGTAATGGTTTGTTTGTGTTTGTGAGTGTAGAATTTATTGTAGTCATTTGAAGTTGCAGAGGCGTGTTGAACTCGGCTGTGTTTTATTAACGATATTGACAAATGCAACATGTACAGAAGCAGGTCAGAGGTTTAAGCACCTTTATTTATCCTCCGTAGCTGCGGTTCTGCTCTCTTGCTCAGCAGTGGACTGTTATAATGTTATTACTTTACAATGGGGAAAATCATTAGGCTTTAAATAGATCAGGTATTTTCACCAAATGAGGGTTTTATCCAGCAGTACACAGGACAGACCAACATGAACACGTAACGTCTTTTTCTCGATCTGTTAACAAACACATTCTTATTTCAGCCATCTGTCATCCACAATGTCCTCCTAGCAGTGGACTACACTGAAAATAGCCCTCCTTTATTTTTATAAAGGTCCACAATATTTTATTGAACTGCAAGTTGCATTTTTAAGACAATCAAAGCTGCTTGATTTGGTTACACGTATTGATTCTCACTGCATGCCTTGCAAAATGAAATAATGTTTATGGATATGTCTACAAAGCAAAGCATTATGAAAAACTCTGTTTGAAGATGGGTGCGGATAACTGGCACAGAGTTCTTTTTCAAGAGAACATAGAAAGGAATGCAGAACACCCCATCTGCTTCCAATTCTTCTTGCCTGCAGATGTCACGTCGCCCATTCGTTCTGTTCATCACAATTCATTCTGATGTCAAAACACTTGAGTGCATTCCTTCAGTTTCAAATGGCAAAAAGAGCTCAAGGACACATGCAAGGACACATGTTTCACTTCTGTCCATAACCATAAAATCCATACAAGTATGATTAAAATATGTTAAAGGTTGTCATCCAAATGCATTCTCATAATTCTTTAAGCATGTCCAGCCGACTGATTTTGAGATTATCATAATGTTTGTTAGTACGTATTGAGGTACACAGATATGCAAAACAGGTTCTTTTAGCTCAAAGAGACGTGTGCAATCATCTCCCTGGTCGTGATTCTCCTGGGCTTGAGTAAAGTATTACTGTATTAAGCCTAAAGCAAAGTAAATCAATAAAGAAACAAATTGCTTCTCGGTTTGGCTCAAAAATAGCTCTTAACCTATTTGTATGTGTGAACCCTGTATATAAAAATAGAGTTGAAACTCGGATGCGTGTGTTTGAATGTGCACTTCATAGAACGAGTGAGCCATGTCACCTTTGAGGGGGTGCACGAGTGACACTTGATTCAGACAGAAGGTACTTATCATCAGCAGACACTGAGGGTCACACCTCCTGCAGGTGCAATCGCACTGTACTCAACCAGCTTAAGAGATGCCTTTTCTCTCGCTCGCCCGCACCATTCCTCTCTATCTCTCCTCTTTTCTCGCTCTCCATTTGGGTTCACATGTGTGCTTGTAAATAGCAGTGTGTGATAAAAGTGTGTTCATATTTTACATGTATGCATTTGGCAGATGTATAGTGTAGTGATAGCCTATGCATTTAAAGGGATAGTTCACCCGAAAAATCTGTCATCATTTACCCACCCTCAAGTTGTTCCATTCTGTATAAATTTGGTTGTCTACTGAACACAAAGAAAGGTATTTGGAAGTATTTTTGCAACCAAACAGTTCTGGGGCATTACCAATGTAGTATCTCTTTCCCTATTATGGAAGTCAATAGTGCCCCAGAGCTGTTTGGTTACAAAAATTCTTCCAAATACCTTTGTGTTCAGTAGAACTACAAAATGTATACAGATTTGGAACAACTTGAGGGGTAATGGGTAAACTATCCCTTTATGAAGAATTAATATCATCGTATTGGCATTGGTATGATACCAGCATTTCATATCTTATTCTTTTATTTATTTGTGAACATTGAATCAGTACTTCAGCCAAAGAGTATACAGGATCAGGCGAATGATGAAACACTGCCCAAAGAATCACAAACGTACAATTTTTATGTAATTAATGTGTAAGCAAATTCAGGATAGACAACAAAATGAAATGAAACAAACAAATTCTCCTGTTTTCTGTCACACTGCATGTACTTTGTAGAGCACTTAAAGGTTATAAGTTCAGCACCCTGAATGAGCTCAAGTAAATTACTGATAAAACGGTATAACGTTTTTTAATATATTCATATTATAAAATGTATGTTTTTTTTCCCTCTGCAGCTCTGATATCGGCTGGCTGTTGTACCAGCGCATGCAGAAATGTCAAACTTTGGGACAGGTAAAGCTTTCATTTATACCCTCTACTGTAGTAGAGTGTCACACAGAGATATAGCACATGCTTTACATGCTTATTTTATTAAATTAAAGTATTAAAGGGACAGTTAACCCACCCCCCAATAAACTGTCATCATTTACTCACCTCCAAGTCGTTCCAGAACTTTATAAATCTCTTTGTTCCGATGAACGCAGAGACTAGGGATGTGATGGTGGTCGTGACAACAGCACCACGGCGGTGGTAAAGTGCCATGATTGCCACCGGCGGTAGTGCACGTCACTGTGATAAACATAAGTGTAATAAAAATGACAGTTGCGATAAGAATTGGTATTTTTAGCCTTTCAGTGTGGATGGTTTTATTTAAAAGATTTAAATTGACACTGAAATTATTGACATACATATCCGTTGGTGCGTTCGAGCGCGGGCCTGCACGGCAAAACCCAGGTTATTCTGCGGGTTCTGCAATGAGAACAGTTATATAAAAATCAAAACCGGCTGTGACCCGCTTGCTTGGTGTCGGAGTGCGCAGGTTGCCGCGGTTGCGGAGAGATCTATTTATTTGCTCTCTGAGCACATTTTCTGAACGCCCGTATAGTACAGCTGTACACATCTTAATCTGGACCATGTCAACATGTTAGTTTCCCATCAACGAGTAGGAAAAAGAAAACGTTTTAATGGCATCTGAATAGGAATTCATTTAATTTCAGATATCATATTTCAATAAGTATTTCAATAAGCTCTAAATTTCTCTTCCACTCGTCATGTGGTTGCTACATTCAAGTATAATAATATAAATAAATAAAATATGAAGAGTTTAGTTCCAAAATAAGATGACTCTCAAACTGCAGTTTGTTTTGATTTAAGCCACAATAACTCTATACAATAAAAATACAGTTACACCTAACTAAAACAATAAAAACATGATTTTTGAAAGGTTTTAAAAATAGAATCTCATTTTGGAACCAAACTCTTCATATACTTCCCCACCACCGCACCAATTTGTCCACTACCACCGCGGTGGTAAAATACCACCACCGTGATGGTGCCCTAACAGAGAACGATATTTACAAGAATGCTTGTAACCAAACGGTTCTTGTTCTTGTACCATAGTAGGAAAAAAGTCAAAAGTTCCTACTATGGTAGTCAATTATGGCCAAGAACTGTTTGGTAATAAACATTATTCTATAGATCTTTCTCTGTGTTCATCGGAACAGAGACATTAATACCCATTTGGAACAATCTGAGGGTTTGTAAATGGGTGAACTGTTCCTTCAAAGTACAGTAGCTAACACTAGGGTGTGCTTGATTTTAGTGCAGAGGGAGTGGCTTAATGTATTATTTAAGTTTGTAGCAGTTTCATTGGCTGTCGGGTTAACTGACCCTTGACAGTTACACTTCATCTTGCAGAATCCAGGGGAAAAGTAATTTTTTTAATGGTGGAGCTAATTTAATGGTAGAATAATTCAACTTGCAGGAAAGCAGTAGAACGGTTTGCTGTCTTGGTTTGCTAAGAGCGCACATGTTCCTAAACAAATGAAACAAAAAACACAAACACGCCTACATAAACCAAAACTGTAAGCTGAGCTTTCTGTAAAAGCTTAAACTACCGGTTTCGTAGAAAAGAAGTTAACAATATAAACAGTTCATAAATGCTTTGTTGCTATTTCACCCCTACTAACCAACTGCTCATTTTCTTATACAGTTTTGATGCCTCCTGACAATTGCCTTGATTGAATTCGTTGATGGGAACCAGGCCATGGAAGATGGTCCCGTGCTATATCACTTGGACGGACAAAAGTTGGAAGATGAAGAGTGAATAAAATACAAAATGTTAAAACAGCCATCATCTCCCGCCCCCACCATGCTGGTTCCTGGTCTACTAATCCAACTTACAGCCCTGAACAACAAAAGCCTGAAGGAGAGATTTCTTAGGAGTCAAACCGCTGGAAATAACAGGATTGCCAAAAGAAATGTATGTAACGATTGCTCTTTTGCCAACAAAATAGACCTACCTCCTTCAAACTGAAAGAGACAAAACTGGACTTAGAGGCTAGTACCCATTTTGTTTACAGTCGCCACAAAAACACATGCAAACAATCGAAAGAAACCTTTGCACACACATGCAGACAATTCTTATCAGACTGGTCTCATAAGATCGTAGGTTTTGTTTAGAGGTCTAGCAAAACCTGCGACGCAAATCCATTTAGATTTTTGTAGTTCAGCAAAAAGCACAGATTAATCTCATATGTTTATAAACTGTATTCAAAATACATTCAAATGTGGTTTGCAATCTGACTGAGTTACACATTTTTTCGATGCGTCTCAGTTGAATAGATATCAGGTGGCGTTTCGTCATTTTGGATGTTTTTGCAGAAGCAAAATTACGTTTTCTGCTCTCCTTCTACACTGACAGCTGCTCCGGTTGTATGAGGAAGTCTCTTGAGATTGTGTTGATGCTTAAATCGGTACCACAGCAACCAATGTAGAAGATCAGATTTAAACCAACATGGGATGCAGTGTGAACACAGCCTAATAGCAAGGACAGCATTTCTTAATATATATTGACTTTAAGAAGCTCTTCAATTGGATTTCATTAAAATGATATCAGTCACTGCCTGAGTTTCAATACGAGTTGTGTGATGACCTTTTATGTATTGCGTTGACTTATGGCCATGTGTAAAGTACGGTAGTTTGATGTTCAAGATGTCTTTACTTAAAATCTGCATCCTGATCTCTGGATCAGGAGAGGCTCGCCTCCTGTCTCTGAATGTCCTATAAATAATCTTTCTGTAGACACAGTGTTGTGTTATGTGAAAGAAGCAGAAATCTGCTGCTGCGTCCAGGACTTGTGTAGCCAGATGCATAGGCTTCAGTCGTGTCGAGTCTTGCGTTTGGTATTTCTGCCCTCACTGCTGCCCAAATCAAGCGGCCCCATCACAAAGCTTAATGTAAGCTCCGCAAATCCTGTCTGTTTCAATGCTTTGTGAAATTGCCAAACCCATTTTACGGTTCTCCATTAAAACAAGATTTTGTTCTCCATCTGTTTGTGGATTCAATTTGAACGGTGGCCCAGTGGCACTGTTCAGTGGAGACAGCAAGGCTCCTCATTGCACATTCTCTGTTTGTGGACCATAACGGAGAGGCAATATTGGACTTGTGTTCCATATGACTATTTGCGCCGTCAAGCCTCTCTACTAAGCAGGTATTTCATCTAACCTCTCCCGGGTGACAGCAGACCATAAACACTGTAATCATTTGAGAGGTTTTGAGAGCATAGCCTTTATCCCTCACTCAACATGACGTTGTTTTGGTCAGCCAACATCACACACATCAATTCTGTTGTACACGGTCAGTATTAAATACAGCAAGGCTACTTGATAAACTCATTAACCTAACATTTATTTTTGTTGACAGATTATGAAACAGAACAGATATTATATGAGACCTTTATGTTTTTAAAAAGTAAAGAGTAGTTTAAGGCTTAGTTTTTTATATATAATAACTATAATTATTATTTTTGACGTACTGGAATTATTGATTCTATAAATATACCAAGAGATGTACGTAAAAAAAACAATAAAGTCTTCTTTATGTAAAACTTTTGTTTGGCTCATGTTCTGTTATGTGTCCAATCAGTCCAACTTTAAAGTAATCTCATTTACATAAAAATGAACAGTTTTTAATAGTAATTTGTGACTCTAAGGCCATGCGTTCCCCTTTTAAACATTTGCGAGGGACAGCATACAGTGCAATGTGATGCAGATTTGTCATCAGAATAGTACGCGCGTACTCTATGCGTACCGCCGGAATTTTGTTACCTCACATTAAAAGTACCCGCAGATAGCGCATGCGCATTCCATTTCTTGCAGTTACCTGGCAGCGTCGATTCAAGGTAGTTGAAGAAAACCTGACCCCTGTAGGCCCGGAGAGATATTGCAATATGTCGTAATGCACATGAATCATAAATAAGCTTAGCTTTCCATTGATGTATGCTCTGTTAGGATAGGACAATATTTGGCCGAGATACAACTATTTAAAACTCTGGAGGGTGCAAAATGATACAAATATTGAGCAAATCGCTTAAAAGTTGTCCTTCAGAGGCGCTGTTGCAGCCCGTTGCTTACCGCTGTGATGCGGTTGTGGAGTGTAGATGAGCCCGAAGGCAGAAATTCAAAGCTTTACAGATAGAAAACTTCATTCTCAAAGAGAAGGTAGCAGTGAAGTTTGTAGGTGTGTTTTCTTGCCATTTTTGTGAGCGATTTTGCTGCATCCACTCACAAAAATTACGTTTCGATATATTTACGGTAGGAAATCGACAAAATATCTTCATGATCTTTTCTTAATATCCTACTGATTTTTGGCATAAAAGAAAAATCTATCATTTTGCAACCACACAATGTCTTGTTAGCTTTTGCCACAAATATTCCCATGATACCTAAATCTGGTTTTGCTGTCCAGGGTCACAAAAATAATCTAATCAAAATGAACATCATGTGCATTCACCAAGTAATGAAATTATATCAGCTTTTATTTAACAGTTAAAGTCCTATTTGCATAAAAATATTTTAATTTACTCCAAAAATATGTTGTAAATGACATTTATTGTGCTGTTTTCACTACATATTCTCTCCCACACCAGTAGGTGCACACATGAGCAGAGAACATCTACAGTATAATGTGTTTCTTACTGAAAATACAGTGTGTTAATGTGTGCCCTGCTCTACTGTGGTCAGCAGGGAAGTTTATCAGGCAGAAGGTAAGGAGCAAAGTGCAGCAGTGTGTGCTCTGATTAAGATGTATTATTGTCAAGGGAACAGAACACACACACAAACACTGAGTCCTAATGTCTGCTCTTCGCTTTTCACTGCAATGCAGCACATGTGGGGATCCTGCTGAGAGCGGCCCGAATGCCTGCCTGACCAAAAAACACCTAATCCATCAAAACAAACATCATACGAAGAGGAACCAGAGGCCTATAAAAACTCTCTCTAGCACGCTCGCTCGCTCTCTTACACGCATTTTCATTAAAAACTGCATCCTAATATTTACACCAATCAATACAATAATGTGGGTGGATGTGGAACTGGCCTGCTCAGTTCCAGAGAGGGAGAGCTGGCAGGAAAATGAAGACTTAAAAATGCAGTGCTGTTCAAAGACAAATAAATAGTTATGAAATGCTGAGCTGGAGAAATGCAGCAGTTCTCTGGTTGCATTCTGCCCGGATTAAAAACCACGGCAGAGAAATGTGTTGCAGAAATGGCAAACATAAATAGTTTGGTCTTTATTTGAATTATTTCAGCTACTGAAAAGGGAATGTATGAGTAAAGGAATGTTTTGATATTTAAATGAATAAAGAAGATTTATGTAGGTCACTTGCAGAACATGCGCAATGCTTTTTAGACCATGCCCAAAAACACCTTGAATAACATGGATTATCAGGTTACAGTTCATAACAAATATTATGTCGTTCTCTTAAAAATGTTGTGGGAACACCAATGTTCATCAAAATGTCTTCTTTTGTGTTCTGCCGGACCAAGAAAGTCACACAGGTTTGAAATAACCCGAGGGTGAGTGAACGATGACAGACTTTTAGTTTTTGGGTGAACTACCCCTTAAATAAGAAAATGCATTTAACTAGTGGTTTTGCTTGAGGTGAGGATAGCTCCATATGGACTGATGTCTGAATCCCAGAAGGTTTTGTGTTATACAGGACTGTCTACATATTTTAATGAACACTAAATAATCTGTTGTTTTTACAGGTAAAATGTATATGTGGGTGTGTAAGGGTGTCAGGTGCTGATTGACACAGGGCATTATGGGTAGTGACAGCTCTTGTGAGTGTGAAATGGAGGGGGGCTTATACAAGGGGACACTGTCACAACTCCTTATAGATTCGACTCCATGGTGACTTGTGCACCATCACTTCAGATCAGGAATCCAAGACAACCGTTCATGTTCTCAAAAGGGTCTTATGTCCCCGAAATGCGATTTAAACGCAAGTGTTTACTGCATTATCTCTCCATTATTGGCAGGCCTTTTGCAGAAGCAAACTACATTTGGGTTTGGAAGACAATGACAAATAAGATCACTTGAACATCTTAATTAGTTCTCCTTTAATAAGAGTCCACAAAGAGCAGATTTAAACTCCTGCTTTTTAGGTTTTCCTCTTGAATCTAGGAAGAGATTTCGATTATTTCTCAGATATAGAGTACTTTGATATACCAAGCTTTCAAAATCAGCAATGAGTCAGAAATTCTAACCTAATCATTTCTCATTTAGCAGACATTTAGTGCTTTTCACCGGAAATAACACTTAAAAGTCAAGTTTCATAAAACCAGTTTCAAAGATGTCAAGACTTTCAAGACGTCAGACACATTAAAATATTTGCCATCAAGTTGACTCTTACAATTAGCAGGAATTAAAGTAGAAAGTAATGAGCTTTTATTTAAATATTTTATATCAGTTTGAGTGATAGTTTTAGATGAAACTGTCATTGATTTCCTGTCTCTCAGCATCACAGAATCACTGATAATGTAAAGTCACATCTGGCTGACAAGTTACAGATAAAATTAGCTCAACATCCTTTCATATTACTACGGTAAATGGACATGCTATCACGAAAACTACGATAAATGGACGGACATGGTATTATCTTAGAATCCTGATTCTGATAAGATTCAACAAATTACATTAGAAAGAGATATTACAGTAGAATCTAGAAAGAGTTGAAATCTAAACTATGGAACAGTACGTCACATTAAAGGTCCTTTTTCATGCAAATTAGTGGCATCTAGCACTGATCAGCATTGGGTTCTAAAAGGGACAAAACAACCGTTGAGTTAGCAATTATCTTTTATATATGTGACCCAAACAACCCAGCGTGGCTTCATTTGTAACCCAATGGTTCGTCCCTTTATGACCCAAAGCTGGGTTGAAAATAACCCATCATTTTTTATCCCATATGTGTATATAGTCTAATTTACTATGACTACATTGACCTGCATGCAATAAATATATGATAATTTAAGTGATTGTTCACCCAAATATGAAACTGTGCTGTTCATTTATGTTATTTATAATTGATGTGGTTCCTGATGTATTAAAGTCTTAAGAAATAAAATGATTGACCTTTGTCAGAAATTGAATATTATTTACAAGCATATAACCTGTAATAAAATAAAGTCCTACCAATTAAAGTTATTTGTGTGAAAATTGAGTGTCACATCATAAAACTACGATTGTATTTGCGTTTCACAGTGTTGAATTTAATAAACACCCACAGAAGATCTAGACACATAAACTACATGATGTAAATGCACAACATTTCCAGCAAACAGCTGAGCACATTCTGAATAAGGCAATGCCAGAGGGGAGCGTGTGTGAATGTGTGTGTGTATCTGCGCTATATTCAGAAGGCCCACTGGAATGGCATTGATGAAGCCTGGAGCACCTGGGGCCTCGTCTACCTTGTGCCCAAAGCAGAGGGCATCCAGCTGGGGCAGTAAGAAGCTGTGGACAGGGCTGGGCTCCAGGCCAACAGAACACATTCTGAAAGGAGTCAACAGAACTCATTCATCCTTGCTGTCAATAACTTTATGACATCATCTCCTGCACAAATAATCTCTCGTTTCTGATTGGACCGTACAGCCACTGATAGAGTTTGTCTTGACTGAGTGATAGTTGAGAAGGTGAATGCTTGCGTCATTGCTAGCATCTAGGCAGCTGCCAAAGCTGTGAGAAAAGCAGAGCCAGCAAACATCGTGTAAAATATTACTGTAACAAGAGTTGGTGAAAAGAGCTCAGGGTGAGGAAATGAAAGGTGAGAAAAAAAGTAATGTAATACAGTAATGATAATTTAATCAGACTGACAACTGAGAATTAATGGCAATAAAATAATTTGACAAAAACATAGAAAAAATATTTTTAATAGTATAATTTCAAAATAAATTCCCCAAAATAAGATAATTCTTTACCTTTTTATAATAAAATTCTATAAAAATTAGGGCTGTCAAACGATTAATCGCGATAATTCGCATCCAGAATAAAAGTCTGTGTTTGGACAATATAAATCCGTGCACTGTGCATATCACAATTTTATTCATAAACACAAAAACATACACATACATGTACATGATATATTTTTATACATTTTAGGAAATATTTAGATGTATTTATTTACTACCCATAATTTAAAGGTGGAGTGTACGACTTCCGAATTACGCTTATTTAGACAAAGTCGGGCCGAGTACCAAAACAACCTTGTAGCCAATCAGCAGTGAGTATACAGTGTACAGTGCACAGGATGGACATTCGTTGAGCCGAGCGCTGTCGAAAGCGGAAGATGGTGGTAGGGATGTGTCTGTTTTTGTGATTTGAACATCAACAACGGCTAAGAGAAATCGGACACCCCGCCTTTAAACTATATATACATGTTTATTAATTTTAAAAAAATCTTAAATGTATACATGTATGTGTTTTTAGTTACAAAATGAATATGCACAGTACAGTGACATATTATGTAACACATTTCTATTCTGGATGTGATTAATAGGGATTAATTGTTTGTCATGTATTGTGTCATCAGAAGTGGCCCATTGCATGTGAGTTTTTAGAAAGATACCCAGCCAAAACTCCATCACAGAAAGGGCCTCCCTTTCATGGACTAGCAAGGATAATCTGTCCCCTTTCACCATCTGTTGGCCCATAAACACTGCAGCTGGACTGCACACATTATATCCTTGCTACTCTCTCTATCTCTCTCCATCTATCACTGCTGAGACCTCAAATACTTTGCTGACCAGAGACATTACAGCTAAACATGGTGTCTGTAGTCCCACTTTACAACCAATCGTCTCTTGATAGAGTCGTCTCTATTGTCAATAGGCTGAAGTTAGGTCAGGTTCTTGACTGCTACCTCTGTCATGCATTAGCCGTGGGAAATATCCTATTGGGCAGACTGTTCTGAAATAGTGGGATTATAACAACTAGTCCTATTAAGCGAACTATCAGCTGAAGTTAGGTTTAAAGTCCTGCTTAACAGTTTTGAACTTTGAACGGTTGTAAAATAATTGTATTTCGGTTGTCATAAATATGTACATTTAAAGTAATTTTGAACAGATTTGGAGATTTTAGTTTACTTTACTCAAATTGATTAAGAATGACACACTCATACAGCAATAGTAATACAGTAGATCCCTATTTCAATTTCACAAAGGCATTATCCTCAAACGTGTATTCAACATGTTTACTCAAACACACTTAAGTGTCATATTTTCCAAGACATCACTTTATGTGCAATAATAAGCACATGCAGAAGCATGGTGGTAAAGTGTCATTGTGGCCGTATTGCCTCCTTTTTCCTCACAGCACTGCGGCCACCCTACACGGCTAATCTCATTTGTCTCCCACACACAAAGTGAGAAAAAGTGAGAGAGGATGGCATGAATTGCAATGAGGGTCTGCGGCACAGTTGAGCTGGAGACACTGGAGATGAATTACATGATACCAAGAGAATAGTATGGAGAATATGTGGTTTTGACGTACGTTTAATTCCCAATGTGCCAGTCTGAAAATAAGACTAGTTTCTTATTCTGCCCATGTGATATATTCTGCAGTGCACACACAGAAGAAAGTATAAACTCACATCAATAAAAAGCACATTTATATTAAATGTGCACTGTATGAGACAACATTTTTTAAATATTGTATTGCACGTAGATAAACTGCTTTAACAACCATAGTGCTTTTAAAGATGTTAGGTTGAGGTGTATTAGACCATTAAGACACACATTATAATATCAACACATTACAGATATTGCAACCTTGAAGGCGACACTTCTGAAGATAAAAGGACTCATGCTCTCCTTGAACTTCTCATGCCATATGTAAGTTTTTATATGCCAAAGCCTTGAGAATGATCTGTGTCCCCTGATACAGTAATGTCAGAAATTGTAATGGAAAAGAGAGAGAAGAGATGTAAACACCATTTAAGACCAGCGATCGGCCTGTTGCATCTATAAAATGCCCCAAAGGAGATATAAGACAATTATGAGAAGGGATTTCTTAATTTATATTTACACAATTTGTCAGATTTCACTTTAAAATGAATCATAAAACAAAACATCATACCACAGAAGACCCCTGTAGCCCCCAATGTCTATTATTCAAAGTAAGCAAGTTTATAGGATCACAGTTCACAGTATCTTAGTTTTGTTATGACTGACTAACTCCATTTGTAAATGTCTTTTTTATAAAGACATCTTACAGAGATAATAGCTGCACAAAATCTTGCTCTTCTGAATATTTAACATCTTTGTGCCTCGCAGCTCGCCCGTTGAAATCCCCTGTCAGGAGCTGTGGTACATAATTAATGTGATGCCTATTTAACTTGGTTTAAACATTTAAGGGCACACCCCACACACCCCACTCACATTTGGAGGGAAATCTTAATAGCCGATATCAATAGCCTCACAGCTGGCATATTGAAAAAGCACTCACACTTTGCATCAAACTGAAGTGAAGCAATTGAAATATTCCACTTGCCACAGTCCTCAAGGGCTTCCTATTCCAAATGTAGGTGGTGATGAAGGGAAAACCTTGAATATTAGTAGAAGACAATGTATAGTCTGGCAATAATGCAAAATATATTCAAGTGGTTAGTCTTAAAAATCCTGAAGTGGGTTGACTAATGATTGAAATTCATCATTTTGTTCTTTGAAAAGAGAGTGCACAGAGTGGCCATATCAAACTAGCAGATCAGAACATTGGTAATTAAAGCAAAGTTATTATTGCTTTGTTTTAGTTGTATTACTACAAGAATTGGCTTTAATTATTAGACTCGGGTCGGGCAGCAAGTGCTCTGGCACTAAGGCTGTGCACTAACCACAGGGCTATTGGTGCCGACTGTTGCATGCATTTGAAATGTTATTATTTGTTTCATGTTACTTTATAAGATTAATTTATTCTTTCTTTTCGGAGGCAACATTTACATTTTACACAAAAATAAAAATGTCCAATATATTTTGGCCAAATATTTTATTTGATTTCGATAATGAATCGTCCTCACTTTTAATTTTAGTAATTTTAGCGTTTATGCAGTCATATTACACAATATTTGACTGCAGAAACCTGTGAGTGACCGATAAAAATCAATGAATTAATCCATTTGATATCCAAGTCACTAGAATTAAATATTTCCTCACTAGGATGGTATAATTATTATATGACAACATAGATAAGATAAAAGACATTTGGCCAATTGAAACCATTAAATATGTGTAAAATACAAACCGAATCATGAACTATGTAACATTTGAATGTAATCCAGCAGAGATTTAGGTTGATATAATCTTAATGTCTACACTATTAAGTCCGAAAGAAGCAAAAACTCTATCTGACAGATCTTCAGTCTTTCTGCAGGGTGGAAGACAAATGTTTGAGTAAGAATTTGATTTCTGCGAGCATCTCTGCCTCTGAGCGTGAATGATTGGGGACCCGGAGTCAGCGAGCCACATTCATTTGCATTATAAGACAAACAGGAAATGAGATAAATGAGATTTGTGTCACTACTCTTCTGGGTAAAAGCATGAGAAATTGAGAGGAAAGGACTGAGAGGATATAAAAGATGTGACAAGTGACAAGAAAGAAAGTGGCAACTAACGCTACTAAAACTTATTATCATTGACATTTTAAAAATGTTTCCTGCTTTTATTTTACTTGCTCACAGGCATGGATTCCCTTTTTCTGCGAATAGCAAACATGTCACTGTCATATATGAAGAGTACAGTGAACTGCTCTTTCTGCATGTAAAGGTCAAAGGTTAGCTATGTATCATATTGGTGTGGCATGATGAGTTAAAGTCAATATTCTCCCTGCAGGCTGCTCTTTGTTTAGTTTTATTGTACACTGTACAGTAAATCCAACAAGAGGAAGTTTTAAATCAATACTGCGCAACTGAAGTACTACGACAAAGCCGTTATTCACAAACGTGTAGAACAAATACAATGACGAGTATTCATGAGAATACTCAGTCATTTCAATCAGATCAGATCCGGGTTCTTTCTAGGCCACCATTCTTTCAGAAAAAGTGATCTTTCTCTTATTACATTTCTCATTTGTCACACGGGCCATGATGTTTTCCTCTATGGGATGACAAAGCTCCTGGATGAGTGCGGACACGTGGAATTCGTTGTTTGGGCAGTCGGTGAAGCTCAAGGACAAGAGTGTTCTTTTATAGATTCCTCAAGTTAAATTTGACTGCTGCTGATGCCAGTGGCTCTGTATGAAATAAATGAGAAAAAAACAGGAGAATGACAGAAAAGAGAATGAGAAACAACACATGGGAGAAACGGATTAAATGATAAAGACAAGTCTTGGGCAGAATTCAACTAGTATTTATTTTGTTAAATAAGGGCACCAAAAACACACAGATTACAATGCGTACTGTACATCTGACAAAAGTCCTTTTATATAAACTTCATTCACTCTTTTGATTGTACGCTTTAGTTTTGGCATATTTCATTAAATTGAATTTTGGAAATTAACCTCTTCAGCACTACACGAGTCATTCATATTTCAGAAAAAGTAAACAAAATATGAATACCAGATAAAAGGGAATTTTGTAAACGTTGTAACAGAATACAGATGGACTAAAAGACACAAAATACACATTTTAAACACTCAAATGAAGTTGCACCAATTTTTATTGTCGGTTTACTAGTAATAATGTTTAATATTGTCTTCAAACAAACTCAAGGACTCTGAAAAGAAGCTCACAATATGTACAGTCTCTTAAAAGCAGAGAGGGAGATGTGTTTCTGAGAGAACATGTTTCTTATCATGACTTCCATCACTGCTAGCTCTCCTTGTCATTGAATCTATCTTCAGTGTCATTGACATGATTTAGGCATATTTCATCATTGTACATTTGTGACGTTTGCGAAATAGGAAAATTAAGTTATGAACTTAAATCACACACACTGGCAACTGTTATGCACTTACATTGCAAACTATAACTATCATACAAAAGTAACGGTGACATTTGTAGACGAAATAATGCAATCGACAAGGTATTCCACCTCTCTCTCTCGCTCTCTCAAACGATTTAATGGGAAACCAATATATCTAAAGAAACACAATAATGCTGCAAGCATTCAGTTGGTGCAGTTGTAATAAAGTATATATTTGCTACAGCAGAAGACATGTTATTGGTATGCTCGCTCTGAACTGAGTTGTATGCCACATTTAGTTTAGGTGGAGACATGGGACCACACAAAGCCTGCTGGACCAAAAGCTTCCTTTGATCCTGCCTGTAAATCCGCTGTTCTGTTTCATGTGCAAAGCAGAGGCCATGTGTGCCCACTTCATCTTACATTTATGAAGCAGCAATTCACCAAAACAAAACAAAGAGCCACCTCCACACACGCAAACACTCACACTTCCTGTTTTATGTTTATGCAAACAGGCTCACATTTTTAATTAGCTTAGTTTCAAAGCACTGCTTCAATGAGCATTTGCATTCGTTGAGTATTGAATATTTTACATGTTTTGTTAAGAGATTTTGTCTTATAATGTTGGGGAGGTTTATTCAAAAGTTTCAAAGCAACCATTTATTATAAAATTTACTTAGAAATATATAAAATTCATGTTTTACCTTAAATGTAATAATGCCAACAGGTAGTGTGTATATTTCTGAAGACAAACATTGTTTTTACAATGAAGGAGTGTTGATGTGTTCACCCAAAAATTCTCTCTTTGTTAACTCAACTTCAAATTGTTCATTCAAATCTGTATACATTTCTTTGTTTGGTTAAACACAGAGAAAGATACTTGGAAGAATGCTTGTAACCAAACAGTTCAGATTTGGAACAACTGTAGGGTGAGTAAACAGAATTGACAGAATTTGTAATTTTGGCGTGAACTGTCCCTTTAAAGCCCCAGTGAAATTCAAATGAAAGTTTTTTTCCTTTTATTAAAAATAAGTAAGCCATAAGGATGTCAATAACATGATATGCTCCTACGCGCTGACAAAATTCCCATTTAGAAGATAAAAGCTTTCAAAACTGACAGCCTGGCACGGGCGCTGAAAAAATCTAGAAATTCCATGACATCACGCTACACTTGAGCCTCTCGTCAAAGTTCTCGTCCAATCAAATGGGCTTTAGAATCCCGGTCCTATCAATTGCTGATGGATTTCAAGTACATATAACATTTATTTCCTCGTTGAACACCTGTTTTTGTTATGGTTGTGGACAGAACCCAAGCGCAGGCAGACATGTGTCGAACAACAAGACTTTAATCCAAAACAAAGACCCTCGATGGGGAAAACATGAACACAAACAAGACTGAAAACTTCCCACAAGGGGAACAAAACAAACAAGGTCTTAAGAAAAACAAACTAAGTCCTCAAACTTGAGTCCAGTGAACAGGAACACGGGTAATCCAGACAGACGAAGGGTAAATGTGCAAAGTGTTCAAAATGCAAAATGAACCGACAAGAGACAGAGGGAAACTGGGGCTTGATAAGGGGAAACACTAACAAGGACTGATGACACAGGGAGAGTGGCGGCAGGTGACATGGATGAAACACTAAGGGAAAGCTAACAGGAGGATTGCACGAGGCAGGTGAGGGGACTGAAACACTAAGGGAAAGATGGACCAGGGCTGGTGACAAGACTAACACTAATGGACCGCTAACCGGGGAAACATGGGGGCTGGACTAAAGGACGTGACACCGGAGAGAGAGCATGGCTTCTCAAACCAAAACAATGCTCCTTCTCCACACAAAACACATGGGACTGACATGATCCTGCCACAAGACTCGAAAACCAAGACAACGAGAGGCAGGATCATGACAGTTTTACCCATAAATCCATCAGATATCACAATAAACAATAAACCACGCTCCTGTTGACTGAGGTTGACGGACCTCACATTCTGTTCCTCTATAAACTAAAAAAATAATGGAAATACATTGAGCATTAACCTTTACTACACGACCCACACTCTGTAACAAATGCCAATGGCTGACACATAATCAGAGATATATAGACTAATCCGGTTTTCCTCAAGAGCAACAAGCAGCTGTATATATTGCATATGTCAGCATTTGTGTGTCCGTGTGTTTGTCTTTGTGAATCCTAGTTGAATGATGGAGTGCACTGACAGTCAATAAATTGTAGTCTGTGTGGTTAGAAGGACGGATTCTTTGTTTCTGACACAGTAAACAGTGTAATCTCACAGCGCTGTTTTCCTTGGCACCTCGGTCAATGATGGATCTGCCAACCAGAACTGCTTTTGTACTCACTCTCACACAAACATACGCTACACACACACGCACACAGGTACCCAACACTTACCAGTGACCAGACACAACAGACTTGTGAAGTGTTCTTCAAAATGTCAGGAAACCAGATTGTATCCATTTAAACGGCATTGCAAACACTTGACAAAATGTAAAATATTATGAAATGGAAAGCATATAATGGTTAAAAAAGAAAAGAAGACACTATATCCAATCAAACAGAACCACTATCCTATCCACAACAATATGGTTGTATTTGTTTACATGGAAGAGTGAGGTGGGGCGCAATTCACTTGTTGTGAGGGAGCATTGGAGCATCACCTTCTGTTTCTTCCAGTCCCCTGAGCACAGCAACACAAACAATGGGAGAATTTAGACATTTACCACGGACCATGGCAGACACATTATCTCTGCTGGCTTTTCTTAGCTTCTAATACAGGATCAGCTGCATTCATTGCCTTTGATGAGGATTGAAAGACAGTCCAGGTGCAATGAGACAATCGCTAAGTGAAGTATTAGGAGTTTTTTTTTTAAACGACGCCGGAAACTGATGGTAATGCGGCAAAATAATTGATTGACTGTAATGAGAGAGTATTTTTTTCTGCGTATTAAAATAATCTGTGACTTGTTTATGAAGAACATTGGGGGAGTGTTCTGTAGTGGTGCCTGTGGGTAATGGGGACGATAGCGACGCATCACAACGTCAATGGTGCATGTACGTCTCTGTCACTTTGCCACGGCGACGAGGTTGTAAATCAAACTCAGTGTTAATTAGGCAAAGGCAAGGAGCAATAATCTTTGAGCACATCTTTGAAATTGCTTTGTAACCACGTGGTGGCGTGACCTTTTTTAGTAGCCGAGATTAAAGTAATGCAGAAAAAATGGAAACATTAAAGACGTGTTATGCAGAGACTCTCGACTTGAATTAGGCTTGAGGTAGTCAACCGGTAAAGCCCAGTGTTTGACGTTGCAGTGATGTGATAAAAGAATCCACAAATCCGATTTTACAGAGACATGCATGATTTAGCCGAAGTTCCTACATGACAGTTTGTGTATTTATGTGTAATCGGATCAAGTAATTGTCAAAATATATCATGAACATCCAACATGTGACTCTACAAATATAGTTTAATGCAACATGAAATTAAGCTCCCGTTTTAAACTTTCCTGTGTGGCCAGAGATCCAAGCAGCACTAAATTAGATTGAAAAGTTAGACTGTAGGCGTACGATTGATTCAGTACGAGGCCAAACTAATCACAAACTGTTGCACGCTGACAGTGACCATCCCCTGAAAAATGAGCAGTGTGGTGAAAAACGGCCTTTTGAAATATCACACAGGGATCATGTAGGCTGTACTGCTCTGCTGTTTCAAATCCACACAATAATGTCATTGATTTAAGACAAAAATAATGTAATAAGTCACATTAAAACACATTTTAGGCCTAATATTAAGAAATGTGCATTGTGTACAAGAAGTACTCCAAATAAAGTTTACTTATCATTTTATTTCAGTAAGTCTTAAGCGGTATGTCAGTAAACACATGCTAATACATAAACATACTTAGTATGAAAGAAATGTATTTTGAATGTATTGCTTTAGGGTACACAGGTTAATAAATAAAAATTTACCTTAATACTAAATTAATATTTTCTTTGTATATGCTACTGCAATTATTGACTATTTATAATTTTTTGTGTAATGGACGTTTCTGTAATCCGAGTCTGAAGCAGAGAACCATCATCAGTATGAAATACCAGATGACAGAAGAAGGTGTGGATGTTGCTCCAGGACTATTTGTAATGAAGTACAATCCTTCATTAAACATCACTGGAGATGTTTTGTAGACCTGAAGACATGACCAGAATGTGATAATTGTTATATTATGTTGATGTTATCGCTGTCTTTTGTGGCGAAACAGCTCAGGGCTAGAAGTCTTTACACAATATACATTTAACAGTAACAAAGACTTACAACAAATTCCGTCAGAAAAGCGTAAACAATTTAAGGATATTGTCATGTCTGGCAGAATAATAACACGGCTGTCATGTTTTTAATAAAGAACATCGCCGTCTATCTATAGAACCAAATCTTTAGTGTTTTACAGTTAAAATGTTGTAATTATGTTTGGCATGTACAAACCAGCTACTGTAATATAATATAAAACAATGTGTAAAGTATAGTGTGGTCTAGTACAACACTTTACTCTATGTGTGTGTTCACAGTAAAGTGTTGCTTTGCACCCATATTGCAGTGTGAAATGTCCAAGCTAGAGTTGCCCACCTATCACGGTCATGGTTAGCCGGTGGGGGAGATCACACAATGTGTCACAGAGTCACCACAGGAGTCAAGATTTGACAAGAAAGCACAGTGGGGAAGATGCCCAGATTAGAATCAGTACAGAACTCCTGTCTAACCAATACCATCATATTCCTATAAATTAAACAGCACAGCTAAACATTTTCATTTGAACAATTTAGTATCACGGGCTCACATTTGCTTATTTCGGAAATGCTTCTTACCTTTAGAAAAGCAAAACCAAGATAAAGTTTTTTTTCCCACTGCTATAACACTCAAATCTCATTTACATTCAGACATCAACTTGCAACCTAAAAACTTGATGTGCCAGTTTTGCCAGGAACTGAGGCGCACAATGTTCTGTAAGAAATGGATTTAAGCATAATGTTTCTAATACTCTATACAAAGTTAATGATACCACTCTTCAGTTTTTTTTGGTCAGAATTAAGATTTATTTGCTAAAATAACCCAGCAAATGCTAAACCGCATTGGGACTAAAGTCAGAGTGCTGATACAATAAAGCGTTTCATTATCTTAAAACACCTCTTGGACACAGACCATTACGTGAGAAGTGCAAGAATGATTAATACTTTGTGAAGATGTTTTAAATGTTCTCTTAGTAACCCCTTTTATCCACCAATGGCTAAAGATTAATCAGCATGTTAAACTTCAGATTTCCCATGTGGCTTGTCATTAAAGGATGCTATTATGGTGAGAGCTGGACTCATGAAGTGTTCTTATCTAAGCCTTAAAAACAAGCTCCATCCAGTAAAGTGTTTTGGCAGAGATATGACTTTATAAAGAATCGAGACACAGTGTGTGTGTTCCACTGTCCTGACAGTTCTGGAGCAGGTTTGGCCCTCACTGCATAACAACAGAACAAGCTGTCCATTCCAGAGGAAACTCAGAGAGACAGATAAGTGAGAGAGAGAGAGAGAGAGAGAGAGAGAGAGAGAGAGAGAGAGAGAGAGAGAGAACACAGATGAGAATCTGATTGTGAAATTAATGAGCAAACGCTAGCAGGAGAAAGCAGCGTATTGGTTTGCAGCCATCAGCCTTCCAGTTCAAGCAGAACTGACACATTGTTTATTTGTGTGTGTTTGCAATAGCTTCTGTTGAAGAAAAATTTTGCTCAGGAGCTCGAAATGAGCACATGGACAAAACAAACAGGGGACATAAATTTTGCCATCGCAAAATTTATCATTGGTACCAAACACTGCCAGTTGCTCATTACGAAAATGTTACAAGTGGCTGGAAAAACAGCTTAATCCAACACCAATACCCAGGCGTAGACCATGACATAAGCAAACATATTTCCATATTTGTGTTCTAAAAGTGTAAGACATTTACTCTATATTCTTAGTATCTAGGCTATTCTTTTCCAGCTGACATATCTTTTGTTTAGGAACACAAAATATTACTACAAGAATATTTAGGACTGAATTTAAATGTGAAACAAACATATTTAGGACTTGTATCATTGGTGTCCTTCCAAAACCTTGTATCTACACAGAAGACCCCCCCCTCCCTTCAATGTAAAGCGCTTTGAGTGCCCAGAAAAGCACCATACGAATTATTAAATTATATAATCATTCAAAAAGTGCCGTGTTTTTTTATTTTCAGAAAAACTGTGAATTTGGACAACCAAGGTTTCATAAGGACGAAATAAAAAGAACTGAAAAGGGTAGTGTTTCAGGAAAATGGTCTATATGTTTATGAAAAATGCATCAGAAATGCAGAGATGATAAAGTATTATTTTAAGTTAACCAGAGAAAGATGTCCCAGGCCCAGGCATTCCAATGAATGATGAGGAGACATCAACATAAATAAAGCTCCCGCTATGAGCTTTTAATTGCATTTGCCCACCAGCCATAAAAGCAGAGTCAAGCTTCCTCTACTTAATTAACCATAGACTGAAAAAGCATAAAGGCTGTTTACAGCCAGTGGACATGTGTGTGCATTGAGATGATGCTTGAAAAAAGCAAACAAAGACAGAATAAAGATAAACCGTCATGTATAGACCTAAAAGAGATTTTAGAAGTGCAATAAAATCTCCTAAAAAGAGCTTGAGATTGTGAGAATGAGTAATGACCCATAACCAGCGTTCAGACAGAACTGTACTGTACAGCGATACCCTCTGAAACCTTTTCTGGACTCCATAAATCTCTGCAATCAGGGAAGCACTATTGTAACACAGAGTAAAGAGGTCCGTGTCTGAAGAAAATGGTGCCTGCTCAGATAGCGTACAGAGGTTTGCAATCCAGTGTTTGTGCCTTGTCCTGTTTACAGTACATCAGTTCTCCACTCACTATGAAATCACACGAATAAAAATAATGTAGTTATTAAACGCTTGGCTATCTGAAGCTCACTTTTTTAGATAATTTGGCATGACATTGTGCTGCTTGTACATTAGTATGTACACCAGGATGTACATTAGGCAACATGCAGCTTTCTGCTCTAATCTGGATCGTCTGATCCCGGGTCAGATTAGACTGACTCATCAACCTCACATATAGCTGTGTGGTCAGGCCAGCATGAAAAACACCACAGTTTGGCAGAGCAGCTGAATATGTACATAAAAAATATCTATACACCTAAAATGTACGTATTTTCGCTGTTTTTCCTAAACCTCAGATGACCAAACTTGCTGTTTTTCTCAAAATAAAAATAATAAACATTTACTTTCTGAATTATTAAATACTGTGTTGTATTTGCATTGATTAGATATCTGAAAAACCCAGTGACAAATTTTAAGGTCAACTAATAATAATGATTTATGGCAAAAAATAAAAATCGTGAAATATGGAGATACAAGGTTTCAGATGGACAGCACTGTGTGCTTATATTAATTGGATGTGCATTTAGGGCCCACAGTTAACAGTAGACATTAAATAGCAATGTATTAGAACGTTTTAGAAAAATCCTTGACTAACTATATTGTTTTGCTTTTTTAAGTTTGCTTTTTATATAAGGCATATCATGTCATGACATCTATCCATGCTGGCATCTTAATAATTTGGCAGATGCATATTTGGTTAAATAATTATTTTTGCTAAATATAAAATAAATTGCCTCACAATAAAGCATTTTGTTTTCTCTTTTAAAAATTAGAAAGCTTTATTAATATGCGATCTTAACTGAAATATGACTTGTATTTATTATACATAACATGTAGAATAACAATTCAGGCAGTGACTATAGGCCAGAACAATATGGTTAAAGAAGAACTAAAGCTTCCTATAGTTTGTGCAGAGCAAACATTACACATTTTTTTAAATCTATGCAGTCTGTGATATTTACATAATGTTTTTCTCATTTTAAAGAAATTTACAAGATATTAAGGGGCGGTTTTCTGGACAGGGCTTAAACCTAGTCTCAGACTAACTTAAATGTGAGAGATGCCTTGATTGAAAACAACTTGCACTGGCATATCTTAAAATATATCACCGCGATTGTTTTGTCTCAAGATGCAGTAATGTTTTTTTATGAAGTATGTTTCTTAAAAGAACTTAATTATTCTTATTTAACTAAGGCCTAGTCCGGATCACACAAACAATCACACACATCATCTGATGGTGTTCATTATTTTGCACAAACAAACATACACACTGTCTACAAAACATATTCTTGTGTTTAATGGAAGAGAATTTGAAACACATCACCGATATCAAGCTTTTTATATTCTCTCTGGCTGTTTTCATTCCGTTTATCTCAACATATGCTGACTCTTTCTGTCAGGCCCAATATGTTCTCAAAACATTTTATACAATCAGAGGTGACATGTCTGGTTTAGCCGGGCATCTATGACCCAGCACAGGGGCACAGAGTTGACTGACAGGTGGAGGGGAAATGTCACGACAAAAACATGCCCTCCATTTTCTGCATTCTACTTTCCTACAGGTCATTTCTTCTGAAGCAAAGCCAGTGTTACTCGTGGCTGTGTTTAGCAATTCAAAATAGCACAGCTTTCTTCTAAGGTCACCCCACAGAAGATATGGAGGAAAGGCATAATGTCCACTGGCTATTACCACCACGTCCTGCATCATTGTGACATTTCATTTGGTACATTTGTTTTTAGATCGGTTACGAATTTGGTTTCATTACAGAAGTTATGAAAAACGCCACAGGATGTATAACCAGCTAAAAAATACTAAACATTGATTTTCAGTTACCCATTGACCACAACATTGAGAGCTGTTATAAAGAGGAAAGATATGGTTTAACCAGCCACTGTTAGTACTGTATATCTACTAACTGTCTGTGCTGTATGTTGGGCATGTCTCAAAGAACTGCACTACCCTACATTCCACCGTTTTTATCCAGACACAAAACCACTGTCAGCCCCTGAAAGATCTGTGCTAAACCAACGGGACAATCATTTATCTTTCTGTGCACATAATATGAACAGCACAGTGAATACAAATGAGCTTGTGGTCAGTGTGGTCGGCACGTCCCAAGACACTAAATGATCACTATAGTGCCATGACCTAAACGGTATTTATCATCTCCTTTTGCACTGCTGTGTGTGCTTTGAAAGTGATTTTAAATCTGACCCATCAAAATACAACAGCGCATGTGTTGTCATTACAATCCTTCGCTGATGTGTGCAGCCGAACCCCTGAGAAAAACATAAGTGCTGGAGTCATTTCCTCATCTTAAGTTTTCATTGATTTTGCAGGCCTACAAGCAATCGTTTTGTCATTACCAGTCTGATGCTAGGGAGTTTTAACAAAGGGAAAATTGAGCAATTGTTAAAAGTTATAACTATAATATGAGAGACAATCATTTCTTTTAAGGGAATTGCTGTTGAATGTAGAATGTCTCAGTCCAATAGAGGACTCATACTGTATGTGAATGTAGGATTTATTTAGTAGAATGGCTTGTTAGAAGTTATAGTTAAAGTTTCTGAAGCCCTCATTGTGCTGAACACAGAAATCCATGAATACAACATTCACCGCCAAACAAATTAAAGTTCTGGTGTGCTATCGATGCTGTAGACAACAGAACTGAGACTAACACAAAACACAACTCCAGTAAAAACGACACAGAACATATATATGTGAAGGTATTGCAAGAATGAAAAATAATGACATTTCTTTCTGTGAACTAAGTGTTACTCCTGAAATGTAAACCTGCAGTTTTAACTTCTGTATTGCACTTTCATCATTTCTCTTTGGGAAATGTGGAGTAATCATTTAAGAACCTGAATATCTTCTGATGTTACAGAAAACAACGTGAGATCAATAGTTTCAGGAAAGTAGATCTCCAAACAACCTCTGTTTACAATCTCCTGACCTTATTTCTTGGTCTGGTAACATTTAAACGGTACTTACAGGAGCTCTAAAACATTGCATTAATACATTTATAAACATAACAATGAGCAAAATGGTTGACGATATTGAAATTAAATAAAAAAGATTAGTGTTTTGAATGATGGATCTAAGGCTCCATTTGTATCTGCAAAATCTCACGATCACGTTAAACTTTTTAATATCAGGTTTGAATTAGATTTTAAATCCCAAATTCTGAAACCTTTGCTCCCTTTCGTAGTTTTACTTCAAGGGAAAACATAACTTTTGTTTCAGCATTGTGGGTTAATTCAATGGTGATGGATTACATTCTTCCATTCATATAATCTAAACCGTGCAATGTTATTTTATATGTAATGCTGGGATGTACTGCCTCTGTATATAACATAGAGGATAATGTTATTTTACTACTAATTGTAAGCCTTAAGCTGTGACTGGTGTCGGAGTTGTTCCATTACCAGTGGGCTTCGTGCCTCTGGAAATGTCACCAATTTGAGCCCAAGTCAGATCAATCTGGGTGGAGGAAACATGATGCTGTCACATCAATGAAGGGCTGTATGGAGCTCTGGAAAGGAGGTGAGAACAGAAGAAGAGGAGGAAAGTCTCTTCTATCGGATTGTGTTAGAACAGGAATTTAAAGATGCTCATCTATATTAACATCTGGGCTAGTAGGGGGATTTTCCGTATGCATGTTTTTTTTATTTTTAGAATGTAAATATTTCCTGTCAGGTCTTGCCATGTCACAATTCATTGGTCTTTACCAACTCTGAATAATTATGTATTGTGTCCAGTGAGCATAAAACACACTGCAGGCTTTTTCTTTGTTGCAACCTGTAAACAGAGAAAAATGTCTGAATGTCTTTGAGTAACTGAGCTGGATGGGGTTTCCAAGAGCTCCTTACGAATAATTCTCTAAAGCATTCTAGCATTAAGTCCCTATTGTCTTCTTACCATTATCGAGACAAATTTACATGGTAGAATATTTTATGCACTCTATTTGGGTGAAAGAATTTTTTATTATTTATTATTATTTCTTTTGCACTGCAGCTAGTGAAAAAACTAACTTTTAAAAACTCATACGCGCACATGGGCACACGCACATGCACACACACACATGCACACACTCACATACTTTCTCTCTCTCTCTTTCTCTCTCTCTAATAAGGTCCACAGAGGCATACCTCTTATAAAGTAAACTCACTTCACTACTTCACCTATACTCATACAACAGTTATCAAGTAAGACGCAGGATTTAGACCCATGTTCTTCTTTAAACACAAACAAATGTGCACTTACATTTATGTCCAAGTGGCCATTTATCTTTCCTTAAGCACGCAGAAGGATCAGAGAGGTGTGCTTTGTTTACCTGCACTGGTGAAACGTTTGACCACATTGCTTTATGGGAACAACCATAGAGTATGTGACAAACATTCAGGAAAACAGTTAATTATTGAATTATTTTGCAATCACAGGGTTAAAATATATGTTATGATCCACATAAAGATTCAGTCATCATTTACACAGCCTCAAATTGTTCCAAATCTGTATACATTTATTTTTTTGATGAACACAGAGAAATATATTTGGACGAATGCTTGTAACCAAACAGTTTATGGCCACCATTGACTACCATTGTAGGAAAAATCCAATTGTAGACAAAAGTGTCCCAGAACTGTTTGCTTTCCTACATTCTTCAAAATATCTTCTTTTGTGTTTAACACAGCAAAGAAATATCCAAAGAAATGTTCTTCTACGGTGGCCGATTACTGTTTGGTTACATTCTTTCAAATATGTTTCTCTGTGTTCATCAGAACAAATACATATACAGATTTGGAACAACTTGAGGGTGAATAAATGAAGAATAAATGAATTTTGGGTGATCTGTTGCTTTAAGAAACGTGATCGGTATGTGTGTTCAGTCTCCTTAAGTAACTTTGTTAAAGTATCTTGTTGCCAGTGCAATCTCAAATCTCAAAATCTCAAAACCACAACTGGTTATTCAGTATGTTCAAATGCTTAATAGGAAACAGGAGAAAAGCTAAAACAAACCTGTAATAACATTGAAACCCAATAAATCTAACTGGTGTTATTGTGGTTTCTTTTAGAGGACAGTAAGGGATAGTGCTTTTATTCAGTTATTGATTGTGCTTCTACTTGAAGCAGAAAAAAGGAATTATATTTATATATTTTGTGTGTGTGTTTGTTTGTTTGCCCTTTACATGAAAGCAAGGTAAGGACAGAAACTGCAGCTGAACAGCTATTGTCACACGAAATGAACAATAATATTCAGCTACATTGGGCTACACATGGCATTAAAAAAACAGCTCAGAGTATGTGTGAAAAATATTTGAACATGAGGATTTTATGCAATTATCTTAGAAAATTTTGAAATGTAATATTGTTAAGTTTTCAGTTTTTAAGAAGAAAACACAACATATCAGCAGCAGATGCTATTAAAGTATGAAGATTTATGCAAATATAAGTAGTGGAAAACACATAAACCGGTTAGCATAAAAATCTGAGCAGATTTGCACATTATTACTTTTATCACCTTTATCGTTTTTATCACGGATGCTTAGTGAATCGTTTCCTGAACCATTTTTAAACATGCGATTTGTTCCAAACACACATTTCATTCCTTCCATTGCAAGTCAAAAAGCCTTCTCATAGATATCACCACAAATCTTTAAATCGACATTTAGTCCAATAAGTCACTGTATTGCAAAACCTGGAACTTCAGATGTTTCCTTTGATTACCAGGATGTCATAGTATTTTGATACCAGTTGAGTTTGTCCGATCAAATTTGAAGAACAGAAGTAACTGTTATGTAAAGAGTGAAGACATCGTCACTCACCAACCCCTCAAGTCTCTTTCTGAACCTTCCACACAATATTCTGAGACTTATATTTACAAAAAGGTTTTTAAAGGTCCAGTGTATGACATTTAGCAGCATAAAGTAGTGAGGTTGTTAATTGCAACCAATGGCTCACCCTCTCCTCGCTCCACAACTCATTGAAAGGAGGTTGTGCCGTCCTTTCAGATGACACATTTATCCACCAGATATGCAGCATCCTTCCTTCCACTGCTCTCAAGGATATTGATATTGCAATCACTGGCATACGGCTTGTACAGATGGCTGGTCTGTCTGGGGAGGTTTGCATGTTATGACTAAAAATGTCATACTTCTGGGATTTTTACGTCTGCTGTTGTTTCTTTTTTATATGATCAGCCCTGTCGCAATTTGTTTGCCCAAATGGCACATTTAATGTGGTCACTTCTGCATGTCTGTAAAGTCCACAAGACCACAGGGTGCCATTTGTCATGTCGTGATTTAGAAGGGAGCTCATTAGTGCCCACTTTAGCGGTTGCTATGTGCCCCATTGCCAAGCATGTAGTGCCGTGTACACAACAATCTATGCAGCATTACATCACTAAAACTGCATACTAGGAGTACAAAAAGAAAGGGCTGAGGGCAACATCCGGAACAGGACTATCCTCTTAATCTCATTCTTTTGTGTGGCAGACATAGAGAGTCTCCAAACAGACATGACTGACATCAGCCTGTTCTACAGCAATACAACGTGAAACATGCCCACCAATAACACTATGTTCTCTCTTCCTTATAAGAAATCATAGGCTTTACTGTTGCTTGACTTGTAAAACATGGCAATGCATGTAGGTGATGCATGTATGAATGTATGTATTTATATGCATAGCTAATAATCAGGGGCTAGCGACGACCCTGTTAATCATTTTAGATAAAAGCATCTGCCAGACGACTTCATATAATAGTTTTTTTTAGAAAATGTCTTTGCTAAACTACTATGACAGGGTGGATTTTTTATGCGTTGATTGGAAAGACGTTTGTAGATTGAAAGGAAGCCTCTTTCCTGGTCAGACTAGCAAAAAGTGTAAATAGTAACATTTAGGCCTATAATTTTATATATATATATATATTCTTATATTTCTTATATTTAACTCAAATTAAATTACTTTAATTTACAGATTCATTAACTGGTTAATAATTATTAAAACCAAAGAACTGAAATGATCCAAACTCATTTGTAATTATACAAACTAAAAATAAATCGAAATAAAATGTATTTTACTAACATTAATATAACATTATACACATGCAAATGCAAGCCTATAATCAACTTTTACTTACTACACCTTTCTAAAAAGAATAATGGAGGTGCATTAAAAATTAAACATCTGAAGCTCTTGACATATAGTGCTGCAAATGTCCTTTACCACCCAATCTATTATCATGAGGAACTACTACTAATGCCACCGACCGACACACTGCGAAATCCCATCTAACCTGTGAGAGAAATGTGACATTTCACTTGATAAATGAAAGAAGGTCTACATGTTAATTAACTATTTAATTAACTTGTGTAACCGCTATCTTATTCTTTGGCACTAAAGGTTACCACATATGAAATATAAATATATAGACACAAAATATGGCAAGCAGTCCATTGCTTAAAAAATTCCCAGCACATTAGTTTTGGCAGACTATCCACCCTGTTATGTCATTGCTGGATCTGTATTAGACATTTAAGATGATATACAGTCTGGTGAAGAATTCAGGCCATGTCGAGGCTCAAGGGCTGTAACAGTTTACTGCAGAGAGAGCATAAAGAATTAAAGCCCATTTAGTTGATGCTATAGTGTCCCGCACACTGACAAAAGCACCTCGCATGGTATACATCCTGAAGACCTCGAGTGATTAACACACTCATCACTCATTGAGGAATATACTATACAGTAGTGCTTTGGCGACTATTGCCTGTCAAGTCACATCTCAATCAACATACCTGACAGCCGTCTCAATCCAAGCTCATCTGTTTACTATACAGACTTTAGATGAAGGCCAAGAGTGGACTATAAATTTACCCACTTTCTGTCAATTCATGCTCCCTGCTTTTGTGCTGAGCTGTAGTGTTGCAGCATTCAAAGGTATACACAAGAACTGTAAGCAGAATTACTGGAAGACTAGTAGCATAATACTGCACAGCATCATTGTTAAACCAGAAAACTATAGTAATAATTGTAATATTGTTATATAGTCTAATGTAGTTATATTCAAATATCCTCGAAATTACAGTAAAATTCACGGTATGCATCTAATGTTATTTTGCAAAGCTAATTACATTCAAGGTACACATTTTATATGTGAGGCAGACACTTTTATCCAAAGCATTTTTGCATTTTATCAGTTTTCCTTGGCCAACAAAACCAGTTGAGCTACATATACTGTACATATGGACATTAAGGGGAAACTCATCAGCATGTCAAGAAACTGTACACATGGTCACACTGTAAAAAAATATAATATTACAGAATACGTATAATGTCAAAAAAACTGTAATTTTATAGTTTACTGTTTTATTAACAGATTTTTCACATATTTTTTTAAATATGGTCAAAGTGCAGTGTTTTGCAAAACATGACATTGGCATTCTTACATTCTAAAGAAAACAGTCCTATATAGCGCTAAACCTGGTTCTTGCCTGGTAGGGGAACCACTTTTAGTGCTATATAGAACCATATCTTGGTGCTTCATTGGTTCTTCAGCGGTTCTTTGCGATGACTGAGGTCCTATATATAACCGCAGGTGGTATAACCATACAGGGTCTTGACAGGTTCTTTATGAGGAAAACTCCATAAGAACCGATGAAGAACCGATGAAGATATGATGTTACTTAGCACTTAAATTGGTTCCCCTATGATTTCAAGCAAAGAATAATTTTTGTATAAACTGCTAAAATTGATAAGCATTGGACAGTATATTGGACTATATAAATATGCTTCATGTCACTGGACAAATATACTGTAACTAAATTAGCAAGTGCTCTGCATATTAAGGGCCACAGAAAGTTTTATCAATTCTTAAATTCTCTCTAGACAAATGAAATCCTCATTTAAGTACAACAGCCACTGCAGTGAGTCGTGCAGTGTGTGTTTGTTATGAGAGAAAAGGGATTCTAAAGCTCTAAGGTTTTTAGCATCATATAGCTGCTGAGCACTGAGTTGTTCAGCCGCTTGGTTGTCATGGCACCCCCAAAGTAATTGAAGTGAATTATTTTATTAGCAATCCTGACAGTGTTTTTGTGTTAAAATAAAAAACCTGTCTATTAGAACAGTCATAACATTACAATATTGAATAGAATGAATACGCTTAATTGCTTTATTAATTTCACAAGGAGTCATATAGAAACCGAATCAATAATAAAGTGCCCATGGATTATTTGACTAAAGTACCTGGATGTATTGATTCCTCTACTAGTTACATTACATACGTTTGGATTGATCGTGTACTGTGCATCAATAAGAAAAAGCTTAACTGATCTGCCTGATTGAGTATAACCTGAACACAGACTTAAGACATAAATTCCAAGACACCACTCCATCATATTAAAGAAAAATTGTTATAACTTATTGAAGATTATGTAATAAAGACACATTCAGAAACAAATTAAACTAGATTATCTAGGGGCAGTTTGCTTTTGACCTTTATTTTGATCATCCTATGTGTGTGTGTGGTACTCCGACATAACGCACATTACCATTTTGGGTTATTTCTTTATCTCATTTTCCTCTGTACAATAAAAATATGATGCTCTTAACTGCAGGAAAGCCTGAAAGAATTCCCAATTCCAATTTGGTCTGTCTGCTCTGAAATGAACAAAGGCATGAAGCAGTGTCACGCAGACATTCCTGATGTCACTAATGACCTTTGGGGCAGACCGATCAGGTCTCAAGAGAAGGGGTTGCGAGGTTGTAACCCTCCTGAGGGGCTTCACTGGTGGGTCTCTGATTGTTGCAGGGACTTAATGAGGCATGAGCTGGAGGAGGTCATTTTTATTTAATGACTGGGGTGTTATCTCTGTCTCCAAAAGCTGATCTGACCTGATCTATGGCTCCATGAAGTGCAGTAATAAAGACATTAAAAGAGACAAGGGAGTGGATCTTCTGGAGGCGCTCGCCTTCATCTATGAAAGGGGGGGGTCGTTGTAATACTGCAGTCAGCAGGTTATGGTTTATCCCATTTGGTTAATTGCAATTAATGCAATTAAGCATGTTAACTCAAGCAGTACTTTTTCCTATCGATGTTTGAACAGTTTGTGATCGACCTTGTCAAAAATGCAATTAACAACATGTGCTTATGCATTATTCATAGTTCCTGATGAAGATTTATTGTACATGGCATGAACATATACAAGGACACGTGGAATATAAAAAAGACGATACATGATAAGAGAAAAGGCAAATGAGTGAAAGTCCCATATAAATTGTTCCATGGTCCAGGTAGAAAAAGAAGAGTGATTTTGAAATGTTATGTTTAATGTACAGTTTCTTTTCCCCTTGCACAGAGTTAAGTAAAAACAACTGTCAAATGTGAAAATGACAAATGTGATCATTTAAAAAAACAGGCCTACATTTACTCTTAGTCACTTAGAAAAGGGAAAAGTATGGGAGAATAAATGTGCCTGTAATGCACACAGAGAAAGATATTTTGAAGAATGCAATTATTGGCCAGCATTGACTACCATGGTATGAAAAATTGCTTTAAACTTTTATTTGTTTTGTTGAACACAAAAGTACCTTTTTCCATTCACTGCTTTATAACGTTACCTTCTATTGGAAAACATTGTTGCTGTCCTATAAAAAAGTACACTCACATATCCGCACTTTCGCTTTAAGAGGTTACAGTTGGCTTCCCGATTGTACCAATGTGCAAGTGCAGAGGGGAAGGGAGACAGTGATATAAACTGCTGTCATTTTAAAATGCATATCTTGCCATTACGATGTGCTGAATGTAATATGCTCTAAGGTGTGAAATCGAGAGCGCCTGGTGCCAGAGAGAAAGCTGAATATGAGAAAAAATAAATGTTCTTAACATGAAAATGACAGTAATAATATTCACAGAATGTTCATTGGAATGCTCAATGCAACTGCAAATAAGGAAGAACTGTTTTTCAAGCGTTTTTTATTCATCTGTTCATTTGTCAGTATTATTTAAATGCACCCTACTATTCAATAATCAATATCACAGTCTGTGATTATTCAGCAGGTCAGATTGCTGATATTTATTAAGTACATTAAAGCATCGCCATGCATGAACGACCATATTTATTGATTTAATTTAGAAAATCAATATAGGTATACCGCAATTCATTTAGATTAAACTTTATTGTCATTACACATATACACAAGTACAGTGTAACGAAATGTAGTTTAGGTCTAATCAGAAGTGCAGTTAGCAAGTGCAGGATATACAGTTATAATAAATACAGAATACAATATTTTGAATATAATACAGTGGTCATGGACTATAAAAATATTTTGCAGTAGGAATGTTCTATGAAAATATGACAGTGGGTATATACTGTGAACAATATATACAGATGGCTATATACTATGAACATTAACGTACAGGTGGATATGAACAGATAATAATTTAGACTAAAATAGTGCAAGTGACTTAGGTATGCATAAATTATGCTTTAACAAACTGCTCAAGTCTTAAATATCAAAACACATTCAATTAATTGATTCTATACAGAGACAAGCAATTCAGTGTATTTATTCCTCTATAAGGGAAAACATTACATGTATTCCCCTGATTGGGACTCTTAAATCTTGGGTGTTGTGAACGTGGTGGAGGAACCCAAGTGCAGGCAGCGAGGATGAAGAGGTTAAACAATAACAAACACGATAACACAAACGATGGGGAAAAACACTAACCAACTAAATACAAAAACTGAAAACAAATACTTCCCACAAGGGGGGCAAAACCAACAAACTAGGAATAATAAACAAAGACCTCTGAACAAGGCATGGAACACAGCATACAACCAAAACAAACAAGCACAAGACAATAGACATGAGGGCATTAAATAGGGAGACTAACGGGGGAGATAACAATGGGCAGGTGTGGGGAATGAGAGACAGGTGGAAAGCTATACTAGGAACGAGAGGGGCGGGGCCAATGACGAGACTGGAGAGAACGCATATTATGTCCTGATTGACAATAATTCGTCTCTCTCCACATAAAACACGTGGGTCTGTCATGATTCTGCCCTAGACCAGAAAATCAAGACAAGGCAGAATCATGACACTTGGGAGTGTTAAAATAAATTAGTACAGACTTGAAATAGTTATAATGAACATAACAGCGTTATTAAATCAGGATTATAATATCCCATCAAATAATTCTTTCATTTGACTTTGTTCTAAAATCATTCTACGGTTGGGTCAAACCAAATTTCTCCCATCTCATGGTTAGTGATAGTGACAGCAGAGATCCAATAAAACCACATGAGTTATAGAAATTGATTTTTTTTAGAATGAAGTTACATTTTTTACCTTTGCAATCTATCACGGCTAAAGCCTTTTGAGATCCCTCAAAATCCAATAACCCATAGACTTTTCTCTACTTGTTTCGCTGAACACAGGGAACGCAATGGTCATAAAGATAATGAATTAAATGATGATGAGAAGATCATTTAGAGAAGATTGTTTAATAAGCACAATGTCATAAAGCTGCGATAAAGCAATTCAGAAAAATCTCATAATGGCAATAATTTAAGGGTCAAACGTTCAAGCAAATTAACAGCAAACATCAAAACAAACAAACATACCAAAAGTATAGTAAAATTATGCAGCAGAAAATTGTCTGATAACAGCTCTGGGATGACAAGACAATCCTGAAGGCTTATTAGGAAGGCTTATTATTGTGTTCTGGAAAAGGGTAGAGGAGTGGTTGCCCAGGAAACGGCTTATGCAGCAACTCTGAAGGTTAATAAACTAGGGCTGGGCTCGCTGAAAACGCTCACTCTGGAGAAAGGGAATTATTTTGAATAAGATCTGATCCAAATGCGTGACCACCCTTGAGAAATTGACTTTGGTTATTGGTTAAGTCCTATTTACGCAGGCAGCACAGAGGAAAGAGGAGGTACTTGGATGCTCAGATGCATCTTTCGTCAATGCTTCTTTACATCTGATTAAAACAAAATAAAGACAGCTTACATATTCAAAAATAACTTCATTAAACACAGGACTTTTCTTCTTTTTTATGTGTACACAGTGTAGAGATATTCATTTAAATAAAATATTCATGTTTACCCCCACAAGCACATTAACATGACCGTTTACAATTATATTTCGCCTAAATGAGCTGGCAAGTGCTGATGAACAACTGTGTGAGCTACACCAGCGTGTGGACGTTATTCTACACGCCAACAAGATGTTCACATAAAGAACGATAAACGGTGCAAAACCATTGGACAGAAAGAAACCTTGGTGCAAGGAGCCTTGACTAACATTCAAGAAAAGAAATGAAATGCAATAAGTGATCAACATGGTTTGTAAACAGAATGACTAAGACCAAAAAGGGGCAATGTAAAAACATTGATTTGCATGTTTCATAACCTGATGTGTTATTGTGAAGTTTCCATTTGGAAGTGGAATGGTTCTAACCCCAAGTTCAATCTTAATGTGCGCTACCATATTTAAACAGCACCTCACATCAGCTTTTTCTGGGTGCTGATCCATTCTAAGTTATGATCAATTTTACCTCCTCCAATAACAGGGCAACTTTGACTTCTGTACAAGCAATTTTTCTAATAGTGCTCATATGATTCATTATGAAAGCTACATGGGGATAGCCTCTGATTTTTAGGTATAACTTATGTATAATTTAGCAGAGAACATGAATTATATGCATATGTGAGAGATATGAAAGAGTCTAGCTCACATCCCAATGCCATCCTTGTCATATGGCTAAATTTAGATGAATTACTTCAGGGCTCTGCAAATTCACCGCAACATCTGAGGGAATGTGATTTGCAAAGAAACACACACCTGACTCCTTATGAAAGAAAGCGAAAGAAGTGCTCTTAATTTTCTTTCTACATCTAACCGTGAAGGGCTAAAGCAAATGTCTCTTTCAATGTACGTCTTTAAATCACAGCGTTTATGTTTGATGAAAAGGAACAATAAGCAAACGTTTTGAAGTCTAACCATCATTGCTCTACATCCAGACTCATGCATGGCCATATCAACAGAGTGTTGATTCTTAATAAGTCTCCTTGTTTAGATGCTCTCTGGCAAACACCTTGTTGTAATCCAAACACCTGCTCAAACCCATCCATCCCCATAAACCATGACCGAATAGGACGAGATGCATTTTCACAACCACATTCTATCTGCTCATGGACACCAGATGTTTTGCTTCGCGTGAACGTGCCTCAAATAATCCCAAAGAAAAGCTCAACCAGAGGAACACACCGATCTTGAACTGAACACAGGAGGTGTTCTCAGCTGTCTGTAGCTTTGGCAGAGAGCTTAGAAGGAAGGTATTGGCGCACAATTCCGTGTGAAACTAAAAAGAACAAAAAATCCAAAATACCGGAAAAAGAGAATGTGTGAGGACCAGAAGGATGTCTGGAACCACGACGTCCTACTTTAGATTCTTCAGTGAAAACGGAACAGCTGTAAAAGTAGATAAAACAGAGAGTGAGATGGTTTGTCAACATATCAAAGAGATAAATGCCCCTTCTCTCTCGCTGCAGACATGCAAATTCTTTAGCATGAAGGGCAAATGAGGTTTTGGTAAATGGGTACAGAGACAAAGGCTCATATGTTCAGTCTTTAGAGTATTTATTTACACAAAATACCATAAATAGAACGACACCATGGCTTTAAGTCTTTCATCAAATTGTATAAAAATGCTGTCATCATTTATTCACCTTCAGGTTGTTACAAACCTGCATACATTTCTTTGTTCTGCTGTGTGCTCTAACTAAACAGATCTCACCCCTCATTGACACCCATAGTATTTATTTTCTCTACTATGGCAGTTAAAGGATGAGATCGGTTTGACATTCTTCCAAATATCTTCCTTTGTGTTCAGCAGAACAAATAAATATATACAGGTTTGGAACAATCTGAGTGTGAGTAAAAGATGACAGAATTAAACATTTTGGGTGAACTATCCCTTTAAGACTATGAACCTGTACATCGCCAACCTGTTTATTAAGTTGGTGTTAAAACGTATACAATGAGGAGAAAGAACACGTTAACATCAAGAAATGCCTTATAGGTTTGCAATGAAATGCTTAATGGCATAAAACAATGAAAATTCATATTTCATATCATTGTAAACCTGTACGATTTGATTACTTCTCAAAAGAAGATGTTTTAAAAAAAGTTTGCTGCCAAATTTAACCCCATTGACTTCCATTATATGGACACAAATAATTTCTCAAAATATCTTTAGGTGTTCCACAGTTCCACAGGTTTGCAATGACAAAAGCTTTGAAAAAATAATTCAAGCATTTACATTTTTTGTCTGAACTATCCCTTTAATAAGAGTGTGTGGTATTTAGATGTTAACATACTGTTGAGTAGGCCTATATAAATAACTACTTAAAAACATTGATAATAAAAACAGTGAACATATTGCCTGCAAAGCATTACACACAATGGTTTAGAGCTCACAATATTTTCTGGATTCTCTGTCTTGTTTTCTATATAAACAATTTAAACCATGTTAGGTCGACAATGCAGTAAAACATGTGTTCAGTCACACTCTGAACTTTACCAACAGAAGCACAGATTCCAGCTCTCTAGACGACTGGGTGTAAAGCCACTCTGGTTGTCATGGCAATGATGCGAGCGAGGGACAGGAAAGCAGGTGTCAACACAGAATTTAAAGGCACAATTTACTGCATACAGCAGATGCAGAAATAATGTAGAACATTAAAAGCTACGGGCTGCAGCAGAACAGAATGTCTTCCCTGCTGAATATGGACATGCTAGGATGATAAATATCTAGATGTGCAGCAAAGAGCTGGGGGGGTGCTGGCATTCCTATCTAAAATCCTAAACTTGGAATTAATTGATCACAGAGATCATAGACTCACAACAATCGATAGTTGTTTTTACCATTTAAAGGTTATTTAAGATTTTTATAATACTGTGCATGTTATGCTTATGTAACCCCTGCTGTGATTGAAAGACAGCTTTAAAAATGGGTATAGCAAAGAGCTTTAAGAAGACACTTAAGTGCCCCGACTTGTATTTTTGCTACTGACATATTCAATCAAAGTGTGGCTAAAGAAATGTCTTCTACATTAAACCCATTCAGCTTTACCTGACAGTAAAACGGTTATAAAAAATATTAGTAATTTGTTTAACACAAGCATTGTAATGTGATGAAAGATAGGGCAGAGGCATGTGCAAAGCCTACAGCAGATATAAGAACCTGCTGTGAAAGGACACAAAGGTCTATGAGTTCCTCAGGCCTAGTCCTCACACAGTCTTTCTCTGTCTCTATCTTTTCTCATTACACAACGGTGCATGTGGGACATTAGCAGCATCACTCACATAGGCAGAGAACTGGCTTGAGCTCAATTACCTGCGATTGATATGTTCCAACATCCGTGCGTTGATTCATTAGGAGCCAGACGCACAGGGTCACGAACATTTCACATCTTCTGGGAGGAAGATTTGGAGGATTTGATGAATGAGGAAATCATCATTCAGTTCTAAAGGGAGGACACCGAGGAACTAATAGAAAAAGATTAATAAAGAGGTGAAGGCCGAACACCTGTTCAAACAGAGATCATGAAACATGTATGAAATATTTGTGGGTCATTGCTACAGTCCAGTACATTTTCATTGACTTTTCAATATACCTTAATAAATCAGATTGAACACAAATCCCTTTTGTAAGATAAAAATCTTTATATTTTATTAGGTAGAAACTTTGGGTGAATATTACATATATGAATAGGTGTTTGACTGCAGTTTCTTAATGACATCATCCTCCATCAATAATGGTGGGGAATAGCACAAAAAATATTAGCAATCGATTTATATAGTTCTGTGATGTCTTGTTGTATTAGTTGGTTTATCTCTAAAACATTCTACTCTCTGTGATAAAATTTCAATTTTTATATAAATTTAATATATTCCCAACTATATGTAATTGTAAAAGAGGGCTAACTCTCATGTAACTTCACCCTCTGTTTTTCATCCTGTTAGTCTCCACCCCTTTCGTCATTAATATCATGTCATGTTAAATAAAAAAACAGCCTACAAATACGCTTATTTCACGGTGATGCGAGTCAATGTCTTCTTCTCTTGGATGTCTGGTTCCTGATAGAAAGTTCCAAAGTCAAAGAAGCTCAGGTGCACATCATTGACCTTGCATAGGCTGATTATACACTGCCAGAGACATAAGAGAGGTAAAGATAAAGAGGGTAAAAATAATCCAGTATTGAATTCAGAAACAAATCAATAGTACAGTAGCCTGTTGTCTGGCAAATTGTACTGGAATTATTCTATCCACCTTTTTCTTGACGTCTCGATGGAGGGCGCCATTAACGCGAGTGACATCCTGTTTGATGTTCCGCACTTCCGTTTTCTATTTCTTACTATGTTAGAGGACATTTCTGCTAATGGTAAATAATAAAGTTTCTGTCACAAAAGTCTGTCACAACAGCCACAGAAACCTCAGAAAACCTTACGAACAAGCATAACCATGTGACACAACAAGAGCGTAAAGTAAATAACATTTTAAGACAGTTCCGTCTTAGCTCTGACTACTGCATTCTGCACCTCTCAAAAACATCACATCATATTGTTTACTTTGTTTGTTATTTAATTTATTGTTATTGCATAATACATCACTATTAACACATGAAGCACACATCCATGACTAAGTGACATTATAATCATTTAATATAATATCAAATTAAGTTTAATATTACAGTTGCGCTGTATTCAAACATACGTATTCACATTGCATGACACAGGAAATACGCACAATTTAAAAGTATTTTGTATGTAATGTATGTACTTAAGTGTATGTTTGGCCAAGTCAGCATTGTAGCTCTATAAATAAAGACACGTTTAAGAACACAGCAGCTGTATCGCTACATGACATCCCAGAACCAGTCACACTGAAGCATCCAGATGTCTCCAGTACTGCGTTATTTTATAAAAGAACTAATGCAATGTGTTCAGGTTTATTTATATCTGGTGTGGGGATCAAAATCTTCCCATTAGATTATGACTCCCCTGTTAAGAACAGTGGACTCAGCAACCTCTGCTTTAGAAATGTGAACTGTTGATGGTTATGACAAAGAATTCAAGGAATTAGCATTTTCACTATGAAATTATTGTGGCTAAAAAGGTTCATAATGACCTTGTGATATCTGTTTGAATGATAAAAAATTCTATCCGACAATCATTTTAGTCAATCATTTAGTATTAACAAAATATCAATAATTGAGGTTATTAATATCATAATTATTGTAAATATCAGTATATTGCAAAAACTGTATTTAAATTGAAAATACATATTTAATATAGATATTCTGTGGGACATACCAGTCATATTATAAAATAAATATAGTATATTTGTTCATAGTTTTTTCAAACTGGCTTCAAAAAAGGTTTTGACCACTTGTCTAGCGAGTATAAATCAACTCAAAAGAGAAGATTAAAGCAGCTGATTCCACCTTAAACCAGCTAAAACCAGCCAAGCAACTTATGCTGGTTTTAGCTGTTTTCTTCAACAGGGTTCGCCGTTGTCAATCCTCCGCTTTAGAAATGTTAACTGTTGATGGTTATGACAAAGAATTTATTTAAGGTGTATAAAATTCTATTCCAGTTTGAAATGCAACACTAATGCAGACAGTATTCTGAAAGTGTGTTGATGGGGAAATCACAGGTGAATTGTAGTTAAGCATTTATTAATCATTATATTTTATATTCCAGCCCAGTGATATAGACATCAGCATCAAATAAAACAGCAGTGAATCCTTCCAGAATGATAAAAACCAGCCTCTCACACACAAGACTTTCCTGAAAGTGCAGGGAGAGTCAGGTCTCCTGTTGAAAACGAGTTAGATTGATGCTTAACACATCTGAATAACACATTTCAGTGCTCTCTTCACACATCTACTCCTTCACACACGGCTCTCATTTACACTGAATACAGAATCCAAGGAAACCATCGCTATATATAGTGTTTTGTACCACCAGATAATAACACTTTCACTTGCCACCTTATTTGTAACTATAAAGAGGAACTTACAATTGAAAAAAAAAATTGTTTTAATGTGTCATTAAGAAAAATATAGATTTCTTAGGGTTGTCACAATAACAGATTTTCACTATGCAATTACTGTAGGCAAAAAGGTTCATAATGACCTTGTGATATCTATTTGAATGATAAAAAATACTATCCGCCAATCATTTTTTATTTTATGTGGTATTAATAAAATAATAATTAAGGTTATAATATCATAGTTATTGTAAATATCAGTATACTGCAAAAATATATTTAAATGAAAAATAGATATTCAGTATAGATATTTTGTGGAACATACCAGTCATATTATAATATGAATATAGTATATTAGTTCATAGTTATTTTCAAGCTGGATTCAGAACGGTTTTGACCACTTGTCAAGCTGGTCTTATTCAACTCCAAAGAGCAGCTTAAACCCGCTGCTTCCACTTTAAACCAGCTAAGACCAGCCAAGCAGCTTATGCTGGTTTTAGCTGTTTTCTTCAGCAGAGTTCGCCGTTGTCATGACAACAGGCAAATCTGTATTTCCTGTCACTTTGTGATCCATTGTTTCCCTTGATTGTGATTACTGTACAAGTCTACATTTATGCTTCATCTGGGCATTATAAAGTCTGCGTAAAGCCACATTTCATTCAAGACAATAAAGAAAAGACAAACTTTAAGAAACCTTTTAACAAACTCACTTAAGGCACAGTCACTGTTCAGCACAGAGACTTGATAAAAACAGTTAAGGTCAAAAAGATCCAGTCTTACATTCATGCCTTCATCTTTCTCAAAGCCCCAGCTAACTGTTTAGGGTTCAAAAAGAGTCAATTCCCCTTTCAACTCACATTTATTTTGGTACAATAGTACAAAACAGATGGGTTCATCATTATAATTTTCATTGCGCTGAAATTCTGACTCATTCTGATTTAGACAGTGTCCTTGAGAGGCTGAAATTACCCATGTCTTTAAAGGGATAGTTCACCAAAAAAATCAGAATGACTAGTTGTTCCAAACCTTATAATTATTAACGTTTATTGGAAAGGGACTGTGTACAATTATAACATTAATGTTCCTATATCATGCATTGTACCGAATTTCCATCCACGGATCCAAGGCAGGTAAACATAAATTTAAAACACGCATATACAAAACTTTATATAATATAGTTACTTATACACATCCCATCAGAGGAAGAGAAAAGAACAAAAAAATCTAATCAATGGTCACAAATCTTTATTTTATTTTAAATAAGATTTCAATTTCAATTTAAACGAATCAATAAATGTACACACGTCGACTACCATAGTAGGAAAAATTGCTGTGTCATTTTTTTGTTCTGTTAAACAGTGCAGAAGATATTTTAAAGTATGTAGGAAAGCAAACAGTTCAGTTCAATCCAAATTTTTCCTACTATGTTAGCCATGACAGCGGCATGTTCAGGCTTCGTGTGTGGAACATTTACATTTACATTTAGTCATTTAGCAGACGCTTTTATCCAAAGCGACTTACAGATGAGGAAACATTGGAAGCAATTATAACAACATAGGCCACAAAATACATAAGTGCATCAAACTAGTCCATTAAAGCCTAGCACAGTATAAAAAGCTAAGAATAGTGAGGTTAGTAATTTTTTTTTTATAAAGAAGGAAAGGGAAGAGAATTAGGAAAAATCAATCAGCGAAGTGTTGACGGAAGAGATGCGTTTTTAGGCGTTTTTTAAAGATGGCAACCGAGTCTGCTGATCTTGTAGCAGCTGGTAGATCACTCACCAATGTGGAACAGATCCAGAGAAGGTACGGGAGAGTGACTTTTTTCCTTTTTGGGATGGTACCACTAGTCGTTGTTCCTTTGCAGACCGCAGTGATCTGGCAGGAACATAGATCTGCATTAGCGAGTGGAGATACGATGGTGCAGATCCGGTGTTGGTCTTGTAGGCCAGGAGCAAAGCTTTGAACTCTATGCGGGCGGCAACAGGGAGCCAGTGTAACCTGATGAAGAGCGGAGTTACATGCGCTCTCTTCGGTTCATTGAAGACCACTCTTGCCGCCGCATTCTGGGCAAAGAGGTAATTGTGCCTCACCTCCCAAAATACCTGCTGCCACTTCAGACAAGGCTCTTAATCACCACATCTTTCTCAGAAATGAAGACTCGTTTTTCCAGGATGTTTTGTCACTATTTCAGGTGAAATGGCTAAAGGTTTGACTGGTTTGGCCCGGTTAGCTCCTTATTGTTGGAAATTATTAAATTAAAATTTTTGAGGATGCATCTGGTAGGTACTTTTTTATTCAAAGTGACTTAAAGGGATAGTACACCCCAAAATAAAAATGCTTTCATCATTTACTCACTTTTGAGTTGTTCCAAATCTGTGTACATTTCTTTGTTTTGATGAACACAGAGAAATTTATTTTGAAGAATGCTCGTAACCAAACAGTTCTTGGACCCCATTGACAACCATAGCAGAAAAAAATTACTTTATCATTTTCTTTGTTCTGTTGAACACAAAAGAGGATATTTGGAAGAATGTTGGACAGCAAACAGTTTTGGGGAACTTTTGACTACTATTGTAATCAATGGATTCCCAGAACTATGTGGTTACAGGTATTCTTCCAAATATTTTTCAAGCAAACAAAGAAACTAGAGAGTGAGTAATTCATGACAGAATTTTCATTTTTGTGTGAACTATCCCTTTAAAAGTGCATTCAAAATATTTCTTACAGTATCCACATTGCCTTGAAATCCATGAACCCATGACCTTGCCGTTGCCGACAACCAATAAATACAAATGAATTGTTCTTAAAAAGCATAAGAGCTGTTCCCGTCAGGGATTCGGTTTCAATAAAATTCATTGTTATAAACCATTTAGCAAGGAGATACGGCCCTTAAGAAAGCGTGTTATTTCTCCGGTGGGCTCTTTACTTCTTTTATTGAGCTATTTGACTCTGTGCATCTACACGATCGATATCTCAACATACAAAGCATTCCTTACTCTCACACAGAGAACGTTACACAGACACTAAAGATCAGATCTTTACATAGCTTCAGCGCTAATTAAAAAGTCAATGGTTGTTCAAAGATGTCTGTGCATGCATAAGGTTACGTTCATCAAGCACCGACGTGAGGAGATATCTGGGGTTCTTCTACACTGTGGCTTCCATCTTCCTGTTTGATAAATGGTTCTTATAAACCTCTCAATTAAGACTCGGGCTGGTGAAAGGTCACATGGAATTGGAAAGCAGATGATATTCTCAGGTCAGTTTACATATTAACATATTAAATCAGGAGTGACTGAAATGCCAGTGACCGGTCAAAGAGAACGAGAGACGTTCTGCTCCTAAATCAAGAGGTACGTGAGCAGCGGTCATGCCGGGTAAATTAGTGGATCCTTAAGGGTCAACTCAGAGGAAACACATTGGGAGGAGTCAATTAGACAGAATAATGTTGTATTGGCAAGATAATTAATCCCTGACTCTGAATTTGCTTTTGACATGTTAAGCTTGCATCCAGTTGCATTACATGATATTCAAAAACCTGCAACTTGTCTGGGGTGAAAAGACCAGATACAATTCAAACAAAGAAGGATGGTTTACTTCTGTTGTATATCCCTGGCATAGGGTACATTTATACAGTAGACCTTCCTTCACATAACATAACCTTGTGAGGTCTCTATAAATGAATGACATCGTCAATCACCATTACACCCCATTCAAGGCAAAGTCACCAGTGCTTCAAGGCTTTTGGAAAAAACACATACCACACAGGTTAAACATCTGCAAAACTGTCCATTTGTGACAGATGACCAAGAGTTACAGTTTATTTGACTCTGTGATGGGGACTCACAAAACACGTTTACACTGCTGATATACCCTGCATGCAGAATTATGGACACTTTTATCCTCGAACCCATAAGTTAAGGTAGCGTACAAAGTTCTGTAATTTTAGGCACTTTTGTTTTTGTTGTTTTAAGCAGTTACTAACATTACAAGATAATATCATGATCAAATAAGGGTTTCTTCCTTCTTATTCGGGTGAACTATTCCTTTAACTGTCCTTAACACAACTCTGTGTCCAGGTCAACACATTTTGTGTTACTTTTAACTTTATATTGTATCATCCCTTTTATGTATTTAACACAATATCAGCACAAAATGTTTGAAATACTTTCTTAATGTATGTGTAAGTGTTTTAAAATTCCATAACACCAAAGATGTGTTATTATTTTACACATCCTTTTTCAGAGTGTTGGCACAAAGATGTTAAGACTTTTACAGTACAGAGTATTTACAAGTTCGTCTATGCGGATAATAATAAGAGAGCGATGTTAAAAAGTTATAATTTAAAAGTTTGCAAACTTTATTTATGTAAAACCACACTATCTGATGATGGAACAACTGGTGTCTTATACTTATAAATCAAATGGAGTAAATCACAACGAGCATGAAATAGCAACTACAGAGCACACAGCGAAAGGCTCCTGGATGTTGACAGTGTGGCCAAAAGCCAATTACATTATCAGTGAATTATTCCTGTATGAAACAGCTGTGCTAGCAGAACACCTGTATGCTGTGTGATAACTGCATTTAGCCCCTCAAATGCTCTCTCTCATATATATATCCCAGAGGTCTAATTCTCTCATGTGACATTTACAGTCCCGGTTCACTTTACTAAATTAGACAGCACATGCACGAGTCAACCTGTCACAACAGCATGTGCAAGAGATAAATTCATTATTTAAGCATTACTGTTGACTTTCAAACACTTCCTGGGGCCGCTCCAATGCAATATTTCTTACCACCATTGCTTTTGTGTGTGTGTGTGTGTGTGTGGGTGTGTGTGTGAGAGAGAGCAAGAGAAGGATAGAGAGAATGTAATGGCACTATCCAAGAAAAAGAGTGCACACCCTGGGCTTTGACCCTGTGATAGACAGGGTGTGTAATAAGAGCTGATGTTTGTTGGGGGGATTGTTTAATTGGCAGTATTTTGGATTTTAATTTACTTGCAGAAGTATTTTTTTATTTTGAGCCTGAAATGAATGTGACCTCATGTGGCATATACAGCATAGTGCAAAATCGTAGCCACAGTAAATGAAAAATAAAGATTAAAATAAGTTAGAATGGAGGATGTGCACAAGTGTTGATATTGTCCTTCAGATTGTGATCATAGTTTGTAACTTGTCAATGTAATTCTGAATAAGATTTTTTCCAACACATAGTACCCTTTAAAACTTTATTGTGCACACGTGTGTGTGGGGGGGTCCGTAAGGCACTTGTGCCCAGGGGCCTCGGAATTCTTAATCTGGGCCTGTCCCTATCCATTCTCACATGGCAATATAAATTCCCCCAGTGACCCACAGTATATATTTGTTAATGTGGGGCAGAGATAAATAATAATAAATAATACATTTATATTGCATAGCATTAAAAGTTGCTCTCTCAAAGTGCTTCACAGCAGACATCGCATCACAACAAAAACAAATAATCCAATCAAGTAAAAGCAATCTTAAAATAAAACGTTTTAAGAATAGATTTAAAAGTAAAGAACACACCTCTTGACTTGAGTTCCAAAGAGAATTATAAAAATACGGAAAATGGTTAAGAGCTTCAGGGCAACATCATGAACTTTCACACTTTTCTGAAGGAAGCCATCTGCACAACATTCATGTAAATCACAAACTTTACAGAGCAATTTTCCAACATGGGGGGGTCCTCTAGTGACTTAACAGTACCATTTAGTAAATGAATGTATTGTGTAGGTTTAGATGTGTATGTATGAATGTGTGTGTGTACTTTGTGTGAATTATAAAATGGTTTGCAAGCAATTAAGGCACCGTTTGTATACAAATTACCAGGAGCATGTTCCAACTGAGGATAAGAAATGAGCCACAAAATTTCTCCCACAACTATATTAGCCAATTTACCTTTTGTTCAAAATGAATGTCTTGCAGTTACAGGGGAATAATATGAAATAAAACTAAATGATGGGAAACAGACTATGAGACAGTGAGTAGTAAAGAAAATATTACTTCATTTACAATTTATGCTTTATAATATTCAAGAAGCCAATATTAAAGCATAGATTAATTGAGACTATATTAGAGTCATCTTTATTAGTTAACTGCAGGTGAGGAAACTAAATTGTGTTCCATAATTATTCAGTAAAATATAAATATTGAACTTCATGCACAGTCTAACAACAAAAGTTGCTTTAGGTTTGTTAACAGTTTAACATTAAGAACAAGATATTTTGTTTTGTATAGTTATGCCATGGTTTGTCTGCAATGAACCACACTCAAAAAGCAAACCTACAAAATAATTTATTTAAAAAATGACACAGAATAAAATATTAGTACTCAAATTGAGGGGAGTGGGGGGACACCCCATAAGGCTTTAGGAATTAAAAAACCTACTTAAGGGTGTCCCACAGATACAATTTATTAAAATTATATAATGTCAAATCTGAAATTTGTGCAGATAAAGTGAACAACATATTACAAAATCATTATTCATAATAGTTAAGTCTATTTTTAGGTGACTATTGAATATTTCAAATTCACATTTTATATTAAAAAAATTCTCATGTGGCAAGTAGCCGTGTAGTAAGCGGGATAATGAACAAGCAGCCGGCTGTTATCGCAGAAATCGACAGTGGGATCAGGACCAGACGCGAAGCGGAGGTTGTTTCTGCGATAACAACCGGCTGCCTGTACATTATCCAACACATAGTATACAAACTACCCTGTATACTACTGTAAAAAAGATAATAGTATGCTAAAGTGCTATTGCAAGCATAGCCTTGTTGCCATAATCATATACAGTAAATGCTTCTGTACGCAAAACAACTTTCTTTAAAACAACTTTCTAACCCTCTCTGGTTGACTAACCTCTCACCACAGTGCCTCTGTAATGAATAAATGACTGTAAAGAGGTCAGAGATGTGCATTTGGTAACCCCTTCCGGTGACCCATCTGTCCGTTCTTCTGTCTACTTTCTCTCTCTGTCTCTCTCTCTTCCTTTCTCTGTGGTTTGCTTTAGGTTACCCCTCCCCACCACTACCCATCACAAGTCTAAACAGTGCTTCTGTAATGAGTGAATCACAGTTAACAGGCCAGTGATCTGTGCCCTGCGGCCATTCCACTGACCCTTCTGTTCTCCCGACCAATCAAGTGTAATCGCTCGAGCTGAGATAAGGGTCAGACGCCCAGAGGAGCTGACTCGGGGTCTTGGAGCAGGGCCTAAACCTCTATCTGAGCATTTGGTAGGGCACAGCACGGCCATATGTCTACTGGAAATCGTGTGACCGCTGCTGGGCATGGCACCAGCCAATGGCAATTCTTTTCTCAGAGGTCAGGATGAGTCACTGCTCACTGATGATGTCACAGTACCCTAGAAAGTTACACAAACGACCTGGTAAACACACGGGTTACCTTCTGGACCCGGGAAAACTCGATGCTGAAAGAGATGTGGATGCCAGAGTTTGACATTGGGATGCATTCAGCTCCTGTTTTTAAATCAACTCTACAGATGCCTCCTAAATCTAATCTCTGCAAGCTGCTCTGATGCTTTGAAAATAGACACGCCACACGGAAGAACATGTGTGTCTGTTTAACAGAACATATAAACACCGTCTGTATAAATAAATAAAAGCATTTTCTTAATAAGATATGCATCATTCGCATCATCAGTGGAGTCTGCAGCGTGTGTTCACGATACAACAGGTTTACAAGGAAGAAACCCAATATTCAATGTTATTCTGACCAATAAGCTTCAAAACCAGCTTGAATAAACCCGGAGCAATTACTGTACGTCATTGCAGAATAACTGTTCAAAATGGAAAACCGAAAGAAGAATAAATGGACTGAAGAGGACAGCAAAGCCACATATCACCCTGCCAGACCCTTTCACATTTGTAACCCAACTGGTTTTAATCTATTTGTCGATAATTTTCCACTTTCCATCACACCAACAAAACTCTATGAACTCTATCTGACTTATATTCATGCTTGTTTGTGTGTTTTGATATGCACATTATGTTTTAGTGAGTATCTGAGGTGTTATCTGTGTTTTCCCCTGCTTTGTGTCCACTTGGGATCTGATAATGCAGACTTCAGAACAGATGACAGAACACAAAGGTTATTCGTGTCAGACACCCAGTGAGATCACTATTGAGCATGTTTGGCTCCTACACATACAGTACACTAACACGACACAACCCTGGTCCAGCGCTAATCAAGATATTCAAAACTGTGGCCAATGTTGTGGAGATGTTTTGGAGATACCGACCATATTTATATCCAAGTTCTGCATTAGCTGCCCACACACTGACACTGAGATTTATTTGCTTCGAGATGTGAAAAATCATACACAATGGATCCGTTTGAAAATATAGAACTTCATATGAGCATAAACAACTCATAAATCAACTCGCACAAAACACAAATCCAGAGATATACTCAATTACTTATACTGTATATCCATACATATAAACTTAAGAGATCATTAAGATGGGGTAGATTAACTAAAAAAGAAGTTTTACAGCAATGTGACTTTAATCACTTTCAGTAGTGCATTAGAGTGACTATGATATTTGGATGATGATGTCTCATTTGTTGGTTTTGCAGACTGCTGTATAGCAGCAGCGTATGACAGGATGATAGATTGTAAAGCAGAGCTTTTAATTACAGCAGGGAGATGCTACAGAAAGACTTGCGGCACCCTCCCATATTCTCAACTTGATTTACTCAAAAGATGCTCAAAACAGCTTGATAAACTACGTGTTAAGTACTGTATCATTTTCCAATTTGGCATCCTTTCTGTAAATTTGCCTACTGTAAAACCTGTTTTGCACACTAGCCCTGTAAAGTAATGAGAATATTTTTGTAGATACTTTTGTTGTCAAATCATAGACCACAGGGAGACCAAAATACAAATATTCCGAAAATGTTTAGCATACCAAAAAAAGAAAACATGATTTATTAAAGAAGGATGAATGAAACAACCACTTGTCTGCAGAATTGTCTGCAGAATACGTGTCAAATTTGTATTAGGATTAGCATTACCTACTTTCAGATTACAGATACATTTACACCAAATAGCATGAAGTTTGATTCACTGCACAACAAACCATCAACATTTTACTACTTGCTTTTAACTTTTTCTTACTCTGCTCTTCGCAACCTCAATGGGAACCGACCTATGGGTCAAAACCAAAGTCAGTTTACGGAAGTCGTGCCAAACAATGGATCCGTTTGAAAATATAGAAAATTTTGCAACGCCTCTGAGCAGCTATTTACATCATAGAAAGACAACAGTCTTATCTCCTCGAATGGAAGGCAGATATTTCTAAAATCAACGGCAAAAACCACAATTAAAAAGCAAATTTCCAATCAATGATTAAACCTCATATGAACTGTACCTTGACTTTGGTTTGCTGAGGTTAAAATGCGCAAAGATATTGTGTACATTTTTTGGAGTCGCTTCAGCTACAGCACAAGCGCACGTGCTGGCAAGCACCTCAAATGAACCCCTCGCCCCAGAGAATCGTCAATCGATAAAGACTGATAAAAAAAAACGCTGCGTGGATATCTAATAGACACATCTCTTCTCTATAGAGGGGCGTTTCTTTGGGGATTACTCTACTATCCCTTTTCTTCTGCAGCACCTTTAAGTGAATAGTTCTCTCAAAATCTATATTCTGCCGTTATTTACTTTCCCTAATGTTTAAAACAATATTTAAATTAACTCCATGCAATTTTAAAAATGAGATTGTTCACCCAAAAATGAAAATTCTGACATCTTTTATTCCCCTTCAGATTGTTCCGAGCCTGTATAAATGTCTTTGTTCTGCTAAACACAAAGGGAAATATTTGTAAGAATGTCAGTTACCGGGATGAAATCTATTTGATTACTGACAGTCTTCCAAATATGTTCTGTTGTGTTAAGCAGAACAAATAAATGTATACAGCTTTGATACACTCTAAGGGTGATTCAATGATGACAGAATTTTCATTTTTGGGTGAACTATCCCTTCAAAACCTTCCAACCTGGAGCTGACTGGAAACCTGCTGCACTGGCACAATATTTGGCATCACACTACTAACTATAATTTCTATATTATTATTATTATTACAACCGTTATTTTTAAATTAATTTTCTTTCTATGGCAATTAAAGAATTAGACACACAGACGAGCAGACATTGAAGTCGCCTGCACCAGCGACTAATACAGTACTCAGATTCCTCTTTACAACAGTGGTCTCCAAGGGCACGTCTCCACGGAGACCAGAGGTCACTTCATATTCTGACCAACTGCAGTTCAAAGGGTCACACATACAAAGGGGATATGAAATAAAAGCACATAGACAGAGAAATAAATAAAACATTTGAACAGCATCTTAAGGTATTTTTCCAGAGGGTTACCACACGTCCTCCATGATGGAGAAGTGGGTTGGTACAAATGAGACACAGAATCGATCTCTTTTCACAGTGTCTAAAAGGAATCACTCCAACATGCTGGAAACGTTTAGCACTCCATAAGAGACTCGCTGATAAACTAATAGAGCACAAGGGCAAAAGACGCTTAGTAAAATGACAGAGACGAGCAAACCCTACTCTCAGCCTCTGCCTCATAGATTCATGAGTGACAGAATGAAAACAGGACACTGTGGGCATGAGGGAGGCATATCACATCATTTTATAGTATTCAATCTCAGCTGTAGCGGTGCCCCGCAGACATTGCTTCAGTAATTCTCTGTCAGTTACGTCATGTGAACATGCCGAGGTGCTGACGACATTGTGGCAAGGTCATGTCCTCTAGCTTCTTATGGAAACACCTTGGGTGGGGGGGGGGGGGGGGGGGTTAATGTTCCTGTAGGCTCGTCCCTTCAATTCTATGTGAAATGAAATTCTGGTTTCCTGGGACTGCCACATCGGGGAGGTCTTCCATCCATCAAAGCCTCAGAGGCCACTGATTTAGTCGGCCTGAAATGTACAAAAACCTGTATAAAGGGATTAAAGACAATACTTAAGGGGGACTGGGATCCACCACTGCACTTAAGCAACAATGGATAATATAATGATTTGATTTGTTTGATTGCCACTTCTTCTGTCCACTAGTTGGTTTATTTGAAAAATGAAATTAAAAATTAAAAACAAATACATTCAAATTAAATTTCAAAAATGATTAAAATAATAATAAAAATGCCTATTTTAAAATAATAGAAAATATATTTATTTAAAATAATAGAAAATATATATATTTTCAATAATAGAAAATATATATATTTTCAATAATAGACAATATATATTTGTTCAATAATATAAAAGTAGGAGTCATCCCACTAGACTAACCTTTGTATCCATTGCTGATTTAATGACGTTGTGCATTTTGAAGTATTCTACACCTGCATTTAATGTCATGCACATACAGGTATTTCCCTAACACAGCAGCAGGATTAGTGTGCTTTTTCAAGCCATTACGACTGAGCCCTCTTTTGATCCGGGATAATGGTCCATCAATCCACAGCTGCCAGCTTAGTTTTTCCCATCCTGCCCTAAAACAGACATTCATTCCAAGTCTGGATCCACCCTCTGCTGACAGAAACATCACAGGAACATATCTTTGATTCACAGGACTTGAACTGAAAAGAAAAGTTTTAAGACGTATTAGATTTTTGCCCTTGGGTTTATATCATCTCCCTCAGTGTGGTCTGAAACAAGTGCATATTTGACGGTTGACCTCGTATGTCCATTAGCTCTCTGTGGTTTGATTGAAAGGAAGAAACATATAATTTCCACCACTAAGAAAAGTCATCAGATTTACACACTCTTGAAAATCATAGATACATAGAAATAACTGCACACATAATATGTTGTCACAGCATTGAACTTCAGCAGGTACTGCAGGGCTAGGAGGTATACATCAGATTAACACATATATTTTTTATGTTTGTTTAAACTGCTGTAAAGCATAAATGAATCTATGTTTAATTTAAAACTGAGTGATGCCATACAGGTCAGTGTCCTTTTATTCTCCTGGCAGAATCAGTCAGCACAATCTGCGACCAAGATGATCGAATCACAAAAAATATGCCCCTGTATATGGATTTTTTCATTTTTCAAATGAGAGCTAGATGATCAGACAATAAAATGTAATATCATGATGAAATCACAACTGGATAAGATTTTGTCTTATTGATTTAATACTGAAATTACATGGAATAGGAAAGCACGAGAAATAGGAGTGGATAAGAGTGTTTTGTTCATTCGATGTACAGATGACATCATAGTTTGTGATTCCCATGTAGCATTGGGAAATCTCATCATCATTTGACAGCCACACAGATCATGGATGAGGAATTTACAGCCCTTCCAATGAGAAAGTCATGCTGCCATCTACTGTTTAGAGCATGAAACCACGGATAAACCATCCAAATGAACCAAATGATTAAGAGCAACTATAATGGTACATTGTGACAAACATTTTAATCCGAAAATATTAATTTCATGATTTTACACATGAATTTATTTGAGAAACTATGAGAATTTGGAGTTTGCCTGCGTCCCATATTTTATTACCCCACATTGTTTTATGCATTATATCCTGTTTAGTAAAGATGTCACTGAGAGTTACGACTTGAGGTGTCTGTACCCGCTATCAGCATGTTCCAGATATCAGCATGTTCCAAGTGTCAAGAACAAGGAACTAACCTATTGCTCCTCAGCAGATCTACTAACATTGGGTCTTGTAATTTTCCATGTACCAAAGTTTCTGGATCTGAGCATTACCTCACTTCCTCATTTATCCATATATATATTGGACCTATGCCTAATAAACCTTTGACTTTGAGTGAACTGCACTTCTGTGTGTGTGTCATTCTTGGTTGCCGGATCCAAGTGGAGTGTTCTATAGACTAAACTAGTCAACTTACTACCTGGAAAAAAACGTAATACTCTTAAAGTAACATATTTTACGATGGCCCAATTATTGGTTCGAACCCATTAGTAAACACTTTCCACAAAGCCGTTAAAGGGACAGTTTACCCAAAAATGTTAATTCTGTCATCGTTTACTCACCTTCCAATAGTTGCAAATCTGTATACATTTCTTTGTTCTGATGAACACAGAGAAATATCTTTGGAAGAATGCTTTTAACCAAACAGTTCTTGGACCAATTGACTACCACAGGAAAAATTACTTTATATATTTTTTTGATCTGTTGAATGCCAAATGAAGACATTTTAAAGAATGTAGGTCAGAAAACAGTTCTGCGCCACTTTTGACCATTGACATTTTTCCTACTATGTTAGTCAATGGAGTCCAAGAACTGTTTGGTCACAAGCATTCGTCCAATATCTTTCTCTGTCTTCAACCAAACAAAGCCATTTATAAAGGTTTGGAACAACTGGAGAGTGAGTAATCCATACCAGAAATTTTCTTTTTGGGTGAACTATACCTTTAATAAATTGCATTGTACATCCGGCAAACCTATTTTACAGTTATTACTGTAACTACTGTCATTTAGTGGTGTTCTCCACACATGAAGATAAATGTGAATTTTTTAGGACGTTTTAAATGTCTTCTCTCAGGTACACAACACTGTGAATCAGCTTTTCTCAGTACTGTCTGCTCTCTTTCTGCTGAGGTGAGAAACAGCACGTTGTCTCAGTTTTGTCCCTGTAAGGCACTCATCCTCTAATAGAGGAGATGGGCTGGATGCCAGGTTCTAGCTGGCAGTCTGTGACCAGCTCTTTCTTAACTGCCGTGGCTATAGATTCTCTGTTCGTTGAAATCCCATTTAGTGCAATCCTTGTCCTGTTAAATTGCCGTCCATCACCTTGTTCTTTCCCCTGAGCAATCCAATTATCCCCGACATATTGCAAAAAACATATAGTACTATACACAGATATAGTACACAGATATGAACAGTGAGGGAAATAATGATTTGATATACTGCTGATTTTGTAAGTTTGCCTGCTTACAAATAAATAAAGGGTCTATCATTTTAATGGTTTAATTTAACTGATAGAGACAGAATTTAAATACAATCTGGGGGTACAATGTTATATAAAAGTTATAAATTAATTTGCATTTCAGTCAGTGAAATATGTATTTGATCCCCGAGCAAAACATAACTTTGTACTTGGTGGAGAAACCCTTGTTGACAAGCACAGAGGTCAGACATTTCTGATAGTTGGTTTGGGTCAGGATAAAGTTTTGTCCACTCCTCTGTAAATCTTTAAGGTGTCTTGGCTGTAGCTCAGCAAATTGGAGTTTTAGCCTCCTTCTGAGATTTTCTACAGGACTAGGGCCTAGAGACTGGCCAGGGCATTTAATCTGCTTCTAGCTCTTTGTCATGTTAAAGGTACATCCACATCCATCTTCAGTGATCTAGTTAAGGGGAGGAGGTTCTCGTTCAAGATTTTACGGTACAAGGGCCTGTCCCTCAGCCCCTCAACTCGGTGAAGTCATCCTGTACACGTAGCAGAGAAAAAGCCCTAAAGCATAATGTTTCCAACACTGTGCTTCTCTGTAGGGATGGTGTTCTTGGGGTAAAAGTCAGCATTTCTCTCCCTCCAAAAACAGGAGTCAATTTTGATCTCACAGCACTTGCTCCACAGCCTTTTCTGAATAATTTTGATGTTCATTGTCAAACTTCAAACGAGCCAGGCGGGCCTTCTTGGGCAGAAGGACCTAGCGCGTGCTTCAAGATTTCAATCTATTGTGGCATAGCGTGTTACAATGGTTTGCTTCCTGTGGTCCCAACTGTCTTGAAATCATTAACAAGCTTCTTTTTCAGTTCTGGGCTGATCTTTAACCTTTCTCATGATCATCTTTATCCCATTGAGGAAATATTGCAGGGAGCTCCAGACCAAAGGGCAATTGATAGTTACATCCTTTGAAACGTATTTGGTCGTGGACCATGGAGGTGGAGAGGTTGAAGGGGAAGATACAGATTCTGTTGGCAGGCATCTTTTATATATATATAACATGCTGACTTAGAAGTTCTTTATTAAAGTGACAGGACAAATCTGTGGTCTATAAAGGCACATAACTAATCTGTGGAGCTTGCTAGTTGATAGGGGATCAACTACTTATTTAACTGATTTTCATGGTTGATATTCGGTTTCCATCAGTTAAAATAAACTATACCAAGAAAATTATAGACACTTCATTTATTTGTAAGCGGGCAAATTCACAAAATCAGCAGGGGATCAAATCATTATTTCCCTCACTGTATATATCATAAGAAAGCTGTAAGTCTCTAGTTTTCAAATTCGTTTTCCGTTTTGCGATAGGACAAACATATTGAAAGTGAATTTTAATGTCACCTGCACCAACGGTGGGCCAAAATTGTTATAACAAAGAAAAAAACACAAGTATTCCCTCCTAAAACAAAATAAATATTGATAAACTATATATCACTTGAAAGCTCTCGGATTGTTTTGTTATTATAGGTTAAAACCTGTGTTCAATGCTATGAATTAAAAAAGGTCTCAACATGATGTGAATTCCAAGTGTCTCTGATTCACCATTTAGGCATGAACTTCACCTAGTGGCAATAGTCGGTATATGACTTGAAAATTACTTCATTATGGGGCTACCACTTTCAAATTTGAGGTATGTTGATACTTTAGTATTTTTAAGGGAAACTATATATATATTTGTATATAGTAGTTTATAAAAGATAAGCTGTCTAGAGACCAAAGCCTTCCAGAGTTACACTAATTTAAAAGTTAAAAGGGTTAAAGCAACAAACAGCCTAAATAGTCAACACATTTCTTTAACAGTCAAACCTTACATTGCAGGGGTTTATCTGAACTCAGATTTTTGCAGAAGGTTTCTGAAACTACACCGGATGCTACATCGTGTATTTTATTACAGTATAAAGCCAGGGCCCAGGGGACTGCTCTAGAGAGCTCTAATGCTTCAAAATGTCCACCAGAAATAGGCCAAAGCCACTGAACTCAAAGGCAGACACTTCAAAAGACGAAGATAATCCATTGGGTCCTAGCCCAAAGGAAACACATTACAGGGTTTAGCGATTACCGGACTCCTGCCCAGGGACTATTAGACACTTTAGAAATCCTATCACTACATGACAGATATCACCATCATTCAATAAGCTAAAGGGAATTCCAACACCACAGATACTGTAGACTTTTACATGTCCTGTCAAAGAACAGGCTAAGCTAAAGACAAGTTAGATGCTGTGAAGAAAAACTGAAACATTTTCTAACAATGATAAAAACAGCACTGTTTAGGTCACTGAGAGAAGAAAGCACAGTCAGAATTTGTCAGAAAATGAGAAGATTTTCAATTCCAAGACTACATCGGCATTTCGACAAGGTAGCTTGCAGCTACTACATTCCTCATGCATGTCCCTAATAAAGAAAAGGAATGACAAACTACTTTAAAGTTTTTTCAATTGCTTAAACACATTTCTTTAAATTATGGATCCTTTTCTCCCTAACACAAATCCCTAACTTCTGACCCAATTTTCTCAAAATCCAATTTTTGGGTCAAAATGAAGATCTCCACACAAACCATTAAAACCTGCTAAAAGAAAAAGCAAACCTTTTCAAGACACACAAGCTCTCAGAAACACTCACACTACAACATAGTCTTAGACACTGGTGAGATCGATTGAAAACACAGTTACTAAAACCTCTTATTGGGAATAAAAAATATAGTAATTTGACAGCAGAGTGTCTTTTACATATACAACCTTAAAGAGTGCAGAATGAGCAAAATGTAACAATGAGCTTCAGGAAAAAATAAAAACACTACTTTTAGTAAGTAATCTTAGAAGAAAGTAGATTGTGGAATACTTTGTGGAACAATGTTCTTTACAGTAACATCAAATTACAAGGGTTTTGCAAATCTCATCATCTACAGTGCATAACATCATCAAAAGATTCAGAGAAACTGGAGAAATCTCGGTGTAAAATGGGTATGAAACACAATGCAGAATACAATTGCATAAATATATAAATAAACGTGGCATCCAATACACCTTTGTCCCAATATTTCTCTAAGTTTTGCAAAAATATAGAACATGTAATAAATGCTGCAAATAAACTTGACCATCACAAAATTGAGGGTGTACATGTGGTACAGTCTATTGGATACAGAATAGTGAAATTTTTCTCATATAAAGTGTGTATTGTAATTACTGTAGATGATTAGGATCCTACTGATATAATCCTGAGTGTCTGATTTGTGTCAGGTACTGAATGTTTACGTATGGTTAAATGTGTGCTATTTAAGTTTACACGTTGACACTTTAGTTCATTATATTATGTGTTTGTGTTTTCTGAATGAGAACTTGTTAAACCATTGCAAATGAGGACATTTTTGTGTGGGGTTTGTACAAATTGGTACATTGTTCTAAGAAGTGTTAAAAGTTTTGAGAAAATAGTGAATTGTTTCGTATTGTGTTTTAGAAATCGAGAAAAACTGTAAAGTTGCTTTTGTGAAAAGCAAATTGCATCAGGTAGATTTCTTTGACATGTCTTCTACAACAAAAGTTGGGGGTAAATGAGTCGCTGTCTGCATGGTGACTCCGATAACACTCTCATTTAGAATTCTAATGTGAGCTGACATTGAGAACAGAATAAGCCCACACTTCTGCTCCTTTACCTCTCATTGTTTATCACGTATAAACCATGCATTGCTTTATTGTATTCCAGCAAAATAATAAAAGATGATATCTTTTCATATTTAGTTTGCATTCCGTGTACAGTCTGTCATTAATCTCTTTCATCACACTTTCTCTCTTAGGTTTCATTACTGAGCATTAAAAACACGAATCATAAGCTTTTCTTTTTTTAGCATAAGCATTCCTTCTCACGCTGTTTCCTTTGTTCTATCTTTTCTCCTCTGAGTTGTGCCAGTTCCGTCAGATCTATGGATTGTAAACTTGACATCCTCTTCCCAAGATTATTATAAGCAATATTCCAACCAATCAATATTTAGTACAATAAGCCAGTAACTGTCAGTCAGTTTGATCAACAAGAATTTCTAAAAAATACATATTTCTAATAAACGCATATCAAAGAATGCTTGATGAGTCTAATAAAGAAAGATAAAATAAATATTTATGATATCTGCAGACAGTTTATAATCTTAGGACTGCTAACTGCTCACCATTACAATCTCGAACCATATTTGTTAAAACCATGGCATATGCATACAATTACAAAAATCAAAAGAGATGTATAATACTGTGTATAAAAGAAAATATGTTTCTTACAGGACAAGGCATAAAAACATACATGTATCATTAATGATGTTGAATCACTGCAATGAATAAACAGCTGTTAGTTGAGCAGATTTTTTAAAAGTAAAGAAAAATAATGACTGCCCTCTATTGGCAAGAATAGGTTTGTGCATTGTCACGTCTTAAAAAAGCTAATTCATATTAAATCATTTTCATTTTCTGAAAAGCCTTGAAATAGCATGATGTACCATAATGGATGATTAGAAACTAAATTTACTTAGAAAACAATACAAATTATAACTTAGCTAGATGTTTCAAATGAACAGTAATAAAAGGTCTTCCATGAGTAAACAACAAAATCAATGCCATTTGATATTTACCAAAAAATCTAAGTTTACAAAAATCAAAGGCTGCATCCTTAATATTTATAATAAAATAAATATAATATCATATATAATAAAAATAAAAAATTATGTAAGGGATAATGTGCAGCTGGTTATCACAGAAAAAAAGCCCCGACAGTGTGATGAGGACCTGAAGCGTTGTAAATATAATATCATATATGCTATTAAAATACTTATTTATATTTAATTTGTCAAAAAAACTGTCAAAATGATTTTCTGCATCCGGTTTATCGTGTGTTATTAGTTTTGAGAGGTTTTTATCTGGTAATAACAAACCTGCAATTGTCCCAACTGGCCAATGAGAATTAAGCAATCCAACGAGACGTGTAATAAATTGACCTATTTTCTGGTTAGGAATTTCTCAAATGTTTTCATTTAACACCTGACTGAGATGGTCTTGTCTGTTCAGTCCAGTGCCATCTGCTTTAGCTAACTGATTATAGTAGCAGATACAGTATGCATAGATGACCAGGCAGCTGTGAAGTGTAGAATAATGTATGCTTTTTATTTCTTATTTAGATAATTTTTAGTAAATAAATGAATGAATAAATGAAAAGTTAAGCCACAATGGGTTAGATCAACTTACTAAATCATTATATTTACAACAGGTGACAAATATGTTGCTCTAAAACCTTGCATATGTTGCTCTAAAACCTTTATATACTTTTCAGCATTCACAGAGCATTCCGAAACATGCAAGCTGCCCATACCGTATCCACCTATGCACCCCCATACCATCAGAGATGCTGGCTTTTGAACTGAGCGCTGATAACAGACTGGAAGGTCTCCCTCCTCTTTAGCCCGGAGGACACGGCGTCCGTGATTTCCAACAAGAATGTCAAATTTGGACTATTCCACTTTGAAATAGTCAATTTTAAATGAGCCTTAGCCCACAGCACACAACGCCGCTTCTGGACCATGTTCACATATGGCTTCCTTTTTGCATGATAGAGCTTTAGTTGGCATCTGCTGATGACACGGCGGATTGTGTTTACCGACAGCTGAATCTTTTCAAAACTGCTTGCTATTTTTGCCATTTGTTGCCCCGTCCTAACTTTTTTGAGACCTGTAGCAGGCAATACATTTTAAATGAGCTAATTTAGTGTATTAAAGTGGAAAATCTCTCAGTTGAAACATTTACTATGTTATCTATGTTCTATTGTGAATAAAATATTGGCTCATGTGATTTGAAATTCCTTCAGTTTTCATTTTATTCAAATTTAAAAAACGTCCCAACCTTTTCCAGAATTCGGGTTGTAAACAAGACTCCAGAAGCACTTCCTGTTTATTTGTTGTACTTCATGAATTAGGGAATTTGTATACGGTTCTGTACTGTCCTGAACCAGGAAATGCTTCTGGACGGTTGTTATTAACGTCTTGCAACATGGTCTATAATAATTGTCTAGTATATAGAAGAAATATACTCTATTAGACTCTATTAGCATTTGAGAGAAACTTTTATCCAAAGCCACTTACAAGAGTGAGGAGAACACTCAAGAAAATAACAAAATACTTTAATGTAGTGTATATGTACCTGTATATTCAACTAAATGTCTCTACGGTGTGCAAATAATCATATTCACACCAACTGTTTTTCCATCCACTGTCTATACATCTTACTTTCTCTTTTTCTCCCTTCCGCGGCGCTCCCCAGTTTAATGATGAGCATTTGCTTGCAATGCCTGGTGCGATGCTCCTTCTACTGAAAGTAATTTATGTAACCAATCAAGCGCTCATTTGTCAACCATCACTCTTCATTTCAGTGACTGCAGGACACCAGTGCTGTGGTCTCTGGGGTGTTGACATATGTTGTTTTGTTATTTTGATTGCAATTAGCGGATGTGTCTGAGTCGTAAGGGATGGTGGAACAGGGCCATGGCAATATGGTCACCTCAGTGAACGATGGGAAGACAGAAAGAGAGATTGAGAGACAGTGTGACTGTTCATTTTACTAAACTGAAAGAATGTTACTGCCTTTGCCAGTTACAGCCTTAATTTGACATCCTACAGAAAATACAACACAATTTTCTGTACAGCAAGTGCATTAAAAAAAAAGAGACACTTTTAATCCAGCACATGCTGAGAAAGTAGGACGTACAGTAAGTGTTAAAAATGACAATGCTTCCTTTATTACTACAGATGTGTCGATCTCACATTGAGCTCCACTGATGTAACCGTGTTGATAGTTACGTTCAGCTACAGAACGAGGTGAGACATGAATATCGTCCTTCCATCTCTCCCCCCTCCCCACCCCATTGCCTTCCTATTAGCCAGCCCATATTCCACATCAAAGGCACAGATGCCAATGACCTCACTCTGCCCCCTAAATGCTGAATTATTATTATTAAAGTGTGATTGACAGGCCTGCTGATTAATTATAATCTTGTGCACATATGCGGGGTGATGGCAGGAGTGAAAGCAGCATTGTGTGCCAAGACGCCAGCTCACAGAAGCTAATTTGCTCTGACACACTATCAAAGCACACGCGTCAGAACTCCCATGGCGGCTCCTATAGACGGAACTCACGGTTTAAGGGGCACGCGGTGCGAGGGACAGGGACGATCACGCCGCACACACAGGTTTTACACAGACTGACAGAAGTACAAGAATCAAAGGTGGAACCCTGTGGTACAATTCTCTCCCAACAAACAAAGTAAAGCTAATGAAGAATAAGAAAAAAAATAAGACAGAAAAAAATACAGAACTTAGAAACTTGAAAGGAAAGGGTTTGTTTTTGTAAACGTTTAGAATTGATGATCCGTAATATGCAAGGGAATCAAGGGGATTTTTTCAGGGCACTGAAATGCAAGAAGGTGTCACTTTCCATTCATTACAAATGTCTTGAGTATAAAAAATGAATAGTACCTTTGAAGAATATACTTAAATATACCATACAAATACCTAAATAAAAGATGTTTGATTTGATATAAAGAAGGTTGTCTCATAGAGACTGAAAAGGTTAAACTGGGATAGTTTACCCCAAAATAAAAGAATCTGTCAAACTATTAAAAATATATTATGATATTTATTCACATTCAAGTCATTCTAAATATGTATGACTTACATTCTTATATTTTTAGAAAAGGTTTGTGTGAGGGTCAGCATTGTTAAAATTATCATCCAGTTTTAGAATGACATAGTAAAGGTCAAGGAAATGATGAAATAAGTTTGGATGAACTATCCTTTTAAGATCACATGACTAGCCTATTTTGGTTACCTCCTTATCTGATGGGATAAAGTATCAAGTATTACTACAAATACAGCACCATGACAAACATTTGCATGATGCTGCATCCTCCATGAGTACTCTCATGATGACCAGCACATTTTAAACTTAAATGATGTATAGACCTTTAATTTAATAAAGATAGCTTCTACATTTTAAATAAAAAATATTTAAATCAATGAACAAATGAGCGAATCTATTCTTACATTTCTTGTTCTAACAATGTTACTCTCTTCCTTTCCCTTTTCGAATTCCCTATTTCTGTCCACAAAGGTTCTCTACCAAGTGATGAGACTGAAAGTCAGAGTGTTTATCAAGTATCAAGACAGTTTGAAAACAGGCAGAAGGCAATGACTCACTAATGCAATTTGTAAAGATCCTTTGTAATACACTTAAGACACCCACATAAACTTTACCTGCTGGACTTTTATAGCGCTGGGGAATCAGTGATGCTGTTAGTGTGAGATAAATGTCAGAGCAATTCATACTGTCTCCATTAGGAAAGACAGGAGGGTGCGACACTTTTCCTTAGGCATGACAACCAAAGGGAAAAACTCACATTGATGTTTTTCAAATTAATTGATAATTGATGTAAATCAATTATTTCCAAATAATTGATTTACCCAACATAATCAGTGATATTAAAATGTCTATTGTATGAATCACAATTAGTTAAATAAACAAAACTGTTAAATCATATTTGTTATCACTCCGTTTTCAAAGGTGATTTGTCATCTACTGTAATCCTTTAATGACATATAAAAAATGTACAGATGTTCTATTAACTGATCAATAGGGGGCACTAAAACGTCATTCTTGTTACAAGACAATTCGTCCCTGAATTGTTGGTCACACAGATGTGAGTGATGAGATTTAACATTTCTTATCATGGTCTGAGAGACTTAACGCACAATTAAGGATGTAGGGTCATATATCATCATGAGTGTATATAATAAATTATGTATATATAAATATAATACCCCATATATGTGAGGGGAAGGTATTTGGCGAAGATTAACATACACAGTTTCTCATATTCAACTGTTTCATCTATATGATGCATTGTTGTTCTGTCGATGAAAATGCTGATGAAAAGGATCTGAAATAAATATAATAAGCCATTTTCTGCAATGTCTCCTAAACTGCCAATGTTGTAAAGTGGATGCTGACCGATGTTTAATAAGTCATTCATTCGCATTCGGTGTTGAGACTCCAAAAACGTTTAGTCAACTATTATATGCACTCTCAACAACATCAACCAGCTTTGTTCACACCAGAATAAATCCGAACTTTATGACCGTCTGTCCTCTCTGTCATTTTGCGTGATGAAATCTGATCTACAGTATTTAAGTCGATAAACCAAAAATAAAACATTTGGTGCCTGTCTGAACAAAGCTATTGTCAGGTTAAATCAAAGCATGCACGCATGAACACGGAGACACTTTAAAACACCGCCTGCACTCAGAAGCCAAGATGAAATCTTAGAGATGAGTAGTCAGAATATAAAGAGCGTTTTGCAGGGTGGCAGGACCTGCAGCCATGATGGGTTCTGAACGACTCTTTTAATGGCCGAAAAAGACTTAGGAGATTAAATGGAGGCCCTCTGATGCAACTCAATTCAATTTGTCAGTACGCCTATTCATTTGGCAGACCGGGCCTTGCTCTATAATTTCTCCATCTCAGTGCTTTCTTCCTAGACGGTGAACAGCACGGACGTCCCTTGCTGGGTTTTACCTACACATTCATCAAAGAGCTGGCAACTAGAAGCACTTATATGATGGCTGAGCCCCGGTCACGGCGCAGCTTCATTATGCCTGTATGTATATTTCAAATAAAGTAAAACACATCTGCTTTCCAGCAGCCTCTGCACTCTTGCAAATGGAGTTCAAATTGCCTGAAATGAGGGAAGAAGTGAGCAGAGAACAAAGGACAAAAACAGGAAGATTTCATCCCCCCAAGAAAAAATGACTCACAGTTGCTTTGGCCGAAACCCGTACAATCTTGTTGGGCTATTCAAAATGAGAGGGTGCCTAATTTACCAGTGCATTTTACTCTCTATTATGCTCTCCTCTTACTCTCTTTATGCCGCCTGTTCACCACCCCCATCCACCTTTTTATCTACCTTCCTCTGAATGCAAAGCTGCACCCAAGGGCAGCGTGTGGATCCTGGTCAATCGCACCAAGCAAATCTGCATATTCAGTGAGTCATAAATCTTCTATTAGCTGCTCCTCTCAGACTGACTCCTGACCCTTATTTCTTCAGGATGTGTGGGGGTCTAAGGCAGACAAGGGCACACTAACAGCCTGCTTCCTACCCCCTCTGGCTGACACCCAGCCTTCACGCCATAAACACGTCCGCCCGTCCACATGCCACTGTCCTCGAACGCCTCCCATCATAATCCTCGGGCCCTCGCCTTTCCTCTTCAGCAGAGGACCACAACAGGCGTCCGGGCATGGGCACAAGATGTCCTCTGATGGGAAGAGAAAGAACACATCAAAGCACGTCCATACCCTCGAGGGCTAATATCTCATTCGTTGGTAGAAGTCCAGGGAGCTGTGAAAAGGGCCTTCGCGAGATGTTGTAATGAGCAGAGAAGAGTTGATAACTTTTCTTTCACACTGAGCCGTTCACCAATAGTGTGAGTGCGGATGATGGAAAAGAGAGAGGACCATCTGTAACTGATAGTGAGATATGCGAAACTTAATTTTTAATGTTGACTAGTAAACTAATCCTTTTTATGGAAGTGATGGTTAATTCGTCTGATTTGAGGTTCACCTGAGAAGTATTAGTAGTAGTATAGATAATAATAATAATAACGAAAATGATGATGATGATTATTATTTAGTTGTAGTAGTAGCAGTAGTAGTAATAATAATAATAATCATTGTAGCAATGATTCTTATTATTTCAATTATTATTATATCACTACTACTATTGATTATGGCTAATGATAAAAATAATAAGTTATTATTATTTATTATAAATATACTAAAAATGAAACAAATACTTAAATGTGAGGCTATATCTGCTGTATGTTAAAGTTGAAGAATTTAAAGACATACTGTAGTACTTCTGCAAAATATTACACTATCAGCACTACTACTAAAATATTAAAAACTAACAAAACTAAAGAACAATTAAAGATGAAATAGGTAGCCTTAAACAACTAGTGCTAAACAACAAAACTATCTCATTTTGAATCCAAGCTCTTCGTATAGGACAGAGGACAGAGAGACAGAGAGAGAAAGAGAGGGAGAGGCAGAAGGAGAGAGACTGGAGAGTGGTCCTTGATCAGAATGAACAGCGGAGGAACTTTCTGGAGACCCTCATAAATTCCTGGCGGAGGTGTAGGCCTAACACTTTAACAACTCGCAGTGCCAGCCGTCAGTGCAGCGTTTAACAGTAGGCAAACGCCTGTGTGACAGCAGCACGCCTCATTCATTATTTAAACAGACCTGCATGCTGCACACAGCAACGCAGCACAACCATCCTCCAGCTGCAATGCTTTCTCCTAACAATCCCTCCAGTCCAGTGAGAGAGAGACGGAGACAGAAAGAGAGTACATACTTCAAAGTTCTGGAAGTGACAACCACATTCAAATGAGGGAGCGAATCCCCTAATTTACTCTTCGAAAGTATGGAAGTCTTAACAACAAAAAACAATCTAGATAAGCATAGCAATTATTTTCCCGTTTGGCCCTTTTTCCGGATTTACTATTTTTTATTAAATAATGAATAATAATAAAATGTTAGCCTTACAGTGATGTCTAGCAACCATCATAATAGGATTAATTTCTACAGCATGTTAAGCTTTCATTCGCATTTAAATTGTCTCCCAAGACCCCTGAAATCCTTTTAGTGTTTCACACCTTTGTTTAAGAATTTGTGAACAGAACACAATGTCAAAGTTGAAAGTAGTTGTTGGTTCAGTTCTTTATTGTGAATAAAACTTCATTTCCTCTGGAATTGATTTAGTTCTTGCATGCAGTTGTGATTCCTCTAAACAAACTAATTGTGTCTGTTCAGATTTGATATTAAATGTACAGATCACAGATACAGATTTTATATTAAAATGAAAGTTCTGTCATCTTTTACCGGACAGTGGCGGCACCCATCAAATTCTACTGTATGGACAAAAACCAAAGTAAATGAAAATGTTGTTTTGCAGATAGAAAAAAGAAAAGAATAAGAAGGAAAGAATGAAGCGTTAGAAAATGTAGAACGGAGGAGCAGAAATGAAAGATGAAACCGAAGAGAGAGAGAAGAAAGGGATCTGCATGCCTGAATCAGCACTGCTCACACATCTGGACACATCCCACAGCGATGACATCCTCTTTTCACAATACCACATTTATAATGTCTGCATTAAAGACCTTGTTTATGAGTTAAGCATGAAGCTGAGATGGCTAAACACAGATAAGACGAGAGCCGGACTGGTGAATACCCCTCTAAGAAAGCTGCATCCCCATTATTCATATATTCAATTAGCTAACAAGGCTGTAGCGCCGAGCCCGAGAGCAGGTTTGATGGATCAGCCAACTTTTTCCCAGCAGGCTGAGCTTACTCAGCCATTTTTCTCTTTCTTCTACTCTTTTATTCTGGAAGAATGGTGAAAAAAGTTATGAGGGTGCTGGAAAAAGACAGGCTTAGCGATGTATGACAAATTTACCTTCCATAAGCTTGTCAAAGCTAGAAAGAGTGGAGAAAAGTGAGTGAGAAAGTCTATTAGGGTGTATTTTATATGAAGGTTTATTGGCATAATCTGCAGTGCAAAATATTTTTTTTTGTGTGCAATATTTAACTCAACCATAAATTAAAGCCTGTTCCTTTCATACATCTTTATAAGTCGCATTGGATAAAAGCGTCTGCTAAATGACTAAATGTAAATGTAAATGAACTTCTCAGTTTTTTTGCTTTTCAGGGCTAACTGAAAAGCATTCATCATATTATTTATTAAAGCATTTTCTCCTCATTTTCATCCCTATCCCTTGGCATTCACTGGCCTTTAGTGGGGTCATGTGCTGACATTAAGACTGACATTTGGCTGGAATCTATAAAAAGCAAGTATCATTATGGGTCAAAGTGCCATAACTAGAGTCAGACCCTGGCCCTGTGACCCCAGAGAGAAGAGTTTGTGGGAATGGGTTTTCTGAAACACACCAACTGTATATCATGGCAGCTTCAGTCTCACTACATAGTAAATTGAGGAAGGTAAATACTAGCAACAGTTATGCTGAATTTACTATAGGTTTGTGTTCAGGCAAAATTATTATTTTGGTTTCATTCTGTAAACTACTGACAATACTTCTCCAATTCTTTTCTATTTGCATGCATTGCAGAAAATGAAAACTAGTTCAAACTAGGTCAAAATAAGAGAAAACATGCTGTTTATTTTTTCAGACCTCAAATACTGCACAGAAAAAAGTTCATAGTCACTTTTAAGCGCAACCGTAATATTTGTACCTTGGACCTATTTAGGTCATGCTGTCAGTCTTTCAAATGACTTTGGATGACTTTATGTCACTTCTGAGGTTTCATTAGGTTGAAATGTAACATGCAGTAGACTTGAATGGCCACAATACATCTAGAAAGGCTGATTAAATGTCTCTTACATTTTTCCACAGCTATATATAATGCATTTTTTTACTACACACAAAAATGTGCCACCTGAGACATTCACATCCTGTTTTCTGTGCCCTTCCTTACAATAAAATGGCTAGAGATGGGACATGCTTTTTGCTATTCTACCATATACCATACGAATCCATAGTTCCACATATATTGGTTCTCCTCAAGAGAGGACATCCTCATGGTGAACCCATCTCAGGGTGAAATGCCAACTTCAACGTGCTGTGGCCATCTGCCACCTAGCCTCGTACCTCCAGTGTAACACATGACCCTCTGAGGACCTCAAAAAAGTCCAAGTGCACCTCTGTAGCCAGGTCACCTTGCCATTACCATGAAAATGGGTCATGATGGAAGGCGTCTCTGCGGTCCATTTGCATGGCTCCTGAACTCAGTCCAGCCTCTGCTGCTAGAGGACACTGTGTAGGAGAGGGTGAAACCTCATTAGAGCCAAATAAAAAAAAATCACAAAAGAGAGAAAATACAGTGGGTCCAAATTCCCCAGCTGTGGGCCTGTCGTTTTGCATAAGTCAGGTATGTGTTTGTGGACGGGGATGGCTCATAACTCTCGGCAGGCTGATATTAAATCCGTATGTGCGGAGACGTGCCCCCGGACAGTAATGGATTACCTGGCCCCGATTCCCCTCCCAGCCCGGCCTGGCTTGGCTCAGCCCACCGACCCCAACTGTCTGGAATGTGACAAGATAGCAGGAGCCTGCCAGGGCTGCTGGGAGGCCAAATTTATCTCGCTCCGTGCTGACGGATGATAAAAACGTCAGGCCGTGATGTTTGGACCGGGTCGCCAGCCGGAAGATCTTCCTTCAAACGTGCACGCTGACCCAAGTGCCAAGAGATACACACGTGTGTGCGTGAGCACAAAGGTATCTTTTCTATGGCTATATAACCTAAACCCCACCTTCAGGGCAAGCTGTAGCAAGATAGCTTCATTTTTCTGGCATCTCTGTGTTTAAGACACCTCGGGTAGAGCGGTTTGGTCCTCTGCTGCATCTTTCTTGAACACGGATAACATCACAATGCATATTATAATACCATTCCAGCACACACACAGATACACACACCTATGATGTTGTGTAAAAGTCATGTTGAGTGATTCATCGGCTGTCTTTTTCCCCATTTAGAAAACAGAGAAACTGTGTTACCGCATCCTCCTTAAGAGCCTACCTGGCATCAGGCCAAAGTCCACAGGCTGTGTCCACGACAACGGAGGGATGAGCCTTTGAAAATCAACCAGAGGCTCAATTATGTCCTCCTGAAGCAATTACGTCCAATGACACCAGCTTCGCCCCCTTTCCAGATGCCCTCACCAGCCTTAATTACGTATGCTAATGCCGAACCCAGGTGACATCACCGAACCGTATTCTGCCAGTGGAAATAAATCATGGATTTTAACAAACATCTCCATTTAAAAACCATCCATTTAAGTCTGCCAGCAAGATCATCTGGCCTCTCGCGTCAGATGGAGGTTAAATGAAAGGCACCTGGTTTTCGACCCGCCGTGGCAAACTGAACCCGAGTGAGGAAACGCCTATAGTGCCCGCTGCTGGGCCAGACCCGATGCATTTAACAATATTTAAAAGACAATGCCAGCGTGATGGTTTAACACTGATTGATAAGGCTGCCAGAGCAAAGTAGATAAACAAGCAGGTGATGGATTTGCCGCTCTCGAAGTGAAGACATTACGCTGCTTGCAGAACCCCGTGCCAGACACCTAGGAGCAGTGGGTGGCCGGAGGTTAGCCATTTTGTGCCCACTCAGTAATGCAGCCTTAATCACTCTCTATATTTCCAGTTAAAAAGGAAGTTTAATGAGCCAGTTTCACAAGCCCAGAGAAACTGATTATTATCTGAGAAATCCTACTGAGCTGGTGTTCGTCCAAGTCTCTCCTTCTCGCCACATCCTCCGCTCTCTCAGTAGATGGCACTGTTAGTCTTCTGAAACGCACTAGATTGCTTTCAGTGTGACGTGCCAAGTGTCTTTACGGTAGCATATTTTCTTCCTCTCGTCCTTATAATCGGCATACGGCCGTACGCGTGTGTGTGTTTTCATCACAGAATAAGTGTAAGAGTTCTTCAAGTGTTTATAGACTTTGTATTGCCAAACCTATCACAACATACGAGTGCACAGTAAGTTGTAGCCTAACGCAGGTCTCGGCGGCCAATTTATAACAAGCACTGATTTTGGGTACGATGAGATACAGTCACTTTAAGTCACTAGCTCTCGTGGTTACAGCCCCAAATCCTGAAGTGTAAAGTAATGTATGGATGTTTTAATTGTTGATGAGTCACACCACTGTGTCTGTCTCTGATCTGTCTGCAAGCATATGCTACCGAGCCCGTCTCGCCCCCTCTCCGGGCTAAAAACATCACACAGATCTTGATTGTCTGTTTCTCTCTCTCAGGGCTAACAGCACAGCTGCAGACACAACGAAATGCCTTCGAACAGACACACTGACAAGCCGGCAAAGGTGGAGATGGAAAGAATCTACCCAGGGAAGAAAATAAAGAAAACGCAACAACATCATGTCTGTAGTGTGTGGCCGTGCATGTTTTTTTGGGCCCATGGACACACACACACACCGACACACACACCAATACGCCTGTGAGCGTTTCTGCATGTGCGAAGCCTGCGGGGTGTGAGGAAGCAACTTTTCAGGAGGCAAAGGCACAAACTGTGAAGAGATGGGCTTAATTAAAATCCACATGAATATGCATGAGACACTTGTACGGTTCCAGTAATTACATATTGAAAAAAGGTTTCATGCGCTAGTGAGACGCTGGCGTAAGTATTCTTAAGTGATGTCTAATTCCAGCACCTCACACGGCAAGATTGGAAGGGAGACAGAAAAGACTCTTAGATAAAAAAATGAAAAAGAAAAGAAAACAGTAAGAGAGAAAAAGATTGTGAGGGTTAAAGTCTGCATCGAAACCATTGTAAAACATCTTTTAAGGGAGAAAAACACCTACAATTTATGTTAACCAGAGCCAACAGTTCACCAAACGAACAAATCTCTGCAGAGATGGAGCTTATTTATTACTGAAAACATCAACGCCGTTATTGCACGAAACCTGCAGGTCATTCTCAATATACTTACGGCTATTTACAACAGATTGACACATCTGCTCGCTGGTTCTCAGAATAGCATAATGAATTTACAATTAAAATGTTTAAAGGTGCACTCGCTTGTTTTTTTGGTTTATGTTGTGCTGGCCAACATCACAGCTGTTCTAGACTAGCCACTTGGAAACAACATCCTGCAAAGGCAAACATGTAAAATTCAAGCTATTTGGAGTCAGAAATGAATCATTCATTTCGTTAGAAAAACTGATAGCTGAAAGCTTACAAAAGCTCAACATAAGGTAACTTGTTTTATGTCAAATAATATAGTTTTTATTATACTATTGATAGAAATATGTTCTTTATGATTTAAAATATTTTAATAAGGTAGCATTTTTTAATAAGAAAGGAAATCCTACCTGAACATACGGTATAGACAACTTTGCAAGATGTAAACACTGGTCCAGAAGCACTTCCAGTCTCAGTTATTTATTTATTTACAAATATTATTAAATCTTTAAGTTCTTTATAATAGTTCTTAATAATCTTTAATTATTAAGATATTAATTTTTACATTTTATATTGGGAATATGTTCTGTTGGTTTTCGTTTAAACGTTGTTTAAACTTTGTTGTGTTGTTTGCGTTTTCCGGAGCTGGGTATGTATGGCTTTGAAACACCTAGGAAAAACACCCGACCTTAAATAAAATAAAGTTTTTCTGAATAAAGTTTTCTGACAAAAGTGTCAAATGTAGAAAAACTATTCCCACCTATGATTTTCGACCTTGGACTTGAATAAAACTGTAGAGAGTTAGATGCGGAAAGGGACTGGTAAAGAGATCCTGAAAAGAGTAGAAAAGGAAGTTGGGAATTGCAATGGCAAGTATGATAGGATGGTTAATCACCACTTTGCCCCGCTAATTCCGCGCCCCCGTGGCAACAGAGCATGTTTTATTCAACAATTTATTAGATCCCCATCCATTCTGGCACTTAACACGCCGAGTCCGCGCAACCCTGCCACGCATGGTGTGTACGGATCCGCCCAGCAGCGGCTCGGCCCGTATGCAGACCTCCCAGCTATTATTTCAGACCGCCGACAGAACAGCCAAACATCATTACAGACTGAACCAACATCGCTGCAGTTTTCCCTTTAAGGAATCATCCATCGCCTACAAACCTTCAACACCAGCCATGAAGGCGAGAGACGGAGGTAGCTGAAGAGAAGGGACAGCAGCACCAGGCAGGGTACTAATGACTCCCTGAGACACTGGCATTATGCAGAAACATGCTGGCCATATGGAAAAGACAATGAAGTACAGTAATTAAAACAGAACAAAGAGAGACGCAGTGTGCCATAATTAGAACACAGATTAATCTGCTGATAATTTTACCTTGATTAATGTTCCTGATTTTCTCTTCATACTGACCTGAGCCAGTTGGGTACAGTCCAATTAAATTTACATTAAGCGTCTGAAAATTCTGCATCAGAATAAGATGTCACAGGACAGGAAAGTCTAATTGTTTTAGCGCTACGAACCAAATGCAAGATGACACCTTTCTAGGCAAGTGTTCTTAATACATTTGCCAGGTGCACTTAATTGTTTATTCTGTTTAATACGTGGGCTATCTTTCCGTTATCTGTAATTGTTGTCGTCATTTTCCATCTGAGATGGCACAGGATAATATTTGTGGCGCAACTTTATAACATTGTTGAAATTCTTTCCGACAGCTAGTGAATAATGTATGATTTTCCAAAACAATGTTTGCCATAGCAAATATTTTGCTGCTCAAAATAATACGTCAATTACCTGCTTCATTATCCTTTCCAAACCGTCATTGCCAGCACTCCCTCTAAAACGTCAATACACCAATGGCTGGCCTCATATTATCCATCAAAAAAGATTTGCGATGTTATCCGGTACAAACGAGAGCTCCCAAAAGCCCAGCTCGCTGGGTGGCTCTCCTCAGAGATGCTCCACCCCTACACCCAACCTTCAATCACAGCCAAAACTAATCTGCCCAATATCACACAATGGCAGGTGCATTTATTCTGTCAATTGAGAAGAGGGGGAAACAGTTGGACGACTAAATGAAAAAGCTGGCTCCCCCGTTCTCCAGTGGCCTCTCTGCGCTTCGCTTTCGTCCGGGTTGGGGCTGTTGGCCAGGCTTCAGTTGACTGGCTGGCATCCAGCACCCGTGGAGTCACTTTGGGCTGGCCCTGCCAGGCATGTCAGCGTGCCAAGGCCTCCTCCACCAGCGTTAGCGGAGGGCACCACTACTGTCACAGAGCCCCAACAGACCCGACCTGGAGCGCCGTGTTAATTCACTCAGATCTATTTAAAAGCGGGTGACAGCTCTGTTACGGATGGAGAGGTGACAAGGGCAGCTGTTCCCTCGCTCGTGCCTGGCTACACAAACATCCACAATGAATATAGGAGATCCATGTAGTTTAGTTGCTTGTTGACAGAGCAGGCAAAATTTAAAAAGTGGTCTCTTATTAGTATTTGGACACTTCAAATTCTAGAAATGGCCTTAACGTTCAACCAAAAATCATTTATGACATTCTTCCACAAAAGAAGGTATTTTGAATAATGTTGGTAACGATCAACACCATTGTTTTGTCACAATATCTTCTTTTGTGTTCTGCAGGAAAAGGACAGTCATACAGCTTTGAAATGACAAAAGTATACACTGTGAATCCTAATTCAAGTAATAAACTGAGGAAATAAAAGAACTAAAGAAAGAAAAAGTGGCATGAAGAGAGAAACGGCCTCCTGTGATCTTGATATATGAGCTTTGCTAAATTAACGTGTGGTTTCCAATCAACGGAGGCACGCCACAGGGCTTCTCATCAATGCGGACAAAAACAAAATTTCTCTAGCAGTCGAGCTGGGATAAACTGGGAAATGATCCAAATTTTGACTCGCAAGTTTATACGCAATGACCCACTCGTGATGGAGGCCTCCGAGCTCATCTAGCCCCCTTTATCTCCTCTCTGGTGGGACCACAGCACCATCTCCATTGGACCGGGCCTTTAATTGACCATTAAACGTACCTAGGAACATTTTTCAGTTATCTCCAAATGACAATAACAGCTACAGAACATGACAACATTCCATTAGTGTTCAATTTGAACGCAGATGGGTACGCATACGAGCATGTGTGGCGATTGCAACGTCGGCTGTACTGGATAAACGCATACATCATCCGCAGCGTTTTGCGCGCCTTGAAGTGTTTCTTTCTTTTGTTTCCGCTCCAGAGTAAAAATGAAACACAAATAGGCAGAGGATGCTCGGTAACATGCAAATGTTCGACTTCCACGTCTTCCTCTGATGTGCAATGAGCAATGAGACCTTGCCTCTGTCATATGCTGTGTTTAATTACATGGAAACTTTCTTTTCCTGAGGCCATGGCAGGGTAGTGTTTTGACAAGCAGACCGTCGCACTGACAACGTTCCTCATGGTTGATTTGGGATAAACTACACACAGACATAAAAGATTAGTCCATTAAGAGAAGCAAACTGCGCCGTCTCATTGATATTCAACGGAGGGCTAGTGGTAAAACAGATTATCGGTTGATGGGCGCGTTCATTAATTCAGTTCGGTTTTTGGGTTGCCTACGTCCTGTTTGCTTCTGAAACAACGCAATTGTAACCGATCTAATAAAATCACGAGATGGGAAATGAATAAATACTTGAACGTCTCCGGCTATGACATAAGCTGACAGCAATAAATTGGAAATTAGCCACAAAGCTGTGGTAAAAATGCCTTATTGTGCCGGAGATCTATTAGATTGGATCTGACACGCATGTAAACAGGTGCGCGTTTATCTCCAAAGTAAAATGAAGCGACATTACAATGCGCGTGTTAAAACAGAGGACAAACTGAGAGTCGTTAAAAAGGAAAGGGAAAAAGTGAATATTCTGTAACTTTGGCGTAAAATCAGAGCACCCGGTCTGCATTTAGCTCAGACTGTGCGTGACATTTTTTTAGGTGGCCTTTTTGATATTCCAATAACAGGCAGTGAGCTGGACGCAGGTGTGGTGTTCTGGGCAATAACAAGGCCTGAATAATTACTGCCGCCATATCCATAACAGCCCCAAAGCTCAGAAGTGTGTTCAGTCTGTGGAGCCCCTTCTCACCGCTGCGGAATCCGCCCCTTCGATGGTAAATGGCAGAACTGGGATCTCTTCCAGATTTAGTGCTGCCCAGTTAGAGGGAAATAAAGCTGGCAATTCTCAGGAGGACTCTCTAATGTCTCTGTTAATTGTGAGTTATGGGTAAACATTGCAGGCTTCCCGAGGTCAGACCTGTCAGCAATAATACTTTTCAGGAGGAATTTACGAGATGGCACTGTTTATTCCGCTATAAAAGGAAGTAACAGAAGGAATTAGACACGGTCTGTTGTTGTCATTTCTTTTCGCCGATGTTTGCTCATGTCAATCCCTCTTCCTGTCATCTCTTGATTCCCGTTACGTGAAGAGAGCTACATAGCTGCGAAAGTGCCAGTCTTCTGGATGTGGTACTTGGGCAAAATCTCCCACAGTCATGTCCAACAAGCTCAGCTATGATGACAACTCACAACTTTTGACTCACTTTAAAAGAACCTTTCCTTTTTTCTACAATGTTTGCGGTGTATAACAAAACACACCAACAGATGGGGAGGGTTGAGGTAATGCTTTGAAAGGTCCTCTCCTGCCCACTTGACCTAAAAAAAAGCATAGTCTTAAACACCTTGGTGTCCCTGCTTGAAACAGACCTACATTCTCGCACAAAATGAGCGTTTGGGAGTGATAAATGTTGGAGACCAAGGGACTATGTGAAGTCTTGAATTGTGTTAGTTTGAGAAGGTGAGGGCGGTCTGCTCCCTCTAGACTGAGCCAAATGGAAAGATCTGGGGATGCGTGGTTATTAAGGGAAACGGTTCTTGGCACTTTTGCGTGGGGGCATCCTCTCTGGGATAGAGTGGAATTAGAGCCGTCTAGATTCAGGCCCGGTCCATAGAGAGGTTGTGTATGAGGTAGCATTACTTTAACAGCTGTGTAAATAGCTTTAATTCTAGCATTGGCTGGTCTGCTGGCCGCTCAACAGCTCACGGAGTCAAGAGAGAGCTAATGATATCAAAGCCCTCCGTACTCTCAAGGAAAAACCCAAATTGCACGAAGAGCGTTTTTCCACCTCCTCCAAAAGGCCCAGACCATACGGGCAGGAGGTGCCGATGAAGACGAAAGCACACGGTGGAGAAATGTTAATAAATCCAAGGACATGAAGAACATGTGTCTTTCCATCCATCTCCATCAGCACCAGGACAGCAGATGACAGTGTGAAAGACAACAGCCCCGCCTGAATTATCATTCAAAAGGTGTTTGATGTGGAAAAAAAAGAGAAGTCAGGTACGATACGAGAGGAGGAGACAAAGAACCCAAAGCACGCTAGCCTGTGGATGTTTGATTAATTTGGTGGCTATGATGCCAGTAAGGAAGTACAACAGGAAACACGCATGATGACAAATGTGGGTGCCATGCTACATGATATAAAACGCCTTGCCAATTACCTAACATTAATAAATCATAATGAAATGCTAAGCAGACAGGTTTTGTTAATCTTGAGGTAAAGTTCATAATGAATGCTTGCCAGTATGTTTTATTATGTATCCGTATGTTAGCCTGTTTGAATCTTTGTTAAGCAACACACAGAATATATCTTTAAATAACATTTGAATATATAAAATTGATATAGGGGGACTTCATTTTTAAGCCATGATGCAAATTAATCATAAAATCATTAGGGAAATGATCTAAAATGATTCATCAAATTATTTGAACCTCTTGAAAGTTCTTAAATTCATAAAAACTCTTTAAAAGGTTTAATACTCAGATTTTTGCTAAACTCATTCTTAAATGTATTAATAGTGCTATCAAAGGGGATTCAAATATGGTGACCATTATACATTTATGCTCAATAAAATAAATTATTATTACAAAAAAGGTTTCCATAAATAAATAAATGTTAGCATTATAAATACATTTAAAATGAATTGAGCAAAAATGAAAGTTTTAAGCATTTAGCATGCAGCATTTATATTTTAAACTTAAAATTTATTTAGAATATGTTCAATAATTTTGATGAATACATTTAAACTGACTAATTTCCTTAATGATTCTGCCTGGCCTTTCATATATAAAAATGTTTATTTTAATATATATTCTATGAAGAAAAATAATGCTTCTATGTGTTGTTGAATATGTATATACACCGTAAATATTACAAAAATATTCTTTTTTGTGTTGTATTTTAAAGTAAACATTAAAGGGATAATTCACCCAAAATCATTTACTCACCCTCTTGTCATTTCGAACCTGTATGACTTTCTTTTTTCCGCAAAAGAAGATATTGTGAAGAAAATAGGTAACTGAACAGGAGCGGCACCCATTCACTTCTATTGAATTGACACAAAACAAGTGCAGGTGAATGAGGCTGGGTAAAAACATTCCTCAAAATATCTTCTTCTGTATTGTCCAGAATAAAGAAAGTCAAACAGGTTTAAAAAGACGTGAGGGTGAGTAAATCATGACAGACTTTTTGTGTAAACTATCACTTTAAGCCCTAAATTAAAGTGATAGTTTAGAAACCACCCCTAGAATGTTCTTGTGGGCAGTGGTTCCTTTGACTGGGGAAAAAATCCACTAATATACATACAAACACACAGAACATTTTTGAAAACTTAAAAAATGTCTATTTATTGCCCAGCCCTGCCACACAGCACAACCCTCAAGCCACACATTCACATATGGTTGCACAAAGGCATCATCACCTGCCCTTGTGCTCCGAGCTCATAATAATCCAAACCACCAGCTTCACAAGACACCATCTCAGGAACAAACGGTGACCCGGCATCACCCTGTCACCACGTGTCCATCTCCAGTCCACTTTTCCGTTCCGAGTCCCCCACAACCCCACCTCATCTTACTGCCAACCTCTCCACCCCTCAGCCTGCATGAAAGAAACACTCAGGCCTCTAAATATATAAAAGATGCAAATGACGCAAGTGACTGACACAGCATAAATAATCCATAAAGGCACATGAGAGGGGATGTGAGCAGCAAGACTGACTGTAATGATAAATAATGTATTACAGGAGACAGGGCTTGTTTATTTTGGTGGCTTGTGTGATTCCTCTCAGACAAATTATTCCACCTGTGTGACTGAGAGGCAACCGTAACAGACAGTAGTGTAAGGAAAGCATTCATCTTCTATGTCTGTAAATGTTTGTTATCGGGGACTCGTGCTGCACAGGTGTACAAGAACAACAGGGGTTGAACTTATACAGTTACGCTTAAGAACATATACAGAGCTTCTGTTTTGCATTTTTCAATCATGTCATTGATACTTCCACTTTCGATTAAAGTGATAGTTTACCCCAAAATGAGAATTCTGTCATCATTTATTCACCCTCTTGCTTGTCATTTTAAACCTGTATAACTTGCTTTCTTCTGAAAAATAAAAAAATATATATTTTGAAGAATGTTGGTAACCAACATGGCGGCAACCATTGACTTGCATTGGTTTTGTGTCCATACAATAGAAGTAAATGGGTACCGCCATTGTTTGGTTACCAACATCCTTCAAAATATATCCTTTTGTGTTCTGCAGAAGAAAGCAATACAGGTTTGAAATGACAAGAGAAAGAATTTTCATTTTTTGTGAACAATCAATTTAATGTCAACATGACCTCAAACAGACATGAGCTTTGTTTGTGCAAAACCCGATGATGTTATCCCCTTATTTGAAAATGTTTATCTTTATTTGCTTCGAATAAAGACAATTAAATATGCTGTTTTTAACAAAGCTTTTCGATTAGCAACCTTAAAATAGCACAGCATCGTGCATATTCTAAAATGACTAAACAAACTTGCTAAGTTCTTAATATAGACTTTTTGACCATTGTAAGAGTCTTACTATCGAATTACGAAATGAAAGAATTAAAACACGTAAAATCACGACAGATGATTACAGAGATATTCCTCTTGTGAAAAACAACAACCACAACAAAACAACTCTTCTCAGATTTTAATTTGCATCCCAAGGGAGCAGTATCTAGGTAACCACATCAGTCCGTGGCTCAAAAATGGTGCTGATGGTGACAGTGTTAAATATGCCCAGTGAAGCACACCTCAAAGACTGACACACACACACTTGCCACTCTGTGGCACATCACTACTATCCTGGACACCCGGAGGTGTGAACCACGCATTGGGCTGAGAAGCAGAAACACTGTGAAATGTCCATACAGAATTAGCAACAGCAATTAGAGGCATTTTAACACAATGATGAAAAGAAAAAGGCCGGACCTCAAAAGAACCTCATCGAGAAGACTGACAGCTCCGAGACGAGCGTGTGCCGAGCGGGGCTGTGCGCTGACATAAAGATGGCAAAAGATGGTTATCTTCTGCCTTGTTTACCACTACACATTCTCAGCTAAGGGCAGCTAAAAGATTTCAAGAGAAACACAATCATCAAAGACTAACCAGATGCCACAGGCTGATGGGTAGGAAAAAAGACAAAAAAGCACAAAAATAGAACTGAAGTAGAAAAAATTTAATGGGGGTGTGTGCAGAATCAAACTGAAAAGATGCATTTGAAAAAGAAGCGTGCATATGTGCGGGGGCTACAGAAAAGACAGAGAGAGATGGTGGGAGATTAAAGTGAAAGAGAGAGAGAATTCCATCAACACAGGGGTGAGATGATGGGGGGCTGGTGTGGGATAGTGGAGGGAGGGGGCACATCCCGGAAGGGCAGAGCAAAGCAGGCACAGGTGACTGTCATGTGTGATGATTATTATTACTGTACACCTGCTCCTCCACACTAATTAACTTTGGATATGCAAATCAGCCCTATTGCATCATGGCCTCTCTCTCCTCCCCAACAGATAAGAGGATGTTCAGCTGCTGGATTTAATTAGGATAATGAACGGTCGGACCGCTGAGGGAGAGAGAGATAGAGAGGAGGAGGAGAAGAGAGAGAGAAAGAGATGAAGAGAGAAAAAGGAAAGAGGGAGCGAGGTAGATGAATGAATGTGGGGAGGTATGCGGAGATGTAAAAATCAGGGGAAATGGAGAAATATGTCAAGGGAGAGTCAAAATTAGACAAAGAAAGAAACAAAGACGACGACGGAGGGGGGAGAAGTCTGGAGTTTGATTGAAGGAGCGATAGATGGAGACGGTGGTGATGGAGAGCATAAAAGAAGCAGGAAAAGTGAGGGCGGAGGAAGCGTCCCCACGCAGAAACTCTCCCAGCTTGAATTAGAACAATTCCTTTGAAAAAAGAACAAACAAACAAACAAACAAACAGTAGAACACTCTGACATACTTTTACAGACACTATACATGCTAATGTGCATACTTTCCGCCATGTTGATCTCTTTTCTCATTTCTCCTAGGTGGTAGGAGCGGCGAGTCCAGCGTGCTATGATAGGACTGGATTGATGAAGTCTTTGGGGGAGGCTGGGGAGGAGACAGCAGGTGTTCTGACAAGGACACAGGGCCTCACGCCTTCATGCCAAAGTCTCGTATCCTTCAACGGTACGCCTCTCTGCTCTCCATCCGCAGACGCATGGGTCCAAGCCAGGCCTGTAGTTCATCTTCAGTTAGCCAGACTCGCTGCTTTGTCTGCATACAGTAAAAACACCCCTGTCATACCGTAGCGACAAAACTGCACTGAGACAGAAAAGTTCAGGACCTCATTGTCCAGTTTTACAGCACGCCAGCTTTTTCGAATAGCAAATCAGCTGATGAATTGACGGGCTTCAGAATGATAGCGTTGCCAGCAGTTTAGAGATCTGCCTCAGACTAATTGCCCTGTCAACACCAGGGCTGGAAATAGCCCTATCTCTGAAACGGCGAGAGAGGATGAGACCACGACCGAAAGAAAGAGAGATGGAATGATAGAGAGAGTGATGTGTGTTCAAGGGTGAGAAGATGCCATCTTATTTCTTATTCTAACAAGCAATGCAGAACACCCCTAACGTCTTCTACAGGGTCAACTCTAAACTCAGACGACAGCATTTGAGTCACAGGTTATTTGAATATAATCTTTTTGTATTTCAAAACAGTTGGAAAACAAAATGTTCTGATCACAATTATTCAAATATACACATACAGCCACGATATAAAAGTTGAAGACCATTTCAAATACTTTTTTAGTTTTCTGAATTTACTATTTATTCAGTAGGTATGTGTGTAGGTAACCATTTTTGTTTCATTCTGTCAACTACTAACAATATTTCTACCAAATTTTAAATAACAATATTGTTTCTATCTGCATCTATTTGCAGAAAATGAAAACCGGAGAAACAGGTCAAAATAACTGTATTTTTTCAGAACTCAAATACTGCAAAGATAACAAGTGCATATTCACTTCAGTAGTTTTATTAACACTAATATTTGTACATATATTTAGAATTTCTTTGTGATAACCTTAATTTTTAATGACAGTTTTTATGTGTCTTGTCATGCTGTCAGTCTTTCACATTGCTTTTGGATGACTTTATATCACTCCTGTGGTTTGATTTTGTTGAAATTCAACAGACACTGGACTGGAATGTTCAACAAACACATGGGTGCGTTTATAAGTTTGCGTATATAAATTCAAAAAAAATATTAACAGATTTATTTGAAAGTCTTTCCACTACATCAAGCTGATCACGATCAGATACAAGTGAATCAAAGAGTTGAGGGTTATGAGAGGAAGTTTCTCCACATCAGATGCAAAAAAATCTGATTTTGGCATGAGACCCAATGTAAGCACGAGAAACGGTAAAACTTGCTAATAGTTAAACTTTAATTGGGAGTGGGAGTTCTAATAACTTGGGCCTCATAGCATGCAGTACTTCATATTTTTGTCAAGTACATTTTCATATCCAAATCAATGTCCTAGCAAAATGCCTTATAGGAAGTGGAATACACCAGTATACTTATCAAGTTGTTATTGTTTTGCAGGCGGACGGTTCAGATTGTCTTGCCCCACTTGCCTCTCTGGAGCGACCTGCAGGCTGGAGTTCCTCTCCCCCACTTTTAATCTTTCTGCTTCATGTGATTGATTGGAAAAGGAATGAGCTGTTTATTGGATGCAAGGGAAACAAATTGCTGTTTTAAGTGTGTTGCCTTGATACCAGACATGACTTAAAATGAAGCATCTAACTCTCTCTCTTCACTCTGTGTCTCTCTCTCTTTCAGCAATGTGCTACGTGCAACCTTTATTTGGAGAGCTGCCAACACAAACCCACTTTCACCCGCTGCATAAGCACTCTCACACGGCAGCCATTTAACATGGCATCTGTTTCAGACGCCTTTTATCAACCTATAAAATCAGCCCTTAGGTTTCCTGCACACGCAAACGAACTCGCGATTTGTGTGAACTGGGGATTTTGCTTTGCATTGCGAGCAGAGCCATAACCGTCCCCAAGTCACTCCAAAATAATCTTGGATTTGATCGCCGGGTGAACAGCGAGGAACATGGAAACACTGATAGCTGGTCAAGGGTTATCATAAAGGATTCTGACTACGAGAAAAGCTGTCAGCTAAGCCGTAGGTTCATTAACACATGTTGGCAGATTTCATGACAACTCTACACATACCTGTCTAGACACTCCGATGGGCTTGGATAAAAGCCAGACCTCCCATATTACAGGCCCGTGTTGTGTGAAGGACATATGGAGCCATTTTGGCACAGGCTTTGTGCGCGCTGCGAGGGCAAGCCCCACTGCGGACTGGCCATAATTACATAGCAATGGGTGAACAGGAAGCCAACTGGAGATGGTTCTAACTGAATCAGATTACATAACCACGGCTATACTCTCAATAATAAAGGTGCTTAAAAGGTTTTTCACAGCGATGCCATAAAATAATTTTTGGTACTTCCACTTTTTGCTTTCCTGTAGCTCACTGGTAAGAGCATTTCATTAACAACACAAGGTTGTGGGTTCGATCCCAGGGGATTGCAGATACCTATGTAAAATGTATGGGATAATGCTATGTAAGTCACTTTGGATAAAAGCGTCTGCCAAATGCCTAAATGTAAATGTAAAGTACCATTGAGTCAAAAGTTCTTTAAACAACCATCTCTTTCTTACCTTTTTATATATCTGAAAACCCCTTTTTCGCCACAAAGAATCTTTTGTATGAAACCATTTAAACAAAAAAGGTCTTTCTATGGCAGAGTGTAGCATCATACTACAGATACATTACCATCAGGCTAGAACCATAGAGGGTTATAGAATATAAGAGAAAGTACACAACCAAGATCTGTAAGAATCGTAAGTAAAAAAAAAATACTAACCTCACTATTCTTAGCTTTGTATACTGTGCTAGGCTTTAATGGACTAGTTTGTTGCACTTAAGCGTCTGCCAAGTGACTAAATGTAAATGTAAAAATGTTAATATTGAAAAAAGAAACATTGCACCAAAAACTTCAACAGTCAACAATGACCGCAGACTGTCAAAAAAGAGAAAGAAGTGTCACAGATGATGTTAACTTTTGATAACTTTTCCTATAACAGCGTTTGGAAAAAACATTAACAGCAAGGATAAACGTCAAAGTCATTACCCATGTCTAATCTTATCAAACGTAGCACAGATGTGACACGACGATTGATAATTAGACATTAAAATCCAAGATTATCAATAAATCATGACTACGATCTTGTCCGGTAAATAATTTGGTACGTATACCACACGGCTTTAGTAGGCAGATCACATGGTCTACTTTTCTCACACTTTAATGCTGGTTTGAATGACATGCAGGCGAACAGATATGAGAATTTTCTGGGTCAACTATTGCTGAAGAGACCTATGATTCTTGTACAGGAGTCAAACTTAAAAACAATCAGAGCAAGAAATAGGTTGCAATATTACAGCACTACTCATTGCGTTAAGATAAATCACTTTGTCTTTGTCAATCAAAATGAGTTCTACTTTCATCAAATTTATGAGGAATAACCCCTCAGATTTTCCCTCATTTTATCATTTTCGTACCCTCTCTTATTTAATTTTCTCACCGCGAACGAATGTGAGCGTTCTCTAGAGGAAGTCGTCACGTGGCCTACTTAACGACAATCTGTCTCCGTACTCACATTTCTCCACTAGGCTTATTTATTTGATAAAGTGCGATGCCTTTCCTTTTGTTGCCCTTAATCGGAGCTTAACGTCTTTACTCAGAGATCAATAAACTTTATGAATTATTTTGTCAGCGTCTATTTTTATGGTTCCGTTTGCTCATTAGCATGGTTGGCTTTATTAGCTGAGGCTGCCAGTGTCTTTAGCCGGTCCTGTGTTCCTTAGGTACAGTAAATATCACTCATGTTGTAATTAATATGCACACCCTCAGCACTAATTAAAACACAGACCCCTCCAACCAGCTGGGCCCAAGCTGAAAGAGCGGTGGTCGTGCCGTAATGAACTTGTTGTAAATGTGAGCCCAGCCATCGGATATCATATCCCTGGGAGCTGACAGCATGCAACGGAGGGAGGAAGCAATAAGATCCATGAACTTGTTAATACCTACCCAACCATCCAGAAGCATACCCCCACCATCTCCAGAAAGAGAGGATATTTTAATGACACATCTCTAATTAAAGCCTTACTTTATCTCCAGTGTTTGCTTAAGAGCAAATGAACGGCACAGAGCACGAGAAAGAGAAAAACCAACTACGAGACGTTCGCAAAAACTTTGTTCATACCTGCTGACATAAAAAATGCATACAGACCCCAGCTATCTACATACAGAATATATACGTATACATATATTATGCATTAAACTGAAATATCATTATAGGCATGTAAATTAACACACACAGAAAGCCAATACATAAAGATTTAACCCAAGATATTAAAATGCTAATTATAGCTCTTCATAGAACGATAAGTCAATACAATCCATTAAAGAATTTTAATACAGGGATTTACACACCTCGCTTTTTTATTAGTATAGGAAGTTTACTTTCGCTGCATGTTATAGAGATCTCTCCCTATACCCCGACCCCCCCACGGACTAATATGTTATAAATGTAACTTAGATCATTGAGCAAACAGTGGGAAAGGTCAAGGCTATAAAAGCAGTACTGTGGCGAATCTGAAGAAAAGCAGAGCCCTCACAAAACCCTGTCCCGCCACTAGTCTCTGCTGTTGGATCACTTTTCAAGATGCTTTTACGATCCCCAGACAGTTTCACATAAACCTATATTCCTGTGCTATATTACTTCTGAGAGTTGAGATTAGAACGTATGTGTGCCTCCCCAATGCATTTGGGCTCTTGGGGGAGCAACATATTTCATATGATTTACTATGAGGAAAGTCTACTTTGATCGCATTGGACTCTTCTTTAGTCAGGTTTTCATAATCACATGTCCGATTAAGTAACAATGTGTTTAGAACAATTTGAAAAGAAAAGGTTTACTTGCTTAACCATCTAAATAAATGGTGTCCAGAACTTCCCAGTCAGTTAGTGACTTATTTTTGCATGAATGTATCTCTCTTGGAAACTGATGCAATGCTTCCGACTGGAAACTTGTGTGTGATTCGTATACTCACATTCCATCGCTGTCATTCTGAAGCCTTGTGTGTTCAAATTTGCTGTTTTTCAGGAACATCCTTCAACACATTAGGATTACAGAGGCAGCTAAAGATAATTCTGCCTTGCCTTCAAACAACCGATTTGAGCACTCCTTGAAGACGTCCTGAACTCAAAAGGTGCTTCAAAATGTTCTCCGATGCCACAATTTAAGAACCTTCTGGTACAATAAAGAACCTTTAACATCTGAAGAACCTTTTTGTTTCACAAAAGGTTCTTTGTGGCAAAAAAGTGATTCAGATTATAAAAAAAGTAGGAAAGAGATGGTTCTTTGTGGAAACAAAACTGGTTTATTTATTTTTAAGAGTGTGCCTCTGTCACTTTTTAAGAGTCACCACTCTGTCCCAAGCAGCTGCCTTAAAAATAAATGTCTACACATGTGTCTATATCAGTCAAAAATGATAATGGCAGACTTGAGACCCTTCTAATAAAAGTTTATTTTTTGACGCAGCTAAACATGTGGTCCAAGCTGAAACTAATGAAGTCTTTCTAATATGGTTATAGTTTATTAATGTCAAAGACACAAGTCCATTAATCAAGTTATAACACAACTGTGTGCTGAGAGAAATGGCTGGATTTCATGTGGTAATAAGATCACATACATTTTAAAGGTCTGCGATTATCACTGTGGGTTCCTGAGCTCGAGTAAGAACTCCAAAGACGATTTTCATTCCGAGCTCATTAATATGCAAAATTATTCAAATGAGATTGTAATTAAGCATCTACTCAGTGGAAACCCTTTTCATGATAATTTATGATAAACTCTGTAGCTGCTTTGATTGAGATTGATTTTTCGGTGCAGAGAAACTGTCATGAATACAAAAATAGTTTCTTCCCCTTTCGCTCATCTGCTCAGGTATACAGATGCAACATACCCTGTGATTATTATTATGCAGACATCTTATAGAGGTATATTAAACTAATCTGAATAAATTCATTTGGCGAATTCGAGGAAAGAAATCGAAGTCCACATTTTCATGGATTTCAAATGTAGAATCTTTATCTGTCCAACATGTTCCTGAGGCCTTAAATAGTACAAAGATTGCGTTTCATTTAAAAATAACCAAAAAAACAAAAACTAGATAACTCGAGTTGTTCACACACACATTCTACATTTGATGCATGGCTGAACAAGTGCTTAGACAAGAAGTAAACAAAGAGCGAGAATGAGAGATACAGATAAAGAGAGAAACAGAAAATGTAGAGAATTATTATAGCCCAAGGGTTTCTGTGTTTCTCATAGTCATTCTGTGCTCTTAACAACCCACTGGAGACCAAATTAAAAAGGACTGTTAACTTATGAGGTTCACAACTGAACTGCACACTGTCTAATACTTGCTAATGCTTTTTGTATGATCTGATGGTACTGAGAGGCAGTTAAAATAGCAAAATTATGCCCAGCGCGGGAGGTCGGAGTCAGACGGCGGCTCCGCTTATGAACTCCGAAAAGTTATTCTAAAAAATACTCTTGTTTTCAAATGAATTGATACTTTTCTTTCCATGCCTCTCGTTTATATATTAGACCGTATTGCATTGTGTGACCACTGACCATCCTTGTCAATCACCCAGCTCTCGTAATCCAATGAAAATGTATCCGAAAAATAATGGAGCTGCAGCCTCCATAGATGGACACAGAACGTGTTGAGAACAGATGAGCAGAGGCTGGATACATGCATAATAATAATCATCATAAGTAGGCAAACCTGAGCAAGCACTTATGGGATTTAATTGTGGTTAAGGAAGAACATAGAAGGAAAAAGTAATTCTAAGTAAATAATATTATTGTAATTGGCACACAGGTGAATATTTCAGCGTAATTCTGAGAGCTTGTTAGGGCTCCCTGATATATACATCGAGACTTACTGCCTGCCTTTCTACTGTCATTCAACTCAGACAGTTTGATGCTACTATAATTAAAAAAATAGATAAACAAATAGATGTAGCTTTTGGATTCTATTCTATTCTATTTTAGTCTGTTATTGCCATGATATAAGAAACAATGTGAACTGCTGTTATTTGGCTATAAACAGCTTCCATGTAACATTTCATAATAAAGTTAATAACCCGAACAACCAAAATCTTTGTTGCCTTTAAATTCTAAGTACAACCAACTTGGCTTTGCAAGTCATTTCAGCTTTTATAACATTACTTCAACACATCAAAATAAGTTAGGCAATTTCAACTAATTTTTAAGTTATATCACACCACCTACAATAGTAGGAATTATTTCAAATAGTTACAAATTAAATAAGTAAATAATTTTCAGCAGCAACAGCATAAAAAAACAGTCTAAACATTTTATATGTATGTTAGACTACTAATCGGCTTATATTATAAAACGAAAAGCTTTAAGAAACGAATAGCAGAAATAAGTTAATAATTAAACATACTATAAAGTGTTGCTCCTTTGCCCAACATTACAGATGTAGTTTGTTGGTCTTAGAGGCAAAAGCTGGTCATTAAAAACTAAAACTTCTGTAAAGACTATACAGACACCAAGGTCACCGATTTGCAAGATACAAGATGTTGATATGGCTTAATTGTGAAATGTTAAGTCTAAGTGGTTTGAGAGGAGACACTTGTGGTCTGGCTGAGAGAACTAGAGAGATAGAGATCATGATGAGGAAAGTGAGCAAACTCAAAGGGGGTCACAGAGGTCTGACCAGTAAACTAGACTCCCCTGACCTGCATGTTGACATTCATCTCAAAGTAGCAGTTCTTCCTACACAGCATCAAATAAACATTGAGCTATCTTTTAGAGGACCCTTTCCAGTTTGAGGCTGCTTTCCTATCATAAAATAGTACTCGAGACTGCGGCTGGTTGTCACGCAACAAATTTGACCAAAGGCTGTACTCCACTAACATGTTGTTAAGAAACAAAACGGGATTGACAGGTTGAAAACTCATAAGCAACCATGTCATAACATGCAGTTTTAGGTAACATGTAGCATGTTTGCTGACAACACAATGCACAAACTCTCAAATCTAGCAGACCAACAATGATGAAAGGTTTCAGAAAGACAGTAATCGTACTGGTTTCCGTCACATCCAGCAGTGTGTGGTTCTAATTGGTTGACTTGCAGGGCAGCAAGGGTGCCTGTGTCTGGGGAGACCATGTCAAAGCACCACAGTAAATTTTCACACACGATTTCAAACAGAACTCCCCTGTGTCTAACGCTGTCCTCTTCTCTCGACCCCGGGATCGATGAGTGTCACAGAGGCAGGGGACTGGTCATGTGGACAGTAGGATTGACACAAAGCTAAAAGGGCTATACTTGCCTTCTCACCACATATACTGTGTGTGGGCACAGAGCACCAGACAGCTTAATTAACCCTGAGATACAAGAACCACAGAATAGAGCCCTGCTTTGCTATCTATTGCTACACAGCTGGTAAGAATTAAACAAAATGTGTAAAAGAAGTTAATCATTTGAGAGCTGAAATGCTAATTGTTGTATCTGCAATGGATCTGATTATCACATAGAGTAAATCAGAACTATAACTGATTTTACCTTGTTTTGAATATTGAGGAGCTTCTGACCCTGCAAGCAGCACAGCCCCTCAAACGTCATTGCTTAAAGAATTGACAGTATTATCACACGCAAGTCTTTCTAAAGGCGGATCATCCTTCTGAATTATGGAACCTGGCTGAATGGCTTTAAATGAGCTCGAGAGATGTTGGCAAACCCCCACATTATTTGGAAAAAATAAAAATAACATAAAGCACATTTCAAAATCAATACGGCATTTCTTGACTTGTCCACACGCTGCGCACCGCACTTAGACAACATTATGTCTGTATTTCAGGAAAAAAGAAATATCCACATAGGTCTTGCTCTATCCATTACTGCAAATGTGATGGACTCTCACTAGATTATTGCTATACAATATTCTACATTTTCTACAAAAAAATATACACCACTGCTGCATGCACAGATCTAAAAGAGGAAAAAAAACATCATATCCAGTACCAATCTGCACAAATAGTGGCACATCATGAAGCGATATACGGCCCTAAATGATGTTTGGTTTGGGGTTTTACATTTCAATTTAGCCCAAGGCCTTAGAGACATTAAGACCCTAATGTACAACTTGGTCAGTGGACGTTCCCTGCAGCAGTCTCCATGCATTATTAGCACATCTCTGGCCTCTCCGTAATAGCGACCCAGTCTCTCATTACTGGTCATTAGAATCATATTACTTGTATTTGAAATAGCAATACATCTTACGACCATAACTAGTTTTTAAGGCCCGATAATGCGCTAAAAAGAAAGAAAATACTCGGAGCAAAACAGTTTGTAATTGGAACATGGTGTAGAGGCTGTTTGCTTATTGTATGGACTGCTAATGTGCTTCTCTTGTATAATAACTTGTACAATCAGTACGAAATGTGCAGACTGAAATAATCTTGCATTTAAGGCATATTTGGAGGTCTGAGCAAAGTATAATTTCACGGGCAATGCCTTGGGGTTAGAATATGATAAGTCTACATGTAGAGCAGACAATATTAAACAGCTTCTTTTAGTGGGACTTGATAATAGAAGCAATGCAATAAGATTCACACTGGGAAAACGAGGGAAATTTCAGCATCCTCACTTTTCCCCCACAAGCTAATAAAGATCTGCACAGATGAAGAATACTAAATATGCATTGAAAGCCACACAACAGCCATTGTGCTTCACCTAGACGGCTCGGCTTCCGCCCATGTCATTGTTATGATTTGTGATAAGTCAAGTCATTATGCCCTTTTACATATGCATTTAAAAATGCATTTTTTATTGTGTAGGGTTATGTCATGACATTTTAAAATGCATTTCCTCAGGTTGGCATATCTTTTTTTTATGCAGATATTTCCGTTTGGAGAATATATTACTGATATCTAACACTAAAGGTCAAAACTAAGGAGGTCTACAAAACCCCTTCCCATTCATCCCTACTATGGCAGTAAATGGGGAATGAGATCTGACATTATTCCAAATATCTTCCTTAGTTCAGCAGCAAAAAGAAATTTATATAGGTGTACAAGTGTCCCTCCCTTTAACACATATACTGTATGGGTCAATATGTGATGAACTGCCAGATGACGAAGAGATAAAGACGAAGAGATAAAGTGTGGCACGCATGTCAGTCCATTTTTAAAAGACCTCATCTGTCAGCGCTTGATGCCCTTGGTGAAAATTACAGCCTGTCCATTTACAGTCTGTATGGAGTACACATATCACATTATGAGACTCATTATCAGTTCCAGACCATATGGACCTGGGCTGAGGTGGGTCATTGAAAGGCTATCCCAAGCTGATCTCTCTAATTACAACAATTATGCCATCTTCATTACAAGGGGCATTTATGGAAAATGGTGCCATGGCCTCTCAATATTGGTGTCATTGCATCTTGAACGACAAGAGCTATATGCCCTGCATCCCACACATAGCCCAAACGGGCTCATGTCGCAGGACTCTGACCAGAATACAAAGGGAAATTCATATTCAACAAAAAAGTCGAATTGCTGTTCAAATAGGAAAAAATATAATGCAATATTACAAATTGGGTCCAGCAAAAAATCTCTAACAAACACTAAAATATAAATGTTATTTATAAAGACTGCTTTATAGGAAGATATGAACGCACTGCAGAAGTTACCTAAGTTTCAATAATTTTTAAAATCCATTATATAATCAACGAACAGTTACCTAAATAGTTGTTCGATAATCAGGTGTATAATCGTATATTTATTTTTGGCCGCGCTAAATTCTGTTAACTGCAGACATTATGAAGGACAGGAGTAACGTTTGTTTAAAGGAGTAACATTTGTTACCTCTTTCGGTGCACACACGCCGCCCTACTCACGCTTTTGTATTACTGCCCTGTAAAATATCAGTTGCTACGAATGGTCCCGCCTTTGTTTGCATTTGATTGGTAGTTTAACTTGACGGACGGTTCGTCTCTGCTTTGTGATTGGTCGTGATTGATTTGGAGGCGATTTCGCGGGAGTGTCAAAAACTTTCAGGAAGTTAGACACATTTTTAGAGCTGTGACAGGGTTATTGCTAGAAGGGATACAGAACGGCCAGAAGTGGTAAATAATCTCGCCATATAATTACAATAAATTGCATTATCTAACGCCTACACCTACACAACCCTAAAACATAACCTTAAAATAATTAAAAATATATTAATCAACTGTTTTCAGCGTGACAAAAAATATGCGGTATTGAAGTGCGCATGCCCAGTGGAGGTAGATTCATCCTTTCTAGTCAAAAACCTGCGTCAGGTGTCATGACAAGTTCGGTCCCCGTGTGAATTGTGTCCGCTTAGGACCCAATTTACTAGGTGGCTGTAATGCCTGATCACATCGATATGTTGTTGTATGGCTAACCGAAGCGGCGTTAGCTTCTAGCGAACCCACTGGGTAAAATAAAAGCGTTAAAATGTAAGTTTACGAAAAACTTATGAGCATATAAGCTTGATGTAACACACACGCCAGTATTTCTGCCTCAACATCTGCTTAATAGACAAAAAACATCACTTTTGATATTATCATAGAAAATAAATACAACAGTAAGAACGAGATTTGTTTGATTTCACATCCCATAGCCTCGATTATGTACATTATATAAAGCATTTAGTAAAAAAGACAATAATGGTAATTTTAACAAAGTATTAGCGCCATCGTAATGTAATTTTGTAATAATTGAAAGCAGGCGCTTATAAGAGTACCCATAGAAGTTATTTTAGGCAACAGAATCACGCGAGGTCCTAAAGGGGACCGATTTCGAGAGGGGAGTCGATTTGTCGTTACTCCTGTCTTTTGTTATTAGTTTGAACTCTGTTTACTTTAGTTTATACAGAAATACTATTTTGTATGGTTTTGACGTTCTTTATCAAGAGCACGTTTTTTTAATGGTTTCATTTTAAAAAAGCCGGCAAAAAACATTAGTTTCACCAATGACTTTACAATAGGGTCCTTGTTTCAGTTTTGTTTTGATTGTTTGTTAGTGTAGTTCATGTAAATATTATCAGTCACAAGTCGTTTTTCCCCCTAAAGTTTACTCTATCGAAAACGTACCACGTGCTATTTTAGCATACAATGCCTCCAAAGAAATACACACTACCTAGCGAGCTCCCAGACGGATGGATTTTAACAGATTCAGAAAAGAGGAAATGGCGCATCGGCAAGATTATTGGGAAAGGTGGTTTTGGACTGATTTACCTGGGTAATGGCTTTACCTTGCATTCATGTGTCTTTTGATGCTGTGTGTCATATTTTCCATTTCATCTATAGCAATACACTTTATGGCAGAATAGGCCGGGCACTGTGAAAATTGGTATTGCATCAAGTGGACCTTGATTTGAATATGTATCTTTAAACTCAAGGTTAAAGTGATGGATCTCTGCCACTGTCTATAGTTTTTGTAGTTTCTATATTACTGCCCTCACTTCTGACTTCATGACAATACAAAGTACAGAATTAAAAAAATATATTAGATTGCTCATAATAAGACGCATTTAAAATGAGGTACCTTGCTGTAACAGAAGAATATAGACCACTTAGTAAGACGTAAACATTCTTCCGGTATGTTCTTCCAGAACTTCCGGTTCTATTTCTATTTAATTGTTTTTTTAAATCTTACAAATATAATTCAATCATAAAGATATTTGTTTAACATTTTGATTTGGTTGTAAATGTTAAAACCATAGAAGGTTTAAGCAGTGTTAAAAACTGAAACAGCAAGTTCCTCTGGACCAGCCTCTTCTGGAATGTGGTGTATACAGATACCTTTATAAATCTTAGTGGTACAAAAAATGGTGCAAGTTAAGATGTGATGTAATATGTGTTGTTGATGTCACACAGTTTAGTGCCGATATAAAGGCTTGGAATGTCACTCCGTATGAAGAAGAGAGAGAGTTACATAGTTACTTTCAGATTTAGTAGATGTTTCACCTTTTATACACGTTTTACAGCCTCTGGTGATCTAGATGTCCCTGTGCGAGATGACACTGATTTTGTGATCAAAGTGGTGAGTAGTAAGTTTGATGAAATGTAATTCATAACCATTTTTAATTATGTTTTTACTAAGTGTGTAATCTTTAAATTCATTTTTAGGAGTATCATGAAAATGGACCTTTATTCTCAGAGTTGAAATTTTACCAGCGAGCAGCCAAGCCAGATACAGGTAAGCATTTTATGAATTTTCTGATGTTCCGAACTTGAATTACTGTCCTGTAATGGAATTATTTCTGTTGAATGCAAGAACTATTAGCCTAGCTATTATATACACTGACATTATTATGGCCAAAGGAGGGAAAAGCAGATGCACTCTTTGGAGAAGTGTTGAATGAAAACGCGAAAGACCCCTCATCTTCATCTGAGAGTTCTCAAACATGGAGTGCATGTCACTGATGAAGTGGCAATAGATGTAAATTAGCCTGGTTGGGTGAATTAATAAACAAAAGCAAACATGCACCTCTGTGGTCGTTAGTGCAATCCCGGCTTGTTTGAGCTCTAATTCTGAGAGAGTGACCAAATTGCTGATAATGATGCTGGTTTCTCCAAAGGGCCTCGGACCACCTGTCACTCTGGTTCACAGCCAGTCAAGACAGATTTTCATCCAGGCTAGATTGAAGGAAATGTGTGTGAGAGATGTGTGCTGCACAGCATTGACTGTTTTTATGTACAAACGTATAAAATAGTCTCCTTAACCAAAGATTTATTAATTTCGCCTTTACAGTAAACAAATGGAAGAAGTCTAAATGCCTGGAGTATTTGGGGATACCGACCTACTGGGGGTCTGGATTGTCTGAATACAAAGAAACAAGGTATGGAAATTCAAATGTAGTAGTTTGACATTAACCAGTCCTTTAAACAAACATTTAGCCATGATATTTCTCTGTATAAGTGAGGGTAGTTTGAGCTGTAATTGTACATTTTGGTCGTTTGATTTTGTGGTTGTGTACGTTAGGTACAGGTTCATGGTGATGGACCATCTAGGCACAGATCTGCAGAAGGTGATCGAGGAGAATGGTGGACAACTGATAAAGCCCACAGTACTACGGCTGGGTGTCCTTATGGTGAGACCTTCTTAATGTTTGACTTTGTCTCAGTTATAAATAAGTGCATTAATGAATTGTAAGCTTGACAAGTGAACTTATCGCGTTATAAATATTTTATACTCCTACAAAATATGTTTAAAATCATTAAACCTACAACATATTTTATTTATTACTGTTTACATCACCAGCTGAATCCATACTAGCCAATTAAACATAATAAATACTTTATTTAGTGTACACTGTATGTAGTAAGAACATGAACCAGCTTTTCTTTATACTTTTTATAATTATTTATTTAAAACCTTTCTATAATATGATCTCTAATAAGCTTTAATTGATGTACCTGGACATCTAACAGCCTTGTATCCAGCTCATCTGCCTATGGCATTACGGTAGGTCATCATGAGGTTACTAAATTATTCATGTTAACCTTCCCCTCTATCTCTTTGCCCTCAACAGCTGGACGTTCTAGAATATATTCATGACAATGAGTACGTCCATGCCGACATTAAGGCTGCCAATCTCTTATTGGGACATCGAGATCCAAACAAGGCAAGTCTGCTGAATGCACATTACCACAATCAATAACGGACATTCTAAACAATTGGTTTTCTATCTTTTCTGTGTAAAGTATTCAAGTGCAATACATACTCATCCAAGTGTTTTTATTGCTTTTATTGATTGTCATCCAGCATTGACAACATTTGGAAACCTTAAATATGATCAATTAACATCTCAACCTGCTGTCACAACTTAAAAATTGACCTCATATGCTTTGCACAGACACACCATGTAGGACAGAAACAGGTGGCTGATGGTGATTGTATCTCCAACAGGTGTACCTGGCTGACTATGGTCTGTCATACAGATATTGTCCCAATGGCCAGCATAAGGAATACAAAGAGAATCTAAAGAAAGGACACAATGGCACTATTGAGTATACAAGCATTGATGCTCACAAAGGAGTAGGTAATTTGAAACATTGTTTTTTATATCTTGAAACCATACTGAGAAAGAAACATGTCAATGTGTAAAAACGGCCATTTACGGACAATGATTCTAGCGCAAATATGAATTCACGTTGTATATCACGCTCTCTGTAATGAGGTCTTGTATATGTGGCTGGAACTCTTCAGTATCATGTCCTTAACTCCAGGTCATGCTATTGGAAACACATTAAGTCGTAAATTGCATACAGTCCCTTTTATTGGATATCGATTGTTCTGTCCATGCTTACTTGGGCAGACTTAATTCAAGAATTCCCTAATTAGTCAAAGTCATAACCTGCATCTTGTATGCATTTGCTATTAATTAAAGCTTTGATGTTTTGTTGCACTGGGGCTCAAAGTCAATATATTTACCTGCGTCGGCCATGGGACATTACAGGAGTTCGATACTGAATACACAGAGAGGTAAAGCTCGCTTATAGTTACTGTTAATTTTGTTAGCGTTTGGAAAAAACACATGATGCCCAGTCAGCAGAAATATAAATAACGCATTAAAGTTTAATGTTTTAATTACAAATTAAGAATTTCTGATTGTATTTCTCCTGAATGTCATCGGGGTGGTTTTATATGTAGAAGACAAACAGATGTATGAGAATTTATTATACCCGTTTAGTGGTAGAAACAGCAGAATACATGATTTAGTGTGCTTCATATTGTGGAATCAACATTACATATTGTTTAATAGGTCTGAAAGTAAATCACGCTCGGGTTCAGCCAAGGTCTGGCTGCTTTCAGACAAGATCATGTTCTGACTTTATACAATTTGTACAACTTTTCATATGCAGGAATTTACATATGGTCCTGATTCTGTCTTACAGCTCCATAAATGTAGGGCCAGTTGTACAGTATAAATCACACATGGCAAGTGATATAACAGACGAGAGTTTAGGAAAACACCATCCCATAGACACACCGAATTGAGAGTGGCCCGATTCACTCACAAATCCAAAATTCAAAGCAGACAGGCCGTAAATCAACAAACCTTGTGTTTTCGCTACTATTGAGAATATCTGCCTCGGAGTTGATGTCACTGCTCCTGAAGCCTTGACGGAGGATGCAGACAGCTGTTGTGTAGGTCATTAGCGCCATTTGCCCCATAGATGAATGCAGATTGCAGAGTGTTCCTTTTCTTCTGGCCCCTGGCACCCCGTGAAGATGTTGATTCGTTACCATGGTGAGGAGTGCACAGACAAGCACTGTCCCGCTAAACCCGTGCTAAAGGCCTAATTATCACCTGTGGGGTTGAAGTGAGCCAGCTGAAATTCAGGAGGAGAGGTTCAAGAGTTTGACACGGTGCTTTGGATAATCAGAATAACAATAGGCCATAATTATGAACAACAGCTTCCGTCTGACGGAAGGTGTTGTGCGAGGCCTGGAATGCGGCGTTCTTAAATCAGCCTTTTTATGAGTGAATCGGTGTCAGGACTAGGCCAGGCAACCCACCCCTTCTGCTCCCTATTACAGAAGCATACAAAATGTTTACAGAGTTTGTCTTATATAGTGCACTTTGGTCTTTAGTCGAGGTGCCCATAATGAGGAAAGAGGGACGTTTTACATGCGTTTCTCGAAGGTCGCATCTACGTAGTAAGTCTTTTGGAGTAAATTTTGTTTTCGGTAATTTAGTCTGGTCAAGGGTAGAGGAAAAATAAAGAAAAGCTATATACTCGTCTTAATGGGTCTAGCTGTTTTGGTGGCTAGCGGGCAGAGAGGCTGACTCCGTAATGGGCATGGCAGGATCAATGACGTCCATGGATTAAGGCTGAGATTTTCCCTTTTGATGAATGCAGTCAATAGGTAATTTCTCAGGAGATGAACTGCAGTTACAGTATTGAGTTAATACACTCTCTAGGCACGAACAAACGACGTGCCTTAATTTACCCCTATTGATGAAGTTGAAGCTTTTCATGAAGAGACATGCTTAACGGGAGGTTAACTCGAGACAGACAAAACCATCCAAGTCGGATATAAATTTAGGCGAACGTAATTCATCGCGAGTGCTTAGTTTAAAATCAACCCGTAATTGGTCAGCCTGACCCAAAATGTATTTCAGTTTAATAGCCGGGATCCAAGATCAGTTCCAAAATGAATATTTCATATCTTGATGCTGCCGCTATCCGTCTGGATGGCGTAAGACTAATCAGGGGGTTGAAGTGAGGCCATTTCACACTCAATGGCCTGTTCATAAGCAGATGCTTTCGCAGTAACATTAGAGCGTGGCTTAAAGTGCCGTTGTCGAAGACGGACTGGGGTAGACTCCCATAGAGCTTTTTAAAAAGTGTGAAACCCCCTCTTGGCAAGACTTTAGTAATAATCTCCTGGGTCAGCTGTGGCCTAATGGTTAGAGTGTTGGGCTTGTGAAGGATGCCGGTTCTAATCTCAGTGCCAGCAGGTCATGGCTGAAGTGCCCTTGAGCAAGGCACCTTACCCCTGATTGCTCTGCAGTAATGTGCTACTGTAAAAAACTTCTTGTAAGTCGCTTTGGATAAAAGCGTCTACCAAATGAATAAATGTAAATGTTTATTTGAAGAGTGAGGAGGGGGCAGGGGGGGCTTCACTTATTCCAAAGTATTTATCTCTTCTGCTCCTGAATTTGAGAACAATTGCATTGATTCCATGAGGTGTCTAGCATTCCCAGACAAATAAAATATGCCTATAGGGTAAGGGCAGATGCAGAATGTGTTTAGGGGAGATTAAAAAAATGGTAGGATAGATGAGGAGGGTATTTTTTCTTTTTCTAAATCTGTCTAAAGCCTAATTTACACAGTGGAAGATGCAAATCTTTTCGCCCCTGAGTGTATTTATACTATTTGCATTGTTTATTTTTACTTGGGATAGTTTTTCTGTTAGCTAGCATGCATAATGTAAATAACAAATGTCACGTCGGTCCAAACCACACCCCCAATTAGTTTTTGCCAACCATCACCGTTCATAGACATTAGATTGTAACAATAATATTCAATAAATGGTTATCATGACCAAAGATTCACAGTAAACATATTAACATGATATCTATTGACATGTTTTTAAAGTGATAGTTCACCCAAAAATTAAGATTTTGTCATCATTTACTCACCCTGAGTAAATTGTTTGTTTTTTTCAGTTGAAATCAACAGGAACCACACATCTCAGCCCCCATTTACTGCCATAGTAGGGAAAATAAATACTATGGGAGTCTGTTTGGTTCCTGACATTATTAAAAATATATTTTTTTGTTTAGAAAATGTATACAAAAAATATACAAGTGTGGTACAATCTGAGAATTAGTTCATTATGACAACGTTATAATTTTTGGGTGAACCGTCCCTTTAAATAAATACTGCTATCAGTCAAATTCTTCTTTAATTTAGTCTATTTTGTGTTTTTAACTTTTTTGGCAAATGAATCACACTCAAAATATGAGTGTAGGGAGGCAGAGAGAGAGAAAGTAACAATTGTGAGATTTGTGACTCTTAAAGCATAAATTTTGAGGTGCTGAACTATAAACAATATTATCATACGCGTAGTATTAACACAATATTGATAATCATGGTTTGTAATATACCGGTATATTGTGACACCCCTTGTGCTAACAGGTGAAATCATCTTCATGAAATTAAACCGGCAATGTATTTTATCAAACTTTTTAGGCAGATAAATAGGCGGCTAAATACTGGTCTTTTAAACTCTATAGCGTACAAAATCCCTTTACACCAGATGGCAGTTGTGTAATGTACTGCGGCCGAGGTGGATATCGAGGAGGTCTGAAGAGCACACTCCCAAGCTCTTCTTTTAAGGCCAGTAGAGACCCCATGGAATCCAGAAACATATGGGAACAATTTGGGCCCAGACATTTATTTCTTTGTTTTACTGCTTGGCTCTCTGTCGGAGAGAGTGTCGGGCCGGGCCACAGGCTGTCTGGATCATGTCAGAGGCTGTGAGGATCAGGTTTCTGGGACGAGTGGTCAGGCCAGACAGAGAAGGAGGGTGTGCGAGAGAGAGACATGAGGAGTTCGAACTAGACAGAAGAATCTCTGGTGGGAGGAAAATGACCTACTCTTTAAACCCTCAACCCCTCGTAGAAAAGCCCCGTTAGCCTGCGAGCGAGGCCAGGGCACCAGCTGAGAAAACAAAATACTCCTCTCCATCACCAGCACCCCTCCCTTTTTCACTTTTTTTATAAGGACATATTTCAGCAGCCAGTGGACGGGCCATTGAATCAAAATATTCGTATTCACTTCTGGAGCAGCCTTCATTTTGATGTCTTCCTTTCCCAGTTTTGTCTTATCGTTTCTGTCTCTTATAGTCCCGTCCAGACGAGGAGATTTGGAGGTACTGGGCTACTGCTTGCTCCACTGGCAGTGTGGAACTCTGCCCTGGTGGTCTTTTCTCAGGAACCCAGCTGAGGTCCAGGATGCAAAGGCCAAGTATGCTCTCCCCCTTCCACCGCAGGTCTACGCTTTGAGTTGTGTGTAGTGGCTGCTGATCAGAGGCCTCATGTGCTTATTCAGCCTAAATTATTCGCTCAACTCTGAGTTGAAGAAGGAAATTTTCCCAAAGCCATATTCCGCAGTTTAAAATAGATTCAAAAAGTATTTCGATTTGAGTTGATTTTATATGTGCAACACAAATTGATGCATTAAATATGATGATAGTTGACCTCTTCTTTTGTCACGTTCACCACAGGCTAATGTCTAACCTGCCAGATTCCGTAAAGAGCATGTCCACCTCTGGCTCCACCACAGGTATGTATACGTTTGGATCAGGTACTTAGTTGCCTCACCACAGCCCAATCTCCTTGCTTCCCCTTCATCAATGGCCTCTAGCGTTCCTGCAGTATCTCCTCGCCTCGGCAGTGAGATAGGGTATGCGTGTCTCCTGAATGGGGGCTTTGTGATCTATGATTATGATGAGACCCTATTCCCCCAACCTTGAGAGGCTGGCTGCAGCTGGACCAGGAAGATAAGACCTCTAACATGCATCACGGCCACGCACATGGCGTACGTTCAGTCGGGCTGCCACAAAAAGAACGTGCAGTGGCGTAGGACTGCACCCGGAGTATTTATTACAGTGAAGGATGGAAGGTGACCATATTAGATGCACATTTGTGTTCTGGTATGAACAGAGAGGGTCTTCTACATAGTGCTCCTGCCACCATCCATTTGTTAGGAAGATATGGTTTTTGTTCCCTTGGAATGAAAATGTAGTCCGTTGTCAGTTGCCCACACATTTCGGTAAGCATCTAGGTCAGCCACGGGTTGCATCCGCATAAAGCATGTGGACCATTTTAGCTGGGGTTTATCTGTGAATTATGCAAATCTGCAGATGCAGTCTTCATGGCTATTTGGAACTCACTTTTTAAGGAGACACATTTTAGTGTTTTCGTAAGCATCACGATGAGGCATCTAGTAGCTTGTCCTGCTAAACACCTGATGTACATTGTTTAACCTTTGCAATATTTAATCTTATTACCAACAGATGTCTTTCATTTATTCTCCTCAGAAGAGATTGCAAGGTTCCTGTTATATGTAAAGGCCTTAAGCTATAATGAAAAGCCGGACTATCAGGTCCTAAAGAAAGTTCTGTCAGGACCGGGGCTGCAAGGCCCACTGGACCTCTCTAGGCCGAGAACATCCGAGACATCCAGGCCAGCCACACAAAGGGTGAGTGTGTGTGATGCTTTGGCACAGCAGTCTAGTAGTCTTAATAGAGACCAGATAAGCTAGACCTGGAACATTCAGGGAAGCCGGTGGGCTGCGGCAGATTTATCTGTCTGGGAGAGAGAAGATTCTTAGGTTTGGGAGGGCTCCCGTGACCCTTTCCCTGCTACAATGACTCCCACTCTTGTTCTGAGATGTCAGATTGGCCTGTTGGCTGTGTAAGATGTGGGACGAAGTGAGATTTGAGAGATTTACACACTGGTGACAAGCCTTTAGCTTAGAACAGTATACCTACTTATTTATTTTTGCATACATGCATTTATGTAGTTGCTAAAGGTGTATTTAGCGCTTAAAAAACATCACGCTGGGTTTCTGCTAACCCTATCCATCACAGGTAAAAGGTAATAATGGCACGTTTCCCTGTATAAGGGGAACGACTGGTGAATATTGACCTTGGTGTCAAAGGTTAACCTCCGCTCACCTTGCCAAAAAGCTTATTGGATGGCAAGAGGTCTGAAATGGAGAGGCCTTCATTTCAGTGAAATCACTTCACTGTTCACTGCGAACTTGAACCGCTGAACTTTATGAAAACCCAAGCAACCCAATTTGGGGCTGTTGAATACACACATTTTGCTGAAGCCGAATTGCCTCTTATCTTCATGTGGAGATGTCCAGCAGTTTGATCCGTGGTTCAGTAGAGAGGGCTCAGTTTTGAGGATCTTGAGATGGGTTGGTGTTAGGGTGTTATTATATTTACCATTTGCTTGTGTGTTAATATTGAAGCCTGTCTGCACTCTAACTGATCCAATGGACATTTAAAGAAAGTCATACGGGTTTGATATGACAAGAGGGTTAGTGAATAATGACAGAATTTTTATTTTGAAGGTGAACTTTTCATTTAATGTTGTCTAGTGTTTGATTTGGAATGTGTGACATTATGGAAAAATCATGTTAATGTCCTTAAATCTGGATTAAACCTCAGGATTTGTTTAAACAATGATTCTTCTGTTTAAAGCTTGGGTAGTCTGGGTGACAGTTCAGTATCACAATATTTCAGCAACGTAGGAAGACGAGAGTCATTGATATATATAAATATATATATATATATATATATTAGTCTTTCCAAAGCATTCTGAAGAACTGTCTTTTTCCTTTCATTGTACCTTTTAAACACATGGAAAACATCAGTGTCAACACCAAGGGCATTAGGATTTGAATCCCCTTTTCTTTGTAGTCATATTTTCTCTGTAGTTTTGTTCATCTTCTAGAAGATCGAACTGTAGTCCTTTTGTATAAAAAGCTAAAACAACATCATCAGTGTCCCCCTCATGTCCTAGCTCTCCCGAAACCACGAGGCTAGCTGCTTCTTGTGTCACTCCAACACTCCTGGAGTTTATTTTGCCTACAGCTGACCTCGTGGTGATCTGTGGCCAAATTTAGTTTGGACAGTTGCCACCTTAGGGAGAGCAGGAGATGTCATCAATCAGGTTAGGTCCTCTCCTCTCTGGATCCAGGTCAGGGAGAGAGCATTGTGCATTCACAGGAGAGCGCGCTTAGAGACAAAAGCAAGTAAATTCCTGTAAATCTAATTTAACTTAACCTCCCACAGACCACAAGCCAACCCAAACGTACTGACAAAAAACCTGCCAGATCAAAGGCTGTGGCAACCGTGGAGGAAGATGATGAGGAAGAGATGCTGGTGTCAACACCGAATAGAGAGACACATAAGCGGGTATAATTCTACAAACATTTCTTTTATGGGCCTTTCTACATAATTGCTGTCCCAAATTAGTTGTTTACCAAGATCCTTCTATCATCTTTTAAAATCCCCCAAATAATATTTATAATATCAATAATCTTAATGTAGATAAAATCATAATTTATTGGGTACTTTCAATGGGGAGATGGGTGTCCCAAGTAAAAAAATATGTATTTTATATTTTATTTTAAAATGATTTAATTCTATGAAATAATATATCTAATAGCTAAATGGTGAGTACATCTTAAAGTAAATGTTTAAAAGTCTGAAAGAGAGTGTTACTTTTAGAACATCACTACCAAACTCTTAAACAAACAAAATCTTTTTTCTTCAAATAAGCAAGATTTTTTGGGTGTTATTCCATAAAATTTTGTTTTTATATGTGTACATCTGTTCAAATGTGTGCTTGCAAACCATGTGCTGATTAGCATCTTTGAGCTAGGCTCAAAAGTATTCACAAATTGTCACTACCAAAACAGTCATGAACGAAACATTTCACTGGGTATCATGGTTTTGGTAGTGAGAGGAAAAAGTTGAGGAATATCATTAGTATCTTAATATGTTTTAGTAGTGAAAATGTGTGTGTAACATGTCTTGTTTTTTCAAAAATAAAGTATATTGAATTATCAACGAAGATGTTATGATAGTGTTTGGTATAATTTATATATAAACTAATGAATCCTTAACTTTGAAATTGGTATTATCAATTTTATGCCTTTTACAAAGAAAGAACTTGAAATATTGTTCAAATTGTAACTGTTATTGATATACACGTGAAACATTTTTAAAAATGGCAAAAATATATTTAAAAAGTAGATTTAAACTAAATCTTAATATGTAAACATAGTCCTTCTTGTTAAAGTATATATTATTGTGTTTCGGTAGTGACAAAATTAGGAGAGAGGAAACTTTCTGAAATTACAATATGAAAATTTGTTGCACAATTACTAGAAATGTGTACCTTTGATATCATACAATTTGCATACGTAAACAAATTTTGGGAAAATATTTCAAACTCTGAATTTGCACCAATTCTGTAGAATGGCTCATATAATAGAGAAAAAAGATTGAAAACGACTTTGTTGCCGATTAAATGTTTAACTGAGTATATCATAAAATGTTTAACAAATATACAGTCTTAAAACAAAGCACCACACTTATGGTGGGACAACCATTGAACCCAAAAAAAAAACATTATCAGAGTGATTTACTTTAGTTTGTTTTCACTTTTACAGAGACCACACAGACCTAGAACAGCCACTAAAGGCAGTTCCCAACAAAGGTCTGCATTTCTAGACGGTGATGAAGACTCTACTGAAGAAGAGAGCCTGCCTCTGCGAGCTCATCCTAAAACAAGAGCGGGAGCACGACAGAGACAGACGCTCCAGCAAGTAATACCAGCAGCAGAGCACAGAACAAATGCGCACACAAACCACAATCAATAATTATTTTCATAGCAATCCAAACAGATCGAAGTTGTAAATCACAGTCGCAAGACATAAAAATATCTTTGGCAAGTTTTATTTGATAAAATAATATTTTCATATGCAACAATCCAATCCTCTCATTTACATATATTGTGAAAAGATGAAAAACTGCTTCTACTAAACAGGAAAGAAGGAAAGCTGACTTTTATGGTGAGGCATTGGGAACTGAAAGAAGAAATAACTATGAGCACCCGCGTCGACATACTGGGAGACTAAATGACGACTACAGAGAACCTGCCAGAGAAGACGACTACTGGGGGAACTTCAGTAGAAAACATAACTGGAATTACAACCGCTGGGAAGAGCCTGATTATAGTGGAGATCACTGGGGGAGTTCTGTTTGTGAATGGGAAAATGAATGGACTCCACACGGTTACAGAGAAGCAGATGGCCTCCGAAAATCAGTGAATGAATCAAAATGGGGCATCATGTCAACCAAACACACATGGATCTTGATTATTTTATTTGTTGTGATATTGACTGCAGTTGGTATTGTCCTTCGACTCCGACTGTTCCAATGACTCCAGTGTGTTCAGTTCTCTGATCATGACACTGGAGCTGTTGTACCACATGAATATGGCTCTGAATGAAGAGACTGTAGTTATGAGTTTTGTGTGACCATTTTCACAGTAATGGGCTGGAACAATAAGAAATCAGAATGAGATCAGACTTTTCTGCAATTATAATTAACTATTTTAAGTATTGTATTGTATTGAAAATGTTTAAATACAATAATTTTATAAGCAATTTTAATATTCAGTTTTTTGAATTGGGTAACACTTTGCAATAAGATTGTATTTATTAACATTACTAAATGCATTAACATTGAGCAATATCAGTTTTCAGCATTACTTAATCCTTTTCAGTGTTAGTTATTGCACAATGAATAATATTGAGATTATCAAAGGTTAACTGATACAACTTTGATTAAAATGTTTTAACTGATGAAATAAACACAAAGAGTAATAAATGCTGTTGAAGTATTGTTGGTTCCTGTTTGCTAATACATTAACTAATTGGTTTTAATAATAATATAAAGTGTTTTCATGAATTGTTAGCAGAGTGCCATACCTTGCTACAGTAGGGACATTCTCCAAATACGATATTGAAGCTTTGGCGACTTGTGGGCAGACCTCTCAACCACTGTTGACAAACAGAGCAAAAGATATAATTGTGATAGAAAAAAGTAATTTCTTTGTTTGTTTTTACACAAGATATGGGTTTATTCCTAATGCTTTATTCTTACCTCATAAAGACAGACCTGATGAAATGGCTGACCACAGCGTGGGTCATTGCAGACCTGATCTGGAATGGCTGATTCCAGACGATAAGAGTAGCAGATACCACATTCCACACTGAAACTCTACCACAACCACAAAATAAGATCAGGAGAAGTTTAGAACAGGCTATCTAAAGGCACTTATCACAAAATAGTACAAATAAGGGCCTTTGGACAAAAAATATTAATTTAACAAATTGTGAAAGTATAAACCGCTGGTTAAGAGTTTATAAAAAATGGTTCCTTGTATATGCTTTCCACAGTATGAAGAGACTCAGGTGGGCTTATCAGCACTATTTATGCTTCAGACAATACTTGTGTAAAAACCGCCTGATCTACATTGAAGGATCTTTACACGTCCTGCATTTCTGTTCTTCTCTACTGTCCACATTTGCAAACCGCTGTTCAGATAATTAGAGGGTTTTTTCCTCATCAATTCATTAAACAGATGTATGATACTGTATCGTCTACAATTTCAACATTTTGTCAAGTAAACTTTTCTCACTTTAGAATGTTAATGATGGTCAAGTATTAATCTGCGGAACAGACTGTGAATAAACACAGCGCCCTTTCAACCCCCGAGCCGAAAGACAGAAAGCATTAAACATGCATACGGGAAAAAAAGAGAAACGGTGGTGCTATGATTAAACAGCTCTTGATAGAGCTGAAGATTTTGCCACCTTTGTTATTGTAATGATCTTATCTGTAAACAACCCATTTAAAAGAAATCCATAGCCACCTCTCCCGATGATAAAAACATAAAGAGAAAAGCAGGAGGAAAAAAACAGCGAGCTTCAGATGAGATGGCGCTGTGAAACTAATTGTAAGTGGCAGCGTATGAGACGAAAATATGCAATGTACAGATTTTTCGTGGGTGGTAGGCGATGGAAATTCTATCTCCAACACATCCTTCATATTCTGTAGGACACTGCAGTCAGGGTTCCTATGAGGAGAGGAGGAAATCATACCTTTATGCACTAATTAAACGCATACAACAAATTCATGATGGTATAATGAATACATATCATACATTACTGCCCAGACAATTTGGCCATATCATTCTGTGAATCAATGTTCTGGGCCAAGAAATATCCCACTGTGTGGTATAGACTTCTAATTCATTTTACACTATATTAAAACATCCACTGTAAAATATCCATTCCATGCAAACTGCAGGAAATATGCATTGAACATTTAGCAAAACACATTGCTTTCTCACGAATTACCATTCATTTCCATATAATATTTTGTAATCACAAAAAGCATTCTTACCATAAATGCATATTGGCGTTCAACTTATTCCTTAAAGGAGTGACCACTAAAAGACAAAACGAGAATTACAATCATAAAAACAACTGCATTAACAATAAGGATGTCCAACATGCATTCATACTACATGTAACACAGTTCCACTCTTTCTCCAGTAGCAATATAAAGTCCACACGTCTGACTGACAGGCAGCTGCTATCACATAAGTGACTGGTCTAAAAGTTTTCGGTTGAATTGTCTGTCTTCGCAGGACTTTAATGTAAACGCATTTGATTTGTCTTCAGTGAATGTAAACAGACACGATAAATGAGATGTGTGTCAAATTGGGTATTGCAGTGCAGCAATGTGAACAGTGGAAAATCGCTATTTTCTTTATTACGGTTACTTTAAAGGGATACTTCACCCACATATAAAAATTCTGTCATCATTTACTCACTCTAGTTGTTTCGAACCTGTATACATTTCGTTTTGTCGAACAAAAAGATGTTCGGAAGAATCTTACATTTCTGGGACATCATGAACTACAGGTATGTTTCAATTCAGAGCTTTCCCTAAATAGGCAAAAAATATGAATTTCTTCCTCTTGCACATCGATTGTATCACCTTAGAAGACAAGTATTAACCCCCAGAGTTGTTTGGATTCATTTGAGGAATGATGTAAGTCATTCAGAATGAGGGTGAGTACATTTTCATGTTTATGTGAACTAATCTTTGAAATGTTTTATTTCATAACACCTTCAGCTATCTAGAAAACCATAGTTTGTTTTTGACATCTTCATCTACAATATTTATTTTAAAAAGCATACACATTAATTAACGTTTCCGTAAAAACAATATTAAACACACAATTCAGGTTTCAAAATGTTTGCAAAGCAACGGGAGACAGAAATGTCATCAACATAAATCATATCAATCAATCTACATGGCAAAAACAAGCCTGAGGGAGTGCACCGCAAGAACAGTGCTCACCCCTTAATGTAGCCGAGCGGTTTCAATTAACTCGACCTCATCTCTCATTCAGCGTTCCTCACCTGATCTTCGAGTGCTGACAGACAATGCACAGCGCTTCATTTCTTACCTCTAATCTCTGTTCTCTCTAAGAAATGCCACAGTAGAGCGGCGAAAGAGCCGGTCATTTCCCACTGTGACAAACAGTCTGACAAAAAGGGAAATATTCAAATAAAACGTGCTCATCACGGCTGTTCCACCCGAGAGATCAATCTGGGAGAAACGTGATAGCTGCTCTCTCTGTTTGTCATTTGTAAATGCAAAAAGCAATATTTCTGTCTGACCCCACGCTCGGAGGGTCCGCGACTGCCACCGTCTTGACTATTGAAGTGTGGATTTAATATCAATGAATAACATTGCTAGGCAACCGACAATGTGTTCTGTGTGCCATTGTCAGCCAAGCATGACCTTGGATTTAAAGAAACAATCACGGCGGCTTAAATAGTGCAAACTGACCTCCATTCAGGCATCATCTCACTCTAAATCTAAAAGCGCCAACATATTGCGGGCTGTCAGCCAGGCCGGTCCCGCTGAACCGGTCCCGTCTAAATGCAGTAAAGCAAATGCGCGTTTATGTACAGAAGTAATTGAAAAACAAGAGCATGCGAGCGAGGAGCGACTTTCTTGCGTATGAGCTGCCGCTCAGATGGAGAAAATGGTGTCCGTGTGAAGATAAACATACAGACGGATCTCCAGATATGAATAATGCCTACCGTGCTCAGCCCCGAGCAGGCAACACTCAGGCAGCATTTTGGGGTGACTGGGGTCAATTTGTACCTTTATTGAGACGTTGTTTCCTGCAAAAGAACATCGACATGGCAGCTCAGTTCCTTTGATATGACATGACAAACAATATTTAACTCATCCTTATGTCATTCCAAACCTGTGTAGTTTGATTCAAAATTCATTTTAAATGAAACATTCCTTTTTTTGCCTTTTGGTGCTTGACAGTTTTTGGTTACTAAGATAACAAAAGTCACATTTTTCTTTAGAAGAAAAGCTAGTTTCGTATTTCACAAAGAAGTTAGTGTAACAAAAGCATTAGGGTGAGTACATTTCTGAAGGGAATAATCCTAGTAAAGCGAAGTCCATTTAGTTACCGACAGCGATTCTTCTCATCGAATCTGCTTTAGTGGGTTTTTCTGGTTCCAACACCCATGTCTGCTCGTCGATTTCATCCATGACGGACCAGAACTCGGACAGACCCTCCACATTTAGCAGGAACTGACTGTGGACATGCGCCAATGTGCTCTAAGAACAGAAAAAAGAAAGTAGAAAGTAATTCATACGTGTTTGAAATGACAAACGGATGAGTAAGTGATGACAGAACGTGATTTTTGGGTGAACTATGCCTTTAATGTTAAATAAATTTAAGTCAGTTTAAGGTGCTGTAGGAATATTCAAGAATATTTCCACGATCAATAAGTCCCAGAATGGATCAGGAAATCGTTTTGTTTAGCTTTTATCCAGAACCATCAAAAATTGTAGAATATAAAATGTGGTATATGGGGAAAAAATTGTGGACCAAATCTTGATACATAGACAAATGTAGAAATACAGCAGCTTAAATAAAACAAGCAGCGCATCCTAATGTTGTCAACTCAGAAATGTTTGGTTCCTAGTAAAAGTGTCACCCATGTGATATTGTGCAACTCATTATATGCTGAAACAGGAGGGCTTTTTCAGACATCGGCTAGGCTGTCTTTAACAGCTACCGAACACTACTGAACACATATGGAAGATGTTGATTCTGCCCACATGCATGGTTTCATTTCACTTCTTTATACAAACTCTTCAGCCCTCAGCCATCCAAAGTTGAGGAAAATGGGAAAAAGTCCCATTGAAGTTTTGCCAAGTGTTCATCAACAACCTGTCAACAAACTATTGATTAAAGCCCCACGAACAAATCAAATAGAAAAAGTGACTGAACGGGAAAAGACCCCTCATACATCTGCAAACAAGAGAATTCCAGCAAAGAGAGCCACAGGCGACCCATCTAGAGTTCACCAGAGCAGTTTCCTCAAATTCTAACATACACAAACACTGTAGGCCTCTGTTTCCTCTGGAGCTGTCCGGTTGTAAGGCAGAGCTAATGGTTTGAGTATGGTCGCTCATTAAATACAGCCGATGATTGACAGCTGCTAGGGTTTGGCCCCTTTTCAGTCCGTTCCGTCAGAGCGAGGAAGTGCAGGTCACCAATCTCAGACCAGAATGAAAATGCTTGGAGTCTGGACACCAGATCCTCTCCGCTCAAAGCCACATTCAGCAATTTATTTTTAGCGTTGCTCAAGAGGTCAACGGCTTATTCTGCGTCAAAGATGTGTCAGATCGCACCTGTACTTAACTTTGGAGGCTTGAAAGGGAGTGTTATCGAAACTCAACATTTTCAGCTTCTGCGATGACGCCGCTTTAAGATGTCAACATGAATAGTCGTACCCAAAATGACGATTTATTTTTTTCAGCATTTCTAGATGTATTCTTGTGATTCCAGTCCAGTGTCTGTTGAATTTCGACAAAATTAAACCTCATGAGTGACAAAGTCATCCAACTGCAAATGTAGAAGATTGACAGCATGACATAAAAATGTGATGTTTATAGAACAAGCAAGATCATGCTAGTAAACAATATCTAATAAATGCAGTCTCCCTGTGAGCAAGCCCAAACTCCAATGATAAATAAATGGAGAAAAAACCTCGGGAGAAACCAGTATCAGCCGGGAGGGCCAGGTCCCCTCTGACCAGTCAGCTGCACTCAGTGACTTTGATTAAAAGTTACTCAGTAAATTTTTATGAAAAATAGGGAGAACTTATTAGTTGTGATTTAGGAAAGTTCATTTGGTGAAACTGTTTAGGTCTAATTTTGTGATCGATATCAGACACCAGGGGAATGTTATAAGCAGGTAAAATAGTAATGGCATAATGTAACTGGGTGCAGCTACAACTTCAAACTGCAATCATGTGTATTTTGACGCAAGGTACATTGATTTTAGCTCCTCCTCAGATGTTAAATCCCACTTGTCAACAGTAATTTCGCACCATTGTAATATCTCAACAACATAATACAGCCAATCTCAGCTGATTTAAGAGGGAGAGGACTTTCTGTATTTAGAGGATCTCATGTTTTTGTCTTTTGTCACATCATTTGCATGCTGGTGTTGATTATGTACCTGATACATTTCCATACATGTTAAATTGGAGCGCCGAGGCTGAGCTGAATGCTGCAGCCAAAGCTGGTAATTGAACACAACAAAACAAATCAAATGACTTCTGTTTTTTTTTACCGTAGCACGAAGGCAAAATATACAGCATAAACGTGAAGAGAGAAAGAGAGAGCGATAAAAAGCAAGAGTACTGTCGTAATTTGTGTTCAGTAGAGGAATTGAGACCGACAACACACGTTCATTTGCATGAGCGTTTTCCAGAACCACACAGGGAGGAAATATTCCGACATGAACCTAATATGACGGGTCATTGTGCCAATACAGCGCACGCCATTTAACATTGCACAGGTGCAAAGACGCAGCAATTATTTTCCAATTAATGCCGGTCGTGTGATTATAGTTATGCTTTTATTTAAATATACGGTACAGGTGAGATGTCCTCATAATTGAAGTTCTGTTGGAAATGTGCCCAAAATTGGAACAACAATGGATTCATCGCTAGTGAGGTGACACAATGCTTACTGTTCTGTTAATTCTTCCTATTATAGGTCCCTCCTTTTGATGTTCAATGGTGCATTAACATTCATTCAGTGATCAAGTGTCAAGTAAATAAATCAATAATTGGACACAAAGAAATGCCGTTTTCCTTCATTTGCATGGTCCATAATAGTGAAGGACCCACCGTTAGCAGCAAAGATGATTTAAACTGATTATTTGTCTACAACAATAAAAAAGTTCCTAAATAAGGTCTATGTCCTGTAGAGGAGCGATGATTGTTATTCACATACTATACAAGTTAGTATTGGGAATCGAAAATCAAAAATCATAACCGAAAGGTTAGGAATCGGATCCTTGAAATTACTATTTTAATTCCTGTGTTCATATATTCAGAAACGTGCATGTGTTAACTTGTGATCTGCTGATATCTCAGTAAAAGCCCATATGAAAATTAACCATAGTTCAACTATAGTATTTGCAGAACCACAAATTTACCATAGTTTCATTAAGTTAAGTTTAACCATGATGTATGTGTGTGTGTACAGTGTATACATATTGCAAAGCAGTCAATAAGCAAGCTAAATGACCATGCAGGAACTGTGGAATCAAAATTGGGAATCGATAAGAATCAAATCGATAAGCAGAATCGAACTCGCTAATATTCAAAAGATACCCAATCCTAATAGTATATAAAGGAACCATGATGGAACCCAACTATACTTTAAAAACTTCAATAGAGACTTTGGTATTTAAACCACCAAATGTTGACATCTGACCTTTACATATGGTGAAAACCTTTGATAAAACAACATTTCTTACATCTCAAGGTTAATATTTCCATTTGTAGATAATATTTTTGACTACTAGAAAGAGAACCTAAAACTACAGTATGTTTTTAACATGATTTCAAACTTGCTGTATAAAGAACCTGTGTACAAATATACATGTACTTTAAACGGCTTTTTACATTATTACTGTATGTTATATCTTACAAGTTCAGCTATGGTGTAATTTATTTGAAAACCGTCTGAGAAGTGAAAACTCAAGCAGAGAGCATCATCTCTCTCTGCACACCAGGAGTCTGGCCGGGTGACTTGCTGAGTGTAAATTGGGCTGAGACACACCTGCATCCAAATCTCCTGATCCACATTATACACTACACACACACACACACACACAACAGTGCAGGTAATCATCGCTCATTCAAATGTACGTGAGAGGAGCTCGGACAGACCCTTCTCTTCTCTGAAAAGAGGAGATGCATCAAGACATCAGCAGCCCAGCAGGACTTCACCCAACAGAAGGCTGCGGTGTGCTGAGCTGGTCTTCTCTGTCAGACAGCCATGTTCTGCTGCCATCTCTCACCCGACACAGCTTCAGCTCCCTCCCCAACTCACTCCACTGCTGCGTGGAACGCCAAGTCGCTTTCATCCACCTCAAAGTAATTGGAGCAAGCGTATGACTGAAGCGGAGCGTATTTTCAGGGTGGGAGGTGAAACCAGAGGACGATGATAAAATGAAAACGACAGTAAAAAAAATGGGTCTCCATTCTCGCTTTTAATTGTTATACGTAAGAGGAAACTCGCGGAGGCTCATTAGAGGCTGCTAATGTATGTAGCTTTCAAGATCGCCGTCCTGTTGGTTTATTTGGCACGGTTCAAGCATTTGTGAGTGGAGGTATTGTTTTTACGGAAGCAACATCAATGCGACAATGCTGCACGAAACACCTTTCATCAACAGAAACGCACCTTCATATGCCAAAAAACTTTGGTAATTAAACAAATTGTAGTTTAACTGTGATTAAAAGAGAGGCTAATTTCAGTGGTATAAATAAAAAAGTGAAAACTTTTTCATATTTGTTCAGATATTTACTTAGAAAATAAGACCTAATAAGTACCTGTGCGGTCCATGTGATGGTCAACGGAACAGGAAGGTCTGCAGAGAATTCTGGGGCCTCAGCTGGATACTGACAACAAAGTTAAACAAAGCGATAATTTGAATGTTTAAGACGAAGAATCTTTGTGATCAAGTTAATACAAAATAAATAAAATACATAATCAACTTTTGCATTAGTTGGCATCTAATGTTCAAGTAAAGTATATGAGTGACACAAATAGCACTTCCCAGAGGGACCCACAAGTTCAACCTCCTCAGTAATCCAATAACAACCAATAATACATGTTTGGATAAGACCTCACAACCCACAAGCAACTTAGACACCTTGACCGACTCCTGTTGCGCGAGCCGCTGTTGGGTGACGGAGACCCTTGTGAAAGGTGTCAGGCTATGGGAAGAGGAGCAGATGTGAGGTGGTTAGATCACTGCTATTTTTAGCTCACCGCAGGGCGGTGGGCACAAGGGGCTTCTCACGCCCTGCTGAATCTCATCAGGACCCTGTGTGGACAGCCACTGGCATCTACAACACGTCCATACGTCCGACGGCTAGCCGAGCCCACGTTCATAGCCCAGCACTCAGCCATAATTTTCTGTTTATGCTGTGGCCCCTGTAATCACCTTATGTAGTTCACTCACGGTCTTATCTCTGTCACCGCATCCACACGGGCTCTCTCGCTTCTCCTTCAGGCCTTGCCGCAATCTCACCTCTCCATCTCTCAGCATAATCTTACATTCACAGCACATTAGTGCCAACTGCTTAAAGTTAGATACTAAAACCAAAGTTATGCTCTTTTTTTTGTAGTCCAGTTGTTTCCACAGAGAATCTGGATTAGGAAAACTGTACATTTGCATCTGTGACCCACAAAAATACTAAGTCTGAACTACCTCACTGAACAAATCTTCACAGACAAAAACAAAGAGCTATAGGGCCATATTTACTAACAGTTTGCGGCAGAGCAAAGGCCTTCGTTGCCGTAAAAAAAACTACTATTGGTATTTACAAAAGACACGCAGCGAAAATTAGCGCTAAAAGGGTGTGGACGCATCTGTTTTTAGGGACTGACCTTATTGCATATGTAAGTTTCCTCTTCAGACGCAGTTTATGGGAGGAGAGTTGCGATTTACTAAGGTTTGCACTTGTCATTGTACAGTTGTTTGCTCCTTTATTTAACGACCCGAATAAAAGCCAATTTGCACATTTGCATTATGGGAATAAGATATTTCGCTTGTGTTTTTAAATGTGTGCCTTGCTAGTAAACCACCCGCAAACATTTCCACTCCCATTGGCGCTTTTTCAAACTTACGCTATTTTGCGCTGTTTACCTTAGAATATTTAATTTATCAATCAACAATAATAATAATAATAATAAATCAATAACGACATTATTAATGAAATAAGATTATTATTATAATTTTTTTTCATAATGTGTTTCAGTGAATACAAACAGTGTGACCCAACCAAAAAAGACTGATCCAAATAAATTGGTTAAAGAAATATATATAATTGAGAGAGAAAATTAGAGATGAAACAGGTCTTGACCCTGGGATTCACCTTGGACTTGAGTTTGATTGTAATAGCGTGTTGACGTCCAGCAGAGTCCTCTGCCTTCAGCTTGAGCGTGCAAAACTCTGCATCGATGAAGAGCAGCCTGCCAAAACAGATCAATAGCATCACACATAAGACCACATACACATCAGACATCATTGTCAAAACATCATTGTTATAAATAAATACAACAAATATTTTATTGCGGGAATGTGACGGTTACATGACAAAAAAATCTGCCAGGAACTTGGGGTGGGATGAGGATCTATTTTTAAAATTCCACACCAGTGTATGCATCAGACAGTTTGAGAGTCTCCTTTCATATAGTTTAGAGTTTTTATTAAAACACTCAAAAAGCAATCATATCATATTTATATATACATCACGGCACATTGATCATGGTCAGGATTAGTGAGGCCCAGACCTCAAAGCCTAAAGAAAATAGATTTTCGTTGACTTCTCATTTTAAGATGCAACTCGGACATCCACAGTGCTTTCTCCTTCCAAACGGTGCTGAAAGTCTTGAATCGACTACACCAAACCACAACAGATTTATGCCTGCTAATGTTCCAGCACTTCACATGACACGCTCGTATTTCAGCAGCTTATTTACGAGTCGTGTAACAGCGTTTTGTGGTTGGTATGTGCACGCACACTTTGCTCTGAGGGTTCCCGTCGACAAAGATTGCAGGATCGCATATCCACATGTACCTCTTAGCACTTAGATCCACATAAAACATCTTGGAGAAAAACCTCTACACTTCAAATCTATTACTGCAGCATATAACCAACTCTCAATGCTGTATATTTATATAGGTTTTCTCACTACAGCAACTCACTAGTGACAATTTTGTAACATATACTTATACTGTTTGCAATGGATCACAACTACAAATTGGAAAGAATTTAAATATATGACAACATTCATATTTTATTTATGTTTTAATTTTTTTCTCATAAACTACATGCGATTAACTATGCAGATTTATTTACTACGAAGCTTGAAAAACCATGCTTATCTCTTCACCTTCAATTCAAACTGCAAGCTCGCAATTCAGACAACATTTCATTTCTTTTGCTGGGGTGCAGTAGATTCAGCAGCAACTTCAGGCTCTCTCTCTCACAACCCACAAAGCCCCGGGACGAACCTTGTGTATCACATTCAATTACATGAGCTTTTGGCACAAAATCACACCAATCATTCATTTGCTCAAAAATTGAGATCTCCTTTCTGAGCTGGAATCCCATTCAGTCACTTTGCATTCTACAGGGATCCGTTGCTACAGTATCAGGCCTCGCTGCTGTTCACCTCAGCTGATTGAAACAGCTTGACGGCTCGACGTCTTGCTGGGAGGATTGATGAGAACATTACATTTGCAACTAGAAAATCAGCTTCCTTCATAAACGGCACAGGAACATTTGGAATGTTTGCATACAAACAGGCCACAGATGAAAGCAAAAAGCCATACCAAGAATTTTTGTTCGAAGAGCACGGGAGAAAGAAAAAATGCAAACTGTAATACAGCCAGGGCCGCTTTCTGACCAATTCTTATCAACTATCCAGACATGCAAAAACCCAGCTACTGAAAATAGTACAGTTATTCCATTCTCACAGGTGCCACCAGGGATCATGGGTTTTAAAATATAACTGCTGGCTAGAGTGAGATGGTGAGGAGACTGGCCAATAGGATACCTGCTCAGGTGTCATTATCTTGGCGGGGTGTTAAAAGACCACAGTGAGAGGCCCGCGTTTCTCTCTCATACATGTGCATGGTGTGACAACCTCTCACCACGGCTCCTATGCACCAATTGTCAAAGAAATTCTGAACAGCTTCGGATGATGATGTCAGACAAAATGCAATTTCTCACAGTAAAATAGGAGCAAAATGGGATCAAAGTCAAAATATTCCACTTTGATTTTCTAATGACCCAATGCTTTCTGTGAACGTCCAAATTGCACACTTACATACACTTTAAAGCGGGAGAAACTGATGTTTTGTAATTTCCTAAATATCTGACTCTTTTGAACTTTTCTGAGGATAAGAGGGGAGAACTGGCATGACCCCATCTACACAGTAATTAACTGTAAACGTGGCTTCTTCAAGGCAACTAAAACTCATTAAAATGACCAGGTTCTGCGGCACACCCCCCTTCCTAAACCAATCAGAGGCCACAACTGTGCCGGACTTGAGGCTATTAACACAGACACGAATTAAGCATCTTAATTAATCTCAAGTGCATTTACAGATAGCGCTAGTGTATAATGCTTCTGACCGCAATTCAGGTCTGAAATGTGCACCTTATTTCCAAACCAACTTCTACATTTCCCCATTAAACTTGTGAGTGGGTCTCCAATTAGACCAATTTGCATCTGTTAATATCATAATTATATCTCTGGACATTAATAGAAAGTGGGAAATGAGAAGCCTTCTGAAATCAGTTTGATACATGGCTGACAGACACCACATTAGCCCCTTTATTACAAAGCAAGATAGATGAATGTTTGCATAAAACATTGATGACAGACATACATGCCACTGCTGTCCTTTACACTATCTAATGCAAAAGAATCAGATTTAACCATGACTAAACACGGTACAATTGAATACAATGTGATCCTAGGAAGGCCACAACTCAAAACCTCATACTTATCCCATCCTAAAATCTCCATCTCTGTTATCAGCTGGGAATAATACTGAGGTGGTGAAAAGGACTGGCATCCTGGTTGGCTCTTCAACGCCACTTCCTGATAAAGAGAAGTTAATAAGGAGAAGCACATTCATTCAATAACAACCCATGCACTTATTATGGTAATCTGATGCTGAATATTACATGATGTAAAACATTTGTCAGCCCCAGGGATAAAATCATATCGCTAAAGCGATATTTACCAGTACAGTCCTGAGTTCCAGGATAAAACCCATCAAATTTGTTGAATGCTGTAATCTCTGTTAAAACAAAACAGAATATCAAAACCTGTACCTGTTCATTTGACTAATGAGGGCGAACATCAGAGTTAATTATTAATCATTTTAAATTCATAAGAAAATAATGAATATGAACCCGTCAGGGTACAACATAAATCCAGGCAGGGTACAACATAAATCTTATCTTTTTATCCTACAGGCATATGGAAAATGATTATTTTTCCTCAACTAACATTACATGTTAATTGAGACGCATTTCTTGAACGGTGAGAAAATAGCTGGAAACTATTTCCTATATTGATTTACCTTACCTGTTTCACAATATGTTGATAACCATGAAGTAGACGTTTCATTTGCCAACAACAGTGCAATCTACAAGACCATAAAAGACAAGTCAATGAATATGATTACACAGCCAAACGGCACTGAAACGTACTGTTCATAATCCAATATCCAGGTAATAATATAATATAGTAATACATTAAATAGAGACATACTTTGCCTGTTTCATCTGATGGTCAGGGGGTAAAGTTATTCTTATCCTAAAGTCTTTTTCCTGTCAAAGACAAATAAGAAGTGACATCTGAACTACTGGCTATTGGTATGGCATTCACATATCATACACACTGCAGACTTCATGGATATAAACGGACAACTTGGACAAGTTCAACTAGCTAGTTAACATGATGCCTTTACTCACCAGCGCTGTAATGAACCCATCGTAGACTGTATTCTCCTTATCAAGCGAAATGATCATAGGGCTTTCTTTCATCAGCAAACAGTTCGACATTATACATACAAATATTGTGCAAACCTTAGGTAAACTTAACGTGTATATAATCGGTTGCTGCAGACAAAACAGCAACAGCACCAACAGATCGCAAAGCGAAAGTACTTCCCGCAAAACGACTCAAATGTCGCCTACGTCAGAAGGGTTTGAATGACCAAACTTTATTTGAACTCGGTGGCTGCGATATTTCAATAACACGATATTGTACGTGAAAAGTAAGAAAATACGCCATCCGTTTTTTACAATATATGTAAATACAGCAAAACTATTGGTAAGATCATTGTTAATGTTTAATCGGATTTTGAACGCGTTAATCAATCGAATCTCTTGTGAATTAAAAATGTAAAAACGTAAGGACCTCCAGTTGGTTTAAACAAAGGTAAAGTTTAAACAATAGGTAAAAATCACATGTAATAACGTAAATAACCTTTAATAAAATTAAATCACGGGACGCTCTCGTATCACGTGATCACAAATGGCCAAACAACTTTTAGATTCGAACCACGTTAAATGTCAAACGCCATAAAAACAAGAACAACAGCAACAGGACATTATTGCTTTCTCTCGTTTGGTAACGGCGTCCAATTCGAATTAAAGCCGTCAAGAAAATCCAACGAAATGATGCTTGTTGCACTGTAACAGGTAGGTTACCCCATTTTGCCCCAATTGTAATTATTGTGTCAATGATGCATAGCCAGCCTACTGTACAGACAGTTTACCATAATATACACGTGTAAGGGTCATTGAGTGTTGCAACATATTTTAACATCTATAACTTTGATCATGAATACAATCATATTTCGTTGATCAAATTAGTTTAGAATTCTACTACTGGTGCTGTGTTCAAGACACCTCGAGACACTTGTTTTAATGCTAATAAATAACTTGCGTGTAATGTTTTTATGCTACTTAACATATATGTTTTAAAGTTTCAAAGGGTCTTGCTTTATTTATTCTAATTATTCGTTTATGATCTCCCCAATCATCACCCATTTTTAACATGTTAGGGAAAATTAGCTTGTTGTAAGAATATAATACTTGCTGATTTATAATTCCAAATTTCACAACCATAAACGTGATTTTTAACCATATATTAGTCAAACATGTACAACTTTGATGTTAAACATGTACAAGTCATTTTAATGCTACTGTTAATATGAAGATGGTTCAGTTCACCCAGAGTTACAACACTCCCTGGCCTCCCCCATACTGTATAAATATATCAGCTGTTTAGTTCTCTAACACGTTTCCTCTGGCAACACTGAATCCCTTTTCACTTTCTATCATGCGTTGCCATAAATGCAAATGTCTTGGTATTGTTTATACAACTCTGCTTGCATTTAACCTTATATCGTGTAATACGCACAATGTTCTCTTTGTCCAAAAATGATCAAATATGCATTTCTTCTCTAAAGCTGCCTTTAAGCAAATACACCCAGCGTTAAATCTGAAAGCACTGTACTGGAGTGTGTGATTGTATATTGCTTGTGTAGAGTGTCAAGCGTGTGCGTGCTACTCATTGTGCCTGGAGAGATTGATGTTTTGTCATCCACCTGCTTCTAAGCCGTAAAAGCAGCGCAGCAAAGGCAAACCTACCCAGCTTCAAAATCCAAACAAAGAATTCTTAGTGGGCTGTTTACATATCTGTGGAAGGAATATCTGGCTTGTGTTGATGGGGTGCTAAAGTGCTTCAGAGATCAGTTCCCGCACAATGGGTGAGTGTTAAATGCTTTTTTGTTTGCTTCAGTGAGGAACAATTTGAAGCGATTTTGGCTCTGATCGTGGTTTGGAGAGGGTGAACCTGGCAACCCCACATGGGGAGAGAGAGAGAGAGATTCTGTTCCCTTCACATCATTTCAGCCGCGCACTGCACAGGGTTAATTGCAGTCCGGCATATCGGACAATTATCCTTTCAGAATTTCAGGAGACACGCAGATTTTTTTATTTTCTCCCCTGCGGCATCTTCCGCCTTTTATACCTTTTAAGGAGAGTGATCTATTGTGCATTGTTTATCTCCAGCCATGGTCACTTCTCTGGAATGCAATTGGCTGGAACTACATCGTGTGGGTCTTGCACCCTGCTTTTTCTCCTCTCTCTCTCTCGCTCTCTCTCTAACAGATTCTTTTGAAGCGAGACAGGAGCAGGGGTGGCCGATTTACCGCGCCTCTCTTTTCTTTCCATGCATTCATCTGAATGAGTATAAGGAGCTATTGTTCCGTTCCGGTCGTGGTAGACAATCTTTAATGCAAGTTTTCGAATCGCTTTGAAAATATATTGTTATTGCTAATGTAGATTGGTGGGATGCTTTTAAGGGCGTTGCTCGATCCAAGATTCCTTCAGTTTGTTATATGTATGAAAAAAAACATTACATCATGCAAGAGCCAATATGATTTATTTTTATTTGCAGTACTTTCATCAGTTTTACAAATGTTAAAAATCCTTACTGTTGTTATGCTTAACATATTTAATATTATATTATATCATATTATATTATTCAAGGAAAAACAATATTTCTGTGTTTATCTTCATTCCCAGTGCTGGACACCTGTGCTCACTGAACAGAAAGAGAGAGAGAGAGAGAGAGAGAGAGAGAGTTAACCGCTGTGATGTTGTCTTTGGCATGTGTATTAGTTAAAGCTTTACCAGAGCTCCCATAACTGCCCATTATTTGAATGACTGGTGTAATGAGACGCATCAAACCTGGTGCTGAGCTGACCAGGGAAACAGTGCATGTCAACTATTTGGCCAGGGTCCTGGACCATCATTACGCTTTCTTTATGGAGCCATTCAGAATGTACATGAGGCACAATATGTCAGTGGAAATTAAAGTGTCCCAGCTCTCTTTCCTCGTTCCTGCTCATTTACCGTGTGCACCGGCCGTTAGGCTTTGCATGTCTGTAATGGGACTCCATCCCATGTCTCCCCACCAGCCAAATACTTCAAAGTAATATACTATAGTGCTTGGATAAAGTTCACTAGTGGCTAGAAGTCAAACCGGGATAGAAAAGGTAAAAAAAAAACGTACTGTAGCAGTTTTTTCAACCTCAACCAGTCGTCTGTGTATCGGGGGTAGTTCACCAAAAATTGTAATTCTGTGATCATTTACTCACTCTCAAGTTGTTGTTAAAGTACTTTATACTAAAATACTTTAATACACAATCAAAATTTCCCCGTTTTGATCCCCCTCAAGGCATCCTACCTGAACATGGTTTACTTCTTAAGAATAATACCACGTATCATTTTACTTCCAAGCGTTAGAATGGGAGTGAATGGGTGTTGACTTTTTGAAGCTCCAAAATGTGCCTCCATCGATTAAAGAACTGCTCGACGCGGCTCCGTGGTCTTAACAAAGGTCTTCTGAAGCAAACCGATGCGCTTGTTTAAGACAAATATCCAAATTGACCACCGTTAAATAATTATCAGTTATTGTTATTGGACACAATTTACATATCGATGCATCCCTAGTTTAAATGCTTACCTGCTGTTACTGTTTTATAATGGTAATTTTACAAAAAATGTTTTTTTTTTAATCGGTGTGAATGATGCGTGGTCTGTTTTAATAAATGTAAATACATTTAGTGAATAAGTTAGAAACACATTTCTGGGGTTGATAAAGTACTTACTAATGGGGCTTTAAGTGGAACATACTGTACGACAACAAAGGTTGGCAAACACTATACTACAGCTTTGGGTATAGCAGGAATTTGGTGTAGGAATTACTTGAATGCACCTTATCCCTATTATACTTAGTTGTTAGAATGCTGGCACCCGTCCACTGCAGCGTGTCTGAACATACACTGCGACTAATTTGCTGTATCACGCTCCGGACCAAACCCTTTTCTTGTGGAGGTGAGGCAGGCAGTGTGAAGACTTAGCCTGGATTACAGGACTTCAGAGATAGCGCTGAATCCATCCCCCTGTCTGACATGAATTGATCGGATTAGAAAGGGTGGATTCCATCCTTGAGGGGAAACCAAGCACGTTGTATATAATTGACTTTTTCCCCCTCCATGTCTTGTGGGTTGGCAGAGCTAGCAAAAGGGAATACTTTGGTGGGTAAATATCAGAAAGGACTCTGGTTTGACCAGGTTGGTGGAGGCTTAGCAAGCCGATCGATATTGCCGGTGTTGAGTTGCGGCGGCAGCCCAGGGACACGGTGAGGAGGAAATTTCTCTGTGCCGCGATGCTCGACCTACACATCCACCGAGGTCCGCGCGATTCCGCCGCGGGTCTCGTTTCAGAGGGTTTTGGTTGTTTACCTCTTTTGTGTTCCTTTTCATCCGCCTCCCCACCACCCTCTTAACTCTTAAACCTGGCTGTTTGCTGCTACACAGCGGAATAGACACACATGCTCCAGCTCATCAGAGTGGTGTGGATAAGGTTTCATCACTTTTGGTAAATCCTCGTGTCAAAAGTGGAACTCTCACTTACAGCCTTGAATTGGGCACATCCGGTAACCTTTGAAGTATGTGAAGAGAACGCTCGCAGTCATCTGAGAAGGGCTCAGTAAATGTTAGGTCACTTCAGGTAAAAAAGACGGAATGGAGGAAAAAGGTTTAGAAATCTTTTTGCTCTAACATCAGTCTCAGCGCTGCACATGAAGGATGGCGCCCAGGAGTCGCTGTAGACCAGATAGAACTTATTTTTTAGGTCATTAAAGAAAATTAAATTACATTTTCTAACAGATGTTTTTGGGGGTATGTGTCCGTCGAAAAGAAAGATGAGTTATGTTGGGTTTTAATGGTCTTTATTAAGTATCTTTTTTAATTAGCACGTAAATGGGGGAGGGTTGGAGATGCCCAAGAGAACCGCCAATGTATGTTCTGCAATTATGCTGAATGGGAGGGATGTTTTAAAGCAAGGTTTTTAAAGGGTTTGCTCATATATTTATGTACTCAAAGTAGAATAGTGTGAAGAGATAAATCTGGATATTACTATTGGATGAAACAAAAACAATTTCTTTTTAATGCAAGAAAACAAGTCATTTTTGTCCCAGTGTAATTTGAATACATTTAAAAAATATATGTAGTTTTTTTTGCCAGAATGGGTCAATAAAATATATTTTCAATTGGTTTGATTTAAGACCTTGTTTAAAGACTTATGTTAAATTTATATGGGCTAGTTTTAAAGAGATATTTCACCCAAAAATGAAAATTCGTCCCAAACCTCTATACATATCTTTGTTTGGTTGTACATAGCGAAATATATTTGAAAGAATGTTACCAACGGAGATTTCTGGATGTAGTCATTAAATGGTTGTCAAAGGTGGCCCATAACTGTTTGTTTTCCTAAATTCTTCAAAAATCCATCTATTGTGTTTAACAGTACAAACAATACACAATTTTCATTTTTGGGTTTACTATTCCTTTAATGAGCCCATTTCATCTTTGACATTTTTTTGTTGGACCAGAGTCTCTGTGAAAAATTGCGATTCTCCACATAACCATGTGTAGAAAACAAAGCACCTCTACCATTTTGGCAAAGAATTAGGTTGGGCTTAATGGATCAATTTTTGATTATTAAAGCCAGGTCTCTGTGCTGAGGCGTAATGCGTTCAGCATTGATCGCTCGCCAATCTTTTATTGCCGTTACTCCAGTGCCTCTCACATTTAAAAGATATGTTCACACGAATAAAGATTTTACAAAGTGACACAAGGATAAATAAGATCTTAAGAGTGCAGAGATCACATTCTTGGATAAAGGTACAATGCAGACTGGAGAGCAGTCAAGGAAGCACTTGGAGAACCTTGAGGGAGGTCACAAATTTGACAACTACATCATATTCAAGTGTTTCTTGGAAAACACGAAGCGACGTAAGGGTAGGCCAGTCTTCAAATCAATTGACTTACTGTATACTGCTGAAGTTTCAGCAATGCCGGGAATGAAAGTGTGGAGGAAAAATATATTGTCTCTTGATCTTAGTACAAATAAAATTTAAACGTCATCTTTGTGACATTTGAAAAAACAGATCAGCTTTAGAAAATGTTTTATTATATTTTGATTCACACTCAGTCGGATGTCGGCGTAAACCGGGGTTGCTTCTCTGGATGATTTAGAGGACAGTGTAGAAAAAGTGCCCCTCATGTGTTTAAAGGGCTAAGAGCATATGGAGTCTTTATTGACCATATGAGCAGAAATGAACGCGCATAATGATTGTTGCATGCTGGGCCCATGAGCTGTGCTGCGAGCTGAACGATCAATATCCCATCAATAGCTTTTTATTAAAATTGTTCGCAAGCAAATCAAAATCTATATTGTTTTCACTAAAGAAAAGAGTGTGAAAATCCCATTTATATGTTAGTCAGATGAACAGAGAGAAATATTGGTTTCTATGCATGATAGAATTAGGGCTCATTGCCTATACGTATTGTTATTAGAATATCTCGCCGAAATTGATTTTCCTAAGCGATGCGTTTGTGATTAACTTATTTTCATTCATTTCAACTGAGCTGAATTAACTATCATATTACCCCGGTATAAAGATGAGATTAATAACACAAGTACTCATTATACTTATGAGATGAATGATATGCCGCACGGGCGGTATCGATTCGGCTGAGGGGAGAGAGTGCGCGCGGAAGAGTCGCTTATTGCCAGGCTCCGATCGTTTATTTACCGCTGTATATTGGGCAGTACAGGCCTTTTAAACAAGTCCGTTTTAACAGCTTGAAATATGAGGCAGCGAAATTCTCCATAGTGCATCTGTCACCACAATAGCCGTTTTTCCACTCCTCCTTCCCACTCGGCATTGTTTTGAATTTAAAGCAGATCAGTAATCCTCCCTCTGTGATAGACCATTAGACATACAATGGAATTTGAAGAGCATCTTTATTTAGATCAACCATTCTGGAGATTACTGAATAAACTACCCACCTCTTCACTTCCTCCAGCTCAGAGATAAACGAGGGAGGAAAAAAGAGAAAGCAAAACAGATAGTTGTGAAGGCTGAAAAGGATATTCACTGAAAGTTCCCTTTGCTGGGGTTTGTTTCCTATCTTTGCAGACGAGTGGGAAATCAAAGCCTGGAATGCTGGGAGAGCTCCGGGGAAACTGATGGAGGGGTTAAGTCTGGAACGGAGGACGGATACTTCCTGTTTCTGCTGGAGTGACCTGCTGGTCTGAGGAGGAGCGAGAGACAAAGAAGAGGAACTGGAAAGAGAGAGAGCGAGTGAAGTGAGTATAAAATGAGCAAGTAATAATGAGGAGACGGATAATTTGTGGAAGGATTTGAATGTTGTCTGGCCTAGTGAGAAGCACTTCTGTGTGTCATCTGGGCCAATTGTTTAATCTATGATGTATTTGGTGGTGTTGGATTACTGCAGCCTGGTGAAGTTCAAAATTTCATTTTCAGGTCTGGTGTGCATTGAAGTTCATACTTATTTGTATATTTATTATATGTAGAGAAACCACAATGTCAAAACTCGTAAATCTGCAATAGAGTCGTATAGCTGAATGAAAACCCTACATTCATAATTGACGCTTTTCACTACTGGAATTAAAATCCAAGCATATCATGATATTATGCTTTTATCCCTTTTTAAATACATTCCCATATTTATCCAGCAGGAATTGTAATTATTTTAAAAGAATCTGCAGTTTCACATGCCAGCCAAAAGAGGGCAACATGATTTCAGAATTCCAACACTTAATAGGACAGTACAGTGGCTAGAGGGTTAAATGTGTATGTAACAACAATTTACATTTGCATTTGGAATGGCTTTTCTACTTTGTCAGTCGCCAGTTCAAAGCAGTTCGACACTTTTGGCAACAAAGGAGGGTATTGTCACATCTGTGAGACGTTCTAGCTGAAATGAAGTTTCTTACCCATCAGTGTGTCATCATGAAAGGACCTCACCATTGTGATGTCTGAATGAAAACAAAAGAGAAATTACATTTAACCTGTCATTGCTGAAACAACCTCCTGTCAGGAGATAGCCAAGGATCACAAGCCTCATTATTTTTGACTGTTCCACTGTTTCAGAGTGATGCGATGAGATTTTTTTATTAAGTCAGTTTAACAAAAATGTAGATTTAGCACTTCTGAGAAACACTGGTGATATTAGATTCCTTATTTCACATTATCACTCATGAGCTTTCCAATATTACTGCACTCATGATTTGCATCAATCAAAAGACATTCGTAGCAGAATTAAAGCAAGTTAGTTTTTCCCCAATGCACGGATTATTTGGATATAATTTCAGTGATCTATAGAGTGTAATTCAGAATGTTGGTGTTAAATTTGTCCTTGTGGTTTTGGGTAAATGATGTTAAAATATATTCACACATATGCACGTATGTTTGGGAGTGTACCTGAAAGAAAGAGGGTGTGTTTTATCTACAACCATTATGGTGAATTTGTACATCTGAGCATCAAACACCTGCACATAAACACATCTTTCTGTAATGATATTTACACCCTGGTTAACCTCAGGCTGCTGTCCTGGTTAGATGCCAGAGGCCACATCAGTAGACTATATAAGGGTCAGTTACACTTCAGTGTCTGGCCAGCAGAGGGAGGTCTTCGCAGACTGGGCAGCCAAAATTGAAGTTTTAGGGCAGGTAAAGACGTTACTCGGTTTTTGGAACATATTTAGGGAGTTCTTTACTTTTGAAACATAATTTTTTTCTTGTGTTTAATAAAAGAAAATGTGTTAATGTAATGTTTAAATGTACATTTAACGATTGAAGTCATAGTCAAGCTGTGGCTAATTTAAATGTCTCAGTTTTTTTTTGAAGAATTTTTAAAAGTATATATAATCGCAATTAAGATTGTATTTATAACTCTTTGTTTTTTATTACTATTTGTTTTTATTCATTCAGTCCATGGCACATTTTACAGAATAGCTTTTCAATATGTGTGTGTGTCTGTGTGTGTGTGTGTGTGTGTGTGTGTTTTAGTTTTTTAGTCTAATCATTTTGTTCTCATTTTAGTGACTCTGCTTTCAATCTCTTATCACTCCTGCCCATATTATTTCCATAACAGTAATGCACATGTAGAACAATTCAATTAGGCTGGACATGCTGTACAATTAGGTTTTCCTGTTATGGAATTTAACGGTAAATTACTTGCATATTTCCCAGTCATTTGCAACTATGCAGGGCCCATTTCATCCGTCTGGCTAGAACTAGAATAAAACCACACAGCTATATTTCCTCTATATTCACGTTCTGTTTGCCTAATATCAGAAAATAAAGGTCGGACACAACTCTTGAAGTTGAATGTGGCCAATTTAAACCTGTTTAAACTTGCTGTGCTAGTGCAGATTTTGAGATTGTTCTGTATATAACATTTCTGCTTTATCAAAACCATCGCCCATCATTTGCATGTGCATTGATGCTTGTGAGATGCTGATCTCCTGCAGAATGTCACATCAGACAGGTGTGTGCAAACACACTGTCTGCTTGTTAAGTGAAGTACGTGCTCATTCGTTTGTGCATTCCTGCGATTGCTTATTATAAACTTCAGATTCTTCTTCGTCTGTAACTGGGTTAAAGTGTGAATGTTTAGTGTAGAGATTTGCTGACGTCTGCATTTTGTATTTGAAAAGCAAGAACAAAGGGACCGCTTGTTTGTTTCTTCGCATTAAGCTAATTGATCATTGCATGCTTTTGACTATTGTTTGAACTATTGTTTTGTAGTAAAGGATGTTTGTGTCTGTAAAGGCGTGTACATCTTTGCTATAATGACTGTACAACTTTAAATTGTATTAACTTTAAAAACAGTGTTTATTTATAGTTGTAGAACACTCAGAAAATGCCTGGTTTCTATTAGCACACTGACGTAAAACAATCTGTGAGCTTTGTTGCATAAATCCTTGCTCGATAGTCATTCTCGTTTCTAATTGCTGCATGATATTTTAGTCTTCAGAGCCAAATCAAATCATTTCTCCACACAAGCCTTTTCGCTGTGGCACAGATGTGCGTCGTCTTCTCTGTCTGCCCGCGTGGACTGTCTCTTCTCCGAGCCGTAACTGACATGACACCTTCTTCTGAGCGCGGATACAGGGATGTGTCTAATCTGCACTGGCAGAACACTCTCTGCTTAATTTTAGCCATAATGGCTGTGAGGGGTGAAATGATACTTTAAAGAGGATAGAGAGAGAGAAAAGAAGTGAGAGAGAGAGAGAGCCAGCAAGAAAAAAACGAGGGAACTTGAAGGTGATTAGTTGTTCCGGAGAATCTTGGCTGTGGAGGCAGGAACACTAATCCTTGCTTTGGTTGGAGCCATTTTGCGCAATAGGTCCCTGATTCCACCCCCTCTCAATTTTAAGACCCGTGTCAAGCTCAAACTCCTCTCCTGCGCCTCGCTGCTCTCATTTCCTATGCCTTCTGGCGAAGCCTGCTATTTATAAGAAATCATTTTTCTTCTCGCTTTTATTTAATTCTTTCCTACTTGTTTGATTTTCTGCCCTTCTTAGGAAGGTGGCCAGATGAGTGGCAGGGATCCAGAGGGTTCCACCGCTCGCATTCTCGCACCCAGAATACTCTGCACTGTTGTGGACCAGCTGCTTCTTTGGCTACCTGAGCCTAAATAACACCCCCCACCACACACAAGACATGTACACATACATAGGCTTATAGTAATCTATATGTCCCGGAGCTCAAGGCCTTACTTTTCATATTCCTTTGTTGAAATCGCCTACATTGTCTCATCGGTGCCATAGGCTTCTGACTATTGTCTGGTTGCAAGCACCATAACAAGCTCTCTGATCCAGATGTGTTCATTATTGATAGATATATTCTTATCAAAGCAAAGCTTTAAGCTCTTTATTTCTTGCTCTGCATTTGCTTTGAATGGACCCCTATTTTAGGTTTAAAATCATTATTTCTTGGCACAGAACAAGTGTATTGCATAAACTGCGCTTTGTCATTACAAACCTGCTTTATCAATTTTTTTTGTAGTGATTTAAAGGTCCAGTTTGTAATTTTTGGGATGATAAATTGATAGAAATGCAATATAATATACAAATCTATGTCTTCCGAGGTGTATAAAGAGCGTACACAATGAAGCTTTATGTTTTAATACCTTAAATGAGCTATTTTTATCTACATACACCGCGGGTCCGTTTGCATGTAATTCGCCATGTTGTGTCAGCCGTCGTTGTATTTCGAAAGGGAGGGGTGGAGTGAGCGTTTTGTTGCAATTCGCAACCTTGCCGCTAGATATTACTGACTAGACCTTTAATGTTTTATTCTTTTAAACTTTTGGAACAGCTGGTCAATGTGAATTGCCATTGTCTTGTATGTTTTTTGTTGAAAAAGTAAAGCCAAGACATTTTCATTTTTGGGAAACAAATTTCTTTAATTTGAGTGCACTAGATGATGCTATATTTTTAGGTGTTGCTAAATCTGTTTTTTCACACATTGTGTAATACACAGAAGTTGCTGGGTAAGAAAGAGATACGGGTCAAGAGCTTGAGATCATGAACTCTGCCCATTTCTGCAGGAAGATAAAGCTCTCATTGCTTGTCTCATTCAGCTGTCAGTGCAGCGCTTCAATCCTCACATGCAGGTTGGGGAAATAGCTTCTGCATAAGATACAGAGCCCTTATGGAACACAGCAAATGTTTAATTGGCTTCTGTATAAATACTTTTCGTGGCTATACTTACCGACTTACTCAGATGTCGGTGAAATGAATTTCCCTGACCTTCGAGTTTCCAGAGCAGGTTTCAAATTCCACATTTTCCATTTGTGGCATTTCATTTTACTATGGAATACGTGAAACAGGATGATGAAGGCTTGAGGAGACTACTTACTGATTATGATTTCAAGGCTAGAAATAATAATTAAACCAGAAAAAACTAGCGCCTGGTCCTTGGGAGAGTGGTTTTGGAAATAAATCTGAGTTTAAAGGCCAATTTAAGTTGGTCTGGTAGAATTTGCCGGTTACGCTGGTTGTATGTTGGTGGTAGAATTTGATAGCTGTTATCCAGTTTTAATTCATCAAAATCACCAAAATTATAAATTAGCTAATTTAAAACTTTAAAAATATATTTTCTTCCAAGTCATAACAAATTGATTTTAGCCTCTCTGCAGAATTAAACTTTTACCAGTATATTTCAGTATATTTCAAAAGTTTATTTCAAAAGTTTGTGTCCTGAAAATCGGGATTAGTATTTCAGAAGAAGAAAAATGTGAATTGACTACATAAATGTCGCCAGATACCATCTATGAAACATTAACTGTGCCATTGTGTTGAAAAAAGAAAAGCTTGTCTCTATTGGACCATTAATAATATAATGAATGGAGTAATGCTTTTGACACCTCAGAGAGTCGAGGCATGAAGTCTCTATTTCAGCGTGTTGTCTAGAAACGCCGCTCTACTGTCCTTGCCAGCCACGTCTAATCAATATTCAAACGACGGGCAGAAGTGGCAGAAAAGAATTAATTAAACGAAAAACTTTTTTAGACCTCGTGTCACCTGATGCCATGAAACTTTGTCTGAAGCAGTGTCCGCTGAAGGATATTGATATAGTTTTTAATAAATGTACAGGCGATGACATCTAAAATGCGGCTTCCACAATGCAGGTTGACAGTGTATTTGTACTAATAACCCCTAAGAGTGGAGATGAAATAGTGGGTCGTGATTAATGTGGCTGAAGTAATTAAATTCCATTAGGCCCTGGGATCACCTGCCAGTGGAAAGCGGGTGGCAGGCCGCGGCGAGACAGCCATCCAGGACCCAGAGACTAATGCTTTTTAAAGCAGCGCTTCCGATCCCAGCCAAGGATACGCTAACGTAGGACATCTGCTCTCTGTTGATGGCTGAAGGTATTGATGCATTGGGTCATTAAGGGGGAGGGGGGGTAGCGGGAGGACGGAGCCAGCGCAAAAGCCGTGTTTTTGGTGCTGACAGGAGAGATGCACTATAAGAAAGGCATCCGCGTTGGCAGCGTTCTGTGATCTCAGGGTGTCGCAGGCAGCAGAAGTCTGGCTGCAGACATAGCTTTGCTCTGGGTGCAGTGTCGGGCTGTTGTTGTATTTTTAATCTTTTTCCGCTGTTTTCCATCCTCCCGGTAGATGGGCACAGCACCGCCCCCTCGTCCCCTGCTGTGTTGCAGCAGATTCCTGAAGACTGGCATCATTGCGGGCGGAGAGAGGCCCGTGCCCTTTGCAAATGGCTACAGTAATGGCCCACTTGGGAAGCAACGGGTCGCCATGGATGCGGATGCGTCCAGGTGCCACAACATAAGCATTTCATTAAATATTAAAGCGACCGCTTTCGGTTACAGAAGCGGGGGATAAATTGGCCACGTTCCAAAAGTGCCTAAATGTATGTGAGATGAGAGAACATCTCACTCTGTGTCTCTCTCTCTTACGGTTTCTTTCGTTTTTCATGTCTCCTCTCTCTAATCACTTTCTGGTTTTACTTGACCTTTCTTCTGCTAATTAGTTGCCTTCTCGAAATGCATTATGGGTAATCTATCTTGGCCGATCCAGCTTCCCTCTTCTCGCTTCGGTAATCACTCTAAACGTATGAATGATTTATTCAGTCGAGCCATTTCTCACAATCTTAAAATACACAAACCATAAAATACAACCCAATTATTACCTCGCGCCTGCAGACCGGACCTAGCGCGCTCCGTGTTGTTTAATTGTGGTGACATTGAAGGAGAGCGTTGTCTAGAATGCGCACAAGCAAAAGTGGGCAGGAACTTGCAGCTGTCTCAGGAATGCAATTGCACAGATGAGCGCAGTAATGTGAGGTGTTGAGATGTGCAAACACGCACCCATGCTGTGTTAAATGCTATGTGTGCGGCGTTCTGAGCGCAACTTGTTTGTCCAGTGGCTGAGGAAAGAGCCGCAGCCTGAGAACGTCCCTGTTACACACGTGAAGTAAAATAATACAAACTGTTTCTTTCACAATTTTCTTAACATTGCATTTTTTTTTTCTATGGCTAAAATGGTATCAGCTTTTTTAAGTCTATGCAAATTGAGAAAAACACGTATGCAATTGTAAATCAAAATGTGACGCGCTCGCATGAACGGGATGATGTGTGTGTGCGCGTGAATGGTTTGTTATACGTGTGATATGTGCACACAGTGGAAGTGGATACAGCAGATGTGTGGAGCCGGGGCCCCCGGCTGCTGCCAGCTCCTGGGATACTGTGTTGACAAGTGCCTTCAGGTGCACAACTCTCCCCATTACACACATAACAGAGTTAGTTCCTTACACAGGATCAGAGCCAGGGAACACTGTGTAAGCCTTTTTGTGTGTGAGAGAGAGTTTTAACAGACTGACAAGGAATGGTGGTGATTTGGAGAGAGAGGTTTGAAGGTAATGCAATTAAGATCACTAGTAAGTTTAGAAATGTTTTAAACATTTCAAAAAGAATTACCTCACAGCAGTCATATCATGAGGTTGATACAATAACCAATAACCTACAATACATTTTCAGAAATCCAAACTTCCTTCCTAGTCCACTAAGACATTTTAGCATTTACAACCAGTACGGATCATTCAAATTTTTCTGGCTCCATGCAGTCGCTTAAAGGAATTGTTCACCTTTGAAAGGACAATTCTGTCATTATTTACACACCGGCATGACTTCATTTCTTCTGCAGAAAAGAAGATGTTTTGAAAAATGTTGGAATCAGAAAACCATCGGTCCCCATCGTTCCATTCAATGGAAGTGAATGGGGACCAACGGATTTTGGTTACCAATATTTTTCCAAATATCTTTGTGTTTGGCAGAGCAGAGAAAATCACAAATGACAACAGGGCGAACTATTCCTTCAACTAACAAGGAAGCACTAGAAAGCATATATAGAAATATTTTGTAGACATAAAATATATACAGTAAATATAAAATGTCCAAGTTAAATCAAAGAAAAAAGCATTTGAGTTCCCTTAAAAGAAAAATGAATAAAAAGTATCATAGGTCCCCTTTTAAACATGCGTTTGATCTTTGCGTTTGTATATCCCCAATTTTTAACAACAGGTCAGTCCATGCTGTTTATATTTTCACATTTTTGTTTTACTTTGTGTGTGAATTGTTGCTGAATGTGTCTGAATAGATGACACATACCATTGTTTCCCTGAGAATGATATGCGTAGGTCTCCATATAAATATGCATCAATTAAATGTGATGTAAAGAGAAAGGACAATTTATTGCTCTGAGGATTTATTCAATTTAACTCTGTAATTGCTTGCAATTCACTTGCTCATTATAGTACAATTTAGTGCATTTAACAGCAGCTGTTATAGAGTTAATGACAAGAGCTATAGGGAGGATCTACATTATCCCAAATGACTCTGTTCAAGGTGTAATTCCACACTCAAACACACAGCATGAATGAAGACCACATGAAAGAGCTTTAAAGAGAATGGCCATTTTAAAACATAGATTATTGATTTTCATGCTTAACTCACTATAAACTGATACAGCGCGATCCCAAGAATAGATTGTGGAAACTGAACACAAAAGGATGTTTCAAAGAGATTTCAGAATTGGCAGTAAACAGGGTCAGATATGTGGGTGTTTTCTTACGAAAGGTCATATTTGACTCCATCTCCCCTACATTTTTTTGTTACGTAAAATTGTTTCCTGAATGTTACCTTTTTTACTTTCAAATGCATTTTCCTTCCAAAGTTTCATTTCCTTAATTACAATGTTTGCCAAATTTCATTATTCGCGGTGGTAATTTTTTAATTTTCAGTACTGAACAAGCGCATTTTCTTATAATTGAGCAAAAACTTCAATACAATGTTTTTTATTAGTCAGAATAATTTGAAGGCAATTCATGTACCAATACGTCATAATTATAATAATAAAAATTTTACAATGTTGCATTGTTTCAAAGCAGCTTTACTGGAAGACAGACAAAACAAACGAAAAAGTTAGTCTTAGTATTAAAGTAGCAAGCGGCCCATCTTTGCTCTTCGTAATTATATTTTTTATTTTTTTGGGTGAAATATGACCCATTTTGTGAGATTTATCATAATTTTAACAATAGAAAAATCAATCTATACAAGTTGTTCTGCATGTTTATTTGTATGGTATGTCAGTTACTATTCTAGAGGTGCTTGAACTTGCTCTGAAGATGCCTTTGAGCAGTTACTGTGTTTTTTGTCTGATTGTTTACCACTCCTCTTTCTTCACTTCAATTCACTTCTCTCTCTCTTTCTCTCTTTCTCTCTTTCTCTCTTTCTCTCTTTCTCTCTTTCTCTCTTTCTCTCTTTCTCTCTCTCTCTCTTTCTCTCTTTCTCTCTCTCTCTCTCTCTCTCTCTCTCTCTCTCTCTCTCTCTCTCTCTCTCTCTCTCTCTCTCTCTCTCTCTCTCTCTCTCTCTCTCTCTCTCTCTCGGCTGTAAGTCTAAAATTTTAATTATGCTGCCTGACAGGCTCGGTGCGTGATGCACGGCCCTGCATCCATCACGGCGCGAAGGCCGGTGGCGGCCCGTGCCTCGCCTCGTTCCCGAACGACGGAGCAAGGGCTGAGCAGCAGGTGCCATATTACTGTGTACAGAAAAGCAATTAGGAAGCATATTGGATGAATGAGGAGTGCATTAATATTAGCGAGTACATTTGTCAGTGGGCTTGATGCGAGTCTTTTTCTTTTCTTTATGCAACATTAAGATTGTGGCGCTCATAAATTCTCTGCTTAAATTGCCATCTGTTTCCCTGTCAGGGTACACGGAGAATCTGAGAGGAGGGGAATATAGGAAAGTTTTCTCTATTTTGTTCTCTCTCCCCATCTTTTTCTTTTTTTGTGTGCTGGGAGAATGTGGTTTTGGACACTTTAACTCTCCTGTGTCTTACTCATCTCTCATTCCTTGTCGTGGTGTATGGTCAAAAAACTGATTTTTTTTCTTATAGTGGATATATTTTGAGCAAGAATATGCAAAGCCTAACATTTTCATAATCTACTGTTTGATGGATTGCCCAATGCCCACGGTAGTTGACTGAGCTCTGTAAAATTAGTCTGGACACCTTTTTTAGGAGGGAACTTTAGACATATTCTTTGTGTTTAAAAACAGCTAGATGGCAAGCAGTGGAGTGGAACAGAATGCAGAGGTCTTAAGATGTTTTTAAAGGTTGGAAACGAAGACATGCTGTCTTAGAAACTGATGCTGTCAAGCATGAAAACTTGCATCCTTGTGATGTTTGTATCCTTTTGGGTTTGGCTTTTGAACTTTTGGTTAGAATAAAAGGTGAAAGTGTCTTTGCCGTGTAAAACACCTTCATTTGCTTATCTCTAAAAGCAAAATCTATCTTTTCTCTTTTTTTTACGTTCATTCTTTCTTTCCTTCTCTCAGTCTCTCTCATTGTCTTTCAGCTGTAGTGGAAGAGCTGCTCATAACTCGCTCTCTTTGGCATGATGGCCACATTCTCAGGGCTATCATCTCAATAACACGGACGGCTTAATGATGGCACGTCCAAGTGCTGTCACAGAGAGATTACTGTCAGTGCGTCCCATGCCCGCAGGGGATGTGGGGGTGTGCTCGGCTCGATTTGGAGGGGGGAGTGCGGGGTGGCATAGAACCACATGATAATTAGCCAGCCTGCAGTGTGCATAAAGCAGTCTGAGTGTCACAGGAGCCACTGCATTTTTTACTCCGTGTATAAGTAAAAGGAAATTGTTGGGTTTGACCAGCATTGATGAGTTGCAAACAATATGCTTTGTTTCCCCAGCCAGATTGATTAGAGTTCGTGCAGGAAGATATACGGATTGTAAAATCAGCAACACCGAGAGACTGTCATCTGGCTTTAAACAACATATCATGTGTCATTAAACAGCCCTAACAGCACTATCACCGCAGACAGTTAATATACACTTCAACCACACACACACAACACACACACTCTGGGGCGAGTGACTTGTTTTAATGCACGTCAGTGGCCGCCAAATCTGACCGTCCAGTGCGGTAGCGCTCGCGCTGACTGTCTGTCTCCCTTCTGAGAATTATATTCAAATAATGCTGTTGCCAGAGTTGTCAGCCAGCTAAGATTTAACTGACTTGTCAGTAGCTCACTGCCATAATCTGTATTACAGGCATTGGCACTGAGATTAAAGAACAAGAGATTTTAGGAAACTGAGAGAAAAATAAATAAAAGAGTGTTTGGCCAATACGTGGCATTTTCCCCAGCATATCCTGGGGTTTAATGTGGGTAGCTTTCAAAAGACCTCCCTGCATGCAACGGCTGGAAAAGCTCCTGTGTCCTTTTTGGAAAAAGAAGGCAAATTTGACACGTTCACTACCTGGTGTTCTGAATTAGTGTGTGCTTTCTTTCTCCTTTCTTCTTTTTTCTTCTTTTGTTAGCTTTTGGATTGCCTAAATGCAGACTTAAAGTGAAAGTGATTTTTCTTTTACTCACCCTCTTGTCATTTCAAACCTGTATGACTAACTTTCTTCTGCAGAACACAAGGGAAGATATTTGCTCCTATTGTATAGACACTAAACCAATGCATGTGAATGGGTACCGCCGTTGTTCAGTTACTAACATTCTTTAAATGCATTTAATTACACTTATTGTTTACAGGGAACAGTCGTATTTGTTCAGAAATCGTGAGGCAACATATTTACCATGACGATGCGTGTTTTACTAAGACTTTAATGCCACACAGAGGTACTGTAAAAAACGACAAGAATCACAATTAAGGGAGAATTGTTTATTAGCTCATTGTGTCTGCCGGTTGTTAATTCTCATTCAGTGCCAACAGAAAACAAGATGTGCGCCGATTGTCATGACAACGCTAGCGTTAAAGGTTTGATGCAACAGACTTGCTTAAAATATCCGTTGTGCAAACGCTGTCTCTGTTTTACGAAAAGTCTGTAATTAACTCGGCTATCACTCATTTGTAGACCCACACATCATGCTCTAGATGTGTGCCTAGACCCCCTATGGCTGGTATCACTTTTGCATCGAATATCCTTTAATCAACATAATTCATAAATTATTACTGCAATTAAAGTGATAGTTCACCCAAAAATACAAATTCTGTCATCATTTACTCACCCTCTTGTCATTTCAAAACTGTATGACTTTCTAATTCCGCAGAACATAGAAGAAGATATTTTAAAGAATGTTGTCAACCCATTCACTTGCATTGGTTTTGTGTCCACACAATAGAAGTGAATGGGTGCCATTGCATTCAGTTATCAACTTGTTTCAAAATATCTTCTTTTCTGTTTGGCGGAAGAAAGTCGTACAGGTTTGAAATGACTGACAAGAGGTTGAGTAAATGATGACAGAGTTTACATTTTTGTTTGAACTATCTCTTTAAAATTCCACAATGACATTGCTTATTTAAACACTTGCGTGGCTACGATTGTTTGGACCTTTGCTGGGCGGGAAATGTGGAAAGCAGACATCTTGAAACTTTAACTCAATACCCCTGGTATCCACTGTCTGTTTGATATAGTCAATCCGTGTGCGCATATGTATGTGTGTGTCCACAATTGCGTGTACCTGAGGGTTCTGTGTCTTTGGCATAAATCACATTGGTAACAAGACTAAGTTGATCTCTCCTGTAATGCAGCTGAATCTCACAACAGGTCCGTGCATGATCCAGTGCTATTACGCTGTCTAATACAGTCTCATTGTTATTCATGGGCTATAACGTCCCTCGTTTTTTTCTCGGCTCTTGCCTTCCCTCACAGCTCCATTTATGAATTGCTCTGTAACCTCTTTTAAGAGTGCCGTCTAATTGATCTAATTCAGTGCTAACGGATGTTCTCTGTTATTACAGATGATCTTCGAGGCAAAGTTGGTAAAAGCATTAATAATCTGCACTCGTTGCGTGGTGCCGTGGCACGCCTGAACGCGCCAGGGGGTAATCACGCGGTCCATAGGGGGCGCATGAAGGCATTATTAATATCAAGGCTGATTGGTCGGCCCACAAATGCTCACATTGGAAGGCGGTAGGTAGGATGCATTCAATTCAGCAACAAACCAACACCACTGTTGGATCCTTAGATTTTCACACACGGGTGCCGAGACATGCGGTGTGTTCGACACCTTCTTTCCTGTTTTGTACCTGACATGCTATCACATTCCTACAGTCAAAAAGCCTCTGTTCAACAACATGATGATGCTCTGGGGCTGTGTTGCATCACGAAACCAGGAGAATATTTTGCTCGCCCGGTGAAGGTTGTTTGATATTTCCGATCCTCTCTCGCCTTCCTTCTTTCTCTCTCCTAATTCACAGTATGATGACAATAACATGCACGACAGCCTTAGCGAGACCTTTCGGAATGCTGCCGGCCGCCCACTCCCCTGCCAAGGTCGCCGCTAAAAGGCGTCTCACTCTTCCGCTAGTGACTTCTTCTTCGCGCAGACTCGCTGGCTAGCCCTGAAAGATGTAATTTTCTTCAAATGCAACTCTCCGGCTAGTTTCCACGCTGCCCTTTCCAATACGAGACGGAGACTCTACATCGCAGCTACTTGCGCAAATCACCGGGCGGGGCGGGGATCTGAGAGGGACAATTTGCCAGCAGTATGCATGAGTAAGCAGGGAATTTCTCCATCCATTTAGAGTGACCAGACTGCTCCCTGACAAGCAGATGAGAGAAGAGAGAGAATATAGAATTCTTGTGTCTAACATGGTCCTGTGAGGGAACTGCCGTCAGGTGGCTTTTGCCATGTCTGATCTTTCTCATGCACAGTCTGGTTTTCGGTTATCATTACATGTTCGTTGTAAGCTGGTTCAAATTCTGGGAGTTTTAATTGTACTAATAATACAAGTATCTTATACTAATCGTACTTAATAATGCAAGTGTAATGTATTTGTTTCTTGCTTGTGCCTTGCTCCAATAGATGGTTTCATCGGATGCACGAGCTTGGCCCGAAGTTAACCTCCAGTCAGTGTATAAGTATGCTTAATGGCTAATAATATAAATATACATATTTTAATCGATTTAGATTCATTTTAAGCCAGTCGACCTTTCTTCAGAATCTCTAAATGTAGTGTGGTTTTTCAATTAGGAGGGCATTTTGCCCTGTGATTTTTACCCAGCCAGAGCAGAAAAGCAGACAGAATTGGCAGGTATACAGTAGCTCTCTACACAGCACATGAATTCTTAAGTGTTCCCACATCTTGTATGAAAGACTGTGTAAATTTTCCCTGTCCTGCTTTAAAAATCACACAGACTCAAGAGGTCACCTCTTCCCAGTGAAGTCTACTTCAATGAGATGTTTAATGATACAGAGATCACAACCAGCATTTCTGCTGTCATACAGGACAATAAAACGCTTGCTGAACAGTAAAATATTTTCTGACATAATCCTGACACTTTTTACTGGGTAAACCAATCATACACCAGTAGGTTTATTTTGTATTTCCTTTTTGTTGTCTCCGTTTTTATTTAATGAATAGGTTTGTAGTGCTGACTTTACGGTTGGCATTTATTTTTACAAATAGTATGTGTGGCTACTACTTTGAACACCAAGAATGAAACCATTAAGATAACATAGCTACATTAATGTCTCAAGGCTACCAACTAATGCTTTGAACAAATTTAAATGTTCGAGCCCTTTAAATTCAAACTGATTTTGATTGGTTGTCAATGTTTTACTGTTTATTCAGTATCTATATTGTTATAGTTGTCGTATGGTCTATTTCTGTTTCTTTTATTAGTCGCTATAAAAACAGTTGTGTTAAAAACACATTTCTGTGTTGTCCCTTTCAATTATTTCAAACAAAATCAACTGCAATTCAATTGAAGAGCATTTATATATCTTTTGCTTTTTAGAAATATTTTGAAACTATTGTTCATGGTGTGAACAGAGCCTAAAATGATAGTGCACCCATTTATTAAAAACATATTTTGATGAACGTTGTTAACCAAACAAAATTTCATTGTATGAGCACAAAACCACTAACACGTGTCTTAAAATATCTTCTTTTGTGTTATAAAGGGTCATGCTCAAGTTTTATGTGACATAAGTGTATAAAGATGACAGGATTTTAAATGTATGGGTAAATGATTCTTTTAAGGCACAGTTATGCTAATTTCTGTTACTTTTTCATGTTGAAAAAAATTAAACTCCCAGATTCTCGTAGGCCTGTGAGATTTCCCTGTTAGTTTAGATGTGGAATACTGTTTTTAGAGTACACAGAGTCAGAACTGCATGCGTGTGAGTGTGTGATGCCCTCCAGCCAGTGGTGCGGTAGGGATGATGCGCTCTCTCACAAAGCGCTAACCTTGATCAATACCCCACTATGGATCGCTCCAAACCCCGCCGCTCCTGCTCGCTCTTTATTTCAATATCACGGCTGTTTGAACACTGTAGCCAGAAGCCCTAGCTGAAATGGGCTCATTCTCTCTTTTTCTTTCTCCCTCCACCTTCCTCACTCTTTATAGGTAGTTTTGTAGAGGATAGATTGCCAGAGGCCACAGGCAGAGGACAGCTGTGTCACTTACCTGTGTTCTCCATTCCCGGCCAAACTAAGAGGAAAAAAGTTGCCGTTTAGTTTTTCTGCAGCCTTGCATATCAAACGTAATTTGTATTTTGAAGTGTAGTAGAGAAAGAAGCTCTTTAATCATTTCCCATATGACCTCACCAGCCTTTTTGAGCCCTCCTGGACTGAGAGGGAGTGGTGTGTTTTGTTTGCCCTCTCGTTGTAAGATTCAAAGCAAACACCAAAAGGGTTTTTTGTTTAAAATCTATCTCTTGAACTGCATTTAAAACCCTTTCGGACACATGAATCTGTGTTTGAAAGAATTCTCACAAAAATGCTCATACAGGTGGAATTCAATGTGAACACTCTCAGTGGAGTGTTTGTATTAGTATTTACCTTTCTCAGTGAGATGACACAGTGGATAAAGTGTGTACATGAGTTCACAGGCTGACCCAGATGTGTTAAAGTGGGTCATGGGAGTGGCCAGGCCTTGGGTAGGAGGCGGGCGGTGAGATGTGTGGGATACTCAGAGTGGGTTGGGGGCTCTCTGCGCTGATTAAACCACATTTGGAATGGGAATTGTTGCCCCATACTCATGCTATTGGTTAAGCAATATTGCCATGCCAGGCTGGTTTAACATTGACATCAATATTAGTGTTACTGTGGCTCAATTGGCATTGTGTTAGCAGTGCAAAGGTCATTGGTTTGACTCCACGAAACACACATTAAAATGTATACATTGAAAGCACTCGCTGTAAAAATCCTGTAAAACAACTATTCACTTAAATGAAAAAATCATGTAAAATGACGTGTTTTTCATGTTATTGTTGTAAATTTACAGTTTTGTCCTGTAATGTTTTAATGTTCATGAAAAATCTTTACAAAACAGTTAAATTCTGTAAAATCACAGTTTTTACAATATACATGAAAAATTGCTATTTATTACAGTCCTGTAAGGTCTTATTTAAATCCCAAAATGTCTTTAGTGCTGATGTATTCCCTGTTTTTAAAATGGGAAGATTGGGCAGGACATATCAAAGATCTTGTCAATTTTTATTTTATTTTAGTTTTTTAGGTTTCAACTAAATAACTTCTTACTTGCTGGTTGGTTAGTTTTAGGTGGCGATAAGGACAGTCTCTTTGGTTGACAATGCACACATTGTTCTTAATAATTAGAGACACTTAATGTTATTGTGCTGTAGGTTCATTTTCTGTCTATTTACGATGATACACATTGTATACGGGCTGTCCAGTAACGCCATTCACTCTGTCATCTCCTAGTAACCTCACAACCCTTGTCAGCCCATCTCCCATCATGCAACGCTCTCGGATAGTGAGTGCTATAGGGCAAGAGATGCTGTCATCCGTCTGTCCTGTCTTCATCCTCTGCTTTCCTCTTTTCCATCCTTGCTTCTATTTCCTGGTGGAATGTGGTTTATCTGTCAGTTTCTTGTGACTGGTGCCTCCTCTCATTATAAAGTAACCTTGGTCCAGCTCAGTCCTGCCAAGAAACCTCAGTTTGGGGGAAGGGCCTTCAGAAGTCAAAATGCAAGAAAACAAGGCATCGTCATGCACTTACTGTAGATTTATTAATTGAGGGAAGGTTTATCTAAGATGAAAAATCGTTTACTGACCCTCATGTTGTTTTGAAATGTTTACCTTTTTGCATGGGGCATCATATAGCATATACTGTATGTTAAAAAATATGTAAGGTGAAATGTAGTCGCTACTTCTTTGCATACAATGCAGGGAAAGGAGCACAAATGTCACAGAGCTACAAAAAAAACCCCAAAATTATTGCTCGAAAGTTCTATATTTCAAGTTTTCTAAAACCTTACAATTGTGTGTGAGAAACAACCTTGAAATTTAGAAAACAAAGTATCCCTTTAAGAAGCATACATTTTATTTTGATATTTAACTGTTACACCAGCAAATCTGTTTTCTAATCATTCTCTTTTTTTCTGTGTGTGTCCCCAGGAGTCATTTCACGGGCTGTTTATGGGGATGAGAGGCGGCTGTGAGCTCACCCGATGGCGAGTTAACCGGTTGGAGGAAAGCCAGTGCGACTCAAACAGGTAGGAGCCGTGCCAATCCCATCTTGTCCTATTCTGTCCTGCCTGCTGACACCCATTGCCTGTTAACCTTTAATAGAACTCCTATCTCTTTTTATTTTAAATGAAGATAATGTGATTTGGGTTGTGTAATGCTTGCTTTGCCACATTGATACTAATTACTCTGATGGAAAAGCGCTGTTGGAGTAAGATGCGCTGAAGGACCTAAAGTGTGATGTTTATTTTACGTGCACTCTCGATTGACTTGACCATTTCCTTTTCTCGTCATTTGTCAAATTGCACTGATTTTATTAACTTATTTGCCACTTGTATTGATAGCTATAGATGAGTGCTTAATTGTGTCATCCGTGTCATATTTCAATGTGTGGGAATGTGCATCAAGGTCAAGGATATGACAATTGTATGATTTAGATTTTTCTACCACGGTCAGGTAGTTCTCCTATGTGCTTTCAATACAGGATTGCATTTACACAAGAAAACAACAAACAAATCAATACTATTATGTCTTCCTTTAGGCCCAGATACTGTATATCTGCCATCTTTCCATTGCTGATATAAATCACGTCCATCCCCTTCAACGATATCAGCAGATGACAATTACTTTGCCTTCCATTATTTATTACAGAGGTTATGGCCACAAGGGTAAACGTATTGATTTATTATGTGTTTCCAATCTCCATATTTAAAGTTACAAATAAAAGAACAAGGCAGGAATTCAAGTAGCACCTGTGCGCATGCTTCTGTACCCCTCTTTTAAAATACGATCACCCGTGTTGTCGGCGTCAAGTAATTACTGTGGTCAGAGAGTAAATGTGGCATTTCAGGAAATGGTTTGTGTCCGGCCTGATGCCCAGCTTGAGTCTGCCGAGACGTGCTGAAACAGATTGAGGGAGCAAGGTAGCCCATGACATCCCGTTAAAACGCTCAGCATATCCAAACGGTCCTGCGGTCATCAAACCTCGCCAAGCTGTTCCTACGGCCCGCCTGTCAACTTATGCCAGACAAGTGGCGGCCAAATCCAACACGACTATGGGGGGTGAGTGTAAGGCAGTATATTAGCTTACCCGCGGCCGGCTGTGTGGAAGCCGGTACAGAGTAAGGTCAGCTCTCATGTGGGGCCTGCAAGGGGGGACTGGACCTGGTTTGGCTGGTCTCTAAACAGCCTTGGGCCCAATGGGAAGAGAATGGCCGGTGAGGTAGGCTGAACTATGTTTACTCAGGACTTTGTGAGTTTTGGAATGTAGGAAGAAAGAGAGTGAGTGAGACTTGGCCCTTGACTTTTTTTGGGTAGTTAAACATCCCCAGGCTGGGATTGTGGTGGAGGGCAGCTGGACTGTGGAAAGCGGGAGTGAAAGAGAGAGAAGACTGCACACATGTGGCTTTCACATTAATTCGTTCTCTCTCTTCAACTCCTCCTCTCTCGCCCTCTCTCTCCTGAGAGGCCTTTCTCTGTTCTGCTGATCTCCCTTGACCTTGTGGTTCGAATCCCTTGCCACCCACACTGGCATGCTGCTTTGCTTTGATATGATTCCAGGCCCAGGGGTAGAACACAAATGGCTGGAGTTTGGCTGCCCATTGCTCGCTGGTGCCCATGTGACTTAGGTGCAACACCGTGCTCAGGTGTGTGGAACATGTCTGCCTGTCTCCAAACGCACATACATGTCGAAACCAGAGAGTCCGGCCAAATCCACCCTCCTCTTTATTGGCTTCCCGCATCGGGCCACAGCGATACCCACACACACGCAGAGAATGAAAGGAAGGCTGAAAAAAAAACAAGTTATAAGTAGAACTGGAATAAAAGAAAACAACCCAGCTAGGCATATTAGGGTAATCTGGAGCACTCCTTTAACGGAATACAGTATGCTAAACTCGACCAAGATGAAGCAGCTCGTAGAAGTAACTTATTAAATAACAGGCAGCTAATTACTTTGTCTTCCTATTGTCCTGCCGCTGTACGTGTTATTGAGTGTTTTATGTGTCTTAGAGTAATGAGGAAGACAAGTCTGGCACCTGCACTGTGTAATTAAACATATAAATTCTACCCTCGCAGAATTATTTGTGGTCACAGGCTGATTTATATGGCTCGGTAAATTGCAACGTTGAGCTTATTTTCTTTCTCTGAAAGGGCTTAAAAAAGGAACCCCATCTATCAGGCACCTTTGCCAGAATAAGCTTAGCAAAAAGTTGACTATATCTGTACATACATACATACATACATATATATATATATATATATATATATATATGTCTATTTCTTTTTTGTTCTTGCCCTACTCCACGCTTTGTTGGAACCACCCGGCTTTTTTCCTTCGGGATAACAGGTAAATGTGTTTTTCTGGCACACAAATTAGTTTTACAAATGGATAATCGGAATGACGGTGCTATCATTTTTGCAGTGAGTATTTGCATAACTTTGGAGGTCGTATTTTAGGGTGATGACTGCTGGTGTAAGGGGAGCGACACAAAAACGTAAAAAAACAGCACGGACGCCGCACCATAAAAAGTCAGCCATGTGGCATGCTGTTCATTACATTTGTATGGGTTCAAATGGGTCTTTTTATAATGCAAAGTGTCATCCCCTATGATCTTTACATTAAAATGTGTCTTCATGACCATTTATTCTATAGAATGTTTTGAAAATATATGTTAATGTTATTCTTCGAGACAGCACGAGCGGATGCGTAACCATTATGTTGTGAAGGAACATGGCAGTTTCACACACAACACAAGGAGGTCTGAAATACATAGAAAGCAATGGGCATTAATCTTTCGCAGTTGCTCGGCTGGTGCAGGACCCCTGTTAGTTTGCAGTTTAGAATATGCGATTAAATATTTAGTACATGCTGATTTAAAAAATGTTTTTGTGAGAAGGTTCATTTAGAATTGTTGTCAGTGAAGAAAATGGGTTTTGAAACACTTTTCTGTTCTGACCAAGGAAGTAAATCACGGGCACAACCCAGAAAGCACGTCAATTCTTTACTTTTTGCTTACGAAAGACATGTATTTTTTGTTATTGCAAATATTTAGCATCGATTTGTCTCTGAAAGTTAACCGAAAAAGGGAATGCATGTCGTTTGAAGATTATTTATTTAGGAGTTTATTTATTATTTCAAAGAGATTATACGATGATATAATCTTAATGAAATAGATAAGCTACGGGTTGTAGAGAGTGTTCTGTTGAGGGACCTTTTGTGTATTTCAGCCCCTGTAGTCCACTTTTGATAAGGAGCAGGACTGCGGCGTCTTTCCTGTAACCTATTTTCTATTCATCTGATGCTTCCTTCTCGCTGGAGTCTCTCAATAACTGTGTTCATGTTTAGTCTTCATTTCATTTCTCCTTCTTGCTCTTTGAAATAAAAGCTGTTCTCCTCCAGCAATTTGGGCTCTGGCAGTTTTGTAAATATTTGATCTAGAGGTTTAATAAGTACTAAATGATGAAGATCGTATTTAGAGATGGTTATATCCAGTAACTGAAGGAGGAGGTAATGCAAAGATGATGATTTTTCTATTTTGTCTGGGCATATTTTTGTGCCAGTGCTACTGTGAGGGAGTGTTTGTAAAAAAAGACTGAAAGAGAGAAAGGAACGAAGAAAAAGAGCAGCACCCCCACCAAGTGACAACTCATCTCACTTGAGCAAGTAACTGTCACCAACACCAATATGGTGTTCTGTTTCTTCACATTGAGCATATGTACTGTATGGTCCAACATATTTGCCAAAGTGCAAAATTGAATTATTGGTTAATAGGAACATGATTTATTGTGTGGCTTAATGGGAATTATGCTAGTGTCACCTGCACTGTTTTTATCTGATGCAAGTCAAATCAAACTCATAAGAAATCCGCCAAAATGACAGTCTTATAAGGATGGAAGTGTATATGTTTATATGCCACACTTTTGCCTGAGAGTCCATTAACCCATAAGAAAAAATCACAGATGAGATCTCTTTAATATCTCAGGTTTTATCCTAGACATTAATACGAGGAAATGGATAGCAAATGGAAAGCTGTGCTTAAAGGTCCAGTGTATGAAATTAAGTAGCATTTAGAGTTGAGGTTGCGAATTGTAACCAAAGGGTCACTCCACCCCTCCCTTTCGAAGCACTAAGGAAGCTGACATGGGGAAAGATGTCGCCACATTTTTGATAACTTCCGCTTCGAGCTTCTGTAAATAAAGTTTGCTAAAGTTTGTCTTGCTTCGAGCTTCTGTAAATAACATGGCAGTTTATTCAAATATCAATTTCTCCGGTGCAATTTTAAGATGATAACCTGAGATTAAATAGATTTTTTTAAAAGAAAAAAACTGATAAATAAAATGTCTATAGCTAAATTAATATTTGGACAAGATATAGTTAAAAAAAACGGAATATTGTCATGGCCGATAATGGTTTACATATTGCTATTTGCAGGGGTCACAAAAAAGGTTTACAACATGGCTACTGTTAGTTTTGGACGCTGTGATTTTATGTTTGTGTTTGCATGTGTGCAACATTGTGTGAATGCAAAGCATGCCAGGACAGAAATTCCATTTAAATGAGACATTTGCATGTTCTGTGTTTACAGTATTAATTACACAGTTAAACTCTATGATGTTTGTGATGGAATCAAGATCACCTTATTGACCCCAGGCTACATTGCAAATCATCTCTGCTGCACGCTCTCTCGCTCACTCTCTGTCTCGCTCTCTTCCTGATTTACCTCTTTTCCCTTCGAGTTAGATTTATTTATTTTATTCTGTTTAATTTCTTCAATTTTTTTATTTTGGCATTTTGTGGGGTCCTGCTGCTTTTATTACATTCCTGACACTTTTGTTAATAAATCATTGCAAAGTTAATGAAAATTGCATTCAGGCATATCCAAAATGATTGTGTCCTTTGTCATGCTAATAAATTGAAAGATGTTGGTCCAATGGGTGAATGCCTGCCCATTACAGAGAAGTTTTTGATGGGTGCCTGTTGAACCTCTCATTTTCTCCTCTTTCTCTCGCTCCCTAGCTGTTGTTCTTCAGTCAGGGTTTTTTCTTCACATTTATCTTTAGCTTTTATCAACATGAAACTAATAGGTTCAAGGTGCAGTGATTTCCCTGCTTTAGTTTTGCATGGTGAAATGTAAAGATGGAAACATATACAGTCTGCCGGAACCAAACAAATGATGAGAATACACATTATTTCCGTTCATGACGCTTTCTGGTTATTTTACAGGCTAAACCTTTACCGTGTTACCTCGTCTTGAATTTAAAGCATTTGATATTGGAAAGCATTAAAGGAATCTCTGTCGTAGCAAGTTATACATTTCCAGCATTTCTTTTTGATAAGCATTTTCTTATATCTTGCTTTCTCTCTCCCTCTAAGCTCTGTTGGCTGTGGACCGTCTTATCGTACGCCGCACTCCGCAGATACCATGTCAGTGAATGAGGTGAGTACTGTGTGGACGGTTTACAAATCTAAATGAAAAAAGAAATGGAATATTTGATAGCCTTCCATAATGGCCCTGAAATCTGTGTCATTATCTACTATCAGATGTGGCTTTTAAAAGCATCGGGAGTTCCGGGCGTTTTACATGAATTTCAGCTGAGAGCAGTTATTGAGAGCAGAATACATTTAGCGGGTCAGTTTGCTGGGCCTTCTGTCGCTTGTCTAACTCTTTGCTTCGATGGCATGCAGCACGAGAGGAAGCCACAACAAAACGGATAGCACAGGAATTCTGCCACCTTCTTGATATTCCGCGGTAATGTGCATAAAAAATTCAAAAACCTTTGGTAATGTTTCCGCCTGTTGGTAGATTAGAAACTGTAGAGAGATATTGTTTGGTTAGTATATTAGTATAATGTTTATTAATGACAGACGCAGTTAAAAACCTCTCCATTGATTGTATGTTTGGGAGAAAGAGATGACAAATTTAACACACATAAACATTACAGGATTTGTAGTTTTTGTGATTAATATTGTAGTTCTAGGGAGCTTATGCTTATTAGTGACACTCAGCGCCAAGTAGTTTTTTCAACATTTCATCAAAATAATACTGGAAGTGAAAATAAATCCTGCTGTATTCACTAAATTTTATAAGACAAAATGACAAAATTTGCCCTCACCCTTCATAGACTTTACCATTATCTTGAGAATTAGTGCACCTTTTGTTTTATAGCCTAAGTAACATGTCACTTTCAAAAGTAACATTGCACAACACTGGGTATATTTCAGGTTGTGTTTGTGTATTACATGATAGAGATAGAGAGGCCAATAAAAGGTCCATTGAGAAGATCCAGAAGGTTTATATTTAGTGACTGATAGGGTTTATCTCCCCTCATAGCTAAAATTCGATGTGTTTGTCGATTCTCGACTTTAACTCGTCCTTTGATTGACGCACCACGGTTGCGTCGACACCGGGGAAGGTCTTTGTGTCTCTCCCGCATCGCTGTATTTCAGACTGTCCGCGTGTGTTGAGAGGGCTGTGCCGAAATATCAGTCAGCTGCACCAGATTCGATTAGCAAGCTAATGTTTTATTAGAGAGGAGTGCGAGAGGGGGAATAATTAAAGAGCCCTTGTGAGGGATAGATAGGCAGTCCTGTCTGCCTGGGCTGAGGGGACATCTGTTTGCCTGGGGGTCAGGCACTGAAGCGGTGGGGCGCTGGGCACGGAAGGGGGAGTTTGAGGGGCGACCGGGTAGAGACATGCTGGAGCTGGAATGGTGGCCGTGCTGGAGTTTGTTTCCTTTAGACACCACGCTGAAACATGAAACAGCAGGCCTGCTAGCAAACAGACACCAAATTAAACAACTATCCCAACTTCATTAACAGAATAATGATGGGCTCAGTCTGAGCACGGCTTTATTACCCATGCAAAAACACATTCGCATCAAACCGCGATACGACGGCTCGCGATATGGGCGCACCAGGATTTAGAAATCATTTAAATCCGTTGTCAGTCGATAGACTTAAGTAAATCGAGAACAAAGAAAAGCAAAAAAGAATTGGCCAAAAAAAGTATCTCCCTGGGTATGTTTCCTGTGTGCACCTTGGGTTGCACACGGAGAGGCGATGCCAAGTTTTCTCCTTTTGTAAGTGCCATGGCGTGACCCGGGGGGTGTGCGGTGTACCCGGGTCGAGGGGTGCTTTGGTCTGCCTGGTGGCCCATCCCACAATTCTCACCTCCGTTCTGCAACCTTTCAGTCTAAAATAACTTAAAAGCACTGCGTCTGTCGGGAATACAGCTCCAAACTAACGGCTGGTCCTATTAAAACCACCCTAATACTAAGGAGGGGGATGAAAAAGTGAACTGTGGGGCTGTATTGATGTGAAGAAAATGAGTAGCTCTTGCTGTGGAACAGGCTTGACTCCCCTATCGATTTAAAAGGGAAAATGTAGAAATAGACTCTGTAAATCTGGCGCTGCCTAACAGGTTAACAGCGACCATCTTTTCATGTAAACTCATTCGGTATGCTTGCATTGATGTCGGGAAGATGAGCTGTAAAGCAAATCCGTCGGCCGCCCCTCCACCTTCCCTGCTTTGTGAATTATAGTGTTTTTATAGATCAATACGCTAACACAATTATCTGTATTATTATATTGTGATAAATGGTAATTTTAGTCATTCTAGTATTTGTACTTTGGGAGGAAATGTTTGAATGATTTGCTACAGATGAGTATCGATGATTTACAGACTTAAATATTAGTGCCGGAAATGTTTTCTTTCTGGAATTGTCACATGTATTGGGGCTGTGTGTCTCTGGGACTGGTGGACGGTGATGTTGATGTTTTTCAAGCCAGCGGTAGTTTACATGCATGATATGTGCATTGAAGGGGTTGGAGTGCGCAGCATCTGTGACACTGTGCTAAATAGCTCCTTATTTCCTTCTCTCTGGAGTGCATGTTGGGTGCAGTGGCAACATTATCATAACAAAAAGGAATGAGTAGGATTTTATCATACGCACTCCTCACCAAGCACATGATTCAAAATGTAGACAATAAAGCCAGATGCCTTTTTTGGAATTAGCATCATCTTGTTCATGTTAACATTTCTCTCTGAAGTTAAAGTGCATCGGTCCCCAGATCGTCATGCATTGGTTTATGTGCGTCATATGTGTCCATTCAAGAAATCTTACATTAATCATTTTTATAGTTTTTGATATATAAAAACATTTTTTAAACACCTTTTTCTTAAAACCTAAGACAGAAATGTTCAACATTCAAAATTTTGGTTTCCCATATACAAGATGCATTTACTTGACAAGGAAAGCGACCTAAGATATTTAATCTTGCTTTATTCAGTAATTGTAAAAAATATTGTGTCTATGTTTAAAAAAAGCCAAAAATACCAATGGGTGTAAGAAAAATGTAATTGAATTTTGTTTTACATTTTCATACCTCATTGGTAGATCTGTTTGCTTATTTCAAACATAAACTTCTTATATACTGTATATTTTTTTAATACTTAGAATTTTTTATAAAACAAGACTAAATATCTTTGACCCGTTTCCTTGTCAAATTATCTTTGTGGTGCTTTAAATCAGAATCTAAAAGAAAAATATTCTAAAAATACACATTCTGTCATAATTTATTCACTCTCATTTCGTTCAAAACCTGAATTACTTTTTTCTTTTGTGGAACACACAAGAAGATATTTTGAGATGCATTAGTAGTTTGTGTTTATACAGTGGAAGTCAATGGGGGCCAATGTTTGGCTACCAATATTCTTCAAAATATCGTCTATTGTGCTTGGTATAAAAAAGTCATGCAGGTCTTGAAAGAATTTTCATATTTGTGTAAACTATCTCTTAAACCTACATTAAGAAATCTAGATGAATTAGTTCCCTAATCAACAATCTTGACCCATGCCTGCTCTCGGCTATATCTGTCTTATACAAAGATAAAATCTCACATTATTTTAAATTAAAAACAAAAAAACATCCTTCTATCAGCTGTTCAATTTGATGGACATTTATTGTTTGTCAGAATCTGAATTGATTGTGCTCTGGCTGGAAGGGTTACGGACGATGATTCTATGCCAGCGAGCCCCATCCTCTTGGTCTGCGTTCAACAAGGCAACTTCGTGAAGCACAGATGGAGGGGTGGAGAAGCTGGACAGCGTGGAAGGGATGAGTGGTGTGGTAGGGGTTGGATGGATGGACGTTCAGTCTGTTCAGAGAGAACGAGTGGGCGGACAGGAAACCTGCGAGGTACATGTTGATTGACAGGACGTCATGACACTGCGCACCAGAGAACAAAGCGCAGCGCGGTGGTGGCTCTGAGGATCAGCCTCTTCACGCAGATGAATCGGCTACCAGTCGGGCAGCCTCGTAGAAATCGGAGACTCCGGTACGCGGACTTTGCCGCCGCCACAATTACTCTTGCGGTGGAGTTTAGGGACGAAAACAGATCTCTCATATCGAGATGGGAAGGGAGGATGGGGTGAGAAATGTGGCTGTAATTAATGAGTAGCTGGAATGAGGGAGTCCCAGATGGAAAGGCAGTGTCGCCTGGCATGATTGTGCATCCATGGCTGAGCTGTAAGATATACCTGGCCGCACGCACGGCTCTCTGAAGTGGCTAGTTAGCATACGCCGCTCTTGTTATTTGTGTACTCTGTATGAGAGCGGGCCTCCTCAGCTGCCGTTCGCAAGAGACTTGTTTTGTAAGATTAATGAAGGTCACCGATATTCTCAGAAGTATTCTGATAATTAAGGCTTTGTTTATCAAAAACAAGTTATATTAAGAGCAAAAAAGATTCATGGTAATTATTCATAATCTTAACAATTCAAGTGTAGCCACCTCATTTGTGCTTTTAATTCTTCTTGTTAATGTTTTGCATAAATCTGCATAATTACTTGAGATGCCTGTTGTAATTTTGACAGCTACTCAGCTCATGTGCACTAAAGTATGGCGAACGTTCCGCGCGCTGCATACTTATAAACGGACGGACGGATGGCGCCGACGTAATGTTATTTGGATGAGTTTTACTCTCCTTGTTGCCTGGGATGCTGGGAAAGAATAGGTGTTTATATCACATATGCTAAATGAACGGTTTGGCCCAGAGCGGGGAAACGGGGACAGAATGACTGGTTTTATGACCGAGGCGCTGCCGCGATCACGCTGACAAAACAAATGCCGACATGCTTCTATAAATCCTTGGCACAAATGGTCAGTCCCCCTCTGCTGTGTGCCCAAATGCGTCTGCGGAAAGCAAAGGCTACCGGGCCTTCTAATCGCAGTCTAATTTCTGCCGCAATAATCATCAAGTAAATGGATGTGGAATGGTAATGCAAGCTTGGAGTTTACGTAATCTTGTAATGACCTCTTGTATTACACTGTCTGTGATGTTGCCTGTAATAGATTGTTAGTCACTAATCTGAAAAGAGAGAAAAAAATCAAGAACGGCGGCTTATGAAATTAAATTTGGAGTGTGGCTGGACCTATTAGCAAGCTGACATAAGTGATATAATTTCTTTCGCTCCTCTGTGCACACACACATGCAGGCTGGTGCTTTAGGATGGCTGATTAGTATTCACTAAACAGGAGAAATAATGCTCTCATCACCGGCTTAGACCTCAATGACGCTGCTCGATGTGTTGCACGATGAGGGTTCACAAGTCATTGACATTAAAATGCAACTTATGTGCCAGTCTGCATCAGCAGCTGAATGCTGAAAACCGTTTCGATGTGTATGTGTGTTGTAGGATACTTTTAGATGAATTATCAAAGCAAGGGTCATATTTTAGCCTCTATTACTTACTCCACTATAGTACCTAGTAAAAGGCTAGTGTATGGAGTGGTGCAGAGGTTACGTTTTTTATCAGGCCAACCCGGAAGTTTGCGCCGTACTGGTTCCCTCGACTGAGATCCTTTTTTCCCCATAGACTTTTGGATTATCGTAGAAAAATAATTCTGTGATTAACAAAGGTTGTTTACACCTTTTGTCTACATTTACATTTGGTCATTCGGCAGACGCTTGTATCCAAAGCGACTTACAGAGAGTTCAGGGAGCAAAAAAGCGATATGTCATACAGGAGCAGTAATACAATAGGTGCTAATACAAAGTTACTAGTGTCCTCAAAAACCAGAACAATACCTATTGAGAGAAAGAAAGAGGGTTAGTTTTTTCTTTTCTTTCATTTACATGAGATGGGTTTTAAGTAGTATTTTGAATGTTGTCAGATTTGGTTGACCAGACTGGTTGATAAAATAGACTTAGAAGCACGTTGTAGCATTGCTTTTTGGTTGTGCGTATGTTGTATGGACGACCAGCAAACAACATTTAACCGTCACTGTAGAGAAGCGTGAATATCAACCTTTTAAATTTCAGCCGACAGCTGCACTGCATGTCGGAGATAAGTTCCCTCTGATTCATAGGAAGAATATGTGAGTATTGCCTTTAATTTCTGTCACCAAAATATAAAAAAAGTTACTTAATCAACACAACTTAACAAGGTAATCATAACAAGAATAAAAATGGGCATTTTATGGCTTCTTTAGAATTTCTCAATTCACACAGTATGTGTGAGTTGCATCTCAAATGCTTAGAAAATGGTCATAACTTTGTTGTTTTTTGGACATGTGTTTTCTCGATAACACTGACATTTCTAAATCTCCCAAATACTTGCTTGCAAAGAGCTATTATGATGCTATACTCTTTTTCAGCTGTCCAGTCAACTGGACTTAAATTATTATGAATGAATCCATATACCTGTTATGATATCAGCCGTGTATTACAGAAAGAATATTTTTTTATATTTTTTTGTTCAATCTGTATTTTTGAGAAAACAAATGTAATTGTTTGCAAAAATTATATTTTCATTCATTTCATTGATGCTGCTGAAACGAAATTGACACAAAACCCTCATGGTTTATCAGGCCAAGTAGGCACAGTTTTTACATTCAAATGTGGCCAAAAATCGACAGATTACAACATAAACAATATATAATCCCAAATTCATTTGTAACTATTTTACAAGGTGGATTATTCATATGAATTTTTATGACCTCATTTTGTGTGTTTTAGTATGATCTGCTTTCACCCCAGTGACATTAGGTTTAAGGTCGAGCCTTAATTCTTGCGTACGTTTTTTACACATTTTTGTATTCAAATTTACCACCTTGTAAAATAGTTTTCCCGTGATATCAGGTTTGATAAATCTGCCTGGCACATAGAGTACCTCAGAGATGACGTATTTAGCATTTTAGCACTTCCGGTTCCATCGCCCCAAGGTCAATGGGTTTTTTGAATGTTTTTTTTATTGCTGTAACTCTGGCAAGTTTTAAAATATGATATATAAAACACCAATTATAACCCGCTGTATTTTTAAACCTTTATAACGTCTTAAAAAAGTGGTTGCTAACAAATTGCTAAAAGCAACTATATCCTTTGGCTGGTCATCGTACAAATAAATCTTACAAATAATGCAACATGGACACAAATCTCTAAAAAAGTGGATGGATATTCATTCACAGAGTAATAACTTACCAGGTAACACGTTTTTTAATAGAGTTTGCAAAAGTTTGTAGGCTTGGTGGTGGTGATGTTTATATCGAGCAACCACACAACATACACATTTACGTTGTCACCACGTTGGTGGCACATTCCATTTTTCCTCTGGCAACGTTGCTCACTACATGCTGGCAACTCTGTGACAACGTATAAATGTAAGACGCTAAAAGGCTGTTGCAACGTTGCTCTGCAACATTCAGTAACTGTGAGACGACATTCAGACTACTTTCATTAATACTTGATTTCCTGGCAACTAATTTCTGTGAATTACCAAATCGCTACATTTTGCTCTTACATAACCACAAAATAAATATAGATTCAATAATGAATACAGTTCTATACGTTTACAGAAAAAAACTTTAGGAAACACCAACCTGTTTAAACTTTAGGGCTGCTCGATTATGACCAAAAACATAATCGCGATTAATTTGTCCAATATTGAGATCCCGATTATTTAACACTATTACAAAATGAAATGACACTTCCAAAACAAAACATATATAAGTACAAAAAACGATTTACTAACTATTTACTTAGAAGAAAGTGTTTTACCCTCCATCATCTGCTAGTGTTATTTCACGGATCAACATTGGTCATCTGGATCTTTAGATATTGATACAGTGTAGCTCAGTGGTAAGAGCATGGTGTTAACAATGCAACGGACGTGGGTTGGATCCCAGGGGATTGCACATACTAAAAAACAAATGTATAGCATATTGCAATGTAAGTCGCTTTGGATAAAAGCATCTGCCAAATGCATTAATGTAATGTAAATGTAGTATCAGCAGCTGTACAACCATCACACAAAGCATTAAAGGCAACTTCTCTGCAACTTCTCTGTTGGGACACGCCATTTGCTTTCGTCTTCCCATAATGTATTTTCACGGAGGAAGTACAAACATGTAAACACTGAGCTCCTAATGTTCCTCCCTCCACGGACCCAAAGACCTTGACCCCTCTCGCCAGCCTGCTGCTGTGCCATCACGGCGGGTGCGACGATGTGAGTAAGGCTCCTTCACGGCGCCATGAGCCGTTCACAGATCGGCGCGTTTTACGGGAGGGTCGCACGGTGTCGGGAGTTAAATGAAAGTTGTCTAATGAAGTAAACTTGTGAAGACGGAGAGAGGGAAGGCAAAGTGACAAAGAGAGGGCAGGAGGAAAAAAACACAACTTTCTTTAATTATGTTTACCCAACAGGCCTTGCCTCCTAATTTAAATAGCATAAACATCTGGACTGCAGCAGCATTAAAATCATGGCTGTAGTCAAGCAAATCTTGTGGAAAATAATGAAATTAGATCCCTGGTGCTGTGACAGAGGAAGGGCATGATACATCAGCTCCATGTTAATAAAATTTCCATGAATGACTGAATACAATTAAGAAATTGTCAGTTGTGGCTGTGAACTTTTGTAACTCGTGGCTGTTTGCATCATTTGATTATGGTGGCAATTTGGAATTGTTTATTAGTGTCTGTGTTGGGGTATTAATTATGACCTTTTTTATTGGTCACGATTATAACAAACACAGACGCTCGGGGAGGGCCAGGAGTGGAGGTCTGTGCTGAGCACAGCAGGGCTCATTCACTGGAAATCATATCTGTAGACTCTGTGTGTTATTATTATCGGTGTGTTATGGCTGTTTCAAAGATCTCCTATCCTAAAAGATCTCCTAACCAGTGTATGCACTGGTTGCATTGACATATTTACATAACTTATAATTTAATGAGCTAATATTTAGGTTAAAACGTGCAAACCCACCTTGCCGCACGGGTTAATTTAACCCAGTATGTGTCCTATCCAATATTTGACTCCGCATTGGGTTGCCAGTTTGGTGGTTTTTACCCAGGCGTTTTAAGAGCTAGGTGTGAGGCACGGCTCACCGTTTGGCTCGATGCGAGTTTTGTTTCTGATTGGAACCTTAATCTTTAGTTTTTTTTTTTGTTTGTCTAAATTAAGATTCAGAACGAGGTGCTTTGCAAATTGAAATATGAACCTCTGCCTCTGTCCTCTCTCGACTTCAGCATTTATCTTATCAGCTGGCGCAAGGAAGGGAAGATTGTATTTGTTGAAATGATTTGTCAGTTTAGGAAGTAATAATGGATTTGGGCTGAGAGCTGTACAAACAAGGCCTTCAGCATGGAGAGAGATTGAGGAGAGAAGGCATGACTGCTTCCTGTGCATTCTAATGCTCTGCACGTCATGTGCGCTCTGAGATGAGGGGTAATCACAGATATCTAAATACAGAGCCTTCTAACTTAAATGCTGGGTTGCGGGGGATAAGGAGGGAAGTGCTTCTAAATCAGGCACAATTTAATTTAATGTGAATATTAAAATAATTAGCACACCTATACTGTATTAAATAAGGTTTAAAATGGAACCCAGGGTATAGAGAGACGTATGGCTTAATACGTGGTAATAGCCTTACACGTGACACCCAGCATGCAACATGGCGTGATGTCAGAGAAAATGGTCATAACTTTGTTGTTTTTTGGACATGTATTTTCTTGATAACACTGACATTTCTAAATCTCCCAAATACTTGCTTGCAAAGAGCTCGGATCTTCATCTTAAAAATTTTAAGAATTACTTTTTTCCAATCTGTTTTTAACATATACTCGCAACAGATTGTGTATGTATGGAGCACCGTTAATAGTTAGTAGGCCTAAAAATATGTAGTTAGAGAAGTTCAAAGCAGGGAGCTGAATGAAATTGTTTCCATGCATAACGCCAGATCCAGGGTTAAATTGTCACGAGCACTGGTCTTCTCAATGATGGTTTTATCTTTCAATTGCTTTTTGTCTTGCTCCAAAGCCTATTGTGTTTTATTCTGATTTGGAGGGGCTTTTATGTTCAGTTCACATTTCTTGCTTTTCTGTTCCAGGGAAACCTGTTTTTTAAAAGTTCTTTTCCATTTGACCTCACCTCAGATTTTACAGCCCAATAAAGTCATTCAAACATAATATGTAGCATTGCTTGCCACTGCTTTTTAGCACAGCTTTATAGAGTCCTGTAGGCCAGATCCATGGGCTTAGGGCTTTCCCTGACACCCTGGGTCTTCAAAGCCTTTTCACAAATCATTAGCACAGTGTAATATAATATAAATTCTTGATTTTTTAGATGTCTGCAGGAATATATATTTTTTCACCAGACTCAAAATAGTAACTGTACCAGTTCTTTTTATTGAACATCTTGAGCAGTTTTGGTCTTATTGGCTTTGGAAAAAAGGGGTATTTGATGTTTGAGTCCTGCGCAAGTTAAAGATGTAAGTTAAAGGGACATTTCACACACAGAGATGAACACAGAGAAAGATATTTGGTAGAATCCTTGTAACGAGACAGTTCTTGGCCACCATTGACTACTATAGTAGGAAAAACGACATGCCCCAGAACTGTTTGCTTTCCAACATTCTTCAAAATATCTAATTTTGTGTTAAGAGATGTATAAAGCAACTTTTCCTACTATGGGAGTCAATGGTGGCTGAGACTGTTTTGTTACTAGCCTTCTTCCAAATATCTTTCTTTATCTTTATCAGATCAAATACATTATACAGATTTTGAACAACTTGAGGGTGAGTAAATAAAGGCAGAATTTTCATTTTTGGGTAAACTATTCCATTATCATATACTGTATACATTTGTGAAATGAATTAAATTTGCACATCGTGGTAGAAATGTGTGTACGTGCGAATGCAAGCACAATGACATAAGGCTCATCTTTCAATCCAGCCTCATTCGTGCTTTGTCACACTTTGGTCCTTGTGCGGTACTTATTCTTATACTGATGTCAATGTACAATTTTCAGATTACAGACTGCAGGACACTTGTAGAGCAATTTACAGACTAAAGCATTGATTTTACCAGAACGTAAAACCCAACATCACACACAGCGATTTAAGACGAGCAAATATTAAATTAGATATAACCTTTGTCAGAAGCAAGCGAGTCTGAAGTTTACTGAAGCACACTCGAAGTTCACAATTGAATCCATATGCGTCGCATCTTCTGTGTAATGTTTTGTCCTGACATACATAATAAATACTGTACCATGAAGGCACTCAGAATGTATAACCCCCTCCTGTTCGGCAATCTATGAGTGAGTTAACTTATTTTCAACCATTTTAAAAGGATGAGTTACAGTATAACACTGTTATAAGCATAAAATAAGCACTGTTATTAGCATAAAAATGTTAGAGCAGGAAAGTTTACTGTGTGAATGCCAAATTGAAATTTGGATCGAAATTAAAAAATACTATGCACCTTTTTAAAAAGGGCAGTGTCAAAAAGGGTTAGTTTATCAGTGTAAATATCTGAGAAACTCCACAAGGATGGATTGATATTATAGACGATATGGTCAACTGAAAGCAGCACCTAGTTTCCCCAAAACAGGATATGACATCACAGATGCTATGATCTATAGAAATATCTATATTAGAATAATTGACCAGAGGAAGGCACATATCCAGATTCCAGAGGAAATCAGTAAGAGCCTCTTACTTGAGCTTTGAGGATCTGTGAGTGTCACGAAAGCACTGACCTCTTGCAGGAAGGTTCATGTCTCTCCGTGCAGAAACAGATGGATAATAGCACAATGCTGAAATCATGCAGCACATATTATGGGCACTGTGATTGCCGACCTGATTACCTGCCATATGCTTGCTGAAGGGTTGAGCTGAGAATGGGGGAGTATGCAAACCCTTTAAAGCAACGTTTTTATAGCGCTCCCATTATACCAATGTGAAGACTTGCTCAAATGAAAGCGAGCGTTGCGGAAAAGGAAAATAATGAAGTCATAAAATTCAGGGTTCACGGTGCATGGGTTCCACAAGGGCCTTGACGCTGTCCCACTGGCTGGTTCTGTTTTGTGTGTGTATGTGTTCAATGCGAGTATGTCGAAGAATGTGTGCCTGTACTATGTTTTTTTTTAAGAGTACATCTTGATGTTTTTGGAGTGACATGCAGCTTTATTGTTTTATATATTAGATGGGTCTGTATTATTAAATAATACATTATATTATCAGCTTTTACAATACATTAAAAGTCTAGTGCGATTTTTATGATCTATTGACAGAAATGTAGTACAATACATAACTATTTCTTTAGAGGTGTATAAAGAGCTTACATAATGAACTGTTTTTCTTACCTTAGAATGAGCTATTTCAATCTACATACACCGCGGGTCCGCTTGCTTGGAATTCGCCATGTACAGGAGCCCTTAATGGACAAAAATGCTGTACAGAGTGCAATACGTAAAATTTTCTTCTTTAGCAAAGACGTGAAAATATGACATTTTAGTTCTGTATCAGCATTCTCAGTCCTTCGAGATTGAGTGAGGTGTTGTTTGCAATTCGCAACCTCACCACTGGTAACTGGAACTAATTTCCAGTAAATCCGAAATGTACCCCCTGTCATTCCATGTGGCACTCACAAACACACACATACTGAGATGAGAGAGAGGTTACCAGATCTTTAACCATTTGGCATAATCTTTAAGTACCTTTGTGGCCTATTTTGCATAACACGTATCCTCTTTTGGGGCGATGATATTTTGGTCAGCTTCCTTCTAATTCTCTTTCATAGACTAGATTTTCCAACATGGTGTCCTCTTCACTTCTCTTTCACTTCATGAATTCTTATTTTATTAAGTGGGGCTGTTATTTACATCTTTAATTAAGTCGTAATGGTGACTTTTAGATTAGAATGAATTTAAGCCTTGTTAGTCGTGATAACTCAGGGAAATGACAAACATTGGAAAAACTGTTCTGCCCATTTAAATAAATACTATGGAAATCACTGGGGGATGAGATCTGTTTGGTTACTGACATTCTTACAATTATCTGCCTTTGTTTGTAGCAGAACAAATACATGTATACAAGTTTGAAACAAGGGTGAGTAAATGATGACAGAATTAACATTTCTGGGTGAACTATCCCTTTAAAATAGCCAAAAAAACACATTATTATATGAAATCACTGAAATGTGAGTAGTTTTGAACAATAAACTGTAAGTGTGAGTAAATCTTGTAAAGTCAACTCTCAAGGATAATCGCTTTTTAAAATTTCGGGTAACACACGCAGTTTCTGCCAATCTCATATTAATCTTGAGTACCTTTTCAATAGTGTTGCATACGTTGTATCTGCGAAGAGTATTCAGTTTGATCAAATTTACAGCTGTATGATTATTTCCGTAAAGAGACGAGCTGCTTGAGACATGCAGGGACGACGTAACTACAGCACTTCGTGATTTTTACATTATGCACGTACAGGCCAATAGCCAACAAAACACAGACATGTGACTTATAGAGTGTTCACATCAAACGCCAATGAAGCGTTAAGCGCGAGTGATTTACATGTAAAGTCAATGCAAAGACGCGATAGACCTACTTGTGGTGCGATTCGCGCCAATTGAGCTTTCGTGTGAATCGCGCGAGTTAACCAATCAGGAGCTTGCTCTAGTAGGGCCGTGATTATTACATAGCGAGCGGAGGAAGAAATCCAAAACAACAATGAAGGACTGCGCCTCTGAAGGATCTGATTGACCCAAACGTGGCGAGTCTACGCCGTTCTTCAGCCTTCCATAGGACTATGCGCAGCTATCCCTCAACAAAATCCATGTCAGCCATTTCACAACAAGACTGGAGCCGCCTGGCAGAAGCCCCTTCCATGACTTATACTACCGTTCTTTTGGTCCAGACCAAAAAAGAAAAAAATTATTGATTCCGTTTGCATTTAGTCTGGTATTTTAACAGCGAACCTAATGATGTCAATCCTAACACTTTACTTGTAAAGTCGCAATGTGTTTGCACAGCTTTTAGGATTTATATTTTAAAACGGAACTTACCGGTAGCTGGTAACTCGCAAAGACCTCATGAACCGTTTAAAGCAGTCAAAACCGACCTGGGAATTCCTCCGTTACATGCGCAAGCATATATTTTATAAACACTCTTTTTATTTTATCCAATCACTATTTCGGATCATATTTCAGCTTTCCTGTGGCTCAGTAGTTTGAGCATGGGAGTAGCAAGGCCATGGGTTCAATCCCAGGGGATTGCACATAATCAGAAACAAATGTATAACGCCATGTAAGTCTTTTGATAAAAGCATCTGCCAAATGTGTTAATGTAAATAATGTAAATGTATATTGTTATCAATATTCTTATCAATTCCTGTTTTTGGTTCAATTTGATGTCTTTGGTCCGTGTTGCGTTCATATTTCAATAGAACCACGGAGTTCGCAGCGTGCACACTTACACAAATTAACCACACATACAGAGCAATCGCACCAGAGTTTGTTTTAATCGAACCAAGAATGGGATATATGAACACACCCAGTTTGATTTACCGCATGCAATGTACGGCGTCTTTTAGCACTGGGACCGCCTCATCTATTAGCTTCAAACGATCTCTAAATTTAGCATTATATCCACCGTTTATATAACATCCATCACTGACATGACGTGAACAAACAAACACACCTCAGCTTCTCTCACTATCGCAAGAGTAACGAGCTTCAGCTGCAGGCCCACAGCACAGCCAATCTTGATCAGCATTTCTTCCTATCGATTGGCGAGTGGGCAGGCAAATTATTTCGCCTAGCCGTGGTCGTGCTTTTCCGGGAGAATTGCCCAATAAATGGAATAGGATCCCTGTTACGAATCGGGGATACAGAATATAAAAAACTTTCCGAAACAAGTTGGAGCGCTGCGGGAGTGTATCAAGCACAGAAATACAGTACGTCCAACTCGATTTTTAACAAGTTAACCATGTTAAGCATGAGAAGCCAGCATGTTTAACAGTGTAAAGAAGTCAGAATGCACGAAATGGCATGTTACCCGATCGTTACGTAAAAACACTGGTTTAAGAACTTTTTTAAAAAATCACTTTATTTGTCAGTATTGTGATACTCAATAGTTCATATTTCTAATGGCAACAGATATGGCCGAGCGTGTGCGGTTTACAGGTTTGCAACTTGCTGAATGCATGTCTTTGAAATCACCAGTGGCCCTATTAAAATCCCTCATCTGTGAGGGCGCATCAGAAGGCTTAAGAGGTCGAATGAATAATAGAATGTAACCGTGGTGTTACACGGACTCCTCTTCAATGCCACAGGTGAATGTATGCATGTGTGTGTGTGATGCATAATGGTTGAAGAGTAGAGGACCGGTGAATCAATCACCATGGTGATCTTGTCAGGAGAATTTCAGTCAACCGACTGGGCAACATCATGGAAGAAATGCTTCCCTACACACTTCAGAGTAAATTAAGACGACATAAAGAATACTTTTTCTTCTGTGGAACCCAAGGACATGTCTTAAATGTAAAATTGAAAACGTTGCTATGGGGGATATCTCAAACTTTGGTTGAAATATCTTCCAGATTTGGTGTGAAAGGTTACCAAGAAATGCATATCAAAACATTTAGCTTTTTAATTTATGATTATTGCAATATTGTCTCTAATTCTCTTTAGGCTTTTTATCTCATTGTAGATCTGCTATAACAAGTGTGTCAGTTCGAGGGCGACTGCGGTTGTTATTACAAAGCGTCCGGTAGAAACTTACTCCTTAAGTATGCAGATCCAATAATAGGTATTGACTGTATTTTGCTTCAGCAAATTGCACGTTTCCTGCTTAATTGCTATCGGAGATTGTATCTTGAGGCTGAGGCTTGAAGCTCGTAGCTTGAAACTGTTAAGCGCTGATGATGCTGTTAGTGAGGGAGAATAGGGTACAACAACTCCATTCTGCTTCATTAATGACCCTTAATGTTAGAAACTAGTTTTCTTTTGGTCTGTAAGCTTGGGTTGCGCCTGGGTCCCCTCTCCATTGACCTTCACCACTTACTTCACAACACAAGAGCACATGTGCACAAAAACTACTGTATTACTACTGTACTGTATATGTCATATATGACGCATTGCCTTGAATTTTTGTGCAACATATTGACAAAATGTAATTCAGTCATCATTTATCAACCCTCACAAACAAATTTTTACTGATCACTTTTGCTCTTTAGCTCTTTGGGACTATTAAAGACTGACTTATTAATTCTATAAAATTTGTGATCCTCAAAAAAAGGGTTTGGAACAACATTAGTTAAGTCAGTTAAGATGACAGGATTGTAATTTCTGGGTACAATACCTCTTTAACTACAGCGAGCCGAGTAGTTGGAATAACTTCTTTAGCCCTTTGCCTACACTAAGAGAAGCCCAACACCGAGAGCTGTGTTATCTGTTCTTCCTCTCAGTGTCTGATGGGAAATCTCCACCGCCACACAGGATGGATGTGGACTGACATCGGGCAATCTGACAAATCTAAATCGTTATATCTCATTTGACATTAATATGGCATTTTTGGTGGGGCCGGCTAACAGTAACGTACAGTTCAGGGATTCATCATGTTGGCAGTAGGAAAATGGCATATTCATATGAGCGGGGAATTAGCTTTTGGGATGTGAAGGAAATGCTGTGGGTGCTGACTGAGAAGCAGGAGGCTGGGGTCTGCCTTATCTTTCCCGGCTATGAGCAATATGTCAGAGTGCCGGAGCCCATTCTGAATGACAGTTATCTATTTAATTCTTTTTGACATTTGCCGATTAGAATCTTAACAAAGCTCCACTACTGGAAGTCAGAGTTTGTGTGTTAACCGTGCAGAATGCTTTCAAAACATATTAGGGATCTTTTATCATGCAAGCAATTTGCTTAACACTTGCTTTACTTTTGCGTTGTGTGTGTGGTTTGTTCTTGTCTGTTTTTTATGCACCACCTTTCTTGGCAATATTTAAACGGATAGATCCATCATAACTGATCTATCATCCTCAAATCATTCCAAACCTGACTTTCTTTCTTCTGCAAAACACAGAAGAAGATATTTAGAGGAATGCTGGTATCAAAATTGGCCCCCATTGACTTTCACTGTACTGACAGAAAACCATGGAGACATTTCTGTTCATATCTTTTCTTTACTGTTTAGTAGAACTATCCCTTTAATAAATTGCAATATGCCTTATGTTGACGACACTTTTTTTATCTGTAAACAACAAACTAAACAAAATAGGTGTCTTGATAAATGACCACAGATTTGATAGATTTTACCATCTCTGAGTGTTTGTGCTCATGTTTTATTTAGTTGCCGGTGAATAAACGTGACAAACATATTATACTTGGATTAAGCTTTTATCAATGATGAAAGCGGTTGTACGTATTAAAGCCAGAGAGCTTATTGTAATATCTGCGAGGGTGCAGACAAAGTCAAACCAGCGGGGAAAGTGGAAAAACAGTTTGTCGATATTTATTTGGCCATTCATTTGCACTTATCAGACACTAAGGGGAAGAGGGAGAATATCCACTGGTAATGGAGCCGTTGAACCAGGGTGAAAGTGTTGCATTATGGGAATAATAAGTCCCGAGCCTAAATGAAGGGGCAGATAAAAGGAAGTCAAAGAGGTAGAGGAGCAAAGTTGGGTTTGCCTGTAGCCTTCTTGTATCTTTGAGGAAGGGATCTCTCTTTGTTAATGACAGGCTTTTTCAGATTAGACCTGGCTCCCCTAGGTAAAAGGCCAGTCAGGGCTTATCTCAGTTGATAAGAGCCCAGCACCTTGCCTGTGTGACTGCATGTGAAACTATGTGTGCATGCAAATATACTGAGCTGTCACTACGCGCAGCCTCCCCACCTCCTTTTAGACACTGAGATGCACGATGCAAACTTCGACGGCGGAGACTTTGAAATGCTTTAGTGTTGGTTCGTTCGCTGTATTTTTGCTTCAGCTTTTGTTACTGTGTATGAAAGTTGTTTTTGTGATTTTGACTTCACTGTATCACTGTTTGTTACCTTAGAATGTAAATGAGTGTGTGTGTGTGTAGATGTAGAAGAAAATATAGATATCGCACACAGTAACAGTCATTGCACCAAAAGTATTAGATAATTACCTAACATGCTTTTATTTTGTTTGTTTTAAAAAAAACGAATAAGAAAATGTTTACTGCTCCACTTTAAACTTTCCAACATCTGACATCAAGTTGTAAAAAAAAGTTTATAAACCCATGCTATTCTAACCCAACACAATCTCACAGGAATTGGAACTATTATACAAGATGGCTCCTTTACAATTCATACTTCATTTGTACATTTTAATACGTTTTCCTTTTGCTTTTACGTTTTAAAAATAATTGTATGTTTAAATTAAAAAACTAATTCATATGAATTAGCCACTTCATAAAATAGTTTTGCTTTTTTTTTTCTCATATAACAACATGGCTTTTTAATGGGGAAGCACCGAAAAGTTTGAGATAAACCGATACTAATACCTCACATAACATACCTGACAGAACTGACAAACATTTGTGCTTTTAAAGTTTGTAACAAGAACATAAAATGATGTCTTTTTTCATAATATGTTGTTCGTAATAAAGAAGCTTTTACTATTTTTATTCGTTTCAGTTGCCACATCACAAAAAGAAACACACAGGGAGTTGTATCGGTATTGATGAGTACCAGAAAATAATTAAATAATAATAGTAGGCTTTACTAAATTGCATTGGTGCATCCCTACTTTTTACATGGGATTTACATATGTTCCAATATAGCACAAGTGATTACATATTTTTCATGCAGTTTTTCTGTAAGAGAAGGATAATTTGATAAAGTTCACAAGAGAATTTTCAGTAAAAAAAACATAAAAAATTGTTTCAGATTTTAAAACATCTAATGGATAGAAGTGGTTGAAATAGTGAATGATCTATAAAATCATGTTTTTTACTTAATTTCAATATTTTTAATATAGATTTTGAATGTCAGTGTGGACTCCACTGTGACATGGATGACATCATTCCTACCATAAAAAGCTGATCTCAGATATCACATGTATATTTTTATTTTTTATTTAGTATAATTATTTTGCATAACATAAATGATAAAATTGCAGTAAATATAGAGAAAAGCAGCACGCCAACACGCAAGTGCAAATATAGAATTGCCTGCATTGGCCACATTGCAATTAACTCTTGTGGGAAAGCATGTTGTATTGTTATGATTACTCAAGCAAATAATAGAACAGCCCGGCGTTGACATGTCATCTCCACAGTGTCTCCCAGAAAATAGCTTTTTCTTTCCCCACTCTCTCTCTCAAGGAATTAAACATTTGTCATGTTTGCATGTACGTCCAGTCGAAACTGCAATTCATAATGCGTTTTGCCCCAATAGTCACCTTACCCAATCTTGTCAGGTCATTTTAATGTGACCTGTCAGTTTTGCTTTCAGTAAACGCATTCTGTTTCAAACACGCTGTTGTTTAAATGCAGCAAGGCGGCAGTATGAATATGTATCCAGGCTCTTAGACGGGGGTCTTTTTGGCCTTTCAGTGTGGTCAAAACAGTACAGATGTGTTTTCCTCTGATGTTTTTCCTTTGTTTTGCCTGAGGTTGTTGATCGTATTGAAAGGCCTCATTTATTATCTCTCGCATTGTTTAAATATGCATGGCGACTTTCTCCCCTCTTAATCATTGAGATTGCTTGCAAAAATGTGATCGATGTTGTGTAAATATTCATCATTAACAGAACCGCGTTAAGGGTTGTTCTCTCCTTTAAAATTTGCAAAGTGCGATTATTCACAGAGCCGCAATACTGAAGAGAAAATCCAAACAGAGGGTGTCTACACACGCTCATTGTGTCTCTGCGTGTGTTTACCTTCTGTTTGCGTTTAGCATGTGAACGTGCATGCATATGTGGGAGTGCGTGTTCATATTTGCCTGTGATGCATGTGCTTAGATAAAAGGCCAAAGCCCAACTCTGTACGTGCTTTCCCTTTCCTTCGCTCTCTCTCTCTCACCTCTCCGTTTGCCCACACCATGGCACACCCTCAATCATTATTAGATGCAGGGAGTTGAAGGCAAAGCTTTACCACAGTGATGTTTCCCTGTGTGATAAAATGAAAAAGCCCTATCAATCTTTATTGTCTGTCTTGCTTACTGTAATTGCATTCAATAGTCCACTGATTCTCTTGTCTGGGCTAATGTCACGAGCAGTGAAGAGCCAGATGCTCCGACTACATCATACATGGCTGCCGACCGCTCTGATAACTTGGCAGCGCCACTCTGCATCCCGTGATAAATTGTTGACAGTATAGATTGTGAACAGCTGAACATTGGAAGTGTATATAGAATAAGATTCATACCTTGTTGGAGCTCTGGCATCGTGATGTCAGCAAAAGGGCAGGTCATGTATTATTCAAATGCATCTAACACTGGAGAAGTGCCAACTGGCGATTGTATCTCAATGAATAGTAAAAAGGAAGGGGGGGTGGAGGACAGCAGCATGCCAGATCTAAAGAAGAAAAAGGGAAAAAATCTGAAATGTTTTCACCCGTCAAACATGCATCACTCAATTATAATACACACAATACAAGGTGTTTATAATTATGGGTCTCTGTCCAGAACTCCCCCCCCCCCACATACCCCGTCAGCTGCTGTTTCTTGGGATTTTTGTTGTTGTCGTTTCTCAGCCTCGCTGTTAAATGATTTTGTGTGAATAGGTTTGCATGTTTTTGTTCGACTGCCCATGCCACTCTCCCGTGTAAGTTCAATAACTGTATTACTGAAACAACAACTGCATCTAAAACCAACTGAGTTTTCTCTCTACCTAGTGCCTTGTGTGACACTGACATTCTGTCACTATACTTAAATGTGACTGATTTGGAACTTGGACAGTAATTGCATTTTATAAATTCGTTTTTTTGCGTGGGACACTGGTCTCACATTTGATATATTTATTATTTGATATATTTACAGTTGATTTAAAAGCACAATAGTTTAATAGTGCTAAAATTTTGTATTAAATAGTCAGCTTTAAATTTAATAATTTTTATTGATTTGTTTTGTATGAATTGTAAGTATATTTGTAATCGATGGTCAATCGACATTCCAAAAACACCCACAGTAAAATCCCCTCCTGTAACCATCGCATTTATTTTTATTATTTACATGTTCGCCAAAAATGCCCATTATTTTTGTATTCAAATGTAATCCGTCAAATAAATGGTCAACAATACCATTAATGATTTGTTTCTCTTGTTCCATCAGTTTTCCACATCCAGTCCTTGAGGTCTAGAGCTGATCTGTGATCCACCCACCCCCCGCCAGCCCATTATTACCTGCGTACATCATGTGAAGCCACGGTCACGTGTATATGTAGATGTGTCCAACCAGTCTATCTGTGGAAATAAATAAAGAATTGAGAGTAGGGGAAATTGCCCTTCACCTCTGTGTATAGGAGATCTGCATGTGTGTAGCTGGTGGAATTGCTTTGTGGGGAGCCTCCCTGGGGGCTGTCGGCCTTCCTCTCCACGCTGCGGCGGGTAAAGGCTATAATTTACACTTTTAGGATTCCATTAATCTCCTTGTTCCACAGATCCCGACACACGGGACAGAGCTTTTTTTGCATATTAGCTGGCTGAGATATGGACGTATTTACATGAGATGCTCCAGACTGAAGCTGATAATCAAGAACACGCTGTTTCATCCGATGCATTCTGAAACTAAAATCGTTCTCCAGGTGAATCCTGTTTTTAAGTCCGCTTTTTCTGGTTTGTTGAGGCAGAAGTGTCCCATCAGGCAGCATTTTAGTCTGGTTCATTTTGCATTTGGTCATAAATGAATAATGATGATATTGGTTGGCTAAACTTAAACTCTGGAGCGTGACAGAAAATAATTTTGTTGTTGACCGTTTGACCAAGACGAGACAGTGAGTTTGAGCCTTTAGCCTCACTCAGGATTGGAAAAATATGTGTTATCTCTCTCTCTCTCTCTCTCTCTCTCTCTCTCTCTCTCTCTCTCCCCATCTGTATTTCTAAATGTGAGAAAACACAGTCCATAAAGTTGAATCAATGCAAATGTAAATGTGCATAAATGAAAACATATACATCAGATTGCCCCCCAACCAATCTTAACATTTAAGTAATTAATGTGCTAAATATGCAAGCGTAAAATGCTGCTTGGCTTGAAACAGTATTATGTAATGCAATACTATTTTTCTTTTAGGTATGAAATGTAAAAATAATTAAGGCCCACTGAAAAAACACTTTATTCTCATCCTGAAGAGTTTGGAATAAACATGAGAGTAAAAGTCAAAACTGTTGTTTTATTTGGTAATACGAGTAAACTTTTTTGATAATCAGCTAAATGCATCTAAAAAGTTTTGCAAGTGTGGCTCTTATAAAATATACATTATCCACTTCGGTAAACTGAAAGAAGTCCACGGCTATTTTCAATTTCCATAATTAGTGAATTGCTCTGCAAGTAGTGTGCCATTGTCAAACTGGGTTTATACATTGCTTTTCCTAAATGTAGTGCAATGCGTTTGCTCATTAAATCATTTCACGGACTTCAGTGAGCATTTTAACCATAGGGATTTTACATCAGAGTTGAAACTGACATTAAAGAATAAGTGAGAAAAATATGAACACATTCCCCGCAGCCCCATACAGCATTCTGTGACTGAATCATATTAATCAGTTTTACCAAACAGATGTTTAATTGCACCTATAGAATCAGTGAAGGTGCAGCTGCTCGAAGCCTTCGAGAAGGAAAATGAACACATACTGTAATGACCTGCCGTGGATGGAAATGAAAGTGTTTACTCTGTGCACACTTCTCCTCCATATGACAAATGAACAGGTGAGGAGAGCGTGTGAGCCAGAGGTGAAGATAATGGACTTCAGTAGTCACTGGCCTCCTCTGTGTTCTTTCTCTCTCACTAAGACAGGCACATTTCCTGTAGCTGTCAGCACTGAAATAGCAGTTGTGGGGGGGAAAGGGGTGAAACAGAACAACATCCATCTGATCTGCAGATGCAAAACAACTAGGTAGAAATTATTCATACGAGTGGACTTGAGACATGCAGCATCATCTTGTGCTTTAGTTGAAGAATAGTTTTTTTCTGAATCAGTTTTTTCTGAATCTGTGTGTTCACCTTTTTTGTTTTTACTTGTATAACCTCATATGTTTTGCTTATAGTGAATATGTTTCTTGTGCAGCTGCTTTGTAAAATAGAAAATGTGTTAAAACCGCTATATAAATAAACTTGACTTGACTTGACTTTTATTTAGGTTTTCTATTTAAGGTGAGATCAGCCCCTCTAAATCTATCCTCAAGTCATTTTTAGAACTCAAATTGTACATTCATTTATTTCCGTGATGGAGAACATAAACCACAACCACAGGAGTAACTTGGAAACCTGAAGCAGAAATTTTAGCGCTTGAAATTAAAAATAGTATGAAAATAATGAATCTTATTTTTAATATAAACATATTGTACTTCATATTTACAATACAATTCTCAGACGAAATGTAACGTTCTCTATCCCTATCCTTGTTAGCTCTCCCTATTGTGCCCAGATGCAGATGCACACCCGCTCCTGTTTAAGCGGCTCTGTCTTTTCTATAGTGGAAGGTGTGCTGGAGCCTGACAGAGCCTGTAGTCTATTTAACAAGAGAGAGAGAGGCTGAGAGAGAAGATGGCATTGCTCATTAAATATACGCAGGTTACTTCTGAACACGCTGAGCCCAGCATACACATACACGCACCTGCTTTTGGGATGCGGTGTGTGTTCATCCTCTTAAGATCAGACATAAAACACAAGCCTCCTTTAGGATGGAAGATGCCACCTTGTGGTTGCCCACAGAGCTCGGCTCTCTCTCTCACACACACACAAAAAAGGAAATTCACTCCTTCCGTGTCCTCCGAAACACATAGCAAGATTAGTCACCAGCAAGATTGTGTTTTTAATAGGTAAATGACACTAGCCGAAACAAGATTCGGTTTCCCGAACTGAAATTTTTTATTACTCCCTGTGTAATTTAAGGCAGGGTTATATCGCAGAAACAAAATTAAAGCAAGGGATACTGCGGAGATGTTAATGCGGTCCATCTCACTGGAGTTCTTGATGAGATTTTTAAAAAGTTATTCTTTTATTTTTCCCTGGTGAATGCGTAATTGTTGGACTGATGGGAAGAATAGAGAGCGTACAGAGCGTCTGTCCTCTCCTGGCAGCTTGTACACGAGCACTGTCGCACAGCCCTTTGTTCAGGTGTCATCTTAGCATGCATGCTAATAGAATAAGCATGCAGTAGCACGGCTTTATGTAATATTGAGCGTTACTTTGAAGTGACATCTGCGTAATTATTCATGAACTTGGCGTCTGAAAACAAAGCAATTATGCACTTTCTCGTGTACTTCATTCTTTTATTTATTTGCTGATTTATAAAATGTTGTTCATCTTTTACCTTCAAGTTTAGATAACGGCAGATTGAAAAGTCTTTGTTGACCTATTTTCATATAATTAGAATAATGGAGTGTGTACATTTAGACATTTATACTAACCTGTTTTAGAAAATATGCATTTTACAATCTAAAAATGTTGGTGTTTGTTGACTTTGTTTTAAAAACACGGTAGCTTCCATCACTGTGCTATCTGTGTTACTGTGATGTAGGGTTTTGTATAACAGAAAGCTACGTACAGATGTAATGATAAAGGTGTTTGGATTAAAGGTCAACCGGTGATAAACAAGAGATACATTTCTGGCTGAAGAAATAAATAGAAGCAATGAAAATATATTTATTTTTGTTTGATCTTACAGACATTGTAACATATTTTTCTTGTTGTCTGCATCCCATCACTTGTTTTCTATTTTTTAAAGTGTGAGTGTGCGTAGTTGCTACATGTTATAGAACCACACATATTTTCCACATTCACACACTTAGCCTGGAGGCTTTGCAAAGGAAAATAATTTAATTTACTTAATTAAAACCTATTTGCATATGGAAATTGTCTGAACATTGTATTCATTTAGACAACCTTTAGGCAATGCAGAACGACTTTCATATATTAGAGTAACATCCAGAATGAGACAGAAATAACTAATCATTGATCAAACACTTCGACTACGATACACAAACACATATTTAATACGTTTTGATTTCAGGGGCGTCGAATGTTTGTTGTGTTTGGTTCAGTTTGTATATGACGCAAGCATGCCAGTGTGTTTTAAAACATAATGTGTTCTGACAAAATAGGTTCTGTTGTCCATGTCTTTAAGATGTACAATAAGTAGTATGAAAACTCCAGATGAGTGTCAGATGAACCTGTGATATTTAGAATATATAATGATAAGAGGAGAGGAAGAGGACAAACCCCAGCTTCCTGTAGTAGCTAACTTATACATCAAGAAAAAAAGGAGACCTAATTAATTAAGAACAGTATTAGAAGTAATGGGATATTACAATATAAATTGCTACATTCTGGAACCAATTTAATCCAATTACTGGAAATCCCTCATGAATACAATACCTCAAAAATCACTCTGTAATGGTCTCAGGGGATAGGGTTGTCAGACAGTTTAGGAAAAAAAACCAGAGAAAAGATCCCATTCTCTTTAAAGCCAATGATAATTTGCTAATTGGCATTTTGGGTCATTTCCACCTGAGAACCGCTCGCTCTGCGCAGTCAGTCTCGCTCAATCAATCCTGTGAATTGTTTTTAGTGGACCAGAGACAATACCGGAGGTCACACCGAAGTCTGCTATTTCTCTTTCGACTTTCAGTGGAACTTTTTTCGGAGTGTGTCAAGACTCCAAAAGTTGATTTTCCTTGCATTAGATCAAAGTCTCTTGAACGATAATCAAACATGTATCATTGTGACTTCAGTCCTGGTTCTTTTGGTACTCCAAGGAAGTGTTCTCCATTAGTCTGTCTAATTCCTTGTTTTGATTGTCTGAACATGGCAGCCTATGAGCTCGTGCTTATAATTCATCAGCGTTCAGGGGGATGGGAGAGTCACTCAGTACGTACGCATTGATCTAAATGACTGAACCAGGTCTCTTAATCAGAGAGAAGAACGTTTAAGTAGAAAAGTCAGTTGCACCACTAATTAAGGGCTATTTTTTGACACGATAATGTTTTGTTAATTACAACCATTTGTAGTGGCCCTCCCGGTTATAATTACAAATGAAATACATAAGGACATTAATAAGCTTTAGTTTGTGAAGTGCGGGGAGTGAAGGTGTCTCCTGTAGATGGCGATATCATGTGACTAAGCTTTGGGACTAAGTGATAAGTATGGGCCAACAAAAGATTAAGAAAACTGGTGCTCAAAATTTAACAGTTTCTAGTTGACATTATCAAGGTCAAGTGGAAAATGTGATTTTGCTCGGCAACAGTAAAACATTTTATGAATGCGGCTGTAGGTCACGAACGCTGTGGATTTTTGTTTCTTTGACTAGCTGAGGTCATTTTTTAAATTCTGAAATATATATGTTTTCTTTTAGAATTCCATCGATGATAAACATTGAAACACATTTTTCGTAACTTAAAAACAATTTATAATAATAATAATAATAATAATACGTCAATGTTATTAATATAATGATGTTAATAAAAACATTTATTTTAGCATTATTATTATTTAATTAAGTTAATGTTAATAATAAGAACAACAACAAAAATTATAATAATAAGTATCACCATTATTGTTGTTATTAATAAAATAATTATATAATATAGAACTATTTAAACTATTTGAAACCTTTGAGATGGGCTACTCTACTGCGATAAAATCTCTTGAACAACCATATTTGTCAATTGTAATGTCCTTCTCTTCATGATGGCCATTACAGTTTGGATTACAGCCTCTATTTCACCTCTATTTTAGATCACTATTCATACTGACAGTTTTTTGTTGTACACGGGCAATCAGTAACACCACACACTATCTTATCTTTATAATGTATTCAAAATGTTCTGTATATATGCATTTTATGCAGCCTTTTATGCAGGTGTCAATGTGGATTTGTACGTGTAGTATATTGTTGGCAGTGTGTACAGTGTATGCATTCCCCTCCTTGTGTATTATTATCACTACTGTTTTAATTTTTTGTGTGCATTGATTTTTATGACGTGCGTGAACATTTAAGAGCCAGATGTTGTGAGGTGATGCGATGAGGATTCACAGTCCCCAGGGGTTGGTTACCATAGCAGTTAACATTTCCCCGCTTCTGCATGCCCATCTCTCTCAGAAGATGCAAATGTCTTTGATAAAGCATTTTACAACTTCAAGTGTGTCTGTTTGCACGAATACAATAATTTCTTAATTTCCCGTAAAGTAAGTAATCCCTTTTCATAAAGCACCCTGGCTGCGTCGACACCTTGAGAGATTATGTTTGTGAGAGCATGCAAGACCTGTATGATATTTCATCTATTTTGTAATGAGTCCTTGAAATGATGTCTGAAATGAAAGCGAATGCCCATTTGATGGCTCGTTTTTCTCAAAATCCTTTCGGACTGATAGATAGCGAATAAATGACAAAGCGGGGAAAATGTGCATAACAAGAAAACAACAGTGATACTGCGGCATTCGTTTAAAACATTACTCATTGAACGCTGAATGTTTTGTTCGGATGCATCCATAGGAATTTCAACTGTGTAATGCTCCTCAAGACTGAAAATTTCAGGTTCTTTGAAAGAATTAAAGGAATAGTTCACCCCTTTATAAACCAATGCAAGTCAATGGGTTACCAACATTGACCACGTTTACATGGACAACAATAATCTGATATTAACACGATTAAGACAGTACTCTGATAAAGAATAAGCACATTTTTTAACTCATGATCGTAGTAACCGGACGAAGTAGTAGTAATCGAACGATATAGTGTAACATGTAAAACAGGAACATGAAAGTTATATTCTTAAAGCAACTCACGTAAACACCTTAATCGTATTATTAGCTTACTCAGAATAAGGCAAAGCATTTGATTTCTGATGTCAATGTAAACGTGGTCATTCTTAGAAGAAAGAAAGGTTTAAAATGAGAAGAAGCTGACTAAAAGATGACAGAATTTTCATTTTTGGGTCACTTTGAGGTTTTTTCGTCTAAAATAACAGGCACCTACATAGAGACAACAATAACAATAATGTAAATTCCCCAGATAACTTTTACAGTTTCAGGCCTTGTTTTGGCTGTTCATGATGATCTCCAAAAGCGAGTCTGCACTTCATAGCTTCCCGCGTGTGTTTGATAGCGAATGCGAGTCCAAAAGAGCTTCGCATTCAATGCAAAAGGAGATCCGAGTGCTCGCAGGTTGCTGCAGGAGTGTCGGGTTTTGCGTAGCACCTGTCTGCTAAAGGTTAAGTAGTAAACAAAATGATGTTGTTTCACATTGTTCAAAATAATCAAGATAAAGAGTATCATTGGACGGTCAGGGGGCTTTTTTCACCAAAATTATGCTAAACACTCAGATCTCCATCACTGTTATTAATTTCTGTTAGCTTAGCCTCTTGGCTTATCTCCCTACGCCCACCCCCCCCCCACCTCTAGCAACTAAGCATATCTGCGATTAGACTAATATTTGGAGAACAGGGGAGTGGGCCGTCAGATCGGGGGGAAAATCGCATTGCGGAGATGTTCATACCGCTGTAAAGTCACAATGATAAAGAGTTAATCACATCTTTCCTCTGCTGTCCTCGTGGGTGTGGATTTGTCCTTGTGCCGGATCCTGTGTCTCATGTAGCCTCTGGCTACAGCTCTGTCAGGTTTAGGGACCGTGGGACGGAGGTGAGGAGGGGGAACATGTTTACCCTGAAAACAAATGGCTCCTTTCTGCGCGTCTTGAACTTAAAGGGATTGTTCACCTGCGGAGGAAAATTCTGTCGTGGCTTATTTATGTATGGAGCACAATAGGTGTCGAGTTTTACATGCTGGTGTCAAAACCGCCGTGATCCAAAAACATCACTATTGAAATACATGCATCTCGATATGCTTTTACACTTGTGTTCATGAGCACGTCTTAACTAGTATAAATGTTCACCCAGAAGTCAAATTTTACGTATTGTTTGTGACCCGCATTTAGTTTTAATGATGTTTCTTTTTATCGTAACGCTCCATCGTTTAATGGTAACTCTCCGTTTCCATGTCGATTATTTATAGACCATGTCAGAACTGTAATAGATGTAAAACGTTGTTAATGCGTTGCTAATGAAATCTGGACACCAGCAAGTCTACGAAATGATATAATTCAAACGGCGTTCGCCGTGGAGCGGATGGGTGTTTCAGAGTCGTAATTCAAAAAGCGTAGCAGGGTTCAGCGATTAGGTGTTGGACTAATTTGCTACAAAATAAGTCAATGGGTTTTCAGTGTCTTGGGCCAGCATGAGCAGCAACGGCTGATTGCATTAGTGCTATAGAGAGCAGGGCTCATAAATATATTTATTAAGCTTGATATTTCAGGAGCAGTGGAGACAGATGTTATCTCCACAGACAATGTGTTATTAATCTCTTCAGAAGTGCGGAGTTTGTGTAGAGAGCGGCGATAATACGCTGAAGGACTGAGATATAGACTTTTACGTTCCCGCACTGGTGGGAGGCACAGCAAGGCCTCAAATTTTCATGAATTTATTGAACCACAAACTCTGAGATAATCAAAGATAATCATTTCTCAGATGGGGCGGCTCTGTGTGGGTTTATAGTCGGTAGAAGCAATCAATAGGAAACACTTACAGAAACAGCGGTTTGGAAAATGAACCGAAAATGAAAGAAGAGAAACCAAGATGGCATAACAAAGCGCAGAGTAAATCAGCACAGGGAAACAATGCTTAGTTGGGTCACGTGTAAAAAAAAATCACGTGTGAGTGTATTCTAAATGCATCATTTTTATTTTACATTTACATTTTACATTTAGTCATTTTGCAGACGCTTTTATCCAAAGCGACTTTCACAGAGTTCGGGGAGCAATTAGCGATTTGTCATACAGGAGCAATAGTACATTAGGTGCTAATACAAAGTTACTTGTTTCAACGAAAGCTAGACCACTTCCTGTTTAGAGAAGAGGGTTAGTGAAAATTGTAGAGGGTTTTTTGTAGAGGGTTATTTGTGCGCATTGTTATTTTTGTGCTTTTCAAACATTGTCCAAGCTGTTTATATTTCTGTAAGATATCTTGGTTTATTTGTTTCTTGAGTGACAGCGTGATATGATCTCCTCTTGATTTCATTGGATCATATTGGACATTTGTCATTTCTTAAAGGGATACTTCACCAAAAAATGAAAATTCTGGCGTCATTTATTTACCTCCGAGTGGTTCCAAATCTGTATACATTTCGTTGTTCTGATGAACACAGAGAAAGATATTTGGAAGAATGCTTTTAAGCAGACAGATTTTGCGCCCCATTAACTCCCATAGTAGGAAAAATTACAGTTCTGGGACACTTTTGACTACCATTGTATTTTTGTATGGTGGTCAATGGGGGGCCAAATCTGTCTTCCAAATATATTTCTCTGTGTTCATCATAACAAAGAAATGTATACAGATTTGGAGCAACCAAATGTAGCAGTTTTGGGTGTCTATCTGTGGGCTCTGGGGTCCATCTTTTGATATGGCTGTAATTTGCCGTTTCACAAAAGATCTAGGCAAATATTTAACTTAAAGTCACTGAAGATATCTTGAAGAGCACTTTCCATTTAACAATGCCTTTTCTTTGAATTTTTTCAGAACACAACTTTTTGTTTCTGTATCACGGTATTATAGTATGTGCATATAGTATATCTAATGCTAAATTTGTATGCGTTTTATTCGTTTCAGAATAAAAATTCGAATTAAATGAGAACGTATTGTCATAAAAGAAATGTAAATAAAACTTATATAAATATGACATTTTATTTTTAGATAATAGTAAGCCTATGGACATCAGCCATGTATCGTTTAACGGTCATAATATATCATATCATTATCGTCAACTGTCAGCTAGAATTGAGCTTTTAGAATGTACAATGTCTGATGCTTTTGTGGCTGCTTTTGATACATTGGAGCTGTATTTTTCTTGTTAGTGATACAGATTTACTTCTCCTCCGGAATAACTTTCTGTCTTCTCGCTCTAAATAAAAAGAAATCATAAAAAAACATTTGTATGACTTTGTCTGATCAAATTAGACACAAGTACTAAACTCCATGTAGTTTTCGTAGTAGTGTGTGTGTGTTTCATTCTATATCTGTGTGGCACATTCAGACCCAGAACTGAGCGCCATTTTATTGCTTCTCTGGTAGAAATCCTTCTGATTCTTTTCACCCAGTCCCTCAGGCTAGACGTCTATATAGAGCAGATGTTCTCTACAAAAGGCCATGAATGTTTAATCATTTGTGTTATTGATGCAGGTTTTTGTTTGTTAGTTTGTGTGTGTGTGTTTGCATGTGAGTGTAATGCGAGCGCTGTGTGTGTGTGTATTTGTGTGTGTGTCTGGGGGGGTTATATGAAGGAGATAAACCTCCTCTAAATCCAACCCAAGCAGGACAGACTTGTAGAAGAAAGACATTATTAGATGTCATGTCTGTGCCAGCGCTCCATATCCTCAGCGCATCTCATCCCAGCACATCGAGGAGCAGTGCGGACACGCATTCATGATCCTTTGTTTTTACACCGCTGCATCTGTGTTATCCTCTCAAAATTGTACTGCGTGGATGCTGTGATTCAACCGTAATCCTGGATTCCAGAACAGCAGCTCACTAGCCAATCACAAATTCATTCAACGTTTATAAAATTGATCTGGAAATCTGATCAGATATAACTGATAAGAACTGATGTTGAGATAAGAAACGCACACAAATGCTATAGCAATGTGTCACAGGTAAAAACGTATTTGCAGGGTCTGTGCGTAATAGAGCTCTCATGATATCATATTTTCACGGTTGTTGTGAACAAATTAATTCCTGGTACTATCGCAATATCTTTTTATTTTTAAAACAATGATCAAATAATGCTGTCTGACAAATTCATCTTTTATTTGTTCATTTTGTATTTTCTCATTGTTGGCCTTCAAATCACCCTTAATAGAGTGTAAGGATATAAGAAAAAGAGAGATTTTGCGGCAGGTTTGCCAGTAACTTTCTTTAGATTTAATTACTACTTAATACTACTTTCCTCTTAGTACTGTTTTCAATTTGAGTTAACACGTTGACTTTTGAGGTTCAAAATGAGCAAGATGAGACTGGTCTGCATGTAAAACTTCTTACATACAAAAGTGACCTTAGATATTTAGTCATGTTTCATGAAAGAAAATATAAGAACTAGGTAAGTTAAGGTTTACAAAAAATTGAAAATTAAAAAGTTAATGGCAAACAAAAACTTTTACTGTGTATTGATGCTCACTTATGTAACACATGCTTTTATCTATATTTTAATTGTTACGAATGTTCGTAAAATTTTAAAAGAATTCATACAATTTGAATTAATAAAACATTAATAGAAAGGCAATACGTAACCACCACAAATGTAATATTATGTTTATGTTATGAATGAGATCATACAAATGATATGTAAAATACTTAAAATGACTAACAAAATTGCGTTAAAAAATCCCTGTAATTCCAACTAAGGCATTGAAAATGTATGAATTTTGGAAAATAATTTTCCTGAACACCTCATCTGGATTTGATTTAAATATAAAGTATAGATCAAAATGATGTAATATACTGTTCTTGTAATATTTAACTTGATAAATGAATGAAAACAAATTAACGAATGTCATGCATCAACTTTTAATGCGTCACGTCTATATCACAACAATAATGGTTCTGGTACCAAAATGATCATACTGCCATCATTTACTACCGCAGTACTTTTTACAGTGCTACCATGATATATCATGAAACCCTGTTGCACACGTGCTTCAAAGGACACTATGAAGCCATCCCTGAACATTTTAGTGGTTATTCTGTTCTGCGGAGACGATGCTCCTGCTGTTCTTTATCAGTGCAGACGCAGCCACCAAGGTAGCTTCTCCTCCGCTCTCTGCTCATCGGGGACCGCGGGCCCGTCTGGTTTCCAAACTGAATTTTTTATTCAAATAAAATGTGGTATGTTAGTATTTGAACTGACGGCTGAAGCTGATAATTAGCCTGCATGGAGTCAGCTTTGATTGGCGTTGTAATTGGATTGTCATTGGGCTGAAAACCTATTATCTTTGGCTCATGCCCCATGAAATTTGTTGGAAAAACTTTGCTGCCAGTCATTCGAGCGGCCATCTTGGGCTTGCAAATGAGGTTTAAAGGGAGGGAGATCGGTACTGCTGGGAGGCTCACATGACTGCGTCCCTCTGCACAATTCCATTGTTATTGATTAATGATATTAACTTTGCAGGTATCTGTTCCAGCATGCTGTGTTATTGGCCATTGCTTTGGACTGCTGCTGGTAGAAGGGGGAGAGATGAGAACAGAGAGAACGAGGTAGAGGAATAATGAGAAAGCAGAGGAAAAAAGGAGGTAGAACTTCAAACTACAGGTGTCTTTTTATTTGCATTAATGTATATGGAGAATACTATACGTCTCGTAGCGGTGGGTGTTCTTCACTTAAACCTTATTGTTAAAGTGGGAATAGGGTTTTTTCTCAATATACAGCATTGTCGAACACCAGCGCGCAAACAGAAAAACAGAGGTGAACAGTGTAGCTTAGCGTTTGTTTTTAACAGGACCCGCGAAGCTCGAAAACGCATCAAACAAAACAGATTTGCATTCGTGGGGTTTGTCGGTGGCTGCGAGTCTAAAAGGTGTGACAGCAATCCCACGTGCCTCACATCCGAGGCCTAAAACAATAGGCTGCGGTGACGGCTTCTTCCTCAGGTGCGCGTGGGTGTGTGATTGGCTCCCTGCCCTCTGTTTTCTCACTTCACATGCAGATGGCACTGATACATATATTCACACCCATAAGCCCTTGCGCTCAGCCGTCCCGGCCCCCGGAACCACCGCCGCATTCATGCAAAAACAGAATCGGCATCACGCGAGAGACGTGCGTGGAGAACAACGCCCCGCGGTGAAAATGATTATTTTGTGTAAAGTTGAGAGGGAGCTCAGCGTGCTCGAATGTGTTGGAAAGAAGACGGGATAGCAGATCCCCCAAGTCGATCCCACACAACCATGCAGCATTTAATGACTGCCGTGAAACCTTCATACAGTACGTATAAATATGGACTTTATAAATACTTTTGAGTCAATGTTTTGGATCGAAGAGGTTTTGCATGGACTGTTGAATTCAACAGTTAAAGGCATAGTTCACCCAAAAATGACAATTCTGTCATCATTTATTCAAGCTTATTTTGTCCAACAACTGAATATTCAGAATAGTTTTGTGTTCTGAGAATATTTTTGTAGCTTAAAACCAACCGGTCACTAGAAAGTTCAAAATTGACACAAGGCTGAACAACAAAATACCTTTTCTGAGTAAATGATATCTTTGATGTAGTGTAAATCCGTATAGCCCAAGAATAGTTTTATATAAAAAATATAATTGTTTGGATTGGTCACGGACTGCCAGCAAGGAAATGCAGTGAGGTAGTTGCCATTTTTGAAAACCCGAGCACAATACGTGTCAGTCTGTAACCTCCTATGCGAGCACTGTTGATCAGCCCGTTCCAACTGTCATCTTATTTGCATGCGATGGACGCATCATTATTCACTACATTTGATGTCCGCAAAACACATTAGAACTGTTTCCTTGAGCAAAATATTAAGGGCCCGCCATAGCAGACATCATTTGTGTACCCAAATTGTAAAATGTAAATTGATATGTAAGAAAATGGCCCATTAACTTTTTCATTAATGGTTATAATGCATTTTGAGTGTCGTCTGTGCGGAGAGAGCACATGTTCATTTGAAATGAGAACTCGGTGGCTCCACAAACACACTTTCGCTCACAGATTTATTTATTAATTTCTCTGCCCGCTGTGAAATCATGTGTCTGTCATTATGGTGTTACTATTAATCAAATCAAGTCACCAATATGTTCGGTTATACTTTCTAGAATGAAGCCTGAATAATGAATCATAAGGGAATTCCTAATGCTTCATGAAGACGTTCATAATGCATTATAGAAGTCATTGTATTCTCGTATATCTGGTAAATCAAGAGACTTGTTTTACATGCAGTCTTTCAGTCTTGCATTGAAAATCTAATAATCAAAGTTTGATTTCAAACATTAAATTTCAATGTGATTTTATTCTTTGACATGGCCTTAAAGGGATAGTTCACCAAAAAATGTAAATCAGTCATGAATTGTTCAACCTCAAGTTGGTCTAAATCTGTATACATTCATTTTATACAGGAACGCAAAGAAATATACTAGCAACTGAGATTTCTGGGTCACCATTGATTTCCATAGTAGAAAGAAATATTTGATATATTTAGTGTTCTGTTGAACACAAAAGAAAATATTTTGAAGAATTTAGGTAAACAAACAGTTGTGAGACACCTCTAACAACCATTTTAATGGTAGTTAACGGGGTCCCACAAATATCAGTTGCTAACATTCTTTCAAATACCTTTCTTTGTGTTCAACAGAACAAAGACATTTATACAGATTTGGAATAACTTAAGGCTGAGTAATTCATGACACAATTTTTATTTGTGGGTGAACTGTTCCTTTAATCATTCAATCTTAAATATATCAAGGTTATATTTTCCTAGAATGTTCTTTACATTAGGTAGGATATTTTATGTAGAAAAAAGTAAATCAGAAAAAATGACAAGCTCACAAATACTCCTTTGGGGATGTCTACATTTGTAATCAATGTAATAAAGATATTTATCTATTTATTATAAAAACTAAGTTTTTGTATGTGTGTGTCATGTGTTAGATTATAATATTTTTAACAACTGTACTTCTCCTTATAAATAATACTCTGTCTATGGGTTGTCGGTGGAACATCCTCATTTAGAAAGCCAAGTATGTATGTGTTTGTGTGTGTCTAGGATGCAAAGTCATCTTCCAATGTTTCACCGGAAGAAGTGTCCACTTGTTCAGACAACACAGCTCACTGAAGTATGATGATGGCGTAATGGTCGTTCTTGTTCAGAGGCGTTTTGGTTGGCTTCCTACAATGGATTTAATGATCTGTTCTCATGCTAATACGTGCATATGTGGTGTTTATTGATGTGCGTTTTGTTTGTGCGTGCGTGTGTCTTTGATTGTTTTTAGTGCACAGACGTGAGACACTACAATGCTCATGACTGATTTCAGAGGTAGCACGTGCTGACGTAAACCTCATGTTTTCTCTGTAGCGTGGTTTATCTCCGCATGAGTAAGCTCGCCAGGGGGGTTGCTCTTTACTGGGCTTGAGCACTAGTATAATTGTGTTGTGCTTTAGTAATATTTCACTGATGAGATATTTACAGACCCGAGAAACAGACTATCATTCTGAAAAAAAATGTGTATGATAGTTTTTCTCAAAGACGTATTGATAAAGTAGCTAGAGAAGCTACACAGAATGTTTTAAGCTTCATTAAAGGGAAAGTTCACTCAAAAATAAAAATACTTTGTTAACATTTACTCACCCTCTTGTCATTTCAAACAGGTTTCAAGTACGACTTTCTTTCTTCTGCAGAACATATTTTGACAAATGTTGGTAACGGGTTTTTTTATTGAATTGTACAAAAGCAATGCAAGTCAATGGTACCACCGTTGTTCTTCAATATCTTCATTTGTTTTCTGCAGATGAAAGAAAGTCATACAGGTTTGAAATGACAAGAGGGTGAGTAAATAAGACAACGTTTTATATAATTGGCTTTCATCAGTCATTTTAACTTACTATTTAAAGTTTAATGTTTTTATATTACTTCAACTCATCTTAACCGCGCAATGTTTTGGGTTCGATCCACGGGGATTGCAGATACCTATGTAAAAAATGTATAGGATAATACTATGTAAGTCGCTTTGGATAAAAGCGTCTGCTAAATGCCTAAATGTAAATTGTAACTCATTTATACGCTACAACAATTCGCCACAAAAATATAAATATTGAGTTGTAATAACCAAAAATGTAGAAATATGATGAGAAGCCAGAGTACTGACCCTATTGAGTGATACAAATCGCAGAACACTGGATTTCAGACCGATGTTATTATTAAAGCTTAACAAATGACTAGATTAAAAATAAATAAATACAAGGCTTATCTGTGAAAATGATCAAACTTCTCTTGGACAGCTGTGAAAGGCTGAGTTACAGCCCATCCCCACCGCCCTGCTCCAAAATGATAGATTTTCTTTAATTTTCTTCTGCGTCTTCCACCAGAGAAGGAGCGGAAAAATGAATAAATAAAAAAGGGTGGCTATCTGTAAGCTATCCCTTCATCACGGCGTGAGCTATTCAATCCTGTCTATTAGATTTACTGGAGAGGAGCAAGGCATTAACGCAGAGAGGGAAAAAAAGGAGAAGGAAAACACTGCCACAGATAATGTGCATGTTTCTTGCATAATCTCTAATATGAGAAATGTATTAATAGGGAAATTATTGTGCATTCAATTATTTTGAAATGGCTGGCAGAGATGTTTTGATTCGCCGGTGTCCTGATAGCAGGGGCGCAGCGGGGAGCTCGGTGAGTGATGAATAACTTAATCTCCTAATCCGAAAATGGGCAACGATCAACAGTAGCGCTGCGGAGCGGCCAATAAAATGAAAGCACCGGAGAATGACGGATGAGAGCGTGGAAAAGACGGGGAAATAAGAAATAGATAAACAAATAGAACAATAAAGCAGACGGTTTTAAAGCGGCGTAATTCTGCCACGTTCATTAAAGGCAGAGAGCGAAATAAAACAATGCGAGATGGTGTTGCGGTTGCAGTAACATTACCTTTAATGTGGGTGTCGTGTGGCGCGTTTGATGAGCTTCTGGCTCGGCTTTTTATATCGGCTCTTCGGCGTGACTCTGAAGTCAACAGAGGATTTTTAATCAACCTGGAAAAAAAGCTGACATCAAGCTTTACGGAAGAGAAACTAGATACCTGTCAGTGTTCCCCTCACATATGAGGAAATAAACTGTACACTAATAAAACAAAAGAATCATTTTAGTTTATGAGATTAAACAGTAAGTCATTGTTTTTTTTCTACGGTAGTTCTGTCTAACATTGACATGATCATAGAAAGGCAAAAGGGAGGAAGTGTCTCTTGTTTTCTTTCAGGTTGTTGTGCTCTCGTGCTCCTAAAGTGTGAATGTTATATTACAAGATGAAAAGTCACATGAGAAGAGGCACAGCGCTGTGATTGGCTTATTCCTTCTCTCTCAGTTTAGTTGAATTTTTAGTGTGCTTACTAACATGACTACCCTCATGAAAGATAAATATAGCCTACTTAAATGTATTTAAACAGTTTTCATGCTAATATAATCCAAAACCATCTACATATTTATGTACTTAATATAAATCCCCTGCAATTACATTTTCGGTTTACTAAACTTGTATACTTAAAGTCAGCTAAATTGAAACAAGTATCTTTGTACTTAATGCACTTGAATTGTGCAGAAGTAGAGCTGAGATCCTAAAATCCATATCAAAAGTGAAAATAAAAGGATAGTTCACCCAAAAATGAAATTCTGTCATCATTTACTCACCCCCAGATTGTTCCAAACCTGTATACATTTCTTTGTTCTGCTAAACACAAAGGAAGATATTTGGAAGAATGTCTGTACCAAACAGATCTCATCCCCCATTGGCTGCCATAGTATCGTTACTTACATTCTTAAAACGATGACAGCATTTTAATTTTTGGGTGCACTATCGCTAAGAAATATACATTGTGTACAAGTAGTACTCCAAACAAAGTTGAGTTATACATTTATATCAGTAAGTCTTAAGCGATATATCAGTAAATATACATTTAAATTACACTTAGTATGAAAGAAATATATTTAAAATGCATGCTTTGGTAGGAAATTGTACACTAACGTTGGTAAAACGTTTTACATGCAAGGTCAAAGGCAATTCAATATTTGCCAATCACTGAATTTAGAGCTTAAAACCGTAACAGTAAGTGAAGATTCTGGAGTTCTTTAGTTTTATGTTTGGTACATTATTCAATTTATGGTGTTAAGTATAAAATTATAGTACAGATTTCCAGACAGTTGAGTATGTTTTGCATACTGTCAGAAAGTGTAGCTCTGTCCTGATTTTTCTAAAACTTTCTTTTTGCATTTCTGTCCCATCCAGTCCTTATCTTCTATTCAGACACACAAAAAATGAAGGGACAGATACTGCAGATCCACTGGAAGCATAAGGGAATATCTGTATATTTTACAGTTTTGTCACCCAGATTTAATCTTAAATAAACCCACCTGTTATGGATCTCATAATAAGCACACAGAATAACAGAATCTGCAGTGTGTCACAACAACCCGTTACTTCATCTCTGATGGTGCGTGTATTTAATTGATAGCACAGACAAGGCATTTGCCTCTGACTTTTTTCCTCCAAACAGTTGAAGTGTTGGAAGAAGAGCTTGAATGTGTGTACAAGTGTGTAATTATGTTTGTGTGTACGTGTATGTTCATAAGATTGTGGTAGCGTGTTGAGGGTTCACGTGAGGGCTGAGTGACAGTCAGCAGACGGGCGGGTCAGGTAGCATGTGGTGGATGGCAGGTACGTTTTCTGTGTCTAAACAGAAGTGTGTGGAAGTGCAGCACTGGCCCTTTCCGACAGTACAGACACCACGCAGCTGCTGGCTTGATTGAGACATCTGTATGAAGCAGATGGAGTTTGGGAAAGAACAGGGTTTGATGTCTATCACTGACATTAAAACGGCACAGCGACGCGCTCAGTCGGCTAGGGTGGACAGGAGACCACTCGTAAGATTGACTGCTGGACCTGGACCGCGTCTTCAAGATGTGAAGCCTGAAAGGGGCTGCCGACTGCCTCAAAACTTCCATTCGTTTCATCTTCAAGTTTGTTTAAATCGGAGTAATCATAGGAAGAGCAGGCATTTGAAGGGGTTTTTGCAGATGAAATAGATCAATTGGTTTATAACATAATATTTTTTAATGATACAGGGAGTCACCTAAAGTACATGATTCCGCTAACGTGACAACAATATAGTTTCATGCATGTTGGATATCTCACTAACTTAAACTTGCAGACAAAATATTATTGAATAAAATGACGTATTTAGTCTTAAGAATTAAAGAGGTGTAATCCAAATGATGGGTGGCGGGTCATTATCTTTTAGTTTACTAAATGTGTTTTTTATGTACAGACCTATTTAGAAAACGAGCGATTCATTTCTTTTCAAGAGAATCTTCCTAACTCTCAATGCTCCAAATAAATAAAAGATAACGTCTGGTGATACAGCAGGTTTCAGATGGGTAAAAGCTGTGAGTCTCAAATCAGATCTGGATTTGTGTCTTCCGCCAGGGATCCCAAACACACAGTTCAGCTGTGCAAAACATGAACACTCTTCTTCCATTTTTCTTCTTTATCACTCTCTCATTCCTTGTTAATGTAAAATCTATTCCTCACCGCATTGACCAAGCAGGCCGTGATTCCAAATGAGGGTGCCGGAGACTCGGGCAGCATGTGTCTATTATGAGGGGCACCAAAACAAGCCATTGGTGACCTTGCAGAAATTTCTCTCTTATTTTCAATCAGCCCTCTCTCTCCACATCTTTGTTTTCCGCTAGGTTTTTGGTGGATTGGTGATCCAGCGAAAGTCCGAGGGCTGAGCATGCTTTTGGTTGCCATAGCATTGGGATTATTAAGAGATCCAATGGCTGCCTGGCTCCTCTATCATTCTCAGACTGAATAAAAATGTAAAAGTCCATTAAACACCATTACCCCTCCATCGCAGGTGTCACTGCCAGCAACGCAGAATGAAGTAGCTTATTTTTCTATTAGGCGAAGAGAGAGAGAGGCCGTTTGTAAGGCCAGTGCAAATGAATCTTTGCTCTGAATGGCCAGACGGTCAGACTCTAATTAGCCTGCACTGCTCTTCTTTATCTAATGGAGCTCGGAGCGCTGAAAAGGGTAAGCCTTTACAAACACCCAAATGGCTTACATTAGGCTGGCTTGCCTCAGTGGGTGTTTGACCATTCTTGAGTATTTTAAGAGCAGGAAGAGATTTGAGTCTAAACTTTACCAACAGTAACCACCATGAATCCACGTGAGGGATATTCAGGATGGAAATTAGTTTATTTTATAGATCCTTTGTTTATATTGCGATCACATGATATGTGTTGCTCATTTAATATTAACTGTTGACTAATTTAACATTTGATCAAATAAAACATACCCGTAGAAAGGGTCATATTCTGGCAGCTGGGGAGTAAGAAAGATAACATACGTTTTGTAAATGTAAGAAAATCACATATACATATAAGTCAATTATAATAAGTATACTAATTATGTTTTTGTACATTACAACTTGTTAATTTGCAGTCTGTTTCTGTGTCATTATTTCAAAACGATTCTGACAAATAAAACAAGGACTTAATAATAATAAATGCATTAAAATATGAATATTATATAGTGTGTATATACATTTGTAAAAATGGGGCACAATGGACAAAAATGTCCTTCAAATTTACGGAAAGTGTCCTGGCTGAAATTTTTTTTTGTTCTTGGGACGACCCGATGAGTAGGTTTTATTTCGGTGCTGAAGGGGGGGCTAAAGTAGACTGAGTCTAAAGAAAAGTTTAAATTGCTGTAAACTGAGCCTAAGTTGTCACAAAGCTCCAGTTAATGTGAATATATATATACTGTATACATAATGTATGTATGTCTAATTTCTATGTATGTAATATATACTGTATATTTGTAATAAAATCGTTTTTATATTTGTACTGGCTCCCAATGAATCTCAGTCATTGGTTATACTAAATAAAACCTTCATCAAAGAGTCCAGAGCAATATTTCTGGTTACTTTTCTTCGCTTTTCTTTTCTAATGCATTAAAAGGTTTAGATGCGTTGGATTGTTTTAGAGCCTCTTAACTTTTTCTCTTTTGTTTAACAGCTTCTCTGTGAATCCTGGCCGCACATCGAGGCAGGTGAGGAATGGCTTGGACCTGCAGAGTTAGCTGGATGTCGTCTTCTCCTGGCTTCAGCCTGGAAAAGTGCTGATCGTGGAAGGGGCGCAGCAGGGCTGTGCTGGAGGAGCTATCTCTTGGGCAGATGGTAGGAAGATAGGGGGAATAGTCACCCTGCTGCTTAGCCAACAGGGACACACACACAGACACATTCACACACAGCACACCCACACAGGAAACATTAGAACAACGATTTGTCATAGTCTTTCATTTCGGCAGAGGAGTTTTTTTGGAAATAAGATGTGTGAGTTTATTATTATCTTCCTCTGAGTCAGTATGTTCGGCGGAGATCTCTGGTAGCCCTCTCTTATGGACTGCTCTCGAACTGTCCACAAGCTATTTATAACTTACTTCACAACTGTCAATCATAAAGTTTTCTTGTCAATCTCCGCAGCTGTTACAATGTCAGAGCAGAAGAAGCAAACAAGATATTTATTTAGCATTATTTGGCCCATTAGGGCCTGTCAGAGTGTGTTTGCCCCTGCCCAAAACATAAACCAAACCCATTGTGTGATGATGTTAATGAAAAATAATGGAACACTATGCCAAAAATATTAGTTTCATCAATTTCAGGTCATATGAATGTTTCCAAATCACTTTCGAATTATGTACAAGTTATGAAAACACATGTATGTGATCCAAATATTAGTGGTAAAGTTTGTTGTAATGTAAGATCTGGTGGTCCCATCAGCTCTCTCAACTGTCTCAAACTGGCCTTGTCCCATCCTTATTGTTTTAACTCTGCTTAGAGAGACTTTTAGAGAGTTTTATAATGTCCTTGATAACAAACAATGAGTGATGCAGAATGGCTGTCTTTTCTGTTTAACGTCAGTATCAGAAGGCACGTCTCCGTTTTGGGGATCCCCGTGGCTAAGCTCACACATTTGACTCAGTTCCACGTAACCCAACATGCTGTTAGACACTAACCATCCGCTCCCATATGGCAAACCTGGGCTGAGGCTTTGTCAGCTTCCAGATTTTTTGGTATTTTTTTCTTTTTGTCAGCTTTAAAATCAGACAAACACAGTGAGTGGTGGGCTAATTACCACAGGCCTTCCTGTAATTACTCTTCTGAAGCAGCAGACAGGTTGGGTACAGACAGATCTGCCGCTGTCTCTCTTTCAAGCTCATCTTCTGCTCACCCGACAGCTCTCAAGTTCTTCCTGCATTTGAGGTTCAGCTCTTCCAATGAATTGTGAGTAAGAAGTTGTCAAACACGGTTATGGTGACTATGGTGATGGAGAGTAATTGGCCTTGGGGTTCATATAGGTCTTATTGTAGGTATACAGTATGTGTCTGTCTCTTAAAAATCTGGTAAGCAAGGCTGCAAACTTTCAATGTATTTATTTATGAGTTATTATTACCTTATCAAAACAAACCAACTGCAGTTTAATTTATATTAATTGGAAAGCACAAGCAAAAACAATGAAAATATCTCTTCATTGACATCTGCATATTTAAAAACTGGGGCTGTCAAATGATGAATTTTTACATAATATTTTGTAACACATAACACATACATTACAAGGAAATATTTACAATAATGCCATCATTTAAATGATATATAAATGTTTATTAATTTCATATATATATTTAAAATATGCATACATGTATATGTTTTTTAAAATACAAAATGTACAATACACAACCTTTCACTCTTGATGCGATTCATCGTGATTAACAGTCCTATAAACATACATACATATTTAGAAATATCTGTATGTGTAATATACATAATATAAATTCTTTACTTCTTCATTTACACAACAACAACAAAACCTCAGAAAAAAGGTTCAGTGCATAAGTGTGAATGATTTAGACTGAATTGTTAAAGAATTGGGCCATTTTACTCCAAAAAATGATTCATTCATGATTCATACATGACTAGTTGTGATTCTGAACAGCTAACAGACAATACAGGATGACAATTTGATTACTATACAGTTAAACTAATAGCTCTGCTATTTGTAAAGACTCTACGGTAAGTAAATACCTTAGCAAAAGCCTTTATAGTTTTGCATTTTCCTGGAACTGTGTCCTTTGTAAAGGTTATGGACAACGTTTTGAACAATAACCGTCAGCACTGCTTTGAAAAAGTTATTTCAGTCATTAAGCTACAAATGGCATAGCCATTAATCGGCTTATCGTAATGAAGGATGCTTGGAGTTATTTGTATCTGCATGTAAACTGTGTTGTTAAAAGTAGGTGAGTTTTGCTAGCGTGATACGTTTATGTATCCCACAGGGAACATTGTCCCACTAAGATGCCACGGTTGCTCTACATAATTACAATGCGAAGGTTCTTGTAAACTCATTAATATTTGCGAGTCTATTTTGTTTTATGTATTATAACTTCTATACTATAAGAAGAATCCAGCTTTTACGTTTGTTAAACTGACGATAGTCTCTGGCTGTCCACTGATTTTTAGTAGAGAAAAATTACGGTTTGTTGTTCTGGTTACCCATTAAGAACAGAAGAAATGTGGAAAGTTTGCTAGGAACATACCGTACTGTTGGGTTAAACCATCACACAAATCCCATTTGACAACTTTTCTGTGCAACCAAATGTTTTTATATCTTGACAAAAACTGTTGTGGCTATGACTGTGAGCTAAACGTATTGGCTATGGATTTCATAGAGGTAATTTAAAAAAGTATTTCACTTTATTGTAGGTTTATGTGTCTGTCTCTGTAAGTGCTGTTGGACAAGCTAAAAACTTTTTTTACCATTATGACATTTTGTTCTGCGCTACCAAACGTTTTGTAAGATCTTCACTCAGACAAAAACAAATATGTAATGGATATGTCTGTGAGGCACCAAAAAGAAAGAAAAACATTGACTCAGTGGCTCCGTTATTTGCTTTCAGTTGTGTTTTTTAACCAAACAGATGTTACATTTAACTATTTGTGTTTTAAAAAGATTGTTTCCTTTCATGTGTTCAAGTTTAAAATGTCACGAGGGTAAAAATTTACATTTTTGGGTTGTTAAATATGACCAAAAAACGGTTTGTTTTGCCGTACAGCCTTTGGTCTATGACTCCATTAAAGACACTTCTACAGTACTTGTGTCAAGCACAGGTTGCATTAGTCCGATTGCAATATCACAACCTTTCTGTCTGTCCACAGCGATCTTTTTTTAGGTCTTTGCAAATACAGTCCTACATTTTCGTATGCGTTTTTTCCTATTTGGCGAGCGTTTCTACAATGTCTCTGAATTGTAAAACGCCTCTCAAAATGCTTGCTACGGTTGCTTAAAACGCAGAAAATCTTACCCAGTCCGAATATTTATATGACGGACGATAATATCAGAGGCAGTGTCTAAATGTGATTGACACAACGTGAGGTCGTATTTATTTTTTAAGCGAATTTCGGTCAAAACATTTAGGTCTTTAATCTCTCGTCTTTTCTCCATACATCCCTGCTCCATGTCTATGCTACGGGCCAGTATACATCTGATCTTTGAAGCAGATGTGATAGGATGCATCACTTTGTGATTCTCAGAGAGGTTTTCCAGGGATTACCGTATAAAGTAAGTTACGGCCTTTCATTAACCTTGGCTGCAGAAATCTAGGTTTAATACGATACAAATGCGTAATCTGGCCCACACAAACGCAGTATTACTGTCCGATATTGCTTTGGGTTCCCTCTCGCCATTTCACTAATTAAGCTCGGAGCTCAACCTCGGGTCCTGCTGTTCTCCATCGTCTTTTAAATTTATTTTGATTGATTTGTGTCAGCCTTAACTATGCTCTCTGCTAGATCAATAAATAAAGATCAATACTGTAATGTTTTCATCAGAAGCGTTATTAAAAAATAGATTGGCTATAAAGAGAACTGAATCACTGATAGAAGCGATGCTTGCAATGCATGCCAACTTTGAATTTAATTGAACTAGTGCTCGAGATTAGGCGGAGGAATGCTTACGGGGAGTGCTGAGAGAAAATGGAGGCGGTCGGGAGGTATTTACTCGGGACAGAACAGCTCTGCAGGGTCCGAATAATGACCGTGGCCATTATGAATCGCATCATGTCCGCTAACAAGTACAGTAGCGATGACTGTGTTTATGGAACTTGTGTTATAATTTCTGGCTAACCAATCGCGTTCATGTGGTCGTATGTAATATGATGACATACGGTAAATTACAGTTCAGACGAATGGAGTTGACCGACTGTAAAATGTTAAAACAGTAAAACAGCATGAAAGCTGGACTTCGCCAAGAAGATGATGGCTTGCGGTCTGGAGTCGTGCGTATGTGTGTGCGTAATACGCGTCCGTCAGCTGGTGTGTGTAACGTAAAAATATTCCACAATGACCGAGATATCCAAGCTTGGCCTTTTAATAAGAGCAGTTGAAGTACGTCATGAGTCACAGACCGTCGGTGTTATTGTGCTCAGTTTTAGCTATGCGATGTTTGTTCACTGGAGAGCTCCTGTTCCCAACCCACAGGCACTTTTTTTCAACCCATGAGCAGGGGTTGGGCAGCAGCTTGGACTCTGCCCGATCCTCCCTCTAGCCAGCTGGGTGTCAGGCAGAGGAGGGCAGCTGGGGTTCCGGCCCAGCCAGGGCCCGCAGGGATCTCGGGGTTAGCACAACAGAGGCCCCAGTCCTGTGCCTTCCTTTAATAGCCACAGTTTGACCCCACCTCGCCACACACACTGCTTCCAACGCCGGCGTATGATTAATGGCTTAGTTTTGCTGTGGCTGGCTTACCGTATGACAACGTACACGCACACGGACGCACTTACGCACACACAACCACTGCCCAGCTTTCCTACTTACTTTGTGAATGTTTATGTAATAATGATGTTTTTTGCTTTGGATGGCACTGCTGGTATACATGTTTTAAATAGAAAGATGGCAATCTGTGTGATTTCAGCTGAGAATTTGTATTTCAGCACTATGGAAAGTGAGTGCATTTGGGTCGGCCGTGTGGTTTTGGATGGTGGGAGAGAAAAGGTTTGATCCAATTCAAAGAGACTTGATTTCCCTAAAGAGCTTGCATGCACGTCCACCGGTCGATAAGCAAATAACATCTGCGTGTCCACTGACCACAATGAACTTGGTTAAACCCAACAGCCTCATCAAACCTGGACAGCCCCGAGCCTGGCACGATGCAGGATTAACATGCTATTAGAGTTATTTGGTGCATCAGATGGGAAAACGTAGCGCTTACGTGTAAACTGTCATCTGCTTGATCTATTCAGAAGTACAAAAATCCCTTTAAAATATACATAAGCTACATGTGATGCCAGTATTTACAAGAATTAAGACAAAATGCTGGTGTGTGAAATTCAGGTTTACCATTTTTTTAAGTAGCCTTGGAATCCCCCTTAATGTAAACCATTATGAAAAATCAGTTTTTATCACGTGATACTACATAAGGCTGCAGTGGTGTTTTTCTGCACAAAGATGATGACTCATATGTCTTACATAGAAGTATAAGTAAAGATGTTTATGTGAATTACAAAATGCAGATGTGTTTGAGTGTGCATTCTTTATATATTATTTTATTTTAATCTTTATTTTATTTTATTGTCAAAATAAAATGTGTTTAATTGTGCATTTATGAAATATTCGATTGTATTCTATATTTTGTAGTATTTTAATTTTATAATTTGTGGTTCAAATTATGAAGTTGTATCTAATTCAAGCAATTTGTACTGCCTACAGAAGTGGTTCTGTATAATACATGCGCACAGCTCTGGTTTATCTGTGTCATTTCCATGTTGTATCCACGAGCAGACTGCTCTTTGCAAACTGGTTTTCTCCAGCAATCCTTTCCTCTGATTTTCATCTTAAAGAGACTCTCACTATCACCAATGTTACTTATCCAAGTCCCTTACAACACTCAAAAACATGGAAATTTAATGTTGGGGAAAGGGCATTATTTCTCTCTGCTTCTCTCTCTCTCTCTCTCTTTCCCTCTCCGTGTATGCTCAAGCCCAGAGAGCTTTTTTCTTTTCAGATACCCAGAGTAGAAGCCACATCACAAGATGTGCAGAGACAGTGCAGGATGTCCTACTGCTCCTGATTTGCCTGAAACACTAGTTGGGGTGATGTGGGGATCATCTGTCTGCTTGGATTCTGGTTTTCTCAGTTTCTCAGATGCTGCTTAAGTCCCTCATTTGCAGCAGTTGACCTTTCTCTCCCTCAGGTGATGTGATCCACCAAGTGTCCGCTTGGCCAGATCTCGGCCTCACGTTCAACCCAAGCCACGCTGAAGAGGTTAAACTAGCGGGAAGGTTCAGAGACACAACTGGTTAGCTTTAGTGCATTTTGTTGTAATTGTGTCCCAGTTGTCTTGTCAGAAATCAATTGGAGTTGGGAACTGAATAGCACAAGGAGGTCAAGGATTCTTCATCCTAAATATTTTATCTGTACTACACGTCTGGAGCTTTTAAAGATGCGTGCTGGCCTGTTTTCCCTATGACTCTGATGGGCAGGCGCTATTGGCTCAGCCTTTTCGTCTAGGCCAGGGCCAGGTTAAAATCAATTATAATCTATTATTAAGGGTACTGTGTATGTGGTATAAGCTGGAGAGAGTGATGTGGAGAAGTACGGTTTGTTTTGAGGTCCGGTTTTATTAGATTCATCTAAAGCAATCACCTTAGCAGGTTTGCTGACAGTCTGGTCAATCTGGTCTGGAGTAATGCTGGTTCCTATGGATTTTGGGCATTTGTCAGATGTTCAGGCTAGAAGACCAGTTGGACTAAAAGAAAAATGTATCCCATAGAAAGTTCTTCTATGGCATTGCTCTAGTATCTTTTTTTAATGATTTCATTATTACTATCAGATTATTATTATTATAAGATTTTATAATGTTCTATATAGAGGTCTATGCATTTTTAAACCACAAATTAAAGTTCCATAATGTTTTAATGGCTTTGATACTCCGCTTCTGTATGATAGTCCTCAGAACACCCGAATGTTTGTTTATTCTCATGCAACATACTGATAACTAAAAACAGTCAGGTCAAACAATAGCACTCAAATCCCAACGGTTAACTGTTAGCCAAACACTTTCGCCAAACACGGCCTCTTCAGAGAGTGGAGTTAGGTGATTTAACCAAACAAATGCAGTTCAGCCGAAGGTGAGAAAGAGAGATAGTTGTTTATACACTGTTTGTAATATACAAGCATCCATCAGCCCCACCTGTACAATTGCGTAGCCACTCTCTAACTGTCCCCGCTCTTTAGTCTCCACTTACTCGCCTGTAATTACTCTCAATGAATAAATAACATCTACTTCATGCTACGCCACCACCAGTAAACTAAAACACGCTTTTCAATCGCGCACCTCTGCAGAGTTGACCGTACGAGTGAAATCGTGCAAGATGATTTGTTTTCATCTCTGCTAAAGTACAAATTTGATTTCCTTCAGTACCAAAACAGGCAGACGTGGTGCCTGATTTGTTTTTGACGACAGCCAAATGAAGGATGCTCTCGGCGGAGCACAGACGCCGTCGGGGGTGAGCGGGAAGGCGTGTAGTTTGTCCACCGCCACCTCCGTATACTTTACTCAAGGAGTCCAGAGGAGGCACGGCGGCCAATCGATGGGCCGGTCTTAAGTGTGATCAGAGCGGATGAGAGATGAAGATGTTTCCCAGCTTTGGTAACGACTGCAGGCATCGGGGTCGATTCGGCGACCGGCAGATTGAGAGGCGTTATATCTGATGAGCATGAGGTTCCTCTCCGATGAGCAATCTGCTTTATCAAAAGACCTTTTTCTCAATCAATAGAGCTTTTATCAGGGGAGCCCAGCGCTGTCCTGCCCCGCCATATCAGCTCTTACACTGAGCAGATGGCATGTGCGGGACAGGCTAATGCCCGTTCAGCTGGAGACTGGTCAGCAGATTCTTTGAGCTCTCTGAAACACATGTTCTCTCTCTCTCTCTCTCTCTCTCTCAGCCTATCATTGGACCTGCACTTTTTATGACCTGTATGACTTTATATCTTCTGCAGAACACAAAAGATGTTTTGAAGAAAATTGGTGATCAAACACCGGCAGTAAAGTGTCCATACAATCAATGGGTACCTCCATTGTTCGATTACCAACATCCTTCAAAATATCTTCTTTTGTGTTCTGCAGAAGAAATAAAGTCATACCGGTTTAAAATAACAAGATCATTTTTGCATGAACTATCCCTTTAAGACAGTGTTGAACCCACCTCTAACCAATATCCAAAGCGATGAAACGGTGAGGGGGTGCAATGCAAGGTTAACGCTGCGTTCCCGGTGCGTTAATGAAGTGGTGTGGTGTGGCGTAGCAGTGACAAGCTGATCTTGGAGGAGGATGGCTGCGTGGGGATTACCGTCTTAGTCCTCCAGCATGAGAACAGCGAATTAATCTCCAGTCTCGGCCGTTCAATGAGTCCCCAGAGCTTGCTTAATTAACCTAATAAAAATACTAATAGAACCATTTCCAAAGGTAAATTTAATTTACTTGTCAGCGTTGTACATCAATAGGGATAAGGACGGGTGGGCACTTGTGCCTCGGCGAGCGTCCACGGCGCAGGCCCCTAATAAATACCAACTCGTTTACATCCGCATCCGATTAAGCCCGCTGTCACCGGCCACAGTTAAATTATGATGAAAAGAGGGGCTGAGTGCGGAATTAACATGACCAAAGATTAACACAATATTTGTCTAGGCGGATGATGGGATTTCTCTCTCTCTCTCTCTTCCACTTCTCTTCCTCTTGATGGTGTGATTGCTTACCTCAGCCGTGAGCACCGTGAACTAATGCCCCCATAAATCAGATTTCATTAAAAGAGATAGTTAGCCCCCTTTAATCCAAATGGGGTTTAAACAAATGCAGTTCATATGGAACAATCATAAAAACTTACTGGCGGGAAGTTTGCGTGGCGATGTACTACCAAGAGCCATTAAGCCCATCTCATTACTGCCCTCCCAATGACTATGTAATGACCTGCAATCATTTGTAAGTGAATAACTATTAAAAGCCCTGGCAGCCGGGGGAATGCTTTTAAAGGCAAATTAAAACACAAGGGAGGTAGCCTCTTCCTGCATAATGTGACACATAACAGGCTTTCCGTCCTTCCTACGCTGACCAGGATCTTTCATGCCCAAAAGAAACTGAGAAACGACTAGAAGGATCATTTGCTCTTGTTTTAAGCACTGCGGTTGAACATTACAACGTTACGATTTTTCCGGTGACAGACCTTTGGGTTTTGAGGCCGTGTCACATTTTTGCATGCTCGAGGGTCCTCGGAGCAGTTGCGCATTGTTCTGTTGCCGCCATGCGTGACCAATCAGAAGCTTTAGATCTTGCGACTTGCTTTGCGAATAGTTAATTCCTTCTGCAAAAGTTTGTAAGCTGTGGATGACTTTTAACTTTCTCAGCAGAAGCTGCAGGGTTCTTTGTGGGAAAGATTGTAATTCTGTGTCGAGAAATGAAAAACAGTTGGGTGCAAATCTGTTCTGAGTGGAGATATTGATCAATAGTCCTACTGTATACAATGCATGATTTTATTCTCATCAGAGAGAAAAGAAGACCACCTGAAATACTGAAGTACTGAAATAACGACCTTATAATGTGTACTTAATTGTACTCGCTTAAAAAAAACAAACGATGGCCTTTCAAAGATTTCTAGAAGGCACTCATGCTCAATAATAGGTGAAGGCTTCTCTCATATAGCATGACTAGAGGAGGGGCACATCATCGCACTTTATTTTATTGAGTTTTTTCTTCCAGAATCAGTTCAACAAAGCAATGACAGGTTACAGTGTATCTTTTAAATACTGCAGATGTGGTGACTCTTGGTGACTCGTGGCCATACAGAGCGCACGAGTTTGAGATGTGAGGTGAGCAATGAGTTGTTCTGGTTTGTGTGTAGCCACTGAAGCCTGGAGATGTTGTTGCCATCAGCCACCACAAGGTGGACAATCATGTTTTAAAAAGTTGAGGATTTTTATGGTCAACCTGCATAATATCACAGAATGCTTTAACACATACTGTAGCTTTGACCTATATTGCAAACTCTGACCCTTTTCAACATATTCAAACATTCAAAGCAGTAACATTCCTCCTCAACTTTAAATTCCACCTCATTTCTCAGTCTGATCAAGATTTCTCTTTGAGCACTCGATACACTTCTGTGTCTGAACGGCACAGCGGAGTTTGAAAGCAGGAGGAGAAAGGAGAATGTTCTGTGTTTTGGTGTCACCAGGGGCTGTGTGGCTTTTATAAGTCCCAGCAGAGAAGAGAGAAGGGGGATGTAAAGGAGGAGAAAAGAGTGAGAAAGATGGAGCGATTCTCAGGAGGGGGATCCGAGGCTATGTCCACCGTCGACAAGTTAAGCCACACTCCTGTTGGTTTTAATTCACCTCCACAAATCTAGATCTGATTCATAACTACACAAAGCTAGCGTGCCTAGTTTTTTCTAGCCTTTAGGGACAAATTGTGTGTGTTATTTTGTGTGTGCGTGCATGCGCATGTGTGTTCCTGAATGACTGTTCACCCCTTATCTGACTACCAGTAATAACGTTAAAAATAGTAATAACAATAATAATATTTGCTGTTTACATTGATTTGATAAATGTCTCATACTGCATTATCTATTGTTGTAGTCATATACTGTAGCTATATACTGTTACCTCTCTTCACATCTTTCTCTCTGTTGTTGTCACATATACATAGCAATGACCCGCCGCTCACTATGCAGACACCATGCTGTGAATTCCATCTAACCAGAAAAACAAGAGGAAATTGTTATGCAAATGAACATGCACTGGCTATTCTAGAAAGGTTGTAGTTTGTGTGCATGTGCATGCGTGTGTTTATATATTAGAGTAATTCACATAGTAAAATAAATGAAGAGGCGAAGAGAGAGAATTTTCCAGCCAGGACTTGAGTACATTAAAACATTCTCAATCATCAAGCATAGCGTTTATCAAATAAACAGGCGTATGCATTATACAGCATGAGCAGATTCAAGGCAACAGTAACATTTGTAAGGTCTGTCTAAAAAACACTACCGGTCAAAAGTTTAGGATCACTGGACGAAAATGTGTCTCGTGCTATTAAAAATCTTTTAATCTGAATGTGTGTTTCAATGTTTGGAATTATTTTTATAGACAAAGGTTTCCCAGGTTGAGACCTTTTATAAGCCGGCCACTAAAATGACAAGTGTACGGTTTTGCAAATTCTAGTCAAAAGCTGGCTACTTTGAAGATGCTAAAATATAACAGAGTTAATTTATGTTTGATGCTTTTAGTCACCACATAGTTCTCATAGTAACCATTTTTATTCAATGGTTTTGATGGGTCTACTATTATTCTAAAATGTGAAATAATATAAATAAAGAATAAGTAAGTGATCCTAAACTTTTCACGGGTAGTGTATGACTTAATACATTTTAAAGTAACAGTATCGGATATAGCTCATTGGCTGTAAGTTACAGGTGAAGTCTTTCTGTAGCATTAAAGTTGTTTGGTAGGTTCTTCCAATTGGTTGAGCCGGTGTTACTCTGTTTGACTGGTAAACAAACTGAGGACTGTTTTGGTAGCCCTTAAGTGTTTACACTTTTCATGGGACCTCCAGCAGGGCATCCACCTACAAATTGCTTACTCATAGTTTACTTTGCTTATTAAGAAACAACCAAAAAAGACGTACTTGTCCCTCAAATACCTCCCGTGTGTTTCCAGGCTCCAGGATTCAGTATTGAAGTCCATCAGCAAAGACTCCGCCCTCAGCGTTTCAGCACGCAGGATGGAGGTTTTCTTTCGGGTGACTGAAGTGATTCTTCCCCGGTTGGGTGTTTATAGGCAGGAGGATGCAGTCCTTAGTGTTACTGCCTTATAAAAAAGCTCACATGCTGTGTGATTAAATAACAGGGACGGCAGTAAAGAGAAAAGACATAATGATGGTTACATGCAGGTCAGTTACAATTTAATTGTCATTGCACTTCATTGCGAACGTATCAATTCGCTGCTGCTTAGCTGAGCAGAAAACAGTGCTTTAGCACATAGAGGGAGTCATGCTGACTGGCTGTCAATTTACCTGCTATCATGCTCTTTTTTTTCCACTGTTCTCCTCTTTTTCCTCGTCTTGTGTCTGAAAACAAGATGCATTTTATCTTTACGTTGGGTAAACAGTTACTTTGTCTCCACAAACAGACTATCCAAGTAGGTAGTCACCTAGGGCCCAGGCGTGCCTCAGCTGAATAAGTCAATTACACATGTATATTTTTCTTAAAGGTATAGTTCACCCAAAAATACAGTTACTCACTTTCTAGTTGTTCCAAACCTGTATACGCTTCTTTGTTTGGTTGAACACAGAGAGAGAGATATTTAAACTAATGCATGTAACCAAACACTTCTTGGTAACGCTTCAGTATAGGGGTCAAATCTCACTATTTACTAGTTGTTATTAACATGCCTATAATTGGAAAATTGGCTGTTTTTTTTAGTACGTATAAAGCACATTTTCTGCATGACCATACTCTACATACCTAATCCTACCCAATACTTAAGCCTAACTAATACCTTACTAGCTATTAATAAGGATCAAATTAAGAGTTTATTGGGGAAAAAGTCACGTTAATGGTTTGTTAATAGCGAGAATTGCCTATACTGAAGTGTGACTCAGTTCTTGGAGCCCATTGACTATGATAGCAGGAAAAATTTAAATAAATGTTGTTCTACATCCTTTGAAATATCTTATTTCAATCGCTTGTATCTAAATATCGTATCGTCTTGTGTTCAACGGAACAAACAATATATAAAGTTATTTGTCTTACTATGGCATTTAATGGGGTCCAAGAACTGTTTGGTTATAAGCATTCTTCTAAATATCGTTCTCTGTGTTCATCAGATCTAAGAAATTTACACAGATTTGGAACAACTTGAAGGTAAATCTAAGTGATGACAGAACTTTTTATAAACTTGAAAATATGTTTTTAGAAGGTCTGTTTTTATTAATAGTGGTTTTCGTGATCTTGTGTGAGTGCCACAAACCCATGTGACTAGTTTTGATTATTTTACTTTGTCAGGAAAAAACCCATTACCAAATTAACTTGAATAATGTGTGTGTGTTCCTCATAGATTTGAATATTGTTAACATTGTTGGAGCTTTTGGAATAACAGTGCATTGTTCAACACTGAACAAATTTCTTTTCTGTTGACATGTTTTGTTTTGTGGCTGTAAATTGCATCAGGTTGCATCAGGGTTAGTCATACTAAGAGCCATGCTGATTCCTCTTTGGGTCTGTCCAAATCCTTTCATGAGTGGGTCTCAATCCACCCCAGGCCCGCAGAAGATAATACACTGGCCGAGTCTGCACACACCAAACAGTCTCCCAACTGAGCTTGCTTTAAGTCCATAAGTCTTAGTCAAATGTCACGACATGACTGATGCATTTTTAAAGAGGCAGCAATTCAAGATAATCAAAGTGTGGGCCTGCTGGGCTTGTTGGGCTTCTCCGTGTCTGTCCAGTTCCTAAGAAGTCTGTTCGTACGGCTTCTGTTTACGTTTATCGGCTGTGCTCCCATGACAATCCACATATGGTCATATCTCAAAGAGCTGCGCTTCACAAGGAACTGTTTTTGTGAAGCTGTCAGTGCAGATATGGCCGGCGATAGCTCCGCACACTTTATTGTACTAACTTGTCAAAATTCCCATCAGACTGGCAATCGCAGCCAGCAACATACCCTCCTCTATGTCCAGCTCTCTGATTTATGTTCAGATGGAAAACCCAAAGCATCCCAATAAAGTTTTGGCAAGGATGGGCCGCTTTAATTGGCAGGCAATTGACGCGCCAGTAGACTGTCATCCTGTGGGTCAAGAGTAATTTATTGAGATGCTAACTGCCTTTTTTTGGTGCTGCCGTTCCATATTGAAATTCCCATCCAGACTGTATTACACGAGAAGATGATGACTTAATCCCCTGTTAATTAGAATAACATTTCCAGCAGCTGAGGCTTAGCTGTTAATGCGAGGGCTGCGGGCCGCACACGAGAGCCCGGCCGGCTGGATTCTCGGCCCCAGAGTGCTAAGCTTGGCCTGGGCTCAGAGATCCAGGCAGAGGGGGCAACTCTCCACACCTCCAGCGGATGAGTGGTGGAAAGCTGTTAAATCCGCTGCTGATGACTCTCTCGCCGGCTAATAAGCTCATGTTTATTGGCAGGCTCTGTCCATCAGTGGGCTATTTTCTGCCGCACGTGGAAATATGTATTGGAAACACAAAATCCTCATATGGTAGCGCAATATTTTTAACAAGCTCATTCTCCATCTCCACAGAAATGGATTACATCTGCTTTTTCAAGGAAGGAGTAGATAACAAAAGATGATTTTGCTCCTAACAAACCTGTCTGAAATGTGCAGTTAGAAGTATGCAATGATGTGTGATGTAACCTCACGTGGATTCATTTCTGCTTATTTTTCAGACATACGCAATGTCTGTGTATGCAATTTTTATTTTAGAAAACTGAAAAAAGAGACCATTCTAATTGTCTGTTGAATTTCAACAAAATCAAACCTCAGGAGTGGCAAAGTCATCGAATAGCAATGTGAAAGAGGATGAAAACAGGATGCAAAACACAAACGAAACCCTTGAGAAAAAAAATCTAAATACATGGGCAAATATTGTATTACTCAAAAGTGAATATGGACTTGTTTTCTTTGCAGCATTTGGTCTGAATAAAACATTTTGAAACCATCTATGCTGTTATCTTATATACAGTACTTGTTTCAACGGATTTCACTTAGCATAAAACACAAGAAACATTATTTTTATTCAATTTATTCAAAATTTGGAAGAAATATTGTTAGTAGTTCTCAGAATGAAACAAAAATAACAATTGTACCTAAATCCAAATTAACGATAAATTCAGAAAACTTTCAAATAATTTTGTAATTGTCTCCTAATTTTTGCGCAGATTTAATGCTTCTTTATTGCTTCTTTATTGCATTTTGTCCTAGTTGTATATAATTTGTTAACAATAAATATGTTATAGCATAACACTTTTTATAGAAAGTTAACTTACTAAACGAAGTATGCATGAAATTGGGATTTCATTCTAATTTTTATTGGCTTTTCACTGTAGACAGCATTTACCAGCAATTCATAGGTTTTTCAAAAACGATAGTCAAGGTGATCTGACAATGTTCCAAAAAGCAAGGAATTTTTATCCCGTTGTTATTGTATCAACTTGCTTATATGTGATCAAATTTAGAGATTCTCATATTTCCGATGTGGAACCCACTGCACACACAATGATTTTAAGATTGAATAGAGGGTTGAAACTGCTGTATCAGGGTTTTCATTGTGTGCTTGCATGTTTTGTTAGAGAGAGTGCATTTGCAGTGATGCATCGTCCGTCACCTTATGGCAGCCCCACCTTGTTCAGAGGACGGCGGTGAAACAGGAAGTTGCAGCGCCAGGTTTGCCCTCCTCTGCTGTGTTCTCAGTGCTAATACAGAAGCCACACCACTCTTTAAGAAAGACCTCATTACCAGCCTCATTGATTGTGCTTCCTGCATCAACGACCACAGCTTCTTCTACCACACCAGCTGGGAGAGAGAGATAGAGAGAGGACGCTTAGCCCAGTGCATCTGTGTGTCCTGCATTATGGAGAGGGAGGTAAGCAGTAGGCAGGAGGTTTATGGTGCTGTAATTGGTAGTTAGTGTGATATTTGTAAGACAAATAGAGCTATATGTGTGCGTCCTCCTCTCTCTCTCTTCTTTCTAGTCTTTACAGCCACCAAAGGGCCTCATTATAGCCCACCGCAGCCCAGGCCTCACTACAAACACACACACACACAAACACACAGAGGGCAGGAAGTTTGGTGTGACAGTGTGCCTGCCAGGACTGATAGATGATACAGTAAGTATGGTATTCAATGAGAAAGGGCCCTGACGGTCTGGGAATGAAACGGCTCTTCATTACAGCGCACCCGGTGGACGTTTTACTCACACTGTGCACTGCGGGACTTTACCATGGTCACTCGTGTGCATATGTATGCAGAGTTCATGAATGAACTGCTTACTAGACATGCCAGTTGTGAGGGGATTTGGAATATGTACCCGGTCATGGATATTTATTTTAACATTAACCGGCTGTAAAACTGTACTTTGCATAACATTTTTTATTTAACTGAAAATATTGAGATTGTTTAGATGTCGTTAATACTCAAATTAGGTTTCAAACTATGCGCCGCCAAACAAAAGTGACATTAATAATTACATCATCTTGAGAGAAAAACTCCGTTTTCATTTACTCACACTCAAGTTGTCTCATGTCTAAATACATTTCTTTGTTTTATTACCATAGTAGTCAATTTTTTGTAAATTTCATTGTTCTGTTGAACACACATTTGCATTGTCATTTTCTTCAGGCTTTTGGCCTGCACAAGTTTTTTAAGAGCACCATATGACACCAATAGAGCAGCAGCTAATCACTTGACAATAATTTTGAGCTACCGGAAAAATATTGATTTTCATAATAAATAAACACATTGCCTTTCCTTATACAAATTGGATGCGTGTCCATCGGAAGCAAAGTGCTTGCGTGTCTGATGTTAAGCTTTTGGTTTTAAAACATGCAGGACTGAGAAAATAAAGTGCAAGAAATAAAGTGCTGGACCTGATTAAGGCGAGTTATAATCTCAAAAAATAGTTATTAAGAGCTTTCATTAAAAAGAAAGGTCAAAAAGGCAGATTGCAGACTGGCAAAGACTAGTCCAGACTGAAAATCTCGGCAAAATCTGAGCAAAAGTCTTGTAGTGTATTTTAACCTTACTCACTTAGAAGGGCAGAGCTCTAGAATTTGAAATTCGAAAGGGAGACCTGTCTCTCATAACATGAGAGACACCGTTTTGATTACACGGGTGAACCGAGTAATAAATATCAACGCCATTTTCTCTTTGACAGACACTTTGCGTTTGTCCCTTTCAGCAATGCTTTTCACGGGCGCAAACATGATGTTTAAAAAAAACTTCTGATTTACACGATTCACATAAATGACCTATTTTTGATTCAAAATTATGAATTTCAACGAAAAGCGACTAGTTTGCAGGTATACTTTTGGAATTATTCACCAAAATGTGTTTTCTTTACTTGACCAGTTGTGGATGCTTTGCTACTCGCTGTGTTGATTATTTTTGGATGTAAAGCATGTATAAGGTTTGTATTCTACGGTTTTTGGAAGCAACCTGATGCAATTTAAAATTTTTGTGGATCCCATACATTCCATAGGAAACCAGTGCTTGACAAATATTCAGTTTTATTTCCATTAAATGAACTGCTACGTCTGTAGAGATACAGTTGTCAGTGAGAACTCACTTACTTTCATCCTTCCTAGAGCTGTCTTCTGCTTTTTCGCTTTTTTTATGTGTCTTTTTCTCTAACGGAAGTGGAGTGGCTGTGGGGTAGATTACCACTGAAAAACACAGTGTGTCTTCTCTGTCAGCTACCAAGTGTGAACACAAGTCTGCTCTGGGAAAAGAGAAAGACAGCAGGAAAAGAATTATACAGAAACAAGCATCTAAAACTATAAAAATACACCATTTATATACGGTAGGAATACTTGAGATTCTGTTCTGTAGTACAATTAATCGTGACACAAACAAAGAGTCGTTGGACAATGGGTTCTGTAAAAACAGTAAATAGTCGGAGAGAGGAGGAGTAAATAAGGTGTTGTTTTTCTTTCTTTTTTCATTAAAAAAGGCATCAGTGTTCAGTCACACCAGCATTCAGCTCTCGGATTCGCTTTTCCCGGATGCACAAACAGTGTGTAATTATCCCAGCCTCCCTGCTGTTCCCTCTCTCTCCAACTCTCTCTATTCCCTCATTCTGTCTCTGCATATCCCACACTGGAGAGACTGAGACCCAAGATGATTCTCTCTCTCTCTCTCTCCCTGCCGCACAAGAGGAAAAGAACTCCTCTCTTCATTACTGAAGGACCTGATCCAACTTGAAAGATGCAGCCATTATTCTTGACTGTCTGGACTCCCTCCCTCTTTTGCCTGTCACTGGCTTATTGTTTGGCCTCCTGGGGTTGCATTTTAAACCTGCGCTGTCGTTCTAGCCCACAGAACGAGGGTTTCATCGACTGCTCATAATGTTTGCATGCTGTTAGAGGAAATTTTGAAAAAAGTAAATTGTTTTATGCAAAAATAATGAAATTCGCTTCCGAATGCTAAGCAGAGAGTGATACATGCATGCATTTAGAGTCTAGTGGTGTCGTGCATTTTCAGAGTGAACTTTGTGCTTAATGCACTTATAAATAATCACAAAACAAAACTGTAATTCAATTTCACCATATTGCTGTTCTGTCTACAGCTAGTTTATGAAAGTCAAAAGCTGCCGGCTGTTTTATGTTTTATGAAAGAGTAATATTAGGCGATAGGATTTGATTGTTAACAGCTACCGCGTGATCTGAGCAAAGAAACTAAAGTTGAGAATCAAACTTTCTTTCTAGATTTACAAGGCGATTCGACTCGTTCTACGTATTTCAATGGTCAATTTCACAGACCTTGCCAAACTGGACTAAATCTTTCAAAGATATGCACCTACTTGAAGAGTTACTCTGCAAGTGAAATTAAAGACACATTTTACTCTGTGAAAGAGGCTAGAAATGTTGGGTTTAGAAAAGATTTTGGTGACTGCAGTATGTTTTATAATTTCCATTTTGGAATAGAGATTGACTGTGAAAAATTTAATAATAATTATCATCATTATATTTATAAGTGTAATAAGTGTTATTATACTATATTGATATCAAAAAAGTATTTAGTATTAGTTATTATTATTATAATAAATGCAGTTTTATATTTACTTAAATTAGTACAATAATAAATATGAAAACTTGTATAATTATCCAAATATTTATATTAATACTTAAACATCATTATTATTATTATTATTATATTGTTATTTTTAATAACATTAATAATAATAATAATAATAATGGTGATACTTATTAATATTCTTATTCTTCATTGTAATTAATATTATCACTTGAATTGCATCTTTAAACCCACTCTTTTTTCCAGGAGCCTTCAAAACACTGTATTGCAGCCACTGGTGTAATGAAATAGTTTCCTCCTCTTTTCAACATTTTTGCTGAATTTTCAATAACATGTGTTCAGCCCAGGCTGCAGTTCCCCACATTACTCTCCATTTAAAAAAAATTCCATTCAGGCCAGCAAGTGAGTGTTGCAGTTCATTTGAAACGATTGGCACTGGAATTGGTTTTGCAAGGCAGCGAGAGAGTGATGGCCCCAGTCATTATGTCTCTACGAGCTTAGCATGCTGGTAATTAGGGACAGTGTTAGGGAGAGTGAGGGGAGCATGCCACTGCGGTTCACAAGGGTGAAAGAGACTTTATTAAGAGTCAGAGACAGATCACAACTGCGAAGTGACCCATCAAGGTCAGGATCAAGTGCAGGCTTTGTAATTAGTATGCTTTTTAGAGGAAGGGGGCTACAGTGCTATTGTTCTGCCAAAATCAAATTAGCCCCTCCACCGTGGACCCCTATCACAACCTCGGGGTCTGAACGCCCTAATCGAACTTATGCCCAGATTTCAGATGAACACTTTTATTCTTTGTAAAGCATAATGTTTGGATTGCTTTTTCCTCGATTTTGTCATTGCTCAGCTCGGTCACAACCTTTTATAGTCAAAGAAAGAACATTGAGATTTATTTGCACGTGGACCATAGAATGCGCAAATATGTAAGCTGTTCTACTCGCCCCGCTCCGAGTGGGCCTCTAACCAGTGTCGGTCCGGAATAGGAAACGGTCCGGGAACCGGCGTGGAAAGCGTCTTTGGCTAGAACGTCTCTGTTGATAGCAGAATGAGGTTTAATTTGCATAGCTCTCTCTCGCTGGCCTCTGTTACTGAGAGACAAGGTTCATGTCAACTATAGAACACATACCATAAACCTGTCAATTACTCCTCATCCTCTCTCACTCTCTCTCAACCTCAATCTAATGTCTTGAATTCAGCATCTCTGGACACTATATGGCCCTCCCGTGTCATAAACGATCACACTTCCAGATGAATTAGATACATCAGCTACGGCACAATCAACACAGCAAATGGCAGGGAGATGAACCCGAAGCGCCAGCGGCGCACCGCAACCCTTATGGCAGATACCCATCTCTAGTCAGCCACGTCTTCCCCCTCACACACACTCGTACACACACAGCCCTCGATTCTCCGCATTAATACGCTCCGTTCTCTCCCTGCAGCATCCTCCCCATTAATTCTCTCCCTTTCAGCCACATGAGTTTGTCTGATTTAACAAGATAAGATTTGAGGGCTGATGTTGGCTGTTCTTAATGTACCATAGGGTCCACAATGGGATCTGCACCTCGTCTTCAGAGAGAGGCATAAATCGGCTTTTCGGTGGGGAACAGGGGAAAAAAGTGAATTAGATATGCAGCATAACAATTTTAACAGCCCTGGCATCAGAAATTGAAATAGTGGAGATTAATGTATCATACATTATACACTGCCCATTGAAGTCAGTGCTAATATAGTGTGCAGGCTTGCGTAACAGAAATAAGACTTTTTAGAAGTGCTCCTAAGGCCAGTCTGACCTCGGTAATTGATTCAGATCTCTACGCTTCTGTCGAGCAGTTTTACCAGAAGGCTCCTGAGGAAAAATTATTTCCCATTGTACGATTTTGATTTAGATCATTGCTGATACAGCGCCAGTGACCATGGATACCAGAGAAAGGCACTACGCGTGAAAAGAAAAGCGCATGAAATAGGAATTATTAGAAAGTGCATGCAGTAGAGTGTACAGTATGATTACAAGTTTAAAACCACGTTTTTTCATTTGTATTTGAATGTATGGTATTTTAACATATGTAAAGAATTGAAATATGTCCATGTAGCATTATTTGACCATGTTTAAAGTTCATTGTGCTTTATTGTTTTGTTTTGCTAATGTTATTGTTTGGATTAAAGTGATAGTTCATCCAAAAAGAAAAATGATGTCATCATTTACTCACCCTCTTGTCCTTTCCAACCTGTATGATTTTCTTTGACAGAACACAAAAGAAGAAGAACATTTTGAAGAATATTGTGAACTGGCCCCCATTCACTAGCATTAGTTTTGTGTCCCTATACAATAGACGTGAATGGGGGCCAGTGTTGTTCGGTTACCAACTTTCTTCAAAATATCTTCTTTTATGTTCTGCGGAATGTTCTATCGTTTTCATAACATTTCTTTCGTAGATGTTTTTCAAAAAAGTTTATTTTTAGTTTTAAAATTGTTCTGGTTTCAGAGCTTCCTTCCACACTACTGTAAATGTTTCGTTTTTCAAATGTGCCCTCCTTAGAGTTCATTGAAAGAAAATCATATGTTCTTCGACAGGTTCAATGGACAGTCTTGTAAGTCTGTGAGTGAAGAAGCAGATATGTGAAACCCAAATCATTTGGAAGAATATATGGGTGCACAGACTCGTTCAGGTCAGGGAGGACAAACAACACAACACGCATGATTTCCGGTGACGAGACATTTGCATGAATCCTCTCATATTTGTTACGCTCACTCATTATAGATGTTTATTGATCTTACCATGACATCCCTCCACTGACCAGCTCCCCGTGGTGCTGTTTTTGGTCTTTATCTGTCATCTGTCTCTCTCTTATAATTCTGTATTTCTCTGTCTCTCTCAGTCTTCTATGGCTTTGTGAACACTGATTGGCGAGCTTCTGGTTTTGATTAACTCCGTTCTCTTTGAAATCAGACAGCGGGCACATATCTGGGGGCATCATGCAGAATGCTCAGGTTAAAAAGCTTACTGAAAGGATCAAGTTTCTTGCTTAATAAAAATCAATTCAATGAGACTGGTTAGAAAATGAGTCATAATGTCAGCTCCAGAGCGATTCCCCATTATGCCATTATGTCTAATTTCATCCTTTATACTTTTGTGTCCATTGTTGGTCTTTGAATTCCAGAGACGGGCATCTAAATGATTCATAACTGTCTGCTGTCATTATTTCAGAATGTTAGAATCACAGAAGGGAAAATGGCGTTTTTATGAATATTAGTAGATGTTGTTTAGCACATCGTGCCTGTAACGCAATTATCATCATGTCTTGAGTCAAATAACTGCCACTGTTACCTCAACAATGTGATTGCTTCATAACTAACACTTGTGTATCAGGTTTACTATATTTATACTACAGATGTTATAGTCGTGATTAAATAGTGCTTTGGTTGTTGGAGCCATTATTGTTTCATAAAGCAGCACTGTTACATTATGACAATTACTTTTACAAGCTTTTATTATTTATTGGCACACACATTTACGGTAATTGTATTCAGTCCAGCGCAAGGAAATAAAACGAATAGATCCTCAGAGCAATCAAAGTACTGGAAAGTCTAGTATTTAATACTAGTGGTCTCTGAACAATACTTGCATTAGATCAAGTATAACAATATCAAGATTACACAAAAATGTACAGTCATGCATTGACAGTATTTGCTCAAACGATTCAGGGAACTGTAGTGTAAAACAACACAGTCATTATATCAATTCTACCATTGTCATTGTGGATATTATTACATCATCACCACCACAATCGTTGCATTATTAATACATAATTGGCCTCACTTTTAAACCCATTATGATTATGTCAGTATTACAGCATTAATACCGTTACATGTTTACAGCATCAGTTACTGTTTCTTCCATTATCACCTACAGGATTAATACGATGTTACTCTGACAGGGGCGATTCTAGGTTTTCAATATTGGGAGACTCAACCTCCAATGAGGATGTATATATGAAGAGTTTGGTTCCAAAATTAGATCAAACATTGTCAAAAATCACCCCTGTGCATGACTGCGTGTTCATCAATCAAATCCACTATATGTTTTAAATTAATAATAAAAATACGGAAGCGTCTGAAAAAAGGACAAAGAGCTTCTAGGTACACTTTTATTTGCTTGGAACTCAAAACAATAAATAACACAGCGGCATCATATTATGTAAGTTGCATTTATAACAAAAATGGATGCCAGGTTAATGCACACAACTTGTACTCTGCTTCTAGCGTTGACTCCACTCTGTGCCGCTGTGACCTGAAGAATGAGCTAAATAACGTAGCCTGCCGCTGCCGTTTTCATAAACAGAGTTTTAAAGAGGACAAAAGCGATCTTGAATTCCTATACAAATTACAGAATTACTCACAATTTTTAGCGAGGCTAGATTAGATATTGAGTGTGGCTAAAGCCCACCTAAAAAGGGGCTTGCGACGTCACTGTACTTTGATATTTTTTATTACGTCAAATAAATATGATAGTCGTCTTTACAAAATGTTCATAGATTTGTCAAATTTGTCATTTTAGTAAGCATAACTATTGCTACTCTGGAAGAGGAGGAAATGAGACCATGTAATATAACAATGGCAAGGGTAATCTGCTCCATAATTTCCCCTGTCGTTGGTCATATCTTACACATGGTGCCTTAGAGATGAGGAGATAAAACTGCTTCATTTCTCTAGGTAAATGGAGGAGGGGTCTGTTTCATCTCTTTCTACTAAAGGTTGGGGGGACCGCAATCCCAGTGTCTTTGCCCCTCCTCTGATGCTGACAGTCACACGCACACACACACTGTTCCCTCACCTCCCCTTGAGATTCTGTATCTGCATCACACAAACAGCTGATTTTCATTTTACGTTGCCGGGCACTTGTAAATGAGCGCTCTTATCTGTCACTTTAATGCGCCATATATTTTATTTCTGACGTTGAGATATCACATTCTTAATAATAATAATCAACTGCCAGTGTTCTTGTTTTTTTTCCAGCAGAAATTAAATCCTGACACAGCGAGCAGGACTAATAAAAGACGTAGCTGGAGGAAATAAGAATAAATAAATATGACGAATCACGAGGGCTGGAAATTTGTATTCAGATGCGAGAGACAATTACACAAAGAGTCAGAGTAGATCAGGATCTGTAATAGCTGTGCTGGAGGCCTACGTGTTTACTTGCTTAAACAGACTGTGTGGGTTACTGTGTGTTACCACTTACTTTGTCCAAATACATTCAAGGCTGATCATACACAGAACACATGCGCGTGTGCAGTGCAGTTAAGCATTCTGGCACATTAGAGTTACACTTACAGTAAAAATGTATCTCAGCTATAATTTAAGTGAACTGATCTCTGTATCTATTTTGGGTTGTATTACACATTCATCGTTGCTGCTAACGTATTACTTGCGTTATCATTTGATCATATCTTTGGTCATCTTTGGAATTTTTTCTACATATGAACATAAAACAGAAGAGAAAATCATGAAGATACACTGAATTTACAACTAGTTAGGACTGACTTATTTTTGTGTCTAGTTTGTGCATACTTCTTTGAATAAAATGTCCTTTTATAAAACTGCATGAAAAAAGCTATTGAAATGCAAAGGATTCATAAGTGAGCACAATTATTAAACAAATAAAAAAGTTATTCTAATGTAATCCATATTTAAATCATTTTGTTTTTTTTGTTATATGGAATAAATCTTTTTGCTAGTGTTCTCAAACTTTTGTACCCCACTGTATTTGTCAAAAGTAGGGGTAAATCTCTTTTTTTGTCTCTTTAGTTTGTGCACCGTGAGCGGCATCCAACGGAATTGCCACATGTTTGAAAAAGTCACTTAAAAAGGCTGGACACATCTGCCTGATCCAGTAAAGTAAGTTTGAGATGCATCTATCTGCTCGTCTGACCAATTGCCACTTTTGAAAGTTTTTTTTCTGTCTGGTGCACACTTCACCTTTAAATCCGTTTTTTCTGTCTCCTTTTCTCTCCCCTCTGAAGGACAAACGGGTCTCGAAACTTCTCACATGAGACCACAAGCTCCGTCATGTCAGCTGCCTCCTTTCTCCTCTCTCAGGATGACAGATACATCAGGTTTGGGTTCAGCTTCAGGGCCTCAGGAGAGAGAGGGAGCTGCTCTCTGCCCGGTTCGGTATTGAGAGCCTGCCGTTCCACTGGGAGCTCCGGCTGGTGGCTGTGCCCTGCGTTCTGGCCATGCGAGAAGCAGTCGACACAGACCTCTTTGAACCTCTCAAACTGAAGCATCATCGTAACGTTTTCATGAGGCCCATGTGGTCTGTCCAGTTACGTTGTTTTTTTCCTCAGCGTCTGTTTCTTGTCTAGTCAGAGGACCTGGTGCAGGGAGGAAAAACACGGACGATAGCGTTCAGACTAGTGAGACTTGCATGTAAGTCTTTGTTTTAGAGTTGTTTTTTATTACATGAGCGCAGATGAAACCACACAAGCTCGTGCACCCACGCATGCTCATTGATAGAAGCGTTGTATTTTTCATTTTCAGACTCTGTACCCTGCTGCGCCTTGTTCTGGTCTCAGTGTGTGTAGATCAGGCCTGCATTATCTTGAGAGTAGATTTGCTCATATTTGCTGATGGCTTCTTTTTCAACAATGGTCCATCAGGCTGCTATCATCAAAGGTCCTGGTTTTAGGTTGAATGGCTGCATCTTGGGAGCACATTAGCCTGTGTGTGCATGACCTGGTTATGTGGCTTTGATGTGCCTTTGTTCTCTGACCCATTTGAGTCTTGGCTGGGCATGTGGTGTGCCTCGAAAATGAGGGTGGCTGAAAATCCACAGATCTGGGTATCTCCGTATTGAGCTGAAAGCAGGGTCCCGCCGAAAGGGCAGTTTATGACAACATGCAGGACATAAAGGAAGTCGCGTGCTGGGAAATGTTGTGTATCTGTTGAGTCAAAATAAAAAAAAATCTGTCTTTTGTGGTTATACATGCGTTCAAAAGTTGAATCCTGTTTTGGGACTGAACCGGATGTCGTAACATTCACTCTGCCTTGATGTAAATGATATCATTTTTAATGCAAGCACAAAGCTTAGTGTTGTTTCATTGCCATCACCTGTCTGTAATTTACATTGAAACTTTTCGAAAACTCAACATTGGACATCAAATCTGTTGTGACAAACACTCGTGGCTTTAAAAAACCCTGAGTTAGGTCAGTTTTAATTTTAAAAGTGTGGAAAGTTACAAGCTTTCTTTTTCCCTTTACTGCAGACAAGCAGTGTTCAAAAACACATTTAAAAAAAATGAGGACAATTATGCATCTGCGCCTTTGACAAAGAGCTAGATTTCCTCGCAGACGACGTAGGATAAATTGGCCTATTTTAAGCATGAATCTTTCATGTTTGGAGTCAAATGATGTGTGTCAAGGAGTGAAGGCCCAAAGTGATTAAAGTCACTAGAAACAGAAGTTGGGATGGACTTATCGTGACGTTTATCCGAGGGTATTTGGAGGGGAGGGCTAAAAATGCATGGCCATTGGACAGTCACTGTTGTCCTACCTCTTTTTTGTTGCTGACATCATGTGATGAGTTGTTGTTGAGAGGGGGTGAGGAGCTTAACTGTTTTTGATCAAAGATTAAAAGTGCAAATGAATTTTGAAAAAATAATGGCGTGCACAGATAAATAATTTATAATAATCACTGCAACACTGTGTAAAACACGTAGAATTTTCCTGTTTGATTTCATGGTGACTTTAAAGCTAGCCAAGACGTAATTATGTCAAACTCTGCAGTTGTCCTAAGCCCTCTCTAGTTGAAAGAGATTCCTCTGAAATAGCACTAGAGATGAGAACGGGAAAAGAAGGTGAGATAATGCAAGTAAAAGTGAAGGGAAATGGTTTTGAAGTGGTTTGTCACATTGCTGACGTACCCTCCAATGACCTGACTTGCTTTGAAAAATATTTTTTGCCATTTAAATGAAGCAGCACCATGTCACAAAATGACAAATTAATGTAACGTTTGTCTGTACAACGCTTTAATGTGACTACATTTGTTTTTTATTATTTCAAATAAACTTTTTTCAGGATCAAAAAATACAATTCAAAATTTAACATGTGGAATTTTTATTACAAGTTTTGTTGTTTATAAAAATGTTTAGTTCAAGTCTATGGTGGATTTCAATTCATAAAAATAGATTAATTACTTGTATATAAAAATTACTCAGTGCAGGTTGTTGCTTTTTCACAGCTCTATATTTACGATAAAAATGTAACTACAGGGCTTACGGGTCAGTCTCATTGCAGCCTTAGCTGCATTTAATCACGCACCCATGTGACCAACCGCAGGTTTATTACAGCACACGCAAACAAATTAAAAGGACTGCTGTATTGCTCGCTATTTCAATACCACTCCTCGCATTTTATTACCTAATTTTCTGTGTCAAGATCTGTGAGAAGAACAAAATCAAGCATTACCTGTATTTATGACGCTGTGATGTGAGGGTGAATAAACCACCAATCAATGCGCAAAAAGAGGCTGTGATTTTCAATTAGCTAGGAATCCAATTTGAATGAACGCCTATATTCCATGCCAATGTAGAGAACGGGGGGGGGGGAGATGTTGTGATGGTCTTTTCCTGGGCAAATGAATAGAGAGCTCTTATCACTTGCAAGACTCTATAAAGCAGCTAAATGAATAATCATCTGTGAGTTGGAGTGAGGGTCTCTTTTAACAAGCTCAGTTTGATCTACTGACAGACTACAAGAAATGGAGGAAAGTGTTATACTGAATAATAAAGGGATTGTGCTCAATTGTACATTTATTAATACAAATTAAAGGCTTAAAATAAAGTTTTGTTCTTTTTTGTTAAGATTTTTTGTTTTTTAATTTAATTTGACCATATTCATTTACCATGGTATTCATAACTACAAAGAATGGTGTAGTCCAATAGTATGTGTTTGTCCAAATACCTAGAATTTGGTACTTTTTTGTTACATTGCCTTCAGCTTTTGTCAAGTCTAAAATGAACGTTTTGTCTGTTTGTGAACACGACTACAGAAATGGGTTTCAGGTCTGTGTGAGGAGCAAGCAATTTGCACATATATAAAAGTCAGCTGTTTTGCATGGCATTAGCCTGGCAGGCGGTGGAGATTTGGTGAGGTTCTCAGTGCACCACTCCCAGGCGGTGCTGGTCATATTGCACACGGACCGAGACGCTCCGATATATCAATGTTTGTTTTTTGGGGAGTCTCTGAACCTTCAGTTCGTACTGATGAGCCATCTGGAAATGTTTTTGTGCCATCTTCAATAAAAACCATGCCCCTTTATGAGCATGACCTCAGGCTCATCATCACTCATGCACTGTACAGACATATTAAGAATATGATATGGAGAGCTCATGCCATTCCTACAACACATCCCTCATGGCTGTACTCAGTGCCAGGGCTTTCGGATTGTTTACAGAAAAAGTCAACTTATACCACGCTCTAACATGCCTTTTTTCTCTTATTGTGTTTGTCACTGACTAGATCATGGTATAAACCATTTCCTTGTTTTATTTGCTTTACCGTAAAAGTTTATCCAGTGATGCTTCGAACTGTTGAAATGTTTTTTTTGCTCCCTTGATGTGAAGCAGATTATGGGAAGTTAAAAGAAGTCCTTCACTTTAGCGTACACTTTGAAAAGTGGTTTATTAAAATAACATATATATTTCATTGGATTCACTCGAGAGGCTGGCATATATTTATACCTTTATGGAGATGAGGAGAAAACATCAATGCGTCTGCTCTTCTTTCGAGTTTGTTTGTTTTCCGTGTTGATGAGACGCTCTTCGAAGAAATGGGGTTGGCAGTATGTATCTGTCATTAGTTCTTTTTCATATTCCCGTTCGTAACTATTTATTGTTGGGATAATAATATTATATGCTCTTTTCTGGTTTTTCTCTTCGTTGACGGTCTGATTTCATCTCGCTTCTATTCGTAATTTGGTCTTTTTGAAAAATACACCGGAGCAGGGCTGTCCATCAAAGCTTTATGTGTGCAATAAACCCCCGGTCTCCCATGCGCTGTAATTTTATAATGTTCTTTGTTCTAGTATCATTCTTCATTTCACAGAATTATGCAGGTGAAATATTAGCCAATGTTTCAGTCACATTAAGGCAAAATCAACTTAAGCCCCTTTAAAGGTTTGATGCAATTTTAATGAGTAGGTGTCACATTTGAACTAATACATGGGCTTCCTCCTGTATTTAGTTTTTAAATGAACGTATAAATTGTATATAGAATGCCAAAATGAAACACCGCATCGTCCCACTGGATGTTTCTGTGGCTGTTGTCATGTGTTTTATGTAAACCAGGCAATACACCAACAATTGTCTGCATAGTAAGACCATATTGAAACAATTGTACCTAAATTCCCCATCTCATAAAAAACAGATTACAATGTGCAGGCACATGGAGATCAGTGTTAAATCTTTATGGTCTCAAACACGGTGCTATGCTGATTTCCATAATGCACAATCTCTCTGCATGTCGGCCCGTGGCTTCTGTCAGGGGAGGACAGGGGCTCGTGCATGTCCTTCTCCGCCCCCTAATGAAGCAGCTCTCTGTCTGGGCCTCTTATGAGAAACAGCGGCTTTGGCCATTGCATTCCCTCTTCGGTCTAGATTACCAAGATCACAATCTCTACATGCAGCCAATTACATACGTGGAAAGTGAATAGATGAAGAACTGAGCAAAGCAGGAATTGGCTTCCTGGAGAAAAAGGGAAGCAAAAGATGGGGGTCTGTTCTTGCTTCACTTTTTTTTGGATTCTGTCACTTCCCATTTGTCTTTTAGTTGGTGATACTGTGGGCAAAGTTCATTAGAAAGTGAGGATTGCTGTGCCCTGCTCATTCTTAAGGGCAGAGCATTTGGTTACTTTGAAGGGTGCATGTTTGTTTCGAGCACCCTACCATGGCAGGATAATTTTTTTAAAGATATTAAGATTGCTTTTTCTTTAACACATCCTTGTGTTATCTCAAATCTTAGACTTCTGTACTATTCTCTGTTATGTTTTGAGAAAACATGGTGGGAACCGAACAACATCCGTGTCCATACGATAGAAGTTGTATAGCGCCCCCTTTCTGCAGTACCCTTTAAGGTGTTGAAGACCTGAGCTTTGATCCACTCTCATTCTTTCTCTCACACACGCTTTCTTTTTCTCTTTCTGTGGTCTTGCTCTCATTTATTTACATTGGCCTGGCCGAAAGGCATTGTAGTAAGTTTCAAAACCTGATGCATCACAATGGTTCCTTTAAGCTGCCACCCAAAAGCGGCTTGCAGTCGAGGCTAAGAGGATTTGTGATGCGTCTGTGTATCAAGCTCTTCAGAAATAACACAGCCCCTTTCCTCAGCCACTTTTCCAAAGTCAAGCTCTGCTAAGCGTATAGAGAGAGTGAGAAATTTGAAAACAAATAAATAAAAGCTAGTATTGTTAATGTATTTGATATTGAAAATAAAGTCCACCGAACAGTGTAAATCAGTTAATATCGAACTAGCAAAAGTTTTGATTATAACAACAGCAAAATCGTGATTGCATAAATGAAAGGCTGATCCACTGATGAAGAACAAAGCTCAGTAATCCTGATGGTCAAATGTTTTTGGTATCTCGATAAAGGTATTTAGATCCTGGAATGCCAGGAAGTTAAAGATGACCAAAACCATATTTCCAGTTCTTCCATTCTAAATATATTTCAGCAATTCGGGACTATTCTCTGATGTCCAGCCAGCTTGGTTTACATCTACTGTAACACAGGCAATTCTCCCTCTCCACATTCCACAATGTCTCCTTTATGATGCAAATGCTGAGATTGATATCCTATTTTAGTTGCGTCTTAGAGTGCCAAATGTCTGATTGGCTACAGAGTTTAAATTTGATTTAATCTGGGTCATTTTGCAGAACAGTTTAAAAATGCCAAAGCACGTTTTCCCCTCCAAGCTCATGATTGTAAATGCAAAATATAAGCTCTACTCTTTTGCATCATTAGTCTAATCTCTGGGAAGATAAAAAAAAATGTTGATGGGAAACAAAAATGAATCGAGGCTAACCATATATTGCAAAACATGAGATCAAGTAGTGTGCAGTTGGCTGCCCTGTTACCCAAGTATCATGTTTGCAGCTGGTCCACAAATTGGCCTGAATGGGTCAAACTAATGAAAATGGATGGACAAATTACAGACAGCTCTCCCACTCAGACATCATCACTTTTAGTGTTTCCCAATTACAATGTGCAAGCTTTTAAAACACAAAATGATCTCTTAAAGAGCACTCGGCAATGTTAAACAAGAATTTTATGATTAATGGTCTGAATAGAGGTAATTATTAATAAAAAAACACCTAAACAACAGCTAAAAAAACAAGCAACATACAGTATACAGGACAAATGCGTCTTGCAGTATTTGTTGTACGAAGCACAAATGTTCAAAAACTCATCAACAATCTTAAAGGGATAATAAATTAAAATAAATAACCCTCAGATAGTTCCAAACCTGTATAAATGTATTTGTTCTGCTTAACACAAAGGAAGATATTTGGAAGAATGTCAGTAACCAAACACATCTCATCCCCCATAGCAGGGGAAATAAATACTATGGGAGTCAATGGGTGATGAGATCTATTACTGACATTCTTCCAAATGTCTTTCTTTGGGTTTAGCAGAACAAATACATTTATACAGGTTTGGAACAATCTGAGGTTGAATGTGAATGGTGTTTTATATGCCCTAAAAACTGTAGAAACACTAAATGTATCAATTATGAATATATGTTAGACTACAAAAATAGGAGAATCCTTATTTCCTTCTTCCTCACGCCCCTATAAAGCCTTTCTAAGGGTTTAGTTCACACTGCACTTGATGTCTTATTCCTTTTGTTCCATTTGATTGTGGCCCTTTTGGACGTCACTCATATCTGAAAAGGGAATTTGTGTAGGAGTGCCAGTGTGGCGTTAGGGAACGGCGCAAGGCCGATGCGAATGCACCAGTCTCGCATCTCTCACGGAGGAGCTCCGGAGGCATAAGAGAGGAGCGACAAGAGGGAAGAGCAGGAGAGGACCAGGCCTGGACTTTATGTTGTGCTTTAGTGTGTTTTGTGGCCAGCGGTCGACCGTTACTTTCTGTTTGTTTATTTTATTAAAAGCTTGTGTTACGTTCACCGGTTCCCGCCTCCTTCCTTCCTTTTATTGAACTGTTGTTACAGCCAGTATCTCAATAAAAGCTCTGACTCTGACTGCCCACCGCTCCAGGCTATGACATTAATCCTTATTTTCTCCATCCTTTCATTTACTTTTGATTTCTTTCTCTTTGTTGCACTCCCTCACTTTTTCTCCAGCAGGTTACACAAAGCAGATGTCTGCCGCCATTGACGTATGGACAGTCTTATCAAATTATTACAGCTTCTAGCTGAACTTTGTGTCTGAAGGCAACTATACATATTGCATGAACGTTGAAATTGGGTTTTGTACATTTGGGTATTTATTTTTCTCAGTCTGTTTGTTTGTTGTTGGGTTAACTTGAAAGTTAACTTGTTTTGTTCCATTGTTGCATTTGTGATTATTTGTACATCGTATAACAGCAGTGAAATTATGAGCGCATTATACAAACAAATATTTTCACTCTACTGCAGTAAAGGTTTTGCAGAGCAGGTGAATTCAGAGGTGCTTAATAGTTTCTTCATAGCGATGCCATGGACCATTCAGTCAAAGGTTCTTTAAAAGAACCATCTTTTTTACCACATTACTTTTTTAACCACAAAGAACCTTCTGTTTCACAAAAAGTTTCAAATAATGAAAAGAACCTTTCACTGAATGGTTCTTTGTGGAACCAAAAATGGTTCGTCTGTGGCATCGCTGTGAAGTATTGATTTAAAGTCAAACAAATCTAACAATATTTTTGCTATTATCACCTGTTATTAAAAGACAGCTGTTTGTGAGCAGAATAAAACAAACGTTTGTTATGAATTTCCATCAACATTCCCTGCTATTTGTGTATTTTGTTAGCACACTCCGTGTTACACCTTCTGATTACTCTTTTGTCTTTCTTATGCCTTCATCTGCGTGCTCCTCTTCCTCGTTTCCCCTCTTCCATATTGTGCTGCCGCTCCGTGTCTTCGCGGGAACCACAGGGGATCTTGTTTATTTACTCCCTTCTTGGGAATCAAAGCTGTCGCAATCACACGCTGCCAACTTTATGGCTCTCCCAAAACCCTCCCCGCTCCCTGTTTGTGTCTTCCTTTCCCCAGACGCTTCCAATGGCCACGGCCCTATCACTTTCAGCACTGGGGGATTCGTGCGGTGAAGGGCCGATGGCCGAGTGGGGCTCACCAGTCGCTGATAAAGCGTGATGCCGCGCATATGGAGCTTTGTTGAGCAGAGCCGGTGACAGAGAATGAGCAGAAGTCTCAGCGGTGTTGATTTGTACTGTGGCAGGGACCCTCGTGCCTAATAAGACCTCCGTCTCTGCATAGTTTCTGACACCACCCTAATACAGCATATGGAAATGAGGCGTGCATATGGCTGCAGCTAGGTGAGATCTGACCCCCGCTACATAAATCTGCGCAGCGGCAACGCTGGCTTTGAGGGAGGGTTGTAAATCAGTCTCAATAGATATGAGAATATTGTGACGCGGAGGTAATGCACACAAAGGTGGCTCCTCGGTTGTGCCTTTTATGTTTTTCTGGCCCGTTGTTTCCATTTGTTTTCACATTCTCATCTGAAATCCTATCATGAGGCTGTAATAACGCAAGTATATGTGTGTGGTGGATAGTGTGATAAAAAAGAAAGATTTCAGATTTGTTTGGATTAGCTCAGGAGTAGATGAATCACTGTGTATTGCAGTGTAATATATTTGTGTAGATGTTTGTGTATGGGGGCATAGTAAAACCTGAAATCACCCGCATTATAACCCGCATGAAAAATAGCTTAGTACATGAAGCTACTAAATAAAGTCCTAATAAAAATGTAAAAATGCAAATGTGAGAAGGTTAGCTGTAGGAGGCGTAAAGGTATTAAAAGCCTAAAATGTCCTTTGTATGTTTATGATAACCATTGTCCCGTATGGTGCTCAGCCATCACAAACAATACTTGTCAGATCAAGGCTGATTTATATGTGTGTGTTTGTTTGCTGGGAGGGGTGTGCGAGCTCTGATAACGTTGTGTGGCAGTGACCACTGATTCATCTGATGGCATCTGCCTTCTCCCATACCTACACACATTTTCACGTAGCTGCAGGGTCGCAATCCTTGAATGTCAAAGGTCTTTTGGCCTCTGTTCCTTCCAAAATATCATGAATAATGTCAGCCTTCACATTGGAGAACATCTAAAAGTCTAACAACTCGTTCTGACAGACTCAAATCTATCTGACACCGGCAGCAGTGTGACCAGTTACATAAATCAGATTGCAAAAGAGCAGGGTTGGTCTCTGGCATTGATACCTTATTGTAACAATCCATCAGGGATCTCAAAATTGCAGTTTATCTCTTACTTTCTGACCCTACATGGATATCATTTAGTAGTCTGAAGAGGTCAACTGTATACAAACATGAAGAAAATGTTTGTAATTGGATGAACAGAAATGTATGTAACTCAGTCTGTGACTCTTTTTTTGGGTGATTCACTGTGTAGCGGGGTAGGCGGGATGCGACGCCGGTGAATGAGTGTTAGTGAGCGTCAGCTGTACGCGCACCGGTCTAGTATCACAGAGGAGATTGTGGTGCATAAGACGAGCGAACGGACCGTCAGTAAGAGAGAGGACCGGGCCTGGACGTGTTTTAAGTTTGTGTTTGTTTTATGGCCGGCAGTCTACCGTGAGGTGGCTTTTTACTTCCATGTTTATTGGTTGTTTATTTTTGATTAAAGTTTGTTAAATGTTCGCCGGTTCCCGCCTCCTTCCCTTTTATGAAAAGGCATTTGTTACACACCGTTTTCTAGAAAATCATCCTAATGAATGCAAAGAACATTCTCATAATTCCAGTACTTCTCATGTTAGAAATAAAAACTTGAGTTGTAAACACACATTACCCATTTTCATAACTTTTATGGCTATAAGTATCTATGATGCTTTTGTGTCTACCTTACTTGTTGATATGTAATATTTTTATGTTAAATGCTAAAATCTACCCTGATTAATATGCATGGACATCTATAAGCTTTGATTTGTACTGAATTTTGACTTTAGCTATCTGTCTTTCATAATGACACGTTGTTTGATGGGTTGCCCCTACCATGCGTTTCTTTCCTCACGTTTTTATCCCCCATCCCCACGTTCTAATGCGCATTAATTTATCTGCGTTTCTCTTCCATATATCACTGTAAAGGCGAAATGAAGCAGATGGTCTCCCTCCCTTTCCCTCTTCTTCTGTGGAAGTGGAAGGAAACTGTGCCACCCGCAGTATCGATATTCACCGCCGGATGGGAAAGGTAATTCTCCACATTGCGTAAAGGTTTAGGTGTTAGGTGTTCGCGTTTTTCCCTGATGTGTGCTTTTTGTACGCGAGTGCCTCTCCTCATCCGTCGTGGTTAGAAGAGTTAATGGACTAAATGTGAGAGAGGCGATAGGAATTCTCCTATTTTCTGCTTCCTACTGTTTTTTCCATTGCCTGGCCCGGGCTGTTAAATTAGGAGAGAAGCAGATAAATTAGAGTCATGTGGTCATATGCGATATTTGTTTTTGCTACACAGCTGCAGGTAACCATAAAACGCTACGAATTTATTTGATTTCGACAGAGGCCTCTCGCTCTAATTTACCAATCTCCTTGTTTCTCTTTGCACAACTAGAGCCGACTAATTATTTTATCCCCTTAAAAAATAAACGTGTTTCTGAATCTCTTGTGTGGGTAACAGCCTTTGCAAATAGACGGGAGCAGGTTTCTTGATTTTCTCTCTATTGCTGACAATTTTCCTTCTCCTGGTTAACTCCCTGTGAAAGCAATTTGCCCCATACTCAGGAAAGGTAATGAGCAGATGGTACCATTGTAAATGATGATGCGCCCATAATAAAGAGTTGATAAACACAGAATTACAACAGGGTGGTGGGCGCTAAACATCGCGGTGGTCTGTAGAGTGGCCTGGAACATTCCGTGCTGCCCCTGAGCCCCTCGGCGTCCTGTGGCAGGCGTAAAACCTTAGCTCGCTGCCTACACTCTCTCTCATCTGCCCGATGAACGCCGGCCATTTTGAAGGACACGTACCGTAGACTTTTCAGTGTTTTACGCAGAAACAGAACAACATATTTTGGATGGTTATTGGAGTATTCCACATCAGTAGATTGCATTTTGTCTAACACACAATGTGGAATTTACTATAAAATCTGTTGTAACATCATGACAACTAGGTTCAGAAAAAAGGTGAGAAATGCAGAACTAATTATAACCGTATCCTTGACATACGAGAAAGAAATTGACACTTAAAAAAGTGTAGTATGATGTGCCCCTTTCAAATATAGCAGGATGACACTGAGCCGACATTCACAGGGTGGGGGTGGGATTTGTTGCCCTCCGACGTTTCAGCCACATAAATTGCACAAGCTTTTAAAACGTAGTAATTTTTCATTTTTAGTGAACAGTGCGCTATAAACTTAAATGAGACCTGAAATGGCACAATTCTTGGCTGCATCAATCACGGAGATGTTTCGGAGTAGTGATTCAGGCAGTGTGGGAGTTCTCATTAAGCCACTAGTTGAGTGTCACAACATATGAATTTCTGTGAGTTTGACATCATATTAACACCTTGGATATATTTAGATTTTTACATCAACTGAAACATTGAGGTATTTACAGTGGAGATGGAAAGTGTGGATTAGCTCACAGCACATAAAGAGTCGATGAAGAGACGATTAGTAAAATAATGGTGATGTCCCTTAGCTTTAGCAGTGGAAACACACACACACAGGCAGATGTGAAATCATCTGTAGAAGCAAACGCTTCTCTTTGAGGTGTTGTGGTGCAGCAGAGGAGAGCTTGAGGCTGTAGGGCAGTTGAGTTTCTTTCATGTGTTGCTGCTTGGATCTTATGGCCTGGATCCCAGCTGAAACACTCGACATGTGTGGAGCTAAGTGCCCACTAATTTCCCCTTGGATCTCCGACCACGATGTTGAAGTGTCTGTCTCAGGGTGTGTGTGGATGTGCGTCGTCCTCTAAGCTCTCTCTTAGCAGGGGATTGCAGCCAGAGCCAATCGTTCAGTGTCGCCCGCCGCTGTTTGTACATCGCCTGTGTAGGCATTCACATATCCGTGTACCATCCTCATTTATATCTCGATCTATAATTCATGTATTTACCCATTTGTTTGCCTAAAAATATGACATGCTACTTATGTTTTCTGTTTGTAGAGATATATCAGAGATGTCCAAGAGAAAGATCTAAGCTGTTGCAAACAGAAGATGAAAGAGTGCAGGGAGCAATGTTTGCACGAAAGGGTTTACGATTGACCCAGAAGGCCACAGATCAGTGCATAAATTAATGGATGTGAAACTCACCGTCCACTTCTCATGCATATTACAGTGATCCTGACTGCCACGAGCAGCGTGCAGGGGCGTGCGCTTTACTGAAGTTTCGCTTCAGAACTTCCTCTTTTGCTCCTTGAATGCACAGAACATACAAAGTCTCCTAGTGGGTCTGCTGTAAAAAGATCACCATTTTTTGAAGCAATGAGACGTGATTGATTTAACGATAAGCGATTGGCGTTTAATAGAATTGTGTTTTTTGGCAGTATTTTCTCCTGGAGGCTGCGAGAGATGTTTTGGTACCGTGTCAAGATCACGCAGATGCCTTAAATCAAGACCAATAACATTCATTCCCATCGGATTTCTGAAGGTCCATTACTGGAGCTAGCCAGCTGTCGCCTCTCTTTCCCAGCACAACAACCGCTAAGCAAAGTTTAATGCAATTAAAAGTGTGCAGCGTCCAGGCCCTGGATCGGCCAGGTAGTGTGTGCTGGGGATCTGCAATGCTGTGTGCCAGAGTCTGGCTGTTGATAGTCATTAGCACATGCTAGTTATTAACAAGCATTTAGGCTCATGTAGACGGTTGCCATGGGGTGAGGCGGATGGGTCTAGTCCTCTCTCCCTCCCTAGACAGTGTGACCATCATCTCGGCAAAGCCCGGCCGCCGTGCCGCCGGCCTCTCTCGCGTGGCTTTAATTGCCGAATTTCAGAAATCTGTGTAGATTTATGAAAATGACTTTTAAACGTAGCCAATCTCTTTGAGGGCTGAGGCCCCGGACGGCCGTGGAGGGGACCCTGCTGTGAGGTTTTAATGAAAGATCATAGTGGCCCTCCAAAACTGTCAGAGAGCCGCGCTGGCTGAAAAGCCCAAAATAATCTGTTTTACTTTTAATGGCAGCTATTTTATATTCATTAAGATCAAAATGCTGTTTTTTGCAGGCAAATTGCAAAGCTATTCCACTCACAGCTTGAGAAGGAAGAGGCCCCACAGCTTTTTATCTTGCCTATAAGTAAGCATGGGCCTAATGTGTCTAATGTGCTTTGATGGTGCAGAGACCTTCACAGGTGGCAGGAGGAGGTAGTCATCAAATTCACAAGTCAAATCAGAATATCCACTTCTCCAACGACTCTTTTTTTTCCTCTCTCTCACTTCCGCCTTTTTCAAATCCGTCTCTTTTTCTGTAAAGTCCACTCATTTTCTTTGTCTCATCTTGCTCTCCTCTCAAATCCTGATCTAAGTTTCTTGGTTGTCTTTTGCTTTTTGTTATGCTGTCCTTTCCTCGCTCTCTCAAATTTTTTATAATTTCTGCTTCCTCTCAGGAGTTCATGCTCCGTTTTTGCAGGTGTGAGAAAATATGATGATTGACTCTGACACGTCTCTGTATAGTCGCATCAAACAGCCACCGCTGCAGCACCGAGGATCTATATTTACTCATCAGCCTTCTTGTTATGGTAATTAGAGATATTCCTTCCCTGGCATCCGTTAAATCTTAAATTAGCAATGATTTAAGACAATTTCCATGACAACGCCGGTGTATTTAGGCACGATGGTAATGATGATTCTTTCCCCCCCTTTGCTTGTTATATTGGCTTTTGTTTATATGGTCACTACAAAAGAGAGAATCTTTACATCGTAATAAGTGTTTAGAGTTTTGATTGGATACAGTAGGTCATTCCCTAACCTATTGAACCCGCTGTGTAAACAAACAAGGACGTTGACAAAAAGCACTGTAAATATTTTAAACTTTGGAAGGGATTTCTTCTGCACCCGATAGTACGTGTTAAGTTTCACTCGCAGGAGCGTGTGTGTGACTTGAGATCCTTCGGCTGGCCAGCAGAAGGCACAGTTGTAGCATACCCAGATTTAAGAGGTGCACCCCTGCACCCTCTCCCAATCCCCCTTCTCATCTTTCGGGCATAGAGTCCAGCCCACCGGTGACCAGACTTGCTGGCTTCAACCCCACCTCCAATGGCCCCAGTGCCTGCTGGGGGAAATCCTTGCCACCCGATTTTAGTGACACGTTTACAGGCTCCAACGTGGGGTACAGGAAGCGAAGCACTTTTTGAACATGAACTTGTCTTTGAATGTCTGTGTGTGTGTGTGTGTGTGTGTGTCTGGCATGGATAAGGGAATATGATAACCTTTCTTCTTTCTGTGGGTCTTAGGGGTGAGGTGAGTGTGTCTGGCCCTGCCAAGGCGCTGTTTAATGGGCCTCTGAAAACACTCAAAAGGCCGACACAAATGTGTGTACGGGCAGACGGCCAGAGAAGGCTCAGATGGGGGTGCACTGATCTGAAATGGGGGAAGGTTGTGAAGGAATGCTTAAGGACAAAAGTTGTTTGAAGGAAAAAGTGAGGATCGGGGAAGTACGAAGCGACGGAAGTTAAGAATAGGGCAGGAAGCGGGAAAGAAGACAACAAGTTACTATGAGCAAGTTAGTAGACAAAAAGCAGTAATAAAGAGACAAATGATGAGAGAAAATTAGATCTTAGGGAAATTGGAGAGAGGGAGAGATTAAGATAAAAGGGAAGGGCTGTGTGCGTGTGTGTGTGTGTGTGTGTGTGTGTGTGTGTGTGTGTGTGTGTGTGTGTGTGTGTGTGTGTGTGTGTGTGTGTGTGTGTGTGTGTGTGTGTGTGTGTGTGTGTGTGTGTGTGTGTGTGTGTGTGTGTGTGTGTGTGTGTTCGTCTGAGCGGTTGTCTGCTCAAATCCACAAGCCGAGCGTTTTCCCACCTGCTCAAATTTACTTGTGAATTTAGGTGAATAATGCTGTAATTGGAGACAGATGTAATCAGAGATTGAGGTCTCTTCTGATTAAATAGTACAAATTTTACCTTTATGTAATGTCTGAAATCTAATGAATAAATTGCTGTGGGCATCAGTACAATGTGTGGTTTTACCACAAAGCGTTTTTATTTATTTATAGGACTATTGTTCAGGATGGAATGAGTAACACAACTAACTATATTTTTAGTAGTGTGACAGTAATTACAATGATTCGCAGTGTCTGACACTCAGAGGCTATATTGCTTATAGAGTGGAACTTGAAACAAACAAAAATATTGTGTTTATATAAAATATTATAAATAAAATAAATATCAACATCAAATTAAATGTGTAACCCTAGTATGTAATTATGTGTTTCCATAAAATATCTAATTTTATATAAGTACAAATGCTGAGGGTTGTTGCTGATACCTTAATTGATATGTTGTCCTTTTATCTAGTTTAATGGTAATAGCTTGCAGTGTTGGTAACTACATTTAAAGAGTGACTTAACTGTGATGTAAGCACTTTAAATGATGAGCGGCTTATTGCTTGACAAGCTTTTCCCAACACTTGCCATTGTTCTTTCCTTATTTCTCTCATTCTTTCGTCATGAAAGAGGAGCTTAATCTTGATGGATTTAGCCTTCCATTGGAATATTTACTATGTCATCCAAATGAAGGGATGTATTGCAGAAACACCAGCTGTACTATAAAGTCACTTGCGAGATCTGAGTGTGCTTTTTCAATTTGCCAACAAATCAGTGCTGCTTAAACAAAACACGCTATTTGCATCACAACGCCATAAAGGAAAACATAAAAAATGAGCCCTGACCAAACCAAACCAAAATATCTGTTTTGATATGGAAATACTGAGACAAGAGCATCCTCTGATTAAATATTAATAAAGTACTGCTTTTTTTTTACTTGTCTATAATATGCATTATGTATTATTTTTGTTCCCGTCAGATCGGAAACTGAAAGTGAGAAGAAAAAAACTTTCAAATTGAAAAGGGTAGGACCAACTCTATGAGTCTCATGACACCATAGCAAGATATGAGGAATAATAAAACAGTTTTAATCACAAGATGATAGTTGTCAGAGAGCACCCTGTCTTTTTTCATACTCTTAGTTTTCCATCTCTTTGTTTTGTGTGCTTGATAAAAAGGCTCAAGCCGTAAAAGTTTATGCAAACTGCAAATACGTTATGGCTGTATATGACTCCATGCATCGCAAATAGGGTGAAAATATGGGCATCTCCACCTCTGATTTGTGTGATATTATAATTTTCTTGCAGTAAACATTAATAAACACAATAAACATGCACTCATGAACATGCAAATGCTAATCCTAGATGTATAAACAAACACTTGTGTTGCGTGTGTGTGTGTGTGTGTGTGTGTGTGTACATAATGCAGCAGTGTTCTGACAATGGCTGTAAAGTGGAGCAAGTGTCGGGCCCTTGTGTGCAGGTCATCACTCCTAATGCAGAGCGTGTCATCAGTTCCTGGGACGACAACAGAAATGATGCAGCCGATACATATGAAACAGGCATCATGCATAAACATGCACTGGAGAGGGAGGGGGAGAGAGGAATGGCGGTGGCAGGGCCGGGGATGAGGTGACGTTGCCACAGGGATATTGCTTCTCAGGGTCTTAGCATAGATGGCTCTTCAACCCTGTTTATTATTCATGAGCTTTGGGGTGGTGTAATAAGCCACACCTCAGCTGGGCATCTGCGGCAGGTCTGTGCTAAGTGATGGATCGTGACAGCGCTGACGGAGAATATATCACCATTAAGATCAAATGCATCTCTCTAGCACACTTCAGAGCGACGCACACTCGCACACAACATACCGGACCCCACGGCCCCTGTTATCTGACTGCATCAATGCGGTTGAAAAGAAAGAACGCTGAATCGTTTGTATAGTGCGTATTAAAGAAGGTCACCGACTAAGTATTACTTCATTGTAAGAGACTCGCATATTTACATATAACGCTAATCCAGTTGAGCGGTATCATTAGGTGCTAATGTGGAAGGCAGCACTGCAGGTACATCATTGCCATTCACAGGCAGTTCGCTAAGCTGAGCTTTGCGTCAGCCATTGATTTGTCCCAGGGTGATGCTGAGAAGTGCGCAGAAACCTCACTTGAACCTGGGTTTTCAGTAATCACACTTATGTGGATCTGTAGATGTTCCCCATGTTATAGTGTCTCGGCTTTCAAGTGTTTAGTGTTATGGTGGGGAATTGAGCCACAGCTCAGGTTGCACAAACACCTCACTCTTGTAAACTTGTATTTATGCTGTAAATAAAAGCACAGGTATCGGTTTATTTTACTGTCTCAGTGCCAGAAGGAGAAAGCGGCGTCTAAAAGACTTTTTTTCCTCTTACTGTCTATCTCTCTCTCTACAGTGGTCTAAGCTTTATAAAAGCGGTGTTATTGACCTCGCTTCTTTTGAGAGCAGCGCGGTACAGCGCAGGTGAGTAGGATGACGATACTGCCCCTTTAATTCATCAAAAGCAGAATGTGTGGAAGGAGGGAAAAAAAGAAATAACAGCCCTAGCCAGTGTCTACAAGCTGCATTCCAAAGGGAGATGTTTTCAATTCACTCATTATGAAAAGGTCATTCAGGGTCAAGTTCAATGCCAAGGAAAAGAACTGATCGCTGTGAGGAGTGCCACCCACACACTGTGCCCCCGCGGGAGAGAGAACTATGTAACTTAATTTTGGAGGGAAAATGTAAGAAAATTAGTACTACCTGCGATTTACATTTACAAAAAAAGGTGAGAGAGAGAGACAGAGAGGGGTGGGTATGAGTGATTTGGTGGCTGAGGGGAGGAAGGTGAGAGAAACCGTAACAAAGTAAACATGCTCTCCAGAAGCGCTGCCCTGTAATGATGTTATTAGTATGCATGTGGCCGAGCCCAAATGTAGCCTATATAACAGTCTATGCCCACTTTCCCCCTTCTCCCCTCAAATAATGGCTTTAGACTCTAGATAATGCACATCAGCAAATAGAACATGACCGCCGTGTCCAGCGTCAACGCTGCCCATTGTCTGCTCTGAGAACGGATGATAGCGACTGGCGAGGACAACAAAGCCGGGCCACAATGGACCAAGCATATTGAGACGGATCCCAGACCACTGGCTAGCTGTTTGGAAGTAAAAATACACAGATATAGTAAAGAAATTATGTACAAAATAAAATAGATTCTGTCCTACTCCATGTCAAACTTCCATCATTACAAGCTTAACGTTTTGCATGCAAAGAATAAGAAAGACTGGTGGAATGGGGAGGGCTTATGGTTTATTTGCATATGCATGCTGTTCTGCGTGAAAGGGGGCAGGGTGGGGTTTGGGGGGGTTATATGGGGGCTGTGACTGATGAAAGGAGAAAGAGGCCATCTTCACTCCAGCTATGCTGTTGTCATAAGGATAGCAAGTACACCCACAGCAGAGACAAATATATTGTGCTACGTTATTTATATTTGCATGTCTATCACAAAAGACAATTATTTGGTTAACGCTTCACACAAAGTTGTATTTGTGCATTATTGTTCATGGTCCATTCATTGCAGCTAATGCATTTGCTCTAGTTTTTCTGCATTTATTCAAAATCAGTTTCTGATTTTATAAATGTGTCAGTAAATGCGTAGTTTGCTAATAAATCGTGCATGGTATGACAGCAAAATTCAGATAACAAACTGTTAATATTACATCGTTTTATGTATTTTCAATTTATATTCATCATAAAATAGCATATTAATGATTTTTTTAATGTTTTTTTCTACCATAGGACACATTTGCATATTAGTCTGTCGACTACCCAAATGCTGAAATTAACATTAACAAGATCATTTAATGTTGTATAAATATAACTCACTGTTAATTAATGTTAACTAACAGATTAACTAATATTAACAAAAACAATGTTATTGTAAGTGTTACCCTTTTTTAAGTTAAACTGGTGTGAAGTTTAAATTGTAGAGTATATAGCAATATAATCCATTCCTTGCAGCTAAATATGACACAATATCCATAGTAGAAACGTTTTAAATGTACAGTATATGTATATACATGCTTATTTTGATAAAAAATCTTTAAGGCTGTAAGAAGTGATAATGTGTGCGTGTTTTGAACTCCATGCCGGTGAAATTCCAGTGGGATGTTAGGTAAAAATTGTGTTAGACTAAGTGAACAAAAGGTGGAGACATATCTGAACTTTTTGTTTTGTACGAATCTTCCTCCAGGTTTGATTAATCGTTGTAATCTTAGGAAAACTTATTTTTTGAAAGTCAAATGCTGACATTTTAGTGGCATTAATTTGTAACGCTACGCTCAAAACACAGAGGTCAGCAGGTAATTAGCACTTCTAATTGCACAAACTCTGCAGCACATGTATGTTTGCAAAAATACCATCTGGAAGTTGTCCACCGAGTTGTCAAATTTAGAAGTCAAATGTATTGCATGTTTTTTGGCATATGCGTCATTTTATGATTTAAGTTCTGTCTTCATTAATCAAAACATTACCTACATTGTTGTAGGTTTTGATGCTTTACTGACCAAGTGCCTGGGCAGAACATTGATGGGCTTCATAAAATCACCATGACTTTGTGTGTCTATGCTGAGGCCAACATTGAACTGTACAGCCATTGCAGGTATTTGTTGATGTAAATTTTAACACTTTCTGTCAAGTACAGCCAGATCTTTGATGTTGCTGAGTCAGCAAACGTTCCTCTTCATCATTCTGATGAAGCGTCACTGGTGCTGAGAGATGTTCAGCTGTCTGATGGTCTCAGTGGGGTAACGATTGCACCATGCGTCCTGATTCAGCTACATGCAGAGTTGTTGTGTGGCATTGTTATTCAACTCATTTCATACTTAATGGTCAGATTTTCCATTAGGCATGCAATCATCCTTTTTGTGGAAAATTGTGACTTTTGCAGAGTTTCTTGGGAAACGAGCGGTTTTGATTTATTCACTCATTTCTCCGGACACAGTCCTCTCCAAGTCGGGGTGGTGAAGACAGAGCATCTTCTGCTCTCTGACATACCCGGATGAAAAGCCATGAATCTCAGCCTGAGTTGGCCAACTGGTAAAATCTGTTATATAGTCTTGGCAGTGGGTGACTGAGGAGACCCATAAATTCAGCAGTAGCCTCTGCTGTCAACGGCCTCTTGGGACGTGCGGTCATGTGGATCATCTCTTCTGTACAAAAACCTCAGCGCTGTCCGCAGCGTTGACCTCACCTGAACTCTCAAAAATCTGCCCGCTACAAAGTCCATCTGTCTCCTGTCTAGGTTTCACAATCATCTAATGCTTCTTTCTGGCCCAAACACCTGGAACTCACCAGCTTTAAGACGACTTCTCTCCAGAATAATTTCTTCTCAGAAATCAACCCTTTTGGAATCCAGCTCCTCAGAGGGAAGTCTTCCGCAGTTAAGACCTCCACAGCTCCGTCTGTTTGAACTAAGCCTTTGAGGACTTAGCCTTTCTGTGGCTAGTGAAGGCCACAACTAAAAGGAAAAGAAAGAAAAGGAAAGAAAGGAGGGCATAGCTGTGTGATTCAGTGTGATGAAACTCTTTGCGGCGACATTCGCTGCAGTGTTACTGCTTAAGGCAGCCACCAGCTTTGGTTCGCAAAATGTCACATTCTCCACCCTGCTTTGCTTTGTAAATCTGACATAAATTTAATAAAAGCTTATGAAGAAAATACACTTTGTGTGAGAAAATGCACTATGGTTATTCTTGTGCTCCAAAGAAAGCATGAACTGATTACATTAATACCTTAAATGCATGATTTGCATTTAAACACCTGTCAAATAAAAATATAATAAGTAAATCTTTTGGAGTTATTCTGCGTTGACAGTTTTGGTTGATTTGTACAAAATATGTATTTATAAATATAAAATTTAGTTGAATAGTAAAAAAGCCCCCTTTGAAAGTAAATGGTACATTTGAACTGGCCAGAGTTCTCTTTAACATTAACAATATGTTTATATTAATAAATATAATTTTTGTTAGTATACAAGCGATATATTAACATTCACTGGCTTTTGATTCCACAGCTCAGGTTATTTGAAATATTTAAAACCAACATTCTTACAGGGATACTTCATGCAAAAATTAAGCAAAATCTGTCATCATTTACTCACCCTCTGATTGTTCCAAACCTGTATACATTTCTTTGTTTAGTTGAAATTTCAGATTAGAAATACTATGGGAGTCAATGAGGGCTTGATCTGACATTCTTCTAAATATCTTCCTGTGTTCAGCAAAAAAAAAATTTTGGGGGTGAATTATCCCTTTAATGTAGTGTCTAAAAAATGAAAGTAATATTTTCTGGTCTTTTATTAAAACTGAGTGTGATCACATGTTATTGAATCTATGGTATTTTGGTGGTGGTTCGAAAATCTGAGGTTAGAGTATTGTCCTCATGAAACACTGCTGACTGCGTTAAATCTGTTCTTCTGAAGGTTATGTATAATTGTGTGTGTCTATTTCCCAGTGGTATATACTACTGAGAGCAGATTCTATTGTTTAGGACTATGTTAGTGTTAGACTTAGTTGTTGAGTAGTGCAGTATGTAGTGGAGGCCTCACGGTACAGACTGACAGTAATTACACTTATTCCCTAGGACTGACTCACAGGTTTGTCCATGCAAACATCAACTTAAATCGTCTTTATCATTGTCCATATGACAAAACTGGGGTGGTTGGAACACACAGTGCAGTGCCCACAGGCGTATGGGTGAGATTTGGATGGCACCCAACATGTTTGGCATCAAATGAGCTGTCTAGTCAGCCATTATCACAGAACAGCCCATTTCTCCCAGACAACAGACTTTAACCAATGTTCTAACTACAGGATAGCTTCAGTCTTTATGTTTAGATCATTTGTATTCTTACACTGCATGTTAAGGCTCATCTAAAGCGTTTAAAAATTGCATCAATAAAAATAAAAATATTGCAGTCAATATCTATGTTTGGGGCACCATGTACAAAATAAATAAATTAAATTGTACACAAGTTTTTATTTCGTAGATTTGTGCACACAGACTTGCTAAACAACTTAAAATAAACCTAAATGTGAAACAAGCAACTCTGGTCCTGCTTACATCAAAGTTCCATGGTATTACATCTGACATTACTGTACCATATCAACACATTACCCTCCCCAAAGTAAAGAAGTACTCGCATGGGGTCTGTTTTCAAGATTCATGAGCTGAGTCTCGCCTGCAGTGGCGCATCGGCAGGTCTGTGCATCTGCATCCTGTATGAAGCTGAGGGGGTGAGTTAACACACAGAGACAGTCAGGTTCTTTAACTGCAGTGCCATGGAATCGTGTGAGGGGAGGGTGAAGCCTGGGTCAAAGACCTGTTTTCTGCTTGGGTCTCACCCCTCCTTGACTGCTGCTATTTAAACTGCTGGAAAAACTTGGAGGGGACTTCCATCACTGTTTGCTTTACACACCAACAGATACTGCACAGTATATGGGTATATTCACAGTATACGAATTGTCATTGAATGGGATGGCAAAAGTTAATTTTAGATCTAAAGATAGGCTGAATATCTAGAATATTGCAGTAAAGACTCATCACTGTTGTATTCCCAGGATCCAGAACTCTGTAGACATCCATCTTGAGGCCTTTCAGACTGGTCTCTTTTATCGTCTAGCTCCTCCTTATCCAACAGAAACTCTGCAGAATTTACTAAATTGTACTTTAATTAAGCATCAGACTCCATCACTTTGCTATAACTCTGCTCACTCCCTCCTCTTTTCATTCATAGCACAATGAGCCCCGGCAAAATGGAATTTGTCCTTTGTTATGATTAGATTCCCCCATTTGATCGCTGTTGAAACGGTAAGAGAATCAAAGCTTGGCACTGCCTCCCTTTTTTCTCTTTAACACCTCATTCTGCTCATATCCCAGGCTTAAACATTGTAACTATGGCAATAGGAGTTTAGGATGAAAAGAACCCATAATTTTGCAGCGGGATTAATTCTGAAACATAAGATGTGCCTCGTGAAATCCTTGTCAAAACCTCACAAATTCAACGCTAGCCAACGTATCCACGGCGCTCGGGTCTGTGTACCGTGTGATTTGACAATGTGGCCGTTTTTTTACTTATTTCTCCTTGTGCGGCTATTGACACGTTGACACAAAGTGGTTTTGCAGTCAGGCAGTGCCCATATTTCAATCAACATTAACCAAGACATTGGACAGAGTTATGCGGTAAAAGCAGAAGTGACATGTACAGACACATCACCAGACAACTATAATTTCTGCCTGATGCCAGCTGGGAGCTCCAAAAGCAGAATAAACATTTAGCGTAGCAGGGGAAAACTGAGATGGTAGTTGACAACGGAGAAAACTGCTAAAGATCTCCATTTGAGATTTTCCATGATTACATGGATACTACTTTTATTCGTATTATTGGAGGCTATCATAGCATGCCTCATCCACAAAAGAGATCATGCACTGTAGAAATGACTTATGAGAAAAACAGAGCCTCAGTGCTCATCAGAGCTACAGTATGCAGTAAGGCCAGATATATTTCATCCAAAATAAACAATGTTACAAAATCAAGTGAAATCTGGATTGTGGATAGTGAGTTGACTTTGAAACTGCAATGTGGTCTACATAAAAGTGTGAAGGAATGCACAGGTCAAAACGTAATTTCATTGATTTCCATTGTTCCTCTACCTAAGGAATGTTGTTGCATGTTGAGTTCACGAGAGTGTTTAGTGCTGTTTAATAATTTACACCAAAGGGATTTTAGCATAAGATTTATTTACAGTTTGACTCAGTATATGCATGTTGCCTATTAATACAATTATTATTGCCTAGCTTAAAGTGATCTTGACAGTTGACCAGGGCATTCCAATAAACTATAGACAAAATAAAACCAACGGCACATTAATATCTTGCATTATGCTTTTAAACGTTGTCGTTCTGAGTTATGTTTATTTTGTGCAAATATTGCTTCCACATAAGTCGTTTTATCTTGACAGATACACAATGGAAGTCGTTATTGTAAAGGCTTTATTGAGTTAAAAAGAGGCATTGCTGAAATTATGAGGTCAAATATGCGATGCCACCCCAGTCATATTTGAATTATCACTGTGTATTATAATGCAGGATTTGAGGCAAGACCTCTCCACGTATGTGTCAGGATACAGATCTATATAAGAGCATCCGTATTCAGCAGGAAGCTTTGGACTCCAGACATTCATCAGGAAAGTTTGGAAACTCATATCCCTTGGATGAAACTCTGTGAGATGCAGCTTACAGTTGATTCAATCACAAATCTACCCAAACAAAGACAGGCATTAGTTGTTGAGGCAGAGCCGGCATGGCTACAGAGGTACATCTTCCATTCCTTAACTTGGTCAGTTTTCTTAATGGTGACACACAGACATTGTGGCACATTTTTCACAATGTCTGTATCAATTAACAAATCACATGCTGTGCTTTGCAATGTGGATATGGAAATAATTATTTTATAAAGGTATTCAAAATAAATAAGCAGTTGAAATGAAATTTAGTGTGATTATACAGTACTTTTATATAGTTTACAGCATGATTAACGTATCCACCTAAATAGCAATTTTATATGAACTGGAGTGTACTGTGTCTATCCCTGTGTCTCTATCAGCTCCATTGTTCCGGAAATCGTGAATCAGTAGGCTGTATTGTGTACACAGGTTCGGACCCTGGCTCTTCACATTGGGACACTGTTCACTTATTTTCCTGTGACGTGACTGCTTATGCGTTGTGATAATTCACAGCTGGTATTAATCAACAACCGGCAAAACCGAAGTCTCTCTGACTTTATTTTTCAAATAGGCCGCCTGGTTGAAGTAGGTACAGATACATATCGGACACAAATTTGGTAGATTATTAAATTGAACTGTTAAGTAGATTGTGTGTTTCCTACCTGTCTAGCAACGTTTGTTTATACATAACTGTGGTGAGGAAGGCGGGACGATAACCGTGAGGCAGGACCGGTGCGCGTACAGCTGATTCCAACTATCACTCACGCCACTGGCCCCGCCTCACGGCTCTCGTCCCGCCTTCCTCACCAAAATAACATAAAATAAGCGTTTGTCTCTTCTGTCGCGTTCCATGAAGTTCATTGAGTTGGCTACTACGATTTTAGTTAAACGTCTTCAAAACTTATCCTGTGATTTCCGATATTGTTAATAAATAAGCAGTTGAAATCAAATTAATTGAGAATTAAGTGTGATTACTAAATTCTAACTGAAGACAGAAGGTTGTTATACTCTAATTTACGTAGATCATACATTATTGAAATAATTCCGATACTTTCTTTTATAATAGTAAAAAACTGCTGCTTCGCTGTTTACAATATCGTTTATATTGCGTAATCCTACATCTGCCATGTTTTATCGTAACATGACCAATAGACTGTATAAGATGGATAGGTGTCATGACAAATTCGGCCCCGTCTGAATTGTGTTTGCCTAGGACCCAATTTAGTAGGTAGTTGTAATGCCTGATCACAATTGTTATCTCAATAAGTTGTTTAATGGCTTAACGAAGTTCCATACCCAACCAAGAGCAAAGACAGACTACTTGTCACATTAATGGTAAATTTGTTAAAAATGGTAAATTTACAATACTTACTATCTCCTACTGTAACTCAGAGAACAGAGCATAAATTTAAATCATTTGAAATGCTTGCGCTGAACATAATTGTTCCAGACAAACCATTGCTTTCTTTTACATTGGCTAATGTGTATAGACCCCCTGGTCCCTACACTGATTTTCTGAAAGAGTTCGCAGACTTCTTATCGGATCTATTGGTTAACGTTGATAAAATACTAATTGTCGGAGATTTTAATATCCATGTAGATAGCGCTGACGATACACTAGCAGTGGCATTTACAGAACTACTACAATCTTTTGGAGTAATACAAAACATCAAAGGACCCACTTAACGATTTAATCATACACTAGACTTGATTATATCTCATGGAGCCGATCTTACCAATATAGATATTATACCTCAAAGCAATGATGTCACCGATCACTATCTTTTAACATGTACAATGCGCACAGCAGGAATTGGCCGTTTCACACGTGATCGACAGGGTAGAACAATTACCTCGATTACTAAAGATAGTTTGCAAAGATGTTGCCAGATCTGATTCTGTTAATAACCATATCAATAAATACAGAATCGCTCGATAACATGACCAGCAAATTGGGCACTATTTTCTCTAATACATTAGAAGCTGTTGCTCCTATGAAGTCAAAAAAGATTAATAAGAAAATCATAGCACCATGTTACAATAGCACCACCCGCTCCCTTAAAAGAGAAAGGCGAAACTGGAGCGCAAATGGAAACAAACCCAATTAGAGGTCTTTAAAATTGCGTGGAGAAAGAGTGCAAACTGTTATAAAAAGGCACTAAAAGCAGCAAAGTCTGAGCACCTCCGTAACCTGATAGAAACTAACAAAAACAATCCAAGGTTTTTATTTAGCTCAGTTGCTAAATTAACAAATAAACAGACATCATCCGACCAGGATATCCCGCCGCACCTTGGTAGCAATGAATTCATGAAATTTCTTACAGAGAAAATAGAAAACATACGAGACAAAATAGTAAAAACTCAACCTCCAAGTCTGTCCTATGAATTAGTACCAACTATCTCCCCAAAAGAAAGGCTACAGTGTTTTTCACCTATAAAACAGGAAGATTTAATAAAATGTATAGCAACATCTAAACCTACAACTTGCTTATTAGACCCCATACCAACTAAATTATTAAAAGAGTTACTACATTTACATTTAGGCATTTGGCAGACGCTTTTATTCTATACATTTTACATAGGTATCTGCAATCCCCTGGGATCGAACACACAACCTTGCGTTGTTAACGCAATGTGTAGCCCAGATCACTAGTCCGCAAATTGAGTTAGAAAGTAGCGTAATGTGTATATGGTGCGTATTAATAGCTCCGCCTATTTTTTGTGTCATGGCTCGCACGTGCTAGACAAGAATCTCACGGGTAGTGTGTGGAACTAAGAAGCGACAGATTTACAGAACATCAATGTTTAATCACTCGAATAGTAAGCAAAGAGAACGAAATTTGAATCAGAAATTAGAAGAAACTAAAAGTTGCTTGTAGTGATACTTTACGGAATGTATTTTCGATTAGTTAATAGATGGTTAGTTTGCCGTTTGTTTGCTGACGCAGGTCGGAAAGGCTAATCAATCTCTTTTGTATCATAAAACCGGATTTCTTCGCTAAAGAACTGTTCAATTGTTTTTTTCATTTTCTTGGTAAGTGAGTTTGCTTATTACTGTATTTAATTATACAATGTATGCTTTGACATAAAAGAGAGAAGTTATCACTCAGTAGTAATGTGGGTAGTAAAGTAGTAAAAACGACCTGCTTATAGCATCAGACAAAGGTAACATCTTACTCCTAGTCCTGCTTAACCCAAGTGCTGCGTTCGATACTGTAGACCATAACAAACTTCTAGATCGCTTACACAATTATACCGGTATTGAGGGGAAGGCACTGCAATGGTTTAGATCTTACTTATCAGACAGACATCAGTTTGTGCATTTAAATGCGGAATCATCCAATCTAACGCAAGTAGATTATGGATTACCTCAGGGATCGGTTCTAGGACCCTTGCTATTCTCCATATACATGCTGCCCCTTGGAAACATTATTAGAAAACAAGGTATTAGCTTCCACTGTTATGCAGATGATACCCAGCTATCTATCTCATCAAGACCAGATGATTCATCCCAGCTATCCAAATTAGCAGAGTGCATCGATGATATAAAACATTGGATGACTTGAAATTTCCTTTTCCTTGTAATTCTTAAATTAGAATAAAACAGAAATATTACTTATCGGACCAAAGAAACGTAAACCGAATATTTCAGATATAACCTGCAAATTGAAGGATGTACTGTTACCCCGACAAATACAGTAAGAGATATGGGCGTTATATTAGACAGCAACCTGTCATTTTGAAATTACATCTGAAATGTCACAAAAACAGCCTTTTTCCAAATGTTGCCAAATTACGAAATATTCTATGTGTGGCTGATGCAGAGAAGCTTATTCATGCATTTGTGACCTCAAGACTTGACTACTGTAATGCACTACTTAGTGGTTGTCCTGCATCATCAATAAACAAACTATAGTTAGTTCAGAATGAAGCTGCCAGAGTTCTTACCAGGTCCAGAAAATACCATCACATAACCCCAATGTTATCAACCCTTCACTGGCTAAGTATCGGATTGACTTTAAAGTTATTTTAATCACTTATAAAGCCTTAAACGGTTTAGCTCCTACCTACCTAACAGAGCTTCAATCACACTACAAGCCATCACGCTCTCTAAGATCTCAAAACTCAGGACTTTTGATAACACCTAGAATAACAAAATCCACCAAATGGGGTCGAGCTTGCTCATACGTAGCACCTAAACTCTGGAATTGCCTTCCTGACGCTATTCGAGGATCAGACACACTCGCCAAATTTAAATCTAGATTAAAAACACATATTTTCAGCCAAGCATTCACTTAATGCAAATATGCTAAATAAACGACCGGGAGACTGCATTTATTCGATATTATTTACTAGAATAATTTAACTTGTATTATTAACACCATGCAATGTGTTTTACCTCTTTTGTGTTTTTCATTTTTTCTTCTTTTTGCCTGTAAAGCTGCTTTGGAACAATGCACATTGTAAAAGCGCTATATAAAAATAAATTGAATTTAACTATTTCAAGCTAAACCTACATCACATGACAGCAGTTTGAATTTATAGCTGCACTTAGTTACATTATGCTATTACTATTTTCCTGCTTATAAGATTCCTCTGCTGTCTGATATCTATCACAAAATAAGAAAAAATTTGACCTAAATGTCCTAAATCACAACTAATAAGGTCTCCCTAGCTTAGTGCTAGAGTGCAGCTGTGACATGTTAGAGAGGACCTGGCCCTTCTGGCTGAGACTTTGTCCATTGTTCCTTGAGTGAGTTTTTTTTCTCCATTTATTTATCATTGGAGTTTGGGTTCCTCCACAGGGCTTTGTTGGCGTGCTCACCAGGAGACTTATGAGATATTTTTTGCTAGAATGATCTTGCTTGTTCTTAAAAACATGCACTGTGCTGTGCTTTAGATTGTCTGATTTTCATATTTTCTCCAGTAAATCTGCTTTGGAACAATGCACATTGTGAAAAGTGCAATATAAATCGCTATATAAATAAAATTGAACTGAATCGAACCTGCGTTAACTTCTAGCCAGCTAAATACACTGGGTAAAATAAAAGCATTAAAATTACATGTTAAAATGTACGTCTACGAAAAAATATGAGCATATAAGCTTGATGTAACATACAGTACACGCCAGTATTACTGGGTCAACATCTGGTTAACAAACAAGAAAAATCACTTTTGATATTTAAAAATTACCATGGTTGTATTATAGGAAATAACTAAAGGAAAAGGAAAAAAGTCACTCTCCCGTACCTTCTCTGGATCTACACATTGGTGGAATGATCTACCTGCTGCTACAAGATCAGCAGACTCGGTTACCATCTTTAAAAAACGCCTAAAAGCGCATCTCTTCCGTCAACACGTCGCTGATTGATTTATCCTAATTGTTTTCCCTTTCCTTCTTCTTATAATTATAATAATACTAACCTCACTATTCTTAGCTTTGTATACTGTGCTAGGCTTTAATAGACTAGTTTGATGCACTTATGTATTTTGTTGCCTATGTTGTTATAATTGCTTCCAATGTTTCCTCATCTGTAAGTCGCTTTGGATAAAAGCGTCTGCTAAATGACTAAATGTAAATGTAAATGTAACTAAAACATTAAGAACGAGATTTGTTTGATTTCACTACCTATAGCCCAATTTATTTACTATCATATGAAGCATTTAGTGAAAAATATAATAATGATCATTTTAAGAAAGCACTAGTGACATAAATTGTAATGTAATTTTGTAAGAAAGCACTAGTGACATATATAGTGACATATATCGTAATGTAATTTTGTAAGAATTGCAATGTGGCGCTAAAAAGTGTACCCATTAGAAGTTATTTAAGGTAACAGAATAACTAAAGGGGACCGATTTCGAGACGGGACACCATTTCCTACCATTGTAGAAAACTGATCGTAACACCAGAGCACACAAAACCATCACTATCTTGAATACCGCTTCAAAGCCCCCACTTGTGCTTCCAAGCGGTATTCAGGGCTAAGTGTATCCCATCATGCATCACGTTCTGGATATATCATGAGACATCCCAGGGGATTGCACACAATAGTACATCCATTTCTTAGTATACAATAGTACTTTGTATAAAAGCGTCTGTCAAATGCGTAAATGTAAATACTACATGCTCACTTAGGAAATTCAGGCCCACTAGAACACTTGGGCCAAAAACAGGAAATACGTCAGTAGTCAGGTCAAGTGCAAAGACTACAGGTGGGGATATTTGGTCGCAGCCATACTCTCAAAATAGAGATTGGAGGGTCTCTAATAATTCCAATTGGAGAATCCGTAACAGCTAACAAAACCCATTGGCATCTATTCCAAAAACTAGCCTCCGGTGTCCTTTCCTGTGTTGGATTTTAATTGAATTGTATAGTTCAGCTCCTGTCCCATTTGTTTACAGGGTGAGGGTGGGGCTTATGACCTGTACTGCAGGCAGCCGCCAGCGATCAAAGGGCTGGAAGCTTCACTTTTCAGGACGCGTGAGGCACCCATGCACGTGACCTGTGTGTTCTTCATTGTATGACGGACCAATAACAGCCGCAAAATCTATTTACTCAGATGTTAAATTTTTTTAACAAGTGCAGTCTCACAACAAAGAACGCTTTTCTTGTTACATACTGTATATCACCGCTCTATGGTGTTTTTACGTGTCATTTGTTATTATTATTTTTTTACCTTTGATCGTTTTTTTATTTTGGTGCGTTTATCCCCGAGTCCATAATCGCGTGAGTGGAACGGAAGTGTCAGTCAAAATGGATATTCGTTCAAAGAGCGGGTTAGTCTCTTTAATCACTACTTGGGTTTGTAAGCTTATTTATTAAATAAGCACAATTTCACCACTGTCAGATGTCAGCACTATTACTGTAATCATAGTGTTTTAGCATTATTACTTTTACTGTATATTTACGTTAGATGTCAATATCCAAATCAGCTTTACTGATTGAGGTTGCTAATAGTAGTGAGTACTTCTGCCACCTTAAGGAAAGTTGCTTTACATTTAAATATTCATTTGTTAAATAACAGAACAAATATGTTGGGAGCTAATTTGTTGTATGTTTTATGCATTTTTATATGACACATACATAAACCATACAGACTTTGTAAAAGCATTAAGTCAGGATTATTCACTTGACACAACAGCAAAATAACCGCCATTTTGTTTATGCTATGTTATGTTTTGGCTACTTCAGTATTTCGTGTCCAACTTATGAGACTACCCAACTCGAATGAAGGAACTTCCAAAGTTTCTGCAGCAGTTGCAGAATGTATAAGATGGAGACTGGAGATTTCTTTGAATTACTGCCTTCCTGACTGGTGAATAGTGAGAAGTGTGAAGAGAGAGGCAGGCGAGCATTAGAGATGCTGCAGTATAGCTTTTCTAGATGCTTTGGTGGGTGTCTCAGAAAGATCACAGCTACGTTTGGGTTACATCCCACCCCACTCCAATCACGCTGATTAAAGATTACTCTGTCATAATGCTGTGACCGGAGACAAGCAAGATCGTTTTTCTATATTAAAGTTTCATAAAGGTTTATACTGATGATGCATTATGAATGAGGCAGAAGGTCAGAACAAGAACATACAGTAAACTCACTACTTTTCTTATTACCTCAGACCTCAATGCATAAGCACACACACACACACATACAACAAAATAAGTATTTACAGTGATGGTGTTTACAGTGTTGTTTGCTTTGCAGTTAAAACCTTGTTTAGGATTTATTTTGAGATTTTGAAAAGATAAATAACATTTGTTTTGATAAGGAACTGTGTGCCACATTTGTTACTAGCCAATGTATGTATTGGTTGACATTGTATGGAGTGTTTTTGCTGAATGGAAATAACCATATGACCAGGTTTGAGGTCATCTTATGAGGGCTTATGTATACATTTGTTTGGCCCTGAACTAATGGTTCTCCTCTACTTTGAAGCTGAGCCATTCTTAAAATGTTTGCATTAAGCACTCAGGTCTCTTTAGAGGTTTTTTCTTATTTTTGACTGGTTAGCAATTAATTCAAAGTCGACTTAAAAAGCATTTATTTTAAAGTAACACATTTGCCTCTGAATCTGCCATATTAGTTTATAACAATTTATTTTAATTTATTGACCACTTGTTCCGAAGTGGTCTATACTATTTCTAAATGTGAAATATATGGCAGTGATTTGAAAATAAAATAAAGAGTCCAATGCCAGCAATTCTGGCAAATGACAGTCTGGCCATTGGTCACTGTAGTATCTGACATAAATGCGAACTCTAAATCGACATCGCTTGTGTCTTTTTCTGAGTGGGCAAACCCGTAATGTAAAAAATAATTACTGTACAATATGGCAGATAAAAAGAAATGTCTATTTTCAAAGGTTTGTTCTACCGTTGTTGTTGAGGTTCTTTCTCTGCAGAACCTGCTGAATTGGTCCCTTCTGAGGTTCAACAAAAGTTAGTATGCAACCTTACGTAGAGAGATGGCTGACGTTAGAATCGTGCAAAAGCCATTATCTGTTACTGCGTTTTGGGCTACCCAACCCTTAAACCGTCTAGTACAGTGTAATGTTGCAGTTCCTCTGCGTCTGTGTGCATGGCTGTGTGTGAAGTCTGTCCGGGCTTGCCTGTGCTGGGCAACGTCTCGCATGCACTCGGGGTCTGATCCGTACCTGTGCTAAAATATGCCTAGACTCCCTGCCAGGCACCCAGCTGAGACACTCCAAGTGTCCCGCAGAAGAATGGGACCCAGTTGAAAAAAGCAATTCGCACGTCTCTTCATTTGATTTATTTATTTGATTAGCAGAATACTGAAGCAGGCGGCGCAGGAGGGCCAGGTATTTCAGCCGGGACCGTCTGCTCTAGCAGGCCTGGCACGGGGAGGAGATTGGGGTCCTGCCATCACAATCTTCAACTGGCGCTAGCACCGTGGGGGGAGAAGCCTTCACCCTCCCTTTTTAAATAGAGAGAGGAGTTTTCATCCTGCTATATTACTTTCCTTATTCCCAAATGCTGCCCAGCTGGCCCAAAGAGCGGCTCTAGCCTATGTCATTACTGCTCCGTTGCGACTTGTCACTTTCCAATGACTTGATATATTTAAATGTAACTGGTGATTGCTGGAAAACAGAAAAGAAATGGATGTATCACCAGCTGAACAAGGGAGGTGACATTAATCAAACAGCACTTCAGCAGACCACCATGCTGAATTTAAGCACAGAAACTATTTGTGGTCCTTTTTTATTGTCTTGGAATTATTAACTACAGTTTGATGAAGGTCATAGGTCATGTAGGCTTTTTGATCTTTTCGAAGTACTGTAGGGAGCTTGGTAGGCCTTACATTGTAAATAAATCTGTAGAAATAGAGCAAAATATACCTACTGTATATGAAGACATTATTTTTACAGAATTGTGTTGTGTTTTAGCATTAACAAAAATGTGAGATACATGTAAAAAATGGATAAAGTGCTTGCAGAAAATAACCAGATCATTTTGCATCGTTCTTTTACAGTGAATCTCAAATAACCTACTACAATTTTTCATGTCTTTCTAATGTTAAATGAAGAGATGTAGCCTAAATATATTAACACTCACTTGTGTACATTTTTAGAAACATTCCCATTTGATTTCTTTGTACAGGTATGTGCAAAATAGTTGTTCCTTAGTGTTGAGAGTTTTATCATGTGTATGTCAAATAGGTCCAAAAATAATCACACACAATTATAAATGAGTAAGCTTTCAAGAACTCTATAGACTTTTGTGGATTTTTTTCTATATAAATTATTGTGCATTGATGCTGAATTCTCAGCTCAAATCTCAGTTTGTGATGCATTGACCATGAAGTCATCTTGCCAGGCTCAAGTACCTTTCTGGTTAAGTTCTTTGCACATATAGTCTGAAATTTTCTTATGCATTTTATCATATATGGCGCAAATTTCGGACTCAATGTGCAATGGCCTTAAGTCTTAAAGGAGTAGTTCACCTTCAAAATGAAAATTCTGTCATCATTTACTCACCCTATCGTCATTTCACACCTGTATGACTTTCTTTCTTCAGCAGAACACAAAAGAAGATTTTTGAAGAATTTGAAAGAATGATGAACTATACTCATCTGTCTGTCACTGTATTTTTTATTTAAAGATCAGGTGAATAAAACAACTAATATGATAGTTTTTCCTTCTGTTTCCCGTTTCCCTGAGAGCAGTCTAAAAGATAAACACCTCGAGCACAGTCTCAGACCACCTTTCTCCTGATAAGTACCTCTAGCCCAGGTTATTATACATGACCGCTGGATAAATCCTCTTGATTTATCGAAAAGATTCAATTATTTACACATTCAGAAAAGACTCAATTCTCAAACATGGAATTGAGCACGGCACGGCCTCATAAAGATTTAATCAACATAATTTATGTTATTAACTACTGTTGGGTTAAAATTGACCCAACAAATAACTCAATGCTGGGTTACTTTAGCGCCGACCCATTGTTGGGTTACACAAATGTCATCCATTGCTCCTTCTGATACCGAATGATGTTTGTTGCATTCTCTTTTGTAAATTAGCGTTGCATTCTCTTATGTTATATTCTCTTTTGTAAATTAATTGTTTATTATTATTATTATATATTGTAAATATATTATTGTAAATTTATAAAAGAACTGTATTGTAAACAAGAAGGTTTTTACATATTAGCCCGATGACCTGTAGGGGGTCACACTTTTTCCTATTGACAACATGTTAATTGTATGTGTAATATGATATATTATATTAATTTATTATTATGTACACGCTTCATTACATATTTGTTTAAATGTTAAAAATGAAACATTTTCACATAACCGTATGAAACCTTTTTCATATGACTGTAGGCTGCTAACAGGAAGGTTTCGGACATTAATCTCTTACCTGCAGCTCAAATTTCTGAAATTACCCTATAAACGTCAAAAATAACCAAACAAAACAACCCAATATCTCTAACCCAATTATTGGGTTACAAAAATAAACCAATGTTTTTTAGGGCGTGTTCACATATACCATGTTTGGTTCGATTAAAACGAACTCTGGTGCGATTGCTCAGTTGATCCGGTTTATTTGTGTAGTGTGAACGCTGCCACCTGAACCCTGGTGCGCACCAAACAAGCGGACCAAGACCGCTGAAAAGATGGGTCTCGGCCGGCTTTCAAAAGAACTCTGGTGCGGTTCGATTGTAACACGAACGCAACACGGACCAAAGGCATCGGGCCGAACCAAAAACAAGATATGATGTCACCAGATGCGACCCTAATAATCACATGATTGTACAGCGAGAAGAGAGGTGTGTGCAAAACGAAATGAGCCAAGGGCAAATGTGGAGCAGCGAGGAGGACCCGCTGTGTTCTAGCAGCATATCTTTGTTTGTAAACGTAGCGGAGGAATTCATGACGCTGTTTTGATTCATGTATAATTTTTTTGAGGTCAGCGTAAGCTCGGAGCTATTAAAAAAAAGCGAGTTTGTGACAGCACGCATCAATGTTATGGATGTTCAGAGTTCCGTCGCATGATACACGTCACGGAAGCCAAGACCAATCAGGTTGAGACCTTACCCCTGTGCTTTTAGGCTCAGTATCTTTTGTTCGCTGTTTAAATGCCAGTGTGAACGCTAAGCGAACGAGGAATATTATTCTTTTTTTTGGTCTGGACCAAAAGTACCAAACGAACCGAACTTCAAGTATAAACACGCCCTTAGAGTGTAGAGAACGGGAGCTCTGGGAAGATCCGGCAATGTCTGAGCGGAACTGCAGAGCCCATCTTGTTTGCCTGCCTATAAGCACATGGAGGAAGCAGGGGCTACAGAGCTCAGCACGTGTGTAAGTGCGTGATTGACACATAGGTGAAGCCCATTCGTCAGGTGAATGGTTCCTGCGCTTGTCCTATGCCTCGTCTGAAGGGCTCTTGTCACCTTGCAGTTGTCACTTAAAGATGAATTGTCAAAACAACAGAGATGCAGTTTGTAGCCATACAAATAAACAGCCAGTGGGACGGCCTTAAATGTCTATTGTCCTGTAAAGCTATTGATTTTTTGTTGTTGTTATTTGTTGTGTGTGTGTGTGTGTGTGTTTAGCATAGTCTCTGGTGTGCCGTTCCGAATCTACGGTATTAATGTTTACAGTTTTTTTCTTCTCCAAACTAAAGGCCTCTCATGTCCCAGTTCTCATCATCTGTTTTCACTGGGCATGACTGAAGTGTTGGTCACACCATTTAGAAAGTGATGACTCTGACCTCTTGCTTTGCATATGCTTGCTTCGAGTCTCTGATATACTTCAGCCTGTGTGGGATTTGGTCATTGACACTTCTGAAATTGCCTCCTGAGCTCCGTCTCTCTCCCTCTCTCTCTTTCACTCTTTCATCCCCATGTCATTCTTTCATTCTCTTGAAACCACTATAACACACACACTTAGGAATGCAAGGCATATTGCCAATTATTACAAACCCCAGCCAAGATTTACAGTTTGTTGTACTGCCTTATACAAAGTGACTCTGTTTGCATTTTCAACTTGCATTGTAATATTAGGCCAACAACTGAATGTTAGTGCACTGCCATGCCTTTATAATCATGTCAGCCAGCGCTTTTCATAAGCACTTCATCTGAATGTGTGGCCATTGTTGCTTGTGCTTGTCTAGGGTTTGGCGCTAACAGAGGAAGTCGGGACTGAGAGGCTTTGATTAAAGCGTGAGTGCGCAAAGTGGCGGGATAAGGGCCGTTTTGGATCCCCGCTCGGGCGTGGGGCAGGAGGGTAATGATCAGATTACACTGATTGGCTGCATGAAATAAACATGGCGACGGCGGGGCGCTGTTCCTGAGATGTTGCCGGGTAACGGTGTGATAATTCAGCCGTCTGTGTGAGCTGCCCCTCACCTGTCTGTCTCCAGGGCATGAGCCCACCCTTTCATACTAAATGCCCTCTCTCTCACTTTACAAAGCGGCTAGACTGTGTCTCCATCCAATAACCCAGGATGAATTTTCATTCTTAGCTATTCTTTTAATCATTTGAATGACATGCAGTGTGTCTTCATATAGTGTTACATGTGTCTTTACCCGCATATTAGGCAGCTGAAACAGACATACGTATGGATCGCAATACACTCAAGGGCATCTTGCTTTAGATTTTTCTGTGTCTTTTCTCTCTCTCGTTCTCTCGTTTATATTAAGAACACACATCCACGTACACACACGCACAGGTATTTCAGAGAGCAAGGCAGTCACAAATGTTCCCAGTAATAATCCATTCGTTCTGTTTTGTGCAGATTCTGGGTCTAAGCCTGTACAATTATTTAAATCCCAGCTTTTAGCTGCAGCATACAGCTCCCCATGGGGCTTTGCCTCTCTAATCTTGCCTTTGGCCTTGCATTTCAAATGGAATTAATTCCCATAAGGAATGCATATGAAGAGAACCACTAGTGGCTAATCCTGCCGTTTAAGTTGGTGAAACTTACACCTGTCATGTTGTCGTAGGCGAGTGGTTGTCAGTACTGATAGCCGGACAGAAATCCATGGGGCGGCACTTTTTCTCTCTTCCTTTCATTTGTTGATCGACCGCCTCTTGCCGAATAAGAGTGTCACTTTCGCACCCCTTTTACTGATTTTTGAAAAGAGAGATTGTATTATCGAGCCTCAGTGGTGAAAGTGGTATATTGCAATAAAGTATTTTGTAATCAAATATAAATGAGATTTCTTAAACATCTCAGTTGGTTCTCATCAGTTGGTTCTCCTATTTGGTTCTCCTAAAAGTTTAGGATGTTTAGGAAGTTTATGAAACTGAGTACTCCATAAAATCTCTTGAGCTATGAAAGAGCAACCTCTGAATGATAAAATCTCACTCTGAGAGGTAATCTGCCATCGTGTGATCCGTTTATGCTTCTCATGTATGAAGTAGAGATGAGGGGGATTGGAGAAAGTAGCACACCCCAAATTGAGAATGTGTTTTGTATTCCAATCACAGGATACAAACATATCAGAGCATCAAAGTGCATTGGTTTACAGAATCTCTAACAGCTCAAGCCATGAGGGACATTTTTACCGAAGGATGATGAAATGTTTCTCTTTCTGTGCGATCGGGTAATATGGGATAGTTTGTCGGTCATCATATGGGAGTTAGGTAGCGTGTGTAGTTATGCTTGGGGAGTGAGAGAGATTTTGGTTGCAGCTGGTGTGTGTGTGTTCACGTGAGATCTCTCGTTTCTTTCCTAGCTGTAGGCGCATAAAGTGAGGATGAGTCCAGGACATAAGCCCATCTGCACACAAGCCCCAGGTAACACAAGCAGCAGCCCAGTTCATCAGACGCACACACAGAAACGGGACCGCCGCGACTCCCACATGTGCCTCATTACAAACTTTTCATCTTTTCCACTTTTAACAGTCTGTTCTTCCGCTGCTCAGCCTGCCCTGATACACTGGGTGAGAGAATGTGTACTGAAGTGAAATGATGCCTGTTGCCGTTTGGGTGCTTGGCCTAGCGGCATTGGGCGTATGTGTGTGTGGGGGGGATAATTGAGTGGATTAAGAGGACGAGCTGGCTGGTGCTTTGCTCCGTCCTCTTTAGATTTGGAGTTACCCTTAGTATTAGCTTTAGTGCCTGTGATTGCTGGGCTAAAAGCCAGAATGCACGAGAGTGTGTGTTTGGTGTCTCTACCCTCTGTGTCAGCACCATCTGCCTGCATGTCCTCCAGGATGGTACCCGTCCCCACTGGCCGTCTCTGGCCAGGCTTTGTAGGTGATGAAGTACCTCCCCAGGAGTCTGAGAGGCCCAATGCTGTTGGACTTTGGTCCTTTCCTGTCCAAAGACCTCCCCAGCACTGCGGCCCATTGTTGGCCGATCTGCCATGGAAGCGAAAACCTTCTGACTCTATCAGTTCACTCTGTTTAATCATCCTGATCGTAATAAATTATTTTTATTTTGTCTTTCAGTTCAGAGCATTTTATACATTATGCAAATCAGTTTATTTTATAAGACATATTTTTATCACGCATATTGTTAGGTTTTTGATTTGCTTGTATTTTTTTCCTTTTGTGATGATACCCCACGCACAATAAAAAAACATAAATAGAATCAATAACCAATACGTTTATAATTTGGTGCTTTTACATCTTCTTGTAACCACACCAACTATCAGATATTCAGTGTCATTGAAACATAAACAATAAAGAAGTAAATATAGTGAAAAGACAAGGGATATTTTATCTTTTTATAGAATGTTCTTTTCTTAAAAAGCTTTAATCAAAGTATTATAAATAAGTATAACTCGTATGTATTAAGTAGCATAGTAATTAGTAGCAGTTTAACATTCTTTTAAATAGTTGTAAAAGGATACATTAATAAATATAACATTTGTACCAGTCTTCAACTTTGCCCATATCGGAGCAAAAAAGACATCTCATTAAAGAACTGTAGGAGCCTTTTGAAGTCGAAAGTGCATGTGGGGTGCTGTGAATTGTGAATGTGTGAATGGTACTGACGTAATGCATCTATTAACAATGATCTTGCTACCAGTTGGTTAAACTAAATTCCAAAAATGTCCCGGTTTGTGCTAAGCTCTAACATCATTTGTTTGCAGTATTCAAGGATACTTAGAAGAAACACTGAGAAAAAGTGCCTTTGACCCCTGACAATAAAGAATTTCTTTCTAAGCTCTTAAAGCCAGAGGGGAAATAGAGCAAACCAATTAAACTTGGCTGGATTGTTAGTGGTTGGGCTGTAGACTGACGGCTACAGTTATTGTATTGGTGAGTCATTGAATGCATCTTAAAGTCTGTGTGTTTATAGGGCTGCTGAAGGATACCAGAAACATTGCAGATTACGATAGGGATGTGATGGTTAACCATCTATTAAAATACATCCCACAAAATGGCCACAAACTGCACCCTGCTCTGCTTAGCTGACAACATATATAAGCCACCATCTCAGAAAGGGAATACTAAAAGAAAAGAAAACAGAAATTATCCGTTTAGTACTGGAAATCTTTGTGGCATAGTTGACATCTACTGTTATGCTTCGACAGTAGGGATTATGGTCAAATAGTCCGTTTTTCTCACTCGGTGGTAACGCCTATTGTGATCCTTTGATAATGCATAAAATACAGTAGTATAATGTGTTAGGAATTGTTGTAGGGGTAGGGTGTGTATTCTTAATATTGAGGTTTCAGGTTGATAACTGAGGCTGGATTTCACTAACAGTCTCCTTAACATTTCCTTTTCTGTTTTACGCCCGGAAGAAAACCATATGGTTATGGAACAACAAGTGAATGTTGACAGAATTTTTATTTTTGGATAAGCTATCCCTTTAATTTTCATTTGAATGAGTATCTTTAAAGAAGACTAGTTAAGCAGCAAATAGGAGTCTTTGGCCAGGCCATGTGCCATCTCTTTAACTCATCATGGTGATGCTCAGATATCCTTGTGTCACATTGTCCACAAATATTTATTTAGGGATTTTTTTTTTTACTTTCTGGAAGATGCAAAGGGAAGACTGGAGGAGACAGCCTGCTGGGCCCTGACCCGGCCCGAGCGTTCCAAGCTGATGGCTCAGACTTGCAGACGCACATGCTGGCCCAAACAGGCAGAGGAGAAAAATGGCCTTGTCTGTTCTAAATCTTTTAAGCGTTGCACTTGAGCAGTGGGCACTGAAGTAGTGCAGTCTGGAATAGCTGAACGGTTAGGAAGGCTGGTGGGGTGAGAGGTCGGGCTGGCAGTCTGGTCAAGTCCATCTTTCCGCCAGCGCACTGGATACGCAGGGCCAAACAGACGCAAGGGGAGAAATCAGACAGCCGGCTGTGTGTCACGACAGATTGAGATGTCACTTTACAGCTCAGTCCAAACGCAGGCCTCGGCCTTAATGCAATGCACATAAATATATCTGAGGACACACTCTGGATGATGGCCATGACTGTGTGGCTGCTAGTTTGGCTGCTCTTGATGCAGTGGATACTCTTTTGCCAGAGCATTCCCCTGCAGATGAGCAGTGGCTTTTGGCCTGAGTTTTTTTGGAGCTATGCAAAGGAAGTTCTATGACTGAATCAAGGATGAATTTACAGGTTCATGTTTTCCTGTTAAATTCTTAATTGTTTTAGTAAGGTTTGTTGCTCAAAGTGTTCCAAGGCCTGATACATCTGTATCTTATTTTAAACGTTGCTTTTAATTGTTTATCTGTGGTTATTTATAAATAAAAATAAAACCCAAATACTGCACCATTTCTTTTATAAATCATTTAATTCACTGGCCAGAATTTCTTTCCAACTCCAACTCATATGTTTATTGGAAGTACAAAAAATGCAGTTTTATCTCCTGTCTCACCTGTGAAAGTGTTTTGTTGTTCAATGCTGAAATGTTCTGAGAGTCACTTAGGAAGTTTCTTCAGACAGGCTGACCTTTGCTCTTTGACCTGCCTGTAGGCTCTATGACCTGAACCAAAGCAGAGTGGCAGCACAGCTGTAGGAACAGTCACCTGTTGGCTGCTTTGACTGTAAGGATGGAGACCTCTGGACTCCTCCATCCTCCCAACTCCCTCTGTTGAAGAACAAAGTCTTCTGTCATGTGTGAGATCTGTTTATATGTGCAGTCTGTGAATCCCTTATCCATATAGTTTCTGTGTCAGGCATGGTACTAATTCCACTCTGCTCAGATTCAGGATGTAGCTACACTCTTGAATAAGAATCTTGCCTCTCTGTTCATGATGGAGGTTTCATTTCTCTGTTTGAATGTTAAATCAACATTATTAATGTGAGATTAAGGAACTGCCAAAATCTAATTAAAGAATATTCTGGGACCCGCACAAAGGGTAATTATTTCAGCATTCCTTGCACTTGAATATTAATGACAAGCAGGAGCCCTTATTTGAGAAAACACAGATTTGAGGAAAAACACAGTATTTTGTTTTTCTTGTCTTGCTTGTGGCAAAGTGTAAGTTTATATGTACACTGAATAGACAGCTGTCTGAAACAAAGGGAACAAATCTAGACTGAGGTGAAGAAAGGCCTTGTTACAATCCGTAAATCTGAAATATCTTAGAGGGTCGCCCTACAAGTGCTCACGGAGCCCCAAGTGTGGAAATCATGGGATCGCCCCAACTCATGTCCTGTGAGAGGAGAAGAACGTGTAGCGTTACCCAGCTCTCACAGCCCCACTCTAAACACACTTCCATATTCATACTATTATCCATTCTTCACGTCCAATTGCTCTGTTATGGTAATCGTCAGAAGCTCACCGTGGCGTAATTACTTACAGCTGATTTAAGGAAAGGAATATTCCACACCCCTACGGTCTGACTGCTGGCTTTTTCTGCGCTATTAACCCATTCGTGTTTATTAATGTCTTCCTGCTAATGCAGAGGGGCCACTTCATAAGATCCATCATCACGCCAGGCCTATTAGCAAAGTGGCCCCACACTCGGGCGATATTTCCTCAGTCCCCTTAGCTTTCTCTCTCTTCAGTCCTCTCGCACGGCCGTTTAATTACCTCGGTAAACGGGCGGTGGTCCTATTAGCCTCTTGTTGCGTTGAGTTGCTGAGTGCCTGGTCATGTGAGTACCAACAGGGCCTTGTTTTCACGAAACGCTGCTTGAAGCGTTTGCTATTGCATAGCGAGCTATCACAGCTGAATATAACGCACAATAAACAGAAACATTGTGGGGTATTACGAGTGATCAGAGTGGCGCACGTTTACGTCTGGATTGTTTTGTGCTGAATTACGTGTTGTAAACAGATGTAATGGCGTGAGGTGAAATAAATGAAGTCGATTCGGAGACTGTTGCTTTAATACCTGCCATTTTCTGTGAAATTCACTCCTCAACTTTTTGCCCCTCAATCATAACCTGAATAATTTGGTATTCACACCAATTTTCCATTTAGCGCAGTGCTAATAAACTCAGGATTTATTGCATTAGGCATTGTGGGTTTGGCTGCGGGTTGCGGAGCCAGATCCAGAGCCTCTCCTTTGATTCCAGTCATACACATCACCCAGCAATTACTTGACCTGATCTGGAAACTGTCAAGCATGACTGGTGCGTTATTGGAATTATTGCAATTACACACAGGTAATTGACCCACTATCAGCCAAGATGTTAAACTCACTGGTGTAAGTCCCTGTTGAGCTCACTACCGTCCAATCTGTCTCTCTGTCTCTGCAGCCTTCAGTGGAGGATTGAGCTTCAATACGATAAAGTCTCATAGTGAATATTACTGCATATGTTGTGACACAAATTACAAAGTATTTCTCACAGTTTTAATGTTTTATTTTTCTCACACAGCATATGACACAAAGTTTAAAAAGTTATTCGAAAATTTAAATTAGTATAAAAATGTTGACCTGCACAATGTTAACGCCTTTTTTAAAGGTCCAGATTTCGGTCATCATTTATTCAACCTCATATGGTTTAAAACCTGTATATGACTCTTACTTCAGTGGAAGACATTTTAAGGAATTTCTCAGGTTTTGTGTCCATACAATGAAAGTCAATGGAGGGCGGTGTTGTTTGGTTGCCGACATTCTTCAAAATAAGAATAATTGTTTTTTGTGTTCCACTGCTAATTTTCATTTTTGGGAACTATCCCTTTAAATGATGTGACAGCTGTATATAATGTACAAAAGAATTGTTTGCGAAAAGTATATTTATTTAAAAGGTTTATGTTTTCTTTTTGTATCTGTTATGGTTGTTGATTTACAGCCATGAAAGCACCATTTTTAATTGTTTTAGTTAAAAACAAGTAATTTCCTGAAATGTGTTTTGCATGCAGCTCCTCTTATCTTAAAAAAGAAATCCTGTGCAAGAACCAAGAAGACAGTTGAAATGTCAGCTAATGTGTGTTGAAAAACGAAACTTTTAAAACGGTGTTCAGAGCTCTTAGCGAGGATACTGACCATTATTTCCTCTGAGCGCGGTCCCAGTGCTGCCCCCCTCTTGTGCTAGCCATCCTTCATTACTGTCACACACAGTAGCTCTCTCTCTCTCTCTCCCCTGTCCTCACCTCTGAGAGATGGAGAGAGAGGCCGCATAGCCAATCAACTGCAGCTAACTCACATCTGAATTAAGCTGTGTAAAACAGGCCCCAGGGCTGGTTGCTAAGCAGTGAGATGGGCTTGCCGATTTCTACTGGGAACCAGAGGACAGTGAGACTTTTTTTGTCTTCCTTGTGGATGGGAAGAGCAGAGGACATTGCTAGCAGCCCCTGTAATAATGAGACCTCACGTCCCCAGCCTAATATCGCCTGGCTCTCAGAAACAGCCGTGAACGAGTGTGATAATTAATACGTGTCCAGATGCAGCGAGGGTTGTGATGCTGATAACCTCTTCTCACCTCATATGAAAAGTACTGTTTGTCTCCCCTCAGCACAGCATCCATGTTTACAGCTCGGTTTTGTGCAGCGTGCAGGGCACCGACCATGATCATTTCCCCTGTTTGTGTTGTTTGGTCCACGTTTATTATATTCGAACGAGTGTGTCGCAGCCGTTTGTTTTTTTACTGCATGTTGTCAGTAAGGGGCCAAATTAAGGCTATTGTGCGATCCGTCTCCATGGCGATGTGTTGGTAAACTTGTGGGCCCTTAGTGTGAAGGCTGTGTTTGTTGCAGGAGGGCACTTGATCCTGTCTGGAGTTTTCTACAGAAGGCTACATTGACTGTAGCTTTCAGACTAGTGACACTACCAAGTAGTCACTGTCGGTCTGTCAACACTTAATTGAAAAGAAGATGTGTAGTTTGTTTGAGAGTGTGGCTCATTTCCTTTGACACCTGTACTTGACTAATATTTACATTTAAACAGCAGTTAATTCTGATTCTCTAAATGATATTTCGTAAGCTAGCATATTCTGTATAAGCAATGTCTTATGTGCGCAGTGACAAAAGCTTGAGTGTCATTGTTATATTTTTGTGTACTAAGTTGCAGGTTGCACAAATATTATGAAGTTATTTTTTTTGTGATTTACTGTGATGCATGGAATCTTCCTACATAATGTTAAGAATGTTTTTTTGAAATTATAACCTTGATATCTTTAAAATTGACTAATACCATGTCAAAGAGTGAAACCGTAGTGAGAAGCCAAAGTAAATTTGTTCATAAAGAGACAATAATTCTTCCTTATTTTCCGATGTTTATTAATATACAAACAACTTAACAAGTAATAAACTAAAATCCAGATCCATTTGTCTGCACGGCTTGTGTAAGCAACCAAGCATTGCTAATGTCAAGGCTTGTATATGTTTACTTGTAAATGTTGCTGTGAAAATCCATGTTAAGCATGAGACATGCAAATAAAACAACCATCCCTTGTTTACCATGAAAGAATAAAGAACCAGATAGGAAAAAAGAAAATGAAACCATAAATGAAATGACAGCAATGTGGAAACCATCATATCAACACAATTAGCTCCTGCCAGAGTCTGAAACTTGAGCGATTTTTCTTATTTAACTCATTAGAGGGGCCACAGCTCCACTCTCACTCATGTCAATTCTGCATAATTACTTTAAACAAAATCAAAGTAGCCACTATCTGGCATTGTTCGACGTGGCTCAAAGCTAAATTTAATTATGCGTTCATTTTAATAAATCCCATTTCAGATGAGAAGAGTCGTTAATACGTTTCATTAACGTACCTACAGCTTAATCATCAGTCTCGCTGCATGGCGACAGGTCATTTTAAAGCCGTTTCACCTCAGATGTAAACACCAGGGGGCTGTTGTTGAACAGCGATGGAGCATTTCTATGCAGACTTTGATGTGTTAGAATTCTCCATATGATTATTTCTTAAGAAGCTTGCTGTGAACTGACATGACTTGAATGTTTCTATGTATCCTAACACTGTGTATACACCGGACGCAACCTGCGTGACGCGACACGAGAAAAGACATTAGAACCCTTTATAATTACAAATTTTCTCCAGACCAGATGCGGATGCAGGTTGTCCTGTCACGTCCAGTTAAGACAAGGTGAAAGTATCTGATAATGTTTTGTCATTTCAACAACCTTTTAATAAAGGTGACATTATTTGTGGCACATTTTTTTTACTGATAAAAATGTGTATCTACTGTTTGTGGGCGGTTGGTCATTGCTATGTGTTACTGTGTTACTGTGTAGTTCTGAGTGGTTGCTAGTGTGTTGTTTATAGGGGTTTTGTGCATATTTCAGCTGGTCGGGCTAGGGTACCATCTCAGATCAACTAAGAGCAGCAAACCAGCTTTGGCATTTTAAGGGTTTTATTTTTTTTGTACGTGGAGATTTGATAAAGTGACAAAAGAGGTAAGAAAAGGAATACAAATTTTCAATGGAAAAATATTCAAACTATGAAGACTTAGATGTTTGGCTTGTAACCAGAAGGTGAAGATGTCATTAATCTCTTCTAGATGTATTTTGATTTAAACCTTTTTAAACCTGTGAAGTCTGTTGCACTTGGTTAGGTTTACTGGACAACAGCAAAGTGAGAATGCTTTTGTTTTCTCATTGGGAAGAATTATTTCCAATAATCTCAAATGATGGAAAGTCAAAGGAGTTTGAAATAAGTGGTTGACAGTAAGAGGAACTACCAGTAGTACTGACCGCAAGTCAGCCTGGACCTCACAAAAGAACCAAAAGCGTGGATTTTAAAGGTGCTGTATGTGATTTCTTGGAGAATCTATTGATCTAAATATTATATGCAATATAATATCCATAACTATTACTTGAGGTGTATAAAGACCTTACATTATGAAGCGTCATAATAATTTAATAATAAGTTTAATTTATATAGCGCTTTTCCAGAGTTCAAAGTTCTTTACAAATAACAACATAAACATAAGTAGCACAGAAAAAATGCAAGACAAAACAATATACATATCAAACATAACAAACAGTGATGGTACCGGGTTCAAAACATAGTCCAACGTGAGAAATTGTTCAGTCCAAATGTTGTCCATGAAATTATCTGTCCAAAAAGTCCTAGGAGCGAAAGCAGTCAAACAAAAAGTAGTACCTCAATGGGCAACCCGCATCAAACCATGCTTCCAGGCGAACACCACAGAATCCAATCTCCAGGACCCCGAGCGGCAAACGGGATCTCTCGACGCATCCACTGCAGCGACCAAATGAACGTAGTCAAGAGCAACAAACTTCCCACCAGGAACGCAGACAATCCCGCTGCAGCACCCACACAACAAACACCGACCGACAGGCAGGCCGGCCTGCGGGTCAGTTAGGCCGGATGAAACATCACAACAGGCGCCATACTGTAGCAGGGCACACCTCCCCATAAATTGTCCAGTTAAAGTGAGATTAAAAATGAAGTCTACAATCTCCAATCAATTTACAAGTGTTTAAAACAAACAACAAACTGTTTAAATAAGACCAAACAAACAGCCCGGAGTGAAGCGGCAGCCAAACGCGCACATCGTACTCACATCGGAAACATGTTATGTTTTCTTATCTTAGAATGAGCTATTTCTATCTAAATACACCGCAGGTCCGCTTGTATAGAATTCGCCATTTTGTTTCTAAAGGGACAAACTGCTCTACAGAGCACGATTCCTAAATATGTTATCTCCTTCGATAATGAAGCAAAATTGTGAGGACATCTTTTTCCTCCATAGTGCTTCGAAAGTGCTTACTCTATACTAGATGCCACTAAATTTCATGAACTCGACCTTTAAGTGGACTTAAGACAGATTTTCTCAAAGCAATCATAATACATCTCCATTTAAACATTTCGCTGTCTCAGTCAATAAGGAATAACGTCTAAAAGCTTTTTTCATGAAATTGTACTGTAGCTGCATTACCACCATCCACTGCTGATCAAAGGTCACGTAACACAAGCAAGCATGATGCCGGCAGTGACGTGCCACGCTGGATCACCGCACAAACAGCTTCATCAAGATGGCTGCCCAGGCAGCTCTGCGGTAGCACTGCTCCAGATCCAGCGGCGTCCATGTTGGCTCAGCTCCGGGGTGGGTGTGACTCCTGACAAAGGGTTCCTGTTGGTCACTTATCTTGTTAATTAGGTTTTCACTTCACACCGGCTCTCCCCTCCCCACGATCGGTGACAGATCTGCACCCAAACCCTCCGTGCCACCATGGCATTGTTTTTCCCCCACATAGGGGGATAATTAATATGTCTGCCCCATACATATTTCATGTTGTTTGCTTTAAAATTGTGAAGGAGGCAAGAAAAGAGATTCTTGGAGAACGAAAAAAACGATAGTGAGGGAAAGAAGACAAGATTAATTAAAAGAGAAACGTGAGGGATCTGTCCTAGGACAGACCCTACAGCCGCCCGATGCGGTGAGCTTCATTTAAATAAAGGCTGATGTCAGAAAACCCCCTTTATACAGCATGAAGGATAACTAGCCAACTGTGTGAAGGTACGCGCCATCTATTCTCTCACTGTACATTATTTGTATTCAAGGCTTTTGAAATGACATTGCAATCTGATGATGCACCAGCCCATTATATTGTCGCACAGGACAAATATCCTGGCGTTTTCTCTGTAGAACTAACACAATTTTTCCATGTCAGAGGTGGGTAATATCCTTGCGGTCCGGGAAGCTGCCGGTGCATAAGGAATGATGCCATTAATCCTCCTGGGCAGCCTCTTGCTCTGATTATTAAGGAAATAAATTTGCATGCTGCATATGAACCAGGTGAATCACTGAAGGCGCAAATTATATTTTCTGACAGCGAGGTAGAGAATGGAACTGCATTGCTCACCCTGCAACCCTACCACCCCCGTAGCACACACACACACACACAAACGCCTCTCCCCCCGCTGTCCTGAAAGCTACATTTCTATTCATTACCCTAGGAGAGAGGAGTCAGTGGCCGCTTTGTAAGTTTGCATGGAGTGTGTTATCTCCTGGTGTAGACTGGCGCTAGCTCACTCCCAAGTGCGCGACTGTAATCACAACTTACAAATCACAGCAATAATTGAGAGGGAGAGAAATAAAGAGATGGGGCGGAATGAGATGCTCATCAGGTCCTGTTCAGGTTCCCCAATACAAACTCTCTTCCTCCCCCTTATAGGCTGTTATATATCTGGATGGAAAATGTTGCGCGTAAATAAGGACGTGGACCAAATCGGAGTTTGTGTGTTGCTGTCTGACTATGGACAGCTTGAACTTGTGTGTTCATTGACCCAGTGCGTAATGGCCCATAAATGCGTAGTTTGGTGGTCAGTTGTGTCAGGGGTATTAGCTAATGTCCTCTTAATGGATGATGACCTCTTGTTTTACAGCACGTATGGGTCTCAGTACGATTTTACCAGTGTACCACTGGACTTTTTTACGTGCTGTTGTGTTATTTCCCATCACTCTTATAGGATCAATGCATGGTGAAATTAGTTTTTATTTGTACACCGAAGGAGCTAATTATATCCCAGCTGGGTGCACGCTTGTGTCATTGCGTTTATGAAAACATGTGGCGTTCCAATACAGAGAGATGTGTCAAACCAAGACTGTTAATTTTGAGTGAATCCTTTAATAGCCAATATCATCTGATTCATTCTCCCTAGATGGCACATCCAGAATCAACTTAAGTATTCTGAGAGGCACAATACATAACCAATAACCAGAAAGGTGTCATCTGGTTTTGTGAGTCATGTAGAATGAAGATTCAGAGAAACCAATGGTTTATTTTATTAGCATTTTTGCCGTTATGTAGGATACACACACAGTGAGCTATCATAACTATTGGATGATGGCAGAGGGTGAAGTGCTCTCATCAGTATCAGTAATGTGGGAAGTTAATTAATTAATTAATTCATAAGAATTCTTGAAGCTTGTCTGCTTCTTCCCTAAGATTTTCTCTGCACTTTCCTGCAAAAAAAGTGCTCAGATGTGCCTCTCTAATGTAATAGCAATATTATTAGTATTAAGCGCAATTTAATAGTTGTTTTTATTATTAAATTATTTCTCACTTTCTTAATGGGTTAAAGTTTTTTTTTATTTTGTTTTAGTAGTTTGTTGAGTACTATAACACACCTAAAAATGCTTGATTTTGTCTAAGGTCATGATTAAATTGTCCTATGGTGTGACTGCTTAATAAAAATAAAACTATCACTGAAGAAATCTTTTTACTATTTTATATTATAAATATTAATAATATAAAAATCAATTATTAATAGTTTGTTTCCTACATTTTTGCCATGTCACACCGTAGGACACATGTACGGTACATTTCTAAACTACCCGAGTGTGGATGTATGAGTTTGTATCTAAATATTCCTGTGTTTTTAGTCCCAAACATGCATAAAGACACAGACAATTAAATAAACCCCACACAGCCACACAAACTAATTATTCACCTGTCTTGATATATAAGACTGTATTACATTATCATTTTGCATAAATCCATACATGCAAATATTGTTCTTTATGAGTTGAAAACAGCATTGTGACCTTGATATGATAAATTCATAGTCCCGCTTTTGGAGCCTGAAGTTCATCAGAGAGTGTGGGAGCTATTTTAATGTGGCGGCCGGAACAAATGCTCCCACCATCTTGCAGTCCTGAATATTAAAACGAGGCCCTTTGAATGAGACAGTAAAGGACAGAGGATCTTAGAGCATTTTTAAGATAGCCTCGTCAGGGGCCCATCCAAGCCCAGAAGTAAGAGCCAGGGCCAGGCGCTGCATTCGGCGCATGGAGACAGGAGAAAAGCTTTGGGGATCTGCCTCAGCCCCTTTGCGTGTGGCAGATATGGGTCACTCCATCCAAATGATATGGCTTGTGTAGGATTATTAGCCAGATTACAACAGCTGTTTTAACTCGAAAAATAAACATTTTGTTATTGTAGGTCACAATAGTTTTATTGTAATTTAGTCATGGTCTATTACTATTGTTATTTTTAATGTTGCTTTAAACCAGTGGTCAGAAATCTTTTTTCACCAAAATAGTAATACAATAAAAAAATTACATCAAAATAACTATTTAACTAACTTAAAATAAATAAAGTAGATTACAAACTCAAAATAAATTACTTGAAATAAATTTGCATCAACATGTTGATTAAGTGCATGAATGAAGAACAAAGCACATTTTGGCTTATTCTTTTTTTATTATTAAAAAGATTATTAAAACATATTCATTTCAGTGCTTGAAAAGGGGCATCCAAAAATATTTCCATTGCTTATAAACTTGCTTATAAATGACTGCTTGTGGACCCAAACAGAACTGCTGTTGCGCTGCATAGTGGCAAAGTTCGGGGGAAGTTCATTCCAGGTTTTCAGAATGAGATTGTCCTCACGTTCGAGGTTCTCCATGTCCTTCCATTTCTGTTCCTTTGCCAAACGTTCACGCTCACAAAGGATGCTTTGCAGCTTGGTATTACCATCACAATTTGGTCGACCATATTTCCACAGATTTGAGCTCAGCTGTCTCTAACTCAAAACTTGGAGTGGAGGTGCCGGGGTTGACACTGAGCTGTTCATCGTTGATAGTGCTTCCGTGTGGATGAGAGATGAATTTGAACAAATTCATGTGCGGGCGAAAGTCGCCAAATTGTTGTCGAAATGACATCAGAAGATCAGAAGTGAAAGAAACCAGCTGACTCAGTGCGACATCACAGGTTGGCTCATTTGTGAGGCAGCTTTCCCTGAATGCTCGTAATGTCTCACAATGCTGGAGGGGGCCACTTTCAATGTCCTTGGTAAATAGTTCCAATTCCGATTCAAATACCAAAACAGCCTGGTAAAGAGAAAAAAACAAGTTCCCTTGTCCCTGCATTTTCACGTTTAACTGGTTCAGATGCCTGGTAATGTCCACCAGGTAATAGAACTTGCACAGCCAATCCTGATCTGTGAGCTCAAGATGCGCGATTCCCTTCTTTTCCAAAAAGGCTTTCACCTCATCCAAGCACACAGCAAAACGTGCAAGCACTCTATCTTTGGATAACCAGCGGACATTGCTGTGCATCAGCAGGCTGGAATAGTTGCTCCCCGTTTCCTCCAACAACTCTTTGAGCTGGCGCACATTCACTGAACGGGCCACGATGAAATTCGCCACCCGAATTACTAAAGACATAACTTCACGTAGTTCGGGCCCACATGACTGAGCACAAAGTGCCTCTTGATGTAGGGCTCAATGATACCGCAGAATGCGCAGCTTTTCTTTCTCACACAGCAGAGACACAAACCCTTTTCGTTTCCCCACCATACTTGGAGCTCCATCAGTGCACACAGAAACAAGCTTGTCCAGTCGCAGTTTCTTTTTAGTAGCAAAATCCATAAACGCTTCCAGTATGTCTTCTCCTTTAGTTGTAAGCTTCAGACTTTCTTCGCGTATTACGTTACAGACACATCACGCCCAACAATACTTAGCTGCGCAGAATTACAAATGTCTGTAGACTTTAATGCAAGGGAAAATAAATCTGGCGAAGTTAAATCATTGATCAATGTATGCCAAAGTTAGTAACTTTCTACCCCAAACAATGCCAAAAGAGTTGTAAAAAATGTCTTAAAAACCATTAAACACTTGTAAACCTATTTACTACATATGCCTGCTAAGATTAAATAAAATGTGACACAAATTGTAAACTGTTAACATTTAAACACCACATATTTCATTAATGTGCAGCGGTATTATTCAACACACGTTTATTTAACAGACGCTGACCGCCGTAAAGAATTGTGGGGGTATCTCTAGCAACTAAGGATACCTCATATGTCCTCCGAATTCTTGTGAAAGTAGGGCGCATTAGAAGGGTGCCTATGGAGTGTCCTACCTGCTTTTATGAAACAAGACAGGCTCAATGACGTAACAGGCTGCAAATGAGACCTCCGGAGAACCCAGCCTAACGAAACGAGACACAGCCATTGAGAGATGTGTCCTGTTTTCAAGACTTCACAATCTAAACATATGTAATCAAACGTTTATAGCCTGCCCTCATCCATCTTTGGCTATTAATATTCATGAGGTGCAGAACTTACATCTAATGAGAACGTTGTGTGGGCGGAGCTGTTAGCTAAAATAGAAATGGCTGCTGTCGTTGCTGGTTAGGACAAATCTATGGGATAAATTTCCCGCCACAAGTATTGTGGGGATATTTAAAAAAAGAATAAGCCTAATTCAAAAAATTTGACCAAACTTGCATTTCACGGTAGCACAATGTACATGTTGGAACATCCCGGTGTTCTGTCGAGTTGTCCTACCATGTCAGATTTTCCTACTGCAGGGCAAAACTTTATATAATCTTAAAAGGATGATTTTAAAATGCAAATATCCTTGTTATATAGTCTTACCAGCTTAAAATAAAACACATAAAATAAGTTAACAGTGTAAATACCCTGTCAGATTGTCCTTCCAGCATAAAATAAACATGTAGAATGAATTTACAGTGCAATACCCCATCAAATTGTACTACCAGTATTAAATGAACAAGTAGAATGATTTAATGAAAATACACTATCAGATTCCCGTAGTAGTATAACATTAACTGGAAGAATGATTTTATAGCGCAAAGAAATGACGTAACATTGATGTGCGCATGCCTAGTAGGATAATTTGACGGGTAGTAAACAATGGTTATAGAGCAGTAAATCAGTAAACAAAGAAAATAATGTGCACCGGTATATGGTTCAAAGTTTATTAAAACAACTATTTCAAAAGATGATGTAATTGTCTGTGTTTATTTATTAGTTACTAAATTTATATCTAACTCAATGTTTTAACTATTTGCTTAAAAGCTGAATAGTCATTTAAAAACCTACTGATTAGTTGTTGAAATAATCGACGATTAATCGATCAAAAGCCCTGATTAGTCGATTATCAAAATAATCGTTTGTTGCAGCCCTAATGCTGTTTGATATAATTCCTTGCACCCTAGCAAAATTCACAAAACTGACAAAACACACGTGTCCCAATAACAATACATTCTATTAGTGCTTAATACTTATATAATGCACTACTGTGAGAAAAGGTGCTACACGATGTACTTGTCTAAATGTACTTGTCTAAATTTATCCCATACAAAACCTCTGATCAATATGGAAAAGATAACTTTTATCATGTGTCGTTGCATCGCAACGCGTTTGGTTAGAACACGGTGTAAGTTATAATATATTGAGTTTGCCTTTGTTGCTGAAAAGATAAAATGAATGAATAATTGATCTGTTTTTTTTTTATTTTTTTAAACATATCCTTACTTCTAAAGTTTGTGGATTTTTGTTTGTGTTTCAGTATTCTTAAGCAACCCGCCTGAGTGCTCATACATCTTTTTTTAACTATATGTTGGCAAAAACATTTTACTTGATCAATTTAAAAAATGTTTTATTTTTTATTTTGGTTTGACCATGTTTGGTTTAACGTGATTAACCTTGATTGTGAGCTGTTTTTTAAGATAACACTGAAAATGATTGTATAATTCACACACCTTTTAAGTGTTGTTTTAAATTTGAACATTTTAAAATATTTAAATGCAATCAGAATAATATAAAAATGGATATTACATACTCCTATGACCCATGATGATTATTGTTATTGGCAACTTGGCCTGGCAGCTCTCACAAGGACCCCGGCCATTTCAGGCAACACATTCATATACGGTGTGTGTATGTGCATTCTGCCCCTGGCATCCTTTTCTCTCTTTGTGCTGGCATGGTAAATGCATCTGAAGATCTGAAATGTCAACAGTCTGACACCAAACATTATGTTTGACTTCTGCTCTCCCTCAGGCATCCACTCTGACCCCTATAAGACCCTCTCAATCGATCCAGGAATGCTGAACAACTTGCACATATTGCTTGCGCTTCAAATAACTCCGTTTCATATCTATTACATGAGCGTGTTTATTTATAAAGGTGATTTGGATGATCTAAAAACTCCTGAAAAATTTTGCTCAATCTTGAAATAAATTGATTTTTTATTGTACTTATGTGTTTGATGAATTAAATAGAACAGCAGTACAAACCTGACATTATTAAATCCACCTTCTGAAGGTAAGCAACATATCTTGATGTTGTTTTCCTTGTTTGGCCGTGAATAAATGATGTACAGTTTAAATTTAATGAGGAGCAATGATAAAAGAATGATTCTTGAGAGAAAAATGTAGCATATAAAACCAAACCAACCTTTTTTTAAACAAACAAAATAATTAAAATTTTGACCTAATATGTTCTCCCAGTATTTTTATTTTAATGAATAAGAATAGTTAGGCCTACTAGTTTGAGAAAAAGAGTAAACACTTTGTATTTATGTGTGTGGGGGACATGCATGTAGGGGCATGTTCCATCTGCTGGCTAGTTTTGGCACAGTGACCTGTCACATCGAGGCAGGGATTTCAGACAGCCTCAGAAGCTGACACAAGCAAGCACCTTTAGGCGTAAACCTAATATTTTCTGATAAGGAGCTTATGCCAAATTTTACCCAGTGCACAGCCTCCAGCCAGGCTGTCTCTGGCATTTCCCTGTGTGATAAGTTAACAGGAGGCATCCTTGACCATAACTTAGGAAAACATCCCCCTTATTAGATATGGCTCTAGGAGAGGAACAGTAAGCAAGGAACTGACAGAAGTAATATACTTTGTTTTGAAGTGAGGATTGAGACATCTTTGCCCTTAGCTAAATTTTGCACATTCACACTTCGATCAAGAAATAAAGAGTGATAGCAAGATGAGATAATCTTGAAATAAACTTTTTGTGTAAAAGCTGGGCTCTAGCAAAACTCTAGGTAAGCTAGCAATGAAAATAAAATCGAAATAACGAAACGAAATCGATTCAAATATGATTATAATAATTAAAAACGTTATATAAATAAATTTATCATTACAGATAGTCAGGTTTATTTTAGCAAATTTTTACTTAAAGCAGTTTGGCTTTTTATTATGTAAAATTGCTATTTTTTTCTAGCGTATGTCTGTTTTCCTTGTCATCTGTATGGTGGTATATTTGTATAAGCGTGTCTTTCTGTGTGTTCTGGCACATGTGTATTTTTTCTTTCCTTCTGTCAGAGTGGTCTGATCTCTCAGGACTGACCAACTTCACGTCAATAACCAACCTGTAAATGACAGTCACCTCGGGATCTTATTTACCCATTTGACTGGGATCTTAAAAAGGTCACACTGTCCGCTGCTTTCCTCTCAGCCTCTCAAACTTTCCATTTATTCATTCAGTCATGTCTGGTCTCGATCCATATTCAGCTCACAGAAAATCATCCTTTTTTTCATACTTTTAAAATGTCTATTTAACTTTAGAAAGCTCAAATCAGGAACGCTTAAGCCCCGAGGAGCACACTCCTATAATGTACAGTATAGTAATCCTTTCATATTGATGTTGAAGTAAAATGAGTATGAATTTAATACTATATATCATGATATCAAATTTCGCCACAGTTCTTATAGATGTATGCTCTTGATTTTAATCCCAGACTGACTCGATAAACAACGGCAGTTCACCCCTGACAAGAGCTGAGCATCTTGATGTGATGCGTTAAAGCTAAATTGTTAGCTTACCGTTAAAATCAACGATGCTGTCCGGGACACAGTTTTGCAAGAGAAATGAAAAAGTATAACAGTGTCGTTTATTTGATCTGTAAACAGCATTTCCTCAGCTTTTTAGCATTGAAATGACATTGAGATGCTATGTGGAAACACATCTTTAAATTATTCGGTCTGTGTAAATGTAGAGGGTGTCTTAACTGTTTATACAACATGTTACGCACCGTGGTTGTGCATTTTAAAAGTGCCAAATGGATGCTAAAATGTGCATGTGAGTTTTACATAGAACACGTCAGTGTTTCCAAGATCATCCATCTAAGAGTGTGAACATCGGGTGTCGTGGATATATGCATAATAGTGGGGTGGAAAAGGGGTGAAAAGAGTGTGTTGCAGACCAGGAGAGAAAGAGAGAGACAGTCTCCTCTGCACCACAGATCAGGGTGGAACAAAGAGACTGCGCCTGAGTGTGTGAGAGTCCGCACTCCCGCTGGCCTCTAATTCAAACCAAACGTTCACCATGAAATAGCTCTTTGACATCATTACATGCTGTGCATGTTGATGTCCTCCTCTCCTAAACATGGTAGGGGGAGGGGCCGGGAACGTGGGGGCACTACAATTGTCACCACATGGGTGTAATGAAGAGAATGATGGGACTGCATCCTCTGTCTTCCTTTAAACAGAAACCCCTCTCTTTCTCTCTTGTTCTCAGTTTAATATCCCAAAGCACATTAGCAAGATTTGGAGTACTTTAGAAATTTCTGTAAGCGTTATTTGTCATGTCAGACTCGTCATTGGCTTTGCGCTATCCTTTCAATACCACAGGAATCCAGTCTTAGACAACAAGATTGACTGGCTCCTTAGAGCTAAGGTTTGGCCCCCACCCCTTTCCCTCATGTGTGCTTAAGAAAACCCGCCTCCCTTTGATTTCAATTGGCCTGAGGTATCTGATCATACCAAGCATCTGATCCAATCAATCAAGCCTTTGTGTGACCCAGTGTTCTTGGGACATATTGATGTCGCTATTGCTTTGCTGGGGTGGGCCACGGTTTTCCAGGCTCGCTTATTATAGGCCGAGATCCAATTTCCAAGCCATCTAAGATCACAGGAGAGTCGTTTAAACCACAGAAAACCACAGAATATTTTGGCAACAGACAAAGGCCTGGATTTAAAACATTTGTGGACCGAGTCCTGCACAGAGACCCCATATTGAAACGTTTTTTTATGTTGGCTGAAACAGTCTGGAGCTAGAAGTCTTGCTTACTGAGAAAATGTTAACGTAAAAGACCTTGTCAGATGTCTTCAACAATGTGCAAAAATACATCCAAAGAAGGAACAAATGTTTTCTGAAAACAATTTAACCAATAGTGAATGCTCACTGTACTACTATAAGTTTGCAGCGTCGCATAATACTTCTGTTCTCTTCCTAAAGCAGATCTGTCTTTTCTAAAAGAGCTAAAGGTTGAGAGTGGAAACAGTTATCTTAGTCTCTCAGAAGGGGCCTAGAGAGCTTTTAATTATCTTCTTTCATGTTTAAAGTGGCTTAATTGGCCTTTAGTCAGACAAATATCATACCTCATCCATTTTGTCCTTCATACTTCATAAGGAGTTTGTATCACATAAATTAAGGGAGAGACATTTTTGGGTACTCGGCAAGCGCCACAAACACATTCCACGCAGCAGCAACGAGAGCTGGATAGTTCTTAACGATCGATCAATAGACCTTTGTAAATCTAATAAAGAGGAGTTAGCTGTGCTGCTTTGTATTTATATTGTAAAGCAAACTTTTGCCAAACTCAATCGAAGTGTCTGTTAACTGCAAGCAGGACACAGAGTGTATTTTCTTTCAGACCAGTTAGTCACAAGGAAATTTCTTCTTCTGTGGTGCCCATTCACTTTTTTCTAAAACATAACCGAATAAATACTATATAATTATTGTTTTGTTTAAAAATCCTTTTGCTGTACTCATAAAAATTGTTTATGGACCTTGTGGGGTTACATAATGTACAGAGCAGAGTAATGAGGCAGGAAAGCCTGGGATGTGGAAGAGTTTCTCTCGGAATGAACTAATCAATAGTGCAATGTTATTCGTAATGGACTGTGTCAGCTTTTTAACCGGACAAAACCTTCGTCAAGTCAATGAGTGGAGTTAAACCTCTCACTAATCTGAATAATCTGTGGACATATCGACTGGCCGAGCAGCCTGCCAGAATAACAAATCCTTTGTGTGCATTTTTTCACAGCGCCATTTTAACATGAAAATTCTGACAGTCTCACTCATTGATTCTTGCTTGTTTTATTGTCTCCATTTGTTCTCTTTACTCAATAGGGAAGTACCAGATGACAGTTACATGAAGACAAACAATCTGTTTATGCTCTGGCCATTCAGTCCTGTTGAAGTAATTTTCCTGTGTGCAATAGCAAACAGTGTGATCTCAGTACTGATGGGCTTTAAATGAAATATGAATTATTGACGGTGAGCACTTGGGTGAGGGGGGCCGTAACTGCCACAGCTTCATGAGGAGATGAGAGGCAAAATAGAGGCCTTATCCATCGTGTTTCCTATAAGACAGTAACTGGAACATTGGTGCTACATTGCCAAGAGAAATGCGGAAAAGTATGAACAGGGTAATATGACTGTGTATAGAAACCTTTTACATAAATATTTGTCAAGGCTATGGTTCATGGTGAACACAGGCTGCCCTAAAATGTCATTCGTATGACTTATATGACATACCGCACTTTATTTTCTACAGCTTGTGTGATGAAAAGAATAACAATTTTAAAGCATGCATGTGGGTCAATGACGTATAACAACTAATATGCAACTAATAATATCAATAGTTATAATATCAATGATTATATTTAAATACAAATAAAATGTTAAAATGTTTTTGTGGCTGAAATATGAATCTTTGATACAGTATGCTTCATTAAATAGCATTCTTAAAACATATCAGTTGTATTTGATTTATTAAATGTGTTTGTTAATTTTGTTAATTTAATCGAAGAAACGCAAATTCGAAACACTTTACACACAGCGACATTGGCTATACTTTTTTGGAGCCTGACATAACCTTGACACTATGAGATGTATGAAGAAATATGGATAAGTGACATAATGACAGACTTTTCACTTTTGGCTGAACTATTCGTCGCAGACCCAGTCGAATGCAAAGGGCAGAATGAAACTGAAAGAGTTAGCTGTGGACTACATTTCGAATACATCCGGTACCCATTTGCTTTGAGTATGAGTATGTGGGCGGGTGGATGGCCCGGGCATCAGAAGAACACAGAGCATGCTTGAAGCGGCCGAACGGAATCAAGAGAAGATAAAGGGAGCTGTACGCTGAAACTGAGCAGAGAGAGAATTGAGACCGAGTCATTAGGAGGTAGGAGATGAGAGCCATCTGATGATGGCAGAAAGACAAAGGTTTGCGAAGAATAAGGCGTCCATTGATCTGCGCATTGATGTGTGACATTTTAACCAGAGAGTTTACTGCATGTCTCGAGTATGCCTCATTCTGGCTCTTGTTCTGTCTTCGCACATCTGTCTGTTTCCATTCGCTTTACGCCATGCCCTTTTTTGTTTTCTGTAAGATCTCCCTTTCTCCCACTTTCTCTCTTATTCTCTGTCCCTGAAGCGTTTGATTTCTTTGCTCCACAGCCATTGGTCTCACGGGTCACTCCATATTAGCTTACTTGTTAATACTTGGGGGTGGGATCAATACTTAATCAACAAGTAATGGGATTTTGCAGTCTTCCCGTATGATCTTCCAATAAAGACTTGAATCTATCTACCTTTTATAAATGGCTCAGGGAGGGGTAGGAGGGGGTTAGAGGAATGGAAGAAAACAGAGAGAGAGAGAGAGAGAGAGAGAGAGAGAGAGAGAGTGGCCGGTGTGGCACTGCGCTTTCGGAGCGGATTTGCTGCTCTGATGCTTTTAGTCTGATCTGCATCTGATTAAGGTTCAGAGAAGGCAGTGTCCTTCACCCCCCCCTTCTTTTATCCCACTATAATGTACCGTGGCACACAGATTCATCATCGGTGGCCTCACCGAGGCCAGTGCCCAGCCACTCAAGGAATTATTATTGTGTCCTGCTTATGCTGGCCTACTTTCTTAACAAACCAATAAAGCTATAGCCACCATTCTGCTAGAAGGAAAGCACAAGTGACTGTATGTCCTCACAGGTGTCACGAAATGGCCGACGGTGTAGTTTCTTCTTTTTCACAGTGGGCGTCAATACTTGAAATATTGAAATTCTAGTATTAACAACGTTTTCATAACTAGAAAATGCAACAGTGGTCACGTTTATTAAATTCGATGCTTCTCTTTAACACGCTTACGATAAATTGTAATTCTAATGCATTTGAAAGACAGTTTTATCCAAGGTTACATAGAGTGCATTAAGGTATCGTGAGCTACACTTCAATTTGTGAAGCACTAAAATAAACCTTCGTTAGAATCACCCCTTTTATCGAATCCACAAACTTGTTAACAGTCTGCAATAAACACTCTCATTTAGTTATTAGCATCTCAGCAGGTCCTAATGTGATATGATACATTTCAATACACTGATATCCAATTTACAAGGACTTCTCTTTCTGTGTGTGCAATTATGATGGGATAACCGCAGTGATAATTCTAGTTTGCCATCGTACAGTTACTCTCTGATGTTTATTAGGTTAATTCAGCACGGTATAATAATGATAACGTCCTATTAAATGCTTTGGCTTTCACATAGTGTGTTGATGTTTTTTATTGGACTGCTCACTGCCAGACGTAAAATGGATTGTCATGGTTTCATTATGTCGACCAGGCTAACTCTGACTGGAACATATGTAGCACACTGGACGCTCATGCACGGCTGCTTCAGAGACACGGTAACATCATGCAAAAAAAGACAGGGGGTCAGAAGTACTATGTCGGGCTACAGTCGACACAATCAGTCTCTCTCTCGCTCTTTTTCTTTTTTTCCTCTCTGTGGGTCACGATGCACAGCTTCTGCTGGATAGCAGTATATTTGATAGTGATTCGTGTTTATGCTAAACAGTAGATCTGGCCACAGAACAAGCTGCTGACTCCTGTAAACATCTCTTTGATATTGTCATTTTTCAGAACATTAATATTCATGGCATCTTAGTCGTTTAAACACTCAGGACTACGTGGCTGTGGTCTTATTTTTTCTAACAGCAGATTTACAATTTGCATTTCATAGGCGACTTAACTCAACCCTGAAATATATTTTACGCCAGACATTAGCATTGTTTCATATGATTGTGTGTGTGTGAGAGAGAGAACGTGTCGCATGTTGGAGAAAGTGCCAGTGTGAATTTGTGTGTGTGTTCCTGGCCAGTCTCGGATAATATTACATAACCCGTATAATGTCATTTTTGATCATCTAATGCACTAGGCCCATCTCCTCATGTCAGATAGCTGATAAACGACAGGTTAAATAAGCCCTTATCTCCTCTCTCTCCTTCTTCCTCCCCATCAGTACATGAGCTGACTGTTAACTGTTGGCCCCTGCGGCCACTCTCACTTCCTTTCCACACAGGAAGTTTGGTCAGGTGTCAAGGAGTTTGTTGATAGTGTGCTAACAGTCATTTCCTAGGCCTCTGCCCCACTGACCAAGACACATTGAGACAGCCGTGTCCCAATATCCTGTTTCCTGTCAATCCCAAGCCCTTTCTTGGTGATTTATAGACATGAAAACAAGTTTGTGGCACCAGCCCTTAATTTGGTAGTGCCCCAGTCGTGGGGTAAGGCAAGAAAAAAGAAACACTAAAACTACTGTACATCCAAACATGTTTTCTACATTAATAAATAAATTGTCAATTAATAAAAAATATTGTTTATAATATGACTATTGATTTTATTGCTAATACATGAACTAACTTTCAACACTTTTTCAACAAATAGTGTAAAGTGTGTTTAAAGCGTATCTCTAACAACTAAATTATTGTATGCAACTTTTTTCTCTATCTTAACAACTCATAGGAGAACACAATTCCTTTAATATCAGTGAATGTTTTGGGCCCTTCGTTTGTTGTTTAGGAACATTATAAACAGAGATCTTTATTATGCTGCTGCCCCTTTAAGAGCGAGTTACGAATCTAAGGGCGGTTTCACACTAGCACTTTTGGTGCGCACCTGGCCTCGATAATCGTCAGAGTTTGGTTCTTCTGGGTGATGTGAACGCTTTCTTTACCGAACCCGGATGTGCACCCGCGAACTGTAGGCCTACCCGAGTCCGCTTAAAAAGGGAGGTCTGGGTGCGTTTCATATGAACTCCAGTACGCTTCGCTGATGATATAAACGCAATCGTACCAAATCACGGAAGTGAACCGCTATTTAAGACGTATTCTTTAGTAAAAATGTGTGCTTGTGTGTGTTTCACTCACTTTTCTGACGAGTGTGACTGACCTGCTCCAAGCAGAGAGCTGTTAGCCTTCAGCGTTCTTAAGAGCCTTTGCAGTACATTCACAGACTAAAGTGCCGCTATGTACTTCAAGTGTTGGAAACCAAACTAACGGTTCAAAAACACAAATGTATAAAAGGGATGCGAGCAATGTTATGCATTTTGACGCCTTCTCCTGCGTCGCCGTAACAAGCGACAGGGTAAATAGCTGCAGGCTGATGACGCTAACGGCCGATGTTCGGCACCAAAAATAATAATATGAACGCAGTCCAGTTGGTGCAGGGGGAGGGAGGAGCAATCGAACTGGGGTTCTGACCAGCCAATCAAACTAAATGTGAAACCGACCTAATATAATGTGACATACGTTTTGTTTCCCAAATGTGAACGCACATGAAACTGACTACTTTTAAGAAAAGCTGGTCGCAACGGCAGGAAAAAGAATCGCAAAATGCAACCATTTGGTCGCAGTCTAGAGCCTTCCCAATTTGTATTATATGCGTTTCAACTGGCTGTGTCAACCACATTGCATTCTGTAGATTCTAAATTTAAATAATCTTTTAATCTCTAAATAAAATGTAAATGTTGAATATTTAATTAAGTATTAGAAAAAAGTTAAATAGTAAAGAGATCTCAGTTTTGTGTTTCATTTACATTGTGGGTGGGTATTACTATAAATTATATAGAATAAATTTGCACCAGTATGAACTTTTTAAAATATATATAATTTTATGTTTTAATGAATTTGCAATAATACAGTTTTTTAATTCAATATTTTTAAGTAATTGTTTTATTAACATTTCTAAATGGGTTACTCATGATCACATAAACTGTGCCACGTTAAACTCCCCCTTGATCTATTGCTTTTTGATCAACAGGTTAAGTTGCCTAAGGTCTAAAAAGTCTAACATATATGAATTTAATATTTAAATAGTCCTATAAATCCTACAGTATATATGTTCGGTGTCTGACCTGTCAAAGTGGAACATTTTCTACCACAGATTTACTTTTCAAGAGAGATACCCTCAGTGTATTAAAACTGAGTGAAGATGCATGTGTCACAAGTGAGCGAAGGTCCTTCATTCTGCTCTTCGGTGAAGTGGAGCTCTGTGGAAAGGTGGTACATCTCCCAGAAAAAGTTGAGGGAGTGGAGACAGTTCCTCGGGAGAAAGCAGTCTTGAGGGGAACCGTCTGACTGCGTCCGTCTGGAGCTACACTAAATCAAACACGGGAAGAGGAACCAGAGGCTTTCAGACTTCAATCCCTGGTGGAACACTCACTGCCATACCTCAGAGATATTCATTTAACCTGAATTACTCTGGTGGATTTTCACATGAATTTTTCTCAAATAGATTTGTTAGAAACGGTGTATGAAGCTCCCAGGTGTGAGGATGATGGCATGGGGAACGTCTCGTATTTAATTACCTTCGGTTTGTGTGATTAGCTTGATTTTGCGGTTGTGCTAAATACTGTCCACCAGCAGCCTACAATAATGAGCTCTCGTGTGGTGGTTTGAGATCAAGCCCTTGTGTAAATGGGCAGTTTCTATTGGCAAATAGTTTAAATATTCACAGTCTACTCAAGGTCAATATTGTCTCGGCTGTACTCAGGCCCCGCTGCGTGTGACACAGGCTCTCTGTGATATATCGTGTGTGTCCCTGTGGTCTCGATTCCTTTCATTCTTTTTTGTTCCCTCATCGTTCTCGCCAATGATGCAGATGCACTTGAAAGAAGACTGAGGTCAAAAGGTCAATGGAAAGATGACCTGCTGTACAGGTCTAGCTGCCCAGGTCACGGTCAGGTTCACAGGTCGAATGCCAGAGTGGACTGCTGGTGCATGGATCAAACACAGTAAGGGCTTTAATCAGACAGGAAGTGTGTGTCAAAGGGGGAGAGAACCACAAGGAGAGGATTGATGCATGTATGTGTGTGTTTTAATTTATGTATGTTGCCCTGCTCCACAGGGCAAAGGATGGGAGCAACGCCATTCAACCTGAAGGACAAGTTCCACAGCCCATCTTCTGTACAAGAATAGCTTTTATCTTTGTGGAAATGCACAATGTTAGAAGGTTATGTGGCAATTTAACACTTTTTGTATAGAAATGGCAAAAAAGACAAAATCGGAATGAGTTATTTGAGGAGACATGTATAAAGGAAACCTGGGAAAATTAGTCTACCAATGAACCACCTTGACCCCGGATGGCTACAGTAATAATGACAAGTCAATCAGGCATCGTAGGATATGCAGGGTCAGTCTTCATAGGCCCAACAAAACCGGTAGAGAATATAATTATAAGTTACTGATAGAAAAAAAATGGAAAAAAGAGAAGTGAGGAAAAATACTTAATCTGTTTTCATAGATAAATAAATAAATACATAAATTGATCAAAATATTTAGCTAAAGGAACATTATTGCTATTCTTGACCTACTGTAACTATTCTCAACCTTGAGTAGGTTCAAAGTGGGTCCAAATTACAGATCCCTTCCTCAAAAGTCTAAGTGACGACACTATTCTTTCCTCAACACTCACAGCCAGGCAGAGGTCATGCAATCTCACTTCCAACTAAAGGACTTAGTTGGATTGATATCCTTCAATTACCCAGATGTCCCGCTAGTCAGCAGGGTCATGTCGAAAGGCACATCTGTTGAGAGCCACAGCCCTAAATTTAAAGGTAGCGAGGGATTGGAGTGGAGGTGGGTTTGAGAAGCTATTTTGGCCTGTAACGTGATCCTTTACGGCCACTCTTAAATGTGGGCCATACCTAAGGCTGGATTTGTTGTGTCTGGCAAGCTGCTACATCTGAACAGGCTGTTTTCAGCACCCACCATCACCAGAGTGATGCTGGCTGTGTCAAATTCTTACAGCCAAACTTCCTTTCACCAGTCGACAAATCCATTGTCAATATTTATTGAGTCTGAAGTGGAACATAGGTGTTTGCACTTGATTCTTTGACTGATGGATGCCAATCGATAATGCATGAGTAAAATCCGAGCTGCATTTTTTCCAGCTGGCCACTAGAGACAGTATTCCTAATTCACACTATGTAATACAGCTGTTTGCTTGCCTGTGATTTAAAGTGCTTTCAATGTGGGTATGGTTGGCAGTTATACAATATTTTCTGGATGGAAAGACAGACCAATCACTTGACTGATTCTTTTTTTGTCTCGTCATCCACATTCGTTCTGCAAACACATACGATTTTCTTCTGTCTCTGGTTTTTGTGACACCTTAAGGTCAGACTCAGATCTAAGTTGCTGTTAAAACTAGTTATAATGTTATGTATTATTCTTATTCTCCCTGTTTTCTAAATTTCTTCAAATCCACGCCTTACTTTCCATCGTACAATGTATGTCCCTCCTTTCTCATTGTCCCCACTCTAACCCCCCCCCCACTCTAACTCTGCCCTCTCTTTCCCACTCTCTCTCTCTTTTTTTCTATATGTGCTATATTTTAAGACATGCAGCATATGCTGATTTCAGGCCGTGTTGAGAGAACGACTTAGGAGCCCAGCTGACCTGCCTGTGTTGTCTAATTGGGAGTGTTTTCTATCCCCGACTGGCCCCAGAAGCCCAGCATTCTCAGCTGTGTGCCCGCTTGTGCTGTCAGCTGTGCCCCTGTGACAATAGGAACTGTAATATTTCATTCCGTGAACTACATTTTTCAAAAGATTATCATATTTATCTACCTGGTTGAGCTGCACCTCTGTATCATCAAAAGAGTATTTTTGGAATGCTGGGTCAGAATTGTTCTTATGTGACCTCTACAACTTTTTTCCACTTTTCTCTTCAGCTTAATGTTAGCACAATGCACGTTGCCTTCGCTTGTATGTATCTTTGTGCGGTAGAACCCCTGGAATTGTTTTTCTATATCCATTTGCATCATTAAAACTATTTATATTAATCCAAGATATATTTATTGTTATTAATACTAATGATTATTATTATTATTGTTGTTGTAAAATAATTTTATTCAAAATATAACACTAATAAAAAATATTACTACTACTACTTCTAATAATAATAATAATAATAATGTGTTATGGTTGTTGTGATTATTAATTATGATTATGCTGATTAATTATCGTAAAATATCAACAATAATAATAATATTGATATTATTATTATCTTTGTTTTTGTTATTATTGTACATTTTATAAATAATACATGATTGTGTTAATATACTTAATTTGACCGGTTTTGCTTTTTTCACCAGTTGCTTACATATAATTTAGTTTCTTTCCTTTATGAGGAAATAAGTGATATTTCGAAGAATTTCTGCACCTAATTGCATTAATTTAAACAACATGAGATCAATTATTAGTTTAACGTAACAGTATCCCAAATAGCCCTATATGTCCCCAATTGTTGTGCTGCCATGATGCCTAAACGTTGTTGGATGTATTTAAAACACTAAGTTACTTTGAAAGTAATTATCTTACTTTTGAACCTTTATCGTCATCTTTTAGCCTATGTTCTCTTCAGTTCACAGTGTTTTCCATCTGTCCTAATGCAAGATGAATATTTAACATTAAATACATCCAGTGCCTCTGTGTTATCTTTTCAGAGAATGGCCATAGGATGCCAGTTGCAGAGAATCCTGGTTTACACTTGGCTCATTGATACATAATTAACACGTCATGCAACTGCTCCAGAAAACACGCAGATGTCTTCCCTGTGGGGCTGCCTTGCCAGTGTGTGTCTGTCCATGTATTACCATCCTGAGAGGCATCCATAACTCTTCTTGAATCAAGTGTGACAATAGATGGTTAGAATCTGTTGTCAGGTTTCCTGCATGATACCAGCACTATGACAACTATTTCATACGGTGAAAATGTTTCATGTGGCAACTGCTGTCCATGTGAACCCTGCTCTCCTGCATGCACCTCGCCGCATTAGCCTGCCGTGACCAGAGTCGTTCTGTTCAGTTCCATCTGGACCACCAACAGTCAAGACCAATTAGTAGCTATTGTCTGGGCCAGCGGTGAGTTCAGAGACCACCAGGACAGACCTCTCTACCTCCCTCACAATAGTCCCCACTGCCTTCAGCCCCCCTCTCACATCTGCTCGCTTTGTTTTGCTTTCTCTGCTCTTTCTTCCAGTGTTACCCTGGTCTTCTTTCAACAGAGTTATGGTCAATTTCGAGGTGAATCAAATAATATTTTTAAATATATTTCCCATAATGTAAATGTAATGCCTTTCATTTTAAACCGTAAAGCATTTACCTCACTGTTCATAAGGCACTCATAAGCTTCACCGCAATAAATATTTTATGCTCTTTTAAGATAGGCCAAATAAATTCCATTGATTGGGTATATTTTCGCTAGAATATATAACAGTACACAATTGGTCCATAGTAAACAAACTTTCTGACATGCATTTTTAAAGCATCTGTAGCTATACAAAGTGAAGAGGACAACGAAAGCGTCCCGAAACTGACCTCTGATGTGCTGCTCCAGTAAGCAAAGAGGCGGCGTTTGACCACTTTAATGCTTTTATTAGGGCCTTGTCGCTTTATTTGCTCAACTCTTCCTTTTCTATCTACTTTTTTACTCTTTTATACTATCCCAGCATCCCCTCTCAGTCCATTTCTTCCCTGATCCTGTCAAATCTGGCTGAACTACTCTGGCCCTTCTAATGGGGTCACGGAGCACCACCCCCCACATACTCTTCTGTTTTCTGAAGAGTGAGGGAGGGCCTTGTCCTCTTCTTTCATCTGTCCATTTCCAGGTTAAGAGCCCAGTGTCTGAGAGGTTCACTATATTAGCGGTCTTTCATGGCCGGCCTGGGGGTCTTCTGTGGCCTTTTACCTGAAACATGCACGCTCACACCCACACATTGAGCCCAGTATTCTGCCATTTATGGATCTTTACTCATATTAATTAAATAGACAAACACACCATTTACCTTGCATTCTTGTGTAATTTATGGTGGTGATGCTTCTTGCCAAGTTTTTTGTTGTCACCACCACTTTGTGGTATAAAAGACTGTACATCAATACAGTGGAAGCTTTTTTAATCTTTTAATTTAGTCCTTTAGGCTTAATCAGCCCCATTGATTCCCTATTTAGCAGGATTCTTGATTTCATGACGTTAGCCTACATGCTAGTGATAACAGGTGGCTTACAGTTCTTTATAGGGGCCTTCAGGGATTCTCAGATGTCTTCTTTTTGTCTTCCCTCTCTTTCCCTCCATTCATGCTCAAAGGCCATTAGAGGAATAGAGTCAGCGAAGTGCCATCCTTTGCATGCTATTCAAGCCGCTGGCCTGGGAAGTTAAAATAAATGTTCAAAATGTTGTACTTTATATTTAGCCAAGAAGATGAACTCAAAGTGCATTAAAAGGGCTCACATACTTTAAGGTGCATTACAGATTTTACACTAATTCACTGTGATAGCTAAAGTGCCCGCCATATACCACGGGAGAGGGCCAGCGCTGGAGGATATGGTAGGGACCCGGACATGACCAGTTAACAATATTCTGCATAAATGTTGAATTCTCTTCAGCCCTGAATATGACACATGAGAAAGAAGGGTAAACCATTTGCATACTGTAGTAATAATGAGCCCATGAAAGCGAGTAGAGGAGCGAAAAAACAATGGCGCTCTAGCTGCACATTTAATATATAGATCAAAATTTTTTTAATCCAGGTTTCTATTTTAAGTTGAGATGTGCAGAAAAGCAGCAGGATGTGTTTTAAAGGTTGTTTGGGGTAAATAACACTCCTCCTGAGATGTAGCAGTTGTCTGAAGCTCCATGGGTGAAGACCTATTTCCATTCCTTACTAGACTGGCATCATTTATTAACACACATTTAAAATAACAATCATGGTGTCAGAAAGGGTCAAGCCTGAACCTTAGTTGCAACAGAAAACATACTTAATATGAAACTTGGCCTCACTAAAGCATTCGGAGTGCCTCTTGTCTTGGGCAGTATCGGGGACCGCCTAGGACCAGAGAGTTTCTCCTCAGAGGTTACAGACTTTTTCTTAGACCTCCAGCTATGTAGTGTGTGGTTGTAGGACGTCTGTGATTGCTTTCAAAGCTCTCGGCTGTCTTCCATTCACTCCTGTTCTCACATTGTTTTACACTCTTCCCTCTGGGACCTTTAAGGTTTATGATGTTTCATTAGGAGGTCAGATCCTAAGACATTTCATTAAATCTTGTGATGTTCTTTTGTCCACACAACATATCTGACTTTATATGTGAAGAACAATAGACTTTAGCTGATTTTACACATTGTCGGGTTTGTTTAGATCATTGTTCAAGTGTGGTTATTAAAGCATTAAACCATGGTCTTTTCAAAGGTTATTATTTTTAATGGCAAAAACGGTTTGCCATGACATGTACTTGTGTTTATCATGTCTGTTCGTCTGCCAGCTTCCTCTTGTACCTTTCCATTTTTATACCTCTGGAGTGTCGTAGGTATAAGAAAGGAGCTTTATTATGACATGAGCACACACACACACACACATGCGTTCAATCCCTCTCATAATTCACTCCACACTGCACATCTGAGAGAGTTGTGCAGACTTCTAACTCTCTTCCTCGTTCTTTTATATTGAGGCTAGCCGCACTCATATTTCATGTCAAAGGCTTATTCTTTTATTGAACATCAAATCCAGAGTGACGCTTTTTTCCAACCCATACATATTCACGAGCTTGGGCGACTATATGGCTTCCCATACCACGTCCACAATTGTGCACATTAACTACATGAATGGAGCTCCCATTCTATATTTAGAAGTTAAGTCATCTGTGAGCCTTGACACACAGCGCATTTTTTTCCCATCTCCAGCGTCTGCGCTCTCGTCCCAAAACCTACGCGGGAGGATGGCTCCGCTCGAATATCACGCCGTGACACTTTGCATACTCGTTTGAACTTTACAGCTGACACACTGCAGAATATATGCATAAATAAATGAAAAAAAACAGGCTGTGTATTTTGAATGGCTAACAATGTGCCCAACTCAGAAGAATTCCACCCCTCGTTGGCTGTTTTCCATCTCCCTCACACGTACAGTCCCAAAAAATAGACACGCAAACACGCGCACTCCAGTTCTACTACTTTGGCTTGTCAAAATATTGTTTCAGTATATCCCCACTGTTTCTGGCTTGGAGTCAACTTCCAGCTCATCTAATGAAAAATGCAGAGTGTTCACTGGGGATTAACTGGAAGGCTTTTGCAAAAAGCATGAGGGAAGAGAGGAGCAGGGCTCCGCTTTATGGCAACACAACTCAATCATTTAGTACCTGCAGCTGACCATTTGACCCGCTCCTTAGAGTTTTATTCTTCCCAAATAGCGGGGCAACGGAGAGGGAAATGCTTGAGTTTGCGTTTTTGCCGTCGTTCTGATAAATATCTCTTGCACCTCAGCATGTGTTCCCATTTATCTGAGTAGGTGCCGGTGTTGTAGATACATTATTAAGTGTGATTAAACACATGCACAGGAACCGGCGAACACGGAAACGCTTCTGTTGCGTGGCGTCGTTTTTCATCCCCCCTCCCTACCTCGGCAAGCGCACGCGTATTTAAACACTCGAGTGTGTATAATTGCATGTATGGGTATTTGTATGTTGAGCATAGTCAGCTCCGAAATTGCTGGATGGATGGAGTGGAGAAATGATAAATAATGTGTTTGTTTGAAAAGTTAACAGCATTCGCCTAAAAAATTAATCTTTTATGATATGAAAATATCAGGGTTGAACTGTAATGGCAGGCCACCTCAGGACAGAGCTGCTCACCTGAAATTGATCAATTATTCTGCTTTGGATATTTTGACTTGAGCTGAGCAGTCCTGCATGTCTTTGGAATTCTGCTGCATTAATAATGCACACGGGCTGGTGTATAATTTATGTAAGTGGACATGCAATCACCTCAAATTAAAGTGCATGAGCGAAGGTCGGGTTGCGTGTTGTGCGTGTGTGTATGAGTGTGTGTAATGTGCGATCAAGTGCAGGGAAAGAACAACCTAGTGTGTTTAGGTGCCAAGTGCATCTCTCTCTAGTTCGCATTTAGCTTATTTCTCCGTCTCTCAGACATAAATATAAAATGTCTAGTTACTGCTGGCTTTGCTTGGGTTGGACACACATGGCTCACCAGTGACTGAGACTCATAAAGCAGGAGGCATTAAGACATCAATAATTAATTAAACCAACAGGCTCTCGTAGATACCTACAGAGGAGGACATCTGGCTGAAAGCATACTCGGTCTCATTAAAACTGGGCTCCAAATGGGAGCTGATTAATCCTTTCCAAATGTTAATTGGTGGGTTAAAGTCTGGATAGCTGTCAGTGGTGCTGTTCTGTTTTGCTGGGCCTCAGCGGCGAGCAGTACTGATGGAACAGGCTTGGATCACAGCTCATCTTGTTCCCAAGATGCACTGCCCAACACCATGCAAACCGGCCAATAGAAATTCCCACTGCTGCCTTCTCGCTCCTCTCGCCGTAATGGTTATCACAGAACATGGGGATTGCTCCATGTGTTTGTCTTTCAGCATATTTCCCCTGTTTTGGCGGGTAATAAATTATATTACCTTGAGTTTGATTGATTTGTGTACTTTATGCTTGGACAGAGTCACTTTTATTGCTGTTGGTCCCAGTAACATTATCATGGCTATCCATCATGTGAAGGGACAGCAGAGATGTCCATTTTAAGCTTGTCTTGCCGGTGTTTCAGGGCACTTTTAGACAATGCTCAGCAGCTCCGTGTGCGTATGTGTGTGTGACATGTTTATGAATGTCAAGATGTAGCGCGGAGTCACGCCGCTGTCCGGCAGCTCACTGTATTAGCTGACAAACTCTCCCACTTGTCACATGAGGCATTGACCTAAAACGCGGCAGGGTTCAGCTTTGTCGGCTGTCTCTCTCTCTCCACTCTTTGTCTAGTTCTCTCTCTTTTTCTATCTTGTAGCATATTTGGTATATCAGTTGTAACCGGAATGCTGCATCACTGAGCATTCGACTGTTCTTGGAAAGTGAAAATGGCTCAGAGAACATAATCGTATAGAACACATTGTATAGAACACATAGTAAAGAACAATGAAAACTATCCTTTTGGAGAAATAGTTTCAAGTTACAAAGAAAAAAATAAGCATAAATAGATGTTATTTAATGTTACAATTATGGTAGTACATATTTGACACAAAAACAAGGATCTCAATATGATGAGATACATTTATACTGCAGAATTATACATACCCGTTTGGAAGGCATGCCTTACTTATACAAATATTGAACATTAGCAATAAACAATAGCAAACTTAAAAATTCTGTCATAATTTACTCACTCTCTAGGTGTTCTAAACATGTATAAATGTATTTGTTTGGCTGAATACATAGACAGAGGTTCGTAACCAAACAGTTCTTGTCCGCCTTTGACTATGGTAGTCAAAAGTTCCCCAGAACAATTTGCTCTGTACATTCTTCAAAATATCTTCTTTGTGTTCAACAGAACAACATATAAATAAAATATTTTTTTCCTACTATGGTAATCTATGGGGTCCAAGAACTGTTTGGTAACAAGCATTCTTCCAAATAAAAATGTGGTTAACCAAACAAAGAAATGTATACAGATTTGGAACTCGAAGGTGAGTAAATGATGACAGAATAAAAATTTTTGGGTGGGCTTACTCTATAATATTTCCTTTCAATAAAAAGACACAGGGACAAGTGACTCATATGAAATGGTCGATATTAAAGTAAGTGATATTTGAAATGGACAAACCATTACATTGACTGTTCGGACAAACTGATTCCCTAAACTGAAGACTCAATTGAGACCTATGAGAGAGAGAAACATTTAGAAAAGAATATTTAGTTATTATCTTGTCCCTTTCTGAAGCAAAGCTGCATGCACAAAATAATGCCAAAAAAATAAATAAACAGTGAATCACCAATGTTTGGAACAAGTTTTTTTGAAGTATTTTGAAAGCTGAGGTACTTTCACACCACTGAGAAATTTTAAGCTAGTGACTCTCTAACACTGCTACTGTTACACCTCAGATATACCATATGCTTCTACACATTTGCAAGGTGTTTGCAAGCTAAATCCCCTCGCTAGTCTCCTGGGTTGCATGTTAGACCGTGTAGCGTTCATAGCATTAAGCTGACATGATCTTGTTTGAGCCTGAATTCGAGCTGTTGTTTCATTTAAAGCCTGACCTTGTGCTTCTCTTCAGAACTTCTTACCTCACCTTCCTCCCACTGCACACAGCTAACACCATACACAACTCAAGTGCAGTTTTATACAGCTCTGTTCAGTGTGAAACAGATGTTATGGTCATTAACAAATAATGTGTATGAAATAATGCTTCTAAAGATACCACGCATCAGATGAAGAGGCAGCTGGAGCATTGTTGTGTCGGCTGCCTCTCTCTTCAGTAACCTCACTCGCAATTATTTCCTTTATAGTTGATCTTTCACCAGCTGCCTTACTGTATATGCAGGTGTGCTCTGGCCGAATCATACATTGCTAACAGCATTTTTACAACTTAGAATTTGGCTATAAATCATTTTGCTTTATTTGTTTTTAAGATTTGTGATAACTAAGGTGACCAGATAAATACCAACCAATCACGTGAATAAAGTAAATATCGTAGCTATCCTTCTGAAACCTTGTATGTCCAAGTTTGCATTTTTTCAGGAAAAGGAAAAAACACGGTACTTTTTAAGTGATTAAATACTGTGTTTTCAAAGTTGACAAGCACTTTTTAATACTTTTTATTGGTTAGATTTTTGCCAAACCCAGCGACAAACAAATAAGTGACAAATAATTATGGTTAATGGCAAAAAATTTAAATAATGGAGATAAGTTTTCAAAAGGACAACAGTGATATGTTAAGATTGACTTGAACCTAAATGTCCCCAATGTCCTTCATGCTAAAGTTTCTGGTATCATTTATTGTTCTTAGTAGGATGGCACAGAAGCGAAGAAAAGCCTTTTTCATTGTAAGCTGTACTTTGTACATTGGCCAGCGGAGAAGGGCGGAGAAGCGCCGCAGTCAGGAAGGCCATTGTCATGAGGTTTGAAAAGATAGAGAGTACATCCATCAGCACTCAAATCAGTTTGATGAAATTCGACCATCTGTAGTACTTGTTCATAGTTTATGTATAACAACAATGTAGCAAAGATCCATAGAAGGGAAGGAAGGAGGCGGGAACCGGCGAACATTCAAACAATAAAACTTTAATTAAATCAAATAAACAAACATGGAAGTAAAGACCGGCAGCCACCTTGCGGTCGACTGCCGGCCATGAAACAAACACAAACTTAACACAATGTCCGGGCCCGGTCCTCTCTCGTCAACAGTCCTGCCGGTCATCCTTTTAAGCTCCCAATCTCCTCCGTGAGAGATGCGGGACCGATGCGCGCACAGCTGATTGCACTTATCACTCACGCCACCGGCCCCGCCTCACGGCTCTCGTCCTGCCTTCCTCACCACAAACAAGTAAAGTAATGAATAAATAACTATAAAATAATATTATGTTAGACTGTGCTCTTTTGTATTGTTGTTATGCGCGTGTTTGGATAGACCTAATAAGTATGTGCGCAGTTGTGCGCAATGTTTGTACTGTACTTTAACCACTCCCGAGGATAGTATGTGTTTTGAGTCACTTATTTAGGGGGTCTCGCGGGCTAAAATGCGTATTAAAAAATATCTAATCATGAAATGCATTATTTAACAATAATGCATGTAAAAATTCAACTCTTCTTCAGTATTTATTTGTTCTTTATTCCTTTAGTTTTCTCTTTTTGAGAAGATCTTCAAAGTGTACGATATGATCTTTATGTGTCGGATCTGTGCTCAAAATTTAAAGAGTGAACCTTAAATTTAAATCGTAACAAACTTAAACGGAACGTTAAGGGTTTAAAAATACAATATGATACACAAGCAAACTAAGGCTTGGGAGCTATTGTTCCACTTATACAAATATTTTACAGAGCCATGCTCTGCCCCCTCGTGCACTCTGGCTTGCGACCTAAACATGATCATGTGGTTCCACTGGTAAGAACACCAGAAATGAAATGCTGCTTACACAAAACACAGTTGGAGAGCCCTGACTGTTTGCGCTGCAGCCCAGAGCTGCTGTTTGCCAGCACAGGAAGCGTTCTGTTGTTTCTGTGGCTCAGCTGTCACAGGAACCATGTATACAGAACAGGGTGATGGTCTAGCTCAAGATAAAAGTGCACCCTGTCAACAGTGCCTGTCCTTACCATGCAGGCCTGGACATTTTTGTTTCACCTTATCAGATACAGCAGCCCAGCGTGTATGAATGTACCAAAGAGAGAGAGACGTACAGAGAGCTCTAATGTGATCAAGTCCCATACCTCACACCCAAGCTCATTACACGCGCGCCAAGGGACGAGTGTTTAATATATCAAAAATCTCAATTATACCACCTAATTGATATCCGTATTTGCTTAATTGGTCAATTTCATCTCCCACCCCCATCTACGAAAGGAATGTCTAAGCAAGGTTTCCCGACCTATGTACAGTACTCTTTTTTTTTCTATTTGAATGAACAATTTTTCTCTTTTAGTTCTGCTGTTTTTTCCCAGATTGGAAAAGATAATAAATGCATTCTCATCAACTTAGGCTCAGACTGACTGTGAAATTAAACCAATCACCAAAGCAATTACAGCAGGGGAGGAGAGGGTCAGATCAATAGCAGCCCATTATGAGAAGCCGATAAAGAGAGAGAAAACACCCAGGATTCAGGGAATTCCTGAATGTCTGATTGAGTGATTGCTAAGCAGGGGATTCTGCAACTAAATGTTAAATGGCATCAGTGCAGTCTATGGGCAGGTCATTATTTTCAACCTCTTTCGGAAAATAATTTTTTTGGTCACTTTATTCAGTCATTTACAGGTCTGGGATCCCTTGATGTTGGTGGGGATAAATCGCTTTACATTTTTTTATATATTACATCAATTCGTTCTATAACTTTCCTATTTATTTAACAATGTGCGTACTTTCCATTATAACATACTATACCAATTAAATGTAGAATTAATTGTATTTCGTGATTGTATTCACTTTCAATTATCGTAATGTTAGAATTTATTAGAACCTTAATGACAAACAATGTTAACAATCTAACTGATTTCATGGTTAGGCAGAAAACCGCATTATAATAAATACAAATATTTTATAACAAACAAAAAATGTGTAATGCATTAGCAGGATTCATTGGAAGTGTTGCAAAAACCTTTTTTTCAATAAGTCTGTCTGAAGATTTGTTGTGTGCCGGTATTTATTTTTTCCTCATTAGCATGATATTAATAGCAGACAAATGTGAGATTTAAAGAATGCATACATTTCCGTTATGCTATCAGCAGTAGTTTCTACTGAAAATCTTTTTCTCTATATGGTTTGCCATGAATTATTGTAGAATAACCTGAACATCTCTCCTATTCTACAGCCTAACCCGACAAATAGTGACCTGGGTCAAGGCCCTCTACACTGTCTTTCATCTCCTCTGTGTAGATTCACCCACATATATTGATTCCTTATTGACCTGAAATGTTCTCTGCTTCATCCTACAGTCCTTTTCTCAACTCAATGCAAGAAATACAAGTCTAACACATTGATTTTTCCTCTTTCTCTTTTGCTTTCTTGCTTTTCTTTCTTTCGTTATAGGTACTGTATACCTCTGTTGTTTTAATACAATTCAATTTTTCTTAGGTTGAAAAGAGTACGTCTAGTTTTGCCTTGGATCTCAAGAAAAGCAGAAATCCATGTGAGAAATTTATTCGCAAATCTGGTAGTAAAGTGAGACAGTCTGTGGTTTAAAGCCTGATACGGTAGGTATATTTCTTCAGGCATTTTATGTAATGACCTGTTCATGTAATCTGTCTTCATTTCTAGCCTACCTGCCATATTACATTTAATCCGTTGCTTGTGTCTGATTAACAATAACAGAGTCATTTTACATTGTATGGAAATGTTGAATAGATTAATCCAGTGTGGGATCTGAGAGAAATCTTGGTTTCTGGATACATGTTATGTTGTACTATATATATATATATATATATATATATATATATATACACAGTATATATCACAGTGAGATTGTCTGGTAACTTGATCATATAGGGCAGGGCTAGTGACTTAAAAATATTTATATAAGAAATGCTCAAGACAATTCCATTGTGATGGAAACCAACTGCAACATGCAAATAGAGTGTAAAAGACATGAGATAATTATTCATTTCTCTCAACTAATTAGTCCCCCCATACACACGCCGGACTGACGTATCTGTAGAGAGCTCAGCTTTTATGAGTGCCCTCTGGAACTAAAAGTAAGAAATAAAAAGAAATTAAGTCAAGGGAAAAATTCTCTTAGGATGTTTCAAGTCTCGTATTGTTTGTACTTTTATTTGTTTATTCGTTTGTTGACTTATCTATTAATTTCATTATTATTGTTCCCCCTTTTTTCCATTTCCCAGTAGTGATTTAAGTTCTAAATGGTTTCAACTTTTCTTTTGATCTCATTTAGAGAAAGAATAAACAAGAAAATAAAAAAGCCCTTGAAGTTCTTTTATCAATAATACATTCTCTTTTTACACAAGCCACCATATCAGAACAGAACTACTGTCTAGCTGTACGTATAAAGAGAACAAGAAAACCTTCATGTTCATTAGAGTGTATATGGATTTGGTCTTTTGTATTTGTTTGTGTAACTGATAAATAACATGTGTTAAACTGCACTTTTCTACCTTAACATTTAAATACAGTTCCTTTAAAAACAGTAATTTTCAGTTTTCTGCTTTGATGATGACGAACTGTGTAATAGGGTTTGACTGTCTTAGTAATCATTTCTATTGAGCACATGGTGCGGTGGATAAATAGGTCCTAATGAGAGGTGTGCCTTTTTTAGGATAATTTCCTAAATTGAAATTGAAACCAAACCTTAGGATAGAAGCACAGTTTGTATGAACTCATTTAAACAATTGTTTTGTTGGAGCTACGGCATGTGTGATGCTTGTGGAGCTTATCAGCTTTCAGCGTCTGCAAGGATGCGAACACATAAAATGCATTTAGTATTTCCCGGTTTCATTTGAGAAAAGCTACTGTCAAACACCCTTTGCGTCTGGGTAACTTGAACACGTTCTAACACACCCGTTCTTTACGACACTACGCCTCGATTTTTGTTTTTCAACCACTAAGTTTTACTTTAGTAAACTGAAGTAAATGTGCTAGTAAAATTATATATAGACAATATATGTACATAAATTAGTACGAAATATTATTATATTTAAGTAGGCCTAAAACAAAAAAGTGAAAATGTACTGGTAAGATACAAGTAATGCTAGCATTAACTTTTGGAGAGGCTTTTGGTTTTAGGTGTCAATGGTGTAATTGTTCATTGGATTAAACATTTCTTGACAAATAGACCACAATGAGTTTGTGCTCCAGGGGTCAAATCAAATTTGTGTTTTAAAATACTGGAGCACCTCAAGGATGTGTCCTGTCACCCCTGAAGTTTTCTGTCTATACAAATGGAACACAAATTAAGACTGCGAATGGTTAATTATACAAATATGCTGATGACATGACACTTGTTGCTCTTAATGGGAAAGATTGTTTGAACTCTGAGTATGTAGAGCAGGTTGGTAAGACAAAAGACTTAATTTTTAATCATTGAAAACCCTTAACAGAAAAAACATTATGTGATCAACCTGTGAAAATTGCAAAGACTTTTAAGTATTTGGGAACGTTAATTAAACTTATTTCTAGGAAATCAAATCAGAGTGTATTCCTGCTAAGGAAACGGAGAGAATATTCTGTAAGTCTTGTGGTTTTGCAGCAAGTTTATAGTAGCTTAATTGAGAGTGTTTTAGGGTATAATATAACTTTATGGTTTGGAAGAATAACATCTGTGAATAAAGCAAAATTGAATAGAATAACCAGGACAGCGGGTAAAATTATAGATTCTAAACAAAAGTAAGTTGATCAGTTATTCGGAATGGCTGTTAAGAGGAAAGCTTTGGCAATAACTAGAGATATAACAAACCCTCTGAATCATGTTTTTGAATTGCTTTCATCTCGTCATCGTTATAGAACACCAAAAGCAACCAAGGCAATGTATAAACAAACATTTGTACCAAATGCAGTATTTCTTTTGAATAAGGGTTAGGATGTGAATATTTTACATTTTAATTTATTATGTTGAGGTGGATGCTGTGTATTGTATTGTATTGTTATGTATTGTGATGCTCAGTTGTTAATTGTATCGTTGATTGTATAGCGAGACCGATGACCAATTTTCAGCCAAGGCTGGATATTAAAGTACAAACTGAAACTAAAATTAAACTAAAACTAGTTTATTAATGTAGTTGTACGTTATACCTAGTTTTTCATATTTGTTCGCTGTACGGTTCATGATATTTTCTGTAGGATTTTTAATATAGTTTATAAGTGAATACTATAGTATACTGACGTATTTTTTCATGTGGGCAAATATATTACTGTTGTATAGTAAAAGACGGAAAACACAGAATCAAGAGAAAATAAAACAATTATTTTGGGAAAAAATTAAAGGATAGCATAAGGTCCTATGTAGTGCTAGTATTGAACTTCACTACAATACCACTGGAGAGCAAAGGACCTTGATGCACAACCCTGAACAATGAAAGCCATTATGATTACAGAGCTATGATAAGATCAGTTAAAGCAGCGATAACACAGATTTCTCTTCGTTGTTTTTATGACATTTTCATTTAGTCTCTTAATCTACGTCCTATGGGCAGTAATTAAAGCACGTGCTTGGTGAGCTCTTTCCTGGAGTGAGGAAGTATTACATTCTGACCTTTTCAGATAAGAATCCACACGCTGGATTTGTAGTGCCGTACTTCAAGTGGTGCTTCTGAAGATGCCAAAATTGATTTATTCCCATTACCAGAGCGCTAGTTTTGGTGTGCGGTGTTTAGAGAGATGGTGTTCTCTATTAGTCTCAGGTAATTTACTCAACTCCACGTCTATCTTTGCTGGTTGCACCTCGAATTTCATTTGTAGTGGCATTGTTGCTAAATCTTGCGTGGAGGGTGTGACCAGATATTTTTGGTTGTGGAATTACAAAGCAACTTGTCTTAGCTAAGACCTCGTTCTAACATAGTAGTGTAGAGAGCTACGCACATTCTTTTTTATTCTAACTGTATTGTTTCCCAAGCGTGTGTCATGGAAACATCAAAAGGTGCAACTCGCCTGGCAAACTTTCTTTTGATTTATTTTCACGTGTTTTCAGTGGCTGGTTTACTCTGTAAGTTTACAAAAGTTAAACCCTTAAGAAAACAACTACTTTATCAAAGCAAGACATTTTTAATTGTGTTCTGTTGTCCGTACTACAGAGAGGTGCGTCTTCATGCCAGTAAATAAAATGTGCATCTCCAGCTGGAACAAGTTAGAAAGACAAAAAGAAATTCGGCACAGTCGAGGAACCTTCACCAGGGAGTTGTTTTATTTCTACAAACTCCATCATCTCTATAACGCTTCACTAATTTGTTTTTACTTTCTTGAATAGCTTTGAGCAGGAGTGCGACTTGAACATGACCCTGCTCCGATGCCAAGCTCGCATTCTCTGCATGATTTGCTCATACAAATGAAATGTGTGGTTTGGGTGACAACAGAACCCCTCACGTTTAAACGGAGCATTGTGTGGAATTCCAAGAGGTTCTGAAGCAGCCCGGCCAACGTTTACGAACCGATGGAATTGATTTCAACAAACCATCCCTCTTCACACGCGCCAAAAGTGACAAAGAGCTTTTGAGCAACAAGGGAATTAATTGAAGGTGGTAAAAGGCAAAGGAAAAAAGGAAAGGAAAATAGATTTTGATTGACAAACACAGGATGCAATTAGTAGAGCGGCAGGGTGGGCGAACGAGAGGCAGAGAGAGGGAGAGCAGCGATGTGGATCCATGCTCTTGTGGTGAAGGGCTACAGTGTTGGGTAACGCTGACTGAAGACTCTTGTGTCTTCTGCCATATGGTCTCCTCATAGCTCTGCTCCGTTCCTAGGCCCACAGCTATTCTCATGCTGCACTTTTTCAAGCAGAGGTTATACACAAAAACACACACCATCTGACTGATGTTTTGCATCCTGACATATTAAAACATTTTGCACGTCTGAGGTATCACCCGCTTTTCCCTGAGGGAACCTTCAGAGAGTCAACCAAGCGGTGGTGAAAGAAATTAAGAAGAAACTCAATTAAAAACAACACCAGCGAAGCAATCTGTAAATTTTGTATGATCTCATTTATTTTGAATCCAGTATGTTTTTAATGACCTGGGAGTTTTTGTTTACACTGTAGGGCTCAGTGTAAATAAATGAAGTACCGGGGTTGACGGTCAGGGTGAGGCCTGAAGAAAGGGCTTTGGTCCTCTTGTACCTTTGGATCTGTGTAATTGCTTAGCTGACCTGCCAACAGGAAGCCAGTCCTTCCTCTTTTTTAGAGCACCACTGCAGGCTTGCGTGTGAAAGTGACGGATAGGGAGTTAGTCCAGAGCCAAAGGTCAATGATGGGCAAGGTGTGTTCTAAACAGAGGCGTCTGCCTAAAAGCCCTTAACCCGTTTCTCATTAACACACAGGCTTCATGACTAGAAACATTGTAGCTTTATCTGGACATTAGAACACTTCTGAAGTGAATACGGAAAGCTATGCAATTAGGTCACTTTTAAAGGTGCCAGCAGTGATCTCTCTGTGGTCAGTAAACATGATTTAAAAGTCATTTAAATAACATCGCAGAAAAAAATTAAGAGACCATTTTCATTTTTTGAATGTACTATTTATAGGGATGTATTTAGTCTTTTTTTTGTTTTATTCAAATAAAAATATTTGTTCTATTTGCATTTATTTGCAGATAATTGAAACTGGAGAAACCAGTCAAAATAAGAGAAAAGATGCTCTGTATTTTTTAAGACCTCAAATACTGCAAAGAAATGTACTTCTAAGCAATACAGCAGTACTATTTGTACATCTATTTAGCAATAGTTCAAAGATTTTTTTTCAGCTCGGTTTCTACCACAGTTTTCATAAGCCTTGTCATGATGTCAGTCTTTCACGTTGCTGTTGGATGACTTTGTCACTCCTGAGGTTTGATTTTGCTGAAATGCAACAGATACTGAACCGGAATGACCACGATACATCTAGAAATAAATGAACATTTGGAAAGATCTCTTAATTTTTTTCTATGGCTGTATATGTTTTGACTCTGCTGTTTTGTAATTAAAAATGTAAAAAAAAAACAGTTGGTACTTGTTACTGTATGTTTTTGTCTTATCTTAGCATGGCAGAAAGATTATTTTCAGAAGTGCTGTTAATCAAATTGTTAAAGAAAGCCATTATTTTTATTATTTAAAAAATAATTATAAATGAAACTTACAAATCATTTTTGGAGGGTAAATTGTAATTTTGGTAACACGTAAGTAAACCTATTAAAAACATTTTGTTTTTGACCCTGAGAGGTTGATGATTCACATTTTCTGAAGGTTAAGCACCTTCTTTCACTTGCCATGTGTTGAAAAAGACGTAATGACATAATGTGTAGGACCTATTTTGTGCCCTAGGAGTTTCAGGCCCAATTTGTGGAAAGTGCCAATTACAGTGTGACATAAAGTGTGACCCTATATTGTAGCTCTCATATAACCCTGTTACACAGTAAACGTGTCTCTCCCTTTCTACAGAGATGCCGTTTGGTATGTGCGAATCTGCCTTTGATTTTTGTTTAGCTATATCAGCTATTAGAAGTATCAATGACACCCACTTTCGCGCTGTCGCTCTCCATTCACGCGCTCACAGTTGCATCCTGTTCATTCATCGAAGCAGAAAATATTGCTGTCTAGATATTTGTCCCGGGGCTGATATAGAGGGCATTGTCTTGGGACCAACTCGGGCCTCTGAGCTCGTAGCTGTGCATGGCAGCTGCAAAGTGTGCTTTGTTATGTGTCTGAGGATTGGGGTTCAAGACCTTGCTTTTTCTTGAAATACTAGGCAGATCAGAGGCGCGTATGTTCCGGGGGGAGCAGGGGTCGACGCTTCACTGTCCAATTTTTCTCCATTATTTTTTTATTTTGATTCCCGTGTTTTGTATCCTTTCTTCCCGCAACATGATTTCCAGGCCAGACCCTGAGACTGCCCTGCAGTGTATGGGGCCCCCAGGGGCTTTTCTCTCTCCTATTGTTCTCATTATCCAAAACACAGTATTTAACCTACAAACATTTAAAGTAAAACTGGGAACAGCTGTCACATTAGAGGGAGACAGCGCTGGCAGTAATAACCAAAATACTGTAATTGAAGCCGTGATGTAACGCGAGCGCAGGCAGAATAAACAATTGACTTGCTTTTGTTTGTTTTCCGAGGCTGTTAAACAGTAGTGAGTTTTCCCTCAAGATAACTCGAGTTATTTCTCACAGCAGCACTCAGGGATGTTCTACGAGAAGTGGAGCCTGTGTCTGTTTTAGCGTTAGTGTTGTTGCTCTGTTGCTGTGTCGCTGCTGCTGGCATATGCAGCTCTTTCTTTATCTGTTTCTTTCTCTTCAAGCCCGCTAAACTGTAGCAGGAAGTTAGTGGTGAAGTGATGTAATGCTTTTTGATGGGCTCCACCTATCATGTACATAATGTACCTGTACACTGGTTAAATTGTGTGTTCAGAGATGGTGGAATCCTTAAATCTGGTGCTGATTCTGGTGCCATAATCAAGCCCCCAATCTTAAAGGTCCAATGTGTTATTTTTTTGGAGGATCTATTGACAAAAATGCAATAATATACTATGTGTTCAGAGGTGTATAAAGACCTCATAATGAAGTTGTAACAAAGTTCCATAAGGGAAGGCAGGAGACGGGAACCGGCGAACATAAAATAACTTTTAATTAATAAAAATCAAACGCCCCCTCACGGGCGACTGCCAGCGACATACACAAACCATAACAATTATCCAGGCCCGGTCCTCTCTAACTGGCGGTCCGGTCGCTCGTCCTCATATGCTCCCCGTATCTCCTCCGTGATACGAGACCGGTGCGCGTACAGGCCTCGCATCCCAGCTCTCGTCCAGCGTACCTCGCTACAGAAGTGTTATATTTTTATCATCTTAGAATGAGCTACTTCTATCTACATGCACAACGGGTCCCCTTGCATGGAATTTTCCATGTTGTTTCTACAGTAGCCCTAAACGGACAAACTGCTCTACAGAGCACATTGCGAAAATAAGTCTCATTCGGCAAAGAAGCAAAAATACGACAACATCTTTGTCCTGTGAGAGCCACCACAGCAATTTGCAACCTCACCACTAGGTGCTGGTAAAAATCTGTAAAAATCTGGTGTTCTTTAAAAAAAATTATAATGTAAAAGCCCTGTAGAATAACATAGAATGATCTACTGATATACAAATAGCAAAAAATCTTGTTTATTTATCTACATACTTAAAGATATTTTACATTCGGTCACACTTCAGTATAGGGGTACATTTTTGCTTAGCCTGACTATGTCCAACTTTGTACTTCCGCTCAACTTTAATTAGTTTCTGTACTCAGTCTGATATAGCTAACCATCTCCGAGATTATCTCCGGCTCCATATCAGCTGTCCAACCAACGAACAGAGGGCGGGCAGAGAGCCGTGATGTAGATGCTAGGCGCCAAATTTAAGATTGTAGTTTGGGAAATCTAAAACGACAGCGGACATGGAGACAAGGTATGTCATTCGCTCTATTGTGAAGAATATTGTGAAGAGTGTTTGGTTCACATTTTGAATGGAGGTGTTATTGTGGCCCTACTCCCGACAGGTTTTGGGAAACGTTTAATTTATCAACTGTTACCAATCGTCAACGAGAATCTGGGGAGGCCAAAGTCCGGCAAGGCGATAATTGTGATTTAATCTACCTCGGTGACACTGCTCTTTGATGGCAAGTCCATGGCCTTCCTCTGCTTTTTTATGGTCCTTGGAGTTCAGAGGGTGTATCTCGTCACTTTTATCTGTCGAGCTCGAACTGGCACCCTTTTGACAGGTCAGTGTCTCCTTTCTTTTCCAGTCCTTGAATATTGCCATGTCAAACTGTAATCTTGCAATTAAATTGCAGCATTTCCTACAGACTTGAAATGAACGAAGAGTTGAACCTATTCTAAATTCCTAAATAACAAACCATTAATTCGATTTTTTCCTCAATAAACTCATTAAACTCATAAAAGTCATTAGGTAATGGGTAGGATTAGGGATGTAGAATATGGTCATGCAGAATATGTGCTTTCTAAGTTCTAATAAACTGCAAATATGACAATAATAGGTATGTTAATAACAGCTAGTTAATAGTGAGAATTGCCCCCTATACTGAAGTGACATTTCATTCTTTTAAAATGCAAAATTCAATGTGTGATAAAGTAAAACAACTGTTTGGAGTTCAAACTCACATAGTTGACAGACCTCATAGAATGATCTACTGATATACAAATAGCAAAAAATCTTGTTTATTTATCTACATACTTAAAGATATTTTACATTCGGTCACACTTCAGTATAGGGGTACATTTTTGCTTAGCCTGACTATGTCCAACTTTGTACTTCCGCTCAACTTTAATTAGTTTCTGTACTGAGTCTGATATAGCTAACCATCTCCGAGATTATCTCCGGCTCCATATCAGCTGTCCAACCAACGAACAGAGGGCGGGCAGAGAGCCGTGATGTAGATGCTAGGAAGAGTTTCCTACAGACTTGAAATGAACGAAGAGTTGAACCTATTCTAAATTCCTAAATAACAAACCATTAATTTCGATTTTTTCCTCAATAAACTCATTAAACTCATAAAAGTCATTAGGTAATGGGTAGGATTAGGGATGTAGAATATGGTCATGCAGAATATGTGCTTTCTAAGTTCTAATAAACTGCAAATATGACAATAATAGGTATGTTAATAACAGCTAGTTAATAGTGAGAATTGCCCCCTATACTGAAGTGACATTTCATTCTTTTAAAATGCAAAATTCAATGTGTGATAAAGTAAAACAACTGTTTGGAGTTCAAACTCACATAGTTGACAGACCTCGATATAAAGTGTCTTTACAGGTTTTCAGCATTTAAATGTTGAATTTTGGGAGTTTTTACTTAGAATTTTTTTAATGTGTTAGGTGGGTGATAAAACATGGACGAATATGATGCTTATTTCATCTACTTAGTGTTTGTATTTATTTGCTCAGAGAGGCCTATATGGCTCTTTAAGATGATTTTATGTTTACTGGTCTGGGTCTTGACTTGGCCTTGGCCTGCCTTGTTCTCGAAACGCTCTCTCTGGTCCTGAGCTTGTCCTGGTCTCCTATAGGGGTTCTTGACCACAACACCAGCATATTTAAAATCTCACAGAATGTATGTTTATCTGAAGCTACGGCACATGTGTGCTCAGCTCAACATCTATTCCATCCATTCCAGCGTAGAATCTAGTCCATTTGCACTGGCAGCGTGAAGAAATATGGCCTCTTAATTGGTGAATCATGATGCGTTGTAGTAGCCGTGATTGCCACCAAAGTGAAACAGTGAGATTATGAGCCATCCCGCAATGAAATTTATTATGATCTACAGCTCTCCGTGCGTGGAGAGACCATTTCACCTCAGCAGGAAAACAACAACACTGTCCTTATTAGTCATACTTCACTAGCTGTCAACAGCCACAAAGGCGACTCATGATTAAAAATGAACAGCCGGCACATGTTTGGGACGTCTCGTGTTGGGTGTCACAAGCAAAATGTTTGGTTATTTGTGGGTTTTATTGATGGAGCAGCTTTGAAAGGAGAGACACAGTTTTGAAGTATCTGTTAATTTTCGTATGGCAGCAGAGTGAGAGAGCGAGAAGGAGGGAGAGGCAGAAAAGATAACCGGAAATAAATCAGCAAGCGAACAGAATTCTCAGCTTCATAATTCTGTGGAAAATATGAGGAATGAAACCCCCATTACAGAGGAAATTGAAGCCCTTTGTTCTTAAGCATTCACTCCTTCACATATTTCCCTGGATGGAGTCAGAGATTTGCCGGGCCGGAGTTACCCAGATGAGACAAACAGGAATTAAAACGCCATATGCTTGGAAAAGCTACCTCAATTTCCATCACTATAAAAGGGGATACGTCAGAGCACCTCAACATTTATTTATAAATTATTGTTTATTCTACCACACTTGATAATTTTTTGGGATGTTTAGAAACCGTTTGGCTATGAATTGTTCAGAAGTGTCTATGTTTTTACCAGCTCTCCTCAAAAATCTTCTCCACGAAGGATCCTGAGAGAGTCAGCCTCATACCGAGTTCATACCGAGGGGTTTTAGCAGGGTTAGATAGCTGGGAGCCTGGGAGCCCTTGCTTTGATTTGTAAAGCCGATGAGATGTTTCTTATTTGGAAGCCCAGCTCAATCTCAATCTAGCGACGCATTAGAGGTGCCGTTCCCCTACGCCCCACCTAGCTCAGTTAATTGTGTGTTTTCAACCCACTGTCGGAGGCTAATTTAACTATAGATTGAAATGAAACAGCCCTGGCCTCACATTTTCTGGCAATCAAGACTCCAATTTGACTGTGTTTTCTCAGCAGACATTAATGATTCCAAAGCTAATACTCTTTGTTTGAGGTGACATAGCAGCCCTGGCATTTACTTAACCTTTTGTCTTATGTACAAGTCTGAGTCAATGCAGAATCTACTCTTAATTAATATCTTTTCTTCTCTCTGCCAACATTCATTTCTTGAATATTCAGGGACAGTCGGAGTAGACAAAGGCGGATAATTCAAAGATAAAGGACGGCAAGAACATTATATTTAATTAAAAAAAATTTGAAAACTTGTTTCTTTCTCCTATATTTTTTATGAGATCTGTCAGGCATAATTAACATCCAGTGCCGTTTCTTGGTTACTGTTAAATAACGCTAACAAAGAACAGCTGGGGTCACCTTAAACCTTGAACTGGTTTGGGAATCAACCAATAAAAGTGCTTTTTTTGTAATTAAATGCAAGTCATCTATCTAGTAATAACTGTAATGAACACAATCAAAAAAGTGCATTTGATGTAAAGTCACTGAAAATATGTACTGACTCACAAGTCTCTGAAATGTTGAATTACTTTTTGCCAGGATTGATTTGGTTTCTGATATCAACAGAAGTTCTGGTTTCTGGCTTTGGGTCAAGTGAGAGCATTTTGTAGAGTTCAGTCAGTATAGAATGTTTCTCGTAATTCTGTTCGCATTGGTTTCAATTCTGTTTACACAATGATGTAGAAGAGCCAGTGGGAGCCGTGCATATGAGCTCTAGTTGTGATGTAATAACATAGTATAAACAGAAGAGTGAACACTGGATCTTTGAAACCATGCATGCTTCATTCTTTCTCCCATTTGCAAAGGTCTTGTTTATGCAAACATTTTCTATGAGAGTACAATTTACCCCATGTTACCAACCACCCCCCCCCCCGTTCTTTCTCTATTTCTCTTTCCCCTTTCCAGATAGGCCCCTCTGTGTATATTATCCAGCATACACACGGCGTGCAAGTTGCACGGGTGTTTGAAAAGTGTGACAGAAATCATTTATTATTCCACCATATTCAGAACAAATAAGGTTATGAGGCAGTACAGCAAGCACAGGGCCTTGAGCTCAGAGGCTATTTGATTTGTCACAGGCCTGTTTTATGTCTCTCGCTCTCTCTCTTTCTCCCTCGCTATCTCTCTCTTTGAATGTTCCCAGCTGAACTTGGCTGAGGTTAGTGTCCGGTCAAACGGAGTCGGGTCTGCGTGTGTGCGGGAGGGGGGGTGGATGAAGTGGTCAGCAGTGTGACAGTTAGTGGAGATTCTGACAGCCCCGGCTCCAGTGTGGATTAGAGGTGAGGAGAGCAAAAAGAGAAGGAACCGGCCGTCTGTATGTGTGTTGTGCTTTGAAGCATGGAACTACTGTAACAGCTGAGAAAGGTCCAAGCCTGCACGGTGTACCTTGAGTTTTTGCCTGCTCTGTGCAGCAGTGCCCTAGTCAGATCATTGATACATTTTCCAGCTTGTCTAATCTCACATAAAGCCATCTGAGATTAAAATGGTGGGATAATTACGGCAGCGCAGGAGATTCCTGCTGTGTTTGCATACACGCGTGGGATTTGTAAGCTGTGCATTAGCCGCACGGTGCGGGACACCACTGAGGAGGTAATTTAAGGAGAAAATTCTGCCGGAATCTCTCTCCCGATATCATTACTGGTCATATATGCTCTATCACGTCTGTGCGTAGCTAACCCCATGCTGTAGATGAACACCATAGCAATTAATTGTTCTGGGTTTGGTTTTATAGCTTGCACGTTGACCGAAGCTCAGGGAATGGTTTGTTCTAGCCACTGGTATCTAAATTAAATTGTCTTTATCTCCTGCTACTGAAAAAGGGGAGAAAATTAATTTGTTAGATCAAAAAATATTACATTTTTCAACACATCAAACAAACTTTCATTCAGTCTGGGTGTACGGTGGCGGCGGCCCTTTTTTCTTAATTAAGAAAGCATTCTATTATTAAACCAGATGAAAAGAAACATCAATTCAAACAGTACAGTCATGTTCGACGACGACTAATCTTTTAGTAATTATTTTTTAATTGAATCTTTTGAACACAAAAGCCCCGAGCAGATGCTTGTATTACTTGAATCCCTCATCACACCCAGCGCTATATGTGCAGAGATGATGCTCTTCTGTGTATGAGCAAAGGAGAAGTTGAGTAAAAAGAGAGAATTAAAAACTAGAGGATATGAAGAAGAGGTGGGGGTGCGACCCAGTGGCATTCTGAAGAGTTGGAAACTTCTGCATAAACGAAAAGCTCAGCAATGAAAGTTCTTCAGATGATCACAGACGTACACTGCACACACGCACAATGGCATGCGCACATGGGGCCACCTTGCTGTTTTGCTGATATGTACAGTATTTTTTTTAAATGAAGAGGTGGTCTGAAGCAAACACAGATCTGTGTGATTTTACCTCGCATACCCCTCCCGAACCAGGCTTCTTCTTGCCTTAAAAATGGCTGGACAAGCACTGCCTTCCAACTTTAAGTTTAATGGAATGCTGATTCGTGGAAGTTCACATGACAAATCTTGAGGGATACATGCTTTAAAAAAGTATTAGCGAAACCTGGTACAAAGTTAGAAAGGCTTTGGAAGGAAGATGCGAAAAAAAGATGTTAAAGAATGGCAAAGCTTGAGTTTTTTGACAGTTGATATGCTCCCTGTGTGGAAATTTGTGAAGTACTTTCTAAGACTCTTCAAAGTACTTAAGGCGGTTGGTGGAGATGCAAAGAGGGGCTTATGAGACGGGACTGTGTGTGTCTGGACACTTCTAAAGAAACATCCTTAAGAGTATGCAGGAATGCGAGCGGCAATCAGACCCAGCCCAGTGCCAGATAAACCTGGGAAATCACATTAAACACGCATTATGCATGTTGCTACAAGATGGCAAGACGCAAAATGGCTCCTACATCAGCCTAGGTGCTCATGGCATCAAGCGCTGTCAGCATCATTTCCAACAAACACGATTTAGTGGACCACCTTCTTAAATACACACGTGCACAAACACACCACACACACACACACACACACACATACTGTAAACACTATAAAAAGGTGCAGAACGTTTGTGATGTAGAAAGTTTCTTATGTTTGCTGTTATAACCAAACGTTTTTGACCATTACGTTATTTAGAAGCTGGAAAAATTATTTTCTTCTGTAGATTAGAGGTCAGTTTAAAACCAGAGACAGATGTGTCCTCAGATCAGGTCATTCAACATCATAAATGCACTCTTGTCATCTTATTGATGGCTTTAGGTGGATTCTTTCAGTTTTACAAGAAGGGCTCTTTAAAAGCCATTAGAGACTTTAATATATGTGGACAAGAACATAGAAATAGAGGAAAAGAAAAAAGCGAGAGAGTGATTTCTTAGCAGAAAAATGATGATAAATAAACAATTACATGAATAACCTTCTGAAAAGTCACCTGTCCTCCATAAGGAGGCTGCCGACAGCTTGTCAAGGGAAATTAAAGGTTTGTCACCATTATCCGCACACAGAGCCAACAGAATGGAGCTCTTTGAAAATGGAAGTGCTTTTGAGAATATAAAAGGCTTTTTATTCAGGATGGGTACGCTTTTCAGTCTTTCGACAGAGTGTAGCAACACTATGAGAGCAAAAAGTGAGAAACCCCCGAAACCAAACAACATTTTAATTGATGCCGTGTGGTCGAATTCTAAATTATATATACATTGTTTTATTTTTTATTTAGTCCAATAGTGTACATTTTTTGCCATCTCCATTTTATATTGAATTGTTTATAGGTTAAAGACAAAACATGAATGCCATTCACCTCAAATTATAAACAAGCTGCCAAGCAGTTTTCATATTAATGCATTTTTTCATTGCTTATTGTTAAATCGTTTTTTAACAGTCACAACAAATCCTAAATAATGGTTTATTGTTTGGTATAATTTCAAAATATTTATTAAATGTTTTTAGGGTCCCTTATTTCCACAGATTAAACACCACTGATTTTAATATATAACCAAACGCATGTGGTGCAATACGAATGAGATACAACGTGACCTCTTCACGTGACCAGGCAGTCACTACGATAGAGCAAGCTTACGTCCCGAGCACTTTTGGGGAAAGCCGCGTGATTTTTCATGCATTTTTTAATGCTTTTGAGATGGTACTGGTCAGCTCCGAATACGGTCACATCAAACTGTACATCCCCATAATTAATCGCAGTCTTTGCGGTTAGAAAACCACTTTTTATCACATCGTGATTTAATCGCAAATGCAATTAATATTTCATTTCATCTTGGAATTTTAGCCATAAAGGTATTACTGAGCTCAACAGAAGAGGGTTTCAATTGCATTCACAGTGGGGGAGTTTTGGCACACAGTTCACACTGAGAAAAGAGGCCACATGCACAGGTTGAGTGGGCAGGTGCTGGGGTTTTGTTTAGACTCCAGGTGTGCCTGTTTGGATCAGCAGTACAGTACTCTTTGTACAGGTCCTTAAGATAAAGTGTTAGCCCCTAGATCACCGAGCCTATGAAAACACAGCATGTGAGATGAGCTTTTACTGTTAGTCTGACTTATTTGGGGTTATTACAGTGGCTGTTTTATTGCAAATAAACAGCTCTGAGCCACTCATAGAGTTGCATTTGAGCTGTCTATTGAATTACATGGTTCTTGGGGTGTTATTTCCTGTCAAGAAAGGCAATTTTTACACGCTGTATGATTTAGTTGGTTGCTGAATTGCTGTGTTTTATTTATAAGTATGAGCCAGACCTATTCAGTAGTTTTGTTGTACAGAAACAAAATAACAAAAAAATAACACTAATCAACTACAAGAGAGAGAGAGAGAGAGAGAGAGAGAGAGAGAGAGAGAGAGTAATTTTGGAACAGAGGCATCTTTACTCATCATTCATTTAATATCTTACCATAGTAACCTTGACTAGAGCTCAGCATAAGAAAAAAATCTTCCCAGTCTCTTGGGGTACAGTTTACTGCACAGGGAAATCATTTCATGCGACTTAGAATCTGAATTCAATGTTATTTTGACCCAAAATGAGGAGATTTGCAAATGTACTAGTAATATGAGGTGGGTTTAGGTCTTTGTGAAACACTATTTTTTTTTGAGAGGTGTCATGGCACATTTCTCTCATACACTAAATTTGGGTACAGAATGGCACACGTTTTCCTCTAACATTACGACTTACAGTACATTTGAAATTGACTTTAAATGCAAACAGGCAGAATTCTGGATACCTCAATCATTTTTGCGGAGAAAACCCTTTCTTCAAATTTCACACTGTGTATGGTGCTTGGATAAAAATGGATAGTGAGAAAGAAAAAAATCAATAGCGAAGACATTGCTGGAGGCGTACATATTACATTTTGCATAAAAGTCAGACCTAATTTGGCTTTGATCATCATTCCCAAAGATGACTCACTGGAGCCACTATCATTAGCCAATCCTGGGAAAACCCAGACACTGAAAAAGACCAAAAGCCTTTGAATCGCACTGTCTGACTCCCTTTGCCTCTCTGTTTTTGGATACTGATTTCTGCACGGTCACTGAGAGGATACCATGATGTTTATTGAAGTGGACACTATGAGACCTCCCATAGCTGAACAAAATGATGGGACCTTTGTAAATGTGTTATTTTACATATGTAGCGATAGGATTATCAGTTGTTCTTTTGTGCTTAATTCATTAGGATTAAAAGAGAAAAAATCTCCTGTTACATCTCGTGATCAAATGTTAAATCTATATTTATCAGCCTTTGAGCTACACAATATCCATTTCAACCAGAATAGAAAAAGTACACCATCTGTGTTTTTTAGAAAGAGATAACTCCAAAATGTACCCTTGATTTTTATCGCTCCGGTTATAGCAACAGTTTTTTATAATCGATCTAAATCAGATCAAGAGACTTTGGTTCACGGTTATAAAAGAATGTTGAATAATTTTCAAGATTACGTTGCTAAGCTGCAGCCTCTGATTGAAAATCACATTAGGAGGAAATGTGAATATTATTAACAGATTGAGGAGCGTCCCAGAGAGAAAAAAGGAAGGATTTGTCTTCACTTCGTCACACAATGCCATTGTTCCTGGGACGTGTCACTTCATTATTAATAATACTCAGATCTGCTAGATTTTTTTTAATTCACACAGCCTTCTGAAGTCCCTTGTATAGATGTGGGCACATTAGCACTACAGCATGGCACCCGTACTCAAACCATTACAAATGTTTTCTCAGCCTTGTGTAATTGCTGCATGATTTTAAAACATTGTGTTTGACGCTCAGTTGTGGTTACGGGACCACACCATGCTAATATGTGCCCACAAGCACTGGCAAGCTCTTAGAAAACTCCCATACACTTTAAATATCACAAGGTGACCATTGAAAGATGGAAGCTTGACGCAGATGTTGAGGCTTCACAGGCTTCTCCTCCTCCACGCTTGGCCTCAGAAAACGAGACATCAGTGTCAAAACTGACAAGAAATGTGCTTATTTGGAGGGTTTTCCTGGATGTCTGAGGGGAAGAATGCTGCGGAATGGGGCGCTTAGCCTTAATAGTCTAGACTGGGTACATTACACAAAGATTTGGTTTGGTGCTGGGTGTAACTTTATAGGAAAACATGTGAAGCAGTCTTGAATATCCAATCCAAAATTGGCTTCCATGTCCACACACATGAAAGCGGCATAAAGATGCCATCACGTGGGAGGGTTTTTGTTATTAAAACCAGACCTCTGCCTTGTTTTTGCTGTAGATGCATGTAGTGACATACTGTATAATCTAAGCAAACGGAAAAAAATATGTTTTTCACCTGGCAACATGTTGAAAGTTACTTGTAGACAACACATAGTGTGATGGTCTTTTTACTATTTAATATTGTCTAGTCAAGGAGACACAAGAGCTAGTTATAGTCTTAGTTATAATTCGATACATACAGTACAGTCTATAAAAAGCTGGTGACCGTATTAGAATGCATCCATGTGAAATCACTGCTCCATAATGAAGACATTTATTATAACAACTTTCTTCAAAGTGCTTTTCCAACAACGGAACATTGTTCATCAACATGACAAAAAAAACATTTGGCAACAATAGACTCTGGATTTTATTTAGTGAGTTGCATTAATTAAAAGAAAAATACAGAAGATGTCAGACGAGATGAGGAAAGAACATTTTTGCTTCATCAAGAGCTTCATGAAAAAGCTAATTTGAGAAAATGAATGATCTCTCCCTAGTTATTTTTTCTTTGTTATCGGTCTCTACTGTTAACTCAAGGTCACAGATGTATGGGTATCTAGTCATTTCAAACCAAGATAGAGTGAAGACCTCCTTTGTTTTAATTGTGTTTTACAGGGTTTGTATGGGTCCTGAAAATTATAGATTTTTAATATAGTGTTTTAATGGTTTAAAAAATGCTTGGATTTGGGATAAAGGGATTGAAACTGCTTGACATTTTAAATGCTTAATTTTATATCAAATCATTATGTTATAATAGTTCACTTTTTAGATAAAATATCTGAAATGTTCTCATTGCGTTTGGCGGCAACTTGTTGAGTGTGCTAGGCAGCTACATACAGTATGAAGAGTTCAGATGTTCCAATCCAAAATTGGCTTCCATGTCCACACACATGAAAGCGGCATAAAGATGCCATCACGTGGTTTCAAAGATGCCACTCTAAAAGCTACATCCGTCAAAAATGATATTATGATGTTAAGTGAGTGCTCTCCACATATACGTTACTCAAATAATTTAGCTTCAAAACCCACCATATAAAACCACACCTCTGCCTATTTTGAAATATAGGTAGAGTGTCATGGAGGGGCTTGCTGTCCCCTGCTCACCACATGATCACTGGGGTCCCTCAGGGATTGGTGCTTGGACTGCTGCTTTTTTCCATCTACACTACATCCTTGGGACCCCTTATTCAGGCACATGGCTTCTCCTTTCACAGTTATGCTGACGACACCCAGATTTAAATCTCATTTCACCCAGACGATACCAATGTAGCAGCTCCATGTGAACCCTACCAAGACAGAACTACTCGTATTTCCGGCACACCCCACGGTGCGACACTTTGATGAACAGCTGTCCTTCAATGATCACATTGCAAAGACAATGCAGTCAAGCCGATATGTGTTATTCAACATTAGAAATGTTAGACCCTATCTCTCAACTACTTGTCTAGGCCCTGGTAATCTCAAGGTTGGCTCTCCTTACTGGTCTTCCTGCAAAGGCTATCAAACCACTCCAGCTGGTTCAGAATGCAGCAGCACGCCTCGTCTTGCGACAGCCCAAAAGGGCTCCCCTGACACCCCTTTTCATCTCTCTCCACTGGCTACTGGTTTAAGCCCGTATCAGATTCAAGTCACTAATGCTTGCCTACAGGACTATCACTGGATCTGCACCGGCATACTTTCACACCCTCCTACACCTCAACGAGAACCCTGCGTTCAGCAAACAGGCAGTGTCTTGTATTGCCTTCTCAAATGGGCACTAAATCGCTTTCCCGCTCATTCTCCTTCACAACTCTTCCTGATGGAACAATCTTCCTTACTCTGTCCAGTCAACCACATATCTTACAACATTCAAAAATCTACTTAAAACCTATTCTGGGAATACATGACAAATAAATGAGAGGAAAAAACTCCCTCTTTCTCTCAACAGCTATGGGTCTGGCTTTTGTTGAAACTAGTAACTTTGTTTTAGCACCTATTGTATTATTGCTCCTGTATGACAAATCGCTCATTGCTCCCTGAACTCTCTGTAAGTCGCTTTGGATAGAAGCCTCTGCTAAATGACTAAATGTAAATGTATCTGGTTTTGCTGGAAATAAATTTAAATGCAGGAGCCTGATAAAAAATACTTGTTTAAACGAAAAGTCATCTGACGGACTCATGCATCTGATTTCTTTATATGGGACAGACAACATGGGAGGCTTGAAAACGAAATTAAATTCATGGTTAAATGGAAGAGCAGATTATCGTGTTAATAACCTTCTCCAAAGTCTATAAAAAGGAAATATTTCTCCATGGGGAGTGAACTTTTTTGAACCACGTATTTGAGCCAGTGTATTTGCTTAATTTTAGGTCGAACAATCTACAGACAGGAACAAAATGAAATAACCAAAACAGCGTGTCTTCATTTAGAATTTTAATTCCACTATCAGCGCTGGCCTTCTATGTTTTCCGTTGAGCCCTGCATATAAAAATCCTTATTCTTGGAAATATCGTGTCACGTGTAACAAACACTTAGCGCACTCAGTCTATTGCAGGATGCAGTCTCAAATAATATTAGTCAATATATTATTATAAAGCAGACCACGTTATTTGGCAATATAGATGACCGAAGTAATAAAAAGTGAAAATAAGAAAATTTTTCCATCTGTTTCCCCTAAATACTTAGAATCTAAATTTTGCTAACCACAGGCTCCAAATGTTTTCAGTTCAGGACCCACCGACAGGTAATCTGTTTCATCAGTTTTTAACATGGGAAATACACACACATTTACCCTTTCAATGTTATCTTTCTTATAATAAATGAATAACTTTAATTGCAATATTAATATACCTTATGGTAGGGCCGCACGATTATGGCAGTCATTATTGTTTATTTTATTCCCCGTGATATTGTTATTGCAATTATTATTATTGATAAAAATTACATTGACGTATGCTTTAAAATGTTTTAAAACTCAATGATCAATGAACAGGTGTTTTTTCACTGTCTCTGTACTGCCGCCAAGTGTAGTTGAAAATCACAAGTTGAAAATCACAGTGCAGGAGCCAATGGACAGACCCGAAAAGCATTTGCCCGCCCATTGTGCTAAATATCCTATCCCCACAGTTTTTTTATAAATATTTTGTTATTAAAGTATTTTTTTTCATTAATTTGACATTTTGTCATTTTACCATGGTTATTTTTCACTAGGGAGAAAAAATATGATGGATTTTACCACAAATATCAGGTACAAGAAAACTATAAACAGATTTACCAAAGTGATATAGAGTCTATTCATTGACTTCATCTCGAGTGCCGGTGATGCGAGTTTTTATGAGTGTCAGCTGCTTGTTGCACCGGTCTCGCATCTCTCATGGAGGAGCTTCAGGAGCATAAAATGACGAGCGACAAGAGTGAACGACGAGAGAGGACCAGGCCTGGACTTTATGTTCTGTGTTTGTGTGGCTGACAGTCGACCGTGTTTGTTTATTATATTAATAGACTGTTTTACTTTTGCCGGTTCCCTGCCTCCTTCCTTTTATGGATCTTTGATACACATACATTAAAAACTGTTTTGCTCTTTATGGTGTGTGCGTGTGATAGACTCAAGACCACGAAGTGCAATGGATAATCTCATTGTGCCCTATTTTAACGAGTGTCTGAATCCATTTTTGCTAGTTGAATGATGGAAGAAATGGTCGGTGCACCTGTTGCAATAATCTAAAAGGGTTGTCCCTACTCTCTTAATGAGTCATGGGTGTGTTTTAAGCAATGACTTGCAGTAAACCAATCAGAGTATCATTTCACATTCCCTTTAAGAGCCAGTTGTGTTCTCGCCATGGCGGATTCGCTATTTACATGGCGGAATTTGCGAGAGCAACTGAACACTTTTCCAGAGGAAACACGTCTGCTTGTGCAGGTTAATACAGTACATGCAAGCAGACCATCTACAGGATATGTCAGATGTTTTTATCATTTGAACACACAAATCTTTTGTTACCTTGTAATCCATTTATTTGTGATATTTGGCATTATTGTGTGCTGCTGCACGTCCCTCTGTGTGTAATTAGAAGAAATGTACGCGAGCTGTTCACCCGCCTATAGGCACATATTACAAACGCACTCTATAAATAAAGGAAAAAGTTGGTCAGTGGTGCAGTCTATGATATTTTTGGTTGGATTTAGCTGTCACAGACAGATGTTCAAGGTCTGCATCAAAACCCTCAGATCGTGACCAAATCAGTGCTCGTTTCGGTCACCGAAGCACCTTAAGTTTCAGCAGATCAGCAACGTGATCTGGATCTGTCTCGAGCTATCCCAGGCCCTATGATATTTGTATACGTGCTTGATATATTATACATATATTCATTTACATTACAGAGCGTGTTAAATGGCTGGTATAAAAGACATAAAGCTATTTGAAACTTTCTTCAAGTCTGTATAACAGAATATGGAAAACCCTTTAATGACCCTTCAATGTTTCACGCTGCATTCCAGTGGATGGCGTAAACCCAGTAACAATTTGTTTGTCATCCACTATCAAACTAGAAGTTAGCGTGATGTGGGAGGTGTTTTCGGTTGTTGGTCGCATCTGCTCCTCAACCAAGTTCTTGTTGTTAGCGCACATTGTCTGCGTTGTGCTGTGTAGTGTGCTGCTACAACAAGAAGATGAAGGATGACAAGAAACCTTGTTGTGTAGTGTAATTCAAGTAGTCTTACAGTCCCGTAGTCTCAGCTCGGCTTAAGTTGCCTCAAAATAGCAACATGCCAACAATGTACCTGAACACACGTTTCCTATTTTTCAGTCCAGCACACCCATGGGCGGAAATGCATTTGCTTTTTAAACATGACTTGAAAATGATAACTGCGACCGGATCTAGCAAAAAACACAAATTCAGCCCCTGCAAGCTCTTGCAAATGAAAGTCAAATTTTGGGATGCATGTAAGATGTAGGCCTATTTAATTTGCCAGACAGTTGACAATTCAAGTTGGAAATGTCGTTTTAGGATCTTTTTTATCATCCCTTTTTGTGATTAAGTATGTATACTGGAAAAATATGAAAACACGCATTGAAAGTACTGGAAAAGTCCTGTAATTTGACTTTGTAAAAGGTGTAAGAACCCTGGTTTTAATTTACTTGTGCTTGTTTAATTACTTGCAGATTTGCGTAGAAACTCCATTACTAGATTCAGGTGTGAAGTGTCACTCAAAGTTCTAAAGAATGTCCTATGTTCAAAAAATGTCTTTCATTCGCTGCAACCTGTGAATTTTACATGACATATCTTTGTGTAATGTAGTGTTCTTAATGGCACTCTTCTCAGCTGGGTTGAAACTCAAATTTCTATGAAACGGCATATTTGACAAGATGGCTTTTGATGCAGGGCTCTACCAGCACTCTCTGGCAGGGATCAAGCAGGGAAATGAAAGTGATACTTCCTTTAATGGCACGATTGTAATTTCCAAGATTATTCCTGTTGTTTGGTGTGTTGTCTCAAGAGCCACTACAGAATCCAGGTCTAAAACCGGGAATTAGGAAAATGGGATGAACGAAGTTGAACGAATATGTGAATGATATACATTGGCATTAAAATTTAAGGAATAGTTCACCCAAAAATGAACATTCTGTTATCATTTGCTCACCCTCTTGTCATTTCAAACCTCTATGACTTTCTTTCCTCTGCAGAACTCAAAAGACGATATTTTAAAGAATGTTGGTAATCGAACAATCGCGGCATTGGACAAAAAACCAATGCAATTGAATGTGACAAAATATCTTGTTTTGTGTTCTGCAGAAGATAGGAAGTCATACAGGTTTGAATTGATAAGAGGGGGAGTACATGATGACACAATTAAAATTGCTTTTACAAGTTTTTCTGATGTACCGTACCCATTCCTAAAACTTATATTGCTACACGTTATTTGCAGTTTAGCAGCAAATATCCAATTAGTTTAAAGTTTAACTGTAACTTCCAACATTTTAAAATAAAAATGAAGCAATTTTAACATTTTGTAATGGTTATTTGTACAAGCATATCCTATATCTGACAGCAAGATCATTAGTAATTGATCCACTGACACGACTCACAGTTTACATAAATTAACTTTGTACTTGAAATGCTTTATTATTCAGGGTTATTTTTTTAGCTAGAAAACCTACATTTGTCTTTGTCAGAGACAGTATCAAGTAGTGTAGGAGCAGAGGAGTGCAGTTTTCGCCTGATTATCCAGGGTTCACTACAACAAAGGCTTAAGAAAGACTCTTTGCGCACACCGCACCTCAGGGAATTGTTAAATGATTGGCCCAGCACTTAATTCAATCACTTAGCGCTTTCTTTCCTTCTTTCTCTTTCCGTCTCTCTCCCTCTCTCATTCCCACCCCTTTCCTCATTGATCATGGTCATGGAAAAGTGATATTTTGCATATCTGGTTAAGTGCTCTTAACAACCTCAGCCCGTGCTATGTTAAAAATTAATAAATAATAAAAAGAGGTGGGGGTGATCTTGTCAGGGAAGTAATTTGCTTCTCTTGAACCAATGATGGCTTGCACTTTATGCAAATTGGTGTCTAGGGACAACAAAATCCCTCTTAATACACATGCAGACTTAATAACAAAACGTAGTGATGAGGAAGGGCGAATGGTGGAAGAGGGAAGGGAGAGAGGTTAGAAATAGCTAAACATGTTTTCTCTCCATTGAGTGACAGTATCAAATGACTTGGTGAGTAGTATTGTTTCATAGTGATGATGTGTAATTTATGGTTATAAAATAAACGCTGTACAAATAAAAAACATCCTAAATTACATGACCCCTTGCCATCCGGTGAGAGAGATAAATTGCTAGTCAGTAGCGTCACAGTCAGAGGTTACATGCTGGGCTTGTTGCTGACAGCCAGCAGCTGAGGAGTACTGTGTTCATGCCAGCCGTAGATCTGAGTAAGTGAATAAGAAACGATGTCTGCTTGTGCAACCACATGGTAATATCACATGGCACCCTGACCACGGGTTATCTTCATCAGGCTTGTGGGTCATTCACATTTTAATTGACAGTGCCATTTAAATTCCAGTTCAGTTTCTAAATTTGAATAGAGGCTGCAAATCATTTTCATTTGGATTTAGGCAAATAGGATTTTAATAAGATTAAATTACAAGATATCTAAATCAGTGCTGTGCAGTACAGAAAGTGGGCTTTTTAATAATTCAGTTTTGAATCATATGAACAACAGCATTAAATCAAATTATAAACCAAAGTTTTTGAATTAGAATTAGTTTTAATTTATAGTTTTAATGTATTCTTTTATGAAAGCAAAATAAATAAACTAGGTAAGTTTATGCTTAAACCTAAATTGTAAATTCAATCTACAGTAAATTATTGGCAAACCTGATGTGAAATTACAGCAAAGTTTTACAGTGTAGATGTGAAATTAGAAAAAAAAGATTACTAAGTAGAAAAACTGAAACAGGAAGTGTTTTCTGAGACTTGCATTCCCAAGACAGTGACCATCACTCTGAGATTCATGAAGAACCCAGAAATATGTGTCGTTAAAGGGGGAAGTGACAGAACTCTAGTGTTTTATCATGGTAATCCGGCACGTTATTTGTGCAAACTTCATTTTTTTGTGTGAAGCGTGCAAGAATCCCCTGTGTAGGTCTGCACATGTCTTTCATGTGGCCCCACAGACATCGTCTTCCATGCACGACCCCTTTTGTATTGTTTTATTATTTATGCATGGGGCCACAGCTTTAAGATTGGGGGGGGGTGGGGTTGAGGAGTAATTCATATTCAATCTCTGCCACATTTTAAGCAGACGTTCAGTTCCAACATTTTTCATCAACGGATAAAAAATAAAGAATGACGAAAGAACGATAAGGCACTGGGGCTTCTCGGTATGTGCGTTCTGAAGCAGATGGAGATTAGAAGAGTAAGTAAGAAGCGAATGAAAGAAAACAGAAAAAAAACGATGCAAAGTCGAGCCAGTGGAGAATTTTATTTTTCGGAATCTCAAATCCTATTGAATATAGATTTTACTTTTGGCATCTAAAAGGTGAGGGATCTGGAGGATTCTTGCAGGCAATGAGGTGCTCCTCGTAGCACTTACTCTACCCCTGATATGTGTGTGTGTGTGTGTGTGTGTGTGTGTGTGTAAAACCAGATGAACAGCCCCTAAATTTGAACTGTGGTTGTTCAGCCATGCTGTGTGGAATGTTGTTCACGATTGAAGAGGCTAGCAGATCAGTCTATTTTTGTCTCCCTTTTGTAGTTCGCAAGATGCATCTATTTGTCACCTGGGACTGCGGCTTAGTGTATGACTGAATAATATAGCACAATCAGCAAATTGTAAACATAGCAGGTGGAATGTGAATATTACTGTTTTGTTAATTCCTAGTTGCAATATGTAGAGTTATATACAGAAGTAGGTGCACTTATTTTACTTTATAAGATAAGAGCTGTATTTTGTGGTATATTACTGCAAAAACTGTGCAAGGATACTAAATGTGCTTGAAATTGCACTGCATGTTGAGTATTTAAATTGTCCTAATTGTTCTTCTGGGTGCCTCATTTTTTATGTAAATTATAGCTTGTGCCTTATTCACAAAATTCAGCAGAATTTCTCTGCACTATTACTGTCTTTTTATTTGATGTATTAAGCTTGCATATATATCCAGCTTATAACCAGGCATGTGTAGCCTATTCAGGTAATTTGCTGTTATAGAGCAAAGCGAATAGCCATCAGAAGTCTGTAGTAGTGCGTAAGTCTGCTGTTTACCCTGTTACCTTATTTTAACTGTTGAACTGGACTGTTGCCTATTGTTAGTTATTTGAGCTTGTTTATTTAATTACTCGTTGACTGAGTGATAAGGCGTTTTTCCTTCCGTTTGGGTACTGTGTTACTGAAGTCACATTAAGTTGCTGTTAGCCGCTCGTTACGGCTAGACATTATAGTTTTCACTTAAAAGCACAGAGTTAGTTGGTTGCTGTTTGATCTGTGGCCCATTCAAGTTGTTCAGGCTTTGTTTTGCTAATCAAGAAGGCGTGCTCAGGCCCTGGGTAATCTCAAGGTTGGCCTACTGCAATGCTCTCCTTACTGGTCTTTCTGCAAAGGCTACCAAAGCACTTCAGCTGGTCCAAAACACAGCAACACGCCTCATCTTCCAACAGCCCAAGAGGGCTCATGTGACACCCCTTTTCATCTCTCTCCACTGGCTACCGGTTGAAGCCCATATCAAATTCAAGTCACTGATGTTTGCCTACAGGACTGTCACTGGATCTGCACCAGCATACTTTCACACCCTCTGACACCCCATCAAGAACCCTGCGTTCAGCAAACGAGCAGTGCCTTGTAATGCCTTCGCATAAGAGCATTAAACTGCTTTCCCGATCATTCTACTTCACAACTCCTTCCTGTAAATGTTCAAGACTCCACTAGACTCCACCAGTCTCTCTCGCTGTGGGTGTCTGGAACTGCCAGTCAGCTACGAACAAGACTGACTTCCTCTATGCATTTGCCAGCCAGTCTAACATTCACATTCTAGGTCTTATTGAGACATGGATTCGTCCTGAGGACTGCCACACCCGCTGCTCTCTCCAGAAACTACTCCTTCTCTCACTCTCCCCGCCAAACTGGAAGAGGAGGAGGCACAGGTTTGCTTATCAACAATAATTGGAAATATTCCACAATATCTTCCCTATGCAAGAACTATTCATTTGAATACCATTCTGTTAATATTACTTCTCCCACTCAGCTCAGTATTGTTGTAGTTTACCGCCCCCCAGGTCCTCTTCATAGCCTCATTAAAGAGTTAGATGTGCTACTCTCATTATTCCTGGAGGATGGCAGCCCTCTTGTAATCTTTGGGGACTTCAACATCCACTTGGACAAACCCTATGCTTCTGACTTCCACATCCTCACTGCCCTGTTTGACCTCACTCACCTCGCCACAGCCGGTACTCACAGATCAAGCTTGACCTCATCTACACCTGTAACTGCACCACAGACAACATTAAAGTCACACCTCTTCACATTTCTGACCAATTCTTCATCACTTTCAACATTCTCCTCTCTACATGCACTATACGAACACCTGCACCTGTATATTTTAGACAGAATCTTCTCTCTCTCCCCTAGCACCCTCTCTGCAAAAGTGACATCCTCTCTTCCCTCCAACTTTACATCTCTCGATGCTGACACTGCCACCGACACCTTATGCTCAACACTTACATCCTGTCTAGATAACCTTTGTCCTGGTCCTCCAGACCAGCTTATACCACCCCCTCTTGCCCTTGGCTGTCTGGGCTGCTGATGAAATGGCGCAAGACCAAGAATCCTGCTGACCTAAGGGACTACCAGTCACTACTCTCCCCTTTCTCTGCTAGTGTTATCACAGCTAAATTGTCTTTCTATACCACCAAGGTGAGCTAACAGTCGGCAGCTTTCCAAGACCTTTAACTCTCTTCTTTGCCCGCCTCCTCCCCCGCCCACTTCATATTTGACTGCAGAGGACTTCGCTGTATTTTTCACTGAGAAAACATCATCCATCAGCAAACAATTCTTAGCACCTCAGACCTTGGTCCACACTCCCCTCACTTCAAACATCAAACTCCCCTCTTTGGCCCCACACTGACACTGAAGTCACCAGAATGTTCTCCAGCCACCCCACCACCAGTCCCCTTGACCCAATGCCCTCCCATCTCCTTCAGACCATATCCAGCACACTCACTTCTGCACTCACATACATCATCAACACCTCCTTGCTCACCGGCACTTCTCCATCCACATTCAAAAAGGCCCAGGTCACGCCCCTACTTAAGAAACCCACATTGGACCCCTCTACTACCAACAGTGACAGACCTGTCTCTCTCCTCCCATTTATTGCAAAAACTCTTGAAAGGGCAGTTTTAAACCAGGTGTCTTCCTACCTATCCCAGAACAAACTCCTGGATGACAAGCAGTCTAGCTTCAAAACAAACCACTCCACTGAGACCACACTGCCAACTGTCACAGAATCACTGCAGCTGGACAAGGCAGAATCTAAATCCTTGGTCTTGATTCGGCTAGACCTATCTTCAGAATTTGACACTGTCAATCACCAGATACTGCAAGCAGCCCTGTCATCTCTAGGAATCTCAGGCTCTCCTCTCCACTGGTTCAAATCCTACCTCTCCGGCAGATCCTTCAGGGTGTCATGGAGGGACTCGCTGTCCACTGCTCACCACATGATCACTGGGGTCCCTCAGGGATCGGTGCTTGGACCGCTGCTTTTTTCCATTGACAAGACATCCTTGAGACACATCATACCGGCACACGGTATCTCGTATCGACACCCAGATCTACATCTCATTCACCCAGACGCTACAACTGTAGCAGCTCGCATAACATCTCTCAAAGCCTTAAAAAAACTAGAATCTCTTCTGGGAAAACATGACAGACAAATGAGAGGAAAAAACTCTTTCTTTCTCTCAACAGCTTTTGTAGTAACGTTGTATTAGCACCTCTTGTATTATTGCTCCTGTATGACATATCGCTTATTGCTCCTAAACTCTTTGTAAGTCACTTTGGATAAAAGAGTCTGCTAAATGACTAAATGTACTGTGAGAGATTGCCATAGTCCGTAGTATCTACACATAAAATATTTTTTTACAGTTTTTCCACGTATAGAGCAGGCCATCGGGTGTATCGGCGTTTTCCCTGTGGGCCGCTATTGTTTCGGGCCGGTAACGAACAATTTGGCCGTTTTAAAATGAACATACAAAAAAATCAACAATTCTCTGGTTTAATAAAAGATTTATGCAGTAATATAAGACAAATTAATATGAACATAAATAAAAAAAGTAAAAATAGTTATATTATTAGACACTAGCCAAACATAAACCGGAAGTTAACTAGGGGTCAGGCGTGGGTACGATAAAACAGTCCATACTTTAAAAAACCTTTAATTTTATGGAATTTTACTTTTTTTTTTACAGATTTTCCTGTATTTTTTTAAATACGATCAAAGTCCGCTGTCTTGTCAAAGTGTGTGGAAATAAAAACCATCATTCTTCATATAATAAAAACTTGAGCACACAAAATGAGTGATTTAACTTTTTAAACAATTAATCATAAATTGAATGTAAAAATAAATCAGTAAAATCATGTAAATTTCCAAGAAACTCAATTTATTGATTGATTTTAACATTCATCGCACATTCAAGATGGCAAATATTGGATTTTGAATTAGATTTAAGAAACGAAATGTTTCCTTTCATCATGTTATCCTCACATTGTGTGTCTGCTCTTAAGAAAGACAGGAAGATAAAAAGAGCGAAAGTAAAATGGAAGCTGTCAGAGGGTGAGGCAGGGGTTGATTTGTGCTGAAAAGTAAAACAAAAGAGTTCAGTAATGGCCGAGCTCAGAGCAGCTGATTATCCGCTGTCTTGTCAAGATAATACCATAGATCAGAGGTTTTTCTTTATTCAAATGATATGCCTGCATCTGCACTCAATTGAAGGCCATCCGCTCTCAGCTAGCAGGCGGACGACGTTGAGCACCCCTCCCCGGGTCAAATTAGCTGCCTTCGGCTCGCCATAAGTGTGGAAAAAGCTAAAGCAAAACTGATATCGCAATAATGCCTCTTTGTGCCCTCTATGTCAGTCCGAAGCACTTCTGCACCCTGAACTGACAGAGTGCCCAAACCCGAGAGAGCTGCATTAACACTCCAGCTATCTCACCCAATCTGTGTCACCATACTTAAAACTGACCCTCAGCTTGGGCATGTGGAACTGAATCAAATACAGACAACTAAAACAGAAACATATGGTATAGTGCTGTAATCATGGCCCGTGTCGGAGTATGCAAGTGTGTATTTAGCGAAATGAAGCTAAATACACTTCAAACCAGTTGTTCATTTAAAAAAACACTTTTATCTTCAACCATATGTTCATATAGGATAGATATTCAGTTATTGACTCGAGAGGTAAAGAAATGCGGGTTCAGTATAAAATGTATATATCAAATGTATTGTGCTTGTGACTACCACTAGTCACATGCATAAAGCATGCAATGCATTAACTGTTCCAGTAGAATTGATAAAACGTCGAGCCTGTAGACATTATAACTGATGCTGAACGTTTAAATACTACTGTAATGCTTGGCTTTTAAGACAAAAAGCCTGACTTTAACTACATGGTGTAGTTCTACATTAGTACTAGGTTACGTCACTTAGCCCAGCTGAGTGTAACACATATGTCAGTGGGCTGAACTGATCGCCTACCTCTTGTCCTTTAGAAATGTACAGGAAACAAAACTAAGGAGTTAAAAATGTCTCACTGCACCCTCCTCGCATACTATGTGTAGCACTACACACATTCTTTGCTTGTTGGAAGGCTATCGACAGACTGTAGATGTCTGCCGTACGGACATACCTGAGGCATTCTGTCCAGGAGGATTTAACCTTTGGAGATGCTCAGATGAAGAGAGTGCTTTTAATCGCCATGAGCAGTGTCTCCTCAGGGATTTCAAAGCATTTACTCAGATGCGTCTGGTAATGCCGTGCAAATATAATTTAATTCAAAGTTAATTCTGCTGCATTACTTTTTAATAAAGAAAAGATAATTTATACTCTCCTCTGCACTCCGTTTCTGCCCAGCTTGTTGTGAAATGTTTTATTGGAGAAGAATACATTTTATTTAGCTTGCTGGAAATAAAATGAGTAAGTTAAATGCTGTTGCTTAATATGCAAGATTAATTGAACCCATCTGATCATCAAGTGTGAACTGAAGCCCATGACATACTGTAGACTCTAGTGTTATTTTAGAACAAAAATTAAATTAGTTTATCGCACTTTAAGTTCGTTAGATTTTTTGGAGGATTTATTGACAGAAATGCAATATAATATACACTGTCTTCAGAGGTGTATAAAAAGCTTACATGATGAAGCGTTATGTTTTTATTATATTAGAATGAGCTATTAAGGTTGGCTTGGTCATAAGCCACTAGCGTTAGCCGGTTGGTGCGGTAGCCAAGGCACACATAGCCATAGACCACTAGTGTTTAGCTGTGCTTTTCTGTTTCATGGCTTGCATTGTTCATTCTGTGTCTCCTGTTTTGATGGGTGTTTATTCATATTTGTTTAAATGCACACAGCAGCATGTTGTGAATGTAGTGGCAGTAGCAAGTCACCGTACTTGCTCCGCCGCTGCAGGAGCGTTGCAAATCTACTCCGCCAAGACCAAATACATTTAAATGTCATGGACAGTACCATGTTAAACCCTCTGAGAGTTGTCATAACAGAAATATAATTAAATCTTGAAGATATTTTGATTTGGTTATAAATGTTCTATTGGTTGTGTTTTGTTCAAACCACATATATTAAAAAATAAACGAATCAGGAGTTGGACCAGTGTTGTATACTTCTTCCAAAGTGGTCTATACAGTTTAAAAGCAAGATACATGCAAGTATAAAGTGGTCATTGTGCGCCCGGATTGTTGTGCTATAATCTGCTCTGCCTCAAGCACAGAGCCCAACTGTTATACATGCAAAAACAGGTTTGGGTTCAGCTTTTTATTTGCATGATCATATGCAAATGTTCTAATTAGCACATTGTCTGGTTTGCTTTAATAGTCAGCATTTCTGACAGCGTTTAAAGAGGGTGTTTATTCTGCTCAGGGTCTGGATACTGGCAGACAGACAAGAGTACCAATTTACCCTCAACTGCCAAGAGACATTAAAGACCTTTTTCACTATTATAGTGAAGCATTATAACATTTCCTCTTAACTTGTTTACACATCAGTATAGCACGAATGCTATGCAGTTAATGCTGATTTAATTACAATCTCTAAACGTGTCTTTCTATCTTTTGTAGTAAAATTCACTTGTAAATATTACTCCATTCAGACTGGCAGGGTATTAAACAGACATGTTTAAACCAAGCAAACACAAGAAGTAAGCACATTTTACTAGGACAAAGGATCAAAATGATAATATTTCAAGGCTCATTTGTCAGATATCTGAGGTGATTGGTTGATTAGACTTCTCACCCCACAGAGGATCTGTTTTAATAGCTTCATAATGCTGTCATAGACGAAGATGAGCAAAACTCAACCAATTAGAATTGTAATAAGACTAATTAAGAAAACGAAAAAAGAAAGGAAAAGAGAAGACAAGAAAAGTGGAGGGTTATAAGAAGTATAGGCGATGACAATCTCCATAATTAAAATTTTCTCTTATTCAGGGGCCTGTGCTTTCTCATAATTTATGCATGTCTTTGAGGCATCACAACACATCTCATCAACAACCCCCCAAAACTGGAAGCTGAGGGCAGAGTATTTTTTTATATATAAATATCCATGTTCATTTTCTAAAAATCAATGCACACCAAACTGCTTGAGGTCGAAATTTTTGTAAATTAGCAGTCAGTGTCAAAAATACACAAGATCAGTCAAACATATGCAAATTAAGGCAAATATAGGCTACACATTGCAGAAAGGTAAAACATGTATCACAGAGTCACCGCCAGGAGTGGGTGCAAATATCACTGCCATGCCGTTTAAGCATACATTCATCAATAATTTGCTGAATTTTTTTTAGCGTGAGGCCAGTTTCCCAGTGCTGAGACTGTTCTGCTCAATGCCTCGGGTCATTCCAGAAATTTCACTTAAGAAACCCTGAAAACAGACCCAACACCATATGGCTGGCACACAGTTTACTTTCGGTACAGAATGTATATATGTGTTTAAAGCATGTAGCCATTTTATTTTACCTGACATCCCAGTGCTCTGAGCCAGGGCCTGTCACAGTTTGAGAGACGGCTGCTAAAGCAAAAGCAAACAAAAAGGACAGCAGGTAGCGAAACATCCCTTGCAAGCGGAGCTAAAGCCACCGGGTCGCTTTGCTGGTGTTGCTGCCATATGGTAACCTCAGGCAAAGCAGGCTTTCTGTTTACCTGCTCTATGCAGGGTCATGTCAGCTTAATTTCTGCTTAACTGCGACATGCTTCTGGTGCCAACCTGTCCGCATCATCCCCCACAAGAGTCTCACCCCTCCCGAGCAAAGGATTGTGGGTGAACCGGGGCACGTGGATGAATGCATGATTGTTCCATTTTCCAGCATGTTTTATTTTCATTATAAGCTTTTTGTAATGTAAAAAACACAAAAACAAGTTGAGATGCTGAATCCTGTAAAGGTGTTTTCTTTTACTGTCCTCCTCTGTCAGCCAATAACATCAGATAGACTTCTGAAATGAGGAGACAAGTGCATTCTTTTTTTATTCTTCTCAGTTTTTTCCAGTTGTAGTTCTAGTTAAAATGCAAATTTTTAACACCATATGTTTATGTTAATACTATTGATATATTATGAAAAAAATACATTTGTTTCATAAACAGTAAATATATATATATATATGTATATATATACATATATATATATATATATATATATAATAACAAGTCTTTTTGTTGTTCTAGAAATAATAGATACTAATAATAATCTGTTGTCAAATAAGTGATTTTAATGATATTTGCAGCCACAGAAGCACAGCTAAGTGGTCCAAAATTAAAAACTGGCTTGCTCATGGTCAGATCATCACTTCATGTTTAAAGGTCCAATATGTTTTTTCTTCGGAGGATCTATTGATAGAAATGCAATATAATATACATAACTATGTCTTCAGAGGTAAAGGATAAGGAACTGATGTTTTTATAACTTTAGAATGAGCTTTTTCTGGTCTAGCGAGAACACAATATTCTCATGCAATTGGCATGATGGAGTGCTGGGGGTATGAAATTGGGACCATTTTTGTCACATATGCTCTCTAGATTAAACCTGTGCGACCTCAAATATATTTGAGTGCACATTCTGTTGTGGTGCAAACTGTTTTGAAATAGTGTACAGAACATGCTAACATCTGCACAAAGTATGTGCGTGCTGTGAGTTACAGTGACCAGCCCGACGATTCATAGACAATGTGTATTTTCCATCCCCCTGCGCTACTTTCCCATCGTTTGTCTATGAAAACACGCACTAGGCAGGCGGACAGGTTTCAACATCCGGAGGTTCGCGCTGCATGCAAGGCTGTGGGAGCGCGCAGCACATGGCTGAACAGCAGCTGACTGTACCACAAGTACAGTATAGCAATTGCAAATTCACATTACGTTATTTTAAAAACATTCACAGGCAAAACTCAACCAAAACAGATCATCTGCAATCTAAGCATAAAACATGTGTCTATGTAATTTTAACAGATTCTCTGAAGGCTGTGAGGGTTCCGTCAGTGGAGGAAGGAGGATTGACAGTGTGATATGATCACCACCTCTGCTAACATGAGTATATAGAGTAAACAACCACAGCTCTTTACTAAAGCTGTGCGTGATAAGAAAACAAAGCATCATTTTTGTGCAATTACTGCCTGTCAGTTGAGTTTGTGACATAACATTTAGCAGTTTTTACATATTGTTTATTACTTCATAATATAATTCAATAAAAAATAAGTTTAATTTGTTTCATAAAGTACAAGTAGATTGTATAATGCCTAAATTTAATAAATAATAATAATTTATTTTAAATAAATAAATATTTCATCATTTAGGATTTTTTTTTAAATTCTAAAAATCTTGTCTCGTTCTCGTGAACCCAGTCTTGTGTCTCGTCCCCTGAGATAAGTGTCTCATCACAACACTACTATTTCTATCTACATACACCGTGGGTGTTGCATGGAATTTGCCATTGTTTTTTCTACAGTTGCCCTTAATAGACAAACTGCTCTACAGTGCGTGTTTTGTAAATACGTTATTTCCTTAGGCAAATAAGCAAATGTGTGACAAACAGGGCCGGCGCAAACATACTGTATAGGCGCACTAGGCAGCCACCTATAGGGCAGCAGCACAATCAGGGAGAGAGAGAGTGTTTATGGGGGGGAGAGAAAAAAGCGTGGAGCGAGAGAGAGGGACAGACTTTGACTTTTAAAACACTTTTCTTAATTTCTTTGAGAGAGAGCTTTTTCTACTGTGGAATTATGTTAATATCAACAAGAAGTTTCCACTCCATTACATCTAAATGAAATTTCCATCATTATTTGTAGTGTCTAGTGCCACTCCTGCCCTGCCCCGCCCCACCCCACATAAAGCAGCATCAATTAGTCTATGTGCAATTTACGTTAATGAATATCAAAAAATGTCAAAACGGATTAAACTATCAGGCTATGAATACAAAAGACGACGACTTTTAAAAGAGCAAGCGCTAGAGAAACAAAGAGGCAAATTTCTTTTAATTCATCTCGTGAAGGAGATGACGCACCTGTCATGGACACAAAACTAAACTTCAGGGTGAGCTTTTTTAACCAAAAGTGCTCGACTGTGCCCTCCGTTCCATGGAAGAGCGTTTTTCCCTGCTTCGAGATCATTGGAACGTATTTGGATTTTTATATGACATTGCATCTCTCAAAAAAAAGGATGATACGATTGTTCTTCGGGATTGTTTGAAACTGGAAAAGGTTCATGTAGACTCACGGTATGTTGATGGACAAAAACTGTTCGAAGAGCTGACTGCTTTGGGCAAACGCCTGGTTGAGGGAACTAAACTACTGGATGCGCTTAAATTCATTGGTGAAAAAAAAGGTAGATTCTGGCAATTTTCCCAAATGTTTTGGTGCATTGAGAATGCTTCTCACTCTCCCTGTCACTGTGAGCTCTGGAGAACAGAGAAAGCCCCACGCGTATGCTTTTGAAATAAATTCTTGTGTAGCTACTTACATGTAACATGTTAATATGTATCACTCAAGGAGGGTTAAAATCTCTAGTATACTTTGAGCTAAATGTTGGTTTATATTTTTTACATTTACTACAGAATTTGCATTTCTATTTTGTGCGATTTAACAGATTAGTTCATTAATTAATTAGTATTATTATCATTTGTACATAGAAGAATAAAAACATATATTTCTTTATTTTATGATTAAACATTTCTGTTCACATGCATCTTAAAAATTTTACAGAATTTTGAGTGTGGGGGCAGAATGATTGTGTTTTGCCTTGAACCTACTCACATTGTCCCAATCAAACCGCACCTAGGCACGTTTGACCCCTAAAGCCTGGTTCGATTGACTAGTGTAAGTGCTCGCAACCACATTCGGACGCGGTTCACTTACTGCGCCCTTGCCTGGTTGGAAGAGGTGGGCTGGGGCGCGGTTTGGAAGGGAGGAAGTGTGAGAGCAAACCAAGCCAGAGCGCGGAACATGCCGGTGACGTCATTTATGCGACAGACGGAAGTTGACGAGGACAAGAAGCTTGTGTCAGTTATTGAAACAACATGGCGGCAAGAGGTGCTCGAGCATGATTGAGATCAACCGGACTAATGTGTCCACGCCCTTAGTCCTGTGTCAGCCATCACATTGCTTCCAAAGGGAACGGTTAGAGTCAGCAATGGTTGCAGTTTGCAACCTCACTGCTAGATGCCGCTAAATTTCATACACTGGACCTTTAATGTACTTCAGGTTGGTTTAGTTTAGACATAGGTGATTGTGATGCTGTAAAACAACATTCAATATTCTTCTTGATAAGGTTACTTCCAATGAGTTTCTTTTGGAACCGTGCCCTGTATGTAATTTTTTTTTTATTAATGTGAAAATGGCCGTAATTATGTCCAGTCTAGCTTCAAGGGTCACTATGAATGCTGTCAAACTGTTTGTGTCTGTGCATATGCCTGTTTGGACATATCTGCCAAATGTCACATCAGTGAAGCCTACTGAGGGTGGAAAGCCTCCTTATTGGGTCACACACAATCACAAGTGACCTTTCTTCCCTCTCAGATGCCCATGGCTTAACATAACAACATCAGCTTCCATCAGTCAGCACTGTGGTGTGAAAAATCCAATGGCATGTGACATGGCATCATCTCATCATTAGACCGGTTCAGGCTTCACTCAGCTGCACTCAAGATGGCAAGAGGCTGTGCCACCGTGCCCATTTTGTCTTCCCAAAAGGGATATTTGCCATATCCAGGGCCATTGGAATGAAATTAAATCCTGCTGGCGAAGTGTTTTGGGGACAGCAATTAATGCATGTTATTTTGTTTTTAGCTTTTATAATAAGACTCTTATGTCTATCCCCTTGTTAAGCCTGATGTCACGCATCACTATTTATGGAAGGTCATATACTGTTGCCGGGTCCAATAAATATGCAATATGAGTAAACAGGGCTCATAAACAGCTTTTTAAGCTGTAGAAATAACCCGGATAGAAATGAATAGATGCTTGGACCCAAAAAAGGTATTCCTTACTTAACAACCGAATAGTGTGTCAGACACTTTAAACTTTTTATTTAAATCTTTGAGCATATTCTGTTTATATTAATTAATTTATTGTAGAATCTTTGTGTATTCCATTTGTGTGTTACGATCAGTAAAGGTTTGGTGAGTAAAAGCATTGAAAAGTTCTGCCAGGAACCGATCAATAGGTGCATGCAGGTTAGAAATACCATAGATATATATACCTAGATGCCGCATTCAATCGCTCCAGGCAAGTAGACGTGTCTGCCATCTTGGAACGGCCCACTGACGTCACTCACAGTTGATTACAATGCCATAACACTGCGCAGCCATGGCTGTGAAAACCACGGGAATTTAAAGCCACAGTATGGAATCATTTTATATAATGTAATTAAGCTTCGCCTTTTGTTGTTGTTTCGAAAGTGCACCATCTGGCTTTAAATAAAATTGGATAATGTTTTGTTATTGTTATGTGTTAGTGTATCAGATAAACTGTAATGTTTGAGTTTACACAACATTAAATATGTTTTCATAATCATAGAAAGTCAGCTTTTTAGCTATTTATCTATTTGAAATACTGCTTTGTTTTATGTGACCTCATGCCGGCAAAATATTCTCCTTTGAATTTGGACATTGATTTGTATTCGTGTAAAAGAAGTGAGTATGATCTGACCTGAATGCTCCTTTTTTAAACTTCTCCCTCCTGTTCCCTTCTTATTCTAGAAATCTAGCAATGCTCCGTTTTGCCTATAAATGGATATTAATTGGGATCATTTCCATAATTGGATCAGGAGCTACATGACATCAGGCAACATACAGTACAAGTTGTACGTGCTGAAATCTCTTCTGCATGCAGCAGCAGTAACAGGTGTCTGCATGTGCCCACTGGCATCGTGCCACGCCACCCGCCATCTTGGCTTCTGCCGCCACTGAGCCTCCTGTCTGTAATGGCTGGCTCTCAGTGCCTCTAATTGGTTTACTAATCTCTACAAAGTGGCCTGACAGAATTCAGCTGGCTCTTTGTGAAACGGTTTGGGTGCTTTGTGCACTTCCGGTCTGTACAGTACCTCATGCTAGGTTTTAAACATCCTTTCTGATCCTGTAATTTTGTGTGAGAATGTATTGTATGTGACAGAGGTATCACGTACAGAAGGCACTGGTCTCGCCATGTGCGAGAAGAAGATATGGTCAGAGGCCAAGCAATGTTCAATCTCGTTGTGCGTGTGTGAGCGTGCACGCGTGTGCGCTCTGAGTGAAAGGTTGAGAGACCGTGTCCCTTTAACGTCAGAAACGACAGCCTGACACCCACCCTCCCACCCTTTTTCCATTTCAGATGCAAAGCCGGCAAGCGACGCATGCATATAGTCACAGCAGCAATCTCATCTATGTCCAATCTGTCATGGCACTGCTTTTCATTATTCTTATTTGGAGATAGGGAGTCATTTTTTATAGCCACTTGAGCTGCAGAGCGCGGCCGGCCGCTCTCTGGTCAGGCAGACGTGTCACTTTCACTGCATGAAACTAGGTCAAGGCGAAGGAGAGAGGGAGAGAACGAGAGGACGAGATGGAAAAGGGCTCACGGCATTTCTGTGAGGCAAATGAACTGATGAAATTATTGAAATTCGGCCTTGCTATATGAGGGGGAAGGGAGCAAGCAGTGGTCATCTTATTCCTTACCCACAACCAGTCTATTTTTCTCTCTGCCTTCACTTCTCATATACAGACACACACAGGTGCATTGTGGGCTGATATGCATGCATAATCAGAATCTTTACCATGTAAAATGTGAAACATGCTGAAATCTAGACCCAAAAGTGTGTCGCCGAATGGAAGGAGAGAGTCTCAGTAATGACCGTCACCTCTGCCGGGTGATCAAGTCGCTGTTTTTCACACCGGAATGATGTCGTCTTGGCTGTGGCATGCATTTAACATACATCATCTGCATAAACACTCTACGATATTCAGCCGGCAACTGCGGAGGTGGCCTTGTGGGTGTGTGTGTGCTGCATCCAGATGTCATTGTCAGGAGGCGGCGGGGTGGGTTTAAGGTGACCTGTTTTAAATATAGACAGTGTCATGACAAGATGCCACACTCGACTTATAAAGCACATTTGTATAACATCCTTGTGGTTTTATACACTCCCATGTACACAAAGGACAAATATGCTCTTCGTTCTCCTTATGGGGGTCACAGGAGACATTTTTGATATGAAGAATAGGACAGTTCATTAATATTAGTGGTCATTTTATTGCAGTGTGCTTTTAAAATGAAATTTTGCCTCAAATTAAATACAAGCCATGAGTATCATGGCTCCCACAATTTTGAACAATTACAAGTTTTTTTATGACTTCTATTCATTCATGATTTATTTAGAGTTGATATACTCCACACATTTAAATTTAAAGCGGTGAACAGTTACATTCGCAATATAAATACATTTGTGGCTTTTCTATTACTTTTTACAGGGGCAATTCACACACACACAAACAAATATTTCAAATTTAATGCTCCAAATCTGTATCCAGTTTTTCTTCTGATGAACACAGAGAAATATATTTGGTAGAACGCTTGTAACCAAACAGTTCTTGGACCCCATTGACTACCATAGTAGGAATTACAGTGGTAGTCAAAAGTACACCGGAACTGGTTGCTTTCATTCATTCTTCAAAACATATTCTATTGTGTTCAACAGAACAAAAAAAAAATGATGCTTAACAACAGTTTGTTCTGACATCCAGGATTTTCTCGTTTTGTAGAAGATGTAAATTGATCCATGCCGTATTACATCAGACTGCTTCATACAGAGACCTGATCCAATGCAAACTGAACTAAGAGAAATAAATGGAGTGTGCATGTGTAAAAGTTACGGTGTGTGCGTAGTACAGTTTCTGCTTTTCTCTCTTGGGCTTGGCTGCAAGTATTTTCAAATGCAGATAGACATTTCAGGGGTCTGCACTGTCATTATGGATCTGTGTGTCAGATCCCTTTTCGTTTTTATTCATCATGTTTGACACATTAGAATAATGAATTCAAAGATTAATGCTGGTAAGATCATGTACTGCACATCAAAGATGGTCAAGTACACTAAGAGGTGTTGGTTGCCGACTGGTCGATAAGCCTATAGCTCTGCTCAAGAGATCACATATTGCACACTTCTAGCTCTCACAGCCAATGAAATTCCGTTGAGATCTCACCATCATTAGAGCTGTTAACAATAAGTGTACACTTAACTGTTTCCTAAACCAGATTATGGCAAACCTGACATAAATGAGACTCATTTCTTGCAAATCAGATTCATATATTTATTCACAATTTTCTAGCTTTCCTGCAAATGTAAGACATGGATGAATCGCATTTGTGGTTTAAATTCTATTTGACAGCGTGATTAAAATGCTCGCATTATATCATGCATTAAAACATATCAGCTTTCCATTAGTGAACTGTAGACAGAAAGTCAGGGTGTTTAAAACACTTATCTCTTTTATAAATGTGTATACTCAATTTTATATACATCATCTTGACCTCAATTCCATTAACTCGTAAACAAAAGACACAAAGTAGTGAGACATCAGCCTTGTTACCCTAAAGTGAAGGTGAAGTTACATGCGCAGAAGGCCAAAGTCAACGTTATTTCTCTGGACACACACACAAATGCTTTATAGTGAATTATTTATGAAAATACACGGTGGCGCTTCTTGACATGCTGACATGCATGTGCTGTGTTCGATCGGGAAAGATGAGTGGCTTGCGTATCAACTTTTAACTTGGTCTACAATACTGTCAAAAGTGGATATTGGATGTGTAATTACTTTTTCACATTTCTTGTAGAAAATATCAGTAATAAACTCACAATGTGTCATCTTAATTTTTCCTTTTAGTCAGAACTGGGTAGCATAATAATATAATGTTTGGACTCTTTGCTTAATCTTTTTATGACCGTCAAAACTGTCGTAGCCCTTTTAAAATATTGCAAACTCTCTCTCTCTCTCTCTCTCTCTCTCTCTCTCTCTCTCTCTCTCTCTCTTTTAGGTACTCATTTTTGCTCACCTCCATAAAAGGAGATCTTCCCATGACCAGCAGCCCTAAACGGACACAGCCCCTCTAGCGCTTCTCTCTTGTCCATTGCATCCCTCTTTCCTTCTTCCTCATCCATCCATCCCTCCCATCCTCCCTCCTTTCCATTCCCTGGTCTGTCATCAATCTCTCTAAAATGACAGCCGACAGATGTTAGCCTTTGCAAAGATCAAATCCATGGCTGGAGGGCTGCTCACTGTGGAGAACGGTAGCCACTGAGACGCAGGGCCACAGCGATGGCACCACACACACACAAATGCTCATCGCCACCCGGCCTCTTCATCCGTCTGTGTCTTGATTCCCCCCCCACACACACACACCTCACCAGAACTGATGCTTAAATGTGTTGTGACATGAGGGCAGGGTGGCACAGAGACAGGGCTGTCAGGATGGGCAGCTGCAGGGGACAGTCATCTTAACTAAGCTGTGTTGAACTTCAGGAACAAAGCGCTATTGATTTTTTTGTGGCATTTTATTACAGTCCATCTCCACTAAACTTAAAATATCAGTTTGAATGCAGTTTTGTATGTAAGGTTGTGAAAATCAGAGCCAGGAAATATGTGAATGAATGTTTACTTTTTGTGTCTGTTTACACTCCTGTTGTAGACATTAGGTGTTTTTTGTTGGTGTGTTGGTACAGTGTAGGCTACCTGTCATGGTGCAGTTACCTGCAGGCTAGTGTGAGTGTTTATACGACAGCAGGTTTTGGTCATGTATCTCATTTGAGCTTTGATGACTCAGATGGGTCAGAGACAGGACCAGTGATGACCGCATCTCCTCCGGGCCACCGGCCTTCAGCTCAGACCACATCAACAACACTTGTGTGTGTGTGTGTGTGTGTGTGTTTGCGTGCTTCTGACCGAGATATTTTGGAGGCAAAATGTCTGAAAAAAGCCACAGAAATTAGCTGGATCTTAAATGCTTTTGGTAATGTACTCAAAAGACAAAAAAGATCATTATACATTTACATTTATTCATTTGGCGGACACTTTTAACCAAAGCAACTTACCAGTAGGAGAGCATGTCAACATGCTTAGCAGTACCATTAGTTTACAGTGCCATGGTTCTAGGAGGATTGAAGCTGAAGTAAGCAATGCAGAGAATGAACAACAAGACTAAATTTTTTTAAGACACAAGGTCAGTCATGTTTTGAGCTGTTTTCTGAAAGTTGTGAAGGATGCTGCAGTTCGGGTGGAGGCTGCACTTGTCTTTTTTATTTCTATGACCACCTTTATATTTTAAACTGTATGAAATATCAGTGTAAACAATCTGTTATGAATAGTTATTTTTTGGTAATACAGTATTGTAAAAGAAACATAGTTGGATTCGTCAGACACATGCACTTCCCTAAAGTTAACTTCCGCTCTGCACTCTTTAAAAGAAGGTGGTTCAAAAGGTAATTTGATGCCATAGAAGAACCATATAAAGAACCTTTTGGTTCCATAAAGAACCTTAAAAAAAGTTAAGACATGGGGTCCTATAGAGAACATTTGAATGAATGGTTCTTTGTGGAACCAAAAATGGTTTTCTATGGCATCGCTGTAAAGAAACTTTTCAGCAACTTTACTTTTATAAGTCTATAATTTATATAAAAGATTTTATATTAAGTGTATTAAAATAAATGAAAACTACCAGAATTTTTTTTTTAAATTAGCTTTTTTTCGCTTAATTTCAGTTAAATATTTAGCCACTTTGTAACCTACTGTACTTACATGCATATTATTTGTTTATTTGTATTTTATTTTTATGTTGATATATAATATACATTTTATTATTGTTTTAGTGCTTTAACCTTATTTCATTTTATATATTTCCGAGGCAACATTTAAATTCTTTCTGAATAATTTTCAGGCCAAAACTTTATTTGATTTTAATAAACAAAAACACTTTCAAAGTTTTAATTTTAGTACTAAAATAACCTTGAAATCTACTCAATAGTTATAGAGGTCTACTGGAAGTTACGTTTTTGACATATAACGTCTATTTTGTTGCCGAATTATGGCAGTGTTTTTTTTAAACAAGATATTTATATTATGTAAATTAGTAAGCTAGATAAACAGCAAGGAAATCTTGTTCCAAAGTCTTTATTAAGCTACACTTATATGACAGTGGGAGTGTTTGACTGTGTCCTAGTGAATGATGAGTTTCATTCATGTATTTTTATGACCTGAAACAATATCAATGACAGTTTGACAGACATGACTGCCGTTTTCCAAAGGACAGGCTGCTATCAAATAATGACAATTTATTCAGCATCCGGTGGAAGCTCTATAGAAGAAGCAATGAGAGCATTTACAACATGTTCAGCATATGGATAAAAAAGAAACCCTGTGCACTTCCAAAGGGGTTTGGTTTGGTTAACACACTGTTGTGTTCTATTGTGCCACAAAGATCCTAGCGCAGATATCAAACAATGTATAATTGTTTTTCGATGATTCCCAAAAAGTTGTACCAGTATTTAAGGTAGTTTAGGAAGTTCCAATGGGTATTTAAAAAGATTTTGCTTTGCCAAACCTTTACTTAAATTTACCATAAAATATTACAGGCTTTCGATAAATTACCTCCAAATTGTATACGTTAACTATGGTTAATAAAATAAACTGAAAACACTGTGCGTCAGCCCTTTTCCTGACGCGGGACAGGTAAGTACAGGACAGAGAGGAATGTTCGGGTACAGGAATTTTGAATCCTCAACATAAACACTGAACATATAAATTAGTGTACAACAGCAGGTCTGTGATGAGCCTTTACACTGGGAGAGATTCTGCTGTGTGAAAGAGATTAAGCTCTATACAGAATGTCCTTTTCTTAGGTTACTAGTTTGCAGCATTTATTTATGTTGCTATATAAAAGCCTGTACAGTATATTGCATATGATTTGTGTTAATAAATAGGTTTACCAAGCATTTCCAATTAGTTTTCTGCTGAGTTCAGTGTGCTACACATGACAAAAATAGGCTCAGCATCGAAATGTACTCGGTTACTAACGTAACTGCGTAGCAGGACGCTGTGGGGAAAACTCATTTTTCTCAGATGACTACAGCTTTCAATAACGTTTTTAATACTGCACAGCCATTGGTGAGTGCAAATTACAACTTTGAGCCAATAGCAGCGAAGCTGCACGGACCAATTGGGAATGGCACCCGCCAAAAAGGCCGGGGCTTAGGGCTGTAAGGCTGGGGCAAGGTTCCTGTAAGGCTGTAGAATCTGACAAATGTGGAAGGCAAAGCTCAGCAGACCGCCTCACAAGTATCCACTAGACCACGCCCAGGAAGAGGCAACACCTCTAGTAGAATGGGCCCTAACTCCTGTGGGGCATTGAAGGCCCAAAGAAGAATATGCCCGCACGATAGCCTCAACTATCCATTTAGACAGTCTATCCATTTAGTCAGTTTAGAGCAGGGGAGCGCAGGATGCTCTCTAAACGGGGTAGAGAGCACCTTAGGTACGTAACCATGCCTTGGTTTGAGGACTACCTTAGAGTCGTCACAAATTCAAAAGAGCACCTGCAGATCACCCACACGTTTAACCGATGCAAGAGCTTGAAGCAGAGCGATTTTAAGCATTAAGGAACAGAGGTCCACAGACTGCAGAGGCTCGCAGGAAGAACTCTTCGGAGCTCTCAACACTGTGAGGGGGCGGGTAGGGCATAGCTGTCTGGAACCCTTCAAAAAACTAACAATCAAGTCGTTCTTGTGAGTGTCATTTGAGGAAGGAAGAAGGCAGGAACCGGCGAACGTAACACATCATTTAATTAAATAAACAAACAAATAATAAAACAAAAGTAAAATGCTGGCCGCTACCTCACGGTCGACTGCCGGCCAAACAAACATAATAAAACACAACATAAAGTCCAGGCCTGGTCCTCTCTTGTTGTACCCTTCCTGTCGCTCTTCCTTTTATGCTTCCGGAGCATCTCCGTGAGAGATGCGAGACCGGTGCAATGCACAGCTGACACTCATTATAACTCGCGTGATATCCCCTCAAGGTTCTCGTCCCGCCTTGCTCGTTACACGGACCTTGTCAGCCTCCTTGATCTCTGTGAGCATCAGCCACAGATGGCGCTTGAGCACCGTCCATAGATCTACCTTTCACCTGAGCTGTGACTTTGGTGGCACACAGTAAAAGATTTGTTGCGCTCCGCAGCTCTCTAAAGGGCGCGAGGTCAGTACCAGACTCGTCCAATCACTGGAGGAGTTTGGCCTGGTATACCTGGAGCACTGCCATGGAATGTACCCCTGAAGCCGCTTGGTTGGTGGACGAGAATGCGCGTCCAGCAAGGGCCGAGGTTCTGCACGGCTTAGACGGATGAGCCGTTTTCGCCGTCCATCCAGGAACCATTCGTCCAGGTGGCTGCGAGTGAGTTCCTCCGGAGAAGACCACTCCAAGCCCAGATCCTCCACAGCATTTGTGAGGACCTGAAAATGCCAAACCCGGTGTGGGCTCGCTGTGCCCTCTTCTTGCATCAATGCTTCTGCTTTCACTGCTTTTTAAGTGACACCGACCGGTGTGCATTGCTTGTATGGGCAGTGTGAATTCTGTTACCTGTTTATGTAGATGCTTTGAATAAACATGCAATGCTTACCTATGTTGTGTGAAATAAGCTTTAGAGAAAGCACAGCTGAAAAGGTTACAGATTGAAGAGAGGAAAATTGTTAAGAGTGATACTAAATGTTAGGAGTAAAAGATTTAGGAACACAACCTATTTGGCAAAATCACAGTGACCAGGTGAGGACATTCAGTGTGGAGGCGCTGGAGTGTCTGGGCCATGGTCGGGGTGGGCTGTGGGTATGATGACAGGGGCTGGCTTCACTTCAGCAGGGGGGCAAAAGACAAGAGGGGCAGTTCTTCCCAGCAGATGTCACTAAGAAGCAAGCGTTGTTTTGTCTACAGCCCAGGGCAGTAGAGACAGGCGGACCCACATGCTGCTGATAAACACAGATAACTTTAGATGATTGAAGTAACTAAACTCGCTAATGCTATGCATTTCAAATGCATGCAACCCCCAGAGCAAACCAAATCAAACACAGAACCTTTCAGCACCAACACTAACACTATCCCAGATTCACACTCACTTCAGGACGAAACGTCCTTTATGGCCTATGACACACAGCACCTGCATATGTTGAGGTAGGACATGGTTCACTTTTTCAATGACGTGATCCTCATTTTTTGTGTCCCTGTGATTTGATTACATTTTCTGAGGACCAATAGTGAAATTCTGTTTTAATTCACTTTCAGAGAATAATTGGGGAATGATTGCAGCAACTCTATGTGGTATTACTGTAAAAACTTCTCATTTCTTTTTTAATAAATTCTCATTAAAACATCATATACCTGTAGCTTGGCATAATCTTACATTAATCCTGTTTAATAGTGAATAAAAGTAAGTGGGACACTATTGTTCTAAATAATATAATTAATTTGAGTTTAAAATTTATGAAGTGTCAAGGTGGTGTATCCCCCATTCTAGGAGCAATTTTATTAATATTGTGCAGGAAGGCATTTGACAGAAAATGAAATCATAGACAATACTCCCTGGTAACACATGCAAAGGTTAGAAATTATTTTTAAAAAGTGAGATAGTTTGACAATTTTAGGGTGTGGGAAGGTATTCTTAGGTACATGTAAAATGCTATGACCCCCAAAAATATATTTATATTTCATCACTATTCTAAAAATGAATATTATCTTATACTAAATTATATTTGAAATATTCAAATCAGTGCCACATTTGTTTACATAGTTGTCCATTTACGCCGGTCAAAATTGAAATTTTAAATTGAAAAGTCAAACAGTCAAACTGGTTACAGCATTGGTCTTGTATCACAGACCTTTCTCTTAGTGGCTTACTTAGTCAAACATCAAGTTCATGACGCTAATTAAAGATGTAAAATAAACGAAACTATTTGTAACTATTTTCAAGTGTTCAGTGTATTAATATAGGTTTTAACTACTTTTTCATGATTTGCCCAAGATTATTTAGAAAATAGAGGTGTTTCAGCATATGTCCCAATAAATGTTGCTAAAACGCATGAATTTTTTTATTTTGAGGTAACTTTAGTAAAAGCAATTTTTGTTTGATATTTTAACACAAATAATTTATTTTATGAGTATGTTTACATACCATCTAGGTGGATAAAACATTTAATATTTCTCATCCTTTGGCAGTTACACAATGTGACATTTTCAGGTACTTTTTAGTCTCAACGTTTATAAATAAACTGTCCAAGGCTATTTGTAATGACACAAAATCAAAATAAATATCTGACACATGCTTTTAAAACCAGTTTTTCAAATATTTTTGATTTTCTCATCTGGCCAACCCTATTTTGTCATTGACCCTTATACATATTTTTCCTTTTTTCTGGTCTTGGCCTAACTGTATTGACCCACATGTGAAAGTCCTGGTGATCACAGGGAAGGTGAGGCCAAGTGCAAGAGAGGAAGGAGGAACACATGGGACTAAATATTGATTGAGCTCTGACATTGATTTAGCTCTGCTTGATTCACAATACCGGGCCACTGTATGCATGCAAATATAGATCCATACGTGTCTGTCCCAAAAGAGGAGTCTTTCCCCCTCTCGCTGTTGAAGAGGGAAGAGGAATAAGGGGAGCCTCCTTTAGCAGCTACTCTTTTGTTTACTGTTGTTCTTTTGTTTCTTTTCATCGTTAATCCTGGGGCTTTGGTCAGGGGATGTCATGTTGGTCTCTCTCACTTTCTCATTCCCACCCCACTTTTTCTCACCCTTCTTTTTTCATTGCATGTAAAATGTTTTATGGTCAAGTTCATTGCTCATAAGGTTTTTGTTTAATGTAAGTATCAACTTTTTCTCTTATAATCCCTGGCATAAAAAAAGACACCAACAAGACAATTGTTGACAGAATGACAGTAGAGAGCGACAATATTTATTATTTTATTATAATGATAACAGAATTTTAATTTTGTAAACTATCACTTTTTTGTCTCAATTTCCTCTACATTCAATTTCATTATCCAATCTTATTGAAACCTGATTGGTGATTTGTTTTTTTCCGACAAAGCTCATCATCATTGACCTTGTGACTCTAAAATGTAACAAAAATGTAGACAACAAGTCAGCTTCACTAATACACTAGTCAGTTGTTAAACTAGTTGACCATCGTGACCCATTCCTGCTGTAGTATTACCATCCAACAACCTAGACATCTTATGATCCTCTCTCTCTCTCTCTCTCTCTCTCTCTCTCTCTCTCTGTCTCAGGCTGTTCATTAAAGCATAACCCCAGTGAGTTTCGGGGTTGAGAGATTTGGGGAAGGAGGGGATGCAGGCGACAGAGAGGGGGGTGACAGCGGGTTAAGTTCAAGGGCAGAGGCTAGAAACACAGACTCATAAACAAGCCGAATGGTATGCGAGCAATAAAGACATAAAGGTTAGCATAGGGGCGCGCTGTACAATAAACAGCCCCCATTACCTGCTTTGTTTATACAGATAAAGAATCCACTGTAAAATCTCTGGATGGCAGATGTAATGCTCAACTTCTTCGAGGACAAGCGAGGAGGATGGGGGCTCGAGGGGTTTGAGGGGGATGGCTGTGGGGGATTTATGAGGTGCTCAGAGAAACGCAACGGAAAAAACACAAATCGTTACTAATGACATTTACAAGCGCAAGAAAGCATTGTACACAAATGTTTCACGTGCACTTTGCTCAAATGAAGGGACGAGAGAGAGAAAAAACAAAGACGCAGAGTTGTTTTAATGGAGTTCTACATCACTTTTTAGTGGAGTAATGGAAGGGTAAGTGGGACTATTCTCTTTTCTTGTGGACTTGCAGACAAATATGTCTCTACGTCGTTTTTCTCTGAAAGAACTGAAGAGCTTGAGAGGTCAAATAAACATACTCACATGAACCAACACACCGGCACAACTCCTGGTATGATCGACAGGTCTAAAAAATAATAATCACACCACTTACTGGAATTTTATTGTTGTTAATGTTATTGTTTTTTATCATTTCCACATGCATAAATATAAACAAGTGAATAAATAATGATGTATTCTTTTTTCAAGTTTTCTTTATGACGTAGGTTATTAAGACAGAACGCAAGAAAGGACGGAATGAATAAAAGATAAAGAAAGAAAAGAAAGGAAACAGGAATGCAAAGGAATGAAAGAAAGAAATCTGTAAAGGATGTTAAGTTGTTCAGTTTTCTATCTCACTTTTTCTCTGTCAGTGTTGTAGTGTTGACAGTCAGCGTGTGAACGCAGCTCCAAGGCCTCAATCACTCAACACAGAAGTCATTTATAACGGAAGCATTTTCATCCAAACACCGATATTGCTTTCATACCAGCATGTTGTGATTTAAAACTAGGCAGAGCTTGGCCGGGTCAGGTCAGGTTTCTCCTGGCAGTGGAAGTTAATAAGTGTCCAGTGTATACACTAATAAGGTATCAGGGTTCATTTTAGCCTGCCAGAGTGCACGTCTACCCCCAGCTGCCCTCTCTGCACATATGGAGCTGTGATATCAAGATGGTTGCCATGCCAGCCAGGGAGATTTGCATGTGTTTTATCTATTTAAATAAATTCTCAGGGTTTATAAGCGCTATAATGCATCTTGGCCGTGCTCAGCTCATTGCTAATTTATAGGCAGTCTACTGTGTCTGGGGCTGATGACACCATCTGAAGCATGTAGTCTAGACGACATTGAACCCACTGTCCGTGGGGTAATTGTTTTATGCAAATGAAAAAATCCAAGGGTGACATGTTCCTCGTGCATCCGTGTAATTTGATTGAGGTGTGCTAAGACTGCTGCCAGCCCGGTGTGCCTTTACTTTATTATTATTGTTATTATGGTGATTATGATTGTGCGCAGGCTGGCGGGCAGAGGGTTGGGTTCTGCTGGTGGCTGGATAGAGAGTGAAGGATATCGGAGCCCTCGGCTTTGCATCTCCTCGCCGCCTTTGTGTAGTAGATAATGCACATGGGCTCTTCATGCTATATTCATGGCTTGATGGATTTTTCTATTTGACATGGTTTTGTTTGTCTCGCCCGTGACAAATGCCTATGAAAAATGTATAACAACACTCAGTGGTGATTTGGCATTTCTTCTAAAGTAAATTGCCTATGTTTTTCCTATAGGTTTGTGACTCCTCTTGTATATTCCGAGTCAGCTAATGACCTAACGTTAATTCCTGAAAATGCAAATCTCAGTGTATTGTCACCAATCACTTTCATTGCATGGCCAAGTCCTTCCTCATAGAGAAAGTTTGGAACATGAAGAGGGTGAGTAAATGATGACAAATATTTATTAGTATGAAATGTTTCCTTTTCAAGCTAAAAATGTATGCGTTCTTTCACATTTCCTTTCTTTTTCGCTATACTTCACAGCCAATTTACTGCTCCCTTTCAAGATTGCTTTATACACGTTTGCCGTTTCAGATGCCAAAGCAGAGAGGGACAGCTTGGCTGTTTTATGTGTGAGGTGACCGTGTTTCTATCGCTAGAGGTGAGAAATGGCTGGGCTGCGTGTTGCCGCCTCCTGACCTTTCACGCTGCCCTGCCCTGCTCTGCATAGGCATCTGACTAATAACGTCCCCTTTAATTATCAGAACCAAGTGCATGAAGCAGCCCAGACTATCATAAATCTCAGCTAGAGACAGCACAGAGCAAGGACAGCTCTCCCCACATACACCCCAGGTACACTGCGAGGTTCAAAACAAGCTAAAGCACTTTCATTATAATAATCTATTCTATAGGCTATAATAATAACAGTATTTTTATTCCCTAACTTTGTTTAGCATGTCTGCAGCGTAGTTTTCAGCATCTGTGTTTCTTAAGACAATAACTCCCTAGATGTGCACTTTTGATCTGTAGTCCTGTCTGCGACACATAGCATCACAGCTCTTGTCTTTCTTTTTGTCTCTCTCTGGCTTTCTGTTATTCACATGGGGGAAATCACATTGTATTCACGTGACAGCGAGGTTCATCACTACAGAGCATGACCCCGGTGTCTGGGAGAGAAAGCTCTTTGTTTGGACGACAGGCGTTTCAGTGATGCTCTATTGTCAGAGAGACAGGACTTTAAGAAGAAAGGCCATTAATGTGCACAGGGGGCTGACTGGATCAGCTCCGCTGATAGCTTCTCATTTAAACATGCAGAGACACCATTAATTACTGTTTAGGTCAAAAGAGGAATGCTGAACATGAGACATAAACTTCAGCACTAAACTGACATCCGAGACAAACGACTGGTGATGATTTTATATCAGTCATCAAATGCAACTAAAACAATCATATTAAATTATTTAAATAAGGTTTGACTACAAATGAAGAAAGCGGTGGTGATAATAATTGCTTTTAATAATTGTTGTTAATAAAAGATGTTGATAAATAATAAAGAATTGGTAATAACAATAATTGAGAAAAAAAGAAGAATACATGTTGTTAATAATAATAACAATAATAGTCATAATAATTATTGTTGTTGTTGTTATTATTAAAATTATGATTAGTAATAATATTTAAATAATGAAAGCTGCAAGTGGTGATTATCCAAGGTTTTGTTGTTGTCATCACTGGTTTACAGTAAGTGAGGTAATAATTGAGAAAGAATGAATTGGGGGTCAAATTGCTCTGTAATTTAAACATTAACTGAGTAATGTATTTCCTGTCAGAAGTATGTCTTTAATAAGCACTCACCACACAGTAAGAATGGTCTTTAGTCCATTAGTCTCTAGAGTCTAATGCTACCTTGAATAACTCATATATGGCAGCATGCTTGGACATATACACATGCAGGTAGGTAGATAGATGCGCTTTACAGTTAATTTCATGCTGGGTTTGCGGTGCTCATCTGAATTGCATGTGAACTGATTGTACTGGTGATTCTGCCTCGGCACCCTGAGAGAAACCAAAGATCCGACTCTGCATCACAACATAGGGGGTGGTATTTCAAACAAGGTCATGGTCAACCCCACCCAGCTGACCCTGAGAGGTCACTCTGTTCAGCATACCGTGACGGTCGGGAATTCAACTACATACTTGTACACAGACAAAGAATCTACACACGGTCTGGTTATCTCAGCATGTTTATTTTTATGAAATATTTCAGAGTGTAAGTTGTCCACTTATTACATACTAATGATTTATCACTGGTCTCAGTTCACAAGTGTCTGATTTATTAGTGTTTTTAACACTGGGTGTTCCGTCTTAAAATACCTCCATTTTGAATCTATGTGTTTGTTAAACCAAATTTATTTGTGTTATTCTGTTTTTTGGTTATTTTTAGGACGGGATAGTGATGACAGGAAAAATCAAATGACTCTGGCTAAGTCACCATGATCGAATGAGTTAACAGGTAATACCAGTGTTTTTCAGAAAATTTTTGGGACTGCCAATGCACAATGTGACAGGGGCCGCACCCACAGGTTGTGATGTCATACACAAGAAGTAAAATCAATGGTGACATAGTATTCATTGTGTGATTTTGGCCAATGTAGTCAAAAAGATCGTTGACTGGTAAAGGCTCATGCAGAATCTTTCTCTTCTTTCCTGTCAGTTGGCCAGTGTGTTCATTCATTTTGATGCGTGCAGGCCACTCGATAATCAACAGCTCAAGCATACAATACATCGTTCCCTATCGATACTTCACTCGTACTGCGTAGCAGGACGCTATGGGAAAACTCCTTTTTCTCCGATGACTGAAGCAATTCAGTAGCGCAGCGAAAACTGCACGCTCATTGGTTGGAAAAAAGTAAAACTTAAAACCAATGGTGGCGGAGCTGCCGGACCAATGGCGATGGTACCCGCCAGAAAGGGCGGGGCTTACGTCTATATAAGCCGACGCATCGCCGTAGGGTCCTCAGTTCTCTTCTCCTTCAGCGACGACTCTTCTTCGCTTCCCGAGACTGACTGACTTCGCCGTCGAGAGAGCACCTGCAGCGGATTCGGCCTCCTGCTCAGCGGCTTCGTTTAGCGACTTCGCTTCCGGCGGATTCTGTTGGCGGCTTCGCTAGCGAGCGGTTTCGCTATTCAGCAACAGTCTTTTCCCTGCCGCTATCCGGCGACGCTAAAAGAGCAATTTCTTTCCCGGAGTTGTTGCAAATGCCGCGTCGTCCCTGTCACTCATGTGGGGTCTTCCTGCACGCCGCTGACGGGCACGACGAGTGCGTCTCATGCTTGGGTCCTTCCCACAATGAGGACGTGCTCAAAGAGACGGAATGCTCTCACTGCGAGAGTATGAGTCTCTCCTCTCTGCGCTCGCGGATAACTTTATTTTCAGAAAGTGACTCCGCCTCTGTGCGAATGAAGCAACGGGGTAGAGGAACTAAGCGCTCGGGGCAGCGCGAGCTCACGCCCGCTCGGCGTGCCTCGCCTTCTCCAGAGAGAGAGCTTTCCCCTGTTTGCTTCACCCAAACAGATCAGCGTCCACTGGCGTCCGCCAGTGGCATGATCTCGTTCATTGGAAACGAACTCGAGGAGGACGACACCATGTCGTTAGCGGCTTCGGACGGGGAGGAGTTAGCGGGCTCAGTAGATGACCCCGCCCCCTCTCCCTCTCCGTCCCCGGAACCCAGCGGACACGCGCCAAGTGCGGACTCCGAACTTTTCCGGGTCCTCACAAAGGCAGTCAACAAGCTGGGTTTAGAGATGTCTCCCCCAGAGGAACCCACTCGCAGCCGCCTGGATGAATGGTTCCTGCCTGGGCGCCATCAGGCCCCTCGTCAACGGACTTCGCCGTTCTTCCTGGAAGTCCACAGCGAACTCACCAAGTCTTGGCGCGCCCCCTTCTCGGCCCGTCTAAGACCGTCTTCTTCCTCCGCTCTCACCTCGGTAGACGGCGCAGAGGAACAAGGGTATGAGAAACTGCCCCCCCTAGATGAGTCGGTGGCCGCACATCTCTGTCCGCCCACTGCCATCGGATGGAAGGCGAAGGCAACTCATCCATCTAAGCCGTGCAGAACCACCTCAGCCGTCGCTGGACGCGCATTCTCATGCGCGTCAGACGCGCCTCTGGCCAGGCGGCTTCGGCACTACACTCCATGGCAGTGCTCCAGGTCTACCAGGCCAAACTCCTCCAAGGTATGGACGAGTCCAGCCCTGATCCCGCGCTCTTCAGGGAGCTTCGGAGCGCAACGGATCTCGCCCTACGCGCCACCAAGGCCAGGGCCTAGGCGATAGGAAGATCCATGGCCAGCCTGGTGGTGCTTGAGCGTCATCTGTGGCTGACGCTCACGGAGATCAAGGAGGAAGACAAGGTCCCCTTCCTGGATGCTCCAATTTTCACTACCGGCCTCTTCGGACCGGCGGTCGAGGGATTCGCGGAACACTTCACGGCTGCGCAGAAGTCTTCGCAGGCCATGAAGCACTTTCTGCCAAAAAGACCCGGATCCAGACCTGTGGCGACTCACCCCAAGCCAGCTCCGACGCAACAGCCGGTGAGAACCCCTGCTGCTCAGAAGGCTCCTGGAGCTGACGGTCGTCAACGCTCCTGATCGGGACGGCGCTACCCGCATCCCCCATGACAGGGTCCCCGGCCTAAGATCACGCTGGACCCTGCACCTCAGGCGCTCTCCTGAGACCGATGCAAGGAAGAGGAAGGCTACAGGGCCCGCTCCAGCTGGCCCTCCTTCAAAGACCGCTCTCATGTCTGCCCAGTCACCCCGTTTAGTTCCGGGTGCCAGCGAAAAGTTGATAATGTGCAAGGTTGTAAGTGCGGGGCCTGTTCCAATGCCCACACAACATACCACAAAATGTTTAATAAAACACAAACATTGTCAAAAAAAGAGCAATCTTCCTCTTCCATTGTCCTTGGGAGTCAAGCCCCCAAGAGGCGGCGTACCTCCCCATCGCACCCAACCCCTTGCCACGCGGGCCAAGGCCTGGCGAGCCATCCCCGGTGTGTCAGATTGGGTTCTGGGTATAATATCTCGAGGATATTCACTCCAGTTTGCTCGTTGACCCCCGGTCCCCACCCGAGTACAGAACTCAAATTCACACGTTCTGCGCACGGAATTGAGGAACTTACTGGACAAAGGAGCCATAGAAATGGTTTCTCCAGATCAAACCGAGTCAGGCTTCTACAGCCGATACTTCCTCGTACCAAAGAAGGACGGCGGCCTCCGCCCCATCCTCGATCTCAGACATCTGAATCGCACCCTTATGAAACGGCGTTTCGAGCCAAGGCTCCGAGACTAACTGTGTTTTCGTTCCATCTGCAGCACGGCGTGATTATACTGGTTCCCCATAGCGTCCTGCTACACAGGACGAGTGAAGTATCGATAGGGAACGTATTCGGTTACTGACGTCACCTCGGTTCCCTGAGATACGGGAACGAGTACTGCATTCCTTGCCGTGCTACGAGCTGCATTGTCATCGCTTCAGTCGAAGTAACCTGAGGACCCTACGGCGATGCGTCGGCTTAAATAGCCGTAAGCCCCGCCCTTTCTGGCGGGTACCATCGCCATTGGTCCGGCAGCTCCGCTACCATTGGTTTAAAGTTTTACTTTTTTCCAACCAATGAGCGTGCAGTTTTCACTGCAGGTTCAGCTGTGGCCTAATGGTTAGAGCGTTGGGCTTGTGATCAGAAGGTTTCCGGTTCTAATCTCAGTGCCAGCTGGTCATGACTGAAGGGCCCTTGAGCAAGGCACCTTACCCCTGATTGCTCTGCAGTAATGTGCCACTGTATAAAACTACTTGTAAGTCGCTTTGGATAAAAGCGTCTGCCAAATGAATAAATGTAAATGTAAATGCTATTGAATTGCTTCAGTCATCGGAGAAAAAGGAGTTTTCCCATAGCGTCCTGCTACGCAGTACTCATTCTCGTATCTCAGGGAACCGAGGTTACGTCAGTAACCGAGTACGTTTCCCACAATTGTGACTCTGTTTGAACACATTAGGCCATCAGTGTGCCATATTTAAAGGAAAACTCCAGAAATAAAAACCATAATAACATTGTCCCGTAATGCTGAGAGGGTCCCCCAGTGTCCTGTACACTGGTGCATAATACCAGAGTTATGAATGAAAGTGGGCAGACATAGAACAGCAAGTAAGTAAAAAGAGAGAAGGGACAAAGTTAGAGGCGTGGCGAGTTTGTAAGTGACAGGGATGAATAGCAGGACTCAGAGGTGGGACGTGCTGGCCTCCTGCTGACCCTCCTCTGGCCAATGTGTGGATTCAACAAGACTAGGTAAATAGACTGCTGGCCTTGTCAGGGAAGAGGCCCCAGCACTGGCTTATATCAAACACACACATCTAACCCCTAGGACAAACCCGCAGAGAAAAAGAAAAACACCAGGAAGTACACAGATCATTATTATGTTTAAAGTAACAGAGGAGATGTGATTTTTAATGTGTGAGTGCACTTTGTGTTTGCGTGGGTGCATTTGAACAGGTACTTTCTGAATGTATTTTTTGAAGTAGGTTTTTATTAAATTTACTCACTCTCGATTTGTTCTAAATCTGTGTAAATCTTTTGTTCTGATGAACACCGAGAAAGATATTTGGAAGAATGCTTGTAACCAAACAGTTACTGGTGAGTCATACTACCATTACATTTACAATGGTAGTGAAAAGTTCCACAGAACTGTTTGCTTTTCTACATTCATCAAAATATCTTCTTTTCAGGAGTTCGCCTCGCAAATAATATGGTGGAACATATCGTATGCCTATTTGGCGTACTGTCCCGGGGAGGGAGCTCCGAGCTAGGTAATTCCTCCCGAACTCGGAACACCCCACCCTTTGTCTGGGGAGAAGGCCCCAGGCCTGGTGTGTACGGGCTGATGGTGATAATAAGATAAAGACATTTATCAAATAATTAGCAAGAAAATTAAAAGCAAAAACAACAGCCTGTAATAAAACACGTAACAGTTATCTGGTTAGGAGTCGGGTGGAGGAGGGTTTGCTGCGTGAATGTAGAGAGAAGGTAGGTGAGGCGTCATGTCTATTTGTCATGAATATCTCCCGAGCTGTTAACATTGGTTATAGAAAGCCAGTCGGGTTGATTATCTGATTGGTTAGTTTAGTCATGGTAAGCCAGCCAGTTTAGTTATCCGCACGTGCTCCTCCCAAACTTTGTTAATAAAAAATCATGTGTGTTCAACAAGAACAAAGCAATTTTTCAAAGCATTTTTCCTACACCATATAATCACAATCATATCTATTTGATTGTGGTCATCCAGGTGTACCATACAGAAGTATTACATTTCTTAAATCCTTAAACTCAGATGTTGTACTAAGCATTTCATTCTTTAATAATATCGCCACCCTACGAGGGACTCATTATGTTTCAGCAAGAAAAGCTTGCTGTAAATGTAATCCTGGTATTCTTCGTTGCTGCGTCCATCTCTACTCTTGCATTTCACCTCCACTATTTTTATATCCTTTCTGTCTAGACATCTCCAAGCAGAGGTAAAGGAGGAAGGCCAATTACAGAGGTTACAAGCAGCGCAGCAATTAAGGAAATGTACAGTGCAGCAGAGTTCAGGGATTAAAAAGGCCGTCAAAACCAGAGAGCCCTGTAAAAGTATGACTCATAATTTTTGCACAGTAAAGCCGGTGCAAATGGCCATGTCGGCGATAAGGCGGCTTTTATATGTTGAGTGGGCCAGAGCCCGTGCAAAATAATTTACTTGTGCGACAGAGCCGTAAACAAGATTACATTAAGGTGATTGTTTAACCCTTTCTCACATCACACGTTTGCAAATTACTGAAGGAGCCAGATAAAACCACTTTTGAAAGCATTCAACACACGTGTCGTTTCCATCCAAACTTCAGGAATGTGGATGCACGTGCAGGGGAGGTGGGCCTAGCATTAACCATCTTAAAAACCTTGAGACGGCCAAGGGAGGATGCAGGTTATGATCTTAATTTCATCCGCTTCTCTAAACTGTTTCGCAGCTTGCCGAACGGTTGACTCAGCGTTCCACACCGGTGTCCCGTGACTGCGGGGTGATGGAGAGCTCCAGTAGCTTTCAGCTCCTTACAGCTCCTTACAGAAAGGAGCTCTGTTAGATCCATTGACCTCTGCTGGACAAGGACTCTCTGTCTACACATCTCCCCTCGTGCTAGGTGAAAGAGGGGGAGGATGGCAAGAAGGCAGGAGACTGCAGAATGTCCTGGGAGAGGCTGGTGGACAGGATGATGTATTTGGGAGAGCGGAGCAGATGTCCTGTTGGGCTGGAGTGCGGCGGGGCTGGAGCACCGTGGCCTCATAAAGAGAGGAGTCTGCCCCTTGACATCTCAGTCTTTCTCAGATATAGAACAGAGATACACTGCCAAAAAGGACACACACACACACACACACACACACTGTCTACTGGTTGATTAAGTTACAGTTCAGGAGAAGAGGGGATGTGGGAGTGTGTTTATTTTGCTGGAGCTGTGTCGGTGCTTGCCAGAGCACTGTCTTCTGCCTTAGCGCAGGCTGTTCGCCTCTTTATGTATCAGCCCTCTGCAGGGTGAGGTCAAAGGTCACATAGCTTCATGGGTGGGAGGCCAGGTGAAAAGTGACAGCAGGCTTCACTGTATCCAGAAGGATTATGAGGTTTGGTTTATGCCCACTGTTTATTATTTGGATAGAGGTGATATCTTTCACATCGGTTTCACACAAAGCTGTCAAAAAAAAGAGACCATTCTGAATTTTCATTCAATCTGTATTGCTAGATGTATTGTTGTAAATCCATAAAGAAACATAAAGTCATCCAACTGCAATATGAAAGAGTGACAGCATAACAAGACACATGAAAAATTATCAGATTTTATCCAGATTATCCAGATTATCACATAAAAAAAATATAAACTCACCTAAAGGATTATTAGGAACACCATACTAATACTGTGTTTTACCCCCTTTCGACCTTCAGAACTGCCTTAATTCTACATGGCATTGATTCAACAAGGTGCTGAAAGCATTCTTTAGAAATGTTGGCCCATATTGATAAGATAGCATTTTACAGTTGATGGAGATTTGTGGGATGCACATCCAGGGCTCCCGTTCCACCACATCCCAAAGTTGCTGTATTGGGTTGAGATCTGGTGACTGTGGGGGCCATTTTAGTACAGTGAACTCATTGTCATGTTCAAGAAACCAATTTGAAATGATTCGAGCTTTGTGACGTGGTGCATTATCCTGCTGGAAGTAGCCATCAAAGGATGGGTACATGGTGGTCATAAAGGGATGGACATGGTCAGAAACAATGCTCAGGTAGGCCGTGGCATTTAAACGATGCCCAATTGGCACTAAGGGCATAAAGTGTGCCAAGAAAACATCCCCCATACCATAACACCACCAGCCTGCACAGTGGTAACAAGGCATGATGGATCCATGTTCTCATTCTGTTTACATCAAATTCTGACTCTATCATCTGAATGTCTCAACAGAAATCGAGACTCATCAGACCAGGCAACATTTTTCCTAATAATCCTTTAGGTGAGTGTATATTTCATATAATTATAATTTTATTATAATAAAAAAATCCTAATTACTACAAATATTACTGTTGTATTACTCAAAAGTAAATATGAACTTGTTTTCTTTGCCGTATTTAAGGTCTGAAAAAAATCTATCAATATGAATTACTCAATATTAATATTTGAATGCAATATGAACACCTTTTTTGCAGTCGTGTTTAACGTCATTTTTTATGTCATTGTGCTCGAAATACAGTATGCGTTATATAGATGCAGAAAAATATGGGTTGGGGCATATGATTTATATGACATGTCATGTTAAACTGACAGCCGCATTAAAAGTACAAACATGTGTAACTATTACAATCTGAAAAACATTTAACAGGGCAGAGCAAAGCAAGCAGCTCTTGTCTGGCTGTAAACTCTATCTGTGTGCCAAGACGCTGTGACATGCTCCCATAAGGCCTCTCATTAGAAGCAGCACTGTCTGGCAGGCCGGACCATAAACTTTAGAGAGGTCACCAACCCATTCTGTTCCTCTGCACTGTAAACAAGCAGAAGGGTTAGAACTGTGTCCATCTGACATTGTCTTATCTCATTAGAAACAAAGGACGCAGCGCTAAGTGCTCTGACAACGGCAGTCATATAGAAGTGCCCTCAAATCCCCCTGCATAGCCCTTTCATGTGACTTTGTGCTGAAGTTGGTGGTTAGTACTGCATGGTTTCTTTTTTAAATGTGTGTGAACATGTTTGTGTGCATGTAAAACTGCTTCTTGTTATGTAAATGTCCCAGTGTTCCAGTTAACACCAATGTACTCCTTCCCCTTTCTTATAGTTTTTCCCCACAGTACTGTCTTGTACAGATTCACTTACCCGTGCAGAGACACGCTCACATACAGTTGTACTTGTCACTTCTTCGGTAAGAACCGCTCATATAAAGACTGTCTCTGCTTAGTTTCTCTCAGCAATAGATTCATTAGTTTTTGGCCTCCTGCTGCCTGTCTCCTGCTTTGCTGACTGCTAGTGGAAAAAGCCATTTAGCCCACTGAATGTCAAGGTTAGTGCACATTGTCCTTGTCATCAGTCTCTGCGGCAGAAGGTCAGGGATAAGCTTTCCTCAAATGGGCAGCGTCAAACAAAAGGGAGGCTGACTTAACTGGCCCGGAGAAAGAAGACCTTCTCTCTTAGTCGATAAACAATCCATTGGGCAAAAGCTCTTGGCAGCATTAACCCTTGCAATGCTGACTCACACTTAATTCACGACACAGTCTTATTTACCAACAACATATGTTTATAATACCTTATGAAGGTATTTATTCAAGTAATAAATAATAAAAGTATAGATAAATGAAAATAATACATTAATTGTAGTTATTATGTGTGCAAACAAAATATGATGTATTTAAATTAGGCTTGTTATTAGTTGTATGTTGATGTTTTATGTGTGTGTATTGTTCTACAAACACACCGTAGAAGAATTCTAGACAATGAACCAGCGAAAACTTGTTTGACGTCCATTTAACGCATTCATCAGGCAAATTAAATAATCACTCATGTTTATGCTAAATATGTAATTCTGCTGTGAAAATAAGATTTTATTACAGAGAAAAACAAAACAGAATGCCGTTGCTAGAAGGGTGAATATATTTCCCTCTATCAGTTCGATTAGGTAGAGAGACATGTGTCCGCCACACCTCTATCTAAACAGACATGGAAATGTCATCTCCCGTGTGGTCCCGGCCAGCTCAGATCTCACTCAGCCAAAGGCAGCTCTGCGGGGAGACATAACATATCATCCTAACAATCTAACAACAGCCAAAATGGCCAAAACCCACAAAAGGAACTTTGCGCTGTCAAACCTGGTACATCACATACTCTGTAATGTCCAGTCAAACCTTTCTTCTTTTTAGTGTTATACAATATGTTTCGTTTCAGTGTCCCTGTAACTCAAATGATGGAGCATAATGCTAGAACTGTCAATGAAATAGATTTGATTTTCAGGGAGTTGAACACACACACACTAATAAAATGTATACCATAAATGTGCTTTTAGTCATTGTAGAGAAAAGCATCACTCAAATGTATGGACGGTTTCAAAGCAACAACATAAACAAACGTTCCTGTGCATGCATGCTTTTGTGGCACAAACTAATCTTCTGGTGCACATACAGTCACTGCAGATCATTGCGGAAAACAAGCAAAACAAATACAATTAAAGTCAATTACAGAAGATAAAAGTTTGTACTTGGCTAAACTTAAATGTGACAAATTTACACAACCCATTCAGCAAATTTATTTGTAATATTATTATTTAATTTATTATTTTTATTTAGTACAATTATTATACAATAAAATATGTATATACATTCAAATAAATATAAAGCAATTAAAATATAAATAGTTATATTATTAGCCACCAGCTGTACCGATAAACAAAGCCAGAACGGAAGTTAACTCTTCTGATGCAAGTGCATCAGATGAAACCTGCTATAAAAATATAATGTAAAATGTAGATACATTTTACACTAGATGCCTAGTGGATGTAGATCTTCATGACCTCTTCATCATTTTAAGCAATGAAGAGAAAATAACAGGGAACATCAAACACTCCATTCCTCATGCAATGAAAGGACTTCTGCCGCTTTTTTAATATAGAGACTAATTAAGGTGTGAACCAGCCCACAGACATGCAGCAGACTGTTGTGGTCGTACTGCTTTACTCTGTTTTATTTTACCTTAACAAGGGGAAAGTGAGCAGATGGCAATTCAGTGTAAATACCTGGACCAAAGACCAAGTGGACAGGCAACATGTACAAACAAACATGCAATGATGTCTTCTCATTAACATGAAGATATTAAATATGACTTTACCTAAAAGGAGTAATAGTTCACCTTTTAAATGAAGAATCTGTTGAAGGGATAGGTCACAGAAAATATGAAAATAATTGTACCATTTACTCAATCAAACAACATTGGACCCAATTGACTTCCATTGTATGGGAACAAAACCACTGAGACATTTCTCAAAATATCTTATTTAAAGAGTCATACACAGGCATGAGCTTGAACAAATTCTGGCTGAATTTTACATTTTTGGTGAAATGTTCCTTAGATGGTAACACTTTACAATAAGGTTGTATTTTTCAACATTAGTAAATCCATTAACTAACATGAACTAACAATGAACAATATAGTTTTCAGCATTTATTTATCAATGTTAATGTCATGTTGTTTCATAATGCATTCATTAATTTTAACATTTACTGTGTTTGATTCTAAAAATGTATTAGTTGATGCTGAAATGAACATGAACTAAAATGACTTCTGCTTCACACGTAGCTTTAACTAACTCTTAAGAAATACAACCCTGTTGTGAAGTGTTACCTGTTAAATTGTTAGACCATTTAAAAACAGTAGTGATGGTACAATAAGTAGCCTAGTTCAAATTGCATCATCAGATTTCCTCCCATCAAACTCTCAGTGGTCTGAGCTTGTCATTGCGCCCTTGGGGAGGTGTCTGAACACACAGGTCGTGGTAATCTCTGCTATCTCCGTGGCTTATTCTCCAGATCTCTCTAATGGTGTGACAGTGTCCACAGTTGCAGCAGTCATCTTAAACGGATGGAGGCAATTCCAGCGGCGGTCACGTAGTAGTGTATTCCCAGTGTCACCTTGTCATTTGGAGCCTGTTTGTGCAGTACTTCGGGTAAAATCAAGGGACGTGTGCACAGTTCTCTGTGAAAGATCTCTTGTACCCCCTCCTTTGTCATCGTCGCAAAGGTCTAAGCAAACACAACTTCACCCTCCTTCATTAACCTTCCCCCTGATCTCCTTCCATCCACAGAATCTCCCTCTCTCTCTCTTTCTCTCACTTTTTGTTCGTCTCTTTAGCCTCTTACAAGGTTAATGTTTGCACAGATGAACTTAATTAAGGCTTTTTCAAATGACTTTGGGAGTTTGTGTGTTTTAGAATTTTAAGAGCAAGACAGGATTATTATGCTTTAGGATCATGCCAATTGCAAAGCAGTGGAGCTGAACTTCCTGTCTTGAGCAGGAAGATGACATTAGAAAGGGCTTCTCTGTCCTCTCGGTAGATCATTATCAGGTAATAGGATAACTGAGCAGGAGGTGTTAGTTATACCAGTACCTTAGGTCCACATCAATATATTTCCTTTCTCTTTAAAGAATTTACAATAATTTTAATGTGTCGTAGATGATATACAATATCAAAGCTAAACATTTTATAACGACATATGACTCAGTTTTACTTTCCGCATGCAGTTCATGTCCGGAAGTTTTTAAGGCTGGGGCCACGCCATCTTTTAAACGAACTCCAAATCCATCGTAGTATCCACCATTTATATAACATCCATCACTAAAATACTGTGACCAAACAAACACACCTCAACTTTTCTCACTATCACAAGAGTAACGAGCTGCAGGCCCAAAGTGCAGCCAATCTTGATGGTAAGCAGGTCTTCCTATCGCTCGTCGGTTGACGTGTAGGCGGGCTATTTCTTTCGCCTTGCCATAGGCGTGCTTTCCGGGAGAATTGCCCGATAAGGGACTGAGAAATGGTGTTATGAAACAGATTTCCGTGTTGGAAAAAAACGTTCTGAAACTTAGACGAATGCCGGGGGAGTGTATCGAGCACAGAAATATTACGTCACATTTCCAACTCTTTTTTACAAGTTGACCATGTCAAGCATGAGAAGCGAAGCCAGCACATTTAACATTGTGAAGAATTCAGAATGTATGAAACACCATTTCACAACCCCTTTAAAGATGTTAAATGTGCAGACGTTACAAAATACTGTGCAGTATGTACATCCTATTTTAAAGTTTATGGATCACTTATACATTTTTTATAAATTTTCCACATTTAAGAATATTAGAAAATACATCTTCAAAGTAGTTTCATCAACTTCCTGAGTAGCTTCTTGAGGTCACCCTAAAATGGTTTTCAATCTTACTGATGGAGTTCCCATCTAATCTGGAATCTTATTTGCTGATTTTTCAAAGCCATTTTCGTTTAATATACATTTTTTGTTTTTACGAAATTAATATTTTGTCACAATCTTAGTTATTTCAAGCATTTAAGCATACACCTTCAGATTAAAGAGTTTTAAGAACATCAAAACCATGTGACTCTAAACATTGTAATGGTATAGTGTACATGAAAAAAACTTTTTGTTTCTATTTCATTTGGCCATGATGGATTGCCTCTTGCATTATCTATGCAATGCAAAAGTTACTATAGCAATCTAGAATAACTTCTGATTCAGAAAGATTCTCTCAGTGTTTCATAATTCTCGCAGAGTCTGTGACCACAACGTGACCTCTCTGAGATGCTGGACCATTTCAGTATTGGAAAAATGAACAGCTAAATAACACTGACCTTAATGATGACAAGGTTAGACTGAGGTTGAATCATGTGAAAGGCCTGAGCAAGAGTCACAAGGCTCATCTGAAAGCCACAGTTGTGCCCTGGGGAGACCTCTGCCTCACAGAGTCTCTTTTCAAAATGAGAACATCTCTGTGCTATTTTCTCTTTTCCTGTCATGCCTTTAAGTTGACTTTTGACCTGCTTGAAAGAGCGCTTTAGGGTGGCAGAAGAAGTGCTTGTGCAAGCGGCCCTCCAGGTCACCCGGCACAGAGTTATAGTCTCCCAATTATATATTTAATGCCAGTGCTGAATTATGCCGATTATAAGCATCTGTGATCCACCCGTAAAAAATGCTGCTGATGTTATGGTGTGTGTTGTGATCATTTCATGCTGATGTTGAACAAAAACTGTGTATGGTGAATGGCTGAGCCACTGGCCGTCTCTAATGGTTTGTTTGTGTTTATTGTTGTGGAAGTGAGAGGAGCCTCTGGGTGATTCATGCAAAACTGTGCATTAATTACAGCACCCAGGTGCCAAATCACACTGTGACTCACTCTTGCTCTCCTGCACAGACACTTGACTGACCAAAGGTTGGGACAACTCACCTTTCTGCCCATTTATTTTTATCTCTCTCCTTCTCTAACTCTTTTGTTTGTTTCTTTCATTAAAGGTATGGTCATGTTGGTCATGTTGTCCAAAAGACTGTTACCACACACTATAGTGAAAATACATACGTTTGGTTAATGTCTAGAATTAACAAGTAAACATGTTGTGTGCATCTTGCATAACACTTCTCCATCATATAAAAGAGAGCCACGGCAGAGAAAGAGATCCGTTCCCAGCACTGACGGCTTCCATGCCACGATCTCTTCTGTTCCAGCCTGTGCACTCTACAGAAACTCGGTAACCTTCATTAGAATATGTTTGATTTCACCTCAAACTGCAACACTCATCTGCTTCCCTTCATTCCATTGGGCCCCTTCAATGCAGCATAGTTTAAATCTTGTATTAGCTCTCATTTATTCTTCTTTTTCGCTCAATCTGAGCTTCTCGTTCCTTCTGTCAAGCCTGTTCTGAATGACTAAATGACAGTTCTTTGAAGCAGTGGTTAGATTTGGTTATGTCTTTGTACTTGTTTCATAGTGTTGAAACAGTGATTCATGAGCAGCTTGCACAGCCTCCATTAATTTTGTGTAATGTAGCTTTTATCTTGCTAGCTGGGACGACTATCTCAAGCCCTTTCTCTCGGCCTGGAATCTTGCTCAAAGACAATTTTCCTCTGTCTCTCCCTCTCATACCTTAAGATTTTCTCTCTTTTCTCTCTTTACTGCTTCACCTAATGATTCTGCATATCACTATGCTCCCTTAGCAATGTAAACGAAACATTCTGTTGGTGTTTAGAGTTGATCAGGGATTATTCTCCAGCGGAACGAAGGCTTTGGGTGATTTTACATCTTGAAAATTGCATTGAGGTGTATTTTAGGGTTTAGAATTAGTATTGTATGGGAATTGTTTTATAAAAGCAATAAGGTACTCTAGGCTAGTGCTTTATTGTGAATAAATCACGGCTTCAGGTTGCGCCTAATAACGCCCTTCAGCTCTGATTTATTCACACAGCCTCTTAGATAATACTAGAATAATATATTGGAACACTGTGAAAATTAGCTGTTCTCCTTTTGTTGGTGGACCTTAAAATGGTTACCTTAAAATTTTAAGTTAAATGAACTTAATGAAATTCTGGTTGAGTTGACAACATTTTTTGTTAATTCAAATTAAGATTTTAAAGGCAACCAGGTAACATATTTTTTTAAGTTGGACCAACAATTGTTTTACAGTGAATATATTATAGGGCTGTCAAACGATCGCATCCAGAATCAAAGTTTGGGTTGACATGATGCATGTCTGATCACTATGCATATTAATTTTGTATTTACATGTATGTACAAACACGTACATGTATACATATTTAGGAAATATTTACATGTATTTATTTATATCTACTAATCATTTAAATTATATATAAATGTTTATTCATTTTGATATATTTCTCAAATATATGCATGTATGTGTATAACTTTATAAATACAAAATTAATATGCACAGTACACAGACATATATTATGTAAACACAAACTTTTATTCTGGATGTGATTAATCACGATTAGTCGTTTAACAGCTTTTTTCTAATTTGTTAGCCATTGTGGATTTTTGCACGGACGTGCATGTAACAGAATCATGTGATGCTACTTGAAAATTTTGCCAAAAGAGGCCGCATTAAAATGCCTACATTTTGGAACTGCTTTTGCATTTTGAAACATCCCTCCGACGACCTTAAATGGTTTCGGAACAGAGCAGATGTCTGCCCTTTTCTCTCCGTTTCGTCTAGGGCACTTGTTCACAGTTTTCCTGGGCGTTTTTTTTTTCTATAAGACATAGCAGCAACTTTAAACCTCAATTGGAAGTGATGGGAAATGTGGTGGAGGTGTTGAATGTAGCCTCAGGGTGAGTCTTTTTTTATTTCTGTCCTATACGCTAGCTCTTCGGAGCAGGCCGACACAGATTCAGTGATTGGTGGAGTTTGGATCAGAGCAGCAAAGAAAATCCTAGAGCTAAGCAGTTAAACCAGAGACGATTCGTGCTTCTTACATTTGCATATAGTAAACGTGCTTTCACAGAGCGTCACAGCGCTTTTCTATGTGAGACAGAAGAGTGTAGTTTTGTGAAAATGTGATTTTTATTAAAGACCTAGTCGTTTCTGCTTTGTTGAGGAAGGCTGACAGAAGTCTGCTCCTGGTTACGCTTTGCGAACTGTCACTCTCTCCTAAGATAACACCTCTGCACAGAGGCTTGGAAATGCCAAGGTTCAAGTTTACAATTTAAAAGTTTAAATGCAGAACCACGGGTCACCGTGGGCCACAGTAAAGGCCAATGCCATGACGACGGCTGCTGGATATTGTTCATTCAGCGCCTCAAGTTTTATCTCTCTTTTTTCTCAAACTAATTTCTCCCACAACTGTGTGTATCCAAACTAAAAATCTTTAATGCCCGTCTGCTGGTCAAAAAACAATAATTTCATACCACATCAAAGCCTAACCAGGTCTTTGCAATTTTTCAAATGAGTTGCTGAGAAAGCCATGCATGAGGACATTTCTGATTCACTATATTCGTATGAGAAGCTGGGCGGTAATTATGGAATAAGAAATTCGGCGTGATAGTCACACTGTGCGATGTTCATGTGTTATTTCTGAGTGAGCATAGCAGGAGATAGAAAAACACCTGTGTCCCAGCGGGGACTGAACTCCCTCTCTACTCTTGTCCTCATCTCCTCTTCTTCCTTCTCCTCTCTATTGACATTACATGAAAACATCACTGAATAAATCAGTTTCTCGCACACTCTTTAATGATGAACTACAAATATCTGCATTGCCGCAGTTAAGCCAGAAAGGACTTTAAAAGCAGGCATATTGGCTGCGCTCTCTGCCAAGGCGCACCCCACTCCTCCTTCCAGGCCTCTGACGCGGGCTCGCTGGTAATGCTCTTTCCCTGCAGGGGGCCCCAGAGCCGGGCTTGTCCTGACACAGCTAACATATGTAAGGACACCTGAGCTACGGCCTCCAGCCTCTCGCCACCAAGGGTTAATTTTCCACCCAGCCGCGTGGCAGCCAGACTTGGCCAAGTTTCCTGTCGCCCACAGTGCGCCACAAGCTGTGTTTGGGAGCCGGCAAACAACATTAATCCTGCCCCTATGACGGATCGCATATGCAAAATGTCTGCCACCCCATGCGTTCACGCAGCCGGGCAGGTAGGAAAAGGAGCGGGGACAGGAGGAAAAGAAGACATAGTTGGACAGAGAGGAAGAGAGATTGCGAGAAAGGAGGGGGAGGGAAGGAATGCACCAGATTGTACTTCATCACTCTACTGGAAGTTTCAATCTTCCTTTTGTCTTTATGTGCCGATGTGTGCAATGCCAGGAAAGGTCAGGAAGATGATTTACTGAACATTTATGGAGGCTTTATCTTCAGTCCTTGTCACAAACCAGAGCAATGCTTCATACAGGGGTGACCAAACAGATGCGGAGAACAAGAGACCATTCCAACGCCACAACCCAGAGTTCCACAATGACACAGTAAGAGAACACCAATGTACTGTCAATGAGTAATCAGCTAGCTAACATTATAGCTTTAAATGGTCTTACATACCTAATTCACTCATTCCCCTCGGCCTCTTAGATTTTCTGATCTGGGCCTTCTGAAATTCTTCAATTTTGACTTTCCACTATAAGTGGAAGGTTATTTAGTACTTGTTTGCATGTTCAATAATTTGTACTTATTTTTTTTCACATTCATACTGTATGCGTTCGGTGTATTCTTTGTAAAGCGACATTGGGCTTATGACTTGGCGCTATATAAAACTTCCTAAGTCTGTATTAAATTTTCTTTCGATAAGCAGCTTTGTAGTGCAGCAGAATGTCATATTTCTTTATACAACCAACAAAATGAGCCTAATTAAATATAAAATTAATTCAATTTAAATGTTACGCACATCATTCGGAGGTTCGAACAAAACTTGCTAAAAGTGCACAAAAATCACTAATGTAGTTAAATCATTACTTAGTTTTGTTAACGATACGCATGCCATTTTATTACTTATTGTTGCAAAATAAATGAAGAGTTTTATTAAACATTTAATAAAAAAAAAGTTATATTGTGTGTTTGTTAAGTTACTAAACTTGCTTACTTAATCAAAATTACCCAACTGCAGTTTGATTTATATTACTTGGAATGCACAATTAAAAGAGTTATCTGTTTTTGCAAATGAATTCTTTAAATAGAAAAATGCTATCGTTTATTAATGTTTCAATTCCTATGCAAAACTGAATCTTTAAATCTGGTCATTTTTTATAAGAACAGCTTCCTCGACACTTTTCTTTCAATGGCAAATCACTGCTGGGAATAAACAGTCTCATCCCATTCACTCCATCTCTGAAATGGCGGGAGGAAAGTTCTGGTACAGGTGTTTCTCCACAGGGTTTTCTCTTTTGTGTGTCCATTAGGAACCTCAGCATGAGAGCTATGCTCATGCGTCCATGACTGTTCCACAGAATTGAACAACGCAGTTTAAAGTGCAACTATGTAACACTTTTCCTAAGTTTTCTTTTGTGATGTATCTTCTATATGGTAAGTTCTGTATGGTGCTGGGTCGACAGGCCGCTGTCCATTTCTCTCTGTATCTCATTTGTCTCACACAGCATGTTTCATCATCTCGCCTAAATAAAACGGTGCCTGGAACCCAGCAGGCCCCTTAGTTTTCTTTTACAAAAAGTCAGAACACTTGGCATGCTTCGGTCTGTATCACATTATTCATATTAGATGAAGTCCTTGTGTGGTTTGTTGAAGCTGTCTTCATAATAGCCGTCATGCAAACCTTGAGTGTTTTAAAGTCTGCCATAATTTAAATTATTTTCTGTTTGTTCATTTGTATCTGGGCTGCCCTTAATTCAAAGGCTCATTTAAAGCTTGTTTTCTAGTCCGTGCTCGCATGTTTGTCATGACAAGGTCTGGCTAATGGTGGTCTTTCATTGTTGTGGAATTTGCATTAAAGAGATTGAAAACATTTATTTAAATATCCTTAAAGATGACATATTTCAATCGGAGGGGAATCACGAAACCTTGAAGGCTGGTGTAAAGTAAATCTATTTAAGTACCATGTGCATCTTTTTAAAGAATCAATAATAGCCGGGGGCATTTCATATATCATTACATGTAAGACTAAACGTAGTTTGCATTTATTAGATTGTTTTATTTATTATGCACAATATGTAGGTTGTCAGGTCTTAGGTCTCCGGTAACAAAAAGTGAGTTTACATTTATTCATGTAATGTTTCAGTGTGATCAAAAGGCAAAGTTCATAGCATTTAGAATCCCGGTCCCAAAAGCTTGTCAGGAATTCCACAGGCCCATCCCCGAAGAGCCTGAAAAAGTATAACTAGTGAAAACAGCATTATTTCAGAAACAACCAAGGGTGACAAGAGGTTTTCATTGCAGATTAAAAATCAATGATCTTTTCAGCATGTGCTGGCAAGGGTTAGCACTGCAGAGAAAGAAACGGCTTTCACAACAACCATTTGATTAACCTGGATGATTTTATGTGCTGATAGCGTCCACGGTGAGCAAATCATTATTAGATCTCATTTTCTGCACGAAGGAAACCAGCGAAGCTTAGCTGCACGCCGTGCCCTGTGCATTGAATTTCTGTCTTTGACTTAAATAGGAATAAAGATGAGAGGAGAGACTGTGAAAATTCTTCATTCCGAGCGTAAATGTGGCGAGCAGGCTCTCAATACATTTACCAGCGTATGAAGGCTTTTATTAGCCCTTGTCTGTGCAGCGATAGAGAGAGAAAGGCATGGACCTCCACTGGCAGATGTGTCATGAGTAAGGCATCCGGAATACGGCATACTGACGTACCTCATCCTCTGTGGCCACTCAAAACCTCTGCTTCTTTCCTCTCTTTCTCCCTCCGGCAGGGTGGCCGAGTCGCCCTCTCACCTGCGAGTCTGAGCGAATGCGTCTACGGGTGGCTGCTGGGAGCATTTGATCTGAGAAACAGAATGGACGGGGAGTATGTTGTCAGACTGTCATTTAGCCGGTCTGCAGCAGCAGTGAGCCTTCAAAAATATTAAACTGCTTTCAGCACATAAAAGCTATCCTCTCGTACCGCTGACATATGGCTTGAAAAGCAGCCTCTGGTTTGTTTTGGAGAGGTGGAAATTGAACACAACAGTTATTTGAAGTGGTGCGAGTCGCTCTTTCTGAAGCTGAATATACCAATGACAGTATAGAGAGAAGAAAGGCGATGCTGCACTATTACAACCCGTGAGGTTTTGAACGTTGCCAATGCAAAGCGCAAGTGGACAGAGGGGATGCGTGTGTGTCAAGTAGTGCAAATCTTATCCTCACCTCACACGCCACCATTTCTAGGCGAAAGAGGAAAACATAAAAATAGAGTCGATGAGGTGTTTCTGATATTACAGATATGATATCAAAGTGATGCAACTTAAATGGGTGACAGTTGTATTAGTGAACAGTAGGAATTTTATATTTAAATGGTTAGATCACCCAAAAATGAAACTTTTCATGTAATTGAAAATTTCACCTCATGTAATTTCATACCTGTATAAATTCATTTTAACGTGGAAAAAAAGTAAACATAGAGAAAGATATTTGGAAGAATGTTAGCAATTTTCAGTTCTGTGACATCATTCACTACTACATAGGAAACATTAAATGTCAGTCAAAGGTCCCAGAACTGTTTGTTTTCATAATTCTTAAAACTATCTCAATTTGTGTTCAACAGAACTAAACTATGGTGGTGGATTATGTCACAGAATTTTTCAGTAAACTATCCATTTACTAAATAAACAACTTGTACTGTATGTTCACTTGTATAAAATCATTATTTATCAGGCATGATGCTAGCTTGATATAACAGTTTATGAGTTTCCATACAAATACAAAAGATTATAGTTATTTGTATGATTTGTATTTAACTATTCAAGAAGTCATTTTTGTTCGTTGTCCCCTCCCAAGCAGTTCTGGCTCAGAAAAAGAAAACAGTGAATTTGGTCCCGGCTGGGCCACCGATTCCACATTAAAACTGCTATTCATAACACAGAAGCCGGCTGAACATCAGGCAAGAGAAAAGGTGTGAAATAGCGCGACCAATCTGGAGAGTTCTGGGCAGGCAGAGAGTGTAAGACTGTCCAGGTGTCTTCTAATATGAGGATTAGAGCTTTGCCAAGGATTCAGCAGCAAAGTCCTGATATGAAAAGAGCGAGCGAGAGGGAGTGAGAGAGGGCTTCATAGGAACTGCCTGTGCTGGCAAAGTGCCACAACCAAGACCATCATTTTCAACCCCCAAATTAGAGAGGTGACCATCTGACAATAAACCAGCCTGTGGAGAGGAGAAAAAAAGAGTCAGACCTCCATTATAAATATTAATCAAATGGAAGCCTTTCAGAGATGGCATTTCTCTGCAGGAAAAAAATATAGTACTTTTCTGTCAGGGCAGTGGTGGAGGTCAGCATGGCCTTTCCCTCAAGTCAAACTTGATTTAGCCGTTCTTGCCGGTATATTGGGCAGAAAGTTTTAAAAACCACAAAGACACAACTTAAAAACTATATATAAAAAAATTGATCGTTAAAAGATGCTTTCTCCCAGTGCTGTGATCAAATATTACATCATCCTCTGTTCTTTTGTTCTGGAAGTCTTTAACCAGCCCGACTCTTGGCAGGTACAGAACACTAAAGGACCATTTTATTTCTAAATGAGTCTGAATGGCACACCACAAAGACTGCTGCCCTTTCCTTTTTAAATGGTACGTTGGCATTTAACATTACACATGTCAGCAGAACCTCACTCTCCATTTATGGCTTCTTAATGTATGTGTATTTGTTCACAGCCACTTACGATATTAGCTGTTGTCAACGGCTGAGGAAAGGGACATTTAACATGCGGGTTCGGGAAAAACTCTCCTGTGATCATAAATTAATTTATAAACTACATTTATAAACTCCCACCTTTGATACAGCCGCGGCAGCACAAAAGTATTTACTTTCACTCAAGAGATGACTCGTTTATGCGCCACAATTGTAGAAAATAATTCATAAAAGCAATCCTCCCCTTTTCCAAACAAGTAATAAAAATATAGTATCTTTCATATTTGCATAAAGAAACTCTAGTATATTAAAACACATAAAACACAACTTTTGTTTTAGTTTGGTGTGAAAATGAGCGTCGCAATTAAGAGCCACATATTTCAGTCTTATGAGGCTGAATGTCTTTCCCTATGTAATGATCTCTCTCTTTCTTTCCGTATCTGTTTATCTCTCTTTCTTTTTGTCATACCCTTGTCTACCTCTGACAATTCACCCCTCCTTTAAACTCTCTCTCTCTTTCACTCTCTCTTTCTCTATCCTCCCATTATGAATAATGAACTTGTCCTCCTACGATCAGGCCTATTGGGGATTTCCGCTGCGTGTGTCAGGGCCTGTCTAATGGATTGCCATATGCTAATTTAGCCAGAGGATGATGGGCAGTTCTCTGTTGGGGTCACCGGTGAAATAAAAGAGGCCTTTGTGAGAGTCTGAGCCATGTGCCTGTGACAGACCAGCGCAGACCTTCTGAGTCTTCTTTTATACTTGTGCACAGCTATCTGGAGAAGAAAGAACAATAGCTAACAACAGGCTATGTCAGTATTGATTTAGGGAGGGATGTGTGTTTTGGTGTCCTAGACCTTCGGTGTGTGTCTGTGTGTGTGCGTGTTGGTTTCATTCGCCCCAAATGTACTCTTGGAGACTTTTGGATAAGCTGCTTCCGTCTCGGCGTAAGTCTCGCTGGCCTGCTTCCAAGCCTCAGTCCATCAGCCATTAGGCCATTAATGAAGTAACCTCACATTGTTATTGACTGGCTTGTCAGTAGGCCTGCCTGAGCCCTTAATAGGAGTCATTGGTCTTAAGTTAAAAATGGGCTGGAGGAGGTAGACAAGGCCATGCGCAGCATCTCAAGTTCCCTGCATAGGTGAGCCGCAACGGGTCCATCTAAATGATGCAATGTGCCAGCGAAAATCATCTCATATCTTGTCAAATGAAAAATTCTGCCATTCAGACTGTGGATCAGAAGAAACAGGGCTTAAATGTATTGGATCTTAGTGTGAATGTCACCAACTATTATACTGACAAATGTTTTTTTGTCAATAATATTTAACTAGAAACAAAGAATATGCATAATGCAGATAAATACACATTTTTAATAGCTATATTTTAAAACACATTTTTACAACAAAGTCAGTTTTTGTAGAGTTAGAGAGCTAAAAATCTATTTTTATAAATGCTTTTTTGTTGTTGTTGTTTTAGGATATCGGGTGCGTCTTACACTCCAAACTCATCCCTAAAAGGATTCTAAGAGGTTGGGGAAGAGACGGCAGATATGAACTGTCCCTCTGGAACGGCCTGCCATTTAGTTTACTAAAAATGTCTGATGGTTTTGCCCAGAGAGTAGAGCTGTGTTTGAACGGGATCCAAATCTCTGGTATGTGATGCAATAATGACAGAGAAATGTTGTCATAATTATTATAATTTACTTTGATTTGGAAAGTTGGTGTACTTTTAATTGAGCAGACAAATTTAGCTGTTTTTCACGATTGAGTTTAGAGATCTGAGATTTTTTAAATGTATAATCAAGTTCTTTCTATCTTTCTATCTTCTATTTTTTCCTTTCAATACCACGTTTAACTAAATCTTAACGTCCACATACGTATTTCTTATTCTGAGTTTTTTTTGTTTATATAAAAAGCTAAATTTAAACTAAACTCAGCAGTTAGTTCTCTTGAACATTGTATGCATTGTGGCTTTAAAACATTCCCCGGAATGTATCAGTAAACAACTGAGAAAGTTAGCATGTATTTCTTATTACGAGTGATTTGTATGGCCATTTTTCTATTATGAGTGAACCTGTAGCACATCACAAAGCCATCAAAGCCGTGTTTTCTGATCGCATTTACGTAAACAAGCCAAATTGAGTCGAGTTGGTTCCACTCAGAATATCAGATGAATTGTTTTGATGCCCTACAGATGGGACAAACAATTACCATTGCCTGATTTACAATATCATCCGTTCCTCAGATATTTACGGATGCATGTTGGTAGTTTCCATTTCCGTTGGCTATTTTGGTGTTGGTAAATAGCAGTGGTTGTGGGGATGGGTGGCCATAATCCATGATGAGCTGAGCATTCTGGTTGGCTTTATGGTACTTGTGGGCATGTGTTGATAGGAATAGGAGGGTGTTTTTAAGGCAGAGCGAATTTCATTTTCTTATTCAGACTAATAGACTGTTGTATAAAATTACACAACATTCATTCAGCTCTAACTGAAACATTGCACAATAACATGCCCAGAAGCGAGATTTAATAATTGCATTTGGGTTTCGTGATTTGAATGTTGTTTTATGAAAGTGTATTGCTCCTGCAGCAGGCAAGATGTGATTTAAGCAAAACAGAAAATCCACAATACACAGATTGATGGGATAGATTTGAGTCAGACTTTCACCCCGTGTGACCGATAATCATTAGTGATGTGAATGTGATCTAGAAGGGTTTTGCTTTTATAAAAGGTCAGCTTTGTGTGTGTTGATTCCCTAATAGTTTTGAGTCACTTGAAATTTTTGTGACTCAGCTGACTGAATGAGTGTAACTGAACCTCTGGGCTTTTCTGACAGAGCTGTCTGTGTTAGGATAATCTGTCTGCGTCTTAAAGGGATAGTTCATCCAAAAATGAAAATTCTCTCATCGTTTACTAAAGCTCATGTAATTTCATACCTGCATAAATTTCTTTGCGCCGATAAAAACAAAGAAATATATTTGGAAGAATGTTAGTAATTTTCAGTTCCGTGACATCATTGACTACTATAGTAGGAAAAATGGAATGGTAGTCAAAGGTGCCCGAGAACTCTTTGTTTTTGTCTCTTCTCATTATGTGTTCAACAGAACAAAAAAAAGATGTCCCACTATTGTAGGGAAAGATGTCCCAGAACTGAAAATTCCTAACATTCTTCTAAATATCTTTCTCTGTGTTCACTGGAACAAAGACAGATACAGGTTTTAACCAAACTGAGGTGGGTAAGTTATGACAGATCTTTGGATGAGCTATCCCTTTAAGGAAAAGGGATTAAGAGTCTTACATTTTTAACTTTTAAGAACACAAGTAACAGTTCTTATGTCCATTCGGTTCATTTGTGCATTAGTCTTTGTATAATTTTAGTATTGATTTGATGCCTGTACTGTACATAATACACATGTTTTTATATTCATAAATACAGCCGTGTCAACAATTAAGAGACCATTTCCATATTTAAATTTTAGCCACATTTCTTGATGTATTATGGCCAGGAGATCAGGAGTGACAGTCATCCAACAGTAATGTTAAAGACTGACTGCGTGACAAAACACATGAAATGTGATAGAAAATTTATTTTATCACATAAAAAATATATATTTACTGTAACTTATTCATAAATACATGTACAAATATAACTGTTGTATTGCTCAAACGTGAATATGAACTTGTTTTCTTTGCAGTATTTGAGTATGAAACTGAGAATGCCAGTTTCAGTTATTTTGACCTGTTTCTTCAGTTTTCACTTTCTGCAAATAATTGCAAATAAAATAAAGAAGTTTCCAGAATAATTTTTATTTTTTTATTTTACTTAAATAAATACCTATAAATAGTAAATTCAGATTTTTTTTTTAAATGGTCTCTTATTTCCTGTTTTGTCTCCTCAGCTATATTCTCCATACACTTTCATAGGCATAGGGTAGTGCGCCAGTGTATATGTTCTCGTCACTGGACATAAACAGACCCAAACAGCACACACATGAAAAGTGTGCAAGTTTACCTGTCACTCTCAGAATGTATTTCTGTACCTTATCACTGTGCTGCAGTGGAGGACTGCCGAGCGCACACAGGCACGCCGGAGGCCTGAGGGCTCTGTGTATCTACGGCAGCTAGTTCACCCTCTGTTGCCTGAATGAGAAATGTGCATCTCTCCCAGCACTGACAACAAACCACGACTGCATGTCCCTAGCAAAATAAAGCTCTCTCACTCAGTCAAGATAAAGACTATGGGGTTTGCTTCTCTCTCTCTCTCTAGCTCTGTGAGCTACCTCACTGCTTCCAAAGCAGCATCCTATGTGAAATGAGACCTCATAAGTGACTATTTTAGAAGGCTCTGAATCTACAGATAGCCAAATAGACAGTATAGCTCATTTTAAATATGTTTAGCCAAATTTATGAACATTTTTGTTACCAAACATTTATCCCGCATTACTTTAGAGATACAGTGCATATTGTATGCATATATAAAATACTTAGTACACACAAATAGTGCCAGTTGAAAACTAGAAAAATTGTCCACTGTCTTATTTTGCTGAGACTGTTGAAATGCATTTTGGGATTGCTTTGCCCACAAAGGATTCATGCAATGCTGCCTTAGAATGTGGCCACCGTGAGGTATCTTGGGAGGCACCCTAATTAAGTTGCCTACCCTTCAGTGCAGCCTTCATGTCAGAAGTGTGCCTTTGATGCCTTTAAATGCTGCCTCCATAACCAGCGCACTATTTTGCATCTAGGATGAGCATCTGCATGTGTGTTTTAAACACACTCTCTCTTCTTATTTTCCTCCTCCCAAGGTTACGGTCATCTTTTTATTCTGTGTTATAAAAAGGTTCAGCCCGATGGAGATGCTCAGTGTTATTTTGTAATTAGAGTGTAATCCTCCTCTCATTGGGTGTGCTTATTGGTGGACGCTCTCTGCATGCAATTGAAATAATGTGATGAAAATGCGAATAATAGCCCCACGTCTCACGGTAGCATCTTAACATGCCCGTTGAAAAACACATAAATAATCCTATTTAGAATATTACCGCAGGTACTCTGAAAAGAAAATTCCTCGAACAAAGGTTTATTTTGATTACCTCAGCGTTTGTTTGTGTTCAACCTGTCTCGGTAATGAAAAAGGTTTGAATCGCAACTGCTCAGCTGTTAGGGATTTTCAACAGCAAAGACACAAAAATGCTTAAGACAACACAAAGACAGAGTCCCTTTAAGAAAGGCAAATAAATAAATAATATTTGGGAAAGAAAGTTGAAGACAGCAGGGACATGAGAAGGTAAAAAAGGGAAAGGTTAGTTGGGTGGCCTTTATAGATCTTTATGTCTGTTGAGGGGATCAGCAAGCAGAGGCTGATGAACTTCACTTTCTATTAGTGGCCATGGAGAGGATGTTCTCTCTCTACCGATCAATAGGCTGAAGGACAAGAGTGTCAGAAAAATGAGAGACCCTTCTCTTTCTTGGCAGGGCGGTCTCAGAACGGACGGCGAGGCACTGAGTGCCAGAGACCCTTAGTCCCTCTGGAGGGCTTTGAGTGAGGGAGCCATTTTGAAGGGGGGAGGCGAGGACAAACTCTCATCCTGTGTTAGTAGTAAAGAGAAGATATCCCAACTCCAGAAAAAATACCTGTTTCAGAAACTTTAGCTGTATGTATGGAGATGTTTTCGTCAACCTTCTGCTTACACTTAAAACAAAGTTAATTCATTAAACACACCTAGGAAGCAAATGTTTATTTCTAGAAAACGTCTAAGGTATACATGTTAATTTTCTTTTCTTTACACAGAACCTTCCCTGTCGTCATGAGCACAGAAAGTACAGTAAAGATTTCAGATTACTCCATCAACACCCCGTTCTCTGACAGCTTTTGTGCTTTCAGGGCTGCAGGTTACCGTTTTCTCCCGACTCTGGCCGTTTCTATTCAGCATTCTCCATTTCAGACAGGCAAATTAAGCACTTCCCTATCCCGAAAAGCCCTCTATCCCTTCACAAATGCTGAATATGAAATTAGCTAGCAACTATTGAGAGGCAGCGCTGGATCATTTCGCACTGAAAGGAAAGTAAAGGTGTGCCTCGTGTTTCCCAAATGCGACTGATTTTGTCCATGAAAGGAACAAGAAAGCAAAAGAGCGAAAAGTGTTCTGCCTTTTGTCCTGACTGATTCTCTTTCTTTCCTTCGAGAGGCTGCCGTGGATCAGGTTTGGAAGGACCTGGAATGACTTTAGACTCTCAGATGTGGGTTTACATTAAAAAACAACAACATTAATTTCCATAATGCATTCTAATGGATTAGAGGGTTGTTTGTCGGGGTAGGTCGGGGTTATGGTTTTAGTCAACACAGCAACCTACCTGACAAGAGCTATTATGTTTACAAGGCACGGAAATAAAATGCACATAATTAGCTATTTCAACCATGATCTCATTTATTTGGCAGCGTCCCTTTATGCTCACCTCTGGCCTCTCATTTCATATTATGAACCATCAATGGGGCCAGAGATACATTATCATTTGTGATATCGGATGACAGCTCAGTCGGTGTGTGTGTTTGTGATCATGAGGGGGGGCTGAGATTATGTTTGAAAAATGTGCTGTAGAACAGACCAATTAAACGTCTATTTGATGGGGGCAATAGTTCATTCTGGCAAACTATCTGAAGCATTTAGAGGCAGATATAGGACAGCTTTGTCAGTGTGCCATTTACTCTCTCTTAATGAGCTGGACCTAATGGAAGGGCTTTTAGAATTGACAATGCTCTGTTGTAAACATTTGTTGATCGGTTGCCTATGGTTTGTGATCGTGGCAAGATCCACTATTGTCCTTTACCCTGTATGAAAAGAGTGTGAGCAAATGATGACAGCCTTTTCATTTTCAGTTGGCTTTCATCGTGGACAAATTGTGTAAAAGCTGAAATTATTACAGCACTAGAACATAACAATTAACAAAATAAGTTTTTTCGAAGAGAAACAATCCGGACTTGTAACCAATGTTGCCATGTCAGGCTAGCCACGATGCTCAAATCATGTTTTGATAGTACCAGAGTTTAAACCTTTTAGCGAAATACGCCTACAAATGGCTGACTTATAGCTTATAAATGATTCACTTTTTTTGCATATTGGGCAGGGATACGAAAAAATATCTTAGCTCTTACAAAAATGCACATTTCAAGGTCACAAATTGATGAACTGACGACAAGCAGACAAGCGGAAAAGCTGCATAAATGATTAAATCAGAAGGATTTGATACCGAGAATCATTCCCTAATTTTGGTTTATTAAACATCTCTCATATTTGAAGAAGCCAGTGTGCCAAGAACATGCCTTTGCTCCTTTGAACTCAACGAAAAGCATCTTTTCCTCAAGCGTTTACATTTAACCTACAGAACAAACTTCCGTTCCTCTTGCGGTCTGTGCCAAACTGATTTTGGTTTTAATTAATGCTCTAGATGACCACAGCAGCTCCTGGAGCCTCCCATTAGAGGTCTTCTAAATGGGCCCAGAGAGAAAATACCCAGATCCGTAACCTCGCGTAGCGGCCAAAGGCCTACGAGCATGCGTTCACATGCATATACAGTTAAAGAAAGCCATGTTCGTATGCAAAAAGCACACCCACACACATAGTAATTGCCGAAGAGGGCAGGATCATGGTTTGCAGATCATCAGATATGGCTTTGACCAGCGCATTCCTTTACATCCAAAAAGCACAGGGTGCTTTCTAATAAACTCCAGCTCGGGCAGGGCTCCAGATGGGGGTTAGGAGAAAGGAGCACTGATGGTGGTAAGTGGTTTCACTAGAGACAGCATAACCCTTCATCCCTAGCCAGTAGAAAGCTGGGTGTTAGTCGGCTTGGCTGTAGTATACACTTTGGGTTTCAGCCACATTTTCTCTGTGTGTGTGTGAGTTTGTTTTTTATATCCTTGCTGCCCATTTCCTCTGAAACCCAACCTGGGGTTTAGGGTTCCTTTCTAGCCGGATGTTTGTACCCCCGGCAAGAGCGAGCTCTCGCTTGTTTTTATGCTGTTTCTTTCATCTCTCACGCGTTCACACACACACAGCACAGACTCGCTGTGTCTTCCCCATGGTCATTCCGGGCCCATGAGTGGAACGGCTCAGACTTTACCGCAATTGCAAGAATACCTGTCAGTGCTCCAGGCTGCTTTTGTTTCTATTACCGTTTCTGTGTCGCCTCTGGCTGGGCGACAAATACAGGTGTCGCGTTGTGTGTGCGTCCAGAAAGATGTTTGAGGATGAGGAAAGCACATATGAGTTGATAGCCGTGCCTGGCCCGAGGTTAACTTCTAGTCTGTGTATGGTTATAATATAACAAGTTATTTTATATAAAATGTATATTAATATTCAATTGTATAAACATATTTTATTGTATATCAATTGTTTTAAATTAAATTTAAACTACTCAAAATTTATTGATTCTTCCCAGAGGTCTACATCAAGTTAAGTTGGATTACATAACATTTTATGTTGTTGCAGCTGAAACTGTCTATTGTCTGCAATATACTAATCTATAGTAACAAGGAGTTACACAGTAAAAGTTGCATTTAGCACAGACACAGGGTGTTTTATAACATAACTTGTCTTGTATAAATCTTGTAGTAAATCTGTTAATCTTAAGCAATTTAGCGTGTACAAATAATAAACGGTTTTGTATGGGCAAAGCTTTCCTACCTCCTTCCATCTGTGCTACAAAATGATCCAGGTATGTATTAAAAATAAATTGTTTTCTATATCAAGACATTGATAATCATGTCATTAGTTTTGATACAAATTGAAGTAACTCTTTCATGTGATACGCTAACCCTTGACGCCCCTCCCATCTCTTCACTCGACTCTCCAAGCCTCTCTTCTGTGTAAGAACTCATTTCTTTCATCCCTCCCTCCATTCCTCCATTCTCTGTCCAGTCTTTAAAGAGACAGACAGCCATTCTTCCTCATTGTCTTTGACAAAGAATGGGGACTATAGATTGGTTCCCCTTTTAATATGGCTGCTTTTTATGCCCAATTCATCCAAATTAAATTGGTCACAACCCACCTGGTGTTGCCCTGTCTTCAATGTCTAATGGATCATTCAAAGCCTCTCCAGCCAAACTTCACAACCTCTGCTGACCTTGTGTCTTGGGTTATTGTGGTTCACCTAATAAAGGGTGGCAGTGGTGTGCACAGAGAGGAACAGCAGGGGCCTGAGACTCTGCCCATTTCATTTCACACGGCAACTGCCCTTCTTGTCATATCATAATAAAGAAATATAAAAATTAACGATAATAATTAAAAATAAATATAACACACACATTATGCCTATGTCTCAAAATATTACATGTGGCTGCTGTCTTTCTGAAACCAAATTCTCCATATTTCTTGATTTTTATTTTTTGTTATAAATCATAATCAGTCACCCTTTATGTCTGTCAATGGGTTTTGCAAATATATAACATTAAAAAAAGTATTTAAAAGATAAAATATACATTGTTTTTTCCATCTCCTGCAAAAGAGCGAATTGGGGCATTTGAGGTTTTGGAAGAACAGCAACAATATGTTTTTAATAACTTGATATAAGGCCCCAAATACATAAACTAGTATTACTAATATATGATACATAAAGATGAGAAGAAATATAATTTCCTTAGGTGATATGTTCAAGCAAACAAATTTGGAGACACATCTTCTATGTGTAGTCCTTCATTTAATGCCTGTTTTCATGTACTCCTGTCTCTGTGGCGCTCTGTGCACACCACTGCCCTAAACTTTCTAAAGGGTCACCTTTGGACCATTAGTGGAGTGTTATTCCCCCTCAGCCAAACCCACGCAAATGGGAGCTTTTAATTACCATCCTCTCTGTCTCTCCCACCTCCCGCTCTTCCGGAGAGAATGCCTCTTGTCTTCTGGGTCTTAGTCATGTCATGTCCTAATGCGCCTGGATCCTTGCAGACGGGCGTAATGCGGCTCTCAATGCTGTTTATTAGCCAGATCCATTTGCCACAAGTCCCGCCCCCCTCCACCGCCGCCACCATCACCCCAGCCCTGCCACTATGCCCCCTTTCGTGCTCCCTCCCTCCCTCTTTTGTGCTGCCATATGAATGCACTTTGATGGTTGATAATTATGCCTGTCCTTTTGACACGAGGATCCACGGCCTGCCCTTGTTAAGCCAGTAATTAGCCTGTCCTCCTTATTTATTGAGAAAGTACAAATTATCCTTTCTAGTGGGCACTGGCCATTCCCCGTTCCACTTGCTCTTATTCTCACTGTTTCTCTCTCTCTATTCTACTTGTGTCCCTCAGCACTTTTGATAGGCTGAAAGCAGCTGCACTAAAGCAAGATAAAGCTGCACCATCAGGATGATGAAGAGCGTGGATGGAGAGGCGCTGTGCTGAACACAAAGGCCGCAGAGAAGCTGCGACGGTGGCGTGAGGACAGCTGAAGAATGCAACGCAGCTCCAGGATGAATAGCTCTCATTTGTGAATATACAGATCTGGCTGGAGGAGGGTGAGGAGAGGGAAGAAATTAGAGGCTTTGGGGGTAAAAACAACATCTTCAGGTCACAGAAAATGAAGGTTGGAGGCCAAAGCAAATGACTAATATGCACAGTAAAAAGATTTAAACAGATATTTGCTAGATTTTTTGTCTAGTTATACTGTAGTTCAGTCCCATATGTTTAGATAGATTTGTGTGTGAGTTTGTATAAACAACAACAACAGTCTTTCTCTGCTCGTCTCAAGGGATGTAATTCAACTGTGGCCTGTATTGGCTGATCTGTTAAAGTAATGATCTGCTCCCCGGTCTAAAGTTCAGCTCATCTCTGATTCAGCTTTCCTGGGCTGCTATGAACAAGTTGCACAAGGTTGCCTGCCCTTGCCGCTAAAGATCTGCTTAATTTCAAGTGCCTACCGCAACATTACATTATTCAATGGCTTCCATGTCTGAACCTTGTTTAATGCTGTTACAACAAAGACCAGCGATCAATATGTTGTTTGTCGTTGTGGTCTCTTTACCGTATGAAGCGTATATTCACTGTAACCTGCTTCTTCTCCCTGTTTCTCAGCCCTTTCAAGAGATCCTCTTTTTACAGAGGTCTGGAATATTAAGCTGTGACCCCCCATTGTCCCTTTCCTTCCTCGGCTCTCTCCATGTCCTCCTTAGCCAGTACAAAACCCATTTGCTTCAGTACGGCAGGATAACGGTATTCAGGTGGTCCCCTCCCCTCGTAACACAGCCTGTATAAGAGCCTCCCAATCAATAGAGATGTAAATAAGTTCAGACAGTTGCCAGACCTTTGTCTACATCTTACATTTGAGAGGCATCACAAGGATCTCTTTCGGTTCGGCTGAGATTTCTAATCTGTTTAGTTTCAGTGTTCAGGGAAAACAACACGCTCTTTCAAACTAAATAGCAAGGATTACCAGTCACACTTGTGCAGTCTTGGTCAAGTTTGATCTCTTTTTCTGTTTAGGTTTTTTTTTACTTGAAAAACCCACAGTGCTTGCTTGTGAATTCACTGTGCATTTCTAAGTCGTGCATAATGGGAATTAGTTCAGGCTAGTTGTCATCGTACTCTTTGTCCCATGTGTGGTTGCCATACAGTTCTTTATTGATAAAAAAAGAACAAGGGCTCCTAAAATGGTCATACATTAAAGTAAAAGCTAATTCACATTGATCCAACAAACACCAACATACTAAATTGTGATTCACATTGATCCAACAAATGCCAATAAAAGCCTCCGAATTGGTGAAACTCACACCGTGTCTACACCGGATGCGACCTGCACAATGCAACATGAAAAAAGACGTTAGAAACACAATTAAATCCATTATAATTTTACATTTTGTCAAATTTAATTGTGTTCTAGAATGTTTGGATTTAAACAAAAAAAATGTTTTATCTGTTTTGTGGGGCTTATCTGTGTATTTACAACTTACAAGAGGTAAATATTTTTTTATTTTATGTGTGTAATACTTTATGTTCTGGTGCAAAGTATTTGCTTTTTCATAAACCAGCCAGGAAGTTTATTATTTTAATTGATTTCAGTGAAACAAATTAGCAGTGAAATACATTTTTAAAAACGCATTACCTGTACATAACATCGGAAATTGACTATATATATGATAATTTTTTCCTCAATTTAAACTTATTTCAAGACTTTATTTGTAACATTTCTGTGTTGTTGATGACCAAACCTAAACATTACTTTGTGCACTGTAAACGTTTTCATTGCTCTTTGTTCACATCCCTGAGGATACTGAAAACACGAACCCACGTGATAATAAAAGGTTAATAAAGCTGTTACATTAACAAAGCAAGCACAAACAGATATCCGGTTGCTACGATATCCATTACTATAATGTAACAACTAATAGGTCTACAAAAGTGTTTTTATACCTTGTATATCTGTACTGTTAAAGAGAAGAGAAACCTGTGGAAAAAACAAATGTGCGCAGCTTCAATCAGAAAAAACATAATTACAAAATGCAATAAATAAACTTCAAAAAGGAACTCATGTTTTCACTTAAAATAAATCACCAATTTCAGCTGCCTTCATATTTCAGGTCAATTTAACTTAATTATATTGAACTGTCTTACAAATCGAGTTGTGAAATACAACAAGTTTATTGGACTCATAAAGCTAATTTGATTTAACCTAAAAAATGAATGAAGCTGTTAAACTTAAGTTTTTAAGTAGTTTTTTACATTATGTTATGGTTTTGCCACATTCTGTTTGATACAACATGTTGCTAGGGTCAAATGCATCTCCATTAGTTTTTTTAAGATGCTTTTAAAACATTCTGTGTGGTCAGTGCAATTAAAACATAATAAGATCAAACTAGCTGCGGGAAAGCCTTAAGAATAAATGCTTCATATTTAATGATACTCGGCACGCTGGTCCCTTCAACCAAAGCCATGCGATAATTCTGATTTGTGCATCCTAACACAACAGAGACAAGACTGTTTACACTGTCATTTGAATTTTCCTTTCTTCTTTTTCTTCTCGTTCTATTTTTTGGAACAAGGCCCTTTTTCTACACACATTCTGCTCATCTCACAGGGGATTAACTAGGGTATGCTTGTTGTCCAAAACAGGAAGTCAAACATAACAAACACGCTTAAGTGATCGTATCGACATACCCGTAAACAAATGCAAAGATATGTCTTCAGTCCAGCGGTTGTCGGTCTCCGCTTTTGTAGCTTTGTGACTGTCTGGTTTGATGTGATTTAGAAACTGAAATGACATGTTTGGTGATGGTCTGGAACATTTAATACATGGGTCAGCTCCCTGCATATCTGTGTGTGCTTAATTACAAGCACCCCAGCTTGTAAATTAAAACTCTATACTGAAACAGAGCCCTGGCGCCTTGGGGGCTCTCTTGCCCTTTTATTTCTGGATCCCAGATCCAAACCCTGCTTCGTTTTTGGACAAAGTCTGTGGACCAACCCGCCCCACTGCCACTCAGGCCTGTTAGTGAGGGCCACCATGCTTGGAGCTATGAAAATGTCTTCTGTGGGAATGCATGTGTGTGCTCATTGGGTCCCAATCATGAGGAAGCAGAACAGAAGCAAGAATAAACTACTATATCTGTACTGTAGGTAGCCACCAGAAATTTAATTAATGAGCAAACTTCTCATGATTAAGTTTTAATAAGCTTTACCCCTAAGCCCGGAGCCATCAGGTAATGAGTGAAGGCTTTTAGAACAACTCTTCTGTTCGAAACATGAGAAACATATGGCTTAAATAAAGTTAGATTGGACTGAAAATCCACTATACAACACTGCATGATTTAATCCTGTTTTACAGTTCCGTAATGTTGTTAAAAGTATATAAAATGTGTTAGAATGGCTTGTTTTTGCCTTTTTAATTTCTCATGAACTTTGATATATACTGTAGGAATCTCTGTGCTGTCAAATTTAAGAGGTCGTTCATTGCGGTCTTGTATTTAAACAAAGCTGCTGTAGACGGAGCACAACAAACATCTCAAAATGCATTTTAAAAACTTTAAATGGACAGTTCACCCAAAAAGGAAAATTGTCATCATTGACTATAGTCAACCATTGTTTGTTGTCCTAAATTCTAAATGTTCAACAGAAAGAAATTATTAATTTAGTGGATGATGATCCAGAACTGAAAATTCTTTACATTCTTCCAATGTTTAAAAAATGTTTGAAACAACCTGAGGGTGAGTAAATGATGACAGAATTTCTTTGGGTGAACTGTTCCTATAACACTTTGTTTTTAGATTGACATGGCATTTTATACTATTATACGCTGCAAACGTAATGAGAGAAAACTGCATGCTTAAAGGATTTAAAAAAATTAGAAACCATTTCAAATGCGACGTCCCCCAAGTCTGTTCTCGGCCACAGCTCGGCAGGGAAAACGGGAGAAGTACTTGTCCGGGAAAAGATTGAAAACGATGTCATTAGTAAAATAGGTGGGGAGAATCCGATTTCGAAATTGAGGCTTATGAAATAATAAATAAAAATCCCTGCGGCAAATGCGTACTGGTGCCTGCAACTGACTAGCTTAAGTGCATGGCATGAGGTGGTCATTGTCTTTATAAGATGGCACCTCATAAAATGGCATTAGCTGCCATTGCTGTGGCTTGAAGCTTCATCCTGCTGGGTTTAGGCCCAGCGTGTTCGCCGGCACACATTATTAGAGTGACATCTGCTTTACAAGTCTTGCACCCAGGAGCATACCTAAACAACTCATTTCAGCTCCGTCCTCTCCCTCCCCGCCTCCAGAGCAGAGGGTTTGTAACTCATTTTCTTCTGTTGTTCTCTCTCTCTCTCTCTCTCTCTCTCTCTCTCTCTCTCTCTCTTTCTCTCTCTCTCTGTTCTAATTTGCATATTGTGTCATTTATTTTTCTCTCTCATATCCTCCTCTCTCTCTCTTTCTCTCTTTCTCTGTTTGTAGCCCTCTGGCCACAGATGAGTGTTGCAGAACACAGGGCTTCACTTTATCAATCAGCAATGGCACAAACACTTAGTGCATTACAGAGACCATCTTTTATTTCAGAGCTCTTCATGGTGGAGGCATGCAAATTACTACTGCATCAGCCGCCTTGACAAAAGAGCAAATTACCCGACACGCACAACCATTTCTGAGGGCATGAAGAGGAAGTCGACAGTAGCTTTTTCGATTTAATGTTTCGGATGGCATGTATTTATGCACAGTTTATGTTATCAATGAAATGTAATGAATGCGAAAGGTAAAAAATGAATATTTGGAGGTTAACCCTTTGTGCTCCTAGAATTGACTTTGCTGATTTTATGTTTGATATAACAATACATTGTCATTTTTAAATTAGCCTTATTTTCTTGAATATTGCTTAAATATGTTGTCCCCAATTTGTATATGATTGGAAATTTCAATCATTTTATGTTACGTACATTTTTATATTTATCCAAACGGAAGAGTGCTCTCAGATTCTTAGGTTTAATCTTGTAATGTCCTATAGGCTACCTTTTGTCTTTACTTTGTTTTTTAATAGGCTACATTTAAACTGTTGATGTTCATTAAATCAATTATGTAGTGTAAATATTTGTATACTAGGTCAGATAAACAGCACAGTGTTTTGATATAATGGCTATGCTTTAGCTGAACTCTGATGGACTGGACCTCTCAAATCCCACACGACAAGGCAGGATAGAAACAAGCATTACAAACATCACAAGCTCTGTGTAAAACAAGTTTCCTCTGCTCTGTTTTATCAATCACACACACACACTGAGGCAATGATTGCTCAACCAGGAGGTGCTTTAAGTCGGCTGTCAGCAGGTATCCTTCCAATTCAATGAAAGCAACATCATGTGCTGTTTCACAGACTGCCAGGCTTGACCATCAATACAAAGCATTTCAGGACACTGTGAGTTAGATCAGTGGTGTTTCAAACTTATGTTGCCTCAGGTCCCAAATTTAACAAAAGACATCATGTGGAAACCCAATACGTGACACAATTACATCGAATTATTCTTATGGCCTTGGCTGAATAAGTAAATGTATTGTGTAAATCACTTTAATGTGTTTTGAGTTTTTTTAGCGTCACATACTTGTTTATGATTTTTAAAGAAGAGGGTTGTCTAATTTACATAGAAGTTTATTTAAAGTTTTTGTCTTGCCTTTTTTAAAGTGTATGCCTATTTATCCTTACTATGCACAATTTAATGCAACGTAATGTCTTATTATTATGGACTATTAAGACTCCCTAGTTGAGACCCACTGCATGCTGGCTGACCAGAGTCATGATATGGATTCTGAACCAGGTACATTATTTGACATTATTGTAAAAATGCAGGACATCATAACCATAAAACCATACTTTGCTCGGTAAATATTTTCCAGTGGCAGCACAAAATGTCAGTTAGAATGTAGCTGTTTTCCTCCTTTCTCCTCTGCAAAACAAGAAAAAATAATTAGAAGCAAAAAACAATAGCCTTGTAATGTCATTCCCAACGTATGGACAGAAATTTGAATTTGAGCCCACGATGGTGAGTGATGTATCTTGACACGCTAGATGAGGTCTGCATCAAAGAGAGAGAGAGAGAGAGGCGATTGAGAAAGACTATGCTGTTCATTTGAGTTTAGTTAGTATTCCACAGGGAACAGGATTGTTTCCCTGAGTAGCATTCCTACAATGTACTGTGGCCAGCGTTCCTTGTTAGGCTGTGGCCCTTCCAATGGAGAAAAGAGATGGATAGAGGGAAATAAATAAATAAAGAAGAAAGAGTAAGAGAGACACCAAGCAAGAGAGAGAGAGAGAGAGAGAGAGAGAGGGCTAGTACGCCAACACCTTGACGTAAATGTACAGCTGCTCACATTGCGCCTGTCTCACCTTTAGCCCCGTCTGTCTGCTGCCGCTTTTCATTTTCCGCATTCATACATCAATGAGCTTCGCATGCTGACACCTCATTTTGCAGGCTACTTTGGTTATGGAGGCCATGTTTTGCATATCGCTACCCAGCGCCTACCAACCCCCCCCCACCCATCCTGACACGTCGCTGATCTTTGAAGAGAGAGAGTTACAGACTTCCTTTCTATCTGATGCATGTTTGTACCTTCGTTTCGCTGCTTGCCCCCTCTGGATGACATTGGCAAGTCTTCTCCAAATCGAGCTTAATTGATTGATTTCTGTCTTTTATTTTCCCATGTCCATCATGGTGTTTCTACTTTACCTTTGTGTTTGCTCTGGTTGTGTTTTACAGCTCTGGTTCTGGGTACATGTGAGCACTTTTACTCCCCCACTACCCCACTTTAGCGAATATTACATTGCTATTATATTCAATAAGGCAGACTGATTATTATGGGCTAAAGAGTTCTTTAGCCAGAGAACATGTGATTCAGCGCGCTACAGCCTTTGCAGTTTTTCAAAGCGTCATACATTGTTTTACCATCATGCTTGAAAAGTGAATGACAGCTTGAATGTTTGATAGGGATATTTCTAGGGTATATGTATTTTAATTATTTATTTTTGTATGAAGTTTTCTTTCCATATACTGTAGACGTTGAAAAAATTATTATAATATATAATATATATAGTATTTTATATTTAATATACTTTAATAATACTGTAAATTATTTCTTATTATATACATAATCTTCAACAAATCTAAACTAATTTGTGTTAAATTGTGACAGCTTAAAATGAAATATAATGCACTTTTTTATTTAAATTACATTTTGGAATATCATGTATCATATCATACATTTTATGTATCAGCGCTAGAAAAACTGTGTTTGCAAATTTGAGACACATTTCTTATTCAAAGGCATGAATGAGTTTACACAGTAGAGCTTTACAAGAAACCTATAGAGGTTAAAATCAAAGTTCAGCCTTGCTTATGTGTAAATATTTATTTATTTACCTTCTTCCGTTCTGCAGATAATTAAATACATAGGTCTAGGGATAAGTGTATGTTGTAGACCCTTCCTCTGAGAAGTGCATCCGTCCCTGCTACTTCTATATTCCTGTGAGCTAATTGTGAATTAATATCCAACAAGCAAACAAACTGTTTGGTCGGAGCTAGTGTGACAGCCGTGAGGAGGTGTTGGGGAAAGAGAGGGTGGGCTGCCGATTGAGGTGATGAACGAAACGGCTGGAAGAGTGTGAGGAGAATGAGTGTTTGTAATGGAAGGGGGGCGGGTTATTGGTGTCGTATAGGTATCATATGGATATCTGCCAAACCTAATGTAATAAATTGATGTTTTTGTGGGCCTGAAAAGAGGGTCCCGGGCTTTTAAGTGGCGAGGGGCTGTCATCTCTTTGCATTTGTGAGAGAAGAGGGGAGTGTGAATGTCACTTTCAAGTAGAACTGGAGCTCTCTCCTAATGAGAGATGGGGTCTGCCTCAGAGCCAGCCAAGGGGCCAAGGAGGAGACACCACCCTTCCGTAGCCTCCAATCCTCTGAGGGGCTGACAGCCTCCGATAAATCAAGACGCTCGCGCTTCCTCTCTTCCCTCCCTACGCCACCTGCAGTGGGTGGAGAGCGCTCGTTTCCCCCCAGAAAGAGAGAGAAAAGAAGAGAGGTGTAAAGAAAGAGATACCGAGACAGAAGGAGGGGGAAAGGGGGAGAGGAGTACGAACAATGTGGAAGACAACGTGAAAAAAAACAGGTACAACATGAGCAAAGACCATAAAAATAATTCTTAGCGAAAGAAAAATATTTTCTTACGGAAGTTGCGTAACCAGCCAATCAGAATTAAGCTTAACAGACTCTTAGACACATTTACTTTCACGGCTAAAGGGGTGGGATAGGGTAATATAACCCATAGTAAAACAAGTGATACACATATGAAAAAATGCATTTACTTATCAGTGTGAAAGGTGAAAATGCTTCACACTGTCAAAATAAATAAATTGTGGTCGGTCCACGGATGCTGAAGCTGCACAGTACATATGTCTGTTCACATCAACCACATATTTAGCCATATGCCTGCTTCTGTACATACCTTACAGCGTGAATGTTTTGCATGTAAGCTTTTGTTTGCATAATGTTTGTATCATGTTAATTGTGTCGCTGCCGAGCAGGGAAAGGTCATCGGTCACTGTGTACCGTTACCTCTCCACCGTTAGTTATCTAGAGCAGAAGAGTCACACGCAGGTAATTATCTTGTTAAATAAGTTCAGGTGTCGGATGAGGCTGTTTGCCCCTGCTGTCCTGTGGAGCTAATGTTCATGCCCTGCCCAAAGGCATCCACTGACCCATTACTGCAAGCAACAGCACTCACAAACAGATGTGTACCATATAAATAGTGCTTCTCTGTTATTAAATAAACTCATGATTTCATCATTTTCTCCATGCTTGCTTTACACACTTTTACTATTAATTAAGACATGTCTAGTCACACGATGACCTGCACTATGTATGGAAAGTTTTTAGCATTTCTGTCAAGAATTTATAAATATTTTTAGCGCATTTTGTGCGTTGTTGTAACAGTTATTAGTAATATGATCAGGTAACATTTAAATAAAGCTTTGTTTAATAACAGGCAGATAACCCTGATGAAATGTTTTCTTCTATTTATGCAATTTTGTAATGTAGAATTTGTCAACAAAGTAATTTGTTGTGAAATACTGTTTTATTTTAAAAACCATCCTCAGAAAGCAAAAAAAATTCTGTGAAAATATAACCTTGATATATTTAATATTGACTGATTTAGGCCTTGTCAAAGATTGAAGTCATAGTGAAATTAATACATAAAATCAAATAAATATATTTTGAGTTTACCCAGTTTAAACCACAGTATGTCTTTTGGTGTTTAGCTAGACATTGTTGATGGCCATGTCATGTGAGCTGTGGACATGAACATGATGACATCAGACCCCGGATGTGTGGATGGAGCAGAAATGAATTGTCAATTTTTGGTTTCGAGTTGTTTCTTTTGAAAAGTGGTTAGAGGAAATTTCAGGGTTGATAAATAATTCAGAAGTATGTAGAGAAGCACAAGATTAGTCTAAGGGGTGACAGAAAGGCGAAGAGATGAATTCAGCGAGGTGGTGAGATTAAAGAGCAGGACGGCCGTGTGAACGTTAGACAGATGGCAGCTCCTCGGCGGAAATGCGCGAGGAGGAGAAACTGCGGAGAGAAAATCCGGCGATGCGACCTGCAGGAGTAAAAATTGCTTGCATTGTTGTTTTCATTATCTAGCTACTGTCATTTCATGAGCTTTGTATCTTTGAAATGAAAGAATGAGAGGGGAGGGCTTTAAAAAAGCAGAGGATTACGGGGAGGAGAACGTAGGGAGGGCAAAAAAACTGTGAAATTAATCTTTTGTGCAGGTCCTGATGGAGCAGAGACATGCTCAGACAAAAGGTAGACTGGGGAAGAAGCGCCGTGATTGATGAATAAAGTAAAGGTGTCAGAAGTCTGTAATGTAAATGAGTGAAAGCACAGAGCGTTTCAGGAAAGGAATGAGAGGGAGAGCGGAGAGCAGCGCACGTGTCACGGGGGCTATCGTCCCCCCGGCATCAATCCCGTGCGATCTTTTATCTAGTCAGACAAGCTCGGCCCGCAATCTGCGAGGCGACGCCGCAGAACACCAGTGCGGTGTACTCGAGGAGATGAGAGGAGTCATGGGCGCATCTGAGAGGAGACGGCAGGGCCTGATTGACCAGCAGTGACTAGAAATGCTGTTAATATACATGTGTACTCACAGATCCTCTTCGCACATCTGTGTGATTTTTCAGGACAGAAGTGGGAGCAGAGAAACAGGGTGTCTGATTTACAGAAGTAATGGAAGAAGCTGGTGACAAAGCTGGGACTTTGGTGAGAGAGAGAGCTGCTTACCACACCTTACTGTGTTGCTGTTTCCCAAGGGCGTTGGTTTCATTTCAACACATTAGTTCTGAGCTGAAATAAAAACTTGTATTGCTGCATTGTAAAATAACATTTTAGTATGTTATTGTTTTACTTGTGCCAGTGCTAAACATGTTAGTGCTTACATACTTAAATATAAAGCCAAATTTGAAACAATACCTTGCATATAAAGTATATTTGACTATATTTTTAATTAGAAGGGCACGGCACTGCTGTGCCAGTCATTAGGGCATCGGACAGCGAGCGGTCTGCAGGTCGTGCCCCGCGTGAATCCTCGCCCTCACATTCAAACAGGCACCATCTTTCATAAAGTGACAAAAACAATAAATCACCGGCACGTGAAAGCATTACGGTGACGTTTAGGGAAATTAATGACATCCTACAGCCCGCTGTAGTCTCGCGTGATGGAAAACGACAAAGACGCATAGGGTTACCTCGCGGAGGAGGTTCAACTAATTGCCGGCACTTGTTGTGGCGCCTTAGCTTTGTTTAAGTCACGGGGGCTAACTAGCTATCTCTCCCTGATGCACGCTGTTTGTTCAGCAAGCACGCTGCTGAGAAAGCCGTTTTCATCAAGCGACTCATTATTAACGGGTTCATAAATAAACAGGACTCTAATATTTCTCTCTGTTAGTGTTTATTGTGGGCTAGCAAAGTGCAGCGGCTGTCTTTAATGAAAGAGAGAGCCGCGGGTAATTGAAGCTTATTATGCCCGGGTGAGAGACAGTGGCTGGGAGATAGAGTGGCTGGCACTGTCAAACGCAGTCTGCTTCTGCCACTTACTTTAGTTAGTTCATCGTGACAAGACGATTTTGGGCCGCATGTGGTGCCGCAGTTTACGTATTTACATTAGAGACAGGCACAGCAGACCAAATGGATTGGGTATTTAACTCTAACAGACACACTCAGGTTGTAACGTTCCATATGTTGAGTTGGGTATTGAGATTTTACAAAAGCACCGGGGGCATTTTGTCTAAGGAGGTGCCTTATCACAAAATGTTACGTGGGAAGGGACACTAGATAAACCAAAACAAAAGCATATTGTCTGTCTCGAGCTCATTTTAGTCAGGCTAGCTGAGTTTTCATTACCCTGCACGACAATGGGCACAGATGCATTTGCTATTTAAACGACGCGGCGCAGGACGAGAAAATAAGAATTGCGTCGGGGTGAAACTAGCAAAAACCCTTGCGCCACATTGCGCAGGGTGTACGATAGGGCCCTGAATTTGAGTTATCGGAGATGGAAACGCTTTTGCCGAATAAAGTCTGACCTAGCAAATATTAAACTAAGCATCTGTTTCTGCTGATGGTGTCTTTCCGGTTTCCAGGTCTTGTTTTATTTACTGTTGGTCACTACACTGTAAAAAATTCAGAACAAAAAATAGCACTTTTCGGGCCGCTGGGGCTCACAAACGGATCTCATCCCCCATCGACTCCCATAGTATTTATTTTCGCTACTATGACAGTAAATGGGGGATGAGATCTGTTTGGTCACTGGCATTCTTCCAAATTTCTTCCTTTGTATTCATCAGAACAAAGAAATGTATACAGATTTGGAGGGTGAGTAAATGACAGAATTTAGTTTTGGGTGGACTATCCAAAATAGTGTGGTGTGAGAGCGAGGGGGAAATGGTGAAAAATAGACAAAAAGTAAATGGCTGTGTCCCAAATCACGCATTTATATACTATTCTACCCCAATTTGTAGTATAAATAGTGTGGATAGTGCATTCACATTGAAAATACTAAAAAAAGAAGTGCACTTCAAGTACCCGGATGATGCACTTTTTCATGCACTTCATGCACTCACCACTCGCAGTTTCGCTTACGTAGCGGAAGGGAGGCTGGGCTATCAGATGCTGCTTGAGCAAAACTCTCCTGCAGAGTGATAACTCTTTAATCTGATTATGACTAAAGTAATGCTGGAAAAAAAGTTGAAAACTACATTAAATGTACAATGTACACGTTTTTTATTCACATGTATATGCTGTACGATTGACGTAATTTGCGCTCGTCTGGGAAGCCGATATACTTCTGGTTAGTATAAAACCGTTTAGAATTCCATTTTGGGAGGACACTACCCTTTTGAGATCCATACACTACATGGTTGTGTGCATAGTGCATAGTATTTTGGTCATTTTGGGACACAGCGTAACTGATGTAAATCCACAGGCAAATTACAAAGTAAAAGTTCACCTACTTAGACACCACTAATATCATTCTAAAATGAGCAAGCACTCAGAATAACTTAAGCTTTAGCAGGATGTTATTTCCCCAGTTTCTTTTTACACATCGAATCCCCCAATCCTAGAACTGGGGCTGTTATATGTGTGACTTTAAAAATCTTATTTTGCTGACTTATTGATTGAAAAAGGTTGACTAATTGTGCAGTCACAACACCAGCGACAACCAGCAATAAAGCGAGGCGATGTCATACATTTCTATCGGCCGCGACACGAGCAACTGCTGACGACAGTAAGTGGGTGTTTCCAGCGAGGCGAAAAAGTAGAGATTTGCTCAACATTATGAAAATGATGAGCGAGGCCATGTCCATACTGTGCCGTATCCAGTGTGGACAAAATGTTTAATTATTATCGGTTCTAAAACGTTCTATTGACTCTTTTGTTGAATCGGGCCGCGCTACATCCGGTGTGAAACCGTGTAAAGCAGCAGAGTTCACGTCCTCCGTTTCTCATCAGTTACTGCCGATTTAGCTTATAAATGTTAATAGAGCAACCAAAGCTAGGAACGCCTTCTAATGACCTCGCAGCAAGAGACTAGCGACAGAGTTGCTGGCGGTGTGAACATACCGTGATAATAACCAAGCTAAGTAATAAAAATGGTCCATATAAGAAATATGCATGACATTATAACTGTCATATTTTACGCAAAAATCAGCCATGGGTTAAGGTCTTACATTTGATGTCAATAATAAAACAGCCTTTAAAGCAATTAAATTGATTAGAGAAATGTGTTTCGTACGGCTTTAACCTGAAAAAATGTGCAAACATTAAATTGAAGTAGAACATGAATTTATAACGGTCTAAAAATCCAAAATATGTAAATCCCAAATACGAGAGCACATAGCCTAGCTAACAAACTGACATATATAAGATTATCTCCCCTCAACAATCTGAAACCACATTAAACTGCTATGTCATTCACATTTTTCTGATACATTTCCCTACATTGAGGATTCACACCAACGTTCACCCTGTAAACATTTTTATGTAGTTTTGCTTTCTATGCATGCCACAAACGTCCTGTTCCACCTGCTTGTACTAATGCTGTCTCTCGTCTGCGTCATCACACTTTTTACCATTGTCTTCCCTCTCTCATCTCTTCAGGGTGTTTCAAATGGCTGAGCTAGTCAAATTTTACCCACCTGGCTATTTTTCAATAGAGACATCTCTTTATTCTGCACCAAAAAGCAGTGCATATGTCTGGCTGATTCTTGTTTTCTCTCCCTCCGTCTCTTTCCTCTTCTCCGCCATCTACCTTTCTCTCTTCATCACCCACTCGATTTTCTCTTTCATTCTCCATCCTCTCCTCTGTTTTCATATGCAGAATTGCTATTGTGAGTTAGTGGATAGCCTATCTCTTTTATGTATGCGTGGACTGCCTAGTTCTCTCCCTACCTCGTGCCCGCAGAGGTACGAACATGCACATTACGGCGGAGTGACAATATCCCTCCTTCAGATAATGCCATAAATGAGGCAGAATTTACAATACAACACGCAGCGTGCTGCTTTCTGTTTCTCTGCGCGTCGGGGTGTTCAGCGCGAAAAGAGCCCCGCTCTGCCAGCGCCGGCTCTGAAGAGCACTCCAGCGGGACGGCCATTAGAGCTATCTCAGACTAATGACACGAGAAACACTACCACAACGCCAACTTCCCCTGCATGCCTCACGCTGCTGATGTTAACTATGCCCGCTAATACCGCAACTTCAACCCTCGGTTCCCCTCTCAGAGTTAAAACGCTCTCTTTCACGTGCGGCTGATGAGGGCGATAGCGAAAGAACTCGACTTTACATCCTATTACCTGCAGATTAGGCTTGTAACGTCAGTGAACGATTGGTCACCTACAAGCGTTATATACCGCATGGTGAAGTTTGAGAGTTCATTCCCTCTTTTTTGCGTTTGTCCTCAGGGAGATTTGTGTTTGTTTGTTGCTTTTTATGTGTCGTGTCACTCTAATAGAGTGCTGTCCTAAAACGATGCTTTAGCCCACCTGCACGTCATGCTTGGTAAAAAGCTGAGAGAGACCCGCTAAATTAGCTCATTGCCTGATTGATGCATGGCTGTTGACTTGCGAGGGCACCGCAGGTGGAGGACTGGCTTTTTAAAGCATTGAGCTCTTATGTTGGGTAATGGTGCACATTGGCTTGAAACTATGCAAATGGAACAGAACATAGACTCAGTATGGTACACTGTTTATTTTTGCTGTCACCTTGCTAATGAGGGGTCCTCGCCCCAAAACGATCTGTTCGCTGTGACCCGCACCACTGAAAGTAACCCTGGTTATACAACAGATGAAAGCACTTTAAAAATCACTCTGTACAGAAATGATTTTGGCCGATGCGCTAATTTGCTTTATTTTACAGAAAAAATACAACCTGGCGTTTATGAGCCATCGTTGCATGCTGGGGTTTTTAAAATAATAGTTTTAGCCAGACATGAATTCACACACTATTCCAAACTTTTAGAACTTCGTCTAGTGGAACACAAAAGCAGAAATGTTAAAAAAATACAGCCCTCTTGTTTATTTAATAAAAAGTAAATGGGCATTTCAAACTTTTGTCCAAAATTTAAAAAAATCTCAAAACCTCTTTTCATACTGTTTATAATGACACAAGAGTGAATATATCTGACAGACTTTTTCATTTTTGTCAGAGATTTTAATGAAGTTTGTCACTTTGTAAATTCATTTTGTGCATCGATGTCTGAAAATTGTGTTGGAGGGCTGCCGTGTGATTCTGTTTAGAGTGTTGTGTGGAGAACATCTCCCTTTCCTTCATTTCATTACTATCGAACCACTCATCCAATGAAAGCTACCTATTAGAGAGTCAATAGAACCTGCTTATCCACATACACAGATCATTACTCTGGTCGAATTCTTCTCTGGCCGGCCGTTTAATTAAGACATTGTGTCGGCCACTTGCTGAGCTGAAATACAGACACGGTCTTCCACTGTAAAGAGAGGTTATAATTTGCTATTGTTGCAATTGAAGGTTTGCTCTCACAAATACAACCAGAGGTAGAATAATGAAATAAAATGTTTGGCAGGAGCTGATATAACACAAATTTTGTTCTCCTTATTCTGAAATAACTAATTTTAGTCATTTTCATTTATTTACCGATTGTGACGATTCCCAAAACTAATTTACTACACCAATGTGGCCACTGAACATTTTCCGTGCATTCCAAGATTTTGCCAGCAATTCATTAGCAGAAAATTACATCATTAGACTCCAAAAACAGGATACAGATTCTGGTCCTTATCAGTAATCCTCTCTATTACTTCTATTTCCCCTCTTTCTATTATTTATATTTTATTGTTTGGTTTTTAATTAAATGAGCTTTTCCCCCTTTCTGACTTGTCAGGTTTAATACATTTGTTACCCTGATCTGTTATTAATGCTGCGAAGAATTCAGGCAATGTTTGGCGAATAGAATTTTTAAATGAATCTTTGTTGCATGAATATATGCAAAATATATTGTGAGGGCTGAGTGCTTTTAAATTGGAGAGATCACTCATGGCTTCACCTTTTCATGCAGATAAAGCTTTGAGCAGTAACGCTGCAGTGTCACCCTACTGAGAACTGGAGAGAGAGAGAGAGAGAGAGAGAGAGAGAGAGAGAGAGGACTCAGCTGGCTAAATCACATCCCTAGAGTTTTCCCACCTCTAAACTCCGTAATCTGTGCCATTTTAAAACATATTACTGACCTCAAATGAAATTATCAATTCTGTTATATCTTCCCTCCTTTTCCGAGTATTTAGAACATGACAAACACAGGCTCGCTAATCCGTTTCTTTATTACCTTTTGACCACTGTGGGTTGTTTATTATATGTGATGCGTCTGTCATCATTTACTGTCAATTAATCCTGCGCATCATCTCAGCATCTCTGCGCTTGTGAATAATGTCTCAATCTGTACCCCGGTGGCTACGAGAGCTATTTGTCAAGCGCCGTGACCTCTGGCAAAGACAACGGAACACCTCCTCGCAAAAAGTTAGCTTTGTTTTACCGTTGTTTGCGCTTGTTAGGGCCTAATCATTCTCCTTTACCGAATAGTCTTGTGAGCGAAAGAGCAATTTTTTAAATGCGGCACGGCAGCCATTCATCAGAAGCCGCGAGCGTGCTGATTGCATGTTAAGAGGTTAGTCTCCTGCCTAACGTGTATTGCAAACTTTCTCCATTTTGTCTCCACCGTGGAAAACTAATATCCAGAGCAATATTTCCTTATTCATGCATCCAGATTAACAAGTATAAACCACTGCGCCTTTCACTGCATAATACTGGCTGGAATCAAATTCGTTTGGATATGAATTTCAATGTAATATGCCCAATATTTTATGTTAATACAATAAAAATGTAAAGTTGAAATTATGGGCTTATTTTTATGTAAAAGGTATGCTGAAGAGCACTATATTACATATGCACACGTGGTAGAGGCAGCACCAGGGGATAGGCTGTTGCTAAGAGACACAGAAAGGGAACGGACCATTTCCAATGATGAATTAACTCTTGGAGGAGGGTGACAGTAATCTTTGTCACTAGATGCTCTGGCTGTCGGAATCCTGTCATTTTATGCATCTCATGCAAAACAGATGTACCCATAGTCTAAAAAAAAAAAAAAAATTCGCCTGGCAAAAAAAATCATTATACATTGCAAGGGCTGGAAGCCTGTCACAAAGAATTGTATTATTTTTCATCCTTTAACGAGCAGGTAGATTGTGCATATTGTAATTTTCACAGAGCCTCTCTAAATAATTCTGTAACTTTTTCAGTGAGAAGTTTTCACTCGGGTGGCTCCTCATTACAATGGCACCGTGGCAGGGTCCCTCAATCACACACAGTGAATGTGCTGCCCCCCACCCTTCCCCTGCCCTCTCATTTCCTCTCCCCATCAATTACACCAGTAAACAGAACTGCGCCACATTTTTAGAAGTGCCCATTGTTTTTACCCATAATGCTTTTGTTTGTCTGCGTTATGTCTATGTACTGAATATATTTATCGTGGATAATTTTGTTTTGAAGGATTTCAACTTTTTATAGTGTCGTAGTCAGCCGAATAATGACTTAAGACAACAATGCAAGTTTTAAGGTTGTGGTAGCGACATCAGGTCAAGCAGGTCGCACAAACATAAATAAAAGGCAAACGGCACTGTGATAATGTAGTCTGGGTTGTGTGCATCAGAATATCATTAGCGTTAGGCAGGTAAAGATGGAGTCTGTGTTTGGCTCTGTTCTCAGAGGAGAGAGAGAATTCATTTATAGCTCACAGCGCACCAGACCAACAGCAGAGAAATCACCGGCGAGATAGATGTGAAAAAACTGCTATTTTCCTCACTCTCCCCTGAATCATCTGTATAAACTCTCAAGGAAAGAGCGGAGAGAAAGAGAGCGAGCGAGAGAGGAGAGATCTAACAAGAGCTCCTAAGAGGCCTGGTGCTGCAGCCCTTCCATCTCAAATTTACATTCATTGTAAAGATTTATGGGATACCTCCCCGGAATAAGTTGAAGCTGCAGGAATTTGGGGGTGGTGGGGAATTATTCAAAACAGTGATTATTTTTGGTTGCGATTATGCATGCACACCTGATCGGGGTGTCACCACTGCCTCTGGTCTAGCAATGATGGAACGGACCAATTTTCTAACTTTCACCCGCTTGCATTGAGGAAATTTATACACACACACACAGCACCCCTTCTGCATCACTTATTGGAGTGAGACTAAGGTTCCGTATACATTAGAGAGCGGAGAGCTTGGCAGTAGTGTGTTGGTGGGGAACTGGGCCAACACACATTAAGATTTAACAAAGAGGAAGTGATGCGTTTGTCCCTGTTATGCTCTCCTGCTCGTCCGGGGTCCATCCTTGCACCTCAGCGGGGACCGTTACCCCGGAACGCTTGAGAGGAGTATTGGCGTATGTCTGTTCAGCTGTTACAAATGTGACACGGGCCACAGAGGAATACACACTCTGAATCGGGGCTCAGAGAAGAAAAAGGAAAAAAGGAAAACCACTTCTCCCCATATTATGAGCTCAAGCTTTTTTGCTATTTAAGTACGGGGACTGAAGGAGAGATGATGTCCAGTGTTTTCTGATGTCTTTATGTAGTCAGAGAACAGTATAGCCACTGTATCCCTATGTCAGCTGTGCATGTGCCCTCATGCCAGGGCTAGTTGTTATTAATTATAAATAACTTGTGTTGATTATTATTATTGTTGTTGTAGTTATTGTTATAACTCATTAATAATAATAATACATATTCATAAATAATAAAACGTATTATTACGTAAATAAATAATAATGATAATTATGATAATAACTATTATTGTTATTGGTTTGTTATTATTATTATTATTGTTATTTATATTATTGCTGCTGTTGTTATTACTCATTGTTATTATTTGTTGTGAATATTATTATATCACCACCTTTTAGAACTAATTTAATAATAGGTACTTACTTATTCAATTAATCATTTTTCGTATTTATTTATTTTAAAGTTTTATTTTTAAATCCCCAAAGTCACCATTAAATCATAAAAGCGAGATCATGCAGTTTTCAAGTTCGTCACCAATATAATGTCATCTGAAATCTTAAGGACTGTAATATTAGAGCAACTGAAATTAAAAACTATAAATAAAAATGATTAAAAAAAACATTTCATTTATAATAATTTTATTTTGGTTCTCCAAGGCCTACATATTATGAGCTATGATGACGATGTCTTTCCATAACCTGGTTAATGTCAAACCTGTCAATCAAAGAAGAGCACAAGGGTTGTACAGAGAGCGAGAGAGAGAGAGAGAGAGAGAAAGAGGGAGAGAGAGACCTGGTGGACTGTCCTCCAGATATTTATGGAATGCTGCCTCCATCTTGGGCCAGGCAGCTGGGGAGAGCAGGTGGGCTGTGCAGGTCAGTTCATTAACACCTGCCCATACATACACATGCACGTATACTATACACACACATACACTCTCTCGGTGTCTCTACACTAGCACATCTATTTTCATTTTGTCACTCTGTCTCTCCTGTGTTTTCTGCAGTCTGTACCCTATTTTACCAGTATCTCACACGTACTTTCTCACTCTTGCGTTAAATATAGTGTCTCAGTGTGATATCGCTCCGTGTGTTGCCAGTTTCTGCAGTGTTAATGTTGCAGAGCTTGATTCAGGACATGCTTAAGCTTACGCTCTTAAATACTTCAGAATTGTCTGTCAGAGGGTTTATGTCACAGGCCTTGTCAGAATCTCAACAGGTCACTTTTCTGGAGACCTATATCTCTATATATTATATTTCCTGACCGTTTAATCCAGTACCTGTGACCTAGTCTCAGTGACATCCATGGGCGCCCACTTTATGCAACTTCTGTAAGTAGGAAACGAGAACGTTTTTTCTCTTTGCTATAAAATAAAATCATGTGTTTTAAGTACAAAGAGTTGATACAACAAGTGTGTTTAATGAGTATATAATAATTGCTTTTGTGAATGCAAGTTTAATAAAAGATATTCAGAGATTTGTTTGAAGGCACTTAGTAGCAAGTTCAGAACTTATTTATCTATGTGAAAAGGTTCCACTTGCCTGGATAATGTCCCAAAAATGCAATTGTTTGTACTTATCACTTTGGACGGGCAGACATTTTTTTGGCATATAGTGCCAACATGTCTTTTTCTTATTTGCATGGTGCAAAAAAATAATATTTGGTTGGTTGGTTGGTGGTTGGGTTGCTTCAAATGTCAGTCAGATAGTCTCTTTTAAACAGGCAATAAGTTACAACGTGGACCATACCTTTTCCTGTTCAGTCAGAGGTCTGGCTGTGACTACATGTGACCCAAGCATTTGTCCTCTATAAGCACCTCCATCCTGACATCCCACCAGACACAGTGAGACCAAAACGCAGCTCCTAGCTGTTCACAGGGTGGATAGCTGAGAGAGAAATGGGAGAGGGAGAGAGAACGTGCTTGTGTTGGTGCGGGTGTCACAGAGCTGTAATTGGTGCCGGTTTAAGGTGTAAACAGGGTGCCAGTTCAGTGCGTAATTGCCCCTGTTTGCTTGAATGCTGGGAGAGAGAGAGAGAGAGAGAGAGAGAGAGAGAGAGAGATAGATAGGAGTAGAGGTGAGATGGGGTGAGGGGGACGGCAGTCTGACAGTGTGAGACCTTTGCATGCTCCACTCAAATTGGAGTCACAGACGCCGAGAGGTGATTCTCTCAAAGTGATAGGCTTGAGAGAGAGAGAGAGAGAGAGAGAGAGAGAGAGAGAGAGAGAGAGAGAAAGAAAGAAAGAAAGAAAGAAAGAAAGAAGAAAAGAAAGAAAGAAAGAAAGAAAGAAAGAAAGAAAGAAAGAAAGAAAGAAAGAAAGAAAGAAAGAAAGAAAGAAAGAAAGAAAGAAAGAAAGAAAGAAAGAAAGAAAGAAAGAAAGAAAGAAAGAAAGAAAGAGAGATTCTGAACTGTATGTATGACACACTCAACCCCTTCCGTATCTCTGTCCTTCACTTTGGAAAAAACAACACAGAAATAAAGAAAGAAATAGAAAGCTGGCAGGGCAAGTAAAAAATCTGATAAACAGCCATCCACCCATCAAGAAATCTTCCAAGGGATTTCTGAATGTTTTCCACACTATACAGCATCCTTATAAAAATGAAGTATATCAGATGATAAATCCCAAATACTTTGATATACAGTACAGTATAATCATTTTCATGTACCTTGATATATAAATAATTATAATCCAAACACTTCAAATAAATACTCCAAATACCTTTCAATTTTAGAAAGTCCTTATTGAGAAGGCTTTAAAATATTTTAAAGATTTAGGTTCCCCTACCATAGAAAGACATTTACTTATATCACCCTTTCCAGAGCACCTGTGACTTTAGAGTACACTGTAAAAAATAAATGTATTTTTACAGAAAATAAACGGTAGAATTTAACAGTATTATGACATTTTGATCAGAACTGTGAAATTCATAACAATTGCTAACTTTGACATCCAATTTACATTTTCCCTGTTTTTTAACTATTTAAATATGTTACTGCAAAAAAATGACATTTTCCTTTAAATAACAGTAATTGTTGTCTATTGTTATCCTGACATGTCCTTAAAAACATTCCTGTATATTTTTTGGTCAGAAGTGAAAAAAAATTTGTTTTACTGAGAAAACCAGTAGGATTTCACAGTCATATCACATTTTCATCAGAACGGTGAAATTCCACTAAAAAATGCATATGTTAACACCAAATACAGCCTAAATTTTTCCAGTTGAATTAGGCAGTGACTATGCACTAAGTGCAAAAAGCAACAGTTGTGATTTACACTAAAATCAAATAGCTATATATTCTATTAATATCATGTAAATGTTGTGATAGTTTGCAATAAGTGTAAATACTAATTAGACATTTATTCATTTGACAGACGATTACAAGTAGTTTTTTCACAGTGGCACATTACTGTAGAGCAATCAGGGGTAAGGTGCCTTGCTCAAGGGCACTTCAGTCATTACCTGCCGGCACTGAGATTAGAACCGGCCATCTTCTGATCACAAGCCCAACGCTCTAACCACTAGGCCACAGCTGCAGATTTGAACCAAGGACTTCAAATAAACGAGGCTTCCAAAATTGCACATCTTCATTGGTGATCCAACACAAGCGACAGAGCTAAGTGGTTAGAGAGTCAGCCTTGTAATCCAAGAGTTGCTGGTTCGAGTCTCATGGCCGGCGTGTAGCTACTGTGGTGCCCTTGAGCAAGGCACCCTACCCTAATTGCTCCTCACACTGCTCGGGGGGTGTGTGTTCACCACTCACTGGGATGGGTTAAAGAGGTTAAATTTTGAGTATGCGTTTCACTTATTGGTATCCTCATCCAAACACACACTCCTGTCCAACCCACTTGTTACATCACTTCTGGAAAACCATTTATTGTTAAGGTAAGCAAATTGTCATGATTTCCATATCAAACTCCGAAATAACCAACTGTAGATGCTATTTACACTAAGAAAAATACAGATATATTTTAATTCTCACTAAGTGACAATATCAGCATTTTTACGTAATGCAATTAGGTGTAAATAATTTTCATTTAATAAATATAAGTATCAAATTTGCAGTAAGTGTAAATTCTAATTAGATGCTATATATATTGGCAGATAGTTGCACCTTAGTATTTTTGTAGATTAACAGGATCCGATAATTATCATAGAGTGCAAATGATTATATTTATTAAAATTGTTAATTGGATGCTTCATTGTTGTGAGAATAAAAGACAGTGGTTCTCGAACTTCTTCTGTGACAGATTTTCATTTTCATCACATTAAAGGTAAATAACCCCAAAAAGGGTTAAGGGACGCTTTCATGAAGGAAATTTCCTACAAATGCATATCCAATAAAGATGCAATAATCACTGCACATGCCCTTCTACCATGTCTTCTGAAAACCCTGAAACATTCAGAAAGTGTGCACTACCACAAATAGTTAGCAAATCTGGGTTTACATGTTTTCATGCCTTAATCTTTTTCTAGTGAATTTATTCATTTAAACCAAATGTACAGGGACATCTTTGTATACTATGTGACAGAAGTAATGCTAAAAAACAAATTAAAAATACTCTTGAAACACAAATTTTTGTAAAATGTTATACAATAAATTATGGTAGCCAGAGATTGCTGTAAACAACTTCAGCTTTTTATTATATAGCAAACCTTCAATATCAAACAATGGGAAAAAAAATAATGTTTCAGAAAACAAATGTGTTCAATTTAAAAGAAACAAAAACACCGGGCCTGGATTCTTATAATTTTGAAGTTGAATTGTGAATATTGTATGTGGGGCTTTAGCCAATTTATTGATAAACAATGTACTACATGTAGATGTACATTTTATTATGTTAAGTTTTGTGACCAGTGTGATTTCAGCCCGTGGGACTATACGGATGCAAATTAGCCTTTGGCTACAATCCGGCATGTATACATGCATGTATTCCATGTTTCTTCATTATGCACGGTCCCAATCAAATAAATAAAGACATTTAAATTAAATCACATCACAAGGTAATCAAAATTATTTAAGGAACAAAAATATGCACTGAAGTACTAAAAGTCGGTCTGTCCTGTTCTTCAGCGAAATGTCAATCTTCTGAAAGAACATCTGTGGGGACACAAACAGTTATGATTAAAACCCAAACCAAAAGAAGAGGAGAAACAGCAACAATACTCTCAGTTTTGGCCACAGACAATTACTGGAGTTAATAATAAAAATTACTGTCCTTTGGTGCACTTTATCGTCGATGAATGATAAACACAGACGATGAAGTCTTACACTACTAAACAAGACAACAGAGCTTCTATACCTGTTACTCTCCCCAGTCAAATGCAGCAATTTTTGACGTCAGGCTCAATACTCTGGGGTTGACAGAGTACGCTCTCTTTTCCACCTTGGTACCTTTATGAGGATTTATCCTAAAGGTGCTCCTTTAAAGCACAACACAAACAATACCCTTACATAATTGTTGTATGCTTCTTAACCAAAGGAATGCAGTCTATGAGTTACCTTTGCAAGAATTCTAGTGTGGCTCCCAGTTCTACAGGGTAACTGATGTTCAATAAATAGTAAAGAGAGAACATCAGATACAGGGCTTCTGTTAAACTCAAGAGATGGTCATTTACAATCATCTGGTCTACTGCTACCATGTACACACTGGCTGTCAGTGGGTTCTCTCCTTTGAACAAACACAAAATCAGATTCTTCAAAGCTGTTGTTTATGTCAATGCCAGTGAGCTCTTTAAAGTGTGCTTTCATTCCCGCTGGCTGAAAAAGATATGGCCACTCATCAAGTAAATCTTTGGTTTCCTTTCCAGATTGGATGTTGTTTCTTTGAGAGGTGTAAGTAAAAGTCATTAAGTCATAGATTGTCTTTACAACGCTTTCATTATTTTGAAACATTACTAGCAACTTCTCTTTCTTTTCCTGCTGCAATTCGGATGTTTCTCCAACTAGCAGTTGTGGATCAGAATTTATACAACCATATAACACTTTTCGTTTCTTTGTTGATACTTCTAGAGTACCACAAAGTGGTGTACTAATAGCTTTTGCTCTTTTACAATTGTCATTTTTACACACCAGTTGTTTGAAGAGAGAATCATATCCACTTCCTACAACCTGGGAATTAATCTCATCTCTGAAAGACTTTGGGTATGCAATCACCATTTGGCGGGCTATTTCAGATACACGTTTTTTTGCTGGACATTTGCTGACTTCGAGGATCTCAGAAGCAACAATGCGGACCAACTGTCTTCTCTCAGAGCAACTTGGCCTTTCGCCATTTTGCAACTTTTCCATAAAACTTGCTGGCATTTTTTGCCATGGAACATCAAAACTATAATGCCAGTCATGGTCATAAAACGGAGTTTCACAGCTACTGTCACCTAGAAGATAAACCAATGTCCGCTGGTTACAGGATGAACACCTTTCATGCACCAGTTATTGTTTGGCAAAATTGCCTATTCCCAAGCTGCAGATTTATTGAAGTTTTAAATAACGGACAAACAGAGATGGCATGGGGCTTTGTGGGTTGTTCATGTGCCACTATATAGAGTATGCATTTAAAGTGGTGTACAGACTTGTTTTACTCAACTGGAAACGTTTTGGCCATTCATGCACCAGGTTATCACCACAGTGGCACATGTACGGATCGAAATGTATGCAATTTCCAAAATCAATGTTTTGAGGCCCCGTGGCATCACGGTTTGACTTGTACCATCAAACTACACTAGTCAAAATTTTAAGAGGATCAAAACCTTTCATTATAGTTGTCTTAAAACCAATGTTGACTAGTGTACAATAAATATATATACAAACCCCATTCCAAAAAAGTTGGGACACTGTAGAAATTAGCCAATATTTGGCTTGACATTTCAAAAATTGATATGTTATCTATATTCTATTGTGAATAAAATAAGTTTGAGATTTGTAAATTATTCCATTCCTTTTTTACTCACAATTTCTACAGTGTCCCAACTTTTTTGGTATCGGGTTTGAACATATACATATACATACATATCGCTCTGTGAACTACGCGTGTGGCACAACAAGCGATGGTGAAATTGAGCATCCAGGAGCAGGTGAACCTGATGCATCAGAAGTGTATTCAGCAGACAAATCATTGACAGTGTTTTGCATAGTGGAAGCAATATCTACATGGCATAAACAAAAAACTGCATTAAAACCATACTGCAGAAACAATAAACACATTGACATACTGTAATACAAGTAAAGAGTACAGCTTACAAAGTACAGAATGAAAGAGACTGGGGTGTTGTTTTTCCAGTTCCTCTAATTGTATGCATGTACACAAGTCAACATTTAAAGTGGATCAAACCTTTCATAATAGTTGTGTTTAAAACAAATACCTGTTCTTGTGAACTTAAATTTTTGATCCGCTTCAAATGTTAACTAGTGTAAATGTAAAAACAAACATTGATTTGAAAACTTACTTGGGATTTGGGCTATGAGTTTTCTTGCTTCAATCGGTCTCAGAAAGCCACCTAGATCATCATCTTTCAAAAACTGTAAGTCATCTACGGTCTCCACACCTAGGCTGTTCAAACCCTCTATGGCTAGCTTTGATTTTATAGGGTTTGGGAACATATTCTCAATAAAAGTCAACAATGCATCCATTTCTGTTGGGAGAGGACAGTTTATCATTTTTACAGATGAACAACGCTGTGCTTCAGAGTAATGACCTTCAGTCCCATTAAACTGTACTCATTTAAGGGATAATAATCCAGACATTTCTCAGCATTTACACAAATTAATTCTTTTGTCGCAGACAAAATCTCAAAAAGTCCATAATCATGCAAATACACTGAGGGGCGGGGAGTCACAAGGAAAGTCACATCATCTTTCACAAAAATCAGCTCAATCTGTCCAAACTGTAAAATAGAATAGTCCTCTTCACATTTAAGGCAAATTAAGTTTCCTTTCCTGTACAGGGTACCCTTGTATTCTACCCGTGTTGAAACAAAGTCTGGTTCAAAGCATGTCTGAACAGCTTTGCACACAGCATTACTGTACAAATGAGGAGAGTATGTGGCCAAGTCAACACTTTTAAGCTTTGGGGGAAAAAATGACCGTGAGTGAAGATATGCTTGAAGAAGTTGATGGTTGTGTGACAATGTCTTGCATACATTTTTGATGTTCTGTGTTATTCTCACACTTCTTTTGAAGTAGGAATGTTTGCTTTCAAATCTCAATGACCATAAACAAATTAAAGGTCCAAGACTTAAAATTAGTGACATATAGTGAAGCATGTAATGATGTTTTGGTTTCAAATTTTCACCAGGAAACAGCTCCTTTCTTGTTTCCAGATATTCTGGTATGAAGACATTGAGATATGCAATCTGTGCAGTGGTAATCTTGGGAGCACACACTAGCTCAACCAGTTCTTTCAACTTAACAGTCAGTTGCCATACAGGGTATTGTGACTCTACTCTGTCTCCAATTATGACAGGAAGAAATCTAAGGATACTTTTTTACAAAGTATCCAAGAAAATGGCAAGATCAAGAGCTACAACGCCTTCAAACAAGTCGTGGCCAAGGCATGGGGGAAGACCAGGCTGAGCAACACGAAAATATTTGAGAGAGTTGAAAATGGAGTCAAACTTCAACCCATTTACAACATTTTCTTCGGTCGATCTTAGAGTTTCTTCCTTATAGGACTCAACTGTGCGATTGGGAAAGTCTACACACACAATCTGAAGTTCACTGCGAGATACCAAGCAATACCTACAGCAATGCTTGGCAGTACTGAAGTTCTGCGTGTCACCACCAATGCACTGGGACCCCAAATCATCACCGATAATAGCCACTATTGTTGCACGTACTATGTCACCTGAAGATGTCAGAAATCCATGCTCTTTGACATCTGCCAACAATTTAGCAAAAATCTTGCAAAAAGTCTCTCTCATAACACAAAAGTGATAACTGAATGTTATCAATGCATGATCTGTAAAATGGCTCAAAGTTGCCAAGTGTAAAATACACTCCAATCATTTTGTGTCTTTTTTTTAGCTGACCCAAGGGGATTCACAATCTCAAAGGCATCCTGGTACAAGATAAATTGGATTGTAATCTCAGGCTGCTTAAACAAGTCATTGGATTTGAATACAGAGCCATCACAGATGTCAGAGAACACAGAGGAGTGTAGATGCTGATGTTTGGCACACTGCTCCCACACCACTGGGTCTATCAACATGGTTTTTAAAGTGTTCTTCAATGGAATATACAGTGCGACCAAGACACATACTTTGTGGATGCACGTACAAGTTTTTTTTGGTATTCTGTGGAAAGTAATGAATTACAAGCTGAATGTAAATCTTGGCCTTGCAAAGTCTGCACCACAGATTCAATATCACATTGTGAGAGGGCCGTTTTTGACTTGAGTATTTCCCTGAACATCTTCTGTGTGTACTGATGACAGATATAATTTAAACCACTGAATTCCTCCGCAATCATCTGAATGGTTGACGATGGCACCAGGTATTTGGCTTGTAGCTGCATATAAAACAGGCAGAGATTTTTAATGTACAATGACTTTGCGTTACATTTCGTCAGTGAGTCTGTGAATTCACTTTCATCAACCTCATCCTCGGTAACATCAAAAAATGCTGAAGAAGGTTGCTCAGATAAAGTATCCATAATCCGTAATTGTGCAAATGTAGAAGTCCTGTGCTTTCGTGAAACATGGGCAGTGAAACTTGATCTTAAACTGAAATTGTCGTCACATTTTTCAAAGGACAACACACCACCTCTCCCTTGGCTAAATGTGACCTGAGATGAGAAAGGACATTGTTCATGTCTGTAAATTGTTGTTGACAGTCTGTATTGTTGCAAACAAATGTGCCCGTCGAATCATCAAAATGAGTATGTGGTCTTTTGTGATGGCGATAAACATGAGCTTTGAGAGCATTGTATTTTGAAAATTTACATTTGCATTCTGGGAAGCAACATGAAAATTGAGCATTTGCTTCATGTCTGTGTAAGATTTGATGATTAACATATCCCTTAACTGTCTTCAGAGAGCAATCACAAAATTTGCACAAATACATCATCATCCATATGGTTAAAGGTAACACACCTCATAAGATGAAATCCGTTGTCCATGTGTTCGTAAATGATTGTGAAAGCACCGTTCTAAAACAACAACACAATTCTGAAACCTATTTAGCAAATTGCATCAAAAATTAAGAATAAGATTTAAAACGTATGTGATTAGCCATTGTAATTGTATTCACCTGTTGCCAATTAACTTTTAAATTACATTGGATGATACGTCAACAGACTTTTTTTAAACACTTGCCATTCACCACTGGACATCCAGGTCCATGATGGTTTTGTTGATCATTCTGTTATATTTTGCATTCTTTGTTGCCTAAACGGCTAAGTTTACACACAAAGCTACTTAACAAAGTCACCTACGATTTTAGAAAAAACTAACTGACGCCTGTAAATATTTCGACATTGTGAGGTAATCATACTGGGTAAATATGCTGGCATGTAATATTAAATATAAAATTGTAATCAACAAGTGTTACTGTATTTACGTTGTTTCTGCTGTTTCAGTGCACCCTTGTCCTTGTCAGTGGGTGAGGTCACATCACTAAACTGTCTGAAGAAATAAGGTGTCGTGGACCATCATAAAATTTGTAAGTGCATTACATATTTAATGAACAAAGCAAAAAACTATAATTTTTTATGTAAGAAACGCAAGAACACCTAAAAAGAGTAACATGATCAGACATGATAATGAATATAGATTTGTGATGTATGATAAATAACCATTTTCTCTCTTATTTTATAAAGGCATCAACATGGTCAACAGACCATTGTTCTGTCCGAAGTGTAGTTTATGGAAGATGCAATGATGAAATTAATTTGAATTGTCAATGTTGTATTTTAGCCTATGCAATGTTCAGATGATGGTACTGTAGCACTGTTTAAAGTTTTTAATATTGTTGTTATTTACCATGGAAATACTGTAACAGAAGAAAATAAAGAGGGAAAAATACAAATGATTTTCTCTAATGACTTTTTGTGTGACATATAACATACAAATCATGAACTACATATAAAATTATCTGTAAGCATAATCAAAATCAAAATGCTGTACATGCCTTTCAAAATTATGGTCCATCACAGGTCATTTTTTCAAATAACGGTCAACACATGTTCTTTCAATTTACAGTCAAACAATGCTTTATGAAGTAATGGTGTCAACATGTTATTTATATGTACATTCAAATCATGTTAAGTAATTTAATACGGGTTTAAACATGTTGCGTGAACTTACAGTCAAATAATGCCATGACATTTCATGGTCTATGCATGTATTTGCAATTATACAGACAAAATATGTTATCTCAGATTACGTTTTAAACATTTTATAGTACTGTATGGTCAATGTTCTATTTTCATGTTGCTGTGTAAACATGTTACTTCAGTTCATGGGGTTTTACCGTTATTTTCATTAATGGCAAACGTTTGGCACCCTGTGCTGCCATGCATTTGCTCGTTTTTTTTAATTACAGTGTAGCAGATGTGCACCTGGATATTAGATGTCTAATAGTGTATAATATCTAATACTATATGTCCAAAATGTGTAATTGCAGTTGTACGATCCACAAAAATGGTAGTGGTGCACCACAGGCAGCATGGCACTTTATTACCACTAAAGTGGAGGAACTGTCTAGCCATCCTGCATCTCATTCAGTCATGCGGCTCTTCTGCCCTTTGTGTCTTACTTTATTTAATAGCTGCTGATATATGTAATAGGAGTCATTCCCCCATAAACAATAATGTGTGTACTGTATGTGAGGCAGTGTTTTGGAAATAAAATGATGTCAGTACTGAGTCATGACGTGTCAATACAGGGGCAGGCTGCAGTCTGCAGCACGGGGATTACAGGCAGAGAGTTTGGTTTAGCTTTATTTGTTTTCGCAGCTCTGTTGCCCAACACTAACTCCTTCATACGCCTTTTCCTTATGATTGACAGCTAAGCTACAACTTCTGAGATGTACAGGATGTAAGATGTGCATAGACAATCTTTCTTTGTTCTATAACTGGAAGGTTTTTAGTGCACATATTTTAGAAAAGAAGGGATGTTTATTTATGAGGTGGTTCACTCAAAGGCCAAAACATTATTTGATTTTGCATCTCATGTATGGATATGTATGTGCATCTTGGTGTTTGAATCTCTGTGAGGCTTTACGTGACCGAGTATGTGAGCGTGTCAACATGGGGTTATGGTGTGTCAACGTGGGCCTGCATTGTTGCGTCAGCAGTAGACAGAAAGCCTTAGAAACAGTAATCAATTATCCAGTAGAAGGTGGCAGGCGACGTGGCCCTTCTTAAACGTGTCCAAGCCTGGGGAGAGAGTTCAACAGGGGCTAAGCATGTCTCACCCTGCGCACAGGGGCCTGCATTACTGACAACAAACATTAGAGTTCTGTCCATCTTCTCAAGCCTGCCAGCATCACTTGCAAGTGCCAGTCTAGCACGTTGCGGGCAATGTGACAAGAGGCCAAAGGACTCTCCAACCCTGCAAATAGCACATGCCCACCTATTTTTTACATGCAGGGTCCAAAATGTGTGACACACCTGCCCTTAACATGTGCATTTAGAAAAAATGTTTATGACAAATATGTAGTTTCAATGTCTAATAGAGAGAAATATATCACATATTTGTAAATCATTACAGTCTATTAACAGAGCACTTGTATAACCAGTCAAATAGCCAGCGATTTGAAGTGATAGTTCACCCAAAAATGAAAATTCTGTCATAATTTACTCACCCTCTTGACATTTTAAACCTGTATGATTTTATTTCTTCCAAAGAATACAAAAGAAGATATTTTGAAGAATGTTGGTACTGAACAATGGCAAACTCATTCTCTTCTATTTTATAGGCACAAAACCAATGCAAGTCAATGGGTACCTCCGCTGTTTGGTTATCAACATTTTTCAGAATATCTTCTTATTTAAGCATAAGAAAGGATAAGCGAGTGAGTAAATGATGACAGAATTTTATTTTTCTTTAAATCTAGTGCTTGTTGAGTGTTATTACGCATCCTGTATTCAGAGATGTAAACATTACAGTTTCATACCTATTGCATTCACCCGCTGGGACATTTAGAACTGCTTTGCCATTGGTGGCATAACTGGGTTCATATATAAACACTATGGTGGACAGTACTCGGTCCTCCTGTATCTCCCACTCTGCCCCAGAATGCCACAACAGCCTCAGGCCTGACTTATCCTCCCTCTGAATTATGCATCCTCTCCGGAAATGAGGAACAAAGTTATGGCTAGAGGGGATTCATCATGAACATGTTTTCTTCCTCCTCGTCTTTGCAATTTTCATCAGGCTTCATCGTGTTCGAGAGGAAACATGTTAGGATCAGCCGTCTTCCCCTTGTCCTGCTTCCTTCTGCCTGCATTATTTAACAAACAAAATCCAAATGCCATTCTGCTTTCTGTTGCACTTGCAGGACCACTGGGTCTGTTTGCCTTTACCTCTTCTATCTCTACTTCTACGTCTCATACTTACTCCAGAGTCTTTATTGCTTTCCTTTATTGTGTGCAGTAGAGTTTGAGAGATCTCTAAGAAGAAGTGCCCACTAAAAGCACTGTTTATTTACATTGTACTGTTTTAGCACCTAGTTGACTAGAAGTCTATGTTGTGGATACAGCAGACTACCTTGGTTTGCCTTGTTTTGCAGTGACTTACAGAGAATGTGAAAGATACAGAATGTGAGTGTTAGAAGGATGTTTGGAGTTAGTCTATCCACCTGATTTGTGATGTAAATGTGCGTGGTGCCATCTGTGAGCTGTTTGTGTTTAGACTTCCGGTGAGCCACTATAGCTTATGGCAGTTGTATTGCGAGATAGATGAGTGTGCTGTTTTGACTTGCTAGTTGATAAACATTATGGAACCCAAAGGTACAAGTGTTATGTGTGCAGTTAGAGGTTGCCATAATAGCCGGTCCAAACTAAAACATCTCTACAAAACATTAGAAGAGTCCAAAAAGAGATAACAAAATGTTTCTAAAAACATGCTTTTTATTATGTTATCATGTTCTCATCGTGATTTATTGTGTTAGTTAGCTGTATTGTTTAGTTATTATGGCTTAAATCAAAACAAACCAACTGCAGTTTGATTGATTGTAATTGGAATTCACAATAAAACATTTACATTTACATTTACATTTAGTCATTTAGCAGACGCTTTTATCCAAAGCGACTTACAGATGAGGAAACATTGGAAGCAATTATAACAACATAGGCAACGAAAAATACATAAGTGCATCAAACTAGTCCATTAAAGCCTAGCACAGTATAAAAGCTAAGAATAGCGAGGTTAGTAATCATTCCTTTTTTTTTTTTTTTTTTTTTTTAAAGACGGAAAGGGAAGAGAATTAGGAAAAACTTAATCAGCAACGTGTTGACGGAAGAGATGCGTTTTTAGGTGTTTTTTAAAGATGGCAACCGAGTCTGCTGATCTTGTAGCAGCTGGTAGATCATTCCACCAATGTGGAACAGATCCAGAGAAGGTACGGGAGAGTGACTTTTTTCCTTTTTGGGATGGTACCACTAGTCGTTGTTCCTTTGCAGACCGCAGTGATCTGGCAGGAACATAGATCTGCATTAGCGAGTGGAGATACGATGGTGCAGATCCGGTGTTGGTCTTGTAGGCCAGGAGCAAAGCCTTGAACTTTATGCGGGCGGCAACAGGGAGCCAGTGTAACCTGATGAAGAGCGGAGTTACATGCGCTCTCTTCGGTTCATTGAAGACCACTCTTGCCGCCGCATTCTGGATCATCTGGAGAGGTTTGATTGTGCAAGCAGGAAGTCCAGCCAGAAGCGCATTGCAATAATCCAGTTTGGACAGGACAAGAGCCTGGACTAGGACTTGCGTAGAGTGCTCCGATAGGAATGGTCTAATTTTCCTAATGTTGTAGAGGATGAATCTACAGGACCGGGTGGTGATTAAGTTATCACAATTTTGAACCAAACTCTTCATTTGCTTTAACAATTATACACACACCAGAGCTGAATCTGGATGTTGCGCACCCTCTGGATGTTGAGCATCCATTATTCATTATTTAAGCCTACTGGATGCCATTTCTCCTGGAAATTGACCTATTTGACTACAATAACTAGTAAACTATTACTAACGTATATTAATATACATTCAAAGGCAGGACTTTACGGGGAGAGTGACACTAAATGTAAAATATCAGATTACACACTGTATAAAACATATTTAGCACAACTAAAACAGTATGCAAACAGTGGTTTAATAATATGAGCAGTTAAAAGTTTGGTCTTAGCATTTTTATATGTATGTAGCTGTTAAACAGACGCTTTTATCCAAAGCACATTTAACATTTTGTCAAAACGCTAAACAGTAGACTACCGCTAGCCTTTACCAGGCCATGTTCTTAGAGGACTACAGCTGAAGCAAGCAAGGGAGAGAATGAACAACATGAAATATTGTCTTTATTTAATAGACATAAAAACAGACAGTTATTTGTTAGTATGTTTTCAGTTGCTTTTAGAAAGGTGTGATGGATGCTGCAGGTCGGTGGAGACCTGCGATACACTATCTCATTGTTCCGTTATTTGTTGAAAGGATCCAGTAATGTTTGCTTCACTTTGACTGGTATTCACATCTGCTTTTAAAAACACGAATTCGAAGTCTGTCATGTACAACTTTCGACTGACTTTCCCACTGTGCATGTAACGTTTTTTGGTACGTCTGTGCTTTTATGGTTCCGTCAACTCCGAGAGAAACTGTGTAATAGAAACACTGTGTAATACATTGCGGATGTGAAAGATATTAATCAGAGCGTTTTGAGCATGATCCCGCGGTTAATAATACGAAGTCTTTACACAAAAGGAAGTACGTCACATAGTTTACTTCCGTGTTCAAAAATAAGGTGGATAGTAAGTTATCCCTGACATCTTCTGGCCTCATCATTCCGTATAATACAGGTGCTGATACATTGGTCTGAGTTAGTCACAAGTCAATAAATCCATTTCTTCTCACCTCTCTTCCTCAGAGAGGGTTCTTTTCTTGGCCCAGTCACAAAGTCCGGCAGTCTATCACGGCAAGGTCAGGTGGTGTCGAAAGTGAAGCAAGAGAAACAAACTTTAACTGCAGACAGGAGAGAAAAGCTATGTATAAATGTGTCAGTCCTCTTGCATTTTGCTCACCTTCAGCCGAAGCCCTGCCATTCAGCCCAACTCAATTTCTCTTCCAATTAAAAATGGTTGGAACAGAACTGCGCATACCCCAAAGTTGCCGACTGACTGACCTGCTGGAGGATGAACACAGCTTTGAACCGGGCTGTAGTCTGTGAGATTCGTGCTGAAGGTGATTTTCACAATAAATCACACATACATCATTTAGATACGTGTGTTATTAGGGTGGGGCACCCTCGCTGTTGTGGGTGAAGGTTATTTTGAGCAGAAGGTGGAGGTTTTATCAACTTCTGTGAAAGTCTCTCTAAACTCCGCACCAGACCGGGACTTAATATTCTGGAAGAGTCGTAAATCTTCTCTTCTGTGTCGGGGATGCAGCCACAAAGTCAAATTTGCATTGGCAAATGGGAAAATAGCGTACAGTTATTTGTTAATCTGATCTTTGTTTATCCAATACTCTTGTAATCCACTTTTAATTAAATATCCCCCCAAATATGTGTGAGCAGCAGTTTGACTTTGTCTGTGCTCACGCTGCCAGGATTCACAGGCTTCGCTTCAGTGAAGAGCTGTGAGGAGCTGCTCCACTCTAACTCTTTATCAATCACACAAACATACACACAAAAGCTAACACACACACACGTGTCTGTTAATGCTTCTAATTTTGGAAACTTGTGTAACCGTGTACATTTCATATAAATTTAAATTGTAAATATAAGTAATTCTAATACAGTTTTCTTGTAGAAAACTTTCTGATAAAATCTTCCTCTCTCTCTTTGACGCACTGTATATCTATATCTTTAGATGTATTCGGACGGTTTTCCCAGAGTTTGCCTGTGATTGACAACACTGTTTTAACCCTTCTCAATGCCTTTCCTTGTTTGTTTTGGTATTTGTGAACTACCGTAGAGACGCACTTTCAGTTTGCTGTGCAACATACAGTATGGATGTAGGTGTTTTTACCGTCCGATAAAAAAAAATTGTCAAATCATGTAAACTGCTAAGGCTGATCACTGTATTATCAGTGTGAGGTTAAGTACTCAAAATTTCACAATTATATGAATAATCAGATTTTAGTCCAGTTTATTTTACTGGCTTTATTATATGCATAAAACTCAATAAAAGCTTTATTTTATTAAGGTTGTTATATATTTAATATTTATTAATTTATTTAATTGTTTAATATTTATTTTTAAAGAGAACAGACAATATTTTACAATAACTTATTTAAAAAAAATTAAAAGTAATTTATCTAAATGTAAAGATTTTAAAATAATAATAATTACACAATAGCATGCGATCTGAAATTCCTTGAATGAATAAATCAGACACTCCCATGTAATAAACACACATCTTGTCTCGTTCGAATAGGTACAGTACATGAAGTCAGAGACGTTAAAATATGGCTTTTCTGTCTCCAACAAAGACACACACAATTGTAGACGGCAATGACAAAAGATGATGCAGGAGTTTGACAGATGGAAGGCAGATGGGTTGCTTATTTTGTCACCCTACCTAGAATGAGCAAGTCATGTGACCAATAACAATGCTTGTTATATTGTTGGAAAAAAACATATCTGATATTTCTCTATACAACATGCCAGGGCAATGTCCTTTAAATTTACAGCAATTGCTGCCAAGTTCTAATAAAAAGATACCAGGCAGGTCACTTAATTCTTTCTCTGTGCAAGTTTTAACATAGAATGCAGCTGTAATGGAGTAGAGTTAAAAAACAATTCATGGATATACCAGTCCACGCAACATATAATGCAGCTTTGACACAAAGTCTTCTCACATTAGCATTAACAGAGTGTGAAGTGTAAATAGAGACACGGCCATTGTGTGCGGATCATTGCATTAGAGGTTACAAAGAAGTATCCATGACTCCAAACTATCTAAATAACACTATTTACAGCTGTTATGGGCTGTAATTCAATAAGGCCATCAGCACAGCATCATTATTTACACCAGCTATTGTACTCAGATGTTAACTGTCGTGTCATGCTGGAGTGTCAAAAATGGCGGCTGGTCAATTCGATTAACTTCCCTTTTAAGGACTAGTTTTGTAAACATGCCAGAGATAATAAATATGGATTCTAAATGGAAGGAAAAAACGCATGCAGTAAAAGAGGGGACATACAAACATTTTCTGAGAGAGAGAGAGAGAGAGAGAGAGAGAAAGAGAGAGACGATTCATCATGTGAACTGAAACAGGATCCAAAATTAATGTCACGTTCATCATTTTTAATTAAACAAACAAACAGCAGGCTCCTCGAGGCCTAACAACATTTCTGAGCTGTGAAGACACTGAAATTATAGCAGTTATTACAATAGTCGGACACACACTTCAAAACACAAAGGTTTACGAGGTAAACAGTTTTTCTGTCTGTTAAAATTTATTTAAAAAAATCGGTCAACACTGCATTAGGACATTTTAAATAATATATCCTGTAACTGTTTCTTTGACATAAAGGGTAATTTACTTAACTCTATAAGTTAAGAGCATTTGTAAAACTGTGTAAACCAACAGGCAATGTATAATTTTTTCTGCTTTCGTTATTGCTGTTTGTTTATTTTGAGTTTTGTTTGTTTGTTTGTTTCTATGCTTTTTGTGACCATGCAAAGACATATCAGGGCTGAACGTAACATACAGACTTTCACACGCCGTTAATTTTATTGTAGCGAGCCGGCATAAAAGTGAGCCATTTGAAAACACCTCCACCGAACGGCAATCTTTCAGCGTGAAGTATTAAACAATGATTTAATAGAGGCGTTTGCTTCCACGCTCTCATTATCTGACTATTAACTGCAATGGACTGTGTGCAGCGCTTCAAGTTTTATATTGTGCTAATGTGCTGAGCACACAGACGAAGAGCCTAATTTAGTCACTCCCAGACAATAGGAAAAATAAGGCTTAATCTCCTCCTAGTGTTCCTGTACTAAAACTGCTTTTGTCTTTGACACTACTAGCCGTGTGTGAAATGGGTATTGTCGGTGGGCTTGTACGGTGCGTATTTTCAAATGGAATGTGACACACCGATATTGCTCTAATTACATTATGAATAGACGTGCATGCATATCGCTCATAAATAAATAAAGATGCACTTTTTTTATTAATGAAGTGGAAAATGCGGTATGGTGAAACATCAATCATTTACTATAAGCAGGGAGCGCCGGTGATCCGGTCCTAAAATTAAACATCAAATTGAAGCTTTAGTCTACATTTAACATAAGCAATCGTAAAGCACTTGAATTGTAATTTATGTGAAATGTCTACGAAAAAAGAGACTGGCAGAGAAAAGATGCTGCAAATCTGCATATTAATTAGTTCCTGTGAATCTGCCTGATTGCTGCCACAATTAAAATGCCGGCGGAGGAGCGGCCCCTTACCCACCATGTGTTAGAGTGGGAAAGAGAGAGAGACAAGGGGGAGTGGGGGTCTTATTGATTTGCAAGTAATTAACAGGCTTCCTTGAAGAGTCCACTTACTTCAAAACATGCTAAGGGTTGCCACTGTAACTGACTGTAAAACTTCACCCTCCGACCTCACAAACACACAAAACACATTTTCATTTCATAGCAATGTAATAAAAATATCACTAAATGTTCATTTTGTCGTCTCGGGCCATTTTAAACTTCAGAACGTGAAACGAACATTTCGGTATGTTAATACCATCTTTTAGGGAGCTGGTTGAGACAGAATGGACAAAGGCCTAAGGGAAAGGCCCTGAGGGTCCAGACCCTTCTGAGAGAAGAAACCGCAGAGATAGAGATAAGAAGAGAGATGAATCATTGAACGGCTGAAGAAGGAAAGCTGTGAAGATCAAGGCCAAGCCAGATGCTCCGTCTGTCTTTGTCCTTGGCACAAGAAGTGTTCATATGTGTGTGTGACCTGCAGATGTTCTTTGAGCAGTGTTCAGGCCACAATGGACCCAAACGGTCAACCTCTATCTGTTTGGCCTGGGAACATAACACTTCCTGCCCAACAATACTAAAAACCTCAAACCTTATCCAAAAGTATGATATAATATATTTTCCACTGTTGACCAGAGCTAGAGGTCAACGTCTGCTGTCGCTGGTCGCATGATCTGTGTCCCGATAAGTATTGTTTATTTGCCTAGATATAAGAGTTCATTTGATTAGGGTAGGAATGTTGCAACCTAACCCAGGCCAATGTACCTCAGAATTTGTCTGGGACATGTAGACTAATTTAATTAAACCTTTCCATGGTGTTCGTCTGTAGTCGGGCCAGTCTGGAGTCCCACATAGCAGTTGACCTTTGAAACCAAAATCAATGGATAGTCCACTCATCTCTACAGTATATGTTCCCCATCTGTTTATTTGTGTATTTAAAAGCATTTTGAATGATTGTTAACATGCAGTAGGATATAAATTACACACATCAAAGTCTGTCATTTGTACGGCCAGCACTGACCGGAAAGTCCCAAAGAGGAGGCGCTTTTGAGTAGAGGTGCTGTTTTGCGTCGCTCTGAATTAGCATGCAACGCTTGCTTCTGTGTAGCACTGCTCTCAGGTCAGCTCGATCGGCTCACACGCGCACTTCCCCAGTCTGATGAGGTTCATTACCAGTGGCTCCCAGGAACGACCTGATTTCCGCTCCTTCACATTTTGAGGACGGCACTTTGTTCAATTGCCCTACATGGGAACTTTCCGTAATGGGGCCAGTTGATTATATTACTTTGGTTATTTTACTTAATGCCCAAAACAGGAGATAAATTTAAAAATCTAGGGCAACTAATCATGCTCCGTTTTTCTTCTTCTTCCTTATCTTTATGTATCTATTTCTTCTCTTATACACATTTTTCTCTCTCTCTCTCTCTCTCTCTCTCTCTCTCTCTCTCTCTCTGTATCTCTGGTAGCCACAGGAAATCTCTAGATTTGACCATTGACACACTTAAATTAATTTCCTCCTTTTCTGTCTCTTGCTCTTTCTTTGTATCTTTCTCTCTGTGTGATTGTTTTTTAACCCTGTTATTTACAATATTGTTCCCCTTCAGATACAGCGTTACATTGTTCAGACACAGCTGTAAAATAGGCCCAGATGGGGGAGAGAATAACCCGAGGGCCGCGTTCACTGCCCTTAAATTACGTGTCTCAACGTGACAGAAAAATAAGTTGTGTGAAAGGATTGTTTCACTCTGGATTTGTGCTGGGTGTTAAAGTGGCCCAGAGACTTAAGTTGAACGTGGAGCTGAAGCCCTACAGGTAAAACTCACATCACTTCCTTGTGGATGAACACAGTAACAGTGGCTAGCTACGCATCCACTCACATGTATACACACACACTTTTATGACACACACAAGGATATTCTATTGTTTTTTTGTGGAGCTATGATATGTGCAATATCAGTTTTTTGTCTTTTTTTTAACACTTAATATTTTTGAAAATATTAGCTTTTTTCCAAGTAATTTATTTCATTTAATTTAACATACAGCGGCTATGTTGCTGTTGGCTGAAAGTAGCTTAATGTGTTGTTCCCCCGTCCTGTTTGTGTGACAGTTTAGGAAAGAAACTCTGTGCATTTCACGCTGATCTTTATACTATTTCAACTCTGTATTGATTGTTTCTACGTAGTAGGGTTATTGATTTTTGCATAGTCAATTATTTAGAGTGAAGGAGTTATTTATAAGTCTGCTTAGCCTCTTTTTCGCTTCCTATCTCACTTTCTTTTTCTTCCTCTAACTTTCTGTTTTAATGCCACAATCTGGTTTTCATTTCAGTGTCTCGGTGTTGATGGCTTTAAATGCGTTTCTCAAAGCCATCTGTGCCAGTGGTCTTTTGTTCCTGACCGGCGGTCTACAGATCGCAGTCTTTACCGCAGTTAAAAAACAGCGTCTTCATCAGCTACAGCCCTGCCACTGCCAGCCACTGCTTTAATGTTGCCCACCACTGGCTCTAATTTCTCACGCAACATGATTTGGGGAATTTCTCTTAATCGATTTTCCCTGGCAGCACATCAGACCACCGTCTGCCCCGTGCCAGGTCTGCCCTCACCACACACAGCAAAGGTGCCTGTATAGAAGTGTGTTATACTCTGTTATGAAATCTTGTGTGCTGCCTACATAGGGAACTGTGGTTTATGCCACCTTATAATCATTTGGATGATTTAGATGTGAGAAAAACTTAAATATAACTGTAAATATATATTTAGACAAATATGCATATACACAAATCTGAGGTAAACAGTTATTAATACTTTTAAATTCCGTCTTGGTGAGCTCATCGCAGTGCATTCTGAGATTGTGTTTTCTGCAAAAGGATACTTGCAATGCTGCTTTAAAATTTAGGAGTGGGCATAATTGCTTTTTAGAAAAACATGGGATGTAAATATGTGAAATGTTGCCTATAAAGGGTGCTCACTGTGTTTTGCAAGAGAGCTGGTGTGCATGTGGTCCCACACGTGTCAAAAAGGCCCAAGACAGACCACGAGCATTAAAGTGCTCCTTCTTCTTTTCTATCTTTTCAGTCTGTTTTCACTTTCTTTCTCTCACTTCCTTTCCTGACCTCTATCTCACTCACGTCTGATTTTCTCCCTATCTGTCTTTTCCTCCTTTCTCTTTCGACAGCATGTCTTGTGTTGGCGTGGAGAGCTCGGGGCTCAGGACCATGCCAGATAAAGTCTGGCTGGCTGAAGGGAGGAGAGGACTTTGGCTAAACTGGCAGGAAGATCACAGGCTGGAAGGAGCCCACGTTCTGCACATATTCCCTAATAAGTAATTCATCTGAAGAAAGCGCATGATCAAGAGCCCAGGGGCTTTCACCCCGCTGTTTCCAGAGCACCATGCTTCTGTCTGTCTCTCCGCCTGTCTTGCTGGTGTGCTCCTCGGCCACCATTATTGTGCCTCCGCTTAGATCTCCTCGGATGTCAGTCTCTGCTGACCTGTGTTGGGCTCTGTCCCACGCTGCTTAGACAGCAGTCACTCTCATCAGCATGCATGCGGAGGGTAGGGGAGTAAACCAGGCCGGGACAGAAAGAGCATAGTTTCTTTAGACGTGTCTTTCGCACTATGTTCTGAATCCCACAATGTGTTTTTTGGCTGCTTGCGGCGATGTGCCCCAAAATATAGTGCAGGCTAAATTTGAGAGGGTCAGCCGTGCATGTCTGTGCTTGCCACGCGCTTTTTCAAGTAGAGACGTGTGTAGAAAGCAGAATATATTAAGGAGCTTGTTAGTCCAGTGGAACATTGTTTGCTCAGATGTTACTTTTTTATTGCCAAGGAGACTATTGAGTTCTTAGTTATTATTAGGTACAAACTTTAAAGTATAAAAAATCTTAGGTATTTTTAAGCTTAGGAGAAATAAATATACAAATTTAATAAGTGTTGCAACACAGTAATTTTAAGATGAATATAGATTTTATAACTGGAATAATCTGTAATATGTTCTGGATAAATTTTATGAGAACACACTTATGTGCCATGTGCGGTGCAATATCTTCTCAAATGTATGTGATTGTAGAAAAAATATCAGACAATTTTTATTTAGAATAGCTCTCTTTATGTAATCATATTGCTGTTTAGGAGAAACAATTGAGCTAGAGATCTCTGTAGTTTATTTTATTGGTAACCCTGAGTACTATTATAAAAGTTACTGTTGAAATTCACGTTATCTCAAGCTGTGCTATACGCAGCTGGAACATACATTCTTTTTACTTCCATGTCAAAGTCCTGTTGTACATAAATAAAGCAAATGTCTCCTGGCAAAACCAAGCAATGGCAGCAAGAAACCATTTGGCCAACCTAACAGGTCATAGACAAAGTTGCACATAGATCTAGATTCTGCCTTTAATTTTACTGTGGCCAGCTGTTTAATTCAGCCGCTCAGAAGGCACGTTGGACCGCCCGACACTTTCCACATAACTTAGACCGCTCAACATCTCCGGTCACCCCTCATTATTACCCAAAAGCCCTTTATCCCCTGGCTCCGCAGAGAGAAAAACAAATCCGCTGCAGGGAAAATGTGAAAAATGAACCTCGACACTGAAGCAGATCGCACTTTTGAATGTCTCTCATTTGGTTCCAGCTCGTACTGCCTCCTTGGAGCAGTTTTTTCCTGGCTAGTGTCACGTTAGAGAGGTTAAATTGGAGGTGGCAGTGCCCACTGACTCCAAGACTTGATGTGGTGAGATGGCTCTCACTCCGGGGCTAAAGTTACTCCCATGGCCCCCGCAGCCCTGCCGCAAAATCCACTCCGCCACACATGTGAAAGGGAGGCCAGGATTTGCGTAGGCTTACAGTTAGGAGGTGTGGAAAGGGTCTAAATGCTGGCTGATCAAAAACAAGGTAGGACGGTGAGGATTCCAAGCGGTCTGTTAAATTTTAGCTGTGCTGTTTAGTGTGCCTGGGTTGTGACAGTAGAGAATGAGAAGGGAGAACTCATTTCATTATGTTTATTGTGGTTATGTTATAGCAGATAGTAAATGATCAATATTTGAATATTATAATTTTTTTCTTTTAATACAGGTATGTATATTCCTATGATATATATCAGGAACAGAGAATCGAAAGAAGACGAAGAGTATATGATGAGTAAAGAAAGGGTGGTGATGTGTTCTGTTCACATTTTTCCTCCAAGGAAACGTACGTCCAAGTCTGAATGGGTTTTGACTTGCACTGTCTGCTGAATTTGTCCCTCTGTGGCCACAGGCTAGACCGGCTCCCAAACAGGCCAGAATAAAGAAGAGGGCAGCTGTATGTGAATAAGTCTAATGTTGAGTGGCACAACGTGGGTGCCTGAAGATGTTTAGCGACGCCCCAGTCCTAATGAAGCCCAACTGGGGCGTGACACCTTGCTCCAGTATGACACTAGGCACGTAGACAAACATCTTTCTGACAGAGCAACCTAACCTCAAAGTTAGAAAAACAAAGCATCCTCAAACCAGACAGTCCTGTGATAGCAACAGTGGCTAGTCACAGAAAAGAGGAAGGGAGGGCGGAGGAAAGATGCTGCTGGGATGCTAAAGGTCTCTGACTCCTGGATTCCTTCACAGCTGCACTTCTAAATCAGGTCAAAGTATAATGGGCAAATGCACGTCCCCAGGTGAAAAAAGAGCATTGGCTTGGGTTCTCTTGCTTTTGCTGCCTTTTGTTTGGAATGTCTCTTTTTATTCAAGTGATTATCACCATGAAATATCCCATAGGAAACAAAATGACATTTGAGATCTCTTTAATAGAGTAATTGTTTCTCAAAGAAAGCGGTGATATATAAATGAGACGAAATGTTCATGTGCTTTAAACAAATCTCTTTAAGTGAGATCTAAAGAATGCTGGGATTAAATTAGGTTTATAAATTTCGATATCTCTAACATTTTATTTCAGAACTTTTTAAGTCTAAATGATTTTATCTATGCCAATGTTCACATAAATTGAAATGATTTTTACTGTATAACTAAGAATGTCTTTAATGTGTATACACCTGTTTAAGATACAGATAATACTTTAGGCAATCTAAAGCTGAGCTATGAATTGGTAACCTCTGTGCAAAAATATTTAATCTTGGACTGTAGATTTCCATTATTTCACAGCCATCACGACTGACTGTTTAAAGCACTCCAAAATTAAAATCAAGTCTTTCTTTTTGTTTTCCTTATCTCTCTGTTTCTTGATAAAAAAAGGTTCCTTTTTGTCTGTAGCTTGTCAAGCTCCTTCAGATGAATGCTTTGGTTTGTCAAGGCATTTTTCTATAGTGCTTTTCCTTAGCAGGAAGCCCTTACTGTCCAAAAATTCTCACAGATGGCTCTTGTGCTTTTATCCCTCCACATTGTTCTCTTATTGATCTTCACATGGCATGTTATAAATCTGCCTGGAATAAGAAGGCCAAGGTTCCACCGTAAGTGCTATGCCCATGGAGATCTGTTAAATAGGACAACAGAATGCTATCTGGCAAGCTCAGCTCTTTCTGTGCTCAAACTGACGGTTGAGAACAGCGTGACCTTTTTCTGATTGTGTGAAAGACACGCAGAGAATCAAATCAAATCTAAAGACCTCTTTCATAGTTTATTATGTGGGAGTTGTGGATAGTTTTACCTGTATTGTATTGTGGCTCTGGCGCAGGGCATGACTGTACTTGGCCGCGGATGGTGTTGAACGTGGGCCTGTGTGTTAATGTGCTCCCGGTGTGTGGACTGAGTGTTAGCTCCATCTCTACCGCTTAATATGTTCTATAGCTAAACCGATGGTCTCTCTTACTGTGTCCATAATAGAGCTCCATGCCCGCCCAGGGCATTTCAGGGTGTGTGTTTCACCAGCACCTGCTCACAGGTGACGTGAGTGTCAGAGGCATCATCCGTGTCACAGCGAAGGTGTCAATGTGCGGACAGTGTGTTGTGTGTGTATGTGTGAGATCACCTGTATGACAAGACTTGTCAGTGTACATTCTGCCCCCATTCAGTCACTGTCACGGTAGGGCATCTACAGTTCGCTGTCTGTTTTTATCAAAAGTGGTTCTGTACGCAGAGACAGGCTAAGAGTCAATAAACAAATCACACAGACTATTAGCAAATCCACATAGGCGAGAGACTGGAGATTATGATGCCATGTTTTTTGGGATAAATCCAGCGGCTAGTGCTATAGGTAAGGTTGTTGACCATGTTTTTATTGTGTTAATGCATTTCCTGTTGTAACAAAAAGTTTTTTTATATTTAATGCTAGTCGATTGCAGGTGGTTTTAGGGGGGAGTCTAGAAAACATTTGATTGGACAAAAACCTGCATAGTGGTACGGGAGAAAAAAATGTTACAGTGATTTTACATAAAACAATTTACAATCCAAAAATGTTGTAAATTTTATAGCTGTGAAACAAATTTATATGTAATGTTTGTGTAAATGTAAGTAAATCCAAGTAATTCAAATATTCATATTTGAATTCACCAAAAATATTATGTGAATATTAAATATATAATTTGTTAAATACTCATTTTTTTCATTCAATAAACTTAAATAATATATGTACATTTTAGATAAATTATCTGTTGGATTTTCATTAAAAAAATATGTCCCACTGAGAAATCAGTTAAATGATTTTAAAAGATTTTATTAAGTCAATATAACTTTAATTAAACTATCATTTTTGTGATATTTACTATGCCACATAATTTATATTTAGAGTGTTTATGTTTTCCTGGTATCCTATAAAAAGAAAAACTCGAAAGTAAATCGTGAGATGGTGTAAAAGCTAACCTTATTCTGAAATTCTACACAGAGAGATATTACTCTCTTTACAGATATGACTATCTTGAGTTACAGCAAAAACCTCTCTGTGATCTTCAGAAATGTTTATTTGTACGTTTTGTTTGTTTTCTTGAAATGAATCGTTGTCTCTTATTGCTTTTTTAGTTTGACTGTATTAGAGGATGTTTCGTGGTCTGATGTCTTCTCCATCGATTCTATGAAAATGTCAGGATTTTACCTCCCCTTGTGGGAACACATATGTAATGAGACTGAATCTTGATAGGTTCTTCAAGGTTGAAACAGGGTAAATACATTTAATAAAACAGTTTGGCTTTAAATAAGTATAACCCTGAAAAATTCACATAAAGAACATGAATAATTTCTCTCAATAATAATAATTTTCTCTCTTTTTAGGCATCCCTATCTCTGTGCAAGTATTTCGTAGGAGATTCTGTCTGCTAACTCTTCTCCTTCTCAAAAGGGCAATACAGCTTGTCGTCTTGGACTGTGATAGTGCAGTTACAGAAGTCTGTCTGTGGGCAGTGTGAGTGTGTGTGATGAGATGTGGGGTAGATAGGGCAATGACTGTAGACAAGGTTTGGAGATGTCAGTGGAGTCATGGCACTGCCGAAATGATGAGATTAGGAGCTGTACCCTAGAGCTTGTCACATGAAAGAACATTGAAGCTTGCTCTCCATTCAGTCCTGTTCACGGATACAAATTTTGGGTCAATTAAAAATTATAAAAAGAAAACAATCAGAAGAACTAAATGTTTGTCTCTCCAAAACTAACTAAAATAAATTCAGAGGTGAACATTTTGTTTTAGTTTATTATGCACTGTATCATACTATAAAGTGTTTTATTTTAATACAAATTATTAAAAATGCCAATACAGTAAAAAATGTAAATATTATAGTTAACATAAATAATATATTTTTCAATTAATGTATTAACATTGCCTATCCTACTAAAAGTCAGTGTGCCATTGGCCGCATGGGATCTCAAGGGCTGGGTATACTTAACTTTCCGCGCCCGTGTCCGTCTCACGCACAAACGCGTCCACATAGCGTCTTGACCATATTCAACTGCGGATAAGCGTGGATGGATGAGTTCGACACATTTAAAGAAAAGCCTTTACAATGACTCTGCATCCAGAATGGGACCTACTGAGGGCTCTTCAAGGTTTCTGTGTAATGGTCAAAATGCGTGTCTGTATGCACCTTTCATCGCACACACAAACCTACGCACACGAATGTCTGTTCCTTGTCACACCAAGGGTCTTGGCCGAGCTTGAGTCGAGGTGTCGGCTGCCTGGAGAACCAGTGTCCTCTGACCTGCGGCAACAGTTTGAATCCAAGTGATGCTGACAAAGAGAGGAGCCTGCGAGCTTCATCTTTCCATCCCGACATGACGGAGAGCAGCTTAGGCTCTGGGCCTCTTGCGGTCAGACGCGTTTGAAAAGCATATGCTCTGTGAGGCTACTTCTGAGGTCGAAGCTAAAGGGTGAGACAGAAAGGTTGAGACATGTGATTGATGACCCCCGTTGGGCCTCATGTCATTAGCTTTTACAATTAACTTCTAAGGGGGCGGGGGAGTGACTCGTGCTGAAGAGTCCTCTTCTGATCTTTAATCACTGAGAACTGCGATCGAGATCGTGCTTACATATGACAGACGAGATTGAAGTTTAAGTTAAGTTATGTCAGTCTCTCTCACAGAAACAACTGATCATTATCAGCTTCATGCATTTCGGTCGTGACCAACTGGCGTTCATCAGATCTCCACATAGAAAGCATACTGTATGGTAAAATTAATTTGATATAATTCTTGTGTACATTTTATAACAATCGTGGCAGCAGTAATTTATCATCAAACAAATGGAGAAGAGCATTATAACCGGGCATATATCCAGACAAGAGGTGTGCATGAGACAAGCACTTTTGGCATTTAAAGAGCCGATTCAGGTGTCTGGATCGTCGTGTTAAAGCAGTGCTGTGCATTTCCAGTAAAGTATGACAGATTGTGTTAGTCTGCTTGCATCTTCCACAGCCTAGTTCTCAGAATTGTCCTGTAAAATTGTGCCGTGCAAGTCTCAATCAGCACTATTTCTGTGGCCATGTTTGTAGTTACTTGCTTTGCATAATTGCTTTAGTGAACCGTGCACTAAAACAACGCAGACACCACGTGCAAAAAATAAATGGCGCTATCAGTAGATGCAATTCATTATTTGGAGAATTCCCCCGTGAGTTCTTTGAGTTAATATCTGTAAACAGTTTAATGAGCTGGGCTGGATGACAGGGCCCTCTGAACTGGCTTATTTAAAACTGGACCAGGTGTAACTTTTGCAACTGGCTGAACACCTACTTTCATTGCTTAAATAGTATTTATGAAAATGATTAAACATGCACCGTTTTCAGTTTGTGTTTGTGTTAGTGTGCATGTGATACTGCGATCACCTCAGATCAGTCTGTAGGCCATCTAAACAAAATACTTGATATTTCAAAATGAATGCAATACGATAGAGATAGGTGATGATAGAGAGACACAAAGCGGACCTCGCGAAATCCTGCCAGACCTGTGTCTGTTTTCTGTCTTCTTGCTCTCTTAACTTGTTCGCTCCTCTGGCTGTTTTTATCTCTTTTACCGTTCTTCCCTCTTTTCTCTGAAGCCATGCACTGTTACTCTGCTCTTGTGGTGAATGTGTTTTTCAAGGTGGTCAGTCGCTTAAATGTTGCTCTTACAAACTGAAGGACAAGCTGAGGTATAAAGCAGGTTAGAGATGACCATGACCACATCTCTCAGCTCCCTTTCCTTTAATTTCCATTAATCTCTGTGAAACCTCAGTGGAACTGTCCAGTGTAGCCATTGTTTCTCTATTAGGAATATTCCTCCTTCCTTTTTCTCCCTCTGGGTTTGGGTGTTTCCTCGATTGTAATTACTTTGCTGTTATAATTAAACCTACAATTTATTACCTTTTAGCAAACAAGCTCTTTCTTTCTGGGCTTAGCTTTAGCAGTGGCCCAGTACTGTCAAAGAGGCAGCTAGTGCTGCATTACTCACCGCACTTGGCCGAAGTGTGTTAGCCGCCCAGATGAGGAGAAACTGGGCGGATGGAGACCGGCCCACTTTAGGTATACTATGAATCATGTGACAACAACATATGCTAATGTATACTTAGGTCTCAAGTAGAAGAATCTTCACCAGATAAAACTAAACAAATAAGTTAGACAAAAAAATGTCTGCTTCTTTTGTCGGAGACTTGGAAACATTGTTTCTGGTAAAGCACTGCTCTAGCAACCTAAAGGTAATGGGTTCGATCCGAGGGAAGACATAGTTATAAAAGACATTTTTGGACTGAATGCAAGTCACTTTGCATAAAAGCGTCTTATAAATGCATAAACGTAATGAACGTAATATATTTTACATAAATGCCAAACCAAAAACACAAATTTCTTTAGCTATTAAACCTTTTTTAAACATTTAAAGATGATATAATTTACCATGTAAGGCAACAAAAAGATGAAATAATAAATAAATAAATTTTTTTTAAATAATATATTTTTTTGCTGTTTAATGTTTGATATTTTGAGAAATTCAGAGGTTTTAAGATGATAAAGCTAGGTGATCATCTCATCACATTGCTTATTAACATTGTTTATTAATACAGTATAATAATACAATTGATATTCTACATGCAAGATCGTTTATTCAAAACATAACTTATTAAATTCCAATCCCACAACCATTTTTTCCTTTTAAATTAGTTAAAAATCATCTAACTTAAGAGTGTGGTTATACACACACAGTTTCAGCGGCAACAACATAAACAAACATTAACTTCCAGAAGACCTCTGCAAAGAATCAATAACTGTTAAGTTCCTTTAATGTAATTTAATACATTTAATATACAATATTTATTAATATGAATTAATATTCATATCAATTAAATAAAAAATGTGTTGTTATATTATAACCAAATACCGACCGGAAGTTAACTTCGGGCGATCATGTGCATTCAATCAAACCATCTTTAGCGTAAGAGGAGCCTGTGTTGTCCCTTGCTTTCAGTATATACAGTACACAAAAAAAGAAAAATAATTCCTAAAGTGACATTCTATCCAATCCCACCTTCAACCTAAAATGGCTTTGACAACCCTATGAAATCACTTCAAAAGAACAGAAAAGTTTGAGCTAGTATCACCATGGACTCTTTTTTTAGGTAATCTAGTGCAATTTAAAATGCTTCTTTAAAATAAGCAGATCCGGGCCTACGAGCGAGAGACAGTATGAGAGATGGGTGGAGTTTCAACTCTTCCCTCCTCCATTGTCCAATCTGAAAACCTTGTTTTCTGTGCCATAACTGGGCGGATAGGCCAACAGTATCTAATAATAGGTATTGACTGATTGAATGTAGGATGAATAGGGTTGGGTATTGGATCTCCATTGTGCCCCGGGTCACGCAGCCAGCTACACTGAGAACATGTCTCATAGGACTAAACAGAAAAAAGAAGACATTTTAAACTTTCATGACTGAGAAAGAATCTTTGCCGTTTGGCCCTTAAAGGATTAACTCTTTGTTCTCAAAGTGCTGGACAATCAATAACAGAGAGAGCGAGAGAGAAAGAGAGAGAGAGAGATAGCATAGACATCTCTATTCCAAAAACACGCACACACACAAACACACACATGCATCCCCTGCTGCTCTCGGCATGCACATACATCCATTTTTACTCAGAGAACAAACAGAACACATATCGTTTTACATAAACATCCTCTGAAATGTGTTTACTATACGAATGTGTCATAGCACTTGCCAAATCTCAGAAATCGTATCAGATTTTTTCTGTTCTTTTTTCGATGTATTTATTTTTTAATCAGTTCAATTAAATTGTATTTATATAGTGCTTTTTACAATGTTGCAATTTGTCATTTTATCAATTTACTTTTTTGCATTTACAGACTTTTTTTGCTGTTTTTTTTTCTTTCCATCTTTATGTTTCATGAATTCCTCAAAAATATTAAGAAATTTGTCATAAAAATGATTACTTATTATAACATTGCTATTTAAGAGAAGGTACTGTATAAAAAATTTAAGCTTTAAACCTTACAAGTAATATGTATATAAGTAGGTTGGCAAGATTAAAAAAATACAGTAGAAAAAGGCACTAAATGTTAACGAATCTCTCTCTCTCTCTCTCTCTCTCTCTCTCTCTCTGCTTACATCCTACCACTGTCACTCCTGATTATAAGATTTAGCTCGAGCACACACTCTCAAAGAGAGAGAGCACGAGTAAACGAGAGGAAAAGAAAGCATTCAGGAGTCCTATTCCATGAGTGCCAGCAATACACATCACTGTGTGTCTGTCTGGCCTTAGTGGTCACGTGTAATGAGTGTGACGTTTGTGTGTGTGTACGGGGGAGTCCTGTGATCATGTGTACTGACAGTCCCCCCCTCCCCTCCCCTCCCCTCCCCTCCCCTCCTCGCTCAACTCCGTTTCGGTGAGAAAGACTCTAATGAGAGGTTCACAGGCTGTGAACTGATGGCCCCTCTCCATCCACCTTAACACACACACTAAACCTGAGCAGCTGGCACCCACACCGCTGGTGCAATGTCACATATCTTACTCTCGCTTTTCCACACTTTCATCTGCCTTGTGTGCCACCTGAGACTTCACACATGCACACATACACACATACACACACGAGACTATGTGGAGACAGAAGCTGGGCTAATGAGCATGGATATTCTTGAGCCCATTGCTCTGTTCTCTGCTGGGTGTGGAGTAGGAGAGTATGACTCTCTGTGTGTATATTAGAAGAAGGGGATCGTCCTTTGCTTTATTACAGGTGAGAATATGGGGTCAAGAGGAGTTAATGTGCCAGTCTAGCACCAATGTTAAATGGAGAATCAGGACTGGGAATTTTCGTTCTGTGTGTATGTGTACAGGTTCATGCCACTTGCCCTTAAATGCCCTCAAAAATATAGAAAAATTTGAAAATCTGGCAAAATCATGATTTCTAATCTTGTCCACAGGTTACCTATGAAAGTGTATGTAGGACGGTATGGTTAGGGGAGTGAAAATAGCAGAAGCCTAGCCTGAAGGTATAGCCTAGCAATGAAAGTCTATGAGATGTCCTCATGTGTGTGTGTGTGTGTGTGTGTGTGTGTGTGCGTGTGTGTGTGTGTGTGTGTGTGTGTGTGTGTCTGTTTGAGAGAGTGTGTCTTTAAAGCAGATATAATGTGTTTAAAAAGTAAAACACTTTTGATACGGTACCCTCACAGAGATTTGTTGTTTATTGCACGCATTTTGTTTATAACATTTGTATTGAACACTTTATCTACCAATTTCTAGTCTTAGGAGAATGAAATCGCACACAAAAAAATATGTTGCCTGATATTGTCAGCGAGCGGTCAATTACACAGCACTGTAGCTGTTCTCTACAAAATAAGCACAAAGCTTATTTTCTGTTCTTCACACACACACACACAGATAGAGAGATAGAGAGAGAGAGAGAGAGAGAGAGAGAGAGAGAGAGAGAGAGAGAGAGAGAGAGAGAGAGAGAGAGAAACATAACTACAGAAGGAAGGAGTGTGCCCATAGTTGACACATGGGCTCACCAAGGGCTAAGAGACCTAGGGTCAGCATGTGTAAGTGGGAAGGGTATGTGTGTGTGTTCACGCATCTGTGTGTGAGTGAGTGTGTGCGTCGGAATGCCTTCAGGTGTAAAGTGTGTGACACGGCGTTCTCCAGCTGTAGCAGATGTAAAAGGGAAACCCGCACAGGGGACACAGGGCCGCAGGGTCGCATTAGAAACGACCGCAGCTGTGGCCCCTTCACACAGACTCGCAAATACCCACACATCCTCACCCTTTCAAAGGTTTGGTTTCATTCTATTACTTTTGTGAGGGAATTCAAAATCTTCCTGAGATCTGTCAGAGTCTTGTTGCTTGTTTGTAAGCTGTTGTTGAAGCCTTATAAGCAGATAAGCAACATTTTTCGATTAACTGTATTGTATTTGAGACTGCTTACATGAATTAAATTCAATACTGTTACACAGTCTCTTGCACTCTCTCTCTCTCTCTCTTTCTCCACTGTGAAATGTATATAAAAGGGCTGGTCTTTTTACAAAGCATGGGTCAATTGCAAAGACAACAGATCAAGTGCGGACAACATCATTGCTAAGGAGCATGTGTTCAGAACATTAGCCTTGAAATCCTAGTCCATAAATTAAATGTGTTTTAGTTGGACAAAAAGCACTGGATTCAAAAACCTGAAAACTTGCGCTTTAGAAAAGTCTTTCTAGTCTTCTATCACCAACCACCCCCGACTCATGCCTCATGTCTTTCATTTGCAATTCTATGACCAAGAAGTGATCTGAAGAGGACACATTGGCTAACATAAACAAATATGTTTTAGTACTTGAAAATGTGTGTCTGTGCGTTCCAGCAGAGTGAAAGAGGCGATTGTTTTACTCATACTTACGATTTTCATCATTTACATAGCTATGCTCATTAGCATCACTGGGAACGGTGTTGGCTTGTTCGTCGCAAACCCAAATCTGTCTATTCTCTCATGCTATGCGACTGTGTAACCCAAGAAGCGTAATCCTGACAATGAACTGTGCTAATCACATCTAATATGCAAATGAGATTATATAAACTTTGTAAAACGTTGCCTAGTGTTGCAAAACAGTGGAGCAGGGGGAGAACTGTAAAGTACAGCAAGCGCAACAAAATACTTTTCCTTCCAGTTTAATTTATTTGTTTACTTAGTTTTCTTACATAAATAGTACAAACCCATGTAAGCATTATGGAGTGTTTAGGGACGTGTGTGAGGTGGCCTCACATAAGTAAGGGATAATGCACAGGCAGCCGGTTGTTATCGCAGAAATAAGCCCCGACAGTGTGATCAGGACCCAACGCAAAGTCTTGTATCACACTGAAGGGGCTTATTTCGCGATAACAGCCGGCTGCTTGTACATTATCCCACTTATGACATGGCTACTTGCCACATGAGAAAAAACTGGACATGAAATGTGAATATGATATATTTTATAAGCTCATTTTGACCGAATGCCGATCTTGTGTGAGGAAAATGCGTTTACTTTCAGTCTTAAGGTAAGAAACGACATTCAAATGTCACAATCAGGAAATTTGGTTGAATCATTTGTAAATATGTCTACACATAACACACAATCAAAGTAATGTTTACCTTTTTGTTGTTTTCTTCGCACAAATTGTATTATAATTTCTCAAGCCCCCTCTAAAATTACAAACTTAAAGGGTTAGTTCCTCTAAAAATGATAATTCTGTCATAATTTACTCAATCTCTTGTCATTTCAAACCTGTATTACTTTTTCTTCCAAAGAAACACAAATGAAGATATTTTGAAGGATGCTGGTAACAGAACTGCGATGCCACCCATTCATTGGTTTTGTGTCCGTACAATAGAAAGGCATGGGTGTATCTTCTGTGTTCTGCGTGAGAAAGAAAGTCATACATGTTTGAAAGGACAAGAGGGTATGTAAATGATGATGGAATTTTATTTAGGTGCACTATCACTTTCATTCTAACTCTATACTTATTGTTGAAAAACCTATTAAACCTACTGTTTAGCTTAATTTTACTAGACAAATTTAGTAATTATTATCTTTAGTTGACTTTCACATTTTAACATTAAAATATAAAGTGTAGAGAGAGACAAAGAGTGAAATACTACAACAGCTCGAGCCATTCCAGGGCCGTAAGGCAGACACAGTACACTTTAGTGTATTTTTCCCCTACTCTCTCTTTCTCTCTTTCTCCGCAACACATCTGGTGGGTCCGCTGACAAGCTCTTGAACTGTTGACAATAAGTTGATGGGCTAAAGCCCCCCCAATAAACATCTCTGGTGCCACCTCGGCCCAGCTGCAAGTGTTTAGAGCCGAGTTGAAAGTGGCCGAGTAGCGAGGCCTGAGTGTCATTAGGCACAATGTTTATGTCTGCATGCATGTGGCCTGGCCAAAGATTCTACACATTTCATCACATTATTGGGTTGCCTGCATAAGAATCCAATTGCAGAACACATAAAAGGGAAGGAGAGAGCATGAGGCCGCTCACTGCAGTGGGCGACTGAGCAAATCAAGGGCCTATTCAAAGCTGCACCAGTGGTTAAAGTCTTTTATATCATGATACCTCTAGAAAGCATTTGTGTGTGCGCAAAACAGAACGATCGGTCCAGAACTGCTGCCAAATGGTTTGGATCTGTTGATCTGGATCCTGAAAGACAGAGTTTAACAGAGAGGCCATATGAAGCAAAGCATTGTAGTCAGGACGAAATGCTGTATAATGATGTGACGTTTATAAGAATGGACAGTGGCCGGAAACCATATGTCTCTATCTCTTTTCCATCATTCTTAGTGAACTGAATGCTGTGTTTTCTTGTTTTATGTTTCACACTGTTTATACTTTATACTTTTACATCCTAGATTGTTAGGTTTCAAGTGTTTGCTGGAGTTATCAAAGAGATAGTTCACCCCAAAATGTCGCCGTTTACACAAAAAAACACAAAAGGAGATATTTTGGAAAATGTTGTTAACTGGCCCCCATTCACTTGTATTGGTAATGTGTCCATACAATAGAAGTGAATTGGTGCCAGTGTTGTTCAGTTCCCAACTTTCAGTCACCAACTTTCAGTAAAATATGTCTGTTTTCCAGAAGTGAAAACATTTAAACTACAATTGTCAAAAGTAGCCGGGTTTTAAAAAGAAGATATCCGAGGGTTAGACTCTTATTGGGGGTTCTGAATGAATCTTAGTAAAAGTGAGCTGTGTATGATACAGCTGGCATTGGATGCATCGCCCAAATAATGAGATAACTACACTGGTGTCTCTCTAACGCTCTCTCTCTCTCTATCTCTCTCTCTCTCTCTCTCTCTCTCTCTCTCTCTCTCTCTCTCTCTCTCTTTCTCTCTTATATAAGCTTTATGGGATCACTAGCTCCTGTTATCTTGGTCTCTGAAGGCCAGCTGGTGTGGCTAAGTGTTGTGTTTTGCAGATGGCACAGGATGAAGGAACCTGGGTCACGCTGAAGGACTGACCACAGTGCTTCATCATACTGGGAAAAAGTGACCCCACAGGTCACAGCATACATTAATTTTACAGGAATGAATCTCTTACATGGAGAAGAGTGTCTACGTGTTCATGACTGGGTGGGGGATGTCCTCCCTGCCCTGTGCGAGCCATCAGCTGTCCAGCCAAGGTGGACGCCCAGCCATATTATCGTCCAGGCGAAGCATAATATGAGGTGATTCGATGGCACAGAGAAGATTACAGTTTGGCCTTTAATGCATCAACCTTTTACCTCACAGCAACCTGATTCAAATTCACCCCAGGTCAACGCAACTATTAGTCCATCCAACGAAAGAAAGAGGCCATGTGACGTACAAGCACATACTGTAGATATGCACCAGACGATGAGTGGGTGGCAAAGTAGTCATGAAAACCCAGATGAAACAGCAATGGAAATGAAAGAGGTGGAGCCTTCAGGGTGCGTGTGAGAGAGAGAGAGTGTGATATGGGATGGAAGAGGTGTTCCTCATATAAAAGCCTCTTCAGTGGTTTGGAAAATTAGCTGGGCCCTGTGGTCTACTGGAGCCTTTTATTTATTGATGTAAAGAAAGATAACCACGCCACCTTCCGTATTCGCTCCATTTGCATGAGCGAAGGAAGATTAGGAGTGAAAATCAAACCAAATAAATAAATCTTGCTTTTCCCCCTCAGCACCCTCCCATGCGCACAATCACCCTTCTGCCATAATAAACACTCGCGCTTAAAGTTGCAACAAAGTTTATTTTTCAGACAATCAGTGCCAGACAGTCCAGTGAATGTTTGCTATATTAATCTCAAAGAACATTGGACAACTTTTATTGGCTGCAAAAGTTGGAAAAATATTCCACCAAACTAAACTAGTATCAACAATTCAAATGCATGGCTGCTTTTATCGTTGCTATAATGCATGTATATGTGAGCTGTCGGCATGTACAGTATTTGAGAATGTAATATGTAGCGGCCGCTTAGCAGCATAAATCCTCCTGCACAAGTTTTAAACCATGTATCTATTCCTGTCCCATGATGTCTGAATGTGTTTCAGTCTCACTGAGGTGTAAAGCAGAAGCGAATCCAATCAGTTTCGGATGGTCCCAATACCAGTTTGAATGTCTTTAGGTAGCGGCACTAAATCCTCCATCATGATTAGCGCCACCTTTTAATGTAACTTTAGGATCTCACTTTCTTCTGAGCGTTGTTGTCAACATAGCACAAGGCAGTGTGAGTTAAATGCGAAACCGGACGAAGGTGATGATGCATATTTTGGGGGTTTTGCAGTATTGCATACAGGCCACTACTGAGATGCCTTCATCCACCCATATAGGGATAAGAGTTCCGCGGTAAACACTCACACACAATAAATGCTTGGCCTACAGGCTAGAGCCTGAGCCTAATATTAACTAGCGGGCAGAGATGTCCACAATCATAGCCATGGAATGGACAGTTGCAGCCATGGGTGTATGTGTTTGTGTTTGGGTTGTGTGGTAAACACCGCTCCTCCAAGAGCCCTCAAGGGGGCAGAAAATGGGCATGTGTTAGTGGTCCAGTGAAGCCCAGCCGGAGCTCACCTCTTTCACCACTGCCCCCTGATGTCACATCCAGATCTGGCCTCATAGATCTTTCTCATGTGATTTGAAATCACAATTACCTCAACCTACACTGTCTCTTTTCCTATGTTATCCTCTCTCTTGTATCCTAAAGAACCAGTACTATAGATGGTTTCATTGGACGCATGTGACAAATTATTTGATTATAAATATTTTATTTTATGATAATTGTATTAATTAAACAATTTGTTGAATGTATTATGTTACTTGTTGGATTTAAAGTAACGGTTCTTCTACTGGTAGTCCTAAATAATACTGACAATAAATACTTTTAACTTGCTAGCTAATGTAATTTTCTTGTTATTTCCTTTGTAATCTATTCTTTCCGAATGTGAACCGGAAGTTATATTTGGGCAAAAAAATTATGCAAACATAATAACCTTTGTTTGTTTAGTTGCTTTGAAACCGTTTACAGAGTGGACGTAATTAAGAAAGAAATAACCAAACGTAAAACCTTCACAAAACTACGGTACAGACTGGACAAAAATACATGATATGTACACAGGCCCTGTTCAAAAAAATAAAACAAAGTAGTATAGGAAATGTTTCCACATCAAAAATCATCTATTCTATCCACAATTAACTTCCTTTTCTTCCGTGCTATTTTATCCATCCGAGTCCCAGAAATTACCGACCCTGGTGGATCCAATCAAGGAATCACACGAATGGCAGAAAGTGGGTTTAGACCTAAAATTTAAATTTTTTGCATGTTTAAGTTTATTTATTTAATTATTTATTAAATTATTTAATTTATGTATGTAAGTGAGCGTAAATGAGTATAAAGCAGGAGGTGAGGGTAGTTCAAAAGTTATTGTGAGGTTTGGAGTGATAAGAATAGAAAAATTAGGAGAAAATGTCTGAACAGTGGAGGTAAGAGGGACTGACACAACGTAACAGAGGAGAGAAGATATATTTGATAAAACAGAGAGGTAGCAACAAACTATATATCAGGATCAGCCCAAATCAACACACAAGCATAAATAAAAACAGATTACCCACACACACGCTCTCTCTCTCTCTCTCTCTCTCTCTCTCTCTCTCTCTCTCTATCTCTCTCTCTCTCTCTCTCTCTCTCTCTCTCTCTCTCTCTCTCTCTCTCTCTCTCTCTCTCTCTCTCTCTCTCTCGCTCTCTCTCTCATTCTGGGTTTTGCACTTGTGCACGGCCTTCATGGAAACATGAGTAAAATAAAATCAATACAGGAGGCCATAGTGATGAAGAATGAATCTGAAAGTGATTATATCAGTAAAAGTGATCAATATGGAAACCGTTGTGCAGACTGCAGGGTAAAACCAGCCTCGATACATTTTCCTGCAGTTCACGGTCAATCTCTGGAGCTTAATACCATCAGCATGCAATTGCATCACTAAAGTCATTTCAACAATTTGTGTTACTATCATAGTCATTGATTGGTATCAGTTCAGTCTCTTACAGTTGAGAAATGTTATAATGTTATGGCGTTAAAACTACTCTTGCCCGAGGGACATTTTAATGACTCAGAGGTTGTTCTGTAATAGTTTGGAGGCTAAAGTGGAGTTGCATTTCAATGCAGATTTATTTCGAGGATCAACATTTTCTCATATGTTAAATGCAGTTATTGTTTTTGATTATAAAGAATTTGAGAAGTTATTATTGACATACACTTTTAAAAATAAAGGTGCTTGAAAAGTTCTTCACAGTGATGCCATAAAATAACCATTTTTGGTTTATTCCCTACAGTTATGAAGCGTTACGCACATCTGTTCCATACAGTACGAGCTGCAGCAGCACAGAGCAGTCGACTCACGTGACATTAGGCAAGTGGTGCAACTCAAACCTGTGGCATACTTAGCTTTTTAACGTTAACGTGAGTGCATGCGTACAGCTGAACGCACAGCCATGCAAAGTAAACTGCTTTTGACTCATACGCGTACACACAGGTTTTGACGCATGCGCATTACGACATTATTGCAGTATCTCTCCTGGGCCTAGGGTCAGGTTTCCTTCAACTACCTTGATTCGATGCTCCCAGGATACGGTTGCTAAATTGCAAAATTTCCTGCAGTGCGCGTACACTATTCTGAACTATTCTGATGACATAATTTGCATTTGATGATATTTTCCCCGACCATCCCTCTTGATTTTATTTATAATTCAACCACTGAATATATTATTTACCTAAGTCAACTAAAGCCCTAGTAATCTAAAGTAAATGTGCTACTAAAATTATACAAAATTAGAACAAATAATATAAAATATTACATACATTAAAGTAGACTTCTGTAAATACATAATATTATTTTTCTTTCCCTGTATGGTTCAACGCATCTACTGCAGGTTTTTAAATATAGTTTATAAGTGAATAATGTAGTATACTGAAGTATTTTTATTTTATTAAGTATAAAACACAAAATCCAGAATGAAAACAGAAAAAACTGAATTTGGGAAATAAATTAATTTCTTATTGTTGTTGTGTCATCACGGAGGAGAGTGGTGCTGTGATTTTAGTGAAGATGGTGGACCCATGACAGATCAGGGCATTCAAACTAGTAACATTCCTCCTGGCGAGCAGATCCATCCCGGGCCGGAGGTGAAAAAAAATGCAGCACTGCACGACTGCTCAGCTGCAGATGAATGGAGCTATCTGTCTTGTCACGAGGGGTCGACGAGAGAGGTTACAGCCCAACTGTACCTGGTCTCCGGTGTTGACGCATGCACGCCGCTTCCCTTTACGAGGAAAGGTACAGAGAAAGAGAGAGGGAAAGATAGAGAGGATTCCTGCCCCATCAAACACTTCTCCGGTCCCTCTAGAGCTCATCTCACTTCCCATCATCCCGCGGTCCTGCTGCCCTGAGCGCAGGCTTTGACACATCTATATGTTTTTCCTTCTGACCTTTCAACGTCCTTTCTGTCAGTGCCTGTAAACCATAAACTGATGTATGAGGGCAATTTTTAGCGGTGCCACTTGTATCTGAGTGATTGTGCACACTTTACGTTTGGGGGGGCCTGCCACCTTCTCAACATCTCTTTCTTTGCTTTGGTAGAGATTGAAGCAAAGACACAGAGGGATGGAAAGAAAAAGAATGGAGAGGGGAGGGGACCATGAAGTCTTTTTCCAACAACCTCAGGGCAACAGACCTGCACTTTATCTGAGCCATGGGTCAGACTTGACCAATCACACCATAGACGTGTTTACTTTAACAAACATGAAAGGCAGTGCGACAGATTACATATAGTATAATGGCTATTATGATGATTAGTATTTCTGTAACTCTAGGTCAAAAAGATTTTTTTTTATTTGGATCAGAATTTTTATGTCAGTCATGTGTTTATACTTTGACTAGAATTTCCCAGCATAAACATAAATCAGTGGCATAAACATTGTCGATCGTCTCATGTCATGTGGTAGATGCTGCAGGTAATATATGTACGCAGCATAACATGTCCTATTTTCCTTAACATAGATTTTATTCTCTGTTTAGCGCTGTGAACACTTTATGCTGACATGTTTACAGTCCCATCCTGAACACTTGGGTCAGCTGTCTCTCTCTTCTCATCACAAACTCTGACAGCCTTACAAACCAGTGTTCTCTCAGACAGAACTCATACACCCGCTTTGCTTTCGGTAAATTTATCCTAATAAAATAGGACACCCCCACACACAAAACAAAAATCTCACTCACATCTATTTTAGTCTCCTTTTTTAGTTTTAATTTAACATTCTGACATTTGAATAAGTCCAAATAGAAAATTACTCTTTCATTTGCAGTGGTATAAATAGTCGATGTTACTCCTGTGTGAAAAGCCTTTATACTTTTGCAGGGTAAACCAATACAAACAAAGCTAGAATTATTAATCACGAAAAGGAAAAAGAGACCACATTTCAATATCATTTGCATTTCGATATTGAGTCGGATTTTTAGCAACTTGACTGTTTTCTTTTCTCCTGCTTTCTCACTAATATCTTTCAGGATCAAAGGCTTTCATTAGGTTTAACTCCTCCAAGCATTGTTTGCCTCCCAGGACTACAACAAAGTTCCCTCAGTGTGCCAGATACAAAAGAATAGAGAATTAGTTATTCTTGGACTAATTTGACATCAAACGGTGGAGAGCAAGATAAAAGTGACAATGGCGATTGGGTACGATTTTCCATATGTTTCCACAGGCAACGGTGCACCAAGCAACGTACCTCACAATTTTAAACCCTGGCCAAGAAAACAGACCTTTATCTGAGGGGCTACAGAAAATAAAAATGAATGAATACACCTTTCCTGTTGCTCAGTGGTTAGAGCATGGCACTAGCAATGCCAAGGTCATGGGTAGATCCCAGGGGATTGCACATACTTAGAAACAAATGTATAGTATAATGCGATAAAAGCATCTGCCAAATGCGTAAATGTGAATTAAAAAAATGAATAGAATTGGTTACATTTGTATATGAATATTGAGGGCATATTAGCAGAATTTTACCTTCTTTTCTACCTAAAATTATTTTATAAATGTATGATGAAGACAACAACGTAGACGATAGTAATATCAACACTAATAATGTTGTTCTTGTTTTGCAGTAGAAATGTCACTCAAGTTCTTTTTATATTCAAATTATTCTTGAAATAAGATTTCTTTAATATCAAATTCCCTGAGAGTGATGAATTAAGATATCATATATATCCAGGATAAACTGTGGATATCTCTGAGGAATTTTACCTTTATTAAAGCTGTCTGCATTTCAGTCACCAGTCCTATAAAACAATTATGTCTAACTGTAAAAAATTTTTATAGCAATTACTCATTGAAATATGTCTCGATATGGATCTGTCTGCTTTGAATATCTTTGTTTACCTACTTTATTCTCCTTATCTGTTTGTGTGTAGGGCCACAGCTGTAGGACGCAGAACACATGATCACAGAGGTGTGTATCCTGAGGACAGTTTTAGGACCCATGTCTCCTTCAAACTCACCGCAGCCTTCACCTTCCTCTGAGCAAAACACACACACAAAACTCCAGCCCACACACACCCCCACACACCCAGACTCACATGAGCCTGGGTCAAACCTGACCGAGACTACATAACAGTCAATCATAACATTTCTGTAATAGACTCGATCATAAAACATCACAGAGAAGCGCTGCAACTGTATTTGACTCTGAGAGGTGAAATGTGCAGATTATTATTTTCTATTTCTTGTAAAATGACTGATCGTGAGGAAAATTTGAATGAGTTCAAATGAGCAGTGAGGGAAATAATTACCTGAATTCTCGCAGTGTAATTTTCTGTAATCGTCAATAATGTTGGATCTCAAGAGCCCCTTTGCCAGGCTAGACTAAACAATTGTGATTTGATTCAATGTCCCTTCCTGTAGATATACATCTTTTACTTTAAAAGGAATACTTGACAAAAAAAAACGTAAAGTTGCATTTGCATAATTAAGTTTGATAGGAAAAGGATTTAATTACCAATTTTTTTATTCATCGCTTTGGTCTCATTCCCTCCTATTTATAATCTGTATGCACACAAACAAACAATTAAAAAACAACACAGCAAAACAAAATGTTCTTGTTAACCTCTACCAACCTTGATGTAATAAATTTTTATACTTATCCTGTTTCAGTTTTTTCATACACTAGGAAGGTGTGAAGGGGTGTTGAGGGGCGGACATAGGGGCGGAGCAATGGTCAGATGAGGAAGGTGATGGTCACATCCCCAAGAGCCGGCAGATGACACAGGATCAAACCCCCAGAGGATATAACAAACATAAATATCGTCCTCGTCTTGCTCTGAAACATACAGAAGCACAGATGCAGACAAAAGCCACATTTCCCTTGTGTCTCACACAAAGCTGTCTATCTACCACATCTTGAATCCTGTGTTGAAGCCCACAGCATAGTTTCATTTGTCTGTCTTAAATTCATTATTTTCCTTACATACGTATTGTTTTAGGAAATCTTGCAAACCTCCAATACTTCTGAATATTAATATTGACAGCATAAGTCGTATGTAGGCCTATAAATAATATTGATGCTTAATAGATGCTTTTACCTATCTCCTATAAAGTTCACCTCTTAAGGCCATATGAGTCACAGACAAAACTTCCTGTACATCTGTAAAGTCGATTATTTGCATTCTGAAAGCGATCAGCCCATAGAGACCTTTGCACTGTCTGACTGATGCTCCTGCCCATGAACTTGCGCATAAGAATAACATCTATGAATATACATCACAATGATTGTGTTTTTATCGCACATTTGCACCAGGAATATTGATGCCTTTCATGCGCATCCGTGCGCAGTTCAAAGTACCCCATGCCTGTCTTATGGTGCATCTTAGAATGGCGCAGATTTCCTCTCTCCTGCAGAAACCTGTCCCGAGTCTGTGAAAGGTTGGACAGAAATTCATGGGAGATTACCAGGCGGGCCTGCCAAGCACTGCAGCAGCACCCGTAATAGATACGCTTCAGCTCTAAATCCTAAAAGGCCCTGCTACATCTGTCAAGCATGCCCTGAGAAGGCTCCCCCAGTTCAGATGTTATCACCACTACGCCTGCATCAAAAGATTTAGTGTCCACCCTGGAGGATGGTTATGTAGCACAGTTTGCAGGGCAACACAACAAGTCGGCCAGACCTGAGGGAGAACGGAGTGAGATGGAAGGAGGAGGAGTAGAATAAAAGGGGTGGGGAGAGGGAGGCTGAGAGAGTAGGTTAAAGATGGGTAAAGATAACCTGCAGATAACACACAAGACCAGAGGAACGGAGGAGGGAAAAAAAGAGAAGAGGGGATGAAGGTGGTGGTGGAATTGTTTCCAGACTCCTCAACTCCTCCTCTTAACCCTCATCTCTTTGAATGACTCCTTTTCTCCACCACCAGGTCCACCAGACCATACTGTAAAGCAGAAAAATAGAGCCGGTGATAGAGAAAGACAGAGATAAGAAGAAAAAGAAGGGAAAAGAGACGGAGAGATAACAGAGCGTGTGAGTCTGTAAGCGGCAGATAGAGAGAGATAGCGTGTGTGTGTGTGTGTGTGTGTGAGAGAGAGATGGCAGCTCTCTTCCCTCTTTCTTGGACTCCAGCTCGACTTTAATCTGTAGCCTTACCAGATCATTACAGAGCTACTAGGCCTCTGGGAGCTTGGGAAAAAACTGACACGAGCTGTCTTCTTCTCTCACCAGCACTGCTTCATCTGGGCTCTATTAAAAAATTTAAAGAGCCTCCAGCAGGTTCTTAGCCCTGAAAATGGACAGTATCCAAGGAAAAGAGGGAGAGGGAGCAGAGCTGGGGGGCTTCGGAGTCAGGCAGGGCCTGGATGAGCACAAGCCCAGACAGCTGCACCCGGACCGGGGGAGGCCCACGCCCGGCTCCGCTCAGTTCGCCCGCTTCACGCCACCATATAAAAACATGATTATATTATTATTTCAGAGCCTGCTCGGTGTGTTCCTTCGCACGCAGTTGGGGGGGAGAACAGCAAGGCATTTAGGGGATTGGGATACGCACCATCCCCACGGGTCAGCTGCTAATCAGAACCCTCACGAGATTTCACCATGATTTTCTCCTTATGAATAATTTCACCAAAGGCTGAGAAAACGGGCACATTATTTAGAGATGGAGAGAGTCTTTTGATGTATTTTTCCCTGAATAAGCAAGAGTACTCGAGGATTTCTAGCCCTTCAGAGCAACAGGGACCGGCTTATTAAATGCTCCTGCCGCAATGCCTGCGAGCTAGCCGAGATTAATATCAGCGTAACCTGTTACTTAATTCATTATGGGGATACAGGCTAATTTGATTTGATATTATTTTAATAAAGTTCTGTGATATATAAGATTGTTTCAGGCTATCAAAATAATTTTCCAGTTATTACAGTTATTCAACCAAGTCCTTTGATAGCTGCAGTTGGTCCTGGCCTGTCCTGAATACATTAAGCTTTGAATGATTCATCGCGCCTGAGAAATGTTAAGCTGGAGGAGCAATGCGTTGATGTGCTGATGTTTTCTGTGGCTCTTTAAAAGAAACTAGAATTTTTTTTGCATGCATCAGATTTTTTGTGTCATCAACATGGATTCATTTTATGTACAACATGACACTTCGGATGCTGAAGAAAAGCTTTTTTTTACATTTGGGATGTCATTGTTCATTATTAAAGATCTCTGTCGTGCTGTAGCAGTGTCGCTATAAGACCGAATAAATCGATGCCATAATCTTTCTGTCTGAGATACTGGTAATGTTAATTTAGTGCGTCATGCTGACTTCTCTCTCAAAGCACAAAACTATACTACGTATTTGGTGGTTGGGTGGCATTTGGTAAAAAGAATTCTGTTTATTTAAATTTCATCAGAAGAGTTGAATAAAACGTGTGAATTAGCTTAACCGTCTCATGTCAAGGTTCTCTTTTTACACACTAGAGGTATCTCAGGTACAAATAAATGGTGTGTGTTTAGGGTGCAGGGATCAGAGCAGAAGAAACCCTTAAAGCTCTTTGTCTGGAGCTTGAGACAGGGAGGAAATAGCTGCTATTAAAGAGTCTGCAAGGGTATGCTCTCAGTAAAACAACACTCACATTGTCTGACCCCTTCTGTAATCTCCCAGACCTTACTGTAGCCCTTTACACACAGACTTCCCACATAACCTGCAAGCACAGCGGAGCAACATTTAGAGTCTGTGCATCAGTTCAATCAGTCTGGAAAAATCTGCAAAAAGCAGGACTACAGAAAGAAGTGAAAGTAACTGTAAATTCTTTGTTGGATATTCTTATGCTTAAATATATTTTTAGTCATAAGGGAAGAGTTCAACCAAAAATGAAAATGACAAATTCTGAATGAAACACATGACTGATATTCGTGTCTTTAAAACATATTACTTTCGTCTGTGGAACAAATATAAAATGAGTTCATTATACTTTGATGTATAGGAGGATGTATGAGTTTTTAAATTTTGGGGTATACTGTTCCTTTAAACTATGAGGTGACAGAAAAGGGTGAGTGGTTGAGATTGCACTGAGCTTTTGGAGTCCACACTCTGATCGCTATCACTAAATGAGCAGCAGAAATTCCACTCCACTGGAAAAACAACACATTGAAACATGGCAATTGATTTAATAGAAAAGGAAAAATTAACAGACTGACCAAATACAATTTAAGACGAAATACTTCCAAAGAAAAGCATTCCTCTGTGAAGAACAATAAAATATATAGCTATTTTCCTAAGTCATTTTTTGAGAGAAGAATTTTCCATGGCAAGCATCATTGATATTGCGGTCGGTTTTCTCTCTTTATCTGGGTCAAGTCCAAAGTGTTACTGACCGCAGAGCCATTTGTCACTGGAAAACTTTGCTTGTTCACCTCCCTCCTGGATTACTCTATAAAGTAAAGTCCTCACCTGGGCCTGCTTTAAGGCAGATCACCTGCAGCCCCCACCGAGGAGCTGTACGTCATGGCACATGGCTGACTTCTGTACTGTTTGGTGATTTATTTTAGAAATTTCAAGAGCAACCCTTGCACTTTGTTTTTGTTACCTTCAGCCATGGTTTAAGGAAGATTCGAAATGAATGAAAGCAATGGTACACCACTTTGATGGCTTCTATAAACAAGCAAGTCTTTTTTCAGATATTCTGTACTTAATCTAAGCTCAGAAATAAAATTTGAGCTGATTTGATCTATATTTCTCTTTTTACATTTACATACATTTAACAGATGATTTATCCAGTGCTGGCCTATAGGAGCAGTTTGTTATGTCTTGAGCATGTAAATGTATGTGCTTTATCCAAACTTTCCCTGCAATTTCCAGGTAATTATTTTCTCCAAAGCCACACAACCATATTTAAATTAATATCAATAATATTAGTAATATTAATATAGGTTAATTTTTGTTTTTAGACAAAACCTCCAGCCTAATATGTTTTGTTTGGTTGGGGCCTCCATTACACATGTATTTAAAGGGATTGTGCTCCTACCTCTTGTCATTTGAAACCTGCATGACTGTTTATGAAGAATGTTGGTAAACTAACAAAGGTGGTACCCATTCCCTTCTTTTGTACGGACACAAAACTATTGCAAGTCGATGGCTACCGCCGTTGTTCGGTTACCAGTATTCTTCAATACCGTCCAGGTGTAAAATTTGTAATTTGTTACAAAATAGGTAAAACGGTTTAAAGAAGCCCTGTGTTCAATAAAAAACAGAACAAGGGATAACGATGCAAAGTGCCCCTAACGCAACCTGGTACGGCACTGTGTCATTCCTCTCTCTGAACATGCGGTGACAGGTGATAAAGCACTTTTACAAGCTGCAGTAAAGCCTCACTTGTATGCTGCAGGATATGGGAAGATGCTGGCGTCTTTTATGTACTATTATAATATTATTTTTAGTTTTGCATCCATATTTATTGCATCTCAGTGTCCTTCACCCATGGTGCTGCTGTTATGGCATGCAGGGATTGCATTGTAAAAGCCTAATGCAGGAGCGCTTGGGACGTGGGGAGGGGGACATCCACCATCATGATAGACACTGCCACACAGGTTTGTGTGCTTACCGCATCATATAATTGGCCCCCTGTGAGAGACCCCGATTTTATAAGTGGACGAGGAAGGAAGGTTACGGTAATACTGATGGGCACTACAGCTGAACCCACTGGAGCTGAAAAACACCCAAAATCTGCAGAGGAATGCAAGAGTCCTTTCATACTTTAATATGGCAGCTCAATATTCTACATGAAAATGTGTTTTAACTCCAAAATCATTTTGCTGGGAGTAATAGTGGAGTAATAAAGAAGTTATTGACTAAATAATATTGATTGTCTAGTCCTCGGGCGTAGAGTGCTGACCTTGGATTCACTCCACGGTCACCTCCATGCCTCTCTGCACACTGGCCACTGAATAAGATTTTTATACATTAAGCAGAACAACAAATAGCTGCGCAAGGCAAGGTGAAGAATTGCTGGTAAAATTTGCCTGTAGGAATTTTGGCCATTATGTGACGGGTGATTAAAATCAGTCTTCAGTCAAGACTTGATTAGGGGTTGCCATTCAACTGCAAGTAGAGAGAGGGAGGGACAAGAGAAAGAATGGCACAATGTTTTTTTGTATTAAATCAGATAATGACCTTGAAGATTGGGTGGCTAGAATGGTAGAGTTAACTACTTTCAAGCCACAGCCTGATTTATTCGCAAGGTTACCGACAAAAACAATGGCCATTGATTTGGCCGGGGTAATTGCTGTGCGCAGAGGCAACTGGCGGGACCTTTGTCCTGAGGGTGGAGATGGTTGTTGGGGGAGCGCTAAATGACTTAACAAACGTCTCGGTTACGTATGGAAACCTCCGTTCCCTGATGGAGGGAATGAGATATTGTGTCGACAGAATGGGGTTTTACTAGAGAACCTAAGGCTTGAAACTTAAAAAGGCGAATGAAATGTGCATGCCGGTCTCCGCCCCGGATATCCAAGGAAGACGGCGTGCTGTATTCATTCACCTTTTCTGCTGAGGAGCATGAGAATCGTCTCTCGACTGCTGCAGCTAGCGGCCAGAGTTGTGACATGAAGGACGGCCCTCCGTCAGGGAACAGAGGTTACATACTTAACCGAGACGTTCCCTTTCTGTTGGTTTCTCGACGCAGTGTCGACAGAATGCGGTTCCTCTAATGGCGAGAAGCCACCCGGCACTGTAAGGGCCACTGGGAAGCGCAGGGCAGAGGCCACTGCTGTCATGTGACGGGAATCAGGTGAGGTGGTGACTGATTCTCTAAAGAACACAGCCACCCATGACCGCAACGTCTGGATCGCCATCCGCCCACAGTGCGGCCATGACGTATCCATGAATGCTGCCTCAGCGTGTCGGAGACTCAGACACTTTAGGCAGATGAGACACTCGTCGATGATATGCGTTGCATCCACGAACACATGCCGCGCTGAAGAAATATGCTCTTTTAGAACACCTCTGGTACTGCCGAGACGCCCAGGGTAAGTAACTGACAAGAAGGGACAATCCGTTGCATCCCAGTGTAGAAATCCAGCAATATATGGAGTCATCAGCATTAAATGTGAAGGCTCCGAAGAACAAAAGGTGAATGAATGCAGCACGCCGTCTTCCTTTTATACCCGGATGTCCGGGGTGGAGACCAGCATGCAAATGTAATTCACCGATTTCATTGGCCTTTTCAAGTCAGTCAGAGATGATAGGTTCTCAAGTCAAACCCCATTCTGTCGACACAACATCGAGAACCTGACAGAAAGGGAATCAGCTTTCACCCCTTCAAAATTAAAGCACATATGCAGGCCTATTTGTCTTTACGTGGCATTGCTGGGAAATGACTTAATGGCGAGACGCAATAGGAGCTCTTTTCAAGTTTTTCTTTAAGTGCACAGGTGCTACATGTCTGAGATGATGATGTTTAAGGAAAGTTGTGCTGTAGTGCTTTGGTCCTTTGATATTCATCCAGCTCTAGGATGGATTCAAACAGAATTCAAACAGATTAAAACAGAAGAGATTGCATATACATTTTTAATCCTGAGAATGTTATCAACTTTTATAGCTCCATGAGCAATAAATGAAGAGTTTGGCTCCAAAATGAGATTCTTTCTTCTTTCTTGATTTTAAAAAATCAAGATTTTTATTATGTTATCATGTTTTTATTGTGTTTTATTTGTGTTAGTTAGTTGACTTACATCAGAACAAACCAACTGCAGTTTGATTGAGAGAAATTGGAATGCAAAACAAAAAAAACATGATTTAATGTTTAAATTCACAAGGCCGCAGACAAAATTTCAATGTCGGCGCACAGATCTATCAAAGTAATTTTAAATAAACATTTATCATTTTAAATTAGTTAATAAAAAAAATTCTACAGTTCAATTTTTAATAGACTATAATAATTTATATCACATAAAAGTATAATAATGCATGGTCATCTGTTCACACTAGTCCCGTATTCTGGCAGCACAAATATGCTTATTTAAAGATGCCCTCACCACAGGGACCAAGAAAACTTTCCTGGATGTCTCCCATGCCTTAAACCTCTCTCTCTCTCTCTGCAGTGTCCGAAGCCCCTTTACTCTCCTTTGGCCTACATTCACTTCTTCCAGCTGGCCAACCGAGCAAACAGTCCCTGCCAGGGAAGAGTTCCTCATTTTAATCAATTATACATACTCTTCTCCTGGAGTCAGCCTGCATTTTTCATGCGCGCAGAGGATATTTTATGAGTTAATGTGTCCAGTTGACATACTGCTGAAAGCAGTGGCCTGTCCCCTTCATTGCCTCCAGATCTGGCTTTAAAGTCAACACAAAAACAGTCTCGTTCCCTGGGCACCAGAGTGCACATAAACACACACATGCATAGACCACAGTTCATATTCTTCTGCCTTAAAGCCTGTGTGTGTGAAAAGCATCACATCCAACACAGATCAGGTACACAAATGTTCTTTGTGTTGGGTTGAACATTCAGTGGATCAAATCTGGTGTTTGTTATGTCAGTGCCCTTGTTTCGGCTGAAAGAGAATTACTTGCTTAGATTTTGCTGCATTAAAGTGTTTTTCCGTTCTCTTATTTTTCCCAGTGTGTTTGGTTCTGATGCCCCTAGCTGTTGTTTCTTTCACAGTTTTTTCGAACATTTTCCCAGTCGCCTGTTTCTTTTTAAGCATGCGGTTTTGAATTTTTGTTGCGGCGAGCGTTTGTCCTTTCTTGATGGTGCATAAATAGACAAATAAACAAAGTGGATGCATTAAGAAGCCTCTTCACATTCATCCGTCTTTCTCACCCTTGCACCAGCTTGTTCAGAAGGTGTTGCCAGCATCTGCCATTTTTGCATAATGCGCAAGGTGTTTGGAAAAGGGTCTGTTCTTGGATGGAACAAATTGCTTTTTTGACCTAGTAATTAACTTCGTAAGACGCAAGGAAGAGCTCAGTGATGAAGCTTTGCGGCCAGATTTTAACATGGCCGCATAAATTATCATTTATGAAACCGTAATGTCCTGTTGCAATGTCCTGAACCTATCAGAAGGCAGAGGCATATAATGGATTGGGTGTGCACGACGTTGCCGCACATCTGTAGATAAAGCGGGCAGCGTGGCGGTTGCATATATTCTTGAAACAGGTTAATTTTGATGCATCACCAGAGATATTCTTACACATGACCTCACACACGGACAAAGAACACAATGAATGCACACATCAAGAGGTGAAGCATGCTCTGGATATGCCTGATTTGATGCTGGAAACGTTCCAGATTGTCTTTGGAACAGCTGTCATTAGAGAAATGTAAAAAATAATGCAATGCAGTTAGAAGTGTCAGATCAATTATTCATCCCCGTCCATTAATGTGTTCCTCAGTGCACAAAGGCACGGTTGCATGCTGCCCACCCCATCTGCATGCTTAACCCACTTCACCAGAACACACCTGAATCTAAAACATCACCATATATTTAAAAACCCATGAAATGAAGAATACAGCTCTCAATTTTAGGTCAACGTATCCATTACTTGCATTGGTTTTGTGTCCATACTATAGAAGTGAATGTGCTTCTACATTGTTTGGTTACCAACATTCTTCCAAATATCTTCTTTTGAGTTCTTTTACATTTATGCATTTGGCAGACGCTTTTATCCAAAACGACTTACATTGCATTATACTATACATTGTATCTGAGTATTTGCAATCCCCTGGGATCAGACCCATGACGTTGGCGTTGCCTGCTGAGCCACAGGAAAGAACAAGACTTTTGAAGTCATACAACGGGCAAGAGGGTGAGTAAACGATGACAGAATTTTATTTTATGGGTGTACTATCCCTTTAAACACTTACTGTACATGTTAATCTTATCCATACCAATAAACAGAAGAAACCCTCTGCGGCCCTCACTACAGTATGTGGACAGAGTATGTTCATTTCTCGAATGCGCTGAGAGATTATGCATACACCAGCGGCATGTGCCAACTGTGCAGTACATGTGAGAACTTTTAATGTTGCCCTTATTGTATGGACAGTCGTGAATTCAAGGAGCAAACAAGGCCATAATAGAGCGGCCAGCACCTCGTTGTCTGCCTTAAACCAGAGTGAAAAGGCACTGTGAAATCTTCAAAAAGAGAAGGGGTTGATGAGCTCCCTAAAGGGGGCTAGGACTTGTGCTTTAAAAGAAAAAGATTTCGCCAGTGTGTGCAATTTTAATTGCGCTCCTATTGCTTGCCCCCAGCCCCCTTCTTTCTCCAACTCTCCTGCTTTCTCTCTCATTCCCTCGCTCTATCTGTCTGGCCTTCAAAGGGAGTCTCATTCACTCTATTTTAATTTCATAAAGTAACCCTGAGGACAAAAGCAAAGCCACTCATGTGCAAAACTTCTTTATTTTAGAATGACATTACAACGTTATTGTGGAGTGTGACACCATGGAGAGCTCTACCAGAGACGACTTTAGCTTCTCCCTGAGTGTACAGCTCTCACCTTAAGCACCTGCTGATACATCTGTAATGTGCTCAGTAGTAAATGCTCATGAAAGGTAATGAAAATTAGTCAAAAATGTCCTTATTATCCCATTATATCACCTCCGCAGGAATACGTGGTGCGAGGGGGTGTTGACTTTTGAATGCTTGTCATCAGGCTACCTGCCAAAGCAGTGACCACAAATTGTAAAGAAACGCTCTTGTTTCTGCAAGAATCAACTAGCCTCTTTGTTTAGCATTCTTTATCCTGTTTTTTTCTCATAGGCTCCTGATGGGACGGATGCCTTACACTAGCCTGCGTGTCTCTGTTCGGGCCGTGTAAGATGAGCAGCTCTGCGCTGTCCACCTTGCCTCACAGCGATGAATTCTTATGCGCCTTCCTTCTGACGGTAATTGTCTGGCTTTGTTCTGACTCTGTTGTGAGGCTGTAAAAGCTATAAATGTAGAACAGCTAAAGAGGTCAAACGTCTAGTGAAAAGCACATTGGTGGGAAACTTAAAACTGACTACAGAAAGATCTCTCTGCTTGAGTAAAATAGGCTCTGTGGGATTCTTAATAGTTTTGGCAGTGATGATGTTTTATTTTTCATTAAATGTTATTTTATAATTACTTAATCATTTTGTAACTTTTTTTAAAAGGTATTTTTAAACCTTAATTATTATTATCCATTGTTAGCATGCTAGATTTGATCCACAGGCTTTTTTCCTTTTCATATTTTTGTCTGTTGTCATTGCAGACTTGGTTGTCATATGAATGTCAAATATCAAAGGTTATAACTTGTTGCCAAATAGTCTTACTCATGTCATGCTCTCAAATGCTCTTTGAGAGTTTAGCTCTGAGCTCACACAGGTGCCTGAGGCAAAAATCAATGAACATATGAGTTTTCAGGTGTTTATGATATATAACGAGGGTTAGCGGGAAGGGCACATTGCCGACAAAATGTATCGACACTTGAGAACAATCACATCTGTCTACAGAAATATTTAACTAGGAGATCCAGACATTTAGCGAGGGGTGCGTTACCAGTGATGAGTTTTGGCAACATACAGGCAACATTAGAGAAGATTTCAGAATCCAGGAGATTCTCGCAGGGTTAAACGCTGCACTTCGCCAGCGTAATTGAACGGTATAGTTTTACATTTATTCGGTCAAAGGGGTATTTGTTGAGCGTTTAAAAAATCCCAATCTTGGCAAACTCCCCAAATAATTCTCATGTAATTTTCGCTTTTTAAAGAAATGATGAATTCTCTCCAAAGAGTTTCATCAGTTTGACAAATTCTTTTATTTAAGAAAAATGAAGGGGTCTTGTCTTTTGTATTCTTCTGGTTTTACACTCTTTCCCTCTCTCTCTCTCACTGAGCTTTGGCCCGAGGTGGTTGAGTGATGAGTGAGACGATTTCAAAGTTCAGCAGGGTTTTGCTGTTCAAAAGAGCAGGACCATTGATCAGGCAGCTCTTAGGCCAGGGATAAAACCCCGACTCCAGGCAGGATTTGCAGCTAATGCCCCAGTCTCTAGAGCATGAAGAAACACACACACCTCTCACCACAGCAGTGACGATACATGTTAATGATTGTAGGCATGCACATTTTTTTTCTCCAGACATTCCAATCAGAGTCTGGAACACATGTTATCTCAATAATGTCAGTAGTGACCTGAACGCTGGCTTGGTTTAAGGTCATGTCAAACCTCAGATTATCAGTGGATTTTACATTTATAAACCCGAACCGCTTTTAATTTAAACGCACCTTGAGGGACTGTAAAGACGGGCGGGATGGGAAACGCAGATGTGCTCTCTCTTGTGTATGAAATTAATGTGGACAGCGAGCGATGAGGAAGCCATCACTTTTCTGTGAGTACAGAAGACCGGGGGAAAGCGTAGCATATAGCGGCCCATCATGGATTAGCCATCACAGCCTTAATTGGTTTGTGATCTATTTATAGAGTGATTTAGCACCATGTTAAATTCCTCTGAGATGCTCACTAATACAGTATATATTTCATTAAGGATTTACAGCATCTTATTCAAATCTGCTTTGACAACAGTTATATTTTAAGAGATTCATTGACTCATTAAAATATAAGTGAATAAACATAATAATAAAATATTTATTTCTTAATGGACATTCTTTACATTTTAAGTATGTTCAAAAGAATTCAGTTCTGGTAAATATCTCTGATTAATGAATGGAATAACTTTACTTTCTTTACAATTTTGTATGTATATTTAGTTTCTTAGCTGAAGTTTTTTGTGTGTGCGTGCGTGCGTGTGTGTGTGTGCGTGCATGCGTGAGTGCGTGCATGCACCATGTCTGTCTTATCGGGACGTCCTACATATTCATTGCATGTATTACCCCATTCCTCTTTTTAATCACATACAAATTACAATAATATGTCACAACCACACCACGGGATAATATTCCACATTTGGTCCCGGACTTTAATCAAATCATTTTGTTGACATTTTAGACTTGTGTACTGCTGTAGTGCTAATCAGACTCTGGATTTGAGGATTGTTCATTAAAATGCTTCATCAAAGGTGGATTAGACCATTTATTAACACACAAGCACACAAGTTCTTAAATAAACTTTTTTGCATACGTTTACTTAATTTGCTTAACTTTTCAAATTTAGATTATAAAGGAAAAGAAAACAAATTTAAACATACCAAACAAGAAAAGTTAAAGGATTTATGTCATTTTATCTGAAAGTTTAAAAGAGTGTGTTAAAATTTATTTAAACATATTCTAACACCCAAAGAGACGTTCATTTGTAATCTTAGTGTGAACTCAATTAACCTCAGCATCTCTAATAGAATCAAACCTTTTAACTCCATTGCCGGGCTGCCATTATCCACGCCGGCCACTCTCACAGCCACCCACTGTCACTTCTGTGTCCACGCGTCGTTTTCAGACATCAGTGCTGGGAGTTGAACCTGTTCCATGAATAAGTGATGGGGCTGGGAAAAAGAAAGCACACGCATAGGCGCCAGTGAGAGAGAGAGAGCGAACGAGAGAGAGACTGGGCTCAAAGGGAAAGCAGTCAGGATATCCGTCAGAGCTTGCTGCACTTCGTTGGGCATGAGAAGTGAGGAAGACGGAATGGGATGGGGACACCTGCCTGTTCTCTGGCCAGCAGAGCATGCTCGTGCCAGTCAGCTCTCTCAAGATGAGTTCATTTCACCTTGGGCAAGACTGCATCACAGGGCCTGTAAGGGTAGCCGGCAGCTCGGACGATCTCACTGTTCAGGGACATGTCTGGCACGCCCTGCCCGCTAACAGCCTGGCAACTGACTAAAACACTGTACAACACTGTGGCGCTATTTATTTCCTGCTGAAACAGTTGTTTTTTTATTTAATTATGCAGATAAATGAAAGTGAATTTCGGGGATTATTGTTAGCATGAACTGCAGATAAATGCTGAACAGGCAATGTATAGAAGCCACAATACTTATTTACGGATCAACAAAAAGGGGTATGCTAATTGCTAATTCATATCCCAGTATATGAAAAGCATTATCTTCAAATAACATTTTCTTTCCTTCTTAATAACAACATTCCCAGAGTGAATAAATTATTTCTACCAAATTTTTGGCATCTTTAGAATTATGTTAATGTGATAACCCTTCAAAGTGTGTCATATGATTTGTTTGTGTCTGTGTGTAGCGTTGTGTTGTGTTTTTCCTCACACTGCATCATCTGTCAACATTACGGTCAGCCTTCCTTTGCATTCACACACCAAAGAATAGGATGCCCACAGAAGTTGCCCTTAACTCTAAGCATCGTGCAACGTACCTCCTTGCTTTTCCATGTCAAAATTAAAGAGTAAACAAAGGACCCCAATTCCCCCGACTGCATTAATCATTCAAATGACGTATTGGCATTCTTCAGACCTGGCTGCCTTGCTTCCAAATTAACACCTCCAGGTTCAAGGGAATAGAAATTAACTGAATTATCTGGCAGGCGCAGATGTCCTACCATGCCCCCCCATACACATGTACCCTCGCTGATGTAATATGCCCTAGGAATAGCTGTGATGCAGAGAAAGTGCTAATGGTCAAGAAATCATTTATGACATGTGTAACAGATAGGCTATGTTTTTTTTATAATAACAGCTGCACCCACAGCACATAGGCCGAGACCAGGCCATCACTACATTTCTTGTATCTTGTGTGTGTGCTTTTTTAAGTAATATGAGTATTAGGAAATAATTAATATTTATGTTTTTATTGCTTGTTTTATTGCTTACATTTGTAAACTTCAGTCACTAGGGTAAACAAAAGTCTGTTTGTAAATTCAGCACAAATAGCGTTGCTGACTTCACTTGTGTTAATGGTTGTCTTACAGCATCCACTAGACTACTTCCTGTTGAAAAGGCCACTCCATTGAACAATTAATTATTCTAATGATAGACCACTACTCCACAGTGCTTTTTACTTGCGTAGGAGACTGTTTGAATAAGGGATGTGCTAGAAGAAAAAACAGTCAGTCTGTACCATGGAAGGAGTGACAATAATGCTGCCTGTGTAGTATGTATAATAAAGGTACAGAAAAGGTGAATAACAGTAAAGATAATGACAGAATAGTAATTAAAATATGTAGCTAAGGATAAAACATAATATGTAATGCATATATCACAGGGGTGATATATGCAATTATACTGTTCCAGTTATTACATTTTTCAACACCATTCTTCTCTGCCTCCCCTCTATGTTGTGATACCGATTACAAGGGGAGCATGTCTTTAAGATTTGAAATAAGGTGCTGACGCTTTAAGAGAATTCTTGAGGCGATGCCAAGCCAGTGACTGCTGCAGTCCCCTGGCATCACAGGATGCCTGCCCAGGGCTCTATTTGCATACCATATTCAGGGCATGGCGCTCTTTTTTTATTGTTTTTAATCAGCGCAGGATGTCAACAAAATAAATGAAGTTCCAAGTGGAAGTGAAATTTTTATCACGTCTGGGATGTGCATTTTCTTCCATTCATCACGGGCCATATTGAAAAAGCGAAATTTCAGAAAACGTGGTAATCAATGGAGGAGCTCCATATGGTGGGGATCAAAGGTGTCACAGAGTGTGTGGTTCTGCTTTATTGCCAGCCAGTACTGTTAATTGGACAACAAGATCAGAGGCAATATTAAAATCCAATTAAATTGATATGAACAGATTGCCAAGTGATGTACACTAATGTATAATTGAGTATCAAGCAAATGCGAGTCGGCCGTCCTGTGCTCTACCTCCTGAATAAATGATGGAGCCGTAGAGGACAGAAACAAGTTTGCACATTAGCTCCACCACTCTGGCCTTTTATTTGTTAGTTTCGTAGCGGCTGATTTTTTTGTGGTTTTCACTCTTAAAGGCGTAGCTTCTTTTTTGAGTCTACATGTGCAGTTGTGTTTGTACATGAATTTGACCATGTTTGCCCTTGCGTGTGCAAGGGTAGCCACGGGGAGGATAATGGTTGACTAGATCCATCAGTAACATTTCAAACGGCGACATTTAATTATAGATTAAATGTTTTTTTGGTTTAATCGAAATGATTTATCGCTCGGATGTTGTGGCTCTACGGCGAATCTGGTGTTAAAAGATGACCGTTCGACCATTGCAGACCCAGTGGTACAAAGTGCTCTTTAAAACAGAAATAGAGAAGATGGGGCGGATGCTGTGACACCGTTAAGCAGACCACTGAGGCCTGAATCAAGGTGACATTTCCTGATAAGGTAAACTTGGAAGATGGCCCAAAACAATCAAAGTTCATCAAAACCCCCGTCATCTATTAATTGAATATTTTTAGGGCAACCTTAGGGCTTACAGCAGTCATTCTAATACATGGCACTGGGGGATGATAAGAAGATTTACATACCTAATTATAATGACATTTCGGGGGCCCTGAGATGGTTGATTCATTTTGAATCCTGTCTGTGCCGTTTGGCTGTGTTAGGGGGGCTGTCCTGATGGGTAATGTGAGGGGCTGAGGGTGATAGTGGTGATGGGCAGAGCGCTGCTGCTTCATTAGAGTTGATGGAGTTTTGGGAGGAGCGGAGTCTGTGGTGCGTGCCCGTCTCCATGCCCATGGCCATGCCCACACAAAGGGCCTGCGGAGCAGGTGCTAACAAGGTCACAGTGCCTCTGAGCCATCTGGGCAGAGCCTGAGCATCATTACTGCACCTCTGTTTGAGCAGGGAGCTGTCTGCAGCCACCTCCGCTAGCGCTTAAAGGAATCAAAAGACGCTTGCTTTCTTTGGAGGACTTTGTGTTTAACTTGAGCTAAACAAAAGAAGCTCTAATTGGTTTGGAACAATCTGTCGCTTGTGTGTGACGAGCAGTTGGCCTTTGCGGAAATTATTATTATTGATTTTGTCTTTAATTATTCTTAATTTTATTTTGTTAAATCAATCATTACTTACTTCAAATAAATATTCAGTACTGCCCAAAAGGTCACTTATAAGCTTACTAATATTATTTCCATAGTTTTAAAATAGTAGTAAACAATACTATATATTTTATTAAACTACATAATCTTTACATTTTATACATTTTATATATATAGCCACGAAAAATGTATAATATAATTAAAAAATATATTTTTATTAATTTACTGTTTATGTCTATGTGTCGATAACATTTTCTTTTCATTTTGGTTCATATTTATGTTTAAGCAATACAACAGTAGTATTTGTACATGTATTTGGGAATAGTTCAAATAGTTTTTTATGTGATTTATTGTTTTTTTATCAGCTTTCATGTGTCTTGTCATGCTGTCAGTCTTTCACATTGCTGTTGGATGACTTCATGTCAATCCTGATTTTGTTGAAATTCAACAGATTCTGGACTGGAATGGCAAGAATACATCTAGAAATGCAGATGAAATCAAAATGGTTTCTTAATTTTTGTTTTGTTTTTTGTTGTCCAGTCCGTTTTCAATTTTTCAAGTCATTAATTTCAAAAACATTTCTAATAAAAAATTGATCTCGTTTTGTAATTAAAGAAACTAATATGTTTGCATTAAAATGTACTGTGCATGTTTTACCTGCAAAACACTTTAATATTTTAATATTAATATTTAATACCTTCAGATCAAAATGCTTGCAAAGTCAAAAGAAAGATTTCTTGCAAACGACCCTAAACTTTTAAACGGAAACGTGTCTATACAAATATTATGTCTTATCAGTGGAAACTGATAAATGCATAAAATTCCATAGTGGCCACAGTAAAAGCTAGATTATAATTGCTTTTATAGAACTGTATGTACTCACTGGCTAATAGTCCATCTGCACAAAGTTGTCATTGTAAACATCCAGAATTCCACCAATAACTGCTGCTGGTTAGTAGTAATTTATTCTCAGTCCAAATTCTGTTTAAATGTCAGAAAAGTTCACATCTGGTTAAATCCATTTTTCCTCTTCGTGTTTTGTCTTGTTTTTGTAAACATCTGGAGGAACTTGGCTTTTCATGATCAAGAATTGCCTTCAAATATCGTCTTAAATCTGCCTAAAGATATGAAGGCCTACCCACTCACAAATTACAAACCCAGATACTGGACACAGACCAAGATTTCTGCAGTGGGTGAATGTTGGGAAAAAACTGCCACCACTGGAGTCTGGTTTGTAATTTACGATTAGCCTGAAAGAAACGGTATTTGCTCAGTACTGAATAGCAGGAGACTTTGTTGCTTTCCATTATAACTCAAAAGATGCACAGACAATGGGTATCTATGATTTGTGAGTATACATTATGACATGGCCAAACAAGTGTGAAGTGAATCTGATTTGTGAATCGTGTAAACCACTATGATTATAGTTCTTTTGTGTCGCAATTAGCATTGCAGGAGGAAAATCCTACACTTCCATTCCGCTCTCTCCGTTTTCCACTATTTTACAGCTTTGCCGTGGTCTGTCTCTGAAAGGCTTTTGGCTGTCATTATGTGGTTACCTGTTTGGCTTTTCTGACATTCCTTCTTTGATTTAACCAATTGACGTTTTCAAATGAAGGTATATAAAATTCGGAATAATCACTTGGCCCAAACTGCACCCTATTAAGGCATGTAACCACAGCAGGACCTTTTGACTTGATTTGCATTCCAAACCATTTCAAAGGCACCAGCAGAACTGTAATCTTTCTGTTTATTTAAAAGATTTGAGGGCTCTATTTTGTGGTCAGCCATGTGGCATTCGAACAAACATGAAAGGAAAGGTTCCATTCATAAAGAAACAGCAGCCTTATTACTGAAGGACCCACACACACGCAACCGTGCGCACACGCAGACCTGCACTTATCCTCATTTACTGGCCTACTTCAGCAGAGCTAGAGAGCCATAAACATTGATTAAAAATTCATTCCACATCCAGTTGTTTTAAAGAGGGACTGTTGCATAGTATTAGTGGGTTGTAGTCACGTAAAATAGACGGTTTTATGAAGCTGTTATTTTCCCAGTGAGCAAACTTTGGTACAGACCTGCTGATGAAGTGGTATAATGAACAGAGATAGTATGAAACCTCCTTAAAGTTGAGAATGGCACTGGTATTCAAAACACCACATACTGGTATACTTTAAAAACTGTTGGGTATAAAATTTACAAACCCATCCATTGTCTTTCTTTTTCCTTATCTGCAGGATTGTACAGACCACATCCTAAAGGATTTCCTTTGACAGCTCTAATGAAATCCTTGGCCCCTAATCTAGTATATACCTCTAATCCAGTATGAACACAAAGACAGCTACACTAATCCACAGTGTTGAAAACAGCCTATATACTGTATTTCATAGAATGTTAGACAGCATGTGCACACATATTTTCACACCGTTTATTTCTGAAATTCTTCACCTTTCCTCTTCATTACTGAGCACCCTAACCTAGATCATCCTTCAAACACTATAAGACATAACCCAGCCCTTTTTTGTGAAGAAACTCCTTCCCAAGGAGTTTCAAAGAAGAGACATGTCTTACAACATTCATAATGGATAATAAAATGCTGTCAAAATTCTGCTCACGCACTGCTCACCAGAAAATCCCTTGTATATCTTAACACAATAGAATGACATTTAGGCAGAAAGGAAAAAAAGTCTGAACAGGGTCTTTCTTGTGGGAATCCTGCTACTGGCCTGAAATAACAGCATTATCTTGAGAAAATCCCAGATTAAGCAGACAGGTAGGAGCACGGCCGCGCTCCGGGAAGCGCTCAGGGTGGAAATTGGGCAGGATGGGGAGGGGGTCCAGAGAAAGTACACCACAGGGGGCTAATACTCCCATGCCAGGCCACAGCTGATCCCCACCTTGACTGACAGGGTGCTGTGCATGGGCCTGCATACACAGACAACTACAGTGCAGTATGGTACTAGCGTCCTGAATGGCTTCAAGAATGCCCAGTGAATTCACAAGCAAGTGAAGCATAACTGCATCGAACTCCACATTTAAAGTTGCTGTTCTGCTAACTGCAGAGACAATGAATCATTTAGGTATTTATTCATTTAGGCTATAACATGCTCACTTCTGCAGAACAAATCAGACACAAAAATGAACAAAGACAACAGTTGTCCAACAGACAATTAGTTTAAAAGTAAGCATTACTATAAACTTTCTGACATTTGTTTTTATTACGTCTTTTGTATTTGATATTGTAATTGATATTGATAGATTTTATTTTACTTTTTTCTCACTTGGTACAGCCAATAAACTATATTCTGTAATAATAATATTATGTTTAATATTTAATTTATATACATGTATGTTATTTCATATATTATTTCATGTAATGTTAAATTTTTTTCTTGTTCTTTGCCTCCCTGTATTTTCCCTGTACAATTAAATATTGCTCTATGGTAATACATTTACCATTTAATTGAAATCCAATCTATATGTGACATACAAATTTCCAGCTAAAACAATCAATGCTGTTAAGAAAACCATACTCATCTAACAATTTCACTTTTTTAACACCAACATATTAAATACTTGTATTTCATTACATCGTGTCCATGGTGTTGATACACAGCAAGAGTGAAATACAGGATAGGCTACAGACACTATGTATTCATGTGAAGATCAGTCTACTATGAAAGGAAAACCGACCGTCCAAAGGTCTTAAATACAACTCCAAACAAACTGGCTGGCATTTAGCATTGATAATACAACTAAAGTATTCTGTTCTCAACTCCTCGTGACCTTGATAAACCCTGGGAACACTTTTAAAAGTGGAGGCAAGAAATAATTATTTTCTCTCATTCTTTAACCTGAGCCTCCCACTGAGGCGAGCATTACACGCGTACACACAGTCCATCCCGAACATCCGTTGCTAATGATGGCCACGCTATTACTAGCCAATGACCTTACACTTAAACACAGTTCGATTTACACTTTCTCCTCAGAAATTTACAGAAAGGATGGGTAACCTGAGGAATAATTGGATAAGCAAGGCCAATTAAATAGCTAAAAAAATTGAAAATGTGCTGATGGTGCCAAAAGAGACGGCGTTTTCTTTGCTTGATTGCCTTCGCTCCTGAAAAGACGCAGGGCAGGGTGCATGTTTGGGCAAGAGAGAGGAAAAGAAGAAGGACTTGAAAAGGTTCGGCTGCTTAGCCTAGTCCTTCAGCAGGACCTCGAGCACAGTAACCTTATATCAAAGACAGTGTGTCGAACAGGGAAGGGAACTACATTAATTATTAAAGCACTTTTGGTAACAAGCTGCGTGTCGGTAGATGCCTATTGTAAGGACGACTTCCTCCTGTTTCCAATTATCTACTTTTAACAGTCCTACAGTGGTGTGAGTTCCCCAGATGCCCACGGACGGGTCTTGCTGCTCCACGGCCAAATGAGCAAGGGGTGTGTGTCGAAGTGTATAACGTTAACTGTTAACTCTTTTTTATTTTCAGTTTAAAGCCAGATTTGTGTGGTTTTGCTGTTTAAACAAACAGTAAAGAAAATATGCAATAGATTTTTAGAAGGTCAAGAACTTTGACCTTAGACAGTCCCCTTTAGAAGCGATCATAAAAGTGTATCAAAGTATTCAAAGTATCAAACAAAGTTCTTTACAGCTTTCAGCCAAAGTCATCTACGATAACAACTGTTAAACGTGTTCATTTTTAGAATGCACCAGATCTGATTTAAGAAAACCGATGGTTGACTTCACACATGGCAGAAATCTAAACCTCTGCTGAAGGTCTTATTGTAAGGCATCTCAGGCACGCCGACAATTTATTCATTATCTGCCACAGTCTCGACAGCATCAGGCCTGCAGTCTGCCAGTCAGATTTCCCTTATCAACTGTCTTTCAGTTTGGTTTTTTTCGCATTTTCCACATTATTTTGGTATCTGTGTTACGCACTTCAGGAGACAGTCAAAGCCATCTATAGGAGCTGATATTCTGTCGATTGTTCTACACAGAGAGTGACGGCATTTCAATGCCTTTCCCCTTTTTGTCCCTGCTGCTATAAATTTAATGGAAATATTTCATCAAACAGAAAATTCAACAGCGTAACACTTCCCTTTTATGTTCCTACAGACTGCAGCATCCATTCCGCTGAATTCACTGTGAGTAAATACCTTTGTATTACACAGACAGTAAAAGTTAAACAGCCTCACCCATTGTGTTACGTGCACAGTTACCACATTAAATGCTCTTCACAACACGTCGCCTCGGCAGGGTTCCACTAAAACTGGAATAGACTCTGTCCGCACGGTGAGTCAGTGGTCCTTGATTAGCGTGTGATATGTTTACACTGACTGATGGCCTTTCGCCCTCAGTCAGACACGCTGGACTGTCGTTTCACACATCCACATCGCTGTGCCAATGAACCATTTAACACCCTCCAATAAGACCACCAGCCAGCAGCCACCCCACCCAGGAAGAATCATGTTTATTGGGCTCAATAAAACTCTTTGCTCCTCAGGCAGGAGCACAGAACATGCAGGCAATATCTCAGTTCTAAATATTGCCGTTATGATAACGGAGATTGATCTGTATATCATTGCACCACACAACAGTAATACACTCAGACTCACTCAGAGGTTGTTATTAACCATTTTTTATTGCGAGAATGATGAGAACTTCAGAAAGCTTTGCATCTCTCCCACGGCCTGAACTCAGGGATTCTGTCAACTATTGAGGTGAGACTTATTTTCTTTTTGCGTCTCTCATGTTTAAATCATTTGTATAATTAAAATATTAATAATTGAAATTAGTATTAATATTCTACAGCAATAATGAAGCCTTTGGTACAGGAACGTGTTGAGATTGATAAAGATAATTCATTATTTTGGTCATTTTAAGTGGCCGATTGATGTTGTGCGACAAAGATGAACAAAGAAGTTGGTTTCGTTCTTTCAAGAAGACACAACTTTTAATGGGCCAACTTTCCACAACATGAAATATTTTACATATTTTCTCCAGTTTTATATTTAATGGAGCTTTTAAAACTTCCTTAAGTACCAAGGCATGTGAGTGCAAGTATGCATTTGATTCGATTCTTTTGGTGAAAAGAGCAGAACTGCTCAAATCTCATTGTTGCTGGCAAACGTCAAAAACAACAAGTAAAACTAGCCTGTGTACAGTGCTAGGTAGTTGGGCTGAAGCCTTTCAAATGTTGTTGTTTCAATTATCTTCAAAGCAGAGTAGGGAAACCTTTGTTTGCACACTACTACACTGGCTTAAACCTGACCCTGTTTCCTCAAGCTTGTTGTAGGATTACATGTTCCTTTAGTACTGCTTGATAGTACCAGCACTTTTTTCTCATTTATAATTAATTTTCTCCCGATTTATTATTCATTTGATCTAAAATTTCATTAATTTTCTAAAATGTTCCAATTGGGTTTTTCTAGTTCAGCCAAGAATTTCTTTGTCCCTTTAAATAGACGCTATTATTCTTTTATGTCTTGTGTTGTAGAGGTTATCGTCTTGTAAGGGCAAACAGCATTTAAAGAAGTTTTAATCAGCCTTTAATGAAAAGGGTCAATGTCAGATTGGTGAGATTATGCCTGTATCTGTCGCTTTCTTCTCAGTTTCTTTCACTATTGTTCAGTCACTCTTTTTCCAGGGTCCTTTAGCTGCTCTCTCTTTCTTTTAAATGAAACGACTGCACTAATTACAAACTGTAGCACATGGCTGGTCAAACTGGATCAGAGTGCCCTATGTAAAAAAAACTATTGCATTTATTCATTAAGTTCATTGAGAAGTTGTGAGGTTTAAAGCTGTAGTTCTCTGATTAACAACTTCAAAGGCAATTTTCTCAATATTTGGATTTTTTGCACCCTCAAATTCTAGAGTTTTAAACGATTGTATCTCTGCCATCTCGCATATTTCAATAGAAAGATTAATTATTCAAGGTTCAGATTATGTAAAGATCTCAATTTCAAACAATTTACCCATAAAAGGTTTTGTTGTCCAAGGTCACATAGTCTATGTGGAAAATCAGTAACAAAATTACAGAACAATTCTGTACAATTAAGTTTCTTTTATTAAGCACTTAATAGATCTCTCACTTCAGATTCTTTCAAGCAGCTAAATCATTTTGAAGTCAACAAAAGATACGATTCCACAAGGCATAAGCTGCAATATTTCAACTGCACATTGTATTGCTGCTATGTGCTCTTTATGAATATATCTGTAAGTGCATGTGTTCATACCTTTTTCCTTTATATAGACAGTGCATCTGCAAGCCCCAAATGTCAGTAGTATTATCGGGGGCCTGTTTTGGTCAAATTTGCATCTGGCAGCATTGGCGTGGGCCCATTTCTAAAGAGCAGAGGTTCAGAGCAGTCACAGCTTAGCATTCATATTGATAAGGGTGTACTCAAAGAAGAGCTTAGAAATGCATTTTCCATGTCAAAGCCGGACAAATTCTTATAGCTGTCTACTATGAGCTCATGTTCCTCTGAGCTTCAAAAAGAGGAGGACAAAGAGGAAAACTGTCAGGTGCGCTGACTGAGAATTAGACCAGCACAGATAGAAAGAGAGAGAAATCTGCCAGAGACTTGGTAGACTGTATGGCAGTCAGACCTATACCAGGATATTTGATAATTATCTAGGAGTACCATGAAAAACACCACAGTATATGAATTTCATTACTAAGGTATATATCAAGTACTATAGTATTACCTAATACATCAACAGACCCAAGGTAGGCCAACTCAAAGGTGTTCAAAATGTCCCAAATGGAATAATGGACTTGGTTATATGTTATAGAGAACGCAGCACATTGTTCCACACAAGCAGTGCAGCTCCAAACACCCATGTGAAGCGAAATGAACATGCATTCATATCAGATACAGATTTTTGCTGCCGCATGTGGTTGTGTAGTTGGCTGGCAGTGGTAGTATAGAGGCTGCTGGCCTGCGCCGGGGGGCATGCTAAGGATAATTGGAGGGCCAGCATATTGAGAATGAGGCCAGGCAGCCAGCCTGCTCAGGGGGGTCAGCGCACTGCACTCACAGCTGGTCATTAGTGACCCCGCTGAAAGGAATATGGAGCTATGCTAAAAAACCTATTAAAATTTTAGCTCAGCGGCTGTGACAACATTACAGGAGAGAGGTGAGGGAGGGAGATTAATCTTTATTGGGCGATTAGTGAACACGGCCTCCGTCCGCTGCAGCAGGGCGCACTGGGTTTGCAGAATAGAGAGCACATACACACAGACTAAAAAGGGATGTAGTTTGGGGGGATGCTTTCTTTGCTTAAACGGCATAACCATTGTGTGTTGACTCATTGTCTGATGCACTTTGTATACAAAAGTGGAAAACACTTGTTGTGCTGGGTTGATACAGTAAGTGTCTTGTGCAGTCATGTAACATCACAAAGCCCAATAAGTGACAGATGACATATGGTCACTGTCCTTCTGACAAGGAGGTCCAAATTCACTTTTTTCAGGAAATCGAAAAAAAAATACTGTAGGCCCTACACTTTAAATGATAAAATACTGTGTTGTTGAAGAGCACTTTTTAATTTAAATAATAACATTTATTGCTTAGATCTTTGCAAAAACCCATTGACAAACATAAGTGACTTATACTAATAATTTATGGCAATATAAAAAAATATTGAAATACAGGATTTCAGAAGGACAGCAGCGATATGAGCTTTATTGTATCACCAACATTAATTAAGATGTTAGCTTAATTTTTCATACAAATATTTCATTCCAAATAGATAGTGGTGTCAGGGGTCAAAAAGCACTTGTTAATGAGATTTTGTATTATGTGGAAAACAAATACAGATTTGGCAATGCACTAGAAATAAAGGTACATCTTGAGGGCAAAATCATGTAATCAAAACACTGCAAAATGACCAACAACCTCACCCAGCCTCGAAACAAAAGAACCTAAGATCTTAAGGTACAATAAAGACAAAAAAACAGAGCCTCAGCATTTCCTTTTATCACCGCATTAATTTGCTCTTCACAACAACACACTTGTGAGAATTTTGTTTTCATTTATGTGCTTCTCAGACGTTAATTATATATTTTTATATGGAATATGCAAAAAGAAATATGAATGTTGGAAGGCAAAGTGATTAAATATTAAACAATGCAGAAATCTTTCTGTTACCTAAAGGGATGCTATTTCTCTTTCTTCTGCTCCCCTTGCTCTTTTTGTCTAGTCTTTGCGTGTTGAAAACTCCTTTAAAGCGCCATGTGCGCTGAAGGCACGCGCAGCATTCCCAGGCAAAGTTTGTTTCGGACCCAAGCTATGTATTATGGAGTGTGAGCGAAAATAAGAGAAGGAAGGAGAAAGACAGAGCGAAGGGGAGCGGGAGAGAGAGAAATGTGCAAAAAGGAGTAGAGAGGATAGACTGCACAGTTTGAGTCTGATCCTAGGGGAAGCATTAGCAAACCTTTGAAGGAGGAAAAAGGCATCTGCACCATAACCGAGACTAACATTGTGGGGTGAGAGGGTCAGAGTCCACTCCACCATACTGCTATTTTTGGAAGCTAAGCTTGGGGAAGAGGAGGGACCACTGGGGGCCAGCACGTTTTTGCGCTCAGACCGAGAGGGAACTTCACGGTGGGTCTTCATCAATGTTAAGCTGATGCTCTCATCCAGTTACGACAGTACACAAACACATACGTTAGGGTGGGTTCAGGGCTTGTGCCCTCCTGGTGGAGTATACCTGGGGCTGGTAAGATCAAGGAGACTCTGGCAAAGGAGGGATGTTCTCTTTGTGCAGGCTGGTGGCCTTCAGGGCTCTGACTCACATACGGTACCTGAATCAAGGTACTGAATCATAAGCTCACAGTCTCTCGGAGACATTCAGCTCAAATGTGTAACGCTGGGGATGGTTGTATATATAGGGCGGTTCAAATGTCTAGAGAAAATTTTAGATTCAGAGATGATTAATCAATGAAAATAATATATTTTAAAACTATTATTTTGCGGGAATTTTTTATAATTATCTTTTTTTAATTTGCAATACATTCCTAATCAAATAATCAATGATCTCCTTCATATAAAAGATGTTCTCCATAAAGTATACAAAATGCTCAACCTCAAATTATTACTTGATTAGACATAAATCATAAAACCTGTCAATAAAAGCAAAAGTAGAACCAAATAACTCTGAAAATATATGAACACGCATCACTCAAATTGTTATGCTTAAGAAAAAATTATAAAGCTACAAAAAAACATTATGTTGTCTAAGACCTTTGGATCCCCCTATTCACCTGACTTCGGTACTGAAGTCCATCTCACCTCATTCTCAAATTAAAAGGAGACGTGTGAGATGCAGGTTTGAATAAAATAACTTAGGGATGCGCACTGATGAAAACGGTCCAGAAGGGAAAAGGTTCTTGGACACATTGGTTCCACAGTCAGCTAGCTAATCTGTGAGTGCAGTCTTGCAAAACAAACCATCACTCTCACAAAAGACCTGCCACCTGGCTTTGATTTCCCTGAACATCACTGTGCATCATCGTTGCAAACACACACACAGCACTCTAATCACCTTGTGATCTCTGTAGGTCAACACGCTGTCTATCCAAAACTTGTTGCGAGAGGAAAATGATGAGAAAACAACCTCATAAAGTGTAAATCATTTTTAAAAAATCTTCTCAGAGCGGAATAGCCTCCAAAAATGATCATATTAAAATGCATCAGTTTTCATCAGACAGGAATAAACAAATCTGCAGAGCCAAAGTGGTGTTGCTAATGCTTCCCCTTTGGAAAAGCCCGCGTTTGGCCCCGTGGGCAGAGAAATGATTGGCAGGCAGAGGAAAGCAGGAGCGAGACCCTGAGGGGAACAAGAGCGGCTGGGATTTGGCTTTGCCAACCCCCCCTCCATGTTTTGAAATCTAAGAATAAACAGCGATAAGACTTCTAACTCTTCCTGCCATTTAATCTTGGCCCCCACCACCCTGTCTCACTGGGCACCCTACCACAAATGGACTAGGAGGAAAAGAGTGGGCATGCATGACTGCTCTCACCTGCGCGGCCTGGCTGTGCGGGCCCCCCTTTGTCAGGAAACGCCTTATGTCTTATGATTCTTCGTTTTCGTTAATGAAGGTATCCATCGACATCCGTTCTTTCCCCTCTACTGTATGCCATTATGAGGGCTTTCGCCATACTTTCGAAGTTTGTCTTTCAAAGCAAAAGTGATTTCTGTGTCAGAATAATTTCTGTGTTTACCTCAAACTCTTCAGGTTCAAGATAGTTTGATCATTTCAAATTTGAACACATACAATTCTAAAATGTGGAATCCTAAAAGTTTGTTAAAACCATCTGTATCCCTCATGCTGCTTATATTACAGTATAGATCATGTTAAAAACTGAAAAGTTAAATTCAGTTACATTCAGTGTTTTTTGGCAAAAGCAAGGCCTTTGATAAACATGGCCATGCAGTACCATTGGGCCATATGGTTAAATAACACCAACGTCAACCCATGTCATCACTAACCAGGGTTGTTTGTAAATGATTAAGTTCCTAATGTTGTTCTGTAGATCCAGTTATGGTGATTTTCCATGTTTTGTATTCTTACATGTTGTTTCTGTTTAATTATTTATTTATCTATTTAGTAGGATTTGTAATAGAGCAAGGTGAGCAAGGAGGTTTCTTAGTACATGTTCAGTGTACAGTAAATGCTCTAGTGAGAATGATTTTGCCTCATGTGCACACCCCTATTTGAATGAGGTAGCTGATTAAAGACCCCATATGAACTCTGTGAGAGTACTCTGTACTTATTATTATTCACTTACATGTGTCACACAGAAAAAAACTATTATGAATGATATATATGTGGCACGGCTAGTGAAAGGGAAGAAAGCTGATTAATAAAAAGAGATAGAGAGTGTGTGTGTGTGTGTGTGTGTGTGTGTGTGTGAGAGAGAGATTGAGAGAGAGAGAGAGAGAGAGAGAGAGAGGAGTCGGGGTGGCTGGGTGTCAGCTGACAGATATAATTACAGGAATGGTCCTCTCTCCCTAAACCATTATTTATTTTAGCAGTTCTGACCTGCTGCTGTGGCTCTACCACCCCCACTCCTGCCAAAAAGTGGCTTTTTAACTGAAAGCTTTCTAAACAAGCCTCACTAGTACCTGGCTTCATTCCAAGAAAGCGTGTATTTTTGTTTTACTATGAGTCTGAGCTGGGTCTGAACCAGAGTGGCTCATTTGTGTGTGTTTGTCTATTAGTTTGTAATACTTTCTGTATGACTCTACACAAAAGGGTGTGAGGTGAGATTGAAATGGGGGTTGGAGGGGTAAAACAATGATATTTTATGATGTGATTGTAGAGTATAATCAAAGGTGTTTTTTTGCCGTCTGTTCCGCTTTTCCCCACACTAAGGTTTTGTAAATTGTATGTGGGTGAAAGAACCCCGAATAAGATGGTAAAACATTTAAGTAAAGGCGTGAATGTGCTCAAATAGCATAATATGGGAAATGTCATTTGTTGAATAATTTAATAATAAGTTCAGCAAACTGTACTGTTTTAACAGAGGAAAAGTATGCTTGACTCATAAAATACATTATTTCAAAAGAGAGATGTTTTCCCTTTGATTTATAGTTACAGAGAGTTATAGAGACAAAACAGCACTGTTCCTGTGATTTCTAAATATTTACGTGAGATAGATTTTGCTGGGAAATGGTTTGAATCTTTAGATGGAAAAGCTTTTCACTCGTTCTATAGTTTTTTCTTGTTTCCATTTAAAAGTGTTTGATATTGACCTTTGGCCCCTGCGATATCATGTTAGCACTGAGAGGAATGTGAGACCTCTAAAACACACCCTGGTGGACAGAATCATTTACTACAGCCTCAGGAACTGAGGATCAGAAGAGAGACAGACACAATAAATCAACACACTCGCAGCAGACAAAAGACAACAGAGATACAAAATGCTTTAGAAGATTTTCTCTACAATGTCAACAGGTTTGTGTGGGCAAGGTCTAAGATATAGTTAATATTATTATCTTAATGTGGAAACCATTGAGATCTTCACTAATATGTCTTCAAAAGTCTTTGTGTGTGCGCATATGTGAGTGTGTACATGTGTGTGTGTATGTGTGTGTGTGTGCGTGCATGCGTGCGAGCATGTTAGATAAATGAGCCAAAACAATAAAAGGTGGCCCTTTTCTGAAAGATGCACCCTGTCAAAGAAAATAAATAACTTCAAGCCTCATCACCTTCAGAGGGGAAATAACTTTCCCCGCATGAATATGCAAATATATCTGCAAGTTTACATTTGTTTACAAAGCTTCTGCTTTTGTGTTGAGCAATTAAGAGTGCAAACATTTCTTTCTTCCTGCTCTCGTCTCTATGAATACGCATATCTTCAGAGATGATATGTAAAAGGACAGAAAATGCATGCAGATTATTAATGCAAATCCCAGGCAATTTTTTTCCATTGTTGACATGAAAAAGAATGAATCCCAGATTCAGCATATCCTGTGGGCTGTGGGTTGCGGACGGGCCTCAGACTGCACTAAGACCTGTGATCCTCTTTTCCCCTCACCCTGACCACATTATGTGAGCAGTCATTGGCAAAATCAAGCCGATCAGATCCGGTTGGATCCAAGGCCAAAGACAGGGGACAAGTATGCATGTCACATAGCTGCTAGCATCAAAGCTCCCCCTCTACCTCCATGTGAAATATTAATAATTCTAATGAGGTTGATGATGACCAGAGCAGAGTTGTTTTCATGAGTAGCCCCATCCGCAGGCATATTGAATAACCCTGTGCTCCCTGAATCTTCGTCCAAATACGTATCCTCACATATTTAGACACGACCATGCAAATCAGTCTTGGATGTGCCCTGCAGGACGGCAGCGGTCGATCCCCTACGGACAGACTACAGTCCTTTTTCCTGACCTGTGTCACCCGGAATCAGCAATCATTCCTCAGAGTTCACCCTGACCCATACATTAGCATCCGTGTGCTGTGCATTGTTTGCTCATCTTTTAATGCAGTATTTTATATGCTGAATATGCAGTTAAAGGCCTCAGCAGGGAGGACTGAGGGGCTGTCCTATGGGTAGGATATGCTAATTGTTGTAATTGTATAATTCATTTCTGCCTGACATTGCTTGGGTATTTTAAGGCATTTGTTGGCATGCAGAATGTTTGCATGTGCATGTGTAATTTGCTTGACCGAATTAAAACGAAGAGATTAAATAAACGGATAAATGCAACTCATAAAAATAGAAAATTCAAATGACTGCTGTTAATACCAGTTGACAACACGGCAAGCATTTAGCTTCCCATATCAAGACAGTTTTTACAAACTGAAAATGAAGCAACTCAAAAAATTGAATGGCATACAAGAAAGGACAGTATACAGAGCATATTTGATTGTTCTCATATGAGCATTTTTTATCACGCTACATTGCCACTTGTTGAACAAAAGTCGCATGTAACTGTAAAAGCTCCAGTAAGCCTCTCAACTTCTGGAGAAAATATGTTGTTTAGGTAGAAACGTCACTACTTTCAGTTTGTTGAAGTAAAAAAAGTTGAAGTTCACTTTGTCTGTGTCTGTCACGTGTCTGACGTAAGCAGATTTACCGACCCATTGTTTACGAGTGGTGAATTGAAAGACCGTTCAGATGTTTTGAGATAGATTATTGTTTAAAATGGTTCGTTCGTGTGCTTATCCGGAATGTATTAACCTCAGACAAGGGACCTTTCCAACGTGACCTTATTACGGGAAGTTGTGAACGAGCAACACGGTTGGGTGCAAGCCGTGTATTTCTGGTTAAAAAGTATAAAAAGTAAAATATTTCTTAGAAAATTACTTATGGTTTAGCTAGAAAACACTCTAACTCGTCGGCTGGTGTCGCATTTAGCCATTTAAAGCTGTGAAGAAACTATTATTTGAAATTAAAATTAGATTGCCCCCATTAAATAGTTATATTGAGGAAGATCCGAAAATGTTTTCCTCAACAACCTTGGATTAGTTTCTACAGAAGAAATAAAGACACTGACGTCTTGGATGAGTAAATTATCATAAAAAAGTGAACTTCTGCTTTAACAGAATGGCAAAATGTGGGTGTGTGAAGTCAATAGCCAGAAAAGTGCCATTGCTCATCCTGAGAGGATTTTCTCTACTCCTTAAGATGTTTTCATGTGACTCGAGATCAATGCGGTTTTATTTCTTTGAACGGTACAAAATCAATAGTCGGCAACAGTGAAGAGTGCAGCCACCAAATGACAAGCCATTTGAAGAATATGACCATCAACACACCAGAGCCTGCCCTGTTTCCCTTCCTCCCTCTCTCTCTCTCTCTCTCTCTCTCTTACTTACAAAGATTGGCCATGGAATAGATTAGTGCTCTGCAACATCCCTTCAACTCCCAGGCCAGTCAGTGTGTGTGCCCCCACTCCACATTTGTGTTTAATCTTATTTAAATGAAAGGGACTTTGGCAAGAAGGCGGCCGGGAGTGCCAGCCTGCGCTCTGGAGCTGAGGCGGAGGATAATGCCCAGCTCAGTGGCAGTGAGAGCAGGAATGGGGAGAAGGGGGACGGAGGGGAGGCGAGGCCGATCTAGCCCAGCAGGAAGCTCCAGATGTGAGGGCACTGAGCTGACAGCGCATGTTCCCTCTGGGAAAGAGTGTGGCTAACGTAGCTGAGAGAAAGAAGAACAGGGCGCGAAAGACAAAGAGAGTGAGAAAGAGAGAGAGTCATTTATTCTTGTGAAATGGACACAGTTTGGAGGAAACCATAAGTGGCGAGGAACAGAGAGTCCTGTGAACTGTGAAAGTGTGAAGCCTTGTGCTTCATCTGCTGAGGAAGCGATAATAGAGAACATAGGCATAACCAACCACCAATGTTTAGAACTAAATGAAGCATTGACCACTAATGGTTTGGTTTGAGAAGTAGTGGAAAACAGAAAACAGACGAAATCAATAACTTCGTCATTCAAAATATGTTTCACAGCACATAAATCCTATTTATGGATTTATGTGCTAATCCTTATCCTTTCTATTGATGTATGGTTTGAATTGGACAATGTTTGGCGAGATACAACTATTTGAAAATCTGAAATCTGAGGATACAAAAAAGTCTAAATATTGAGAAAATCACCTTTAAAGTTGTCCATCACAGGCACTGTAGCAGGCCATTGCTAAGACGAAAGAGGTTTGTTTAAACGCTTTCTTACTTCTGAAATGATGTTGTGGAAACTAGATGAACCCGAAACTAGAAATTCAAAGCTTTACATAGATACCAGACTTGAGTGGGTAATTCCCAAAGAGCGGGCAGCAGCGATCAAAGTTTGTAGCCGTGCTTCCTGCCATTTTTGTTCAAGATTTTGCTGCACCAACTCACAAATATTTTGAACATGATCTTTACTTAATATCCTAATGATTTTTGGCATAAAAGAAAAACGTAAAGTTGACCCATACAATGTTTTGTTGGCTATTGCTCCAAATATACCCGTGCTACTTTGACTTTATGCTACTTATGTGTTTTGTGGTCCAGGGTCACATATAAACACGCATTACTAGCAAATATCAACATCAATACGATTTCCACTCTTGAAAAAAAGCACAGTCTTCCCATAAGCTGCATCAAAAGAGAAAATAGCAATCCATAGTTTCTTAATAAAGGGAACCTTACTTAAAAAACTTCTGGAATGACATGTTTCCGTGTGTGTGAACTGGGGGTCAGTTCGAATGGTAGAGATATGTAGTTCTGCGTTCCGTACCTTATCGTCCTGTAGTTACTTGTGAGTCAACAGCACATACATACAAAATACACACATGTGCACATACACACCCATTCTGTGCTGCGTCAATGCGGCCAGGGACTGAGAGTGGAGTGGTGGGCCAGATAAGGGGCTGGTGAAGCAGGCGTAGTGTTCCGGGGACGGTCTGAGAAATGATAAGAACTGATAAGATTCAGCATGCAAGTTCTTATAGGAACATATAAGCTGAGAGACCCCAGCCCCTGTGACATATCATGAAGGCCAAGAGGCCACATACACTTGCTCTTGGCACCTGAAGCCATAATTCAAAGAATCTAATATGTGCATGTTGTCATTCCTAAAATCTTCAATTGTGCATTTTAAATACAAGGTTTATATGAGGAAAGTGATATAATATGATTCTACCTCCACAGTCTAAATGGTTGGATTTTAAACTGTTGGCTTTAAGACCTTATCTAAAGGTTGACTAACAGACAAAGCATGAAATACGTCAATGTCAAATGAGACATTTCGAAGTTCTAGCCGAGGACATTAAGGCCACGCATTTCTCATAAAACATGACCTTCACTTTCTAGGCGGAAACCGCCACATAGATCAGGAACTGTTTTGCATTTGATACACAATGTGTGTTTAACTGGTGGGCCCAAAGTTTATTTTGAGACATTTGTTGTAACACAGGTGTTCTCTTTTCTGAGAATCAGGAACTAGAATGGTCTGCACGGACCACCGTGCTCAGCCAACTGGTGAAAGGACAGCTTAAACGAAACTGGCCCCAGAGGACATGCTGGCAGCAGGGCTAGATAGAGCAGAAGAGCCAGTACGACCAATGCAAAGGGAAGGAAGGAAACAGGGGCCAGTGGTTCCATCATACACAAAACCTCTTGACTAAAGGCGTCAACACATCACTCTCCTTTTCTTATGCTCGTGACCACACAATCCCCCCAGCTTGGATTTAGCACAGACTCCTGACTCTCTATCAGGCCGAAAGTGAAAATAAACACCACATGCAGTGACCAGACTCCATAGCATTTAATGAGGGGAAAGTGTTTTAAGAGGCTGCTGAAAAGTTTGGGGCTTGAAAAAAAGGAACTCTTGAAGCTATAACTCATTCTTTGTATGCCGATGGTTGTTTTATTAATTATATTAATCCAGCTTTCCTAAAGAGGTTTTCTTTGTAAATATCAAGCATCGAGTGAAACTGTTTTTATTGTATTTTAGCTAATAAAGAGCAACAAATGTATACGTATGTTTTAAAAAATGCTATATCTAATAACAATTAACCAATAATTTTTTGGTGAACTATCCCGTACACTGTCCGATGTGTAATTTTTGGGTGGATCTATTGACAGAAATGCAATATAATATACATAAATATGTCTTTAGCGGTTGATAGATAGCTTATCGTTGTGTTTTATTACCTCAGAATGAGTTATTTCTATCTAAATAGCCCTAATTTAGTAGCCCTAAACTGCTCTACAGAGCGTCTTTCATAAATACATTATCTCCTTCAGCAAAGAAGATAAAACTTGAAAACATCTTAGTCTTGTGTCAGCCACCGTAGTGCTTTGAAAAGGAGAGGTGGAGTGAGCCATTGGTTGCAATTTCACTGCGTAATGCTGCTTGTCATACACTGGACCTTTAAGAGTTAAAAAACAAAAACGATTTACATAATTTGTAAAGATTATTGTTGACATTATTATTGTTGTTTATTTTATTCAGAACCTTCTTTTGAAACTGTTGCTGTCACTCTACCTGGGAAAAGTCCCAATAGTTCGGGAGAAGCCCCGTGTAAAATCTTCATGCATTCAACCATGACTTTGAATCAACTGTGGGCAATAATGAATGGATATAAATTTTTAATATCTGGGACCTTTGTAAGACTTGTCAAGCTGTCGCGAGGCTCTTTTGATATGGGAATTTTAACATTCATAAAAGGGCTTGAAAGCTTGCCAATGAGCAGCATCTGCTCCCAGCGCAGTGAGACGGGACTCAGCAATGAACTAACACGCGTCCTGCTCCTCCCCACAATAAGACCATGTCAAAGACAAGTTCCTTGTTGATGCCTGTCAATGGCAAAGGTGTCACCACTGCAATTAATCTGTTTAACAGAGAGCAGGGCCCTGCTTTGTTTATATTACTGCCTTCTCTCCTCACAGACTGCACTCCCCAAGGCCTCTCCGCACACGTTTTCTCGGGCCCCTTATTTCCTTATCGGCATGGCATGACTGACCATGGCCTCTTGAGTAACTATACTGAAGGAAATGATGAAAAAAGGGGAAAGAAGCAACAAACGGCTAACCCTTTTAAATTACTACGAACTGCCTTATCAGAGGAGACCGGCCGACCTCCCACCGCATAGCTGAAGAATGACCAGACCTTCCTCTATATTGTTTGTTTAACCTCATCGTAAAGGCACTTTTGTCAAACTTACACATTAAGTATTTACTATGGCACAATGCATGCAAAATACTGTTTATCTCGGTTGTGCGAATTACCTTTGATTTCCTTAAGAAACATATCAAGCACTTTGGTAAGGAAAGTGCTCTCATGAAAATGCTTGATATCTGTCTCAAGTATAGGGTTTACCAAAATAATTATGGATACAGACAACATTAAACCTACCTGGTTATCTTAACCAAACATCTTTTTTTATTGACACTGATAATGAATAACTGTTGGAAAAAATCTATGTGAAGATTATTTTTAATTTCTGTTATCTGACATAAAGGGGGGGGGGTGAATTGCTACTTTTAAAGGAACAGGTCACCAAAAAATTCTGTCATCATTTAGACATCCTCAAGTTGTTTGAAATCTATATGAATTTATTTGCTATGAGGAACATAGAGAAAGATATTTGGAAGAGTGCTTGTAACCCAGCAGTTCTTGGCCACCATCGACTACCATAATAGGAAAATTTGCTTTATACATTTTTTATTCTGTGTCATTTTTCCTACTGTGAAAGTGTATACAGATTTCGAACAACTCAAGGGTGAGTAAATGATGACAGAATTTTTATTTCTGGGTGAACTGTCCTATTAAAGGGCAGTTTTTAACACGTTTGAAGCATTTCTAAAGACCAGACATAATACAGTTAAAGGAATAGTTCATCAAAATAAAAAGTTTTTTATTTATCCTCATTTCATTCAAAACCTGTATATGTCTCGTTCTTCAGTGGAACACAAAAGAAGATGTTTGGAGAAATGTCCATATAATGGAAGTCAACGGGGCAATGTTGTTTGGTTACCAGTGCTCTTTAAAATGGGTTCTGCTGAAGAAAGAAAGTCATACAGACATAGGTTTGACGTAAGGGTGAGAAAATGATGAAATATTCTTTAGGTTGGAGACCCCTTTAAACCAACTCTCTTGAACAGAGCTGTGCGGGTGACATTCGCAGCGGTAGAAACAGCAAGAACAGCGAAAGAAGAGCAGAATGTTCCAGAAACAGCTTTGGACCTTCAGATAAAGGCATGGAAATTAAGGGCAAGTTGGCTGAGCTGTAAGTACAGCGGGCCGAGCACAGATCAGGACAAATCCCTCGCTACAATTAGTCATTCTTTGACTTTCTATCTTTCTCTCTCCTGATTTGTTTCCTGACATCTGATTAGGAATGTATTTCAGAATCTTACCGGCAAACTGAAAGAGTAAAAGGAAGAGTGAGAGAGGGAGTGCGGGATAAAGATAATCCAGCAGCTTAGGAGATACACTATGAAGTCAAACCAGGGCGCAGAGAATGTTAAAAAAGAAGCATCGAGACAATGGTTAAAGAATAGGCCAGCTTTAATGAGTCGGTGGCAAAAAAAAGAAAGAAAAGTTGCCTTTAAACTATCCGTCATTAACTCCTCAACTGATGTCACATGCTGGCAATCTCACAGCTATAAAGACAATAAAGCAAACAGCTGCTCAGGCTTTACATATCATGTCGCAGTGTGCGTGTATATAGTATATTTGGGATGGGATTGATTAAAGATTCATCTTAAAGGGGTCAAAGGTCACACTCTCTCTCTCTCTCTCTCTCTCTTAAAAGCGAAGCACCAGGGTCTAGTTGTTTGCTGAAGACTTTGTCCTACCACGGCCACTCATTAGACTCCTGAGGAGCGGGTGGAACCCGGCCAGACAGGGCCTCACAAGGGGACAGATATTGATCAAGGATCAAACAGAGACACACACACACTCATCACACTCATACATTCTGACACACAAGTGCACTCAGACACAGCAACTCAAGGGTATAAATTGGTGCGGGAGGGAAGGGGATGCTTGATGAAATAGAGGCCAATATATGATCAATACAGCCTGAGATTTTCTCCTCTGTCCATTTCAATTGTCATGCTGCAAGCAATTAGACGAGCTGCCGTTGTCTGCGAAGATACTGGGCCAGATTTACCCCCATTACCAGACGGGCCCCAAGAGGAGATAAAAGTTTCTGTTATTATTTTTTCGAAGTCGATATACTTTGATTTTTTTAAATAAAACGTGCGTGGGGGTGGAGAAACGTCCTTGGACTGACAATAGGTCACAAACCTCAGGAAAAGCTGAGAGGAGATAAGAGAAAGAGAAATGTACAATTCTATGACGACATTTAGATATGTCAACTATTGTTTTCTTAATGGGGCACACGCTTGTACACACTGTACTAGTTGACTAAGGTTGATATGCGTAATCTCAAGCACACCGTGTGAAATAAAGCAATCTGATAGACCACAACTGTTTTCAGCCATTTACAGGAATTGTTCTCTAAAATTTCCATACATTTCCATAGAGATGTTCGGCAGAATATTATTGTTCACAAATATGCATTAAATGCAAAACAAAAGCAGAAATGATTCTGAATGGCACTAATGCAACAAATAATATCCGAGACATAAATATAAAGACACGAATAGTAAAAATGTAAATAACAGTATATTTATAAAGCATTACGTAGCTGACATGGTCTTTCTACATCGCCCTCATATGCATGCCATTGTTCTCCTGCACTGATATGCGGGGAGAAAAACGGCCTTCACATGACCTTCAGCATCTGCGTAGTCTGAAGGAGCTTACCTCTTTTCTAGAAGGGAATGTCACGCAGACCCGAGGCTTTATCTGCAACCCGGTTTTTCATGGGCATCTTAAAGGGCTGTTTGAGCTAGCTGAAGTGTTTGGACAATAGGTATTCATTAAGGGCCAGTGTACAGTGTACAGGGCTGTTTTGTCTGAGAGAGCAAGATAACAAAGGGACATGGCAACCCACTTCAGCATTTTCTAAATGAATGGCTGGGGCGGAGTGACAGCTTAGCATTCAGTGTCAGGTGTTGCCTGCAATGTCTTTCTCTCCTTGTTTATTTTGCACGGGCAGGGGCTGCGTTGAAACAAAGAGGGGTTCAGATCTGCCACTGTTTCGCTTAATCGTCTGTATTTTTGTTGGGTGTAATCCTTCAGCGTGGTCTAAAGTGACATCAAAGGCAGTGATGTCAGAGAGCGGGCCGGTTTCTTTTTTTCCGCAGCCTCAGAGCTCGTCTTCACATAGAAATTGATTAGCAAAGGTTCAGGCCCGGCAGCTCAGGCCTCAAAATGCAGAACACTCCCCAAACACAATAAAAAAGTGGTCAAAGGAGGGGTTTGGAAGAGATCCCTGGTAGAGTGAAACATACAACAGGACAGCAGGGACTAGCCGGTTCAAAGTCCATAGTCTGAAACCTTGGAGAACCCCCATCCCCCTGTGAACCCTGCCCCCTACCCCCTCCTTTCTTGGCCCTCGTCTGGTTTGAAAGGTCACTGCGTGTCTGGGAAAGAAGTCTGGGGATCCCCTTCTTTATTAAAGGTCGCTATTATTCAATAGCTCTTAACACGCAGTCTCTCCACTGGGTCCAGCAAGCCTGGACAGGAGGGGGAGCAGACAGGCATTGGAGATCAAGTTTTGGAGGAGTTGAAAAATTGGGAGATTTATGGTTTACTTGACATTCACGCTTATGTGAACATAATGGGTGAAAAACATACTATTCATTATAAAAACGTTTTACACAAGTGTTGTCTTTTCATTCGCTCAAGATTTTAGAGTGAAAATGTGTGCTAAATGTGGCTAAGGTGCGACAGTATAATTTGCCGGTAAATTGAATTTCAGAAAGGCTTGTAGTTCCCACAGTGTATTTTGTCCACTCCAGCCGAACTACTTCCCTATTTCTTACAGACAGAGAGAGAACGAGAGAGAGAGACTCATTCTCATGTAAAACACTTTTCACACAAGCCTCCCCCAATCTGCGAGTCCTCATTAGGTATGCCTAGTTTAGCGCTGACTCTTTTTCATCAAGTGCCTCTATTATTACAATAATCATCACCACTACCTCAATCATGTTTGCAGTAATTTCATAAATCAAGGGCCCTTAGCAGGCCACAGGAGCTCTGGATTCTCTCAGGCCATTTGTTCACAGTTACAGAGAAGAGGTGAGCCAACGGGGGGAGACTGATCAGTCCAGGGCCTTTCACAGAAGAGGGACAGTAATTACAACCCTGTGCAATGGGTGACAGGGGAGAATTATCACTCTGATTCAAGACTAAGAGCCGCCTACCGGCTCCAGCTCTAAATTCCCCATCAGTGAACATTGTTCTTGCTTTTTTTATGACAAACATGTTTCTGTACTTTAGTGCCAGATGTGTAAGGTCTCGTATGGAGATGAGCGCTAACAGATATTTGAGCGGAGGGGTATTCAAACTGCCTCGGAAGCTGGATGACTTTGTTCACATGAGGACCCATCTGGTTTTGATAAACCCGCCGTTACAGATAACCCATAAAGCACAGGGCAAGATTTCACATGTCATAAAAAGTATGGAGATGGTAAAAGGATTGTAAACATCATATGATCTAACTTCTCGAAAATATCTCCCAAAAGTTGATTGTCTACAGAGGGAGTTTTGCTTTTCCACTCACCCTTTTTTATGGTGTGCTGCTGTCCCTACCGTGCTTTTTATTTGAACTAGATCATGCTGGCTGAATGTGGTCCTTTTGCAAACATTAAACATGTTCTTGTGCTTCTTTAAAAAGGACTGATAATGTGTACAGTCCATTGACACCCAAGTTACAACTGAAGGAGGTTCCCACTGAGGATTCATCAGGGAATGGGTGATGGTCCTGGGTTTGGGTTTGGGTGTGGTGATGGTGTAGATTTGCATGCTGGCAGTAGCAGATGGCTTCAAATTGAATTAAATTGCAGTGTTAATAAGAGTAACTTTTTGTTTGTGTCCTTGAGTTAAAGAGGAGGGTTTTATCACATCCTTCAGGATTCCACACTGAAACATTGCACCAGAGAAGAGGCAAGGCTGACCCCATCTCACTTAAAGGAACAGTGCAAGCTTAACAAATCTTTGTTTATATTTATTTAAACATGTATGACTTTATTGGTTCTGTGGATTACAAATGACAAGGTGTGACTGATGACACAATTTTCTTTTTTCATAAAGCTCTTTATAGAAGTGAATAGCTTTTTCTCTCAAATTCTTTTTAAGTCTTTACATTTATGCATATACTGTACATAAATGTTCTGTTCATGTGAGGTATGTATGCGTAGCGTGTCTGTGTGTGCCCGATTGCGTGTGAGGGCGTGTGTCTTACTGTCTGTGTCCATGTGATTGTATAGCGGGGTGTGTCTGGGTCTCACCCCAGGTCGTGATGAAGTGTCTGGTCTCTCGGGCTCAGTGTCTGAATTTGGGGCTTCAGCAGGGGGGTGGGCACCTCACCCTCTGTCCCTCATCTGAAAGAAAGCGTTCAAATCAGCTGGGTCATCGCGCTTCTCCACCTAACATCTACGGCCACCATGACCATTAAATTAGAGCCGCAGACAGTTAAGCATTCAGCGAAGACAGTTTGAAAGACACATTTATGTTTAATCCTCACCCCCAACCAAAAAAGAAAACAGCTTCCAGTCCCCAACCGTCGCTTCAGCCCCATCCCAATCCTGCTAGGGATTATTTTGTATAATGATGAATAATTTATGAAAATCTACCCCCTGGCTCTCAACAGTGTCTCTCAATTGGCCTTGGCATTAAGCCATTCATTCCTCCGACTGGGGTGGGAGTCGCTCATAAGCAACCGCATAATAAAATCTAATTTTCCCTCCTAAAAGCGAATGATGCCATGACTTAAAATCTTATGAATAATTTCTAAATCTAAATGTGGACGCACTGTCCCCTTTGTGATATCCAAACAGGGATGGAGCCACTTTCTTTGGAAGATTCTTGTGTACCTTTTTATTGGACGCCGCTTCCCTTCAGATGTTGTTCCTCTAATTATGAGGATAGTTTCTATTACATTAAAAGAGATTTGGATAAAGTTTTGCTGATGTGAAAATCTGTATTTCTTACTTTCTGTATTTTGTAAAATACATATATGCATTGGATACTTCAGACACACTTTGGACCAGTGCAATGGAATTGTGCAAAAGTTTCAAAATTCTAGAAGTCTAAATTTAATTATGAATTCATTTTGATCCTTAAAAATATTGTGGAAACATAATAAATAAATAAAAGATTAGGTAACTTGACCCCAGGGTGGCCAGTTTGTAAGGCCGAAATAAGCAAACTCAACACTGGATGACACATCATGCAGCCTAAAAAGTTTGAGACAGAGAGCTGTGACAACTGTGACATGTTTGGGGTGTGTGTGCGTGTGTGCGTGTGTGCAACAGAGAGGGAGTTAAAGAAGAAAAACAGAGTGTTATCTGAGGCAGCAAAGCCATCTCTGGCTGCAGGGATCTTTGATGCTGCAAATCAATAGATACTCACAGCACAGTGGCATAACCTTGTCAGGCCAGAGCAAGGGTACTCTGGCTAAAAATGTGGGGTGGATGAAAGAGATTGGGTGGGGGAGAGGAGAGGAGGATGGGGAGAGAAACCAGTGTCATGTGGCCGTCCTCAGCAGCTTAGTATGTGAGTGACCGGTAATCGGGTCGTGGCCCTGCAAGCCTTTATAAAGCAGATCACCTGGAAGTGACCATGGCAGAGTGAACTGCTGAGCAGAGCACATAATCACTGACACCTCCACCAGATACACACACAATATACCTGACCTAACTCAGAGGTGTAAAACAAGCCCATAAATCCTGAGGTGTATAAGGCAGTAAGAAATGATAGTTCAGTGGACAAATACTGTTTTTCAATTAGAGTTTATGTATGTATATATTTGTAAACTTTTTCTTGGGTTCTGAAATTAACTGATGAAATCAAGGAGACAGGAACTTGTACATTAATGTACATTGATGCAATATTATGATGACCAGTGAAATATGTATTTTAAAGGTGTAAATAAAATGGTGACTTGTAAAAGTATCGTTTTCTTCCTAAAATTTTTATTCACTTTTACTTTTGAAGTGTATGACAAAATAATATGTACATTTAACAAATAGGTTTACCTAAGTACCTGACACCTCTGGTGAAGTTACACAGAGCTTTTTACACACAAACAAACATACAAGCCAACACACATTTCCCACAAAGTGCGAGATCACCTGCTTTGCCTGTCGGTTAGTCTGGAACAAGTGCAAACACATGAGCCCAGGGTCATGTGCACACGTGCCCAACCTGGATGATCTCTGAGGGGAAGGAGAGGATGGGATGAGTGTGCTGGGTGAGGACAGAGCAAGCCATGTCAGTCAGGCCTTGGTGGTTACAGGGCACTGCAGGTGAACCCGTAAAATCATAGGGTCACCAAACTCTGCGTTCACACCTTCTTTAAGATCTTAGATTAAAGAGAAAAAATGTAATCTGTCATCATTTACTCACCTTGGAGTTGTGCCGAATCTGTATTTCATTGTTGTGATGAGCACAGAGAAAGACATTTGGTAGAATGCTTGTAACGAAACAGTTCTTGGACCCGATTGACTACCATAGTAGGAAAATTACTTTTAATCTTTTTGTAGATTTTTTTCATATTTCAAACAATGTAGGACTGCAAACAGTTCTGGAGCACTTTTGACTACCATTGTAATTTTTACTATGTGGTCAATGGGTCCAAGAACTGTTTGGTTATAAGCATTTGTCTAAATATATTTCTCTATGTTCAACCAAACAAAGACATTTATACAGGTTTGGAACAACTAGAGAGTGAGTAATTCATTCCCTTTAAGGAATACATTCTGTTTCTTAACTCGTTTAAAATTAAAGAGTATAATATTTATTATTTAAAAAACATGTTTTTATTGTGTTAGTTAATTATAGTTACTTAAACCCAGCAGTTTCATTTATTTTTATGAACTTCAATTCTTCATCAATATTTATCAGCACTAAACAATTACATAAAAACTATAAATATGACAAAATCGTTTATCACAATGCATTCTGGAATTGCCTTATCTGTGAAAAATGCATGTTATCCCACCTCAATTCGGTAAATACTAGGCATCTTAGGAGGCAGCATAATTATTTTGCTAACTTTCAGAAGAGTCTGTGTGTCAGGAGCATGCCTGCGATGCATTAAAAAACTGTTTCTGGAGCCTGTGGGGCTCACAAGGTTTTGAAACCGAGCTACAGACATGTGGCCACCTCACTGGGCGAGTCTTTTTTTATTCGTTTACGTGTGTGCAGACTGAATAAGAGAAAGCTGGCTCTTTGAATGGGTAGGGGTATGGACAGACCTGCTAGCAGTGCCAGGGGCCACAGCCATTGTGCCGGTGTGGAGCTCCAGCTGAAACAACAGTGCCTCAATTACACCTGCCGCTTGGTCGGTCTCCCTCGGCTCGCTCACTGTCTGCGGCGCCCCCGTTGTTTCTGTTTGTTTATGTCATTTAGCGTTTTTACTTTCATTCGTTTTTTGTTTGGTTTATTTTTGGTATCTCATGCTTTTTGTGACAAGGCAAGGGCTGCCTTTGCCTCCAGGAAATAGCAGACAATTTGCAGCAGCTGTGATGCGCAATAATACAACAAATTCACTTACTGAATGACAACGGCTTTGTTGACAAGCCAATTCAATTAGCCAGTGAAACCAACGGGAGTAGCGCACGGGCAGCCAGTCAGACCCTTGGTCTCTCTCTCATGCTCTCTCTCTCTCCTTAATTCGCCACATCTCTTTCTATCTGTCCAAATGAGAGGATGGCTGTGTGCCTGTGTTTGGCACTCAGAGAGAAGGCCAGAGCTCTGGCCGTTCCGTAGTCAATAGGGGCTGAATAAGTAGTGCGCATGAAGCTGTGTAATGCTAATTAATGGCAGTTTTTCACACGGGTGCAGTGGTAATGGCAGCAGAGCTATTATAGCATGGCTCTGACCTATGCCCAGACAAACTAGCCTGCCAGCTTGACCCGGCTAATGGTGGAAGAGGAGTGGGGATGGCTATTATGCCTTGATCAATCATTTTCCCAGGGCCCCATGCAAAATGCATTGCGCTTGTCTAAGCTAATGTATCGATATTGGACTTTAGGAGACAGCTTAGCCAGGCTTGCTCACTTGTTAGCTTAATTATTTCACCCCTTTAATATCCTGTTATTAACATGTCTGTGTGTGTGCGTGCGTGTGCGGAGAGGTAGGGTTTCTGCTACCAGCCATTAGTCAGTCCTTATACTTTTCTCTATTTCTCTCTGCCGTTTCTCATTTATCTTTTCTTTTTTTATGCCAGATAAAATTAGCTAATGTAGTTGTGAGTGAATGAGAAATCTTTTTGTGCAGTTTGAAAGAGGACGCAATTCAGAGCTACTGGTTTCTACTCTACACATCATTAAACACATACAGTGTTTCTGTTATAGCTACCATACCTAAAAATGTCTAAAAAGGGAGAAAAATGGTAAGGGACAAAACAATAAAGGGGAAAAATCCGAATTCTGATGGATCATTAAATATAAAGCCTGAATGCTATAGATCTAGTGTAACTTTAGAAGGATGACACCAGAAGTCTGCATGTAGGTGGTATGGTTGTTCTTTCTCAGGGAACTGCTCTCATGAGAATTCCTCATATATTTGCATCCAGCAACCACCGTAGGCATCCAGCTCATCCATTAGGGGTGTTCTCAGTTTGTGTGGCTCAATATGGAACAGGTCCCTGGAGGTCGTCCATCTCCTCCCTCTAGCTACTAGTCACGTCACACCTTTGCCCTCGCGCCGTGACCTTGGGCAGAGCACTTGACCCTCCCTGTGGGTCATTGCTGGTGGCTGTAACTAGAGAGCAGAGCGGTGCTTCTAAAAGACCTGCCATGTTTACTCTTTTGCAGCTCTGGGAACATCCATGAGAGAATGGATGCTAGGAGCAAAAAGGATCCAAAGGGCCCTAAAAACCACGCTGGTTACCATGTTCATCGCTGGTTTAGAAATGGTCTAAAGGTTATGTTCAATGTTTTAAATAGTATTGTATCTAAAATCGCCATGGTTAGAAAAGAGTAGGATTCGGATTGAACATGACTCAGTAATACAGTTCCACTGAGATGTTGTCCAAAAGTCTTTAAATGATCAGAAAGGGATGCAAATGAAGCTAATGTTTCTGATATATTTCGTTTTAGAGAAGGCTCTACACAACTGCCACAATGTCAAACATTAGAGGCCTCCATTTCCAAACACCAGTGAGCTCTGCTGCATGCTGGCGGAGGTCACGGCTTATTTCGTATTCACCGGATGTTCTTGCTTTTATTTTGCAGAGATTTAGTGGCGATGGTGTGCTAGTGGGAAGTCTTTTCTCTGGTGCTGTGGATGTCAGAGACAGGGTACAGAGAGAGGAGAGAGTAATAAAGAGCTGATGGTAATTTAAAAAGTAGGCATGCATATCTGAGCTTGGCCATGACACCTCAATGTCCTCCACCCCTCTCTCTCTCACACACACACTCTCTTTGCTTACCATCCTTCCATTTTTCTTTTTCCCTTCATTTCCTTTCCCCCTGCCAGACAATCAATTTCCGCCCCTGGCGGAGCGTTCATCTCTCTTTTTTACTCACTCTCTCTCTTTTGCTCCCTCTCTCTCCATTCTCATGGTCAGATGACTGGAGCTGACCTTTTCACTATAACCCGTTATTAGAGAAACTGACATTCAATCCCTGAGCCCGGAGGACACAGAGAGCCAGCGTGAGTCTGCAAGGACCCCATCGCTGCTGCTGAACCCTCCACCCTTCACTCTTCACACCCCCGTCAATCACGCCGTTATCCTCAGGCATCCGCCACACCACTACGGCCTCTGTGAGACAGGTGCTCTCAAAGGAGTATAGTCCTCAGGGTCATGTGACTGCCACACCACCGAGTGGGCGGCTATCAGTGGCTATATTGACAGAGTCTCTGGGATTAACAGTTGTATTTACTAACTATGTGTGTTTAAATAAAGTTTAGGACGAATAAAACTTGGTCTAATTGATTGGGTCATCCTCAAAAAAAAGCTCATCCTTTTTGGAAATAATGTTTAATATTGAAAACACCATTGACCATTATTTTACATTTATTGTTTTTATTATTTTTATAATATGACTATGTATTTTATATTAATATTAGTTTATATTAATATTTTATTGTCTAATAATTGTATTAAATTACATTATAACTACTGAGTTATTGACTCTTTGCAGAGGTCTACACAATACTTAATTATACATCATATTACATATTTTAATTATTAATACTGAATAATGCAATTATTATTAGAAATTACAAAAAAATATATCAAATTTGTTTTTGAAACTTGCTTGAGCCTAATGCATAAAGTGAAGAAAATAAGTGATCGAAAACAGAAAAAACAGGAATATTCTGACGTAGTGTTAAAGGGATAGTTCACCCAAAAAAGAAAATTCTGTCATGAATAACTAATTCTCTAGTTGTTCCAAACCTGTATACATCGTTTTTTGTTCTGTTAAACACGGAGACAATTTTGAATAATTCTTGTAACCAAACAGTTTTTGGACCCATTGACTGCCATAGTTGGAAAAATCACAATAAAGTCAAAGTCAACACAATGTTTATACAGAAATTTATACAGATTTAGAACTCAATTTTTGGGTGAGCTATGCCTTTATTGTGGCCTGGACTCTCTATAACATTGAGATGGTGGAGCTTACCAGGTGAGGTGCCTTTTTTATTAGGGTTTCACTATCTTTCCCTTTCGCTTTACACATTCACAAGAATGTTTAAAATTAAGGAAGGGAATGAAAATAAACAAAATCAGGTTTGCTTTAGGTTTAAAGTGTTCTCATTAAACGTTCATTACCACGCGAGTCTAATGAGCTTTTGAAACAGGATTAAATGGTGGACGACAGTGGAAAATTTGATACGGAAAAAAGAGCCAAAGAAAAAAGAAAACAAAGTTGCTGTTTATTGACTGACCAGATGAGATACAGACACTGGCAATTTGGACCGACAGCATGTGTGGTTTACACAATGAAAACACACTTTTTCACACTAATTATTTGCCCTTTGCCTTTGGAGAGACAGGCTCAGGTTATGATAATTTTGTTATTTTTAGGTAATTGTTTCCAGTGTACAAGTTCATGAACATTAAAAGGCCTGCTGCGCTTTTAATCTGGTGAACGAAGGTTTAACAGCAACACCGATGAGCTCTAATGACAGAGAAGCCGATCATCAGCTATCCCTTCACGCACACGGCAGAGTAAATAAACGGCCACTGGGCTGAGCTGCCTGCTCTCTCACACTCTCGATACCTGTAGAGGCTTGCACGAAGCTAAACGTGCGTGTGTAGGTGTGTTCTTACGAGTGTCACTCACAAGAGTGCAGGTGAAGAGCAGGTATGTAGGACAAGGTGTGGTGCAGGCCAGTTGAACAGGTCAAGCATGTGACCAGTGCCAGCGGGCATAGGGTGTGGAGCACACTGGAGATTCTGGGGAAAAGCGCAAGAGATAAGCGGAAGGAGGGCCGATCGGGGCCGACTCAGGTACAAAGTGTGCCTGCGGGAAGAGGAGGAGAACTAATATTTCCCACAGATACACACAAGCCTTCAGGCATTTTCCACTGTTTCACAAACAAAAACGTAAGAGAGGAGCCTGTCTATCGTGTTCAGGTTAACCTTTAAGTGTCCACAAGGGCCCGGAGGAGATATAAGAGCATTTAGAAAACATACTAGGGCAGCACACACATATGCGCTGAGTTATGGGCGTGCTGTTATCAGTCTTTACATCAACATTTACACTCAGACTCAAACTAATAAAAAAAATATCTATGAATTGCATAAGATCTCAAAGCAAGTAGCATGTTCGAAACAAATTATGCTTCTCTCAGATCTAATATCGTTTTTGAGGCATTTATTTGAAAGGCTTTTAAGCAACTTTAAGCAAACCATCTTTAGTGGTTAAATAAAGTCGGTTCCTCTCAAGTTCGGCTGTCCTTGCAAGAGAAATCACATACTTTATGTGGTCCATCACATTACCTTTAGACTTGTTCTGTTTACACCTGACAACCTGAATTTATTGTTTTGTCATTTAAAACCAATTTCATTTTGTGAAATATTTGCTTGAAAAGTATATACATTTTAGGCGTTTTGCATAATAGTAAGTAATGTACATTATCCAGCTTATTACATGGCCACTTACCTCAAAAGTAAGTTACTGAACATGAAAAATTAATTTAATATATTTTCTTAGCTCCTTTTTAAAGGACCATTGTGTTATTTTAGCGGCATCTAACAGTGAGGTTGTGAATTGAAACCAACAGCTCACTCGACCCCTCCCTTTCGAAAGATATCGTCACGTTTTCGCTTCTTTCCCAAAAGAGATAACGTATTTATGAAACACGTTCTGTAGAGCAGTTTGTCTGTTTAGGGCTACTGTAGAAACAACGTGGAAAATTCAATGCAAGGAGACCCGAGGTTTATAGAAATAGTTCATTCTAAAGTACTAAAACATAATGCTTCATGATGTGAGGTCTTTAAACACCTCTGAACAAATAGTTATGTATATTATATTGCATTTCTGTCAATAGATCCTCTTAAAAATTACACACTGGACATTTGACAAATGCAGAAACTTGTTAACTCTTGGTTTAAAGGTAACACATGGTGTTTAAATGACATAAATACACAATTTAGTTTAGTCATGTGCAAATATAATGTCATATTTGTTATTAAAATGCATATTTATATTAAATTTTTGTGTAATTTTAAGCTATGCCTATCTAAATAATTTGCAGCACGCGGGTTACCATGTGTGTACCATTAGTTGTGAGCAGTTTTTATTTGGGAATATCAGACCTTTGAATGTTGCGATTGGCCAGAATCAAGAATTCCAGAGTGCCATGTAACAAAACTCTTTAACAGAAATCATCATTTTGTAAATCAAAGTCTTAACCATTTACATAAAGCTGAGCAATCAAATACACATATTTTTATACATTTGTTATAGGGAAAAGAAGGCTCACCAGTGTCAAAAGGATCAGGGTTTGTGTGGGCACTTTCAAGTAGTACAGCTCATCTCACAGGAACAGAATCTGGACCTGGTCTCAATAACAGAGTCTGCTTGATAATATGTAAGAGAGAATGAAAGAAAAAATGTCACATATGCTGAATATAATTAGAATATGTAAGTCCTGGACTCCTCAAAAAAGGTTAAAAATTACAGGAGCAGAAGAACCCCAGGCTTACCTTACCTTAACAAGCCCCCAAATGCGACAAGTGCTGAGCTGGGCAACTGTGCAGGTTCCACCGCTCTTACGTCACTTGCTGAGTTTGTAAGAGGCATACATTAGTGGGTCCTTTAGGGGCAAACACTAAAATCTTCTGATCAACTCAAATCTGCTGGTCAGAAACCTCCACTTTCTCATGAATTAATGCCCATTGCAAGAGCAAGACAGATTTAGAGGGTGATCTTCCCCTTTTCCAAAATGTTCTTGTCTCAGAGAGTTCCGGAATGTTGACCGAGCTGACCCGAATCATTTAGCATGATAAGTAATGGGCACCTGTGGCCATCCACAGCATTCCTCTGTGAGCTGAGAAGACAAGCCCACTGATACCATCAGTTACTCCAAACACCAAAGTACAGGGGTCAGCGAGTACACAAACACATAAAAGGTACACAAATCTTAGCTTATACACAGATACAGGACCCAGGACCCAGAACGGTACAGGTACAAAAACGGATACACAAGCTAAAGTCAAAAAGGTTTAGAAAATAGATGCTTCGGACCAGAGCTTGTGTTTGTTCAAAACATATTGTGTAAGTTTGCTTATAGTGTGTATGTGGAATGTGGGCCATAGAGAAGGTTCTTCAGTGAAATAAATATCTCTCAACTGTCAGAACAAGATCTCTAGTTGGCCACTAGCTGCCTGACCTTGGACATTTCACCGCATTTCAACCACACACACAAAAAGGAGACTACAACTAATGTGGCTTCAAACCGAGACAGGAAATGAAAACGTTGAGGAAGAAATATTGATTGGTGAAATTAATTCGGCCCTGATGGCCCAATAGTCACAGTGTGGTGTGTAAACAGAAAATCCCTCAAACAGGAGATGAAGAACAAACCTCATCCACTCACTTCATAAACCAAAGTCTCCATGGTCTGTTTTTACACTCTGGGATTCAATATATTGTTCATTCACAGAAAAAGCATTAAAACTCATTTTAAGAATATAAAAATGATCAAAATTATTTAATAAGCATTTGTTCATTGTTTTTTGTCTGATCCGTCAAGCATGATTTCAAACTCAAGTACAACCTTCACAGGGTCTCCCCTGCCATTCAGCAGCATGTGTCAGGCCAGACGTATTGTAGTCCATGAAAGGGTCTAAGACATTGAAGATCAACCGGATTGTGTAGCACGCAGAGTTCAAAACACCCCCTCAGACGAGCAAACATGTTCGGTGAGGCTGGGGGGAGGCGTGCTGCAAAGGTGGCCAATCTCAAAGCCGGACAAAGGGGGAGGAGTTTCAAGACCCATCTCTTGGATCCAGATATGCAAGACACTTTCTTTGGAGTGGACCGCACCAACAAAGGTGCTCAGTCATGTGAAACTTAATCTGCAGCCTTGCCATGCTGACCTCTCACCCTGGCTGCTTTAAGACGAGAGAACTGCGTGCGCTTAGAGAACGATAGAAAGCGGGACACGGCATGGGGAACATACCAGAGAGACCATGAAGTTGTGATATGAAGACGGAATGCCCTTTTGGAATCCCTTACAGCACATGAAAAATGTTCACGGCGTGTTCCTGGCCTATTGCTCTGTGTGCTTGTCCATGTGTGCGTGCGCATCTCGGGGGAAACAAAAGAGCGTGGGCATCAAAACAGTCTTAAGCGTTAGACAAAGTGCACTGGGGTCACTTTAACTCTAAACAGTGGGAACACTACAGACAAAACACAGCCAGCATTCCCTGCCTCCTGGCCACACTGTTCCTTTCTGGCCCTGTTTATACCTGACGTATAAACACCCTCCTCTTATCACAAATAGTAGGGTGAGATGGTTTATTGTCTGTACTTGAAAATATATTAAAGTAATCACTATCAATACAAACAGTTCTTGAACATTACGTTTTATTCGTATTTTAATAAAACATTTAGCCGAGGGGAGCTTCTTTGATTTTGGTTAAAGTTAACTTAATACTGCATTTAAAGGTCCAATGTGTATTTTGGATCTATTGACATAAATGCAATATAAAAAACATACTACCTATGTCTGCAGAGGTGTATAGTAAAATAATGAAGCGTTATGTTTGTATTACCTTAGAAGCTTTCCTGTAGCTCAGTGCTTAGAGAAAGGCACGAGCAATGCCAAGATCATGGGTTTGATCCCAGGGAATTGCACATACTTAGAAACAAATGTATAGTATTATGCTGTAACACTATTCATTGTAAGGAAGGAAGGAGGCGGGAACCGACAAACGCAAAACCAACTTTTAATAACCTAAACAAACAACAAAACGAAAGTAAAATGCCGACAGCTCCCTCACGATCGAATGCCGGCCACACAAAAATAGAATAAAGTCCGGGCCTGGTCCTCTCTCGTCGTACACTCCTGTCGCTCGTCCCTTTATGCTTCCGGCGCTCCACAGTGAGAGATGCGAGACCGGTGCAACGCGCAGCTGACACTCATTATCAGTTGCGTCAGCGGCCTTGCGCCGTTCCCTCACGGCTCTCATCCCGCCCTGCTCGTTACATATGCAATTAAGTTGCTTTGGATAAAAGCATCTGCCAAATGCCTAAATGTAGAACAAGCAATTTCTATCTATATACAGCGCAGGTCCACTTGCATGGAATATGCCATGTTGTTTCTATAGTAGCCCTTAACGGACAAACTGCTCTACAGAACGTGTTTTTCAAATAAGTTATCTCCTTTGGCAAAGAAAACGTATTCCTTTGTCAGGCACCACAGTGCTTCGAAAGGGAGGAGTTTTTACACATATTTTCACACTTTTCATTCTTTTACAAAAATGTGTTATTAACAATAATAGGTTGATGATAGGTGAGTACTATATGTGGTTCTTTTTTGTTCAGCATACATTAGCTTTTAAACCACAATTATGATGTGGCAATTAGGTTTGGGATCCTTTTTACACCTGTATTTAGTACTACTGTCCACTTGTGATCAGATAACACTAGAAGGGTGTTAAAACCAGGTACAAATAATGCCTTCCCCACACCTGTCTTGTTATCTTCTCCCCTCTAAAAAAAGCTCTCGACCAGGAACTGTCCTGAAAAATCTCTGTAGTTCAACTTCAGCTGTCCTCTATGATTACCTAATTTTTTCCCCGTCTCTTTGGTAGCGAAGGTGACCCAGGCTGTTCATCTCTGCAGCTGCAATTAACCTAGGTCACACCGCAAAGCTCCCAGAGTCGAGCAGGGACGAGACGTGTTAACAGCAGCACGGACAGGTTTTTTCCAGCAGATTAGCTTCTGGCTGTCTGGACACACCGCCTCACTCCGAACCATCAGGTGGTGCTGGGATTAAAGCCTGCCTCCGATGAACTGGACGAGAGGATGTTTCACTCTTCTGTAGACATCTGACCAGTTTTATTAAAAGAGGTACAATAAACACACACTTATGTGCTCAGATGTGTGCATGTACCTGTATGTGTGTTTGTGTAAACCGTGTTACTTGGAAACAGATTACTGTCTAGTTTACACACACACACAGCAAAATGGTGTACCTTAAGGAACAGACTTGACTCTCTGACCTTTATACTCTAGACTACACACACACATGTCCTGCCCTTCACTCTACACAGTCTTAACTTTATCTTGGTTGTCCATACCTTGCATTCCGAGTCTCTTGTCTATCTTTAGACTTCAGCCTTCCCAGCTCAGCAAACAGCCAGGGTGAGAACAAGGCCAGCCATTAGTCCAACATGCCCCAGAGTGCTACAAGAGGACGCGAGTTAGGGGAAGACACTGAGAGATTTATGACTGTGACACATTCACACCGGTGTTGCCGTGCAGGACTCAGAGAAGTCACTAAACTTTACACATTGATGAGATCACAGAAAATGCCGTTGCTTAGATATTGCATTATAATATGAATATGAGTAACATAATGTAGCTTCATACATGGGTGCATAATGAAAGTTGGGCTGTTAATGATTAATCGCGATTTATTGCATCCAGAATAAAAGTTTGTGTTCACATGATAGTATATGTATTTACTGTGCATATTAATTTGGCATTTATAAACATACACATACATGTATATAATTAGGACATAGGTAGATGTATTTATTTATATTTACCAATAATTGAAATTATATATAAATGTTAATTAGTTTTATATTTAAAATTATTATCAAATATATGCATGTACGTGCATTTGTTTATAAATACAACATTAATATGCACAGCACACAGACATATATCATGTAAACACAAACTTTTATTCTGGATGCAATGAATCGCGATTAATCATATGACAGCCCTAATTGAGATCTTTTGATTGCAGACTTTAGTACGTTTGTTGTTTGTTGACATGTCTTCTAAAACTTGTTTGTAGATATTACTGGGGTCATTTTAGAAAATTTACTTTCCGTTTGATCTCCACTTGATGTCATTGTGCCTATGAAAAATAACTGAGATTTTAAGGAGATTATTCTGATTAATTTTAACCATATCATTTGTCTTTCTTGTGGGTGTAAACATGTTAAAGTATTCTGAGTACTTTAGTCAGCATTAACTATTTTAAAAGTATTATATGACTCGGACAATTTAATATAATATATAATATAATAAGTAATTTTTCATCCTTCTTTAGCTAAATATGAATCTATAACTGTTCATTAATGCACCCAAGGGGTGTTATGACTGTATATACAGTACGTTCTAAAAATGACACATATCTCCAGGGTCTCGCACCACTGGTGAGGACAAAACGCTAGCACAGCAAGTAAAGACCACACTTAGGAACTGTTCGTTTGACGCACGTCCTCGGAATTCAACACACCTCATTCAAACAGGCTGTTATCTCCAAACAGGGCTCAGTGTGGGCTGGGAGCTCTGTTTATTCAAACCTAAAGGGCATTGCAATCTCAACAACAAAGTGTTCACCTGGGATCAATCAGTTAGCTTATTAAAGCACTAACATATTCAAATGATGCTGCTGCGACTGCTGCTGTTCGTGTGTGCATGTGTGTTTTTCTCCCTTGCACCATTTGTGATTAATTATCCCTCACAAATCTAATCATAGAACACACATGGTTGCTTCTAACTATCTATCTGTTGTCCTGTGCTTGAGGGTGAAAAACAACAATGAGAAGACTGATTCCACCTTTAATGAGATTGGAGTCAGGATACAAGTTCTTGTGGCATTGCTCGACCCCCATTGGGCAAGCAGGTGTCCATTTCTAATGACTCCTGAAACCTGTCAGCCAGCCGTTGGGAAAGAGAGAGTTGCAGATGTGTTAGCTAAAGCTCAATGGTATGAGGATAAAATGACACTTGACCTTTTGACCCCATGGACCTTTGGGTATGACTGTCAGGGTCAAAGGTCGAGCTCAATGCCACGGTAAATCTGTGATGATGTCACAGAAGAAAAAGCACTAATCTCCTCACCACACCCATTTGACTGAGGGTAAGCACTCATCTGTAATCCGTTGCATTTTTTGACACCGTAATGGTTGAAATCGTCTGGAGGTCATGTCTGTTTTTAAAGGGTGTGTGATGGACATATGTGGTTGTTTAGTAAGACCAGTGAGAGCAGTTTGCATTTGGCGGGCGGAGATGATGTGCTGTACTTTAAAGAGTGGGCTCAAGCTGGTCATTGTCCATTAAGGTGCACTTACTTTGAGTCCATTCACCCCCACACCACACAATTAATAGAGCAAAGCCAAACTGGAGTAAAGGAAATGATGCAAGGTTAGTTCAACACACAGACGGTGCTGGCGACAAGGCATTTGTGCATAGTCTGTACCACAAAGTCTTAAACTGACGAGAAAGTTGACAACGTGTAACGTTTAAATAACCAAGTCAACCTCTGTTTAGACAGCGGTACGGTCCACTTTTGCAACCCCCATCCTGAACAGCCCAGAGGAAAATGCCTGCCAGCTGTTCATAAACACAAGAAACTTTGATCAGGAGACCAATCCACACAGACACAAAAGTAAAACAAACCACGCACCTCAGAGTTTAGAGACTCACATTTTCCAAGTCACCAGAGAAATTTGAACGTGGAAAACTGTGAGAAAAGGAAAAAAGCAAGAGGGATTTGCGAGGATACTTTCTACAAAACAAATCCGAATATTTTAAAACTTAAAGAAAAAACATCTGAACATACTTAAAAAGCTACTTTTTGTGAAGGTGAAGTAAAAGTGACCTATTTGTAAGATATGGTGATCCACACTCGAAATGTGACTTGTGGATTTAATCCATCCAGAGAGTAGTGAACACAAACACAACAACCACTTATAAGTTGTTCCAAATCTGTATACATTTCTTTATTCTGATGAACACAAAGAAAGATATTTGGAAGAATGCTTGTTAACAATTGTTGAACGCAAAAGAAGATATTTGGAAGAATGTAGGAAAGTAAACAGTTCAGGGGCATATTTGACTACCATTGTAATTTATCCTACTGTGGTAGTCAATGGTGGCCAAGAACTGTCTGGTAACAAGCATTATTCCAAATATATTTTCTGTGTTCATCAGAACAAATACATTTATACAGAATTGGAACAACTCGGGTGTGAGAAAATGATGACAGAATTTTTTTGTTTGATTAAACTGTCCCTTTTAAACAAGAAAGACAATTCGCCAATGTGGTTGGGAAAATAAGCTCAATTCAATATACTGTATATTTCTCACAACATGTAAATGTCTCTTCTCATGTAAATGTTTCTTGTTTAAAAGTCATTTAGATACCTAAACAGAACAAAATACTGATTAAGAAAATGATTTCTTTAGCAGTGTAAAGCCTAATTATATTTTCAACAAGGGCATTAAGCCCCTCACATAAACACAGCAATACAGTCTCTGCAAACCCGAGGGGCCCTGAATGCATAGTTCACGGGTTTACGAGGGTCCGTTTATCAGGCGTAGAAAGAAAAGTCGCTGATTTGTTGTATTTGTTTGTCTGGAGTGTAGTATTGTTTGAGTAGAATGACATGCTTTCTTCAAGAGACTGATGAATGAAATAGCAATGATTGGTGATGGTGGACTTCGAGTTTTTCTGTCTTTCCCACCTGCCAAAACACAATAGGCCTTTCTAAATACAAGTGGTCATTTGTTTCTTGTGTTCTGAGAGTGATGTTAAAGAATCACATCTTGGCCTGGGTTGGTAGTTTGGATTTTAGACAAAGGAGAAAATTGAAGTATGCATCACACGAAACAAGCCAGAATATGGTCGATGGAGGTTTCTGGTTAAAGCTTCTTTGTATTGCTAAATAAAACCTATAGGTATTTTTCTTTCCATAAATAATGTAAAAACAGATCATGTAGGTATATACTTAAAAATAGTAGGCGTAGGAAATAAAGGTGGTGCAAATGTAGGTGTGATTTTGGTTGTAAATTAAAGATCACAATGACTATGTTGTGTGTGTGTTAAAATTGCAAAGCTGCTTTGACCTATTGCAGGTAAGATAACACTCAAGTCACTAGGTCACATAGATCTGCAGAACAGACCAAGGGCCCTAATACACTTAGAAGCTAAATGTATCATTGCAAATCCACACACAGCAGGGACTTAGAGATGGCACAACTGCAGAGCTGCTCAAGACGGCCGTCCTAATTATTTGACACGCTTACACCCAGTGGAGTTCAACCAATTGAGAGTTAAACTCCATCACAGGTCTGTATTCCATTTCCTTACTGTAAGGAAACTGTAATGTGTGTGCAGAGATAATAAACGTGTGTGTGTGCGTGTGTGGCAAACATTCCTCTACCCTGAGTTGTAGTAATCAAACACAAAAACAGAAATTCTTGCAACAACACAGAAGTATATACTTAAATTTTTTTATTAACTGTTTTCAATAAAGGGACAAAATTGGTTGGTGAACAGGATAATGTAGACAACTGCCAAAAAACACAGACAGTGGTTTCTCCAATAAAACCTAACATAGACCTGAACCAATAATAACAAAAAGCAAGTCTGTCAATGACCTTTGGTCATTCTTTTCTTTCTTTTAAAAAAAGGAAAAATAGAATGAAAACAAACGAACAAAATGGATCCGTTCTATGTCTCTGTTTTGAACAGAGTATTTAAGCAATAATAAATAGTGACTCCCATTGAAAAAGATAAAGTTCAAGTTCAAGTTACAACAAACAGCTCTCATAACAGGAATAGAAAAGGCTGATAACAAAATATTCCGCATTGCCATTTACAAAAGAGTATGAACTTAAGTGGGCTGCTCCTTTAGTTCCATTTCATTTTTAAATATGCTTTGCATATGAAAGTCGTCCCAATCTAAATATAAAGCACCATTTAATATTTGGCAATGAAAACAAAACACCTGCAAAACATTGATCGTTTGAATTCATTTATTTGAATGATTTTTGATTGTTTGTTAACTGGTATTGTACTGCGTATGAAGTTTGCTTTTTTAAGATGCTGGAATGTATTCAGGTGAGACATGTGAAAAGACAGAAGCACACTACAGAACAACCCAACATCAGCTTGCTGTACTGCATACAGAATGGCAGCAGAGATTTTAAAAAAGACGAACAGAAAAAGATATGTACAACCACCTGTTTTAGCTAGTGTGGACATTCTCAAAAGACTCAGCGGGGAAACCATTGAATGGCTTCCTTTGTACAATGCCACAAACTTTAATTTTTTCATTTGATTTTTTCCATTTTCTTTTTTTAAACATACAAATAATTCGCACTATATTATCCTGCCAAATTAAAAAAATATACTGTGGCAGCTTGTTGTTTTTTTCCACTACCAAAAAAGGTACAATTGTACCTTTTGAGAGAACAAGCAACAGTTAAAAATACAAGCCTCAATATAAATACTGTAGTACCTACACTAGGTGAACATTTAATTCAAATACCATTCTAGAAATACAGAAGAAAGTAGACCATAAATGTGTTTTAGCATAGGAACTGACATGATGTGCATTTTCCTATATTTAAGTTTCTCTATTATATATTTTATATATAATCTTAAACCTTTCCCAATGCAAGTTTGACCTGAAGAGCTGTGAAGAGCCAAGATGAAACAACAACAACAAAAACAAAAGAAAAAAAATCACAGATTTTTTCCCATTTTATATATATATATTGTGATCAAGTCTTGAACGCCACCAAGACAAAGAGATAAAGAGAAACAACAAACTTAAATACCGTTTCCCCTAAGATAATGAAATGTTACTTTTTTAAAAAGTTTTATTTTCATACTTAAAAAAAGATTTGTACAAAAAAAAGATCTTGCAGTGAAAGCAGCAAGTTTCAATTGTCCGTATTCGGTCAAGCACTGTTTGCGCTGACACGTCGATATTATATCGGTGTTGGGCTATTTCATTGTGAGGCGTGAGGACGAGTTGGCTTTTTTACATTAAATAATGACACCACGTTCATTTCTTTAGGAAGTTTTCCCTCTTAAGAACACCTGTAAACTGGGAAACTTTAACAGTGCACTTTGTTGTCCAACAGGCAAACAATCTTTAATTTAAACTCAACCGCAATACCTCCAATTATCGTGTCAAAATACAAAATAGGGCAGAGAGGCATGTGCCATCTTAACGCCCAAAACATTGTCTAAACAAGTCATTAATGTCATAATGCAACAAGAGTCTCCTTGAATGTCAACATAAACCACACTATGTGTGAAACTAATATAAAAGAAAAGAACAAAAATGATGTTTGTGGTTTTCCCTCTCGCTCAGTAATTCAGGTTAATTTCGTCTTTACAGGAGCTCAAACATGGGCAACAATAAAGAGATGCGATTTTGACTCAGACCCGTAGGCAATCCATAGTTAATCATCACTGACAGCTGCAAATATTTGAATGTTTTCTTAATAACCAATACTCAAATGTACATTGCATTAGTTCGGTCTAAATGGCCTCAGGTATTCCTTCGGAATGGATGTTCAGTCATCAAAAAACGTGCTACTGGAGATAAGACTTGAACAAACACAGAAAAGTCAAATGATTGTGGATTGAAAACAAGTACCGTTAAGTACAGTACCTTCAAACAGTAAACAAGGCTGAAAGTCATGCCATACACTCCATGAAACACAACTGGATACATTTCACATAGGTACCTAATGATGATTAACTAGAAATGCCCTTTACCTTTCCATTATTACTATGTCTCTCTAAAGTCACAGTTGACTTTAGCTGTCAGGTACTTGATGCAAGAACCTTTTGAGGATCACATCGACCCTTTTCAAATATCTAGCTGAGACTCCAGAATTACAGCAGATGAGATTAACCAATGCAACTTCAAGATATCCAAGGCACTCTTTTTGTTTGTTTTACCAAATGATAGTACAAATTCAATCCTTAATGTGTTATTGATCCTTTCGTAAGAAATTCAAAGGCTGTCATTACTTTTATGCCATATTAGGGGCCAATTAACATTTTAACCCTGTGTGGACAGAACATCTTTTTGAAAGATTAGTTTAAGTGCGATACAGATCCCGTCCAAAGAAGGTTAAGCAATATACTGTAGTCCTCCATGTTACAACACAAAACTGTACATGATATGTATTACAGAATGTATGCAGCATGGTTGTTTTTTCTTTTCTTTTTCTTAGATCTTAAAAGGAAAAAAATGAGAAAAAGGAAAAACATTTGTAAAGTAATGAACGATAAAACAGCAACACATTTACTAAACAACTAACCAACCAGGGACAATTAATTTTAAAATTAGCCAAAAACATATGCATGCTGTCAAATTTTCAAAAAGGAAAAAAAAGGAAAAGTACACAATATGTAAATTATTATTGCACAAGAGAAAGGCTCCAAGTTTGCGTCAATGCAATAGTATTGCCCCGATACAGATCATGCATTCAACGGTAAATGAAAAGGGTGTGCTGGTGGTGCCAAGCACGCCATCTTAGCCGCCACTGGACTAGCGAAATAGGGAAATCTACAAGGATGAGGGTGGGGCAGGGGTAAGGTATTATTAGCTGTTAACAGCCAAGTGAGCCTCCACCGCTACTCAGTTTTAATTTCATTGTTCAATGCGCGGTCACTGTGCCATTTTTTCATGTGTTTCTCAAGGGTGCTGTACACGCTAAAAGGCATCTTACAGATTTCACATTTGTAAACGTCCTTGCCCACTTGCCCATGCGTTTTCATGTGCCGTGTTAGCTTGCTGCTCTGGGCACAGGCATAATTGCAAAGATCACACTTATAAGGCCTTTCGCCCGTGTGGCTGCGTCGGTGCACTGTCAGGTTGCTGCAGTTTTTGAAAATTTTGCCGCAATACTCGCAGGTGTCACTGCGTCGGCCATCTTTCGAGCTGGGCCGACCAGGACCCCCGAGGTGTGGCGTGCTACCGCCACTGCCAGTCCCGCTGCGTCCCGAGATGCCGCCATCCAGATCCCCTGGTGGCGTGGAGAAGCGTAGGCTACCGTTCTCTGAGGAGTGCTCTGAAGACGAGGCGAAAGGCGATTGTCTGGAATCCCCGAAATTCAGAAAGGGGTCTTTAAGCTGCCGAGAGGCAGCATAGCCAGCCAACCACTGGGAATAGACGTTCTCAGTGTTGGGGATTGTAGGGGTGGAGAGGTCAAAGTCCTTCTCCAGCTTGATTCGTTTGGAGAAGGGACTAAGTGAGCTGGGGCTGCCCAGCAGTAGCTTCTTAGATAAACCCACGGAGGCGGACTCGCTGGGGGATGAGCCTCGACCGTTGATAGCGGAGACACAGCCCTCGTCCACTCTGTCTGATTCCAAGGCTGAGTCCCCGTCACATATGGCCCTATGTGCATCATTGTTGGAGTTTAGGGCTCCTCGCTTGTGTTGATGGAAAGCCTCGCTGTAGTGCTGCATGCTGGCAGCCAGGCCCATGCCCTGCATAACCTCAGGCAGCGAGCGTGGTATGTCGCCCTCGCGCCCGCCATTGTTCTTGTGGTGTCTCGCGGCTTCTAAGTTGAGGCTAAAGTGGTAGTTGTTTTGACTTCTATCCCTCTCCAGCTCCTCCTCCTCTCCTTCTTCCTCTTCCTCTTCCTCCTCTTCTTCCTCCTCTTCCTCCTCCTCTTCTTCCTCCTCCTCCTCACCATTCTCTGGAATCCGACGATCATTTTCACTCTTAAATTTGGCTACCACTGACTTGAGGGCATTACTGGCGCTGCCCACAATGTCACTGGTCCCTGGCTCAGGGGAGCTGGCTGTAGACAAACCATCATCGGATTTGACCGTCATGGGCGATGACTTGTTCACGTGTGTCTTCATGTGGCGTTTTAACTTGCTGGCCTGGGTACAAGCGTGGTCGCACAGGTGGCACTTGTAGGGTTTCTCCCCTGTGTGACTGCGTCGATGCACGATCAGATTACTCTGGAATTTGAAGGTCTTCCCACAGAATTCACAAGACTTGGACTTCATGGGTGTGTTGGACTGCTGCTTGAGAGGGGTTGGAGTGGATTGGGAGCCAGAAGGGGACTGCATGGACGTCAGGGGGGGCGTGGATAGAAAGGGTGGCTTGCTTCCCGATTGGAATGGTTGGAGTAGCCGTTGCATAGGGCTGGGTCGGTTGGGTGAGAGGGGAGGAGTTGACCCTGAGGTGTTCCCAGCTAGTTCCCTCAGCCTACGAGAGAAGTCCATGGCTGGGGGATCCAGGGGCATGGGGTTGAGGCGCAGCACCCTGTCAAAGGCACTCGGATGGTGGGTGGCCAAGGCCAGCTCCTCTGGGCTCAGGTGATCCATGCGATGAGGGTCTAAGTGATGGCGTGGCGGAGGGCTAAAGAGGGGTGGCGTTGGGGGAAAACGCCCCTCCCGGAGAGGGGGTCCATCACGTGCAGAGTTCGGTATCCGCAGCAGGTTGAAGGGGCTTCCTTCGGGGAGATGCATGCCATGCAGGGGGGGCTGAGATGAGCAATCTGCACTCATTCCCGAAGGGGCTCCGATGCGGGGCGTGAGTGGGCTTCCACGCTCGCTCTCAAGGTAGATGCGGAAGCCATGAGTATTCTGGGCGTGTTGCAGCAAGAACCAGGCACTGCTGAACGGTTGCTTACAGGTTGTGCATGTGTAGCTGCTGGGCTCATCTTTACCTGCAAAAACAAAGGACAATTTAAGAGTCAGCCCTTCAATTGTCTACAAAAACAAATCATTAGATTGCTAAAACTGATGTCAGAGGCTTCTCCATGTATGTATGTGTTCCCACTCATTCCCGACTGCTGTGGTTTGGTGCATTTCGGATCTAAATAAACACTGCAGATTGGGGCTTAAGTATTTATGAACCTCTCTCATCACCAGACTAGACCTCGGGCCTGTGTGGCCCCATGTACTAACAGTCTCCCATCGGCTGTAGCCACTCGGCAGTCTAAAGAAAGAATCCCATAACAGTAAACACATCCCTTATTATAAACATGCTCCCTAACAGCATTACAGGCCAGAGCCCAGTGGAGCAGAGCTTTTCACAACACCCAGACACCAGAAAAGGAGTAGGTAGGGGTTTAACTCAGGTTTTTGCAATGGGTGGGGAACTTAAATGCCCAAAGACTTGCTTTAGACTACACACTGTTCAGCCAGTTGATCTTGCAGCGGTTGTCAGCAGGGCTGTAAAAGCAAACAATAGTGCTCTCTCAAGCTGAATGCTTTCGTCCATGTACAAAAACAGATGAACAGGAAGCACAAACAAATTTGGAAAGAATACAGTAATAGATCCTGTGCATGATCAAACAATACGAGTCAGTAAAAGTTGTTTCAAATGAAGAGAAAGAAAACTACTACAAAAAAACTGTTCTCTAGAACAAAAATCTGAAATAATGCACACAATTGTCACAGCAAAGGAACATATAAAACAATAATTTACTTCCAATGGCACTTTGACAATGACCTATGACCTAATCCTTTAATGTTTGGCGATAATAGAAGAGGCTGAAAACAAGCTTTTCACAATTATATAAATAAGACTTTAATAAGACTTTGGTCTACTGATACTAAACAAAAATATTATACATTTATGTGCACGTATGAGAAGAATTCTTCTTGAAACCTTTCACGGGTTCATATACTAACCAATGACACCCATAACCTATTTCACCTAATTTGCTTATGCTTATGCTTATTTTATTTTACATTTCACAACTTGTATTTATCTGAGCAATTTATCTGTAAGCTTCCTGTATGTCAGTCAATTGTGAAGTAAAGCATTTTAACTTTAAAAGTGAAACAGATATGAATTAAAAGCCACAAAGCCCGTATTTTGATAGAGACCATTTGCTTAAAAAAAGGAAAAATAAGACAAACTTCAAAATAGCATATACCTTGCTCTTAAACATGCACAAATGTCTAAATGTTTTAGGTGGGCCATCCAAATGGAAAGCTGTTGAAAGCTACAGAGCCTTTTTTGATAATTACACTGAATAAATTCTTTAAAAAAAATGATATAAAGTGCTGCAAATGGCATTTGCACCATCAACAGGTAAACAAGCAGGTTCAGGGTGTCCATAGTTTAAAAAAACACGCGATTAACTCACAAATGGCAATGAAATGGATATTTTCATGAGGTAATGAGTGACAGTTTGAACTTTGAAAATTACCAGCACTAAAAGGGATGTTATATGCAACACCATTTTTCGCAGGTACAGACATCTACCTACGCTCCCAAAAATGCAAGGTCAAGCGGTCAGGAAAAGAGCCATCATCCACACACAGGCACCATAACAACAAACAGCGAAAATGGACAGGAGAGATGGATTTAACTCCCCCTACAAGGCAGAGGTCTCTAAACTGCTATCGTGCACTGTTTACAAGCATCCCGAGAGAAAGAGGGGGAGAGAGAGAGATTGAAAAACTGAATGAGAGAGTGTGAAGAAAGACAGAAAGAGGTGGTGAACGGAGCCGCGTGCACTCTTTCATCTCGTTTGTTTTCCTCAGAGGGGCTTTTTCTGAAGTCTTCAATAGCCAGCAAAGCATGTAACAAGGCAAGGCTTCTGTGCTGCTCAGAGGAAGGAAAGCAGACCAGAGCCGCTGTGGGTATCTGGGATAATCCTGTTAATGCACACAAATGGGGGTGGTTCTGGAAGGCTCCGTGGCGGGCAGACAGCCACCTCCGGACATCCCTGCACCCTTTTGTGCCATTATCATTTTGTCTCTGCCTTGGCACTTTCCGAACATGGCAAATTAACACACCCACTATAAAGGAGGGAGACTAGAGAGACCGAATGAATGATATTCAGGATGAAACAAGCATAAAATAATATATCTAAGTAAATTATATTTCAAATATACAGCTGTGGGGAAATTCAGAGACCATTTCAGTCCTTCATTTAATCAACATTTCTAGATGTAGGCCTACTGTGGTCTTTTCGGTCCAGTGACTGTCATTGGAGGTTTGATTTTGTTGAATTTCAACAAAGTCATCCAATAGCAATGTGACAGCATGACAGGACAAATGAAAATTGAGATAAAAACAGGTTATCACTTTTCTTTCACTTTTCCTAAATAAATGTACAAATATTATTCTTGTATTGCTTAAAAGTGAATATGAACCTGTTTTCTTTGCAGTATTTCAGGTCTGAAAAAATACAGAGCATCTTTTCTGTCTTTTTGACCCGTTTCTTCAGTTTTCATTTTCTGCAAATAAACGCAAGTAGACTTTTATTGGGAATTTGGGAGAAATATTGTTATTAGTTCACAGGATAAAACAAAAATTAGAATTTTCTCTAAACATAATACTAAAAATAGTCAAGCATATATAAAAGAAAACCTTTAAACAGTGAATTTCTACCCAAGGGTATTTCTACAAGACTTTAACCAATAAAACAAAAATCACGACCCAAGCATGTCATGACTGTCAATGTAATACAACAATTTGTGGCATTAAAATGGACTGGAAAACATAAAAAATGAACCAAGAGCCCAGATCAAGAGAGCACTGGCGACTATATCACACACCGGCTTGGAGCTGAGAGACACGGGAAAAGAGAGATGTGACGGCTGGTGTGAACAGAGAGAAAATAACAGCACATTGCTGCTCTGTGGCCCTGCCACCCACGACCACCTCCTGACAGTCTCACTCATGACCAACAGCTGAAAGCTCTGCACCAAATCAAGACTGCACACTACTTTATATCGAGGGTTGATGCAAAGGCCAGCTAAATTATGGATCATTACAATCTGCAAAAATTACATTTAATTGTCGCCACCTGCAGAGGGGTTGACCTAGTATACGTTTTTGTATTATCATGCAAAGGGTTTTTTCACTCTGTCACACAGCTAAAACTGTAATGGCCATCCTCATGTTGGCGAAGAGTTTTAATTTGACGGCTCTCGAAAACGCCGAACTCTCTTGTAAGCGTACTGCCAAAATTAGGTTATGATGCTTTTTTAAACAGAATTTGCATTTTCTTTCGATGTGAGAAGGTCTGGTTCTGTTCTCACCAGCCACATGGATCTATGAAGGACAGGTTACCACATCGCCATGTTTAACAAGGCCCTGCTTCATTTCATTACGCATGGCAACGCTCAGCGGAATATGTAATCATCTTTTTCACATGACATTTTAAATATCCAACTAGACAAATAATTGCTGCAATAATTGATAGCCTCATGCAGCCGGCGGAATTATTGACTGGCATGCGTCTAGCAGACACCGGCGCGCGCCATGCGGGCATTGTGCTTGGCACGCACGCATCCAGGTTCCTCTTCTGACAAAACTGTCACAATCTGTTCTGATGACGGGAATCTGCGAGCCACCGACAGGTGCTCCAATAATCTGCTATTAGGCAACGAAGATTTTACAAGGAGGAATTCAAAGTAACAGCGTGCCAAAAGAAATTAGCTCCCCCCTCCTTTTGGTCTAATTTCAATTTTCTCAAGAGGCTTGAAAGAGTATTCTTCGTGTCATTGACTGTCTTTGTGAGCGGAGAATTTGAGAGCTGATCATTTGAGACGAACTGTAAAAGCAGGCGTGGGTTCACAACTGTTAAATATGTGTAACATTAATGGAGTGAGAGCTCTTCTGCATCACACTGGCCCTACAGCTAAATCCAAAAGTTGGTTAAATCTAATATATTCTGCCTTAACACTTGGAGCATTTAAAGTCAGAAAGCAGCTGTGATCAAATTTTACCAATTCCTAAGTTAATTAGAAAGCTCTCCAATTTGCAGCAAAAAGCGGGTCAGTTCGGACAAGCTGGCAAGCCGTGTCGTATGAAGCAGGGACGGCTGGTGACAGTTGTTGGACTGGTCTGCGGGAGCTGGCAGCGGCTCGGCTGCTTACAGACGGATGCGAGCGCTTGGCGCATTGCTGGCAGTTTTTACACAGGGAAATGTCAGAGCGATGTTACAGCACAGAGCCACGGGAAAACAAGAACACCCGTCTTTCTATTCAACCCCCCCCAAACTGCCAACCACATCCTCACAGGACCGACTAATCCATCTAAATCGTCACACACACACACACACGCATACACACATTTAACTGCAGTTAGATAAAGCCGCACTAAATGATCTTGACAAAAAGTGAGTCTGTACTACACAGCGCTGAGTGTGAGTGGAGCCCATGTGAAACCTAAAACTGGAAGGAAGGAAATATGTTGCGACCCCCCCTCCACCCATCACCCCGTGCCTCTCCTGCGGAGTTCTGCATCTCACTCAGGAAAGCTGTACCACACCAAACAGATAGTTTTACAGTGTAAAAATAACCAAAAAGTGTCAAGTTAGGACTCTCGGAAATTTGCTTCTATGGAGCGCAGAATGTTTTCCTACAGTTCGCCTATGGCACAGGTTAAAATCTGCCTCGGGACAGGTCAGGCGTATTTTATTTCTAAATTGCACACACACAAATGCAAATTAACTTAGCTGTATTTAACTGTAGTTTAATGCAATTGGTAGGATGATAAAAATGGTTTTCATTTTGAAATGTGGTTGTGTAACTAACATCATTTATTGAAAATAACAACAAGCAGGTTATGGATTTTACGAATGTATGTGTATGTGTGTGTTGCATTATGAGGACAAATGTGCAATGAAATTGACATTTGCCGCATTGCGAGATGATGTCCCTGCATAATGAATTTAATAAACATATTAAATAATGTCCCAATAAAAAAAATACAGCAGGGTTTGTATAGGAGGGGTCACGTCATAAGATATAAAATATCATTAGCTCAGTATACAGTAGAGGTCAATGGACAGTCCTCTTAATGCTGGGAATACAAATGCCCATGCGCCAATGCGTCACTATCTTGATTTATCGCCGTGTACGTAAGAGTGTTGTATGACTGTCACACATGGATGACTGACACATATATTTGAGAGTGCGTAAATTTGGAGTAATGTCTACAGTTGGCTTTGTTATTAGATCGGGGTGCATTTCTATGTGTGCCGTCTGGATCGATGGCGCTGGCAGACCAAGATGAATGCCAGACTAAAACAGCTTGGGCAGCCCAATATCCCCGACATGCAGATTCTTCCATTGTTCATTTTCCTCCCACCACTAGACCCCCCCCATCACGTACACACAGACACACACACGGTGTCCACGCCAAACAAGAGCACTGGATACCAAAACACTTGCACTGATATAAAACCTCCTACATGCGAAAGTTCAGGTCATTTGGACAGTTGCTGGCATTTTGCGAGCTGCACTCACAGCGTTCCATCTCGACAGCTTCACTGCTGTCAATAGCTGAGACTGCGGATTCTTTTATTTTGTCCTTGACGATGTTTTGAGATTCAACAGCTCTCAGAGATAATGGTAATTGAGGTAATGCAACAACGCAGTAACAGGATTAGTGAATGCAGGGGGAGAAAGGACAATGCCATGTAATATCATTTTTGAATTTTATCAGCAGCTTATGCTTTCAAGAGCCTCCGCATGTATTTGCGTTTGAGTTGTCCCTTCACCTCTGCACCTGCTCAAGTCTCCAATATATGACATTCTAATTTTCCAATGACATTTTCATTTACACTGGAATTAAGCATATAGTATAATTCATGTACATATTCAAAATATAAAAAATACATTCCATCAATCAATGTTATGCATGATATATATGAGTGTATATACTGTATGTACAGTTGCTGCATAATGTGCAAATATATATTTATATCTATTATTTAAAAAAATTGCAAAATGCTGCTTAAAACATTGTTATGTGGAATTGAGCATGTCAAACCAAATCAGTCACAGATTTGATCAAGAGATAATAAAGATTGAAAAACTATGATACAAATACTAAATATTTTCCAAATCTGCTAATGTGTGTCTGTGGTAATGTGTTTGAGTTTTAATACTTGTAAATGTTTTCTCAGGTCATGTGCATCTGCTTGGTATCAGTATTCCTTGAAGCAGTCTGGCTGGATCGGGCCGGCACAGCTCTCACACACTCGGCTCTTTGTACGGTTCCAGACTCTTTGTGGTGTGCCGAGTGACTGGCCACAAACAAAGGCCTGTTTGACCAACACTTGTTCACCGATAAAGCTGGACCGAAAAAGTGCCATAAAAATCCTGAAAAAGACCCGTCTGACACTGTGTCCACTCTTAACCCAAACATTATGCATTGCTCTCCTCCTTGCCAAAAAAAATGCTCGCTTATATGTAAACAATGTATTAATGTGCCACTGAGCCCATTTTTCAAACAGACAGAAAAGGGGGTGGAGTAGACTCACTTAAGAGAGAGATATTTCGATAACTGGGGCTAGTGCTCCCGGGCAGAGGCATGTCTGTAATTAACCTGGATAGGCTGGCAAAAATCTAACGTTAACTTTTATTAACTTTTTGCTGTCCTGAACCTTGATAAGAAACAGGTGAGTTTTTTCTTCTGTATTCAAATGAAAAGTGAGCAAAAGAAATTGGGGCAAATTTCACACAGAGTGGGTTCGGTGACACTGTGCCAGTTTCAGCGATGCGACCAGAGCAGACAAACAGTGGCACAAGTAAAGTCCCATTCAGAACTTATTAAAGACCCCGGAAGATCTCGTAAATTAAAGCACAGATTACTTTCCTGAGTTTATTTTCTATTACAGTAGAGCATTTGATTGGTCAGAAAGGCTGTATAGTGCATGATGAGTCATCAGTATTTGTACAGTACAGTATCTAATGTACAGTCCAGCATTTGTTCGTTCAAAAAGTTGTATAGTGCATGTTGAGTCATCAGTATTTTGATTCTCACAAAAAATATTTGTGGGAAATAGGTCAATCGCTCTGGCAGAAAATACATCCTCCAAATTAATGAAATGTTGGAATTCATTTTCCACATAATCCCTGCATCAACTCGCTGCGACATTCACCGTCATGTTGCCCCACTGCCTGCCTGACTGCTGGACAGTGAGCGCAATTAAGAGCGCCAGCGATTTCCACACACCTGACTCCCCTCTGCTTATCACTTTTACAGCCAAGAGAAATGTGTCCCCAAATCAAAAATATGCATGGCTAAACAGGGCCTGCCCAGCTAATGATAACTGCAGAACGTGGCATACATTTCTTTCTTAAGCCAGTCAAATTATCTTGGAGATCGGCTGCATTCTGCTGCGCTCCTGCTTCAGAGGGGCCGAGCGTAACGTGAGTGCATATTGTCGAATACATGAAGTTGATTTCAGTATTTAAGGGCAACAATGAGACTAATTTCACAATCCTCTCAGTGTGTCATTAGGCGCTGCTATACAATCTGCTACACAAGAATGAAGACAAAACACAATTACCCCAGGGTGCTTTTATAGAACTGTGATATGAAAGCGTTATCGTTTTGGGGAGGAGGCCAATCAGGACTTTATACTGAATGTGTGTAAATGTACATTAGTTTGTGTGAGCCGCACTGAGGCGCATGCGTGCATGTCATATTCAGTCTGAATAAAAAAGGATTGTGAGAGAATGTTTTATTATTGTGTGCCTTTAAGTGATTTTAGCTTCCCTACTCTAATGCACATTGCATTCTATGCAGCCCTTGGCAGTAGAGGTCTTCACGGAGGACCCGGGACCCAAGGAGGCGAGACCCGACCCGGGACCCGTACGGGTTCGGGACTATATTTTAACTGGTTAGCCGGGTCCGGGTCGGGATCAAATCCTATTGCTTCAGGTCCCGGGCCTATTTAATATTTTTTATAATATCCGAGTCGATTAAAATTCAGCACCGTTTGTGTTTTGTAACTTAGTTTCAACTGGTAAAATTAGGTGAAAAAAAAACATGAGCAAGCTCAGTCAGCAGCAGCCGTCGCCGTCAGAGCAGGCAGGCAGCTAACGCACGTGTGCACGTCATGTTTCTATGGCAACCGGAGCTTAAGCAGTGACAACGTGACTTTAACAATTGACGATTGGCTCTTTTATTTAGAAGGTGGGATTATTCCACCATCGAGCGCATTGCAATTTATCCCATTTCATGTTTATATTGATATAAATTAAGCGTCTTGTTATATCTTGTTGTATATAAATTGTTGTTCAGACTCGGCTCAGAGCACATCAGCAAGAAAGGAATAACATGGATACACAATAGCAATCAGGATTGCAGCACAATCCGGTACGAGGGAGTAACGTTAGTAGGTGAAACAAAAAACTTTTATCTTTCTAACTTGTTTACTGATTTAACAGCAATTTGCTGTGGAATTTGTGCTGATCGGGTCCGGGGACTGGCTTTCCGGCCGAGTTCGGGTCGAACTTTCAAATAATAGTCGGATCCACATCGGGTCCGGGTAGTACATTTATGGCATTTCTTGGGTCTTAACTGGTTCAGGTCCAACTTTCAAAATATTTGACTGTTCGGGTCGGGTCTGTGTAGCACAATCGCGGGTCTCTCGGGTTCGGGTCCACATTTTTGGACCTGTGAAGACCTCTACTTGGCAGTGATGATGGGCCTACACAAACACATACACTAAACAATATTCACATATTGTGTATTTCCAAACAATAAAAAATTGGATTGCTGTATTTACACATTTAAAATATGTCTAATCTCCTTTTATGTATAAAAGTATCATTTTTGTATCAATGTAGCACACAGTGAACCTTATACAGTATGTGGACTTGAATGTAAGAAGTGCGAGTATACGTAAAGGTTCACCCAAAAATAAACATTCCTTCATCATTTACTCACCCTCTTGTCATTTCAAACCTGTATGACTTTCTTTCTTCTGCAGAACACAAAAGAAGATATTTTGAACCATGGCAGTACCCATCCACTTGCATTGGTCTTGTGTCCCTACAATAGAAGTGATTGGCTACAACCATTGTCAGTTACCAACATTCTTCAAAATATCTTCCTTGGTTTTCTGCAGAATAAAGAAAGTCATACAGGTTTACAACGACAAGAGGATCGTCAGTCCAACCATTGATGTGCTCTCAGTGTGTGAACCACCTTTTGTTGGCTTCCGTAACACACTGGATATGATTGTTTAAGAATAAATTCCCACATAACCTTATAAACATAATTTTAAAAATACAGTCAGAGCCCCTTAAACTGTGTTATTGGTTATAATTAAATGGCCAAACTTTTATATCACCGTCGGAGCATAAAACCGTGTGCGCATCTCTCTCTCTCCGTCTATCTCTATCTCTCGTGAGGGGAGAATCTCAGCTGATGATGGCAACTGTAGACTACTCTTAACCCAAAACCAAAATGTCAAAATTATAGAGAGCACAAATTACAGCATAGGAGGGTTGTGTGCTTTGCTCTTTTCCTTTTTTTAAGATGAAAAAAACTCAAAGAAACAGCACCCACACGGACACAAACTGTATATGTGGAGGAAAGTAAAAGACAGCGAAAAGCTACATGAAGAGTGGCATTCACTGTCATGAATAGCCTAATTAATCATTGTGCAAACTGCACTGCTCCATATCCATCAATTAATTAAACTGAGAATCATTTATGCCTGTGGAGGGACGGAGAAACACAGGCTTTCTGCTCAAAATCATTACAGCAGAAAAGTCAATATTATTAAAATGATTATAAAATAGATTTTAAACAGAGGTGTCCCCAAAGATTTTTAAAAATCCAAAACGATAATTTCATAAATATACGCTTGCTACTTCTGAGACTTCCTTTACCCGCTACCCCACTAGATTTTTATATATCTGCTATAATACATCATATATCTCAGATTAAATAATCCTTACCACTCATTTACCTCGTTCTGCACAGCCAGGGATCAGTGTTCCTAACATAAGCGCCAAACACACAGATTATTCCTGTTACAGAGCAGGGGGAGCACATGGAACAATGCAACGCACGGCCTGGGCTTCAGCTACAGCCTATGAAGCGAAGATCACTGAGACCTCTTTTCTTCATCGTCTCTCTCAGAGCCAGAGAACGAGGCAATAAAATGGAGTGGGGGGGTGTGAGTGAGATATTCACAGCACGTTCTGCATAAATGTATCGCTGCATCTGTAAGGAAGAGAAATTGGAGCCGCGCAGAGCTGGGGCCCGGGGCATGGCTTCAGACACTGTCAAAACATTTTCAGCCATTTTAATTAGAGGACCAAAGCCAGTTCCGAGGCTCCATAACATTTGCTTTCACATAATTGCACTTCGCTCAGCGTTTTCGCCCTTTCTGTCCCCCGTCGTATTCAACTCGGGCAATTCATATTTCCATTAGGGCTTTTTGTGCTTTTTCAATTTGAATATATTTTCTTATAAAACATTCGAACGTTCATGAATAGCGTATCCTACGGTGGCCGAACAGCTGGAAGTCTGTTTGCTTGTTCTTCATTAATTATTCACATACCTTCCTCTATGTCAATGAACCGTATATTTACATAGAAGTACAGTATGGACAAGCCTTTAGTTTTTTGAGGATGTACCTCATTCTCTCATCCCAACGGCAAGGTTATCTCATAACAAACAAAAAAAACATAAAAGCATGCATCATAGGCTCTTGCGGTAGCCTGTCACGGATGAATTCAGAGAGGTGTTTTTTTTCCCTAATGCTTCACACGCAATAGGTCAGCGGTCACCTGCATGCAAACACACAATTAATACAGACGCACACATGTATGCAGACAGAGCGGGGATGTGCAGGTACACGCAGGCCAGGGCAGTCATGAGCAGCTGTCGCCAGAGACAGTCACTCATCAGCCTTATAGTGCTGTGTGCCATAAAGCTAAACATCAGGCACTGGTCACACGTCCTCGGAAAGATACATAAACATACAACACAAACATAAATTGGTAATGTATAGACTAAAATATTTTATGACAGTCAAATTAGAAATAGGCTATAGTTGGTGACATTTATATTTAAATATATAATTGTATATATACTCATTTTGTATATATATTATAATTGTTTTTAATGTATCTATGAAAATATTATTCTCAAACATACATTCAAAAAATTAATAATCATAGAAGATTTTTTACTGAGCTCGTCGCAATGCATTCTGGGATAGGCTCGCCACATCAGATACACACGCTGCTTCCAAAGAATACAACAGCCTCTACATCACAAGCTCCTATCATCCCTTAAAACCCTGCTTCCTGAGGCAGCTCACTTTTGGAACAGGGCCTTTAGGAAAACATCGTACAAATAGGGAGCAAGAAGGTAGCATGTTGCTGTGTTTATCTCTCTCTTTCTTTTTCTCTCGTTCATTTGACCATCAGCATCAGGGGGCTGTTCAGGTGTTTGTTTTTCCCGGCCTGGACTGCCTTGGAAACATATTTTCTTTTCTACTATCTAGCTGCAGGTCTGCACTGATTCAACCTCAGGGGTTCAGGAAGGGTGGTGGGGGAGACGCTGATGAGAGAATAAGAGAGAAAAAGAACAAAAGGAAAAGTTAAACCTGTAACTCAGTGAACCCTTTTTGCTCTGCAGTCTCAAGAGAAGACACTTCTGGAGAGAAACCGAAAAAAGGCTGACCCTCTATTATGAACGCACATACCTCCACCGCAGCTAAAAAAAGACGCTTTCTACCACATGGACACCGATGCAGACAAACGACATATAGGAGGGACATTTTGGGTCAAATATTTTTCATAACGTCCACCATAAACATGAATTTCTATCTGTCCATGTCCAAACATATTATTGGTAGTATTAGATAAATAAAAATAGACTTTATCTTAATTCAATTAAACCCTCGACTAGAACACAACATTAATTGGAAAATGATGTGCATGGCCATTCAAACCAAGCTGACTGGAAAACACAGAGACCACTGGAGGGTTTCCACTTCATCTCTCTGCCAGTATTTTCTCCCTATGTTCCTCTCTCACACACTCTTTTCTTCTGTATTAGAAAATAGACTTCAAATATATTCAACCGAGAGCAACAATCAATAAAAGGACATTTTTAACACAGATATATAACCGCTGCCCCATCAACAGTAAAAGGCTCTCAATGATTTTGATGGGGGTGAGAAAGCCATAAAAAAAGTGTATTCCCATAACTGCCTCTTACAGCTTCATGTAGCCAATGAGCCTCCAATGCCACACATGCAGAAAGAGGTGTGAGAAATTTGTGTGTGTGTTTATGTTTTTATAAGTAATCCCACATGGGTAAAGTCTTGAGATCTGAATGGAGATATCTGCTATGCTAACAGAAGATAATAGTCTTATCTATATATTTTTATATATTATAAATAAATGCAGCAAAAAAGAAAACTGTAACACCTTATAATGACATATTACTATTATTTGTATGTATCATTTCATGCCACAATTTAATTATCATAGTAATAACAATAACAGCACCACAAAATAATAGCACACATGTAGCGCATTAGACCATACGCAATTCTGTAAAGAACACTAACACGAACCGTAACAATAACTGCAATATAAAGGGTGTCCTATAAAAATGCAACACATGTGCAGCCGCGTTCGAACATGGCGAGAAGAGGCTTGGCGAAAATAAAAAGGGAGGGGAGACACCCAAACAGATAGATCACTCACTTTGCCTCAAGGCGCAGGCTCGTCTCTGAGAAGAGGACAAATTTTTTTCTAAATTATTCAGAGTGGACAACCGCACATCTACTGGGCACTGCCTGAAAAAAGAACACATTGAGAAAGCGCAAAAGTGAGAGAGGGGTTGGCAGGGGTTGAGAGGGAGAAAACGGGAAAGACAGTGTGCGAGAGAGAGAGAGAGAGAGAGAGAGAGAGAGAGAGAGAGAGAGAGAGAAAAGTAACAGTTTGATGAACGTCAGAAGAAAGGCAGTATTGCAGCAGCAGGCCGCCTGGGGCTAGTTGTGTAGGAGAACACAGAGGCACATAGCCGTTACAGACCAGTCAATAACGACACAGCCTCTGACATTTACACAAACACAGAGGCCCCGCCACTAGCACCAAACAAACACCCCCAAAACACATACACACAGACACCACCTTTAAAGGAAGCCCATAGTAGCTTCTTGTGCGCTGTATCTGAAGCGAAGAGGCAAAGAAAAGGGGAGACAACAGATACATTGTGCAACAGAGCCATATACACTACTGTTCAAAAGGTTAGGGTCACTTACTCCTAACTTGCACAATTTACAAAAACAGTGAACAAATCAAAACTATAAAATAACACAAATGGAAGTATGCAAATTATGTTTGACTGAAATATCCCAAATAATTCTGAATGTTAGCATCTTTAAAGTGATTTAAAGTCACCCCAAAATGAAAATTCTGTCATCATTTACCCTTTTGTAATTTCTAAGCTGTATTACTTTCTTTGAGAACACAAAAGATATTTTCACGATTGTTAGTACAGCGCCAGCACTCATTCACTTCTATTGTATAGACACAAAACCAATGCTAGTCAATGGGTAGCGGTTTAATAACATTTGATTAGATGAAGGAAGTTTTATTTTTTGGGTGAACTACTAATTTAAAAGTGGCCGCAATTTGCATTCAGTTGTATAAATCTATTCTTTACTTAGTCTTTCCCTTCGTTATTTGGTCCATTTCAAAAATATTTCTTTTTAAATAATGTAAAAGTAAATATTCTAATTTCAAACATTCAGACACGTGCCTTCAAATCAAAATGTTTTTAAGATCATGTTTGGAAACTTCTGTATTGAATATATACGGAGTCTTTTCACTGTAATTGATTCAAGGACTAGACATCTAAGACGATTGGGACATGTTGAAGATGCTCTGTATTATCATCACTCTCTTGTCCAGAGAAATTACCGCCCGTTCTGGTTTGGTTTTTATCTTACTTAATAGGGAAAGGATATTGCAGCTGGCAAATTACAGAAATATATAAATCACACATTAAAAAGTTCCTGAAAACTATTTGCAATCCTTTTTTTAGTGGTGTTTGCGTGCATAACTGTGAGTGCTCCATTAGGGCATTTTGAGAGCCTTCTAATGTGGTTAATGTTGCCATCAGAGATACTCTTAAGTGCTGTGCCATTCATTTCCCATCCACCCCCCTGAGCGCAGTGGTCACAAGCCCTCCAAATGCTTTCCTTTGAGGAGTGGCCAGCGCCTTTTAGCCAGGCCCAAAAGATCGGACGGCCGCATGGAAAGAGCCGGGGCCCAACCACCGACGCCCTCTCCCAAAGCTATGGGTCCACTAATTACCCCCATTTCAACACCAACAAACAACTTTTAAGACCTATTAGAGGACATTTGTCCGGGAAGGGTTTTTATATCCCATTAAAACAAGGAGATTAAATTGCTATTCACATAAATTCACCCGGCCTCAGATACCGGTAGGACGGGGATGCTAATAGAGCGCGCCCTATCGCTGCTAAACAGGCTGCGGCAAGATGCCACCCTCCTGGAAAACAGCCTCTGGTGCCATCTCATAAATAACTTCCGATGACAGAACATTTCCATTGAAGTCATTTTGGGTTTCAAAATTCCTGTTCTCACGTCTTTCTCAACTGTTTCTTTTCTTTGCGCTCTTCGTTCCGCACTCACAGAACTACCTAAGTGTTCACTATCTGGGTTTCTTTGTTGCTCTGCTTTCCGTAGGGCCTGTGGGTGTAGGGGGGGGGCAGGACGAACAGGCTGGATGTGCCGGGGCAGGAACCAGAGGTAATGTCAGCCAAGGCCAAAGAGAGCGAAACCCAGCAACCGTGTCAAAGCCAACAAACACTCCCTATCTCATTCCCAAAGGAACTCGGTGACTCACCCTTCAACTAGCCCCCGGTTCGCTCAAAACCTCTCGCTGTAGCCATAACATACATGCCTTCAATTTGGCATAGGAATTACAGTGTCTAATATCAGAGATACATCTGACACGTCACATGCGTGTACTGTTAAACACACACTGTTCACGGTTCACAGTTATAATATGGGGATGTCTGAGTAGTCTGTGACTGCCAGTCAAAGCGCTTTAAAATTTAAAAAATGCAACTAAGCACGATTTAAAAATATCTCAAAGTTATCAGAAAATATATAAAAAATTGATTCCACCGTCTACGCATCTTAGAGAAAGAACACCAAACTCTCAAGAACTTCATCTGACCTGATACATCACACCACCCTCCTGACTGCCGCCTCCAGCTGTGTGACATGTCCACTGGGTCTTTGGAGAACATGTGACATCCATGCCTTTAAGAGAGAGCTCTCAGCACGTCTATCCAGCGCAGCGGGGACACGGGCCACACACAAATACACCACTGTTTTAAGAGCTGCCAAGGCAGTGCTGTTTCATTCCTCTCGACTGGCGCATTGGCCGCTTTGTGAAAGCGCAGCCGCCCTGCAGGCCTGCCCTCATGTCAACCACTCGTACACACCTGGTCTGCTTTCTCTCTCCTCTGAGATGGGAAGAGCGTATGGCGGCCTGGGTAACTGTATAATGCTGGAGCATATATAGGCAAATTACATGTTAGTTTAAAGCTTCTCATAAATACGCAATAAGGGAAATGATATTAAATCTGTGCCAGATCTAACGCCAAAGCGCTATTTACTTTGAACTGCAGCACATAAATAGAGTTATACTTGAGAGCCGAGAGAAAGTTCTGTGAGGTGTGCACGTCTCTTTCACAATTCAAAAATGGATGAAAGATTTCAATCTTACTCCCTCAAAAACTAACAACATACAAATCCAAAATAGATCAACAAATAGAAAAAATACTTTTAGATATTAAAGCAACACTGTTGTATAGACCATAATAAACCAGTGAATATGGAGATCAGTGCCGTGGTTGGTGTCTGTGCAGTTTAAATATTAGTTTGCCAAATGCATGTGTTTAGTAACACCTGCTTTCATTCCTTCTCAAACAATGTAGCAATGTATTTTTCTCAACAGTAATAAAGATACAATAAAGGAGAATGTGCTTTGGTATTGAACTTGAAACTTTGGGCTTGAAATCTGCTGCTGGGGCTCATTAGCGGTGTGTACGTGCACATGTTTTAGTGCCAGATGTACAGTAACATAGGGTAGACGTGACTAAGTCCATAAAGGTGTGTACAGTAAGAAAGCAGAAGTGGGACAAGGGGTGGGTGTGAAAATGACGAGAAAGACTTAAAAGTTTAAAAGCAGGAAATAAACTGCTTCTACGCGGTCATAAAAAAATTTGAGCCATGCGTCAATATACTGATAAGGCAAATCAGTGATGCAAGGAGTGAAAGGATGAGCACTTGTCTGTGTGTGCTTGTGTGAGTGCGTGTGCTTTATTCATGCGGGACAGAGCGCATGACTCAAAGCCACTCTGCGGCCCTGCACTTTATCAGGATAAAAAATTCAGGCTGACCCTTCTACTGCTCCCTTTAGCAGGCCACGGCCATTAGCAGAAAGAGAGAGACTAGAGAGAAAGAAAGAAAGAAAGAAAGAAAGAAAGAAAGAAAGAAAGAAAGAAAGAAAGAAAGAAAGAAAGAAAGAAAGAAAGAAAGAAAGAAAGAAAGAAAGAAAGAAAGAAAGAAAGAAAGAAAGAAAGAAAGAAAGAAAGAAAGAAAGAAAGAAAGAAAGAAAGAAAGAAAGAAAGAAAGAAAGAAAGAAAGAGGGACCTTCAGGTTATAGTGACACTAAAGGACCTACTCCATGTGTCTTATATGTAAGAGACTACATGTTCAATACAAGACTTAATGCACAGATCGGATCTTATGATCTTGCGGCACAGTATGATCACTTAAAGGAACAAAATAATGCTGTCATTATTTAGTCATCCTCTTTGTCGTCTCAAACCTGAATGACTTTCTTTCTTCTGCAGAACACAAAAGAAGATATTTTGAAGAATGTTAGTACCGTTGCTCCCCATTGACTTGCCATGGTTTTGCGTCCATAAAATAAAAGTCAATCGGGGCAATGGTGAGGAAATTATTTATAGTATTTGCATGCATTCACAACTCTACTTAAACAGCTAGATCTAGCCTGCCCTGAAGTGTAATGTAACATTTAAATGCACATAACCAAAACAAAACTATGAGCCTTGAGAATATAGTCAAGCTATATCCGTTATGGTTCTTTCATGGGTTTGTATATTGATTTATGCAAATTACTCTGAATGTTTGTTAAAAAATATCCTTGTCGGGAAACGCATGTTTGACATTTCACAACTGCTTGACATACAGTAGCTCCAGAATTAGTTTAAATATGCATAAACAGATGATCAGACATTGCTTACATATAAAATTTACAACCACGCACCAAAATGTGCCCTAAAAACGCTGCAAGTACTCTTCCGCTTCCTCTCCCCGTGTGTGTTTCAAGGGTTAAGAGTCAGGGAAACACCGACATTAGTATGGCGTGGAAAGAAGACGTTAATACTACAGTATAACATTTACCATCAATAACAGGGCGGTAAGATGGATGCTGTGCATGCAGGTCTGTGGCTTTTGGAGCTCAGTCTAATTCTTCATGGCAGAGCTTCTACACACATTTAGTCCCAGTCCCACAGATAATTCAATACAAGTGTTCTAATCCATATCATCCCATCGTACGTTACCGCTGACAGCTCAGCACTGGGGCTGGAAACAGTGCCTTTAACAACCAGCGAGTACGGCCACGGTCCGAGCTCTCTCTACAGAAATGAGCATATTACCATTTGTTTCATCCGCGTCCATTTTTCTGCGTGGAAGGGAGTCAGCGGTATGAGTTGGACACAAAGCAAAAGCTTTGAGCTCAGCGTGAGGGCTTTTTCATGTACGAAGACCAAGAAAACCATCTATTCATCTGCAAAAATGTGACCCATTCCTGTTTGGGACTCTTACACAACCGATATAAAAATCTTAATTACTGCAGCTGTACCTGCAAGCCCTCTTCAACGGCAAAAGTCAATAAATCAGGTTTTAACACGGCAAGGAGCCACAACTCAAAGCATGCTGGAACATTACCTGCACGCTCTGCCAAAAATGTGTCCGGGGTCCTATAGATCAGAGATCTCATAGGGGTGGCGCGAAGCAGGGTACAAGGAAGTGAGGGGGGAACTGTCTGTAAGGTCTCTTGGGGTGATGGAACATATCTCCGAGGCTTATCTCAAACGCCTGGACTTCGCAAAAAAACACTCTACACATCTACCCAAAGCATTTAAAAAAAAAACACCTTGAGAAAACATAGAGGTGTGTGCCGCTGACATTTATTATGATGCAGTGTGTTTACCGTTTGTAGAAAATCACCTCACCAAACCCGTCTGAGCAAAAGCCCTTGACTACAGGGTTTTTCCAGTAGTTCAGATGAATAAAGGACAGCGGGTCTCTCGTTCCGAGTAGGTGAGATTTCACAATGTGCAAGTGATCTCGTTTCAGCTTCTAATTTTTGACCTCAACCTTGCACTCCTGAGCCTGGTCCTCGACCCCGCGCTGCATTACAGAACACAAGTTATATAAGGGAACATAAGTAGAGCAACGAACTGGCAGTGCGGTTTCTGCCCTTCATGGCTACCAGCCAAACAGATAATGTATATTCAGGCTGTGCTACAAACTAGGTTTTAATTTGTAAATACCGCAACTCTGTACAGTATCAAACTGGTTTTGGAAGCCAGTTCGAACAGATCGAAATGATGTCGTTTCACGGTGGACAAGTGGAACTAATCCATTTCATTAAAAACAGACAATCAGATTGCAGTAACAGAACTGAGCACTTAGCGCAGAGCGGCTTCAAACAGGGGCTGACATCAATACTCTCTGCCCCGCAGCGGCGCGAGGGAGCGGGTGGACTAAAATTTATGCTGTTCACAGTTAAGGCCTCCTCTGCTATCTACGCTCGTTTACAACTGTCACTTTTCACGTGTTGCATTTGGGCCAGAGCAGGCCATGGCGATGATGAGACGGAGAGAGCGGCCCCTAGCAAACTTTAGACTCCTGTGATGATCACGCGCACGTACACGCCGGCGTACTTTTAAGACATAAGCCAGCGCCTGGGGCAGAAATGCCACTGGAAATGTCCCAGAAAATTGGGGCACAAAAAACTCTGTTATCTAATAATAATAAAAAGATACAAAATGTGAAGTGTTATGTATAATCTCTACTAAAATTAAAGACAGATTAGAATTTTTTTATCTAGATTAGATTGTATTAGATACTAGATCTAATATACATTTCTAATCTTGTCTTTATATTGGAAATTACAATCTGATACCAGATTAGAATTTATTTTATCTAATATAAAGAACAGATTAGACCTTTTAATATAAAACAAGCACATTATTTAAAATGTATTTTTAGGAGCAATTATTATGTTATATTCGAATGCACTTTTTACGGCTACTTTTGCAGAAGATTTTATATTTATAATTACTGGTAATTGTTCAAATTTATAGAAACATATTTTTATAAACTGATTTAAGTTATCTATTTTACCAAAGAAGCATGATTTTAAATGCTCAGGAAAAAATACATTTAGTATATTTTGAAAATGTAGCCCCTTAATAAAAAAATATATAAAAATGCAATATAAAATACACATAGTGCCCAAAGACAAGTAGAGAGAAAAGTCTAAAAAAACTAAGGCACAAAAAACGTTGCTATGTCACCTGATAAGCAGTGCTGGGCAGGGCACTATGACATTATAAGAGTCACGGAAGAAAGCAGAGCAGGAAATCCCCCTGACCCGCCGTGCTGCACACACACATTCATAAACACATTAAGCGTTCTGTAACCTCCACATCCAAGTTTGTCAATCTATAGAAGACACTAGAACAATTGAGCAAATATATGGGTACATGAAACTGTTTAGTTGAAATGAGAAAAATATCAAATGTTTTGACAGCATCAGTCATTGTCAGGGTGTGGAGCATAGCTCACAGTTTGTCCAATTCTGGGAGGGCAAAAAAACGGTTCTTGAAAGTAACTCAAACGTGCTATAGGTGAAGATGGAGGAAGTAAATAATTTTTTACATTTTGGCTCTGTTGGGAATAAGGCAGCAGATAGATTGGTGGGCAGCGTCAGCTATGGCACCCTTTTCCCGCTGGTGCCAGATTACATTTCCAACAACAGCTGCCTCCTTTGTCCACTCGCAGCCAAGCCAAACTGCGCCTAAAATTTCATTTAATCTGCTGCAAAACCTGAGTGTCAGCCACTTAAATGGCAGCTAAAAGCACTACTCTCAGATAACTGACTGACACTTACTAATAATAGACCCTGGCAACGGGGGAGCCGTGGCGGACATTTTGTGTTACCGTAGAGAGACGCCCGGATACCTGCCTGAGAAACAGGGGAGTGGACGGTCCCAGGTCTTTCCGGCGGACAGGATCCTCTCACAGGCCGCCATAACCCGCTTGCACCCGTAACCCGCCCCCTCAAACTCCACCCCTATTATCCAATCCTGAACCTGCCAATGATCTGCTTTCTCATGCAACAATGGGTCTTCTCGCTTTGTCTGAAAGTCTGGGGCCAAGTTGGAGGCAATGAGGTAAAGGCAGACAGTGAGAGAGCACAGAGGATGGGTGAGAGAGAGAAAAGAAAAGGCGAGACAGGAGGATTTATAGGTAAATAAATAAATAAATAAAAGATAAAAAAATGTCCCCTTTTCAACCATAGTTCCATTTGGCTGAATGAATCCTTGGCACTGGGGTCTGAAGTCCGTCAAACTTTGACCGTTTGGACACTGTCACAGAGCAGAAGATTAGCGGATGGAAGAAAGGGGAAATCGGAGGAGGAGAAGGGGGACAGGTTGAGCGGCTTCTATGGTACTGTGTCATTACACAAGGTCTCAACACGCCCTCCATGGGAATCTGAGACAGGGCCTGGCAGGTCATGACTGAGTTCTGAGTGATAGAGCGGCACACGAAAACCACCATGTGTGTGTGTGTGTGTGTGTGTGTGTGTGTATTTAGGAGCCAAAACCCAACAGACACATTGTATTGCATGCTTTCTCTCAAACACACATGAGAGAATGTATTTATAGAGAGCAGGAAACAGCCTTCCACGAAAAAATAACCTGATTCACAGCAAGAAGTTGAGGCGACGACATTACAGAAAGCGTTCCAGTTCAACGGGGCGCTGCACTCTCGGTTTTGTTTCTTACTACCTGTTTTCTTTCCTCAGGTGTGGAAAGGTGAAGCTGTCTGGACAACATGTGTGAAACTGTGCCACATATAGAATAATAAACAGGTAAAAGAAAGAGAAAGAGAGAGAGAGAGAGAGAGAGAGAGAGAGAGAGAGAGAGAGAGAGAGAGAGAGAGAGAGAGAGAGAGAGAGAGAGAAAGAAACAGAGCACTCAGAAGGCCTCTCACAACCACTGATAAAGACAAAGGGGAGTGAACAGAGGGGCGATTTTCACTTCTGCATTCTTGTCATGTCCAGATGTTCTCCAGCAATCACACACATTATCACACTAAACAGTGTCCAGGTGTATGAAATCTACATAAGAGTCACCCGAGTGTTATAAAATGGCGGAGTGCAGATATAACCCGCAATACTCTTACAAACATAAGACTGTCCTACACGTGTGCCAAGCAAGTCAAGATCAGTTGAGGTAAGTTTAGGGTGGTAAGAAGCACGTAAGAAGGGTGGCAGAGGGGCGGCCAGTTAGACTAACAAACCACTCTCATCATCTCAGCACAGACCATCGCTATTCAGACTAAGCTATGACAGTTGCAGCCCGCTCGATGAGTGAGGGGAATCGTGTGCTGATTACTGGCAGCTTGCCTCCCGGACTTGGCAGCTAGTGGTCACTGGGGGAGCAGGACATGATAGAGGCAGGATTTAGCCTCTGCTACACACACAGGGTAATGAGAGCCAGCCAACCTGGATTTATGTGCATTAGGAGGCACTGGGCTACCCGGCCTGCGATACATTTATTTGCCTTTATTAGCCTTGTGGCATATACGTATTGGATGTAATTTGGTTTAGGCTGTTAGGTCCATTATATAGCCAGCATTGTCGGAGGAGGGAGAGGGCTGTTATTAGCGGTTATCAGATGCGAATTATGAATGATAACGGAGGCCCATCTCTAATTTGTGTGGCTAAGGTCCCCATTTAAATTATGCATAGAGCGCTGAGCCGATAAACAGCAGGGCATCCGTGTAGAGATATGGCAGCTCCTGCGGTCACCAGTTCCCGCTTTAAAATAAACACACACGCTTACGAACGCACACAGAAAATCAATCTTGAACTGTGCTATGTGTGTTCCTGTTAAAGAGCGGCTCACTGGCCAGACTGCTGTTCTGGTCAGATCCTGGTCACTTCATTCTGAAGGTCAACAGAGATGCGGGTCATATTATAGATCACATGAATGTAGAGCTCACCCCAGCAGACCCAGATCTCCCTGCACTTGCACTCTTTCTTTCAGGTTCACGCACACCTACATCAAGGCCTGGAAAGACTTCGTGTCAAAGAGCTTTTCATTTCTGTGTTCAAGGTAAATAAATAAAGAAACAAGGGGATGGAAGACAGATGAAGAGTGTTGCATGGTGCTTTGGTCTGCAGGGCAAATGGGTCACCTGAGAATTCTGCTAACCGGTCTAGCACAAAATTGCATCTGTGTTTGGTCATAAGGGCCATGAGAGGAAAACAGCAAGACAAAGCAGTGGTCATCATGAATCAAACGTGTACAACATCCTGTGCAGACTCTTTCTGTCTCTGTACATGTAAAGGGACAGTCCACCCAAACTGAACATTCTGTCTTCATTTACTCCAAGAACTCTTTCTTTATAAGCATTCTTCCAAATATCTTTCTCTGTGTTCATCAGAACAAAGAAATTCATACAGATTTGGAACAACTTGATGGTGAGTAAATGAAGACAGAAAGATAACATTTTTGGATGAACTGTTCCTTTAAGCTGCACATTGGTGTCAATTACAGCTCCCGTTAACAATGCTTGTTTTTTGCTTCATGTCCAGGTGACCAATCACACTTTCAGGACATTTAAGAGTCTCTGTGTTGCCATCACACTTATCTTCCGACATCCTTCTGGACAAAATTCCTCACCGGTTCATCACATCAAAGCAAAACTGCATTTTTAGAGCTCAATTACACTTCAGCTCCCCCATCCTGCACAAGAACTACCGTACTGTTAAAAATAACTGAAGAGCCAGTGACTCTCTGGCTACTGATCAGCCCGAGCTCAAGCAGTGAGGTCACAAACAGTCTCCTCCCCCACGGCCATCCACGCACGCTCCCTCGCACATGCAGCCGACCCGCAACTTATCAAAGGCATTAACAACTTTTTGTTAAAAGGCGATAAAGTCTGGAAGAGGTCAGAGTTCGCAGCGTCAGCTCTCCAGAGCAGAACAGCACGGCTTACGGAATCGCTGTAATGCGTTTGACAGTGCAGAGTTATAAAAATGGAATGTTTAAAAAAAAGAGGCAGAGAAATAAAGGGAGAGAGATAGAAAGAGCAACACTCCTACACAGGCCCCTTCGTGTGCCGGAAAGGCAGAGCAGTAAAGCAGTGAACAAAGAGCAGCCAGGCTGGCATGGTGTGTGTGTGCGCGAGTGTGTACGCAAAAGAGAGAGAGAGGGTAAGAGTTTGCCCGCGGCATGCCGAGATGTCAAAACTGTCTCTCAGCAGCTGCAGAGAGACGCAGACAAAGGCAGCGAGTCAGCCACTGCTGCTATTGATTACTTCTCACTGGAGAGCCCCGTGTGAAGAGCGAAGACAATGTAGCAGATCAAACTCACACACTCACCTCTCCACCCCACACAGACGCCACCAGCCTCTGCTCTTATGCAAACAGCGAAGCTTGCGCAGCGCTCGCCAAAAACTCCACCACATTTTGGAATCCGAAAAAAAACCACCCACATTTTACAGCTGTGTAGATTTCACTATGGGTTCTGCACTCCTATATCCTAATGGATTACGTGCATAAAGGTGTCTGGATATTTCTGCGTTTTGTTGGACACCTTAAAGCTATCAGTTGTGGACCGGGGCCCATTAAAAGCCCTGATGTGGCTTTTGATGGCCCTTCTGCAGAAGTAATAGCTGTGGAAAACTGCTCTCGCTTTCTCACACACACACAGTGCCGCCTCAATGCCAAAGAGCTCTTGTCCAGGCAAACTGTTAATAAAAGGCACTTTAACAAGACTCCACACAGCCCAAAAGCAAACATCACATATACTCTGTGTCCTGTGAACACAGATATCACGTTTGCATAACTAAACATCTAACAGTGGCTGAACCTGTATCCAAGATAAACACTACCATATCCTTTCATGCCACTGATGGTAAAGGTCTTGTAAACACATTTTGAAAAAATGCAGCCTTTTCTGCACTTGATTTTAATTCAAGCCAATTTTAAGGACGTAAATGGAGGCGCATCAGGGGTGTGTGGGGGCAGTTTTGGCCGCGGTGTTCGGGATAGATGAACGGAAGGGTGCGCAGGTGCTGATGTGAATCTGGAGGGCATGTCCATTCATCACAAGGCCCAATCATGCGGCCCCCGCACGCAAACAAAATATGCTACGGTAAACATAATCCATACATCAAACTCCAACACCAACAACCCTATTAGCCTGCTCCCCGCTGACGTGCAGAGAAGAAATTTAAGATCATGGCCGAGATGCTTGGTTAAAATATTCTTGTGATTCTCTGAGGTTTGGGCACCCTCTGCTTTCATTTAAAGCAATACTTTACCCAAATATGAAAATGATTTATTCACTTCTATGTTGTTCTTGTCAGAACATTTCACTTTCTTGCACGGGTCACAAATCAGTCAAAAATTTGACTGATCTGAATTCAACTCACTGACTCAAAGATCTGGTCGCAACTGTTCTCAAGTCACTGGAGGGGAAGATTAACAGTCAATACTGGCTTTCATTTTGCTGTTTCTCACACAAAGCTACAGAAGAAAGGCAAACATGTTTGGAACGACATGAGGGTGAGTAAATGATCATCGAACGTATGTTTTTGGATGAACTATGCCTTTAAAAGAGAGTGATAACCTGATCAAGGTGAAGTGTGGAGGGAAAGAGATGGTTGAAAAGTCTGAGGAGGAAGTAGATTAATTTATTGTTTCAGTTGGTGTCAAAGGGCTTTTGTTTTTCAAGGTTCCTGTTTGTCTAGGGAGTGTAACGCTTAGCACATTACGAGACGGACTCACGTTTGAAGTTTTTTGGACTTTGTGTGGCTATGAGTTGCCACAAACAGTGTATTGACCAAATTTGCGTGATATAGTATCGAGTTTGCTCTGTGCCATTTAATACATGCGATTACATCTATCCTTAGACATCCAAGCCAGCTAAGATGGTGGACAGGGTGTAATGAATTCCATGTTGTCCATGTTGAACCTGTCCTTCTATATCCACCACTAGCGTTTCTATGTATGGTCGACCCATCACTCTGCCCCAGACCAAGCTGTATCTGGCCGGTGGTTACATCTTGGGTTCTGTTCTCTGACCTGGGTTATACACACATATAGTACATAAGCACCAACATGAACACACTCTGAAATGCCAGCTGTCACATGGCACATGCTCTGTGACCTGGGTATCTGCCACCAAACACAGTTCAGGATGCCAAACAAGTGTGTGTTAATGAGTCATCGCAGTGTATGAATGCTGATTTCTGTAAAAGACACACTGGTATTAAAAAAAAACAGCTTCAGCATTCAGCATTTATGGTTTTGAAAAACAATCAGCATTTCTAGATGTATCGTGGTCCTTCCAGTCCAGTGTCCAGGGAATTTCAACTAAATCAAACCTCAGGAGTGACAAAGTCATTCAACAGCAATGTGAAAGACTGACAGCGTGACAAGTCGTCTTACCTAAACACATATAAATAGTTAATTCAGAAAAACTGAAAATAATTTTAAATAAATAAATGGTCTCTTAATTTTCTTCCGCAGCTATATGTGCACATGTGAGACTTTATGAGAGCTTGTACATACGCAGCCAGCATTTGACCATGTCTTTTCACATTTGCTGGGCGTTTCCTGTGTCTTCAGGGTAAAAGCTGTAGAGACACAAAACCGGTTCCCTAAAGACTGCTTGGAGAACTTCTAAACGGAGTATTCAGGTCAGCCACACACACTTACATACAAAATAAATGTGACTACCCTAGGGGGAAAAAACATTTGAGAGAAAAATTCTATAAAAAAAGGGTTCAGGTTAATCAAAATGAATAAATCTTAATATTTAAAATTATGAAATTACCATCTGATGACTTGTAGAATGCAGTGCAGAAAGTAATATTCTTATCACTATTTTTGCACTGGGAAAAACATATGCTTTTCTAAAACAATCTAATTGCATAAGCTGAACTTTAAGAAAATAAAGTCAGGTCAATGCTTAAAAAAAGAATAAAAGCTTGCCAATGGGCTAAAAATAAGAACACATAAATAGACTCTAAACATCATGCAAAATACTAAAAAAGGATAAAAGCATTGCATTGTATACGAATTACACTCCTACACATAGACAAAAGTTAATAATCACAAAAAGATTTAGTTTGATGGTACTGCGAAATTCTAAATGAATACATCATCTGTCATTCAAACCAAAAAGCATTCAAAGCATAAAACTCCAGCGTGGCACAAACACGTTGCACAGATGAGCACTTTTACTACACACAACTCACACCCTCAGCCAAACTGTGATTGACAGTTGATGGCCAGCAGTGAGATATGGATAACTGACACAGTTGTGTCAGAGCCAAGCATAAGTCTAAATGTAAAAATGTAGGTTTGTGTGAGGGTTAGGTTTGGGGATATGGTGAGGGTTAGGGGATAAAATATACAGTTTGTACAGAATACAAATCATTACGTTTATGCAAAAACCCCATAAAACATGAAAACCCAAGCTGAATTACAGCTGAGTATGCCAGTACTGACCTCTGTTCCCCGTGTCCAAGCTCACCTTTGATACGGCAGCTAGCACAAGGTGGGGAGGTGGGTGTGTCTCTGATAAGAAAAACTTTTATAGCTCTGTGTTCTAGAAAGACTTCCCTCCCTCTTCACCAAACCACACCATTGCAGGATATTTCGAGATTTTTTAAGGAAAAACAATAATGATAGTTCAATCTACAGGACTAACAGAAATGACTAAAGAAGAAATGGTGTGTTGTACTAAAGGACAAACTGAACAAAGAAAATCAATCATAGAAAAGCGTTTCAAATCTATGCCAAAGACCACAGTCCTACAAGGCACTGAGTTTTAAAGCATAGTGTCAACCAATGAATCACTGTCCCTGGGTCACGGCTGGTCCAGGGTTCACTGGCCATCCCTCAGAAAAGAGGGTAAAAATCAATGGTGTCCTCTGTTGGCCGAGGGTAAGTGGGTCATACATCAGGGGTCCAGAGGTTCAGAAAACTGCTTAGGGAGTGGGGATCAAGCAGGCGGTCCCAACGCAGCTGGATGGACAGTGATAGACTCCACTGAGGACATGCCCTTGCTATGGCTCGCTCAACATGTGACCCTGTCTGCCTAAACACAACAAGCTAAGGACCCTCTGTGTCCGTTTCATGCCCTGCAATAGCTTCAGCTTAGCTCCTGTCTCACTTAATGGACATAGCAAAATAACACCTCTGAAACACATTTATGGGTGAAATATGATTTCCACAAGAGATTTTTTTTGTACCTGATAGCACTTTGTGTTAATTTAACTCTCCTGTTTTCTTAAAATCACCAGAAATGACCCTCCGGTCACGAGCGATACAGAATAGTGCTTTCATTTTCTTATGCTGTTTTGTTTTTGCTCTAGAAAGTCCTCCAAGCTAAAGCAAGATGACGGAGCCCAGGCTACAGGGCCAGCTAACCAGTCTAAACTGGTTCTGACGTGGGGGGGTACAGATGGTGGCGATAAACGAAGCGTTGTTTTGGCCTTTAGCGAAAAACTAACCTGGAAACATTTGAGGAATCGTCAGCAGGTAAAGTGTGAGTGTTCGTGTGTGTGAGAGACAGAGAAAGGGAGAGAGGGAGGAAGAAAACAAGAATGAAACGTATGACAGTTAAAAAGGCAAGCAGACAGAGAGAGAGAGAGAAAAAGAGAGAGAGAGTAAAAGAGAGGGAAAAAGAGAGATTGTAAAGGCTGGAGTGAGTGCGGGCTATGACACTGTCTCATCAAACAGCTGGACCTCGGCCAAGTTCATCTGTTAATGGACAACCACCATAGGGCCCCACCACTCCCCCTTCAACCAGCATCCCCCTCAGCCCCTCAAACCCTTGCCGTCCTCTCTTTCTCCAAAAATAAATAGACATAGATTATTCTAAAGCCTTTCCCTTTTTGTTGGAGATAAACAAAGTACTTCAGGTTTAGGGCTCACCCTGGGACTCTGACAAAGCAATCTATCATCCTGTCTGGCTCAGCCAGTTTGACCACACCGAGTCCAAGGAGGCTAATGGACCCACTGGACAATTTTGCCTTTGTGTAGCTGCTCCCTCTGTTCTGCCACCACCGTTCCAATGCCCCCTCGCAGGCACAGATGTGCGTGACCGATCCTTACCCGACCTGAATCCCTCGGTTCTGTATTATAACATACAGTGGCCCCAAGAAGTTTTTTGCTAACGAATTTGCATTACATAAAACACATCAATCCGAGTGGCATTTATTTGGAATAAATTATACAAATTTGCATATACAAATTTAGGGCTACTGAGTTCTTTAACTATTTCCTTGCAAACCATTATTCCATTAGGAATTGCAAAAATAAAGTTAATTCTGCAGAAAGGCTTTATCATTATTTGTTTGCACATACCACTTCGATTAATATTTGACTTCTAATTCACAAAAATGTATACATTGTCTAAATATATTTTGGGGCGGTGTCTTTGATACAGGTGGATATTGAAATGTAGAGACAAGATGCAGAGAATTAGAGACTAAGAATGAAAAAGTGTGTGTGCGGGAAAGAGCAGGGGAGAGAAGAGATAAAAAGAATGGTTAACATTAGTGTCAGACGTGTCGAGACACATACGGCTCCTGGATTTTCCCTGGAATGACATGCAACAGAGAGAATGAAACTCAAGAGAGGGGGAAATAAGTTTAAAAGAGAGAGAGAGAGAGAGAGAGAGAGAGAGAGAGGGCAGGAAAAATTTTGGAAAAAATGACTTTAAAGAGTATTGTGATATCTAGTTTTTGAAACAGAGGGTGATTTAACTTTTTTCTCGCAATCAAAGACAGCATTATATATTATTCTCCTGTGTCAGGTATTACATTTATCATCCGTCTGGTTTTTTTAGACAGTTGATAAATATGAAGCCTTAGCCATAAGAATCTCCTCACAAAAGAGAGACGTTGACTAATGATGTGCACTGAAACATTTGACAACACATTAGAATGGTTTCGGCCGATAACTAATACAAGGATTAAAAAGATAATTCACATAAAAATGACAATGCTAACATCATTTACTCATCTTTATGTCAAACTCAAATTACTTTCTGGTGTAGAACAAAAGTGCATACAGATATCTGAAATGTCCAAGCTGATCTTTTTACTACAATGAGTGAATGGTGACCACAACGTCTCTGGTGACCATCCACTTTTATTATATGGCAGGAATTACTTGGACATATCTCCTTTTCCTTAGTAGAAAATAATATGCATGGAACGACATGAGGATAAATGGCCGTAATTAAAGACAAGCGGTTTCAATTTTGTGTGAACTATACCTTTAAGGCAGACACAACACGAGCAGGTAAAGCCCCGCTGCGTGTTTATGCATGCTTGCGTATGTGCCTGTGTGTGTGTGTGTGTGTGTGTGTGTGTGTGTGTGTGTGTGTGTGTGTGTGTGTGTGTGTGTGTGTGTGTGTGTGTGTGTGTGTGTGTGTGTGTGTGTGTGTGTGTGTGTGTGTGTGTGTGTGTGTGTGTGTGTGTGTGTGTGTGTGTGTGTGTGTGTGTGTGTGTGTGTGTGTGAGTTGTATGAGCTCAGGCAACAGGCTAGAGACAGCAGCACCCATCAGGGATAGGTTCCTGTTCAGAGCACAAACAGACACGGTTCACAACCCCCACTGTGAAACAAACAGTCCAGAGCCTTTGCCAGGATCTCATCTCACACACAGACCACGCAAATGCATTCTACATACAACAGTCCCAAGCAGTCCAGAGCAAGAAGACAACTCAATCAAACAACAAACATGATTCGCAAATGATGATGAGGTGCGAAAGAAAGAAAGAAGCTAATCAGTCCATATTTCACAGATCAGACACACCATCCGGCAGAGATGGGCTGTCAAATCGACAACCCCCCACACAGTTCCTCTAGCCGAACCCCCTAAACCGTTTCGTTCGTTCTTTACCCATTTTGAGACGATAAATTATCCATTAGATTTCATCATATCTTACTAAGGCAATTACATCAAGAAAATGATAGCGCGTGTGGAATCAATTATGCATGCCCTTGGCCGGAGACCAGAGGCTGGGAAGTCGGAAAAGGGCAGATCCACTCTGCGAATACACACAAACACACACACGCATGCAAAGAAACCCATACTACACCACATTACACACACACACACACACACAAATAAAAAAAGACCCTGGATCTCACAGATGTGCCCCATCAGTTCATCTTACTGCCTAAAAAGTTCATGCACTTAATAATTTATTTGTGTTCTGGATACGGTTTCCCAGCTGAATATTAACAACTTTGAAGCGTGCTCACAGCCAGGGTAGGGCTAAAGAAGTCCTGAGGAAACAGTGCCTGTCAAGTCCCCCCGGCCCCCATTCTCCAGCTCACACCTCCCTCCAATCCCTCCCTCCTCTCCCGAAACCAGCGCGTCCGCTCTAAGACTGAGCGGCTCTGCTCTGTACCTAACTAACTTTTCTTCCCGATTAAGAAGTCTTTTTCATCACAATGTTGATTTCAGCTCCCTTAAAGCGCTTTTGGTGAAAACTGGCAAGGAGACAGGAAAGAAAAATACATACAAAATATGAAGAATAACAGGAAAGTGTGTCCCTTTAGTTTTTTTCATTTTATCTTCTGTATTTTCTGTTTCTATTTATTTATTTATTTATGTTAAACATTTTTTTATCTAGCTCATTAATAATATCTACATTAATTTGTATGACTGACATTGCTAGCCCCCTCTCACTCTGGTTCAATTACAGTACACATTACAGTCCGTATTTCCATATGGGTCCGACCGTACGAATGCATGTTTGAGATCTGGAATGGTTAAAGCCGCGTGTCCACATGAGGAGGGACACACGCAATGCGCTGAAAGATTTAATTAATTTCCCTCAGCATGTTAACAGAGAGCCTCACTTAGTAAGACAAATCACTTCGAAAATGGCACTAGCATTTGAATCCCAGCAAGAGTGTGTGTGTGTTTGGGGGTAGGTGTTCGACATCTGCTTCCTTGTGGGGAAGGGGGCTACTAGGGTTTGGAAAATAAAAAATAGCGGTGCTAAGCTGCACACATGTACCACTCCCGACAATTTTTTTTTTTTAAATCACATGCAGAAGGCACAGTCATTCAGCATGTGTGCGTAATTTGAGTGGTTAGATGATTCTCTCTCCACTATCTCTACAGCGTGTTACAGCGGCAGGCTGAGCCGGGTCTGATCAGCAGTGATTAAGTGCGCTGCTGTATGCAAAGTGCATTAATGAGGGTGTGCGGAGTCATCAAGTAAATTAAATATGTCAAATCTCCCGGTGAACTTTCAATCTTTACATACAAAACGCTGCTTTCATTTACATCCTCCATTTCTCCCTCAAAATCCGGATTGGAAAAGCAAAACGCGGATGCAATTTATACCTTTGCTTTTTTATGCGAGACCCCGTCCCCTGTGCTAGCATGCACACTTACACACACGCGCGCTTTCTCAGCGAAGGTCTGACAGGCCGTGCTGATGTGTTCAGAATGCGTATGGTAATAGGCCAATCAAAAATGCAAAACAATTGGCAATTACTGAGAAGACCTAATGGTCATTAGAATTTACAACTAGGTAATGAACTAAAGTCTGCCCACACCATGCATATTCATAAAGCAATTTAGGCTTTGAAGATTAAAGAAGTGCTTAAAATTCAAATGAGCCTGAGCAAATTATCAGTAAGATTCAGTCAGGAAGTAGAGGCTTTGTGTGTGTGCGTGTGTTTTTTACGGGTAGATGTTGCACCATTTTCCCCAAGTTTTGTTAACAAGAAAAGCCCAGTGCGCGTGTGTGTGTTAGCTCAGACGGCCCCGTGGGCCCGACAGAGGCTACTGAGGGTCTAGGTGTGAGCTTAGAGACCAATCAACACAATAATGGCTGCTTAACAAGGCTTGCTCTTAGCTTTACTCATCACAAAGATCTTCTTTATTTCATTCGTCTTTCATTCAGGTCAGTGTGAATTCATAAAGAAAAACTGCTTTAGCAGTACACATTGCGTTATCAGTGATAATGAGTCAATTCAATAATTGTGGTAGTAGACGTTGGAGGGATGCCAGAAGTACCTTAACAGAAATAACTAGCTTTAGCGCTCATATAATTTGGCAAAATCGCTTCATTACGTTTATATTCATTACGTTTATTAAAGTAATTTAATTCAATCAAAGCAATAGCATTGTTTTTATCAGTATGAAAATTCTGAGCAATGGAAGTGAGGAAATAAAATAAAACAAAGAATAAAAATAGAACTACAGAGCATGATAAAATGTTATCCATTCAAAAACGCCTGCCAGGAGCCATATCTCTGAGAAACAAACCCAATTCTTCTCAATTTAACCTGCAACACAAGGTTTTCTAACAAATACTTATGGAACGTAGTCACTCTACAAGAAACAAAAACAATTTGATTTCTTTATCAATTAAAGATTATTGTACTAATAGTTTCCCAAAGGCTGCCGTGTTTATATGACACGTAAAAAAGGCGATGGTTTATTTGTGTGTCTGTGCTCACAGGTGGGTTGTGTTTGTGTGGGTTGCAGCTGGGCTCTGGATCGCTTCATCCCACTCAAATCTAAAAATAAAGCAATTAACTTATTGGTAGGCAGGAGGGGAGAGATTGTGACAGGCCGTCCTGCTCTGGGTGAGGGGTTGTGACCCACAAAGGTCTCCAATGCAGTAAATACAGATACAGAGCCCAGCTACCACTCACCCTGAAGGATTCGACAAGACTTTTCTGAACATTCATACAGTAACTATATAAAGCACACGTGTGCATGTGCACACACTTGCATAAATAATAAACTCTCAGCAGTCATATGTATAGCAATAAAGATAAAAAATACAATTAATCATTTAAATAAAACCAACAATTTATCTGATCATCTAATGCCACCAGGGAGAGTCTGTGAAATTCTAACCAAAATAAAATTCAATATAAACTTCCTCTCTGTTATCTACTGTTGTTAATCTCGGTCTCTCTTTCTTTGAAAGATCCTTCACTCGTCACGCATCGCGCACGCATTCCGTCACCGCTGCAGAGTTTAATCACAAACACACGTGCGCGCACACCCGCACACACATCCGCAAACACTACAGCCCACTAAAACTAGGCAGGCGCCCAATACCAACATGAGCAGATCAGGCAGCCACCCAATTCACACACAAACACGGAGAGGGAGATACGGACGGCAGATCCAGACGTAGCACGCATGCTTTTGAGGACCTTACACGGGTGAGGGGTGTGGACCGGCCTCCAGTGAAACCCTGTCTTGGTGTGAGTGAAAGATTTTTACAGAGATCCACCGACCGCTGGCTTCATTGATATGTCTACAAGAAACGGCCTGTCTATGCTTAACACTGTCTTGTTTGTTTTTTTACGTTATTTTACATACCAGGATCAGTAAAAGCAAGTATCCTGTCTCCACCTGTGTGGAAAATATCTGAGTGCATTGGGCAGAGGATCCCCGAAGAGAGACACAACGATAGAAGGAAAGGAAAAAAACAGGGGAAGGGAGAAGAAAGAAAAAACTGAACTGAAGCTGTCTGTAGAGACTTGAGTCCTGCCATCTGTAACCATTAGAGCCCAGATGAATTGATCGTATTGAGCGACCTGGCTGGTGCAGGGCATTGCTGGTCAAGGTGACCTCATAGTGGATTTGTGTCCGCCCGGTGATTCCAGGAAAGATAGAGCAAAAAACTGAGAGAACATGGGCATCTTGCATCCGTGATGGCTTTGGCTCATTTGGTGAACTAGGTATTTTCAATTTAAACTAAATGATTTGCTTTTTATTACCTATAATAATTGTGCCACTTTATTATCCAAGACACGTTTTTTTTCTTTGCAAAGCTGAATTAAATATCCAGTTGCAGTTGCAATGATGCTTGCAGGAGAAAAAGCTGAGGTGAAAAACAGTTTACGGAAACACACTAGATGCAGTAGAGGGCCATTGCATATTGGACAGCCAGTAGCTGCTATATCAAAGTGTGCGTGTGTGTGGAGTGAAGGTAAACAGAGTAGTAGAGGACACCCCTCCTGAAGCCCACCCGATGCCTCCAGCCCTGCCAAATTCTCTTTGGCATTGACCGCAGAGGGATGTCCTGCAGTACCACTGCCAACTCACACACCCTTTCATGTACACACACCTCACATGTACGGCTGCAGAGAACCACAAACAAATGCACAGGCCCCTGTCAGCCACACACAGCCAGTAATTCAGCACCATTCCACTCTGGTTTATAGAAGCCTGGTCTGTAATCCACCGAGATTTATAAATATGCTTTGTAGTACATAAACATTTTTATGGACATGGTTCTCTAAAACATCCGATACAATTTGAGAGCTGTGATATGACAGGACCCAGTGGGTCTATTCACGTCCACCCACGTACAAACACAAACGATCTCAGAAATAAAACAAGGAGATCCGACCAGAGATGATGAGACATCTCGTGAGGCATAACCGCACTGCTCACAGACTCAAAATCAAACCTTAGACACTGCGTATTTATCCTCAGACAGCAACATCCTTTCTTGGTGTTTTTATATAGCAGGAAATTTCTTGCCTTGCCTGATTTTTTTTTAATTAAACATCCGTCAAAAGAAGCAATTGCGCAAGGCTGTCACGAAAAAGACGCGTGATAAGGAATTATGGAGAACAGACATACAGGAGAGAGATGGGCATTTCTTGTCTTGTGATGGAGGATGGCATTGTCTGCAGAAGGGAGGGAGATGTGTTTGTGGGGGGATGAGAGCGTCACTGGGTGCTAAGAGTGTATGAAGGGGTGCGGGGGTGGAAGAACTGAGACGGAGCGGGTGGCATCGTGCCAGGCAGTGCCCGTCTGGCTGCTAAATACCTTTGTTTCCCTGTATGCTGGCTCTGCTGCAAAAACAGGTAAAACGTTTAATCGCCTGTGATTTTTACGGTTTACAGATGTTAATATTCACATATGTGCACTGCCCGTATCTTTCAAATATATTCACTGGAATCAAATATAAAAAATACTACACAAACTAAACAAAAGATGTCCTGACTCAAGTGTGTTATCTTGTTCTTTTTGTTGTTTTTGGAATGAAAAGCGAAGGCATTTCTTTTTTTTCCCAGGCAACACAAAATTCCCAATCCAACAAAAGTGTGTGCTATAGCCCATTAGATGAGAATGGCGAATGAAAGGGAGCTGTCCACCCCCACAGCACAGAGCTGACTATATCATGCAAATCAAGCCCGAGGATGCAGAATATCACAACGTTTCTGTGAGGGATGCTGCGAGACACATCGTCACATGCAGCAAAACGCTCCAAGAGAATTAAACATCATGCTGCACTATTATTACACCTCATCCCCCCGGAAAGCTCTCTTTCTCATACATACACACACACATGCTCGATACTGCTATTTTTTTCAAGATCAGTCACAAGCTGGTACACACACAGGTACAGAAGATGTATACACACACGGGCATACGGTTGTGTGCAGTAGCGGTGCGTTATCCAAAAGAGGGGACAGGTCGTGTGTGAAGCTCTGGTGTGTGAAAAAATACAGCCAGTGAAAGAAAATAAAACCTTTTGAAAATAAGACGTGAAACCCCCTCCTCATACAAATACATATTCATAAAGAGCTGCTTCCAGGGCGCCATCTCTGCTCGGGTAAGACATGTCTTTGTCGCTTCCTGATAATTCATTTTCCTGATGGTAAAAAAGGACACCGAGGGTCATATTAGGCTAGTACACAGACCTCAGAACCTCACACATGCATATTTCCTCAGAAGAAAGAATGTCGATAACCCAAAGTGTATTACAGCCATCACCTACACACTCGCAGACAAATGTGCGCACTATGCAGCCTGAAAAAAACAACAGAGGACTGGCGTTGTAGAAACGTCTCCTCTCATGACAGACGTCAGCTTCTCGCATTACTGAAGAATTAGAGGAGAACCTTTTAAAAAACGATCAAAAACGATCAGAGTGGAGACACTCTCTCCCTCACCGATGAACTCCAGAAAGGCGCCCTGATGATAATTATGATCGTGACAGATCGTCAAGCTTCAGATAATATGTGATTTAAAAAGAAGGAAGAAAAAAACAATAAGGAAAAGGCTTAAATTGCTGGGGTCTTTGTAAAGCCACTCATTTAGGTCGCATTTTGGCACTGAAAATTGCAGGCGTCTCACATGCCACACAATCGCACACAGTGTAATTGATTCAATATTAATTGGATGCCCCTGATTTACATTGACGGTTACAGCCATATGCATAGCAGAGAGGGCAAGAATGACAAAATGAACGCGAGAGAGAGAGCGTTACAGGCATTAAAACCCACCCAGCAAAGGCCATTTAAAAAACAATTATCTGTATTGAGGTCCGTTCTGCATGGCAGCAGTGTTAGTCCGATCTAATCTGCCGATTTATTGGAGAGCAGTCATAATTTCTGAAGCGCTGCCGTGGCAAAAGACAGAGACTTGAAAAGCGCTTGGTTAAATAAAGTTCAGTGCTCCAAATGGCCCCATATCATGAGCCAAAGCCAATTCAATCTGTTACATCAACATGTTATCGAACAACACGCTGCAAAACAGAAGATCATAGGATGTTACTTTGCATAATTTCATCAGACATTGTGCATTGAAGGACAAGAATCAGATTCTGTCGACAAAGAATATTCAAATCTTAAAGCTTTAGGAACGGCACTAATTCAACAAGACATATCAACAGTGAAGTACTACATGCTTTTGTGACAACCTGTCTAATTTTTTTGCCATTGTGAGGGAATATGAGGATTAAAAATCTCATTTAGGGATTAAAAAATAATTAAATAATGTAATGTAAAAGTAGAACTGCCTGGATCAAATCACTGCATGAAAGAGAGAGGAAAAGAAAGGATACAGAGCGATTTGGGATAGTGCACAGCAATGCACACACAAACACATGTGTGTTGCCTCTCTGGCAAATGCAGCGTTTCATCACACCAAGCTGATGTATATGATGTTGTTACATCACAAATACAAACTCCCTTATTTAGGTGCCTGAACTAGATCATGCTATTAAAAACTAATAAAACAATAATTATCATTCTTAAAAGTTTATTGTTTAACTTTTACATCAATATCACAACACCCAGTGCAGCTGTTTGATGTTCTAGTCCACCTCTAACCCACATACACACATTTACAAAGTATTCCAGTTTACGGAGTCATGGTAAGCCACAGTCATAACTAACCTTGAAGATGTTATGACTGAAGTAATCTATAATATGGCTAATACATTTCACCTGGTTTTCTAAAAACAGGGAATTTGGTAATATGCTGAGAATTTTTTTTTATAAAATAAACTAATAAATAACAAGCATACATAATCCCAGTGACCCAACGCTATCATCTGAACCCTGATACATTATGATGTAAATGAGTTTAATAACCCAGTTTAGCGGCTGACAGAAACAAGAGGTGTGATAGCCGGCTTGCATAAAGGTTGTATAATTTGTGCTGAAACTGCACCAACATGCTTAAAACAAAGAGGGTGAGCAGACACAAATGACCCAATTCAGCCTTCCTATCTGATCAAATTTAACTCCAGTACACCACAGCAATATGGGTACAGCACATCCGTGGTTCCATTCTATCCATATGCCTAAACAAAAAAGTCTCAAAATGTCCATAATTTACACTAGTGAGAGCTCTTGGAAAACAACTTGATACTTGAACTCAGCAGCCAATAATTAGCCCAGAGCAAGGGTCAAGTCCAAATGACTTTTGATGGAGCTAACCGGACCCAGACGCTTCCTGGAACCCGATCTTTGAGGCAGACCAGAGAATGGCCAAATGTACGCCTGGGCAGAAAAACAGACTGGAAAGTCTCACTCTCACATTTTTCTACATTAAAAAAAACAGTCATACCAAATCACCCTACCAGCTCAAGACACATAATGACAAAGCGGTTATCGCACCAAAAACTTGAAACGATTCCTTTTGCTCAGAGAAAGACTAGATTTATGACTCACATTTGAACACGAGATACCAAAATATTTTTTAAAAGTTGTTTACTGGGGAAATTATGGACTATCATGTTTGTTGTTGCTTCTTTGTTCCTATGTCTGTACTTCTTATTTCCCACGTATGATTTAGTATACAAATCGTCACCCACTACAAGCTAGCCATAATTAAAATGCACATCCGCAAAACTTAAACAAATAATTAGCATTGTGTTATTGTTCCCTGGCGCACAAAAATAACTGCACGGCCTTCTATTTCCTTTCCTTTTCCCGACAAAAAGTGAAAATTTGCAGGCGTGCAGTTATACGGATAAGATGTGGCTGTGTTAACCCACAGCGAAATCAAGATACATCTGTTGAGACCACATGAGAGAGGTTGTGCAGCACAGAGAGGCATTTCCCATGAGTCTGTGGACACACATCGAGAGAAACGGCCTCTCCTGTCACAGCAAGGGCTCCTCAAACCGCCCCTCTACTGCCAAAATGTCCCCCTCTCACTCCTTTGCTCGCTGTAGAGATTAGCAGCTCTCTGTGCCATGAAGAACACACCCTTTGCTTTCTAGTTTGCCCACTAAACTACAGCCATAAGTGAGTCGGTGGCACTTTGACATTTGGCCTCCTGTAAGGAAAAACTACTCTCATGATAAAATGGAGTGACTCCTACCCTCTTTCAAAATTCAAATCTAAAAGGAATTAAAAAGGGCAAATGTGCTAAACCGAAGCATACAGATAGCAGTGGGAATGTGTGGTCTATGGTTTAAATCGAGCTTAATTATCCAAATCCTCCAGAGTCGATGTGAATGACATCTGAACTGATTCTAAGCAGCGATGATCTCAAGATAATAAATCAGATACTAAACTTCTTTTTTTAATCTTTGTACTCTAACAGAGTCGGTTCCTTGTTTGGTCTTCATAACATCTTCTAATTCTGAGGTTTAATTGAATATACCCTCTTCCCCTTCTTGCTACACAGCTTTTAAATATTCAGCACTCTTATACGTCGCCTGAGCTGCGAACGAGACGCCCCACAGTGAAAGGACATGTGTCTACGATATGTGGCCCACACATAGCGCATCACAAACATTCTTCACACACACACAGCTTTTCTATCATGAAAACACCAAAATGCTCTCGGGATGAGGTTACCTGTATTGTTTTCCTGTTTCGGGCAGATTCCTCGAGAAGACGTCGATAAGCAGTCATCGTCCTCTGGCGTGACCTGGACGCCCACCTCCACAGGGTTGGAGGCTCTCCTCAGCTCGCCTTGCGAGGGCGAGGGGGGCTTATCCACTGCTTTGTCCATGCACAAAGTGCCATTGCACTGCTTCCTTTTGTGCTCAATGAAAATAAGGATGTCTCCCAAAGGGAAGTTCATCTGACACTGGCCACAGGTGAGCAGATCCTGGTCTCCCTCCGGAGCTACCTGTACCAGCCCGCGATGTTCCTGTCTGTCCTCCGAGACCACGGCTGAGAGGGGCTCGGCTGCACGCGGGAAGAATCCATATGTGACACAGAGGGATGGAAAAGCAGACAGTTTATTAGAGACTGGGTGCCGTAATGAATGTAACAAAACTGAGTAAGCACACATCCGGGGACAAAGAAATGCATTGTTTCATACACTGTTTCTCTACTATGTTAAAGAGCTTGTGAATTGGGTATTGCACATCAACATCTCCCTATACATTTCGTGCCATGGGGATTCTTAAATGTTTGTTTTATAATTTTCTGAAAACTAAAACTATTAAACCTTTAAATCTTTAAAGAACAATTCAAACATAAAAATTGCATTTTGTATGATATTGAACATTAATTGATTTTGTATGATATCCCAGAATACCAGTAAAGGCAATATAATTTGGTAAATCTTTAGCATCTGTGTTACAGTCTGACTCTTTGTTTCACTCAACCATACACACATCTGGATCATGATACAACTGCGTGGTCAACATGTGTAAATTCGGAACTCGAGATATCCAGCAAAGGCAACACTGTTACTAGCCTGATAAGAGCTACAGCAATGTCTCACATAATATCGACTATTTCGTTTTCCCTCGTGATAAACTTGAGGTTGACACACTCGATTCTCCAGCTGTGTGTAATGTATTTTTATAACGATTGTTTAGAGAAATCTTCTGCGCTACTACGTTAGCTTTAGAATGGTTAAGCATCTTGACCTTCTTTAAAAGCTGCCAATTTCATGGTTTAATGAACCTAAAACCACAGAGATTCAAAAAATAGATTTTAATTTTAGTGGGTGATGATTGGTACAGATTTTGATAAAAAAAGGTGTTGGGAGCACCGCGGTTAAATTTACTTCAGCCCAGTCTGGGGCAGATATTGAGGGGCAGATCCCAGGCGTGCACATGAAGAAATATTCAACACATTTGCTCCCGTAATGCCATAAAAAGATAGCGTATAATAAATGAATACTCTTGTCTGAGAAGTTATTTTTATATAACGTTCTATTGTGGAGTTCCTTGCCATGCAAATAAAGAGAAGAGAGCCTAACCGATATAAAACTTATTTTAGGTTTCATTCCTTTAAACATAGTGATTGTTATTTTGACATTTGTGCGTTCCTCTGAATATTATCGCTTCATAATGATTGATAATGTAGTTCCTAATATGCCCGATTGCAATTAACAGTGATGAAATCAATATGCAATACTTTTTATTTTATAATAATAGCGAACGACTACTCTACTTTTTATGTTGGTAAAATATAAATATTAGGTATTTTAGTCTGACGTCATATAAAACACTTTACACTATATTAAACACTCGAGACATAATTATTTTTGCATTTTGAAATTACATTAAGGAAACTTTGCACTACTGACCTTGTATAGCCTAAAACAAATTCGATCATAATGTTGCAAAATAGTATTTGATATTCCAGGGAAATACACAAGATCAAATTAAGTTGGGTCGGAGAAACGTGGTCAACAACTAAAAACTGAATACAAGTAACACAAAGTTTTTTTATTACAATTTAAATTCCTCTACACTCAGCGTTGACATTGAAAATGTCATTCAATTTAAAACAATTTTGAGAATATATTTTGAGAGTCTAATATAAAAAACAGCTTAAAACTCAGAAATATGATAATATTATTTTTAAATGGATCTGCTCTGAAAAGTCTCCTTGTGTTAAAAAAAAGACGGTGCTTTAACAGAATATAAAGTGGATCGATTTGTACAAACATCCTATTCGCTCGCACGACTCTCTCACTATCAAAATAATTGTCCCCTTATAATTATGAATTAGATGGCAAAGTTTATCAAGATCGACATTTATATTGCCCGAACCTCCTTTGTTAATTTTTCAAGGACTTACTTGGCCGAAAATGCGGTATTACAAAACACAAGGTATAAAATTCAGCATTTGATGTCGGGTCAAAGAAGGCGAGGTAAAAACAGTTGCGAGTTCATATACAATACGCTTCGTTCTTGCTAACATATGGTCAAATATAGATAAAGATAGCGGTGAAACTGATCGGGTTTGTGTCCAGTTTATGATCGTAGTCTGCCCCCTAGCGGCAAATTTCTGACACCTACAGAAGTGAACACACGGAGTAACCCGCGCCGACAGCCTGACCGCCTGTGTGTGGAAACCCAATAATGTTACGCGATACGATACAATGTTACAACAACGCAGGATTTGTGTCAAACATGTTTATCTAATAAACGTACCCTAATACTTTTAGAGCTTGACATTTGTGATAGTAAAAGGTTATCATCTAAAAGGTGATAAGCCTCTGTAATGTTTTCGTTTCGTCGTGCTCTTGCAAACATTTCTGATCCAGAGAAAATACAAATCCGACTTTATGTACAAAAAGGCACTTCATTACAACCTTTCACGAGACATTAAGAGTAAAACATGAGTATAAATATCACTGAAACAATACTCAGACAATATAGCATTCACATTACTACAAAAATGACCAATTTTCTCGATGCAGTTATCTCGAAACAGTTTTACCTTACCTTTGCCATCAGCATTTAAGATAAAATCAGGCCTAAGTGAAATAGATTTGATCCTTTTATGGTTTGCACTCGAAATGTTAAATAACGCGGCTTTAAATCTTGTCCTACCGCTTCTAAACGCACGCCCGTGCGAGTAGGTCAGAACCACGTTTAGCATCAAACGTAAGAAAAGCTTAGCTTTAAAAATCAAATGTCTCAAACATGTTTGATCTGTAGACGGTTTTCTGTGCAATGTTAGTCTCAGACATGCGACTATCACTCTCTGTTTGCTGGCAGTGGGTTGTACGCGCACGCGGCGCTTGTAAACAGTCGGACACGAGATTTTTCCCAATCAAAATTCACTTCCACTCTTTGAAAATCTTCCAAAAATAGTGCGAGAGGGGGGAAATCCTGCCCAGAATCACAGACAGGTAGCGTTACCGGACATTCCACGAGATTTGCGTCTAAATAACCGAGCTGGAGCATGCATGCACATACCCACGACAGTCCGGTATATCTGAATGTTTGCTCTTAAGTGGTCAAAGCGGCGAGGGCAAGACATACGCGCCTTAAGAGTCGGAATGAACTTCTCCAAATTGCACGGAAAGTATGGCAATGGAAAGCAAACTTTTCAGCCATTCAGCGGAGGACGGTGCGCGTAAAGGTATTTCATAGATGGGAACGCTCTCTTCGCAAAAGTCCACTTGACCACGATCTGCGCTGTCCAGTGTCCAATGTGTCTTGACTGAGTACGCTCCTCTTCACCGCTCTTTCCCCTTAACTCAATATTACAGAACGGACTGCAAAACAGGTAAAGGCAATGGTACAAAATATTTTGCTGTACTTACGCGAAAAATCCCGCTTGCTTAAGTGCTGGGGTTTGCCTTGCTTGCGGCGAGACATGGTGGTTGGTGGTGGCTTTCAGCTCGGTTCACATCGGGAGAGCCGGGTTAGAAGGGAGACTCCAGAGAAAATATCTTCATCAATGCCTTTGACATCCAAAATAAATTAGAAATAATACAAAGATGGCGCAGGGAAGATGGATTGTGGGATAGCCGTCATGGCTTTTTTGAAAAGAGAGAGAGAGATGAAAAAATGGCAAAAGCCCCCCTGAGCTGCAAGTTCAAGTGCGGACGTGACGTCCCTGCGAACTTGAACGTCAGGAGATGGATGGACACAGACATACAGAACATGGGCAGGGCAAAGCCGTGGAGTGGGAGGAGGGAGTGGAAATAACAAAACCAATGGACACTCATTAGGGGCTGGACATGAAAAATAGACCCGAAGAAGCCAATGGACAGAAAGATCAGGGGGCCGGACAAGAGGCGAGAGAGAGAAGGGGAGAGAGAGAGTCAGAGAGAGAGAGAGAGAGAGAGAGAGAGAGAGTAAAGGGAGGGAGGGTGAGAGATGTGTTTAATGAAAGCAATGTGCGGTGCGGCGTGTGTGCTGGGGGTGGACGTAGGAAAGCAGACCACGAAAAGCCAATGGACAGGAGATTCAAGGGGGCCGGACATGCTACATATACAAAGGGAGGGGTAGAGGAACCTCACATATAAGGTTTCGTAGTGGACATTGATCGGTACTTCTGGAGAAGACACAGTGGTTGAAGCACAGTCATTCAAGTCCTGGTCAAACAGTCAGAGGTACTACACGCTGTGCAAAGGCTGATTGTAAGCGAGAGACGATCGGGTTGCATGAACAGGACAGACAGGTTCCGCGCTAGGGCATATGGGTTCAACCGCCGTGTGCGCTGATCAGAAGGGCGCGCGTTGGCACATTCTTCCAGAAGCCCAAAGAAACTAACAAACAGTGCCTGAGGGACATCATAGAAAACAGGATACTAGCTCACACTATTTACGAGTGATGTAGGTGGGACTTAAATACTACAAGAGTGTAATTTTAAAAATATAACACCACACTGACGAATAGATTGTGGGAGCAGCCCACTAGAAAGGGGACGGGGTAATAAGTTTCAGATGTGTTCAGATTATAGAGAATAGCGACTGGGGAGGAGGGGGTGCCTGTAAACCACCGCGTAGATTTAGAAATATAAAGATTCTCCTGTAAACATCACCGATGCATTCTAAATTACGACACGTAAAGAGACATCAAGCGTATAACAAAACCCGACGACAAGCGTAGTTCCAGGCATGAGGTGGGAGGAAGAGAGAGACACCCCTGCAAACTAGTTGAAGTACGACTATACAAAGCGACTGCTCCAGAGACTCAAAGCAGAGGCTGCGTGAAGAAGTGACAGTCTGCAGCGAAAGGCGCAATTCATAGGGGGAACCCTTAAGAAACCGATCGGAACTGAAGTTGAATGCTGGAGTTAATACGTGACCCGTGAGTGAGTGAAAATGTTTTACAGGCTAAGCTGACATCTTTATTTCTGGACCAAGACTGATCGATGTGTTGGTTCGCGTTTTTCAGCGCGAGGTGTCAACTCTTGCGCGAAAGTTAGACGCCTGTGAGTCAGGTTTCACTGGGCAAAAGGTCAATTTTGCGTAATCTGGGAATGTCAATGGATTCGACCGTATGCAAAACTAAACGCTTATGCTTTTCTGGTTATTACTGTCAACAAGAACATATAATTCAAACGCATCGATCTCAAATGTAGTGCTTTTAAAGCCTTTGGTTTAATGTAACGTACTACAGATGCACAAAGGGAATGGCTATGCGCTATCTACATTTTATAGCACTTTTATGCGTGTGGAACCCGGTCAGTGGGTAGGATTTCTGCGTTCTCGCATTGTGTAGGACAGAGGTCTTGCAGAGGATATTGCTCTGTTTTAAAGCTTCCTAGAGAAATGCTGTTTAACGTTGCTTAATTGTGTTATTTATTCCCATGCGTTTAACAATATATTTTAAGAAATAAATTTGCGCGTTTGACAAAAAGCAGCTTTGTGAGTTTGCAATAGGCTAAACCTGTAATAAAAACTTTGATAAATCAGCACCTGCCCTTATAAAACAATAGGGAAATATTTCCAGCTGTAAATATACGACGAAATGTGAGGAAATTGGTTGTTTGACAAAACGACGTATTACAGTGCAAGTCCTACACATTTTTCAGCGCTCACGCTTTATAAAGAAAAATAGTTCTGTGTTAATGGGCAGTGTGTAGGCCTATGTTAGATGCTTTTGGAGCACTGCAGGCGCTGGGCACGTTTGCGGATATTCATGCATTTGGATAACACGAACCATGCCCCCTTGGGCCATTGACTTGTAGACCGATTTTTTCGTTTTTTATTTAGACTTTCTTGAAAGTCTGTCCATGCTCCTCAGGGCAGGACATTGATCAGAGCAAATCGAGTGCTCGCCCCTTCTGAAGGAAGCTATCAGGCAGCAACAAAACCCGCTTACAAACAGAAGCGCAATATGTGAATGACAATGCGACTGATCCCATCATAACTCAGCCAGACGTTAAATGTATTGCAATATCCATATTTCTAATGCACGGTCAGGCACGCTTCAGTCGGTCGTTCTTAGAGAAAAAAAATGCTTTTGTGTGTGAGAAAGTGACAGATAGAGCTAGAGATTGAGAATGAGACTGAGACTGAGAGAGAGCAGCGATGACAGACTCGTTCTTAAAATAACGTTTCGGCTACGCGAGGCCCTGTGAATTACACAAAAACCTCGAAACACCCTTTACCAAATCTAAACAACATATGCGAACACTTTAATTTAAATGCTATCATCGTGTAGATTTCAATTGAAGACAACCAGAAATGAATATTGGCCCATCTGTGAGAGCTGGTTTAAAATGTAGACTGTTAAATTTCTCTTGGTGATGTGCATGCCTTCCACGGGTAGTGGCTCAAGGAAATTGACTGCCTGGCCCCTTGGGCGAATTTTAATATATGGAAATGACCGAGGGCTTATGCGATAAATCAACGCCCATCGCCCTGTTCATGCTTCACTCCTCTCATTTTCCCACTAGCTCTGGCAATTCATCAGCTGATCCGTTTTTCTGCAACTGTTTATGTCCAGCGTTTATGTCATTTTGAAAGAAGTGTTTTATCGTGAATAAAACATCAATGTGTGGTTGAAAGAGAGTTTGACTGAGTTTTAAAAAGAGAAGGCTGGATCTTAAAAAGTGTGATTGTTTTTTTTCAATAACGCGATAAATTCGTGTTTTATTATAACATACACTGACATATTATGTAATTTATGAAAGCTTGGTTTTTGACAAATTATTCAGTGCCTTATCTAAGCGCATGCAGGCTAAAATACACTAAAATACTTGGTTTTGTTTCCTTTATTCGGCGCCGTGGTTAAATAAATCACTTCTGGCATTCTTCTGGATGACTTTTAAAGAATGCACAAATTTTTTTTCAAACAATGGCCAAGTAAAATGTATAAAACACGCAGGTTTAGAAAGTAAGAAAAAACTATTTGGCAAAATACACATGGCCCTAACTGGACTTTTTTACAGACAAAGAACATAAAGAGTTATATTTGAGGCGACGACCGTCCTGATTGGAAATAAATCGTTCTTGTCTTGTTGGTATATACGTCTGAATTAAATGTATTACATTTCTGATACGGTGGTGGTATATCATCCTCTTATTCAGTCCTTTGGGATTTGTACAGCTTTTGACTAATTAACCATGCAAAATGTAACGTGATGATTTGTAACGGAATTAGGCTGTCTAAACTGCCCAAATTACTTGCTATAGGCCTATACAAAGAACACTACATAGAAAGGACCGAGAAACTTCATAGGAGGCATCATTAATTCACTTTGACCAATTTTGCAAAGACGAATTTGCCTGTAATTTTCAGAAAACATACAGACCGCATAATAAAAATCAACATGGGCCTTGTCGTTTCGATTATGGGTGACTTTGAAGTCTACATATCCCACTTAATATCAGTTTTACCACAAAGGACGGCGAAATGACATGGAATGGTCTTAAAATCCCCGGTAAGTCAAGCCTGGTCTTTTTTAAGGAATTTTAAGCTTCAGCAGTTCAGACACATTCGCTGACTGAAAATTAATATTAATGGCTAGATTTCACAATGTGGCATTATCACACAGAGCGATGGGTGGGCATGCCATCTGGGGTTTGGCAGGTATTAAATATAATCAAAGGGATTACATCTCCGTGGGCGAATTTATAAACGTGAGTACTGGATCTTCTTCAAAAAGCAACGATGTGTGAGTGTGTTAAACACTGGAAAAGAGGAGAGAGGGTAAATGGATGAGAAAAACAGATAACCTGGAAGAGCTGTTCACATGTCCTTAGATATTAAGACAAATAAATGCTGTTGTTGTTTTCAGCCAAGCATAAAAGACAAAAAATATATACATTTTAAATATTACTTGTTGTTGTTATTTGTATACGTTTTTAAGCATGACAAAAAAAATCTTCGACAGTAATGTTCATCTGAGTCTATGTATTAGGTCCAATGTTTGGTAATATGTGATGTGATATGATGATGATAGAGGAACGTCAGTCGTTTGTCTGTTGAGCTAAAGCTTTCGTTTAGTTTCTTGTTCATGAATTGCGAAATATGATTTAAAATGTCAATAGTATATGGTAAAACATTTTATAATGCTTAAATGAGTTATGCTAAAATATTTCATTTATAGCATATAACAAGCAATTATATTGTGCAAAAAAAAAAACTGCAACAAAGTAAAAGCGGGAGAAAGATTTAAGTCATTATTAAAAGTTTCTGGTGGACACGAAAACGCGGATTTACAGAGACTATCGGCAAAACCCATATTTGTTGTGGTCCAGGCTCCCTCTAGTGCTCAAAAATATAGGAAAACGAGTGGCGTCTCAGTAAGTACATTAAACCCACGTAGGGAAAGAGATGACATGATTAATGACAATACAGTACCATGAAAATAAACATAAATTCAAGACAAAAAAGTATTCACAATGCATAATATTACAGGGCTAAAGGTTAGCGTTTTAAAAACGGAAATTACGAAGATTGTGAAGATTCTATTTTCATACGGGTGTTTTGAGATTAAGGTTTTGCCTTTATCAATTTATTTTTGTATTTATTCATTTATTTCAAATGCTTTACATAGCCTTAAACACGATAACAGAAAACGCAGAGTGACATGTAGAGGAGAGCAAGTGACGGTTTGCTTTTAATTATAATTATTATTATCTAAATTCATTAATTATTATTATTTTAAGGTTGTTAGTAAAGAGATGATTATAATCATCGGTATATGTAATAAGAGAATAAAAAACCTAAATGGCCCTAATTCACTTTCGTATAAGACCTATAAAGCTCTTTTCTCGTGGGCGTTATTTGTTAAAAAGCAAAAAGTAAGATGTTTGTTCAAACATTTACAGCAGTGGATTATCTAAAATGCTATTTTGTGTTTTAAATGGCCGTTATCCAATTCGTCTGAAACTCAATAAGTCTCAAGACAACTATTTTAAACCCATTTACAATTCAGAACTGTTATGCACTATGCCACATTTGTAAATCGGGCACAGAACTTGGTTTGAGGGTCTTTGTATATCTTTCCATCCAGCATTAATCTGGCAAATTGAGAAGATTTATTTCAGACTTCAAGGAGTGAGGCATTCTGGGCATCGTTGCTTCAGAACCATGGACAGCGACAACTAAATGGTTCCCACAGAAACACGAAGTTTGGAATTGAATACGTTTGCATTTTTTTTATTTGTATGTCCTAGGAAGCATGCAAAGGACATAAACCATACCCCAGGCAAAACAACGGTGCTGTAGTGATCGGTTTTATGCTCAGTCCTTCTCAGCATAACTGTATGCCCAGCTGCAAAGAACAACGTTTAACCTTAATCTTTTTTCCAGACTGATTCTGATAACTAAATGTTTTAGCATTAAATAACATAACGCTGAGTTTAAAACACTTTCCGTCATTTGTATGTTGCAAATAATTGAAACAAATGCAATAAAGTGTAAAAGAACGAAACGATTCAGACTGTGTATTCCAGAAAGTTGGAATCTTATTACAACGATGCTGGAGATTGTGGCGACTTGTGTGAAATTAAAAGAGCGTTTTGGTTCTTTTAAAACACAAAAGACTAATGTTGTTCTAATTGGTGCAGGACTTCGACGGTCTATGTGGAAAGAATAACTATTTCTGTTCCAATTCAGTTTTCCTGAAAACTAATTTTCATAAAAAAGATTCCTGATATAGCTTTATGTTTGGATGACGATGTTTATTTTTGTACTAACCTCTTTGCTTTCTTCACTTTTTATCTCTTGGTAAATGCAGTTCCGTCCACATAAAAGAAAAGAAAATGGTATTATTTTTTAATGTGGTTAAACTGTGGTAATATGTTAGCCTATGAGAAATTTGAAAGACGATGTTAAAATATTAAAAGACGTGGTTCCAGAAAATAATGTCTTGGCTTATTTTTCATCTTAATTTTGTCCGAATAAAAGTAGCCAATACAATTTTTAAAAGATTACACATACCTGCCACAATGGAAAAGAAGATACTGTTAACAAATTGCGTTTGGAGAAAAGTTGACCGAAACAAGACGTTGGAGGCTGGTTGTCAAAGTTAAAGAAAGGTAGCCTACATTTCTTCTCGCAAGGTGATGGATATCAAGGTAATGTTTTCACTATAGAAGATTCATTATAAACATATGTTCTATTGATATTTATAATAAAGAAGAGGACGATTGGTAGTTGACTCCACGAGTTAGCCGCAACCTCTCGCAATTTATTCGTATGAAATCTACAAAATTACATTGACTAAATGATACTCCCCTTTTTTAACATTATGTGAATGCCTAAATGTAATATAGCAACCTTTAACTTGGTTAATGCAGTATAAAACAATTGTTTGGTGCACGAAATAAGAGCAGCCTAAATGAAAAAACTACCACCCTGTCATAAAGTAAAGCCCGATATTATCCTATTATGTTGCCAAACATAGGCCTATAGGTACATCATTTAATAATAGCCTAACTGTTTACTCAACATTTGTTTGGTACATTATAAAACAAATGCAATCATTATGCGAATATAGCGTTTTAAAGAAATAACATGCGAAACCACTAGAAATGAACCACTAGATGGGGCTGTTGAACAAAATTATTTTTCAAGACACAATAATTCAGGAAAGAATTCGTTAGTAACCAAAAAATAAAGTTCATTGTTCACCAGACCCCTCGGCAAATGGTCTGGACTATACAAACTATTAATAATACAAATTATTATGTTCATCACAATTTATACTCTACAACTCATTATAAATACCTGGTTAATGGTGTTTGTTCCAGGTTTTGTTTCTGAGCAGCAAGCACAACAGTACAACAAACCACTATTTGGCCACTAGATGGTGCTGTTGTCGTGTATGCTTTCATAAGCTTTTACGTTTCAATGTATATTTTAATTGGTCATCAACAAATAGCCCCAAGTGTATCCCATTGCACGGTGATGTAAGTGAGACTGCCAGCGTGTCAGCCAATCAGAAATAGGGAAGTCTAAATTTGGCGGTAAGACAGGATATACCGTAAATAAAGCCATAAAATCAATCTAGCATAAATTCATCATCCATATAAGGTCAAACTCTGGTTTGCTATCCATGAATTGCTTTTATTAAAACCGTCTGGCCAAATAAGTTACAACTAGGCAAGTATGAGCAGGTGTATTGCACAACTTGAGCTGCTTATTGGAGTTAACGATACTCATAATGAAGAAATGACATAAAACATGACACAACATTGGGGCTAGTTGTCACATATGGTCAACCTCACATTTTACACAATAGTGGAATTGTTTATAGAGTTTCTGTAGCCAATCCTTTAATCAGAGGTTAGCTATACAAATAAAAACAACAACAGAACCAATCCACTAGGAGAAAGAGTCACTGCATTTGAAGGTGTGACACACTTAAGTTACTGACCTTCCTTGATAAGAGTCCCCTTGGCAGTACGAGGCGTAAAAAAAAGATATTTCTTCCTTTTCTTGAAGAATGCAAAATTGTAACTTGCTTGGCCGTTTTGTACAAGCTGTACTGATTGAATTCGTTCGAATGAGATAACGTTTGAAAAACGTTTATTTTCTGCCGTCCAAGCGCTGAGCATGTCGGGAAATGCCTGTCCGGTGGGCGCCATATTGAAGCAGCAACTATTGTTATAAATTGAGAAGGGGCTGCTGCTGGCTGAGTTTACATGTTTTTTTGCGCGTTCGTTCTGAAATATCTGGAAATAACTACGCAAGGTCATGAAAGAGATGTCAACGTAAGTTGTGTGTTTCTATATTGACATTAGCAGGTTAAAAAGCGGAATTATAGAGAGGAATGCGATGCTAGGCTAGTTAAGTCAGTTTGTTGAGCTAACGGAACAAAACAGTAACACGAAGCGAAAGAAATCTTTTAATAAAAACGAAATATTTGCAAACATCCAAAATGATTAAATCCACGCGCTTCGTTTGTTTCGTTCAAGTGCAATTTAGTGGTATTGTGAAAAAGGTCGCGTCTTTGTTTACACAAAAGTGGCCAATGCTGGTGGATGCGACCAGCGTGTTTCACTGCTTGTTTACGTTTATGTAAATGCCCGCGTTTCAGTTGAACTATAAACACGTATTTGACTTGTTTATTTCGACAGCATATCACAAGAAAACTGCACTTAGACGTTATGCGGCACGTTTGTGTGTTTTCTACGCAGTTTAACCTTTATGCTTAACGTTTAATCTAATGATTAATAATGTTTCATCATCTTTGCTGCAGAATGGTGGCAGCTTAATACAGCTTTTGGCTAAGTGCTTTCCTCTGTTAAATCATGTTTGGTGCGCATTCTTGAGCTGCTCTTTATTCGCAGGACTGGCAGTAGTACGCTTGGCGGGCAGCAGCCTCGGAAACATTATGGCATCACATCTTCTATCAGTCTAGCCTTTCCCAGAGAGATAGACCATATCTACACTCAGAAGCTAACAGAGGCTATGAAACCCTTTGGAGTTTTTGAGGGTGAAAATGAACTTAATCACAGGTGGGCAGAGTGCTTTGTCTTCAATAAAAAAAATTGAATTCCTTTTGGTTTTCAGCTAGAGCTGTTGTGGTTAATTCACTGCGGGCCACCATGTTTACCTTCTTTATACTACTATCTGTTTAAATAATTACAAAGATCTCTGAAAAAACTTTTCTCTGAGAAAACTGTTTGTGTGTCACAAACTTGATTTTACTAATTACTATGTTGCATGACTGTAGTGGCTTCATCTTGTAGCAATAATTTGGTCTCCCTCAGTACAGATTCTTCGCAAGTAATCTTTTTCCAACACTGACCTTGAAAATGTGTCTTCTCTTAGACAAAATGATTGTACACTCCCCAACTGATGTTCTAATAAATTCACAAATATTTATTGTTTGGGAAACTTTGTATCTCACTGACTGTTCAAGTTTAAGGTCTAGTTGCTGATTATTAACGCACGATGTATGCCTTTTTAAAAAGTTGTATATGCTCCATGCTTGCTTATGTCCACAATCCGTTAAGGATTTGTGGCAATCAATCCCTAATTTGGAGTAGTATTGATGCTAAAATTAACCTGTAGAATTGTTTTTATGTTAAAATAAAAATTGTACAGAATTTCTTATGTAAATGGTGTGTGAATAATGCGTAAAATGTGCATGTGTTGTGTAACGGTAAACACGATACAACGAATACACATTTTGGGATGCGTTTATACATGACCTGCCTTTAAATATTAAACCGATGTAATACTAAGATCTCTATTTCTCTTTTAACAAGGTTGACCTGTCTACCGACTATTGCATACGTAATGTCTGGTGGAAATGTATATAATATTTGTCAGGAACTTTCAACAAGTACTCATTTTCCATGCTTGTTGAATGCAATAGCTAATGCACAAATGTTTAGATTTAAATGGACTCTAGTCACATTAAATAGCTACATCTGTGGTGTGTCCTCTAAATGGTTTTAAATGTTTCTGTGACGTTTTTCCTATGTGTAACCGCAGGGCGTGTAGTTGCCTCTTTTTCTGAAGAGTTGCATGGATAAATGGTTTATGTCAGATGTATATCTGGCTCGTTCTGGAATAACAATGTAGTTCAGGGATCTTGTATTTAAATGTCTTGTTTTAATTGCATTAGGAGATGTGTTTTAAATTACCTTTACGTGTTGCAGTCATTGCATAATAGCAGGAGATTAGAATTGTTTGTGTACACATTGAGGGTCTTTTTTTTCTTTTTTTGCAGGCTTTCGGTTCTTGGGAAGTTGAATACTTTTGTTAAGGAGTGGATTGCAGAGATCACTGAAACAAAGGTAAAATGTATTCCCCAATCTAAGCTCCCCTGGTCGCATCAACTGTTACATAGAGCAGCGTTTTCTTAATCTGTAATCTTTTTCACACAGAATCTTCCACTATCAGCAGTGGTGAATGTTGGTGGCAAAATCTTTACTTTTGGCTCATATAGGTTGGGAGTGCACACAAAAGGTAAATTCAGTTATTTTGTGACTTGTTATTTCCTAGCAGTAGAAAGGGTTTTAAAGGTCAAGGCACTACCTTTTTGTCTTCTATCTGTTTTGTCCACAGAGCAAAATGTTCCTTTTGCGTATCAAATTCTCTCTTTTCTTCAGGTGCTGATATAGATGCTTTGTGTGTTGCCCCACGACATGTTGAACGCACCGACTTTTTTTCATCTTTCTTTGAAAAACTAAAACGACACGATGAGATTAAGGATCTACGGGTAAATACCTCATCACATACATGTGTCACTTTGTTTTGATAATGGTGAGAATCATCTGTACAATTCCATTTCAGGCTGTGGAGGATGCATTTGTACCAGTGATCAAATTCAAGTTTGACGGCATTGAGGTAAATCAGTTGGTGCAAAGTCGGAGATATGGAAATCTGTTGATATTCTTTTGCTCAGTCTTATCTTTTTGTTCTACCCAGATTGATCTGCTGTTTGCAAGGCTTGCTTTCCAGTCCATACCTGATAACCTGGACCTGAGAGGAGATTCACTCCTCAGAAACCTGGACATCAGATGCATTCGCAGTCTTAACGGTAACATCCTCAGATTTTTACTGTAATCTTTGATTTGTAATGTGTAGTTGTTTTATATTCTTTCACAATTGTTTTCACAGGTTGTCGTGTTACTGATGAAATCCTGTATTTGGTGCCTAATAAAGAGAATTTCAGATTAACGTTGAGAGCAATTAAATTGTGGGCCAAACGTAAGTATGATTTAAAGCTTGTCTCTAACATAGGGAAATGATAGGAGTCCGATTCAAGATATAGTCATCCACATGAACACGAATGCTAAAGTCAAGGACTTTCCTGTAGTGATTCAACTACTTATTCTCCAAATAGAAGCAGATAAAGATGAACTCATGTTGTTAACAACTAATTCTACACTTTTAGGCCGTGGAATCTATTCCAACATGCTAGGCTTTCTGGGTGGAGTTTCCTGGGCTATGCTGGTGGCCAGGACATGTCAGCTGTACCCCAATGCTGTTGCTTCCACGCTAGTGCACAAATTCTTTCTGGTCTTCTCTAAATGGTGAGGTCACAGGCAACGTTAGGTTCATGTAATGGAAGTGAATCTTTCTTATTGAAATCGTGTCCCTGACCAATGCAGTGGTGTTTCTGGAAATACAATTTTCCTTGTTTTCAAAAGGATATTTGTTTTTGTCTTAATCAGGGAATGGCCAAATCCTGTGCTTTTAAAACAACCCGAGGACAGTAACTTGAATCTACCGGTCTGGGACCCAAGGGTTAGTGTTCTTATGCTACGCTCAAGTTGAAAAAGCAATATTCATTGAGTAGTTCTAAAGCGTTACTTTCTTTTACAGTTTCATATAAATGTAGAATTTCACATGACAATCATCACGGCAGCAATTATCTTTTGTTTATAATAATATTATTGTACACTCAGGTGAATCCGTCAGACAGGTACCATCTGATGCCAATAATCACTCCAGCATATCCACAACAAAACTCAACATACAACGTGTCCACATCCACACGCACCATCATGAGTGAAGAGTTCAAGAATGGTATAGTGTAACTATGATTAATGTTGGGAGTTTTTCATAATTGGCTTATCACATATACGTTGCTCACGTTTTCACAATTTTAAGGTCTCATGGTCACGGATGAAATTCTTCTGGGTAAAGCTGATTGGTCCAAGTTGTTTGAACCTCCCAACTTTTTCCAGAAGTACAAGTAAGTGCATTTTCACAATATAAAATTGAAGTTGCTTGAATGTTTAACTTAAATGGTGTTTTGTTGTTTTCAGGCATTACATCGTCCTCACTGCCAGTGCATCCACTGAGGAAAACCAACTAGAATGGTAAGAGCACTGAAAGAATACATGCTTAAGGGTATCTTTGTGAAAATGGCCCTAAATCCAAATGGTCCTGGTTGTAATGTTTGTCAATAATGTTATTCAAAGCTTTTTGGTTCCAAAAACATATTTAAAATTGACATTTTTACAGGATTGGACTGGTGGAATCAAAGATAAGAGTGTTGGTTGGAAATTTGGAGCGCAATGAGTACATCACGCTTGCCCATGTGAACCCACAGTCTTTTCCTGGGTCAAAAGAGAACCGCAGCGAGTAAGTGGTAAACGTATTAGTATCATAGTATGAGATGACCTAAAATTAGAAAAAGGGTAAAATATTGCCAGTAATATTTGGTATATTACTGATGGTAAACTCCTGTCAGATTTGGAAGACTAAAAATTATACTGCTTGATTGACCCCAATACCTACTTTATATACATTTCCAAACTGTTTTTACAGAAATGAATTTGTGTCCATGTGGTTTATTGGAATCAACTTTAAAAAACTGGACAACTCTGACTGTGTGAATATTGACTTGACCTATGACATACAGTCCTTCACAGACACTGGTAAGCTCCTTGGCCTGGTATTGTTTATCTCCAGGAGTAGTTTAGGTGTTTGAAAGCTGGCATTTGCTGACATCAGACTGCCATATTTTGTTATAGTTTATAGGCAGGCTAGCAACATCAACATGCTGAAAGAGGGTATGACGATTGAGGCCACACATGTGAAAAAGAAACAGTTGCACAATTACCTGCCTCCTGAACTTGTCCAGAGGAAGAAAAAGGTATAACTACAGTCCCATAAATATTTGTGTTTACGGCAATACACAGAGGATTTATAATTATGTCTTATCCTTTCGGCAGAGTTTGGGAGATATTAATCGGAGTTCAAATGGTGGTGGGTCAAAGCGCTGCTCCCTGGATGGCAGTCATCTGGACAGCTCCACAGACACAGGCACTCCGTTCAGCTCGCCTACACCAGTCAGCAAACCATGCCAGCCAGTCTCTACACCTGAAGACAGGTAGTGTTGCTAAGCTGAGAAGGGGACAAAATTGCCCTATCACTAGAGCTTGAAACTGCAAAGTGGAAACGAGCATAACATTTTATTTTATGTATGTTAAAGGCCCTTAATTTATTAAATTATCTCTTTATTTTATTTTATATGTATATCTCCTTTGTTTCCCAGTAATACCAGTCCTCCAAAGCTACCAGTCAGTGTATTTATGGATGGCTCCCCACCAACCGAATCATCTCCAACATCCGAACAAGGAATGTCCATCCCGGTCATTGGCTCCAGTAAATACTTTTACATTTTGATGTCTTTTGATCCTGCATAGATAACATACAGAAAGTTTTTCAGTAGTTTTGTAAGCTGCAGCTTAACTCGACTATCCCTTCTGTTTCAGAGCCCACTGCCACTCCAGTCTCAGAACCCGCAGCTGGCAATACCATTCCCACAGTTGTGGGCCGTAATGTAATACCACGGTTGATCTCTACCACTCCTACTGAACTGCCCAACAGCCTTAATGGAGCTGCACCAAAGAGACCTCACTCTCCATCCCTGGAGGAGCCACTGAAAAGACACAAAGATACAGAGGTGGTGAGATCTTTACTGATATGTAATTTTCTCACACTGACCATTCTAAGATCAGTTATGGGAGAGAAAAGTCATATAAGGTTGAAACATCGGAGTAATTATCAACAATAATTATTTTATTTAGAAACTATCCTTTATGTTTGTGTTTATCTTAAATTTGTTTCAGGTGTTCCCTGATGACTCTGCATTTAAGGAACCATACCCTGTAACTAGCAATGGCTTGGATGTAGAAGATGGGCTGACGGAGGTAAAGGTTATTTTTCTAACTATTGTTTGCCTTAGGTGCTGACCACATTTAGACCATTTCACTGAACTGAAACCATGGTAAGAATTCACTTTCCTTTTTTGCTACAGGAGGGTCTTGCGGCAACAAAACCTATGCCAATACCTACAATTGATGCATCAAGAACACAGGTAAATGCCATGCAGTCAGTATTAAAATATTTGATCTAAATTTAAATGTTTTTAGAAAAAAAACACCTGTTGTTTTTGTTCTCAGAGGCTATCTAGTAAAGAGCTTCCAGATGCATCATCCCCAGTTCCCACAAGCAACCTCCGTGTGATTAAAAACTCTATCAGGCTCACATTAAATCGATAACAGTGAGTTGTCTTGAGATAACATTGATTGTTGCCAATCTGGTTTCCCTTTAAAAATGTTTCCCTTTTCTAATATCTCTGCATAGGTTGTCCCTTAAAATGTCGGACCACCATTGTAACAGCAGTGCTGCTTTTAAACTGCTACTGATGGTTGGCTGGTCTTCCTGCTTGTTACAAAGGTATCGGTGTAAAGTGTTGGCGTATGGATTGATTGAGGTTCTTTTTTAATGCCTTACTGTCTCAGAATGCTTGTTTGGTAAACATCTGTAAGAGCTTTTGAAACTAATTGTACAGTAGATGTAGTTTGTATATAACTTAAAAGTCATTGTTAGTCTTTCTATGCCACCTTAATGTAGATTTTAATAACCAAAAAATGTAAAAAAAAATTGTCCTGTTTGTCGCTTTAAATGAGATTCTTCATTGTTTGTAGAAGCTGTTCCCTGCAAAATCTTTTGTAATCATTGTATTGGTTCTGGTACAGTTTCTGGGAGGACCCTTTGTTTGGGGTGTGCATGCGTGCGTGTGTATGTATGTGTGAATGACCTGCAATAGTGACTAATAACTGCAACCCAGTTACCTATTCACAATCATCTCTGCTACCACTCCATGGTTCTGTTAACGGCTCAGAGCAAAAGAACAGTATTAGAACTGGGGTCGGGGATTGTTGTTGGGCCTCTGTTTCAAGGCAGTTTGATGCAAGGTTTGTTTTTTTCTATGGATTCAATATTTGCTAAAAGATTCCTGAGTGAGTGTTGGTTTATTGTGTGCACGTGCATGACTATAATTCCCTGCGTCTAGGGCATCACCCCTGCACCTCCCATGGAGGTCTGAACGGCAGAGTCTCCTGAACTTCAAGCACCGAAATTAAGTGAGACCTGCCCTTTTTCATGATTTTCCTATTTACATTTTCTTTTCATGTTGCAAGCCTCCTGCCCTGTTGGGGTGTACAGAGTATCTGTGGATTTAAAAAAAACAACAAAAAAATAGGTTTACTATTATTTGGGGTTTCTTAACGTTTTATTTATTTGGATCATTATACTTTTTATATCACAGACCTAGCAGCTGGATTTCTTTCTTCAAACATCAGTAACAGTGGTCAGAATTTGATCTTTAGAAAACCTGCTTGTTTTTTTGTCTTTTTTTTGGGGGGGTTGGGCTAAAGTTGTATTTGAAATGATATTTTTGTATGTAATGTAAACTGCCTTTACATTTAAGAACATAAAATTCACAAAACCCCAAAGTGTTCTCGTGTCCTTTTTATCAAGTGGCTTTGGCATGTCAAGAATTGCACACGTGAGCTAATGGACAATGATTTAAAATTGAAGACCGCGCTGAACGGAAATGTACATGCCTCTCTGTATACAGCAGTTCATGACTGCGATGACGTCACCTCTTATGGTCAAGCCCTGTGACGTACTATCGTAAAGTTGAAAATGCTCCTGATGTGATGACAGTTATTCACACCTTGAACACGATTTAAAAGCTCATCAGTCATTATTGTTTTAAGATATTACTTAAGATTATGGGTAAATTATATTAAAATTGGTGGATTAAAGGCAAAGCATCATTTCTTGGTTGTTGGAAATAAACTTCCTTGTTTGTGGGAGATTCCCGCTACCCGTAGGGGGATTACCCTAAACATGAAATTAACTGTTGTTGACTTAAGTAAATATAGCGGCATACATTTCAAAAAGTAGTTTGAATGAATTGTCAACGAATCTCACTATTCTGATTTGAATTTGAATTCTGATTTGCCACCGTTTTAATGTTTAAAAAATCACGAACGCTTCCTTTCATATTGTATCAAATTAACTAAAAGCTGCGTTTTTAAGTTTAATTTCTAAGCGGTTTAATGTACAGACCTCCCAAATGTGAACGTAAAGCCCCAAGTGTCTTCTTTAAGTGTACATATTTACGTATCTATACTTTCAATTACACGAACAAACATTGTACGCGATGTCTGTAGTTATTTCAGGTGTCTTGACGTTTTATTCTTATATATCTGCCAAATTTGTATTCGACGTAGCGTTTATCGCATTCCTCGTCTGATTGGTTGCGCGTACGTAGAGGGGCGTGCTTCGCGTCTGTGGGTGGGGATATTGAATATAGTGGGGAATTCCCAGAAGCCTGTCTAAACACTTCTCCGTGTATATAGAAGTGATACACTGTATCTGTTCAGGACTTTAGATCTCAAACACATTCATTACACGCAAGAGAAGAAGGTCGGCCGGAGAAATGGATGGTGAGTACCAGTAGGCTTATTTACTGTTTGTCTTTCTCGATCCATTTTGTTAGGTGAGATGGTATATCATACTGACATCAGCTGTTATATTCAGATTTTTATATGGTATTCATATTGTTAAATTGGAACAACACGGGCATTGTTTAAATGCTTTAAAAAAATTAGTTAATTAAACATGCGTTACCTGTAAATATGTATAATGAGTTTCAACGGATGTTATATTTTGTCATTTTTGTTGTCTTGAGGTTGTTTGTCTACAGCCATCGCCTACGTGTAGGACATTAAGGCAGAAAATAACACGTTTGATGTTGAAATTTTATATCGTCAACTGAAAACAAATTATTTCTTACATTAAGTGTGTTCTGTAAGTTATATATACAGATTGGCAGCCCGCGATGTATAAATGAACACCAGGAAATACAAATGAGGAACCTTTATAAGCTTTCAGCTTTCAAATTCTCATATGAATGTTTGTTCCTTAAAAACGTGGAATAATAATAAAATATCTCAATGTTTTCCTTCTTAGTGCATCAGCTCTCAATGCACAGGGACCCCCACCTGAGTAAGTGCATGGCATATCTAACCAGTGTTAAGCATTTCTTGTCTTTCCTGACTTTGTAACATGTTTCTTGTTGAGCTCAGGGTGAATCATAACTCGATCAATCAGCGAATATTTTCAAACGTCACACGTTGCAGTTCTCGATTTTTAGATTTCCTTACAATACTTCATCTTAAGTGTGTGATGTATCTAGCCTAGAAGTTATAGAGGTAGATAAGACGTGACTTCCTGTAAGTGACACATCTCTTGTAGTGAGTGACATTTAATGCATTCATGGGCATATCTCAGGGGAATAGGATTGAGCATTAGGTGTAGTACATTAAATTCCCCATCTTATTGTGATTTTTTTTTATTTTGTAATAATTCGTTGCTGTATAGATGTCACTGGTCTGTGTCAACATCATAAGCAAGTGTGTTAACATTGACCAAAGATATTGCATGACACGTGCAGCTGTGTGTGCAGGTGTTTGAAGAAGTGATGGTTATTCTGTATGCTTATTGGTGTAACAGCACCTGGATGCGTTCTCAAAAGATCTGAGCTGACAGGTGCAGAGAGCGGGAAATTATTTACCAGCAGGCTGCATTGTTTGTGGTCAAGTTATGGTCAGGTTCTGTACAAGACAGATGCCGGTGTTTCGGGCACATCATGCCCTTTATTTAGTGTTTTATCAATCTTCTATCTTTACAAATATTTGAATATGCTTCTGAAATTGTGAATGTTTAACAATTTACATGGAATTAAAATCTCTGATACTGACATCGTGTTGTCTCTGTGCAGTGGGAGAACCCTGCGTTCAGATCTTCGAGCAGCCAAAACAGAGAGGCATGCGCTTCAGGTACAAATGCGAGGGACGTTCAGCGGGCAGCATTCCGGGCGAAAAAAGCTCTGATAATAACAGAACATATCCCAGCATTCAGGTACAGCAACAGTCTTTATTGACCTGAAAGAAAAAGTATACAGGTCATCAAGCATTTTCATACAGCGTTGTCTGAAACATACTTGCTGAGAAAATAGCTCTTCTCTTCCTATCAGATTCTGAATTGTACCGGGAAAGGAAAAGTACGTGTTTCCTTGGTGACCAAAAGCGAACCAAACAAACCACATCCTCATGACCTGGTGGGTAAAGACTGCAAGGACGGTTATTATGAAGTAGAATTTGGACCTGAACGCCGGGCCATTGCGTAAGTTGTTGCTGTAGTAAAAATCACTTGAATGCAAATACAGAATGCAAGCATAGAGGTAAAACTATATACAGTATTAGCTGTATTCTCAGTTGTTCTGTTACAATTTAAATTAAATTGAAATGAAACATCACTGTGGCCAACATCAAAGCCATTCCAATCTGCTTTCCGTATTACTCCAACCCACACACACACGCCACAGTTCTCTTCCGAAGGGCTGTCCATTCTTCTTTTTTTAAGAAGCATGTTGTTTCAGAGTATCAGGGGATTCCCCTCTATGCAAAAAGGAGAGCCTTAGAGCTCGGTTTTAAACAGTATGTCAATTTGGTTAGTTCTAACCTCTGTCTTCCTGTTAGTCTCTGGGATCAGTGGTCAACAAGGAGAAAAAATGAGCTAAACAAATCTGGCATAAAAATATTTTAACAGATCGTTTTACTTGGTTTTTTTCCAGTTTCCAAAACCTTGGCATCCAGTGTGTGCGGAGGAGAGAAGTGAGGGATGCCATAATGCAGAGGATTTCCCGAGGCATCAACCCTTTTAAAGGTCAAGATCCACCAACCCTCTTTTCGCTTATTTTTGTTTATTGTCTTTATTTCTAATCAAGTTTCTTTCACTCTCGTTATCACATTTACATTTAGTCATTTAGCAGACGCTTTTATCTAAAGCCACTTACAAAGAATTCAGGGAGCAATAAGCGATATGTCATAAAATAGCAATATTACCATAGGTGCTAATACAAAGTTACTAGTTTCAACAAAAGCTAGACCACTTCCTGTTGAGAGAAGAGTGTTTATTTAAAAAAATGTATTTCATTTTTTTTTCATTTGTCCTGTCAAGTATTCACAGAAGAGATGGGTTTGAAGTAGTTTATTGAATGTTGTGAGAGATGTGGTTGACCGGACCGCGTTAGGAAGAATGTTCCACCAGGAAGGAGTTGTGAAGGAGAATGAGGGGGATAAAAGTGATTTATCAGACACATCACGCTGTAAAATTCACAAACTCTTGTATCTTCATTACTGTAAGTCTGAGAGTGCGATTAGAATAGGGGAAAATAATCACTTCACTTTATTTATTAAAGACGTTGCACAACTGGCTATAGTATTGTGTGGCATATGATCTGGGGGAATTTATTCAGACGGAGGAAGGGCTTTTCTTGCTACTATGAAAGTCAAGAGGAACTATAAACTATACGTTTTTGTGTAGCGGATTGCAGCTTTAACAGTAAGTTAAACATTAGAATGCTCAGGCTGTGAACATTTTCCTATGAAGTTATACAACTTATTCACTCAGATGCTGTATCATTATGCAGCTTTATAATAGTCTGCTCCCGTGATATTAGAGTAATTATGAAAGTGTTGCAACAGGTCGACACACAATATGGTTCATGAATTTGAGGAATGTCAGATGGTGAAGTCTCGGCGCTCTTCTGAGTTTGCTTCCTCATGCCTATTTTGCTAGTCTCTGTGGTGATGGGCTGCTCAGGGGACTGCTTTCACTTCTGCTGTCATAACCAAATAAAGTGCTCTCCCTTTGACTGGCTGACACACATAGTCCCTGGCTATTAGTAGTAGCAAGATTGGTTTTGATATTTCTTTTGAAGTTCGATCATGTGTAGAAATGATGACCTGCCAGCAATGACCTCATTAGCGATGGTGACATAATCCCACAACAGTGACACATTCACTACACATTAAACATAGTCAGTAACACGGTTACACGGTTACGGTTGATACACGTGGCATCTACGAGAATGCCTATCTTGCCGTGATAGTGTTGCTTGGAGTGCGTGTGTACAGCTTAGTGCGTTGTGCGATGTATCACATGGTGGGTTCAAGTGCCAAGACATCAGTGTTGGCAATTTTGCTCACAAAATGGATCATTTTCACCTGCTTGCCCCCTTTTCTCTTTCTCACTCACCTTCTGCTTTACCTTCCACCAGCTCACGCTAAAATAAATCACCACCCACCTGCTACTGCTGCTGTCCACTGGTTCCTCTTCCTCTCTTGACTTCCATTGACACGGAACTGCGCACACACACACACACGTACGCAAATAACCATGACCACATCGCTCCTCGCCGTTGCCTTTCTCACACTCCACCTCTCATTATCTTCCACACCCACTCCTCTCATCCCTCGACACATCTTTTCGCATGTACATCTGTCTAACGTGCTCCTCTGCGTTCACTTTCTGTCTGTCCTCCTCTCTCCCTATTGTGGGCTTGCGATCGAGGCAGAAGCTACCGTGGCTGTCCTCCCATCTCCCTCTTCTGGACTTGCGGTCTGGGCAAAAGGTACTCCGCGCGTCAGGACTCCCACCCCCTCTGTGCACAGTCATCAGCTCATGCTCTGTCACTCAAGCTATCTCGCTCGAACCCGCTGCAATATTTCCACCTGCTGTGACCTCAGAGCGCTGAAAACTCATCACAGCCGTGGGCGGGATTGCCGCGGGGTGAGAAGAGACAGACTCCTGAGAGTGAGAGTGGGTGGAGGTGCACACACTGAGAAATGTCTTCACAAAAAGCAGTGTAGGCGGCTGAGACCTGTTAGCTGATGTCTCAGTGGTATATCTGCTGCGATCAGCTATTCGCTTTGGTTTCTTTATTTCTGAGTTGTTTTATGGTGTCAGAGAGGTGGAAATTAACCGGAGAGGTCTGTGATACGTGGTTATCTGATAGCTTTTTCATTCATCTCAAGGGCAGCATGTACAAGACCTGTCAGCTGCCATTTCCTGTCCCAGCAACATGTGTTTTGATGCCATCACATCTGCAATAATATCATGTTTTTGTGATTTGAATTGTATTTTTAGTTTTGATCGCTTTTACCTTTACCTCATTCACATAAATGTCTGTCTGTCCTAATTGACTAGTTTGAGACACCAATAACAATCAGGATTAAAAGCTCTAAACACCCAAAAATGAAAATTGGATTCTTCACGCGTTATTCCAGACCCACACTGGGTTTGCTGCTGTTATTTTTGCAATACTTTAGAGGCTTGAAACAACAGTGTTTAACATGCATGTTTTGTTTACAGTTCCCCGGGAACAGCTGCTGCAGACTGAGGAGTATGACCTCAACGTGGTGCGTCTGTGCTTCCAAGTTTACCTGCAAGATGAGACCGGGCTGTACAACACCGCATTGCCTCCCATTGTCTCAAACCCCATCTATGACAACAGTAAGTTGCCATAAAATCATTAAAGGGATACCTCAGTCTAAATAAAAACTTTCATCATTTATTCACCCACACCCACTGTTTTTCTGTGGAACACAAAAGAAGATAGCTTGACAAATGTCTCAGTGGTTTTGTGTGTGTACAATGGAAGTCAATGGAGTCCAATGTGTCAATATGTTCTGCAGAAGAAAGAAAGTCTTATAGGTTTAGAATGACACGAGTGTGAGTAATTTTTCCTTTAAGAGGCACACGCCATTATGGATAAAGAGTGTATTTTCTGTCTCCGAATTTGCAATTTGTTAGTTTCTGCAGCTCCGATGGGTTGTAACATTGGGTTAACCAATGGCATGAGTAGATCTGGTAGAGCTAGGAACAGAGATAACTAGTGGCACCGATTTTAAAAGTCACAGAATGACTTTTAGTGAACACTCATGAACCCCAGGATCTGTCTGAAGTTTTGGTGAATTTGGCATTTGACCATTATGCCTTTTTCTACCCTCTGCATCAAAGGGTGAAAACGTAGCTGTAATAATGGCTGTGCACTGCTCAGGTGACAGAGCTGTCAGTAAGCCACATCACACACTACAGGAAGTGAGCACGGCCCGATTCAACACTTCCTCACGTGATGGTGTTGTAAGCGCAAGTAGAAAAGCAGCACTTGCAGTGTTTCTGTGTGGTTGGCCGATGCTAAATCGCAGTCTGAGCGGATAAAAAAAGCTCAGCCCATGACTGGGCAAAGGGTTAAAAACTCTTTCATGTGCTGTTAAACTTTTTTCACATTCGCTAGAGGCTGTTCTGCAGGTCTTTCAAGTTCTCATAAAAATGCTGTAAGGTTTACTTTAACCTGTGCTTAAAACTATGTTGGCGGATGCTCTAGAGAAGTGTACAAAAGTATCTTTGACCTAAAATATTTGTATGTAGTTCATGTTATTAGCTTCCTGATTAAGTATGGTCAGACACGGAAATCTGACTTACAAACACCAAAAAAGAGGAAGCATAAACAGCCACTCCCTAAAACATGACCGCTTCAGCTGCTGTTTCAAGCCAAGATTCTAAAGTTGAAAGTGTGAACGTTTTCGAGATAAAGTTCCACAGATAGAGAATATGAACTATTAGAGATTGACGACTGTAGTTCATGTCTGTGTTGTTTCAAGGTTTGTCTTTGTATATTCTTGTCTTCTAATCTTTGACTAATCGATCTTTACAGGAGCTCCAAACACAGCTGAGCTGAGAATCTGCCGGGTGAATAAGAACAGTGGCAGTGTAAAGGGAGGAGATGAGATCTTTCTTCTCTGTGATAAAGTGCAGAAAGGTAAAGGATTGTCATAAATCCTAAGAACACATAAATGTGCTTTCTTAAACCAATTCCAGCTACAGAGGGCTTTTGTACTTGGATACATTATTTTTTTAATGTGTGGTATTGAAAGGAAGGAACTTACTGCATCTTTTATTTTTGGGGGAATTGTGGCTTGGCTGAAGTAGAGATCTGTAACATAATATTTATTTTTTATTCATTCATATCCTTATGTATGTTTTTTATCAAACCTTCCCTTTTTCCATCAACAGTTTTTTGTTGTTGTTTAAAACTTTTCATCATTAATTTCTCATACCATCACATCACCCACAATCTTCTTTAGATGACATTGAAGTGAGGTTCTTCACTCCAAGTTGGGAGGCCAAAGGCTCCTTCTCTCAGGCAGATGTACACAGGCAAGTTGCCATAGTGTTTAAGACTCCTCCCTACTTTGACACAAGCATCACGGCTCCTGTCACAGTGCGCATGCAGCTGCGCCGCCCAACAGACCAGGAGGTCAGTGAGCCCATGGAGTTCAGATTCCTGCCTGATGACACAGGTAAAAAATATAGTTCCTTCAATGCAACAGTTACTTAGTAAAATGTAGGTATTTAGACATTAGCGTAATCATTTTTTATTCAAAAAACGCTTCTGCTTCAAAACGATTACTTGTGAACATAGTTTTCTGTACTAAGCTTATAAATGAGTCAACATTTAATAGCCAACAATAAGTCGTAACATATTAAAGTGTCGGTAAAATGAATAAGTGTAAATATATATTTGTTATTGCAGATCCCTATGGCTGTCAGAAGAAGAAGCGTACAATTGAAAGTCTGATGAAATCCTTTCCCAGCTTCTCCCATGGAGCTATAAGCTCGATAAACAGACCAAAAGCAGTGCCTTCAGCCAACATAATGAATCAGAGAATAAAAACCGGTAAGAGACCTGATGCCCATCCTAAACCGATTAAATAGTACCAGATTGGTTGCACATTTTATGCATAGACCTATTATTATTCTATGACAAAGCATACATTTATCATTATAATCTTTTACAGAGCCACCAAATTATTATCGTCTGCCCAACCACGTTGTGCCGCGACAAAATCCATCAAGCTATTATAACAAAGTCCCTCAGTCCCATCCCATGATGCCACCTCTGTCAGAAGCCCCAGCTCAAGGTACACTCAGCCAAGCATGGCCCAGCCAAGTCTTAACAACCGGCGGAGCCAACAATGGAGTGGGCCTACAGCAGGTGAACCCTAGTCCTAATATTCCCAGCACAAGAGAAAGTGGCAGCAGCCTCCCTCTTTTGACCTCTTTGGATTTGGATATGGAGTTTCTTCAGTCCAACGGCCAAGCAGCCAGCCAGCCTCGACAGGACCAGCAGAGCCAACAGAACCAGCAGCTCCAACAGACTCAGCAGCTCCAGCAAACCCAACAGCTGCCTCCGAGACGAGAAATGGCTCTGCAAGGAATAGAAGGAACCCCAACTTGGTTTAATACGTATGGATTCCAACAGTCTCAAAGCACACAGAACGGGGCAACAGGTGCAGGTGGGTCGTTGGGAGTGGGCTACTCGTATACAGATAGCTTGGATGATGAGTACCTGCAAAATTTAATGAGCAATAATCCGCAAGGCCACCAGTTGAAACAGGAGACTAGCATCATGGCTATGCTGGGCCCTGCCTGCAACCTGTCCTCTGACTGTACACAGTCCTTCACCGCTCTGCTGAACTGCCCCAACACCAATGGAAACACTCAGGAGGCCATGAGGCAAATTGAGACAGGCGGCTCAAGTCAGAGGGGCTCGCAGGTACTCTACCCCACCAGTGGCATTGGGCAAGACAGCCATCTTGATTTGAACTGGCCGTACTGAATAGTAAAATCTGCAGCTATTCAATACTATTGCAAAAAGGACGTACATGCTCAATAAGTTGTGACAATGCGTGAGATGCCTTGTTTACTGAGAGCATGTTTTTTAGTAAATGTAGGCTCTGATTCATGTTCACTGAATGTAGTTTCTGAAGATCACTTGTATTGTTGTCCTGGAATGATATTGTAATACTGTAAAATGCTGCCAGGTTACGCAGTGAATTTTTGATGATTATATTTGAGAAGTTTGGGAAAATTTATCCACAGACTCAAGAATATCAATGTATTTGTGTTCCTTAAAGTGGGAACTTGCAGGGTTTTCCCCCTGGGTAATGGCTATGTCATTTTAAACATGCTTCTTATCCAAGGTTCTCAAACGTACTGTTTAAACAAGTGCAAGTTTTTGTTGATAACTCAGACATCATGTCTTTAGAAACGTATAACAATGTTTTGTTCAGTTTTTTTTTACTCTATTCAACATAAACTTGTTCTGACTATCGACTACTTTTATATAGCCTTTTTGTGTGGTCATATTTTTGTATTTTTTTACAATTTAAATTTATACTACTGAAGATGGATTTTGTGTTTTGTATTTTTTCTGAGATGATTTATAAAAACTGAATTACTGTAGTTGAAACCTTTTGGTTTCCTTCATTCTTTTATTAGATGTAAAAAAATATCTGTTTCACATTCCAAAGTTCAGATGAATAAACTAATAAATTCAATTTGGGTGTACATATTTATTTGTGTTTTGTCACCATTCAGTTCATTTATAAAAATCTTGAGTGCTATGTACCCTTTTCCTACTTTTAAAACTACTTCCCTTGCACATCAGTTTTGTAACATACTGTTCGTGCAAAGATTATGAAATTGGCATGTGCACCTAACAATGAGAATGAAAGTCTTTGAAGTAGCTGTTGCGATCGATCAATTTCGCAACCGTCTATATATCATGGACATTGTTGCGAAGTGGAGTTACTCAATCATTTAAAATAATATTGGAATTTCTTTGCTCCCTATTTGGAAATAGGCCAGATTCTTTTACTTTTAGTTTCTATTTTGATGCAATGTCAGGACTGTGTGATTACAAAATTATGATGACAGCATCACTTCTATATTTTAATATTATGCACATTTGCTATAGAAACTGAACAATGTGGACCTTTTCCTTGAAAATGAATCAATCAAGTAATCACATTATTTCTTATTCTTCATTTGTACATAATATGTTATCTGTTCTTTTCTTGATATCTTTACAATCAATTCTTGAATTTCTGTTTCTGTCAGCATGCCATGTACTACCCTAATAAGTACTCGGATCAAAAAGGAGTGCTCGGTATAAAACTTAATACGTGAAACCCCCAGCAATAATAATAACCTATAATTTAGTTAAGTATCTTCAGTAGTCTAGTTTAAGTGTCATACGAGACATCTTGAAAAGTCAAATTCTAGACTATTACTTATTTCCACAATAAGAAAAAACTGTATAGGTTTCTGTGACTCTGTAAAATAAAATTTTAGGAAACTGCACTTTTAAATTCTGACAATGCAATGAAATTTTGTGGTTTACTGCCTTTGTTCAAGTGTTCCTTTCCCCATAGATACGTCAATACCTGTGAATACAGGACACAGACTTCACATGGCCTTATCTGGAAGAAATGCTGTTTAAAATTGTGGCTTCCTCTGCAGCAAACCACAATGTAGCTTCTAAACAGAAAAGCAATTCACAACACAGGAATTATATTAAAGTGGGTCTGTGAGATCTTGGGATCTTGTTAACCTCTCTGTCATTAAAGTTTTTTTTGTTAATGAGGGCAAAGGTTGCAGGATAATGAATGGTTTTCTTTGATCATATAAAAAGCTGGTGTTGTCCTCAGTACCGATTATGAGGTAAAAATCGCACAGATCTGGAGGGAAATACTCAGAATAAAATCATAGAATATAAATAATGACGTTTGTTTTTCATTCCTGGAACTGATGAAACGTATAATAACCACAGACAGCTTAAAAACGTATGTTTATTAATCATACTGTCAATCAAAAACATAAATAATAAGGCTGGTCGTGTATTGCATCCACAATGACGAAATGTTGTAAGAAACCACAATATTTTAACAGCATATTTATGCATATTTTCCAGCAAGCTATGAGTGGGACCCTATGAGCTTCTGTGTATGACCCAAATTAAATTTCTGTTTTGGCTCCAGGTCAGGCCATATAAACTGTTATCACATTATCATTATCTTGTAAACACTGAGCTGGAGATGATAGAGATTCAAAAGTCTTTTGACATTTCTGTGTCTGAATTAGTTGGAATGATACATGTTCAGTCAATGTCTTTCTGTCCTGGAACAAAGCCAGGGCAAAACAGAGCCAAATTTCTCAGTTCCAGTCAAGCTCCACCCCTGTCCTCCGTCACACACACACAAAGCACATATCTTTGCGTGATGGGAAATGAATGACACGCCTCGCAGAGCTGCCTTCTCTTATGCTCTGCTCTCCCCGGGAGAATGAGGAAGTTGAGAAAGAAAGATCAAATTACAGTCTAATAATACTGTGTCTGCAAAACATAGACATAATAGTCTTTATTGTTGAATGAATGAAAATTCATTGACTCAACGAAAGTTCAGTGCCAGCCCTTACTAGAGCTGGTGTCAGTGAGAGATATAGTGATTTTTTGGCCATGTAGAAAGACAACAAAGATGGCTCAAATCATAAAAATTACAAATTGCTATGAAAGTGGTTACAGGAAGGAGTTGTCCAGTGTTATTTATTAGTCATATGAATCTGAACGACTTGAGAATAACATTGTAACCAAGCACTACAAAGATACTAGACTTCTAACTACAGTCAAAGGTATTCATTAAACAATCTTGTTTGGGAAAACACACGTGTAACTGTCCTGAAGGTCTGTCTAATTGTATATTGCATGTTTGACTGAAATGCTTACCTCATGTGCACTGAATCTCAGATTGCTCTAGTGAGGGAAAGTCCCTTACTCTACAGAAGGACCCACATAGGGATATTGTGTGCCAGCACTTTTTCTACCTGATGATTAACTGAAGGACTACACCTGAGATGAAATGAATTATTGTACATACAGTTCATATGACATCTTATCATTCCATACATACATTTGTAATCTTATTCCCACACAATGCACCACTTCCACCCAAACGTTAACAAATATTTGCTCTCACAGACACTGTATAGAAAAACACACTAGACTCATAGGTTATACCATTACAATACATTATACAGTATTTATGCATTTGGTGCTTGCATTAATCCAAAACAATTTACATGCATTTTAGTCTGTATTTGTCTTTAATCAGTATGTGTATTACCTGGGGTAGGATAAACCTTTGTGTTGATATAGCGCAGTTTCTTCCCGGTCAAGATACGGGACCGAAATAAGTTAATTATTAACTAGTTAAAAAAGCATAACTTTTGATACAAAAGGATTTATTACATCAGTGCAACCAAAATAGTGCAAAATAAAAGGAATATTATGATGTCTTTATCTTTATTTCAGACTCAAAAAGGTCCATATATACAGTCAAAGAAAAAAACGAACGGCACACAGCATGAATAACAACAACAAAAAGAAGATACTGAACATCTAATGTCCATATAAGCACTTTCTCCAGTGCCTCCAAAGTGAAGAGGTATACCGTACAGTGCTCTTCTCTAATACCAGAGAGCTATAGCCAATTTTATCACGCAGATAAGAGACAGACAGTTATAGCCAAACCTTGAAGGGATAGTTCACCCAAATAATGAAAATTATGTTATCATTTACTCACCCTTGGTAGTTCCAAACCTGTATACATTTCTTTGTTCTGCTGAACACATAGGGAAGAAGGTCAAACTAAACAACAGATCTCATCCCCCAATTACTACCATAAAAAGAAATACTATGGAAGTCAATGAGATCTGTTTAGTTTATGATAAGATCGGTTTAGGTACTGACATTCTTCCAAATATCTCCCTCTTTGTTTAATAGAACAATATAGAGGTTTGTAATAATCTGAATGTGAGTTAATGATGATAGAATTTTCATTTTTGCGTAAACCATCTCTTTAACAGAGGAACATTCATTGGACGATTTTACTTCAACCCTTATTGAAGCTATTCAAGCATTTGTATCGCTAAAAAATGATAACGACAATAATAAACAGGAAAAAGTCTCGTCGAAGCTTATTTTTAAATGTGTCGAAAAGTGATCAAATGAAACATGACGGACAACAAACTCGCTGTAATAGTTAGTATCATATCAATCCCATTCATTTTTTATTCTTGTCCTTCATTAAAGTCAGATGGTGTGCACGTCCGCCACATAAACATTAGACAGCATCCATATAAAGCACGTACTGATGTTTCACCGCTGGTCATTGCGTCACAGTCCGTGGGTGGGTTGTGGGGCGGGGGGAGAAGGTGTGAACTAAGCTCAAAATGTCACCGTTAGCCCCGAACTCAACAAACCCACGGCCTCGGCCACCAGATCTCACTCTCCCACTCGCTGTGACGTCACCCAGCAACACGCTCCGGCGCTTCACCTGTCATCTTTGAACCCAGTCCCACACAATTGACATCACAAAACACATTTCTATCTGCGCTTATGACACATTTATGAAGGGTTGGGGTAAACTATGGTAGGGTGGCTCTGTGGCTGACCAAATTTTAAACACAGACGTAGTTTCACTTACAGGGAGCCGTACAGTTTCAGGTCACATGCTTTACTTCTGCTTTTCACCAGAGAGAGCAGCAAAAGAGGAACCCCGTGAATGCGTAGAGTGACTTTAAAAAGCCTAGGGAACTTAGCAATTCTCTATGTATATTGTTATTTCATTTTGGCTTTGTTAATAAGAACGGCAGCGTGTAGCTGTTTTATGGAGCTACACTCTCTTGGAAATAATAAAACATACGAACAAACAAAACAACAAGGCTTTTTGGTTTAATCAAGTGCATTTACTGGAGGCAAACGCAAACATTCACAGCGCTGTCATCATCACGGAAATAATAGGTGGAAACGAAAACGATCAAGCACGATTGGAAAAGTGTGCAAGTATGACCTCTGTTGGTTATGAGTAGTACATGACATATCACAGTGACAAAGACTAAAGATTGGTGGGTTATGCAGGTGACGCCGCCTACAGGTTTTATGTTGACACAAGCTTTAGCATTAACATACAATGTACCGTCATTTTTACGTCACACCAAATTTTAACCAAAACAAACGAACACATAGAATTTTCTCCCAATTGTTTTCACAATTGATTGTGTCATAATCCAAATATAGTACAGTGCAAATACTGTTACTGTTTAGATGTTTCATGTACACTCTGTGTATACTGTATATATTGTTTGCTTACATATTTACACTTGATATATTTATACAGGCAGTATGGGTAGCTGGTAAATAAAGCGCACATGATTGGTTGAAGATAATCTCTCTAATGCTGTTTTATATGATACATATTAATAATTTGAAACAATATATTATCAACAGTTTGTTTTCTACATTTTAGCTGACACACCATTCACACTTAACATGCACACACTTGCACTAGCAAGTTGTAAATGTAACTTTGTACTGTGTACTTTTGTCGTCATATCCATGTCCTAGACTGCTAGAGGATTCACAGAGTAGGAATTATTTAATTGTAGAGTGTAACAGAGGGTGTCCTCACAATAAACTCTTGAATCTAGATTGTACTGGAGTTCAACTAGACACACTCTACTGTGCACAGTGCATCCTCGTTCGCTAGAAAAGGAGAAACACTCATCGTTTGGTAAAATATTAATCATCAGTTGTTTTAATTTAACATATAAAATTTCCATAATTCACCCAACCATGGTTTGAAACAGCCACACCTTTTTAAGAGTGCAGTCAGGGAGGCTTTTTGAGATAGTCAGGGAGGCAATTTTGGAAATAGAATAGAGTTTGTGTTTGTGTTGAATCTGGTTGGGATACTGCTATCGGAAGAGTTTACTTTAAAGTTTAAGCATGTAAAAAATATAATCTTTATTAAGGATCTAAGAGGAAAATAGGCCTATTTGTAAAATGTTTGACCGCAAAAACAACCAGTCTGCCAAAACTGTATAAAAATTTTGATTAGCCTTTGTGCATGTCTCTTTTAATATGGAAAACCTGTTTTATGCTGTATGGTAGTGCTACTTAGTTTTTACTACCTTACATTATTTTGCCCAACCATGTTTTTCATGCATTTAACAGTTTTCTGGTTAATGCTGTGCTTTGCTCTTATTGTCTGTGTTATCCCACTTTTTAGGAATGCAAAGAACGCGATCCATGGTCCTAAGCATGTTGTGCGCTGAGCGAATGGCCCACTCCTGCCAAAAATTCCACTGAATTTGGGAGTGGCATTTTCCAAATCCTAGGATTTGGCTCTTCCATACATGGTAAACTTCAATAGAAGGTGACGTAACGGTCCACCCCTAAACAAACATAGGAAATAAGCCGTTATCAGCGGAGAGACCTGAGATTATTCGCTCACATTTGAGGAAGCTCCGCCCAGGTACCGTTGCCACCAAGTAAACGCCCTATCCCACTACAGTTACGCGAAACTAAAGACTTTATACCGCAGTTTACACGCCAGGATTAAGCACACTAGCAGTTTGGAAGTACAATGCCTTTACGTGTTGTAATACAAGGTCCTGGGCCGTGGGGATTCCGTCTGGTCGGAGGTAAAGACTTCGACCAACCTCTGACTATCTCGAGGGTAAGAAACTAATTTGGGCTCTGCTAAGATTTTCATAGATTCGAACTTCATAGACATGGCTAGGTCCGGCATACCTACAAAACCGATACACTTTCACAGGATCTCAAAGGTGTCACTGCTGCCGCATCCGGTGTAGAAGCACATGTTGTCAAGAGTGTGGACAGAACGTGAAACAATGTTGCAACGAGCACCTCGATTAAAAGCGTCTTGAAACAAATGCTGACAAAGGATGTTACAGTTAGCGAACAAAACACAGTTCTTGGACATCATATATATTTTCTTACGTATCCAATGATTTGATGCGCGACCCCCGAGGATATATTCACTTTAAAGCGTTAGAAGAATTCGTGGCATATTTAACGTGCATGTTATACGCCTTATACGTGCGCGTAGATCTATTACGTAACTTTTACATTCAGCCGCAACAAGATGCCTGTCTCGACCTTCTGTTCCCTTGTACAGGGCACACTTTATTAAATTATTATTACTTTATAAAGTGAAAGCTGGCCCAACAACTGTCAGGGCACTAGTAAAAACCACAACATTTTAAAGCTTGATTTAATGTTTTCATCAGATTGTTTCGACCCTTTTCATTTAACTTGGCGAAATACCTCATTCCTGTTATTCTGTTAGGATGATGCTGATTTATTGACATTCCTAACAATGTATTAACTGTATCAGGTGACCCCAGGAAGTAAAGCAGCACAGGCCAATCTATGCATCGGGGACATGATTCTGTCCATAGATGGAGAGTCCACTGATGGCATGACTCACCTGGAAGCTCAGAATAAAATCAAGGGCTGCATGGAGGAAATGGTGCTTTCCATTGACCGGTATGACATTACTCTGTTAAGGGGCATGCAGTGGTTTATTAGATTATAAAGTGTCATATGTGACTGTATGGAGGCTTTCCAGAAAACCATTAGATGATGAAATATTCACAGCAAATGGAAAACAAAAATGTATTTTTGAGCTTTACTTGAAATTGCCATTACTGTATGCAGACATTAGGAATGTTGGGATGGCAGTGTTTTTTAAGGCATTGTAATATAACTCCCCTGTCACAGTTTTGCTGGATAATGATGACATGCAAAATATGATAGATATGATTGAAATACATGCAAAATGTTACCATTCAGACTATTCTTTTTATTGGTTTCAACCCGATGAGCAGAATTTGCAACAGCAATCTTAAATAGGTCACAGAAAGCCAAATATATACATTTTACTTGAATCATTTAATGATTCCATGTATAAACCCTTTTGTTTTCTGCTTTTTGTAGATCAGATGCAAAAATGTGGTCCCCCCTGGTCACTGAAGAGGGGAAGACCAATCCATACAAGATGAATCTGGCCAATACAGAATCACAGGTGCGTTGTAGATGGTGTCATTTTCATTCAGCTTGCCTTTAAAGCCTTGAGTAGAGCATGAGAGTGTCATACATGTATATAACAGGACCTTTTACATTACTGCCACGCAAATAAAGGCTTGGCATTATAGGCTGCCAAAATGAAGTCATTGTTTATGTCCTAACAAGCCTCGTCCATGGTGACCAGGCAGCGGTTTATCAGCCAAAGCCATGACGCAATATCCACATCCTGCTGGTTAAGTTGGAAATTTAGGGTCAAATGTGAATGATCATAGGAAGTGTGTGGAGTTTGACTACACGGTTTGGCGTCATGAAAGTTTCCTGACTCAAGCAGAGGAGTGTTTACAATGTAGAGAGTACATAAAACAACATGTTGTTAACAGTGGAAAGTTTCACAATTTCTTTAACTACTTAGTCAATGAATGGTGTGGCAACACTTTTGTAGTGTGTGGTTTTCTATGCTTTATGGCATTTGTTAACATAGTTTGGTTAAAATATCTACAGCTTTAAACAAAATGATTGATTTCAGATCACGTCTGTGGTCTAATAGATATACAAAATGTAATGTCATCTGTTTCTGTTGTTGCTTCCTAAAGCTGTAATTTTGATTGCAATTGTGATGTAATTGAAGCCCCTGTTTTACGATTTTGACATAGGAATGCATCTGCATTAATTGTTCCTCAGATTACCTGACCTCTGCTTTTCTGTAGGAGGTGAAACATATAGGCTCTGCTCATAACAGGAGTGCTCTGCCATTCAGCTCTGGCAGTCCACGGGTGGTCACCAACCAGTACAATAACCCTGCAGGCCTGTACTCCAATGAGAACATCAAAAGCTTCAACAATACTGTGGGTGATGTCAAAACCTCGGCCACCTCCAGTGAACCAAGTAGGAAGTAAGTAGGCTATGCTGCCAGCCCGACACAACAGAATATTTGTTACTAATATACTTTAATATACGTTGGTTGTCTTCTTATATAGTTCAGATGCTTGTAGACCTAGCCAGCCTAAGCCTCTGTTACCTGAAGAATCCGAGGTGTACAAAATGCTGCAGGAGAATCAGGAGTACCAAGAGCCGCCTCGCCAGTCTGCCTCTTTTAAAGTACTACAAGAGATCCTGGAAACTGGTATAATAGCATTAACTCCCTGCACACTGTTTGAGCAAATGCGTCAATGTAATATAAACTACCTGAAAGGAATCCACCTGTTGGCAAAAGACAGGTTTTCAACTTAAATAGTAGATGGGATGAGATTATTTATACTTGATGCCAAATAGGTCACTTCAGACCTCAAGAGTTTTTATCGTTGTGTGACTCTGCTGTCTCTGAAAGCACATTTTATTCTACTGTAGCTTTAATTCCGTTTGTTTATTTTTAATGGCATCAGATGGTTTGGCCTCAGCATTAAATTAGACTTTGTTTTTCTGTGTCAGATGATTCAGAAAAACCCTCTGGCTTCAGGAGTGTGAAAGCCCCTTCTACAAAAATTGGAGCTTCTATAGGAAATGCTGAAAAACTGTCAGTTTGTGACAAATGCGGATCAGGAATTGTGTAAGTTTCATATTAAGTTTACATTTAATCATTTAGCAGACGCTTTTATCCAAAGCGACTTACAAAGAGTTCAGGGAGCAATAGGCGATATGTCATACAGGATCAATAATACAATAAGTTTAATACTATATTTTTATAAGTGAGGTTTTAGAAAAAAAGCATGTAGTACAGGCCTGGTACTAGGCTGGCTTGACTGGGGGGCAATCATATATTCTGGTTATTTTCACATTTTATGATTCAATTGACAGATCATTACTTAATAGATCAAATAAGTATTTATTAAGAATTTAATAATAAGTATTCAATTTCTAATTATTTTAATTGTCGGCTGAATATTTTTGGAGGGGTCCAAAAAAAACTTTAAATCTTCTTGTGAACTCCCCTCCCCTCAATGTGTTAAGCCAATGCTGCCATCTAGTGAAACATGCTGGAACCCTCCATTTTGGGGTCTGTATTGCAGTTTTCCAACTCTTGGGCTTTTGCTCTCTTGTAAATGTTTCATCATGATAGTACATGTTTTTCCCAAGCATATTTTATTTTCTAATTTCTTTATTCTTATTTGGGTAATTTTTTTGAAGGGGAATGATGGTCAAAGTTCGAGACCGATTTCGTCACCCAGACTGCTACGTGTGCACAGACTGTGGGATCAACCTGAAACAGAAAGGACACTTTTTTGTTGAGGACAAGATTTACTGTGAGAAACATGCTCGTGAACGTGTCACTCCTCCAGATGGTTACGATGTTGTTACTGTCTTTCCAAAGTAGAAAGTTTTTCCAATGATACTTTGAAACTGCACATTCCCTCATGTGGGGAAATATGAAATCTGTAACACTTTATGCAGATAGTTTTCGACTGAGGCTGCTTTTGGCCAGATTCATTTGTATAACTCTTGTGTACGCAGGTAATGCATTGATGTATATGGCAACTGTAATCTGGAAATGTTATTGCACCACCTGTGAATGTAGAGTTTATGCAGATGAAGTACTATTGTTTATACATTCCAATATCTTAGTCATTCCAAGCTATAAAGGGCTTATATTATTGGTGCCAGGGTATTTTAAGACCACTTTCTGCATTTACAGTTTAAGTTTCTCATAAATTGATTATTGAATGTATGTATTAGCAGTTATGGTTGTATTCCTCATTCTCACCAGTATTTAAAACTCTTCCAACTATGTATAGGCCTATTGTATTTTTTGTATTGCCTATATTTTTTATACCAATAACTCTTTCAGCCTGGCTTGAGAAATAAAATGTTGCATATCTATTGTGAAATTCATTTCTTCCTTAATTCTTTCCTCAAAGATCTTAGGCCTTAATTGTGTTTTGTTTTAGGAATCAGACATCTATAAAGTTTTTTAAATAACAACACTAAACATAAAAATAAAGGTTCTTAAAAGGTCATTTGTCAGGCTGTATGGTTCCATAGAACCTTTAACGTTAACATCCCATCTATGAGAAATTACTCTTCACAACATTCACTATAAAAGGTGTATGGAAATTCTGTGAAGAACTGTCTTGACATTAAAAAGCTAAAGTATTCAATGAAACTTCCAGTTATACAGATATATTAAATGTTAATTATGTGGATACATTGAAATGATAATCTAGCCAATATGAGCAGTTGCAGCATAGCTGGTGAAAAGCCCTGCAAAATACATTATAATCCAAAAACAAAATTTTAACAAAAATAACAGATGTAAAATTGATGCACTCTTATGACACCAGATACAAAACTAGATTTATTTATTCGATTAGATTAAAAACGACAGGGAGAAAAAACAATATTTACAAGTATTGACCGATTTAGCTAAATAAGGGGTACAAATCTTAAAAAATGTAATTATAAAAGTACTGGAAGCTAAATAAACGTGAGAACACGCAGAAGTTAGACGCGCCAAGGCCATAACTCAAGTCTGCCAAGTTCTCCTTGTGGGAAGGAAAAGATTTTGCTACTCGCACATCAGACTTTCCTCAGTAAAGCGAAATGTTAAATTCTGCTGAAAGTTGCTGTTAAATTCCTCCAGTAAAAAATCCGTGTAGCAGCCTTGAGTTTCTTGCCAATTTGATGGTGAGATTGCGGCGTGCCATTTGGACACGCCACCGCCTGGTGCGCCATAACGCATATCCACGCCACTTGGCACCACAAGGTTCTCCTGATCTTTGCCGTAAGTTGAAATATATCGAACATTATCTGCAATTCTCAACGTTTCTGACAATGCCCAAATATAATTGTGAGCGAATCGTAAAGTCTCAATTTTTGTCAGTTTCGTGTCATCGGTAAAAGTTGGAAGGACGCTTCTCAGGGTGTCCAGAGCAGTGTTCAGATTATGCATGCGATCCCTTTCTCTGTCGTTTGCCTTCATTCTGCGATTGCCACGTTGTTTGCTTTTTGCTTTCCCTGGTATCTTGTTCTTTTGGCTTTTCTTTCTTGTGTTTTTATTAATAAACGTAGATGCATATTCCTTAGTTGACATGTCTGAGTATCCTTGCGCGAGATCTAATGTAGAACTGCAGTTAGATTCAAAGATCCCATTCTTTCTTTCTGTTGCGCACGTGGATTTTGGAGTCATTCTGTACATATACATATTACAATTAATTAACAACATATTTCAACTCCACTGTATAACAAAAAAATCAAATTACATATTTTTTCTCAAATACAAATAAACGAAAACTTTCATAATGCTCACCTTTTGCAGTCTGGATCAGTGAAACCAGCGTTCGGTAAGGGCATTCGGTGTGTCCTGTCCACCAGGGAGCAACCTGCAGTCTCTTGTTCCCTCAATATATAAATCAAAGGGACAATAGATGGTGATGCGCACCTTCGTCATTTATGTCCCTATTATCCTGTCTGCGCTCTAGGACAAACGAACGAAGTCAAGTGGCCAATCAGGAATCTTTCCGAAAGTACTGCCAGGTTTCAGAATTTAAGAAAACAGCCAGATTACTTTAAAACAAGGTGCAAAATGTCACTTGAGACACAGTTCTGCGAATAAAGTATAAAATCGAATCCCTTCATCACCACGTGTGGTGAGTGAAAGTCGTGGGTGCGTTCTCCATACAAAGAACGAACCCATTACAGTTAACCTTTTGGAATAAAAATAAAACGGAAACAAGTTATTGCGCTATTGGCATATAGATGCTTACGCGTAAAAAGGAAATATGTTTTAAACCAACACCATAACCATGACACAAATGGTAAGAAACTGTACATGGACAGTCTTTGGACCAATAATATTGGCTTAATAATAGAGCGCAACAGACGCATGTGTTTTCACACGTGGTACCCATTCTGCGTTACTTGCCATGTAAATTATTCCAAACTGATAGTTCATAAAGATTGCATACATTTCATTGGCACTTATATGTTACTTTTAAAAATAAAGTATTATGAATCTCAAAGCTGAAACTGTAAATAATATCCTGTTTAATATGGTCACCGTTGTGCGCTTTGAGGTGATATCAGTGTGCGTAATTTGTGCTTCAGTGCACAAAAGCTAAGAAAATAGCATTTATTTAACAGAAAAGTGGAAAATTATACGTCAATGGCCAGTACAAATTACAGTCGTTGCCCCAGAACTTTAAAAACGTGGAATATAATGCTTAGAAATTTATGCAACGAAAAAAATAAAGCGTGCGCACTGGTGTCTCCAAATGGAGTCACTTATTAAGATTATCAGGTGCGCACCACGAACAATCACAGTTGCGAACAAAAGATTCTTTCGCCACGTCGGACAACATGAGAGTACACTTGGCACCAAGTCTTGATAAATCTTAATTTATTGGAGAAACTACAATCACTGCTATATGGGCGAAAAATATTTACCATGGTCCCCAAGTGTCCACAAAAGCACTCATCGCCAGTCTAACTAAATATGTATTTTGTAGGGCATCTGATAACCATATGCTTTCAATAAAGTGGACAAATAAGCCAAGGAGATAGGGTATGTTGTCGTGCTGTTATAAAGGCCTTTAAATAATCCAAAGTAAACCAAATATTACCGCTTTACAAATAACTTTTGATGCCAGATCCATATTCGGATATCGTTGGACAGGTGTGGATTTAGGACTTTCAGATTTGTCTCACGATTTTTATCAGTGCAATGTAATATCTTGCTTGTTATGCAAAGTATGGGCAAACACAGGCGACCTATTGCTGTGGAAATCATAGATATCGCAAAGAACATTATTTAACAATAAATGCGATTTACTGAAGAGCAGGTGATACCTGCCCTAGCTCTCTTGATTGATACTTCTTCAACTGCTGCACTTTACAATCTGTTGTAATTATTTATTAAACGAAATCTATTTCTTATTATTTTAGCAAACAGAAGTACCAGGTGGGGCTTTATTTTCATCCCTAGCCTTTGTTTGAAGGACATCTGAAGAAGGCAATCAAGGACTGAAACTCGCTGACCAGCTTTTGCCATCCATTTGTTCCAAACTGGCAGAAAGGCTATTTAAGTCTTCTCTCTTGTTCAGACACGGAAAGGCTGCACATAAAGAAGAAAAGGAAACTTCGCCGTGAAGAAAAAACAACAACTTAAAAACATTTAATTACAACCCGGATGCCATATGTACACCTCTTGTTAAAACTCAAACAATGTCAACTCTTTTGTGCGATAAAACGTGCACCTTTGGAGACGTGTGCGCTTTTGGAACGGTATGCGCATCGAGACCAGAAAGATCTTGAGGACACTTCTTGTAAGAAGTAATGCAGTTTTAATGTGCTGTTGAGGTCCCTTTTAGAGTCCACCCATTGTGCTAAAACGCATATGCTTGTTATGAACCGAATACACCAATTATAACTGAATAGCCAAGAGCTTCTTGCTACAACTCTATTTGGTTTGGGCAATCGGGGGTCACTCTCAATAATTAAGCTTTGGTTCTGTGAATGCGTCGGTTCAAGTTATCTTTTCTCCACATAGTGCCCTAATTCAATGGCGCGCACACTTTTAAATCGAATTTATCTCACAGTTGCTGGAACTTTACATTTTCTACAGAAAACAATTTCTGTTGGAGAGATAAACAAATCGTAAGAGAAAAAAGTTACTTTGTAAAATTATGCCTTCATATAATGTAAATGTTATGCTGTTTCCAAAAAAATTCGTAGTACATTTACATAGTGTTATGTGTTTTTATGTATTTTATGTTACTTGATATAATTTGCCATTATACAGACAAATAAACCACTCAACTAACTTTGAAGATCAATACAACGTTGTAGCAGGTGCAGTTAAGGCCAAAATTCTTAAAATCGAAGCAAAGCTCGACAGCTTTTCTAAAAAAAAGATACATATATAATTGTTTATCTCAATTGTACCAATTTATCTCAATGAAGTCTAAGGAAGATATTTTTAATCTAAAATGATAAAGCCAAATATTAGCCTTTGAAGGTAGGTTTGGATGCACCTTGAATGCACTGCAAGTTGCTTAGGATAAAAGTGTCTGCCAATTGCATAAATGAAAATACAAATATTTTTCCACATGGCGTTTCTTTACATGACTCTTAACGTTCAAAATTATTATTTTGTAGGGTAAGGATCCCTTCCAGCAATGTCATAAATTCATTCACCAAATAATAATTCAGTCAAATGTTTTCATTTGTTTCTTATATTACTCTCAAGAACATTTGTCCATGTATTAGGGTTACTCTTGGGTTGGGGTTAGGTGTTCAAGTGATTTGATTGAGCCACTCAAATTAAATGTAGTGTGGAATCTAAACATTTCAATTTCATACTATTTTGATGTTCTTGAATTTACATTAGGGATCATTATTTTGACCACTCCATTTTCAAAATATTTATTAAACAATAAATATTTGGCTTGTTGAAAGGACATGGCATTTGTATATGATTAGTATATATTTGTTTTACATGGAACTAATCTAGGAAGTAGATTTCTTACACTTTTGAGGCAAATCTTAAAATTGTCCTGATTGTGTGAAAATTGTGTGATTGTCATTGTGAATGAATACATGGTTCAGAAAAAAGGAAAAAGAAGAGCATACAAATGTTAACAAATGCCCAAGCCCAAGTTTCTGTTTTAGTAAAGGCAATGGCTTGTACATCCATATATTTCTAAATGCATGGATGTATGGATTAAAAGTGGAAAACTATGTCCTCCGGTGTGACTTCAAGGATATAATGTTAATAAAATGCTCCATGTTTCCTATAAAGGGGATAATAATGTTACCTAAATGTCTATGTTTCCTGAGAATAAGAATCTCTCTCTCTCTCTCTCTCTCTCTCTCTCTCTCTCTCTCTCTCTCTCTCTCTCTCTCTCTCTCTCTCTCTCTCTCTCTCTCTCTCTCTCTCTCTCTCTCTCTCTCACTCTCTCTCAATCTCTCTCCAGAGCCTCTCTTAACAGAGCTGTGTAATCTAAAGAAATCACATATTCGGGTGTAAATGAGCACCAACATCAACAATGATCCATCCGTTTGTATTCAGAAGCGCATGAATTGCGCCACCAAACGGCAGCGGCAAGCGTAGTTACACACGTGCAAACACTAGTTTACACCAGTTTTTGCCATTTACATTTTTCTTTCTTTCTGTTGAGCATGTCTGAAAAGATCCGACACATTCACTGTTTTTAAATATAAAATATACACAACCATTGTTTGTGTATGTATTATACATTTGTGGTTTTATTGCTATTCAACTTTTAGTCACATTTTTTGAGATTTGTTTTATTGTAAAAAAGCTTTTGTATTACATTTGTTAAGTGAATTGTGTAATTACATTTTAATTTTTAATCGCGAAGAATATATTCAGAATGGATGAACGCTTTGCCCCTTAAACAAGACAAGAATTTCATTGGATAGTAGTTCCCTTCGAATGCTTAACCTTGGTTCGAGAAAGCGGGGGATGGTGATACGTCGTTCAGATATTCCGTATATATCTCACAACATAGTTGCCATTATTATTCACCTTTCAAAGTGCCCTTCAAAGGTAGCCTATCATTAATTCAGTTGGGTGTTATAACCGTGTTTTTTGACGAATCTGCGAAACGTCACGACGCTGCACTCTTCGCGGAGCCTAACATCATGTGTGTTGGACTAATCACGGCCACGAGGGACGCCACCCGCACGTAAAGATCTGCAGATGAGTGTTAACGCGTGAAAACAAATCGCGTTCCCTTTCACTCACACGATACTTCCTGATCCATGGCTATGATTCTATGATTGTGTCATGCAACGGGGTATTCGCACTCCAAACAAGCTAAACAAAGATCTTTCAAAGTGGATTCCCTGTTTCTACACGAGCAGCTGAAGAATCGACGTCCGTGAACACCGTGTAACCTTCGCAAACAAAATGGACTACTGGGTGAGTGAGCATGATGTCATTTATAAATCATATTTCCTTTAAAAACACTCTCTTTCAGTCAATATACCACGAGAATGAAACGAGTATGTTAAACTGAAACATCTTGTTTGTGTTTTTTACTCTGTGTCGTAAGTCGACCTTACTTTATTTACATGTAGCCGCCGTGTTACAGTGTAACAGATCTAGAGATGATAGTTGATGGTGCTTTTTTATTTAACTGAATCCCTTTTGTTGGTTTTGTTATAATTAATGAATTTTCAACATCTGTTTTGAATTTTTTCCATCTGATTGGACAATTCAGATTTTAGACACAGATTTGTCTCAGCACCCAGCTGTTTTTGGTAATGTCCTGTATTATTTGAATACTTTTGTGTACGTGCTTGCTATGAATCATCACCATTCTTACTTAGACAGACCGTGCAGTCTTAAGTCTCCTATTATAAACTGTTGCAGGGTTAATGTAAACTGTTTCTATCCTTTTAATCTTCTGCAATTTAACAACCAGGCGCAGAAAGGGAAATATTTCATAGATCTTTCATTGTGTGTGTGTGTGTGTGTGTGTGTGTGTGTGTTCATCCGAAGACATCCTGTGACAGACTCAAGCAAAGAGGAAGTACTATTCTTAACCCAGTGGTGTATACAATGGGGTCAGATCTGTTTTGACTGCTGTCCAGCAGCATATTTTGATATTGTTTTAGCTTGGTCTGATGCTCATGTCATGCACTTAGTGGTTTAATGTGTGAATAAACATCAGGTTATAATGTTGAAAGATAAATACAGGAACATATAAAATTGTTGAGCCTAGAGTGTGTGAAATGTGGGCTGGGGTTTTTAACGGTGTATAGAACTTTCTGTCCATTTCTGCTTTGGACGTGAGAGCGTTTCAGTTAGAAACATGATCACTTTTGACTTCACAAGAGGACAAGCAAAGCCTGGTTAAGGAGGGTGTGATTCTCTGCAGTACACTAGTACTATTAAAGCAAGTGCTTGGATGTCCCAACTCACTACTCCTTTTCAAGCATTTTTTAAATCCAAATATAATTTTACCACAATCTATCAATTTTAATTTTTTGGTTACAACATGGCATGTGCACAATCTATTTATTATTTTGCAATGTGTCCATACTGTATCTGCCTTTTGCCCTTTTTAAAAGATAACATAACATAGTCTCTGTTTTATGACAGATCACGCGTTGAATTGAGCTGTCCGTAGGTCTTTTTACGCAAGAATACTGATAGGGGTGCTGTCGTTAAGGATCTTGGTCCACTGTTGTTGAGTTTCCCCATTTCACACTTTTTTGTTTTGGATCCTGAACGCGTGATGCACATCAATCCCTGTCAAAGTTTCACTTGCTCACTCACATGACCTGTTTACCTGCCCCTCTCAATCCTCTTGGCAAACCCTGCTAAACCTGTCGGGGAGCTTGTCATGGACTTCGAACTCTATGCAGGGGGTTTGGTTCAGCTTGGAAGGACAATGGACAATGTCAAATCTATTTGTTCTGTCATTTTTCTCTAGTAGTGTCTATCAATTCTTGTACTGCATTTAAAAAATAAAGGAAGACTTAAAGTGTTAGTTCACCCCATAATTAACCCTCTTGTCATTTTAAACCAGTATGACTTTCTTCAATGAAAGATATGTTGAAGGAAGATGCAATTGCAGAGACACAAAACCAAGTGAATGGGGGCCAGTTAACAACGTTCTTCAAAATATCTTCTTTTGTGATCTGCAGAAGAAAGAATGTCATACAGGTTTAATATGACAAGATGCTGAGTAAATGATTTTTGGGTGAACTATCTCTTTAACTCTTTATATTGTAGAAGTAAACACTATTTAAGAATAAAAAAGAACCTTAAGCTTAGTTTGGCGTTGTCATTTTGAAGTTTCTGCGAAAATTGTAGCGTTGTTAAAACGATTTTGTCCAGCATCTTATCTGCTTGTCATATGTGAAGCTCACTTAGCATCTATTGAAAAGATTACTGGGAGATAAATGCACATGATAAATATGGTCAGCTAAGACTTTGTTCAGTGGACCTTCAGCTTTTCTGTGTGTTGTTATAGCAATGCTGGGACACAATCTGCACGGTTATCAAAGAGGAACACACCGTGCTGTAAAAATTGATTGTAAAAACACGTCCACCAGTTTTTTATTAACCATATAGAAAACATCAACTGAACATTAGTCAATTTATTTATATAATGTATCAGAACCACTTAAACCAGAAGTTTTGGCATAAGGGAGCATTTGTTGCATCCATATTCTTTCTAGCCTATTTTTAGGTGTGATGGCTACGTTTGGTTTTGATCACAATGAGAAAGGCGTGGCAAGAGGGGACAGTATTTCATAGGGTGAAAGTGTCTACTAAGCTCTGGCATTTACTTGTAGCTGTATACTTAAGTGTCAATGGTGAACCCAAGCTCCTGAAGCAATGACTCAATCTGGTAAAGTGAGTATTTATTGTAATTTGGCATTGTTTTAGTTTATTTGACTTTCAAATGATACAAAGGCTGAGGAATTTAAATAGAAAGACTTTTTGTTATTGGTTACCTTGCTTTTGCTTTATGATTGTTAGCACACATACGTTGTTTCCTCTTAGTTTTTGCCAGGATTCCTTTCGTATTACTGAAACAAGATATGGATACATTTTTAGCCAATAATCTGACAGTGAAAACAAATAATGAATTTCTGTTTTCCTCATGCAGAGTGCCTTGGAGGTGTATAAGGAGATGCTACTGCTGTATTCAGAGGAAGCTCGACGTTATGTGAACTCCCAGTGTGCTGCTCTGGAGCCATGGCAGATCATTGTAATCACTTTGCTGTCTACACTCGGTGCAGTGTGGCTAAAGGGTTTTCTTTTCCAGCAGGAGAGTAAGTCACATGCTATTCATCACTCAATGTTACATGCAAGATGCATTTGAACTGATGAGGAGCTATAGATGATGTATTTTGATTTCATCGGGTGTATTAAAGGGGTCATATGACATGGCTGAAACAAATATTATCTTTTGTTTTAGATGTAATGCAATTAGGGCTGTACAATATATCGAAATCGTCGAAATATCGCACATGTGCATATCACAATATGTGATATCACGATGGTTTGCAATAAATGAGCTATTTAATTCTTAGAAAATTATGTATGGTCAAGTTTTAGGTTGATGTGGATAGTATCTTTAGTTAGGATACGGGTGCGTATGCTCTGACGCAAGTCAATCAACAATCCATGTCGCAAAGGGAAATTTGTTTTATTTATTTTTGTTGTTTAGAAAATGTCAGATTTGTTTAATGCAACAGTAAAACATGGCTGATCACTTTCAGAAGTTCTAGTGATGCTTTCTTTTTCCTAAAATAATGTGAAATATATGTTGGTTATATAATTTCGCACACCTTATTGCGTATACATTTGGGCGGTCTTAGTCAAATCATACCACGACTGATGTAGATTTGTGGGGGTGTGGTTACATAAGGTGTTTCAGGCAGGTGTGGGTGAGCAGTTGCTTTTAGATAGCCTCTTTTCTACCGACACTTTAGTCTTGCTATTTTACGTGTTTAATACATGCATGGGCAATTTATAACACACAGAAAAACACCTATTCGTGCCATATGACCCCTTTAGAAATGAGCCAGTTTCTTACGGTTTCTAGGAAGGGTTTTTCCAGCAAACGCAGAATAACCTTAAACACATTCCCTTTTCATCCACATCATTATGTTACAAGCTAAATGTGAGACTGTGCTATCATCAATCTATGCTATTCATCAGGCAGGAAGTCTTAAAACAAAGTCGCAAAATGTCAAGGCCACTGTAACAATAACTAAATCTGTGGGACTTCTAAACTTCATAAGCAACAGTTTACACAATGTTGAGTCATTGTTCAAAAACAATGTTTTTCTCTGGAACCTGAAAACTCGTTTACCAAAGTTTAATTTATTTGTCCTGTCTTAGACTTTCTTCGTCCGAGGCGTTTTTATAAAAGTATCCTAATATATCCTACATTTTTTCAGGCAACTCAATGTTGCGTTTTCACCTCAGTTTACACATTGTTTCATGTTTTCTAGCCCTGACATCAAGAGTGAAGAAGCAGTTCTTTAAACTCATCAAAAAAATCCCGTTTGTCGGAGCATCAGTAAGCATCTAGTGGTTTTCTAGTTCCCTATCTTCTTAAGTTTCCCCCTCATGTGTTTCTGACTCACTAGTGGCTGATTAAATCAACACAGTCATGCTGAAAGAGAAATGAAACTTTTGACACACTTTTACACACTGACCTTGTGATGATGACTGGGTTTGCTCTCAGTCTTAAACCTTAAAGGAATAGTTCACATTAAAAATTCTCTAATTATTTACACAACCTCTTATCATTTCAAACCTGTATGACTTCCTTTTGCAGAACACAAAAGAAGACATTTTGAAAAATGTTGGTAACAGAAAACCGTTGGTCAGCTTGCGTTGGTTTTGTGTCCACACAATAGAAGTGAATGGAGTTCCTGATCTCATGGGAATTCGTAACTATTACAAGGTGGCTTATTCATATGAGAAAGCAAATCATACTAAAGTGTATGAACGAGATCATACAAAATCATACTTATTAGCCAAAATTAACCACATCGTAAAATAGTAATGTTTCGTCGTGAGATTATGTTGGTTGGATCAATGGTTTTTGGTCGTAAAAATGTCTTCTTTTGTGTTCTACAGAAGAAAGAAAATCACACAGGTTTAAAATGACAATAGTAAATGATGACAGACTTTTCATTTTGAAGGTGTACTATCCCCATCATGCAAAACATTTTAATTCCGGTTCGGACTTTAGATTGGGATGCACTGCAAATAGCATTTTTTCCTAAAGCCCCATGGACTTTTGGTTATCATTAAAACAATAATAATTAAAACAATACAAGAAAACTCCTCTTTCCCTTCAGTTCTGATGTGTTATTGAGAGGTTTCTACAATGCACCTTTTTCCTCCATCAGATTCAGAGTCAGCTTAACAAAGCACTGGATGACATGTCGGTGAGTGTTTGCACGCTGAAGGAAGGCATGAGCTATACCAAACTTCTTCCAGCACAGGGCCTTTCCAGCAAACAGCTTCTGGAGAAGATCAGAGAATATGAGACATTGAGTGAGTCACCTCAAACCAGTCCCTACTAGCATCTCCTGTAATGATGAAGAGCCTAAAGGCTTTAGGGATTAATCACAGCCCTTAAAGTATCCACCAGATGTTCGCTCAGACAGAATTTGCTGCAATTGCATTTACCAGGATATAATGCTAGTGGTTTTTAAGTTAATGCTTACTGTCCCACAGTTTTTCTGTCAAGGCGGCTCTGGCCTCATTAATCTTTGTTTATACCTCTGATTCCAGGTGAAGTAAACTGGGCAAAAGGGAAGGTGTCAGGTGCAGTCTACTGGGGAGATGAGAAGCTCACAGACCTTCTGGTTAAGGTATATCTAATAATTTAGATTTTGTGAATGCATTGTAGAGGAATCAGCTGTTGTTTGCTTTGGTATCAAAGGCCTTCTTTCTTGCCACCAGCAAAGCTTCACAGAACAGGGAAATAACATATTGTGTTTCTCTGATCTGAAGGTGTATGGTGAATTTGCCTGGTCCAATCCCCTCCACCCAGACATATTTCCCGGGGTTAGGAAAATGGAGGCAGAAGTGGTGCGGATAACATGTGCCCTCTTTAAGGGGGGGCCAGACTCCTGCGGCACAGTCAGTCTTTCTTTATTGATCTATTCACTGTTGCCTTTTACAGTTTAAAACTGTAATGGGATTTATCATGTGAAGTCGCTATTTGTTTTTAGATTCATTCAAACTAAACAAGATGGTGTATTTGTCTTTGTCATGAAAAGGTTACTTCGGGTGGAACTGAGAGCATCCTCATGGCATGCAAGGCATACAGAGACATGGCCCATGAACGTGGGATCAAACACCCAGAGATGTATGTACTGTCTAACAATCAAGCCTTTTAGACATAACACACTCTTTTTGTATAGGGTAATCAACTTCGGTTGCCAACTCAAATATATAAATAACATACACTGCTCAAAAAAATAAGGTAACACTTAATCATCACATCTTAACACCCAGTCAGTTAACCTCCAGGAATATCAATCAACCTGGTAAGGAAGCATAAGTGATTGTGAACTTTTTTTACTTGTTTTGGTGCAAATTAAAGTGACAACAGGTACTCAGGAGAGGCAACAGGGGGTCTCAGAGACGGAAGGAAATGCTCAGATCTATTGTCAGATCTTATGCTGGTGCAGTGCCGAGCCCTTGCATGATAATGCCCGGCCTCATGTAGCCAGATTCTGTAGGCAGTTTTTGGACGATGAAGGCATTGATGCCATTGACTGGCCCTCACGTTCCCCAGACCTATATCCAGTTGAGAATCTCTGGGATCTCATGTATCCGAAGCCGTCGAGTAGCACCATAGATTGTCCAGGAGCTCACTTATGCTCTGATCCAGGTCTGGGAGGAGATCCCCCAGGACACCATGTGCCATGTCATCAGGAGTATGCCCAGGCATAGCCGGGAGTTTATACGGGGACATGGGGCCATGAACATTACTGACTAACATTATGAGTTACTGTGGTGAAATAAAAATAAGTTGAATCAGCCTGTATCCTAGTCATTTTGGCCCTGAATGTATTTATGATTTTGGATTTCATTGATCATTGTCACATTATTTTGTTTTCACAACATTATGCAAAGTATATAAGTGAAATTGTAATCTGTATATTTTGTGCACTAATATAGTGTGATTTAGGTGTTCCCTTTTGAGCGGTGTATTAATGGTCTGTTCACAATTGGCAGATATATACATATTCAGTTTTTTGTTTGTTTATGCTGTAGCATTGCACCAGTGAGTGTCCATGCTGCATTTGACAAAGCAGCACACTACTTTGGGATGAAGCTTATTCACATACCTCTGGAGAAGAAGACAATGAAAGTTGATGTGAAGGTACTGTTGCCTTGTTTTGCACACAGTAAACAGCAGTATTTCTATTTCCTTTAGCGTTTCTAACATTTACAAGGTTTCACAAGGTTTACATTTATTAAATTGTATTTGTTCATAGGCCATGAAGAGGGCCATAACCAAAAACACAGCAATGCTGGTGTGTTCAGCTCCCAATTTCCCACATGGAATCATGGATCCTATAGAAGAAGTGGCGAAGGTAAAATAAATTAATTCAGATGAGCATCCTATACAATCTTTTCATGTTGGGTAATAAATTGTAGTAAAATGTTTTATGCTTCTGTTCATTTTGCTTTTGTAGCTGGCAATAAAATACAACATCCCATTTCATGTGGATGCCTGCTTGGGTGGGTTTCTCATAGTTTTTATGGAGAAGGCTGGTTACAAACTTTCTCCTTTTGATTTCCGGATCAAAGGTGTGACTAGTATCTCAGCTGATACACATAAGGTGAGAATATTGTTTCATTTTTGTACATTTCTTTTGTTTAATTATAATATTTTATGATTTTTGTTAGAATTGATCTTAACTTAACCACAATGGTGAATGTCAATGCAATGCAATTCTTTGAAATACTGTTTCTGTCTCCACAGTATGGTTACGCCCCCAAAGGCTCATCAGTGATTCTGTACAGTGACAAGAAATATCGGCACTACCAGTATTTCGTAGCTCCCGATTGGCAGGGAGGAATTTACGCATCTCCGTCAATGGCTGGCTCTCGCCCAGGGGGCATCATTGCCGCCTGTTGGGCTACTATTATGCACATGGGAGAGAACGGATATGTCGAGGCTACCAAGAAAGTCATCGAGACCGCACGAAAAATCACAGCAGGGTAAGTGTTTATGTTATTTCTAATCCAGTTTGCAATTGTACAGGGCAGACACAAATTTGTGTGTTGCTTTGAATGCAGAAAAAGATGCTTATAAAACTGGCAAATATATTTGCATGGCAGACAGAATTTGCATGATCAAATGGAACGGATTGGGTTACAGTGAACCTGTTAATTGAACATTGTCTAAAAACCCTCTCTACCCACAGAATACGTAAAGTAGAGGGGGCGTTTGTGTTTGGGGATCCAGAAGTGTCTGTGGTGGCACTGGGCTCTGATGTCTTTGATATCTTCCGTTTATCAAATGCACTGACATCAAGGGGTTGGAATCTCAACACTCTGCAGTTCCCATCTAGGTGTGGTAAAATATGCATTATTTATTAATTACATTTTTAATCTTTTAATATTTTTTGTATCTTATCAGAGCAATTTCTGTTGGTGTTTAACGGTTTGTCACTGAGAAAGTATACAATATCTATTATTATCTTAGAGCCAGGGATACACCAGTTCAATGAGTGGACCCCTCTGTTGAGGCGAAGATGCAGAGTTATCATAGTTAACTCTGTTTTTAGTTTTATTAATATTTAAAAATAGCTTTTATTTGTAGCTTTTTACAAAACATTTTGAAAATGTTTATTTATTTTGTTATTTATTTTGTTATTTTTAGTTACAATTTAAGAGTAATTTATTTTTATTTTAGTTTTTGTTTATTATTATAATTTTAGTGCTTTAAATGTATTTCAGTTTAAACTCGTGTTTAGTTTAAGCTTTTCCAATAATTTTAGACCGAGATGGAAAACAGGAAAGTTTTTAATGTTTTAATTGTAGTTAACTAAAATAACCATTCCAAGGGTATGCTGCACTTAGACACGTGTTTAGTAATTTAGTACTGCAACGCACTGTTATGTGCTGTCTATGCATTTATGCAATAGTTCAGGAATTCTTCCTTAAAAATGTTTTTTTGTTGTTCTCTCTCAGTATCCATATTTGTGTAACAATGCTACACACACAGCCTGGTGTAGCTGAGCAGTTCATCAATGATGTGAAGAAAGAAGTAGCCATTATCATGAAAAATCCAGAAGAGAAGACTACAGGAATGGTAGGTTTTATATCTATATATATCTGTATATATATATATATATATATATACGTATAAATATATATACGTATAAATATCCTCTTAGGGTTGAAATGTTTGATAACACATTGCAAATTATTAATATTAATACGCGAAATCCACTTATGGCACACCATTCTATTCCACCTCAGTCTAGTTTTGTGTGAATTATCTAAGCTAATGCAAAAGGTCCTTTTAACTCTGGATTTCATGTTTCAGGGAGCCATTTATGGTATGGCCCAGTCCATCCCTGACCGATCGATGGTGACTGAAGTGTCCCAAGGCTTTTTGGACTGCCTCTATAGCACTGAGGTGCCCAAGATGAAAAACAAGCAGCACAAAAACCATAAGAACCACATGAATGGCAACTCTGAAGTGCACTGAGATTGACTGTCATGGTCTCCACCCTTAGCTAGCTGAAGGGAAGCTCACCACAATCATCTAATCATTCATTTACTTGTTTGTCTTTTATTCGGTTGTTTATTTACAATACAACTAACAGGTATAAGCCATAATCACGTGACATGTTCTGGCATTTGTGACTGAGGACCGATATTATAATGTGTAGCACAGAAGACCAGAGACTGTTGCACAAGTGTCTATGTGGGTCTGAGAAGGTTCTGGGTCCAATTTGGGTAACCATTGATTACATTAATACTATTGTTTAATTGAATTGCATAAATTGCTACATTTTATGACAGATCCACACATTTTCACCTATTTTCTGTCTATCTAAAAGGATACCGGTGCATTACATTGTGACAAAGACTGGTCATTTTTATTCAAGCTATTGATAACATACATACTGACTTCACAAGTACTGCAGATTTGGAAAAAATCCAGATAACTATCAATTTAAGATTTTCAGGATAGCAGAACTGCTCAGAAGAACATGTAGTGCAAATATTTTTGTTAAAATTAGAGTTCAGATTTAAGATCCCAGCCTCAAACAGCCGTCTTACATTAGAAAGAATCTTACTCGTTTTAATTTAACTGAGGCAAATGATATCAGGGCACAACAAATCCATCAACCATTTGCCTCTGTGTGTTCAGTTTCACTGCATTTCATGGTTTTACGCGTAACAAATTTTCCATCAATTCGATCATCTTTAATCCTATCTACCTCGGGTCTAGTTCAAACAATTGTACGTTTAATAATAGACTGCTTCCCCTATTCTTTGTCACAGTCTCGAAAAGTCGTCACTTAAGTGGGCATCTGTTCCTTTCTGACTTTCTGATCATCACTCGATGTCATTGAAGCATTAATGTTTCAACTGAAGGAACACACTGATAATGGAAGTCAAAGATCTAGCTTCCCATGATCTACCAGTCTCATTTTGTTTTTGTGTATTTGTACGGGATCTTTATGTTTGGGATCTTAGTTCCAGTTCAGATCAGCTGAATGATCGCTCTGGAAGAAGGGAAAATAATTTATGTATGAAGCCAGAGTCTGTGAAATGAGCAGGCGATGATATCGTACCATGTAAACATCACCAGATCTTGTCAGCAATGTAATCCCATAATATTTGTGACCACTGTGTGCGTTTTTTTATATTTTAAATCACTTATATACGGTAATGCCTACTATTTCAACGTTGTTGTTGTTTTGCAGTGGAGTATTTTAATTTGTGTTCTATTGACATTTTTAACATCTTTATGAAGCCTTTAGTTGAGTAGGGTGGTTTCTTTTGATATGATAGTACTGCAGTACAATGTAGTTTCAGCAACTGTTCCATAAAAAACATAAATGTGGATATTTGTTATCAAAAACTTGACCCCATGGAAGCATTTTAATATGATCATGCAATAATTTTGTAATTACTGTAACTATTGAAACAGAAGCACCTTGAAGTTTTAAAGCAGTGTGTAGCCTCTATGGTTATGGCTGTATAAAGCATAAAACTAAAAGCATTCACCTAAATGCCTTTCACAGACAGTCAGGGTGTCTGCTATTAGGTTAACAGCCACATCAACCTCAGGGACTACGCCTTTACCACATCATGCAATCTATTTCAACTATGTCCTGTGATGGTTTTTGTTCTTGCTGTGTAAATCAATAAAGGTTGGCTTAAAAATATGAAAAAATATTAATTTGCAGTATGCAAATTATCTACACTCATCTACCTACTAAGGAATGAATTTTGGCAGTTTATAGTGAGATTAAAGGGATAGTTCGCCCTCATGTTGTTTAAAACCTGTCAATGACTCTTCCGTAAAACACGAAAGAAGATATTTTAAGAAATGTGTCTGTGGTTTTATGTCAATAAAATGGAAGTCAGTGTCTCTGTGTTGTTTAGCTACTAACGTTCTTCAAAATGTCTTCTGTTGTGTTTAGTATGGTCATACAGGTTTTGAAAACGATATTTTCAACAGGCAAATGACACCCCACCGTGTCTGTATTATAAACTGCGAATAAATTCTCGCTTCTTTTAAAATCAGGAAAGGCACACCGTTCTCGTGATCTGGCAGATTAATCCATTTGAAATAATGCCCCAAAACACTAAACACTTGTAGTGGTTTTAAAGCAAAAAGCTAATGGATCACAATGCTATTTTAATGGAAACCGTTCGTTTCTGTGATGGTTTCTTTTGTTTTTATCAGCAGGGTTGTTACATTTCATGTACAGTATGGGGGGTGGCGCCAGTTCTTAAAATGGGTTTACAGGGTGGCACGACCATATAAAGGTTGAGAACCGCTGCTTCAAGGCATTAAAGGTCCAATGTATGAAATGTGTGTCATCTAGGGCTGAGTATTCTACTTGCAAGCAATGGCTCATTCCACCTCTCCCTTTCGAAGCACACGACTACAGAGATGTCGTCACGTTTTTGCTGCTTTGACAAAGCAAAACATATTTACGAAACATACTCCGTAGAGCAGTTTGTCCCTTTAGGGGCTACTGTAGAAACAACATGGTGAATTCCATGCAAGGGGACTCCAGGTGTATGTGAAGGAAATAGCTCATTCTGGGGTAATAAAAACATAACGTTTCTTTATGTAAGGTGTTTATACACATCCGAAGACATAGTTATGTGTATTATATTGCATTTCTCCCTAGATCCTCCCTAAAATTACACACTGGACCTTTAAAAACTGGAGATTAAAAAATATTGTTTGTACCATAGACTTATTGTATAGGATTTAGTAGGTAATACATTCGATAATACATCAATCTCAAAATGTCAGTGTTGGCAAATACTCAGTTTAATACATTTCATTTTTGAGACAATGAGTCTGCTAGACCATTAGATCCTGTGTGGAATAACAGACATCAAACATTTTCCAAAGCAACAAAAAGGCACCATCTTTAGTAAAAAAAAACTGTAAGCCCTGGAACACAATCACACAATAGTGTGTCATTGGTCTCCTTAGGCTCTGGCAATTTCAAGTGTTTATATACCATTAGTTTGGAATGATTAAAACGATCTTGTGACAGCTTATCAGGTAAGAACTAAAAGGCTGATGTCATGTGTAACTGTCATACATGAATTATTGAGTTTGGTCCAGTCGTACAGGCTGCAGAGAAGTCTCCAGGATCATTCATAGGACTGAGACCTGATCTATGAAGGTAGCAAGCGTGATGTCACGCTGTGAGAGTCCTCCACATTCATGGGTACTGAGAGTGATCTGGACCTAGCAGAGAGAGGAAACAGGCAGACGGGACCTTGTTAAATCAACATAGAATAATTCAAATTAAATACTTTTTTATGCATGGAAATGTGAATAAATAATCTATTATATTCCAACTGAAAAATCTTTATTTACCTTATTATACACATTAAACCATTCTGGGTGATGATCCATTTTCTCAGCCTGCAGTGCTACTCTGGACATGAACCCAAAAGCCTAAAGGGAATTCAGGGAATATGATGCAACCAGTTGCAAATTAAGTGTAGTTCATAAAATGATATCATTTAGCAATGTAGAAGATGTTACTACCTGGTTGAAGTCTTTAAAGATGAATTCCTTGTAAATACCATCTCTCCCCACTACCTCCACCCATTGAGCATTCCTGAGGATGGGCAGGAGGTGCTCCCTCTCCTCCATGGTAAGAGTCTGAATCTTCCCAGCCTGAGTATTTAAAATAAATGATTGCCTCATGATTTTCACACAGCCTGTGATAGAACCCCACATTTTATATAACTGAAATAGCGCTAATAGTTGCACTAAGTCATGATTGTAAATAGTATTTGTACAGTTTTACAAACACCCACACTCTTTAAAGCAACCATTCTTGGTGGGATGTTTCAGAAGAGGCACCGTGATTGGCTGTTGTGAACCCCATGTGGAAACAATGATGACTTGCATTTCCAATTTGAAGAGCTGCCACACTATTACTGTGGTGCTTTACAAGCAAAGAAATTCCACAGCAACTTAAGCCTTGCCCTATAATCCCTCACTAAACATCACGAGTTACACATACAGATCTGTGCCAGATTCAAAGCCATGCAAATAATTATTCCTTGAGGTCAGTTACATGAAAATATGTTTCTATAATCTTACACATGTTTTGTTTAATTCCATTGTGTATTTCGTTAAAAAATAAATGTGTGTCAGCAGTTTTTATTGTACGAATCAGACCGTATCGTACCTGACTGAAGCAACAGTAAATTGCGTCAGTGTGCTAACAGATATACAGCAGTCGGTCATAATGACAAATCCGGCTGACATCAACAGGTCTCTTAGCAACGGTCTAATCTGCTGAACTCGTGCTGCTGCATGAAGCCACTCAATCACGAAAGCTTTATATTCTAGTATAAACAAACATCTTCATTTTTTATATAACGCACAGTTTTTACGGCGGAACATTTATCTTCACAACGCACACACTCGGCTCAGCCCGTTACAATACCATTTAAAAAGAATCGATTGTAACAATGTAAGGCAAGATATGCCATGTTGTATAAAGTGATAACAAAAGTAGCTTGTAAACCATATACCATAACAATGAAGAAATAAAAGACGTTTTACCATTTCGGATGTTTGTGCGTGCAGCGCTCGGGCTCAATCCCCAAACCCCAGTGGAAGCAGCAGCTGGAGTTCAACCTGTAGCTTCTTGCTAATCCTACTACGGTAAAGGTGTTTCTCATGAATATTAATAGAAGTGCGTAATTGGACGCTTCTGAAAGGTTAACAAACAACGTCAGCGTAAACTATCAATTATTCATGATCAAATTCAACGAGCGGCTGCCCTGACAAATGCCGGAGCAGAAATACGGTTTGCAGGGGTAAAACAAATCAAACCGTATTTTTTAGGCAAATTGTTAACTGTCAGAAAATCGGTTCGCATTTTAAAAGGCATGTCTAAAATGAACATACCTGTTTATACGTGACTGTCTAAAAGTAAATGACAAAGGCTTATGTTAACTGAAGACAACGTCCGAAACAAAATCTTTGAAAACAGAAAATGTTTTCATCGGCTGCAAAATATGTTATTATCTTTGTAATATTTGTATAAGTTAATAAGATCTTGGCAAGTGTGTGGATTTGGACTTTATATACATTTTCATGGTATTTTAATGCTCTTTATCCGATATATCTGTGTTGTCTCTTCTTTTCATCTAGTTTACTCCGATATAAATTACAGTTAAACTTTATATGAATCATCTTGTGGTGTTCTCTGGTTTGTTACCAATAAAACTGTCCAACTATCTCAAAGATCACCGTAATCACATGTACACTGATCTTTGAGCTCTCTTTATTTTCAATTGGACATAAAGAGAAAATAACAGTGGCAGAGCAACAGAGTATCAGGATTTAAAATGAAGATTATTAATGTACTGTATGTATTCTTTGTCACTCTTTTCTCAGAAGTGTTGTGTGAAAGACTTCATGATGCAGGTGAGACATATGCCGTGGTCAAGCAAGGTTATACCTGGTTAAGCAGAATAACGCAGTGCCAGTTCCTGTCTTGTTTTCTAGTTTACAAGCTGAAAATGGATGAAGCCTTGCTAACGCTTCATAGTGAACTACAGTACAGTATCAGTGTTCTCTACACATCAGATTACTGTCATAAGGTATTCTTCAAATGTATTATATTGTTCATGAAATGAGTGTCACAGGATCAGAATTGCTGCACAAAGAGAGAGAGAGACAAAACGTGTGTTTTGTGGTGTATAAATCTTTATGTAACTGCTTGCATAAACCTGTTTTTAGTTATTATATTGAATTAATATTTCTTTTTTCTATGTAGTGTCTTTATCAGCAACTTGCCATAGTTAGGAATGGACAACATAATGTTTCCGTTGTGGTACGCACTCCATTTCAATTGAGATTAAGAATCTTACCTGTGGATGGAAACAACACTCTGTGCAGGTTAGACGCACTTTGAATTATTCCAAGACCTGTAAAGATGCTAAACTATTTGGTGTGTCATTCTAAATTTATAAAAAGAAAAAACAGACATTTTCTGTGATAGCACAAGAACATTGGACATTGTGATAGCACAAGAACAGATATATGGCCCTAATAGGGGGCGATTGCATTTGCAGACTATTTATGGCCGTGTGTGTTAAAGTGTGACATGGCTTTAGTGCTTGCCCTTTGGAGAATACCTCACTGTGCATTGATCGCACTGCTTTTTGGGGTTAACAAGCTGACAGTAAAATAATGATGAAAAAGACCATTAGGACATCAAAGCTAAAGGGTTATTCTCAAACACCAGCTGAGATGTTAAAAAGAAGAAACTTCCAACAGTCATCAAGGTAGAGATATTCTATTTTGTGCCATTTTTAAATGGGGGTGGTATCTGATATCATATGGCAAGCCAGTGTATTCTACCTCCTATAACCCCACCCCCAACCTACGGGTGGGTCTGGTCTTTTAGAATCGATAGCATGGTCTCTTTCCAGACTGAGCCATTATCGATTTACATTCTGCACCAAAGAACGTGCTGGCCACTATTACATTCCCAGGAGAATCAATGAATCAAGGCTGATAATGCATATTTTGGGGATGAAAATGTGGTGTGGGATTAAAAATTGCACTTCTCACTTTAGATCCCTAGATGGCCCCCCTAAGCCTCTTACGTTTCTTATTTTTAGAATACAGGCAGTGTGGAAACAAGGTGCTTATCTTTTGGTAATATACTACTATTGTGTCAGCCAGCTTTATTAACTATTATAAATAGAAAATTATGATTAATTTAGGTAAATATAATATATATATATATATATACAACAAAATATTCATACATCTAAAACAGGTGGGTCAGTGGTAATGTGCAAAAAAAGAAGTATGTTTTTTATAATGTAACAATCATCACCATGACTTAAAGGTTATGATAGATGGATCAGTGTTTTATTACCTGTTGATGACAATATTTCTTCTCCCCAGTCTGAATCAGACATTTGAGGAAGCTGGCCATTATTCTCTCTAGATGAGGCAGTCGGGCTTGTTAAATGATGTAACTTGTTCTCTCACTGTTGACAAGAGTCCACACAATGCCTTCCTGCGTAAGTACAGTACAATTAAACAGAAAGAAGTATTGCTTGTAAGTCAGTCACCAGAATCTCTTGTGTTCCAACATTTTACATGAAAGTATTTCTCCCATGTCCCAGGAGTCAGATACAGACTGTATTGATCCGATGAACTGCCCGTTTCTAGAAAAAACAAGCTCAAAGAAAAGCTTTTCTACAATGTTTGTTTTGGACAATGCCCCGGGAGGGGAGCATTGTGGGAAATACATTAGAGGAGTGTGAAGGATTAAAGCATAATGGGGTTTTGAAAGCACCACGGTCCATAATGTGCAGTCTACTTTGCAATAGTGCAGATTATGTTGTAGATCAGACCTTTAAGGGCAAGTAGCCATTATCGGTCAGATATATGGCCAGTGTGACTAAACTCTCGGCTATATGATGAGCTTCCATTAGCTGGACTGACTGGTGATTACAGTCAAGCTACAAAAGGCTCTCATGACTTAAGTGATGGTCCTAGTGTTTAGATCAAGAACTGAAGAGCAAGAACTGTGTGTTTTCAAATGAATTCGTGAATGCTATCCAGAGTGATCAGGTTAGTGAACATATTTGTTCAAGAATGATATTTTAAGCCTTGGTCTGAAATATACAAACACTCACCTCAGCCTTGACACTGTGATTCTTCTAAACCTTCAGCTGCCATTAACTTTAAAGGGATATTTCATTTTATTTCTAGACATTGATCTGCAGTAAACACTTTTCACCGCAGATAGGTAAATTGCAGCATTTCTACACAGAACTTGTTTTGCTTTTAATAAAAGCCATAGTTCACACACAAATAACATTTATTTATTTATTTTTTTCATCCCCTTGTCATTTCAATCCGGTATGCTTTTCTTTCTCCTGCAGAACACAACAGAAGATAATTTGAAGAATGTTGGTAACTGAACAATGGCGGTACCCATTCATTTGCATTGGTCTTTCATTTTTGGGGGCACTTTAAAGAACTTCTGCAGAAATGACAGTATTACTGTCAGCAGTTTACCAGTAACTTACTGTAGATTTACATTTATGTAATTTACTGGCAACAGTTTTTTAAAAGATAAATTATCATTAAACACTAACAAGTGTTTATCCTTACAGAATAAATAACAGCCTCATGCAAAGCATTCCTGTTATTTTATCGGGTTTTTTCTGCAACGATAAAGACTTGTTCATGTTTAATGTTAATTTATCTTTGAACAAACTGTTGCCAATTTATCCCTATAAAGTCTGTTTTAAGATTTCACACGATTTCTCTCAACAACAAAATAACTATTTTAGCTCTTACGGTGAAGTACATTTGAAACATGATGAACATGACAAACATTAATGTAGTCTGAAGTGTGCAGTGTTAAACACACATATGGTGTTTATTTCTCTCAGGGCCAGTTTGCTCAGGCTCCTCGACTCAGTCATCACTATAGTTTCATCACAGTTTGACTGTTTCCCCTTGTGTCATCAGCCGTATTCACACTTTGATCAAATGGTCCTTTGTGTGTTTGTTTTTCCGCAAAAAGCCTACTGGTCCATCGAAAACAGAGCACCATGTGCAACATGTCCAGTTGATTAATACCTGAGGTGTGAGATTTCTAAATGTGAGAGAGGAGTATTAATTGTGAAAGATGATAAACAATGGCATATCAGTTATGGGTTTCCAAAATTGTGACCCAGTCTGTGAAAACCAAAATCTATTTCTGAGATAATGTGCATCCAGTGTTGGGTGTAACTAGTTACTAAGTATTTAGTTACTGTAATTTAATTACTTTTCCCATGAAAAAGTAAAGTAAGGGATTACTCTTACTTTTTCTGTAATTTAATTATTTACTTCTGATGTAATTTAACTAACTGTGCAATATATTCAACAGAGGAACTTACATCAGAATTATTAGTCTAACTTTAAAATGTAAGTTGTTTCATCTCTATCTTTCTATATCCTTAATCAACCTTGATTAGAATTTATTCAAAGTAATTTGTAAAAAATAATTAAATACTTTTTGGAGAGAGTAATGTTTACAGTAATCGAATTACAGAAGGTTCTTCATCATCATTTTATGTAGAAAACAGTAAATCACAAAAACTTACCGTAGCTGGGTTTTCACAGACTGTCACAATTATTTAAGCATCATGTAATGTTGCAATGTGGAAATCTATGAAATATTGAATAACGTTTTATGGCTAGTATAACTAAGGCTTATTTAAAAAACAAATCCAGTAAAATGTTTCTTTATGTCCCTTCAATCGATTTTCAGTTTTATAGCTTCCAAATGCTTGTTGACATGATTCCTGTTGTACACCTTCATTTAACCAGTCAGTATCATGGATGATGGCCTATGGCAGTCAACATGATCCATTGCATCATACACTGTGAAAACATTGCCTCAGTGCTTGGCCTTATTGAAGACCCAAGGCTAGGGTTTCATAGATTGATTTTACGCCTATAGACTGGTTTCAGATTACATAAAAGGACACTGCTGGCTTCTTGAGAGCTCCCTTGTGGCACAGCATGGGTGACAGAGTGTGCTCAGTGAGGAAGCCAAGAAAATGTTACAAAATGAGCATTCTTGTGATTGGTTTTCCCAAGAATTTACTGGCTAGATTAATTGTTATTTGCAGCCAACTTTTGCAAAAGAAAGAATACATTATTTGAAACTCAATTCGCCATGTTTTCCTATTGTAATAAAACTGGTAAATATGTGTATATAATCATTGTTCCATTTCCATTTCTTAGCTTTGTTGGTGGCATTTTTGATTCTGGCTTTTGCTGCTGTCTTTTGGACCTCCTTGCCTTATATTAGAAGGTAAAATATGACTTTTTTATTTTTATTTGATTGTTTGTTGTATCAGTTCTGCTTTTATGGGCATCGCCTTAATGACACTAAAATATTGTTTTATACCACAGATGTAGGTCTACACAAAGGCTAATGGATCTTGTCTGCTGTCAAGGGTCCCAACACTCCATGGAAAGCGTGAGAACAACTCTACAAAATGTTGAGTTATTTCAACCAATCTTTGGGTCAAATATGTATAAGTCCAACAATTAACCCAAAATATAGTTATATTTGAACCAACAATGTTGAAATAGCCCATCATAGGTAAAATTATAATAACCCAACAGTTGGGTTTTTCAATTGTTTTACCCAATGATGGCTTAAAATAACCCAATTGTTTTAGAGTTTATAAACATTTTGCAATTGTTTAATGTTAGTATATAACAATAAATCCCATAATTCAGTTTTCCAAATGATCACATTTAATATGCAGACAGTTGATAGAAATAAAATGGGAGCCTTGGACAGGAAATAGTTTAATTTTCCTGAGATCTAGTTTGATTTCCCGGTCTAAAGCTCTAGTTTGATTAGCTTGGTCTGTGGCCTATTATAGGGTTGTTTGGCGAGCCAGAACAGGAAGAGAGTAATGTTAATTTCTCAGTGATGGATCTCACTGCCATCACAAGACCATATGGGAAATGGGAACATCTTTTTGAAACGAGCGAGTCTCTGCTTACCAAACACGTGCAAGTCGGTTAACAGGCAAACACTACAACTGATTTTTAACTTAAAAACATTAAGAATCAAATATTAAAATTGAAGTGAGATTTTTCAAATGTTCTTGCTATCGATTATAAACAGTAATCTGTTAAATAATTCTGTATTAAAATGTATTCATTTTACACCATATTGTTTGATAAAATGTATTGTTTTGCTGCAGTGCACCAGGTGGATGTTGTTGTCTTCCTGGTTGTTGATCTAAATAGAACAATTTTGCCATAATTTGTAATATTACAAAAAGCTGATGAAGAATAACTTTTCTAAATAGATATAAAGACAGATACAAACCTTGCCAGCAGCCATGGCAAGTGTTCCATAGTCCTGGAAACATCAGGGAATCTATTTCCATGCCTGGAGAATTTATGGATCGTAATAAAATGTTGACTCATGGAAAAGTCATTAAAGTGATTTTATAGCTATTTCAAAGTTTTTGTAGTTATGCTTGGTTCTAAAATATTTCATCAGCTTGAAATTAGCCATGTTGGTGAAATCTCTATTAATTAAAAATACCTTATTCCGTGCTATTCTCAACTCAAGTCAAATTTGATAATGATTGGTCGAAAAGTGTGGGCACCCTGAATGACTTTGTATTTAATATTGTCTGAAAATGGCCATACTGAATTGATTTCTTTTGTTTATTTCAGGAGGAGACCACTAATGAACTTAGCATGGAACAAAACAAATCAAAGTCAACGAGACTGAAGTCATTAGACACATTTCGAGGGTATGTGCCAAAACTGGCTAATGTCTTTTTTACTCATCAATTGTCCTTTGCCTAACTCCATCATTCATGAGTTATGGGACTAAGGAGATTGTGAGGGTTCACCGACTGGACATGCGCTCACTTGAGCCATTGTTTTTGAGGTTCCTCCAGGCATCATCTCTAATATATTTCGCCTCTGTGGTGGGGGACAGTGGGTTGCTGTTGAGATAGGGTGATGTGATTTAATCTGGAAGCCCAGCAGGACCTGATAGTGGCTCTGGGGCAAACACAGAGCACGCCTGTCGCGAAACAGGAAGCTGGTGTGGCTTTGACCTCACACTTGTCCAGTAATTGATGTAATAATACGGGCAACATATCGGCACATATTCAGCAGGCTGTAGATCTGGAGCTGTGAAGGATATGGCTTGGCTTCCCAGATCAAGATTTGTGTAATGGATAATCCATGTGTGTTGCAAAAGTGCCTTTTCAGATTGCAATCTCCAGGGCAATTTGTACTATCAATGTCAGTAACAATAACAGATCTTTTATGGTTTTGTGAATGACCCATCATCATGTAAGAGTAATCTGAATGTATTTAAACATTTACCCTTATTCACAATTTAATGTTTCATTCACATTTGCAAAGAAAGTCCCATTCCATAGGGCTTATAAAAACTGATGTTTCACTGCACAGCGTTTGCTCTTAGACACGAAGTCGTCCATTTTCCTGTGAAATCTGATGTTTTTATTAGTGTGGCCGAGGCGGGGACCTTGGATTTTTGTTTCAGCTTTTGTCCCCTTTTAGATAATTATATACAATATGATGTAGATGCAGAGTGACATCACAGCTCATGTCAGCTGTGTCAAAAGATTCATGATGAACTTCAGATAGCGCTAGTAGCAACACCGAGGTCATGGGTCTGATTCCTAAGGAAAATATGAATTGATCTAATGTACAGAATCCTTTGGATAAATGCTCTGACAAACTGCATAAATATAACAAATGGTATGTGGTTTGCATGAAACGTTTTGTAATATTAGAGGATGTCTTCGGCTCTTTGTGAGTGTGTCAGCCCACAGAAAGCTTATATTGTTGCAGTTTCTCTTCTGTAGCATGAAATATGGGCTGTCCAGCAGTGAGTCAAAACTTTTCATTGACGACAGGAGCATCTGTCATCTACCCACCACCCTGGTGAAATTGTTACGGCTATGGCAGAAAAACAGCGGCCACAATTCGTCAGATGCCATCAAAGTGATGAATAGCAGAACTGTAGATTTGTTTGCATTTTAATTTTTTTAAAAGGATTTGGTTTTTAATCTCAGCAGCTGAAAGGCTGCAGCCAGTTTGCTTATATTTGCGATTACAAAATGAAGTTGGTTTTGTAATAGTGAGTTATGATAAGAGCAGATGTGTATACAAAGCATCCAGTTTTGCTAAGCAAAAAAAACGCTTTGTGGTATCGTTACCAAAGAGAACACACACTTCACAAGTCTATTTCAATTCCAATGGTTGAATGGCAAAAGACGATTTAACGGTCTCAGCTATCTGAATTAACTTTGCATTTGGATATAAAGTATGTTCACCTTCGCACAAGACATGAAGCAAATTCAAAAAGCACAGATTTGTTTTGGGAGACACAAATTCTGAGTTGTCCCTTTTTGTCCCTTGTTGAGCCAATGCTAGGTTGAAAATAAACCAGCATTTTGAGAGTGCATGTAGCCATAAAATGTACATTTACATTGTCATTTAGCAGATGCTTTTACCCAAAGCGACTTTCAAATGAGGTAAATAATGGAAGCAATTATTTGCACAATATAAGGACAACAAAAGGCATAACTGCGATAAAACTAGTCTAATATAAGCCTACCACAGTACAGAGCTTAGGGTTTTATTTTTTTAATAGAAAGAGTAGAAAAGAGATAGAGGTCAGAACTGATCGGTCAGGTGCTGACGGAAGAGATATGTATTCAGCCGATTCTTAAAGATGGCTACGGAATCTGCTGATATTGATCATTTAAAAAATGTGGAACCAAACCAGAGAAGTTTTGTGAGATTGATTTTCTACCTTGTTGGGATGGCACTACAAGACGTCGTTCGTTTGCAGAGCGTAGGGATCTGGCGGGTACATAAGTCTGCATCAGCAAATGAAGATAAGGGGGTGCCTTGTAGGCCAGGAGCAGAGCCTTGAATTTGATGCGAGCGAATGTAGGGAGCCAATGTAACTTAATGAAGAGAGGAGTGACGTGTGCTCTCTTCGGTTCATTGAAGACAACTCTTGCCACTGCATTCTGGATCATCTGTAGAGGTTTGGTTGTGCAAGCTGGAAGTCCAGCCAGTAGCGCATTGCCACAGTCCAGTCTGGAAAGAACAAGACTGGACTAGGACTTGCTGAGAACGTCGGATAGGAAAGATCTAATTCTCCAAATATTGTAAAGGATATTGTAGGTAAACCTTGCTTGGAATTTAAGCATCTGCTTATATACTTAACATAAAGAAGTTTCAGACCTCTTATTCCACCTCGCCAATAAGTTTAAAATCTCAATTATTTTAATGTTTTGTCATGCTAATATTTGATATGTTAGCCTTTTTATGGTGCAAATTGCAGTGGTAACAAATCACAAATGTGCCCACTCAGGCATTACAAAGCACTGCTGGACTAAAATGACAATGACAAATATACACTTGGAGCTACTGCCAAAGTACATATTTTACTTGTTAACATCAATAGCTAATGAGTGTCAGCACACAAACGCCAAATGTTTAGTTTTCCTTTACTTTTTTATAATGTTTAAGAAAGAAGCTTAAAGCAATGAAATAGTAAAATCTTTACTCTTGTTTTTTTTTTAAATAGCTTTTCAAAGCGTTCCAAACACTAAAAGTTTCTTAATTAACACGATTAGCTATAACTTGCTAAACTGCAAACATTCTGTCTTAGTTTTATCTTGAAAATGACTTAACCTTTGTCTTTGTTACTATGGATACTAATGGATGCAGTCACATAGTGTGTTTTAGAGTGTGCGTGTGAGAGAGAGAGATGTACAAAGATGTGCTTTAATAGTGCTCTTTAGAGTATGGCATGTGATTAAAATCTTGTATCAGCAGGTTAGGCCTAAAAGGAGCAGTAATGGTCTCTGTTCTGATCTCCTAATTGAATTTGGTGAGGAAAAATTAGTGACAGCCATTTTAGATACAGTGAAGTTTATCTCAAGGTCTATTCTAGGCGGTCGCTTTGTTCTCTCTGGCTGTGTACATACAGGCCGGTGCTTACCAAAGAAAACACACTTCAACACCATGATCTAGTGTTGTCAGTTTAATAGCTGATGGTGTCTTAGAGTCTGATCACAAAAATCTTTTAGCGTCCATGAGTATATTGATGCTGCATAGTGCAAACATGCATTTTCTGACTTGCAGTAAAACAGCATCTCCTGCTGTAGCTAATTCAATGTAGTGTTCCATCATGCACAATAAGTTGCAGCTTGGCTTGCTTGCGCTAAGTTGCACGTCTATAATAAATTACAGCAGAGGGCTTTAGTCAGCACTTCTGGGTGAGGCGATTCAGAGGACAACCGTTCATTTCCTGAGTGATTCATTATGCTTAGGTTGCATTACCTTGCATTGCATTTGTTCACTGATACTTTATATAAAACATATGCCACACCCTCTAGCCTTATGATCTGTAATACAGACACACCACCCCGATCACACTTTTGAGTGATGACTGTTCTTGTTATGATGTAGCAAAGGGGATTTCAAATATAACCTATCATTATGTTTGTTGTTCTGGATAAGTGTAGACGAAGTTATAATCTGAAAGCATATTTCAGAAAATAACTTAAATTTGCATGATTTCTTGCTGCTTTTTTCCAACTGGCTTTGCCTCACTCAAATTCTTCTCATCAACGACATTAAGCATTAATGGGTTTAATTTGGGCCGTGATCCGCTACAGTACAAAATAATTTAGCTTTCCGTTTGATATCCTCCAGAAATTGGTACATTTGCTTGCATGTGTGTTTACAGATTCTCTCTGACAGTCATGGTGTTTGTGAACTACGGAGGAGGTGGATACTGGTTTTTCGAACATGCACCATGGAATGGTAAAGTTAATTCTGATAGATTACTGCATATAGCAGGTCAAAAAACAATACACCATTACTTTTTGTATGATCGTCGCTAGTTAAAGGTCCAGTGTGTTAGATTTACTTGACATCTAGTGGTGAGGTTGTGAATTGCAACCAATGGCTCACTCCACCCGTCCCTTCCCTGACACTTAACTAAGTTGTCATCATGTTTACGATTCTTTGCGGATTTACATATTTACGAAACACGCTCTATAGAGCAGTTTGTCTGTTTAGGGCTAATGCAGAAACAACATGGCGAATTCCATGTAAGGGAATCGGGGTGTATGTAGACAGAAATAGCTCATTCTAAGATAATAAAAATAACATGTCAATATGCAAAGTCTTCTTTCACCTCTGAAGACATAGTTATGTATATTATATTGCGATTCTGTCACTAGATCCTCCAGAAAATAACAACATGCAAAGTCAGCTGAAAAAGTATCTCATTAACTGTCCTGACATCATACTTAACTGGTTTATCAAAGAGATACTTCATTCAGCATTGATTTTATACATTCGATCTAGAGTTTGTCTTTTGGATGAACATTTGATGAGAAGACTTGTATGTTAAATCTAATGTTCGGCCATCGCAATGCACATCTCCTGGAGTATTCACAGATGAACTCAATTTAAGGCTCATAATGGCCTCTTCATCATATCAGCAGAATTGTATTGATCATAAGGGAAAGCAGATGGATTTTAATATTACCGTGAGGCCTGCTCTGTCATGGCTGTATGAGCATTTATAAATCATTTGCCATCTGAAAATCGAAAAATAATGAGGAAAACAGTGTTTTTAAAGACGTGCAATCTTTTATGATCACTTACCGTGCTCAGAATGACATCATTTGTTTACAGTTTGGTATGGTTAGTAGTGTTTTTTGTCAATAAGAACAAACAAATTCGGCCGTGCATGCACCAGATGTGTTCATGTGTTTATGTCTTTTTATTCCATGTGTGATACAGGTCTCACAGTAGCCGATCTTGTGATGCCTTGGTGAGTCGCCAGCACGTACTTAATGAATCGATGGAGAATTATTACTTTCCATTTTTGAGATTAATATGGCAGAGAGTGGGACTTCAGTCCAACAGTTTGGATCTCCCATCAAAATGATTCAGATTTAAGACTTTTCAGCCCAGCATCGCTCATAATGCTTTGCCTATTAATCTTTCTCCAGTAAAAATCCCCTGACATGCTTTAAAATGTCATGCTTGATAAATTGAATGCAAAGTTTTCTCCGTATTAGGCCAAGCAATGCAACATTTGCCTTATGCTTTTTTCAGTTTGCGTTATTTATTGTGTGACCTTAAAAGAAAACATATATTAGCATGTTAAAGATTCGGCATTCACACTGATACAGTAAACCTACCAGCCCCTCTGCTCATCTTTGGCATACAAAAATCAATATTGCAGAAATGCATTAAATTTCGAATTAACCAGTAATGCCATCTTTGCAAATATGTCTTCAAAGCTCATGTAATGATATTTATTATGAGTAGTGTGATGCAAACAGTTAAATCACACACTTTGTGTAATATACAGTACTGTATTAAGTGTGGTTTTACTGTCTTTAATCCTTTGGCAAGGTTTGTGTTCATCATAGGTACTTCTGTAGTGCTAGCCTTCAGCTCGATGCATAAGAAAGGTGTTCCACGGCTACAGCTCCTTCGCAAGTTATCCTGGAGAACCATTGTCCTGATGCTCATCGGGTTCTGCTTCATAAACTACAGCCCGAGAGATGGTTTATGTGAGTATTGTATAAATAAGTTTGATAGCAAAATAAGCAACAAGAAATCTCATTAGAATTCCAGTTTTCTTCTGGGCACGAACGTGAACTTTCAAAGTCACCAAAATGCACTTTTTCAGTTACCCTCCATTAGTGATTTAAAAAAGGAAAGCAGAAATTTTGGAATCCAGGGCACAAGAGCACATCAGAGCTGTCAGGGTTAAGCACGGAGGGCATGAAGAGGAGTGCTCATGCATTAGCCAAAGCACTGTAACCTGTCTAGTTGAATGGATATATAACTGAGTTAACAAAAATATAGTGAGACTTTCCAGGGGCAATCATCATATCTGGAGATTTTCAACAGAGGTGGATAGAGCAAAAACAAGCTTGGCTTTAATGGTCAATTATCACAGATAGGGTTTCATCATGCCAGCTGGGCAGTGGATTTTATCGAACTTCCTGTAATGTAATTACAGCTTTTGCCATAAACGGTGAAATTTACTCTCGCCCTATATGATACCTCTACTGATATCAGCCTGTGAATCAATCGGAATGATGTTTGTAAACCGTTTTACACTGATATGCCTGCATTCAAATGCAATACATTGTTATTGTGATAAAGGAACCTGTTTATGACTTTCATATTTGACAGTATTCTGTATAAAGGAGGCATGAATAACCCATTATGACCAAAACTCATCTACAACTATCCTCTCTCTGGCTCATTAGGCAAATTTTGTGTTTCCTAATTTTCTGTATACTTTTATATGGTATGTTCTTGTGCGTGTTAGTAAGAGTTCCACTATACTGGAGCTCCGATATGAAAAGTCCAAATTCGCAGTTTTTCAAGAAATTAATAAACGCTGTACTAAATTTAAATCTGTGTTGTAAAAGTTGATTCGATATTTGCAAAACTCATATTATAAGGAAAGAAGCAATATTGTTTTGTTGTAATTAATAGTAACAATAATAAGCATTTAATAATAAACACACTGATAATAAACATTTGAACTTTTAGAATAATTGTTGTTGTAGAAGGAACTCAAATGTTCCTCATTCTCAATACTATATTGATACGGTCCTGAACAGATTTACTTCAGTACGTGTACATATGGGATTCAATTGACAGATAGCATTAGTCACCCAAACCACTTCCTGTCTCCATGCGCAGAGGTGGAGTGTTTCCGCTTTTTATTTGATTTGTTGGATCGATGATCAGTATTATATTGTTTCTCATGGTCCTCCGTACGTGCCACAAAGAGGTTTTCAATTAACTAATGTGCAGATTACCATCAATCTTGCGCTCTATATCCTTCACTCACATCACCCTCCGCGCCAGCACCTCATCAGATAAGCATGATTACTCTCTGGCAGGGTTGATCACACCTCTACAGTACCGCAGTGAAAGGCTTCTCACCTCAACCTGTGTCTGTGTCAGCACAGCCACCATTAGCCTGTATTATTATTGCATGAACATAAATCAGCTCTTTACACCAGTGCGACGGGATAAACAACACAATATTCAGAAGTTATCGTTTATACCAGCTCAGCTACGTTGGCGGGTTATTGAGTTTTATAGCAATGGATAAAAACATCAGTAGGGCCTACTAATAGATTACCAGAGCTCTAACAGCTCTCTAATATGTTATACAGTACATCCCTTATGGATTAGACTAACATTTTGTTGACTCTTAGTAAACATAATTCTTTGCAACTTTGCACCATTGGTAGTGTTAAACTGATCACAGCCTATATTTCTATATTTTATTTTCGATAGTGTAATATTATTCTCATATGTTTGTGTGTGCATGTGTAAGTATCCTGGTCCTGGTTACGGATACCCGGAGTCCTCCAGCGTTTGGGTTTCACATATTTTGTCCTGGCACTGATGCAAACCTTTTCCCCCCACAGAGAGATCCCTTTGAAGGAGGTGAGTGAAAACCGATGGCCCATATTTCTCTCATAGATCTACAAGAGAATGGTTCACAAATAATAATTCGTTAGAAGAGGTTATGGTTACATGTCATCTGAATTCAGAAATGCTTTTAATATATCATTTTTTTGTAAATGTGCATATTTATGTTGACGTTTATTGGCCCTTTTGTTATACTGTAAATAAAATCTCGCAAATAAATTAAATTTCCTGGTGCCCCATCTTCACATAAAAAATCAAGTTCTTGTAAATTTGCAATATTTTCTGTAATTTAACTTTTTTACCATATTTCTTACCACTGTAAAAATATTCCCATTAAAAAGGTGACATTTTTAGGCAGCTGGGGTGCTGCGTTTTTCATATTTTTCTTGAGAATTTGCAGAATTCAAATTTTTTCCTGTAATTTTACTGTTTTTTACCGTATTTCAAAAATATCTTTAAAACACAGTAAAAGATTTTTACATAATATGAGAAAAATAAAGTTCTGTAAAATGTCAAAACCTGACAATCAGTATCTTGATTGTATTTTTTAACCTTGAATCTTAAAAATATGTCTTTAAGAAAATACATTTACTGTAAATGATATCATTAATATACAGAAAAAGGTTTTCTTTCAGTTGTTTTCATATATTATATTCTTGTGGCTTCTACAACTGGAGCTTGAATAGTCTAAGATTTTTAGTTTAGTTTTTTATTAAATTTTAGTTTTTGAAAAAATTTGAAGCATCTATAATCAACAGCCTCTTGTGGTTTCGGCAGGAACTCAGTTATACTGTATATCAAAAGATTTGTTGTGTCAAGATAACCTCACATATTACATTTACACAACAGGAGGGTTAAATCTAAAAAAAATTAATGATATGAACATATGATGAAATTGTTAATGACTACATTTCTTCAACTTTGAATATCAATTTTGAACAGAATAAGTCTATTTCTTATATTTCAAATAATGCAGACAACACCTGCATTATCCCATGGCACTTCTCGTAAAGAGTAGGGGTGTAACCTTGGTGTCCTTGCCAGATTCCCTCCACTGGCCCTTGTCAATCATGGCCTCCTAATAATCCCCACCATCCGAATTGGCCATTGTACTGTGGCTGCCGTTGCATCATCCAGGTGGATGCTGCACACTGATGGAGGTTATAAAGTGCTTTGGGTGTACAGCAATACACGATAAAGCACTATATAAATTCATTCATTCATTCAACACGTTAAAACTTTACCTTGTGTCCTGATGTGAACTTTCAGTAATGCTGATGACAATCTTTGTGTGAATAATTTTTTTATCTTGTGTACTGAAGTGAACTTTCAGTAATGCTGATCATAATCTCTGTGTGATTTGTGCATGGTGCCCTCAGCATCACTGGTGGAACCCAATTCAGGATGTGCTTTTGTACTGGCCAGAATGGCTCTTCGTTGCCTTGCTGGAGATCATGTGGCTCTGTATCACATTCTTCATGCCTGTTCCAAACTGCCCGACGTGAGTTCATATCAGCGACAGCTTATGACCATACACATTTGTAAAGAAGATTAACTATCGTATTAAACACTACAAACAGAATTATAAAGTGTATAAATCCTGTGCTATAAATAATTAAGGTGTAACATGTCTGTCAAGCCTGATTTAAATGCAGTTCATCCCTTTATAAGCATAATAATAATGTCATTCATACATCAAGCTAATTCATTCAGATGGTGACGTACGGCATCTGAGAATATATGATGTTGGATAGCACTAATGTACAATCATGAATGTGCATATATATGCAGGCACTGCAGTGCTTCCCATTTGTGTACCGTTGCGTCCGTGAGCGCGTAAATGCACGAGGACACAAGTTGTACAAGCCTGTGCCGTGCTACTCTTATGATATCTGTGATTTATGAGTGTTTCGCGGCCGCTTCACAGGGGATAATTAGCCAATCTCAGTCTGTCATGTGTACTAAAGGGAGGCAGGAAGAGAGGATCCATCTTCCTTTCTCTCCACTTCTCGTTGTTTTTCTCCTCCTTATCCACTCGAACTTACATTTATAACTCTGTCAGTCTGTGTCTGACCCTTTATGACATTGATGCTCACATGCAGGCTGCCGATAACTCTGCCTGAATTAAAAACATTATGACTTCACAGTTATCGTCCTTGACTTGCAGGACACAATATAGCATTTAGATGGCGACCTCTAAATCCTATTACCTTAATGAAAAACCTAATTGGACTCTTAAGATATGTTTTAAATTGTTCAGGAGTAAGAAAGACATGTTGTTTTTTAGTTGAGAGATGAGGTAATCATGGTTTGTTACCTGTTCTAGTGGATATTTAGGAGCTGGTGGTATCGGAGATGATGGTCTGTATTCCAACTGCACTGGAGGAGCCGCTGCATATATTGACAGGTGGTTGTTAGGGGACAAAATCTACTGGCATCCAAGCTGCAAGGTGAGAATTCTATACTGAAAATAGAAAAATACTAAACCTTGTATTGTATCAAACCTGTTTGAGTAGAATTAGTAGGGGTTAAATACAGATATGTTTCAGGTTTTGTCATAGTTACTGTGCCGGTTTTTTTCTGTTTGTACAGGCCTTGTATCATACAACACAGCCCTTCGAACCAGAGGGTGTTCTGGGTACAATTAATTCCATAGTCATGGGTTTCTTTGGGATGCAGGTGGGATGCAGTGAACTTTTTCTAAATACATTTACACATATTACTGTTGTATTGCTCAAATGTGAATATGAACTTGTATTTGAGGTCTGAGGTCAAAACATCACCTCTTTCTACATTTTTCATTTCTGCAAACAAATGCAAATAGAAAGATTTTTTTATATATTTGGGAGAAATATTTTACCTTAATACATATATACCTATATATAGTAAATCCAGAAAAACGGAAACTAATTTTGAAATCGTCTCTTAATATTTTCCTTGGCTGTACATTCAACATAACAGCACTCTTCCTTGAGTAATATTGCTTCTTTGAATTTTCTTTTTTTTAAATGAACTTTCAAATTTTTTTTTTTTGGTTGCTTTAGGCTTATATTGACACTTATCTGGATGCAGCAAACTTTATTTTTGAAAAGTACGAAACTTGAGCGTATCCTGTAGTATCGAGAATATTTATGCAATATGGTCAGTTATTTAATTAAATTTTGCTTTCAAGAACAGCCAAAGTGGAATGAACTGTTGCATGATGCTGAGCAGTACAATATGACAGTTTGTCTCTAAAACGCCACAAACACAAATGAACAGAGTGCTACACACAGTAAAATGATCTATTGCTGTTTTAAAATATATTAGGATTCTTGGAAGACTGCTTTTCCAGTCAGATTAGATAATTATTAAAATGTGATGTCAAATTTTGTAACCAACAGCAACAATAACAATAAAAACACATTTAAAGCCATGAAGGTAATGCACCAAAGTCAACTCTACAGAAGTGATGCATTGACAAATATACAACCGAGTTGACCAAAGCCCTTATCTAATCCCAGCCCAAATATATCCAAACTAGATATTTTCAGACTATTTTCCTTGCCTCCATCCCTTGACACATTGATTAACTTCAACTTTAGTTCAACAATAACGTAGCAATGACAAGACTACAATATTGGGCTGAAATTGGCGATTCCCTCCGACAGACATCTGTTTTTTGTCAGTAGTTCTTGTTGTTTTGGACAGATGTGTGCGTTTCTGGCAAACGTCTGAGAAGATTCTCACCCTTTGATTGTGACAATGCCCCGGTGACCGGTGAGAACTTGCCATGCAAACTCTGTCGCATTGCTGAAATCCCAGTGGGTGGAGGCAAAAAAACAGTTAGCGCCGAGCCCGTCAATCAGCATGTCTTAGAGAACACGGCAGGTGTCAGCCTCTCGGTCTGTGTTCGTCCGCTCCAGTGTCCTCGGCTGAGGGGCATTCGTCATCACCAAATTCATCAGTGAACGCGGCCAACTTCACAGCCGTGCGGGGAACGGTGAAACTTGAGCTCTTTGTCAGGGACACATTCACCCCTTACATCCTCTCTCTCTCTCTCTCTCTCTGCCAATTCCGCATGATACTATGACTTACAAGTGATATCATCCACCAGTCTATTTGATATGAATTATTTTAGATTATTTGGAGGAACATGACCCGTATGACCTATTGTGAATGCCTGTGTGTATAATTTGTTGACAGTTTATTAAATATTTGATCCAAGGAAAGTATTTAGACCAAGCCAAGAAAAAATCCTTGTATTTGTGTTCTTAGGCTGGAAAGATTCTTCTGTTTTTTCGCGAAAAGAATCGCAGCATCCTGACACGATTTCTTGCGTGGGCCCTCATCCTGGTATGTGCACACTTAAATACACAACACACCAACGCCCTGTCTGTACAAGTGTTATATGGCCTGTAGTTGCAGACAGTTAATGAAATAGGTAGACGTCATATGATATGTGTATATATGCACTGAATGAATTCCAAGGCAGAGATTAGTATCAGAAACCTCTTGGGATCGAACCACACTGCTTGTTCAGCTCATGTTGTCTAGTGGTTTTACAATGTGGGGTTGTACTGCTAGAATTGCTTTTTAATTTCAACTGGTTCTCAGTTTTAATATGCCACAAATCCTTCATCCTTTTATTTAGTGCTTAAAAACCTGCATTGACAATACTTAAAGGACCAGTGTGTCATTTTCTTGAGGATCTATTGACAGAAATGCAATATATAACTATCTCCTTAGAGGTGTATAAAGACCTTACATAATGAAGGGTTAGATGCCGGTAGATGCCGCTAAAATCTTCACATTGCTCCTTTTCCGAAACAATACACTTTGCCTAAAGCCACATATAGCAGCATCTCACAATCTGCAATGTGTCGTCTATCTAATGCATTATTTTTTGTAAGCATTTTTCTTTTAAATACATTTAAGAGGAAAGAAAACTAATAAAAAATTGTAAAAATGATTTCGCTTTAGTTTTATGGCGGAGACATTTAAGTTAAACTATGACCTGCAATTTGCCTGTAGATTATCTTGTGTAAGGTCAACGCTGAGATTTGCACTCCTGAAACAAAGAAATAATTAGATTTTAGATTGATACGATGATAGTGAAAGGCTGGCAGATTTGCGGGGTAAGTGCTCCATTTGGGTGGTCCCACAGACAAAGGCAGCAGAAGCTGGGCCGGGTGGGAAGTGTATAAGGATGTTAAACCCATATCTCAAGGGAATTGACCATGTGCTACTAGAAATGTTTTCCAGTTTTTTTAAAGCTACGGGGAGGAAGTAACAGACTTAATTTACTGCCGTATTACCTTTTACAGAAAACTGGTTTATTTGTACCATGCATTAGGAGGAATTAACCCTCATTCTCATGTCTGTGTTGGCCTTCGCCTGTTTTCATACCCATGCCACTTTAAGCAAGCTCAAGTTAAATGGCACGTTTAATCTTGACCGAAACGTTTAGCCATTTTTCAAGGTTGTTAAGGAAGAATGTTTTTGCACGATACAGCATATGCTGTTCAGAGGGGCTTGAAGAAAAAGGAGTTGCAGATTCTCTTCCATGAAAGACCTTGCTGCAGGGGTTTGTTTTGGAGTTCTGGTGGCAGAGCTGCCGGATTGATCTCTCTGGAGACAACAGGTGCTGATGGAGGAGTTTTGTCTGGCTAACTCGGGACATAAAGCTGTGGGTGACTGGGGCATTTGGCTCGCAGTTCTCAGCAACGGCTGGTAATATTACTAAATGCCTTCAACGAGCAAGAATGTTGTGTCTTAGCAAAGCGTACTGTATGTCTTGTGTTTTTATACATTAGGGCCAAAAAGTTCAAAGAAATGCTATTTGAAAGTATTTATTTAAGTTTCACTTTTAAATTGACATTTGTTTCATAAGTGCAATTCATTATATGACAAACACGTGCTTAAGCACTTCTCGAAAACTTAAGTAAAGTCCTGTGAGTTTTTATTCTCATACAATCTCTTTCTTTTGCCAAGTTTTTCTAATACTTCAGTACATTATTGTTTTTTTCAAGATACGAAAGTGTGATCATTGTGTCTCCACAGAGTAGTTCAATTCTGTTTGTTACTAGACTTTGACCAGCTTGTCACACCAACATTGGTTTGACCAATGAGAGATTGGGGTGGGATTATCAGTTTGTCCATCATTGAAAGATGTGTCGAATGTGGGTTTTTACTCATTCATTTGATAATGTTAATGTTGCATAGAAAATTGGTTTGTCCTTAAAATGTATTTGAAATACATCTGCTGGTTGCATTTGGGATATTCTTTTCATACATTTTAAGAATCTTAAGAATATAGCCTCATCAAGAAACGGTGAGATATAGTGTGAGAAAGAGCTTTTGTTGTCAACATAGACCCACAGTATACGGTTGCCTGATCCCAGTATTTTAAATTTCATTATTCCCAAGTTCTATGACAAATCGGGCCATTATAGCTCTGTGTTGAATCATATTGGCCAGTATTATGGAAGCAGTAGGCTCGAGGTGCTGAAATAAATGAACAGAGATTTATTTCATTTTACCTAGAGGCACAGCATGCAATAAACTAGCCAGCAGCACAAAATTATGCCAGCACAGTTTACACTGTCTCAGCCTCTGATGTGAAACACAGAGGGTTTTGTATATAATTTAGCACATGCAAAATATTTAAATCCAATTTCCTTTAAAAAAAATTTAGATAAGTGAAGTCTTGTAAATGTAATGCTCAGTTGTTGCAAGACTGGAAGGTTTCTTGTTGTCTGTTGTGAATTGAAAGTGGAGGAACTTTGACGTGAGAGTTCACCTAAAATGAAAATTCTGTCATCACTCACTCAAACACATTTACATTTAGGCATTTGGCAGACACTTTTATCCAAAGCGACTTACATTGCATTATACTATACATTTAAACATAGGTATCTGCAATCCCCTGGGATCAGACCCACAACCTTGCGTTGTTAACGCAATGCTCTTACCGCTGAGCTACAGGAAAGCTCACAGACACAAAAGAAGATATTTTGAAGAAAGTTGGTAACCGAACAACACTGGCCCCCATTCACTTCCATTGTATGGACGCAAAACCAATGCAAGTGAATGGGGCCAGTTAACAACATTCTTCAAAATATCTTCTTTTGTGTTCTGTGGAAGAAGGAACGTCATACAGGTTTGAAATGACAAGAGAGAGAGTAAATGACGACAGAATTTTTGGGTGAACCATCCCTTTAAATAAAAGCTTTTCTTTGTTTTATACATCTCCTCTCAAGGTTTCAACACCAATTTACAAAAAAAGATTGAATAAAATGAAGACCACAGAGTTATGATTCAGACAAACAACAAGACAGTTTATGGCCTGCTACTTCATAATAAACCTTACGAATCTCATAAGACAAGCACACAATCAATTATCATTGACATCTCCGGAGAGCATTGAGGTTTGCGAATGTTTTAAACGGCACGTCTTGAGCAGCCTCTTGTGTGGTTAATGTGCTCTTGACCCACATTACACCCTGGTTAAACAAAAATGGCCATGCTTCCCATGAACAGTTATAAAACGATGCATTTGGGGGGGTCTATTATTACTATTTGCGTGAATCTTTTGTCAGATAGTGGAATGATTTGAAGTTGTTTGTTTCGCCGTCCTAATAAAAAAGGGCCTTGAGTTAATTAAAGTTCAACGATCACTGCTCCGCAGTTTGAGATTGAAATTGAGCGATTGCCCCACATAACAGTGATTGTCCCACATCCTGCGTGCATAGCCTGGAGACTCAATCTAGAGCCAGCCAGGCTATTTCCACGCCATTGATTCTGTCATCTATACAAATGATGAATATCCTCCTAACAAACGGGTTTGGATATACCGAACTGTCCTCCTTCACCAAAGCATATATTTCTTTAAATGATTAAATAATTTATCAATGGTGTCATTCAGGATTTGTGTGAAGACTATAAAGAAGTTTTTAAAAATGCAGAAATGTTAAACATGAGGGGACTGAGAGCTTTTAGCGGCTGACGTGAGCATATGGAACGGTGTTGTGTGTATGTTAAATCCAGGGACTCACCTCCCGGGAACATCAGCTAATCTGCTTGATTCTTTATGGTTGTGCTGCAGTTGTGTTGTCTGATAGTGCTTTACAGGTCTGCATTGATTTGAAATCTGTTTTATTCTGACCCTCAGGGAATCTCTGCAGCCATCCTTTCTAAGTGCACGAGAGACGAAGGATTTATACCTGTCAATAAAAACCTTTGGTAAGTGCTTCCTGACCCTCTAAATCCAACCACTTCTCCATCCACAACAAAAAGGGATGAGACTCCAGCAGACACAGATCAGTGGCTGCTAAAACACACGTTTACTTACCTCTAACGGCAAAACGCCCTGTAAATAATCACCCCCACTGGCAGAAAAGTGAGACGCGGTGGGTGATGCGTCCAACTAAATCACTCTTCTTAACAGCCAAGGGGGAGTGAGCAGTTTTATTTTCCCTACTGTATATCTTGACAAATTCTGTCTTATCTCATCAGCCTCTTGTAAAATTGAAGGTGATGAGGTCAGCCTCACATCTTCAGATCAGCGCACATTAAATTATTTGTCACCTAACACCTCCGAAAAATTATTGACGTGATCATAAATTTACAACACATGCATTTATACTGTTGTAAGCTTTACAAGTTTGCACAGTTGCGTAGCGTAATAATTGTATTAATCTAGTAGCAACATCTACATTATTTATCTTTTCCAGTAACCGTATCTAAACACCTAAAACAAAATGGTGTCTTATTAAATTGTTCATGTGTGTAGATATTTGTACTAAAACTCAATATCAGTAAGATCATGCATAGTGTTCAGGTCCGTAGCCAGCCAGTTGAAAGGGGAGGTTCTTTTTTTCAAAAAGTGGACCTTTTTACAGTTTTTCTCCTCCTCTTGTATTAATTATGAGGTTCAAATACTTAATTTTGGTGACCTTTTATGCACTCATTTGTGCTGGATCAGCTTGTCTGCTGGTATCTTAACCAGCACCCTTTTTGATGCACCTAAAATATTTATTGCATTGTTGTCAAATTGCTTCCTCATGTAACACTTTTGTCAGTCCATACACATTTCATAAGTTTAAAGCCACACTAACAACAGAATAGATTTAATGAACTTTAACTGAAATATTAATAATATTTCTTCTAATCATCATTTCTTGACTCTCTGTCAATGCCTCTTTGCTATGTTTTATTATTATAATTACGCTACGTTTATATGGCTATTATATTGTAGACCAGGGGTCCCCAAACTTTTTTCTGCAAGGGCCACATAATTCTCCCTGTCTTCAATGGGGGGCTGGGTCAGTTTGTAACAGAAAACTACACAGGCCGGAGGTACTACTTGAATTATTGTGGAGATTTAATTATGATTTGAAATGTATTTTTGATGCCTCCTAATGGTATAATAGTTTATTAATAGTTAATAGTTTAGTGCTACTCAAATTCAAAACATTTTCTAATGCATATTAATTAACCTTTCTCTTTCCCAACCGCTTGGCCATTTTGTCGTCTCTTTGAAATTTTCCGATGGTTCGCGCGTCAGTTCTATCGCAATGGTACGTTATGAATTTAACAAATTATTAGGCTATGTGAGTAACTTAACTTACACAAACTAAATTTGGGTCTGAAAGCCAATATTCGGACGCTCGCTCACGGCCCTACTAGAGCAAGCTCCTGATTGTTTAACGCTGCGCGAATTTTCGCCAAAGTTCAGATTTTTCAACTCATTCGCGCGAATCGCGCCGCAAGTAGGTCATCGCATCTTTGCATTGATTTAACATGTAAATCACTCGCGTTTGGTGTGAACAAACTATAAGGCATTGTTTAGAGGGCCGGTCCAAATATGTGGCCGGGCCACATTCATATATATATATACATTCAGAGGCGATGCTTCTTCACGTTGCTTGAAAAGTGTATTGCGAGAACTCTCTCTGTCTGCGCACGCACACACACGCGTCCTGCAATAATAATCATATTAATTTGAAACAGCAACCAAGAAATTGGTCACAAGCATTGATTAAAACAATGATGACAATAATCACATGAAAAAACCTGACTTAAATTCTTGACCTTTGGCAGTGAGGGGGGGGGTTCGTTCGAACCACCCGAACCCCCCCCTGCCTATGGGCTTGGTGTTATTTGTATTACGGCTTGTTTTGTGTCTCTCAGCCCTTTTATTCCTAAATTCTTTCATTATTTCATCCTCATGTCATTTCAAATCTGCTTGCGTTCTTCTGCAAAACAAAAAAGAACGTTGAAGAACAACAAGTATTGGGTCCCTATTGACTTACATTATATGGGGCACAAAATCATTATGGCATTTCTCAAAATATATTATTTTGTGTTCCACAGATGAAAAAAATCGTATAAAGGTTTTGAATCACACAAGGGTTAACAAATATGACAACTTTTCATTTTTGGGTGAACTGTCCCTTTAATCCCCCGTCCTGATACAGGCACATACAGTACCTGTTTGAATCATATGGGCAGTTCATCATACGCAGCTTATTGAGCCCCAGAGTATGTCTGTCTTCATCCCTAAAAGTAATTAACTTCCAGCCAAGAGTCTTTTTTGGCTTGACTTCAGCTGACATAAACGATGCTCTGGGATGCAGCCATTTTACATTAGATAAAATTCCACCGGGCATCCTGGCACTTAGGAACAGAGAGGGACGTGACTTATTGACAAGGTTGTGCTGAGCAGGTGCCAAAGATACACTTTGGATGCTTATCTTTCTTATTGGCCGACTGTAAGCACAGAAACTACAGTGTCTCCATCCATTATTTAGTTCTCTGTTGTGCATTGTGTCGTCGTCACTGTTACAAGAAGTGTTAGACACAAAGTTTTTCAATAATGCAGTGCACCTCTAAGGGATTTATGGAGATGGTGTTGTTGCGGGCGGCAGATTTGTGTGTTAATCTTTCAAATTCCGGCAACGATTTACAATGCAAGAAGTGGAGGACCATCTTTATGGCTTATTGTGGATAAATGTGTTTTGATTGGTGGTTCATGTGGTGGTTATATTTGAAAATAGAAAGTATATTCTGATTCTATATTCTGATTCTCAGATCCTGAAACCGAATCTCTTTCTACAGGTCTCTGTCATATGTGACCTGCATGGGCTTCATGTCTTTTGTGTTGCTAGGTGTGATGTACTTTGTCGTGGACATTAAGAAGTGGTGGGGAGGGCAACCTTTCATTTATCCTGGTATGAGATGACAGACACATTTAACACATTTCACACAACCTGCTAATCCGATCATAAAGTTGTCTTGTACTTTTGTTTACAGGGCTGAATTCCATTTTCGTTTACGTGGGTCATTCTCTACTGGGCTTCTATTTCCCCTTTAGCTGGGAGATGCGTTTTCAAGACAGCCACTGGGAGAAGCTCTTCCAAAACTTGTGGGGTACTGCACTTTGGGTCTTCATTGCTTACCTGCTGTACCGCAAGAGATTCTTTCTCAAAATCTGATGCCATTAGATCTCTCGTAACATATTAGCCACAGGTCACGTTAACAGCCACAACCATCGGAGTTATTTTAATTTTGTCATCATTTATTCATCCTCCTTTCAAACCTGTGTGATTGTCTTTCATGCGCAGTACACAAGGGAAGATATTTTGAGAATGTTGGTAATCAAACAGCGGCACTCATTCATTTCTATTGTATGGACACAAAACCAATGGAAGTCAATGGGCTACCATTGTGGTTCGGGTACCAACATTCTTCAAAATATTTTCCTTTGTGTTCTATGCAAGAAAGAAAGTCATACAGTATATGTTTGAAATGAAAATGAAAATTTTAAATTTAAACTGTCCCTTTAAGGTATAATCTGTGCAGGATGTTAGTAAAAGTGTTTTGATGCATTTAACGAAACAATCTTTGATCATGAAAATCATCGATACTTTCAGTGTTTTGTGCGATTTTACAAGTATCTCTCAGATTGAAATCGGTGTATTCCCATGTTCAATTAGTTAATAGACATACAGTATGAGCTGAGACCAGAGATCAGATTTACTGTCTTGGACACCTGCAATGTTTTATTTGATGTCAGTTGTGTTAAGACCTGAATGTAGTGATTAAATCAAATTCGCTGAAGTGGTACTTAACAAATTAGAACAAGCAATTCCACCACTTGAGGGGTAGCCATTATGTATCGGTTGCCATGGCCACCCCCCCCAGTGCTTTGAGACATAGAGTGGGTACCATCTGCTATTCAAGTGACAGCCCTTTAATAGGGGTCAAGCTGTACTGCTCACTGAGGACTGGCTCTTTTCTTGCACCCCTAATGCGAAATCATGGACATTACATAGCCAGCTCACATGCATGTACGCAAATATGCCAGTAACGCAAAAAAACGAATGTTAATATGTCAAGTTTTATTTATGGGACTGAAAACTCTTGAGATTCCTTTGTAGACCAGAAACCTCCAGTTCACCCAAAAATTAAAATTCTGTCATTATTTACTCATTTACCTTTTGTCATTTCAAACCTGTATGACTTGTTTTCTTGCACAGAACACAAAAGAAGATATTTTGAAGAACGTGACGGTACCCATTCACTTGCATTGGTTTTGTGTCCATACAATAGAAATGAATAAGGTACCTTCGCTGTTCGGTTACTAATGCTCTTCAAAATTTCTTCTTTTGTGTTCCATGCCAGAAGGAAAGTCATACAGGTTTGAAATGACAAGAGGGCGTGTAAATGATGACAACATTTTACTATCACTTTAAGCAATGGGCTGCCCATTTCTATCACCGAATCGCACTCTGATACTAAGTGTTCAAAAGATGAAATCTTGTCAGGATGCAAAGATTTAATCTCTCTTTCTAAGAGTTCTGAGAAATGCCTGGGTGCTAACCTCTCTTACTCATAATCGAACTGCATGTGGCTGTAAACACAAACACGGTGGATTACGCTATAAGCACAACATCTTCCATAGAGCAGAAGAGAAAAGGATTGTTTTCATGACTGTCTTTATTTAGTGCTAAAGAGTACCATATTTATATATATATTGTACTGAAGGGGCTTAAACATTTGAACCTGTTTATTCTGTATAGAACTCAGCTGAGCCCTCTCTCTGTTAGTTAATGAGAAGGCTTTTCATTGTGAGAAGATCATATTACCAATTTGTACTAAGCAGGGTCTATGAGTGAAGCAAACTGGTCAACTGATTTTGGGAATTGACTAATGACTAGTGCGCTAAACTATGTCCCAGCGGGAGTATGGGCTTTATTACCGATATAGTTTCAACTTCGACAGTAAGCACTTTATGAATCAATTTTTTATCAAGTACTTATCACGATTATTATTTAGTGAAGGGTATGTAGATGCACATCTGTAATAGCAAAATACTACTGAGGAAACTTACACAACAAACAGCCTGTAAATAATATTGTACTTTCCTGTTGTCTACTAGGGAGAATCTGTTTGACAGTATCTGACAGTAAATATTGTGATCTATTTAAGTCATAGAATGTGCTGAAGCTTTTATCTGAACATGATCTTTTAAAGTAACCACAGCAAAAAAGAAAATGAGATAGTTGAATATATCATGATTCTGCATTGGCTTGCCTATATTGATTTACACTGACCATATGTCTGAAAATACAACTGTGTGCCTGGTTTTAAGTAACCTGAGCTTTGTTAATACGCATCATGTCTATGGTTATGTACCTACATGCAGCTATGTAAACAAAACTTTCCTGTGGCTAATATGCAGACTAAAAGAATATTAATACGACACCACACACACATGCTTTTATCCACAAAAAAAGTGGCACGTTAAACAATACCTCTGTGTATTTTGTATTCTCATGACCTGTAGCCTGTGTAGCCAGAATGAGTAGTTTGTGTAGTCTTGATCCCAATTGTATTTGCTCCACACATGATTGACCACCATCATCTATTTCCCTGTAGATTAATACCTTCACATTCCACTTTTAGATGTTTTTATGAATGATAAACAGCTCAAATAATTGCTTTCAATTTTCATACAACGGCTATAAACCGAAGGCTCTTTGGGCTCTTTCTCTTATGCATGCTTTATTTAAAGTCTCCACTATCGTTGCGTTTGGCATCCATCAAATCAGACGTTGATTGGAGTGATTGCCCTGTGATGCTCTGGTGGGCTGCCCTAGAGGCAGAGTAATGCATCATGCTTACCCCTCTTCACAAAAAGCTAAGCCATCAGCTGGTCCAAGAGCACCCCAGCACAGCAATACACTGGCTCACAGGCTGCCAGCAGACATCAGGGCCAAAACAGTCCGACACCACTCGGAGCGACCTTGTTAAACCTTGGCCCCTGTACTAAAACGCTTGATTACTGATGAAGAAAAATGCTTATCTGAACGCACTGTCTGCATCTATTGAGCCAAAGTCTTCAAATTAAAAGGCTGTGACCAAATTCTTGTCAGTACTATTTTCAAACACCCAAGGAGCAATAGGCTTGGCTTACTTGAGTTTAATATGATTTATATGTCTGCCCTGCATAACTACAATTATGTAAAACTGTCATTTCAGAAAAAAAACTATCAACACTTAATAATAAAATGCACGAAAGTAAAATATCCTGAGTTTTCTATGCTTGATTTATCTCTAACCAACAGCTTATTCCCCTACGAAAAGTTCAGTTAACTAGTTTACAAGTTAAACCATAGTTCTGTTACACTAAACATCGTTTACCCATTGTTATTGTAGAGAAATGTAGTTGACTGAAAACAGCCCAACACTGTTACTACACACTTTTACCATAGTAAAACCATGGTTAATTTTCCGAAGTCTTTGAATGCCTTCGAGAGAATTTAATTCTAATTCTGGTTTAATTCATCAAGACCATTTGGCTTGTTGGACAGCAGCTGATGTGATTCAGGATCTGAGGAAATTGGCTGGATGTGATGTGAACCTCCCCCTGCTGCGCTCCGCTCCGTGTGAGTGCGTGTGTGTGTGTGCGCGCGCGCTGATGGTCCAGCAGCCAGCGCTGCAGTCAGCGAACCGTCAATGGGATACTCGGGTTAAGGACTTTTGCGGGCTGCTTCGCGCGCGAATTGTAACATTTCTAAAGTTATATTTTGTCACATTTCAAATGAGATTTTGACATCTCTGCGTTCATTTCGCATTTACGCTTTGAACTTACACTTATGATTGACAAGTATGGGTACAATACGCGGAATCGCTTGGGGAGATATCGTCGTGCTCCTGCTTGTCCTATCTGAAGGTAAGAGTTTTGTTCTCATTGTAAGAGACTTCACCCTGCGCGACGTGTCGAATCGTTTGTTTTGTGTAAATTAACTGTATAGAGCTAAAATAGTGTGAATGGTAAAATCATGAACGTTACACTTTAAGTTATTGATGATAATCACTTATTTAGTTTGCATCCTTTAGTAACCAGTGACAACACAAGTGCTGTGTCTCAAAACCTTGCGAGTTACGTTACTAGGTAACATTTTCGAGCATCATATGCGCGTGTACCATCTATGATGGATAAATTCATATTTTAATTTCTGACTCGGAACACCCCTCTGATGAAAACACATGTTGTCTTGGTAGGCAGCTAGCTAGGTTTTGAACAGAGCCATGGTCTGAGCACTCGTATCATAACATGGGCACTCTTTGTATGTGAATCATTCTATGACTCATAGAATGGATTATGGAATATATATATTGAAATATGAGAATCATAAAACTTGAGACATTGAATTAAAGAGATACAGACATGTGGGAAAATAAAGATTTTGTGATTAGTTTCGTTTTCTCATTCAGGTGGTTATTTTGGGTTGTTTTATTTGGTCAAAAGTGTTTGACGAAGTAGATGCAGCAAATACATAAGATTAGTCAGTTTTACTTTCTGGAAATGTTGGATGTGTTTTTGTTTGGGTGGTGAAGTGCAAAAACAATGTATTTCACAGTTCTTTCACAATACAATTTACAAATGTATAGTTTGCAAAACTTGCAGCATTTGTCGCATTTAATACACAAAATATGAAACAAGTCATTTGTAATGTAAATTTCCATTCTGTCTCAAATGTAAGTGTATTCAACGTCATTTTTTTATCCGTCATAGACTACCCAAAGGGGGTCTTCAAGTGCCCCACACGCGCAGACTACTAAATATTGCTGACGAGATCCAGCAGACAGTTTCATAGGGACAGTCTGGTTCTGAAGCCAAAATACTCGCAACTCTAATGTGCCACATGCTCCATGCCAGCAATATGCATGTCTCTATACATCATTATATTGTAATCCCATTTAAAACTCCTCTGTCCAACTGTACTAACACACCTCTCTCAAAATAACTAGAGTTAAATTCTAACTTATGCAGAATAGATTCTTAATCTCAGTGTGTGGCCAGTGCATTAAAGAATGGTCACATCGCAACCGCTTGAGTACAGACAAAAGTGGAACATAGCAAAGGTTTTACAGCTATTCTGGTCATCCGGAAGAGATTTGGCATAGTGTGAATGGATTTCATTTCTAAATTGCATCAACGGTGCGTGCAAATGTTGGGTTTGATGGCAAATAAAGACAAATGAATTAAAACTAAATATTCAAAACTGATGTGAAGATCAAAATTCAATTGTCCCAAATACAGAAGTTTACCATATTGAATAAGAACCATAAGAAGAGCAGTATGGAGTAAGTAATACAGTAGAGTCAGTAATGCAAAATGCAAACATTTTCTAAAAACATCACCAGTATTATTAAACTCTATTGTCGGTTGTTCATGTTGTCATGTAGGGTGAATTTAAAACTCTTTCTGTATATAATAATAATAAAGAATACAGAATGTTTTGTCTGATATTGCCCTAATAAATTGAAAAAAAGAAAAATTATTATTAAATTGTTTTAATGATTTAATAAGGAGCTATTTTATAGATGTTTCTTATTTAAAATGTGTTTATATATATATATATATATATAAAATATATAGGTGTGTGCGTATATGGGCATTTATTTTAATATATGAAATTTCCCCCCTCCACATTTCTCCTGGGACAGTGACTCATCCTTTGTATTTTGTATTTTTCTTTGCGGGATGACACACAAATAATTGCATTTTAATTGATAATTTCTTAGCTAAAACCAATATGTAAATATCAGCAGGTGCTAAAGAACAATATGATTAGTATTAAATGACCCTTGTTTTAACCTTTGCTAGAGACGTTGTGGAAGCACCTTTATACTTTGCCGTGAGGGACAACAAAAGCTTAGTGCCGAGAGGTGATCATAGGGCAGGTGTGCAGCAGGTGTGCTTAGCTGTGGGCAAACACAATGTGTTTGTCTTCCGAAAGGAAAAATACTGCCAGTAAAATAATAGAGTACACAGTTCTGATAACAGATGAGGCTTAAAAACCCTCATTACAGACACAGGATGGTTGGCAGCGCCTCGTGCGAAATGGATCTCATCTATTTTATGACAAGCCGACCTATGAAATGGATGACGACAAAAGCAATTGGTTTTGTCCATACTGGGGAAAGATGCTGTCTTGTGTCACTGGTGCCTCAACGCTTACTGATGGTTTGACCTTTACACAACGGTTTGGTTGTGTTGTACAGTTGAATGAGTCATCTGTATAGTCCCATTTTACACAGATATAACACCAGACCTAGTGTTTACTGTCACATTTACAGTATGTTGCATATTAATGGGATCTATGTCAGAATCTATATTGTGTTTACTAGATAAATTCCTTTTAATTTAGATATTTTATTGATTATTTTAAGGAATAATACATGTTTTTAAATGAATATAAAATTATTAAACATCCATTTAAAAATGCTTATAGGCGTTTTTAGAAAAATTTATATCACAATAAAATGGCTAGCTAATAAAGCAATAAGCTGCTTTAATGAATGAGAGTACATGCAATTGATAACCAAATAAATCCTTTGACCCCAATGGTCAAGCTGCTGCCTATAACTTTCAGTCATGGTAGCCGTATGCATAAAATAAGTCGGAAGAGCATGTCATGTATTGTGGGTGTGATGCATTGATTTGTGGATACACAGCTATGACCCTGTTACTTTATCTGTTGGAGTGCAGTGGCTTTTGACCCTCACCCAAGAGGTCTTTTCTCTTGATCAGGCCACAGGAGATTGCCCATCTGATGGGAAGTAACACTGGGGAATAAAGTTCAAACCGCCTAAGAATGACCTTACTCCATTCTGCATCAGCACAATCATTTTTAAATACTGACACTTTTTTATGCAGGCAGCACAATAAATCTAATTTAATACATTACTTTATTTTAGATTTGATAACTAGGGCTGTCAAACGATTAATTACAGTTAATTGCATCCAGAATAAAAGTTTGTGTTTACATAATACATTTACTTTCCTGTGGCTCAGTGGTTAGAGTATGGCGCTAGCAACGCCAAGGTCATGGGTTCATAAACAAATGTATAGTACAATGCAATGTAAGTCGCTTTGGATAACAGCGTCTGGCAAATGCCTTAATGTAATGTCTGTGTACTGAACATATTAATTTTGTATTTAAAAACACATAGCCTACATGTATACATATTTTATTTATATGTACCTATAATTTAAATTATATATATATATATGTTTATTCATTTGTATATTTTATTTTTCTCCTAAATACATGCTTGTATGTTTGTGTGCTTATAAATAAAAAAATTTATACACAAAGTACATAGACATATAATATGTACGCACAAACTTTTATTCTGGTTGTGATTAATCACAATTAATCGTTTGACAGCTCTATTTATAAAAATATACAATATAGTTTAGTTTGGATTTTAGTTTCTCAGGAAAGCCACCACAGCATTATTGACTGAGAGCAAAGGATATCTATTTCCACACTGCAAAAATACATATAATTATATATCTTACGTTTTTTGTGTTAAATAAAAGCATTGTTACAACAAGACACTTCGTTTACTGAAGAAAATATAGATATTTACTCCATAACCAAGTTAACTGTCACAATGTACCATACCCGGTATTGACAATGATTGTGAAAAAAACTTGATTGTTGAAACCATGTTTATTTTGCACATATAATAATTCAGCACCTGCTCCCCACACTCTATACGCCAAAAAGGAGAAAGGAGAAAACTAAAGATAAATTTGACTGATAGCATTATGTGTTCATTTAAAAAAAAACATTTAAATAGTTATTATGATAATATCGCTGCCGAAAATGTTTTTGGTCACGATAATTGTGATGTAAAAACCTGATATCACGACATCCCTTATTCAAATGTTTGTTTGTTTGTACAATGATTCATTGCACCTGGACCATGTTCATTGTTTAGTGCGCAGCTTCTGTCCCTTTCGATGTCCTGCCACATATCCTTTAGTTAGTTATGGGTCACATTTCTGTCCTATGCATGAGTAGAATCTAATTTGTTTTGGTGGAAGGACAAGAAGACATTGATTGAAATTGTGTCCCGAGGGCGTTTGGGATCTCGATTTCTACATGAGTCTTTACATGTTATTTTGTAGTGGTCATTGAGGCATGGTGTGTTTGACTGATCATTTACAACAATGAGAAACCAACACAATGACTTAGTTAGGACTTAACTACCTCTTTCAGTCCTATGAAATTTGTAAGGAGGGGAAGGGTGTCAAAACCTTGACTGGCTGTGACGTTTGCGTACAAGAGTGGTTCATTTCCTAAATGAGTCAGTGGGGTTTAACATTCGTAAAACAACTGGATTTAAATCCATCCATTGTCTCACATGGGGGGTTTTGCATTGCATTGCATTCTTAAAATGCAAGACTTAGCATTTAAGAAATGCCAACTCTTGATGACTTTACACCTCCAACTCACTAGTCCATGTAAATTCACCCACTGGCCCATTTCAAGTATCAACTCTGAACTTTAAAACTCAGCGGGTAGAAGCTGTTAAAACTACAGTGGAAGTGGAGTATGTGGAGTTTGAGGCAGTGGAGGAGAATGCTGAGGAACATACCGATCTAGAGGAATGGATCATACTTGCATTGCACATTTACACAACATTACATTTCAAAGAGACTATTCAATGTTAACATTTTACTACTGTGTCTGTTCCATGGGAATCAAACCCATGAGCTTGTTATATTGTAGTTAACAATTTGAACTCAGTAAAGCCCATAAGAGAAGGAGACAGGAATGGCTTTCATATTGTTTTTATCTTGTGTTTCTAATCTGTATTATGGTAATGCTCAAAGACAACATGTTAATCAAGGGTCTCTTATGAGCCTTAATGTCCCATCCAATCCCAGAAGAGATTACAAAGTACATTCAAACATACTGCCTTATCCCACAGGAGATGTTAAATTAGATTTACTAATGACTGATGTCCATTCCATGCTCACATTGATGGAATAGTGGATTACATTTCTGATTATGATGATCGATTATATTATAGGATTAGGCATGTAATTTTTGTGCATACTGTATATCTAGGCCCATTTCTAATACGACCCAAGCCATGGCTGTTTGATAACAGCTCGCTAATGTGATCTTCTAATCAGAAAATTGGAAATTATAATGAAGTTAGAAAAAGTTCTGGCTGTACAGAAATTATTGGGCACAATTAAATGTTTCATTGTTATAAAGACAAGCTGTTGTTCCCGGAACTCTCCAGGATTATTTGGATAACATTTACTTTAGATAAAATGTTTAATTGTACCATTTTTTCTATTACACAAACTCAGTCGAGATACTGGTTTTAAAACATTGTGTGATACCTTTTCGATGTTATTCTGTGTGTTATGAGAAAAGAGACTCATGCTATGCACATCAAGGGCCAAATGAGGTGAATTTAACCATAATAATCAATAATAATAGTCCTGTATTAAATTATAGCATAATTGGCAGCCTTTTAGTTAATTAAATCGTTGTGGTCACAGAGTAATGGTTGTCATTGCTGTAAAATAGCAATGGAGTATTTATCATTTTGCTTTGTAATTAAGTATGTTTAGTTTGATTAGTTTTCTTGCACTACATCCGTAGTGTCTGGATCTTAATTTGAGGGGAAAAAACGATTAGTTCAGAATTCTGATTCTATTGGCACAGATTCTTAATTTTTATTATGTGTTATACACATTGACATTAAAACAAAACGAAAAAATACAAAACCAATCATGAATTCGTGTTTGATTGATCATTTCTGATAAATCATAATCACACATTTAGGATGCTGGCAGTGATCCATAAGACTGGGCTCATATTTTAATTGAATATAAAGGGACAGCTTACCCCAAAATAAAAATTCTGTCATCGTTTAATGTCTTTGTCCTGATGAACACAAATTTGGAAGAATGCTTGTAACCAAACCGTTCTTGATCACCACTGACTACCAAAGTAGGAAAAATTACTATGGTAGTCAAAACGCTGTAACTGTTTGCTTTCCCACATTCTTCCAAATTTCTTCTTTTGTGTTCAACAGAACAAAGAAATGTATACAATTTTCAATGATAGACTGTAATTTATACACTGTCTCACAGTTATTGGCTGAAATGTGCTCGGTAGTTGATTAATAAAGCTATTGATTGGACGGCTTCTTCTTGATTTGTTCATCATTGGATCCAGATACTCCTCACGTTGACCTTGACTGAGAGGGCAGAGGACATGTGTTATCTGACATCAGCATGAATTGCAAAATGATGCAAACAAAGCCATGAACGTTTCCAAGATTTAAGAATTCAAAATACTCGTCAGCCTCAACAGCATAATGTTTACACTATAAGGGTAATTCACAGATGTTTTAGCTGCAGTCCTGTAGAAGCATGAGAACGGTAAGTAAGCGCAACAGACACGTCTCTGTGTTTACATACAGCATGTCGTGAATAGGGCTCTTTGAGTAGTAAGTGGATTACGGAAGGGGATTGCTCTGCTAGATTGTTTCCGCCTTCTGCCGAGTTCAAGGGAATGGCAAGAAAGACCCAGGCGCTCTCACAGCTTCCATGATCTCATAGATGGTACATTTCTGCGGCGGTGTGCATGTTGAGCTAATTGAGTTCCTGTCGTTGTGCAGTCCGATCCAGAGGTCGTCCCCCCATTAACCTGTTCACTAGCTAAGAGTTCCTGCTGCGAAACATGCAATCCTCATCCTAATGGTGATTTAGATAAATCTGGACACAATATCCTTGTGTCTATACGATTTTAAATGGGTACTCGCAAACTAAGAAGGATTTATTTACACTCAGATTTTATGGCATTATTTAAAAAAAGGTTTTTTCTTAAGGAGCTGAATTCAATTAGCACTGATGGAAATTGAAGATGTTTTATCTAATGGCTAATTCAGAATTAATATTATTCATGATTATACTGCGAAAGTCTTTTTGTCCCGTGTGTGTGTGTTTAGTTCAAAGTCAATTCGCCTGTGAGCTAAAATCAATATGTCAGATTGCATCATAGTGTTTACAGTCATGATCCACGGTGTGGCTGTGAGAGGTCAGAGCAGTGAGCCCAATCTGATCAAGAGATCACCCATAACTCCAAACATCCTCCCATGGCTGCCGTCACCAGCGTTTAGCGGACAGAAGTCTCACAAAACCTCAGGTCAAACTTGATTTTTAATGTCACAAAGCCATTCCTGCTGCATGCTTGTATGCTGCTTTTGATTCTAAGAGTTAATTAGCTTGATATAAACTGCTTTCTGTTGGCTTCCAGCCTGGAAATAAATTGAATTTGAAAAGATTCAGATCAGTTGTATAGGCCATAGTTTGCAGCTCCCATCCGCAAAAACTCTGAACTTAACATTCGCTAAAGTCTTTTTTACCTAGGCCAGTACAGCTAATATACTCATTAAACGTAAAGTATTAGTGATACTAGTGAGGTAAATTTCTAAATTAATTTTACAATATAACATTTTATAATAATTAAGTTTTCAGGCAGGTGTAACAATTGCCTCATGTTCAATTGTTTAGCCAGAAGGATAGTCCCGCCCCAAATTCACTCCATTGGTTGTTGCTATGTCAGGCTGGTTTTAATGGTCCAAAATTGAAAATTGAATAAATTGACTTTTCATTGACACTTTTGAATTTAGTGACTGCATATTTATATGCGATAGAAAATGGAATGAAAAGTATTTAACCTTAAAGTCACGTTGTCGTGAAATAATTAAATTTTTAATGTTGTTTATATGTCTATGTGGTGTCTTAAATATACTTTGAGAAAAACTTTCATCAATAGCATTGCTATGTGTTTTCTACTTCATACTGATGTTTACTAAAGACAGTATGAAAAATGCTTTTTAAAACCACCCGTTTTATTCGTCACAAACATAAGTAATTTGCATATTCATGTTTATGTGTATACTAAATGAATCGCGTTACATTTAAGCTATTTTTCAGCATGAATGTTTCTGCTTCATTAAATTTAATTAAAAAACATTTATGTGAATAATTAAGGAGACCGACTGATCAATACTTTGAAATTACTGTCTGAACGGTGTTGTTAAACCAATTTATTCACGCTTTTGGGATGCTTGTACATCATTAGACAGTGGAAGCATTGGTTTTTGGCCACCACTTAACTCACTATACACAGTGTGGATGTACAGTACTTCTTGCTGTATTTTCTTTATCCAAACTGTCAGCCACCATCCTGTAATTGGAGTTTATATTCCATATATTTATTTAAGTACAAATGAAAGTAAATGTCTCTGTCTCTGGCTGCTCATCTCATGGTGTTGTGAGCCTCAGTGTCACAGCGCTGGTAAGCACTCCACTGGTTTACTGACACTGCGTGATGAATGAACGTCAGACCAAATCCAGTGCCTTGTTCAACACAGTATCAGCTACAGCTAATGATTAATGCTGTCATCTCTTAGCTTTCCAACGGTTCATGGTTTTTGAACCAGGTCCAATAGACTTTGTACTATTGACTTGATGAAAAATACCTGTGAAATATCACAAATGCTGCTCAGATATAATGCCATTATCAAGAAGTCCATTGGGTAGATTGGCCCTTATAGATTACATTATACATTATATTATATTTTTGGTAATGTGTTTTAAATTTAAGGAATTTGAGGGGAAAATATTAAACGCTTATCCAGATTTTTTTTATAGGCAGCCGTCTTTTTTTGTCACATCATGAACTTTGCTAATTGCTATTGGTATTCAGAGACAGGTGGATTAGCATTTTCAATTTAGAACACACTTTCATGAACAAAACCTTAGATCTGTACTTAAATGCAACACGAGTCAACATTTTTCATGTGTTTTTCAGAAAAATAAATACAGGAAAGTACAGTGTAAATGTGCTAAAAGTTTGTATCAACTTTATATGACCAATGTAAAGATTTTAGTGGTGTATAGTGTTCGGGTTTTTCCGATACCGGTGCCAAATCTATACTTTTAAAACAGTACCGGTGCCTAAACGTTGCCTAAATCGATACTTAAAAAAGAGGGACACAAAACACCGGTGGATGACATTAAAGAACAGTATGTTCAATTAAAAAATATTTATTAAATAATAAAAACATACACACCAAATTCAATGAGTGTGAAATGAGCATGAACACTAACATTGCTAGAAAGATGTTGTAGTTTTTACTGTTTACCTTTTTTACCCTCCAATAATGCTCACCATAGTTTTAAATATTAAACATGGGCAGAAAATGCATTACATATATCAAAGGATTAAGTCAATTTACAGAGAGCCTTCTAGGCTACATTATATGTGCATTATTTTAAAACTTCACAGTATGTTTTATGAATAAGTATAATTACAGTATATGCCTATACACGCAGTCAGAGTAAAAAGCTTAAAAAGCTCTGGAGATCAGACTGATAGGCGCTATAAGGTTTTTGCACTTTCACTGCTGTGTCTCGCTTGTCTATCTTATCAAATGCGTTACGGTGTTAAGAATGAGCTCCACTGCACACAGCATGCGCTTCATTGATTTTAAATACACGCAGCAGTTTTATTGTGATCGCTTGCATTACAGACGCATCATGCGCATTTCTAATTTACAATTACATTTAGTCATTTAGCAGACGCTTTTATCCAAAGCGACTTACAGATGAGGAAACATTGGAAGCAATTATAACAACATAGGCCACAAAATACATAAGTGCATCAAACTAGTCTATTAAAGCCTAGCACAGTATAAAAAGCTAAGAATAATGAGGTTAGAAGGTGTTTTTTAATTTTTTTTATTTTTTTTATTATAAAGAAGGAATGGGAAGAGAAGAGAATTAGGAAAAATCAATCAGCGACGTGTTGACGGAAGAGATGCGTTTTTAGAAGTTTTTTAAAGATGGCAACCGAGTCTGCTGATCTTGTAGCAGCTGGTAGATCATTCCACCAATGTGGAACAGATCCAGAGAAGGTACGGGAGAGTGACAATTAAGGTTAGTTTCCTTTAAAACTCGCCTTATGCAGCAGTTGACGTTAAAGACTGCGTCAGGTGATGAATGCTGATGGAGGAAGGGAGAGCGCACGCATTAAAACTGTCTTTGGCTGCGTCCTTTACTCTTGACCACTTGACTACTTCCATGACATATTTCCTGTTTTTTGCCCAAGTCTTCTAGTCGGCATGAAGTTCCCAAGTGAGCATGTAGTATTTCTATCCTGTTGAGACACACTTAGCAAGTGCAAACAAACATGTAAAGTTAATGTGTTGTTTCTAATTATGTGATAAGCAGTTATTGAACTCTGAAGATTTCACCAATAAAATGTGCAACACTTAGTTATACTAAAACATGATATGTAATATCTAATTATATAGTCAAATCAAGTCAGATTTATTTGAATAGTGCTTTATTTGTATTGTATCAAGCAGCAAAAACAAAAGAAAACAAATGATAGCCAAACATAGATTAAATAAAGATATAATCTTAAAAAGTTGCTGTACTGTACTTCTCGCGAGACTTGGGCAAGAAGTCTCATGATATATCCAGAACGTATTGAATGATGGGATACACTTAGATAGTGTGGGTTTAGTGTGCATTAAGGGCACCGTACCATTTTTAAGACTTTGGACAGACTTGCGGTCTTACTTACTGTCGCATACACACGCTCTCACATGGCCAAGACCGCAAGTGGGGGTATTTGGACACAGCCTTGCACTATGATGAATACATGTGTCATGTGTTTTGATTCGGTCCAGTTACATATTATACTGGTGGTGGTGCTGGTACCCAACCCTAGTCTAGTGGTGACTTTGAGAACTGCAACCAACAGCTCACTCCACCTATTTCTTTCGAAGCACTATGGCAACTTACAGAGGACAAACATGTTGTCACATTTTTGCTTCTTTGCCGAAGGAAATAATGTATTTATGAAACGTGTCTGTAGAGAAGTTTGTCCGTTTAGGGTTTCTGTAAAAACAACATGGTGAATTCCATGTAAGAGGACCCGCAGTGTATGTAGATAGAAAAAGCTTATACTAAGGGAATTCAAACATAACCCTTTATTATGTAAGGTCTATATACAAACATGAAGACATAGTAATGTATATTATATTGCATTTCTGTGAGTAGATTCTCCAAAAATGTACACACTAGACCTTTAAGATGAACACCAGCATACAGAAAAGCAATTCGTGGACTAAAAGCCACAATACTCCGATTTAGATTCTTGTGGGCCAGTTCACCTGGTTTTTCGTTTTGTTTCATTCTCCCCACTCATGCATAAAACTGAACGTGACCAGCAACCCCTCGAAGGAACACAAATCAGTTTTGTGTTTTCTTTTTGCCTTGACAAGGCTTTTAATGAAAAGGTTTGTAGTGTTCCTGAGTGTATCTCCATCCTTCAGGAAGGTTGGCCACATTGTATCCATCAATCCGGTGTCCTGTCATCCCAGCACAGCTAAATTAAATCAATGTCTGAAACCAGAGACAACGCTTCAACTGCAGCAACAGAAATAGAAAATCTAGTTTTGCTGTCTGCTAATGACATTAGTACGTTCCTAAGTGGCCGCCCACCGTCGTCGGACAGGAACACAGGAGAGATATAATTACAGGCCGAACACTTGCATCTCCATTTACTGGTAAAACTCATGGGGATCTTATAGTGTTTTATAGATTACCCTTCCCCCATCTCCATCCACACTCATCCTGCAGGTAATGATTCATTTCTAGGCAGGATTATGTTATCCTCTGTAATTAAACTTCCCAAGGTGAACCCAAGGAGAATCGGAGACCGCATCATATTGACCATGTGAAAAATTCATTAAAAGACCAGTGTCAATGTCATATGAGATGCTGTTTCATTTGTTCGATGACAGTGAAGCGTGGACTACGGAATAGAAAAGCGGATGCGTTTAATGAATTCAGTGTGTAGCCTGACCACATTTGTGGACGTTACTGTTTTATGAGAGTTTTGAGACCGGTAAGGGAGGGTTTTATGTAGTTTATACAAAACTATTGAAGAATCTTGAGTGCCAGAGGTAAAACTATAGCATATAGTTTAGTATACAAATGTATATTAACGTTAATTAAATGTATCATTTAAAACCTGTCTTTGCGGACCCTGGGCATAAATCATGCATACAATGCAAATATTAATTATATTTATATTAATAATATAGGGTTTTAATTAATGTAAATTTGTATATATTTTGTATACCTTTTTTATTTTTTTTGCATTTTTCTGTTAATGAATTTTACATGTACATTACATTAAAGCTGCAATCTGTAACTTTTGCCTCTCTGTCACCATTTCTGTTTAAAATATATATTTTATTATATCAGTTTTTTAAGTTAGGCCTTTATTGACGGCAGTAGGTTCAGGGAAGTCAGTCAGTACCACAGGCCGGTACTCAAACCTGAGTCAAAGCCCAAAGTACTTACAAAATTGAAACTATCATAAAATTGTTATCATTGCCTTTCAAATCCAACACAATCTCACAGCAAAATCATAACTATTTTTCTAGGGTGGCTAATTTGTGTTAATTCACAACGCACAAAATCATATAAAATATATAAAATAGTTATGAATTCCTGTGAGATCAGGTTGGTCAATTCCGACCCAACAGGCCAATTTATACAGTAAATCCTTATTATCAGTTTACCATTTTGAACTTGATCAATAATAGATTTTTTTGTTTATTTGGAATAGCAAAAAAAGTTACAGATTGCAGCTTTAATAATATAAAAGTAAAGTTTGGTAGTGTTTAATACTATAAACGCTAAAGAATTTGTTTACTATTTAATCTTAATGGTATTTGATTCAATTGCTCCCATTTCTCTTTTGGTGTCCGCTGTCAAGGAAGGCAAATAAATACTTAAATACTGCCAAAAACATAACAATGGCTGGAATCAAACTGGAATTACTAATCTCAATACACACACTGCCTGACATTTCATATGTATTTTGGACAGGTTCACTTGGACTTTATTTCCCTCAAAGCGAGTACTCGGAGAGCATCTACGTGGGTCAGCAACAGGGCACACCGGTGCTTCAGATGCATTCCATGCTGGAGACCCCTGCAGAGACACCATATTTCTCACTGTGCTGGAGAAATCCACAGAGACCCCCTGCTTATGCATCATGGTTTCATATGGATGAGACTTCTGGAGTCCTTTTAATGAACAAAACACTAGAATGGAGTGACTTCAGCAGCCTATGTAAGTTTAACATTATTAGATGCACTTCATACTCAAATTAATAAACGCAGTAGAGATATCGGACACATTGGACCACCTCACCAAAAAGTTACTATATAAACAATTTAGTTTGTGTGAAGCGCATTATAAGTGTAAATACATTGACCAATTTCTTTTTTTTTCTGAAAACCTACTTTTCTATTACTGTTTTCTATTAACATTTATGCCTTGGCAGTGAAATGCTATGATAAATTACATCCTTGATAAAGGACGCATTACAAAACGTGTCTAACTGTCCTCCAGACACCAACTCCGCCGTGTCCTTGAAGAAGCTCGCACTGAAGGTCACAGCCTCTTCAATGCCTGTAAAGAGAACAATGTGTAATCTCCTACCCAAAGTAGAAGTCAGCCTGACATTCATCAATGCCACGGCGCCCCCCTGTGGTCAGGTGAAGCTAGAGAAATTGTGCTTCCCAGACAAGGATTCAAACCCACACATCAGAGAGAACCGTATGCCAGGGGCCCTGCGGCAACTCCGACGCTTCACACGCATGAATGTTTGTCCCAACTACACCATCAGTTATGGAGTGAAAGCAGGTATAACCAAAGTTTTCATATCTGAAGCAATTTGCTAAATATGCTTAAAGAAATTATGTTTTTGTACAGATTTTTTTACAGTGCAATTTTATAAAGGTGCTTATATTTGCGTGTTAAATTTATATAAGCGGTACAGTTGACAAGTATGGGTTCTACAGCTTTTCTTTAAAATCAATTTTTTTTCTTTTATTGCTCAACACAGACTTACCAGTTCCATTTGCAGTCGATGGGTCCACTTCAGAGCTGGTGGTTACGGCACCTGTAGACCGCGAAGAGAAGGAAGTGTACCAATTGCTTATAGTGTGTATGGTACGAACAGAAGAGATGGTGGACATGCTGTTTTATCCGCTGCATGTCAACATTTATGATGAAGACGATAATCCACCTTATCTGAATGGAACAGATACGGAAGAAGTCGTAATAGAGTTCAACCGTAGTGAGGTGCATCTTCATAGTAATCTATTTGTTAAATGTAGTAGATTTAAATGTAATCATGTAATATTAATTGAATCATATACCCAGAGCTGTAATGTGTTTTCTTTTAACAGGGCACTATCTGTGGATCTCTCTCTGTTTACGACAGAGACACGACTCCAGTTTATCCCAGCGACCAAAGTCAAAATAAATTTGTTGGGAGCTTATTGAATAATGACTCCTGGATCAAAACCACATTCACAATAGAACCCAAATTTAGGGAGGAGAAGGCTGTGTTTGGTAATGTACGCGGGACAGTTCATGACTACAGTGAGTGTCAAACACAAAAGAATCAATACTGCGTTTTAAATATTGGGTGTTTAATGTTTTGTCCTGAATGGGTTCTGTTGTCTGCCCTCAGAGCTGAAGCTCAGTCAGAACTTGTCTGTCACAGAGACTCGATCATTTCAGTTGGATTATCTGGTCAATGACACCACTTTCCCAGGCCCGGAGGGAACAGTATTGTTACATTTCAATGTTACTATCCTGCCTGTTCCTATTCGCTTCACCAATATCACTTATGTCTTCGGTTTGTCACGGAAATCGACTACATACGCTCAGGTGCTAAATTATATTTAAATGATTATGTTTACAATTTGCATTATTTGTTTTGGTTGAAATGGCATTTGCAGTTAAAGGGATAGCTTGCCCAAAATAGCTTCATCATGTACCAAACCTGACTTTCTTTCTTATGTCGAACACACAACATTTTTTGAACAACCCCAACAACTCATTGACCACCATTGTATAAACTCAAAACCACTGACACATTTCTCAAAATATCATCTTTTGTGTTTCACTGAAGAAAGAGCATGACATGTTCCACTGAAGAAAGAGCATGACATGTTCCACTGAAGAAAGAGCATGACATGTACATTAAAGGGATACTTCACCCTACTATGGGAGTCAATGGGAGGCAAGATCTGTTTGGTTATAAGCATTCTTCCAAATATCTTTCTCTGAATTCATCAAAACAAAGAAATGTATACAGATTTTGAACAACCCGAAGGTGAGTAAATGAATGAATTTTCATTTTTGGGTGAAATATCCCTTTAATCTACATGTCATGCATTCAATTCCTAGGGTTAGTAGTTGAAAGTGCAATGGCACCCATTCACTTCTATTGTACGGACACAAAATAAATGCAAGTGAATGGGGGCCAGTTAGCAACATTCATTAAAATAGCTTGTTTTGTGGAAGAAAGAAAGTCATACGGGTTTCAAATGACAAAAGGGTGAGTAATGATGACAGAATTGTTCTTTGTGAGTGAACTATCCCTTTAAAGTAAATTGGCTGCATATTTTTATTTTGTGCTATATTCCAAGTGCCATAAATGTCCTTATACAATGTTAAATGAAATTGCAGATCACAGCAAGCATTTCAACTAATCTGCAACAATTCCTCTTTGTTGTGTTTATCTGTTAGATTGGGAAAGTCTGTGTGGACAATTGCCTGATGTTTAAGGGTATTGTTGTTGAATATCAGTTGGAGATAGCTGACAAAAACATCTCCGCTGATGCTCAGTCATGCTACACTGCAGTTAGCATCGTACAGAGCCAGAATGAGATGTCTGGTGTCCTCTACGTGAACGACACTGAGGCATTACTCAGAGCTGAATGCCAAGAGCTACAGTACGTGGTTACTGCCCAGGAACAGCAGCACCAGCTGCAGGCCAGGACTCAGCTCCTCATCATCTTTCAGGGTGAAGGTAAGTTCAGCCACATTACCAGAAAATTGTTTACCTAAAGCACTTTACCTTAAGGGGGTAAATAAAAAATAAAATTAAGGACAGATCATTATTTATGCACCCTCAAAGCTCTTTCTTCTTTAAAACTCAAAAGCAGATATTGTCAGAAATGTCTCAGGGGTTTTGTGTCCACAATGGAAGTCAATGGGGGCCTATGTTGATCAATTACCAACGTTCTTCAAAATATATTTTTATTTTATTTAAGTTTTTGTTTGTGTTGTGTCTTGAACTTGTATCTGTCTGTGCCATGCAGCTGATCCTATGAGGGGGGATGAGCAGAAGATTTTGGCTTGTGCAGAGAGGAGACAGCGAGGGGATTGCGAGTCGTCTCGGGGCCTGGGAGCCCCCACAGGCAGATGCCATTGGAGACAAGGCAATGATAAAGGTCACCCACAATTCTCTTGGCTTCTCATTACTCTAATGTTTTTGTGATGAAATCTAAAAGGACATGGAATCAAATACACTGCACTTACCAAATTACTTTAGAACTGTTTCCACATTTCTGCCTGTTTACCTTTAATGTCATCAAGTCATGCTGTAATATTGTGTTACCTTTGCAGGAATCTCTGAAAAATATTCCACGTGTTCGCCTGACCTACGCACATGTCCCGATGGTTACTGTGATGCCATTGAAAGCAAAGATATCTCCATTTGTCCTCAGGATTGCACCAGTAAGAGACAGTTTGTGTTTTAACGTTTGAAAGGGATAGTTCACCCGAAAATGAAAATGCTCTCATTGTTTACTCAACCTGAGATTGTTTCAGAATGTGTACATTTATTTGATCCTCTTTGAAGATATTTGTAAGAATGTCAGTAATCAAATAGATCTCATCCCCCATTGACTGCCATAGTATTTATTTTTCCTGCTAAGGCAGTACATGGTGGATGAGATCTGTTTGGTTATTCTTCCAAATATCTTCCTTTGTGTTCAGCAGAACAAAGAAAATAATACAGGTTTGAAACAATCTGAGGGTGAGTAAATGATGACAGAGTTTCACTTTTGTGTGAACTATCCCTTTAAAAAATATTCCATTGTGAAAGAACTCTGAAATATTTATAAGAAAACAAAAATTGCTTTGTTTTTTTCAGGTCAGCCCATAATCGGGGGTCATGAGAAGGGCCTGTTTGGCATTAAAGCCGGATATGGGACCTGCTACTGTTTTGCAGAAAAGTGCTTCTGTGAAAAAGACGAAATAGAGGGTAAGCAGAAGGTTTTTCGATGTTACGCTAAAGAAGTATATGTGTGATTAACTTTCTAACTGTTGCGCCAAACCAAACTTTACTTTGTTTTTTATTAGCTCACAATGATTTTGTCTTTTTTCCAGAGCGTTTTTGTGATGACATGTGTAAGACTGTCATTGCAACCGGCGTTCTTCTCTCCTTCATTGTTTCCATCCTTGTATCCTCGTACTTCTTTCACCGTTATCACAAGAGCACACCCAAGCCTCCCATCGCCTCAGCTGAGATGACCTTCCGTCGGCCGGCTCAGTCCTACCCGATCAGTTACTCAGCCAACAATGTTCGGCGAGCATCTCTAGACTCCATGGAGAATCAAGTAGCCATTGACACCTTCAAAATACCTGTAAGTTTTGTGTGTGATTTTGTGGTGTGACTTTGTTTGTGGGACTAACAATGATTTACTGTACTATCTCTACTGTCATGCCTTTCCTTCCAGGTTTGTTTTGAATGATGATCATACATTTTTCTACTTTCTGTTTTCAGGAAGATCCGAAGTGGGAGTTCCCAAGGAAGAACTTAGTGCTGGGAAAAACTCTGGGAGAGGGAGAGTTTGGGAAGGTCGTGAAGGCCACAGCATTCCGTCTCAAAGGAAAAGCTGGATACACTACAGTTGCTGTAAAAATGTTAAAAGGTAACTCAGTGTTAAATTCTAAGATTCAAATTAATTTTCAAAGAATGTTGAATGGATCTGCCCAAAATGGTGCGTGTAATGATTTGCCAAGCCTTCGTTGTTTTATTTTCACAACAGAGAATGCCTCTCACAGTGAGCTTCGAGATCTTCTGTCAGAGTTCACATTGCTCAAGCAGGTTAATCATCCTCATGTAATAAAAATGTATGGAGCTTGCAGCCAGGATGGTAAGACATTACGTTATTTTAGTTTTGAATGCAGCAGGTTTTGATTCTGCTTGCCTTGAATGCTTGCCAAATTTATCTGTTCAGGTCCATTATACATAATTGTTGAATATGCCAAGTATGGCTCACTGCGCAACTTCCTGAGAGAGAGTCGGAAAGTTGGGCCCAGCTATATGAGTAGTGATGCCAACCGTAACTCAAGCTACTTGGAAAATCCAGACGAGAGAGCTCTTACCATGGGTGACCTCATCTCTTTCGCATGGCAGATCTCCAGAGGAATGCAATACCTGGCTGAAATGAAGGTATATCAGTAATATATAGGGAATATCTACCACAAATGTTTTTACATATTAGGGAGATAAGGAAAATAAATCAGACTTTAACATTTACAATTTATGTGTTTAGCTTGTACACAGAGATCTTGCTGCCAGGAATGTGCTGGTGGCAGAAGGTAGGAAGATGAAAATTTCGGACTTTGGTTTGTCCCGAGATGTCTATGAGGAAGATTCATATGTGAAGAGAAGCAAGGTGATAAGAATATTTTTATACTAAAGTGAATGTTTATTGTGTTAGAGATATTAATTTAATTTCACAAAAGTCCTAGAAAAACCGTTTTGGATGGCATATTTTTCCCTACATGTGATTTAATGAATATGCAGTTGTTTGCTCATTATATTTGTGCTTTTAATTTGCAGGGTCGAATTCCTGTCAAATGGATGGCTATAGAGTCTTTGTTTGATCACATCTACACCTCACAAAGTGACGTGTAAGTCAAAGAAACATGTATTTAAAGAACTACATACTGCACTTCTTCCATTAGAGCTTAGCAGTACAATCTCTCTTTTTCTTATCAGCTGGTCTTTTGGTGTACTCTTATGGGAAATTGTGACGCTGGGTGGAAACCCCTACCCTGGCATTGCCCCAGAACGCCTATTCAATCTTCTTAAGACTGGCTACAGGATGGAGAAACCAGAGAACTGCACAGATGAAATGTGCGTTTAACACTGATATTAAACAACACACAACACACCATCAGTAGAATAACTGATCTATTGTAGAACTCAACCAATGAATTGTGTTTAATGGAATAGTCACTACTTTTATGTTTTATACATGCAAATATCAAGGTTTAATTTTTTTGCATATGCAGTATAAATGATATGATTTATTTGATTTTACAACAGACACATACAGATATGGTGATGAATGCTGTGTTGTGTAATGCAGGTACAATCTGATGCTTCGTTGTTGGAAACAAGAGTCAGATAAACGTCCCACCTTCTCAGACATCAGCAAAGAACTTGAGAAGATGATGGTGAAAAGCCGAGTAAGAAACCAATAAATACAATCACACAGACAGTTGAGACACATCTGTTTAACATTTAAATGAAAGAAAAAGCTTCTGTTATATACATTGTAGAACTTTTCCAAAATTAGTATGAGCTGTATGAAAAACACATTTGCTTTACAATTTTGAAATACTGAGAAAATGCTTCGAGACTCATGTTTAAAGGGATTGTTCACCCAAAAATGAAAGTTCTGTCTTCATTTACTCACCCTTGAGTTGTTCCAAATCTGTATACATTTCTTTGTTCTGCTAAACACAAAGAAAGATATTTGGAAGAATTTCAGGAACCAAAAAGATCTCATGACCGATTGACTGCCCTAGTATTTGGCAGTAATTGGAGGATTGGTTACTGTTATTCTTATCTGTGACATTGACATTCTAGTCTGTGTTCATTAGAACAAAGAAATGTATACAGATTTGTAACAACTAGAGGACGGGTAAATGATGACAGATTGTTTTATTTTTGGGTTAACTGTTCCTTTAAACTTGCCATTTTAGAGCCTTTTAAAGTTTTATTTTTGAATAGTCTCTAGCTCTATTTGTTTTGTTGTTAGTTGTTTCATATACGACGTGTTGATTCATTTATGTTTATGGTAATGTTGAAGAAGAAAGGTAAGTGACCATATTTAGTTCCAACATTGGAAAAACATGGCAAAATTGGAAAGTTTGCCAAGTTTTTTACAAAATTCAGTTAACATTTTTACACCTTACATGTAATTTTTAATTCATACTTTTTATTCAAATTGACTAATAAATGAAGGAGCATTTAACATTTTGTCTAACATCTTAAACATATTTCTGATGGATACATACTGTATATACATTGGTGCTAAATATACAGTATGTATGACGTTTCATCATGACCTATACCTGAACACTGTTTTGTCTCTCTTGACGTATAAAATGTCACATTTTCAGAATTAGAAATGAGACTGAATACACTTCCAACACTATTATTTTCATAACTGTCTGTTTCCCCGTCATCAGGACTATCTGGATCTCGCGGCCTCCACGCCGGCGGATGCTCTGCTGTACGACGACTCCCTCTCTGAAGAGGACACACCCTTAGTGGACTGTAATAACACCCCTCTCCCTCGAACCCTTCCCTCTACTTGGATTGAAAACAAGCTCTATGGTAGAATTTCCCATGCATTTACTCGATTCTAATACAGGAAACAAAATCACTTTGTGTTTTGGCTTCCATAAGAAGTGCTGTGATTGTGCTAATGGCATGGTAGCCAATGATTTGGTTAGTGCTGTACTGTCTGGATTTAGGGATCAGATGTTTAGTTTGGACCTGCTTCCGATGTACTCTTGAAACCTTAATTTCGAAGGCATTATTGTCTAAGGACTATTACTACTGATTAAAAACTCAATTTTATATACAGCTTAATATGTTTTTTGATCAATGAAGAAAATATATTTTAAGATGTTTTTTAGGATTTACATCAGTTGTGGATTTTCTATTGCTTTGCAGTGCTTTGGTTTACATTTGAAACAGGTCCCATGTACTTTAAATGTCCTCTCCCTGTACTCTGTCTGTAATATCCTAAACATATTACAGAAAATGAGTGTTTAAAGTAGATGGAGTCAATGCTGTAAAGAAGCAGTAAGGCTTTTGAATTAAACTCTTTTCTGACATGCAAATTATGCAAGACTTTGTTAACTTCCCAAAATTGTGCAAAATTCAATAATTGTAGAATTACCAAGCAATAAAATGGCCAACAGTTAGGCAGTAGCTATGCATAGACTCCATGATGTCACTTATTTATGCAAGTAGACAAACACGTAGAAAAGGGTTGACTTCTTTCAGTTTAAAAAAATAATCATGCCAAAGAATCAGGTACCACAGTACATGAATGACAAACAAAGAATTCCATGAAAATACCAGGACCAAAGAATGATTACATCTTTATACAAGCTGCCGTCGGGAGGGAGGCATAAGGGAGATGTAACGGGGGAGCCACTCAATGGGGGCCAAAGGAAAGGAGAGGACTCAAATTTGTCCCACGCCCTTTAAGATTTAGCCACTTCCTCAAATGGTGTTTGTGGTGTATTAACTCATCGGTTTTTGTAACTTCCGTTGGAAACATGCTGAGTTTTGTTTGAGAGCCTTACTGTCTGGACTCTACTGAATGCTTCCTCAGTGCAGAAAAAATGATATGTTTTCGTTTTTAGGCATGTCATACCCGAACTGGCCAGAGAAGAGCCCGGTACAGCTCAACAGACTTGATGCCACTAACCCTGTCTTTACAAGATATGCCAATGATAGTGTTTATGCAAACTGGATGGCTTTGCATTCTCCCGCAAAAATTGTGGACACGCTTGATAGTTAAAAATGAAGCCCAAAGTCAATGGTGGAATAGACATGGGGAAGATGTGTATATTTATATATGACTGTATATATCTTATATGATGATAAAGTAGGTTCCCTTTATCCTGCTGTAAAACTTCTTGTGAGGTGGAATGGATTTCAAATTGGCTGGAATTGCATAGAACACGCTTCAAGCAGCTCGTAGGTAATTGTTACCACAAGGCCAGTTCGGCCCTGTTTGGATCATTGCATGACTTTGTACAGTTTCATGTTCATGTTTAAAGTGCCTGTGCCGCTTCTGTCGTGGAACACCAGTTACAAATGCAAGACCAAGACGACCTTGGTCCCAACCAGGAATTAAAGGGAGCTTCTTTACCACCACTTACTGTAGATGTTTGCCAATGACTGTTCAAAGTTTGGACATGTTTATTTGACCACTTTATTCCTTCTGGATCATGTGTCAGGATACGACGGAGTATTTTACTTTATATTTTTTAGTCATAAATGATTCATTCTGCAGTAACTTCATGATATTAAAACTGGCATCACCGATTATGGATGTGTTTAATTTAATGTCACATGGTGATTACATTTTCATTCCTTGTAAAAGCATTATTTGTGCAACAATGTCAAAACATACAGCTGAGTGTGATCCCTCATTATGTTGTTAAAACATTATGTTACAATAAATAAAACTGTTAGATGATGATGTCCACGTTTCATTTCTGTGTGTTTAATGCGTGCTCATTTTGTGAAAGAACAATAATGAGTAAAAAGTGTTTTCCACAAAATAAATATGAGGAGACTCATCATAGCTGGGAGCAGAGGGTTTGAGGCTTCTTAATTAAATTATAATATGAAAAATAAACTAATCCACATTTGCTACTCCACAAGTGTACTTTGAAGTGTAAGAGTAATCTTTGATGAAGAGTAATCAAACATGTAATCTAGTTTACATGTTTGGTTGTAATGCAACTTTACTAGCTTACATTTTTAGTTGAGGTAAGTGCACATTGAAGTACACACTGAGTAAACTAGTTAGGTTGTTTTTAAACTACATGTATTTTGTTTTATGTTATATATAGAGCATATGTTTGGTGAGAATTGAACTGTGACTCATACAGTATGCAAACTGAAAATAAGAACCGAATGGAAGATTCTTACCACACTACCCTCCCCTCCACCTTTCAGAATAAGTATTTTATCACAATAGCCAAAGTGGCTGTCATAACAGTTTAAATTCACAATAAAGCTGATAAAGAAAACATTTATATTTTGGTTTTCTTTATACAATATTACACCATATAATTTATTAAAGGCATAAGTAGACATGTTCTATAAATGAGCCATATCTATCTCTGAAAATAGGATTTTTGCTTTTGGTCGAATTTACTTAATTGAATGATTTTTATGTTCAAACTTATTCCATTTAAATTGGGCCCATATTTTAACTGTGGCAGAATAATAATAGTTTTAGTTTTATTAATATTTTCAGATATATACGATTAATACATTTTAGATTTGTTGATTATTATAATTTTAGTGCTCTAAACTTATTTCAGTTCTGTGTCAACATCTCAAATTTTCGTTTAGTTTAGGTTCTCCAGTAATGTTAAGGCCACGGCATTTTGTTTGCTTTCAATGAACAGAAACGTTTTCAAAGTTTGAATTTTAGTCAACTAAAATAACCTTGGTTAAAACTAGACAGAGGATTTTCAGTTCCCAGAATCCTGTGCATCAGAATCCCTTGTGGCAGAATGCTTTTATTTTGAAGTTCCACTGCTGAAAGCGGACATAACATGTGTTTGTATTGTGCTACCTCTTTTATTGCCCCGTGGCGTTCGGTTCTCACGTTTGTTATGCTCGGGACGCTTTATTAAAAGCCGCACCTCATCACTACTGTCAAGGTAAGTGTTACACAATTTTGCGTGTCATTTATTCCGCTACATGACCGTGATGCCATGATGGATTACCTCGCAGATTTCTATTAATTTGCAAGAACAGTTTGACGTTGTCTGTTCAGACGTGGTTCTCGATCAGTTTAATCTCTCTCGTTTAGCAGTAAAACTCTGCTTTTTATTTGAAAAGAAGCCTAATTTTTTTTTACAAAATTACCTTTACCAATAAACAGCTTAAAAGTAACTAACCTAAATAAATGCAATTGTCTGTTTCTAGTAAAACTGTTGATATTTTTGCACATTCATATTGGTTAAATATGACTTTTATAACAAATGTATGTGTTGTTTATTTATTAACTATTTAATATGATTCGATCTTCGAAAGGAAGAAGATCATGCAGATATAATGGCAGGTTTTCAACTTTATTTTGGCGTTCCTGATAAATCTAAGCAAACTGAAAGATTGTAGCGTGAAGAACCTGATCCGAAGAGAAATGTGACACTCCTGCACTCTCAGTTTGCACTTCAAATGTGTGAAAGAGCTCATCCCTCCTAAAAGTTGCACTTCGACAGGTTGGGAATGCAAATGTGTGCCCATTAAAAGCACCCCTGCCTCTCAGATATGCCCAGACGAGGGCTTCCTCTGCAGGGGCGGGCGCGCTGGCTACTCCTCGGTATATTCCTGCTCTTGGTATTGCTGCTTTTTGCGTACCTGCTGGAGTGCACCCCACCTGCGGATTCGAGTCAGGTACTGCCTGGCCTGGGAGTAGAGCCTTATGGAAAGGAATATTACCAAGCACTTCTGCAAGAGCAGGAAGAGCGCCACCACAGTCGAGCAACCAGCCTCAAAAGGCAAATTGCACAGCTCAAACAAGAACTTCAAGAGATGAGCGAGAAACTGAGAGTCCTTCAAGAGAAAAAAGAGAGCCCGGGGCCACAGAGTCTCATTGATGGCAGAGATCAAGAGCCTGGTGACCTCTTGGAGTACCTGCATTCACAGATCGACAAGGCGGAGGTCAACACGGGTGCCAGGTTGCCGAGCGAGTACGCCCTTGTGCCCTTTGAGGGCTTCACGACTACTAAGGTCTACCAACTTGAGATGGGCCTGACGCGTCATCCGGAGGAGAAGCCTGTGCGGAAGGACCGCCGGGACGAGCTGGTGGAGGTGATAGAGGCGGGGTTGGATATTATTAATAACCCTGAGGAAGATGACGGACAGGATGAAAACATCCCCATGCACAGGCAGACATTCACCGAAAGCCATTTTTTTGAGGGTTAGTTGCATCCCTTACTTTGTGCACCATAGGTCATTGACACGAACGTGACCAATTTAAAACGTTGTGCGCTTAACACTACTTGTTTGTAATTGAGGTGAGGATAAAAAGATGTAGGTGTAAACTTTGCACAGTAACTCAAGTTGCTCTCTTGTGTACTTGCTATTCTTGGCAGGTCTCTACAGAACAGAGAAGGACAAAGGCACACTGTATGAGCTCTACTTCGCTAAAGAGAATTCTCACGAGTACCGTCACGTCACCCTTTTCCGTCCATTTGGGCCCCTGATGAAAGTGAGAAGCACAGCTGTAGATATCGCCAGCACTGTTATTAACATCATAGTGCCGCTGTCAGGCCGGACTGAGGCTTTTGATCAGTTCTTGCTCAACTTCAGGTGAGAAGGTCACTCTGGCAAGGCAGTGCTGCTCCTTCCAGAAAGTATGCAAAGTTTCAGGGTAAAGCGTTCTCGCAATGTTTGGGGATTCTGCCTTGGAATGTCTATTTTTCTTTGTTCTCATGCATGCTACACAACCTGTAGTTAAACTTCTGTGTATAGATACAGCAGCATGGCCAGATGTTGCACTGTTTTACAAGGACACTTTCGGTACGGTTTTCCAGTTGAGTGCTGTACATTTTTTTGGGATTGTTTAGGTTCGTTCTATATTTAGTAGTTTGCAAAGTTATTTGTATGTGGTATGTTGTTTGGCACTCAGGTTCTGTTTTCTGTCTGCAGGGACATTTGTATACAGCAGGACAGACGGGTACATCTCACAGTAGTGTACTTCGGGCGAGAGGGATTGCAGGAGGTGAAGAAATCTTTACGGAAAATGTCCAGGTTGGAGCTGCATTATGCTGTTAACTTATTATATACTGTAGCTTTAAATTGTTAATTCTCTCAAAATAAACTAAAGCACGTGCGCACATATTGCCAATAAAACACAGACCGTTTCACTTACCGCATGTGGTTCATGTCCGGCATCGTTTAGGGCTGGGAACGCTGCTCCATCTATCAGTTTCAAATTATCTCCAAATCTAGAGTTATATCCACCGTTAATAAAACATTCTCTCTCTCCTGCACACAAGTGAAAGTGACTTGTGCGCATGCTCCTTCTCCTGCTCTCCTTGGTTGATGCGTAGGTGTGTGCTTTTCCGGGAGAATTGTCCTATAAGGGAGTCAGAAAAGTTGTTAAGGATTTTTCATGTTTGAAAAAGACTTTCAGAAATTTTTACGAACACTGGGGAAAGTATCGAGCGTAGAAATCCTATGTCATACGTCAAAGTCGTTTTTTGACAAGTTGACCATGCCAAGCATGAGAAGACAACAGGGCTATTTTAAATAAAATCCTGGCTATACCTGGCTTTGTAATTTTATTGCACAATACCCAAGCAAAAACTGGCAAATTTCAATTTGTGTTCTATGATATTCATTGCAATTAAAGGGCTAGCTCTCCAAAAAAATCTCAATTCTGTCTTCATTTACTCACCTATGAGTTGTTCCAAATCTGTATAAATGTCTTTGTTCTGATGAACACAGAGAAAGATTTTTGGAGGAATGCTTATTACCAAACAGTCCTTGGACACCATTGAATCCTATAATAAGCTAAATTACTTCATGTTTTTTTTGTTCTGTTGAACATAAAAGAAGATATGTTGAAGAATGTTGGACAGCAAGAGTTCTGGGGCACTTTTGACTACCATCGTGATTTTTCTTACTATGTTAGTCAATGGGGTCCAAGAACAGTTTGGTTACAAGTATTTGTAAAAATGTCTTTCTATGGTTTCAACCAAACAAAGACATTTATACAGGTGTGGAGCAACTAGAGAGTGAGTAATTCATGACAGAATTTTCTTTTTTGGGTGAACTATCCCTTTAAATCTATTTCAGTGAGGAAAACTTCAGTAACTACACTTTGATTCCTGTGGATGAGGAGTTTTCCCGTGGGCGTGGTCTAGATATTGGAGCGCACGCGTGGGAGAAGGGCGGTGACGTCTTGATGTTTTTCTGTGATGTTGACATCATCTTCACACTGGATTTTCTTAGTACCTGTCGTCTCAATACAGCTCCAGGTCTGTGACTTCAACAACTTTATATATATATATACTGTTAGTTTGTTTATACTCCTGGTAAATAATGTTTATGCTGTGTTATACTGTTACTTGCTAAGGGAATGTCGTTTTTGTTTTTCTCCTTAAAGGAAAGAGAGTTTTCTATCCTGTGGTGTTCAGTTTGTATAATCCAGCGATAGTTTATGGAAATCTTGAGTTACCACCGCCCATTGGACATCAGCTGGTATGTAAGGTCAGGGTTTCATGATTCATTTAGGTCTTTGGTGACATGGCAAATAATACAACTGCTTGTTGTTTATAGATTCATAAAAAAGATGCTGGATTCTGGAGGGATTTTGGATTTGGTATGACGTGTCAGTATCGCTCAGACTTTCTCAGCATTGGTAAGTTAAAGATCCCTATCTGGGTTTTATAAGGAGGAAGTGATATATCGTTGTTGTTCTTCCATAACCTTGGATGTCCAAATTTGCCTTTTTAGGAAATTGATTTTTTTTTACTTTTTAAATGATTAAATACGGTGTTGCCAAAGTTGAAAAGCACTTTATAATGCGGCTTTCACGTTGCATTCCGCATCCCCTCTAAAAATAGCTCACTGAACTTTGTTTTCAATCACGTGGCGGCAGCAAGTGATTTTTCTCCATGACAAACTCAAATTACTTATGTTTAATGACCTGAACAATGACCAGGTAAGCCCAAGTTTCTGTCAAACCTTAATTGTAATAAACACTTGCTTCTGTGAGAAGAACAAGCCCTTATTAAACAAAGTAAAAAATCTTGTGCTAATCTCCCAAAATTCATTATAAGGAAGTATAATGTACCAAAACAACAACCACGAAAACCAAATCAAATACATTTTGTTGATATCAAACATAACAGAAAAGTTTTATGTTTTCAGTTTGTCGCTGCCTTGAGACACATAATGTGGTCGCTTTAAAATTAACAATCTTAACGTGAGACTATTGTTATCCATGGAATAAGTGCTTGTTCTTTTAACAGTAGCTAGTGTTTATTACAATTAAGGTTTCATAGAAATTTGGTTTGCGTAGTCGTTGTTTCAGCAGGCTATGTTAAGCGGTTTTCTCAAAATGGACCATCAGACTGGTCATAAGCACAAGCTGCTGTTAAAAGAACAAGGCTTGACAGAAATGTGGGCTTCCCTGTTCAGATGATAGTGTTATTTATTAAAATTTTCTGTGCTTCAGCTTTCTTGTTTTATATTGACCAATATCTCTATTCTAGGAGGGTTTGACCTAGAAGTGAAAGGATGGGGCGTAGAAGACGTCCACTTGTACAGGAAGTACCTACGGAGTGACCTGATTGTAATACGCACCCCTGTGTCCGGCCTCTTCCATCTTTGGCATGAAAAACTATGCGCTGATGAGCTGACCCCAGAACAGTACCGCATGTGCATCCAATCCAAAGCCATGAATGAGGCATCACACTCTCATCTGGGCATGCTCATGTTTAGGGAGGAGATCGAGAATCACCTTCGCAAGCAAGCTTATAAAACTCAGAGCAGACCAGCAGAATGAGTCGAGAAGCACAATATGTTTTGCTTGATAACTCCGATGCAGAAAAGGTCACATTTCAACATTTGAATTGTACTTTATTCTTTGGACTGAGGTTCATCTGTGGATTACAGACGATCCTATAACACCAAAGAAGACTGCGGCGAATGGATGGTACTAAGAAAACCGTTTACATCTTTAAATGTACTTTGGTTTAAAGTAAGTTTAGGTGTTCTTCTGCATTGACTGTATATGTTAATAATGTCCTTTAGGAAACAAAGTGCTGAAAATGATTAAAAATGCAGAGTTGTTTTTTTAAATCATAAATTCAACATTGAGAAATTATTAGAAGTTACACTTTTTTACTTTCTCTTTTTTAAACTTTGCAATTAATTGATAAAGCCATATGTTACATTTGATATTAAAGGTACAATGTAATACCTGTGAAAAAGGGATCTAATGCAAATGTTTAAAGGGACAATCATTCACAGATGAATGTGGTTGAACTTGCAAACTTCAGGAATACAGATTGTTTGCTAGTGTCTCTGTTGGAAAAGCAAATGCTCATTTTTATCCCAAAACCTTTTTGCAGTTTGAGAGCATGAGCCTGATATGCATCCTTGTGCATGTGTCTCTTATTTTGCTGCTTGATGCCATAGTGTTCAAAATGATTCAGGGGTTAATAGTACAGGGTTTCAACAAAAGCTGATTTGGCCTCTGCAATGTTTAAATCTGCAGCATATAGAGAAATTTAATATTTTAAGAAAAACAATTAGAGCAACCTTAAAGAACACGTTTTTCTGACTGAGTGTGCATCTAAGCGTCCAATGAGGATACTGTAAGGTACTGTTGGTTACATTGGTAGATAAACATAAACAACTGTGGCTTTCAGTTATAGAGCCCCAAACCGAACAGGATGTTGCAGTTGTTTAATTCCTAATTTTTTTAACAAATAAAATGAATACAAACAGCTGTTTTGGACTTTGTTTGTACTCTTTATCTAAATATTCTGCATACATGATTGTCTTCATAATGATTGTAAAACCTAACAGAAGCACACAGCAGATGATGAACCATATATATTCCTCAGCACTGGACACAGAGATTCTACTGTGTGCGCTTGTGTACAAAATATATCCTGTTAAATGTAAATTCTCAAACAAGCAGGTGACACATAACTGATCTTATAAGACAATTGAATAGATCAAAACAACATCTAAATAAATGAGTTTATAATGAAATTTTTATACAGCATAAGTAATATCATTTTCTACTCCACTCTAAATTGTAAAGTTCAAGGGTGATTCACATTTAATTCCATTCACATGTACACTCGGCAGCTCTACAATGTAACCTATAAAAATTTCATTTCAAACCGTTGTGGTGGCATTGAAATCCACTATTTGACTTTCATTTCTTAATTTAAGACATATGGAATAATACACGTGTATTTTACAACAGACTACGAGAAAAGAAAAAAAAAAAGGTTTAATTGTCAGGACAGTCCCCGTCAAAACTGTTTAAAATATAGATTTTCCAAAGTAATATGAGTTCTGATGACTTTGATTTAATGATCCATTATATCATCAATGCACCAGCTGATCAGGGTGTATGTTCATGGTCTTATAAATCTCATTAAGAATGAGCAGAGCTGTATCTTCGGATTCCCTAAAGAAAAAGACAAAAGATTCTGGGTTTAAAAAAGAAAGTCCCCAGTACAATTCTATCAGTATTCTTATGGAAATCAGCTTTATACCACATACCAGTAACACAGGTGACTCTGGAGTGCAAACAGGTATTCGTTGAAGCTCTCGATGGGTTTCTCCTGCAGGACGTAGTCAATGCGGTTTCCTCCATTCAGCAAGCCCACTTTGACTTGTGGCTCTTCCTTTAGAGGCTCAAGACTCTCAATGATCTTAATTGCTTCACCAAAATATCAGTTCAGATATTAATTTAGTTTAAGGTGCAGTGTGCACAGTGAGAATGAAACTGAAATAGGAAGTGCATTGTTGATATTGATCAATCTTCAGACTCACCTTCCCCTTCTTCTTTCTCCTCCTCTGCTTTGATTTGACTGGCCACCATGGCGAGCTGCTCATGCAGCTGAGTGGAAGATGTGTGCGCACGAGCGAATTCATTCAGTGTCTGCCAGGCGGACTTCAAGGAGCTGATGAAGCCATGCTTAAGGTCAGAACCCATCCTGGACAAACTCTCCTTCAATTCTGGACACAAGACATGCATACATGAAAATATCTGAGCTATGAAAGTCAGAAACCTGTCTCTTATTAGAAGAATATTTGTATCCCGGTTTTAAATGAGTATAGATTGCATTCACATTAAAGCTTTAAAAGGTCTTAGTTTAGTGCAAACAACAGAAGAATGTCAAATACATACCGAGATGAAGTCTCTTTCTCCCTTTATGATGAGGGATCAGAACTGGGTCCAGTTCAATCTCTGGTAAGATCATGGGCTCAATCCTGTACGCAACTGGATCCAACTGAGAATATCATTAGCAAAATACTCAGTGTTAAAAGAAATTACTAAATTATTTCTTATTCAATCTAAATTCGCAAGATTTGATCTTTGGTTCACAGATCAAAAGCAGTGGATAACTTAAGACACCACATACGGGATGATAAATGTTGAAGAACCCTTTGCAGGTTGGAAATTGGTAGGATTCCTCGATTTTCTCCACGCCACGCACTGTTAGAAACATTCCGATGGGAGAGCCAAGGGCAAAGAAACTCACTGGTTCAAAGTCCAGAGCATGATACACCACTGACACCTGGAGGAAAACATCATTAATTCAAGATCACGGAGCACAACCATATATTCCACTGCATCCTATCCGGGCTCGACAAGATTCAAACGGCAAGCAATTTGTCTCCACACAAAATGTAAATGGGGTGTGACATGAGGCTTGTACAGCCAACTCACCTGTCCAGTGCCTATTTCAAAATAATTGTAATTGACATGGACGGAGGACATGCGTCTTCCCACTGGCAGTTTGCTGTTGGCAGGATCGGGTGTGGGCTCTGTTTGAAGGGGAGGTGGTGTCTCTTTAGGTTCCTCTTTCGCTACAGTTTTCTCTGTCGCAGACTGCCGTGCTGCCTGATGAGTACGAGCATGTTTTATAAACACTGGAGGATAAATATATAAAGCGAACTGAATATTTATTTGCCTGTTTTGCCGACTTCTCCTTGACAAACTTGGTAAGTTTTTTACGTGGTCCCAGAGGAATACCCATTTCCTTCAGATCATCGACCGTGCACATGAGCTGCAAAGACAAATGTAGAAATAAGTCCTGGGATGCTTTTATAATGAAAGTTAAATAAAACAAAGTTTTAAAAAATGCTCTTACTAGAGACTCAACATCCATCTTTTCGATTTCAAATATGCTCAAGTATTCAGACAAGCCCAACTTCTCTAAAACAGATGACAGGTCACCAAGCTCTTCTTCTTCCTCTTTTGATTCTTCTTCAACAGCCACTACAGGAGTCACGTCATTGTTCTGTATGACAGGAGTCACCTGACACAATTAAAACAGACATGTTTTTACTTACATTTCTAATGATACCAGTCAGAACACATTACATTTGGAACCTAGTAGTTTAAGTTTTGTGAAGCATCTTGAAGCTCTTATACCTGCTTCTCATTGGTTTTTGGACCTGATAAAGATGACCCAATCTTCTGATTTGACAGCAAATCAAAAAGTATCAAAGAGCCTATGGATTAGGAGGGTAATCAATTAAAACATCTAAATCATGTATTTATCTATCAGTGCTAAAGTACAGTACATAAAAGGAAAGGATTCTGACCTAAACTATGTCCGGCCAAAGACACCTTCCCTTTAAAGTCTGGGTTTCTCTGCATAAATAGTGCATGGAGGCGGTTAATCTCAAAAGCCACTGTGTCCATAATAGTCTGGCAGTAGGTAGGGCTGTTATAGAAGAGCACATCTAATAGCGTTTCATTAGTGAAGTGACGCAGGCGACCGGTGCTGGGCAGAGTAATCTTCTTTATCCGTCTAAATGAAAGAATTTAACCAATTTGTCATCACGTGTCAACCTTTTTGTCAAGAATTGTACCATGGTTACAGTGACACTGGAATGAGCCTGTATGCTATGAATGTTACCTGTCAACTCCTGTAGCGTCACCATGCAGAGCTGTGTGCCAGTGCACGGGCAGAAACTCCACACGGCTAATGGCAGGATCATCCCGAGCCCGCTTAAAATGACTCTGCAACAACTTCAAAGACACGCTGCGGAAGTCATCCACTGTGAACACAAACAAGCAATTTCCTTAGCAATACATACTGTGTCCAGGCTATATAAACAGAAAGAATACAGCTCCAAATGAAAGCTTTGTCGTGATAAGGGGTTTTATATTTGAAGGCATTATTGCTTAATGCACACAAGCAATGCAGTTGGTGTAAAGGTCCAGTGTGTAATTTTTTGGAGGATCTATTGACAGAAATGCAATATAATACACATAACTATGTCTTCAGAGGTGTATAAAGACTTTACATAATGAAGTGTTATGTTTTTATTACCTTTGAATGAGCTATTTCTATCTACATACAATCTACATTCAATCACCACTAGTTGCCACTACATTTAATACACCGGACCTTTAAGCTGTGCTTCTTTTCCAAGGGTAAATATTAGCTGGCTTGAGAAACATACCACACTCCACTATGCTTCTAAACCTCAGGTCACAGACAGGCCCGATGCCATGCACCATAAACACCAAATGATCCACCGGAGGCATCTCACCTAGGGAGGAAAGGACAATATTCTGCAAACGCGCAAATTACAAATAACTACTTTTATAGATGTGCAAAAAAAACAGCCACAAATCGTACAAATAACGTATTAGGTCAAAAATCTTACCATCAGGAATTTCATCGTGATCATCGTCCACACCCCTCTTGACCACTCGAGGTCGAGTCTGACCGTCTTCTGTTGTACCCCACTCATCAGGCATTGCTGACGGCTGAAACTGAACAATCACCTGAGAAGGAACCAGATTTTAACAACAAGGAACAAAGTGTGTGTACCATTCACATCCAGCATCATTGAGTCCATTGGTTTCCTGAAAGCATTTGAAGATATTACCTTTGGATTGTGCATTACGATGGTTTCTCCAGATGGGAATTCCAGTCTGCGATGCCACTGATTAGTAGTAACAGCTTTCTTATATTCTGCCTGTTTAATGCAACAAAAATACACTTGAACTTCTGTAAAAAACGAACTCAAATCAAATAAATCAATATCTTTTCTTTACCAAAATGACTTTATTAAACAACGTTAGCTGAAAACGGTGTAAAAAAGACACAATGTACGATTTTGCAGTTGTGAATGAATTGTGGAAGAAAAAAAACACAAACCTCCAGCTTGTCACTAAATTCTTCTGAATAGGGGACAAAGCGACTGTCTGCGTCTCCTTTATAGAACCACGTACACCGGCGGACCTCGGTGGGCTCTTCCTCCCAGTACACAGATGTCCGTGTGCGATCGTAAAGCTGCACATCATATCGGCCTCCATCAGTACACAACATCACATTCTCTGGATCTGGCTGAACTGCAGAAATAGATTACACAATGGATGTCAGTCGTTGTCAGACTGTTTTGTGAGCACATTCTTGGCATACATAAAAAACACTTTTACACAGTTCTTCTAAAACAAATTAGGTTACAATGACAGAAATCCCATAGGTATCCTAAAGTGAACCGCAGGTTTTATGTGTCAAGCCCAAAAAACTATAATATGAAAATATTGACAGCACCTCAGAAAATTCTTCCAGTTATTCGTTTTTAAAAATCTATCCAACTTTACCGGAGTTGAAAGTCTCTTCCAGGTGAATGGAATCCAGAATACTAAATGGAAGCCAGACCATTTTCGATTCCACTTGTTTGCAGTAGAACCAGTGAGGTTGAACAGGTTCATAAACGTTATATGTATATGGCATCATAGGGTTGGCAGGGACCACAGGCCCAGCTAAGCTGTTTGCTGCAGGGGGAGGTGGAAGCTGTGTTGGGGGAGCCTGGAAAACAGCATTGCAACATTAGATATAAACAACTCAGTTCAGTCTCCAGCAAAACCAACACAAATGACATAAGAGCAGAAAAAACCAACCAACCTTTGAGAACACTGTTGGTGGAGTCTGGAACGAAGGAGCAGGTGTTGCCTGAGAGTAGGGGTTTAGATGCTGGGGTATGTGGCTAGGGGGCTGCTGCTGTATTTCAGGAGCCATGATGTAGGGACTTGCTTTGCTACTGGCAGCGTTGTGACGGTATGGATTATAGGACTGCTGGGTGCTCTGGGGAGGTGGAGGACTTGGTGTGCTATGTGGTGGGGTGTATGTGCCCATAGGGGTTTGACTAATAACACTGCCGTACTGCTGAGAGGGGTTCATGTGAGATATAGGTGGGTTTACGGGCAGACTAGCAGAAAAGGACGCAGGAGACGGCCCTGTGGTTGACGGAATGGCAGTGGGCGCTGGAGGCGGGCATGGCTGTTGCCCTATGGAGGCAAACGGGTCACTGCTGGTGGTGTTGCTGGAGAAGTAATTGAACGTGGATGGCTGAAGAGCAGCCGATGACGTCTGACCAAGGAAACTGTCTTCTTCTCCAACTTCGCTGACATCATCTTCAAACCAGATAATGATAAGAAAGAGCACATAATAATTGTTATAATGTGAATTCATTGTACTGGTTTTAATGTAAACAATAATGGTATGTTTTGTGTCTTTACTGGTAATGTGTTGGGAACCAATAAAATGGCAATTGAAATGAAAATCGTCCCTCTTTCTTTTTTAAGTACTCAATTACTATCAGTGTGTTATGTAAAACAACATATGCACATTGACAACACGATAAGATCTGCGTTCACATTATTTCACAATCAAATAATAAGACGAGTGTAAGAGAGCTGCTGAAAAACGAAGATCTCAGTGTTTTGTTACCAGAGACAGGCTAACAGCCCTAGCCACTGAAGCAGATTTATAGTCTCACCTCCTGATAAAACCGCAGGACCAGTGGCCTGACTGACAGGAATGAAAGGCAGGCTGAAGTTAAACTCCGGGGCGGCTGAAAATAGCAGATTTGCGCTGCTACTGGGAGTGTTATTGGGTTTCCTATCAGCCATTTTCAATGAGATATTACACGTAGCTTGTTATCCCGGTCGGAACAGCCTTTACACTGCTTCCGTGTTCGTCACGGTGCGATAACGGGATGCTCTGAATTTCACAAAGCTTCACCTCACCGACTGTCTGAATTGTTCAGGCGATAATCTAGTTATAGGCCTGGCAGATGATATAGAGGTTTATGAGAAGTGCGTCACCACAACGTTGACGTACAAAGGCAAAAGTAATCTATCGAGCAAGTTCGACGACCGACTAAATCGGTCGTTTTTTTCTGTATCAAAACGATTGTGAACCTAAATGTTAAACAGAAATACTAAACACGTTCCAAGTGACTGTTACGATTTAAAATAACAACATTAACTATTTTTTTGGTCGTTGAGACTTCGGTGTTTCCAGAAAAGATGCGACAAATTAATACATTGTTTGCTGTCTGAAATTGACTTAATATGCGTGTAATAGTAATGCTTGTTTCGTGGATAGTAAATATTACATTGTAAAAAAAATACGTAAAAATTGTGTTACTGTTATTTTGATGTACAATATGCCTGCTTTATATATAAGAAATATGACATTGTAAAAAAATACATAAATATAGTCAAACTATTTGGCATAAGGGAATGTTGATTTTACTTTGACTTTAAAAATCTGCAGATATCGGTAAACTACTATCCAACCTACGCAAAGCAAAGGGGCGTAAACTTTGCGCCGCGGTCACGTGGTAGTTTTTCATGACGCAATTTTCCCGCCACGGCGTATTGAGCGTTGCTGTCTGCGGAACGTGCTTGTATTACGTGTCAAAGGCATATTAGTTTTAACTTTTGTTTGTTTATTAATCGTGCGGCGATGCCTACAGTTGACGATTGGATTAACAACCCAATGGGTGTTGTTGATGGACTGTTTGGTAAGACGCAATGGTTAAAAAGTATTATTTTTCATGTAGTATGTGCTCAAGTTAACCGACCACGTGACTAGCATGATTCGTTACGTTTGTCATGTATATCTCGGCTTTCAAGTTAAAGGACGCCAATTTCATACAACTTTCTGTTTATGACCACGTGTCAACGATGTTCCCTAATACGACGTATAAACTACTGTTTCTAAAATGCTTAATGTCCCTTCAGCCCAGAGCAACTCCAGTCCAGACTGGGAGAAGAAGGTGGTGGTGTACTTCAAAGAGAAACTGAAACTAATCGACGCTCACACCTGGGTAGTTGTTAAAATTTGTTTGTTTTTCTTGCTATGATGTTGACATATGAACAATCAACGCAATTTATGCTTTTTACCCGGAAGGGGTAGACGAGTTAGCGCATGTTTACGGTAGAGGTTTGTTTCGACAGATACGATCATGCTCAGTAGCTCTGGGAGACACACCTGTTTTGTAAACATTAGAAGAGCCAAAAATGATGAATCGAGTGCTTACAGCTCATAAAATGTGTCTTCTGTTTGCATATTTAGGTTCCATCTCTGAATGATGTTCCTCTACATTACCTGAAGCCTAATAGCCTAGTGAAATTTCGTTGCATGGTCCAGGATATGTTTGATCCAGAATTCTTTATGGGCGTGTATGAGATAAATGATCCTATGTCAAACACCAAAGTAAGTTCTTCCAACTTCTGTATAGTATAAATCCATTTTCCGTTCAATCAGTATTGCAACACAATGCACTGGCAGTTGTATTTCAGACCAAGGGCCTGTTTATATCATTTCTATTCCCCTTACAGCTGGTGAAATGTGGAAAGTACAAAGATGTTACAGATTGTGGGGTAAGTAATCATTTGCGAAGTTAACCATTATACATACTTCACAAACATGCATTTACAGACTACAAACTGAATGAAATATTTTTTTAGTTGAGATGACATAATAGTGATGTTGAAAGCCATGGCTGAATAAACATTAAACTGAACTTTTACATCAGCAGGTGGACTTAAACTCAAGAAACACAGTGACATCAGAGAGACATACATTTTATTGTGTCCCAATCCCAGGAGAATCTCAGTGGGTCAAGGAAATATCCTTTACATAGATTTTCATCTTGTTTGCAATTCAGAATATTTTGTTTTTAAATGCTTGAGCCCATTTTATCGCTGTCAATTTCCATTTTTTGTTTATACGGAATGCTTTAAGTTCTTTAACAGATCGGAAACAGTTATGCAGGCACCAGTCAAGCACGTGTGGTGCCCTCCACTTCTTATGCCCCCAACCGGCATAAGCGCAGCTATGAGGAAGACGATGATATGGACACGCAGCCACAACAGATGAAACATTTCAGTCAAGGTTGGGCGGGAAATTCATTTTCTAATGCAGTTTTAGTTATTGAATGGAGTATGTAGACATGTATCATTTCTGTAAAGTAGATATAATGGCTAATTTTTAATTTACAATTTGTCTTTGAGCAGTAGCAAAAGGCTCTGCAAGTTCTCATGGTAATACGGAGTCAAAGCGACAGGAGACAGAAGCGCCCAATCAGAACTCTTCCCCTTCACACTGCACTTCCAGTCTGGATCTGAACTTCCCCTTGCCTGGGGAAAAGGGCCCAGCCTGCCTTGTTAAGGTTTAACTCTTAAATCTTCCTTCATTTTAAAGATCCAATGAAGTTCAGGAGTGCAGTTGTTTACTTTTCAATTGGACAAAAACATCAAAATGAGTCCACAACATTTTTATTCAGTAGTATGCTACATTTATTTATTTGTACACTAGAGGACTGTTAAGTTTACAGGCACGAAGGAGCACCCACTAAAATTCATTTTTAATTTAATGGGTTCTTTAAACTCATATAAACTTGCTTTTTCTGTATTTCATAGGATGGCATTTTTAATACAAGCTTTTTGGACTATAATTAAGTCGTCTTGAAGACATGTTTAAACTGTAATTTACTTGCAATAATATGGCAGTTTACAGCTTCAAATGTTTCCTACAAATAGACGGCCATCTCACATGTGTAATCTCTGTAATTGGCAGGTGTATGAAGACTGGGATAGTTTCAAACTGAATGATATGTTAGAAGTGTTTGGCATCCTCTCCGTGGACCCTGCATTAAGTGTGATTGCAGATGAGAGGTAAGCGTCAATCATTTTGGGAAAATTATATATTTTTAGATTTAGTGTAATACAGTAATATCTGTCGTACATGCAGAGAGGCATCTTCACTGATAGATCCCACAGATTGCATGGAGACTATAGAGGAGCAGAGAGTCCATAGCCCACCAGCATCACTTGTACCACGACTGCACATGGTGTATGCCCAACCTCTAGTTCAAAACAACCCATTACTGCCCTCTGGTGCCACAGAGGAGAATGGAGATTGTAAGACTGCTCATGCATTCAAATGTTGTAGTTTGTGCCCAGCCTGAAGACGTTCTTACTGTGTCTATGTATGCTGTCCACAGATATAAACAGTTTTCTCAGGGAACTTCCCGCAGTCAGAGCAGAACTGCTGACTTACCTCACCCATCTCCTTTTGGGAGATTCACTCGCTGCGGAGTACCTCATTCTCCATCTCATCTCTAACGTGTAAGTTGTTTTTTTTCACTGTGCATAAACACTGTTTTATAGTGTGCTCTCCTTTTCAAAATGTACCGCTTTTTTGTTATTTCTTAGTTGTCCTGTTAAAGCGTGAGACTTAAACCTTAACACCCTGCAGCCCTTTAGATCACACAGCATAACGTTTGCATGTCGTTTTTGTTGTAGGTATAGCAGACGCGATGTACTTCCTCTTGGCAAATTTACCCTCAATCTAAGTGGCTGTCATCATGGCTCTCCATACACCGAGCATCTCTACAAGGCCATCCAGTGTCTTGTGCCATCTGTAAGACATCTAGTACTTGTCGTCTTGTGCAGTAGCTGTGCTTGATTCGATTGCATAAATTTACTAGGGTTAGGTTTACCAAATAAATATTTGCTATACCCTTTCTTGCTAGTCATTCCGAATGTCTATGAGCCTGCATAATATGAACGACTACCGCATGGTGCCCCGGAAAGACTACACAGCTAATCGTCTGGTGAGTGGAACTCTTCAGCTGGCCAATAACACATCTCTGTTTCTGGATGAGACCCAGCTGGAACAGGGCCAACTGGACACCACAGGTGAGAGCACTTATTTTAATGCTGAAGAGTAGAGTGCGATCTAAGAGACACATGCAGTAAATATAACATCTGTCAGGCAGTGGTTGATTAAAACGTGGCACTTTATGTATAGTATCTTTTAAGGATGGACATTTTTAATGCAAAGACTGTTTATAAGTTTTATTCAATGCAATACATTTGTATCTTAAATGTAGTATTCAAAGCTTTGACTCTTTGTTCTCAATGTAGGTGTGCGGAACATTACTGCATTGGGAAACCTTATCTCTTGGCAGAAGGTTGATTACGACTTCAGCTACCATCAGATGGAATTCCCCTGCAATATTAACGTGCTTATCACATCCGAGGGCCGATCCCTTCTCCCGGTATGGACATTAGGCCTGAGTCTCTTTAACTTGTATTGTTCAATAATATAGAATCAAGGCAGTGGCCTTCATAAGCAACTGAAAACAACTAGGGTCACATGCTACTCTCAGGAGACTGGCATGAGGAGGGGAGTTGTCCCTCAGGCAGTTGTGAAGACGGCCTAATATTTCCATCACAGTCCACAGGGATGTCGTCAGCCATGGCTGGACTCTAATTGTGGCTTTGCTGTGAATCTAACAGCCTGTGGAATGTCCTGTGCTATTCCTGTGCTTTGGCTCTTTTGTTGTCATGGCTGCATTTCTTCCACAAGGACATTCAAGGGAGTGGCCCGGACAAGCCATTTATTTAATGACTACACAGTACTTTATAGTGTTACTCAACGGTAGATTTATTGTGGGATTGTTTTAATAACATTTCTATTAACGAGAACTCCACGGTACTGTAATAAGGTCAAAAGAACAATTGCTATTTTCTAAAGAGACACTTTTTTTCTCTCAGTCTGACTGTCAGGTCCACCTGCAGCCCACTCTTTATCCACCGAACCTTGAAGAGTATCTGAGTGCCGTACAGGTTGCACAGGCTCCATCTTTGCTCAACAAGTACCGAATCTACCTGAGCGTGGTCCGCACCCTCAATTACAGCATCTCAGATGAGATCACAAAGGTCATATACACATTTTTTGGTGTTTGTCTTTCCATGCATACATGGTGTGTAAAGAGTGATATAGAAATAAATTGTCAGAAATTTAATGCATTATAATATTTTTTTTAACTGTAGGCAGTAGAAGAAGACTTTGTAGAAATGCGTAAAGATGACCCTCAGAGTATGTCTGCAGAAGACCTGCATAGATTGCTGGTTGTTGCAAGGTACATTTCAGCTTACCATTTTACAACTAGTTGTTTAATCCTCTTATGTAAAAAACAATTTAATCAAACAAAGTTGGTTCTGAAATAATGTTTTATTTTACACTTTCAGGTTGCTGTCATTGAGTCATGGGCAGAATACTCTTTCCAGAGATGGCTGGATGAAAGCCAAGCAGCTAGAGGTCTTGAGAATAAGCAGAACACAAGAGCAGAAATGTGTGAATGGAAATGAGCCTTAAGATATGTTGCTATTTACAAATACTTCAAGGAATTACATGTCAATGTTTTGCGGAAAACGTTAAACGTTTTTTCATATGGCATATGGTTTTGTACAGTTTTTTTACTTCATTTTAAATATGCTGTAACACCTTTGGAAAGTAGTTTTTGATGTTTGTTTTCATTTTTGATAAAAAAAATTGAATCATTGTATATTAACATTTATAAGCACATGCAGATGTATGACAAAGTATAACTGCCTTACTGCAAATATTTGCACTTCTGGCACAAAGGTATTAGAAAAATAAAATCTTGATATTGTAAGCCTGTATATGTAATGTCTATGATATCAGGAGTGTGTTTTGTCATCCAGATACATTACTATTCTTTGAAATGACTTTGAACAAACACATTTAATAGGTTACAAGATGCCACAGGCTCACGTACTAATGTGGAATGTCTTGTAAGTGCAAAACCATCTCTGTCTTGCATTCCATGGCCTGGTTATGAGTCACAAATCTCTCACAATGTGTCTGAATGCAAAAAATGTATGGCAACATATTTGTAGGGTATTAAAGAGGTCTTGTCTGAAAGGAATCTATCATCACTGTAAGAAAAGGGAACCAGGACATTATTAAATAAATGCCTTCATATCTTATTGTAATACCTTGGAATATTTTAATACCTAATCGTAAAATAACATTAGTTATCATATGATGAGATTACACAATGTTCAGAGGTTATTTAAAATGACATTGTTTTATTTAATTAAAAAGCCTCCCACACATCCCAGAACATATACAGCAGTTTACAGCATTGTTAATGTTTAACAGGAAAATACTGGGGAACAGGGTTGTGAACATTTTAAATAAATACTCTATTTTGAAATAAATGCTAGGTTCTAAGGCTGGAAAGAATGATGTGAAGATCATGGACACATTCAAAATTAAAGACCATTAGTTATAACAAGAGACATCCCAAAATTCAAAAGCACTTTGTGACAATGACAACACTTAAAACGGTTGAGGAACAATGACAAGAACAGTGCATCTCTTGATGCATAGAATAAACATACACACATCCAACACAAGAGGAATGTCTTTACGTACTGATGAACCATGACATACCTACATTACCATAAACCTCTGCCAAAAAAAACTTCAAGTTCAAAGCAAGAAACAGTTCAGTGCATGCCATGTCACATAATAAAAAAATAAATAAAAACGTCAGTTGCCACCAAAACTTGCGTGTCATCACTATTGCCATCATATACTAAAGCTCAGACAGTCCAAGCTCAGGTTATTAAAATGACGTACCAGCTCCGGGAATGTCTGAACGTGTATGCATTTCAAAAGCACTGTGAAGCAATGTGAGACAAAAAAGATGCATGTTTGCAAAACGTAACTGTGGTCCGCAGAACTGATCAGCCAGCCATTAAGGCTAATATGACAAAAGAGCGTCACAGTGTCTTAAACAGGCCACTCCACTAACCATCAATTGCTCATTAAAAGAATAGTTCACCAAAATATAAAAACTCTGTCATTATTTATTCACCCTTATATTCTTTAAAGCCTGTATTAAACTCAATCTGCGGAACACAAAAGATGATATTTGAAAAATGTCTCAGTGATTTTGTGTCTATACGATGAAAGTCAATGGGGTCCAATGTTTGTTTACCAACATTCTTCAAAATATCTTCGAGTATAGGTTTGAAATAACATGAGGATGAGGGTATAATTTATTTTTGGGTGAACTATCCACTTAATGCTTAGAATAGGTAGGATTCCCTGGTCATCCTCCAGCAAGGCTTGATGTTCTTTCTGCATCAAGACAATAAGGTAAGGCAGTTTTAAAGATGATCCTCACTTCTAAAAATTTAAACGGAATGACTGTCAGGCCAAAGAGACTTAACATTATCCAAACAGAGTATAGATGCATATTATCTATGCTGCAGACAAAACATAAGTAACCTGACTTAAAATATAATTATTTTGAAGGTAGACTTGTCAAAAACCTGCATGTTATTTATTTAGTAAGACTTGCTCTTGCCATTTTAGAGTGCAAAAGTAGCTTGCTGAACAAGGGAACATTAGAAATGTGTCAAACACTGGTTACAAACTGTGATTTTTACTACTGCCAGATTTACCTTATCTTTAGAAACCATGTTTCGGTTTTAACCAGTATTTGAAACATATTCTCCGTTCATACGGTTTCTACACTTCGTAAAGAGCCGAGCATTTAAGATAGCAACTGTTACATTATTCCACCGCATACGAATGAAAAATAAGGAACATAAAATTAAGACATAAGCTTTATAATCTCGAAATAAATATACGTTTCATTTTTACAGTTCACCTTTAAGTTGCACGATTGCATCAAGAGCCCCAAAACAGCCTGTGGCTTCTTTAGCCATGATTATAACCCTAAAAGCATGTAAATATAATTCTGTCTATAAACATTTAAGAGAGTTGCTACAGTACTTACATATAATACTTACAGTTTTGATATTATAATCTGACCATCTACACAACTACTCTGGACCTATTTTTATGACAAACACCACATTGAAGATATGTTACTGTCCAGTTTTCTAATGCGTGATATTAAGCTGCCCACTGATATTCAAATTTGGTTACTATTAAGAAACGTTTGAGCTACAACAGCCAGTGACTTTAAGGAAGTGTACTGCACAAGTGAGGGTCACACATCTTGGGTCTTGACATGCAATAAAACTTTGCCTTTATCTGCCTCAGTTATCTATTTCTTAACATGCAAACCAGCGCTATATAGATGCTCAGGATTTTGCTCAGTCAGGTTAATCTAAGACGTACTGCATTCCACTCAACACTGGCTGTAAACTTTGGTTTGGTTAAGTGAGGGGTATGTGACATTAGTTGGTGAGAATCTCTGTGTGTTAATGCTACCATTGTAACTGGAAGTCACGTTCTTACACTAAAATACATCAAGGTGAAAGCCTATATCCTAGTTATATCTGAATGATCCTGGTCTGGCACTGTGTAAACATGGCTCGCAATTCATTTTCTTGAGTCTCGTTGACAGCTTCCGGCTCTGGGCTTTTCTGTACTTTCGCCACGGCAAAATTAATGCCTTGGGTAAGTCCAGCCTGGGTCAAACTAGCCACCTGAACCATAGAGCTCCTGATTTTAGCGAAGGGTGACACGACACGGCTTCCATTAGCGTCTGCCGGGGAGGCTCCTGTATGGCCTTCAAGACTCTTTTGTGACCCGCATGACGTTGCAGAACCTGACGGCTGGACTGTCAGAAGATTTCCTCCAGAAATTGAAGGATCCACCTCAAGCTGAGAAGGCCGATGGAGCTGCTGTTGGGAAAGCAAAGAACTGAGTTTTGCATCTGGAGCTGGGGCTTTGGTGCCTTGAGGTTCTTGTGGTTTGGGTGGTTGGGCCACTTCTTCAAACACCTCTATTGGTTTGGTCTTGGCATCCTGGACAAACTGATGGCAGTAGGCATCAATGGGTGTCCCAAAGTCAATCAGAATGGCCTCCTCTGCTTCAGAGGCTGCACCAGGAGACTCATCCAGGCCAACCGACAAGGTATCTGCAGTTTTGTTATCGCATCCCGTGACTCGGATGACGGAGGGCACCGTCATGTCAACGCTGCTAATAGACTGCGAGCGACTGGAAAGGCGTGGCACAGATGCTACGATTCCACAGCTAGGAAGCACATAGTCTACGTTCTCCCGAGAGCCTGTGCATGGCTGCTCGTCCGAGTTGTAGGAATCTGAATCTGAGGAAATTTCTTCAGAATGCACATCATTATGGGGTCCCGAACCAGCTTTAATGTCAGAAGTCTCCAAACTGCTGTCAGATTTCCAAAGGTTCACATGCAAGGTGGGCTTCAAGAAGTTTACTTTGACCTCTGGCTTTGAAAAGGTCCCTAGTCTTCCCAACGGCTTGAAGTTTCCAATGTTGACGTTAGTCTTCGTCTGCTTGACTTTCTGGTTTAGTGTTGAGAACTTGTTCATGAGAAAACTTTTGCCCTGAGCCAAACCAGACCCGAGGACTTGATCCACAGCTTTGCCTTGAATTCCCATTATATCATCATGAGGTTTACTGTGCCTCCTAAGACAAAACAATACAGATATTAACAACCAAGCATCTAGTACAATTTGAAGTTTGAAATTATATAACAACCCCTGAAATCTTCTATAATTCATCCATAAAAGTTCTTACCTCTCTAGTTTCTTTTCAACAACCTGGACGTCGAGTCCCATTGCTTGCTTTGTAATTCGAAGCATTTCAGCGATGCACTGGAGTGTGTCTGTAATGCAAACAATCCAACGTGTGCGGAGGAAATCATCCATTATTTATCACAAAACCCTTCAACCACCAGCGTACGCAGAGCCAAGCTTTACCCAAAATGTCAATCCCAGAATTACGCAAAAGAGAATTTAAAAGGATAGTTTTCTCAAAAATCTAAACTCTGTCCTCATTTACTCTCTCATCAACTCAAACCTGTATGACTTTTCTTTCTTCCTCAGAACACTAAAGAAGATAATTTGGACAATGTTTATAACCGAACAACGGCGGTACCCATTGACTTGCATTGGTTTTGTGTACATACAATAGAAATGAATAGGTACCGCTGTTATTTGGTTACCAACAGTCTTCCAAATATCTTCTTCTGTGTTTTGAGGTAAAAAATGGGTGAACTATCACTTTAACTAGCGCCACTTGAAATCATGCTATACACACAATGGCTCCTACCTTTCCCATCATCCTCTGGATTCCTTGTGACAGCTCTCAGCGTGTGGAAGTAACCGCTTACCTCACCGTTCATATAATGCAGACGCATGCAGCAGTATTTAGGTTTACCAAACAGTGTTGGTTCTGGACCTAAAAAGCATTGTAAAACAACCATCATGGCTTAAGTATAATAGTTTGTTTAAATAGGATGCCATTTCACCTCGCTATATGCTCTTACCAATTTCAATCTTTTCGAGACCTTCCAAGTTGAGTCTCTGGTACTGGTTGACTTTGTCGGCTTCCTCATCATAGCTGTACAGCAACAGAAGGTAGAGTAGCATTTATTCATTGCCAGGGAATGATTACTCATTTTGTATAAAAACTGAGAGAACATGAACTTACTAAGCCACATAATATGCACAGTTGGACAGCAGCAGAAGAACGTCAACGTCTTTATGCGTGGCATCTATGAGACTGAAAGAAAAACAGCCAAGTGGAAGGTCAATATCTAAAAACAGAGGCTTTGCTCATTAACAATACGACTGAAATGCTTGTCTTATAAAAACAAGAGACAATGAGCTATCTGAGCACTGAGATGAATTTCAGGTGAGCTTCTCATATTATGATCAGAGTTAACCTCAGGCTTGAATCAACCTCAGAAAATTAGACATACATTACTCACCACCATATCCTACCACCAACAAACGCTCAAAGATTTGAGGAAATATGGCTCCTTCACCCAAACAGTTATAACACATTCATACAAAAAACATAAGTACCTCTGAATCAATGACAAAAAACTGTAGAAGGAAGAGTACACTAAGAATTTACTTTTTTTAATTAAGCTTAAAAATTGATATCATACACACAATCTTTTAAATTAAATAAAATACAAAATGTATAATAAATCTTATATGCAATTTTAGATTATGAGATTAATTTTAAAATACTAAAAATGTAAAATGTATAATATTATTCATTAAGATTAATTAATAATATATAATATCAATATCATATGACAACATTAATATTAATATTTATATAATAACATTGTTATCATACAAAATTATATTACTACATATATGAAACTATGTTATATTATATTGCTTTTACCTTGGATCACAGTCAATAAGAGCCCAACCGCCATGAAACTTCTCATCTTCAGGCAACAGCAGCTGCATGTAGGTTTGCAGCAGAAGGCTGACCTGCTCCTGAGCTCTTCTTTGACTCTGCTTTTCTTTCTCCTCATGTTCCTTCTCTTTGCTGAAGATGGAATACAGGTCTTCTGTTACTGGAAGGCCCATCATGAGGTCTGGAAACACACGAAACTTGAGGCACTGACCTGGGCTAATAGCATTATTTGCTTATATACTGTGTGCATATAAATACTGTATGTGACCCTGGGTCACAAAACCGGTCTTAAGTAGCATGGGAACATTTTTTTGTAAAAGCCAAAAATGTATGGGTCAAAATTATTGATTTTTATTTTATGGCAAAAATCATTAGGATGTAAAGTAAAAATCATGTTCCATAAAGATATTTGGTAAATGTCATACCATAAATATATATTAAAAAAAATATTGTAAGTGGACGGCCTGATACAGCGCCTCTGATTAACAACTTCAAAGGCGATTTTCTCAATATTTAGATTTTTTGCACCATCCGATTCTTGAGTTTTGAAATCTCGGCCAAATATCGTCCCATCCTAATAAACAATCCATCGATAGAAAACTTATTTATTCAGCTTTCATATGATGTAAAAATCTCAATTTCGAAAATATTTACACATTAGACTGGTTTTGTTGTCCAGGGTCACATAAAATTCATACAGACTGGAATGAAAAATGGTAAAAGTCACTCTCACCAATGACGGCCTGCCGGTAGGCGTCTCTGAAGCGGTTCAGATAGTACCGATTAGCTGAGTTCACACCATCCTTCATCACGCCCGCTAACTTTCGCTCTCCTGTCCGTGTGAAATCTCCCTACATGACATATCAACACACATTAGATCGACTCAAGAGCTATGCCCACATGCGTAACGGGTGGTCAGAAAACATCAACAGTGACCGTTTTCACCGGGCTTCGCTGTTCATAAGGCTTGATTCGCAAATATTTAAATAAGGATTTTTTTTAAAACACGTGTTTATCAATCGAACCCAGAATATTTACCAAAAATCATTTACACTTACTTATATGTTAGAAGTTGGCCATCACCGAATAACAGAGGGAATATTATTATTTCATTACTGTAGATCTAAGCTCGTGTTTGCAAAACAACACTGCTACACAAATCTACAACCCACACAAAATTTCAAATCTAATTACATAAAGGCACATCTAACATTAACACATTGAGTCTCATGAAAACTACATTTCATTTACAGGTCTAATAGAAACAAATAAAATGAATTATACAACCTTTCATATTTTTGCGCAAAAGGGGAAAGGTTACGAGATTTCTGATTTAACCCCAGTCTAAATACTATATGCACTTGGCAGGCAGTGAAAGAATAAGCATAAAATCTTTGGCAGGCGTTCTGTCAGTTTACCTTCAGGGCAGCTGTGCCAGCGTACTGACGGCTAATGGTGTCTCCATTGTTGGCCCACATCATCTGATAGATCCTGTAACACTTGTGGGGCAGCGGCTGCTCGGGTGGCATTACACCCAGTTTTTTCAGCTGGGACCAAAGAGATAAAAGACTCTTTTAATGTATGGGGATACTGCAAGTCTGTGCTGTGGGCACGGTTTACACTACATTGTTATTTATTTTTACTCTTAAAGCACTTAACACGCACTCTTTATCCGGAATAACTCACAAATACGCTTTCATTATGTGCAAGTTTATCCACGCGGTGCGTTCCAAGCTCAGAAGTGAGTATGCATACCTGCTGTTCCATGACGACACGGGCGATTGCAGCCTGTACCACGTTAGTTCTGTCCAGACAATCCATGCAGTTAACCCGGAAGATTCCCTCCTGTTGGCATATGACTCCTGCTTGGTCCACCCTATTTAGAAATTTCAAATGACTACCCGGTTAAGAGATTACTTCATATTTTCTTAGTGTCTAGTGCACACATTCTTTTCATGGTCACTACCGATACAGGTAGTTTTCTGTATTTAAAAAGTTTTACTTTATGTATAATTTTCTATTAAAATATACGTCATTAATGTCTTAAGCATGATCAATAAAAACCTGAAAACTAAAATGGCTTGCTTTATGTTGGCAAAACATTGGATTGACAGTTTTAAATGGTTAGGGTAGCAACATTGTGTTAAACTGTCAGTAAAAGCTTTGGGGCTGGGACGATATGTTGTGTCATTTTTATGCTAAATTTCTCAATGAATAACGATTAATTGCCGCCACATCCGATCTCGCGCAGAAACTCTGAATATGGGACACAGAAGAACGATTTACACACGAAAGCTGTCGCTGCATCCGAAATCGCCTACTTCCATACTAAACAGAAGGCGAAAATGAGTACGAGTCATGAATAGTATGTCCGAAACCTCGGATTCAAAAAACAGTAGGCGAGAAATACCCGGATGGTCTACTACTTGCACCGAGATTCGTGAATGTGGATCGGATTTTCTCAATGATCACATGTAGGTTGTTGTTAAAACATAATAGGTCAAAGAGCATATGGGTCGACATGAAATGTGTTCATACTACTCCGACTCAAACTATATAGAATGTACTGTTTTAACGGTACTTATAAAAATTCATTAGGTACAGTGTACGCGTGTGTGTGGACGCAGCGTGTGTCTCTAATAACATACTATACCCTATGCACTTTGCACTCAACCATCTAGTGTATGAATTTCAGAAGAGTAGTATCATCCCAAATGGAATACGAAACGTTTTATACCAACCAGAAGTATATCCGTTTCCCAGACGAGAAGAAATTACATCAATCTCACAGCACAATGTGTGTGGATAAAAATAAATGTGTTCATTGTACATTAAATGTTCATCTATTTTGCCCAGCAATACTTGTCATCATCAGATAGAAGCGTTATCACTCTGCAGGAGAGTTCTGCTTGAGCAGCATCCGAAAGCCACGCCTCCCTTCTGCTACGCAAGCGAAACCGTGACCTTTGAGTACGTAGAATAGTGCATAAGTTGTCATGATTCCGCTATCATGTCATGTTTATTGTTGGTCTTGTAGCGGAGTCATGGCATAGCCTTAGGTTTTGTGTGAGAAAGACATGGCTTTGTTTAGATTCTGACTTGCCATGTGTTTCTCGTGTCTCGTCAGTGTTTCCCTCCCTTTTGTCTCGTTAACCTTCCCTGAGTGTTTCAGTACCCACACCTGCCCATTGTTAATTATCCTTTGTCTGTCTCCCTTTAAAACATCCTCGTGTTCTTTGTCCTGTGCTCGTTCATTGTATTTTGTACCTTGGTCGTGTATGCTGTACTTGTTCCCCCCGTCTTGAAAGCCTGGTTAAGTTAAGTCTAGTTCTAGTTCTCTCGTGTTTTTGGTGAGTTAGTTTAGTCTTGTCCTTAGTGTTTATGTTCCTAGGTTAGTTAGTCCGTATCCTGTTTGTACTATTGTTTATCCTGTCTTGTTTTACCCCCTCGTGGGTTTTTGTTTTCTGGTTGTGTATATATTAAAGTCTTGTTAACCCCTTCATCACCAACGCTGCCTGCAATTGGGTTCTTCTCCTCTGTGATTCATGACATAAGTGCACAATTTGGGACGCACCTACTGTTCCAGGAAATGCCAATGTTAATATTATGTCGCTCTTCTTCAAACCTTCTCAGGTATTTTCATGATAATAAACTACATTTATAATGATGAAGTGTTGCTTTTTCAAATGCATGTTATAAACAATTCAATCTCGTAGTCATTTTGGATTGAGCAGTACTTCATCCTGATCAAAGTAGTTCACGGTAGAGCTGTGCATAAAACACAAAATCTATTTTAGAATCGACCTAGACAGCTATAATTATTGTGAATCGATATATATCGTCACAGCCCTGATTTGAGTGTTTTTAAGAAAATCATGTTTCATATCTTGAAACCACGATTTTATGAGAAATCACCCAGACTCACCAGGCCCATCTCATGTCAGTGATGATGTCAGAGATAGCATCAGTGAGAGTCTGAACATTCTCAAACTTCATCCCTCGACTGGAAAAAAAAGGAAAAAGTGTGTGTTATTTTCCTCTTCTGACTGGGTCTACAATCCCTTGACAAAAATGAAATGGTCAATTGTGTCCGGTATGACAAAGGCCGGATGTTCTCCTTTGTACTTACCAGTGCTCATGGAAATCAAACGAAACGTATGTTAGGTTGGGGTTGTTATACAGAAGCACTTGTTTGAGAAATGCATCACCGATTATCTTCTCGCGTCCATTTTGGTCGACTAAGTTAATGATGACCTGAAGTGACAAAATAAGCACTGAATCACTGTCAACAGAATTATTAAAGCTTACCGATTTTTAGACAACTTCACAATAATAATATTGCTATATTTCTAACACACCGTACCAGTTTTTCGTAAATCTCCAGTTGCCGTTCAAAGTGAGAGGCAAAATAAGGCATGGTTTCCTTCTCGCCTGCAACGACAAACACAGCTGTGAGATTCTGTCAAGTAGCAGACACAGTTGCAGGTGGATCACAGTATTACAATAACAATAAAGAGTTAAGAGTAGCACACTATTGGCTTTTCTATAAACGGAAGCACCTCTCATTTCTGATTGGTTGAGAGAATCGATGACACAGATATGGCCTACCTTTCTCTATCCGCGGTCTGGGGTTGTAGCGATATCCCGCTTGGCTCCAGAACACAGGAACAGAGCCTCGTGTCTGTACAAATGACAGCATATGACTATGCACGTGAATTAGTTGCTCCGTCTCCACATAATTGGCCACATGTCCGTCGTTGTCCACCCCCCTCCTCTTGTATCGCATTCCTATGATGGAAACCACAAACCGTCATTACCGTAAAAGCTGAACACTTTCAAAAGGCATGTTAAATACATTTAATTTAGTACCTGCACGGTGGCGGCTTCGTCTGGAGATAAGGGCCACAGTAAAGCGTGGGTGAATGTCATCCACACATGTGGGTTCGTGCAGAGGCGTATCTGGGCTGCTTTTTTCTTCATCAGAGCTTTCGTTGTAATTCACCACCAGCTCTTCTACCTGCACAAAGCCTTGGATGATCGGAATCAACCACAGGTCCACCTGAGGCACCTGAAAAATAAAAGAATCTCTTCAAAATTTGAGTCTCGTTTATATTTTCAGACATTGACTATATCAAATCCACATGAATGGTTTTGAACCTGCAATTCAATGAGATCTTTGACCATGTGCTTGTTCCAGAAGAATCGATCATCTACCTGAAAGACAAATAACACCCATCATGGGAAAAATTATTAGTATTCGGAGTCTGTCAGATGATATGAGATTTCTTCAATTACACACGACTTTGCGCCACAGTGTGGTAAAAGAACTTAAGACCGTTTCAGTACCCTCTCTGCCTGCCTCTCTTTCTCTTCTGTCTTTAAACACTTGCCAATTGTAAACACTTGCCCTTTTAGAAATTTCTATGTCTAAACTAACTCAAGTTAGTAAGTATTTTATTGTTTGGAACCATACACTGGCGTGATGTGTCTCAACAGAATGGTTTATTCTTGCAGAAAGGAGAAATGGTTATAAATGTAGCTTTGCATCCTGTATTTGTGGAATGGGTGCTGAAGAGTAAAAAAAACACATCACTCATATAACCAAACGGTTTCCTGTGAGAGTGTGATAACCACAATTATAAATGGTCACATACTTTCATCCAATTGACAGAATTAAAAGTAAATATAGAAATACCATGATCATTACAACAACAAGAGGAAGGGCAATACTATGTGACAGGAACTAAACAATTATTTGCATTAAAATGAATCGCCAACAAAACATAATTCTGAAGTTAGATCTAGAAGACAATTAAGTTCACAAAAGACTATCGCTAAACAGACGTAGATTTAAAATGTACGATTTCTTAAAAAACTCTATATAATAAACTGAATGAATAAACTGACTGAAAAGTTACCAAACTACACTACACTAAAACTACTAAAAACACAATAACTGAGCTATGAAGACCTCTCACCCTTTTCCAGAGGGGTTGCTCTGACTTGCCAAATGCTCCCTGTCGCTGGACTGTATTGGTAAGGTCATAGGTCAGACTATAGTAGAATGAATCCGAGTCCATGAATATCTTATAGAGCTCATCAAGCAGCCTCTTCTCCAGACGTTCCTTCTCTTTATTCTCTTTGACCTGTAAGGCAGTAGAACAACAGTAAAGTTAAAGACATTAAAGATATTTCACCCAAAGCACTCTTCAATAACTCATGTTAACCCTCACATTGATCTAAACCTATTTTACACAAAAGGAGAACAGATTGAGTCTCAGTCAGCATTTACTTTCATTGTATAAAAAAAGATTCAATGTAATTAAATGGTGACCGAAGCTTTCATTGTGTTTAGCATCTTTTGATTTCCATAGAAGAAGGAAGGTCAAACAGGTTTGAAATAACAAGAGGATGCGTAATCGATGACAGAATTGTAATTTTGGCAGAACTGTCTCTATAAAACTTTAAAAAGTATTTTAAATCCATCCATCAACCTTTTTCTTGATGGGAACGGCAACATTAGATTTGATCTGATTCAGTGTCTTCAGCAGGAACTTGGACTCATCCGGTGACTGGGTGATTTTCTCTGGTTTGTTGATTCCAAAATGGTGCTTTTTACAGAGCTAAAAGAAAATGAGAGAAAGAAAATAGAAAATGTATGGTAAAATTCTGCTTGCAAAAAGCAATAATGTTGTTGACAATCTTATCATTATGAACAAAGTTTAAAAATGCAGCCACAGAATACATTTTGAGACAAATTGACTTTCTTAAGTGATGTCATGTATTGGTAAAATTATCATTTATAACAAGCTTCAGCTACTAAAAACATTTCTACCAAATTTCCAATAAAAAAGATTGTTTCTATTTGCATGAATTTGCAGAAAATCAAACAAAAATAAAATATTTTTTCAGACCTCGAATACTATAAAAAGAAAACAAGTTCACATTCACATTTACATGCATTTAGGAAAAGTAAAACAGAAATTTAGGTGATAACTTCAACTTTATCACAGATTTCATGTGTCTTATCACTTGTCAGTCTTTCACATTTGTTGTTAGATGACTTTGTCAATCCTGATGTTTGATTTTGTGGAAATGCAACAGACACTGAACTGGAATGGCCACAATACATCTAAAAATGCTGTTTTAATGAAAATTTGAAATGGTCTCTTAATTTTTTTCCCAGCAGTCTGTTTGTAGGTGACAAATTTACAACCATTTACATGAACGTCCCTGTCCATCAGACAAATGCAGGCCCAGTAATGGTTTTAATTAAAGCCAAAAGGATGCCAAGAAACTAAAACTGTCCTAAATGTCAGCGCAGATTTATGTGCCCATTAAACAAAAATAACAACTAGAATCAATACAATCTCCCACACAAGGAAATAATTCTGAGATTTACAACTAGAGATATCACTCCAGAATAGAGTACAGTAGCTCTTACAGACCTCTGACTGATTCACTTACATGCGTTAACTTTTCCTTTCAATCCAAGAGGCTCTCCTGAGAGAATGATTCCTTAGAAACATCACGCTTCCTCTGGAACCCCTTAGAAACACACACCACTACTCTTCCACTAATTGCACGTCAACCATTTACTACAAAAGAGGGCTTAAATATTTCTAGTGTATTGTCATGGGTCTGGGTGTCAACTGGGCACACTAACAAGCAGTGGGAACTTGGGTAGACAGTCCAGTCAAATCTATCATGCACTCAACAATCTCTATCAACATAAATAGTGACAAGAAATAACTGTTGCAATGTTAGAGAAAGACATCTATTGCTTGAAATGTAATGCATAAAATATCCTCTGTTTCATTCTATACTGCAAAAGTGAAGTTAATGTAAAGAAGGTATTACAATTCCACCTTCCAATAGCTTATTTCAATATGTAAAAAACATGTTATCCCCAGCCAGTATTATTTACCTCCAATTCCAGATCTTGTGGTTCGTCCTCAGAGAGTGGAATGACTACTATCTTGGTGATCTTGTACACTTTGTGGTCTCCTGGCAACAGGCCCACCAGCGCTTTCTGGCGAATCAGAATCAGGCCCAGGGGAAGATCTGCCCAAAAAGATGAGGATGTGTTATGAGTTCAAAGCACATCTCACATTTTCCTGCTCTAAACAGCATGAGTCAGTCTTCTGACAAATATAGTTATAACAATGACCTCAAAGACTTTTACAGCGTCATGCTTTGCAGTCATACTTTCACTGTCACCTCAAATTAGATAAACAGATAAAAGTGCTTCTTGCAGTAGGCAACTCTAAAACGTTCGAGTGGATAAGATATCATGAGAATAACCTGAACTCCTTGTACAAATGGCACGGAAATATCAAGTTACAGTTAAACATAGATGTATGAATTTCATGATACTGCTCATTTATATGTGTAGTCAGTTTCACAAACTCGAACACCACTGTACATCAAAAGATGCGCGTCACATGTTTCTCAATCTCACATTGAAAACGGAATTGAGACTAACACCAAAATACATTAAATGCCATCAAGTATATCTGTTAACAAACCACAGAGGCTCACTTCTCAAATCAGAAACTGAACATTGAAATGAAAGTTAGATGTGCGCCATAACTTAACATCTATGCAAACAATCCCCTTTTTGTTTGATCAAAAATTTAACAAAAAAACAGACATTTAAGTAAAGTCATATTTTTTTATTCTGGGTTAGACATCTCAAGCCAAAACTGGACCAATCAGCTTTGAGCAAAGTGACATATGTGTTACGCAGTGAAGCCGCTCCACTTGTATCTCACTCTAAATAAAAAAAGTTTAAGATGATAAGATCTTTTGCTGCTAATTGTTTTTTATATTTATTTATTTTTTGAATAAAATTATGTATAATTCATATTACTCATAATTATTACATGGCTTGATAAATATGAAACAATTAATAATAAATAAAGCATTTATATTAATATTATATACTGTAGTATAAACACAAGGTTCAGCATATAAAGCTTTTTAAAGTAATGAAGCATACGCGTTTTCATTTGATATTTTTGTAAACCTATCAAATATTTCAATTCAGTTGATTCACTTGCCTTGATATAGTCAGTATATATCAAACTTTCAATGCAGCAGTGTTTATTCCTGCCTGGTAAATGTGTTTTAATTCATGAGATTTCGTTCATGATTTCTTTATCTTAAACAGAAAAGTGAGTTGCGCTCATACTCGCGAGAAGTCAATCAAACTGGTGAGGCTTTCTGTGTTCAATGTGATTGGCTGTTTCCCACACATGTCACATGTGCACGCGCTTCACGAACTCTGGATCAAACCTTAGGTCACAGAGAACGTTGTGCAACAGCTGAACCTGATATAAACCAGGTTGGGTTTTTCTGGTTTTGACAACCCGAAAGAGTTTGTTCATCTCGCTTTGTGCAATAGGCTTCTGGAAGTCAACCTATGAATAGACTACACACAGTTGCCTCTGTATATTAAGCTGGAAGAGGAGAACATTCTTTAACACTGCACATATCAACCTTAAAACTAATTTAATCTGCTAAAACTGCATCAGTAGTACCGGTACTACACCAGCTGTTCAAATACTGGGCTCTATGTATACATCTCATGTCCGTATGTCCAGTATTACCATGTATTTCATGCAATATACTCTTTGAAATGCTATTACGTTCAAATCCTTTGACTGGCGATAACTGGAGATGGAAAACAAAGCACTGCAAGTCATTTAGCCATTCCAAAATAACAGAAAACAAAGCTAATATTTCTGGGGCTGGAGCTTATAATGTTAATAATTATGAACCTATGGGAGTTTCTTCAGGTAAAAACTGAATTTCAGCAAGAAATTACTGAAAACAAACTACTCTTGCATCCTTTGAATTTATTATAATTTATTATAAAGGAATTTATTATAAATTCTCATCCTTTATTGACTCAATTTACTAGTAGGACCTACCAGCATGAAGCTGTATTTTTCCAATAACTCCCTCCACAAGGCCCAAACAGACAGGGTTCCAGGCTACCAGCAGGTCAGTTGCTGAAACAAGAAAAAGAGAAGAGAAAATTCAACACATTTTTACACTTTTTAGGTTTTCATGAACCAAAGACTCAAACATTCTCTCATATAAACAGGTATGTAGTTCCTTGACATCTATACACAAGGTCACACATAACTGAGATAGGGTAATAAAAGACTGAAGAAAACAATCACGTACATATCCCAGCCCTCTTTAAAAAGCTGTTGTCCTGTTTTTTATCTATAGGTTAACCTTTCCATTGTCAGGACTTTAATATCAAGCCATTCATTACAAATACATGTGGTCATTTTTAAGTCAGTTTCTAGTAATGCACTGTAGTTTATTTACCCACCACAAAAAAGATTTAATCATAGTTTTGTAATGAGCTTTACTGTAGCTCAGTGGTAAGAGCATGGCGCTAGCCATGCCAAGGTCTTGGGTTCGATCACAGGAATTGCACATACTCAGATACAAATGTATGTATAGTATAATGCAATGTAAGGATAAAAGCGTCTCCCAAATGCTGAGGAAAATGTAAATGAAATGTTTCCAGGATATTCACCTCACTTACTGTAAAGTTGAACATATATATATTCCCAGAAACTCTGTATATGGTCTGTTTCTATGTTACTTTCTATTGTCTCTAGCTACCTTAGCGAGCTAGAAGTGTTTCGACATTAGATGTAATAAAGTCACAAGTAGGATTTACAACATTATGTTGTGTTGTCAAAACACATTTCAGTTCCTAATAGAAAGTAACAGAACTGTCCATCAGATGACAATTGAAATCCATTTCTTAGGGTTGCGTGTTTGATTGGTTACATCTCACACACAATCCTGGAGATTATGACCTTAATGCACTTCCACCAAACAGCTCCGTGGGCCTGTCCCGGTAATGAATTCATTGCATAGTGTTTTAGATAAAGGAAATCAGCAGAACAAGTCAAGTATTCAGTACTACAGTGGTGCAAACTGACCCTGACATGCGGCCAAATGGAGAATTAAACATATCGTGAGCATTTATTTTAAAATGACTGAGACTGCATCTATGCATCATGTATACAGTGGAAACCCGTTTCCAGTTAAATAATGGAACAGCACTGCAACCTAAACCGATCAGCGTGGTTGCACACAGGTAAAAAAACTAGAACTCATTCACAAGGCAGCAGTCTTCTTGATAGTCAAACAGAAACAGATGTACTGTAGCTGTCCATCCAGTTTTAGAAGCCCCAATTTGACTAAATAGGAAGTCTCAGGGCACGGCTGTGGATGAGTAGACATTGAAAGGTGTGGTTATACTAGGACAAAAGATGAACAAAAGAGTGATGTGATCTGGGAGAAAGTCAACAAAGCTGTGAGACAGTGCATTGCGGATCACGGTAACCTTTAAAAAAGGTACTGGAACCCTCAGAATTTTTTTAAAAATGGTTTCCTGTAATGAGAATAAAAACGATTCACTCAAGGTAGAGAAAAGGGTCAACCTTGCCTGGGGTCAAACAGGTGTGTCTGTAGGAAGTACCGTATTGCTTTTTGTGGCTGGGCAGAGAACAACATATTGTTTACGTCTGCTGTGCATTGAATTAATATAGTTTCTCTGACCCTGACTTTTAACCATCACCTTTAGCTATTCGGGTGTTTTCTTGTGACTTGTTTAAGGGAATTAACACTATGCAGCAAAAAACAGTTGATGTAATAAACATTCAAACATTCATTCTGATAAATGATCAAAATGATCACTTATTATTATTATTGTTGTTATTCACTGGTCTAGCTAGTGCGTAACTTGGAAACACATAAAACCAAATATAATGGGTTTTGTTGCTAACAGATCATTCTCAGCTGACATTAAAACGTCATTGCCCACAAAATAATTTAATTCCTCAGCTGCATATCAATATCGAGTACTGTACATAAAATGATATGTCACGACATCCTGCACAAACATCCTCTGAGGTTTTCACTGACACGCATGTCATACGCGTACGGCTGCTCTGAAAGTACTGTAGGTGAATAAAACACCGGACAGATGCTTGTAAACAAGGCTATTTTAAATGAAATCTTAAAACTTCCTAATATTTTTAGAGATCTCTCAGTCCCCGAGGGAGAACGGGTCACTTCTTGTGACGCCGCGTCGTGTCCAGGAACTGCACGTCAGGAATGGCAACAATGTAGCCAGTGCATACACTATGTAACACTGTAACACATGTACAGTTCAACAAAGTGATGGGATTGAAATACAAAAGCATTACCCGGTCTCACGGTCATAGATCCATCCTTCCTGCTGCACCACAGCGCGTTATCGCCGCTCTGGAGAATATAATTATCCTTAGCTTGAAACAGCTCCATCTTCATTAAAATACCGAAACATAAGCGCGTCCAGACACGGCACGTCTGGATTTGTTCCCGATCCACGAAAGGAGGAAATGATGAAGCAGAGCGTCTTACTGGCAGTCCCAATGAACGCCAGCCTGTGTGCTTTCAACCAGCTAACCTGCTAGCTCTGAACCTGGGTAACCGTTTATAATAATCTGATAAAGGTCCGCATCGTGTCAAGCACTGACCGACCATCGAAAAGGCGCTCTCGGCGCATTTAAACGCCGGCGATGTCACGGCAACAAGGGCGATAATGTTAGGAAATGTGCCGGGTCGCTGTAATATTTTCAACTGAGGGGAGCAGCACTGAAACAATTTCCTCCGATTATACACAAACACGTGACCTTCTCCGTCACACATCGACCGACATACAACAGTAGTTCATGTGTGTGAGATGCCCCACCTGCACTGCTTGTTTTTGAAGTATTGTGTCATGCTAGTTTATTGCATTTGTATTGTGAGCCATGCAAATTCCTAAAAATTATTTTATTATATGAAAATATAATTGTCTACAATCTATGTATTAAATTGTTATGAAGTGGTTGCATGATTGTATTTTTCATGTTCAATAGGTATGGTCTAAAATGTTTTAAGAGCTTTGACTCATTAAAGGAACAGTTCACCCAAAAATATAACTCTTGTCATCCCTCACACTCAAGTTGTTCCAAATCTATATCAATGTCTTTGTTCTGTTGGACACAAAGGAAGATATTTTGAAGAATGTAGGAAAGCAGTTCTGTGACCACGTTTGACTACCATTGTAATTTTTCCTTCAATGGTTGTCAATAAAGAACGGTTTACAGCATTCTTCAAAATATATCTCTCTCTTTGTTTTCAAAGAAATGCATACAGATTTGGAACAACTCCAGGGAGAGTAAATGATGAAGTGTCCCTTTAAATCAGCTGTGCTCCTCAAATGAACTCTACTGCCCACATTTAGACTGCATGTGGTTAAAGCTGGCATAGACTATAACTTCTTATTGGAACTAACTACGTAACTCAGAATTTTTATGTACATATTGATTTTTGATTACACATTTTTCCATTTAAAAACCAACATAGATTTATTAATATATAATTTTCATCTACACTGACCACTCTTAGGGAGCACGATATAAAAACAACGTCCTATAACTATACTTTTAGTATTGCAAAATTAACAAACTTGTTCCTACATATCCATGTGTCACTACATGTTCCTTACAAATGCCATCCTGAGCAATGAATACACACCTTCTAGATACTGTATACATCTTTTCCAAACAAAGGTTGTAAATGATAAATCATGCAACTTAATTTCAACAGCATTTATTATTATATTTTATTTGCAGTAATGGGAGACCATGTGTCTACATTTAAACTGCAAATAACCAAGCTGTGAACACTGAACATTGCATACAATTTCACAAAACATACTCTGCAACTGTTTTTGATGTATTACTACATCAAAACCTTTAACAGGTTATTGCAATAAAGCCATAAGAAAGTCATGTGAGGCAGACAGCACTCGGTTTTAAATATTTAAAACTGAATTGTAGAAAGTAACTTTTAATAAACAAATTGCTAGCCCCTCTGGAGCAAGTCGGCTGTAAAGTTGCTTTGGTCGAGGGCACAACAGAAATAGAACAGGATTGTTAATGTTACTATCCAGTTCCAAAAACACCCTCACTTTGGACTGAACCTGACAAAACATTCGAAGATCATTTAAAATTCTACTTTTATAGATGACTTTCTAAATATTGGATATTAAGAAAGAATTTGGCACAGAAAAATAGAATAAAAATATAGCATTTTTTGAATCATTAAACAAATACTGACAAGCGTCCAAACCGTTACAGGCAATTCTGTCAGCAAAGCTCACTCTAAACAATGTATTATTATCCTGATGTTCAAATGTTTATAGAATCTAAACAAGGCATTCATTTTTTATAAAACAAAAAGGCCTTCTGATATTTCAAAACCAAAATGAGACCGTTCAGACTAATGCAAAATTGACCTTAACTTACATATGTTTACTTTTTAAAAATTGAACAACTTGTTCTCTGGTAGTAGTCATTCTACGTGGTACAAAAGATACATTTTCGAAGGTTAAAATACTTCCGTCTGTTTCAAGGCCTCAAATATGTTTTCAATCTAATTTGTTACCACTATGTCTGTGCTACAAGACACTGGCATGGTAAAATTCAATAACAGCAGCATCACATAACAGCACACATGGTTGCACTCCGTAAACAAATCACATGTTAGATAACCGCCAACAGAAAACTTCAATTATTTGTGCATGCAACTAACAATAATTGCCCACGTGAAAACAAGAAATGGGATTTGACGATTGTCCTTATCAGATTTGTTCCTTATTTGTGCATTTATGAAATCTCCTTGACCTTCTCTGTGTTTTCCTGGTCGATCCTACTTGACTCTCCTTTCTGAGTTGAGTTATTATTCTCATGGTAGATGTCACCAGCCACACCACCGGAGTGCTCCCTAAACATCTCCAGTTCTTCAAGAATATTCTGAACTCTGCGAACCCCATCCCTCCGACCCTGGCGCACATCTACGCGACCTTCAGGGTCTACCGAGTCCAGAGCCAGCAGTTCTTTTGTCAACATCTCCTCCAGCAGCAAATAACGTTTATCATTCTTCTTTCCATTGAAACACTTAACCTCCTGCGCTAGTTTCTCCACACGTTCCAATATGTGATGCACTTTGACTAGTCCTGGGTGGCTCAGATCTTGTTCTGGTGTCTGCATGGGCTGTGCTGGTGGAGGCGGAACCTCTACGGGTATCTGAGGGGCCGATGGTTCGTAGAGTTCTTGTGTTGAAGGTACTTGTATGGTAATATTGGATGTCTCTGATACCTGCGGTGGCTGCTGTACTGGCTGTTGTGCTTTCGGCTGAGGTGTTTGTGTAGGTTGTTGTTGTTGTTCTAGTACCGGCTGATGCGTGGGCTGCGAAAAATTCCCCTCTCTATGAATAGGCATCTCAACTGCAGGTCCTCTCATAGTTTCTTCAACGTTAGCTTTAGGTGCTAATCCTATAGGTCCAATGTATTGCTGGATCTGGTAAACATATTCATTTTAGTTTAATTTAACACAAAGAGGTACAAATATAATAAACTAATTTAGTACTAAATTTAGCTTTGGGAGTTCTCAAACACACTTACCTGTGGTCTCTCTCCCATGATCTGAGACCTGACAGGGGACTGAGCCCTCGTGGGCACTTGGCTGGGACCGACTGTGCGATTCTGCTGAATCTGAATTGGCACTTGCTCCCGGTAGATTGGGATTTTTTCTCGCGTGGGATAAGAATTTTGGCAAGTGGGGGATTGGGAGAGACCTTCATGGATTACCGGAATGTGAATATAGCCTGTTCGCAGGCCTGTAATGCTGGGTCGGGGCTGTTGATGAAGGCCACTGATTCGTTGGTGTGTCTCCTGTGGTTGAGAAACCTAAAATAAAAAATTATCAGAAACTTTACAAATACAAATATAAATGTATAATCCCACTGTACAACACACTATTATAAGAATCAACAATACTATATTGCAACATTGAACACATTGATAATTCTAAACCTTAAGAAATAAAGGCATTATCTAAAAGAGGTAATGGCCATACCTCAGGTCCATGTGAGGCTGGTGAGCAGGACAAACACGTCTCTGATGGGGCCTGCACCGGAGATCTAGGCCGACAATGTAACGTTGGAGTAGGTGAAGGTGTGCGGCCATCTTGTCTCAAAGTTTGCTGCACTACTGGATTGATGTAAGAGAAACTTGGATACTGGTACTGCCTGGGTTCAATGCTTTCATGGGACACTAGGATAGGGATGTAACCCTGGCGTAGTGTTGGCTGCCTCATATCTTGAATAAAGGTTTTGTCCTGAGGAGATTCTGAGGTCATGCAGAGGCCATTTGAAAAAATCTGCAAAAACATGAAATCAGTAAACATACCAGAGGATATAACTGTATCTGAACTTGTTAAAATGACTCATATAATTGAGTTGTATCTTCTAGCAATGAAAACTATTTAGCACCATGTTGCTTCAGCATTCGTCAGTAGTGATTCTATATTTAACTACACTTGAAAAACAAATAAGAAGGCAATACAAATTGTATATTTTTATCAATATGACTTTCATATATAGTGGTAATTATGAAACTCTGAGAACCATTCAGGTTTTGCAGCCCCTACAAATGAGCTTTTAAGTTGAATCTGGTATAATATAAGCAATTTCCAAAACCTAAATGATTCTAAATGTGTAGTGTATAGGTCCTGCTTCGGGACAGGGTTGAGGCAGAATTTATATAAAGATAAAGGTACATCATATATACCCTGTTCAACATTGGCCTCTTGTTGATGTGGTGAGTTCAAAGGTCCTGTTCTGCTAAGGTATTTAGTAGCTATGTGCCAAAAGGCTTTGCAGTAGGAAACAAATTTAGGAAAGCATGAGGTTGACTGAATAAGCTTCCCCAACCACGTCATTACAAATAGCATGAAATAATATTTTGAAATGCATCAAAGACTGATGTGATTTACTACATTCGTTACATTCTTCCTATTGGCCGCACATCACTGTCAAGTTGTAGACTTTTACCACCTCAGTCACATGTGAATCAACCCCTTGTAAATCTCTTTGCAAAGTAATCTAAATTATTATGTTGTTAAATAAACAATGAAATTACTTATTTGAAAAGCATATTGTGGGCAGTCTAATATTATATAACTTTAAATAAAAAGCAGAATTCAGCTATAGCGTTGCCCCTCATCTGTTTGACATGTGGAGGTCAGTTCATCCTCTCAGTGACACGGCATCTAACGTTTGTATTGTCTTACAGGGTAAACCCTATATATGCTATCAATTCTAATGCTATGATTCACCCTAGGTGTGTGTCACAGGCAGGCACACCAGCATTTTTCAATGGCTTCTGTGCTGTTGACACAGTGGCTTAAAATATCCTGATGAGGGGAGGGCTAGCTCCCATACTCATCAATGTAAAATCAGAGGTACACAGACACAATAAACATCCAACTAGATTAATTCCTTAATATTCATTATGAAACACCTAAGTTGATGTTAAATAGGCTACAGTCCGAATTTCACCATGTTATGATGTATTACAATGTTATTACGTGCTACGTAAACATTTTACATTTACATTTGGCAGACGCTTTTATCCAAAGCGAATTACAAGTAGGAACATATATAAACATTTTTTCAACACGCTAAACAGTACCTTTAGTTTACAAGGCCATGCTACTAGGAGGATTAAAGCTGGAGTAAGCAAGGGAGAGAATGAACAAAAAGTTATATAGATATAGATATATATTAGACACAAGAGATAGACAGTTATTGGTAATGCATTTTAACAAATGCAATAAAATGTATTTTTTATTAGACACAAGACATAGACAGTTATTGGTTATGCATTTAAAATGTGTATATTCTAAAGGGAGTGTATCATGGTTAGTGTAGCTAAATGAACCTACGCCCTTTGCCATTTTTGACATGGACGCCAAGAGTTGCGCCTAGTTTATCTCCCTGGCAGCTGTGTCTTTCCAGCAAATTCTTGGTGACACTAACTTCGGACAAGTGTTGATCTATCTAATGAAATATGCCAACTGGCAGACCCTTGCCCCCCCCCCCCCCCCCATATTCGTACTACTAGAACCTTTGACACTTTTATTGCAGTCAGACTTTGTAACATTTTATGTTTCAACTTTCAAACCCATGAATGACACAATCCGCGAGTGGGTGGATCTTGTTCAAATTCCATGTAAGGGAAACTTTTAGGGACGCGCACTCCCATCGATGTGAAGAACAAGCGCAGTCTGCGTAGCTCCCGAGGCTTTAAATAAACATTGTGGAGTCCTTCTAACACTCAATGGCATCACGTACGACTGCAGTGCGTCACGCACTAATCGCTTGGGCTGAGATCATGACACAAATATATTTAGGCTGGATGGCCCGTTAGAATAAACGCGAAGCGGTGATTCAGCGGAGGTGACCGCGATTTACGCACGAGCCAAAGCGAATATCAAGTGCGTGGTCGTTCTACCCTAGACAGTCAACGTCTGCGTTTTGAGTAGGTTCGTTGCCTACGCACTCTACAAATTGACAAAACAGCCTTGAAAAATGCCATAACACAAAGTAATACATAAAGCGAGCCGCATAAAGACCGTCGTAATAAAATCGTCTGAACGAAGGAATGCGCACAACGACAAGACCTGATAGCGCAACTTCCAAAGCAAAATTAAGATCTTACCTTTTTCGTGTCATGCCTCGGATCGTTCCACGTCGTTGTGCGATTGTTGTGATCCACGAAAAACGGCCACCCGGTCTGCGGGTCAATTTTGATCTCCCACCCGGGTGGTAGAGTGTCGTTTGTTGCCATCATTTCCACTGGAGACGGTGTTTTCATTCTCTGATATTGCTTCGGTCCTGAATATTGAGCCATTACAGCGCCTACAGACCCTTTAAAGGATCCGTTTGATGACGTAATTTAAATGGGGATGGGTTTCTCGAAGCAGCAAGGTCCCTCTGAAGACCGACGAGAAACTTCTAGCTGGGGGTTAACTGTTATGCCCACGTGGGTGACCAGAAATTACCCCTTGACCCGTCCAGACAGAGATCCGCCCCCTCTGGTTTTTGGACGCGAACCCACTTGTTGCACTTCTAGTGTAAATCTCACAGACAGACAGTTGATACATTTCACTCTAAAGAGGTCTTACTCATTCTAACTGTCTGTCTCACCTTTCCCCAATTTTGGCCTTAGTTATAATCCAAATATATGTGTTTCATGTAACACTACATACACAAATACATGTCATCACTGTATACATTGTAAATGCAGATTATATAATCATTCATGTACTATACGTGTGTGTGTGCTTAGTCAAAAGATGTTTACAAATGAATTGTGGTCCATTTAGCCCAAAACTCTAAAAGCAGAATACATTTTGATGAAAAGAAAAACACGAACCCTTGAAATGAATGATTACCTCACCAGGTAAATACATTATGTATTCACCAGCCCTAAAACCTGTAAAGTGAGTTTAAACCCTCCTCTCACATGACAGCTTCTCTCAATATCATCTCAACTCACATACAGTATATCTGATCCCTCACCCTCCAAAGCTGCGCTTTCGCGCATGCGCAGTGACCAGTGTTCCTGACCAGCCGGGTTCGGCCATTTTCTATTCAAGACTGAAAGTAACACCAGTCCTGTATTGTTCGTCCCAAAAATAAACCCACATCTGATATACGGAAAAACACGTTTTGTTAACACCCCCCCTGGGATCCGAGAATGGAAGACGAGAGCCACCCAAAAACCCTGTAAGTAGCTCAAAACACAGACCCTGTCAGCGCACAATGTATAAGTTAGCCGCTCCATTTTTAGCACCACTTAAACACTTCTAGCTAACGTTACAAGCTAGCTTCAAAACGACGTCCGACTAAAGTTATTAATAATGTTTGTGTTTAGTAACCGCCGTACATCTTTGTTAGGGTTATTTTTTCGCCCTTGTTAAAACCTGAAGGTTATAAACTTGAACTATTTTTCCGGGGAGCGTGCGAAAAGTACTTTGTTTTAGCATGCATATGCTAACGTTAGCTGCTAAGTCATGAAAACAGGTAAATGCTGGGTATACTTAAATATTATAATAAATATGTTATTGTTTTAGCAGAGCTGTAGTGTTAAATTGGCATTATTAGGAGGATCAAGTGGGTGTTTAAACGAGGGTGTCATTGTCTTGTTGGTTTGGTTAAGGCTTGTTATCTAATCTCGGGGCCTGTTTGTAGTTTGCATTTTGTGTTTGGCGTTAACCTGTCAGATATTTGTCTTTTCTCAATAAATGTAATAAACATAACCCGGAATTGCTGTACCCCTTAGTTAAGCTTGTTAAGTTGTGATGGCACTCTTGGTTGTGTTCCTATCTCGAGGTCACTCATAACGGTCATTACAGATTTCTGCATGGTTGGTATATGAGTGTCCATATATAAGTAACAAGGGTTTAGCACTGCATGCAAGGATGTTTACGTTCTTCTAATAGGATACAGAATTTAGTGACTGTATATTTTAATTTTGTTCAAATGTTTTTATCTGCATTTTCAGCTACGTGGGGAATCTTTCAAGAGACGTAACAGAGAACTTAATTCTTCAGTTATTTACTCAGATCGGGCCATGTAAAAGTTGTAAGATGATAACAGAGGTAAATATTTTTTTACAGAAATATGTGAAGCATGTTCTGAGTTTAAATGGGTTTTGTATAAACACTTGCCATATTTAAAATACAGTTTCCATATCAAATTATTTTAGACGCATAATAATTTTCTTGAAATGATTAGGCTTTTTGTCAAATAATGTTATGACAACATATTAGGCAGAGTGTTTCACACAAAACCCATGTGTTTGCAATAATATATTTTCCTGGGTTTTCTTCTCAGCAATCCGAGAGCAGCAGGAAGGTGAACTCTTCTATTGGATTTTCTGTTTTGCAGCATACAAGCAATGATCCGTATTGCTTTGTGGAATTCTTTGAGCACAGAGATGCCGCAGCTGCTTTAGCCGCCATGAACGGACGGAAGATTTTGGGAAAGGTTAGACATGTACAGCAATATCTGGGTTCCCTACATTTCAAATTACACAGCGTCATATAGCAAACATATTTTTATTGACAGGAAGTCAAGGTAAATTGGGCAACCACTCCTAGCAGTCAGAAGAAAGACACATCCAGTAAGTACTTTGGGTTCTTTGGGTTTATGGGTAGTTTTAATGAGGGCTGTCAAACGATTAATCACATCCAAAATAAAAGTTTGTGTTTACAGAATATATGTCTGCATACTGTGCAAATGAATTTTGTATTTATAAACATATTATATATTAACATGTATTTATTTATATTTAAATTATATTTAAATATTTATTAATTTATATGTTATATATATTTATTTTGTCTTAAATATATACACATATATATATATATATATGTATGTTTTTGTTTTTATAAACACATAATTAATATGTACAGTACATTCAAATATATTATGTTAACACAAACTTATTCTGGATGCGATTGAATCATTTGACAGCCCTAGGTTTAATTGTTTTCTTAAAAAAGTTTCCTCCTTTGTTTTTGAAGATCACTTTCACGTTTTCGTGGGGGATCTGAGCCCAGAGATCACGACAGATGACATCAGAGCTGCATTCGCACCCTTCGGGAAAATCTCGTAAGTTTCTAGAAGTAGCACGTTTCTGTTTCTTTCCATCTGAATAATGTTGGATGATTGTGTGTTTACTTGGAGCCAAACTCCATTTCTGGGACTGATGAAAAGTTTGTTCCACCAAAATGTGATATTAGTCTTGATATCCTTGAAATCCTTCTCTTCATCTCTTCTACAAGTTGTAAGCCTTCACAGTTGTTGGTTTTCACTACAGCAGTTGTCTTAAGAACAGGCTGTCATAGCAAATCAATTTGATTAAATTCGCAATGTCACAAGATCAGTATCCTCAGCAAGCCCAGGGCAGCATAGTCACTTGTTTCCTCGGATCAATCTATGTTAAAGTGTCTTTTAAATTATTCCACCACTGCTATTCAGTAATGGGTAAGTAGTTTTGATTTACTATAGCAGTTGAATTTTTAGTTGACAACACAAATATATGCACTGCTACTCTGAGAAGCTTCTCCTTCAGCTCTGAGTGTCAGTTAATAGAGCTCTGGTTATTTTACAGAAATGCTCATAGGATTGGACAGGAGCTTGAAGGCTAACAGCAAGGAACTGTGCACTCTGGGAACTCAGATGTAGATTTTCTTTCTATTTACTCTTTGCTTTTCATATTTGTATAATGCAATATTTTCCTATTAACGCTGACGTAGCGTAGACATTTAACAATCCTCAAATGATGCATAAATACTTACATGTAAAAAAAATTCATGATGGTTTTCCTAGTTGTGTTGACAGTTTGATTGTCCTTAAATTCTGAAAATGTCAATTTCTCGAAATTTGCAGCTTCCCAAACTCCATATTGGTGGTAAAGAATTGACCAGGAAAAATAAAGAAATCTGTTAACAGGCCATGTATGCCGTTTAATTCCTTTTTTTCTCTTTTCATATTTCTGTGTACGCTTATGAGTAGAATTAGAGACGACAGCTCAAATTAGGAATGCATGGTAATGAAATGGATGACATTTACTGACATGAGATGCTAGGACCTAGCAAATAGGATGAACATTGGCTTAGTATGTTGTTTCACAGGAGATTGAAATCTTTGCAGGAGCTTTTAATATACATGAATTAACATAGGTTGCATGACTTTGTATTGATTTGTTTATTCTTTTGTGTTATTTTTTACTTTCTTCCTCTGTAAAGTACCAGTAATTAAATAAAATATGCAGAAGGTGTTAGTGTAATGAATAATGAGGGAGCGTTTCTTAGGATATCGTAACAGTGTCTCACAGTACAGTGTGTGTGTGGTTCCTTTCTTTTATGGGTCCTGTAGCAAGCTGTCAGTTGAACTGACATTATTGTTGTTACGTTTTTCTTTCAGGGATGCACGAGTGGTGAAGGATATGACAACAGGGAAATCAAAGGGGTATGGATTTGTGTCCTTCTATAACAAACTGGTAAGGCTCCAGTACAGGAACACAGAGTGAAGGTTATTCTATTTCTGTTTACTTCAATTAATATAATAGCTTTAGCATTACAGAGACTGAACATGCTCAAATGAGTCAGAGTTTCTAACGTAAGATTAAAATTACTTTGGTAATAAGTTATTTATAGAAATATTATATACTATTATAGGGATTGAAATATTTTAATTAGTTGTAACGAAAAAATTTACACTAAAAATGGCAAAGGTAGTGCTTCATTACACAGATAAACTAATGAGAAGTTGGTAGTTTGTTTTCTATAAATTATTTTCTTTTTAGGATGCTGAGAATGCCATTGTACACATGGGAGGTCAGTGGCTTGGTGGACGACAAATCCGAACTAACTGGGCAACACGGAAACCACCTGCTCCCAAAAGTGTGCAAGACAGTAAGCATGTTCTTATTCTTGTTGTTTAAATTATGTTTGCACCTGATATTAACATCAGTTTTGGAGTGGAAGTAGAGAGCACTAAATATTTTTAAATATAAAATGTTTTAAACGAATACCTACAGAACCTTTTTGTTGTTATGTGAAGAATGAGCTAATAAATGGATGGTTTGAGCTGAATTAACATGACTGTAATTGGGTGAAATTTCAGACAACTCCAAGCAGCTCAGATTTGATGAGGTGGTGAACCAGTCAAGTCCTCAGAACTGCACTGTGTACTGTGGTGGCATACAGATGGGTCTTTCAGGTAAGTCTGTGATTTCCTTTTGAAACACCTTTTCTCACTGACTGTCTGGTCATTTCATGACTTACACCATTTTTTCCCCAATCAGAACACCTTATGCGACAGACGTTTTCTCCTTTTGGACAGATCATGGAGATTAGAGTTTTCCCAGAGAAGGGATATTCTTTTATCAGGTATCTTTCCCAATGGTCTGCTCTTCTTGTATTTTATTACCAACTGTGTCATTGAATGTTTTGTTAGAAATATATAAAATGGTCAGTTTTTGGTAGGTGGGCAGGAAGAGCATTAGATGCTAATATAAAATAACTAATATCCAACAAATCCACATTTTGTACCGAGAAAAACATAATGTTGTTTCATTGATTTTCCAACAGGGGGCAACATAGGCAACACAATCAGTTGACCTCGGTCTTGTTTGAAGTCTTGTTTTTTTGTAAAATTATTACTATAAATCAAGGTTTAATTAAACTTACTGTGCTTACTGTGTTTTTACATTTTCCTGCTGTTAATGTTTCGTGTCAGGTTCTCCTCACATGAAAGTGCTGCCCATGCTATTGTGTCTGTGAATGGGACCACCATTGAGGGTCATGTTGTGAAGTGCTATTGGGGCAAAGAGTCACCTGACATGGCCAAAAATGTCCAACCGGTAACGCACAAAGGCTTTTTTCATCCATTTTTCAAGTTTCATTGGATTAAGCTGTTTATACATGTCAATCATTGCATATGAATGAATTCAAACTGATTGTTTTAGCTCTGTGACCTGGCTAGTATGTGTTATTCATAAGTTAAAGCACATCTGGTTGTATTCACAGATGGAATATGGACAGTGGGGGCACTGGAATCAAATGTATGGTAATCCTCAACAATATGGACAGTACATGACAAATGGCTGGCAAGTACCATCCTACGGTGTTTATGGACAGACGTGGAATCAACAAGGATTTGGTGTAGAGTAAGTCTTTGTTTTTCAAAGAAGTCCAATTATAAAGAAATTTGTTTTGTGACTGAAGTATGAAATTAAAATGTCTTAACCGCTTCCTTTTTCTACCCCAGTCAGTCACAGTCCCCTGCCTGGATGGGTGGATTTGGGACACAACCTTCTCAGGCTCAACCCGGCCCAGTGATGAATCAGGCTAATTTTGGCATGGCTGGTTACCAGACACAGTGATTGGCCCTTCATTCTCTTGTTTATCTACCCTACCTATGAGAGCAGGTTCTAAAGACTTACAGGAGCACATTGTCTTTTTCCCGACAAGCATTGGATCTAAAGCAGGATTCACTTTAATGTAAAGACACTTTAATTTAATGAAGAAATTCGGATGACCACCTTCAATGAAAATCTAATTTCATTGACAAGTTTTTCCTGTTGTAATGGAATTGGACGAGATATATTGCATCCCATCCATTTTAACTGTATATCTTGAAGAAAACTGCAGATTTTCCCCATAATCCGAGCTTCGCAAACTTCACATAAACATTGCAAGAATCCAATGGTGTAAATGATTTAAATATATTGTTGCTTATTGAACAAAGTCCTATCTTTAATTTCCCCTACCTGAATAGCTGATCTTGCGTTTGCCTGTTCATTACGATAAGGACTTTAATAAGGATATTGTACAAAAATCACAACAAACCCCTTAACATTCTGATTTAGCAAACAAATGTATAAGTAGAGGCACTTTTTGGGGGTTCATTGGACCTGTGTCTTGTACTTGTTGAAGTGTAAATGAATTTCTATGTGCCGTGATGTATATTTTATCCACATTAGCTCTTCATTCTCCTCAAAATTCTAGAGCTCTTTGATACTGTGTGTATATGTATCTTTTTACTCCCAATTTACAGACACAGTTCCCTATGGAGAAAGGGTCAAGATGGCCGAACCTGTAAATATATTTTGATAATTTGGCCTAGAATAAGGGTTTAAAGCATGCATTCTACTTGAAAGAATGTTGCAGGAGTGCTGCATATGTTAGACAAAAGTTTAATGTGTGGCTGACGTGCTGAACCAATTCAGTGAATTTACAAGCAAGCCTTAAATTTTGCTCGGTCACACACACACACACTTGGAAACCCTGATAGGGAGGTGTATCATTGATTCTAAAACCTACTGTAAATCTTGTCCCTTTGCTGTTTTAATATGCGTGCCATTATTGAGTAGCCAGAGAAAAGTTTGTTTTCTGGGATAGTAAGGAATTGCATGTTTCAAACCATAATATTGAGGTTGCTCAAAGTATTGAATGTAAAAGGCTGAAATGTTTGAAAACAACTTAGCAACAGTTTTCTTTTTAGTCTAAATGAGTATCAATAAATGAACCATTGGACAAGAAACTAGGGCTGCAACTAACGATTATTTTTATTGTCAATTAATCAGTAGATTATTTTTCGATCAGTCGACTAATCTGCCGATTACTTTTCCGATTAATCTCGTGCTTGTTGTTGTTTTACCATATTAATTATTTTGTAAACTTTCCAGTAAAATAATAAGTACAACTTATACCGTTAATATTTTAAACTTTAAAAGTTTTATTAAATAATTTTCTAAAAACACACTTCAATTTAATTCATTTTATTCAAACATAGATACTGCCTAACAGTGCAAAACAGCCTGAAAGGCAACATATAGTTTGAAGACGTTACTTCAAATATATACACTGCAAAATATCCTGAGAGGCAACATGTAGTTTCAAGTAAAATCAGACATAAATACTGCCCAACAAGAACAGTGCACAAAAATATTGGGGGACTGTGTCACAAATTTTAAGTAACTTCACAAAGTTCTAGTTACATTTAAAAAAGGGTAGTGCATGACAACAATAATAGTAGGCCTATTTTAGAAAGGGTAACGTATTTATGTATTTTATTATGAAATGTATGAACCGAGAAAGCATGACTAAACGTATACAGTGAAGGTCTAACGAGGAAACGTGTTGTTTACTATCTGTTATCAATTTCAGTGGATGTAAGATTTACATCAGACTAATGTTGAAGTCTACTTCCACCGTAGGTAACTTACATTAGCACCATTAGCTGTTAACATTAGCATTATTATATGGGAAGCCAAACAATCCAAAAGTGGGAAGACAGCGGGGTTTTACAGAGCTCGCGCCGCGCTGACATGTCATCTGCGCGGATCAATGGACCCGAGCGAACGTGTTTCCTAGCGCCACCATATTATTACCATTAGCCGATAGCTTCAGCTCTAGGGTGACGTCTATTATGAGTCATTGACCGTAACAAAGGCTCGTCGGAGAGTCGCAGGATGTTCTCTCTTGAGGTGCTCTAACATCGCAGTGGTATGCCATGATTTTATTACAGAGTGAACAAATCACCGTTTTGTCCGTCCCACACTTAAACATATTACATAAAACCAGACCACGATCATGTTATCTTGTCATTTGCACTATGCCCGGGAACAGAATACGCCATATTTTTATTTTTTTATTCAAAGAAATCTTTGAAAGTAACAAAATTATAATATTAGAAAAAAAGGATTCATAAATAATAAAGAAAAAATAAAATAAATACAGAAAACAACAGCAAGTATTTCTCCTCTTTCCTATGGACACATTCTAAATCCACAAAAAATAATATAGGCTATATATACAAAATAAAACAATTTAAAAAAAGAGCATCCATAAAAATAGACGGGATATTAAATTCAAAAAACGTCTGCATAAATTTTAACAACTTTAAATTGTTTTGATTGTTTATGAGCAATAGAGATCTTTTTAAGTTGACAAAAACAAAACATTATTCCGTTTTTTAACAAAAATAAATTGCAGTTAAGTGGAGATTTTACAAATTTATGTTTATGAATATAATATTTGCCATGTAAAATATAGAAATTCACCACATAATCAAACATTTTACATTCATATGAACAAATAATATCTTTACTCCAAATAACGTAAATCATGTGACGCGTCGACGTAAGATTTTCGTAGTCGAGGCGTCGTTGCAGCCCTACAAGAAACATTTCGATGCAGTTTCTTTTTAAACTAATGAATTCAAAGTAATGAAGAGACCAACGAAAAACGTTTGTTTTGCCATTTAAAGCTTTATTTGACTATATTCTTAAACAGGAAAAGATCAATATTCTTCTGAAATACACATGGGCCCGGTTTCACGGACAATACTTAGCTTAAGCCAGATAAAAACATCACTGGTGTGCATCTTGAGACAAAACAATGCCACTGACATATTTCAAGATATGTCAGAGCAATTTATTTTCAGTTAAGAGAGCTCAAAACTTAAATTTTAGTCTGGGACTAGTCTTAAACCTTGTCTATGAAACCGAGCAATTGTGTCCTAAGATTAATAATTGTTTAACGTATTGCAGTTTGGATATACAACATATACATGTTTTACACAATAAAATACAACATTCACATTAAATCCATATCCAGAGATTATGTCTAGTATTGCGTACCTAAAAATATATATTTTAATCTTATTTTACTTAAATCTTTATAGCAATATGTCAAAGCTATACTCACTAAATTTAATCTTACGAAATAATGGGTGGGAAATAGACTCTGCAAGTTTGTCACATGGTTAAATTTCAACAGAGATAAATGACCTCTTGAGATTGATTAAATCTTATTTCTTATTAGAGGCAGTTTTCACAATAAATAGTAGACATTATAAAAGCTTGGTCTTAACAGAGAGGAAGGTGAGAAAAATAGCTGTCAATAGTATCTGGAGGAAATGTTTACACACATCGATACATCAATATACACTGTGCAAAAACAAAATGTGGAACAGAACCGGACCACCATCACCTTTTGACCCCTCTGAAGCTTTAAATAACAAGTGCAACTTTTAACTGCAATCAGATACAGAAAAGAGATGAGTACATTTCTGTGTCCACTGGTAACAAACATGAGGTACTACATCTATTCTAAAATAATACCTTTTCTCAACTCTCACATTCTGTGTCTTAAAAACCACATATCAGGCTTCAATCAAGCCTTCCATGTTAGCCTGTTTCAAAACTCATGTTATGGTGAATCAGTGACGTGCAGAGCTGCTGTTCTCACTGGTGGCTTGCCATCCTCCATCTGGATATATGTGGTTTCTTAGCATGCCCATGGGAACAGCTGGCGACCAGGTTGGTGGTGCTTGTTCTTGGGTTCTTGTCAGGCTAACCTGAATATTCCCTCCGGAAGCTGGTCTTGATTCCTGTCATATAATATATTAATCATGTATGAAATATATTTCTGGAAAGTGCCACATGTGGTGTCCATCTCTTTGACAGAAAAATGTGCTGTGTTGTGATTCCTCTAAAAAAATACTTACGTCGTCTCTGTTCATGTGCCTATCCATCTTGTCTCTGCTTTCCATTTTCTCCATTATCCTATTGACTTTAGACATTATAAGAGCCACTGTACTTTCAAGATGAGTTACCTTTTGGGCCAGCCTGGTATGGAAAACCAAAGTTACCGTTCGAGCAATAGGGATTGAAAACTGACTTTTTAGTTGTTCCAAACCTGTATAAATTCCTTAGTTCTGATGAACACAGAGAGATATTTGAACGAATGCTTAACCAAACAGTTCTTGGCCACCCCCGACTACCATAGTATGGAAACTGTCTCAAAAGTGCCCTGGAACTGTTTGCTGTATCCAAAATATCTCCAAGAACTGTTTGGTTGTAAGCCTTCTTCCAAATGCATACAGATTTGGAACAACTCAAAGGTGTATAAATGATGGCAGAATTATACATTTTTGGGGTGAACTATCCCTTCAACCTGCATAATAGTTTTTTTTTAGTTTGGAGAAAAAAGCAAAAAGACTGTACACAAACCTTTGAAAATCTTTAGTCTCTCCATGGTCATCTGCTGACATACCGTTTCCAAGATTTAGAAGCTCTGCATTGAGTGCATCCTAATACAACATTAAATCAAGATTTTAATCTTTATCTGCCATCTAAAACTGTCAGATTAGTATTAATTTCACAATGGACATCCATTATAAAACATGAACTTGTCAAACTAAATTCAAAGAATAAAACCCACCCTTTTTTCTTCCAGCTCTTGTTTCATTTTCTCCTGTTCCAGCTTGTCCAGAGTCTGGTTCCCATCCTGGTCGAACTTGGCGAAAGCATCTGTGATCTCTTTATCACTATGACCCATTCTGATAAGTGGGATACACACCCAGAATACATGAGCTCATTGTGCACCATCATAGAATTGAGAAAGGAGAATATGATCTAAGAGAAATGAATATATTTTGACTGACTCTTTTAAAGCATCCCTGAAATCCTGAAACGTGAGCTCACTGGAACCAGAATCCAGTGCTTTCTGAACATCAGAGATCTTTTCCTTTTTAAGTTTCAGTTTCATGATTGTCTTTTCATAGCTCTAAAATAAAACCATACATGATATTAGTTTCAGCTATTTTCCAAAACTAAAAGAAATTATGAGGGCTGCAGAACCTTCACATACCTGCTTGATAAGATCGGAGATCTGGAATTCATCCTTTTGGGAACTGAGCTCTGACTTCACCTCCGAGTATGTGTCATTAATGATGGCCAGGAACATGTTCTGTTAAATCCAATTCACAGTGTTAACCTTATATATAAACACCTGAGCTTTACATAAATTAATTAGTACACATATTGTTGACTTACCAGTAAAACAAAGAACACAAAGAACACATAGGAGAAAAAGTATATTGGTCCGAGTACTCTGTTTGCCCTGTCAATGGCATCATAATCAAAATCTCCCAGGATGATTCGAAATTGGGTGAAACTGAAAAGAGAGCAAATAATATGACATTTACATTATGACATGTATAGTCCTTGTCCTAATAGTCCTAGAATCACTATTCCCAATTGAATATCCATACCAAAATAAAATCATTCTTACATGCACTTGTTAAATGTACTGAAGGTTTCTACTTCCATTCCAAAGAGCAGGTATCCCAGCTGAGCGTAGGCAAAGAACACAATGAAGAACATGATGGCAAACCCAAAGATGTCTAAAGCACATCGTGACAGGGTGGATGTCAGCTGGGACATTGTCTTATTGAAGCTGATGAACTTGAATATCTGCAGAGATGAAAACATTATAATATAAAAACTGATCATATTCAGTTGAAGATTTGAGATTCCATCTTTAATGTGTTCTTCTTATATACTCCTCAATAAATACCTTAACCCAGGCAAAGAACAAGTTGACTGCATTCATGTTGTTGTATTGGGTTTGCCAAAATGCAAGAAATTCAAAATCAGCATAGATGTTTGGCTGTTCCAGGAGCTTTGAAAGTAATTTATCCACTTTTATGGTCCGGAATACACTAAAAACTATGGCAACTAGAGAAAGCTGTAAAACACAAACAGTGATGTGAGTCTATGCTTTTAATTCATCATCAGTTCATAAACTGAACAGTGAACAGCAACATTTATTTCGATCGAAAATACATGCAAAGGAAAATATTATGATTGTATATTTGATTGATGACTCATTTTGGATTTTTCCTCTTACCAGTATCACCACCAAATCTAAAATGTTCCAGATATTGCTGAAATGGGACGTTTTGTTGACTCGTAATTCCAGAATTTCCTCCACGATGTAGTAGATTATGAAGACACAGAAGACTATCTCACAGCCCATGATGAAATAATCCCAGGTGTTAACATAACGGATCAGCCGTACTGTACGAATTTGATAGGATGCAATCGCTCCACCAGTAGCTGGAAACTCAACCACCAATCTGAAAAAAAGGAAAAACCGTAAAATGAACAGCTTAAGGTAAAAACATAACAGATTTATGTAAGTGTGCAGATTATAAATGATACTGGTTATGATGCTGGTTTAGGACAAGTACCTTATGACGCTGAACAGGTTGACATTGGCATTGTATGTAGAGAAGTCAATGAACAGAGCTCGAGTTCCTCGATCAAGCCACAGATTGTCTTTTAGATCTGCTATGATTTGAGCACTCTCAATTTTGGTTTTTGCCAGGTCTTGATAAAATCCTGATCCAGTGTATGTGGTCAGCAATCCCCAGTGACTTGACCCTTTGAGCTCCTTTTCAGTGTGGTACTGCCATCTGAGGACAATGACATATATTATATATTTTATTATATTATATTTAATAGAAATACATAATATTTAATAACTAAATGTGGTCATGGACAAAAAGTCAATCTGATGGGTGATATGCTGTAAAAATGAGTAAAATAATTAAAACAATTTCCCTAACTTAATTGGTAAATCTTAAATGGTACCTCAAATACGTAAATTAATAAAATTAATATTAATAAAAATGACATTAACAGACTGCAAATGTAAAATTTAAGTGTAAAACCATGTTTAAAAACATCAACTTTTTAGTACTTTGTTTTAAGTGTATGTTTTATCATTTTAACTTTTTTCTCGTGATGTACCATATAGAAGGAAATAATCATTATCTTTAGATTATTTTAAAAGTGACACGCGCACTTGTCGTGCGTGACTGATGTCACTTACGCCGTGCCGTTGACCAATCCAAACACGCTATCATCCTCTTTTTCTTCTTTGTACACATCAAAACACTCTGGGATTTCCCTCCGAAAGTCTTCGTGCACCTTACAGGAGTTTTTCTTCACTTTGATCTGGCGAATGCGAGGGACTCCTAAGAGCATGTTCTCGTAGTAAATCAAGGACTGATTTTCGTTCACAAAAGGCACGTTGTTGTAATATGTATTCCAGTACAGGCTGTCAAGTAAGTTGAATTCCATGTACTGCAAAATGAATGACAAAAATGAAGTGATTAGAGGGATGTCGTTGTGAATCTGACATTGATTTATATCAGAAAAGACGAAACTGTCGAAACTCACTGTCCACACATCATTCATGCTGCCGATAGAGGAAAAGCTGATGCTGTTGCCCGGGTAATTCACAAACAGGTCGGTCATAGCTTTTGTGTAATAGAAAGCAGAGCTGCTGGTCATCCCATAAGTCACTGTGTGAGAAATCGGTTGTGTTGGGTTAACAATAACATCACTTATTGATCTTTGCTCAGACGTGGTTTGCCATTCAACCTTACACAGATAAAAGCCATTAATTCATTTAAGTTTCATCCATTAGCAGTGCTCACGTCACGAAAGCCACAGGCACGGACGAGAGGAGGGTTGTTTGTTTGAGATATACAAATAGCCCACTTAAACAATGTGAATTCAGAGGAGACAAAGCCTCAATTACCTGGCCTGAACTCTTATCAGTAAAAGACAGCAGGGACCAGACTGTGTTTCTTTCAGCTCAAATTTTCCACTGGACAATGCTGGGTTTTAACACAGCGGAACAGTACACATTTTATAATAACCACTAAGTCTGATACACATCTCTCATGATAAAAGAGCACAATATAGCGGAGGGCAGGGCATTAGTGCACAGTACAAATCACTAACAAAAGGGCTAAAAGTTAAAGACATTTGAACAATTTCATGATTACGCATGCTTATGTTTGAAGATATATTATTACCACAAAGTGAAATCTAGCTTTGCACATACCACTCTTTATTTTTCATATTTAGTTATTTTTTTATTCTTCCTTAGACTTTTCAAATAAAACAATAACCCTGTTTGACAGAGAAAATAGCAAAATATGTCTATTGAAAGTATTTAAAATAATTGATACATACACAGACATAAATCCAACAGGAAAAAAATGTACACAAACAGTTCTTTGAGATTTGCTTTGACCATGGCCTCAGGATTGTTCTTCGAGTCTTTTGTTAAAGCTGCTGTTCCCCATAATCCTAGAAAATAAGTAATGAAAATATTTATTGAAATGTTCAATATGTAATCAGTAAAAATTTATTTCATGATCTTAATCAACTACAGCCACAACAGTCATCCAGAACCAGAATAATATTGGACAGACCTAAATATCAATTTGTTCTATCCTTACTAGTTCTTTCATTTTTTCACTAACCAGCCAGGCAAACTATCAGATGAATCTCACAGTTTACAGTAATTATTCTCTCTGTATTTGCAGCAGTGCTGTTTTAATAAAAAAATAGGCTCTCCCGGTTGAGTCTGGACTCTCCCAAGTTTTTTCTCAATACATACGTATACATACTGTATATACTGGAGTTTTGGTTCCATGCCACCGCTGCCACTGGCTTACTCACTATGAGACTGATTTAGTTTAATCCATAAATATAAACAACTTGCGGTAAACAACACACATGTATGTAATATATTATAACATACCTAGATTAAATATACTTTGATTTAATATTTTACAGTTTCTCACAATCCAGTGAGATCAGTGTACAATTTATAGAGAAAAACTTGCTATAATACCATGTATCTTAATACCGTATATTCTCTTGAATTTCCCCCTAGTATTATTTTTACTACATTTTTTATGTATGTAAAGCTGCTTTGCAACAATGAAAATTGTAAAAAGCGCTATGTAAATAAAATTGAATTGAGTTGACTTAAAAAGCTTACAATCTAGAGTATAGGAAATTACTTTTGTAGACAAAAATATAATTGGGCCAAAATGTTAATTAGTTTGATTATAAAACTAGATTTCTATTACAACAAAATATTTTTGAAATGGATTTACTAGGACCAAATAAATGAATGATAAGCAGCCAATACCAGTCCAATAGAGAGGAAATTCTTTCAACAAAAAGGTTGAGACCTCAAGAAGCAGGATGATAAAATGGCAAGACTACGATTTAGCAAATTCTAGTCAAAGGAAAAACTGCTCTGTAAATGCTCAAATATAACATTAGTTTATTATGGATGCTTTTTGTCACAGCATAATTCCTACAGTAACAGGTGTGTTATTCCATGGTTTCAATGGGTTTATTTTTATTCCAAAATGTGGAAAATATTCAAAGACAGTGATCCTAAACGTTTGACCCAAATCATGCATGTCAATGTAGCATCTACTATTAGCATCTCATTTTCTCTTACCTTTAAAGAAGGTTGAGCAGCATCCAGACTTCTCCTTAGTGGGGTAGGTTTGGACCTTATCACCAGCCGAATAAGGGTTAGGCATATTCATGTGGTTCATGTTCTCCAAAGAGCTGTGGAACATGGGTTGAGGGTTGTAGACGGTGTTGATGTTGCGTTTGACAGGCGAAGGAGAGCCACTATAGGCCTGATTCACCCAAGCTCCTTTCCCATAGTTACCCAGATCGCATGCCACTGCACTGCTTAGTTGATTCTCTGTACGTTTGTGTAAGTGCTGCATGATGCTGAGGTGTATGTAGAGGACTTCAACATGAAACGTTTAAGTGAAGCTTTTGACTTGGGACACACTGCACATGCATTTATACCTTTTTACTCAAAGCGAGCATGGCAGCAGATTTGTGGAAGGAGGGGCCAATCTTTTGTTCAACCATCCATTAAAAACACAATCCGTCCATTAAGGTAACTGAGATGTTCAGGAATAGCGTCATTGCCATTACAGAACTTATGTAAATTTGCGTCACTTTGTTGTAAACATGCTGAGACCGAGATCAGCGATTAATACTTTATTATTATAAAGAGGCAAAAGCATAAAATCATATTCAGTGATGACACAAATGACTTAAAACACAATTCGATTTTCTCAATGTCTTGAAAAAACAAGAACCAAGAAGAGGTTTTCACTTTGATTAATATGGTGATCATGACATAATGACAGTTAAAGTAAATGGAGGTATCTGGCGTCATGTACACGCTTTCAGCAGAGCGCTGGCTGTTCACGCCTCATTGCCACTGAATAAACATATTAGACACAGTCATTAGACAGCAAAGAGTTTAATCTCCACTAGATTAGGAGTAGTGATGAGGACTGTCCTTGTCAAGTTTGTCACACTGTCTGGAAAGACATAATACATACTAACACTGAAGAGTTTGGTTCCAAAATGAGATAACTCAGTTTTATAGTCAAAAATCATGTTTTTTATAGTGCATTCCAATTAATGTCCCTCAATCTGCAGTTGGTTTGTTTTGATTTGAGCCATAATAACTCAAATAAATACAGCTAACTAACACAATGACACATGATAACAAAATAAAAACACGATTTTTGATAAATTAGAGTTAACTCTTCTCTTGTTTCTTGTCCTGACAAACCTTGTATTTGATATAGATATGAGTCCAAATCAAATAAATGTGATTAAAATAAGGTAGAAATGTAATGTCCTGTACCTGTAATTCTCTTTCCTCTCGTTATGATGTAAATAGCACTTTGGATGCACATTGAATGATTCAGCATCCTTTAAACATCATTTATATAGCTACAAAAGAGACTTTTGTTTCGAGGTGTCTTATCTTGGGACACAGAGGGTTTCACTGCAATGTGTTTATCTCTGCAGAGGTCACATGACACAAGATATCTTTTATTTGTATTCTGTAGGATTGTAATAAAAATAGATGATTTTAGTTCGTGCGTACGTTTAACATTTAGAAGATTAATGTTTAACACTTCAGATTCAAAGTTTTTTTTAGATTTTTGGGATATATGTAGAAAACTAAAACATTAATGGCTTTCAACAATAAGCAAAGATCGTTTTACATGAATTAAAATAAAAAAGTTGAATTCACAACAGGTCTATGAGTTCAATGTTTATTTTTTTACTTATTGACAGTATTATGTGCAAAATACAAAACATAAGACGGTTTAAAATCCAGTTAAATCAAATGAATAATAGTTTATTAACTACAGTGCAAAATGTTTGTTTATTTTGATCAATGACAATATTATGACAATTATTCTTAGTGATACTAATATTTCCCTTCCATCTTGTTTTTCATTGCAAAAAAAAAGAAAACTGCTAAAAATGGAAAAGCAATTTTAGAGGAAGAAGAATGTGACGGTATATAGTTGTTATTGCTAAGCACTACACAGTTTTCTCCAAAGATATGACCGCAAGCATTTAAAAAACAAGAGAATCTGATCTACAGATTCACATGAGACACATTCGAGTTCATTAGTTGCTAAATGGATTTAAAAACATTTTTGCAACAATTAAAACAACTCTATTTATTCAGACCCTATTACGCTATACATACTCTTGACCTTTAAAACAATCAATTTAATATTTTACATAATAATACAAATGTATTTACTCAATCTTGTATAAATGAAACAAGTTAAAACACCATTGCATAAAAAAAGAACTTAAAGACTTTCATATTGGTATGTGAATGTGGAATGCATGCAGTCATTCTCAAAGGGTGAGTTATACTGCATAAAGCAAGAATAGTCCTCTGGATGCAGGCTGTCAAACTGTAGATTCAGCCAATCTTTCTGAGGAGCTGCGTGTTTGCTGGCGTCAGTCAGGATCCGATTAAGGGCCATAATGTAGCTCAGGGCCATCTGCAGAGTTTCATATTTAGAGAGTTTCTTGTCCTGACCCCATTGTGGGACCACTTTACGTAGCCTGTCGAATGCAGTGTTCAAGCCCTCCATCCTCTTCCTCTCACGAGCGTTGGCCGCCGTCCTTCGCCGCACCACGCTCTCGAACTTCTCCGGGTCCCTTGAGTCAGAGTCCGAACCGGAATCTGCACAGCTTGGTCTACGGGGCTTCATGACTCCAAAGGTCCACCAAACGCAGCGAGACTCTCAGTGGCAAATGTATCTCCAGGCACAAGAGCGGTGACTAAAAGAGACCCAGTGTTCTTCGTGCCTTCCTTGTGGTGACCACCAAAGGAAATCCAGATACAGGTTTCTAGTCCGTAAGATCAGATCTTGAGGCTTCTGCTTTGCTATAAGGATGACTGATGCTTATATAGAGCTTGGGCATTAACAGGTGGCAGCAGGTGGAGCCCCACTTCCTCCAAAACATCTCTTATTATTAATGAAACACATATCCAACAGCAGGACTAATGCACTCCGGCTAGCCCCATTGCACCCCAACCCCCATTAACTCAAACTTTAATGACATTCCAATTAACTTTGGCTGGTCTATCAGGCAGGGCTCCACTGAAACCAGGCGTTACAAACACAGATAACTTACCATCTGGACAGGGCCACTCCAACAACCAGGGGTGGATGTCAAGGAGCTTTACCTAATTAAAAGTGCATGCATCTTTAAGCAACAACGTCATCTTTGCATCTCTGGGACACTTTGTTTGCCTATACAAAGTTAGATTTTATATGAAATCTAAATTAAGGGTAGATAATGTGAACACTCAATTTGGTGTATATATTAATAATATCAACACATTTTTTTCAAATCTTAAAATACTTTACCTTTACATAACATTGATATTAATTATATAAATGGGGTATTCATAATCGGATTATCATACAGTATTAGTACAATACAACAAAAATAACCCTTTATTATTTAGAAAATCACCCGTACACTTCACAGACAACACCATACAAATTTCTGGGAGAATAAATAATTGATTTCAGTCTCTCAGAGGAACAAAGACAGACTGACGACATTGACAAACTGTCAATCTCAATCGCTTCAAAGGGAATCAGAGGGCGGGTGGATTCAGATGGTCATAGATGGTCACAAGTTCATCAAGCCTGTTGAAGAATAAACTCTCATCATTATTGCCTTTAATTATATAGTAAATAAAAAAATCACATGACAGAATCCAAAAGATTTTTAACAATAAATATATTTTTATCCATCTTTTATGTTATTACATGTAAAAAATCCTAAACATAAAGGATCATAAATTAAAATGATATTTAGGAATAAATGTTATATTTAACAATGAATTAATGCCTAACATGAACAAACTATGATTAATTCATGTTAATTTCAGCATTCACTAACACATTATTAAAATCAAACGTTGTCACTATTAACATTAGTTAATGCACCATGAACTTGCATAAATAACTGTATGACACGAACCAACATTAACGAGGATTAATAAGCTAAATTGGTAATTGTTAGCTAATGCATTTACTCATATTAACTAAAAGCACCTTATTGTAAAGTGTTGCTATGACCTTTTATAACATGTCTACCTTCTTGACTGAAGTTGCAATATGATTGTAAACATTATTATGCGTACTGAAAATGTATTTTGCTTGAAAGTGCTCATTGTAAAGTGACCTTAAGCTTGTGGAAAGGTTTATTTAAAATACATTTCTTCTTCTTCAAGTTGATTGTATTTAATGCATTAGACATAAGAAATAACTAAACTGCGCATTTGCTGCTATGTTCAGCTGCGATACGTCAACGGCGCCTCCATGTTGGTCATGGCAAGAGTAGCATGTAAACAAATGCAAGTAAACAGGGAACGGTGTTTACACCTTTAAATTTATATTCAGTGATTTACGGTATATGTGGAGTACTCAAACATCATGTCTCTAGATACAGTACCTAAAATCTCAATATTAAGACTTAATAATTTAATAATAATAATTTAAACATTGTGCCTGTTATTCTTGGAAGTACACCATATAGAACATGTTTTGTGATATGTTATGAACATGCAAGACAAACAGCAACATAATACATAAAAATAAGTACGACTCAAGAATAAAACACAGTCATATTGAGATGGTATGAAGAAACATTTTATTTGAATCATCAACCAAAAAATCAAGGTAATATTTATGTAGTTACGTTAAAGGCCAAAAATTTGCCAAATCATGCCTTGACAAGCATGTTTAACCATTGCTTATGATAATTAATGTGTTTTTTAATGTCTAACCGTCGATACCTGCAGATGAAACGTTTCCTTACTCCGCTCAAGTCCGTACTATTTCAATCGGTTGATAAATGTGTGTATATCCAGAATAACTGCTGCTCCGCCACCACCATACACCTGCATGTGCTTGTATGGATATGTTGCCACGACTAATATGGCCACGCCATTGACGTACGATCCTGCAGCCAACGGGCGCTCTAGTTATTCTTATTTCTAAACTCCAAGTCCCTGTGAACCCGAAGTTGCGATCTTTTTTACTTCCGTATTTTGAAACATTTCTGAGTGAAATGGAATTTCTAATGAGAAAAATAGTGGACGTGGCTTTCATCTTTCTCTGAGATTTGATGTATAAATAGAGTTGATGAATTTAGAAATAGAACTGACAGCAGACTGACATACGTCATTTAAGATGGACAGTTATTAAAGGAAGGAAGAGCATTTTCAGATCTTAGCTAAAGATTTTGAGGACACACGAATTTAAAAAAAGAGAATGGCCCACATTGATAAACTATTTACAATAAACGCTGCAATATTTCATGAAAAAATAGGCATTGTAATTTTTTATTTCACTGGGACTTTAAAAACGAAGGCATCAATATATTTTGTGTACAATGTGGCATGCTTAATTTGAACACATTTAGCTATGCAAAATATGCAATTATACACCCAAGTACATTTTCGAGACAAGCATTTAACAAATTATAAATCTCATAATTCATGTGTTTGCATAATTCATGCCCCAGATGATCATGGGTCAGGCCATATAAACTCATGCTGTCAAGTCATTTAGCATTGGATAAGTAATTTTGCTGTTCAATTGGGCATATGAACCCAGTCCTCTATTTAGATTTCATTGATTGCAGATTGGCATGACTGGCCAGCTGCTGTTGGTCTTGTTTAAAGGGCTTGGTCCAGACATCTACAGCCTTGTTTTGCATTCAAATGATCGGCTTGTCTGGAGTCAGAAGCTGCCTCATGCGAAAAGGCCATATGTTACAAACTAGGCCTCTGAGACACTGTCGAACAGATTATAGTAAGGATTTAGTATTAAAGAGGAGAAAGTGAGAACTGTTATCAGTGTAATATCTTAAGCCAGGATTTAATAAATCTGATTTTCATTTAAACCCATTGATTCCAGAGGAGAATCATGGTCTTAAAAATCAAAGCATGTAATCCTCAAAACACTGGGAAAAGTGATGATCTTTGCACTGATTTAGATTAGTACAATTAACATTGCCCTTGAGAGCTGAAGCCTAGCACTGAAACAGCATTGTGAAACCAAAGTCACATTCAATTCTACACGTTAAACCCCATCACTGATGCAGAGCAGTTCTTTCAAAGTTCAACCAAACAATCATTAAGAAATGTGGGATATGTTTTAATAAACATATTGATGTTTAAAATTAAATAGAAAGAAAGAAAAGAAAAAAGACATGCTGACCAACGAGGTCAATTAGAAAGCTAAGGCATATTGTGAAAACATTGACCCCCATACATGTCTAGAATTTAAGAACCCTCAGCCCACACCCCCACGCCATATCCATCATCAGAATAGGGCATCTGGTAAAATGAGGCTAGTGACTGTAATTAGGTCAAACAAGGTGCTTGTAATTTCATGCTTGTTTGAACCTTTTTATTCTTCGGACTGTTATGTTTAATCTTAACTGGTCAATGAACCAATGTCTTTTTAGAGGTCATTAGCCAATATAAATAAAAACAACAACAACACTAGAATAGGTGTATGGTGTATGTGTATATAAAAACACAACATTTTAAATATATTTTTGCAAATTCTCAATTACTTTTAAATATAATCATATTATAATTATTTTCCGTACAGTAAACCTTATAGCTTTATAACTGACAAAACATTGGGTTCCACTCTAAATTTAAGACTAATCATAAATAATACCATTTTGTATTAAATAATATAATATAATATTGTAATAATATACATTTTACACACACAATACATTTCTACTTAAATTTTGTTCCAAGGTTCACTCATAAAGCCAGCCCTAAACTCTTGTTTTATTGAAAAAAAAATAAAAAATGTAGGATATTGGTTTAAGAGAAAATATTTGTCTTAGACTATATAAAGTTATTTACTGGATCGGTGTATGAATTAACAAATGTGTCAGGCCCTGTAAATTCGTGCAAAAATGTGAACACGCAAAATAATCGTGTTTTGAGGAAGGTGTTTGTTGTTGTTTTTATTAGTAGAAAATATCGCCACCTTCTGTCCCTAAATAATGTAACACCCATACCACCGATATTTATGCTACTTAAACCATAATAAACGAATATTGGGTCGTCTTAGAATTACATAAATCTTTCATAAACACTTTCAGAATTTAGTCTTTATCATTTGTTCTTATTATTTAAATTGTTATTAAGTTATTATGATGCATTTGTTCTGTTATTTTAAATGTTGTCGCTAGATGGCACCAGCAAGCTAGTTATCCATGGTTCATAGAAACCATAGCTTAACAGTGGTATTTGTAAACTGTGGCAATTCAAATGGCAGTAAATCCTCAAAATAAAAATGTGAATTCACGTTTACTGTAATCTAACCAGAAAATTGGGATACTTGTGCAAGCATACTTGCTTTTGTGGTATATTTTTATGTTATATAATAAGACAAAAGGAAAGCTGAAATAGATTTGCTATAGTATGGTTTGAGTATGTGATGTCTGTGTTCTACAGGTATATCACATAAAACTGCTTCACAGTTTATTTATTAAGGGTTAATATTGTTGATTCCAAAATCTTCAAATGGTCCCCGTCCGCCTGTCTTCAATGTCTGGACGTGTTGCTTGTGGGTGTTGCTTCTAAATAGATTTTTTATTTGTAAAAAGATACTAAGATCTTGCCATATGCCTATTTAAAACTAGTTTCAAAGCTTTTGTCTATTTTAACACCTTCCAGACAGAGGCCATGTTTGTCTCTCAAGATATCTTTGACCAGGAACATGTTGGAACAGACATGTTGATCATATGTCAACAAGTCTATACAGCACAGGAATGCTATTCTTCTCTTGTCATACAAGCATGTCCTTCTAAAGAAGTGATTTAGGAGGGGAAATTTCCGGGAGGATTTCTATAGTAAATGTCGGAAACACTATTTTCTCCAGGATTCATTGAAACTAAAAGACAACAACTAAAAGACTGCTAATGGACTACAAGACGGGATGTTTTTCACTGAAACATTGCCATAAACATTTGTGATTTAGATTTACCTGTGATTTTATGGTTCAGTCTTCACAAAAGTCTAGCACTTGCACTGCTTAACACAGTATAAACCTTCTTGACTCTGCATAATTGAAGTTATTGTCCGATTTAAACATTTGCCATTTATTGGTAGCATGATTGCATTTTTTCACCTGTCTTTATTGAAATTGAAGATTATTTTACATTAAAATAAACACAACATTTTCTTCCATCACAAAAACATTTTATTTATCCATTTATAGTACAAAACCTAATACCTTAAATAAATTAAACCCAATTTCCATTTTATCCAAACGGGATCCCTAGGGGTTGATACAACAACATGGGTTTTCAGCAAGGCCATAAACTCTCCGGTGACCTTGTGAGTTCAATTCTAGATGTTGGTAGAAGTAAAGATTTAAGAGATCACAGATCCTTAAGGCTTAAGTTAGTAACTCTTCATAACCTTGAATCTGTAACTGGGATTTCCTTAACTCCTATCAAGCCACCTTGTTGTTATAACAGTGAACTCTCACTCTTGGATTGAACCTAATGTACAATGTCAATCAGAACACAGTCTTTGTAACTCTAAGACTGAATATTATGAATATTTCTCTCTTCTGTTGGACTTCAAGTGCATCAATCTGTAATTCTGGAAGCTACTTTTAACATGAACCCCATACATCACCTCCCCTCCCCATCTGTGCAGGGGAAATCCTGTAATTGGTGGACAGGGGCAGTCAGATATTTCGGAGACGTACAGACAACCATCTGCAGTCGTGTGGTGATTTTAAAATTCTGTTCATAAGTGTGTGTGACAAACATGGAAAGCCTGGTTATCAGTGACCAGCAATATCCCTTTTCTGTTACACGTCCAGGGGATTCTGGGGTCCTTCGGCTCCCAGTGGAGGGTCTGGCTGGAGCCTGCAGATGGGTTTGTTGCACATGGGGCAGACACTGCGAATTTCCAGCCACTTTACCAGACACCTGAGAGGGAGGCAAGGTAAAAAGTGGGAAGACGAGAGCGGGGATCATTATGCATTGCTATCTGTAGACTCAAGCACCCAAGTACATCAATGCATTATGGTCATGTCACAAGATGAAGCTTAGCAGAGGATGGGTATTCCTTTTTAAGCGTGAAATTGCTGAATATCTTTCTCAAGTGAATAGTCACAAAAGAGGTGTTATTCAAGGTCAATACTCTCTCATTGAAGTTCCAGGTTTATTCATGTTTTAAATAGTGTCTCCAACAATGTTCTGTATGTCAGGAATTCTTTAAGGCATAACTGCAGTCACATTAAGACATGCGTGAATTTTGAAGGAAAAGTGGGATCTGAAAGGCATCTATCAATGTTTAAAACACTGCATCCCAACCAAATGATTACATACCAAATAAAAATGCTGCAAAGTGGTTTTGGATCTTACTTTTTGTGAAAAGCATGAGAACAAGGGCAAACTCCTAGTTCGTCCCGGCTCCGAAACTCCTCCAAGCAGACAGCACAGGTCTGCTGCAGAGATTTAGAGAGAGAGGATTTGGTAAAATAAATAGGCTTTCCAACCTGATCTCACAGGAATTCGTAACTTTATGCAATCGCACAATGTGAAACATACAAAAACATTTGATAAATAGAAAGAAGCAACCTCAACCCTAAACCTAACGTCACTGGCAATCATACTTAAACACAAAAATAAGATCGTACTTATTCATACGAATTAGCCACCTCAAGAAATAGTTACAATGTTTTTATAGTTTTTCGTTTTTTTTTCATATATTTAAATAATTGTTATGCATGTTCTATGCATTTTTGGCATAATAGTTATGATTTGCTTTGTTTGAAGAAGAAAAAACAATATTTAATATCGTGACAGTCCTTTTGAAAGCTTTTATGTCCAAATTTACAGTTTTTCAGGAAATGGAAAAAACATTGTATTTTTCAAATGATTAAATAATGTTGTCAAAGTTGACAAGCAAGTTTTAATACTTTTTATTGGTTAAATATATGCAAAACTCAGCAACAAACATAAAGTGTGATTGTATAATATATATCAGCATAATATATTTGGAACTTTATGAATAAGCTTTACTTACTCCAAGAAGGCTCAGTTTTCCTGGACCTTTTAAAACAACCTAAAATAAGAAATAATATTGTTTTTATATTTACATCAATAATTAAAACACCATTATATTTGTTTGCCATAAAGAACAACATACCTCATTATATCCATATTGTTCCTGCGTGCTCTGTCTCCTCAGTCTAAAATATAAAAGCAAGATTCTTGTTCATAAAACATACTGCATGGCCTTTAATATTTCTATTTACCTGAATCAGAAAATTTATATAGAGGTACCTGAGCAGGTAGCAACAGAAGATCATGCTCAACATGAAGATGAAGAGGCCTATCCCAAGAATGATGTCATAAACATTGAGTGCAAGACTAATGCTGATGTCTGTGGTCATTATGCAGAACCGGTCCGTGCTCTGTACGTCTTTATCACACAGGCATCCTGCAAGAGGACAAACAAAGCAGTTCAAGTGTTTGTCTTAAAACAGTTAAGGGCGAGAGTCATGGGAGTTGCATTTGGCATTTCTTTTTGGAGGTACTTGTTTATCAGCGAAACAAATGCACAATTCCAATCGGATTAAATGCACAGAAATTGATTTTCTAGCGCGTACGTCATTGAGCTGTTATGTGAGTGGGTTGCAAACTTCTTATTTTCAGACCCTTGAAAGACAACACACATCAGTGTGATTCTCATGTGTACGCTTCTCAGTGGCCCCTGCATGCATATTGCATACTTTGAGCCTGTGGACTGTCCTCGTGTTTCTCAGCTCGGTGTAACACAGCTCTCATTGTTGGACCTCACTGAACACAATGAACTTTTCACTGTAATACATCGGTTAAACTGAAAAACAAGACGTATCATGCTGTTGTTGGATGATAACAGTTTTTGTTTAAAAGCTCATTGTGTACTGTATAATTGATTATCTGAGCTCTTGGCTGAAGCACACACGTCTATGTTGCGGTGGTACCATGGTACAGAGACCCTATCAGATGGTAATACCATGGTGCTTCGATATACCATGGTACTGAATTATATACCATTCTTGTATTCACATACCATGTGGTTCATACGATATTCAACTGAGGTTGGAGAAAATGGTTCTAATTGTGCCATGGTACTGCTAAAAAAACAGTAACAGAATGGACTCACAAGCTTCATTGTCCTTAACTTTGTGGAGACCAAAACAAATTCTCCGCTGTGCTGAAGTTTGGGGACAGTAAAAATAAAACTATCCAGTAGTGTCTGCAACAAATGTGTATACTGCAGTTGAAATACTCTAGTTCTCTAGTTTTCTTTTAGTCCTTTTAGTTGTTTTAGTAATTCAGACATTATTTATTAAGAACAGGTTTTTGTAATAAAGAATACAATTGTCTTGTGTGGTCACAACCAGTTTAATGTTTAGTGTTTCAAGCATTTACAATACAAGTTTACTAGTCATTAAATCTCTATCGTGAGAGAGAGAGAGAGAGAGAGAGAGAGAGAGAGAGAGAGAGAGAGAGAGAGAGAGAGAGAGAGAGAGAGAGAGAGAATCACATATATAGAAAATAAAGCATGAGCAACTGGCTGTGCTTAAACACAAACACTAGTGTTGCACCCTTTCTGCCACCATCTGCTCTATCCAGGAGGAAAGAGGAGGAGACAAAAAGATGTGGATGCTTTACTAGCCCAGACAGGAGCAACAATAACAACTGACCTCAGGGTCTGAATGCTGCCAAACACAACACAATGTTGTGTCTGACAGGCCAGACCACAGACAGATACAACATGTGTGTCTCTCTCTGTGTAGTGATAAGTTCAGAACACAGAAGACAATGTGTCGACCAGGAGAAGGTAAGGAGGCTTGACTTTTAGGTGATGGACTTTAGTTAAGCAGAAAGCCAATGGAAGGGTTAATCATTTAGAAACCATGGGCAGATTATACTGACTGGAAGGTTATGATTCATACTGACTGTTGGATGTGAAATCACGAATTTGCTCCACTATCATTTTAATTTGATTTATTTCATAAAGACAGTGCTGATATTAAGCCAAAATAGTGGGCAGATCTCCTCACTCAAATCAGATGAATAATTAGAGTTCTCACAGCATGACAGCGGATATTCAGCACTTGGTTTACACATTATGATAACCCAACGATTATTTTCTGTTAAAACATTCACAAAGACAAATCAGTTGTTAAATCCCAACACTGGAACATATATGAGCCCCTGTACTCCACTGCATGTCTTATGCAACCACGTTAATGGTCAAGAAATAAGCTCTTTTTCAATTCTTAAAGCAACAGACAGCATAAAAATTAGCTTGTCAAGCTCGAAAATTGAATGCTTTTAGAAACACTGTCACATGGCTCACCCTTCCTATGCTGTCGCCAACCACTTTCCTCTGGTCCTCTTGTAAGATAATCCTTCACAATCGACCGTTTCCCCCAGTAACAAAGGAAAAGATGAGCTGTGGCACACAGCCGTCAGAGCGAGAAGACATAAATGTACCCTATTCAAGCTGTAAGAGGCATGAGGCTGTGTTTTCTTCAAACCATCTGGCTTGGCATCTCCTGCCCGAAAAAACTAAGAAGACAACACATTTTCCAGAACTCCTCTGTGTTTCCTATTGCCCAATTCACAAAGTCTGCCTCCACACAATGGTACCAATGACTTCTCTCCTGCTCAGTTTGTAAACAGATCTCCGCTCATGTGATTTGGCGTCTGGATCACAGCTCTGCTTTCACCCGCCCCTCCTCGTTCTCACCCTCCCCTCTCCCTTTCTTTCCCGTTTCCCTGTCTGTCTTGTGCTCTCACTCGTCCTTCTGCTTCTCCCCAGCTGAAGAAAAGTGACAGTGGCCAGCCTGAGTGAATCTCTCTGGTGAGTGTGTAGTAGGAGAGTGGAATGAGGGTTGATTCCCTTTGCTTGGCTGGGTGTCATGAAAACGTGCCCTAAAAGCCAAAATATTGTGTGGAAAAAACAGACATTAAGAACTGAAATTGAGCATGTGACAAATTAATCAGTAATCTTGTCAGAATAACACACAGCTACACATTTTTAAACAACGGACAGTCAGAAGTTTGTTTAGAATTTGTGTAGAGACAACATGTGGAATTTCGGTTTGTTTACAATGTTAACATAATTATGGGCTTCAAAACACTCAAACATTCTGTCATGAATTACTCATCCTCAAGTTGTCCCGAATCTGTATAAATATATTTGTTCTGATGAAGACGGAAAAAGATATTTGGAAGATTGCTTGCAACAAACACTTCTTGGCCAACTTTGACTACCGTGATAGGAGGATTGCAATGGTAGTCAAAAGTGCACCAGAACGGTTTTCTTACATTCTTCAAAATATCGTCTTATGTTTTCAACAGAACAAAATAAATTATAATGTATTTTTCCTATGGTACGCAATGGGGTTACAATAAATGTTTGGTTACAAGTATTCGTTCAAATATCTCTGTTTGTGTTCAACAGAACAAAGACATAGATACAGGGGGGTATTCCAGAAACCTGGTTATGTGACACACCCGGGTAAGTTTAAGGGTTAGTTAGCTGATAACCTCACCTTTTGATTCCAAAAACGGAGATAACTTTCAGGTTATGTTAATTTAGTGAAGGATGTTAATATTGTGAAGTATATTAACAGCAGAGCGATTGCACATCAATACTCTTGTCCACTTATAAGGCAATATTTGATGCATTGTGTCAAAAACAGTTGCGGCCTATTGGTTAGAGAACCAGACTTACAACTCAGTTTGATTCCTAGGCTTGCAGATTTATTATAGTTGACAGTTATGGCAAATTTTTCACATATTTAAATTCTTATTAACTTGAAACCATTTACAATAAAAATACATCAAAAATTATTATAAAAATTAGACTCATACTGACTGTATCCTTAAATTGTCTTTCTGATCATCAGCCTCCTCTTACAGTTTAGTATTGAAAGGCCTTTCTCCGAATTACAATACAGCCTACACAATAAGCAATGTAATTGAATACATGTCAAATATACTGGTAGAAACCCATTCACATGGTAAATAAATTGTTACAAATATCTCAACAAATCTAACAAAGATAGATATATCTAAACTATCTTTATATTTAATCGTGTTTATAGTTTTAGAAACTTATAAATTAAATTACACAATATTTATGTTTTTAATTTAGCACTTTATACAGCGATGCAGATTGAAATCTTTTGAGCAAAAAAAACGTGATTTATAATGTTTTTTCATGGTCCAAACCTTTCAGCTTCTTAACCGTTTCCATGGTGACTCGTGAAATCTGTGATCCATTGACAATGTCTGTTGTTCCTGTGAGCGAGCGTTAAAGGTGGGATGGGTGATTTGGAATGATGCTAACTTCAGCCTGCTAGCACTGAAATTATAACCCCGCCCTCTATGCGATTCACCGTCCAAAGCCAGGCCTCCTCCAAAAACATGAACGTATTTCATAAATCCATGTAACAAATTACAAACTAAATCCATTAAATTATTCTTGAAGCATGTACATATCTGTCCAAAAGAAAGAGAGCAACCATGGTCTTCTTTCAGACCCTCTGGAGCTGTCTCCATCGTGTAAAAGCTGAACCGATGTTAATTCGAGTTTTTCCTCTATTATGATCCAGACCTTTTTTTATTTATTCATTTGTTATCAGTTCCACAGGAAAGTTTGATTGTCCGCCATTCTCCCTACATTGACACACCCAGCCTGCCCTTAACTCTGGGTAACTTGCAGGAGGTTGATTAAACTTACCCTTCAAACGTGTTTTGGAACCGTCATACCTGGAGTAAGCAAGGTTTAAGCAACCCAGAGTTCAGGGTTTAGCTTTCTGGAATACACCCCAGGTTTGGAACTTGGGAAGGCAGTAAATGATGACACGATTTTCCTTTCTTCAGTGGAGTCAGGAAAAACAGCTAAATCATTTGAGTGTTTTCTTAATACCTAAATAAATCGTATTGGTTGGGTTCGCATTATTATATCCATCCATAACATCATTTGTCAGGGAAAAGGCACTTTATTGGTATAAAGGACCATAAAGGGTCAACCTGAGAGAACATTGTGTTTGTTAAAACAGATACGAAATATTTTGTTGTGCATTGACCATATGAGCTGAAAACACCACATCGTGTTTCGAAAGAACGTATAAAAACCTTTACATTTCAAATAATACTCAAAAACAATAGTATTACGAAGCATACGAACGCATTATAGGCCTAATACCTAAAAACATCTTAAACTAATCCATGCAATGTCTCGTGTCCATTTCTTTCTCAATGGACTTAACAGTTGTTTTCGTTTGTGTGATTGGCCCATTTGTTAAGGCGGCTGTACATCGGAGCGTCATTCATCTCTCTGTACATGTAGACTCCCGTGATGCGGTTCCACTCCAGTTTGGGGATGACGCTTTTGATTGACGTTCCCTCACACTCCTTTAAAAGCTCCTTTTCCATATTGTCCAATGCCACGAAGCCAAAGAAACTCTTGACGTTTTCGGCAGCATGAAATTTGGCGTGAACTTCCGCTGTACGCTGGAAAATAGACGTTTCATTGGACCGGTACTGTGCCCAGTACGCCTCCTGCTGGTAGCCGAGGGAAGAGCAACAGTTTTTTAGGCAGAGGAGCAGAAAGACAGAGAGGGAAACTACCCCCACCAACATCCAGCCCAACAGCTAGAGGGGGAAAGAAAAGAACGGTATGCATATCGTCAACTTAAACCAGGATGAAGATAAAAAATGTGTAATTTAACACTGACAGAGTAAACGTACCTGGGATTCGTATTTCAACCGTCGTTCAACCTCTCCTGAGTAATTCAGCAGTTTAGCAGGTAAATCCTTACATGGAAAGCGGGCCATGATTTTTGGAGGGTCTGTAGTTGGAGGGAAATTGTCCAGAGTAGAGGGGTCTATAAACTCACTTAAAGCACAAACATACGCTTCTCCCCTCAGGAGGGAAATCACAGACCAGGTGACTGGAGCAACTGCTGCTCGACCCAAAATAGAGCCCAGCACAGCAAAGGCAGCGGTGCCGGACAGTTTTCGGCATTTTCTGTTGCGACACTCCGACACAATGTCCCAGGTATTTTGATTGAGAATGACCCCAATAACGAAGAAAGCAAGGGCGGGTACACCCATCGCAGTCACACCGTACACGTAGTTCTTTGTTGGTGAACACGGACAGTTAAAAGCAAAGATGTTGTATGCTGTTTGACTGGCTACTGTTCCTAAACCTATGAGGCCATTAAAGATCATAACATCCTTACTCTTGAAAAAGAGTGCAGCGAATCTGAATTGTTCCGAGATGAGTGCAGACATCTTCAATTTTCTTTCTTGTGTCGTATTAAGTTAAAACACCGACTATTGTCTCCTAAGTTAAAACACCGACTATTTGAAGTCGTTTTTGTTACAAAGCACAATCATGCAAGAAAACCGAGAGATTTAAAAAGTTCTGAATAAAACACAAAGCATTATGCATGTGCACCACTAATACGAGTAGTTTGCGATATGCATAAAATATTAAGAAAGAAAACACTTTTAGCAACGTGTAGGCAAAGTCAACGTGCCACCCTGTGCCCACAGACTTAGTGAAAAAAAGCCGAAATGAAATGACTTACATGGCTGGACGTTCAAAAGTTTCGCTGAACATTTAAAACGTTTTAAAAACACGTATAACCAAAGCAAGAACTTAAAAGAAGCATTTAAAACAAAGGCTGGTCGCGTTATGTATGTGTGTATGGAAAAGGCTCATCTCATCGCTCGGTTTGTTGCGTGCATACAGCGGTGAGTCATCTGCAAGAGCAAGAATCTTGTTTTTTTCAGCCCTTGTGGAACGAATGAGCTTTTAACTCAAAACATGCTGGGCTGACACAGGCTAGGCTTGAACAGAAGTCTGTAAAGGTGAATGGATTCAACTATATTTACAATAGTTACGAGACTGACAGCTCATATCAATAAACTTACTAAAGGACATGCACTTGTCATTTCATATTATATTTACATAAAGAGTCTTCTTAAATCACTTTTTTGTTTCCTTTCTTCTGGGGTGTAGTAGTGATGGTGGTGATGAATAGCGTAACCTTTTGAACTACAGTTAATTACTGCAATGAATAAATGGACAAAAATATCTTGATAATGATTTGCTAAGAAGTCATAATGTAGTAAAAGAACTGCTCAACCGGATTCTCAAATTTTTTTTGGCCAAGCAAGTGATGTCTGTGTGACACTGCAAATTTAGCACCTAAACACCATGAGGAAGTGGTTTTTTTGATAATATCTTTAATGTAAGGGTAGAGTGCTGCGCTGTCTGATAAATGTTAAACTGTTCAACTAACCCCACTAAACAGTGAAACCGATCCATCAAATCCATTTGTTTTTTGAAGTGGTTGTTGTAAAAGGCTCACAACTTGGATGACTTGTGCGCTTGTTTTCCATTCTCAATGCCACCTTTAGCTAAATCGACATGTCAGATACCCAGCAGTACATGATGATCAGTGTAGAGTCAGATCAGGACCAAGAGAGCTAAGGGTTTTATTTTGGGCAGAGCCATAGCAACAAAGAAATAAACAAATAAACATCCGTCATTTTGTGATTCCACAAAGCTAATTATGTCATTATAAAAATGAATCATGCACTTAGGTCAAAAGATCTTGTGAGCCATACAAAAAAATGTTAGTAAGTCAGTGACATATTTGAATTTATTCACATATAGCTTAAGATACCATTTTTACTTGTCAATTTAACAATAATTTTTTATAAGTAAAAAACACTTGTATGTATTTAATCGGGCTTTGCAAACTCAATAGCAAATTTCTCCCACCTACCATGGACGAAGTAAGCTAATTTCAGGAACCAACGTTAAAAAAAATTATTGTAAAAGGCTGTTGGTTGTTAAAACATAGTTGATGTTTTCAATGTATTTTGTAAATGCTTTCTGTTGTCTGTTTATTTGACAAGCCCTACGTCTACTCTAAACCCACACAGACGCATACAGGTTGTTAAAAAATTCTGGCTGTGCAATTATGCGAAGTATTTTATCCCGATGACATCTGCTGGTGAAAAGCGTGTCATTACAACTAAAATTGTTGTGTCAATAATCTGCTTGATTCGTACTTTTATTACTGGTTTGTTTTCGACTGGTGCTGAATGTCGAAACTACATAAAACCATTGAAATATTAACTTTAAAGAGTGACGTTTTAAAAATGTAAATAATCTTTATCATTAAAAAAGAAAGAACAGTAAGATAAATTATTCACCCATTGCATGATTTAATTTTTTCAAGAGCCTATCTAAAACAGGAAGAACACGGACTATTTAAATGGCTTTGATAATCTATTTGTGATATTACATTGACGACAAAAAAACGTTTACCATTCAGATTTTAATCGTTTTTTATGTATCTTTTTCCAATCTTTCTTTGGATCTTTCAAATCACAGTTTTAATAAATACCACACTCTCTCCTATCTTGCTGTTGTCCCCACGTGTTTAACATATTTTATAGGCCTACGGACCCACCTTCGGTCATTACAGTGTTTCATACATGCGTGGGTGCGTCTTAATAGCTAAGATATTACATTCTGGTTGTGCATTATTATTAATTCATTAGACACTACGATGTCATCTCTATCTAACGCAATGTAATGTTTCTGTTGTATTTCTGTTGTATCAAAACATGGCCACAGTTCCTAAACTGTCAAAAGATGTCTACAAGCATTATTTACAATAAGTGTAAGAAGAAAGAAAGAAAACGTACAATTTACAAATAAATTACTAACATAAGTGGAACAAAAGATTTAAAATCTCATAACGCTGCTACCCCTATACTAAACGCACCATGGGCTAACTCCGTATCTCTTATATGCTCATTTGTTTTTCAGTGGACTTCGTTGTTTTCGTTTGTGTAGGCCCATTTGTTTAAGCGACTGTACATCGGAGAGTCATCGATTTCTCTGTACATGTAAACTCCTGTGATGCGGGTCCAGTCCAGACTAGGAATAACGCTCCTGGCACCCTGACACTTTGCTAAAAGCTCCTTCTCTTGATTTTCCATCTCCACAAAGCCAAAGAAGCCCTTGACGTTTTTAGCAGCGTTTAATTTAGCGTGTACTTCAGCGGTCCGCTGGAAAAGAGCTTTTTCATTGGAGCGGTAATGGGACCAGTACGCTTCTTGCTGGTAGCCGAGGGAAGAGCAGCAATGTTTTAGGCAGAGGAGCAGAAAGACAGACAGGGAGACGACGCCCACCAACAGCCAGCCCAAAAGCTAGAGTGGAAAATAAATACAATAATGGGAACGATGAAATCTGAGTAAACCATACAACCAACATGAGGATTTTTTATTACAAAAATGAGGAGTAGCCTACCTGGGATTCATACTTCAACCGTCGTTCAACCTCTCCTGAGTAATTCATGAGTGGAGCAGGTAAATTCTTACATGGAAAGCGGGCCATGATTTTTGGAGCGTCTGTAGTTGGAGGGAAATTGTCCACGGTAGAGGGGTCTATAAACTCACTAAAAGCACAAACATACGCTTCTCCCCTCAGGAGGGAAATCACAGACCAGGTGACTGGAGCAACTGCTGCTCGACCCACAATAGAGGCCAGCAGAGCAGAGGCAGCGTTGCTGGACAGTTTTCGGCATTTTCTGTTGCGACACTCCGACACAATGTCCCAGGTATTTTGATTGAGAATGACCCCAATAACGAAGAGTGCGAGTGCGGGTACACCGATCGCTGCCAGGCCGTACAGGTAATTCTCCTTTGGTGCACATGGACAGTTAAAAGCAAAGATGTTGTATGCTGTTTGACTGATTAGTGTCCCTAAACCAATAAGGCCATTTATAATAGCTGTGTCCTTATTCTTGAAGGCGAGTGCAATGAATTTGAAATATTCTGAGGTGAGTGTAGACATGCTATCCTGTAGTTGAGGTTATCTCAGTGTTTTGAGCTGTCTCTGTAAAATAAACCTAAAACACTGACGAAGACAGTTTGAATAAGTAGGCTATTTTCTTGTTAGATGACACAGTTAATAAAGGCAAAACACAAACAGCCTCCTTACAAAAATATGATTTATAGACTTTTAAAACACATGGATTTTACAGATATAAAACAAATAGTTATTAAATAATTTCTACACACACATACATATCATTCAAAATGTATTTTTGTAATAAACATTTTAGGCTAGATTATATATCTGTATGGTCTCACGTTCAAGTTCTAAAAAAATACAAACTATTCAAAGACCTAAATCCAACATAAAACTGATATTTTGCAGCCCAAATGGAGTTCTAAAAAGAAGACTTACATTTAATTTCCGCAGGAAGTACAAATCGTCAAACTAAAATAAAAAGATAAATAAAAAAAGACTGAACGTTTTCTTCAAAGCAAAGTTAGATGTAGCTCGTGTGAGATACTTCTGCCGGTCTGTTGTGTACACACAGCAGTGAATCATCTGTAGTAGGCCTAACTAAAATCTTGAGGAACGAATGAGCATTTAGTTATAAACCGGTTGGGCTAACACAAAGTCATTTAATTCTAATTTGCAATAGCTATTAAACTGCCACCCATTTCATCATTATTCATTATAATAATGTTTAGTGAACAAACACTAAGGGGGACAAACACTAGGGGGCACATTGTCAAAACAAATCATTTCATTTTCATAAAAACATTTTATGGGCATTAAATGAATATCACATTTAATTGAATGCCTATAAAATGAAGGTCAAACAATAGGTCAGACTTTGGAGTAGTATGCCACAGCAGTTTTTTTCTCCGATGTCTGAGTGATGTACTCATCAGAGAAGCTGCTGGAATCTGAATGCACATGTCCATTCGCCTTTTGTGCTCGTTTGCTTATGTTCAGTGGGGGTTTACACGAGTGCCAGTTCCACAGGACTTTATTCATGTCTTCTTCTTTACGGACCCCAAGCAGCTTCTCCTCGTCGCTTTTTGGTTTTTCTCCGTCTTCCTCTTTATCGCCTTTTCCTTTTTTCTGTGGCAGTTGTAGCTGTGGAACAATTTCACCGCTTATGCTCTCGAAGTATTGCTGAATGCAGACCTTGGCGAAGCTCTTGGCGTGTTCTTTGCACGTTTCGTCGAACATTTTGCGTTCGGTGTCAATGTAGTGCGACCAATATTTGGTTTTAAGGAACGCGGCTTGTGTAAAACAAGGCCTGATGGCCCTCATTAGAAAAGCAACAAACGTTATGAGCATTAAAAAGACCCATCCACATGCCTGGAAAAACAGAACAACAGTATTAGCAATATTCACACATCATTTCTCTTTAAATAAAGTTTATGTAGCCTATATGCTAAAATTACCTGTGACAAACAGACAATGTATCTCTTGGCCGCTTTTTGGGAGACAATCTCATCTCCATCAAATACGTCTTTACATGGAATCGTTGCCTGTAGTTTAATAAGCGCCTTTTTGGATAGACCGTGGCTCTCGTTAAGAAACTCTGATAAATCCGTGGTGGCGCTGTAAGCACACAGAAAACTCTTCCCATCCATTAAAGTGACAGCAATCCACACAACCGGAGCGATGAGAGCGCGCTGAGTCATAGAGCTGAACATGTAGCGCAAAACCGATGGATCTTTCCTGCGCTTTCCAACGGGTCTCTTCCACTCTTCTGTTAACACTGATATGTTGTTGTTCATCACGAATCCAAGTAGGAAGAACCATATCGGCGGTACGACGAGGATGCCGATGCCATATGCGTAATTGTAATCGGTGAGGCAAGGGCAGGTGAACTCAAAAGATGAATACATCTGAGCACTTGCCAGAGCCATTATCCCACAAATACCATTCATGAACGACTCTTGGTTGGCTTGTAAGAACTGGAGCATAATCCGAAGCTTATCCATTTTTTAAATGCGATCTCTCACACCGTTTTAGAGATAGTATGCGAGTATAAGTGCAAGTGGTTTTTAATATTAAGAATAAAATGTACTGTAATATTAGCAGATTTACTTACGGTATGATAAAAAAGAAACGAACTCAGGATGATAACTGGATCAGAGTTGCGCAAAAGTGGTGAAACGTTTGTCAGGTCCCAATGCACCTTTGAGTGGCCCCTCCTTTATAGGCTCTACCCATTCTCATCTTAGAAATCTCCCCCTATTGCTTAAATTATGTCTATAGTCAACCATAATATGTAAATAAAAGACAAAACCACAACTTATTTGTATTTATTGTATTTATTGCAAAATTACATTTTAAAACATGTGCATAGGGGGTGTGTAGTTTAAAATAGATTGCAAAAAAAACTTCAATGACAAGGAATGACCCACTATGCTACTAAACCTTGACATTATCTATAAATGTAATGTTCTACCTTCTTTTAAGTATTGCCTAGGTTCTGCAGTGATTTGCATCTTGGCCATAGCCATGAGGTTGTTGTGTAATATGTGTGCAGAGAGACATGCAAAATTACACAAACTAAATCCCAGCATATTCAAATGCATCAGCATGCAAGCTCTCGAAGCTGGTCAATGCAAGGGCACATGAATAATCTGCTTTACAACAATGCTATGGGTTCATCTGTGTCATTCCAGAAAACAGTTAGTAAAAATCTAATTTTGATTTGTGTTTATTTCAGTTCTACACCTCTGAGAATAAAACCTTTCCATTGTGGTCCTCCCAGGAGATACAAACTTTGGGTTTATAAGCCATTTTGGTCACATCCAATTCTGGTTTGCATTCGTACCAACTTTCCAGCAAATTATTTACTTGATCTTGTCTAGTTATGCCGTGCAGACGGTCCTCTTCTTCCTCTGCCCCTTCACTTTGGATTTGGCCGGGTCTGAGTGCATAAGAGATGGGAAGTCTCAAAGCTGCATCTTCACGCATGCTCTCGAGGAATTGCATCACACATTTTCTTGCAAAATCTCTGGCATGTAGCACACAGGTCTCATCGAAAAGTTTCTGCTCGACGTCCAAGTAATTGCTCCAGTAACGCGTCTGCAGAAAAGTGGGGTAGTTGAAGCAAGGCTTGAGGATGCGAGCCACTGTGCCCAAAAAAATGAGGATGAGGAGGATGGACCAACCTATAGCCTTAGAGAAGAAACAAAATGGACAATTAATTGGTATTTAATGTAAAAGAAGAATAGATTAGAATACTTATGCACAGCATGACAACCTTTCAGTTTATAGTACACCTTGAATATTTGGGGGATTTAATACAAATAAATCTTCTAAAGGTCTGGTTTACATATATAGCAGAAGTCAGAAAATATATTAATGTTATAGGCTTTCGACTTAACATTATGTAAGCACTGAAAAAATTTGAAAATGTACCTGGGAGTAACAACGCACATAGCGTGATACAGCTTTGCGAAAACTGCTGTTTTTGAAGATGACATCTTCTTTGCAAGGAACTTTAGCTAGAATCTTTATGAGATCGAGGCCGGTGCTGTTGGGCATGCCCGTAAAATATTTGGGGTTCACGTTCATACTGAACGCACAGATGAAACATTTTCCATCCAGAAGTGACATCAGAATCCAGACCATGGGGGCCAGAAGAGCCCGTTGCATCACAGCTGAGAACAGAAACCTAAAGACAAAAATGATAGATTAAATTATCAATCAGTTGCAATAAAGTATGGAGTACTTCTGAAACACGTTGAATCACATTACAACAAATCTTGTCAAATCAATAGATCGATCTTTGTTTGCTTGTACAGTACTAGCTAAAACACTACAGAGAAAAATAAAACTTACTTCACCACTGCTGGATTCTTGCTCCTCTTGCCAAGGGGTCTGACATATTCCTCCATCAACACCCCTGTATGACGATTAACTAATATTCCCAGAAGGAACAATATAACAGGAGGTACGAACATGACGCCTAATGCGTACATCTTGTTATATTGCGGTAAACATGGGCAGTTGAAATCAAAGCTTGTATACAGCTTCACGCTTATTAACGACAATATTATGCAGATACCATTAGATATGGACTCAGAATTTGACTGAAAATATTGCAGAACCAATTTAAACTTATCCATTGATTCAATTTAGCCTTACAGCATAAAATAAAGTAATCTTAGATGCTGTTAATGTTTGAAACGTAGTAGGCTACCTATCTGACTGTCACCGGTACTCGCTTTGCCGCTGTATCTGCGCTGTTTACAACAGTACTCACAATTAAATCTAAATCCAGGCAAAATTGAAAAAAGTCAGTCCATTATTTTAACGCGTTACGTATCTTTCTTCCTAAGCCAGTGCTGTCATAAAAATAAACAATTTTTATAATCCCTAACACATCCACGTCCTCTGCCTGCTGTATGCGCGTCCACCTGTGTTCCTTTGGCCACACCCAAGGTGCTCGCAAATTCTTAACATAAAAACTGCTTAGAAATTGGGATTTGCTTTTTCTCCTAGTTTTGTGCATGCCCGACACTTCAACTAATATCAAATAAAAAGGTTTTTAATGAAGGTTTTTACGGTGAATTAAAACTAATTACATGTTTTAGGTTATATTGTCCTCACAATCACCCATATACAATGCATGTACACTCCAAAGTAATTGTTAAAATACATTCCGACGTACAGTTGCAGTTTTTGTCATGTAAATTATGTTTAACTCTCCCATATCTATATATTGCTTTATTTACGGGATACTGTGAATTTTGGTGAGGCGGTGGCCTCTAGTGGCCATAATTTACGGTGCATCCCTTGTCAGTAGTAGATCTGCTGTTCTGAAGTCAGCCGTTTCTCGATGGCTGCGCGTGCAGATAACTCTCGGTGAGGTTCATGAATATTCTTTACCACCATTACATATAAACGCACAGGTCCTTTAGAAAATATGTGTATTTAATATAAAATATTATATATCCAACTGTTAAACAGCACTGCCTAAATTTACTAGAAGCGACCATTCTTCAGACTGTGCAAGCAAGAACTTCAACCACAGTTGACACTGGAAGAGTAGATATTGTTTAGGGCTGGAGTCAAAATAAAATACACACCCAAAAAAGTACAACGAATTCATATAAAAATCAATAAACGGGCCAAACGAGAGATGAGTATGTAAAGTAACGTTACGCCGCCCAGGAAACTAAAGCGTGTCACATAGGATGTCGACTGGCAGATACTTCTTCAGAGGCCGTGAGAAGTCTATTGGTCCAACCCACGTGCTTATTATAGAGGAAAAACGAGCACATTGGTCACTTCCTTGTTGTTAGAAGCACTTCTCATAGTGTATCGAACAGGATAAGGAAATGAAGGAATAACGGTGCGCTTTCTCTTTCGTCGGTTCAGTGTCATTTGTGAACAATGACCATCGCGAGTCTTTAACTATTGGAGAGCTGAGTAAGTACAACTCATTTGCTCAGTTTTCTCAAAGACTTTTACAACGTAACGTTCATCGTAGAATTGGAACTTATTTAAAATGTGTCATTTTAATCCCCATATAACGTCATAATAAAACACGCAAAGCAGTCAAATTAACTCACATTAGTGAGACACGCCTTAGCTGTTAGTTTATTACGTCATATGTACATTACGTTTGTTGTTACAATGTAACAGTTGTCACGTGTAAAGTGTCTTTAACTTTATAAAGAGGAATATGAATAAGTATAGTCTAACGTTAAAAGCTCGTTTGTTCTCTATTCGTCTGTATTGGTGGACTGTGGGACATATTTTATGCCACAGAAGTTTCACTGTACGCCTGTACTGGAGTTCAGTTATGAATCAACTTCTATGATTCAACAATTCACGTTGTTATTATGTAAACTTAGAATTTTCTTTTGTATCTTTAATCTGCCTTTATCCAGCAATCACTCGGACTATAAATAAACCAATGACATAAATTCCTTATCAGTTTATATGAGGTTCCTTCCTAAAATTGCACAGAAATGTTGAAATGCTAGTTGGTGAAAGTCTTTTTTACTCACACTTCAAGTTAGACATGAAGGCCTTCAGGAAATTTGAATAATTAAAATATTCAGGTAAAAAATCGTGCTTTTTACTTGATTTAATTGTACTTAGTACACATCAAGTGTACTTAAAGCGCTCTGTTTTCATACATTAATTTTGTTCTTTATATACTAAAAATGTAGTCTTTAGTACTTTTATTGACGGTGTCTCAAAATCGCACAGTGGAGTGCGCTTAGATCTTAAAAAGTACTAAAGACTAGGTCTTTGTATATTAAGTACAAAATGTATGCCTGAGAATAAGGCATAAACATTTAAGTGTATTTTAGGGCACTTTTTTCACTTAGGAAGTATTCTGACATTTGCACAAGTGTTTTATTAGAAGTTGTTCCAAGATATGGCTTTATAATGTTAACACGTTGTATTAAAATGTAGGAAGTGTTTTTTATTACGAGCCTTGTACATTTCTTATGCTTTTTTGGTGTACAGACCAGTTAAGATAATCTAAAACTTTATGTTTTCTCAGACGCACAGTAAAGAATGCAGGGTGCTATCGCCCGGGTTTGCGTGGTGATAGCGGCTGCTATTCTCAACCACCCACTCCTCTTCCCCACTGAGAACACCACCACCCCTGAGCAAGATGATGCCCTCCTGGCCCGGATGAGAGAGCACCAAGAAAACCTGGAGGCTGAACAGAAGCGCCTAGAACAGGAGATCTATAAAACAGAGAAGGCTTTGATAAGTGATGAGGATTCAGAAAGTTATAGCTGCTACTTCTGGAGTGCCCTCTGCCTTGTGATTTTCTTCACAATTGAGGTTTGCAGGCAGGATATAGTCCCTGCTGAAATTCCTGACCCTGTTGAGGACGAGGATGGATATTTCAGCACTGGATATCCTAGTGCCAACGCTATCACCTTAGATAAAGGCGTCCTAAATAACTTCTGCAAGACCCGCTTTCATTCCTTTGCCCATGAGAATGGCAGAGTGCAGGAATTTGTCGAAGGCTTTGCAGATGACTTGCTAGAGGCTTTGAAAAGTGTTTGTGATGGAGAGGCTGACATGGAAGTTGAAGACTTTGTAGGCATAGGCAGCATGTTTGAATCCTGGAGGGCATGTAAGCCTCCAGCGTGTGACCTCATTGTGCCCTTCACGGCCCCACAGCCATACAGGTTTCAGTTTGACGTCTGGTGTGACTCCGTCACTGACATCCCACTAGACCTGCAGGGATGTGTTAGGATTAAACTAATACAGCAAAATGGGAAAAACTGTCTTTGTGGTGCCGCCGATCTCGGCGATGATATGCTGTGTCTGCTTCACAACAGAAATGACTTTGAGAAGACTGATGAGCAAGGGTTCGAGGAACACTTCTGTGTAAAGGACAATGCTTATTTGTCAAAAGCTCAAATCATGAGATGGTTTCAGATCTCGGTGACCAAAGCATGGCAACACATCTCTCATAAGTATGAGTTTGAACTGGCATTTCAGAACCTGGACGTCCCCGGTGCGCTTAAAATCAGATTTAGGTCTGGAAAGACTGTCACTCTTAACGTTACCCCTGCTGTTCAGTTTGAAAACACTGATGCATACTTTATCTCTCACTTCCCTACTGAAACTAGCAACCCCTCAGACACTCACTGGCACCTCTCACTGACTGTTTATGAAAGAAATCTACTTAAACATCTAGCTCAAAAACTACCTACAAATTCCTGTCACATCCACTGTCTTCAGATAGTGTCTTTCTTGCACAAAAAGCAAACAGCTTTGACTGGGAAAAGTGCTCTTACAAATTACCATATAAAGACCGGAGTCCTACACCTTCTTCTGAGCAAACCTCCTTCAGTGTGGCAGAAGCAAAACCTTGATCACAGATTACGAGATTTGCTCAGTTTCCTGCAGAAAAGCCTGGAGGAGAAGAGACTCTATCACGCTATCGTTGGGAACCCTCACGTCCCAGTCGAAATTCAGATCCCTGAACTATTCCGCAGTGCAGAGCCAATAAACCTTTTTAGACCTCTTGTGTTGCAAAGGCAAGTCTATGCCAAAATGGTGGATCATTTTCAAGAGATGATCACAAATTCCTCTGTGCTTGTGCAGGAATATACCCCTCACTTCCCTAACGGTCACATGCACCATAAACTCAGCTCAGCCACACATATGTAGGATGGGAGTTGATGCTTCAATAATCTGGTATGGAGTAATTGTTATGTTTTGCACCTTAAATGTAAATCACATGTTAAAGCACTGTTACTAATGCTACTATAATGTTTGTGTTATTTATATATGGCAGCTGATCGTATATTTTAACAGGTAACCATGCGTAATTACAAACAAGAATGTATTATTTGTTATGAATAAACATTTAGTCACTGTATTTTGCAGTAATATTAACAATTATGATCAAATTTACCGGCTGTTGAGTTTGAGGAATTGCTTTCAGCATAGAGGTTCAATCGTCAGCAGAGAAAAATGTATGTGTTTTTTCACAGGGATTCGTTATAGCTTACCACAAAGTGATATAGTTTAAGCCTTCGTAATTTTGTAATGTGTAATCGTTTCCGAACAAGCTATATGATTTATATTGTAATTATGCAAAATATGATATTTACCAAAGAATTAAACGAAAGCACCACTAATGAACAATTCAGAATGCAGCATGGTGACATGCACTGAATATAAAGTCTGTTTACTGTTTATTGTAAAGGTTCCTGTTGCATCAGGCATTACATAAGCAGTAGTGGGCCAACCTTGTAACAGCACTGTTCAAGAAAGATTGATTAAAAATACAAATGTACTCATCTTCATGTCAAATTGACATAATTCTTGCTGTAGATCAAAGTTGTCATGCGATTTATTTTTCCAGTCAACAAATCCATACAATCTTGTTGGACACACCCCTTTCAAGGTGCCTTTTTCTTGAGCTTGACAGCTCCTGTTCAAAACATAGTTTTGTTGTTTTAAGACAAACATGGTTGGAACAACATGACAAAAAAAATGACAGGATTTGAATTTTGGGTGAACTACGCCTTTAATGGTTGATCATAAAGTAAAGAAACAGTGATATATAAGATGGAAAAGAGTAGATAAAAGGATACATATATTTTGCCGTTATGTTTATGTTAACCTTTGGTTTATTTAGGTCCATGTATAAATGACAATAATAAAGCACCATCAGGACAGAAATGCATGAATGTCCATTAAAAGAGTACCATACAAAGAAACACCACAAGCAGATGGACAAATATTACGCTGCCTTTGTACGTAAACATGATTTACTCTATAAACCATAGTCAAATTTGGGTTTTCCCTCCATGTAGCTGTCAAAGAACACCTTGTGAACATCATTGCTGAACATGGTGGCTTTCACACTGGGATTCTCATACATGCGTTCAATCCACAGTTTTAACTCGGGAGTGTGGTCCAAACAACTGCAACATAAAAAAAGTGTTTACCTTTTATTTATAAATACAGTTAATTAATTGTTTATTATTTAGATGATTGTCAAACAAGACAATGTCTGAAGAAAAGTGCCTTTTTTCCTCTGTGAACAAGGGTTAGTGTACCAAAGTGCTTTTCTATTCAGTTCACAGAAACCAAAGCCCTACCTTTCTTCATCTGACTGAGTGATTTACAACGTTTGCATTTGTTCGATTTAACCTCAATGACTCAGCAAAACTTTCTACTTCTTTCAATGTCATAAAACAATCTAAAACTTACTGCTTTAGCCCCATCATTTCGATCCTCTCAAACCACGGCCAGATCAGGTAATCGATCATTGTGAGTGAATCTCCTCCAAAGTATTTGGTTTTCTTTTTTGCCAGAGTCTATAAAAAGATATATAACAAAAAGTTGAAAGTTAAGAGGATTAAAACTGAATGTATGAAACAAATATATCCAATTAGTATTATTTAAGAATAACGCACCTCATTTAGTTGGCCGAGTTTCTCTTTAAACTCTTTTTCAGGTACTGAGAGATCCTCTCCTTTGGTCATAGAGAGCTTATAGAAGTATGGAATCACCTGAAATAAGAACCCATATTCACCCGACATTCATGTCAATATAAAAGCAATTCATAAACCCGAAATTATTTGAATGAAAATATATCACGTTCCTGGCTTGTTGCATCTTCACACATCTTTGCTATTGTTGTTTGCTACAATGGGGTATATGCATACAGGGCGCTGACATACTCCCGCTAAAATCTCAGCCAGCTAACCCACTTCCGGTCTCATTGCGCTGAGGTCATATGGCTGAACATTGCTATATGCCCTTGTCATCATTCCTCGAGTAAGTGCAAAAGTTTACTTGGCTTTTTACCTATTTCTGAATGTAGCTCGAAACGGATAGCCTGAAGCACTTCTTTTTGGTTTTTTATGTATGACTTAGTGTTTGGATAATTTGACGTAATCCTGCATCTTGAAGCGACCGAGGGAAAAGCAGCATTGTTTCTATGTGCGCCTGATATAGATGGCTGCGATTTACCAGGAGACACGTCATCGTGGAATTATGATAAGGCTGCACACCCAAAATCAGCAGTCATACCAGGAGATGGGTTATATTTCCAACTCCAAATGCCAAACTGCGTAGTGCCTACCTTGGAGTAATTCTCCAGCAACATTTTATGTTGAGCCCTCTCAAAAGGGTCAGCTGGGCACAGTTTCTTCTGAGGGAAGACCTCCTCCAGGTATTCACAGGTGATTGGCGACTCGTATATCACCTGACCACATGCGGTTTCCAAGACTGGCACTGTCCCATTAGGATTCTTCTCCAAAAACCAAGCAGGCTTTTCTTTAGTATTGATGTTGACGATCTCATGTCTACACAATAGAATAATTTGGCACGGTCATAATAAAAATACAAAACACTAAAAACATGCGTACACTATAGGTAGGCTATAACTCACGGTTTCATAGGTCAATATCAACACTCACTTGATTCCTTTGTCATGGAGTACCAGCCGTGTTCTCTGAGCGAATGGACAGAATCTCATGCTGTACAGCCGAATAAGATCTTTAGGAACTGGTCCAGGAGCAGTACTATCTGTTACACAATACAAACATTAAAGCACGAATGTAACCATCCACATTCACGTGTTCATAAATACAGCAATGCGTGATTGAACGTAAAGAATTACATCTTATAAACCCCACTATATCAGCTCAGAATACAAGTTTTGCTTCTGCAAAAAAATGGTCTCTGTAAAAGTTATGGATAGTTTATCTTCTGACAAGCTAACTTCACCTTTTCCGTGACATTTTTGACAAGCCATCGTAGCGATCGGTGTGCTCACTTTAAGATCTCCTAAAACAGAAACACATTTGTAACCGCACAGAAAGCACGGCCGTTTTCTAGACAAACGTTTAAAGCTAAAAGCGACGATTCTTGAAAGAAGGAAAAGTTCACCGATGGCCGTCATAATCAATAGGGTTAGTTTAAATGACTGAAAGAAAAGCATTAAATGTGTGTTATTCAAGTTGTTACTCACCCGTGCGGATAAACTTGAGTGTTGAGTGCAGTATACGGTGGTAAAGTTGAGTTTTTAAAGAAAGAATGGGTGTGGCGGAAACCTAAGGTACCCTCCTCTCATGCACTTGTATAGTCTCGCCCATCTGACCTTTTTCAAAATAAAGCTTGTATATGAAGATGACTCACTATATTTTAATATGCTTAGCATTTGTACGCGATTTGATGCTGGTCCCTCCAAAGTACATTTTTACAACTCGTCCATAGATTAATGCATCTTCGGAAAAACCTTAACCATGGCATCTAAATAAATACAACAAAATGCATACATAACCAACTAAAAACTAAAGCTGTCATCTTTGTCATTTATTTGTAATCTGTAGCCTAATTTATTAATTGCAAGGATGATGGCAATTTATACATTACTTATCTTTAGACGTGCAATTTTTGACTATTTTGTGAGATTCTGTCCACGGCACTGTGTAAGTAATCCACAAAACCTCAAGTCATCAAGACAACACAAACAAAGAGTCTATCTATTCTCAAATCAAATCTAAACTTCATCACATGCATTCAAAACGTATTTTGTGCTATTAAGAGACCTTTTTTGACATTACGCAAAAGTGATTTGGTCTGTATCGCACTGTCACTCACTGCAATGCAAAACATATCGCATTGATTGACATCTATTGTTAAATCTTTTTAACTCTGTTCAGGGTGGAGCACACTTAAGCAAACAGATAAAGGATTGGAAAGGCACCTGCAACGCACGGTTTTATAGCCATTTTAGTTTGAAGCTCTAAATCTATAGGACTCTAAAAATAAAGGTGTGGACCTTTGCTTGCTAAAATCTGTCACTGAGAGTTTCTTCCGGTACAATTACAAACAAAAAACTTGTCTTTTCCTGGCAGGTTTTTTAAAAAGACTTTAGTTTTGTAAAGTTTTAAACTAGAATCCTTTCTTATTCCAGAAAACAAAGGGTTAATATTTCCATTGGAAGAATATGGGCTGTTAAGGCAAACATTTTAGGTTAAATTCCAGAAAGGGGCAACCCATGAACTACAGAGACAATAAGATACTGAAGCATTACTGATTAACTTAAAGGGTTAAATCACCTTAGTGTACTAATGATTTTTCTAAATGAAAAACGAAACAACTAAAATGAATTAATCACTTCATAAGACAGCAAAAACTCAGAATTATACTGGAAATAAGAATCTTCAGATAATTATATTTAATCTATTAGACTCCCAAAACTTGTTTTAATTTGTTTAATGTCATACGTTTTTTTCACCACATTGTGTAGAGAACAGATTTTATTGGCTGCATGTCATTCAGCTGAACATTTCACGAATCCTCAGAACTATATCCACGACAGGAGTTTTTCAAGCTACAGACGTCGCTTGAGTAAACCCTTTAAACAATCTGATTGTAAGATTATCAAAACCTTGAATAGATCAAGTATAACTTCAGTTAAATCAGATAAAATTCATTGTTTGTTATCACTGAAAATGATTTATTCTAAAGCCCATAATCATAATCAGGGTTTCCCTCCATGTAGGTCTTGTAGAAGGCCTTGTAGATTTCTGTGCTGAACATTATAGCTTTCACACTGGGATCCTCCAACATGTGCTCAATCCACTTCTTTAACTCAGGAGAGCCGTCCAAGCAGCTGAAATATCACGATAGTGTGTTAATGCTCAATTTAAAGTCTTGTTTTATGATTGCTCAGTTTGAGAGTTGTTCTTCGTGTGTGTGCTTTCAATTAGACAGAAACCACAGCTTTACCTTAAGAGTTTTCAGAGATGCACAAAGATATATATCAAGATATGTGTATATTCTGAAAAAAAAACATACGGCTTCAGTTCCAGCATCTCCAGTCTCTCAAACCATGGCCACATCATGTAGTCAATCATTGTGACCGAATCCCCTCCAAAAAACGTCTTGTTGCCGAGCATCTGACAAAATCCATTTAAAATACAGAAAGTTATCAAAGGTTATTTATGCAATTTACATGTTTATTTTACCTTCTATTTTACTCCCACCTTGTTTAAATGGGTGAGTTTGTCTTTAAGTTCAGCTTGAAGCTCTGAGACATCCACTCCTTTATTCTTTCCCATTGGGATTTTATAGAAGAACGGAGTCACCTAACAAGAGCATCCACTGACAATGAAGTAAACATGTTTTCTTCAAAAAAAATCTGACATTATATCAACATCCCTACTGGAAAAATATATTACATTTCTATATTCTATATGTTGTTATCCATGAGCATGAAACTGCCTACCTTTGAGAAATGTTCTAGTAGCATTTTCTGTTGGGCCTTCTGAAAAGGGTCGGATGGAAGGAGTTTTTTTTGTGGGTACACCTCATCCAGATACTCACAGGTGATCGGTGACTCGTTTATCACCTGTCCACTCTGGGTTTCCAGCACTGGGACTAATCCAAGAGGATTTTTCTCCAAAAACCAATCAGGTTTATTCTTTAAATTGATGTTGATAATATCATGTCTATACAAAATACAAACCAGCAAATGATTCACAGAGTGATTTTCTTCTCGCTAAAACCAAAGATTCCTTTGACTTTATTTCAATTTCACTTATTAAATGCAAAACCGAGAACCTTCAGCAAAACAGAGAATTCACTATGTACTCACTTTATTCCCTTGGCATGAAGCACCAGTCTTGTTCTTTGGGCAAAAGGGCAGAATCTCATGCTGTATAAGCGAACATGGTCATTTGGCACAGGGCCAGGGGCAGCACTGCCTGTTATATGAAAAACCTTTAAGACCTGAACGACCAGTTTATAAAAAAGAAACAAGTGATTCTATTTGGGTGATAAAACAAAAGTATATGGCTTGATTAAAGTATACTGGTATTAGGTATCTACATGAAATCCTGTTTTATAAAATGACAGAAAACTCTATGATAATGTAGAAGAGCATCATGAACATATTTATTGATCACAGTATGTCTGGTTCACATTTGCATATAATGTTTTTTTTTAGAAAGCAACACAATTCACTGGGTTCAACAGGAAAGACAGTCTGAACAAAATCGGCAAGACTGATTTTACTTCTACAGCATGATGACAGATCACTTCTCAGCACAGTTACAAATGTCCTTAAACCTGCTGTGCTGATTTCTTGAAAATGCTTTGTCATGCTGTTGTCAGCACACATGCGTATTGTGATTAAATAACAGATACACACCTCGTGCTAACATAACAAAGACAAATCCGGACATGTTTAAGGATGACACGCTAGTGCTAAATCATAATGTTATATCCTAATCCAGTGGTTCTGGAACTGGGGACCCCAAGATGGATCCAGGGGAGACGTTTTTCATACATTATATGCAACCAAACATTACAAAATAAGCCCACCGACCAAAATAATTCATGTTTCTGCGTGGTACTGAATGTTTTTGATTTAATAAACATTCTAAGTTTAAGTCTTTATTTGGGGGTTAAGGGGGACTTAAGAAAAAAACGTTTGAGAACCACTGTCCTAGTGAAATGATGATTTCTGTTCTTTTATGCAAACTACAGGAGATCTGTCAACAGCTGTTAAAATAAAGTTTTCCATTAAGATTATTTCATTGGTGTTAATGTTTCCTACCTTTCCCAAGACATTTCTGAGACGCAGCCATTCTTATATCAGCGATGCTCTGTAAAGCAGATCTGCTTTAATTGAATTTAGAAGTCAACTTCAAGATTTTACATGTTTTACTCCCCCGTATCTCCGAGGATAAAACTGATAACAGAGCAGTCGATATAAAACTCAACTGATAGTATGAACTAATTTAGACACAATGGGAAGTTTGTAGATTTATTATAGAGGGGAGGTCAAGTCTATGTGTAATTGAAAAACAAGAGTTGCGACACACTTTGATCTAGCCGCCGCGTGGTCACTAGGTTCATGGCGCGTAGTTCCAAACTGTCTGTTTGAATGGGTTCAAGTGGGAGAGACAGTGGGAGTAACTGTGTTTGCAACAAATTTCACTTAATACCAACACGATATATGCAGTGATTTCTATGGTGATGACATTTTGTCTGATGAGTGTTAGAGAGACACTATTGTATTTAATTTGACTATGAATAATGCATAATGTGCATAACATTAACAGTATGCATGCGTTCATCTGTTTTTTATGCTTCTATGATCATTAGTACATGTAACATTTTGTTAAGAAGAGAAGTACAAGAAATAATCAACGGTAAAGGAACAAGAAATGAACAAGACAAACCTTTTCAGTCAGTATGAGATTTTATTATTTAATGTACATAGGGAGAGGCTAGATCATATTTTAAGTGAGCAGTCTTTATAGAAAATCATTCAACCACACACACACAAAGCCATTTTTATTAAAAACATCCAAAACAATAGTTTGTCTCAAAAACATCCTTATAATAAAACACCAGTTCTACCGAGATGTATTCTATCAACTTGGGAATGTATTCTATTCACTGGGAAACAGTGAAATGAATGGGCTTCAAAGTAATGTTTGAACTATAGAGCTCTCCATGACACGAGTTACTTCTGCATTCCTTTCTATGCGAGTGTCGCAGCTCTGGTTTTTAATGGCTCTAGTAACTGCTGGTTTCCAAGATGAAGTGCCTAATTTCAAAATAAAAGTCCTCTTTAATGTAAAAGACCGCGGTCTACACCCTGAATCTAAACGACTATAAATTAAGCATGTATTGCCTATTCGACCTTGTTCATCTTTTAAGATACTTATGTGTGCACTTCAGTGTTAATAACCGTTTTTCAGAAATTCTATTGACTAACTAATAGTGTTGCACTATTTAGTGTTTGCTGCCATCCTTCTAGCATCATTACAACATTAAAATGACACAAGGAAAAGCACTTTAATTACAGTTTATTTGTCATGTACACAGTAAACACATTAAAACCTAAGTGTTCATACAGAAGATGTTAATTTTTAACCCGGAATATCCTCAGAAAAAAAAGGAAATGCAAAATCTTGTTCTATAGTTTATGATGAACTCTTATTGAGCTGATCGTCTTTGGGCCAAAAAAGTGAAAAACAGGACTAAATCAATTACATGAAAATAATATAACTATGAATTTCAAATATACCAACTTTTTATTCTTTATTTTTGTATGATAGTTCATATGAATTCAATAAAATTTGCCCACTGATGAACAACCACATTCATTCTTAACCATTATTCAATATTGGTAACCGTCACCGCCTTTGTGTATTTCTGTGTCTTATTCAGAAACTGCAAATGTTTGCTTGTAACATTATTATAAAGCCAACCATATATCATTAGTATTAAATCAAGATTCTGCTTTATATACTATTTTTACTTTCAATAAGTGACGAGACCAATTTCACTGACCTCACACTTTCAAAACATTCACAGTGAGCCTTTAAAGTGCAGATGCTGAACTACAAACAATTACCCAGCTAAAATGACAGTACAATCAACCCATACAGAGAACTATGTCATATGTAAATAAATACACTTCTAGATATTTTTTGCATGTTGTTGGTTCCATGTCAATTCAAAATGCATCCTCAAAATATACAGGGTTGCTACAACACTGCAAAATGTGATTTTAACTGAATTTAGATACAGACAAAAGTTACTTTATGATAAACAAATTATACAAATCAACACAAACCCCAATCCAGTGATGATGAATAACTGTATATAAAAGAAAAACTGTTACTTCCTGTCATAGAGTATGTCTTGACTCTATAAGCGCTGTGACTTAGAAAGCAGCGAATCATACTTAGTCCAGCTCCAATCTTGAGCCTGTGTGAAAAAGACCACAAAATATTATTATAAAATACTTTTATTATTTAAAAAAATAAGTGATTGGTCATTACAACATGAACCAGATTTATAATACAGCATATAATATATAACTTACTCAAACTGTTGCTGTGTTAACAGCTTCATAGATGCAAGACTCACCATTATGCTCTCTGATTTCTCTTCAGGTGTTTCTTGCAGTAAACTGGTTAGTTGGCTCAGGTAGCGCTGGTTCTCCTCAAGCAGATGATTGACTGATTCACTGGAAATAAAATAACTTTTAACAACCTTATAACCAATAACCCTTAGGTAGGAACACAGCTTCTATAAAATCACTCATGGTATGAAGATTTACCCATCTTGTGGCACTTGGAGGGACATGGGTGATCGAGAAGAGCACTGGGCTTGAGTCTGATTCCATGTTGACAGTGAGGAGGGCATCTCAGCACTCTGGCTTACAGGGCCTCGTGTTATGTTTTGTGCCTAAAAACAAATGCACATTCAGCAACTATGAATAGAAGACACATTATTGTACAACTATATTATCCTGTGAAGGTAAAAACGTGTTAACCGGTTTATAGGGAAATTTGTGATTACAGGTCATGTGCGTACTTAAGAATAAAAGCATGTTACTTACACAGGCGATCTTCAGTAAGTGCCAAAACTCTCTTTGTCTCTTGATTTGCATCTGCATGACAGTGCTGTCTGCCTCCTTAATAGACTCCAGTGTCTTCTCGATTTTAGGGAAGAGGTCGATAATCTTCTGCTTGCTCAGAAGTATTTTACTGCAAATAACAGGCATATTATGGTATATTGTAATAGTAATTAAAGCAGTGCGTTCAAATCATTATCCACCATACCTAACAGACACACCTCTTCTACAAGTACTCTCCTATTTTAAGTCTACTTTTGCTGCAAGATCATCTATTATTCTAGTTTACTTTTGAAACCTTCCAGTGTGATATAGACAATATTTTTCCATCCTGTAATCTGTAATATCCTGCTTACAGGTATTTGGTAGAGAATTTAGAAGAAGAAAATTACTAGTCATCCAGTGTTTTATATCCTGCACTCTTGTCAGTTTTGTTAATTTAGAAATTTCGTCCGTTCTAGATGTAATGTATAATCGAGCATCATCTGCATAGCACAATAATGTTACCAAGGGGCAGCATGTACTGTATATAGAGAGAAGCAGAGGCCCTAAAATAGATCGTTGAGGTAATCCATAGTTTACTGGCATTTGATTTGATTAAAAATGAACAAACTGATATCGGTTAGATAAATACGATCTAAACCATTCTAAAGCTCCTGTCTGGCAAACTGCTTACTATGCTCCTTTGAATTAAAATGTGTAATATGTGGATATTGCGTAGTTGACATAAAACCAGAATGTTAATGTTAAAAGCAACTTTACCTGAGGTGTGCATAAAGATCTCTTAGCACCCTGTCTTGATTTTGGACAGTTTGTACGATGACTTTCACCATCTCAGAGCTGTCACTGTAGCCATGCTGGGGGTCTGGCACTGGGGGAGACACAAAACACAAATCTCTAAACACCAAATATTTACCTCCTTAACTCACTAATACAATTTCACACTATGTGAAACTATGAAGGCCCTTCTATGAATCGACTCACCGAACACAATTAGGAGATTAGATACTTACTTTTGCATTTTGCCTTCAATTGTCTGTAGAGTTCAATTGATTTTTCCTGCCTGTGATCAGAGACAGTTCGGTTTGAATCACAAAATGTTCAAGAAATGTGAGAAATCTATTCCGAGAAACGTTAAATAACTGCAAGAATATACTCACAGCTGCTCCATGACGTCTCCTTGTCGTCGAGCATAAGGACTTCTCTGAAGCTCAACAATTTCTGAGTGCAGCGCCATAATCTCCTCATCTAAATGGCCAATTTCTGCCACCTTCAAAAACACAAAACTTTAGTTGTTGCTTAAACAATGTCAGCGTACAAGAACTGGCTTCAGAATGACTATGTATTATCCACAGTACCTGTACAAATGCAGCTGCTTTCTCATCATTGTCCTGCCAAGCCTTCAGCATCTTCTCTGAGGCTTCAGAAACAAAGTTGTTTTAAATTACAGTCATTCTACATGATAATCATGCTTGAGGAAATAAATCATGTGAACTCTTACATATGCCATACTGCATCTGATCGCTATATTTCTCCAAGTCGTACTGTATGCTGCTCTTAAAAAAATCAAGCTTAGCTTTCAACTGCTGGGAAAATGAGAACATCATGTTCTTGTATCTCGTAAGATTGGTGTTGTAGCGAAGGAGGCTCAACCTGCAAATACATACGCCAAAACAACAGTAAATGATGAAAGATCTTAAAGAATATGATCTTTAAGAATAAACACAATATGATACACATACATGGCTGCACGTTGACCCTGGAAGAGGCGACTGTAGTCCTCTCTGAGACCACAGATGTAGCTAACTGCCTCACCCCAAACCTTCTTCAGGGCACTGAGAGGGAGCTGGGTTCTGGTTTCCCGCACTGTAACCGAGAAATGCGGTTAAAAAAATTAAGACTTGGGTGAAGTTTCATGAGAAATAAGAGAAATGCAGCTTCAAAATTCTAAATGAATCATTTTTGTTAAAACAAATACTGAAACATATTAACATGCTATTCATATGTGTTGCAAATAAAATAATGAATACCAATAAAGTTGACACTATCAGGAAGTGTTCTAGCTGTTAGAGGTCCTGAGTACTTGGTTAAGCTCTTGTCGAACAGATATACAATGTAGCTGTCCCATCCTCTCTGATGATCAGACACAACCAAACAAAACAAATCATCAGGGAATTCTTGCTGATTGACCGATAAAGTGCTTTTGGCAAAAATAAATATTCAATATAAAGCACTCACTACTCCATCTAAAACACACTGTGCAGCAGGCTTCCTGGGATCTAACATGACTCCCGTTTCCTGCAAAAGCTCTTGATTCAAAAGTTCAATTTTGGTCTCAGCTTCAATCCTCTGTTGCAGGGAGTGGAGCCCTTCATCTGGGCTGAGCAAAAACGAGTGAACTTGGGTCGTTGTCATGTTCAAGATGTGAACAACCTAAAAATAAAAGAACCTTAGCTTAAAAAAAATAAAAATCCAATGGCCTTATCATACTTTTTCAATAAACATTACTAAATACGCAATAGTTTGATTTTATTAAAAATTATATCTAAAAATTCAAGTGCCCATGTCAAACCTTCATGTTTAGTATTTGATCAAGAAGACCGAAACACAAGGGCTGTTTTGTGTCTGGATTAAATGCTCCTCCTCCTCTTTGTACTGGGTCCCACTTAAGCATCAGCTGCAACACTCCCTCTAAGGGCTGCAGTAGTGTCCTAAAAGAACAAACACAGTAAATCAACTAAGACAAAACTGGCAGAATCTTAATTCATTTACAGTGTCTTTAGCTACCTGCTTAAATTGTTGGGGTATGGAAGGTGGGTAGAAAACCGGACCTCTCCATTCATATCTTCCACAGCCATTATGTCCTTTGGGCCTTTGTTTCGCACTTTGCTTGTCCTAAGAAAAGCAAACAGATGGTGACCATTTAAACAGAGAAGGAAACATGTTGTTTGAGGAATGGGGTTTTAAAGAAAAGTACCACTGCACAGGCTGGAGATTGTGAAGAAAAGGCCGGAATCCACAGCAGCACTCAAAGATCATGGTGCCAAAGCTCCAATAGTCCACAGTGACTGTGTATGACTTGCCTTCAAACAGCTCTGGAGCCTGTTTGCAAAGACCAAATGAAAACAGTATTGTTTTTTTCTTTACAGCTTGCAAATGCATAGTATAATAATCTTGTTTTATTTAGTACTGATAACTGCAAACACATACCAGATATTGCAAAGTGCCCACAAATGAAGTGCATAGGCTCCCCTGGTCCAGGTCTTTGGCATAGCCAAGGTCAATTATTTTGTGGACAAGCTGCAAAATCATCAAAACAAAAGAGAAAGTTAGAAAAAAAAATATTTACAACAAAAACCAAACCGAATAGCACATACCTTTCCATTTAGGTCCTGCAGCACAATATTCTCTGGCTTGAGATCTCTGTGAATTATCTTATTCTCATGGAGGTACTGGATTCCGGAACCTGTCAAGCATTAAATAGCTTGTTTTACATCTTTACTAAAGATTACTCATAAAAATATTATTAAAATTAAATGATAATAGGAGTTTTGAAAAATGACATATTACCGACATCATTTAGTAAAGCCAACACCTCACTCTCTTTTAACCCGCAGCAATTTTCTGGTTTGCTTAACAACTGCAACAGGGAAATAGAAAGTGACTTAAAGGAACAGTTCACTCAAAATTGAAAATTCTGTCATCGTGTACTCTAATAAAAAAATCTTTTTTTTTTAAATGCGGTCGATTTGATATAGATTCTCAAAAGCTGCAAATGTATTTTTTTTCTTTCATATTTCGGCAAGCACTGAACGCTCATTAACGTCAATGTTATTGCTACTACTTTCACTAGATGTCGCTTTTCTTTTTACAACGGGTGGATGTTACAACAGGGAGCATTTCTTAATGTATTGCTTCCTTAACATGGCAGATGCGGGTGTCTCCTCAATTTTACATCAACTTCACATAAAAGGCAGCAGTTCACATGATTGCAGCCTCTCTTTACGGCTAATTTTATTTTTATACTGTATCTTTAATGTAAAATAACCCTCCTCCTGTTTGATCAAGGTATGCGACTGTTCTGTTTCAATGCACCCAGGTGCGTTTAAAGTTTAATATACAACCTGATGGAGTAAACGATGAGAGAATTTTCACTTTTTGTGTACTTAAAAGCTGCTCAAAACTGCACACCTTTCGAAGGTCTCCCTTGGAACAGTATTCCATGGCTAAAAGTGGTAAATCATTCAAGGCAATGTGCATCATCTCGTCAGGCACATCTTTTGCTGTCACTACATTAAGATGTTTAAGCCTGAAAAGTGGTCAACAAGATGATTAGCTAGCATAGTCAACACAAATAAATAAAACAACAATGATTTTTATATATATCGTAGCATGGATGTACACACTTTTTCATAATCTGAACCTCTCGGCTCCATCTGTCTTTGTTTTTGGAATTAAGCTCAAGGCGACAGAGCTTCACAGCAATTTTCTCCGAGGTCTCCTGGAAATGAAAGTGAATCGACACATGAGCATAAAGTCTGTAAGTAAAGATTAAAGCACGTCAGGCAGACACTAACCTGATTCTGATACAGGTAGACATGACCAAATCCACCTGTTCCAAGCCTCTCCTTCATGAGCCAAGCGCCACAGACCTGATTCTGTCTAAAAGGAGGTTTCTCCATCTGAGAAGCACAACAGTAACACACATCACATTTACTCCACAAAAACCGTTACATGACATGAAGATGATGACATGACAGCCTCGGTTTTTGTCTACACGAGGGCTCTACAACCAGATCGTTTAACAGTGTCTCTCCCTGTGTAATTGTTTTTGTTAACGACGACTAAAAAGTGAAACCGTTCACCCATTTAAAAGTGTAACGTTACACGGCTAGCAGCGAGCTAACCGAGAGTTAGCCGGTAGAGACTTACCGTGCTTTAATCGTTGTTTCTAATTCACTCGATTCGACCACATCTGATGTGGAGAGTGTGTGTATGAACGTATTAATTCATACGAAATGACACGAACATCCGTTTCATTCTCAAACGTGCCATCATATCGGCTGTCAGATTTGCTAACTGGCTAACTGTTAACTAGCTCCACGTAAATAATTCGACGTGAGTCTTTAGCCTGCGATTTCACAAGTCTTCAATGGTCAGCTTTCCATAGCACCAGACGCGATTAAACGCAGATGAAACCGCACAAAAAAGCAAATGAACTAAATCTTTAAAGAATGCTAGGATAACGCGACAGTGCCTGGCCCACTTCTATAGTAACTGTTGTTGACGGGCGGCCACGCCAGTCAGCTGCTACCCCAGTGAGAATCGAAACAAAGTGCGCGCATGCGTGGTGCGTCGGGGTGTCTTTTAGCGCTGATCTAGGATCAGCGGGTCTTACGTAAAGGGGACTTGAGCGGAGTATGTGTAGCTGATCTCAAATCAGTGTGGTAATCGCGCACTAAAGTACTTGGTTATTGTGACAGGAAAGTGACGCAAAGATAATTGACGATAAACTGCGCTGATATTTTTCTAAATATATATGTTTTGAGAGATTATTTGTATGATAAATATAATTATGTGTTGCGTTATAAATGGGAACAATCTTGTTGTCACCAAGTGCATCTTAAAGGGCTAGTTCAGCCAAAAAGTTTTACTCAGCCTCAGGTTGTTTCAAATCTGTATACATTTTTGTCCTGTTAGACACAAATAAATATATTTGTAAGAATGTTGGCAATTTGGGACATCATCCACTACCATAGTAGGAAAGAAATATCTTTATTACATGAGGGTAAGTGAATTATGTCAGAATTTTCATTTTTGCGTGAACTATCACTTTAAGCAATCTGAAAAGAGTTATAAATGAAAAGATGAAGGCCTAAAGTGTCCATTTAAACGTGCATGAATTCTTCTTCGTAGAGGTTTATGACCGATCACTCAGTTGGAGTATTACCGCCACCTACTGTTTATCTTGTGTAATTCAATTCAATTTTATTTATATAGCGCTTGTCACAATTGTTACAAAGCAGCTTTACAGGAGAAAATAAGAAAAACTGTGTGAAAGAGTAAAACCATTTCTATAAAAACACTCATTTCATTACTGTTATTGTAACCTTCTCCTCTCTCCCTGGCCTCTGATAATGTCAATTCAACAAAAGGTTCTGGAAAGTTCTATACTGACACACCATCTAATGGTAAATTGGGGCAGATGTTTTCGTTCTCTAAACCAGAATCCTTGACCCATTTTTAATACATCCATCGATAGCTATTTCATCCTTTTTTTATATTCCCAGCAATCCTTTAAAACCGTGCGTGTACTTGACATCACTTCCCTGCAAATCAACCCAGTACATCATCATAGCTTCTCCCCCATTTCAAGTCTAATGGCATCTAGAGGGGTTGATCCACAGCAGATTCTTAGTGCTCTAGATTGTATGTTCTCCAGTTTCTTCAGTTCTGATTTGCACCCTTCTCCATATACTATACATCCATTTTCTATGCTAGAGCGTATCAAGGCTTGAATATTTGTAACAATGAACTTTTATTTGCTCCCCACTCATACTTAGTTATTGAAGTCATAGCATTAAGTACTCCCTTACATTTATTTTCAATTTTCCTAATGTGACTTCCAATTACATTTTTCATCAAATATTAGTCCAAGATACAAAAACTCTCTCACTCTTTCTATTGGTTGAATATACAACTTTTGAGCATACATTCATGTTGTTGTCGTCGACATAAATCTCCAGGAGATGGCGCTGAAGACTAATGAACATAACCCATCTCAAGCCTAGTAAGACCTTGTGCTTTGAAATAATAAAGGTTAAAAGCAAACCAGTTGTAACATATGTTAAGGATTTCTGACTACCTCTATACCCAGTCTTTTTAGGGTTAAGTTGTATCTCGCATTTACTGGTTTGTAAAAACTACACCAATCCAAAACTATTAAAATGTTGATGTTTTGAAGATGTGTTTGGATAAGACTTTTTGAGATTATAGCTGTTTACTCTTGTACTTGTTATACCTATAAAATGAGTAAGCTTACTGTATTTGTGAGCCATTAAAACACACTGTCAGCCATTGAATGCATGAATCATTATTTTGTAATGCCAACATTTTATATATCTCTGGGCTGGTTGCATAAAATGCTTAGACTAGTCTTTCAAGTTAGTACATTTTTTTTCTTCAAGACTGGCCTTAACTTCAAGTCAGTTAAATACAAAGGTAGATTGGTCTAATTGAAATATGAAAAATAAGACAGAAGTCCTAACTAATGCTTGTCTGTGAGAATAGTTGTTAAGACACAGTCTTAACTTAGCGGCTTTGTTTATGCAACTGGCCCCATACTTCAAGGATCAGGGGTTCAAGGGTTAGAGTGAATATAGGATGTGGAGAGAGTGTCTGAAACAGATCCAAAATGGTAAAAATATGGAATTAATACATTATGTATTAAATTATAAAATACTACACATATTTAGCATACAGACCATTAAAAACGTGATTTTGTTAGGCAGTCTGAAAAATATTCTCTGTCATGTATGTATTTTGTGGGAATAAATACATTATTTTGCATATGTCATTACATGGTCAGAAAGAGAAGGGCATAATGTATTTTTTTAAGTCACACAAAATTAATGAAACTATCTGTTTTATTTATCTATATTTAACTAAATCGTACCATCACTGTATGTCTGACAGAGACCTAATGTCTTTTAGATCATTTTGAGATCCAAAATTAGATCGTATGCCTCTAACCATAGTGTTAAAACCTCAAGACCTTATCTAGCTGCATATATCCCTGACATGAGATTAGTATTTCTCTTGAGAAATGAAGACACCGGAATAAATGCATTGCTCACATCAATAAGTGGAAAACGTTTATAGACAAAGGCATTCTGTCATGATTCTCATGGTGAGACACGGAGAGAGGACCCAGGTGCAGACAGCGGGTAAGGGGTTAACAGATAATTTAATAAATAATAAAACAAAGACCCACGAGGGGGTAACAGAACAAAACATGGATACAATTACTTATACCATACTTATACCATACTTATACCATACTTATACCATACTTATACCATACCATACCATACCATACCATACCATACCATACCATACCATACCATACCATACCATACCATACCATACCATACCATACCATACCATACCATGCCATACCATGCCATGCCATGCCATGCCATGCCATACCATACCATACAAAGACATAAAATAAACTTAAAACAAGAACTACAAATACACTGAACTAGACTTGACAAGACACATGGACTCACCACACAACCGCAATAAACCAGCACAAGACAGAAGACACAAGGGCATCAAATAAGGGAGCAAATCAAGAGGGAAACAGGTGTAGGGCATCAATAATCAGGTAAAGAGAAGATGGGAACAGAGACGAGACCCGGAGAGAGCGTATGGAAGGCAATAACAACAATAATTGCCTCTCTCCACATTTAACATGAGGTTCTGTCATGATCCTGCCACTATACTAAGAGAAACATGACACGATGCAGCAGAATCATGACACATTCTAAATGAATACAGGTCTGTGTAGGCATTTTCGTTTATAGAAAGCTTAATGTTTTGCCTGGTATGTTTGTTTTCTTCTTTAGAATAACTTGGTCTCAATTTCTTATTAATAGCATGGACTGGTTGTTATTTCACAGGCTGCATTTGTACTTTTACTGACCACTATCCACAAACACTACCCAATTCTTGCCCACACAAAAATAGTTTGACAAACCAAACATGATCGGACCAATGTCGAACATTTGTAAAAAAAACATTTGTAAACCCACTTCATATATTTTATTATTTTATAAGACATTCACACAAAAAAGTGAAACCAAACCTGTAAACATATGAACACAAAAATATGTTTTATTATTTTTACCCACACACTTCAAAAAATTGTTAAGACAGTTACTGTATAGGGTGATGCAAACATTTAAACACTCTTTAAAAAACCAGAAAACAGTAATAATGGAAGTTTTGTCATGTGTTGAACAGGAAATGTGTGTCTGAACATCAGCACATTTCTTAAGGTGTTGGAGTAATGACATCATCTCAGTGTCTCTCCGTCATGTAACCCCCATAATTTATCTTCTAGATTTAATAGACTGAAATCCAGTTAAACAGAATGTCACAACCTGATCTGAATAAGTGTCTGACACCCTACAAAATTAAAAAGGACAGGACACCAGAAGACAAAGTGTTAAAATTGCTGCATACAGAACAAAAATGTTTGAAAGAAATGTATCATGTGACATCACACACAAAAATTTACTGAGTTTTTTTTTTACAATTGACAACAGAAATCTTGAGAATAACGGCAGTAAGTCACCCACAAGTCCCAGAATCAACAATTTTGATATCTGGATAATGTCTGGATGTTATCATTTATCTCAGTAGAAGTAACATTATGGATTTCAGGTACAATTCAGGAGCTAACATGTCAAAAAGATCCCTCTTATTTCAAAATAGTTTTTGTCCTGACTTGGCCCTAAAGAAACACATTCTATAGGTTAGGCCTTGCTCACAGATATATTTTAATGGTTAACAGGAAACGCTTTATCATTCATCTTTCCCCCTCAAAACATGTTGTGAAATGATCAGTGCAATAAATAAACCGCAGAGATGGTTATTGCTTTATTGAAACCGATTTTAACACCCTATTAGGAGGCTGTTTCATGTTTAAAAAAGTCTATATTTCTTGAGTAATTCAGCTTGAGTCACAGTGGTGGTTTCTGAAAAAAAACATTGCCAACTACCTCACTGTTTACTGCACAGCACATGTGCCAGTCCCTCCTCAACCAATCACGTAGCCTTCACTATAAAGCAACGAACGCTCACTGCCACACAACAGCACATGACCTGTGAGCCCAGCACAGCTTCTCAAGGCAAAAAAGACAACTGCAAGAAAATAAGAAGTCTACTATCTGAAAGGTAAGCACAGACAAATGAAAAGTTCTGTTTTGTTCTCATTCTGTATGTTTTAAATGGACAGCTCTTAAATGGACAGCTTCGATTTATTAATATAATGTGAAAACTTTTTTTCTATATTAAAGTATATAGTTCTAAAAAATGACAATTAGAGTGACAAAATCCAAGTAATTTTAATATGTAATGTATTAACTGAATTTAAACTAAAATTTTATATATATTGACAGATAGTACAACGTAAATGTATATACGATAAATTGATTAGATGAATTATTAACAGAGAAATTGGCTACTTTTAATGAATATAAGTACCCTTTCTTCGAAATGTTTTTCTACAGAAAAGGGAAACATCGATTAACGGTCAAGATGAAGAGCGCTTTCAGGATATTACTGTTATCATGTGCTGTGTGTTTCATTGAAGCGGTGAGAGAACAGAAAATTCATACTTCCTAAAAATAGTACTTCAATGGAATAAGCACCTCCCTTTACAAACACACATATCTAATGTTAATTTTCCTCATTTTAGACTAACAGGTTTGAAAAAGGCCCTGGTATTCAGCGTAAGTCTGTTTTTATTCTGTCCTACTCGATTTAGGTTTTCCGGTAACACTTTACAATAAGGTGCTTTTACTTAACATGAGTAAATGCATTAGCTTACATTAGCCGAGTATGAACAATTTAGTTTTTAATCCTTGTTAATGTTGGTTCATGTCCAAGTTATTTGTTTTAGTTCATGGTGCATTTACTAATGTTTATAGTGACAACGCTTGATTTTAATAATGTATTAGTAAATGCTGAAATTAACATTAATACATGCTGTATAAGTATTGATCATTGTTTGTTCATGTTAGCTAATGCACTTATTAATTGTTAACAAAAGCACCTTATTGTAAAGTGTTACCGGTTTTCTTACAAGATGAGTTCGTGTTTGTGTCCTTTTATGAAAAGGTCATAGGATTAAACACAGTTAGTTTTTTCTCTTAGGGGAGACTAATGAGTGCATGCCTAATGGAAGTGATGAAAGCAAATATGGAGGAGAAGTGTCAGTAACAGTCTATGAACGAATTTGTATTCCCTGGAATATTGTCCCAATCTCAAGGCATCTGCCCCTTTCCCTGAAGAACTGCAAGCATAACTTCTGCAGGTATTCTTTTCATTAAATTGCTTATGCATCCACTGTCTAAACAAAGAATATTTTGTGGACACTTAAAAAACAACAATACTTCACACCCAAAACCTTTGCCAGTGGATGATGCTCTACATATTTTCTCGTTCAGGAATCCAGATCACAGCTTTAGGCCTTGGTGTATGGTAAGAAGAGGAAACCGTCTGATCCGAGAAAGCTGTGTCATTCCCGCCATTGAAACAAGCGGTATCATTCCCACCATTGAACAAAGTAAGTTAAAGTACATACTATTATTTACTTTTGTGATTTGAGTCTATTGACAAATGGACTAACCCAATTTATTGTTGTTCACCAGAACCTGAACCACTAAAGCAAGACACAGGTAAAATTTGAATTAATTTGGATATATTTATATTATAATGTGGATTTCATATTGCAAACCAAAAACAATAAATGTATTTATTGATGGCTATATCTATAGGCTTTTAGCCTTTCTGTGTTTTTTGTTCACAGTTTGAAATTTTTTTGTTTTGTTGTTTCTGTTATCATGCAGAATTAACATGTGGGGAGCGAAATGTACCCCGTATTTCAAAGATTATTGGAGGATTAAGGGCATCTGTTGAGTCTCAGCCTTGGATGGCAGCTATCTTCATTGGAAAGGGTTTTGTTTGTGGAGGAACTCTCATTTCTCCATGCTGGGTCCTCACTGCAGCTCACTGTTTCCCTTCAGGGTACGTCTGACTTTTCTTAACTCAAGACTATGACCCCATTAAACCTTAACTACTATGACACTAATGTGCATCAACGTGTTATTTGAACAGTGAGAAAACCAAAATAAGTAGATACTCTGTCTCCTTGGGAAAGAATAACATCTATGAAACTGACTCAAAACAGCAGAAATTCTCTGTGAGCAAACTTGTGGTCCATCAAGACTATGACTACACAACTGAAAACTACACCCATGACATTGGTATGTTTTCATCATTCTTTAACTTTTAACCACTAAATATATTTACAGAAACTGAAAGGGAAGTAAATCATTAAAATGACTGCCTTTTTATCTAGCTCTACTGAAGATAGTGAACGGAGATGGCCAATGTGCCATGAAGACAAACTCGGTGAGAACCGCATGCCTTCCTCCATTCCAGAAAATGGTTCCCTCAGGATTCTACTGTGAGATTGCCGGCTATGGAAGATTTAAAAAGGGTAGGATGGCATACATTGTGTGAAAAGATAGTATATCAAAGCAGCACAATAACAATAATCCTGTTCATACGACGCTAAGAGAAGATGAAGATGTGGTGTGTCCAGAGTTTATTTAAAATCTGAAATATGACAACATCGTTCCAACTGAGGCGTATTAGGAAGATGATATGATGTAATGTACTGTGACTATAAATATCATAATAAAGCACTACAAGATATTCTATTCACATACTGTATACAGTACACCATTGAATAAATGAGTTAACCCATAGTAATCTATTCTAAAATGTATCTAAATTTGTCTATGTCTAGAAAATAGCTAACACATTGTGCCATTGCAGAAAGTTATGTGTGAATTTAATGACAGCTGAAATGCTGTACTGACGAATAAGAAGATAGAATTGTAAAGAAACATTAGTAATGTGAAATTACATGAGAAAACACAAAAGTCATCAATTGTTTTGTTTGTAATCTGTAAAGGTGGCTCTGAATATTCCCGGCATCTGAAAATGGCTCAGGTCAAACTTTTTTCCCAGAGTGACTGCCAGCACAAGTATTACAATGAGAACGAAGTCAACAGAAACATGCTTTGCGGAGCTGGAAGAAATTGGGAAGACGACGCTTGCCAGGTAACATTAAAATAACTTTTCTCACGAATGATGAATATCTGGCATTGATAAATGTAATTTAATCTTTTGAAATATCTCACTGTGCTTACTCTTCTTTCAGGGTGACTCCGGAGGGCCCTTAGTATGCGAAATAAATAACATAATGTTCCTATTCGGTATCATTAGCTGGGGAAAAGAGTGTGCGGAAAAGTCAAATCCAGGGGTTTACACAAAAGTCACCAACTATAACGAATGGATAGAAAAGCATACGGGTTTACCCGCATATACAATAGGTTCCAGGTTTCCACAGAAGGATTAACTTTGGAGGGGGGACAAAAGGCTGTGCAGAATAAATGTGCCAGTATTTTCTGCCACTCAGGTGACATATGGCAGCTACATGTGTGTTGCAAACATATAAGAATTTTTGACAGTGTTGTCAATGCAAAGATGAAGATGTAATAAGTAATTATATTTATGCAGTTTTATTATTTATGCATATTTATTTGAACAAATGTGCTTTTTAAAGGTTTGACTTATGTTTTACCTTTCCAAACTATTTTATTCAGACCTGATGTTAATGATGTACATCCTGAGAGGATTTAAGAGTTTGTTTTATTTTTTATAAATATTTATTGCAAAAATGTATGCTATTTTATTTTTTAAGGATCATTGTAAAACTGTCTTATAAATGTCAGGAATTTTATACAGAAGGTATTGAAATGATATATTCTCAGTATTTTAAGAAATAAAATTATAATGCAAAATGGCTTCTGTTTTTTGTATTGTGCATCATGCTTAGCTTTTTCACAAAATTCATTTTAGTTTTTTGAGTAATTATCAATTAATTAATTCCTAAAAATCACTTCCTTGTATATTTTTATGCATAATAAATAAAAGATTCATAAATTAAATATAAACAGATATCATGGTTCAATGTGTACTTCACATACACAGGTCCAATTCATGCTTCTAAGAATTTGCGGGTCTGCAACGGTTGTGTTTATTCACATCTACACTAACTGCTACCACAGAAACTTAAAACGGCACAAAATACACATCTAAATGTGTGTATGTGTTTATCTGGTAGCTGTACACAAGGTTTCTTCTTTGACTGCTGAATGGGTGATCGGAATGATGTTAACTATGAACATCCGTGTGAATATTTTGCTTGGTTGAAGTTTCAGTGGTTAAGTGCATTTCCACTTCTGAGAAAATTCGATTTCATACATTTTGGGGATTTCCATAAACACAAAGGCTTCCTTTTATGCTGTACAAACTTAATATTCTACCCCTTCCCTATAAACCTACTTTCAAATAAGCATAATTTATTATGTTTCATAATCATCGAGCATTGTATCAAGCACATCTAGAAACAACACGCACGGACACAAACACATATGTTTACACACAAAAACACAAACCCACAAAAGTGGAAGCGGTTTTTCAGTATTGCTGCCTGAATGATCGTCATGATCAGATCTTTATCACGAACATTCAAAGTCTGAGTGAGTTACAGAGGCCTGTTGTTTTTAGGAAGTGTCTCTCAGACACTAAAAAAAGACATTTTCTGCTACTGCAACCAAGAAATAAAATAAAACACAAGAACGTGACAAAAAAGTGAAGCAGTCTATAAGAACTACATCATCAAAAACTATAAGCAGTCTGATTCACAATTTCCTTCCTCTTGCAAAGAATAGAACATCCTTATAAAGATTGTTTATGACCTAATAAGGAAAGAATTTGTTTAGACACAAATGATGAGCAATATGTAACAAACTCACACACACACACTTTCAAACATGCTCTAATATGTATGCACGACGTAACACTGGTACCTGTACTTTAACTGTTCGTGTTTTGTTATTATATTGCTATTAAATGGCATTTTGATATACAAGGTCGAGCTGGCTTAGTGAGTTTTGCTATTTTGTCAGGGTAGTTCTAATAAATATGTTATTGTAGCCAGGTCTGACTTTTAAAAAAGACCTGAGAAATATACTTGTGTTTGTGACACCTGGTCCTGGTTATGAATATAATTATTTTTTTAGACAACAAGAAATTCTTAAAAATATAATATAAATATGCTGCTTATATAAAAATTACAAAGTTTAGGCTTGAAGTAGTGCTCTGAACTTGTTTGTAGGTTCTGTAATGACTCCACTGTACACTGGAGGGCGCAGCTAGAACATAACATGCATATAAACATACAATTTATTGGTGGAATTTTGAAAATGTTCGTTTTAAAGATTTCATGAACATTTAAGTGCGCATGTAACGTAATGTTAAATGGTCAAAATTCTATTGTTTAATTTTCTTCATAGACTTAAGTACAGCAGTTGTCTAATTTTGTTGTGATGAATTATATAAAAAAATAATGCCTTTTTATATTCATGGGCTTTTAAAATGATTAAATCTTCTCAGAAAGAGGCATGATTGACAGAATGTATCTCATATTTACATATTCCTGTTAAAATATGGTATCCACAGCCACACTGGCAGATATAAATAGCTAAAACCAATCTGAGTCATAGATCTGAATGAAGAACACACTAGTTTTCAAGTTATCTCAGGTTCTCGAAAACTTTATAAAGAGTTGTTGCCACATGGTGGTATAAGTATTGTGACTGATTAACCATTTACATAGTGAAATGAATACTACTAAAAAGATTTGTTTTGGAGGCAACGTTTCCCATTATAAATTATGTTATCAATATGTGAAGACTGTAGTATTTGATATAACCCATCCTATCACCGAAAATGCTGTATATTTGATTAGATATAGAAATAAATCATACTTTGTGTACTACTTTACATGTAGATAAGTTTGTTTGTGTGTTTACGAGAAAGACAGAGCAATAAAAAAGTCAGCAGAATGCTATGCCATGAAATTGCTGAGCACAGCATTAGTCATCTTAGTCATGGCAGCAGTTCGGCGCACTACAAGATTCAGTACCAATAATAGTTATATGATAATAAGGATATGGATTAATTCTATGGATTAAAGATGACTTTTCATTAGCAAACATTATAAACAATCAATCTGTATTTGTAATGTATAGTTGTCCTGCTCATATGCTTAATCTAAATAAAGGCTGAAATGATGAAGACAGAGAAGAACTTCATCAAAAGAACTTCATTTTATTATAGTAATATGCATTTTCATTGACAACTGGAGCTGGGACTGTCAGGTCTGAGACATTGCGGACAATGTTCCACATACACAAGGAGTTTCCCTCAAGTGACGCTATACACGTAAAAGATTCAGTGGCAGCTGCTGTGTATAAAATCAACAATTTACCTTATTAGTGTTGCAAGGCTCTTCTCTGCTCCTCCATTTAAAACACTCCTTATTTGGTAGGCTCTCTGTAGCCTTGTGTGTTTTCTTCCATATTAGCACTGAACAAGGAGTGAAACAATTACACTGGATTCTTAAAAAAAAACTTACATCACTTGTGAATTAGACATAATGATAACATTTAAACATGATTATAATGACTTCATCTTGAAATCTTAAAAATCCTACACACTTTGACGTTTTGGGTCAAAAAGGAAAAAGCCAACCATGGTTGTTAAATGAACCCATTTTGGGTTGTTTTGACGCAATGGGCAAATTTAACCCAATGATTTATTTAACTACATTTAAGGTAGTTTTTTTTTTAAATGTATTGTTTTCTAATGACAAGGATATTTGTAACATATTTATCCTTTGTAACAGATTGGAGCACATGGTTACACTTGTATCGGCAAGGCGTCACGTTGGTTCCTCAGTCACAGTTTCACACCGTAAGTTGTACAGTCATTCCTTAAGGCGGAACATTTTTATATTTTTGCATGCTAGATCTTCCAATTATTCTGTTTCATGAAAGGTACAAAGACTTTATGGATATTTTATATGAATATTTGGCAACTTGCCCCTGTCACTCTTAATTGTTTTTACTGTGTCAAAAATAACAATTCTGTCATCATTTGCCCAAACCTGTATGACTTTCCACAGAACACAAATGAAGATATTTTGAAGAATGTTGGCCCCACTTAGAAGTCCATACAATAGAAGTGAATGGGGGCCTGTGCTGTTCGGTTACCAACTTTCTTCAAAATACATTTTTCTGTGGAAGAAGGTAAGTCATAATGGTTTGAAATCACAAGAGGGTGAATAAATGAGATCAGATTTGTTGTGTTTTGGTAAACTATGCTATCACTGTAACTACCGGTCTGTGATTGGTTATCGTTCTGGTTAGTATTCAAACTTTTTATTTTATATTTAAAATATATTTATATATATTGTATAGGCCTATTAATTGTATTCAGTTAAATTAAAACTCCTCAACCGTTATTGATTATTTGGGCCACATAGGTTTTTTTGTTGTTGCTGCTGAAACCGTCTATATAATACATTATCAACATTAATACATGTTTCCTGTAATACAAGTGTATTTGTATTTCCTCCTGTCTTTCAAATGAGGTGTACGTGTTATTAGACTGTTTCTAACACAGAACCTTGTACTTGTGTGATGCCCAACCAGTCCAAAACCGAGTTTGAAACATGACTTCATTCAAATAAGTTGTCCACTTGCACAATTACTAACATGCAGGTATGATACAGTAGAGCATGCACGGTCAATGTGCAGAAATGTGTGCATGGTCTGTCAGTAAATATCAGTTTTACTCGCACTGCCAATAATTGAGTCACATGCAATCCTCACTTGGTCATTCCAGTACGGCGCATTCCAATTTTGGCCACTGAACGCATGACGTCGTTAGGGAAGCGCTTCTCACAGGTAGGGAGGGGCGGAGAAGATTGGAAACAGCGCATCCAATCAGATCCCGAGCCTGGTGTGAAACGTTTGCGCTGATTGGTTTGCAAACGCTCATTCTGTCAAGTCGTGCCCTCGCTCTCAGTCACCGGGCGCATTCGGTACGTTTATACATAGAAGGTGTCGGTCGGTTTTCTCGTATGACTTGGGAATAGACATCTGGATCGTGGTGCCCTTGCTTGGAGCGTACACGTGCCTTTTCTCACTTGTGTTGAGGATATTGAGATTTCAGGATGCCGGTTTTCCACACCAAGACGATAGAGAGTATCCTGGAGCCGGTGGCTCAGCAGATATCCCACTTGGTTATCATGCACGAGGAGGGAGAAGTTGATGGGAAAGCCATCCCAGATCTCACCAGCCCCGTGGCGGCAGTGCAAGCGGCTGTCAGCAACCTCGTGCGGGTGAGAGTCTGATCCCACGCGTCCCGTCATCCATCCATACAGCCCTGTTGTGCATCTGTTGTTCATTTGTCTTTATTTACGAACTTTCCCTTGCGAGGATAAGCATCGTTTCTGCCAACATAGACAATTATCGTTAGTATCGTCAAATGATGCATAATATCTAAGCTTTCAGTTATTTTTAGTTTTCTTTTGTGATGACAGCGGTTTTTAATACAAAGTTTTTGATCAAATATACAGCTTTGTTTGCCTTTTAAAGGAAACTATGTTTACTGTAGTCAATTTTGGATGGGAACATGTTAAAGTATTGTATTGCAATAGGAATTGTAGTGACCAACTTAAACCATAAGCTGTGGTTAAAAGAGATAAGGTTGGATGTAAATCAAATGCTCACGATGGATGAGTGAGGAGACTGAATAAATGTGAGCAGTCACTGCAAAGCATTTAAACGCTCTGTGCGACTATACAAAAGAACAGTGCGTATTTGATTCCTTTTCATTGTTTTATAACAGTATATCTATAGTTACAGTATGTTGAACAAGTGATTTGGCACTGAACTGATGGCTGGCTCATGCAGCTGAAAGGAGTGTAGAGTACAAAAGAGCCTTTATTGGACGTATTCTTCTCAGTTCAAGGAGCTCATCTGTTTATAAAAGTACTTCAGCTTCTTTTGTTGTCTCCAAGAAACATCAAAAACAGAGGCGTAAATCGTAGAAATTTGAAGACTTTAGGTTTGTTATTTTTCCAGTGTATCCATAGTATCCAGATTGAATCTTGCTGGTATGTTCTGCTTCCTCAGGTCGCAGGGAGACTCGGTACGTTAAACAGTTAAAAATACATTTTATTTGACACAATGAATGAATTTCAATCAGGAAAGCTTTAAACATTTTAAAAGGCACATTCTTAACTACCTAAAAGTAAATAAAAATTGTATTTAAACCCTTCATTTACTTGCACTGTATAGACTTTACTTTCTATTCTATATGTTTCCACGCTTTTGTTCTTTTTCTTTTTTAGAGTTTCTGTTTTGTCTGTGAGTTTTATGTTTATTTTTTATCTCCAAGCACGAACGGCGTCTCACTGTATGAGGGTAATACAGTACGTAAGGGGTTTAACTTCCAGCTGTTATTAAAGGAAAAGTTCACCCAGAAATGAAAATTCTGTCATAATTTAGTCCACCTCTTGTCATTTCAAACCTGTATAGCTTTCTTTCTTCCGCAGAACACAACAGGAGATATTTTGAAGAAAGTTGCACAGGCCCCCATTCCTTTCCAAAGTATGGACACAAAACCAATTCAAGTGAATTGGGGCCAGTTAACAACATTTTTCAAAATGTTTTATTTTCTGCCAGAATTGAGTATCCCTCTTGTCATTTCAAACCTGTATGACTTTCTTTCTTCCGCAGAAGACAAAAGTAGAGATTTTGAAGAAAGTTGGAAACCACAGGCCCCCGTTCACTTCCAAAGTATGGATACAAAACCAATGCAAGTGAATGGGGCCAGTTAACATTCTTCAACATATCTTCTTTTGTCTTCAGAAGAAAGAAAGTCATACAGTTTTGAAAGAGGGTGAGTGAATGATGACAGAATTTTTATTTTGCTTGAAGAATCTACCTAATAGGTTGGGTTCTTTCTTATGTGTAAGTCACAAATAGGTAGTGAGCATTTTGTGTCCGGGAATAAACCGGTCCCCTGATCTGGGAAGTAACACAGTCTCTGTGCCAGGCTGTGGTGTGGTTGATGACCCAGGGAAAGTGATTCCCCCGCTGGATTGAGGAAGTGTAAGGTGTCTTCACTGGAGATGCACCCTAGAGCACCCCCGCCCCTCATGTGTGGCACCTGTTACTGCTGAAGTGTCCAACATATCAGCCAAGCTTAGAAATCAATGCTTTATATCTCTTCTCACTATAAAGCCTGGTCTGTATCTTGGAGACTGTTCTATGTTTAGATAGTCAAACATTTTTAGGGCGTCTTGGGATTCTGCCAAGAAGTTAAGTCGTTCTCCTAATTGTGTCTTTCTTTCTTTCTTTCTTTCTTTCTTTCTTTCTTTCTTTCATGTCATTCATTACTGAGCTGTCAGATGCTATGCAGTAGTATGTTGTGTAACCATATATGCTGGTCTTTTTTTGAAGTCCCAAACGTGCGTTCATGAGAAGTGAGCTCGCTTTATCTTCTAATTACCCACCAGGGAAAATAAGTAGCCGCTTACCTCACTCTGGCACCACCTCTAAACTTGAGGCATCTTACTCTATATAATCATGCATTAAAATCCTTGCATAACTGAGCTGAAGATGATCTGCTTCTTCTGGCCCCTCCTTTTGCGTAGAGCAAACCAAAACCTTTGACCTTAATTGCTTAAAGACCACACAAGCAAACAAACTAAGAGGTTAATTTTATGCTTTACTTTTAGCAGCAAGCATTAAATAGAGAGGGGAACTCGTAACCCTTATTAACTCCCCAAGCAAGCACTTGTGGCATAATCTTTTTTGTATGCGTTCTCTCAATCCCGACTTTTCATGCCTGTTAGCGGAATTCTAGTGAATTGTGTTTAATGACATCTGACATTGGCTTTGATTGACTGGGGCTGAAGCAGCTGCTGACCTGGTCGACTCTGCAAATCCATTATCAGCACTAATGCACACAACCTCAGATCAAACAGCCTTTTAGTGGGGCTACAACTGCTATAAACACTCTGCATTAATTATGCATCAAAAATACACAATCAATGCATCCCTGCCTCCTGTGTCTGTCTTTATCACCCATACGCTATGTTTGCCAAGGAGAAATGTGCAGGAGGGGAACCTTTTATGGACTAGCAGTGAGTGGACTGCAGAATTTCCTTTTAAAGGAGTCGCGAGTCTTTGCGAAGGTTGCTTTAATCGATGTGCGATAATTCTGAGCAGAAGAGTAAACAGTGGACAGATAAAAGTGCGCTGGGATGGAACAGGAGCCTTGTTGTATAAACAGCCACAGCGGAGAGTGAGTGCAGAGAGAGGCATCTGACTGCGGGTCCCCATAACATTCTCATACAAATGACACAAGTACACACACACGCGCAATAAAAACACACTGTGTGCAAATCTAACACACAAGAAAACATTAGAGGAATGAGAATCATGTCAGTGTTTAACCTTTGGTTTGCCTTTTGAGAGCCTGTGTCATAACATGCTGTCAATTGTGGTTCAAAAGGGGGATTATGTGTTGTTATAGTGATGACTTAATGGTCGCATCAGTAATTCATGTGGCATTTACAGTTATAAATTTGTTGGCCGATCGGTTTATCACTAGTTTTGTGTAATATTGTTTTTATCAGGTGTTCGACCTGGAAGTCCATTAACCAGATTCCTAACATAACAGTATTCCCATAGCACGTATCATGTTTGTTGTGTACAGCTGTGTACAGTATTTTTTGACCGTTCCTAATTGGATTTCTCTTATAGATGCCTAAAGCACTGCTGCCCGTTGGGTAGTGATAAATCAACAAGTAAGCGATCATCAGTTGGGATTAAGGTTATTTAGTTTACTAAAATTAAAACGTTTCTGTATTGAAATCACATAAAATATTGTTCTGAAATTATAATAATAAACTAAAACTAAAATAAAAATAAAAATGTATTAATCTTTAAAGGTGGGGTGCAATGGTGTTACCGTTAACATAAAACCTAAAAATAAAAGCTTATTCAAAATATTAATAAAACTTATATATTAAAATAATGCAATTGTCCTCATTTGTTGGTTATTAGCAGGGCCAGACGGAATCTGATTTCCGCGGAATAGTACCGTTTATTTGATTGAGTTCGCATCAAGTACTCTGCTGTTTAGTGTTGCAATCTGACGATTTTATGGCGTGATCGATTCCAAAGACATCCACAGTCTACTTCTCAAGCGAATCTTATAGATCGTGATTGTTTCTAAAGTAGGCTACACAACAAGCAAATTTTACCTCACGCAAAGCAAAAGTAAAAACCACAAATTAAGCAGCCTGGCTATATAAATGTCCACACGATATGGTCGTCGTATTTGTATTGCATCACGTGTTTTTGTTGATAAAAGCAAGCTTAGCCTACACATTATACTTGGGTTTAAGAAGCGCTGCGTAATCAGATGCAGCAAACTCACACACAACAATGTAATGAGCGAATAAGTTTGTTAAAGTGCTTATGTTTTTTTCCACATTAATTCCTTTCTTCTTCATCTCATGTGCTGAAACAGTATCACTGAAAGATCAATTAAAGTAGTCAAAAACACGACTGAGATCGTCATAGTTTAAAGCTGTGAACAGCGTTTACATGTATGATCATCATTATAAAAATATGTCATTCTGCATGTTAAATGTATATTATAAATAAACAAGTAGGTCTATATTCAATAATGGTGTTTATAAAACATGTTCATAACGTTTTTATTTAGGTTTAATTGCAATTTTGACAGCTGATTTGTAAATGCTTTTATTTTGTAAAGTTTAAAGGCCCATTCTCTCAAATCTTTTAAAACATTTATTTAAAAACCTTTTTAATTTATAACACATTTCAAACAATATAAAAACTATTCCGCAGATAAAGGAAATAAATCTGCGCAGAATTAACAAAAAAAGTCAGCAGATTCCGTCTGGCCCTGGTTATTAGTGTTGCTGTAGGGCACTTCCAGCTTGATGGATGTGACATTTTCAGTCAAAACTTGAAATATAAATTCTCAGATAATATATACTCATAACCAACATATTGAATCTTCAGCTTTTATTTTACTAAACCAGATATCAGGAAATTATCAGTTTAAAGAGAAAATATAATGTGGATGTGACAAAAAAGGACACGTTTTTTTTGCAACCCTGAAACATAATTTGTAGGGTTTCTGTGAAATAAAAATGTACAAACCAGAAGCAATAATACCCAACAAATGGAGAAGAGATGTCTCTTCATAGAACAACTTTCTTACCCTTCTATGCACAACTGTGCTTTTCAAAGATCCTAGAAAGACTTCACGTGGGTATTAAAACCACCAAAAATTAACAGCTGACCTATATCAGTATGTTACAGACATTGAATTGCACTGTATTCGCATTCAGTATTGTGCCTTTATAGATTCTTGTTTGCCAGAAAGTGTTGTGGGGGATATGTATTTACCACCGTTGCTTCTTGCCCCACAGATAGCCTTATAGACCCCGGACACTGAGCTAAGAATAACCCAGTGGAATGTTGTTGCAGGTCCAATATCTCAGGAGTATGTGATGTGGAGGCCCCTGTGAGCAGAGTGACGCTCCTATAATGCTTTTAAAAATATCACGTCCCAATAGACAGTAATCAACTCTGTATACCACAATCTGCAAATTTGATCCCTTACAGGTTTTTCCTGACCCCTTTTTGACTGGTATGGCTACTGGAGTGGGTTGTTTTGTCCCTAGGGTACATCCTGTTTATCTGACTGCAATGGAATACTTGACTGGGGATTTCATTCTTTTGCATGAATCTGCCAAATAGGCTACACAGCATTCTTCATTCAGTCGGGTGAAAGCAGTCTGCACTGGGCTGATGTTTGTGATTGACGCACATTGAGCTTAGCTTTTGTTCATGTTTACGTTCATTTGTTTGGTGAAGCTTTAGAGATGCAGTTTTTTGAGAATCATGGGTTAGACATGATATTGCCATTGGCCACACTTTGGTCCACCGGTTGAGCTACAGGAACACGTGTGTGTCTTGTTGGCCCTGTTAAACATCCCCCACTGGGATAGGAGTCTCTCTGATCTCTGTTCCCACTTTAGCCCTGAGGTTAACCCAGTTAGTGTCTTTTACGAGTCCCCATAACCCATTAGGGGCTAATTTAAGAATGCGGTCCATGGCAAACCACAAAACTGCCATCCTCCATACAATCAATGGTCTTTAGCAGCTCATCAGCTGGGAATCAATGCACTGTTATATACATTTCTTCATTCTGGTTGATGTATTTCTCATCTTATCAATTCTCTCTTTCTGTCTTCACTACTTTACTAGATGATTTGGGAATGTACAGTATGTTGCTTTCAACTGATGAGGAATCAGTAGAGCTTCACAAGTGCTCAAACATTTCAAATATGATTCGGATATGTAGGGTAGAGAAATGGATGCGACTGCCTTCCTGTAATTACATCATTGGAAAAAAGAGCAGGCGGGAAGCAGCCATGTGGTGTGCAGAGATAACAAACATCTCTCTGTTTACGTCCTATCTCTGCATTAGTGGACATTGTAATGTAATTCCTGATGTCCAGTAAAAGGGCAAACGGGCACGTGGATGGGAGCGTGTTTGCTTGTGATATCTAAATACCATACAGCTATGATTAAAAAATCTCATGTTTTTCTGTGTGATTTAAAAGAGATATTTAGAGAGTTTTAGGTTTGAATAAAGAATGTTGTAACTGTTATATTATGTTTTTGCAGCTGCAACAGTAGGTGGCTAAACTACAGTACAATGAACAGGAGTTTGTGTCAATATTATGTAATGTATCGCTTAAAGGTCCAGTGAGTAGCTTTTTGAAGGATCTGTTGACAGAATATGCAATATAATATACATAATGTCTTCAGATGTGTATAAAGTATGAAAAAAATATGTTTTTATTACTTTAGAATGAGTTATTTTTATCTAAATTAACAACAGCTCTACAGAGCCCATTGCGTAAATACATTATCTCCTTCGGCAAAGAAGTAAAATACATGACGACACCTTGCCGACGCCCTGTGTCAGCCACCGTAGTGCTTTAAAAGGGAGGGGTGAGGGTTGGAGTTTGCCTCCTCCTAACCCCTAGATGCAGCAGAAATCTCCACATTGCTCCTATGATATTCAAAATGTTGGTCAAGTCCTGGTTGCATTTGTTTGCCACAATCCTGAATAAATGTTCATAGAAAGCTTTGTTTTTTGTATTTTGTATTTAATTCATTTACTACAGTATATTCTTTCTGGAAATATAGAAGAGTGTGGTGGCCGATATAGATTGCGGGCAGTTGTTTCTGATTGGATCGCGGAGGTATTGGCAGCATCCCAGACAGCCAGCAATAGATCAGCTTCTGTGCTCGTCCAAGACACACAGGACCTCATTGTGTCCAGATACTCAGAGCAACCCCATTAGCAAGCTGTGTCGGTTTGTTCTGCCTGAAGACCACAACCTTTCCGCATGAGAGTGTATAACCTTGCTGTTTTCCAATGGGCTGAAAATGAATGAAAAATATTGATGACTCATCCTGCACTCGCTCATTTGGTCCAATGAAATACCCCAATACCACCTGTTTTATTGCCCATGGTATGTTTTTTGACAGAAAATGTATAAAGATGACAGGAAATTTTGTGTGTGAGAGACGGGAATCGCCAATTGACCGTGAGACAAGACTCAAACTTGGGTCAGCTGAAGTGCCACTGCACTACACAGAGAAAAGTGTCAGAGAAAGACCCACTAGGCTGTGGTCTCTGACTTTGTCTGGCCTTTTATAGCTTTACTTTATAAAGCTTTTATAACTAAACAGTGTTGAAAGAGACAGATAAATGGGGATGAGAGGAAAGGACCATGTTTCGAGACTACTATGCAACAGACCCTAAACTGTGAATTTTTGTCCTCACATTTAACTCTGTTTTTAAACAAGCTTGTTTCGGATATGTTCTCAGGTGGGGAAGGAGACGGTGCAGACCACAGAAGACAAGATTATGAAGAGAGACATGCCCCCAGCCTTCATTAAGTAAGTCCTGTGCTTCCTGTCTCTCTAGGGGCTCATCGTGTGAACGTAGATCAACTTTAATCACATTCCCATGCTGTTGACGCTTTAACACACATGCTCATTGCAGAGAATTAACAAGCCATGTCAAGAGATGTTAAAGTCATGGTAAATTCTAAAGTTTTGTCCAAACATCTAAAGAAAACTACATCCAAGCATGTTCTTTGATGTTTCACCATCCAACTGTGCTCACAGTAGTCATGTGCTTTAAAGGTCCAGTGTATGAAATTGAAGTGGCATCTAGTGGTGAAGTTGCAAATTGCAACCAACGGCTCACTCCACCGCTCACCCCTCCCTTTCAAAGCACTACGGTGGCTGACACAGGACTACGATGTTGTCACGTTTTTGCTCCTTTGCTGAAGGAGATTTTATGCAACACGCTCTGTAGAGCAGTTTGTCCGTTTTTGGCTACTTGAGAAACAACATGGCGATTTCCATGCCAGGGGACCCTCGGTGTGTGTGTAGATAGAAATAGCTCATTCTAAGATATTATAGGTCTTTTTACACCTCTGAAGACGAGAAGTTATGTATTTTATATTGCATTTCTGTCACTAGATCCTCCAGTGTGCATATTACACACTGTACCTTTTTCATAGATTGTCAGTTTCTTTTTGAAATTGTCCTTGAAAATTTCTTGAAAATGGATTCATGTTATCAAATTTGATGCAAAATAAGATTTCTACAAAGCCTAGTGGCATGCAAATCAACAAAAGCCTTGCAGATCTGACTTTAAATTCATGTTAAAATAATGACAAATGTGCCGGAGGTAAGTTTTGATGAGATGCAGATATAAAGGTTTTTATCTGCTGCGTCATACCCCTGGGAAGCCCGGGGCCGTTTTTCAGTGAGCTAGTGATGCATTATAGATAGGTTTACTTTAAAAAGTATGTGCACTGCCTCGACTCTCCTCAGATGTGTGAAGTGCCACATTGACAGCTGAACACTTAGTGTGGGCTCTGTTTAATATTGATGTTCTGTCTGTTCGTGTCAGTCTATCGCCCTCCTTTACCCCCGATTTCCTGCTCTCTGAAATGTCAAAGTTGGTTTGTGCTTTTATTATCATCCTGATGAGGTAGAGGTGCTTGCTGTCGCTCTTTTCTGACATTTTTAAAGGTGAGGTGGTTCGTAAAACGGGCAAATGTATGTTTCTATTGTGAAAATGAACAGTAGACAGTGTTGAAGTATAGAGCGGACTGGACGACAACCTACAACTTTGGAACGTGTCTTGCAGCCGCTGGGCTTTGAATCACATAAAGGATTGTGATAAAGTGCTCTCTTAATAATAAGAGGTGCACTTGTGCTGAATGGAGTATCCTCAGAACAGCAGTGGAGTTGACAGCTCCATATAGGCCCTGCGTGGCTTCTCGGTACTACTAACTAATTGGGCTCCAATGGGGAATCGTTTTTTTAACAATTGTCTGAAAACGCAGAATTCATGAAAAACTGAAATGGCTAACTGGGATCTAGGTATTATAATAGGATTAAGACTAAAGTGTCCACCCAAAAATGAAAATGCTGTCATTCTTTTTCTCACCCTCTTGTCATTTCAAACCTTTATTACTTTCTTTCTATTTTGATTAAAGTTGGTAACTGAACAGCACTGGCCCCCATTCATTTCTATTGTATGGACACAAAACCAATGCAAGTCAATGGGGGGCCAATTAACAATATTCTTCAAAATATCTTCTCCTGTGTTCTATGGAAGAAAGTCACACAGGTTTGAAATGATAAGAGGGCGAGTAAATGATGACAGAACTTCATTTTTGGGTGAAGTATCACTGAAGTTTGCTTAAATCCACTCAGAACGCTATAGTAACGCTATAGTATATGAGGGGATTGATTTGCACAAACTCAACTGGACACATTTAGTTTGAAGTTTTCCTGTGGTTGTAGTCCCAGACTCATCGGTGTAAAATGGCTGGGCATATGGATACAGAAAGCAGAAGACAGCAAAGGATTTGGCTGGACTCAGAAAGCTGACACATTTGGCACCATTAACACAAGCTGGCACCGAGCTCGTTCATCAGCACACACGTGGTTGGTGACAGGAAATGTGAACCCCTCTCTCTCTTTATATATATTTATTTATAGGCTCTGTTGTAACGACTGACACTGGAGTGATGCCTCATATAGCGAGGTCTCCACCACAGAATAATGATGAAGAGAGGGTTTCTCATAAACACGTCACATTCCACTCCCCTGTGGAGCTGTGGGGCAACTGGGACATATCTGGTGTTGTCATATTAAAAGGGAAGAGTTTACACTGGTTTCTGACTTGTGTATTGCCCTCGGTTCTTAATGTGAACACTTTGTTGAATTTAAATTCGAATGAATGCACGCTTTGGCATTTCTTCTTTGTGCTGCCCATGTTTTATTGTTCATAAACAAAAAATGCTCTGGAATTGATCTTGATATACCTCAGCATCCATGTGCTTTTTGTCTGTTTTTACGAACTATTTTCTGTTTTGTTCAAACAAAGGTCAGCTGATACATATCAAATGATACTTTTTCTGTTTGATTTTCTCAGGGTAGAGAATGCCAGTGCCAAGTTGGTAGAGGCTGCTCGAATGCTGAGGACAGACCCGTATTCTGTCCCCGCCCGGGATTACCTCATCGATGGGTCCCGGGGCATCCTCTCAGGCACATCAGATCTGCTGCTGACCTTTGACGAAGCAGAGGTAGGAATGATGCTGTCTGTACGGAGGCAAATTACCGTCAGCAGTTCTGTTTTGCAGTTTTGCTGACGGTTTGCTGTTGATTCAAAGCTGAACTGTCACATACAATTATCTTTCCTGATGGAATCACATCCTTTGCTCTGGGAAATGTCATAATACATGAGCGATGATTATCTTTTGAATGCACTTCAAGCTGTCTGCTTTTCGAAAGTGATATATTACTGTGTCATGATTTGACTGTTAGATGTGAATATTAAATGTGTGAAAGATTGTGTATCAAATGTTCATAATGTTTTTCTTTATCAAAATCCACAGTGAGCATTTTGAATGAGCACATTCTGAATGTTAATTCTTTGGATCAAAACTGCCTTTCTGCTGTTCACATTAAACACACAATCCCATATCCAGCATCCGCTGTGTGTTAAACGTGTTAAAGGTTTCTGCAAAGCTTCTGCTGGTCACAAGATTTCTCACCACAAGATTAAACTGTAAACATGCTTGTAAATAAGAAAACAAACAAAAAAGGCTGCCTCAAGACATTCCAGAACTACAAGTATATTTAGTGATACCACTCTGCATACAGCAATGATATGAAATGTATGACTTTCGAAAACATCTGATGAAATGTTATCGTCAGATTGTGTGGTGTGTATGTACATCTACTGGGAAGATATTATATCATCATTCTGTGGTGAAAGCTGATTCTGAGGTTTATTAATAGTTCTGCTGTCATCTTTCTCGAAGATCTGTGATGTTTACTGGGTGTGATGTGCCATTGTGGGTTTGCCTGTTTAGGGCAGAGACCAGTGGAATTAGACCAAGAATGCAGTCACAGTTTAAACGTTTTCTTGTCATTTTCAGGTGCGCAAAATTATCCGTGTATGTAAAGGCATCCTGGAGTACCTGACAGTCGCAGAGGTTGTGGAAACCATGGAGGACCTGGTCACTTACACCAAAAACCTGGGACCAGGTGTGTCTACTTGTCTTGTCAGTTTTATTCTGATTGTATGTGCCACCCCCGCTGGAAAGAAAATTTATTTTGGTTACTAAAGGTTCCCAGATAATATACCCAAGGAAGTCTGTATTGGTGTCTATTGGTATGTGATGGATTCTACTGGTGGGATGTTAAATCCTACTTTAATAATACCCAAAACACACTACAAAAAGGAATTTTGTAATGGGTTTAATGGAAAAACCTTTTGGGTTGTATTGGGATTCTAATGAAAACTATTAGAAATTCTGTGATGCTTTCTATTGGGCATTTTCCCTTTTAATGTTCACTGTAAGTCAATAACGTAAGATCTAAATGCTTGACAAACTAGATTACTAGATTACTATCATTATCACATTATTCAGATCAGATTTTTCATGCTCAACCCTCACTAACTTTTAAACTCTTGTACGTAAACATCCCCCTGGTGTTGATTAATTGTGTTTACTCTGGAATTGTCAGGCATGACGAAGATGGCAAAGATGATCGACGAGCGGCAGCAGGAGCTGACGCACCAGGAGCACCGTGTGATGCTGGTCACCTCCATGAACACAGTGAAGGAACTGCTGCCCGTGCTCATATCAGGTGAGAGAGCAGTCGGCATCTGTGCATGCGCAGTATCCGTGTGCCAGCCGTTGATATGGCAACACTGATAATTGTGGTCATTTAGCTGCTCATGACTTGCAGGCAGGGAGAGATTTTCACGTCTTCCAGTTGGCTTTCTGCAGTTGGCTCAGCAATAAATAACCAGGTTGATAGTGGATCATTTGCAACAGCGTGAATCATTTTTATGACCGCAAATCAAATGGCGATAATGAAATGCCTGACGGCTGGACACATCATTTTATACGCAATTTCATTATGTTAGTGATTCTTGAAAGGGGAGACATGACAGAATTGTTCTTTATTCACATCAGCCATAAAGATCTTTGTGACAACAAAGTGCATGAAGAGTCTCGGTGTGGAGGAGGCCCTAAAGAACAGAAACTACACATTTGAGAAGATGAGCGCTGAGATCATTGAGATCATCAGAGTTCTGCAGCTCACGTCATGGGACGAAGATGCCTGGGCTAATAAAGTATGATTCACATGCACAGACACACGCTGCTTACACTTGGGTGATCCATAAAACATTACAACTGCGATTGATTCAGATACTCTGTATGCTCAAACAACATACTGTATATATTTACATAAAGTTTAACAGTGATTTGCATTTAATACAGTTTTGCTCCATTGGGAGTGCTTTGTGTATATTTATAGAGAATCTGTTTTTTCTGCGAATTAATTCGACACAGCCATCCAAGTAAAGTAATCTGTTGCATTTCCAGCACCGATCGCAGTCGCATTCAGAATTCAGTGACTGTGGGATATGACCGAGCGTATAATAACAAGCGCCATAACCACACACAGACACGTCAATAGCGCTTGACAATTAGATTAATGATCTTCAAATTAATATTTCACGGTGACAAACTCATCTGAAATGCTGAATATTCAACCTCTCGTCCTGACTGATGACACCCTTCGCTTGCTTAGCATGCATAATAAATATTTCCATATGAAATCACTCTACTCAAATGAGCCTTCATTTACTTTGCTGTCACCTCTGTTTTCGTTTGCCCTGATATAACTCTTTAAACATGCCTTTCTTTTTGTGCTCTTTCTTTTCTGTGTCCCTCCATTTATTTTCCCTTCCTATAGAAGGTAAGCTCTTCTCTCTCCCCCCGTGTAATGCGACAAAGTGCATGCCAGATCATCGGACCGCTAACAATGTGTGTGTTTCAGCAGTCATCCTCTTTTCTTTTTTTTCTCAATGTTGTTCTCCTTCTTTTAGCCTAACTTGACATCTTGATGTGAACAATGTGATGTTGTTTTTTAGAAATCCTGCATAATAACTATAGGCCAACAAGAAATGCAATTAGATGTTGTTGGAATGTCACTGTCACATTGTTTCATCCTCACCCTTCACGTGCTCGCCCCTTCAATCTCACTGCGTTTCTCTGTCACTTATTCTCACAGCTAATCACTAACATCTGTCTCGGGAAGTGACAACCTTAATGCTTGATGTCTGTCTCTGTTGCTACTGCTGTACACATTCCCTTCAACTCACTGAAAGATCTAACTGAATGCTGTTTCATCAGATAAACCTGCTGTTCTGCTTAGTGTCCCCGACACGCAAGTCCTTCCCACTGTTAAAGACCCATGAAACTGCAGTTATCTTTTCTTTGTGGTGGGGTATTTAAGGCGATCTTCCTCCTTTAAAAAGCCAATAGCTGTCAGACATTTAACCTGTGGTTGGGTCAAAAAGGGACGAAATGTTGGGGTATAAACGAACAGGTTGTTTGCACCCAAAATGCTTACTTGTTTCCACCTACTATATGTCATTATAGACATTTACCATGTTAATTTAAAGGGATACTTCAACCAAAAATGAAAATTCTGTCATTATGCTACACTTAAACAATTCAGTTCTCGGTTTCTTTTGATTGTTATCAGATATAATCTACAGGCACTCTATTGTTTGTGAATCTGTACCGGAAGTTAAGTTGGGTGTCACAAAAGTGCACATGTGACGTAACGTTTGTTTGTGTTATTAAGATGAAAGCATCTATTACGTGTGGTTTTAGTTGTACTATGTTATAAAAAGAGGTTGCAGCAACATGATTTGTTCCTTTGCGATTGGGTCAGACTCAAGCTCTGAATTACATTAATCAGCAGCCATATCTGAGAAGATTTGGTTTAATTTTCGACTAAGGAAGTGGATGCGTTGTCCAGCTTTTTTATGGTCTATGGTTTGTCCCAGTTTGACCCTACCATGGGTTAGTAGCAACCCAGGAGGTTTTAAGTGTAGTTTACATCACAAGTCAGTTGGTCTTAGTGTTATATCTGCTACTTTGTGGTTGTAGTCAGTTTAGGTGCAGACTGCACAAATGACCATCTTGGAATTATTATTGTTAAAGTGATCATTATTGGTGTGAACAGGCCTGATAATGTAGTTGGTCTGTTTGTGCCCTATTTGTTTGGTCATTTCCAATCTTTTGTAAGTAATGTTGCACCAGGATCAAATGTTCTCTGTGAAGCCATCCACTTAGCTTTGGACGCACTCGCTTTTGTCTAGAGAATTGAATTGAAACTCAACCCAGAGCGACGGCTCCCTCGTGCCTTGTGACTGGCGACACGAGCGATGGATTGATATGGTTATTATACCACACAAGCACACACACAATCCATTTGCTCGCAATGAATTATGAAAATAAAAAGTCTAGATCATTTATTCTTTTCATTCATAAACTGTAATCACAAAATTAGTTTTTTTATCCCATTATTTGTATTGCTTGTCGCCTCGTTCAATATAAACCTTTGAGTTTATTTGGAATTTGAATAACCTTAGCACACAGCTTTGGCTTGAATCATCCATAATCTACACTGCTAGGAACAGAGTGTTGGCAACAATCATTTCCACTATATTACATTTAGAGCCCATGGATGAAGTTGATTTTTATTCCGCAGAAGTCTGCACCTATTGTAATTCCTCACAGCAGGTGCTTGTGATATCTGTCATCAGGTCAGAGCATAAGCACACTGTGTATATTCAGGCAGGGAATGTGCAATCATGAAATATTGATTGGATTCACTCAGGCCTGTATCTGAACTTAGTGCTCTTTCAGTACAAGAACATGTGAAGAACGAATGCAACGTTATAAGGCAAGATTAGGACTTATACATCATTTGTATTCCTTTTGTTTATTTTGCGCTTTGTTGGTCAGGCTTCAAATGGTAAACCAACGGATGCATGTGATATAAAAAATAATATTTTTTTTATTATAAAACGAACTGTATTTTGGATTATATACTGAGATGAGATTAACTGACATGATTTATGAAGTCAGAGAGAGATAAAGATGAACAAATACACAGCCGCTATAAATAATAAAAATAATGGTCTCTTATTTTGTTTCTGAAGCTTAACATGTGGTGTCATTCTTGGCTTTGCTATCCAATCCCCAGCCGACTTCATCCAATAATGCACACAAATAGGAAATGACTCATCAACTCGGATCTTGTTGAAGGTTGAACTCTTGGCTTGATAGCAGCAGTTACTGGATAGCAGTCAGGCAAAGTAGGCAGAGGAAATGGATTGGATGGATAATTTATTATAGCTCAGAAAGACTTCATTCAGTGTGCATCAGGATTATTGCACACTCTGAACGTATTAACGCTCTTGATTGTGTTTATGTAAGCATTTTAAAGGGATTCAAACTGATGCATTTGTTTATCTGTAGTCATGCAGTAATGCTCCTGTCTGAGAGGTGAGATGCGAGAGATGTATGCTAGTGTGAGGAGCTGGTGGCAGGTGTGAGAGGTTCATTTCTAGCCCATCTGGCTCTTCTTATTGGCTGTGACCGCCTGTTTATCTCCTGATAGAAATGCCACAAACAAACCAGGAACTCAATTATCAGACCATTATACAGACCATTATTGTCTGCTGTTTTTTTTAAATATAACACAGCACAAGTATATGAGATCAGTGGAAGTGTAATACTTTGTGTTATAGGCTTCACTAAAAACCTAGGTATGAAAAATAATAGTAAAAGTAAAATAACTGTGAACTAATAATCATTACATTTTATATAATAAAATGTATAATAAAAATTACTTAAAGGGATAGTTTGAATGAAAATTCTGTCATCATTTACTCACCCTAAAATTGTTCCAAATCTATATAATGTCTCGGTTTTGTTGAACACAAAGGAAGATATTTTGAAGACTGTCAGTAACCAAACAGATCTCGTCCCTCATTGATTCACATAAATTTTATTTTCCCTACTATGGCTGTAAATGGGGGATGAGATCTGGCTGGTATCTGACATTCTTCCAAATATCTTCCTTTGTGTCCAGCGAAACCGAGAAATGTATACAGATTTATAGCAACTTTAGGGTGAGTAAATGATGACAGAATTTTCATTTTTGGGTGAACTGTCCCTTCAACAATAATCAAACCGAATAAACAGATTGATTTTGACCTTGAGCACTACAGCACACACTGAACATGTCGATTTAAGATCAGTGCCCTTCATTTGTCTTTCAGTATTGGATGCTCTTGATTTGCTGGTATTTTTTATGAAAATGTGCACATTGAATGCAGAGACTGCAGTACCGTTGACACTGTTGAGTTTGTGAACGAGACTGGTTCTTCTCTAAATGTGTGCATGGTGCAATGGAGTGTGAATTAGTGATTATGTGGGCCTTGCTCTTATTTTGTTTATGTGATTGAGAGAGGGAGAGACTCTTTATGTCCTTCATAAGGATGGAGAAAGGTGGCCCTTTGCTGCAGAAACCCCTCCCATCCTACTGGGAAAATACAAATAACAATGTGTTTCCTAACACACTGTTTCTCCTGAAGGACACAGAAGCCATGAAGAGAGCACTGGCAGTGATCGAGTCAAAGATTGGTCAGGCTAAAGGCTGGTTGAGGGACCCTAATGGTCTGCCAGGTAATACTAATCAATTACACAATCACACAGACAGGTACATATACTATATGTAACCTATACCTACTGCATATTATACTGTTAATCAGTTCCTTAGTTTATTGTGCTATGAAAACATACTCATAAAACACAAAACGTCCTTTCCCTTAGCTGCAAAAACTGCCTGTTCCATATTAAGTGGTTCAAATGGGCCATTCCAGTGTTATGGATGTGACATTTCCAGTCAAAACTTGAAATAAATTCAAATATAAATATTTATTACTAAGTCATCTGCTTATATTTTACTAAACCCATCAGAAAAATATATCAATCTATGGATATATTTTTAAAGAGAGAATGCGTTATGGATGACAAAAAAGGACGTATGTTTTTTAGAGACAACATACTTTGTAGGATTTCTGTGAATTAAATAATGTGACAAACCAGAAGCAATAATACCCAAAAAATGGAGAAGAGATGGCTCTTCATACTATACCACAAAATATTTTTCATTTTCAAGTTATCATTTATGAGAAATATGGACAGTTATGAATGTGACAGTTCACTTACCTGACTATGAAACTGTGCCTAAAATATTTTAGGAGAGAGTATGTACATGGGTATGTAAACCACCTAATCACCTGACCAGTATAGTGAAAACCTTTTAGATTTTTTCATTTTAAGGTTGATATTTGCTTAAAATTGCCCAAATATCAATTACAAAATCATCTTATATTGTGTTCATTAAATGTGTTTTTATTAAAACGAGGTAAACCTACAGTATATGTGTGGCGGGCTGGTCTTGTTTGATATTTCTCCAGGTGACCCAGGAGAGCATGCGCTACGTCAGATACTGGATGAAACAGGAAAAGTGGGTGAGCTTTGTGCTGGGAAAGAGAGGAGAGAGATCCTGGGAACAGCCAAGACCCTGGGCCAAATGACCGATCAGGTGTCAGATGTGCGGGCCAGGTACGTCCCTCCTCATTTCCCCAAGAGATACGTCAGAAGCGCAAGCAGACCCGTGGAACAAAATTAGCTATTGTCTGTATAAGTATCACCTGCCTATTATATCGCTGAATCAACCTAGTTCAGCATTTTAAACAGCGAGCCAGATGTCGCCACATGTTGGCTCACGTGAAGTGAATTATGCATTAATGCAGCTGCAGGCTGTTCGTAATGGTGTTCATCCTCTTTCACGCACAACATTACGCCTGTGCAATGTGTCTCAGGGGCTCTTACTGCAATAAACAGCGATGAACCAGTTTTTGAGGTTGATTGTAAACAGGCTTAATCTCCAGAGATTATTTATCCCTGACTGCTGTGTACAGAATAGAGGTGCGGTGTGGTACAGTATATGTCAGGGATGTGAAAGCCAGAGAAAGTGAGAGATCAGAGGCAGGGCTGAGGGATTCAAGGAAAGCAGACTGAAGGCTGAAGGGTTTAATAACCAGCCGCTGTCTGGTCTACTGATCACGCTGGAGTATTTCACAATGACATTTGCATGTAGTTCAAATGTTATTTTGTCTCGCTTTGATGATGACAATGATTTCGTTTATATGGTGTTTCTCCAGAGGTCAGGGTGCCACCCCCATGGGTATGCAGAAAGCTCAACAGGTAGCTCACGGTTTGGATATTCTGGTGGGGAAAGTGGAGACCGCTGCCCGGAAGCTGGAGGCCCTGACCAATGCCAAGCAGGCCATCGCCAAGAGAATTGACACAGCGCAGGTCAATCGTGTGATCGTTTAACAGAAGCATGAAGCTGCTCTGAGGTTACTTAAGAGGTTTTATATGTTTAAGCTTTGTTATATGCGCTCTGCCCACAGTGGAGTTGATGCGGTTGATACCAACATTTTATAGTATCAGCTTGACCAATTTCAAAACTACAGCGAAGCAAAAGTACTTTCGACATCCTTATTAGTCGCTAGCAGTAAATGAAAGGCATTGCATATTTGAAATGTATTACAAAGGACATACAGTATATGTACTCCAAATTACAGACATCTCAATTGATGTTACACAGCTGTCTTCTTTTTTGAAGATCCTGTACTTTGGTGATGCACTGATAGATAACTTAAGATAAATTTGCCAGCAAGGCCTTCGATTATGTAACAGTCAGATTCCTTGTGCTGAATAATTATGCAATAATAAAGATTATTTCCTTTCTTTTTAAATACATCTGAAAGACATAGGTCTAGTGTATGAAATTTAGTGGCATCTAGTGGTTAGGTTGCGAACTGCAAGAGGACACAGGACAAAGATGTCATCACCTTTTCGCTTCTTGTCGAATTCAATTCAATTTTATTTATATAGCGCTTTTCACAATGTGCATTGTTCTAAAGGAGAGAAAGTATTTACAAAACACGCTCTGTAGAGCAGTTGGTCTGTTTAGGGTGAATTCCATGTAAGAGTAATTTATAAAGGTAGAAATAGCTCATTCTAAGGGAATAAAAACATAACGCTTCATTTTGTAAGGTCTGTATACACCTCTGAAGACATAGTTGTGGATATTAAATTGCATTTCTGTCAATAGATCCTCCAAAAAAACTACACACTGGCCCTTTAAGAAGTGTCAGGGAGTTCTTTCTGCATTTTCATTCTGATAATAATGGGGGATATAAATAGTTTCTGTAGTTTTAAAAATATTTCTGAATGATTATTATTTTGTTTAGCTCTATTTGCTTACATTGTCAAACACACTTGTAGAAATGTTTTCAATAACATATAAATTGACATTATTGTTCATGGGTGTTTCTCTACAGAGCTGGCTGGCTGACCCTAATGGAGGTCCGGAAGGGGAGGAGAACATCCGGGCTCTTCTGGCAGAGGCCAAACGCATCGCAGACCTGTGCGAAGACCCTAAAGAGAGAGATGACATTCTGCGCTCCATCAGTGAGATCGCAGGACTCACAGCAAGACTGGTTGAACTTCGCAGAATGTAATTATAGACCAACAGTACATGTGGTTAACGTCCTTTCATATGAAAAATATTATGTTCTTTCTGCTTTGAAATGTAAAATATATATACAACATACAGTATATAAATATAGATTTACAGGAAATACTACAAATGTTATTGTTATTTCATAAGGGGGTACAGCCACACGGATTGAAACTCCTGATTTGAAATGACAATTTAAAAAGAAATTCATTTTAGAAGCTTCAAATACTTTTAATGACATCACATTTATCGTAGACTACTGAACAGCAATGGCTTCCATTTACACACAGTATGCCATATAGAATCGTAACTTAAGCAACTTGCATCACTGTATATGGCATTTGGTAAAATCTCATTTTCTGCTATCTACCTGTGGCACAGGGGTAAAGGAGACACTCCCGAAGCTAGAGCGCTTGCCAAACAGATCGGCACAGCTTTACAAAACCTGCAGGCCAAGACTAACCGCGCCGTGGCCAACATGAGACCCACCAAGGCTGCCGTTACCCTAGAGGGCAAAATGGAGCAGGCCCTGCGCTGGATCAACAACCCTGGCGTGGACGATCGTGGAGTAGGTGTGTGCCAGCATCACAGATCTCTGCATGACATTACTGTTTAAATCATATTTAGTTTGTTTGGATAAAAATGAATGGTTGGCAGCTTGTTTTCAGTACAGAACTGAATTAAACCATGTTTAACACCATGATTTGGTATCTCTGTGTGAAGCCTAATGGCCAGTAAGCTGCATTGAAAGCTTGTGGTGAATTGAGGCCATTATTTGAGGATGACACCGGGTTTTGAATGACTAATTCATTTGTTTGGCACTTTACTCTGGACATTTATAATGAAAGTTCTATACTTTGAAGTATATTATCAGCATTGAGAAAGTAGTAGCGTGTCATAAAATGTATATTATACCGTACTTTTGTTATTAGTTGTAATATAGTTTTATTAAAAAAAATTAAATGAGCTATTATTTCATGTTAAATTATGTTGATTTTAGATAAATTTTATAATTTTTTATACTACTGTATAAGGTTTTTATTAAAAAAATATTATTTTAGTGCTAGCTTAGTTTTCATTCAGTTAATAACCATCTTCACTCTGTGTCTTCAGGCCAGGCTGCCATCCGTGGGCTGATAGCAGAGGGCCGTAGGCTGGGTAACTCTCTACCAGCGCCGTACAGACAGGAGCTGCTCGCAAAGTGTGACCGAGTGGAACAGCTGATGATGCATTTGGCAGATCTGGCCGCGCGGGGAGAGGGAGAGAGTCCTCAGGCCGGCGCTGTGGCCGCTCAGCTTCTGGAAGCGATTAAAGTAAGATGGCCAGACAAGGTGTCTAACTGTCTCTATTAAAAGATTCCCAATATCCTTCACAGCAGGTGTTTGTTGAGCACGGTTGTGATCTTGTCAGATGAAAAGTGCAGAGGACAGATTTGTTGACTTGAAATTCACAAGCTGCTCAATTAAAATAAGCAAATGCCTCCATCTGCTGGACATTCTTGGTGTAACACTCCTTAGTTTTTAATGGTGTTATGTGTTCTCTGCAAGGATCTGAAGGCAAAGATGCAGGAGGCAATGACCCAGGAGGTGTCTGATGTATTCAGTGATACAACCACACCGATCAAGCTTCTAGCTGTGGCAGCGACAGCGCCTGTTGACGCCCACAACAGAGATGAGGTTCGCTGAAAATAAATCATGTCAAAAGCAGAGCCCAGCTAGTATACTCATGCAAACAAGCTAAAAGGATTAAGTCTTTATCAAAAAAATTCTATTTAGAAAATTCTATTTTTAGAAATGTGATAATTAAATAGAAATAAATTATAATAAATAATGGAGAATTTTATTTTTTGTAATTTTAATAAATAAATACAAATACATTGTAAGTAAATATAAATACATATTAATAACAATTATTTATTATTATTTATAAATATAATTATTGTTTTATAGAAATTATATTTATATAAGTATGATTATATATTATTGTATTATATTCATACTTAGCTTCTCATAAGTTATGTGACGGCACTGTACTTCATCTAGTGAATCTTGAATCTTCCAAATTAGCAACAAGAGCACATTCCTTTCACATTTCTTTTCATTTGTGCCCCAAATTGTGCTTCCAGTGACACAATGTTGTGCCCAGATTAATAAGAAACACACATACAAATGTATATGGCAAAACCAACTGAGGTTTTATTTTTTATTCCTGCAGGTGTTTCAAGAAAGAGCCACCAACTTTGAGAATCACGCCAACAGACTGGGAGCTACCGCGGAGAAGGCTGCTGCGGTGGGAACAGCGAATAAGAGCACAGTAGAAGGTATCCAGGCAGCCGTGAAATCAGCCAGAGATTTAACACCTCAGGTATGTATGAGAGTCATGCTGGGGACAGTTTATACAGTGTCTGTAGACATCCAGTTAGGTACTTATGCCAAGTTTACTTGAAGTGCACGTAATGGTGTGCTTGGGACACAGCCAAGCTTTATATTTGGCCACTAGCCACTGGATCAAGTGTCAAGATTTCTTGCATAGCTTAGACCAGGGGTTCTCAAACTTTTGGGGGCCTGAGACCCTTTAGAGTTGAGAAAATTGTCCGAGGACCACCTAAAACGATGACAGTTATTTAGCATGTGTTTACAACAGTTTGCACTTTTATTGAAGTATGTGCTTGTTTTTTTTTCAAACTAAATACTTGACACGTGTCATGGTGATAAATAAAAACATTAATCTTCAATCATTTTAATTCTGCTTTTAAAACTGCTTTAAGTGTTCTAATAAAACAGCACAAGTATATATTTGCTAGAATGAGCAGTTTAGAAGCACAGTTGTGACAAGGTGTACTCAGTATTTGTTTATTGCGATGACACCTAGTGGTGAAGATGCAGTATTTCTACATCAGCAAATGTTTTCCATTACTAATGCTAGTATGGAAATGTGCTATTACTCTAGCGCCATATTTTATGCAAATTATTAAAATGAATTTCTTTTTATTTATTTATATCTGTTTTCACACGAGTAGGTCACTTCTGCTGCACGCATTTTGCTGAAGAACCCTGGCAACCAGGCAGCATACGAGCACTTTGAGACCATGAAGAATCAATGGATTGACAACATTGAGAAAATGACTGGTAGGCATAATCTCACATCACCTGAAGGGATAATGCACCTGTCATCATTTATTTACCTTCATGTGGTTGAGAAACTGTATGAAGGAGATATTTTGAGAAATTCTTCAGAAGTGTCCATACAATGGAAGTCATACAGATTTGGAATGACATGAGTAAACTATCCCTTTAAATACACACATTATTCTATAGAAAAAAACAAGGAACAAAAAACTCTCTTTCAGGTCTTGTGGATGAAGCCATTGACACAAAGTCACTTTTGGATGCTTCAGAGGAAGCGATTAAAAAAGACATTGATAAATGCCGGGTTGCCATGGCTAACGTTCAACCCCAGATGTTGGTTGCCGGGGCTACAAGCATTGCTCGGAGGGCCAACAGGGTCCTTCTGGTGGCCAAACGGGAGGTGGAGAACTCTGAGGACCCTAAATTCAGGGATCTGGTTAAAGTGGCTTCAGATGAACTTGGTAGAACAATTTCACCCATGGTTATGGCTGCTAAAGCTGTGGCAGGAAACATTCAAGATCCAGGTTTTTACCTTGAATATTCTATACGTCCTTGTTACATTGAATTATTAATTTGAATGATTTCTGACAGAAGTCTTCTATCTGGGTGAGCAGGTTTGCAAAAGAGCTTCTTGGACTCTGGCTACAGGATTTTGGCTGCTGTTGGGAAAGTGAGGGAGGCCTTTCAGCCTCAGGAGCCCGACTTTCCCCCTCCGCCTCCGGACCTCGATCAGCTGCATGTAAGTGCTACGCTCTCCAACGAATAAACTAAAATGAAAATGTGTTATCATTTATTCATCCTCATGTTGTTCCTCGTTTTGGTGAATAACTTGTATTACTGTTATTATTAATGAAAATACCGAATAGCTCTACTAAAATGCTTTTGTGCCATCTCATTCCTTCTATGACAGGTCCATGATGATCAGGCTCCTCCCAAGCCACCCCTCCCCGAGGGAGAGGTTCCTCCCCCGAGACCTCCACCCCCAGAGGAGAAGGATGAGGAGTTCCCTGAACAGAAAGCTGGTGAGATGGTGAGCGAGCCCATGATGGTGGCTGCCAGGCAACTACACGACGAGGCCCGAAAATGGTCCAGCAAGGTGAGTGAAACCACTACACTTAAAATACACAAGTTCTGTAGATGTACAATATGTTTGTACATGAGGAATCTAACAATGCTGGGTCATAATTCACCTCAATTTCAAGGGAAATAAGAAAATTAAAGCCTTAATATGTCCTCCATTTGCTTTAAAATGACTGTCAGGACCAAGAAAAAAGATTTTAAACATTAATAGGCTTCCATTCATTAGTGATCATTTTATGATGTTTCATGCATGCATCCTAAACTTTACAAAGTGAAGCAAATGGATTTTAGGCTCAACATGTAATATAAAATAATAGTACATAATTGTACTTGTTGACCCAGGCATGTTCTTTATGAGATTCATTCCAAACTGATGATCATGTAAATTTCACCGGCTGTGGTGCGTGCAGCTGTTGAATCATTGTGTGGATGTCTTGTCATCACATTTTAATTTGTTCTGACAGTGTGAATATTGTCATCTTATGCATTCTGTGGTAAAGATAGTTTTGTAGATATTGCAGAGAAATGTGCTTTGTGTACCAGTCTGCTGTTTATGACTGTGACATGTTGTTTTTTTGTCATTGTCACTAACCTGAAATTTGAAAATCTCTGAGATTATTTCAATTTCAGGAAAACAAATGAACGGAAACTGTCATCTATGAAAAGTGTTTGCATGCCCATCTCTAACGGTTTGAACAAGTAGATTCACTAATGTGTTACTATACTGATGGAGCGATACATGGTTTCTCTTCACAGCTGTACCCCAAAAGTGCATCGGACAGTATATAACCATATAGACACTAGTTATCTAAACTAGTGCTGAGCTACTAAAAATTCAGAATAAATTCTTATCAATGCTGAACTAAATATAATATAAATAATCCAGTCAGATGACCATAGTGAGAGGCCACTGGGTGTGTTTGATTTTTTTGGTTCCGTCTTTGTGTTTTGTCTGTGTTTATATGTTTTGCTTGTGCTCTAGATCAGCCGTCCTTTCAGGTTTGTGTCTCGTTCCCTGTAAAAACGTAGATTATTTGTTCTCGTGTTGGTTTGGTCGAATGTCTCTACACAGCCCCATGTTTATTGGATTGGATATGAAGAAATAGTTGAACATGTGTACTTTAGCCAAAGAAACCTCAGAAGTAGAATATATCCGTTAAAGGGACAGTTCACCCAAAATTTTGGTCACGTGTGAAAAACTGAAATAACTCTGAGAATGTCTTGACTTAAAAGTCTAGCTTAACAGATGAGATCACCATTTACTTTCATTATACGGTAAATAAAATGAAGGGTAAGATAATATATAAAGCCGCGGAAAAATATAAAGATCATTTTCAGTTATTCTGAATTTAGTAATCATAGGTATGCGTGTACTGTGTAGTTATGTGAAGTACTAGCGATATTTAGTATATATAAGTTTAAAATAAAAATATTGTTTATATTTGCATTTATTCGCAGAAAATCAAAACTGGAGAAACATGTGAAAATAACAGAAAAGATTCTCTGCAATATTTGAGGTCTGAAAAAATACACGTTCACATTCACTTTTAAGGAATACAACTGTAATATTTGTACATATATTTAGGAAAAGTTTTTATGTGAAAACCTTGATCACAGTTTTCATATTGCTGTTGGATGACTGTCACTCCATAGGTTTGATTTTGTTGAAATTCATGTGGAGATTATGATTGACTGAAAATTTGGAATGGTCTCTTATTTTTTGGAAGAAGACTTTTGAATAAAATAGTAGTAGATAAAATGGAAAGTTCCTGGTTTAACATGTCTGTATCACGTAAAACAATGAACCTATAAATACTATTTATCTTTGCAGTAGTTTAAGGTTGATGACTGATAAACGTAGACGATCAATATTGTCAGCTTGTATATATTATTAAGGTTCATTCATTTTAACATAAAAAGCTGCTTTTTGTAAAGACAACTCATCACATAATCTTGTTGGGGGGGCTTTGCTTCTTTGCTTTCTGTCTAAATTAACATTCACAACTGTACATGCAAATAGTCAGCACGACACGTATACAAGAGTATATTCTTAATTTCCTTTTAAACCTTGTGCCAGTCCTTAACCAGCAAAAACGAATTTTTCCTCTCCTCTCCTATCCAAAACCCATGGTATCCCACAATCCTCTCCTGGGAATCTCCATCCAGTGCCTCTCGTACTAACTCTGTCCTTCTTTCTCTCCGCTGGCTCCTCCCCCTCCTCCTCCTCCCCAGCCTGAGGTGACATATGAAGGTTTTGAGGCCGCTGAGGCGGATGTAGATATAGACGGTGAAGATGATGAGTTTACAGACAACGAGGATGATTTTGAGCCCGAGCTGCTTTTAATGGCTTCCAATCAGCCAGTTAACCAGCCCATTCTGGCCGCTGCGCAGTCTTTGCACCAGGAGGCTCGCAAGTGGTCCAGTAAGGTACTTCTTGGCCCCGGCGGGCCACAGCATCCCTTCTGCATCCAGATATTACTGTGGGAATGCTGAAACCAGATAGCTGCTGCTGTTGTTGCTTCACGCTCGGGTCCGCTGTGGGTTTTTTTTGCTGCTGGGGTTGCCACTGACAGCGACTGGAATGGCAAGTTTGCTGTGCATTTTTGGACAAACTGATACTGGCTTCACAAGTCACTTCCTGCGCATTTTTGATAGCGTCACGCCTCTGGTTTGAAAGCGGAGCCACTCATTCAAACGCTGCTGCCAAAACACTGCTTTTGCCACCTGTGAAGCCATGGATGACAGTTTCCTAATGACTTCGGAATTACACGTGTTGAAGTCATGTCACATGCCTGTTTGTTTGTCTTGCACACGAGGGCTTTCTAACCGTGTCATAGCCATCGTAGGATAATACTTGTTAACACACTGAAGCTCTGCATGCATGTGTACAGACATAACTGCCTCACTCGAAATCTGTGGAAGAAACATTTTTGCATCGTAATTTTCATAAAATTAGGAAGGTGGGTTATTTATTAGATGGGTACAGTGACAAGCTGAAGGAAAATAGATCTTTTTGTGACTAATTTCACAAAGGCATGATGGATATGGATGAACATGAAGTGATGCTAAAAAGACATTTACTGAATCACAGATTGGCAAAATACATTTTCTGCTTTATCTACATATCCAAACTTAAAACCGTATTTATCGAATTCTCCTATTCAATCACCAAAATGTACTGTATATACAGTAGGAACATATCACAGAGATTTATAGATTACGAAAACAAACAACGCTCTGCATGGATTTCCTCTCAGGGTAATGACATCATCGCTGCAGCCAAGCGCATGGCCCTGCTCATGGCGGAGATGTCTCGGCTGGTGCGTGGAGGAAGCGGGAATAAACGTGCCCTTATTCAGTGTGCCAAGGACATCGCTAAGGCTTCCGATGAGGTCACACGGCTAGCTAAAGAAGTGGCCAAGCAATGCACAGACAAAAGGATTCGCACTAACCTTTTGCAGGTCAGCGACTTTCGTTGGTCTTTTGTCACTCCAAATGCTGCCAAAAACGACATGAAAATAAAATAACGACAATGAAAATAAATTCATTTTAGGTTTGTGAGCGTATCCCAACTATTAGCACCCAGCTGAAGATCCTGTCTACTGTTAAGGCCACTATGTTGGGCCGAACAAACATCAGCGAGGAAGAGTCTGAGCAGGTGAGGTCGCCTTCTCTCGACTTCATGTTCGATAGGAATGTACATATGCTTTAAAGGTCCAGTGTATGAAATTCCACACCGTCCCCCCTTACTTTCTAAGCACTAGGGTGGCTGACACAGGACTAAGATGTCGTCACTTTTTCACCTCTTCGCCGGAGGCCAAGGCGTTTGCTACACAACAATACTGTAGTGTAGAGCAATTTGTCCGTTTTAGGCTACTGCAGAGACAACATGGCGAATTTAATGCAAGGGGACCATAGATAGAACATATAGATAGAAATAGCACATTCTAAGATCATAAAAACTTAACGCTTCATTTATGTAAGGTCAGAAGACATGGTCATGTATATTATATTGTATTTCTGTCAATAGATACTTAAAACTTCACGTTGCACCTTTAGTAGGAATTGTTGGAATGCAATGAATTGTGCATTTGTTTTTAAGGCCACCGAGATGCTTGTTCACAACGCTCAGAACCTCATGCAGTCTGTGAAGGAAACCGTGAGAGAAGCAGAAGCGGCTTCCATCAAAATCCGCACGGATGCTGGGTTTACTCTCCGCTGGGTCAGAAAGACCCCCTGGTACCAGTAAACTGAGGATCGGTCTTCCTCATTTAAGAACAATGATAGGACCCCGGTTGATCCCTAAACTGTTGGATAACAGTGTTCATCTGTAGTTTAGGGATAACTGGTAGTACTTATTTTTATTTACTTACTCGTAAAGGTACTTTGTAGTGTGATTACTTTATCCTTCCGAAAGCTATTTTTGTCTCTTGCTACGGTTCACTTTATCTCACACTACTGGGATATGGTGTAGGAGTACACAGGAAGCAGATTTTTAAGTATATATTTTTGGTATGTTGGGTTTCCAAATTCCGGGTATATATATATATATATTTTAAGCACGAAGAAGTTTTCTATTTTTTATTGGAGAAATGCGGCATGATGACTTACAGGAAATGCCTTTCTCTAACTGTGTTGGAGCTCACAGTGAAATTTACTTTCATTTACTGTAGTTTATGACTATTACATTTTCTTGTTGAAAACGTATATATTTATATTTCTCAATGATGTCTACATTCATCAGATCATTATCGCAGATCGTGTTTTTAGTCACAATTATACAATTCATAAAACGTTTTATGCTAAATGTTTTTTTGTGAGATCAAATTCACTAGAATAAACCATTCTCAACTCTTATTTATAATAGACTTTGCTTGGCTTTGCTTAAATAATAGTTATGTTCAGTTCAATGGGATAACAGCTTTGTATTCATAATGTTTTTTAAATGGTTTATGCAATTACAGGGATGTACTTTGCATGCTTCGACTGATGCCAAAGATTAATTTTTTACGTTTATATGAACGTAATACTCATGATATGTTATATAAACTAAACAATTCTGTATTGTAAATGTGTCTAGACATGCGTAAGCGTGTCTACAAAACCATTCTTTCTTCATACTTTCTTCACACGTGAAATTTTTCTTTGTATCAAACTTGTGAGGGAGTGAATGCAAATTGTTTTTAGATAATACTTCTTTTACAAGGAAAGCACAATTATCACAACAGTTGAACTGTTTCCTCTGCTTTGTGGCTGAAGTGAACATCAAAGCCAGTCTTTTTACAGTTAAAACAAATTGTAGCTGTAATCTTGAGGTTGTTCTTAGTGTGATTAGTAGTGTAATGTATTGATAAAAAGCTGTCTTAATGTATCTTCCATAGGGTACAATGAAAACTTCTACACAAGACCCAGGTGGCTTGTTTATGTGTGGTGATAACTAAACACTGTACAGCTCTGAATGTGTTTAGCTGAGGATTAACCGTAATGAGCTGCATTCTCTGTACGGCTCACAGTTTATCAGAAGATGCTTCACTGCCTTGCGTTCACTTACTCTGTAGTAAATACACTTGAAAGAGTACCTTTTCAGCCCCAATATAGTGCCTTTTTGTTAAAGTTTACAGGGCTGTATTTTTTATGTGTAATAGCATGTTTTGGGTTATGTTGACATAAGAGAATAAAAATACTGCTTTGTGAATGTATATATGACACAACTGTTAACTTTCGTTTTTAGTGTCACATAAAAAGATATCTTATGTGCCTCAGAATAATAAAACAGTTCTGTTAAGGTGCTTCAATTCATTGTCTCTAAATGTGTCAATATATATTGGGTTGAGTTCAGTCATTAGATCAAGTTAGATAACATTTTTTTGATAGAAACTTTAATATTATTTCAACTTTAATATAATATTATATATGTTTTAGTTTTTAAGTGACACTGTAATTAAATAGTTTATATAACATTAAAATACACAGAGATCAGATTTTATTTTCATAATTCATGTCACAAGGCTTTAGGTTCAATTTAATGCAATAGAAATACACCGTTCCCTTGACTTACAGTTTCTCAAATGACATTTCTTAAAATCTTGGAATTGCCCTTTGTGTGCAAATGTTCTGTAAAGCTTTAAGGCTGCACCATCCACCATATTGCTGCAGGTCAATGCAACAGGTTCTATCGTGTGTGCTAATAATGGCTCTGTAGTGCTTGTGCACAACAAACAAAGTGTTCAAGAGGCAGAACAGAACTGCTACTGACCTGATGGCAGTGGCATGCTTATGTAGATTGTCAACACATTATCTCTTGCTATAAGCATATACTTTATAAGGCCGTTTGTGTGTGTGAAGCATTTGTAAAATGTATTTCTCATTCAAAGGCCACTGAACACAAACGAAATTACAATATAAAAACTTTATAAGGCCTGTCTGCAGTTATTCTCAAGTATTGTAGATCAGTCATTGATATAATCTCATCTACATCACAATGTAAAATACAAATATTGCATAATTCTCATATGATGCTGGCTAAAATGTGTCTTTAATATTATGTGAATGCTGTGTACTATAAAGTGAAAAACTCGCTGTTTATACTGACATAATGGCAGAGATGTACTGTATATGACATACTTTAAATAGAACATGTTACAGTCTTCATAAATCAATGTAATGCAATTATTGTGAAGATAACGTCTCCCAAAAAATACTCTCAAATGTAAAACTTGGACTTCTTTTCTTCCCCCAAAACAATGATAAATAATACAGTGATAAATTTAACTTCAATGGTTTGATTGTGTTTCAAATGCAATCCTACAGGATTTTACACTTGGCATTTCTTAAGAATTTTTGGCATATTTTCGTTATTCTGTAACAGCCTCACATTCTGACCTGGAATTTTCCAGCCTTGGTCACATATTTCACACCCTTGAATGGTTTATACTTCTCTCCGTACATATCAAGCTGGTTTACTTTCAATCCTGTGGAGTATAAAAGTAACAAGTATGAAAAACAACATTTTGGTTCACATGTACATTTGAAAATACAAAGGCAAAGTAATCTGATGTATGGCAGCATATTGTTCTTAGAGTATTTTCTTACTAAGATCAGATCTTTACCATGACCCTGCTGGAAATAAATAACCAGAGCCTGCTCATAAAGGGGACATAAACTACCTGAGATGGCTAATTGTTGGATTTTCAGGTCAATGTTCAGGTTTGGGATCTCCTCTGGTTTAGCTGCCCCTGACTGCAGACTGAGACCTCCTTTCAGATTGGGAAGCTTCTGAGGGTTAAGCTTCCCAATGTCCCACAATAAAACCTACAGGACAATAAAACATGCATTAAATGATAAACACAATTACAACATTGACAATCTAAACTACAATAAACCCAAACTATTAAAAGAATGAGAGGTTGTGGAGTATTATGTTACCTTTGTGACAGGGTCATAGTTGTAGGTTCCCTGAGTTGCATTGAGGTTGGCACTGAGAACCACTTTGGGCATGTGTATGGTTACTACAACACACTCCACGGTCTTTCCCATGGTCTGCTTGGGACCCACAGTGATATCCAGTCTTCCTGAAGATCCAGTCTCAAAGAAACTGATGTTCTGCTTCACATACACAGGGATTGCTACCAGGCTGCACAAAGAGAAAAAAGTACTTATAGCAGACAATGTAGGCTATTGTGTTCAATGGCACAACTGCATAGTTGTTTTGTTTAATTCTCTTTTTTCACACAACATCCAGAATAGAGCTTTACTTACTTTTGGGCACTGATGTGATATGACATGAGCTGAAAGTTTCCATCTGGGGGAATGAAGGATATGACTTTCTCACTTTCCCATCTTTTGTATCGCACACACGGATGAAAGCTCACATCATCCAAGAGTCTGGGGTTCTGTGGATAGAGCATATACATAGATAGTCATGCAAAGGTTCACAGTGGCCTACAATATAAAAAGGGCAGACTGCACCAGAAATGAGTTATTAAGTCATATAATGTAAAAGCGAACACAAATAGACAGGTGTATATGATTAAACGCTATCACCATAAATGAGAGCGTAAGGTCTGGCATTCCAGACAGTTTGACACAAGCATCAATCGCACCCTGGATTTCTGCAAAGACTGTACTTCCTAAAATAAAACAAATACACCATCATTAAACTCTTTTACTTTTACCTACAGTCAGTTGAATTGCAATTTGGAAGCACTCTTACCAGACTTATCCAGGATGGCATCGATTTCTTCAACCACATCAAAGTAAGCCTCATTATTAGTATATTTTACACCGGCTCTTCTCCATGGGATACTGGAGAGCTGACCAGTAGGGAGGGTCTGCCCAATATTACTAATGCCTGGAAATGTCAATACATAAACATTTTCACATTTCATGGCAATATACAAAATATGTCTCATGCTAAAGGAAGCCTTACCTGTGATGGTGTTGACCATAGACCGCAGTGTCGAGGGAGGTCGGATAAGTTCCTTCAAGATGTTGGACTCTGTAGCGAGGGGGAAGCCATTATCTAACATTTCCTCCAGGAGCTCATAGACGATTACCACATTATCCTTGATAGTTGTCTCAGAACATTCTCCAAAATAATCCTGCATGATATAAAATAATATTTTTAGACATAAAAGCCCACCTGGATTTATGTCTTTACACTGCACTGTCAGGGGTTTTCTTAGTACCTGAAAAATCTCTGCAACTTGATGCAGAAATTCTATTACAAAGAGAGGAGGCACTTCTGTTTGGGTGACAGAAACGAAAAAGATCTTCTCCCGATAGATGTTTATGAGATAGTGATGAGGGGTGTGGATGACTGGAGGCACGTTTTCGGGTTCCACCGCCTTCTCCCGTGCTTCGAAAAAATAATCGCAGACGGTGCGACTTATAACACTCTTCCAGTGTTTCTCCAGGAATAGATCGCCATTCGCCAACATTGTTTATCAGGAACAAGCTGTGAATCATGATGGGGCTGAAAAGCCAACAAGCTAAAAAAACAGAGAAATATTTGAAAATATTCAGTCTGAAGTAAAGGAAATGAAGATTACGTGTGCAGACTCTGTCCAACAGACTCCCAAAACATTTTTGTTCGATTAAGTCGAAGAGGTCCACATGCCAAACTAACATTTGAGTGAGTATAAGCTATGTTAAATACGAGACATTCCTGTTTAATAGTATGATGAACTCTGCTCATTGTCACTTCATAAAGCAGTCCCTGGGGGTTTAGAAAGGTACGGCAGAGAATTTGTATACAATATTACAAATACATTTCCTTTAATTACACGTTCACATTTTTAAACGAATTAATTATGAGAAAGACAATAAAGGAACTAAATTGTACAATTGTTCGGAATACTAATCAAGCGGCATTACAATTTATATTAAAACATTAAAACTACACATGCAGGATCACAGTCGACACTTTAAAAGCGTCCATTTTCGCTCGCAGCAACTAAGCAAGCAAACTATTGTAATGCTAACAATATTGAAACGTCAGTTTTAAGGAAGTAATTCACCAATTGAACAACATCTACACTCAAACAAAGATCATTTTGACGACGAAGTCGGAACGTGTGAAAGAGAACAAAAATATACATAGTTCTAAACACTCAGATGAATGAAAGTTTGCTGTAAAGTTACAAAATCACATTATTGTGAGCGATTAATTGATATCGAAATGTACCGCTGAATAAACGCAGGCAGACACTTTTCAAAGATTAAACTTATTTTTAAACAGAACTCACCTGCAGACAGCTGTCTTGATAAATATTTCCAGCAGCAGGAAACTCTGCGCTGGCAAATGTGTCCGTCCTTCCTCCTTCCCAGTTCAGGCGCCCAAAAATAAGCCGAATTAAAATTTGATCAAAAGTAAATTTAAAATACAAACTAGCTTTATTTGGGTCAACGGTGTGTAATGTGTAATATATTAAACGATACATTCGCAACGCATGTGCATGTCGGAAGCGAATATTAAGGTTTGTTGATCAACGCATTTTCGTTCCGGCACGCAGGGCAGCTATCTGTGATTATGTTCTCTTGTCGGCGCCAGATCTTCATTTTCACGTCAAGGTGTCTCGAGCGTGTCTGATAGATCACAATCAGTACAGCATGGCGTCCGATGAACCTAAAGCAAAGAAAATTAAACTCGAGGAAAAAAAGCTGAGGTACAGTAAAGCCGAGCATTAGCCGAACACTGTACAATTGACACAGAGGAAAGACTCGAGAATGTGATTTAATGTCAGTTTTAGGTCAGAGGTCAGGTCTGTATTTCACAAGTCCACGTGCTGTTTGCCTAAAGCAGGTTATTGTTGTGTTGGAATAAGTGTCTTGGCCATTTTCACATTTACTGTGATGAATGCTGCTGCTGTCTTGTTTCTGATTTGATTTAACGTTAGTTGCCATCATGACTTGCGATACAATGCTGGTTGTTGCGTCAGTTTGCAATTTGAACACATTCTCCGCTGTCATATAAGTTTGTGCATTCGGTAGGAAAGCTATTATTGTAATACTTCTGCTGCACATCTAAGTTGTGATCCCAAACTCGTGATCATGCAAACATTCTCTAGTGAACAACCTCCCGTAATAAGCATTATGGAGTGGTGGCGTCGGGGTGTTATTTGTACGTTGTATAAAGTTTGAAGTTGTTAAACAGATGGGAGTATTTTATATATTGAAGTGTGGGGTGCGTCCCACGTGTCTTTTGTTATGCAGTCTGTTGCGCGCGGTTTTGCTGCACATATAAATTAGCCCCCGGCGTTAAAACTTTGTATAACAATTACGGATATGCATGACTATACACACTGCACATATTCATTCAAAATATAGAATCTGCGCTAATGTTTGCGATAAAATGATCTGTCTGAACGACAACTTTTACGAGTTTTGTAAGTCACTTTGCTGCCGGTGTTTATATGTCCCCGTTAAACCTGTTGGATTGTCGGTCTGGACATTAGACTCTCCAGATATGCCGTGCCGTCATCACAAAGCAATTGCAGTTTTTAAGCAAACTTTGGTAGTGATGCATGATTTGCCTTTTGCCAGTTTTAAATTGTAGGTTTATCACAATATTTTTGTGAATAACGTGATATTGCTCACACTATGTAAGTCTTACATCCGGCTGGATATTTAAAGGGACTCCTTTATTTACAAATCGCAAATATGGTAAATATAACTAATGCGTTTCGAAAACAGCCCACGTATATCAGTTTGTTACGAAAATGTTCACCAACTTTTGCATGTTATTTCAATGAAACAGACACTTAAATGACAAAATGTACCTGGAAAAATCTAGCTGTACCTGGTTGCAGACAAAGTGATGCTGGATGAAGTTAAAGGATGTGCCATATTTTCAAACACAGAAGCATGTCTGCAGAGACAAAATGTCTTTCTTCTATTGGCTTGTTCATCAGCCAATCAGGTTATTGCTTTTTAGTCAGATTAGTCAGTGGGTGTACTAACAGCACATGCAGACACACTTGTCTGTCATTTAACTCCGGTGAGCATCATCTGAAGTCTTCCTCATGCCTGCAGCCAGGTAGGGTAACAACACGATTTTCAGGCACTTTTCAGCTGTTTGAGGCATTAGATTAATCCTTACGGTTTCGTCAAGTCATTCAGGTCTTTTCCCAACTCTGCAATTGAAATCGCGCGTCAGATTGGTTTTTTTGGTTGGTGTTTGTAATAGTTTACCTTTTAACCTGTTTTTAATCATTGTAGCTTTACGGAAGTAATAGTTTTTACTAGTCACTTTATGCAGCGTTGGACTGCCCACTACCTCATTCCGCTTCGGTCTCCCCCTCTCCAACTACCTCTTCTGACAGGTTAAACAAAGCCTGCTCTCTTGGTCACTTTAAACAGACTAATAAGCTCTTTGCACTACCTGCCATTACCTATCTTCTTTTTCTATTTTTAAATATCCCTGCTTGTAAACGTTGTATTTTACATATATATAATGATCTGTATTTATTTGTATTTTTTATATATATTATTCTGTGTAGTGTTATTTGTATGCACCATGGGTCTGAGAGTAACGCAATTTCAATCCTCCGTATGTACTATGTACTGTACATGTGGCAAAATTGACAAAAAAGTAGACTTTGACTTTATTCACAAGTTTCTTTGTGTTTTAAATGGCATTTTTGTGAAACATATGTTTCTGAGCACTCCCGGCTGACTCCCACACTGACACATCTGTGCTCATTCACAAGTTTCCCATAATTGCCAGCATTTTCCGCTCAACATAACAGAAACCGTATTTCTAACGTAGGAGTGTGAATGTAGGTTAGAAGAATTTTGTTGTTTTGTAAATATAAAGATCATGACTTATTCTAGTGTATATTTAAGGTTTTAATTGTAATAATATAAAATACTGTGATATTTTGCAAAAAAATGAATGCATGTCTGTAAAAACTTTTTTTTCTATTTGCGAACAGTGATTCATAGTTTTTAGGCTTTCACCACATGTCTTAACCAAGGTTAATGGACGGCCAGTCGATCACCCACATGGTCTAATGCTGAGTTTGTTCAGTGTAGCGGCTGTCTGAATGCTTTTCTAAATTATTCTGTTCCTATTTTAAACATTTATGACAATGGTATCCTTTGATACTGTCGTCATATTATGTTTTTAAAATATTTGTGTTTAGCCAAACCAAAAACCCCCCTCAGTTAAACAAACACACAAAAGACATGGTTTGATGTTTACCATGGGTGGCTTAAAAATAGCCTATACTTAAATCTTGACTGAATTGTCCATATTTGTTCATGCTGAATTCCTTCTGGGTAAAATCCCGTAAGATGACATGCTTGAATTGAGTTTTGTAAATGTTTTAAATATTTGATGAAAATAGTAAGTCTCCCTGGTAGACAAAATGTCCCTGCTATTTTTAAAAGGAAACAGGAAAAGGAAAGTGCATCATTTTAAAGTAACATTCTTAAATATTGTATTGATACATTGTGAGAACTACTCGGTTGTTTTCTAAATGGCTTAACTGAAGGCTCATGTCTCTCACTTTACAGTCAAAATGCCCTTTTCGGGATGGGAAACCCCCTGCTTGACATCTGTGCTGTGGTGGACAAAGATTTTCTTGACAAGTAAGTCACATACAGTACATAATGCATCTCTAAAATCAATAAATGGCTTTTTGCAACAAAGAAGTTCTTATTAGTCTGATGCTATTGATTCATGTGTTGTGCTCTGCTTTTATCTTAGTATGTTGTCTTGTTATTTTGTCTTGAATAAACCCTAGTTTGTTTATCATCTGAGTCCGTGATTGCTCTTGATAAAATGCAGCGTGTGGTGTTCCATCAGCCCATGTTAGATTTAAAGTTAGGTGCAAGCCCAGCTGTTTTTGAAGTCATATCATTATTTGTCTACATAATGACCTACCGCCATTAAAACAGTAACTTTATACCCTGCGCGCCATAACAACATGACATGGCAGAAGTTAAGTTGGACACTGCATATATGTTAAAAACCGAACGAGACTGGCTGTGCCCCCTAGAACAGTGGTTCTCAACTCATTGCCCGAGAGATCCACCTTCCTAATGATCTCAGCCTTAATCCTGATAAAAAAAATCAATTTCGTGTCACATTAAAGTACCTCAAGAGCGATTCAAGTGCTAATTGCTTTGTATGCTTTTGAATTGCTCTTGCGGTACTTTAACGTGATACGCCAAGCAATCTGCTCATCAGTTGAACGTGTCTATTATTCCTGAAGCCTTTGAATAGCTTTTTCAGGTGTGTTTTTTCAGGGTTAAGTCCTTCGAGTGGAACGTAATTTACGCTCCTTACGAACTGGAATCACGGCAGAATATCCAGTGATCACCACTTCGCAGGGCACTTACGGATTTACTAAGCAAACTTCATAAGGTGGATAATAGAAATATACAAAATGTGTAGAGCCGGGGGTCATGAGGACCAGGATTAGGAACCGTTGTTATCAGGGAATGCTACCCCTGTGTGTACCCCTATAAAACAAGATTTGCAGCATGATTGAGTTCTTTCACAAAAGTGAAAATGTGTTGCTCATGCAGCGAATCTAAGCTGTAATTAAGATGAGATGCAACTTAAATTGGAATTATAACCCCGCAGTCATAATAATTGCCATGTAGAGGCAAACTGCTTTAACCAAATCTGCACCATGTCTGATGTACGAGGAGTATTTGTTACACCCTGTTACGCCGCATGCGAGCGGTGCAACAAATGACCATGACCATAGAAACCATTAATAACAAGGTGTTTAGTTCCAATTCTGTGGGGCAGAATTTCTCTTTAAACTGGGTCATAGTCTTTTTCCACGCTGCTCGCATGAACTGTAAGGTTAAACAGGGTGTAAATGAAAATGAGTTGCAGGAAGCTTTTCTGGCAGCATTACAATACCAACTCGAGATTCATCCTCGTTTCTACTACACACCCCTGATTCACAGCCATACGTTTTCGTTTTTAGAGCATTCATTAAATTTATCTTTTTATTTATACAGTTACATTTAGTCATTTAGCAGACGCTTTTATCCAAAGCGACTTACAAAGAGATCAGGGAGCAATAAGCGATATGTCATACAGGAGTATTGCACGATAGGTGCTAATACAAAGTTACTAGTTTCAACAAAAGCTAGACCACTACCTGTTGAGAGAAACCGTTTTTTTTTCATTAATTTGTCTGTCAAGTTTTCACAGAAGAGATGGGTTTTAAGTATTTTTTTTTAAGGTTGTGAGAGATGTGGTTGACCGGACTGAGTTAGGAAAAATGTTCCACCAGGAAGGAGTTGTGAAGGGAAAGCGATTTACTGCCCCTATACAAGATGCCGCTTGTTTGCTGAACGCAGGGCTCTTGATGGGGTGTAGGACGGTGTGAAAGTATGCTGGTGCAGATCCAGTGATAGTCCTGTAGGCAAGGATCAGTGACTTGATTCTAATACGGGCTTCAACCGGTAGCCAGTGGAGAGAGATAAAAAGGGGTGTCACATGAGCCCATTGGGGCTTGTAAAAATGTTTTTTTTGTTTAACGTTTTATTGTTCAATAAAACTACATTTTAAAACACATATTAAATAAACAATTTTAAATAAGTCTATTAATTTCTCAATTAAAAAAGTTATTTATTAGTTAAATTTTGTTGTAATTATTAAATTGATCAATTGAGTGTTCATTTTATTTCTAATCGGCACTACCGGTCCTCCATAGCTGGGCAGCTATTCCAGCAGTTCTCCTAAAACAATATCAGTCTGACCTCCCACCCCCTCTATTACATAACCTTAAATACACAAGTGACCGGTTCGAAAGTGTCCTTGCACTACCATGACCATGAGGTGGCATGCTTAAAGAGTAGTAACTGTATTTTATATTGTGGGTGACCTAGGCCACACTTAAAATTAATATTGTTATAATCATGTTTTTTATATTTAATGCTAATGCATTTACAAGGTTTGCATGTGCAGACATGAGATAACATAGATAAGCCTAGAGAATAAGTTTGCATTTTATGTATTCTTACTTGCATGACATATTGTGCGATATTGGCAAAAAAGATTTCTAGAATTTTACGATAACAATAAGCAGGCGATATTTTGATTCCTATTAACTCCGTTCATTTTTTATATTATTGATATTAAAATACAGTAGAGAAGGAGAAAGATTTTCTCATCAAATCCTGTCATCAATAACTCATTCTCGTTTCAACCTTTGACTTCGCAGAACTTAATAGAAAGATTTGTTAGACAGTTGGTAACACTGAACACCATTGACATAAAAATATCTTCTTTTGTGTTTCACAGAAGAGTCATATACAGGTTTTCAACAACATAGGGGGAAATAAACTAAGTTAGAATAAAGTATATTTGAATGAACAAAATTTTGAGTAAACTATCCCTTTAAGGAAACATGGAATCATTCAAGTAGAAACACAACACATCCCTGGTGTTCGGTGAACTGTGCAGTATGCAAGCAAGAAGCATACTGTAATAGAAAAGTAGCCAACCAAAAGCAAACTTGTGTGGGATGCTTATGTTTTAGTTGTATTGCTCTTTTCTTTAGAACTGTTTTTAAACAGCTCGTTCATGCATGCTCCCATTCGGGTTTAAGCTTTATTGCTCCCACATCAGAGCTTTGCATTGCATCCGAAATCAAGTCCATATGGATTTATTCTTTCGAACTGACAGTATTCATCAGGAAAACTGATATTAACTCCATAAGTAACATCACTTCACCTGACGCTGTTTACTGTGTGATCGTGGGCATCTATATTGCTAACTGCGCTGTGAATATGCACGCACAAGTGTTTGACTAAAGTATTTGTGAACATCGAGTGCTGTTTTTAGTGGAGCTTAAAAGATACGTGTCTTGATAATATGATTTTGCACTTCGTTCACAAGATTTATGATATTATCATACACAATATATCTCGCACATCCCAGGGATGGGCGGGGCTTTGCTTAACAACCCGAAACGCGAAATTTATTTTGTGGTTTTAGCCGCTATAGGAGGCTGCTCAGGCAGCAGCATCAGCAGAATTTGTCCGGTTAGCAGTTGTTCAAATACTTTTAGTAACATTATTTGAAGGTTGAAAAACTACATAGTGTTTGTTTAAGTCTCAGCACATTTACAAACAAGATCGGGTAATCTTAAAACCGCTTCTGTTTCAGATTGAAATGTTTGACCTGTTTGGCTTTAATGATTTCCATTTGATATATTTTCAGTGTTGAGCCATTTGTTTAGTTGTTAGACCTGCTGTTTACAGGGCAGAGTTAAAGAATAGATTATTATGTTGCTGCATTCGGAGTGTTGCTGATTAGATATTGACATACCATAGAAAAACGAGTTTTCAAGATATCAGACAATAGTTCTTAGTGGTTGTGCAATTCTATTGATCTGGGTGAATCTGAATCAAGTGACCTATCTGAGAACATGTTACATGTTTTTACACTTCGTATGTAAATGCGGCATACCACACTTATGCTCTTGTGTTTTACTTGAATGTTAACTGCCATGCCAAGGCTTGTATATAAAGCTGATGGTATAAATGTTAAACAATAAGTCTGTAACATGTTATCCATTATTCTGACACGTTAATGTTCAGTTTACATTAGGGAAGAACATGTTTATCTCTGAATGGTACTGGAGATGTGCAGCATGCTGCATGCATGCCATTTACGTTTAATGTTTGATTTCACTTACGCCTTTTCAATATTAAAAGTTATTGTGAAGTCATTTTAATTTAACAACAATATTCTAGTCTTTGTTTTGTAAATGAATGCCTCCTTGGACAACATTCCAGCTATGCTAGCTCTCTTAAAAGTGATAGTTCAACCCAAATGGAAAATTCTGTCATCATTTACTCATATTTTGAATAAAGTTGGACACCAAACAGCACTGGCCCACATTTACTTGACACAAAACCAATGCAAGTGCATGGGGTCCAGTTACCAAAATTCTTAAAAATAAGACATGCAGGTTTGAAATGACGAAATGGTTAGTAAATGATGATCATGCACTTCTCACTCTCTAGTTGTTCCAAACCTGTATACATTTCTTTGTTTGGTTGAACACAGAGAATTATATTTGGACGAATGCTTGTAACCAAACAGTTCTTGGTCACCATTGACTACCATAGTAGAAAAAATTTAAATGATAGTCAAAAGTGCCCCAGAGCTGTTTGCTGTCCTACGTTCTTCAAATATCTTTTTTTGTGTTTAACAGAACCAAAAATTATAAAATACATTTTCCTACTATGTTAGTCAGTAGGGTCCAATAACTGTTTGCTTACAAGCATTCTTCCAAATATCTTTCTCTGTGTTCATCAGAATAAAGAAATGTTTACAGATTTGAATCAACTCAAAGGTGAGTAAATGAGGACAGAATTGTCATTTTTTGGGGAACTGTCCCTATAAAATGAAAGAGGGGAAAGAAAAAGACAACTTAAAATGATGTGTGAATTTAGGTCGTTAACTACGGTTTAACAAAAAGGGTTTTGTGCCAAAACTGCTGTCGCATGTACTTGTCCTTATCTCAGGGGTGTATGGTTCTGTTTGCTGTAGATTATACACATACTGTAGATTATATACATACAAATTGATAGCAATCCCGTTTTGGTTATTGGACAATTCTACCTATTTTACATCATTGCATCAATATAAACAATTCAATGTTTTCTACAAAGAGAAACAGGCATGCAAGGCTGAATGCATTGCAAAATCTATATCTAAGTGTAACCAGTGCCACCACCAGTCCATTTTTCAGCATTTATTTATTAGGTACTACACAGACTATTGATGTACCGGTATTGTTTCTTTAAAAATATTGACTATCGCAGAAGTAACCTTTGACATCCCAGGCCCTGCTGTAGATTGCAAACTGATAAATGTTTTGTTTACAATTAAATTAAAGCAAAATATCTGAAAAAAACATCAAAGCATCACACATTCACTATGCTCAGTAAATCGTGTTTAATCTTCTACAACTGTACTGCGTTTTATGCAACAAATTTCTTTCTACAATTTTTATTTTCTTTGTGTGTCTCACAGGTATGGACTCAAGCCAAATGACCAGATTTTAGCAGAGGACAAGCACAAGGAAATGTAAGTTTAAGTACCATGTTACTTTTATTACAAATATACAAATATTTCTTTGTATTTAATGTTTTCATTTTCATGTGGAATGTATGTCTCTGCTAGCATGAATTATGAACTACTGATGAGGAAATAAGTGAGTATCAGTAGCTGCGTTTCCATTGACTTTCCAAATGTGCAAATTGAAATGGACATTTCAAAAACTCTCATAGATGCTATTCAGGCTTACGCATTTGGCAGACGCTTTTATCCAAAGCGACTTGCATAGCATTACCCTATATGTTTCTAAGTATGTGCAATCCCCTGGGATCGAACCCACAACCCACTTACCACTGAGCTACAGGAAAGCTCACATGAGGTGTTTTTTCAGGCATATGCATTTCAGTGCGAAACTGCAATGGAATTCTTTTTTGTCGTATTTACAAGGCACGTGGCGTACAAAAGTCACAAGACCATTCGAGGTATGTTTTGGCAGAACATATGGAAAAATAGGATGTAAGGAATTAATATTAAGTTATATCTTGTATGATGGCCAAAATGCAGGAAAACAAGTGCGTGCAGTATGCAGATTTATTAGGAACAGTCAAAAACAAACGAAAACATAAGTCAATATAGACATTTCTCTTCCCTATTCGGTGTGCAACCTGCCATAAAATGTGCAAAGAAGTATGGCGTCTTATCGGGAGAAGAAACAAAATACCTTTAATCGCAATACAGATTTACACGATATTTTCTAAATATCAATAAAAAAGTAATGGAAACCTGGCTAGTGTCTGATCCCATTTAATGCAGAGAATTATAAGAACACGTCAAGCATTTTTAGCAAGCTGTTGCTTTGACACATGATTAAATCAAGAGATGTTACATCAGTTATGTGAAGATTTCAGACTTTATATTCTTTGCTCTCAGGAGTTTAGACCTTTAGAGACAGCTCTCGTCAGCTTTATGGCAACACGCACTTTTGCCTGAAGCATATGTAGGCGCATTTGATTCTACCACAGTTGCATCATAAAAGCACATTTTCCTGCTTCATTCTGCTGTCAATCCTGAGGGGTTAGAGGCCCTTGCAGGCCTAGACTTGGGAAAGGGTTTATGAGTCTGTTGAAGAGAAGTAGAGCAGTATTGCTTGTTACACGTAATAATTGCATGAAATTTTGAGATGTTAAACTTGTTTTCGTTAGTCAAGTACTCTACGCCTGTCTAGTTTTTAAGTCCTTTAATGTCCAGCTACTGTTGGTCAGAGGGCACCAGACTGATGGTCTCATGAGTGATCAAAGTTTAAGAGCTAACGATGGATACCGTTCTGTTGCAAAACCTGAGGAGGAACATCAGTCAACCAGTCACAGTCATGTATTCAAGCAATCTCCCATGTGCTCATTCAGTACTTGTGTTAGGTTTTTAAAACTAACAAATGTGAGAGCCTTTTATCACAGTTACATCAAGCCTTATGTTTTATGGAAAAGAACAGCTTTAAAACATCTACTTTTGTGTTCCACAGAATAGGTTTGCAACGACACAAGGTCAAGTGACACATCATTTCACATTAATCTAGTGACAATAGTGTATTACATGGCTCTTAAACATCAACATGGTACTATTTAATGATTGCAAATCTAATGACTGTGTTTATGTGTAACATCACATGGTTTTAGGGTTGTTTTTGTTTTGCTTCATAGATAAGTGTGTTTCAAGCCTACACGAAGCACATAAGAATCTGACAGAAACCTTTTGCACTGTTGGTTTATTCATCTGTGTTGGACTCTTCCTCTATCTGTATGTTCTGATCAGACCAGACAGTGTGTTGCTTCAGTATGCACAATGTACTGTAAAACAAAGTCCGTTCTTGATGCTTGAAACAATATAGCATATTGTCTGTTAATCTTTGGACTGCATGTGTCTTTTAAATTTGTTAAATGTTGTTATATTTACACTTATTCACTTTGAAAGTGAGACTTGTGGTAATGATTATCTCCTGTGTGCTTGTAACTGTAAACCACGGCTAAATGTATAATTTGCTCATGAAATATTTTCTTCTGATCGAGTTCAGAACTTTGCTGTCATTGGAAGCTTCCCCTTTATTGTGTTGTATTCTCAACCCGACTGCGTTTAAAGAATTCAGTTGCTCAAAATGGTCCTAGCAAAACAGCAAGGCCTGAAATCTGTCAGTGGCGTACAGTATATAATCTATAACGCTATTGTTGTAGTATGCTGAATGTGCTGAATGTCTTTTAAAGACTCTCTTGAGTTTGCAGTGTTTTAAATCCCACATCTCTATAGGAAAACTGCATCTCTTTTTATCAAATTGATCAACAGTGCATTCATCTTATATATTCTGTACATGTACATGTATAGGTTTATAAAGGCAGTCTTTTCTTTTTCTCCTCCGAGAACTCTTTTATTGTTCTTACCAGAGACTGTGACCTGACAGAAAGGCATTCAGCCAGCCAGCTACAGTTGGACAATGGTAGTCAATAATACCCCAGAACGTTTTGCTGTCCTACATTTTTCAAAATATCATCTTTTGTGTTAAACTGAACAAGATAAATTATAATGTATTTCTCCTACTATGGCAGTCAATATTTGGTTATAAGAATTCTTCCAAATATCTTTCTCTTTGTTCAACCATACATTGAAATGTATAGAGATGGTTTATGGGAAAAGAAATATGCCAATCTAAATATTAAACTTACAAATTAAAGTTGCTTTATTAAATTAAAAAGATGCTTAAGGCCATATTATATTGTAAACACTACAGGTCGTGCCTTTAGCTGTTTTAAAATCTGGTGGCTTTATTGCTTAAATACAGAGTTTATTCTGTTTGAATAATACTGTTCATTTCACTGTTCAGTGCTACTGTAGATGGGTGTGACTGAACCATGCATGACTTAGATCACAATCATGTGTCTTAAAATTTGGCTTTAGACTTCTGGATACGTTTTTTGGCATGTATCTGTGCTTCTGTGATTACGAGGCCCTTACGAGGATTCAATTTAGCTTTGTTTGTGTAGCACTTGTCACAATAAATACATATTGCTCAAAGCAGCTTAGCGGGAAATAGTGCCACCTATGACTCACAGTGAGCAAGCCAGAGGCTAATATGGCTAAGAAGAACTCACTAACAAACCATAGATGGAGCCAAGACTCAGCAGGGGGAGACTCTCTGAAGTACAGGCTTGTTGAGAGAAGACGTGTTGAATTACAGCCATTTATTGTGCACTGATAGAAATGTATTAGTCTTTGAAATGTTTTGCGATGTATCTGGAAATAAGATAACTTGTATCAGGTTTTAGTAGGAAGGTCTCAGAGGATTCATTTTCATACAGTATATATGCAACACTGCCATCTTGTGACAAAGACAGAATTTGTGTTGCATTTACAATTTTTTTGTAACACTTTAAAATAAGGTTGTGTCTATTAACAAGTAAGGAATGCATTAGTTAAAATGAACTAACAATGAAAGATACTTGGACAACATTTATTAAAGTGATTATTCACCCAAAAATAAATATTCTTTCATCATTTACTCACCTTTTTGTCATTTTAGACCTGTATGACTAACTTTCTTCCGCAGAACCCCAAAAATATATTTTGAAGAATGTTGTTAACTGGCCCCATTCACTTAAAGTAAAAGGGAATGGGGGCCAGTGTCGTTCAGTTACTAACTTTCTTCAAAGTATCTTCTTTTGTGTTCCGCGTTATAAAGAATGTCATAAAGATTTGAAATGACAAGAGAGAGTAAATTATGACAGAATTCATCATTTTTGCATGAACTATCACTTTAATGTTAGTTCATGGTCGTTTCAGCATTTACCAATACATTTTTTAAACGTTAACATTAGTTAATGTGCCATGAACTTACATGAATAATTGCATTGCCATTAACTAAGGTTATAAAAACGATATTGTTAGTTCATGTTAGTTAGTGCATTTGCGCATTTTCACAAATATAATCTTGTTTTAAAGCCATTAACATTTTGTCTTGATGTAATTTGTAATGTTGCCGTATTGGACGCATTTTTATCATGTATTAAAATGTAAAATGACTAGTCATGTATAGCACTGTAATGTCATTATGTTATAGTAGTTTAAGTCATTTCTGTGTTAGTGGGATGCTTGAATTGAGACAGTATTTAGTTAAACACATGGTAGGTGTGATACCATAGCCAGCCCGCAGATGGCAGCATACGCTCAGGGCATTTTTTTAGTGTTGAACAACACAATGCCACAGGGTGCTTTTACTCATTCTCAACAGAAAATGATTTCCCAGACTGGCAAAATATGTTTTTAATGTAATTCTGTGTTTTTCTTTTGTAATAATTGTCATTTACCAAAGCTGTACAAATATTAAGCATGCAGCACTCACTCCACATAATCTCATTGAAAAATCTACAGGCTTTGATCAATGTCCTTTGTTCCATAGATTGTCCTAATGCTGTGAAGCCTCAGCGAGACAGCTGAGTCTGACTGTTTTCTCTGTCTCTGATGGAGCTCATTTTGATGAGTGTGCTGTTCTTTATTTGAGAGTGCGGGCAGGAAGAATTGTCGTCGCGCACCGAAAGCTAAATTGCAGGTGCGAGGATCGGGGAGAAATAGTATATTTGAGAGGACAAACCTTTGCAAATTGTGCACACTTGCAATATGAGCTTTTACTCTGCAGTGTTTTGAGGCAAAGAGCTTTGTCAACATTAAAGGAAAAAAGATTGGCAGGGATGCTTAGCTCTTCGAGTTGGAGGACGGGCACAATTAATCATCGGCGCTGCTTTCCTGACACTTGTGCTTGAGAGCTGTACGCTTGGAGAACAAATACTGTTCACCTTAATGAGCCACAAACTTCCACTGTACGGTCCTGTTAGATTATCCCTGTGTGAGCTTTCCTCGCTCTGCCTTCCCATTGGCAGACATGCATCAGTGCTCCGCCAACCCTGGCTGACTCGTGGAAGTGCGGCTAAAACGCCACACCTCGGGATTGGGTTGCAGAGGTCAGTCTGGTGACCTTATTGTGACCTTAGAGAAAGAACGATTGTTTTAGAGATGCTCATATTGGTTCAATAGTTTTTTGCTTTATCATTTTCGTCATTTAAAAAGCCATAACTCAAACCAGCATCAAGTATTCCCTAAAACAAATAACTTACCAACCAGTCAAATATGAAAATCTTAGGTGGTTTGTGGACAGGGGTCAACTTCGGAATCTGGGAGCTCACGGTCAATCTTCCCTGGCTGTTCCGACTCCATCGCTGGCTCCTGCCTGATTCATTTCCCATGATCCTCTCTTTGCAGACAGATCTCCCCTCTCTAAAAGTGATTTGCTCTAATGGCTCAATGTCCAAACACTAACCTCTTCATCTCAACCATGCGTCCATTCTGCCCAATCCTTGCTCGATGAAAAGAGAGAGAGACGGTGTTTATCATCATTCAAAGCCTGCTGTATGTCCTCAGATTTATGTGCTGTGAATTACGGCGGTAGTAACCTAGCTGCCAGGAAAGCTCCAGACTGTACGCCACATCCCGGCGTAGAAACGCAACATTGGCTTTTACGGCCACTGTGGGATTTTCCATTGGTCTTTGGCCTCGCAGGTGGGGACATAGATCTCTTTCTACCGAGGCGGGTTGTGGCCAAGTGTTACAAGTCAGGTAGAGTCGTCCCAGATTTCGTCCTGTGTGTTTGTATTTTTAATGTCTGTTTGTTCTTTGTAGTCAAAGCTGGACGGTCTCTAATTGCTAAGCTGCAGGCCGCCGTGGACCTCGGCCAGGCCGTCTGTTTTCATGCTGCACTAAATGCTGGCCTGATGGCGGTGGGCTGCTCCCCTCCACCATCTCCTTACGAGCGCGCACGTCTCCCATGTTTACAGCGTTCGGATGCCTCGCCACTCCTGTTTGGTTGTGCTGGGCTGTGAACAGCCACAAACCCCCAGCTTTGATTTTAATCGTCTTAAATCACTCTATAAAACTGACCTCAGACCTGCTGCTTTGTGCTTTCTGTCTCCCTAGCACCTCATTACGAACAGAGCTGAATGATTATGTGCACTCTGTTGCCCCCTAGTCCTGGCTTTGATTTCAGTCGAGACCCACCGTCTGTGTGTGTGTGTGTCCTCCAGCAGGTGGAGCTGTAAATCACAGCGCTCTTGACCGTTGGCCAACAACCATCATGGAAAATCTGCTGGGTGTGTAATGAAGTATTGTCGGGTGTGTTAGAGGAATTTGTTTTTCCTAATGCGCTATTGTTGAATGATTCTGATGTTTTTAAAAGGGCGGTGATGACATAGTCAGAAACAAATGTATAGAACAACGCAATGTAAGTCGCTTCGGATAAAAGCGTCCGCCAAATACATAAATGTAAATGTGATGAACAGCCGCTCCCTCAGGTTTTGCGTTGTTTAGGCCGAGCCATTCAAGATGAATGTTTGTTCATTGTTTTTTATTAGTGATTTATCTTGTTTTAACACTGTTGAGGTGCAAGATAAGATCACAGTGTACATAAAGTAAAATCCAAAGTATTGTGCCAAGGGGAAAGCAGCATTAGTTTGACTCCAGCAGTTAAAAGTATTGTAACCTAACTTGTAACCTAATTTAAACAGTTGGTCCATGTGTGTAATTACCCTCATTTATCTCTGACTGATTCCCAGCCAAAAGTTCTTTAAATGAGCATACTTTTACAGAAACGGAGATCCTACAGTCATTTTGTGGGAGTAAATTGGACTTGAACATTCCGCTTTTCCTTTCTTCTTCATTAGCGAAGAAACACTTTAGCAGCAAGCTCCTAGATGGTTCACATTAGGCCATACGCTGTTCTCTGCATGGATATGAATTATTGACATGGAACATCACAGCTCGACGGATCATCCCGTGTGTTTCCCTCAGGAGATCAGTCAAGGGCAGTCTCTTTAGTTGGGGTTTGAAGAGCAGAGGAAGGTCTATCTCGCGCCATCTGCCTGCTTTCAAACTTAGCACGTCTATATATGCTGCTCTGTCAGTCTAATTGAAACCTGGACTGTCACAGCGGAGACAAGTCTTTGGCTACATGACGGGTACAAGTCCTGATGGCCCTCCGTGTGTGAGGGGTTGCACAAACTTCACTCAAATGATGAGGTTTGATGCCCTTGACCTGAAAAAGATCTGATGGCAGTAACCTTACCATTAGGACAGCCCATGTTAAATGGATGGCTCACCCACAAATTAACTATTTTGTTTATATAAAGAAATATCCTGAAAAATTTCACTTTTACTACATCTCACTCAGGGCCCCTTAAGAAGTTTTAATGATTAAATGGGCGTCAACATAACGTTTAAAGACCAGGCCTGGAGTTCATGTTGTGGTTGTATGGATTTAGAGTTGACCGTGAGGGAGCATTTTAAGTTTGTTTTATTGTGTGTTTATTTAATTTAATGTTGTTTTACGTTCACCGGTTCCCGCCTCCTTCCTTCCTCTTATTGAATCTTCTTACTTATACAAATAAAAAAAAAATACTTTTAATACAATAATTTTTTAAAATAAATGTAATGTTAATTATTTGTATTATACAATTTTTTTTAATTATAATATATAATATTCATCACTTTGTGTCCATGTATATGACCCAAGAACCACATGCATCATAAAAGTAAATACATTTCTTCATAAGGGAGTAAATAGAAAACTGTATTTATACTAATATTTCTAGCTAATTTGATTTAATTAAGGCTAAAATACTAACTACATAGCATTAAAACAACATAACATTAAATGTCTTTATTTTTTGCACGTCTCCCATTACTAGTCAGATTTCCTCACAAGAGCAAACAATAACATTGGAAAAATGATCGTTGTGTGCCGCTTTATTTGATTTTAATTCTATCAGAATAAAAAGAAACCCCATGTCTTTCGCTTCATTCAGGTTTGCTGCCAACAATGCGACTCCCCCTCGGCTGAGGGGCTTGATGATGTCTGTTTGATATGGTGATGCCATCCCTACAAGCTTCATGTGCACCTGCGTAGCTCATCAAAAACAGATCATTTCCGATTTGTACGTCTCGTCGTTAATATTTGTAAAGTTAATGACTAGATTCAGATTGATAGATTGCCAAGGAAACGCAACACGAGGACGGCGTCCGTGACATCACAGGATAATTAGGCCCGCAAGCGCGCGAGTATCTGCAACTGCGCTGATTTGCATTTTAATACGTTGTTAGCATAGGTGAAGGTTTATCTCCTCTTGATTAGATTCCAGTGATGTAATTACAAAGCTGAGTTTTACTTCTCAGAAAGGGCACCGCGCATAAACATCAATATGATTACCAGTAATTGTTTCAAAACAAATAAGCGGTCGGGTAATCAGTCAAACGGGCCGCCTCCGAATTGTTTTGGAAGACGGCCTCCACCGCAGAATGTAGCGCTCGCCTCATTTTAACATCTCAGTTTAAATTGGCTTTCTACTTGTCAGAGAGTAAAGAATATTTTAAAGATGAGTGGTGAAGGCTCAGAGGTAATCAGTGCTTTTAATGATCTTATTTGTGCGTGAGTGGCTCTGTAGACATTACTTAAGAGTCGTTGAGAGAGATGAGACACCGCGTTTGAAAAGCTGTCCCATGACAGCCAGATCCATCCATTTATAAAAGAGGAATTATTATTGACTTTCCTCTCTCTCTCTCCTTCCGTCCGTCCGACTCTCTCTCTCGCTCTTTTTAAAAACAGAACAACCTTGGGAAGCTCAGAGAAGAGAATAAGTAATGACATCGTCGTCACGCTGAGACGTGGCTTACCGTGAAATGGGCTATTGATTTTAAACGGATAAACTGTGTTCCCTTTTTGTGTCGAGAAATTACCGAACAATTTAATTAGGGCTGGAACAACAATATTTATCGCCAGATTTGTTTTGTACCCATCCACCCCTCTCTGATTTCCTCATGAAGTTCTTGTTAAACTACCGGAACAATTACACAAACCATGTTGCATAGCTTGATGTCTTTCATGAGCGACAGTGAAGGAGAGAGAAAGAAGGAAAAAAACATACATGCATTTGATCACACTGTTAATTCTTGAAGGTCTGGCAGTCTTGGCGCAGCAGATGACTCTGTTGAAACAAGGATTGACGTTCCCCTTTACATTCCGTGTCATCCTGCATTGTTTGCACGTGTCCCAGTGCGTCTGTTAGCTGTTTGTCTAAATATAGCCTTCAATCTCGATCAAATGAGAAAACTCTCTCAGGTGATTTTCAAGCTGCTTTGCTTTGTCAGACGACTTTTGTCTTTTCGTTCTTTGCATGTTATACATGTTATACATTTACATTGTTTGCTAAACTGATTCTGTCTCAGTCAGAATTTACAGGTCGTTAATGATGTCCTTTGGTTTCAGTGGTTCGGGATGGCCCGTGACAGCTGTTTAGGGTGATGGAGAATGATATGTGCGCGCCCGCCGCTAAATGAATAAATGGTTAAAAGGCTCTTGATTGTAGCCGAGCCACGTGATCCCCTGGGCCTCGCGAGGGGGGAAAGGTCCCGAGGCAGCTGCTGCTTTTGAGCAGGACTCCTTAAGCCCTCTGAGAGCGGGGCCCCTCGGCGTCTGTGCTTCAAGGTGCTGAAAAACAGTTATTCAAGCCCAAATCCTATGAGCCCCCGTGTGTCTGTGCACGAGCGGGAGAGTGTGTGCGTGTTCGATTCCAATCCGTCCCCTTGTGTGAAATAAACACCCAGGCTGCTCAGATTCCCCAGTGCGGATGGCTAGGAGCAGGTGTCCCCCCAAGCTTTATTAAGTCTTTTCCATCCCTCTCCATTAATGTGGTGAATTTGCTCCAGCGGGGAGGAGGCCCTCACAGGAGGCCACAGACATTCCGTCTGTCTGCGATCGGGACGTGAGGGGCCGTGCGTGAGAGCACGTCAACCGCCGCGTTCCATAGAGGGCTTGCTTAACCGCGCCGTTTCATGTTTTACATAAGCGTATTTGAAAGGGTGGTTATTGTCACCCTCAGCTCAGAGGAACCTACTTCATTCACTTTTGAAATCTAAGCTGCACCTTTGTATGGGTATGTGACAAAACATAGACACGGCCAAGTCTGAAGAAAAATGTTGGCTAGGTGAAAAGTTACACGATGTGAACCACCACTTCCTTTTGAGAGTTAAAGCAGTGAATAAGCAAGGTGTCACAATTATATATTGTACAGCTCTATTGATGTTCCAAACACGTTTAAAGGTCCAGTGTGTAATGTTTCGGTGGATCTACTGTATTAACAAAAAATGCAATATAATATACAAAACGCTGTCTTCAGTGGTGTATAATTATGTTTTATTACCTTAGAATGTGCTTTCCACATACAGTGTGGCCCCCCATTGAATGGAATATGTATGTTGTTTCTGCAGTAGCCCTAAACAGACAAACTACAGAGTGTGTTGCGTAAATTGGTTATCACCTCCAGCAAATAAAACGTGATGAGATCTTAGTTCTGTGTCAGCCACCGTAGTGCTTCGAAAGGGAGGGGTGGACTGAGCCGTTGGTTGCAATTTGTAACCTCACCGCTAGATGCCGCAAAAGTTCATACACTGGACCTTTAAATCCAGTTACTTTTTTAAAATGTATTTTTACAGAAAACTAATTTGCTCCCTTTCAATGTGTGTGTGGAGAAAAATTCAGGCTTCGTATAAATGTGTTTTGAAGTAGGTGGAAATTTCCAGGAGTGCTATGATTAACATGAAGAGCAGTCAAGGTGGCGGTCCCCCCTCCTGCGGAAAGTGCTGTGTACAGGTTAGCGTTTAAGCTAGCACACGGTCCTGGAAAAGAGAATACTGATGGAGACATTAGTCAGGCTGCAATTTGGGGTTTATTTTTAGAGGGTGGCATTTAAAGCCAGGACACTTGGTTCTGCCTGCCTTTTAATGACTCATCTGGAGAGAGAGAGAAAAAGAGTGAGAGAGAGATGCTGCCCAGCCGCCAGCAAAAACAGCATTCTGCTCGGTGTTGTCACACAGCAGCCCTCCGTCTCTCACGGACCTCAGCTCAGCATGTGGCGTCCAGTTTTCAGATTTCACTTTAGTGGAATATGTTGTTTAAACGTTGTTGCACTTGCTGTAATATAACACACGCAACCGCAAAACAAGGATCAAATGTGAAAGTTGACATCTTGTTTGCTATCCTAAATCAAAGGTTTGGGTCAGTTTTCTGACAGGCCTGTATAATTCACTTGTTTATTGAGAGGCTAATGCTGACGTGCGACCAGCGACCACCTTGTTTCTATTTAAACGCGGCCCGTTGGCGAATGAATGGCTGCTTTGTGGGTTCGGTCAGTAAGATGCTTGTAAATTGTACATTTCCTCTCTGTTCCTGCGTTTATGTGGAATTTACATGACAGCTACATTAATAATGTCCCACGCTCTTGCCACCTGGTATGTGCATTTCCAAATAAATGAACCCATCTATTTCACTTCATAATTTAGACATGCTCTGCAGTCAAAAGTTTATCCGGACTTTACACGACCACCCAACAGCAGGTTCAATCTGTTCCCTGCCATTACTCCTGACTGTGTCTGTGTGTTTTTTTTCTCTGCGTGTGTGTGTCTGTATAGGTGTCTGTATATGCGCTCCTGCATGTTTTTATGTGAGGACATGAGTTGGCTCATTCTAGTTGGGCGGCTTGGGCCTCTGCAGAATTAGTTTGACAGTGAACTCTTGCTATGATTTCAAATGGGAAAACAGGGCAGCTATTTTAGAGGTCATGTTGTGTGTCAATAGCTCTAACAGATGCTGTATAAATCTTTAATCGAAAGTACTGTATAGACACGCACCTAATCCCAGTACATCCTGGTCCAGACAGTCTCTCCTGAGCGATGCCGGAGAAATACAGCACCTTTGACATTCACCCTACACTAGATGTCTTCATTTAAAAGAAATGGTTTAAACAAGAATGAAAATGTTATAATTTTCATTATCATGTTTATTCAAACTTGATTTAGTTATGTTAGTTAAACGTCTTCTACTGCAGAATGGCTTTTTACTATTTATAGGTACTGTATGTGTATAGGCTAAATAAAAAATTTTGTTTAATCCTTTGAACTACTAACAATATTTCTCCCAAACTTCTATTTGCATTAATTTGCAGACAATTAAAACTGGAGAAACGTGTAAATTATTTTAGAAAAGATGCTCTGTTACAAAAAAACATTTATGCATTTGGCAGAAGCTTTTATCCAAATCGACTTACATTGCATTGTACTATACATTTTTGTTTCTGGCTATGTGCAATGCCCTGGGAATCGAATCCTTGACCTTGGCCAGCGCCATACTCTAACCACTGAGCCACATGAATGCTAATTCATATTGACTTTTAAGCAATTTAACAGTAATATTTGTGCATGTATTTAGGACAATAAAATAAAGAAAATTATGTTAATGTCAATTATCGCAGTTTTTATGTCTTTCACATTGCTGTTCTTTTGAGGTTTGATTTTGTAGAAATTCAACAGACACTGGACTGGACTGGAATGGACACAATACATCTAGAAATGCTGATTAAATGAAAATTTGGAATGGTCTCCCATTTTTTCAGCAGCTGTATATATACATGTATGTATTTTGAGGGTTAAAATAGAAGTCCTTGTTGAAATGCTTGGACATCTGCTGTAACTCTCATTGGCGAAAAGTAAAGAACACAATATATTTTTTTATATAGATCATCTCCATGAATTGTTTTTTAATTAAATTACCATTATAGGGTTTTTACATTCTGTTTCCCTTAGAAGCTTAATTCCCAGACAATTGTAATTGCATGTAAAAGAGTGACCGGTACATTCAGTACTGTTGGAACAACATGAGGCGCGTAAATAACACATTCATTTTTTATTTTGGATAACTATTCCTTGAACAATTGTTCGACGTGACGGATCACTGTGTACTCGGAAAGCAATTTCTCAATTGATAATAATTCAATTAGGCTCTCTGTGCTTATTGCACAGTTTCTCACTGCATCGCAGCGCCTTGGCATAAACTTCAACACGCTTTATTATGCAGCCGGGCAATTACTCACAAAACAAACTGTTCCTAGTAAAGCATTTCTGCTCTTTTTATGATCTCCTCCACTTGCACCCTTGAGTGTTTTCCATTGATTCCTCAAGGAGCTCTGGACTTACGTAAACCCTTGTTTACAGACAAAAAGCCTTATATTTATTTGTCAGCTGTCCTCTCTGGTGAACACATCCTCGGCCGTGAACATATTGGCATCAGCGTTACGAGCTCAAAGAAGAATTGTATAGTCGATGTGATCGTAGCTCGACTCTAGGTTTTTCAGCACTCTCCCAAAGCACTGCTGAACAGTTCATCTTGAGATGATCCAAAGGAGATCCGTGAATCATTTAGGACCTCGCAAACTACTTGAACTTCCTTTTAACAGCCCTAACACTGTGTCTTCTATCAGACCTGTAATCTAGATCTGGACACAGTCCTTTTCTCTAACTGGGTGTTTCATAATGAGTATTTAAGAGCTTGTTGTCATTGTTAGTCCTGTGTGTTTAAAGACAAAATAATATTTGAAATTCGCTTGGAACTATCAGAAAATATTTGAAAATCGCACACCTCCACCTCAAGAACGTATACTGTGCGTTCACACCGTCGCCGAGAGCGTCAAGTCATTCATTTTCAATGTGAGCCGGCAGCGAGCAACGGCACGTCTTGGCGGTTGAGGGTGTCAAGGAGAGTTGAAATCAGGTCAACTTTTTGGTGATGAGCTATGATGCAGTTCGGCGTAAACCAATCAGAACATAGAAGTCCAACGCTTGATAGTATTCCAGAAAACGCAGCCCTGTAGACTTTTTTCCGACCACATATTTTAGAGCGTCCAAGAATCTTTCTACAATGTCGTTGGCAGGGCGGCCAGAGCGATATTTGACGCTCTCGGCGGCGGTTGTATGAACGCACTAATAGGCTGCATGCACATAAAAAGAGAGAAGGGGAGAGAGACCATTCACGCTTTCCATCTTTATGATGACGAACTGTTTAATTCATTAAGGATAACAGACATTTTTGGGTAACGTACTGAAACATATTTATAAAATAAACATATGATGGAACATATTACGAACAAGCTGAATGATGGCACCTCCAGTATCAGCTTATCAGCGGAAGCATATCTTTAGCGATCATATTATGCTGGGTTCACACCAAATGTGAACGATCGCGTTCCACGCACTTGATCACTCGTGGAAAAATTTTATTTTCGCGTGAGTGATGCGAAATGACAAACTATTTCAACATTTGGGGAAGACGATATTGACGCTTGAAACTAGCCGATTGCCGCTGACATGTGGATGCCTCGCCCTCAAATGTGAATGATCATCCTAGTGGTTGACCTATGATAAGCAATCTTCCAGGCCAGCGTTTGCACTGCACTTCATTTTCATTCAATTTATGAAGCACCCCATATATTTAACTCGTACTTAACATTGTCTCAAGTTGTGCGTCGCCTACGTAATGTTATCCTGTGAGAGACTTCTTTAGTTGTCTGTTGACAGCTTTTCTGTGTGTTCACGTTATTAGCAGCGCCACCACCGCATCAACACTGGAAACACAGGGAACTGTTTTTGTTGTTGTTTATTTTTAGACGACAATTGCACACACTATTCAATGTTCTATTATTAAATCAACTCTTCGAATATTTGATCCCTATAAGGCAACGGCTCTGTGACGAGCTGTCTGTGGTGTTTAGAATATGGCCTATGTTAGTGAAGGCAGTCATTCTTTCTCCATTAGAGGTCTGATCTGCAAACAATGTCGCTGGCATAGCGGCGTGTCTCACTTCGACATTTAGAGTGAGCTGTCTCATTGTTCTTGTTTAATTGTATCCAGTTCTATTGATAAAAACAATGTTATTGGAGTGGAGGAAGATATTCTGGATCTAATTAACTGCGATTGTTGTGCTTCAAAGCTCCATCTGAAAGAATTTCTAAGACTTGACCTGGTTTTGTTAAGCAATATGTTTTTTTGTGTCCCTCTCTACCCACATATATTTTAACAGCGCTCTGTGTAATAAAAATTAAGTGCAGCATATGATATGGTGTATCTTCAGTTGCTGTCTGAAAAGTGCCATCGTGAATAGACAGCTCTCATCTTGCTTTAATACCTCTAACCACAAGCATATGCCAGACATGTTGCCTCTGGTTTTGCCAATCTGATGTTTAAGCACATTCTTTTCAGCTCTTGTAACATTTGTGGTAGAGCATTTCAAAGAGCGCAGGCTGACATTTCTCACTGTGCTCCTCTTTTCATAAGTGAACATTTGGTGCTCGCAACAAAAAAAAGAGGAAACATGGTCCTTGTGCTTTGTTTAAATGAAATGGTTTGATGCCCAGCCGCATTCTAGATCCATCATGGATCCTGTGCTTTACATTTAATAGGCACTTAATGGCTACATGTTATGAATGAAGTAGTTTTGCTGTATTTTTTGCTGTTATATTTTATAGTACAGCATTGAGCGGACTGAAACCAACATCTTGTCCACCAGTAAATTATACATTTTATCTGAACAACATATTTTCATCTTTTGACGTAGAGAAATCAATTATTATTGTGGTTAAACATTCATTAAAAAGTTACAATAATATAACTTTTTCGTAACAATAAACACATTTTTCCCACACATTTATTTCTTTTAAGTGACACAAATTGGAATATGCAAAAGTATTCACTATCACATAAAATCAATTTGTAACGTTTTCAAGACTGCAAAATGTAATTTAAACATGTCACGTATACATTTTCCATATGAAAATAATTTTATGGTAATTACGTTTTTCATTTTGAGGTTTTAAGTAATTCACAAGTAGGTTTGCATTTCTGTGTTTTGTTGTCAATACGATAAAACATTATTGAATACCGAGTTATAAGTCTAATGTGATACCTTTTTAAATGATCACATTTTAATAAAAAATGAATTTAAAATTAAATGTATTTTAATGAAGTAAAAACAAAGGTTTTGTTACAGCGCCAGGCTGACTGATGGTGCAACAGATCACGAAAGAAGACATTTTGAAGAATGTTGGTAACCAAAACCTGTTGCACCATTGACTTCTATTTTATAGACACATAACCAGTGCAAGTAAATGGGGACCAGCAGTTTTCGTTTACCAGCATTCAAAATATATTTTGTGATCTGCTGAAGAAAGAAAGTCATACAGACAAGTATAGATTTTTGGCTGAACTATTAATTTAAATGCTCTTTCCTGTGGCTCAGTGGTTGGAGCATGGCGCTAACAACGCCAATGTCATGGGTTCGATCCCAGGGGATTGCACAGCTTCCGAAACAGAAATGTGTAGTACAATGCCATGTAAGTTGCTTTAGATAAAAGCGTGTTCCAAATGCATAATGAAAATAAGCACCATTACAGGCCAAATGCACCTCAAACACACACTACCCCTTTTCAAATGAACTTGTGTTTTCCTCTTTCTTTTGCCTTCAGCTTCTCGTGAAGCTTTAATAGAAGCTTTTAAATAGAAAATCTCCCCTAGCTCCAACAACCTCATGTAGACGACATCAATCCTAGTTTCCATCCCCAGATCCACACCACCACCTTCCACTGTACCACTTACTCCCTTTGTCACCACTCCACGGCCGCCCAATTTACATTTCAGAAATAAGAGGCTTCTCACAATTGATTGTGTTTTGAACAATCTGACTGGAGTGCGGCTTTGATGTTGTTCGTGGAGTGCCTAGACACAAGGCTGTGTGTGGAGTAGTGTTTGCCTGTGGCCATTGATGAACAGTCCCTGCCTCTCCCCGCAGGCTCGCTGTTTGTTTGTGTGAATTGCTTATGTAGCCACATCAGCTGCTTCCAGTCAAGCTACTATGCAGTAAATAAAACTGCCGTCGATATTGAGCATCGCCGGTGTTACTTCCTGCTGTGAGGTGGACTGCTTTTTTCCCTTTGCCGAGTAAATAAGTAAACAGTTGTGAATATCGCCTTTTTCGATCGATAACGTTCACACGTATGTTCCTTGTTGGGCCTGGGGGTTAGATTTCGATTCAACGTATTTTTGTACTCGTTCTGAAATAGCTTAAGAGTGTTGTTTTTAGTCAGAGGAACCATAGTTTTATCCAGATGGCCAGGCAGATTTAAAATATTGAATGTAAGAAATAAAGCTGTTGTAAATATCTTGTTAAAAATAAGACATGTTTTACACAGTTTTTTAACTAAATAATTTTTCAATTCATGTTGACCAATGAACTATACTTCAAAGTAGTGATGCACGATAAATTATCGGCCGTATCAGTGTCTGCCGATGACCAAATATAGGTTGATTATATTATAGCCGATAAATTATGAATCATTTCCTCTGGTTAAACTACTTCAGCTGCATTCTGCTTAGAGTTAAAATCCAGTACATTACTGCCTTTCTGTCATGATCATTCACTTACTGCTGTTAGCAAAACATTGTTGATGTAGTATGTAGATAGATATTTATTAGAAACAAAAGATATTGTTTGAAGCAGACTTGAGACCTGTTAGACTTGTGGCAATTGAGAACACCTTTCTGGGTTGCTCTGGAAGAACATCTATAATTGAAAATGATATTTATTATAAAATAATTTAAAGAAAAATCTTGATTTTTATTGATTTACATGATCTTCAGGGGGAAAATATTTTTCAGTCTCAGAAAATGTTATATTAATATTAAGGTGCAGTATATCGGCCAATATATATATATATATATATATATATATATGTTATCAGCTTACAATGACTAGGAATTATCGGTTATTGTTATCAGCCAAAATGTACATATTGTTGCATCCCTACTTCAAAGTAATTCTTATAGTACTCCCAAAAATTACAATTCTGTCACGATTTACCCACCCTCAAGGTTATCCAAATCTGTCTTAAATGTTTTTGTTCCAATGTTCACAAAGATATTTGGAACTGCCGTTGACTACCATAGTAGGGACATTTCTTTGTAAATGTATTTGTGCTGTTGAACACAAAAGAAGATATTTTGAAGAATGTAGGAAAGCAAATAGTTCTGGGGCATTTTTTACTACCATGCCATGTCATTTTTCTACTTTGGTAGTCAATGGAGGTTTTGTTACAAGTATTCTTCCAAATAACTTTCTCTGTTTTTATCAGAAGAAAGGAAGTTATTCACATTCGAGGGACATTTTTTATTCTTGAGTGAACTGTCCCTACAAGTAACAGCAATATTTACTCGCATATATTTTTGCTAAAACATTTTAATATGAAACAGGCCTTTTTGAATAAATTCATGGATCGGCAAAGTTTTGACTGATATACACATTTTAGTTACACTTGTGTATTAATGTACCTTCCTCATCAAGTTTCATTATGCATCATCCAGGCTTAGTTGTTTTATTCTTCATTTGCAAGTGCTTTACTGTTTAGTTTTCCTCCGAGGGGCGGCTGTGTGTATGTGTGTGTGTTTGGTCTTCAACTCTGCTTTGTAACCCTACACTGAGGCACTGTGGCAGCTCATCCAGAGTTCTCCTCCTGACCCATTTCAGACCATAACTAAGATGTGTTCTCCAGTGGAGAATTGGACAGAAAGTGCAAGAGGTTTTTCTGTGTGTGTTTAAAAGGGTAATGTGTTTGTGTACGTATGGTCGTGGTTTGACTAGCTTAGCTCAGTCCCACGTACTGCGGTCAGAATGGTTAGTCATTTTTTTTACTCTGCTGAGGAAGTGTGTATATTGTTCCCACGCTATGAAGAGATGAGGGTCTCGTGCGTTAGGACAGGGGGCGCTGTCGGCCTCTGCACTCAGCTCTGACCCAGGGATGTTGGAACGCAGTTTAATTATTACGACCTAATGCCAAGATGTTTATAAACGTGCGGCACAGTTGAGTAAACTGCAGTGAACTGTGTTTGCTGGTTTAAATGAGGTTTTTTCTTTTGTGTAAAATAAGTATTTTCATGCTATTTCTGTAGACCAGACTATGTTGTCCTTTTGTGTTCTGTGGTAGAAAGCCATACGTGTTTGGAGTGACACGACGATGTGTACATTTATGACAGGATTTCCATTTTTAGGTGAACTGTTCCTTTAAGAGGCAACTCAGACAGGCAGACACAAGCAAGACGCACGTGACTTTGCTCTCAGGAGGTGTCACTCAAGCCTTTTGAAGCTTTTGTAAACGATGAAGACGAGCCGGTGTGAGAAACCGGCGCATTTGTTGTCGGGCAGCATCTTGAAGAGCCTCAACATGCCAGCCAACTCCAGCCCGAGCCTTTTGTTGCCAAGCGTGCAGAGCGCTCCTGTTGCTAAAGGAAGTACTTAAATGTGTAGTTATGTGAGATCTTTCCTCGCTAAAGCCGCCCCCCCCCGCTGCTCCTTCCTGCTCTTTGGCTGAATATGAAGTGTTGCTTGATGGGCTTTTCCCCTCTGACAGTGTCACAAGAGGAGTGACAGATCAGAGAGAGGGCTGACCCTCCTCCCAGAGGAAGTGCTGGGAGCCAGGGGTGGCACATTCAGAGCCCCAAGGCCACTCTGTGCTAATGGAACATGATAAGCTTTTCATGAATCATTGGGCGAAGCTGCTTTTGTGCCCCAATGTCTCTTAAGGCTTGGTACATTGGTGCCGTCATTGCCATTCTCGGAATTCATGTGAACACGGATTGAATTTACATGGTATTTTTAGTGACGGTGTCACAGATTTTCTTGGAATTTCATCGGCAACCACACCTAAGGTTGCGTTCTATAGCTTTTCTGTCTGGTATGGTCTTGGCTGTAGTCCTTGCCTATAACAAGCAATAAAATGGTGTAAACATTTATAGGTTATGTTTTGTACCATAATTATAAGCCTGTAAGCAACCACCCAGAGTACACTACAAATGGCACAGGAAACCACTCACAGATTTTGCCTACTTAACTATGCAAAATTTCAGAGTGGTTTTTAGCAAGTTGTTAGTCTTATTCTGATATTTGTGTAATAAGGAAATTCATACAGGTTTGAAATGACAAGAGGGTGAGTAAATGATGACAGAATATTCTTTTTTTTGGTGAAATATAACTTTAATTCGAACGTATGAAGGATATATAAAAAATGTTTTATGCATGTTGGGCTTCACAAAGAATCGACACACGACACATGAGCAAAGCTTACTAAATAAATTCTTTATTATTTTGGGATTCATAATTTTATCCAACCTGACGGTTGTTAAAGCACAAATTGTGCAAATATGATCTCCGGACATCACTCTTGGCCACTCCTGTATGTATATATATATATATATATGAGTCTGTGGTGTAATATTATGCATTAACACTCAAGTTCATTTGAAATTCAAAGAATCTGCCAGCAATTTTATAAATCGACGTGCAATTTTCACCAACAGGGTCCAATCGGGCCACAGAAGAATCAACTTCCCTTGTAACAGCTGCCCTGGATGATACATAAAGTTTAATTTCAGAGTTAAATAGAGTTTAATACCAGTATAACTAGATAGGTTTTTTGTGACCCCTCATCTTCACCTCTTATATGAGCACATGTGAGTTTCCTATCTCTTAGCAGAGATCATTCTCAAACATGAACGTCAAGGGAAGCTCAGACAAAAACACAAGCGTGCGCGTCTGCGCAAGGTCTGTTTATCCTGCTTGTGTATTCAGTGCAGAGGCCACGGGAGGTCGTGTCCTTCAGTGACTCACATTATTTGCATGCTGTTAAAATCTGTTGCATACACCGGTCTGTGCTGAATGCTTTCCTCTGTAATAATGTCCAGACACAAGGCAGGTCGATTGTTTTCTTTGTGTGGGTCTCGTGTATGTGTGTGTGCGTGTCTCTACGTGCTGAGAGATTCGTGCAGAAGTACAGTACACTCACACATTCTCAGAAGGCTCACTGCCCTGCGGCATAAGTCCTCCATTTCCTGTTTACAGTGTCTGAGGTTTCCTGTTCTCAAAGCATCTCCACTGGGTGATATTGTGATCTTGCCATTTTTTTCCCCGGACAAAGGCTGTCAAAAATAAAACCTTTCATCAAAACTTCCACCTCATTGTGTACTGTTTATGTTATTATAAAAAAGAAATCTTTGATGTTCTTTGTATGTGTGGCTAAATATTATAAATTAGCCATGTTTAATGTTAAATAAGGTGGGATTTAAATTTTTTGTTTTATTTTTTATGTGTGCATGCATAAATATTTGACTTAATTATATCTAATAATTCTACTGCCCTCTCTTGTGCATTAGGTTTGAAGAGATAGTCAAGAAATTCAAGGTTGAATACCATGCTGGAGGGGCCACTCAGAACTCCGTGAAGGTCGCTCAGGTTGGTGTTTCTCTTATGTCCTCTTTGACCCATAGGTCTTAAAATTACAAGGGCTTAATCTGACATGTTTAATACTTTGGCCTGCATGCTTTCTTACTAGAGGCCGACAGTCTGTGATCATGATTTGATAAATAGTTTCATATGGAAACCGTATTACTGCAATGTTATTATTATTTTCCATTAGGGCTTATTTGTTTATTTTTATAGTTGAGATGACTGTTCAAAATTAAACGTCATTTTACACAGTACTCTAGAATACTTGATTCTGATTGGTATAGTATTTATATTATATAATATTACACATGTTACTAATTAGACATATTTATATTACGTTTATATCAGGTTATATTTTCAAGAGATTAAACCAAATTGGATGTTCGTTTGAATTTCATGTCTTGCCTTAAATGGAAACAGCTTCTCCTGGCAGAGGGTCTGCATTCATTACAGATAAGCTAATAAAATATCAATATTTAATATCCAACAATTTACTCAAGTGGGCGTGTAATAAGCTGATAATGTGCAGCCAACCGGTTGTTATTGCAAAATAAACCCCTTCAGTGTGATCACCCTGCTTAAGTTTATTCTGCTATTGCAACTGGTTGGTTGTATCCCTTGCGTATAGTGTTAATGCACATAATTTCCTTGTATGTCAACTGTTATCTTATTTAAGTGTTTAAGCTTACAGGTCTGTATTTGATATATACAGAGATCACAACAGCGAGATTTAAAGATACATTTTCCAAATTTATAGCCCAAAAGAGAGGCAGACTTTTTTTCCGCCCTTCACTTTTGCAGGCCTGGTCTGAAACAATTGTCTCCTTTGACCAATTCTAAATATGAATTTTCCATTCTTAGAGTTCCTAGTTTTCTCAGGACGCCAGGCTTCACAAGTGGGAAATTTATTTGTGTGATGTTGTTTAAGGGTAACAATAGAAGAGATGTTCTTTCGTCCCTGATGGTCCAGTCGGGTGCTGTCACAGCAGAGAAATCTGTTCAAACGGCCCTGTTACCCTCAGGGCTCAACTACAGATTGATTTTTGTGACGCAAATGACCTGAATTCAGCACCGCTGTCTTCTGGTTCTTGTGTACTTTAGTAGGTGGTTGAGGACATTGATGCTTTTAAGACCTCGGGAATGGGAGTTATTTTGATATAAATCATCTGAAAAGACGTGTGGAATTTTCCGATTATCTCCAGATGATGCACGGCATCCAAATCTGCCGATGCATTAGGCCGCGAAGCCTTTTATGCGCACGGCATCTATCACTGTGAAATACAGACCTCTGTGTGTGATGAGGTAAGACTGTGGATAATCATTTGGGTATCTGCCAGCGAAAGCAAATGTAATTTCATTACTTTACCGTCTGACTGCCATTACCGTTGTCTGCTGCATTTGTTATGACCCGAACGCAGCCTGAAAGGACGTACAGAAATGAGTCTTCATTTAGGTCCTTTTCTCTGGCCGCTTCCCAACATTTATTTGCTTAACGGGATTTGTTGCAACCGTCCTTGCGAGGATGTCAGCCCCCTCTGCCAGCTCTTCACCTGCTGCCGCTGATAAACGAGTCGGGGAGGTAAAAGTTGTGCCCATTTTGAAGCAGAGCTTGTTACAAGGCTGCCAGTGATGTGTGGGTTGTTAAGCACCGGTTTGATCAGACAGCTCTTCAAAGCCGGCCCATGCGAGAAGGGAGGCTTGATGCGGAACCAAGCCTCTGAGATTAACACATGGCAACACCTGGAACGCCAGGAGCAACGCAACCTGTGTGTCGGTGTCGCGGAAAACGAGAGCTTTCAAACGCAATGACATGGGCTGCCTTGTGATCGCACATCAAAGCGCACATGTGGAGATGAGGTGCTCCAGTCGGAAGCTGCTCTCAGCCTCAGGCGCTGCTGGGTAGACGTGGGAGGGAGCATGTTCCGCTCTCACTACCTGACCAAGATTTACCTGACCGTTTACACAAGACCAGCCATTAGAGAGGCAGGGCTATCTTGCTCTCTCTGCATCACCTTTTCTTTCTTCTCCCCTGCTCCCCATGAGACCATAAAATCAAACTGATCGACATTTTTTTCCTCTTGATTTGTTATTCCACAGCATCGGTCACTCCGGAGAAAGACACACTGAAAAACGCATGTTAAAGGAATAGTTCACAATTGAAAGTCTTTGTTGTTATTTCTTCTTTGCAGCACAGTGTCATACAATAGCTTTTGAACCTTAAATCAATGACTAGTATGGTTATTGTGTTATTGTTGTACCTTTTATTTATATGGTAGAATCAAGTAATCTATGAAGGCCTTTTCTGTATTCTTTTCTGTGTTTTTCCATTCTTTCAATGTATCTCGCAACCAAGGGCGAAGTTTGTATTTACATTATATAACATTATATTTTCCTCAAAATCTTAATGTTAAACTGCCACCGAGTTATGGTATGTTCATGTGCATACTCATAGCAAATAACGTGTTCTATTTTTAAAAACCGCTATTTACACCTCAACCGGTGTGCGACCAAAATTAGTCCCTACAACTTGTTCACCATACGATAGGCTTGTGTGACCAACCGACTGCATTTTAAACTTTTATGTACTAATAATCTTCCCCTTCAGTGAGCTGTTAACATGAGAACCACTGCGAGCGGATCACTGAGTCAGTGAGTTGAACTTGAGAACCAGAACGGTGAATGAATTGTTTGTTTGAGCTTGTTCTTTTCAATTAACCGGATGATCTGGTTTACAAATCACACAGAATACAACAAACACAGACCATACAATTTAATGAATCTGACCGATTCGTTCATGAATCAGACTTTGCTCAAGTTCAGTGAACCACTGTCAGAAGTTCTGGAATCAACAGCTCCAAAAATGTACGTTGTCTTTAATTTCTGGGTAAACTTTCTCAAAATATCTTCATGGATGTTTCACAGATGACGGAGTCATACAGTATATAGGCTTTTGAATGACCAGGTTGAATAAATGACATTTTTATTTTTAGTTGAACTATCCCTTTAATCTCAGCTTCGCTCTTCACACAGAGACTTATCGTACAGCTTCAGTACTACAGTATAACACTCAATTAAATATCACATTTTTGATCCACAGAAAACAGATTTGGAACAATTACACGAGGGTAAATAAATACTGACAGAACGTTTTTGGGTGAACTATTCCTTTTAGTCATTTCATGCGGTTACAACGTTCATTCCCCAGACTTCTAAAGGTGTAGGATGGCAATATAAATCTTTTAATGGTTTAGCGACGAGCCTCTTCGGATGGTTCTTTGATGTGTCTGAATTGGTAAATTTGTGCAGGAGACATAGCGTTATTCTGACAGACACCGCTATGCCCCACAGGACCTTCATAGATGAAGACTTTCACCTGCAAGTAACGATCTGGTATTCTCTTTATATAGCCGTGCAAAGAGAACGTTCCCAGCACCACACTACAGGCTGCCGACATCAAAGCAGGATAGAGAATCACACTCTCTTCCACTGTATATACAATGTTCCCCAAGCATTCCTCTGCACTGTGATCCAAGACCCGGCTCTATTACATGTGCGCCCCCGGTGTGGCCCCTTGAGCAAGGGTTTGAGAAGGGAAGAGGCTGACGCTTACCAACCGAGAGAGCAGTTGTTAGGTGCTGCCTCCATCGGGAGGTTAACTTAATCTTTCATAGCTCTGTAGGCCTACAGCTTGTCACTTTTATACACATGGCATGATGTGCATGGTATGATATGGCTTTAATGAGGGTGATTGTTTTATTTTTTTGAGGTTAGTCTGTAACATCATATGTATTTGTCCCATTTTAGAGATTTTATGGAAATCACAAAGAAAACGAAATAGGACGTTTGATTTCTGAATGCACATGAGGATATCTTCACTTTTGCACCCTTTCTTTTCTCAGCTTCTTGGTTTCTCCTTTTTTCCATTTGTCGCTGGCCCGTGGTGCCTTGGCAGATTCTTTTTCAAAGTGGTGAAGGGGCCCAACCTTGGACGCGAACTGGCCTGTTTTATTAGAAACACATGTGCACTCTGTAGCTGGAACTCCTTTATGAAGAAAATCACAACGCTCTCTTCAGCACACAAAGGCCTTTCCCAGTTCATATTTTTGCACGGAAACTTAAATTGGGGAAAAGTTGGTGCCTATAACCAGACATCAGGCTAGAAGACAAAACGTTCCATGACCTCATGTTTGACTTCACTCTTGGTTTTTTGTTTTCTTTTGAAAAGGAAAAAACCCCTGTCCATTTTTCGTTTATATAGTTTGTGTCGTTGGTGGAAGAGGAGGAAAATGGCAAATGTTATGTATATCAAACTTGGCAGGGGGAAGAAAGGGAAATTTCGACGGAGAAGAAAGGAAAGTTTGAAAGCTCTGAAGACTCGTGAGATTAACAAGACACATACCAGGGAACGCTAAACTCTCCACGGTAAATGACCACAACATCTGTGTCCGATATTCGCAAGAGAGGGAGAATGAAAAATGCGAGTATCTCAATACCTGACTGTACATTCACATTTGCATGATGCAGATTGAGATATGTGCGAGTGTGAAATCTTCAAGAGAGCGCATGTTTAATGAAAGTCAGAGTGAGCTTGTCTTGATTAATGATTGCTAAATACCTGCAGGTACTGGAGATGATGTGCAATGCAGCGAGAAGCTGAAAAACAGCCTCATCATTAAGCATGCTCCTCCGTTTCTCGACAGGAGGTTAATTGAATGTTAACATTCAAAAGCGGCAGCTTCTCGGACAACTGGGCCGCCAAGAACAGTTTATTTCCTTCCTGAGTTGATGAAGGGTCACAGACAATTAAGCGCCCGGACAAAGAACGAAGAAACTGAGTCACCTTTGCCTCCGTCTGCACCTCTGCATTCCTGAAGAGCAGCAGAGTGGCAGGCGCTTCCGTCCTGTGCAGGAAGAGACGTGTGTATCGGGGGCCAGAACTATTATGGGTTACGCCCAAACGCTGGCGGTACACTTTAACAGGATTCTTGTTAAATCACACCTTTCGTTCCCTGTCACTTTATTCCACTTATTTACTCGAAACGATAGGGACGTGGGCCCTTGACTGGCCTGGCCTGTCTGTGATTCTGTGTCTGAGGTAATATTTCACGGCTTGTGACTCGTAGGGAACCGGAAAACTGAGTAGATCACAACAGCTTTAATCTTTAGTTTGATCAGTCTAGAGGTCTCCCAGCGGGCGCTCGGAATTCACTCCGAGCGCCCTTGTTTATCAGTGTGCTTTTGTCTTATCTCTGAACCTCATAAGATGAAAGAGAAGGTGATACACCGTTGCTACACTCTTCTCACACGCGGGTTGTTTATGTATAAATCTATACAGGACGGTTTCAATTTCTTTAGAGAAAAGGCTTTATCTTGTCTAACACTCAATACAGGTAGCGCACTTGCATACACATAAAACATACATGCGGTTCGTGCAGGATCACTGCTTATCGCTTTTTTTAAATAGATTGCCACAGGCCATGCAGTTAGGCATGCAAAACAAGTTGCGTTGTGGTGTTTCGATGGTGAAAGAGGAGGTTTTGTTGCAGCCGTGACATAGATTTAGGAGATTAGGACAGCACTTGACATGACTTTGGAGAAATGCTACAGACCACTTCGGACGACGTAAACAACGCAGGTCCAGAAGAACTTCCAGTTTGAGTTTTTCAGCAAAGAAACAAGCGTTTGAACATGACGCAACAAACAGAACATTTATGACGACATAAAAATGCTAAACGAATATCTTTAAGATTTCTTTATATATGTTAGATAGAAAATATGCAGAGGTGCTGCTAGTTCAGTGTTTACATCTTCCGAAGTGGTCTATAGTGTGTTCAACTCAGAAAGTTGGAATTTCCCTGGTGAATGCCACGTGAAGTCGGACTTCCAACTATTGTGGAATTTTGTGGAGGCATCTGGAAAGTCTGGAAAATGTGCAGCTGGTATATGATGTCACACAGACATGTACCTAGAGCACATCAATATTCAACATAGACTTATTAAGTCATTGTACTTGCCAATAATTGAATCATGTTACATAAAACAAAATGTAAAACGTCTTTAGAAAACTTCCAAAAGACAATTTGGAAAATGATCCATGTTTTTAATGAAAGTAAAACCTGATGTTTTTTGTGAAATAATTTCCATTTGTATTACCACAGCTTAACTAGAAATGGGTAGTTGACAAATAATTCACTCATGTGTCCTATGGTATTACCCAGCAAAAATTTGCATTACTATAGATAGTGATTATATTCACTAACAATGAAGATAAATCTATTTTCTAAATGCTAATAATATAAAATAATGTATTATTAACCATTTGTTTGTCATATTTTTCCACCACACCATATGACCCTGTGTCCCGAATTACATGCTATACATAAAACACTATTTACGCTTTAGCATCTGTTTCAATGGGCCGCTATACGTTGGTCGTCTGCCATATTGGAACGGTGCGAGCCATTATTTATATCTATGATTAAAATGAACGTTTGATGAATTTACACTAACCGGAAGTATAAGCCATTTACCAGACGAGAGAAAATGTTGAATGTATAACATGATGCTTGATAATGAAATTCAGTTTGTACATTTAATTATAAAAAAATCCAGTGTAGTCTACCGATAAAAACATTGAATACTTTTCTGTGGAAGTCTGCAGATTTGCCCCAAATTTTAGTGCAGAATCCTTCACAACTCCTTCCTGGTGGAACATTCTTCCTAACGCGGTCCGGTCAACCACATCTCTCACAACCTTCAGAAAACTACTTAAAACACATCTCTTCTGTGAAAACTTGACAGACAAATGAAATACCAACCCTCTCTCTTTCTCTCAACAGCTAGTGGTCTAGCTTTGGTTGAAACTAGCAACCTTGTATTAGCACCTATCATATTATTGCTCTTGTATTTGGATAAACGCGTCTGCTAAATGACTAAATGTAAATGTAGAATTAACATGAAAAGTCTGCCTTGCTTATGAGGGAAAACAACCTGAAAAAACCTATGAGAGGAAAGATGTACGTTCCTGTAATGTGGCTCTTAAAAAACGTATTTCCTCTATAGGAGCAAATGGCTCCTTAATATATTTTTTGGTCTGTAGCCCTGCTCACACAGTGTCTGATAGTCCAGCCTCTCTTCCTCTACATTATCAAAACAGCAGTCCTGCAAACAACATTTCATAATTTCGGTTGACTATTTACATCACCCGGGTACCTTTTTAACTGCACCTTTTTGGGTATTTTCAACGTAACACCACTCGCACTATATATATATATATACTATACCTTTTCAGAACAACGGTATGCAGTGCTAGCATTTGTTTATTCTCTGCGGCTTGGTTGCTATGCAACGCCTCTGTTGATCATCAAACAACTGCAGAGCTAGCGGTAGCTGTGGTGTTTTGGTTCCTCTTACGTCATTTTTGAGGCCTCCATCAAGATGTCACATAAGAATACCTGATTTTTAATGGACGGCAGCGCAAGATCCTGTATAACATAATGAACGCTTCCTTATTCTCTTCCGAGTGTAATTGTGTGACATTTATGATACACAGTATAGCATGGTGTCGTTACAAACGCAGCAGAGATGAGTCAAGCCCGGGGACGTTGTGGAAAGGTCAAAGCGAGGGGCGCACACACATAGACGCTGCGCGTATTTATAGATGCAGGCGTTCAGATGTGACAAATGGTGATGAACACAGAACTCTTAGATCCTTCCAGCACATACTGTTACGTGACATAGTGAAGGTGACGCTTCCCCCGCATTATGAATAATGATTAACTGCAGGCAACCGCCAAGAAGGGCTCAGTGGGGAGAGATATAAATAGACTCTTGTCTTTTGTTCATTTCACTATCACACTAAAGAAGGGGCTCAGACTGTAGGAGGAGGCAATGAGGCATGTGGGATATGCTAGAATAGACCTTTTCTCACTCATGCTAACAAAGCCACACCGTGCGTGAGCATTTGCATACGCACGCACACAAACAAAATAAAAACGTGTGGAGAGAAACGCGGTTGACCTTTTGTAACCGTGTGGTCTGGGCACTAATGGAAAGCATACGTTTTGTTTGTGAGAAACTGCATTTTGCATTTGTCTCACTAATGCATTACAAAGTGATGATAAACAGTATTTGTAATCTCTTCCTTGTTTTATGGACATTACTGTTGTTTGTGAGGCAAATGTAGTTTTTTAAAAACTATTTAACTTTTTATAAAAGATTATAAACAAGTGCAGTCTTCAGGGTTTAAAGGGATGGTCCACCCAAAAAGAAAAATTGAGTAATCATGAATTACCAATCCTCAAATTGTTCCAAAATTGTATACATTAATTTAAATATCTTTCACGGTGTTCAACCAAACATATATATGTTAGCAACTGAGATTTCTGGGGCACCATTGACTACCATAGATTATTGTACAATAATAAATACAAATATTTTTTTGTTCTGTTAAACACCAATATTATGATCATTTGAAGAATTTAGGAAAACAAACAGTTCTGGGGTGCCTTTGACTACCGTTTTTTTAACTACCTCAGTTGCTAACATTCTTCTAAATATCTTTCTTTGTGTACAACAGAACAAAGACATTTATACAGGCTTGGAACTTGAGTTCGAGTCATTTGTGACAGAATTTGCGTTTCCTGGGTGACCTATCCCTTTAAATTATTAAACCAAAAATATATTTGGAGAATATTATTGTTGTTATGCGGGCACCCTGGACTATTATAGTAAAAGAATATATGACTAAGTCGATGAAGATAGTGCTACCTGATACACTGCACATTTAAATGATGTGTTGAGAGAGATATTCCACAAGGAGATCTTAGTGTTCAAATGACATACTTATTAACAAAATCCAATTGGCTTTTCTTTTGAACCGGATCCTGTTTTTCCTCTACACGCTGTATGTAGTCAACGGTTTTACTAGTGGTGTGGTTGTAATTCTCACCGCTCGCCGAATTAAATTGACTGCAGCCTTTTCAGGTCTTAATTAAAGCACTCCTTCATTCAGTACTAAAACTGCGGTTCGGTCTGTGGTTACAGAATCAACTCCATATCATGCTTCTCCATATAAAATCAATGTCTCGACTAACCCGCCGATAATATGCGGGATATAGTTCACAAGCTGTGGGCTGTATGGATTTCCACACGGCTTAATTTACTCCCGTAGAGCTGGCGGTAGTTTCAGCGCACACTGTCCCTCGTAAGTATGCAGAAATGCTTGTTTGATTAACATACGTTCTCCAGGGAGGCATCGGAGCTTCATTTGTGTCACGAGCGTCTGAACAATTTGAATTTAGATCGAATGAGACACGCTGGCGCAAACCGAGTATTTACGGGACCCGGGGGTGAAATTCGAACCATCTTCTCGATTCTCGCACACACGCAAACAAACTCTGTGCACTTTTTGACCATGTTTATTTTGGGTACCATTAGTCATCGGCTTGCTTGGCCAATGGGCTAAATTGCTACAGATCTTTCTGAGAAGAAAGCTTACTGAGAGTACAGTCTGGTCCTGTCCTGGAAGATAAGACGCTTTGTAGCTGGACGTTCAGTATTCATGACACGGCATGGCACTAAACACGCCGGGCCCTGGGTCCGTCTCATAACTGGAGCACTAACAAAGCTGTTCATTTGGCATCCGCGCCGGCTCCTGATATAGAACAGGCAGCTCCCGCTTAAGTGTTTCTCTCTCGGCAAATCCTATTATCAGTCTTGTGTTTTTCCCTTCTTTCTAACTCAGGACCCGGTCCAGGAAATAAGTCATTTCCTTTTAGTTTATTTGTCCGTAACGGAGCACAACACCGGCGTTCTTTCTTGAATGTCTGAATGTCTTTAAAGACACTTATATTTTCCCTTTTAGCATCATTATGGGTAAAAAAAAACGCTTTATGTGTCAGGCCCATAATTGCACTTCTGTTCTGTGCAACTGTACCGGGAAGGAAAAATAGCACCTTCCAGATCCAGCCGAAAGCCCTTTAAGTCGTGCGAAAGATCTCGGGCAGTAGCGCAAAGGCTAGCTGGACTACATGAAAGATGATGTGGCCTTTTAAGCTTGGGTGCTTTCCCACTCAGCCTCACTTCTCTCTTCTGTTTATATTTGCTCTGCTAGGCTCTTAATGCAGTCCTGAAGAAGGCTCCAGATAAAAATCAATGACAGATGTGACCAGACGACAGAACAGCAATTACATGGAAAGTCATCTTTTAGGGTCATCTTACTTTATCCCCCAGGCGGTCTCTGTCTCGCTCTCTTTTACCTGCATGCTCATCTCAATGTGTTCTCAAACAGTTCTGATCAGAAAGAGGTGTGGGTTAGTGTCATCTCATCTTAACTTTAATGGATAGTGACATCCTATATTTACGTCATTGATTGCCAACCTTGGTCAAACAAAGAGAGAGATTTTTGTGATGGCACAGGATTTACAATCAATCCTTTAATTGGAGGACTTAAAGTGATAGTTCACCCAAAATGAAAATTCTTTCATGTACTTACCCTTTTGTCACTTCAAACTTGTAAGACTTTCTGCCTTCCGAAGATATTTTGAAGAAAGCTGGCAAACGAACAACACTGGTCCCCATTCACTTAAGTTGTTTGTACACAAAACCAATGCAAGTGAATGGGAGCCAGTTAACAACATTCTTAGAAATATATTCTTTTGTGTTCTGTGGAAGAAATAAAGTCATATAAAATTTAAATTATAACAGGTTAAGTAAATGATGACAGAATTTTCATTTTAAACAATTTCTGTAACCTATACAATATTGTTAACATTAGTAAATGCAATATCTCAGTGGTTCTCAAACTGGTGGCTCCAAGACTGAATATATATATATATATATGGTGTTGTTCATAATTGACAATTTAAAAATGGTATATTATATTTTTCTTTATTTTGCGGAATATCATTTGTAGTTGTGCAGATACGTCTTCCTTAAACTCCTGTCGGTGTCAAATGCACATCCGTCTGGCACACAACAATTAAAATGGAAAGAGATTTCTAAATTAAAGAAACGCACAAACCCCAGCACTTTCTGACAGCTGGAGCAAAGCAGAAAAAACTGGTTATATAAATTTTATATGACGAACACATCCTTGTATCTGGTGGTGTCAGTACCAGTCTTTTCCTCGTTCTGTTTCACTTCCCGAAATGACAGTATTGCAGGAGTGTATATGGGAGATGGAGAGTCTGAGTGTTGAGTGACTGTGAAAAATGAATGGGGGGAAATGACAGGAGCCTGGTGACACACAGCAGGTGACAGAAAAGATACTAACAGTCTGCTCCTTACCATTGCATTCTCGCTGGAGCTCCCTGCAGAGATGCAGCCTGCCGTACTACACTTGGGCTTTTCAATCGTAGCGCTTAAAGAATGACACTAAACCAGAAAAGTCTGCCAAATGGCATGGAATCGAAATCTTTCCTCTCTTCAGCCAGCCAGAACATTTTGTTTTTCGGTTCTGAAGTCGTGATCTGAAAAATGTTCTCTCTGTTCTTTCACACGGAGCAAAGTCATGAATATTTTGGTCGTTAAGATGTCCAGGAATGCTATTGAGTCCTAAATTGTTGGAGTTTGATTGTATCTGTTGCCTCTGAGATCTTTGAAGACACGCATCTGAGTTATAGGACCCTCTTTGAAAAGTTCTTCAATCTCATGCCAGGTCATGGTCAAAATGTCAGACCAACCTTTTCGTTCAACCTTTCGTGGCATTAGAATTGTTTTGTCGCCCCCGAAGAAAAGGGAGATGTTAACCTTGCCGGCTAGGTTAAATAATCCAACTTGTACAAACGTATCATTTTAGACCGTTAAATGGGCTGATTCACATCTTTTGTCTATAAATTGTGATGTGCATTGCGGTTTGTTAACTACCGTGATGGATGAGGTTTGTTAAAGCTTAAGTTGGGCTGCCTCCCACAATATTCCTATGAACATAACAATAGAAACCCAATCCTATTTCAACTTGAAAATCCAGAAATGATTACAAGCAAGTTTTGGGTTGTTTATTCAAACTCTGTCAACTTCAGACAGTTGAGCGCTAGATAAAGTTTTTAAAAAGTCTATGAAAGAGAGTTTTTAAGAGATGACAGGAGAATGTTCCTCCCCACCAAAAAGACACAATGAATTTCGCCTGTCCAGAAATGTGCTGTTCATACAGCGAAATTAGAAGCAGGCCAAGAGCAAAGCTGGCAAGAGTTGCGATGTCTCCATGTTATTGAGAAGACCACCATGGATGCGTTTTCAGTCTGTTTTTAATCGCCATAATATTCTCTGTAAAAGAACTGGCTGCGGGCGGCAATTTACTGCTGCATTGTTACAGATCAGTTTCTGCTTGTCATTAAGTGTGCCCAAACAAATCGCATATCTGTACTTTTTTTGTCCTGCTTTTCTTTTTTTATGTAAATTACTCCGCCTGTACTTTATTTACTTGTAAATGTCTGATTGTTGGGGTTACAAATGGAGAACATTCTTAATCAGAACCAATACCAGTGTTTTATACTGAAATCAAATTATTTTTTAATAAAGTTCTGTTCTGTTAACAATTTTAATCTATTCTCAAAATATGCAAGACATATCCATCATAGGCACTTAAAACTTAGCCAGTATGACAACTGAGGATCTAATTTATAGATTTATTTGGAAGTTTTAAGCAAGTCATGCAATGTTCCCTGTGATAGGATAAGGTCTCTAGATTCACGTTTGAGTGGTATAGATGGCACTTTTTTTTTCAGTGAAGCGATGACATGCTTCACAAACAAACTATATACAAGGTTCTGGTTTAGGAAAAATGACAAAAACAGTTGGATTACTAGTTTCATAATGTGCTTCATGTATTTCCCTAGGAATTGTATAATACAGTTTATTTGGTTGTTAGTATTCTGTTAAAAATATTTAATTATATTTGTCAACACAGTTTGCTGTGATTATAAAGCAATACTCATTTAATTGCTTAAACCAACAATATTTAATTAAATATTTTATAAATCTTTGTGCCTGTCTAGAAAGTCTACTCCTTTTGCAAATGTATAATAATTTAGATTATTATTTTTTGAAAATGTGTGCCTCCATGGGTATCCATGTTAACAGTTGCACCAATGGCTGGACTATCCATCCTTCCTCTTAAAAATTATCTTGTAGCCCCAGGAACGTTCAGACATCTTATTCTACATGAGAATCCCTGATGTGAAGCACCTCCTGGCCAGCATTTCAGTGCGAGTCGAGAGTGACCACTTCACAGCATGTGATGTTGTGTTGTTTGTGATGGATTTTGGACCCAGCTGTGGTTGTAATTCTTCAGATGAGCATCCAAAGTTGGTACTGCTGTCACAGTCCTTCTGTCCGTTGTCACATGCCTCACACCTCTAAGAATAACTGTCCACACCTGCGGAAAGCGATTTACGGCTTTGACATGCGGGGCTTTCCTCACATAACTGATCACTTGCGTGGGAATTGGTGTCACACTCTGACGTTGTGCTTTGGCGTTTAGAATTATGGAATGTGTTGAGCCATGAAGTTATATTTTGTGACTATGCTATTGTTTAAAAGTTTAGGGTTACTTGATCAACGTTTTCCATGATTTTAAAAGCTTTATGATCTTTTGGAATGCATTTCTGGATATTTATTGATTGTGTAAATTGTGTGGAGAATATAAATATAATTGGGAGGAAATATGAAGTGCTTTATTAAAAAACTATTTATTAAATAAAAAGTTGACTTCATGATCAAATAATGAAGAAAAAGCTGCATAGATGGTAACTGATACCTCAAGACGCTGGTCAATGAAATTTCAAGAGAGCAATGTGTTGTAAAGCTGCTTAAATAAATCTGTTTTGTTTCATTTGGGAATATTTATAGTCACATAATTCCCAAAGTACCATTTTGTGTTGTTGTTAGTTTTTATAAGTTTACTATTATTCAAAACTGGAAAATATATAACTTAAATGAAACATCTGACCCTTAACTGGACCGTGGTGAATTTATTCTTCCGTCAGCTCTCAGTGTTTGTTTAGGAATTAGAGAGTTCGAAAGACATTTTATCCAGATCATAACATTATTTCTATATGACACTGAAAAATGTATTTTTCCAACTGCTCACAGAGGCAAACAAGATGGCCGGCGGAGTCTTCAGGCTCCTTCGGAACACAAGCTGTCAAGTTAATTGCAAGTTTTATAGAAATGTTGCTCCTGCTTGCCATTAACCGGTGAAGTGATCCGTGCTGCCATTGTTTTGATTGGTATCATCCCAGGCAATAAAGACTAAGTTTCCACTGCCAATTAGATGTTTAAATCCCCACTGTTAGCTTTTTAAAAATATATAATCACCCAGCTTGTCTGTCTAGGCCGGTTTATAGTAAAGTCGGTGCTGTTAAATTCATGCCTTGTTAGTTTGGACCTATAAACACAGCAAATGTCTTGCTGGTTTACCTGTCTTGCTCGCATTATGGACTCATTAACATAGCGTTTGGATTACGATAATTTACGTTGCGAATGAGGTTTAGAGTCAACTGAAGTCAAGGACGGAAACGCATCTTGTTTTTGCTGGTCTGTAATCACGGCTTGTTTTTATTAATGAAGGCGTGTGCATGATTAATTTGCTCATTACTTGGGTCAGGGTTCGGCTAGCCTTTAGATCACTGATCTGTGAAGTTGGGCTTCATCACATGGTGCTTTTAATTGGTTTCGCTTACTGAAACGCATGCCTAAACTAATCTTTACTTTGTACGAAACTTTTCACAAGATGAATTTTGGAAATGTGAGAAAACAGCTGGAAAAATGAATTGTTCGCTGTTTTGTAGTTGTTGGTAACCGAGTGAGGAGTTTAGGTTGGACGTGAATGCCCAGGGATATTACTGTACTAAGGAGGAGTTGTCTTACATGATTCTCCCAGGCTTCCCATAGAGACAGCCCTCCACACTCAAACCTAATTAAAGTGAAGGCTGTATGCTGTAAAGCGCTCTCCATAATTCATAAAAATCAGCACGCCGCACAGGGAGAGCCCGCCGTGCTTTCTGGGATATTTGACGACCTCTGTTTGTCTAAGTGACAGGACGGGGGAAATGGGGAAAGAAATTAGATGAAAATTAACATAGCCATAGCTGTAACTGTGTGCGAATACAGGAGCACTCGGTGCTCTTGAAAAGAAAGAAAGGAAGGTCGTAGTTTGATTGGCGGAAGAGATCGTGCGCTGCAGCTGTGCTGAGATCAGTGCCAGAGCATCTCTTGAGACCTGCAGGAGGTCTGCTGAGGAAGCAGGTCACCTTATGACAAGCTACGATTGCAACTATATTTGTCTTTATAAAGAGAGCGTGCAAGAAAGAGAAATGGTAGCGTGCACTCTGAACAGGTGGTACTGTGTTGTCTCGTTGTTTTGATGTATTGCCTTTGCTGTTCAGAGCTACTTCTGTACCGGCTTTGCCTCCGACAAGAGTTTCTGTTTTAGTTGCTGGTTAGGGTCCCAGGGTCTCAGGCCATGCTTGTTGGGTCATTTACCTTTCTCTCTCTCTCTCTCTCTCACCAAAATGTTGGTAGGTAGATAGAGAGACACTGTTAACCCGAGTAAGTTGAGAAAAATCTCAAAATGCTTTGAGTTATGATGTTCGCAATTTTAAGTAAGCAGAACTATCAAGTTTTGAGTGTTCTGTACTCATGCATCTTAATTCCTCTTCATTTTGAACATTAAGTAAGGTTTTATATATAAACATAAAAAATATATATATTTGTAACATTTACAGCTAAATAAAAGACCATAAGACAACCCAAACATTTCAGCTACATCAATACACACGACTGCTCTGGTATCTCCCACATCCTAAGCATAGGCATCTTCTGAACAGTGGTAACCTCAAAACTCAAATATACAACTCTTCTAAATATCAAATATAAATGAACATTCATCATTAACAAGGCTTGATTCTATCTATACATTAAAAACGCATAAAATAACACTTAAATTTCAAAATGTACTCTCCTATTGCAGTCTCATGCAAACCATGCTGGGATCTGAACATCATTGTCAACAAATCGTGTTGAATTAACTTGTTTGAATTAAGTAACTCAGAATTAGTTATATGAACTTAAACTATTTAAGATAGTACAGTTGTTGATATAAAATTAAGTTTACAATACTTTATTTATTTACTGTGAACATTCGTTTATAAGTAGATAGATTGCAGTTCATTCATTTCTACCAGAATAAACTAAATAAAAAATATCTGTACTAACATTAAGAATTAAGAGTCACAATGGTAGATACATAAATATGCAATACAGAAAAGAGATCAAATCCATTATGCTGAATATTGTCAGTCCTCTATTAATACTTTAATCTAATACTCAAATGTATTTATACTTTAATAGCATGTGCACTTGTTAGAATAGTTCCTGTTACTGTGGAAAACTAGTAAACAAAAACGATTTAAAACATAGTTTTCCAGCCCACTTCAGGCAATGCGTATGCAGATTTAAAATAATTTAGCAGCTGCTTTGTATTCAAGCCTTTAGTATTAACAGTAACCACTGTTGTACATTTTACTCTATATAAACGAAACCAAAATAACATTTAGGTTGGCCCATAATTCTATTATTTTTATGGTTTACTAAAGCTGAGTTTGCTTGCCAAATGTCTTGCTTTGCAATGTTTTAAGTGATTCTAACACACTCGCTTTAGTCAATAATAGCATCTCATTGAAGAAATAACAATTTATGATTACATTTTTATTATTTATTTAAAAGGCCCATTAGCTTTGTCTACCATTTAAGATATTTCAAGAGTCTTATTCATATAAGCAATTTAATAATAACTTCAATAGATGGTTGATCTCTGTGTTATTCATAAGGTAGATTGTGTGATTTTTGGAGGACGCCAGTCATGGGTGCCGGTGGAGCAGACGTGGATTCCTGCGGTGGGCAGCTGTTTGTTATTCTTCTGTACCGCTCTTTAAGGAACTGCAGGAGGTAGAAATGTGGGCTCTAATCATTAGCACATTAGCCTAACACAAATACGCTCCAGCTAGGGTGTGTGTGAGAGCACGAGGGAGATTAAATCATTAGAGATTTGCTCGCTGCTTTTCTTAAGCAGTATTAATGAATGAGACCCCATGATGATAGCTTAAATTAGTGCTATTCACCTTAATTCTTCTGTAAACCACGGCCAGGGATTTAGAGGAGTCAGTGTTTTTGGGCAGTGCCCTGAGGCAGATGCCATGCAGAGATCAGGACTCTGTACTGGTAAACACAGTACGTCATGCTTTTCACTGGGAAATGAAAGTTAAAGGGATTCAGGTCTATAATTAATCCTGACCTTGATTTGTGTCTAATGTACGGTGTGCTAAAAAGGGGACACAAGGAAAAGAAATGCCATTGAAGAAAAGGATACAGTGATTTTAATTGAGTAGGAGAGTCACCCAGCAGGGGGATTCAAGATGCTAGTAATGGTCTTTGTTTGTTTGTGGCATCTTTGAATCCGTGTTGTTCATTGGCAGTTGGAACTGTGCTGTGTAGCAAGGACCGTTCAGATGAATATTTTATGATGGTCTGCTTTTTTAATGTTTATGCAAAATTTAAATTTCTTGTGACAAAAGGGGTCATTATTAAAAATATTGTTAGAATGTTTTGCATTGCCAAAGCTGAAATATTTATGGCGTTTTTCTAAATAAATCTAATAATTCCGTGCTTGGTTGTGTTTTCCTTAAAACTGTCTTTATCAAAATAGTATAGGTTTAATTTTCAGCTGCATAAATTGTATTCTGTGCGTTTCATTGTACTACAGTACATTAAATGGGCAATTGAAAGTGTGACCTTCATGCAGCTATCACTGCAGCGTTCAGTATAGCTGCTCCTTAGAAATGATCAAACTTCTCCTTTTTAAATTTCTCCTTTTGTTATGCTGCATTGTCATTGTGTAAATGCTTTATCAGACACACGTTTTAAGACTAATTGATTTTTTATGTGCTGAATTGAATGCTCGTGAGAACCGTGTATTGATTTCCACGAATCAAAGGCAGACAAAAGGAGAATTACAGTTACCCGTGTTTAAAAGCGTCTGCCTGTATGCACAAGTGTTTAAAGTTGGACACCGAGCGGCTTCAGGTGTCTGGTGTTATTTCTCCCGAAAGTTTAGAAATGAGACAAGAAGAGGGAAAGAGAGGCAGAACTTTGTCGCTGTTTGCAGAGGGCTACTTCTGTGTTTTACTTAACTTGCCAAAGCTAACAAGGGCTGGATGCGGAGAAGTAAATTTGCCAGAGTTAACTCGGATAAACGAGCTTTTCATTCAAACACGACCTTCTCGCTGTAATCTCAGGCAAGGCTGTCAGGGCCTGGCCCCTCTCTTCCTGGATCTCTCGCTCAGGTTTTTAACAGGAACCCAGGGGTCTGCAGAAGGAGAGGATGGGAGCTTTTTTGGGAAGTGAGAGAGGACCTGAAATGATCTTGCAACTCAGGTGCCACGGCTCGATAAATCAGGTTAAGCCCAAAGGACGATGGGATAATTGAATTGTTTTCATACAGCTGTCCTGAAATGAAATGTGCATTAAATGTGCAGGGTCTCCCCTCTTCTACTGTCCTTCTCTTTCTCGAGACTTACTTTTTCTCTCTCTTTTTTCCTTTGCTGGGTGGGGTGGAAGGGCTGAAATCGGATCCAGCTCTTGGCTTAGGGGAAGCTTCTTTTGGCCCGCAACCCTGGGACCTGCGGGAGCCATTATAAAGCAGAATTCACATTTTTGCATTTTCAAATGGATTTAACTGTAGCGCACAGTCCCCAGTGTTGACCCCGGCCTTGTCTGGGAACGCGTGTAGCGGGCCAACCTTTACAGGCTCCGTCGCTGCGCTGGAGCAAGAGGTGTTGCATTTGGCAAGCGGAGAAGGCTTTTGAGAGACGGCTTTATGGGCGCAGAAATACATCTGCCACGGTCCTTAGTGTGTCTATTATTCTATATCGCATTAATGGTCTGGAGAGGAATCATTTCCTGAACGCAGTTAACTACATGCTTAGAGAAACTCTACCCAAAGCAGGGAATTGAGAGGACCTAATGGCCTAGTTCCCAGCCCTGGCTTCTCTCCTTGGGTTGCGTTACAGTAAAGTTACAGTCAGCTTAGTCAGAATGGCCTTGATTTATCACCTTGATTCGATTTATGGAAGAAACAAAGAATTCTATAACAACATACAGCACTTGCCCTCCGTTCCAAAGGCATATATAGTTCACAAGACCCCTCGATGATTTCCTGGCCCGGCACCCTTGCTTAACCTTCTATTGGCTAGAAAACATTGGAAGGAACCACAATCCTTAATTACAGGCTTTGGCAGCATTTCAAGGTTTACATAGCTATCAGAACACATTAGCGGAGATAAAATCACATTGTTCTAAGATTTCACTGCAAGGATTGGGTTTTTGTCTGAGAAATGCCCAAATCGCGGCTCTTTCTCAATGAAGATCTTTTACACTGAGAAGCTTTTGTTGAGAAGAGAAGGAAATGAGGGCGTCTTGATTGCTTCAGTATGCAGAAAGTTGAGGTTCACCACTAAAGTAACTGAAGTTACAAACCATTGAATATATGAAAACGGGTCAGCCTTGACTGTAAAGCCTGCGTATTGTCACATTTCCGCTGTGATGGAGTATGAGCAGGCTTTTCTCTTCTAAATGCTGCAGTAAAGTGAATATTTTTGTTTTTATTCATTCCAGTGGCCTTTGAACTAAAATTGTATTGTGTGGTGAAGCCGGTAAAAAAACCTGGTTTTGAAAAGCGGTGTTTCATAATGGGCAGATGCATTATCTGTCCCGATTGTAGGTGAAAATGTGTTAAATTCTGCAGAGTGAATTTGGACATGGTGAAATGTGTTCAACCGAACAGCAGTACACTCTTGTTGGTAGATAAAAGCATTATCAAATTATACTAAAATGTAATCTTTTTGCCTAGGGAATGGTGTTTTATTCTGCTGAAAAAGGAGGAGATCTGTGTCTTTCTTACCGTGTGACGCTCATCCTGGGGTTCAATATTTATTTTCTAGTGCTGTCCAGTCGATTCATCACAATGAATCTATTCCAAAATAATAATGAATCGATCCAAAAATAAGTCGATTCAACTTTTCCCAAATAATGTGTTTGTGTTATGTATGTTTACATGCGTATGCATATAATAAATATGTTCACATTTATGTATTGTATTTATAGTATTTATTTAAATACATAAATTGATATTTAAATATGATTTATATGATTATATATGTATATTACTTATATTATTTGTATAAATTACTCATAATTCTGAAATATGTATATTATATACAGTGTATATATAAATATACATGCCACGCACACACATATGATCGTTAATCACGATTAGTCGATTTGAAAGCACTATTATAAGTAAACTCCACAATCAGAGCCCACCTGCTTTAAGTCTGTTTAATCCTGATATACGTAAGGTCCGTCCGTAGCATCACTCTTAAAGGGGGGCAATGGAGACAGCTTGCTTTATGGTCGAGTAATGGCACCTTTATTTTTCACAGGCGTGGGACTGTTTTATTTATCAGGCCAGTATTTATGGAGATTAATGAAGAAGAGTTGGGCTGGAGCACCGGGCGGCTCTGCTGGTGTGGTGTGAGGAATCTGGAGTGCTATCGGTCTCGTAAATCAGACACTCCACGCTCGCTCATGTCTCAAACAATCATCTCGGCCGCCAGATATGAGTCTTACCGCTCTCCATTAAACTCCCACAGATGTTTCCATGCCTGTCTGCAGGGAGGGGGGGTTAAGAGCAGGCGGTAAGATTATGTTGCTCACAGTAGAGACGTGTAATTGCATACATACAGCCGCTAGTTGTTTCTTTATGTTGTAACTACTCAACATGTTATTGTTATGCTACACCCCCCAACAAACGCACACCTCGCTTTTCTTAGGGAGAAATCTTGGACTTTATTGTAAATGTTGTCACGGCTGACTGGCACGATAGAGATTCACAGCAGAGCACGGTCTTAAGTGCTTTATTGCTTTCAAGAAGCGGTGTAATAAAAATACATAACATACAAATTTATCTGAGAATAATCTTGTGTTGTTAGTTGTTTCTCGACAGTTTTTTTGCTGAAGGGTGCTGTTGTGATCTTTAGGTTTTTTTTGTATTCCTCTGATTGCTTGTGGATTGAACCACATCCTTGTCTGGGTCATTGAGAAGTTAAAAGCTTCCTCTCTTTATATTTGTGTGCCGGTGCAGAGCAACCTGCTCAAAGAAACCCAAGGCCCTCTTGATTTAGTGCATTTGTATCAGCGGTGAACAAAAAAGAAATTACAGAACTCATCATCATCTTGGCGTGAAAGATTGCGATCCGTGCATTTAAGGAGACTGAATTAATTAGCTCGGGCTTTCATTATGCGTTTTCCCTGGCTTGGTTTCATTCTCTAGATAAATTGATAATTTCCTGTCATGTTCTTGTGAGGGGTGTAAAAATTGCTTTTGTTGCTGTACAAACCCTTGCGGCACTGGGAGGTCAAAGGTCACCCAGCAATGCTTCTGATCCCAGAGCTCGTATTGAATGAAGCGCTGCCCGCAGTCGGTGAAAGGCCCTTTCTTTCCCAGAGGAGGGCGAGGGGGGGGTCAATTTGTGCCGATAAAAAGAACACAAAGCAGCAGAGCAATGAACAGGCCTTCAGACGGGGCAGTTTATTAACACGCCATGAATCGCCCTAGAGTGCCTCCCGCTCTTCTGGTTTCATGATCAAGCTACAGGCTTGGGAAAAACAAACAGAAGCTCAATGAATGTGTTTGGCGTTTAAGCCCTGAGTCACCTTTTTTGAAACCTCTCATGGGAGTTTATTATTCGTTTGTTAACATGCTTTTTGATGCACATGAGCACTGCCGAGTAAGTGAGCACCATGTCTTTTGTAACCGCATTAATAAACATGGCACATGCATGCAGCAGAGACCGAAATCACACAGAATCTGTTCTAAGAAAGTATGTTTACTTATGGGTTTGGTCACCATAGTGACTTTTAACTTATTGTTTTGTATATGTATTGTGGTGCATGACATGCATGCACGACAGGTGTTTCGTGTTGAGCTCATAAAGGAAGAATAATGCCAAAATGTATTTGAGGAGGAAAGGAATAACCCCCTTTTACTAATTCTACAGTATCACTGATCCCTGTATTGTAATGCATGTGTGCACGCAAATGTTAATATATTTTTAAAAAGCACATTGACACTGTTTACGTCAGTACTTGGTGTGTGTCACACTGGTTTCTTTTTAGTCATTTCAAGGTTTCGAGATTGCACTACACTGCTCAGTTGGCACTTCCTGTGGTTTTCACAAAGTAGGTGTATAGGCTACTATCTTTTGTTATTCTTTGCAGTGTATTGACCTGCAAGTTGTTATTTACTCTTTCTTAAAGGTCCAATGTGTATTTAATGTGGACCTTTAAAGTAATAGTCTTCGAAAATGTAAAGTTTGTATATTAATATTTACTTACCCACATATCATTCTAAACCTGTATGATTTCCTTTCTTCTGGAGAACCCAAGATCATATTTTTTTTAAGAATGTCAGTAACCAATCAACATTGGATCCCATTGACATCCATTGTATGGACACAAAACCACTGAGACATTTCTCAAGATATCTTCTTTTGTGTTTTACAGGTATTGAATGACATGAGGATTAATCAATGTTGACAGAATTTGTATCTTTTGATGAACACAAAGCTGCCATGATGTCACACTTTATGTAGTGTATCATTTCATTGCTATTCACATGTTGTAAATACTAAATTCAGCAAGATGACGGCAAGTGCATACGTTTTCATTTTGGCTGACCTATTAAGACATGCACACATTCCCATCTCCCCCTTCTCCGTTTCTCACATCGTCTCTTTCTCACACTCCCCCAGCTCTGTTACTAGCACCAAGTCCCAGTATGCTACTGATCTTTTCCCTATGGGCGTCTGGCATGTGTTGGAGATCAAAGCCGAGTGTCCACTCAAGGTACAGGGCAAAACCAATTCACCTGCAGCTCCATCTGGACAGGGGGAAGTTTGCTCTCACACTCTTTCTCCTTTCTTCCCCCTCCTCCCCACAGACAGGATTAACCTCCCCTGCATCATTGTACCGCGCCGGGGAGCGCAAAGCACCGTTTTACGACCAGATAAACTCTCGCCATAAATTGGCCAGTGGGTTTCACAGGCTCTGCATCATATTAACGAGAGATTGAGAGAGAGAGAGTCTGGCCCAGTTTCCCATGAACGCCACACAAACTACACCGCATCAACAGTGCCAACTCGCAGGACACCCAATAGAAGGAGCCCATTGTGACTGATCATTGTGCATCAACCTCGGCCGCACGGGCTTGTTTGTCCTATGAATAATTCAGCAGGTCCCCTCGGCGCTCGACAACAGAGGCCTGTACTGTATGTTTAGCGAGTGGGGTAGCGAAAACCAGTATGTTTGTCAGATAAACTCTGCGAGGCCTTGATGCGCAAGCGTTCTGTTCTGCACCGTCTGAAAGGTTACTCTGGGAAATGGGACTCCGTTGGTGCCTCCAATCTCTGATCTCTCAGCAGATAGCACCGGGTGGTTCTCTGTGAGTGTGTGTGGTATAGAGAGAGAGTCAGACCGGATGGTGTCGTTTACACTGTGGTACCGCACGTTCAAAGACGCTGGTAAACGAACACCGTTCTCTCTCCCGAGCCCTCGTCTGAAACACGACACCGTACAGTCACGCTGAAGACCGCCGTCCTGGCCGAGAGGGGAAGTGGCGTTCACAGGCTCCCACAGAGACCATCTCGTTCTCCCCTCCCCGCACTGATGGCATTTTCACAATCAAACATTTGGTGTAGACTTGAGTCTGTTTGATGTCAAACTTGGGTTTGTGGGATTGGTTAAAACCTACATTTAAATATTTGACAGACACTTTTATCCAAGGCGACTTACATTGCATAATTCCAATACATTTGTTTTTAAGTATGTGCAATCCTCTGGGATCGAACCCATGACCGTGGCATTGTCAACGCCATGCTCTTACCACTGAGCTACAGGAAATCTGTATTGCTTTGGTCTGCTTGAAGATGGAAATTGTGAAATTTGTGAAATTGAATGGCTGTTTTTGAATTTTTTATAGAAATATTAGGCGTTTGTTTTAACTTAAGCCTGTTCATCCATTATAAGTGTAATCTATAAAACCCCTTTAAAATTATTACTAAAATTAGTAATCAATCTTATACTTTATCAAATCTAAATGTCAGTTTCTCTCATCAATTCCTGTGTTCACATTTTCAGAAATGTGTTAACTTGTGCTCCCATTAAAAGCCCTTATGAAAATGAACCATAGCAGCCACACATTTACCATAGTTTCATTAAAGTAACTGCAGTTTAACTATGCTACTTGTTGTTAAACTATGGTGATACAAATGGTAAATAATCAAACAAAACATGGTTCCTACACTTACTATGTATTTTGTAAGAGTACATCCATGTTTAAATGCTGAGTTTGGTTAAAAAATGAGAGAACTCTGTTTTTTTAAACAAAAACAAGTTTTTGATAACGTTATCATGTTTTAATGGTGTTAGTTATTATGGCTTAAATCAAAACAAACCAACTGCAGTTTGATTGCAGAATTATTCATTGAATGCACAATTTAAAAAAATATATTTATCTCATTTTGGAACCAAACTCTTATATATATTTACATAAGAATCTGAATCAATAAATAGACATTTAAGCATCCCTGGGTTCTTGAAATGTGCTATATAAAAATAAATATTAATAAGCAAAATTCTAAATGATCAAAGTTAAACAATACCCAACCCTACACGAGTCGACAAGGCGTTTATGCCATCCACTGACTTTGAACGCATGCAGTTTGTCACAACCTCGCCGAGTTCCTGCCCATTTCCCAGCAGCTCTGTGCCTGTGTTTGTCCCTTGATTGTTACATTAGATTGCTCTAAAACTGCCACTTATTGGGATAGTGTGGGCACTGCAGTCACACAAGCAGCTTATGTAATGAGACATGTTTTTTCTCTCTCTCACTTTCCCCCACCATCTCTCTCTGCCTACACTCCGAGAAAATTACATGGTGCTGAAATGCCTGGGATTACAGAGAAGCATGGCAGCGTGTTTGTTGCTCCCTGGGCTGTGGATAGGGAAAAGATGAGATCTGATCGGTGGAGTTCTTGCCAAAGGTGTAGTTGTGTTTGTCTGTACTGGTGATGTGAAAACTATGTATTGAAAAAAAAGCAACTAAGCAGTCTTGAGGAAGCCTTGTATGAGTAAACTAGTTTCGGGTTCACTTGAAAGCAGGCACATCACGTAGGGGGCGTCGATACAAGATATGATCTGCAAAACATTTATTTTTAACTTGACTGACCTTAGAAATGCAATCACTGTTAAAATATTTTAAAACCAAAACTGGTGATATGACTAGATGCTTCTAAGATGACTAGTCAAGCACTCATCAAGCGTGACCTATCCGTAGTCCGGGCAGAATGATAAGACTCTGACGGGCCCAAACACATCCGATCATCCCACACAGTCGCCTTCTCTCTTCCTCCTCCGGGGCTGTCGCTATGGTGAGGATGTCACATGGAAACAGCCCAGCGGTGGGAGGTGTGAAAGAGAATGTCAGAGACAGCAGTCCAAATATGACACCATTGGCAGGGGCGCACGGGGGAAATGGCACACAACACCTCACTAAAGGCACCTGAGCATGAAATGAAGCAGATAAGAGAGACTGACCAGATGTTTCGCTCTGTGGGGGGACGTGAGAGTAAACGAATGACAGAAATCGCGAAGTCCCAGTCTTGTTAGGCTATTGCGACAGAAGAGGCTTGAGTCCTATAGAGATGATTGATTTAATAGAAGCAGACAGGTCTCATCATTGTCAATCTCTGTGATGGGCTGCTCTCTTCCTCCCATGCCTTGTTCTCTCTCTCTCTCTCCCTCCCTCTTTTTATTTTTTTAATTTGTTTTCTCGGTCTCTGGAGCTTTGGTGCCAGGCTGGGCAGGCTCTGATGGGCAGACAGCGAGTTGTCTTCATTATAATGCTTTTATTTATTCATGTGTCTGCGGCCAGTGACAGCAATGCCTCTGCACGGCTCTCCTGTCTGTCTGCGTCCTAAGAGATATGACTCATTTTCATTTTTCTCTCTCTCCTCTCACATCTTTCCTTCTTTTTTTGTCAAGTGCTGCTTTCGGTTAGCTTCAAAACTGACACGTAAACACAGAACGTGTATCAGTCACATCCCACAGCCGCGTTGGGACACAGAGGGTGCTCATCAACGTTCTGCAGACGAGTCGTTCGACACGCACCTCAAACGCGGGCGGAGAGGGGCCAGATTGCCTTTTGGCCACTTTTGAGAGGCAGGCAGACAGGCACTGGCGGACTATTTCTGTTCGGTCTATAAATAGCTGTGCTGCGGTTTTTGCCAGTTTGATAAGCCTGTAATTGGAGTTGCATCCGTCAGGTTACAGAGGGCTTTTAATCCTGAGACATGTTGGCTGGATGCTGGAGCTTTTCAGGTTAAAGAGAATTCACTACCATTGTTTAAGGCTGGGTTCACTGAGCTAAATGCTATTAGATTATTACAGTGTGTCAAAAGCAAATTAATCTAATTTCGCCTTTCCGTAGCTCAGCCAAACAGCCTACCGTAATCAGACATTGTGCTTAAACCTCCTTTCTAAGCCCCTGGCATGAGGTACATTAGGCTTTTCTAAGGATTATAGTTCAAAATTGGGTTATGTTGTACTTCGACCTGAATTAGCGCAGTTTGTTTGGTTTTATGCATGAGACATGGTCTGCATTTTTGTTGCTGCACAAATAAATATGTACTGTATGCATGTCATTGCATTATATAAGATATCTATCTTACCAAGTGGCGTTATTTTAAAGTGCTAATCCGCAATAATTTTGGGGTAAAAGAAATCTGAAATAAATTTTCAATATGTTTTTTGAAAATAAATAAATATGCAATCAATTAGCCCAATTGGATATAGTGTATAAAATATAGAAAAGATCAAGTACATAATGTTCATGAGAGCACGTGTGATGTGATCATCCGTTGTGAAGACCCGCGGATCAATTTAAACAACCAAAATAGTCAAAAGTTTTAAATGTTTGAAATTATCTTGTGGTCCGGATGGAACGAAGCAAAGGTCCGGATGACTGATCTAGTTGGCTATGTTTAAAAGTGATCTCTGCATCTTAATTTCTATTAAGTTCTGACACTGATTAAATCTGGGGAATCATCTGTTGTTAAAAGTAAAGTTAACTTGCGCTCGAGATAGCTAAAGTGATAGCTTCATGCTAAAGCAAAAGCAAATATCGACAAGGATTTTGAGAGTTGGCTCCGATATTTGAAAGGATTGCACTAGCAGGTAAGACTTCACTATCGTGATTTAATTTTTTTCATGTAGTCAGTCTTTGTTTCATGTAGTCAGATTAAGTTGTAGGATGTAATGTAGGTGGTATTGTCCATGTATTCCATGCATTTAGAGTTTTTGTCTACATCAGGTGCGACGCGATATCAAACGTTACAATTGATTCTATATAAGTGATGTTTTTAAACATTTGGCGTGTATCTGGTATAGACACGGTCACATGTTACTGTCACATTGATGTACAGATGTGCTCTTATGCGGTGTGAGCAGTCAGTCATTAAACACAGAGCTCGGATTCATCAGTGCATAGCAGCAGTGCAAAAGCACAACCCACGTAAAGAAAACAACTTTATACATAATAACTTTCATATAATTTTATGTTTCAAACTGAGATGGCGAAAAAGAGGCCAAAGTTAAGGTCTTTAAAGATACGCACAAGAACATATTTCAAGCAATAAAATCATTTCAAATAAGAACTAAGTATTAAGACACTTTCCAGTTTGCATTTGGAAAATATCCGTTCCATAGTTAATGTATTAACCTAAACAAAACTGACTTCATAAAAGGGCTGCAAGATATATCAACTTTTTGGACCATGATAATGTGTGCATAAAGATTTTATAATGGTTTGCAAAAAATGACTGATTTTTAAACTTCAAAAGATAAAGAATATGAATAGTCACAATAGTTAAAGTTTAATGCAGATTTATTTATCCTCAGGATAGATGTGGATATTGTACAGTATGTTATTTATGTAATTTTAAAATATATTAATATCATTTTAATGAATATAAACTTAAAGCACTATCATATTGCATATAGACAGTTTCAAAGCAGCAACATAAACAAATGCACCAAACTTAACTTCCGGTGCACATCTGCAAATAATGAAGTCCATGCAGATTATTTCTGATAACAAGCAAAAGTTATATCTGGTAAATTACATTAGCTAGCAAGTTAAAAGTATGTCCAGCCAGCATTATTTTGGGATTTGCCAGAACATAGTAAAAATGATTTGTTGTTTTAACTTAAAAGTTATTAAAAATATAAGTTAACATAACAATTTTGCAACTTGCGCTAAGAACCATTAGTTGGCTAAACTTAGATGCTACAAAGTAACAAAACCCATTCAGTTAATTTAACAAAATGAATATACAATAGAATATAAATTAATATTAATCTAAATGGATTCAAATATTAACTGTTTTATTATAAGCCACTACCCAGACTGATAAACAAACACAGACCAGAAGTTAACTTTTGGCCAGGCGTGTGCCAAACATTTAGCAAGTTATTGCACGTAACATTTTTCATCATTAATGTCCGTCGCTACTTTATAATTTTGCTTACAACACAGCATTACAAAAAGCCTTAGTTGTGATTTTTTTTTCATACGGATTGATACATCAGAGTGTACCTGAGGTTCTCTTTAGAGACCATTGTTTGGACAGCATAGCACTCTGTTTGTCCTCTGGCAACCATGTGACTGAAAGGAGAGGCAGCTGGTGGATGCTGGGACTCGTGCTGGGTCTTTTCCCAAAGCAAGAGCCCTCACATCTATAACAATGAATGCCCTTCAGCTATGGCATAATAAGGAAATGGCATAATATGAAACTTCGTAATGTTCCTCACATTTTCAAGTCATTTTTATAATTGAATCAAAATATTTTTGTGCTGTAGAGGTTTGGAGGTTTAGCCCATCAACTGGTCAGCGTGTGCCAAGCATGGTGCTGCAATACTATACACGCTGTTCTGAAAATGAGATGTTCTGACTGGTTTGTTTAATAACCATAACGGCCACCAACAGCACATTTGTCTTTAATATTTCAAAAAGTTTCCTCTACAATCTGCTTTCGCAGAATTGATTTGTTTCTTGTAATTTTGCATTCCACACAAACCCAATGTATGCAGGTCAAGTGCGTGCGTGCATCATATCTAGACAGTCGTGCATGTCCCCGCGTACAAGTACGTTATGTCAGAGCCAGGCCTGCGTGTTCCTGGCCGGAGGGCGCAGCGCAGCAGGAGACACTGCTGTTTAATTTCAGCACTTCATCCCCCTCTGTAATGAAGCTTCCCTCACGCACACTTGCTCACACCCTGCCAGTGCTGCTGGCGGGTAATTGGGATGTGACTGAGCATGAATATCCCTTACGCCTGCCACAGCCCGACATCCCTGCGACCCTGCAGATCGCTCTTTGTCTTAATGGACGTATCTTTTATTTAAATCTCCATTTGAAAGTAATTGTCAGCAGGGTGGGGGGGGATTGGGCGTGCTGGGGTGTTATTGCAGTAGATGGAGATGAATAGACTGGGATATCACGGCAACCCTTTTTGATTGGCCAGAGTTTTTAGTTGGCTTTGATTATGTGAGTCGGAACAAAGGTGTGTGCTGTGCCAAGCTGCTTTCAGTGGCATATTAGAAGCTCCACCCCCACCCCTTTCCTGCTAATCAGCTGCCACGAGCGCTCTGCTGTCGGTTAAATGACCCGGTCAAAGATGTGTGTTATGTTTGAATCACAGTGCTGACATTTAGATTGTTACAATGGGGAAGGTGAGAAAAAAATGTAGGATATTTGAAAAAATACGTGCAATCGATATTCAGCAAGAGCATATATATTTTAGGAGGTTTTTAGGAATATTTTGTAAATATTTGGGGAAACTGGATTGACCAAAATTCAGAGAAAGTCAGTGCAAAGAGAAGTATATTTGCTTATCTTACACTTCAAGCTCAGAATGAGCTAAGAATGGAAGTGTTCAGATGAAAGAAAGAACTAAAAGATCACAATGTATTTCAGTACAGAATAACTATGTACTAAACGAAGAATCACTATACCTTTTATTAAAACTTATAGAACATTCACATTCATACAATTTCAGTTTTTTTACGATTGTCTAATTATTGCCATTACAGTGATTAATTGTCATATTACAATTAATTGTAATCACTTTTGTGTGCTATATCAGGGCTCGACAGAGACCTTCGGGCCAGTTGAGAGAACTGTCAGTTGCACGATCGGGCCAGTGCTGTATCGCCACGAAAGTTAATCATTTGCACGTTTTTTGCCTTGCCATATTCTCAAGATGACGCAAAAGAGAACTCTATTCGGTTCTCATGGGCTGTGTGTATGATTTGCACGCTGACGGAAAGCTGCATCTCCTACATTTTGGTTATTTAATTTCTGTACCTGATAGATCAACCTGAAACATCTGAAAAGCGCTCATAATTTTTTTTTGTATGTTTGCTTTATTACAGTTACTTGTGCTTTAATACTTTTTTATTTGAAAACTTACTGATTAGTTTTAGCTTGTAGTTTTTATATCATTACCTTATTTATTGACATTACGTAGGTAAAAAAATAAAAATAACTAGACAGTATTATTTATTTATTACTTTTTAAGGTGGGGCCAGTAAAAATTCGAATCACTTGCCCAACCGGGCCAGTAAAAAACCCTTAATATTGAGCCTTGTTTATGTATTAAATAATTCCAATGAAATCGAATTCTTGTGATTATTTAATAAATTGGGGTATGTAGTGTACAGTCTGATTATGATAATTACATTTACATCTTTAAATCTGAAATTAATTTAATGGGTCAAATAATTATGATTAAATGATTATTTAGTAATAATATCAGCATTATGAGCCTAATGACTATATAACACTGTATCTCCAGCTCCCTGCTGATTCCCACTCCACTGTTAGATGCGTATGTGTTGTGTAGCGTTCAGGTTACAGAGCTGAAAAAATTGTTTTGCTGTCAAGTAACTGCACCTGGTGCAAACCACTTAAACGCAACACAGCGTGTCAATGCGTTACATGTGAGTGTTGCGGTCTGTATGTGTTTGGGTAGCACACAGCAGCAACAGGAACCATTGGAGATGGGAGGAGGGGCTAGATTCTGCATGGATATTATGACACTTTTAGTTCAAACATCTGAAGTAGATGCGGTTTGATTTTAAAGTCATTAAAATCCAATCTTATAGTTGTCACATGGGTAGTAAAATGGTAACATTTGTGTATTTTAGGGTTTTTCACTGATTCTAAACTTGCATCTGGAAAATCCAACTTCTGGTGAGTCTTTTGGTGAGGCGTGAAGGTAATTAAAAAACACAGGCCAGGGGGATGCAAGAAGCTTTCCAAGTCATTCAATATCCCTTGGAGTATAGTTAAATCAGCAAAGAAGAGAAAGTAAGTATATTGCACAGCTGTACTGTAAATCTAATAAGAGTAGACTGTCCTTACAAACTGTGTGAGTGGTGTGGGAGGCCACCAAGGGACCAGAGTTAACTCTGAGTTACTGTACAAGCTTCAGTGGCTGAGACTGGAGAGACTGTGGATACCGTTACTGTTGGCTGGGTGCTTTTCCAGTCACAGCTTAATGGAAGAGTGGCAAAGAGCACCCACTGTAAAAAAAAAGTAATATGACATTTTTGGTCTGGTTTGCTAGAAGGCTTGTGAGAGAATCTCAAGCCAGCTGGGTAACGGTTGTATGGTCTGCTGAGACCGAAATTGAGCTTTTGGGCCATCAGACTAAACTATGTTTGGAGTTAACCAAGCACCACTCATCAGCAGGAACACATCATCCCAACTGTGAAGCGTGATGGTGGAAACATCATGCTGTTGAGGTGCTTCTCAGTTGCTGGTCCTCCTCAGAAATGCTCAAGCTTAGCTTGCATTGAGATTGTGTGTGAACAACCTTTTCCTCAGGTCCAACTTTCAAAGGTTATAATTATTAGAGATCTACTTTGATACTTCATAAAAATAGAATTAGTTTAATAACTGATTGACTCTGTTGTAATGTGCTGTTTGTGGTACACTTTCCTGTAGCTCAATTTGTTGAGCAGTGTCTTACCAGCACAAAGATTGTGGGTTTGAACACACAAACTGATCAAATCTATAATGTACCTTCAATTTGTTGAGTTATATTGCAGTTTCAATTAATATTAGTTGTATGTTTATAACTAAATCATGTTTATTAACCTTTATATTGGAAAATTTTCTTAAAACATACACATACATGCATATTTTATAAATACCAAATTAATATGCACCGTACACAGACATATTATGTAAACACAAACTTTTATTCTGGATGCGATTTATTCTTCGACAGACCTATTTATTAATTTGTTTTTAATGTTGCTGTACAAGTTGAATTTAGTTTTATATTAGATTTTCAGTTTTTTCAAGTTAATAATTTTAGTCAATAAACATGTTTCAGTTTTTTGCTGAGGCAACATTCCTACTTTTAATTTAATTTAAGTTTTTCAAATAATATTTATGCAAATATTTGATTTGATTTCAATTAAAAGAAATGTTTTGAAATTTTTGGTTTTAGCAAACCACAATAACCTTGCAAGTCACTTTTGTCTTTGTTACCCATTACACTCCAACCACCTTGATGTGTTCTAATTTTATGATCCAGTCCATTTCCATTAGTTTTTTCTTCAAAAGAAAAGGTTAAATGGGATTCAAACACTTGTTGAATTGTCTAAAAGTGGAAGAGCACTGCATTTAAATATACATACTGCATTTGTCTTATCAGCAGCTTTAGGGGGTTTTAATGTCCAAAGGTCATTTTGACAGTACAGAAGTACATCCACCGTAAACAGACTCCTGTACAGACAAACACAATTATTTGGTACAAGTGATTAATTTCTCATATATACAGGTCATCTCTGAAGCACAGGATCTCATTCACAAGGGGCCGTATCAACAGACATTGCAAGGTTGCAGTAAAAGCAGCAAACGTAGCACCATGTACACTAATAAATCTTTGGAGGTTAAACCCCAGAGCACTAAAAACCTGGAAAGACCTTTTCATCATCCCAATAAAAGTGGCAATGTCACACAGTGTTTGTGGTGAGCCCTGGTCCAGGGTGCAGGAATTAGTGCTCCACTTAAATCTAGTTTAACACAACCCAGACTCACAGCCATCCTATCCTGTATCTTATTTCATTATTCCAATAGTATGTGACAGGTTTTTCGATCAGACTTGATGTTTATTTTCTCGGCTAATAGGCTTTAGTCACACACAAGCAATTAAAAATGATTTGCCACATTCTGATTGGTTGCATGTGGTTGCTTGCACACTAAGAGCAATTTGATTGGACCAAAATCTTTGTAGTGCAGGATGAGTCACAAATGTTTGTGGTCAATTTTTCTGCAAGACTTTACAGTGTTCCTTCTGACAACATAAGTACTAAAAACACAAAAAATTTTGTACAAATGATTGATTGCTTATTGTTCCTGGTCGCCTTTTTGTTTTTTATACCCCTTATCTGAGAATTTTTATTTGTTTGCACTCCTTATCAGCTTGCTATTACTTCCTGTTTTCACTGCTCGTTCCATTGCATAAGCAGGTATTCATATAGCTATTTCCCCCAAACACAGTCCCTTTTCCTTTCCAGGAATTGTCAATACATAGCCTCCCAGAGCTGCATATGTGAATTCCAGACTGTTTCACTCTCAGTTATGGAATCTCGTGTTTACATTGTACGATAATCGCTTCTCTTCCTCTCTTTCCTCCCGCACCCCCACCCTCTCGATCTGTCCTTCCTTTCAGTGGATGATCCAAGAGCCACACAACGTGGCCACCTTCTTCGGCTGCATCGGAAAGGATAAGTTCGGCAAGATCCTGAAAGAGAAGGCAGAGGAAGCCCACGTGGACGCCCGCTACTACGAACAGAGCGAGGAGCCCACGGGGACCTGTGCTGCCTGCATCACTGGCGACAACAGGTTAGACACCCCTTTCCTCTAGGGAGGGCCCTTATCATTTCCTCAGGATAACACCCCCCTGCACACACATTCACACACCCCACCTCACTATGTGTTGGGACTCGCTGTTCCCTCGCCGACTGTTCTGGTCTTTTCCGCCAGAGCTCTTTATTTATTTATTTGCCGGGGTTAGATCAGCGCAGAGGTATTTTGATACACCGCATGACTTGGCCCTGAAGGGTGATAAATTCCATGACTGAGCAGAGACGTGAAATGGTTTGGGTAGAATTAAGTGCTACCTACAAGAAGACGGGTGTATTTATGAAAAATACACATTTCACATATCTTGTGCTTAAAACAGAATGCAGAGCTATAATTATAATATTATAAGTTGTAAAACAATTTGTTGCTGTTGCATGGAAACCGTCTTTCTATGTTTTTCAGGATTTGAATTATTCCCACAAATCTTTACTATGTTTTATACCATGTTTTTTTTTCTCAGGGCTCTGCAAACATTTAACAAAAAAGATGAAAGCCATAAATAGATATCCTGTTATCAGTTAATCACCCTCGAGTTGTTATAAAAATAAAAATGTATTTGTTCTGATGATAACAGAAAAAGACATTTGAAAGAATGCTTGTAACCAAACAGTTCTTGGCCCCACCATTGACTACCATTGTAGGAAAAAGTGCTCCATAACTGTTTGACAGAATTTTCATTTTGGGGTGAACTGTTCCTTTAACAACTCAGTTTTTAATTATTGAAAACATTTCCTGTTAAGTGGCAGTTTTGTAGATTCAAGGTTTCAAACAATCAGGAGTAGTTTACTAACAAAACGTATTTTCTAAACCTGTATGCTTTTACTTTTCTGCGCTTACTTTTTCTTAGTACATCTGTTACAGGATGCACCAACCTGAATGTGGACTAGACATGTTTTGTTCAAGGGGTGAATTATGTTGAAGAAAACTTAAAAGATTACAAATTAATTCAATCAGCAATATAACAAATATAAATCTGTACATCACCGAATATGCATGGAGTGTAATGCAAAAAAAACTAGGGATGCACCTTATTATCGATCGATAATAAAATGTAGGCCGATATATTGTAGCCGATAAATCATAAATAATTTCCTCTGGTTAAACTTCTTGAGCTGCATGCTGCTCACAGTTAAAATACAGTACAATACTTTATTTCTGTCATGATCATTCACTTACTGCTATTAGCAAAGCATTGTTGATGTAGATACATATTTATGAATGTTGTTTGCCGATAGCTTTTGTTGCTATTAAGAACACGTTTCTGGGTTGCTCTGTAAGAACATCTATATTTTGTTTATTAAATAAATAAATAAATAATATAGCAGGAAAGTTTGAAGGTTCAAGAATCATTAAATAGTTTAAAGTTGGCTTGGAACATGATTTTCAGGGGATAAAAAATTACCTTGTTTTCTGCAGTCAATGTTTTCAAATAATCGCAGTTGTCTACTTTTTGCCTTTTGTTTCAGTCTTAGGGAATTTAATATTAATATAAAGATAATGTCAATATTTACATATCAGTGCATCCCTACAAAAACACATGGTCACTTTTTGCTGCTGCTGTATGGAACGTGCTACATTCCTCAGATATTTGTACTACTGTGTTCCATAAAAAATAGCATACAGGTTTGGATCAGCATAGGGGTGAGTAAACAACTCTTATTTTAGGATGGAAGTATTCACTATAAAACCGCATGCTCTTACACGGACACTTGTGTTAAGTGACATCGAATGAATTATAGATGTCCCTCACATGCACTGCAGGCGGTTGGTGAGCGTTTAGATGGCGATCTGCTTTTCATGTTTTGCATGACATCAGCCGTGCTATTGGCTTTTAATCAGAGCTACTAACCAAACTATTGTGCCACAGGTGTGCTCTCTCTCTTTCACTTTTTGCGGCCGGATGATGAATGAGCGGTACTGCAGTTCGTCCTGGAATTTTATTTTGGGATTTTTGTTTGCGGGGCACGTGCTGTAGAAATATTTTTGTTGGGTTGCACAATGCATGCTTTGTGGACACCTGAACTCATATGTGTGTGGCCAGCATTTCATTTTCATTAAAAACTTCTTTTAAATGCAGGGTTTCCAAAATCTATCAAGGGCAAAGAAAATACTGGAAATATTGAAAATATTGGCAACTATTATTCTAAATATTCTATTTGCGAAAACATTGATTTTCATAAAAAAATCTAGAAATTTGATTTATTTCTTTGGGAATGACACTAAAGAAAAGATGTTTGTCTACGAATAAGTCAGAGACCTTTGAAATCCTGTTCTTTAGAGACCGATTGAATCAGAACAAGCTTAAGCTGTCAGCTTGGCCTTCTGAGACTCTTCTCATTAGAATCTAGCCTGTCCAAGCAGACCCCTTCATTACAGGAGACTCAGACATGCAGCTCAGTGTCTAAAAGAGGTCTGATCAATATCTTTCTCAATACATTCCCCCTGCAGCTACACCGCACACCCGTAAGAAAACCCGTTATTCAGATGCCGGTGAGACAGGGCAGACAGGAAGCTGTGTTAAAGGCTGCTGATTTCAGGCCGGCTTGCGGGGGGAGAGGTCAAGGGTGTCCAGCCTGCAGCGAGAGGTCTGCCCTTCCTCTCACCACCGCCTCTCGCTGTGTGCGGTAATGATAGCGTGGAGAAGAGTCTGCCGGGTTAGACCAGCGTGACTCTGGCACTCTTAATAGTTACTCTAAATACTGTAAATCTGGCTGCCTAAATGGGTTTGACTTTGATTAACACCCGGGGCCACCTTGCGTTTTCCTATAAGTCTTTAAATTCGCGTGCATTCCAGTTTTCAAATGTTAAATGGCTTTTAAAGACAGAGTAACCCTTTTCATATTGTATTTTTGCATGCAGTTAAATATTGATTTGTATGTTTTCAGCTCTTGACAAGCAAGCAACCGGCTCTTTGGTTTCCATGACTTGTTCATGCAAACTCGGTTTGTGCAGTTTCCGTTACACCTCTTCGCTTTCTCTCAAAAGATATAACCGCAGGTCTATTGATTCTCATTTGTGGCTTGACTGTGTACAGCAGCACTTCTTCTCTAAGGCTAATGCTGGTTCATTGTACCGGCTCGGCCCATTGGGACCGCATCCTCTCAGTAACAAGTGAATAATGAGAGTGGTTGTTTTTCAAAGTGGAATTAGTTGTTTTTGTTGATGCGAGGACCACCGGGAGGTTAATGGAGAAACAGCAGTCCCGGTGGACTTTCGCAGTTCTCCTGCATTATTGATTTGTTTGTTCATTTATTTATGGGAAAGGTCTTGTAAGGCATTTGCACTTAAAAAATGGAGATAAATAAGAAAAAAACGTGTTGATATTTAATTCTGCCAGCGCTGACACTAAGCAGCTGTTTAGAAAACCATAGTCCATATGTTTGGCGTATTCCGCCTACAGCAATTTACAAAGGTACGGCAGCAGCGCGTTTCACTTGGGAAGAAGCTACATCATTTACACAATCACCCTGAAGATAGAGCCGCTCTCTCCAATGCATTATGTAGTTTGTTTCATATAAAGCCATTTAAGAAAAGATAATAGGCATTGGTGTTATGAGAAATAGACACGGTGCCTTTGGGTCGTTTGATGATGATAATTCGAAGATACAATTTTTCTCTACAACCTTCTGTTGCGTTTTTATAGAGGTTTTCAATATGTAACTTAAAATTAATGTTTAACATTAAGGCATTTTTCTGCTGCGCCAGTCAGGCTAATGGAGGATTTGTTTTTTTGCCCTACCTGCTTCATTTTAAACAACATTTTTCTGGGTTTCAGACGACAGTGTTTATATTTTATGAATATAAATGTAAAAGTAATCAGGTTTTGAATTTGCAGTAATAGCTGAACATTATACAGCTATAATGTGAAACGTCAGAGATCACTATAAATTGATGCTTGTTTGTTTTTCCTACTGTATTATTTTCAATACCGATCTCTCTCTCTTGGGTCATCCATATTAAGGTCTTTTTACACTCATGACACTTTGATGTACTGTTATGTTTTCTGTTTTTGTCTGTTAGGTCCCTTGTCGCAAATCTCGCTGCAGCTAATTGCTACAAAAAGGAGAAACACCTCGACCTGGAGGAGAACTGGAAGCTTGTCGAAAAAGCCCATGTCTACTACATTGCTGTAAGTCAAAATGGTTCTCTTGATACTTCCGACTTTTCCAGTTCATCATGTGCTCGTCACTTTGTCAAATTGGAAGATGCTGGCTGTTTGTTTCTCTTTTCTGAGCCAAGCTTTCAAAGCAGGCATCTTGATGTAAGTGCTCATTTGATGAAGGATAAGAGATTTTGCTTTTGACCTGATACCTGAAGAAACTTTTTTGAGCTACGTCACAAAACCTCTGTTCCGAACCACTGGTCTATAGCAAGTGCCATTTTCATGCCCTTAAAATGATGCAACGTGTCATTTGAACGTAAGAAGCCTGTGTCCGTGAGTGGATCTTCAGGGTTGGAGATGATGTCATCTGAAGCACATTTGATTGCTCTGTGACCTGTGAGTCAAGAGGTCAAGGAGGAACAGCATGACTCACTGCCTCCGAAGGTCACAGTATGCTTCTGTTTACAATGTGAGCTCGCTTTTTGCAACTTTAGCCTTTTAGCTAAACTTAAGTTAATTACAAATAAACATCACAGGTTTTAGAAGGACAGCAACACCATTAAATAACGAATAATGATTAAAAAATAAGAGAGCATTACAAATTTTGTCAACAAGCAAAGTGTTTTGGATTGTTTAAAATTAAAATATTATTACTATGTATGTTCATTATTATAGTAACTTACAATTTTATAGATGTGATTTTATTATAGGAACTGTAATATAATAAGCATAATAAGACGTAGGTAATATAATAAAGCATAATTACCACATATCTTTAATTATTGAATATATAATTTAATATTGTAGAATTATTATATTATAATGAAATAATTATTATTTAAATATATACATTATTACAATTGTTTTGCATTTATTATTATGGTTGTTATTATTTATTATTATAATCAAAAATATGTAATGAATTACCTATTAAAAATAATAGAATTACACAGGATTTGTTTTATTGTAAGAATTATTATTTTTATTTATTATTATTAATTATTATTATACGAGTTATTTTATTTACCTACTTGCAAGAACTTTTTGTAGACAAAAAAGTTATTCTGAATACATTAGAAAGTTAAAATTATATTTGATACAACGTTTTTAGAATGGGTGATTTGGACTAAATAACGAGGAAAAGGCAGCCAATAAGAGCCCACCATAGGTGCGAACTACTTCAATTATGTTAGAGAAGCATCTCTGGGAAACTAGCTGAATAAAATGCCAGTTCTGCAAAGTCAAGGCAAATGTTAGCTTCTTTGTAGGCACTATTAAATGAAATAGCTTCTTTAGTCAACATAATTCTCCTCATCCCATTATTGTTTTGAGTTTTCCATTATTCTACAATCTTGAAAAACGATTCATTAGGAATGAACAAGTGATCATAAGCTTTATCATTTCATCTGTTGAATACAATTTCACAGGAGAAAGGTTAGTTAGGTCTCATTTAACGAAGACATGAAGATATAAACATTTAAAGTTTTAGAGGAAAGCTTTAAGACAATATTACGTTCGAATCTTCCATCCGCTTTGTCAGTCAATCTGAGTTTGTAATACAATCATCGTCGTGAATCTGAGTACACGACGATGAGCGATAGATGCAGAAAGCAGTTGCTGGTAATTACCGGTAATCAAGGTTGGTGTGAAACGAGCGACCCCATTACACTCCGACCTTATTGTTAATGAGCCATTGCAAATGTGATTGGGATGGCTCTGCACATGGGCCTGTACCTGCTGTAAGCTCCATTCACCAACAGTAGAGTCTGGCATCCGCGCAGGCTTGGACATCACTCCTGAATACCTGTATTGTAGGGCAGTGATTAACCTCGAAGCAGGAGTCGGTCTTTGAAGCTCAATTTGGCAGCCATTGTAACGCAACGCTCTAATGAAATCATTCTCGTCCCTGATTAAACGATTTCCATTCTGTCGCCGTTTGCTGAATAGGAAGCTTGAGGCTATACACTAATTTTGAGGAGTAGCCGTTCGGTGTTGACGGCCTTTGTATATTAGAACTTGGCTGAATACACTGATGTTCATGGGAAAGTGCGTTAATGGCTCTGCTGCTCCAATGGCTCGTTTCTGCCCTCACTTCTTTTTAAGCACGCTTGTTGCGTAAGCGTCGGCTGAACGTTGAGATCTATGTCAAGTTGTGCCTTTGGATGAGTAGCTAAAAGTGAAGGAAACGAAGAGAGCAAGCACATGTTTATTGAATGTGTTGTCAGGCTTTTGGTATGGCTTGTTTGACAGCGATCCTGAGGGAGCAGTCATAGTTTCTGTTGTGGATGCCCTGTTTGGCCTGTCTGAGCTTTAAATTCCGGCTTCCCAACAGGCCGGCTTGTTTTTCCCTCCATGGGCCATGATAGCAGCTTCTCCAGGTGCTCTGCAGGTTTCTTCTCCATGTTTAATGCATTTGGCCGTGCTGCATGACTACTCCAGACCCCATTTTCTGGTTCTCCGTTTCTTTCTGGCTGTCTCTGTTTTTGGCCAGAGGCTGGATGGTGCTGGTGCAGGAGTGTGAATTGATTATCCAGCCAGAGAAAGTTCATTACCGGATCGTCTTTCGCTTGTTGGTGGGGGTCACCCCCTGAATTCCACTTCTGGCTGTGAGCAGGTAAAGATGGACGCCATCCACTTGTTCCCCAAGTTCTGTTTTGAATGCCTGCTAACTTTGAGGCTCAAATCCTTTGTTTTGCACGAACTTGTTCTGAAAGGGGATTCGGATGCTTGTTTTGGCTGGGTGTGAGATCTGTTTGAACTGGTTGATCAAAGAAACCGAGCTCTCTCGTTCTCCTGCTGGTTATCTGGAAGTCTCTATAAGACTGACGCAGGGTTATGTAAGTGATTTCCTCTTCCATATAACCCTCGCATGCTGTGGCACCAGCCAGTCTGTCCATGTTATGCATCAAGCCACATTTGTCTGTCTCTCTGCTGACCTTACGCTCTTCGGTGACTCTATTTCCTTTCGTCTGCTTACACAATGTACTGTCTGAATTCATTCCCAATTCATTCAAAATGCAAATATGCCACAGATCAACTAAGTTGGCTGGCTTAAAGCGAACGAGACTGGAATTATCATTGGGTGTCTGTGCAAATATGTAATCACTGTTTAATTGGCAACCGTATGAGCCCATCTGTACTCGGAGATCACAATACCGTGGTCAGACCTCAGCCCACTTCCTGGACTTCTTGAGATCTGCCCATATTCTCTCCTATCCCCCTTTGGCAATGGGGGATAGCTAGTTGGGTTGGACCCTCAGTTTACTGCCAGAATTATTATTTGCTTTTTACGGCGTCACAGACCTCGGTCACGGCCCCGACATATTGTATCATGGCATTGCTTAAAGCCGCTTTGTTTTTTCCCAAGCACCTCTAGGTATTCAGTGAGATTGACTTGTTTAATGGTAAACAAGGACATATTGTGCATCCTGAGTGCAGAGGTCTGCTTGATAGTCCTCCGTTGGCGCATTTTGCTGAGATTGTTTTTTAAAGAGGGCTGAGTAGAGACCATCCAGCACCGTTTCCACTTAATGCACTGTGGCGTGCCTTAGTCCAGTGATAAGGGAGTCCTCCTTGACCAGTAATCTCCATTGACCTTGTGTTCCGAGTGGAAGACATCACTGTGTGAACATGAAACCATGCAACCCATTCACTTTAACCCTGGGGATTGATTTAAATTTGCCATTTATTGGCATTTATTTGAGAGACTGGGTTAGCGCTTTCTGAAATAAATACTCTACCTGTGCTTGTAAAGCAGATAAAAATGAAACATTTAGTTTTTAGGCTTGTGTTGTACTGTATGCAAATGATATGCTGCATCATCACCGCTTTGGCGTTGTCGTGACACTCCGTACACGACTTCTTTTATTTAATGAATCAGCATGTAATTGCTTTAAATTGTATGAATGTACAAATGGTTGAATGTATGCAAGGCAGACAGCGCTAATTATAATGCCTTATGCAAATGGATGTTAGAACAAAGACGTTTAAGGATGCAAGTATTATGATGGCAAAATTACTGTATGTTTGCTGTATGTCAGTGCTGAACATTTTGTCAGTTTAAGTCGGGGGTTTCTCAACTCGATAATTATTATCAATAATCAATTATCATTCATGGACATAAGGAATTAAAAATGATAACTTATTTTAAAATACATTATTCGATTATGTAATATTTATATTATTTTAAGTATATGTTAATATGAAACTATTATTCCTATTCATGTCCATTATAATTACAATTAATACCTCTAGAATGTAATATAGTTATTATAATATAATACAATAATATTTGTATTATAAGAATTATTATAATAATTTTGTATTTATTATTATTATTTTTATTAATGCTTTTTATAATTTAATTGTTTTTTACTTGTCTTGATCATTACATAAGCAGTAAATATTGTGACGTTCTTTATCGATAGATCATTGGTAATTGTATTTTGGATTTACATAGCAGCATAATATAATTTTACTCATTTTTTGTATTCAATAATTGACAGACACATTTTGCCTGACAACTTGCGCGCGATTGTCTGATATAAGATATAAGATTTTTACATTTCCTAAAGCATTACAAAGAAATGGCACGTTCAGGCTGAATTCCCTCTTGACATTAATCATTAACCAGAACGTCGAAGGACATCAACAAAGTTCTTGCGAGCACTGTAAATATCGAATGCAATGTTCTGCATTGCTGTTCTGCCTCTTGTTTCTGCATCCCTCCCTCTTTCCTCAGTTTCATTCATCTGTAAATCAGATTAGCGTTGGGGAGTTTGTGCAGTAAAACACTGATTAATGATGCCTGCCGCCGACTCCCAGCGCGCCCGCTACCGAAGGGCGCAATTGGACGTGAAGAGAGTTAATACAAGCTGGGGCCGGGCCGTGTGCTGCTCTGCCACCGTGGCACGGTAGAGGACAGCACGCAGGCAGAACAGCCATTTTTCACTGGAGAAGAGGAAGAGGGAAGGAGGGAGGGGTGTTGAACTTGTGCCAAATGTTTGGTGGCAGGCTGTTGCTAGGAAATCAGAATCCTCAGGCAGAGTGTTCCTCAGTGAGCAGTAATGAGAGACAGCAGCAGAGCTGCAAAACACACACACACAAAATGGAGATGGATTTCTAAGAGGGAAAGACAGAACAGAGGGTCGTGAATTGTGTTTCTATTCTTGGTTTTTGTATTTTATGGCAGATGTGTTGTACTTTGTGATTGTTGTTTATAACAACCATCCTTGACATAAAATCACAGCAGTGTTCTGTTGGTGAGCGTGTAATGCATTACTCCTGAGTATTAACCTTACTGTGTCAGTCCTTTCTATTCCGTGAACAGTCTCTGAAGACACTGACACAGAACCGTTCTCTTAAAGAGACAGCAGCACCTTTTTTATTTGTTTTTCAAAGGTGTTCATAAATTTGAGAGCTGCCCAGAGACTGCATTTTAAGACCGTTCAAGTGATGGATGCTAGGCAGTTTAATAATGCACCAAGGATTCTTTACAGAAAAGGCAATTCCAGAATGCACTGTGACAAGCTCTGTGAAAATAAGTATGCATGCCAAATCAAATTGGGTGATAAGGATGCCGCCCTAGTGGGCTGCTCCCTATGTAGGCAGCAAGGCAGCCCCCTATAGTCGCGTTGCAGGGGGGATAGAAACATAGGGGGTGTGGTGAAGTGTGAGAGAGATGAAGATAATTAAAAGCGGAGCCAGGCGGGCCTCTGAGGGCCCCAGCTGCAGATGGTTCTAGAACAGCCCAGGGACATAAAAGAGAAGCTCTTGACACTTACAGGCGTGTGCCAGTTCCACTGAGTGGATGTTTCGTCCAGGGAGGATGTCTGTTTTTTCTAACTCTATCTATAGCTCACTTTTCACATTGTGCATTTGCCTTCAGACTTGTAAGTGCTATGGTGCACACAAAGCAGGTTGAGCTGCGTCTAAAATACTGTCAGCCGTGCAGGAGAGAAAGACCATTAACAGATACAGCAAGCAGTATGCCAGCCCGCACCCTGAAGTGGCATTATTCTCTCGCTCCCTCTATCTCTCTGTCGCCCTCTCTGTTTCTTTTTCACCAATCCGGCATCAGAGTTCCCTGGCAACAAAATTGGGCACCGGGTTGGGGGTTGGTTGCGTTTCATACTCATAATGACACCTCATTCGCGAGGTTCTGTCAAGGATTTCGCCGAGGTGACTTGCAATGCCATCCCTCCCGCATAGGTATCGCTGCTTTGCTCAGATGCGCGCTCTCGCTCAGACAGCCCTCCTGCTGACCTTGAGCTGAATCTGGCGTCAACTGCCCTGTAAACTGTATCCCCCCCACTCTACCCAGAAACTTCACACGATGCAAATTCAGCTAGTGAGGGCAAGAAAATGACTGGAAGCGTCCCCGTGACTGCAGGCAGCTGGTCACTATGGTGGATCGCTCTCGAAATTAGCGTGGTTTACAAAAGTAAGCATCACTTTTATTTTTCTAACCATTTGCTTTTAACTTTGGCACACAACTCGCACTATGTTGTTTGTGGTGAGGACATTAACTCATACCTCAAATCACACACTTTTATCACTTTTATTTAACACAATAATAATATATAATAACAATTACACTGCTTTTTATAAAAATCATTGAATATAATAATATTCATGACAATACTGATTATAAATGTGCTAATAATAATATAGTATATTTATATTTTAATAAAAATATGATTGTACTTGTTAATAAAACTTATGTATTCATATTTTGCCCAGTAAAAGACCAGTTTTACACTCGACAAACCTTTTAGAGAGATTTCTTTATGTACTTTAACTTGGTTTTGAGTTTGTGTTTGATGATACGTGGTTGATAAACTTCCTTTGCCGTACGTGTATAAGTGTAAAGAGATAAGCAGCATTCCTGAGTCACACTGACAGTAAACATGGCTTGTTTGCTTTTTGATATGTTGATAGCTTGATCAAATCTCCACTTTGTTGCTAGAGGGAGTGAGTTAGTCTGCTGCTAATTGTGATTCTAACACTGATGAAACATTCAGTGGCCTAGACTGCCGTACCCAGGGAGAGCCAAATGAATCATAAACCTTTGCTAAATGAATCTATCAATTTCAGGCGGTAATAATATGACACTTATAATCTGTTTACCATTTTATTATTTTTCTCTAATAGCAGTCGGTAATGGCGAGGTCCAACGTGATGATAAAAGCCTAATTGTACAATTATACACACGTCGCATCTTAACCATTACCCCCGCTATCCTCCTTTTACCGATTCATTTATGCATCCGTTGTGCAAACACAACAGCAGTCAGTTAGTTATTTGCCATGTGTCTAATTTGCTGCAAATCAGAAAGGCATTTGTGCAGGTTGGGGATAGGTGGCTGTGTTTACCCAGTGGAGGCATGTTTGCATTGTAATTGAAGCATCATTAGCTGACGTGTGTGGAGAAATGTTTGTTATAACACTGAATGCTGCTTCAGGTACAGATAGATATAGATGTAAAGCTACATGCAGCACATTTATTGTCAGGACCTCCCAAATGCGCCATTTACATCTGGTATTAATATTAGCTCATTAATATTGGTCTCATCTACCTCGGATCACAAGGGGTCAGGTGTGACAGATTGCAGTTTACATGTGGTATTAACATGCATTTCCTCTGCTCACTTGCAGTTTTGTTTTGACAATTAGACGGTCTCTGTTTTTTTTTTTGGCCTAGTTGGCAAAATAACTGCTAGCAGACCTTCATGGTAACCATAAACATTATTAAAGGGACAGTTCACCCAAAAGTAAGCTTTCTGTGGAAAAGTAAGATATTTTGTGAAATGTGTCTGATTGTTGTGTGCATTCAATGGAAGCTGAACCATTTTAATGATCTGCAGAAGAAAGTAAGGGATACGGGTATTGAATGACGTGAGAGAGCTGCATCATTTTTATAAAAAGTTATAATTGTGAATGTTTATTATGATTTATAATCATGATTATTCTTGTTTTACCTCAGCATATATATTTACATTTTATTGATGTGTTTTGTAACACTTCAGTATAGGGGCAATTCTCATTATTAACTAGTTATCAGCATATATATCATTTGCATATTGGCTGTTTATTAGTACTTATAAAGTACTTATTCTGCATGACTCTACAACCCTAATCCTACCCAATACCTAAACCTAACAAATACCATACTAACTATTCATAAGCAACAAATTAAGAGTTTATTGGGTGGAAAGTCGTAGTTAAGGGTTTGTTAATGGTGAGAATTGCCCCTATACTGAAGTGTGACCATTTGTATTTAACATTTTTAACATGTATTTACACTTAACACCAGTTATAATATGTCACTGTTGAACTTCTGTGACTTTGCATTCAAAAAACGTTTCACTATTTATTATGTTTTGTGCTTGCTATTAATTATTAATATAATTATTATCATATTGAGACAATAATGCTTAATTAATTCATATGAGAGACGAAGAATTGAAAAGTTGTGATTTATTTTGTTAACACTTTATATGGGTTAATAAATGATGAAAAGCGTTACATTTTAAGGTGAATCCTCTTAAGCTTTAAGCATTATTATGATTTGAAGAATCATGTTTCTTTTAAGAGCAAGTTGCCGTATCGGTCTTTGCTATATTTAAAAGTCCGTCTCTAGAAATTCCACTTTCAGATTAAGCAAGAGCTCTTGAAAAGTTCCAGCAAATTCACATAAGATGAACAGCACTCGAACGCAGCCAATGCCTGAAAGTGTACACACTCATGCTCATTGCTGTAAACCTCCTTCAAACACAATCCTCCCTGTCACTGAATCGAACTCAAAGTGATCAAAGCCTGATGCTTGCGTGTTTGATGAACGTTTGATCCGGCAGAGTGCTCTCCACAGCCAATGGAAAGGGATCTCCTGTCTGCCCCCGGGGAGGAAGCAACCGGCTGAGAGGTCAGGCTAATATTTAGAGATGATAAGTGGATACCGCTGGAGGTCTGTAGGCTTCTTGTTAAGGTTTAGTTTCCTGACTCAGGGAGCGTCTTGAAACCCCCTCCATGCCACCTTGAACATGGGATCAACGCTCTTCGAGACGCTCCTGTTAAAACTTTCATGTGGCCGTGAAATCACGCGGGTAGATGAAGTGCATCGGCTCTCACCGGATACACACAAAGTCGTGGCTGATTGTTTCTTAATGCGTTGAGCATCGAGACTCGCACGTTACTGCACCCATCGAGGCGATGAGCAAGCTGATACGACAGAATCAATAAAATATCAAAGAGTGTTAAATACTGTTTCAAGTACATGCTGAGATCTGGTTCAAAGAGACAGCGGTTTTGATAGATGGTGAATGATTTAAGCGTTTAATGACACTGAAAATATCTCGCGCTGTTGATCTATCTCTCGTTGAAGTTTCTGGTCCCTCAGGACGATCAGCGTCGCTTCGGCTGGCACAGGGCTGAAGCGTAAGAGGAAGTCGCCCTGAACTTCCTCTCACCCTGATGAGCAGTCACAGGGAGTGGACTGTGGTATGCTTAATATTGTGTTTTCTCTTTGATTTACGATCACTTTCGGGGCCCCAAAGAGAAGTCACTATTCACGTCATCCTTTGTTAGCGATGGTAGATGGTGCGAGATGGATCTTAGATGTGTGGGTGAGTCAGAGTAACACTGTGCAGATGTTCGGGCACAGAGCAGATGTCAGGAAGGGGGGGTTGGGTACGGAGGGATTCACACTTTTGCTAGAGTGATTGCTCCTTTTCCATCGTGTCATGGTTGATGGGTAATGATTTGTGTGTTCGCACATATCTCTTCCTCGTTCCCTCCTCCATGTATGACTTAAGCACGGTCCGTCCTGTGAAATGTGAATAAGCTTTTTTAGATAGGACACATTTTTCCAGAATGCACAGAGGTTGTATGTTTTTTTTGTGCACACTGGTGCTGTTTTTTTTTCGCTTCTTTTCTTCTGCTCTTTTATCCCTCTGAGTATCAGCAGCACTGTGAAGAAATTATGTGAGTGAGTTCATTTGAATGTATTTTTGGACCAAACACCTGAATAGGGTTAGTTGACAAATACATCGTAAATGCATCCTATGGTGTGACGTAGCAGGAAATGTAGATAACCAAATATTTTATTTGATTTTATTAATATTTGCATTTATAAAATAAAATTGCATAAGAGAGATTTTGAATTATTGTTGGTTTTAAAATTGTTGCTCTCACAACCAACCACATCCATTTTACCATTTACAGTTTTATAAATAACAGTTTAATTTGTATTTGAGTAGTTTCAGCCCGATAAGTTATTCATGTTCTTTATCAATTCATTTTTAATGTTCATTTCATAGTTTTAAAGGTCTTTACTGTATCAAATACTGCTAAACAAATGGTTCAGCTACAGACACATATTCCTTTTTAATCTGTTTGTATTTCCTGCATTTCATTTGACTTTGCACACATTTTTATAGTCTTATTTTTGGTCCATTGTTATGTTTGTTTTTAACACCAGTCGGAAGTAATGCTCTTAAAGGGGAAGTTCCTCCAAAAATCTACTTTGTGTGGTTTTTTTATTACTCACCCATGTAATAAAAACATGTTTAGAGAACTTCCAGCATCTTCGGAGCACAAATGAAGATATTTAGGGGACATCCAAGATATTTCCAGGTCTTCTCATAGACATCATGGTTATAGTTGTTGTCATGGTCCTAAAGTTCTAAAGACATTGTTAAATTGGTCCATCCACGTATAGTGGCTCAGTATCACTTCTTCTTCTTGGACGAGAGCACTTTTCCATGCTGTCAGTCAGAAACCTAATACGCATGCGTCAAAGTGCTCACGCCAAGAAGAAGATGAAGTGTTCTCGTGAACGCGCGCCGTACACTGACAAGATAGAGGAGAATATGTTGTTATTTTGGTTTGTTTTTTTGCACAAAAAAACATTCTCGCCGCTTCAAAAAATTCAACTGAGCCACTATGCGCGGATGAACCAATTTAACAATGTCTTTAATAGGCCTACTTTTCTGGACCTTGGCAAAAACTGACACTATGACGTCTGAGGAGGCCTGGAAATCTCTCAGATGTCACCTAAATATCTCTTTTTGTGCTCTGATGACGCCTGAAGTTCTCCAAACATGTTTAACGTCATGTGGGTGAGTAAAAGATTACACAATGTAGAATTTTGTGTGAACTTCCCCTTATATTGTATACAGAGCTATACAATGACAATAAAGGCTTCTATTCAATTGGTCACTTTTTGTGAGTTTCCCAAAATTTTATGGCTTTTGCAACAATGTGGATCAAAAAAGGTTAGCAAGTATACCAAACACCTGAATATCTGTAGCGCTTTGTTTTCTAAATCTTTCTTTTTCCTTTTTTGTCCTGCTCTTTCTTTTCTAACTATAAAATGTCTTTGTGAGAAATGTTTGCGAACATGCTTGGTGAAACATGAAATGTCTTTTGCCTTGAGTTATATTTTAGCTTTTGTTAACAAAAAGTCTCTGATTTATTGTATATTGTTTTCAAATCAAGCTGTATTTTGGCTGTAACCTGGCACACCTGGCTGGGGCCCATCCTATAGTCCCCAGGCACAGGGGAAAAGGCAGCAGCAGTGCAGCTGTACTCATACACACACACTTCCTCTCTCTTATAAACAAGACGTTCTCCATCCAAAACAGCAGCCTTATGCTTCCTGGCTGGATACGGGGGTTGTGTTCAGGACATGTAGGAAATTCTACTTGTTCAGTCCGAGCAGAGCAGTGCCAGTCAAACTCACGAAAAGGCCCTTCACTTGATGTTCCTCATCTCTGCTGACACTGTCCGTTTATCACACACATCAATACAAAGCCCGAAGCATAAGCTTTAAATGAAGTTAATGTGGTTCCTAATGGCACATTGTGAAGAATTTGCTGTACAGAACGGAAAGACACAAGTCACAGACTGTCTTGTAACTATTTATGGAACAACTGATGAGAAACAGAGCTATTAGCCGATGACATAACGATGAGGTGACGTCGTGTGGCACTCAGTGACGTGCTCATTATCTGTGGAAGATATGAGTCATCGAGCAGGAAGAGCAGAAGAGAGACAGAGACGAGGTGGGTGAATAAGCAAATCCGAATGATTCTCACTCCGTCATCGTGCTTGACTCTCAGATGTCAGGCATTCCCATTGAGACGCCTTTAAATATGTAGAAGATCATCATTCGGGGCAGAGCGAGGACTGATATTGATTTGAATATGATAACTAGACTTGCTTTAAACTTCCATTTAAACATTTGTCTTAGTTAAGCATAATGTACTGAAGTGCATACATACATTAGACATGTTTAATTTCAAGACTATACACATTTCTTAAGTAGAACTGCATTAATAAATGATCACTTTCTAACTTTTCACATAGAAATACTAATGGGAGCTTAGAACTACCCGTAACAATCGGAGAGGCGTGATGCTTTTATTAGGCCTGTTAATGGTAAGTGCTGAATTCCCCACAGTTTTGGGTGCCTTGGCTGGCTCTTGAGTTTCCAGCGCTCCTCTGCATGAATATTCAAAGAACTCCATTAATGAGAATAGAGCTGGATGATGACTGCAGGCTCCACGATACACTCCAATATGAGTTTGAAGCAGCGCAGCTGGTGGGTACATGCACGTCAGGATGTGATGCGGGGGCATTTCTGCCCTGGGATCTTGCTCAGAAAGAAGCCTTTTCTTCTCGTTCCTTTCCTTTTTTTTATTTTAATAACACTGTACGACGTTTGAAATGGATCTGATTCAAGTCGAGAACTCAAATATGTTGTCAATAAAGGAGCTCCAGAGCGCAAGAACAGAAGTTGGTAAAAGCGTAGGATTCTCGGATCCCCTAGAGCTAATTAGCGGCGCTTTAAAGGAAAGCTTTAACAAGGCAGTTTAAATGAATCAACGCTCTGGTCTCCAAAGCACGAAAGCCTCGGTTTTGATACATGGTAGGATTTCAGTTGGTGAACTATCACGGTTATGGAATATTGTTTATGCAGCAGCCTACAATGAAATCAGCCCTATGTTAGATACTTTAGATATGTAGATACGATTTCTGACTCTGGGCTTATTTGAATTATCTTTTAACTTTTTGCACAGCATTCGGTTATTGGTGTGTTGTACAGGAGACGAAAGCCTGAAATACACTACTCGACACTAATGCCAGTTGTTGCAGAATGTCTGAAGATTTTAGGCAGTCGATGCAGACTTTTTTCTCAGAAAGTCGATAGTTGATGATGGGGTATAGACTTGATTTTTTTATCTGCAGGCTCAAGTCATAGGATATCCAAGCATGTTTGATATTTTGAGCCGATTTTACAACACACCGCGTTCATCTACGTAGTTAAACCTGCATCAGAGACGTTACTTGTGAGTGTTGCCAGACTTTCCCAATAAAGCAACACAACCAAAAACTTGTATTAAAAGAACAAATTTAAATGCTTTAGATTGACAATATGTATATTCCTGCAATTGCCCGCTTTTATATCTATATTAACCTAATCGCTTTACAAAACCAACCTAAATTAGCCTCCCAATAAAAACGTGAAACATGGCAACACCTATAGAGATCGCTCTGCAAACAAACATAAGTCTTTTGATGCCCTGTATGGAATTCTGGGTGTAAATTCGTGAAATGCATGCGAATGGCAGCCACGACTCCGAGCTCTGCTATACTTCTCACTATCACATATGTTTGCACTATGTGTGTACTTTCTTCTGCACTGGAAGCTCCTGTCACCAAGTCAAATTCCTTGTGTGTTTAAACATACTTTGTAATAAGCTCCTTCTGATACAGCAGAGCATTTGTCTTTGATTACTCTGTCAATCATCACCGTTTCGGATTTCTGCACACAAACACGTAGTAGCGTATGAAGAGTTGCTACGGAAACCGGACGTAGTGCGCAGTTACAAGGCTACAAACTTGCCAAAAACACGTTTGCGTGACGACGTAAGACCAAGGATTTAGTGAAAGCATCTTCTGCACATCCATGTTTGTTACGTTGGTCATTCGTCTCCTCGCAACGAGGCGCGTGTTTGTTGCGTTCGGAAACTCTGCTAGTGTATGAAATCAGTCGTGCAGAGTATTAGCCTTAACCGTTTGTAAAGTCAGCAAGTTTATGATGGATAGTTTAAAAAAATCTGTTCAGATTTTAAAAGTCCTCCAGCCATTACGTTTCATCTTATGGAATTACTGCGAGAGAGAAAACTACTTTGGTAGTCAATATATACAGGTTTGGAAGAACTTGAGGATGAGTAAATGATGACAGAATTTTGTGGTGAATTATCCCTCTAATACAATCTCAGCTGAAACTGCTTATTGAGATTATTTGTTAATTATTGAGCATTTTCCACACCAACCTCTTTTGCATGTATACTTAGCTCAAGGTTTTTTATCTTGTGCTTGTGTTTTTAGGAAAACATCAGAATAAGCCAAGAAGGTAATCGTTTTTCAATCATTTTAACCCCCCCAGTCTTTTTTTGTCCGTTTCACACACACATCACTGCTGTCTTCTCCTCTGTGTGGTTCTTATCTTTTGGGCTCAGGAAGTAGTTTGAATTAACAGGCTGGCTTTGAAGCCATCAGGCAAGGTTAGCCCTACAAGTATTTCCTGTTATGGCATCGCTCTTAATCCATGAAACCAGATTTCTCATCTGTAAAGTAGATAGTGTGTCTGGAAAAGCAAAAACATTTACTCTGGGTTATCATGATTAAGCAGCTTAGCCACGACACACAGCACTGGAGAATAGCAACGGGAGACAGCTTCTTTCCCTCCTCCTGAAAATATCACTAGTGGATTGATGCAGTGAGCCTCTCTCTAAAAACAATCAATTTCTGCCCCCGTAATAAATGGCCTGTTTGTTTGGATCCATGGCGGAGTAGAACGAGGGAGCTTTCTTCCCTTCCCATCATGTCATACCCAGTTAATGAGCCGACTGCGCGCCTGACGTTATTGACTGATAAATAACGCAGGAAATTACTTTTGATTCTATTTTGTATTCACATATCACGGCTTCAATTAATCAGCGGCAATTTCTAGTAGCAACATTACCTTTTATAAATGTATTCAATTTCATGGCAAATCACAAATGCTACAGCTTATTAAACCCCTCTTGATCTCACGCTAAGTTTTAATGCAGCGCACGCTCCACGTCGCAGAGGCCTAATAATGCTGCGGCATCTGCAGGCGCTTTTCTAACACGTTATTTCACATGTTGGAAACCGCATAAGCTATGTTAGCACAGTAATAAATGCAGCCCAGCCCTGTGCTGTCCTGCTCTCAGCTAAACCGACTCCGCTGCACACTGTCAGCCAGGATGTGGTCAACTTACAGCTTAGCGTGTTTTACTTCTGAAAAAAAGTTGCTTGTTTATCGAGTTTAAGCAAGTTTCACTTGTGTCACTGTAGATTAGCTGTATGTTAGATTCATACACATTCACTTTCACATTCAGTTATTTGAAAACATTTACAAACCCAAAATGTTTCATTATTTCTTTTGTTTAAAAGGTTGAATTTGTTAGTGTTAGTAAATTAATTAGTAGTATAAGCAATAACATTTCATTAGCTTTTTTAAACCTGTTAAAATGTTAACAATAGTATTGTTTGTGCATTAGCTAATGTAAACAGATACAACTTTGGATTTTAACATTTATTAGCCAAATGAAAATAAACATTGTTTATTGTTAGTTCATGTTAGCTAATGCTAACGCTACATTTCCACGTACTTTGCACAACTAATCCTACCAAAACAAGTGTTACCAAAGCATATTTTATTCCAATTTTTAATGACTTTGCCTAAAAGCTTTTTCAGCTGAACACTTTTAACTTTATTTGCTTTTTGTGTAGTGCTGACAAACAGTATTATGCATGGGCATGTTGTTGTAGCATCGTACAGTAAGCTATTTTTAGTTTGTTTTAAACTTTGCCTTCCGTTTATTACGTATTTCCGTAATAAACGTGGCACGTAACCGTGTTATTTGCTTGTGAAATCCTAGCACGCCTAGCTATTATGGTTTGGGATCATGCATAGACATCAACCTGTTGAGCTGAAACCTCTGGTCCAGGTTCAGGTTTTAAGCACCTGTTGCTTTATGAATATTAGTAGAATTGACAGACATCTTGACGTCTTTTTAATACTTAATACGGGATCCACTTCCTGAGAAGAAAATGCCCTCTCATGACTTACACGGGTCAGATGCTTAGTACGTATTCCCAAGAGGCCAAGCTGAAGCTTTCATGTAAGAAAAGCAGGAAGTATTTGCCTGTGCGTATCATCCCCACCAATATCCCACCCTCCCCCTTTCTTTCCCGGCTAAAAGCAAAGCCATCACGCAATTCAGGCTCCAATTAGTAACCCTTTGAGTGGAGGAGTCTAAACCAGGCAGATGTACTTGTTCAGATGAATGAAGGGGGAAGCGGATGTATGTGCTTGTACTACGAGTCGGCTCTGTTAAATTGGCTCTGATGATTTCCATTTTGTGGCACAATTAGATTAGAGGAAGGAATCGCACGCTGATCAGTGGCTCTGAAATCAGTATGACGTGTCTTTGATGAACCCTTCAGTGTTGAGAGAGGGAGATAATGGGATGGAGAGGGAGAGAGAGAAGCCCTGGTTTCATTGCCTCTGACTGTCTACCAGGGGCCTTTTTAAAGGATTTGGTTCAGAGATTGGTTTGCTGTGTACGGCACAGGTGGGGTCATTTGTTTGCGTGTAAACCGGAGGCACTGACACAATTGTGACGAGAAAATGTAGCCACTGCCGAGTGATGTGAACTAGACCCAGGGGAAATGTGTTTTCAAGTCTTTAATCTATGGGGACATTACCATGGGGATGAGTGTATGCAAACACAATGTGGTTCAAGCTGTTGTGTGACTTTAATCTATTCATGACATTGATTTTAAATTCATGCTGAATATTATATACTGTATATATTGAATATATCAAATATTCAGCCACCTTACTGTACCTGAAAATTCCAGAAGAATGTTGGTAGATGAAAACTGTTGGTCCCCATTGACACGGTGTCCATACAATAGAAGTCAATAGTGACCAGTGGTTTTTGGTTTCCAACATTCTTCAAAATATTTTCTTTTGGGTTCTGCAGAAGTCATAAAGGTTTGAAATGACAAGAGGGTGAGTAAATAATTACAGAATTAAAAATATTGGGTGAACTGTCCCTTTAAATTCATTTACACAAGCCCTTGATGTGTTTTCACATTCGCTTCCCTTCTCTTCTGAGCGTCATATTGCTTCTTTCCTTTTCCCTTGTTTGTCGTCTCCATTGGATAGTTTCACACATGCTTGTTTTGCCATCGAGAAGAGGGAGCCTTGAACAAATATGATTTGCACATCATTTGTGTAACACATTGGCATTATGCAACGTATTTCCCTGTAAGTGGCACAATCGAATCGAGAACACTGAGATGTTTGCGCCCGTGAGGGCAGAGCGACATTCACTTGTAGAGAAGTGACGCTCGACATGTATCGGCCGCTTCTAATGTGTCTGTTTAACATAAGATTCTCCCTTTTTCGCTTCGGCTCGGTTTCACAGGCAGCGTTGTTACTTTGAAGCTGTAGCTGTAAGCCGTATCCCTGCTTGTTGGCTGCACTTGTTTCAATATTTAATGCCAAAGGTCAGCCTAGCGAAGCCGGTGTCCCACATAAGGGATGTGAATGAAGGGTAAGAAGCTGTCGTTGGAAGTTCTTTGTGTTTCTCAAGCAGCTTAGATGAATTGGCGGTGATTGACTCGACCTTATCATCACACCAAATCCAATTTATTTCTCTTTGGTGTAATATAGCCCTATTGTCCTTGTGAAGTCGTAATAGAGATACTTCAGGTATTGCAATTAAAGTGCGTTTATTTTTTAAACGTGTTTGTAGGTTGTAAGGATGGATTTTATTGTAAGCTCTTCTTTCGAGCTGCAGGAAGAAAGCCATACCAGTTGAAGCCTCTCGTTGGACCGCCGCTGCCTTTTGAAAGAAGCTGAAAGTTTCCTTTTCCTCGCAGAGGAGATAAGGCCAAGTGCCTGTGAGGATTACATTGGCTAAGCCCTTATCACTCCAGAAAACTCATGGCCTGCTTCAGACTGACTGCACGTTAAAATCAAGAGGAAATATTCTTTTTTTAAGTGTTCTTATTCCCATTGAAAGTCATTACTGGGCCAGAGGAGGACAAGCAGTTTTTTTTTTAAACAGGACATTTTTTATTCGTGCTCTTGCTGGTGGCTGGCTGAGGAGCGGCATGTAACGCACACAGACAGGTGCTTCTGTCAAAGTTGTGGGACTGTTTAATGTTATTTTCATTAGAAAGACATTTACTATATTCACAGGACGAGTTTGTTATTTAGATAAGAAAGCCCAATGGTTGTCAAACAGAAATACACAAAAGAACTTTATCTTCAGCTTAAGTTGCAGTGAATATGTTTTCTCCATCTTTTTTGTTTCTTTCCATTGGTGTTGTATTTACATCTCAGGACATACAGTGTTTTAATGCCTGTCCTCTTTTACCCTGTTTTTTATCTTTACCCTTTGATTCCTTTCAATCTGTGTCTCTTTTACTCACTCGGTCTCTCTCTCTCTCTCCCCGTGTATCACAGCGAGGCTAAAAATGAATTGGGGCTTTGAAGTTTCATTGAGTGCTTTATTACAGGAATAAATAATGCAGAAAGTGGCAGTGAGTTTTTCCTTCATTAAGACATGCTTCCTGTCAGCGTACACCTGACTTCCTCAACGATAATCAATCCTGTGTCCGGTAAGCAGTCCTTAGGGGGGAGGTCTGTTTGCCTGGCTTTTATTGATTATGATTATGTCGGCAAACGTCCCGTTATGATGTCTGAAATCAAATATTAAAGTGGGCAGAATTGAGTTAAAAGCAGTCACATACTGACTGCAACACATTTGTCTGCAGGAAACTAAACTGATACTATGATCTTCTTAATGTTTCTTGGGCACTATAGACATTTTTTATCAAAATGTACAACTGCATCTGTTGTGATTTGTATGTTGCTGTCACCCAGTGAGATCAGGTTGGCCAATAGACAGGTAGATACAGTAGTGGCCAAAGTGATATCTGGGGAAATTATCTTTTATCGCACCTCAGGATAGATTATGATAACAAAGTGTATGGACACAACGATATGCTTTTACATGAGGGATGCATGATAAATTATTGGCCATATCACTATTGGCCACTAAATGGTCATTTTTAATGTTATCAGTATAAATTAAAGCCGATAACTTATGAATCATTAATCACTTCAAAGAAAAGCAGTTTTTCTCTGATATATTCCCAAATATTTAGATACTGTATATCGGCCAATATTAAGGTTATCGGCTTCCAATGTTAAAGAATTATCGGTTATTGTTATCAGTGCATCCCTATGCACTTTTTATACTTTATTGGACAAAATCTTTTCAAACATGCAATTACGTGAATATGTGACCCTTCCTGTGAAAACCCAGCTAAAGTCATTTTCTGTGATTTCTATTTTGTGAACTGACTGCACTATATTTTATGTATAATCAGTTTATTCTAAACTGTTTTAATTACCTTTAAATCACTTTTTTGTGATTTGCCTTGATTTACAGTTTCCTACATAATGTAAATATTATTGTGTGAAAATATATCCTTGATATCTTTTAAATCAAGTGTTTGTTATCTCTAAATTAGATTATGAAACTTTGTGATTTTCACTGGCAGGGTCACATATGGCTTTTATTTTATATACAACAAAATGCATGGACAAATAAAAACCTCACTGGAAATACACCATACCTCAACTACAATCTTATCTGTTATTATTATTTGTTGATCCTCTGTTGTAATATTTTGTTGTCACTCTCCTGGGCTATGGCTTTATAAATGTGCACATATCTTTCCAATCCTCCTTGCGTTCTTTTCAAACCTGGACTTTAGTTTATGAGTCAAACACACAACTACACCATGCATACAGCTTTTTAATGCATTTTTTATTCAAATATTAATACAATATTTCAGTGAAATAGTGAGTTGAACATCACGTTTGGTCACTGCTGTATATACCGCATGTTATTTTAGACTGCAGTTTTGATTTTTAAAGCCCTTCTAATCATGACAATTGTTTTTATATGAACTTAATAAAGTAGGTTCAGTGATATGATTAAAGCTATGGCAATAACAACGAGTGTTTAAAAAGGAAGCTCTCGGGGTGAACTTGACCTTCAGTCAGAGCACTTCCTGAAAAGTTTGTTCCAGTGGTGTTTAAGATGGGAAGTCCCTCATCCACTGCGGGATCACTTACAGGTCGGCTCTATTCTTTAATGGAACAGCCACTTTTCCAAAGCCCCAAAATTCCAGATGATTTTAAATCCTGCCCTACATATTTTATTGGAACATCCTGTTGAACTCAGCGGTGTCTAATGTTACAGAAATCAGTTGTTAATGCCATTCATGTTAGCTTTAGTTACTAATGCTTTGTACTAACCGTTTACCTAGTCTTCTATTATATATATTTTCAATGATTTCTGGCTGTTAATTATAATTAAGTAATAACCGTTACTTCTCACATAATAGCTCTAAAACATACGAATAATGCATCTAGTGTTACTCGTAAAACATTATTCCCATCGCAGTCTTTTGAGCACTCATCCACTGGGTCACATGAAGACTGTAAAATCAATAAATTGTTTCATTGCATTTTATGATATTCCTCCAAAGGAATTGAAAAGCAATAGATGGAAGTTAAATCTCACAGCTGCGGAATTGGATTGTGACTTTTTAAATGAGGATTGCAACAGTTTTTTTTCACCCTCGCTGTCTCTCAAGGCTTCAGTAAATTTAAGACCTCTCAGGGTTTTGTAGTTCGCTCGGCACAGATTGCCTTAAGTGGCTTATGCCAATTGCTGTTTCTCGGTGCGGGCAGGGAGATGCCACCAAGAGGGAGGGCAGGAAGTGAAGGGAGCATTTAGCCATGCAATTACAGACAGAATGACTCCATGGGCTCTCTTTCTCTCTCTCTCTCTCTCTCTCTCTCTCCCTCTCTCTCCTGCCACACGAGTTAATGTGCAGCACGGATGAGCTTCTAGCATAAATTCCCCACAAACAAACAAGCAGAGTCTAAAACAGGCAGCACATTCATCAGTCCATGTGGCGTCATGACATCCAGCCTCCGTCACATCATCACACTCATGTAGTTTGTGGAACTATTTCCCAAAGCTGTTTCAAATATGTGCCATGTGAGAGGGCTCTGTGCCCAAGTGCATGATGGTTAAAGTAAGCAGTTTTTTATTTGCGGATCTCCAAAATCGGCTAATCTAGATTTAATTTGACCTTAAAGGGACTGTTCATTCAAAAATATTTGAAAATCCAATGAAAATTTTGCACCCTCCAGTTGTTTCAGATCTGTATAAATGTCTTTGTTCTGATGAACAGAGAGAGATATTTGGAAGAATGCTTGTAGCCAAACAGTTCTTGGCCACCATTGACTACCATGGTAGTCTAAAGTGCCCCAGAACTGTTTGCTTTTCAAAAAATTTTCAAAACATCTCCTGTGTTTAGCAGAAGAAAGAAATGTATAACATTTGGAACAACTTGAGGGTGACAAAATGCAGACTGTATTTTCATTTTGGGTGAACTGTTCCTTTAAGAAAGCTTCTTGTAATTAGGTTGTTTTCTTTACACCTGACCCCATTTTTGGGGATCTTTTTTGGGAAGACTTGTATTTGAATACAAAAAAAGCACAAGACGTGATACACCGTTCCAAAGACGTTCGTCTGAATGTCATTTCTTAAACTTGTTAAAAGGTGATAAGGACCAGATTCTGACCAGATATCTGACACTAGTGTCCACTCTCTTTCTCTGCTCTTAGCATCTGGTCTCAAGGGTGATATATACCAGAGCTGCTTGTCTGCCGTTTCTAAGGGCAAACATTCTCTCGCCTCGGCCAGCACTCTAATTACCATGGCCTTGGCAGATCAATGACTGATCCGTTTTTTTCCCCCATTGCACAAATGTGTCACTTTAGCTGTGTGTCTTTCCATTAGCTCGCTCAATCATTGGCGGCCGATGATCCAGGGAGCGGCATGCCTTTCTTATTGGCTAAGGTCCAAGGCCTCGCTAATATAATCCTCTCCATCGATTATGTTCTGTTGACTTTCAGGAGAATTTTTTTAGAGGAGTAATTAGGAGGCGCCCGGCCTGCAGCTGCTCTGAGGAGCCAGATAGATGAGTACTATGCCTTTTTAACAACACCTTCTCTTTTGTGCCCGGTATCCTCCGTGCTGCCGGGTAACGTTATTATAATCTCATTTCGGCGTAGGGTTAGAAAATGACATTAACATAACGCACGTTAAAATGATAGTGTTTTATGAAAATGCGTCACTGTTACATCATCCAGTTTGATGGCTTACTAAAAAGGCGCAGGCCGATTTCATTATTCGTTTTTTGGCAGAGGTCCTTTTAACAAAGTGCTTAAATATCAACATGATGACTCCATCACGTCGTGAGATTGAGCAAATGAGCGCAATCCCATCCTGTGAATACTGATCGTCCCCCTTTTAAAGGTGTCAGGTGAGAACAGACTGTTTTACTCCAAATTATTTCTAATTGAAAGTAGTGTTGCATGTTATGATAATATTACAACTGTCTCGTCATGTTTCCAAAACACCCTAGTCGGGCGGACAGGAGAGGACTTGTTGCATAATTACATGCTCCATGAGCCGATCTGTCTTGTCTTTTGAAAGGATAATTGCCTGAATGTCCTTATGAAACCTTTGTAGTTATGAGAGAAGAGAAGCCGGTGGAGCTGTGCCTCCCACCAAGAATGTGCGGGGCGTCATACCGAGTCCGACTCTTTAATACTTCACACGCTTATTTTTTACTATATTTACCTGGTTTTATAGTCTTTGCACTGAATAGTAAATCGGCGCTATGTAAAGGTATCCGCTCTCGTTTTGAATCTGGAGGTGTATGTACACCTCTATATAGAATATGTCATTGGAGAATGTGGGAGATATAATCAGATGTACGTACATGTGATTTGTTTATACTCTCTGAAATGGAGAGCGATGCAGAGTTGTTTTGTCGTTTAAGGAGATGTAAGGCAGGATATTATGCTCCACCGAGCTTCTCATTTTCTTATTTGTTTAGAGAACAGCGTTAGCCTGATGTTACCTCTGCTGGGCGGCTGAGTGTTTGGAAGTATCCTGCCCGCCATGCGATTTTGTTTTATAGCGCACGTCATGTGAGCAGCCAGCCCTCGTGTTGGGCGGCTGCTAATGTTTACATAATAGATGTCAGCTTGGCTGAGGCCCGAGGTCCATCAACACGCGCACAAACTCATAGAAGAACTCGTCTCACTTCACAACCCCGCTGTTCCCATTTAAGGAGCTTAACCCAGATTTATTAATGACCTTAGGAGTTATTTTACACAATAGCATGAGATGGGAAATTAGCTTTCCCTGAAAAAGGCGTGTGTTAAAAGATGAGTTGGAGCTGGTTGTGGTGATACAAAGATGATGTTGAGTACTATGTTTAAACCTTGTAAGTGTTTCTGTTGTCTAAATCAGTGTCACTGGCCAGACTGATGATATCAGGTGTTGAAGTTATCAACATCACTCATCTGATTTAACATTTGTGTATAGCATTTTAGTATAGTCACTATTATTAATGCATTTGCAAAACACTTATCAAAAGCAGCTGACAATACATTTAAGCTATCAATTATATATATTTATTTGCACATTCTATATTATATTGTATATACTTACATTGCATTATACTATACATTTATACTATACCCCTGCGATCGAACCCATGACCTCGGCATTGCTAGTGCCATACTCTAACCACTGAGCTGATGATATATATGATGATATTATATATGATATGTGAGATAATGTTTGACAATATATGATGTTTATATTTAACATGTATAAAATAATTATTATATATTTTATGTTTAAAAATGTATGTACAGTATGTTTAACACATACATATATATATATATATATATATATATATATATATATATAAACACATGTTATTTTATATTTATATTAATATATGTAATAATCATATTTGAAATCTAATATATATATATTATATAGGGTATAAGTGTTTCATGCCATTGACAACCCTCCCATCTACATATTTGTATAAGCATGGTTTGTATCGGTTGACCACTGATCCCAACACAATAGAAGTCACGTCCTCTCTTGACCGTCGGCCACTTGCGTGTGTTGCTGCGCTACAACTCTGGCCTCCTTTTCCCTTTATTAATGACTGATGCAGCTATCAAACACCCTGCCCACATTTAGGCTCATCGTTAGGCATTGACAAGAGGCACTGCTGTTGATGTTTTCATCAGGGACTCTCTCCACAGTTGCCGTCAGATGATTATTTAAACAGCCATTAATCATTAATGGCCCACTTTTGCATGCGCTCTTATGTTTCTGAAGGCGCGAGAGCCGGTTACACCGCATGGCACGTTGCAATCGAAACCGCCTTCGATTCGGCTTATATTTCAATTTTAGGCTACGTCTCTGCGTGATGGCAGCCATTGAGTTTGACAGCATTCACACTACGTTGGATGTGTTTACACATTTGTTTCCTGTGGTGTTTGAATAGGATTTGACAAGCCCGAGGAGCGTGTGAAGGATTAATAAGCCCAATGTTCCCTTGGAAAGACTGGGACTTATGGAGAATATGTATCCACTTAAAGCAAGGCGAGGCCAGGCCGTCTGCTGCTGCGTTCTTGGCTCACGATTCCATGCTTTCTGGCATGCTGGCATTTCGCGTCGAACAGTGTAAATTTTCAGTAGACAATAACATATTACCTCCTGTTGGCCGGGTGCCAAAAATCAAAAGTAGTTTTTTAGCTGGGCAATTATTACTCTTGGCTACACCTGCCTCATTGGCGCTAATGCTAATAGTTTGAGCAATTCACAGCAACAATCAGGACAGACTGTGTTATTCTTTTGTTAAACATCAAATTGACTTCCCCCGGCTTGCTGAAATTCCCATAGACGATGGCACATTTGATGACCTCATTATTAGAGGCCTAATGTGAGATCGCGATATTAGCTGTTTACGTTCATCTGCTTGTTTTGCTTTAAACGTTGATGGCAATATTGTTCCAAAGTAGCATCTGTCTTCATACCAATGTGTTAAGCAGACTGTGCAACTCATCCAGGCGAGCTTTCAACAGCAATTTCAATTTACCTCACAATCTCCCGGCACGCCGAGGAGCAAGATGGATCTGGGAGCTGGCGCGTCAGGTGCTTCTTTGTCTTGTCCAACGAATCAAGCGCTTTTTTTCCCCGTTTCTCAACAGCAGGTGAAAATCTAATTATACCAGGATAGCGAGAGGAGGCGAGCTGTTGCCATATTTTAGCAGCTCTTAATTGTGTGCTAAATAATCTGCTTCGTGCACTCACTCCCATGTGGAGTCACACCATGAAAAATGTCTCCACCTGAAAAAGTCGGCGAAGCTGTTTACTTGGTTTTCCCTGTGAAGCTTTCTTAGCCCGGCCCTCTCCCCATCTCGAAGTTTGTCAAACTGACATTTTAACAATAAAGGCAAAACAAAAACACGCGGCGAACGAACACCTTGAGATTCTTCTCCCTCGCCACATTCTGATGGAGAATCGAAGTCTTGCAGAGGTGCTGAATTATTACACGGATTAACATCGGCATCTCAAGGCTTTTGGTTCTAAAACCTTTTGTCTGCTCTAAATCCCTGATAAATTCTTCACTGTTTTCTCCTCACATGCTCTCTTAACATTAAGCACTCGGCGCGGAATGCAAACTCGACAGCTTAAAGTTCAGCGAAAGCCATTGATCTCCAGGGCTTCAGAGGAATCCAGCGACTCTAATTATGTAAAACCCGCAGGTTCCTTTTTTGCTCTCCGATGCCCATCACGGTTAACCTCCTGATAGGGTTAATGTGTCAGGTTTGGGACTCTTTCGTTTTTGCCTGAGTGAGTGTAATTACGACCTGTCTTATGGTACTACAAATGGGCGCTCTGGGCCTGCCTCCCCTTAGCTACAGAATAACACACTCCACCTGAAGTGCCAGCGGAAGGCGTGTGAGGACGGATGGCTCCCTTTAATGGACTCGCCGTCTGCGAGCAGCCCTATCTGGTACTCACGTCACGCACTGAGCCTCAGATACATGTCAGGTTAATGGAGCCGGTGATTATTTATTTATGGGCATTATTGCTAAATTGCTGATTACATATTTTTCCAGTGTCTAATTTCTTTACACAGTCATTTTTATAGTTGAAGGCTATGTCAGCTCAATAGAAAACCCACCTCCCCTTTCCCCACCCACAGCTATTGAAACGATGAATATAATAGGCTCACAATCCCCTAAAGAATGCTGGTTAAGCAGCCTAATTCGTGAAATGTATCTCGCCTCGTATTCACCTGTACATGGCGTAACATCGTCCGCTGAGAATTACCTCCTCTTGATGTTAAACCAGAAACATTCTTATGCACCGTCCTATCCCAGAGCCGTTCTGACATGTGACTCCGCGATGAGATTTTGTTATAATTGATACCAGCAGCCTCGTGTTTATTTTAACATGAAATAAACGCGCAGATTAAGTCCGTCATAACATGATACTTTGGACCGCTTACTCTGACCGTCTCTGGAACTTTGTTATGGTTGTCTCAGAATGCATTATAATAAAATGATTTTTTAATCAAGCGCAGGCCTTTTGCTTTCGAATATAGGCGCGTTTGATGGGCCCGAGAAAGAATAGAAAAAGAATTGCACGTTTGAGAGGAGCTGGCAGCTATTCGGCTTTCATGTCATAGGCTGTCTGCCATTAGCCCGAGCGGCAATATTAGATAAGACCCTGTTGAACATGTTTCTTGAGACGGCCAAAGAAGAACCAGATGTCGTGTGGACTTTGAGGAGTTTAGTGTAGTTAGATGAGCAGCGAACATCAAACACATATTTTAATCTCTCTGGTATGCACAGCCCTGCTGCACTGTCCCATAAAAATAATTTATTCTTTGTTTCATTGGTTTAATAGAGACGTTTGGAATAAAACACACATGGATATGAAAAATTAGCTGTGTTTGTTTCTGCACACTGATGTTGTGTCAGAAACTTGCATGTATATTATTTTGGATCGGTCCCCAAATGCTAAGACTTTATTCTGGCCCGCTATGTGTATCCATCGCTCTCCATTCAGTGAAGTGAGAGGCAGAAGTGTATTACTCATTTAAGATGGCCGCTGTGATAGTCAGGTGTCAGGTCAGTGCAATCTGCTCAGAGCAGGCCATGTATTGATCAGAGATAAAACCTGCGTACGCCAGGTGAAAGGGTGAAGATTCTCATCTCCAGGGCCCGTTCAGCTACAGAGAAGTTCAATCCGGCCTGCGCCGGAGCTTCTTTTTCTCCCAGCACATGGGTTTGAGAGGCCTGCTTAGCATGCAGATTTAATAGAGAATGCTAAACACTGGCCTTTGAAGGGCTTTAATAAACTGGAGCAGATGTCTTGCTGAACACAAGGACCACGTCGTCTGCCGGTGAGTGGACTCGCCTGGTTGCACGCATTTCCATGTGACATACAGCGGCGATTCATAAATGATACATCGTGCATTAAGGCCTGTTTGAGTGACAGGTGACCTTTCATGTTGAGTTTGTGTATTTTTTATCTAAAAGATGGCCAGAGAATTGCGAAACTTTTTAAAGTAGGAAGATGGTGCAGCGGCTTTTCTATGAAAGTTCTGTGAAGGGAGGAAAGAGAGACGTACATCCATTAAAGCGGCTTCCCTCTGGCCATCTCTCCGACTTCAAACACACTAACATTAAAGTTCCAATAATGCAGTGGGCTGATTCTCCCAACGATGCTCGCACATCATAGCAGAGGTGTGCTAATGATGGGGGTAATGCTGAGAGACATACACACAGATGGTCCATTACCTCTGCACCGACAGCATCAGAATGCTTTTGGGCTTGGGCCAGTGTAACCACTGTAATGTTTTTATTTCAAGGCATTTTATTTCTCATGGTCAAGACGATTTAAAGGCTTTGTTAGACTATATGTGGATGTTTTATGGTTATCAGGATGTTAACATGCAGTCAGAAAAGATCTTCAGAACTTAATATCAGTTTGTGTTGTCAGTCATGTCATGTTTGGATTGTCAAAATTGATATTCAAAGCAAGGTTAGAATAGTTTACTTGAACTATTTAACATTTCTTTTAATTGAAATAAATAAATTGTATTTATTTGTACACTTAAACAAAATAAAAAATGTCTCACCAATAAAGTGAATTGAGGCATTAATAATTTTTTATAATTTTCATATAAAAAAATATTTATAATACATTTTTGTAAATTGTCAAATTAATTATAAATTAATTTGAATGATAAATTAATTAAAATGAATTGAATCAATCAAAAATTATGTAAATTTGTTGATTTAGATCAAATTAATAAAAAATATTGTATACAAATATTAATTTAGAAATGTATAACTAACCCTTACTTATACTGCAATATTGTGAATATATTGCTCAATATTAGAACAAAGTTACATATAGATTTTTTCATGTTAAATTTAGCTTTTTTCTAATATTTAATTTTAAGTAAAGTGTAATTATGACTATTTTGTGTGAACTTGGACAAAGTGGAAAAGTTGTGTAAGCTTTTGCTATTAAAACAACACTAAAACAAAGTATTTTCCAACTTCAGCAGACTACAGGTATAACTCCCAGTGATAGTTTTTTTTAATAAAGTTTCATCATGTGTTGCTTTCCAGAGATGGAAATGATGACATCTGCTATTACTAACAGTAGTGAATGGATAGTTTGTACGCCCACATAGGAACAATGTACTGTACACCGGTGACAAGCCTCTCGGATTCCCTCTCTGAACGGTGTAATAGCTGACACAGTCACACTAAACACACGAAGGTCACTTCTCTCCACTCTTAGCTACGAAAGCCTCTTCTGTTTTAATGGAGAGCTCTGAGCGTTGGTAAAAGCCATCGGTCCCCCAGCAACACAGCGTTCTCACACTCTCTATTGCGTTTCTCTCTCTATTTTCTGTTTTATCCCTCGGTTTCCTCCGATTCCCTTATTCTCACCTACACGGCATATCTAAATTGTTCCCTTAAGTGCAAGAAGAAGCGTATGGAAGGAACAGGCCCAGCGTAGGGTTTCAGGTTTAAACACAGAGGTGTTGCCTTACCAAGTCTGCATTCATTCACACAATGAACCGAGGAGCCTCTCTTGTTTCTCGGTAAGAAGAGTCCAGACAAGACCTTTGTTTTCCACTTCATCAGATGCTAGTGTGTTTTTTTACTCCTGTCCTTCTGGAACAAAGGCTGGAGAGCAGCCATCGCACTGGGCTCGGCAGAGTCTCTTCGGACACTCCGTGCGAGCGAGGGGAAAATCACACCGTGTCTTCAGATCTCCTTTCTGGGAGCGCAAGGGCACTTGGGGGGAGACTTTGTTACAATTGCAGTATCTGGCAAAACTAACCTTTTTATTTTACCGACAACATCCACATGCAAACGTCAACAACTCTTTTAAATGAATCTCAACATAAGCTTTTCTTTAGCTTCTGTATTTATTTCAAGCAACAAGGAACGTTGCATCCCTCTGAAGAAGATTCAGTAGTAGCTCAGTTTCTCCACCCGATTCATTATCACCGTTTACGCCTCTGTTTGTATAATGTATATATTGTGGTCTGTTTTTTCACCTCTGCACAGAGCAAGCTCAGAGCAGAAGCATGAGCGAATGTGTATGTGCTCCTCGAAGAGCCGCGTGACCTTGCACTTATTCCTCTGTGCCAAGGTGCCCTTTGTTGTATTGGATTGTCTCTGTGAACTCTCGCTGCTCTCTGATGGAAACTCCGCTGCAATTACGGACTCCATTTGTCATCATTCATTCTCATCTCCTAAAACCTTAATCCTGTTTGTGCCTCATCATACTCTCCATTATATCAAGCTTAGCCATGTTTACTCCACATGGAAGAGAAACATGTTGCATTTTTCTTCTGCTGCTGTTCTGTTGGGAGGCTCAGATTTATCGATTTATAGAGTACTGTTCATTTGATTCTTTGTTGCGCTTAGGTTTTTCAAAAGTATAACCCAAACCATGCGTGACAGCCAATTGCCGCTTGGGCTGCTTGCTTGTTTTATTAAAAAAACTCTATCTTGTCCTTTTCCCTTTGTGCTATAGACATGTTTAACTAACTGCAAAAGTGTTTTGACTTTATCCATTTTTTTCAGGGTTTTTTCCTCACTGTGTCCGTGGAGTCCATCCTGAAGGTGGCCAAACACGCCTCTGAGAACAACAAGATCTTCTGCTTGAATCTGTCGGCTCCCTTCATCTGTGAGTTTTTCAAGGAAGCCCTGATGAAGGTTATGCCTTACGTGGATATCCTGTTTGGCAATGAGACGGTGAGTCATCATATATAGACATCCTCACATGCTGTAGTGTAGTATATGCGAGACAGTCACAGTCATCCCTTCATGTGATCCTAACACTTGATGTAGTTTATCAACCACACTGTTGTTGTTGTTGTTGTTGTGTAGTTGAGGTAGGCAGTCAGTTAATGTAAATATAAAATGTTATGTAAATGTTTTCCTGCAACAGGATCACAATGAGAGGTTGAAAATAGGAATTGAATAGACGCTTGATTTATGTTTGTTGTTTTGTACATTGCAGTGTACTGACTGTACTCATTATGAGAGTATCACCATTTAGACAGCCAGCAGATTGGCTCACAGGCAGCATGTTAGAGTCTCTCATTGTGTGAGACTCGGAGACTCTGGGCTTGTTCTGACTCATTGTGGTCTCGAGTCCGAGCTCAGTTGTGCTTGTGAGGTGTCAGAGTGGCTTATAGGTTTTTGGCATGTGCAAGGACAGACTAAACAAGTTGAAGAATTGTGTAGGGCTGAATTTCTTAATTGCAAAGGGTTGAGTCATTTTAAAACGGTTTATTTAGCGTTGCATTGAAATTATAAGGTTCTTATGCATTCTTAGCAGTTTTGAGATATTAATCTTCAACGTTTTTGCGTTCCATTTGACCTTAAAACCCTTTGGCTTAAAATAAAAACATCACATAATGTAAATAAGTTGTCAGAGAAAAAGAATATGTGAATTGCTTAGTTTTGACAAAATTGGCGGGATAGTTCACCCCAAAAGGAAAATTCTTTCATTATTTACTCACTCTCTTTTCAAACCTGTATTACTTACTTTCTTCTTTAGAAGACAAAGGAAGATATTTTGAAGAATGTTGGTAACCACACAACACTCGGTTGAACCTTGAACACCTTGAGTTGGTTTACTTAGAAATGAGAAACTTTGAGTTTTTGGTTTCAGAACAGCTGAATTGAGTTAACTCAAGGTAAGCCTACCCAGAATTTATTGAGCTAAGCGCCTGCGCAAAACTACAACAAGCCGAGGAACGGCTGCATGTCAAAATCAATTCTTTATTACTTTATCCTCTATAGAAAACTACCATTAGTGAGGTCATGTAAGGGAAAGAATATGCTCTGATGTAATACACGGCCACGATGGCTGATGATATTGATGTAAGGATGGATGAGGAGTTTTGCTATATCTAATTCACTGTAAAGAAAAAAAATTTGTGTCCTACATTGCTCTCCTGAAATCAGAGTACATCCCTATGAATTAATGCAGACTTTTCACATACAGGATCCTCAATAAAAGTATAATGAATGAATGAGGAACACCACTTGCACTTTAAAAAGGGGAGGAGATCGAAAGACACTCTGGGTTTACCAAAGAAAACTTGCTCCCAACCAGGTTAGGTTCACAGAGTAAGTTACTATGGTTACTGACTCTTGAGTATAAGTTACCTCTCTTTTAGAAACGGGCTTGAGTTACCCCGCTTTCTCTGGTTTGACAAACCTCACATTCTGAAACTGAAAACCCAGAGTTTCCCTAATTTCAGGGTTAATATGCTCAGCGTTTTCAGTAACCCCTAACCCTTTCTGAATCGGGCCCATTGACTTCCATTGTATGGACACCGAACCACTGAGACATTTCTCAAAACATCTTCTTCTGTGATCCATAGAAAAAAAAGAAATTTGTTCAATTTTCGTACAAACGATCTTATTTGGAATGTGATGGAAGCAAACCGTGTATACAAGTCATACCACCCATCCCTAACAGCATTACAGTACAACCTACAGCAGAGTTTACAGCATTACCATTAAAAGCAAAGAACACAAACTACTTTCAGGAAAATAAACACCAACGGCCGTCAGAATTACAAAAACTATTTAAAGCAGCTGTAATAATTCCTTTAAAGCATCCACAGTTTCCATCTCTCAGACTAATTAAATGGTGCATATATGGTGAGTAGCTGCACTCTTCTAGTCGAGCGCTATTAATTTGCGTTAGCCTTTATGTACGTCTAGCTCTCTGCTGGTCGGTATGAAGTGTTTTGGCAGCTGGAGCTTGTCTGAATGCGTGTGTGGGTGGGATCTAACACAGACAGGCAGGCCTTTATCTGCGCTGACAGGGTAGGCGCAGCGAGAGACGTCCAGGCCCTGCACCACCTCACGCCCCCTTAACTGGCACACATGAAGTGTGTAATATCCAGGGAGCGCCGTTGGTCTAATTGAGTCCTTCCCCGCTCCCCTCCTGCCTGCCTGCATGACATGAACCAGAGAAAAGTGAAACATTTCAGGAAATGTAATGGCCTCCAGTTAATTAAGTGAGAGAGCCGTGCAGTAAGAGCCAAAGCCAGATGGCGCTGAATTTACGCTCGCACACGTCGACGTGCACCCGCCCGCCATCTCGAACGGTTTGCCCTCCGTTTGCCACATACATGATAAAATTCAACAATGTGAATAGTCTGTGTCATTACAGATGAATTTGTTGAGCAGAAGGCTCAGACAATGTAGATAAATGGCATGATTAATTGGAACAGAATGAATAACCCTGACTGATGTTGTATAAGCAGTGATTAACTCGCGCTCAGAGCTCAGATTGTTTTAAATAACAGGGGAGTTAAAGCCATGATTGCTACGAGGTTTCGAAATGATTGAAATCGCTCCGCTGCTGCCTATGCGAGGAAGAGAGAGAAATGGAGGGAGGAGAAAGACAGGAGCTTGGAAGAGTTGACTCATTGTAAAGATCTACCCAAAGGCCTTCTGCCTTGAATAACGTTATTTTCAATAGCACAGGGACACACAAGCTAATTCAAGGCTTTTTGCGGCGGAACTATAAGACACAGATGATAAACCATAGATAAGCTTTTCTTAAGAAGTCTTGTTTTCATGTCTTTGGGGTGGGTTAAGGATTCCTTAAAGGGAAATTTCACCCAATAAACCGGTTTTATTATTTGTGTACTCTAATGTCATTCCAAGCCAGAATGACTTTCCGTCATCTGCAGAACACAAAAGCGGATATTTTGAAGAATGCTGTTAACCGGACAACTTTAGATTTCCATTATTTAGATGTAAAAACACAGAGACAAAAGATCTTCTTTCGCGTCATATTCAAGAGTCTGGAATAAGATCAGGGTGAGTGGATGATGAATGATAATTTTATAGTTGAACTATCCCTTTAACAAAAGTTCTGGTCCTACAATGTGACCAACCTGGTGTTTTCGCCCAAAAACGAAAATTATGTCAGGTACTCACCCTCAGATTGTTCCAAACCTGTAAACATTTCTTTGTTCTGCTAAACGCAAAGAAAGAGATTTAGAAGATTGTCAGTAACCAAAACCGATCTCATTGCCCATGTACTGCCTTAGTAGGGAAAATAAATACTATTATGTTTGTGGCAGTAGTCAATGGGGATGAGACATTCTTCCAAATATCTACCTTTGTATTTAGCATAACAAAGAAATGCGTACAGGTTGGGTTTGTAAATAATGACAGAATTTTCGGGTGAACTATCCCTTTAAGATGTTATGTCTTGAGTTTTTGGATGGTTTTGAAATAATAATACTTTCTTATGCTGCTATACTAAATGTCAGGAATTAAATAATGAGACTAGTTTATTAGTAGCTTAACATATAATCAAATGAAAGTATTCCTAGTTCTGCATATTACAATTTATCATATATAAACCCTTTTTTTCCTCCAAAGCCAGCCAGCATAGATTCTGTCTGGCCCTAATTACAACAAAATGTCTGGTGCTCCACATCTAGACACATCCACTGGCAATAACCGATGTGTATGAGCACTGTTTGTGTAACTGTTTAAGTAGTGAAGCTTTATTGGACTTGTGTATGTGTGTCCTCCCCCGCTGATTGCGTGTAGGTGACGGACAGTTCACGGAGGAAGCCCGAGGCAATGAGGGATATGCCTGCCATCGGCCCCCCCCACCTCCCAACTGATTCACAGCTGCAAACGCACACAAACATATTGTGAGACAGGTGTCAAGTTTAAAAGATCTTGTTGACAATCACGGACGGACATTTCCAGAGCTTTGAGCCGTGGTGGGCCCCCTCTGAGATGCTTAGAAGTCTTTCGAGACATTTGGTGATGTTTTACATGGTTAGCAGAAAAAAGGGTTTCAAGTAGTTTAGAAGCAGCTGTCGGAATTCAGAACAGAAGGGACAGGGACAGGGAAAGAAAGAAAATGAGAGGGACGATACAAGGTGAGATAATTAAAAAAACGCTCTGGAGCTGGATGCTGTCAGGAGAACTCACGCGATGCACGGTCTACACAAGAGTGCTTTCCTGCAGCATCACTCAATTAAAGAACTGACCTGTGTGCAGATATACAAGCTCCATTTATTTTGGATATTGTATGGTTTGATTTATTTATTTTGTATTTAATTGGAAACTATTCTGTAAAACCTGAACAAATATTTAGAAATCGGCAGTGGTCAGAGCTAAACTGTGAACTATATTATTTATATATCTGAGTGAGTCTTAGCCAAGCCCACTTATTTACGTACCACAGTATAGACCACTTTGCAAGATGTAAACACTGATCCACACACTTCCGGTTTCAGTTTGTATTTATTTAGTCTGTTTTTTAAACCATATATTTAAAGCTTAAAGGTATTAGGTTAACATTTGAATTCTCTTACAAATGTTCAGTTTGTAGTATTTTGTTGAAATGTTTGTGTAGTGTTAAAAATCTGAAATAGCGTTGGACCTGCATCCTTTACATCTTCCGAAGTAGTCTATATACAGAATGGAAAAGGTCAGTTGCAAATTATATATGTGTATACCTTCATTCTGCTAGATTTGATCAAATGATTCTTTCTTTGTTAAATATAAAATGTTAATATACCGTATGTATATAGCCCCATAAATGAATTAGTTAATTCCTAAAGCACACTATATTCCAGAGGTATACCTACTGTGTCTGTAGTCTGTTTTTGTATTTCAGAGAGTAGTTATGGTTTGAATGCATCACTGTGAGATCAGATCAGGGTCAAAACAGTATAGTTCAGCTAACAGCTATAATCGCAGAGCTCGGAAAGCTTTACCCAGAATATACCTGACATTGAGTCTCACAGCCTGTCTTCAGCTTGATAGGGAGTTCCCTAACACAGATTTGAGGGCAAGAGGCCCGTCTTTAATAGGTACGGCGGCAGACACGCCTGCCTCTCTTTTGAGGCGCACAGTGATGATGGATGGAAGCGAAGGCATTGTGTTGAGCGCCGATCAATAGCTGCCACCGAGTCCAGTGTATTTCTGTCACTGTGGGCTCGAGTGTGGGATGTCAGCTGGTTGTTGGCAGAATGATTGGGGAAAGTTTAACACCAGCCTGTTGTGATGCTCTACACATCAGTCAGGTTGGTTAACAGTCACCTCTGCCACACAAATAGATGTGTGTTGATCAGACTTGTGCGTGAGGTAGTTGTATAGTGTGTGTATTGTTTAGCTTAAATATGTATAGGTGCCTGTATAAACTTATGCACTACAAATTCTTTCTTTGCTTTCCAATGATAAGAGAACATGTCAGATGGAAGAAACAGATCAAATGTAAGGTGAAAGTCATCGGAAATTGGAGAAATGTGATGTGTTGGGAGCATTTTTACCTTCTCCAGTACATTTTGTTGTCCCGGTTGTGGACATGCGCTCGTTCCTTACAGGATGATTACGTGCCAGCAAGCACTGCTGATTCATGTGAAACAGCCCCTCATACCTCATCTGGGTGTGTGTGTGTGTGTCTCAGACCAGTCTGGAACTTCATGACCCTGGTTATAAATGTCTCTGTATTTACCCTCTTTCGTAAGCATGTATTCATCATGCAATAGCCTTCCCACAATCCCACAACCTTGTTTACGCGCTAACTCGCATTTCTGTGATGATGCCCGGACAATGGCAGGCTTTGACAGCGATCGCAACGTACTCGGATTGCGCTAATAAGGCTATCATTGAGAAAGATGTCATGCGCCAAGGGCGGGGGTGTTTTTTTCCCACCTCTTCTGTTCTGTCTAAACCAGGAGAGACTGCAGTCAGCACTCATGATTCTGGTAATGATATCATTACAGCTGGTTATTGCTTCTCATGCATTGTTTAACAAAGACTTGTTTGAAGTGCTCAGCGAAAGCCTCAAACAGAGTTTTCTCAGCTTGCTAGTCGAATCAAAAGAGAGCAGGAGACACCTTTTTAAGCACTCCACATGCTTCGCTAAGAAGAAAGTTACAGTAAGGTCCCGTAATGACGGCATGTGGCAATAAACTCTTCCTATATATTAGGGATGGAAGAGCTTATTTTCTTTGTAGTCTTAAACGGAGTATCAAGGCCTATGTCGTGATTATCTGTAGCAGTAGAAACAGCTCTTGGGAAGTATTTCATTTTTTAAAGTTGTTGCAACGTTAAATAAACCTAAAATGCCAATTATGTGACGTGTATTTATTTCTCATATATTAATGATTAACAGCTAACGTAGGGAAGCTTTTAACAAACACTTGCTCAACAACTTATTAAAATGAGTGTAACCTTCAGCGATGTCAATATTTGGTGTGAAATAATGGCTGGTGATGTTTTTCTCTTCCCGTTTGTTAACAAAGTTCTGTTTCTAGTTTAAAAGTTTATAAAATGCGTTGGAGCCAATACGCAAGAGAGCTGTGTGTCGTCATATTACACAACGGTTTTGCAGGTGACCCGATTTTAGTCCTAATTCGTTTGTGTTATATAGGTTTTTGGGATAATATATATCAATGTGCTGTGCATATTAAATCTGTATTTATAAACACAAAAACATACACATACAAGTATGTATATTTAGAAAATATTTGAAGTGTATTAGAAATTTTATATATAAATATGTATTCATTTATTTATTTATATATATATATATATACATTATAATAATTTTTTCTTGAATATATGCATCTACAGTATGTGTGTGTTTGCACAGTACACAAACTTTGATTCTGTATGCGAATAATCGCGAGTCATCATTTTAGAGGGTCCTGTTCATTTTCATGAAGAGGAAAACATTTATAGTTACAGTGTCGTAGAATGGCTTTTTTTTATGTGACTATTGTTGCTTCCAATACCACATCAGCACTGACGTATCGATTTTCCAATTCCTCAGGTAAATCAAGTTATCATTCTAGCAACAAAGTGTTTCCTTTTAGATGTACCCACTGGATATTTTCGTTCAAAATTGTCACATGCCTCTGTACTCATGCCTCTGGGAGTGTTGCTGTTGTAGCAGAGGTGAGCACTGTATCTGCAGTCCACCTGGACATCTGCCATCTGCAGCCACATCAACATCCATCATCCCACACGCACTAAACAGCATCAACACACGCTCGCGTCCAGGGTAACACAACACATCTCACTGTGAAATACAGAACCTGTCTGTCGCATTTCTGAACCTCTCTAATCTCTTTGGTAGCTAAAATGAAGCATCTTAAATCAAAGCGTGGCAGTGATACATTGAACCTGTGTTTGTATGGAGCTTGTGCATGTTATTTTCAGTTTTTAGCAGATCTGGGCTTGACTGTCATGGTACACTTGCTGCAAAAAATGTAGTTAAGTTAATATAGAGTTATATTTGGTTTGTATGCAATTTTTATTTGTTTTTACTTTCTGTGTCAACAGGAAGTGCATTAACAAATGAGCAAAATGTATGTTTGTCGAACCGTTTTTGAGGTTTTGCACAGGGTCACAATGGTGGCAAAGGATCCCAGTAACTTCCAATGCCCCTGTTGCTGATTTATCATCAGACTATAACCTTTGGTTTAGCAGTACAGCGATTTAACCATCACGTCTGTGTTATTCTCCGCCGATGTGCGATTTCCTGCTGTAATTTTCAGCTCTGTTTGTGGCCGTATCTGGGTGACATGTCATCAGTTATAGAAGCGATGTCTAGGACAAGCTTTGCTTGCTTCCAGCTCTTTAGCAGTAATTGCATCTGGTGGTGGTAAGTGCAGGATTAGTGGCTTTAGATAAATTTCCACTGAAAGAGCCTGTCTTCTGTGGCTTGTTTGTCGCTCTTTCACAGCCTCTCTCTCACCATCCTCTCCTTCTCAGTGTCTTTTGGTCCGTCTCTCTCTATTGGTTTGTTGTTTGTGGCACGTCATGCTCCAGTTGGCCTGCTGCATTCTCACGGGAGTATCTTAACACCTCAGCAGTGCTGGCTTTCTTCCCTCTAATCTTCCTTTTCCCCGGCCCAGATTACTGTATCAATAACCATCTGCCAGCCCCCTCAGACAGCATTGCCCCCTGTGCAGTCACAGCCCTTGGCCATGCAGGGATATGTGGGACTTTTGGGATGCCGTAACAAAATTACACCGCGATCGGTAACCGACAGTTGCATCTTTGTTTGTCTTTCCGTCTGGTCCGCCTCTGGTTCACCAGTGTTTATGTCACCAGGACAAAAACACAATGTGGGAAAATAACTTCTTATGACTGTGTGGTTTGAATGGTTCTCATTTAGTTTAGTTTTTTCTTTCCATAGTTAGCGGATGATTTAAGAGCTCGGGCTGTCCCTTTTTTTGCGTTTGTTGAACTTTGTCGTCTTTGGCCCCATTACTTGCAGCTACCATTGCTGGTCCCGTTCACAAGGAGAAACGCTGTCTTTTTTTTGATTTGAGCTTTATCACAGCTCAGACATCCACACAGGACCTGAGATGAAAGTAGTCAGTCAAGAAAATAACCAGCTTCCCGGACAGTTCTAAGCCAGACCAAGATGTCAGTGTTCGCTCACCCTCTCCATTCAAAACCACACGCTTCACGTCAACTGTAAAACCACCTTTATTCTACTTCAGCCTTCTGTCATTATCTCTCTTTCTGTACTGCTGTTCCCAAGGCTGTCAAATGTAAGAATTTCTCTTTTTTTTACTTCTTTGCATATAAAAATGCCTCCTCAGGTTAAAACTGTTTATAGTTTTATAGTTCCTTGGCAGTAATTTGCAGAGACAAATTGTGAAGAAGCCATTGGTAGGTTGATATCCTGAAATGCAATGTTATCTTCAGTGTTAACCAATGGTGTGGGGAATTTACCCGTTTTTCCAACCAAAGGCAGACAAAGGGAATGGGAAATATTTTTGGGAGCAGTCAAAATTTAGCAGTTTCGTTTTGTTTGGCTAGTCCCATTAAAATGTATTTTTCTGAGTTAATCTGCCTTATAGTCAAGTATAGAATGCCCTCTTTGAATCCTAATGAGATTGGCTTCTATTGTTGCACTTGTATCTCTATATGCACATCCTTACATAACAACAGCACACAAGCCGAGGAAAGTAATGATTAGTCTGTTAGGCTAATTAAGTGACTTATAAAATGCACTTCTTTCTTTATCCTAGTGTTTTTATAGCCCGTGCTGGTGAAAAGTGTCTGTTACAGTTTTCCAGAGGGGTTGCATTAACTCTAATTCCTGGAGCTAATCTTAAAATAATTCCGTTTAATCACTCTTAATAAAAGAGTGGCTCACCTTCCCTGCCAGATAGCCGCATTATCAGATCATTGAGCTGTAATTGGTGTCATGAAACCTGGTGGTGGGTTATCTCCATGGGGACGGCGGGAGTTTTTCCCCAACTTTACGGTGCAGAGATTAACCTTGGAGCGTTTGACCTCCGTGCAGTGAACACAAACACGGCTATATCTGCAGCTCGGTGACCCTGAAGTGGAAAATCTTGTGACTGCGACCACATACAAACAGAATAATGCCAGGCCCGAGTGTTTACAGAGTGCCTGATTGATGTCAGATGGGCTATTTTAGATGAATGTACATGTCTAGGGTCTATTATGCAGCGCTTGTGACAGGCAGGCTGTAGGTGGCCTCTGGCCCTTACATCATGAAGCTCTGGTTCCTTCCGACCTCCCCCCTTCCTCTCTAAAGGCCGAGGTTGTCACAACTGGTCCCTGGAGTCATTCAGCCAAGCAAAGGGCGAAACCCGGCACACATAATTGGAATCTTTTAACCCTCAAAGAGGCCTTTTATCGTGTAGAATAGACCAATAATAAAGCTGTTTATTTGTCTACACAAATCCAGACACATATCAGCTCCCTTGTTTCAGATCGTGTGATATTTATAAAAAATGCATATAGCACCCATATGTGAGCGCGTGTGCATTGCGTGTGTGTATATCTATATATAAATTTATGTATATTATATTACAATATAATTATACCCATATCTATGTATATAGCTATACCTGTATCTATGTTAATGTATAGCACATACAGTATATTATATACTGAAGGACAATATTATATGAATAGAATTGAATCTATATTGCATATAATATGCGAGTGTCAAAAATAGTATTTGATATCATTTTAAACACAAAAAGACAAGATATGACAGATTGGTTATCAGCATACATAATGTAATGCAATGTATTTATATACTGTATGAGTTTCATTGGTTTTAAATTAAATACAGATTATATAATGCTTATCGTGTGCTACATAATCTAAGCAGGGTTTTGAAAGGTGGTCTTAATGAAAGAATATCATTGCGCTGCTAAGCCGTCATTAATTAAGAACGCATTTGTGCTTTGTTTTTTTGCAGGAGGCCGCTGCGTTTGCGCGAGAACAGGGGTTTGAGGTGAGTGGATGGAGGATCACACACTAAACAGATCCTAAAGGATTATTTTTCAGCTGATAATGAAGTTCTTTTTCGGACAGTGATTGATGTGCTATTATAGTCTCTTGGCCCCCTTGCAGTGGTCGCCATAGCAACCTGGCAGTCGTCATGGTTTCTTTGTTCAGCCAGCACTCCAGCTCACACACTCTCTCTCTTTCTCACACACACACAAACACATTTTCTCCCCTAGTCGCACACATTCTCTTCTCTCGCTCTCTCGTCCCCCTCCTTTTCTGTTATGACGCATTCTACCCAGGTCTGCACCCAACATCGCCTACAGATGTTATTTATTGAATTTTGAAAAGGCTCTTGGGAGGAGTGAAAGAAACCCTTAGGGGCTGCCTTTTCCATCCTGCCGCTGTACAGGGCAGGGCTGGCAGGTGCCTTTGTTGAAGAACCCACCTTGTTAGCTTCATTACACCGCGTCGAGGATTCACCGCGGTATTATCCTCAATTATGCCGCGCCGCATCCCCTCATAAATACTGGATCACCTCTTCCTCTAGTAACAGAATGTGGAAACAGTGATTGGCCTTGTTTGCACATAACGTGTCAAAATAATACGAGTTATCTCCCCGAATAGCAGGGAAATGCAAATGTAATAGTGCTGTTTCTCCTCTCATATTCGCAAATGCACGCGGACGGGTGGGGGGGGTTTCGCCGTTGCTGTTAAGTGCGAATTCATAAGCAAAGTAAATGTGAGTTTAGGAACAGTATGCTTAAATAATTGAAGTGGCTTATCTTTTTTCAAATGCAGAGCTATCCGCCTGAATGTGTTTCGTCTCAGTATGAATAATTGTCTTCTAGGATCACTCAAGGTGCGATCAACGTGACTGGAATGCAAAGCAGATACTGGCAGCCGAGTAAGTTAGAGAGAGAGCGTGCAGGGGCGAGAGAGAGAGAGAGAGAGAGAGAGGAGGAACAGTTTGTGAGCCAGGGAGATAGAGGGGGGACAGAGCTTGCAACGCTCAGTGTAAATATATAAATGGCAAGCACTGTCACACACTGAGAGTACCTCTTCACTGATTTCACACACGTCATGTTGATTTAAGGCTCAGAGAAAAGGGTCTCTTTGACATGCGAGTCAAAATCACGACTGTGATTTTGTTCGTGAAAAATCTCGACAGAGAGTACAGCAGGAAGTGTAGCCGAAACATGGACATTTAGTGACAGGATTGATGCGGTTGAGAAAAATCAACTCGGTTCCTTCAGTTCCAAACCTGCTGAAATGTTTGTGTCGTCTGATGCGTTTTTGATCAAATTCACACATCAGCTGATTTTTCACATGAGCTGGCCTCCAAACTCACCGCACCTCCTTCATTTATCTGCAGTAAACCTGTGCCCCTCGTATCTCAAGCAAAACAGGATTTGTTTTGTTTCTGTTTTGGATAATAAAACAATAAAGGCGCCACAATATGCATTATTGTTGTTGTAGGCACTGAATATCATTGTCTTCCCACTATAGTCACATAGTAATACAGACACCCAATAAACTAGACGATTATCCCAAAAACTTGCTAGACGCACCAACCGACCCTTTGTAAAGATATTTTCTTCACGTCGCACACGACGTGGCAGCGTTCACAAGTGCGAAATGTGTTTTTACAATACAGATCTACATCTTGTGAAAAGCCGCACGCGCCGCTTTATAAAAGTGAAAATCAAACACATGTGCTTAGCATCAATCCATTTGCTTTGCTTCAAAGAGATGCCTTGTTAATAAATCAATTTACATCTCGAGAAGGTAGATAAGAGCGTGTTATTTTCTCTCTGTATCGAGTCGACATTAGATCTGGCTCACAGTGTGATCCGATTCTCATCTGTTTTACTTAAATAGCCTTAGATGTTGAATGTGCCGCAGGGTAATTGATGTTCTATTGGCTGCCGTGCCTCCATCAGATTACAATGAAGGAGCTGTTTTATTAGCTTTAATATGGACACAGAATTGAACACCCTAATAAGGCAGGGCTTTTTTCGCCTGCTTTCATGATTATTAAAAGAGAACATCTCTTATGATAATCGCTGACAGCTACATTATGGCTTTCATGAAGTGAATATGGAGATATTATAGTTAAGCTTAATTAAGCTTGTGCTATTGTACCGCTCAATGTTTTTTACGCTTAAAACCTTAGTTACACGCTTCTCTGATCAAATGAATCAACTCAGTTATCGAGTAGCCGATGGCATGAGTATGGTAAGATGTGTGTGAGACCTCAGTGAGAGACTGAAATTCAAGGCTGGTCTGCAGAAGTTACAGCCAGTGGTGTGTGTAAATTATTATATTGTTGATGTTAAATTATATCCGGTATATATGAAGAGTTTGGTTCCAAAATGAGAACTTTGTTTTAATGATCTTTCAAAAATCTAGTTTTTTTTATTGAGCATTTCAATTAATATCAATCAAACTGCAGTTGATTTGTTTTGATTTCAGCCATAATAACTCAACTAACACAATAAAACGTGATAACATAAAAAAACATGATTTAAAAAAAAACGGGTAACCTCATTTTGGAGCCAAACTCTTCATATACAGTTTAAAAACATTTCTTGTGTAGTGTTGATGATGGGATGCTTGAGCCTTATTGATGGTTTCCTTATTTAATTTTTGGGGTACAATGTTGAGAAACTCTGGGCTTCAAGGTTTCAGGTTTTTACATTAAAGGATTAAATAAAAATTCTGTCATCATTGTCGCTTTCTGCTGCAGATATTTTGAAGAATTTGGCTACCGAACAACGATGGAACCCATCAAATTGCATTGGTTTTCAGTCCATATATAAGTGAATGGGTACCACTGTTGTTTGGTTACCAACCTTCTACAAAATATCTTCTTTTGTGTACTGCAGAAGTCATACATGTTTGAAATGAAAGAAAGGTTTGTAAATGATGACAGCATTTTTGGGTGAAGTATCCCTTTAAGACATGTTACACTAAAATAAGATTGTATTGTTTAACACTAGTTAATAAATTAGCTATGAACTAACAGTAAACTTCTACAGTATTTATTAATCGTAGTTCACCATAAAATAATTTCAGGCTTCAAAATTTTGTTTTTTGTTTTGTTTTTTTGACTAGTTCTGTAACCAGTCACTACAAAGTTGAGCCCTCAATTCTTTTACAGTGTTACTTACTCAAACGAAAGTTTACTTACTAAAGTTGTATTTGTTCACATGAGTTGACAAGTTGAATGAACTAACATGATCAATTGCAATGGTATTAACTTATATTAATACAAACTAATACATTCTAAAAAAACACTCGCTCATTGTTACTTTATGTTAGCTAATACATTTACTGATTTTGCCAAATACAATCTTATTGTAAGAGTTTATTTTAGGAGTCACACATAATAATATATAGTGTCTGAACTAATACACACTTCAACGTGATCTAATGATGTTGACTAATGAAGAGCAAATGACCTTAACTATGACATTGCAGTGTTATAGTGATTATTAGCCATGTATAAATTCAGACTCGAGTACTTGATTATTTCTGCCTCCTATAGTAAAGTGCTAATTTAACACATGGATTTGTTGACGAGACCAAGCAGCACCTTTAAACCTCAGTCTTCACTCTTCTCGCTTTTCAATTCCATCTCGGCGACAAATTGCCTTCAACAAGCCCTGAAATCCAGTGGCAGTATTAACCTCTCCATTAGCACCTCTGTAGACTCCCACAACGCCTCTCCCTTCTCTTCTCCTTGGGAACGATCAACCTTTTAGTGGTGATTAGAGGCTGTGTTTGGGGAAGTGATTAAAAGTCCCCTACGCAATTTAGCCGGCGCAACTTAGCGCCAATAGCGGAAACGGCAACGTGGGAGCCCGCATCCCACAGCAGCTGCTCCTAAGAGTCCCTCCACCCCGACGGCAGCACCTGTCTGCAGGAGAGAGAGTGTGGAAAGCCTCTTTATTCCCAGAAGGGCTCTTGCTTTTCTGTGTCTGGTCTGAAGGATCCGGTTGTGATGCGTCTTGATGGGTTAATTATGAGAGGAGCTCTGACAGTTGATATTGGGATCAAAGCGAACCCTCGTGCGAGCCGCTCTCGGTCCCTTGGGCATATATATGTATTCACACCAGCAGATAGCTATGCAGAGATAACTGCCCGAGTGTGAGGGGAGACTTATTTTTACACTCCTAATCTTCCTCTTTCTGCAAACTTTTCCATATTTTTCTCACCCCAACCCCCCCGTCCCGAAATAAAGCGACTCTTTAGAAGTGAATGATTAATGTAATGAAGCTGCAGAGGTGTGCGGCTGTTCCAGTTTTGCTAATGAAGCCTCACACTCTAATAAGTCGCAGGCATGCACTGTAATCATAATTGAAATGGCAAGCAGGGTTAAAGACAAACTGTGATCGCAGATGTTGCGGCGAGGAGATATAAAGTAGACATAAAGTAAATGTATAAAGAAGTGAGTAGGCAGCGCCTGCCAGGGGCTTTTATTCAGCGCTCAGGGTCCTCGCATTCCAGCTAAACATCTGTTTTTCAATGGGCTATTGCCGTACACTGAATACATATAACAGACTCCTCGGCTTTTACAAGCGCCCTTGCTAGTTGCTCTGCATACATCTCCGCCTCAAACTCCCTTACGTCTGTAATGAAACGCCTCCCGTCTCAACTCCCCTTCAGCTGGTTGACACGAAGTCTTTTTTGCATTTCTGATTTGCATTGTTCAAGGCCAGGAAAAGCCAGTAAATTATGAATGAGTAATGCTAGCCGAGCATGTCAGACATTTCATCTAAAATCGCTGGGGTCGTGCACTCGGCGAGGGATGATGTTCATGTCGAATGGAGCTAGCGGGAACGTTCCTCGGTGTATATGACTCCATAGGCGCCTGAATACCCCCCTTTGGGAGTTACGTGTTTCTTGAGCATGTGTAGCTGCACTCTCTCATGGCTATCATGTGTTTGGTCGTAATAATGACAGGATAACAGTAGGCTTGTACCCGTCATAAGATATGTATAGACCATAGTGCTCCTCTGACAGATTTACAGTGCGCAGTCAGCTGATACTGTAAAACAGTAACTTTTTTATTGAGCCACCAAATTAATACTCGCCCGTTTCTCGGGTCTCGCCTCAGGCATGTACTGTCTGTGGTTAAATTCTCCGCAGCACTTGTGATTATCTACTTAGTTTTGCATTCCCTGCACACTAGTGTCGGTTCCGATCGGAACATTTTGTTAACCTTCCCCAAAGCAAACTGTATTCATGGTTCATCCATATTTATGAAGTAGCCGTACACTTGGCAGACCAAAACAAGAAAAACCCTTTTTGTTTAGTTTCATTTTGAATACAGGTCATTGGTAGAATTCGTTCTGATGTTTGACACCACACTCAAGCTATTTGCTGTTGGATTGGGTTCTTTTACTATAACCGTGAATCGCAGTGCCGATCTTGCTTCCAATACAAATGAATACGAAAACAACTGTCTGGCAATGTAAACCCACTCTGAAGTCAATAACGCTCTGCCATGGCAATATCTTGAATGGAGAATGCTGCGGTAAACCGATTGAATCTGTTTCTGATTGAAATTGGCCTGACCGCAGGAAAGCAAACCGTGGTGATGCGGGAGGGAGGCAGAGGTTATGAGGCAGCTGGGCCTGCATGGGATACCACGCTACCTCACCATTAACAAAACTGTCAAGGGCTGGTGGCTGTCGTGGCCAAGCAGCCTCTCTAGACTGGTTTTGGCAGGGGGACTGGTGGACATGTGACAGACTCACATTTTTGGCAGGGTTGCGCTACTTCTGCCCCTCTGACTGGGGCTTTGTGTAACTGGGGGAGGGGGGATGGGATCGAACCACCAGCACTCAACCCCCTAGCCCCCCTCCGACCACCACCAGCACCACCCATTCTATACACCCAACCCCCCCCCCAGCTCCTTCTGTCCGGTGCCAGCTGGGAGGTGTGAAGGCTGGAAAATGCAGATGATCTCATGCTATTTATTTAAACCTCAAGCGCTTTCTTGTTTCTATTTTAATCTCTTAACTTTCCTCATCAATGTGTTTTTGTTTGTTTTCATATGCAGCACGAACAAGCTTGACATGTTTTAAATGGTTAGGATTTATAAGTGTAGATTAAATTGATATTCAGTGATTATTTATGCATCATTCAGTATGCTATTTCTTTTTTCAATGAAACCCAATGGAAACCATTTTTCAATCATTGTTGCTTATTATTATATATTAAATGCTAAAGCATCCTAGTCCATGTTGACTGTTTGCTAAAAGGCCATCGCTCAGAATTTGATTTTGGGGTGAACTATTCGTTCAGGGGTGAACATTTCACTCCTTTTAGGGGCTGATCCTGAAACAGCTCCAACCACCAATCGTAGACCATCTGGACCCGCTGAAGTTTGCCTACATAGGTACAGGCAAGCTCTGATCTACACGCTACTCCCACCCAGTTAAAGTTGGCATCGCAGTCAGGATCTTGTTCTTTGACTTCTGCGATGGCCTTAACACCATCATATTTCTCTGACTTGGTAACAAGCTCAGCAAGATACCTGTGAACGCCTCCACAATCTCCCGAAATCATAGACTATTTTACCAGCAGGAAGAGTTTTGCCAGGCTCCGGGGAGAGAACGTGGAGGTGGAGTGTGTAATCTTACAGGTTGCTTGGAGTCCACTTAAACAGCAGACTGTACTGGATAAACAAATAAAGCAATGTGCAGTATGAGAGAAGTCAGAATATGTGGTGGAGGTTTTTTAACTTGACTGTCTACTGCCAGTCTGTACTGGCACTGCACTGCTGGGAAGAATGTAGGCCAACTCCCTTTCTGGATTCTGTTGAGGATAAGAGGAAGTCTGCACATTTTTAGTCCATAATAAACAATTCTGCACATCCTTTCACCATTGCTGTGTCTCGGAGCGCTGGCTTATTCCAGCACAATATTCTGAGCCGGGGTCTTTCTGCTGCCATTAGTTTGCAACATCTCCCAGACATCCAGTGTTTTGTTTGTTCTGTATTTATTATTATGTTTGGGTTTTCTGTCTTCTGCTCTAGTTGATTATTCAAATAATGGGATTGTAAAATGTTGTTTTTGTGGCAGATCAAAGCGTTGAATAATAGTTTAAATGGCTTTAGACTTAAATCCATTGTTTTTTTGTTTGGAGCGTTCACAGGTGTATTAAACTTTTTACCTTGTTTTTTTTATTGTAAATAAATGTTCATAATTAACAGCCGATTTCAAATATAGTTTTTAAAAACAAAATATAGTTTTTCTTAAAGCAGTTGACATACAAATGTTCTAGCTCCTTCGTTCAGTCTTAAAAATGTCTTTGAATGATAAAGATCTTACACATATGCATCACCTCAGCAGTGTGCAGTTCCTCTGCCAGACCTAATTTTCAAAACAACATGAATTTCGTCATTTCAAACTTGTTCATTCAAGCATTGTCTCTCCTGTTATTTCAGACAATTGTAAAATGTCTGTGTGCACAATTTGTACAACAAAAGAAAAATGCAAGAACGGAAGAAGCATTTTCAGTTTCTTGTGGATGTAAGCATTCCAAAGCCAAAAGATCCATCCATATGTTTATTTAAAGACATTGAACTGTACATGCATCATTTTTAGTATCCTGTTATCTTTTAAACATTTGGTTAAAATGAATGCATGAGTCAGTGATGGGGTGTCAAACGACATTTAACATTGCAACAAAACTGAAATTCTGAATGAGACATAGTGACAAATTAACATTATCAGTAGAAATGATTATGATTAGGAAAATATGGGTTTTTATACTAGGTGCTACAAAATCAATGATCAATGTGTTTTCTCTATTTTCAAAATGAGTCTTTTTTCCTCTACAGACAGAAAACATCGAAGAGATTGCTAAGAAGGCCCAGAGCTTACCCAAGGAAAACAAGAAAAGGCAAAGAATCGTTGTCTTTACCCAGGGCAAAGAAGGAACCGTAATGACCAAAGGTGTGTGCCGGGTTCGGTTTTTTTATCTATTCGCAATGAAGTTTTCCCAGTCGCTGCCTTCATACCAGGACAGTCTTGTATTAAAGAGAAATAAGAGAATACCCAGAAGGCAAGAAAGAAACATCTAATATACTTTCGCGCTTTTAGTTATTTACAGTTGGAATGATGTTGATAGATTTCCTCTGTAAACATTAGTGAATAGCCTGAAACAAGGTCATCTTAAGAATAGAATGCTGTTCTCTCTGGCGGCTTTCGATGTTGCTCAGTGTGAAATGAATTCGCCCTTGGCAATGACCTCCTATCTCTCAGATGCAGAATTTGAATCCAAAGGGCTGTTGCAGTCACATTGCTATGGTAACTGAGTGGTGGGGGATCTTTCTGTGGAGTGGATAAGTTGAAGCGAATAGTGGGGAAAAGCATAACAGTTGTAGCTGATTAAGGCCGCGGGATTTTGTAGTTGAAAGCGGGGAGGCGACAGGAATGCGAGGGGATAGGCCCAGCTACATGTGCTCTTCTCCCGCTCTTCGTCTTTGTTATCCGCTCTCATTTTGCACCTGCCAGAACGGCATTCTTCCCTTTACAGTCCACCAGTGCCCAGTCTCGGCTAAATTCCATTTGTTCAGGATAATTCGGCTTTTATTACTTTTTGTATTTTGAGTCATTGAATTTCACAGTGTTCTTACAAGAGTTCTATTGAGAATTGGACATTATTTAAACCTCCCGAGGATAAAAGGAGTTCTTCCTTGCGATGCTGTGGAGGCGATGGGGAAGAAACGATGAGGTAAACCTGGACAGGAACAGCCACTTTATGTCTTTCAAAGTTGATGTGGCCTAGGGCTTCGGAAAACAAAAGAAAAAACTTTGGTTTGAATCCTGCTTGCATTGTGTCCCTCCAATTCTATATAAATAGTATAATAATATCCTTTCACACCTCTCGTGTCTCTCAGAAATGCTCCAAAATGTTATTACATTTTACTCAGTCAATATGAAATATTTCAAGGTTGTATTGCTACAGAATGTTCTTTTCATTAAGTAGGATGGTTTTATTTAGAAAACCGCAAATTGCAAAAAATGACTGGCTGTGTTTTACCAGCCAGGGTCACAATATTATGCCAAAGAGTAGCACAACTTTATAGTAGCACTAAAATTTCTTTTATTTCAGATGCGTCACTCCAACCTGGTTTGTGACCCGTGACATCGTAGCACTAATCCTATTCAAACGTCTACACTACAGGATTGAAGTGTTGTTAAACAGAGCTGTCGCAGAGCTCAGTATTATACAATTTACACAACATGTTACCAGAGTAACGCGGCAAAGCTGGCTGTATTGGTTCCACTGCGCTGCGTTTATCACACAAACGCTAATAGCATTAGTCCCCCCGGGCTGATAAGACTGCTCAGGCAATTGCGACTCCTGTAAAGCCTCATCAGAGCAAAGTGCTACAAGTCAATCCTCGCCTTTTGCTACAGAACCCCTCTCGTTCTGGAAATCGCTGCAGCTAACTTAAAGCACAAGCTTTAGAGAAAAGACTCTCCTGGAGGCATTTTACAACGGGCCGGAGAAAAAGGCGGCTTCGGCTAACCTTTTCCAGCCCTTTCATAAGAACCTGTGGGATTTAGCGGCAACCCCCTGCGAACCCTATGCGACGAACGTGAACAAGGACGAGGTAGTTGCCCGAAAAAACCACCAGGCGGGTTCAAATAACAGGGTTGACGGCGAATTGAGGGGCGCTATTGCTCCCCGCTGCCTCCATCAATAAACATCAATATAAAAGAGAATTACAGATTTGTTCAACCTCCCAGAGGCTGCGCTCTGATACTGTCTGATCTCCACATTTCATTTGCAATTTGCTCTCTAAGCGGGGATGTGATCGTTCAGCAGCCTCTGAATGTCACAATGAAGTTGTTTTAATGGTGATTAAGAAGGCTGGGATGATAGGCCCCGGGGGTGAAGCTCCAAAGACATGCAGATTTGTTATTATGTAGTTCCTCTTTGTGCGCACCCGCTTTCTCTCATGGCCGTCCTCGCCCCTCCACATTAATTTCCTTAATGAAAGCTACCAGAAGATGAGCCCTTTTTTCAAGCACCTCGGACCGCATCGAACGGAGTGAGGCCATGCTGACGCACCTATTACGGGAGCTCGGCACCCGCTGTCTTTGATCTAACGATGGCTGAGCGGACAGGGTCGCTTGTGGGTTTCGGAACAGCTGACATCAGTGACACGGGGTGGATATGGGAGTGTGTGATATTCTGTTTCACATATGAAGGTGTTAAGTGTTAAGCTAACTTAATCGCACTCTTTGTGACCTTTTTTTCAAAATAGAAGTTCTGTTTTATCCTCGATCTGCTTTAGGTGTAGGAATGCAGCTAAACAAGGGCAGTCGGGCGGTTTCGGCCAGAGCCTGCCCTTCTCACTTAGTCATAACTCATAAGTGTTGTTCTGTAGTTGAACTTCCTGGAACCGAGGTTCCTGAAAGATAACATTTGTTGTGTTCCTTTAAATATCACAAGAAGTGAAACTAACACCATGACAGGAGGGGCATCTTTTGCATTCGGGCAGAGGGCAAGACTCGGTTTATTTCCAGCGGACGTCTTGGCAGTTCAGCTATATCTAGATGTGGTAAAATCCTTATCTTATCTAGACCTGTGTATAGTGCCCATGTAATTGCTCAACACATGCATGTTGGATGGGCCCGAAATGCTCACTTGAAAGGTCACATATTGTCCACCCTGTACTTATTTCCCACTTTTATGTTAAAAAAGACTAGTTAATGAACTCTCTTATTATTTTTCTAATAATTATTAAGCACGGTTCTACGTGATCTCATTTTGCTTTCCCGCTAAGCAGGATTTCTGGTTCTGCTCATCTTAAAGTGTATTGTGGAGGAATGTGTCTAATGCACTGTCAGATTTACCTGCACCTAATGAACTCCCCAGAGAAGCCTTTCCGTTTCACTCTGTTTTCCTCCATCACTGTGAGCCCTTAGCAAAGGTCATTATGTGCTCGTAAACGCACACGCTCTTCCTGTGTGTGTGTGTGTGTGTGTGTGTGTGTCTGTTGTTCATACTCTCCGTCACATTTTTGTGGTGTTGCGTTAGTGCTATTATTCTGTAATGTTTGCCCGTCCTTGTTTGTGTCTTATTAATGCAATGCACCTTCCACACAGCTGAGCTAAAACAGCAAGGCTGTACGCCGTCAGGTAGTAGCTGCTTGTTCAATTGCTATGTGTCCTTACTATAGAAGTGAATGGGTGCCAGCGCTGTTCGGTTACCAACTTTTTTTCTGTTCTGTGAAGTCATACAGGTATGAAGTAACAAGAGAGTGAGTAAATGATGACAGATTTTCCATTTTTGGTTAAACTATCACTTTAAAAAGATAAAAGAGCTTACTCGGCTAAATACAGATACAAACTGGAATTTTGTGCTTTTAATGGATTCTCAATTATTTTTAATTATCCACATGAATTTCATTTCAGTGAATCTGTTCATCTCTGCATCTGGCTTGTAACGGGAAAAGGGACGGATGAAGACTTCCTCTCGCCCCCCGAATCGATCGTGACATCATCACCTCTCGTCTCAGGCTAATTAGCATGGCTCAGAGGCGAGGGGATCTGATCAATGTCTCGCTTTGAAAAGGGCAAATCTGCCTCTTAAAGCTCTCGGTGTCCCACACTCTGATTATTTGTGCCGGCTATCTCCCGCCATTCCCGGCACGGTGGGTGCCCTTTATTAGCGGCTAAATGTGTTTGTCACACGTACGTTTCTCTGACCGGAGATAGCAGGTCAAAAAAAAGCTGCAGTTTCCTCACTTTGTTTGCCAAGAGGAGGGCCATCCTTGTTTACTCCTACGCTTTTGTTTGGCCGTGGTGCCGATGTGAAGTGGATTTGAGAGGAGTAATCTCTCACCGTTCCTCAGCTGTCTGGAGGCCTTGAATCTCTCTCGCGCTCATTGGTTTTTTGTCACGTCTCGTTGTATGGCGAATCGGTTGTCATTCAGTTGCTCAGGTGTCTATTGAAAACGTTTCGGCCAGATAATAATTCACGGCACTGTTTTTCGAGCATCGCTTCTCGATGTGTCGGAGGTTTGTGGAAATGACAATGCTACAGTAAAAGAGTAATTATCGCGTGACCCGGGGCGTTCATGGTTTTGGCTTGTCACATTAAGAGCGTAATCATATTACTCTGTACATAACTAGTGATAACAAGAGAATTTATGACACTTAATTGGCATGACAGCACAGTGCTGTAAACGTTACGATGGCTTTTTCCGACGCTCGGGGGCTATAAATAGTCAGGAACAAGAGGCTGCCATGCATGTTTTGTCTGTGCAGGCCTGATTTATTTTGAGCCGGTCCCATACATGTTTATAGTGCTGCTTGTTCCTGGAGTGCCTGCGAGAGCAGAACTGTGGTTTCCTCTCCCTCCAGAAGGGCCCGTGCCAGAAGGAAAGAGGACTCCGAAAGCGACATCTCGCTGCTCATCTAAGCATGCTAGTGTCAAACATGGCACCAAAACGAAACAGCTGTACTCCAGCTATTAATATAACCTCACAGCTCTAGAGGTGTAACTTTGTTTCCCCTTTTTTTCCACGTCCCCTGAATGGTTACAAGGAGGAAAGTATTTTCACTTTACACACCAGCATGTAAAGCACAGAATGGCAAAACCACAATAGCGCTGGAACTCCGTGTGAACTGCTAGGAGACTATGTTTGCAGGGACGACCACAAGCCAGTAACAACAAAGACAGGTTTTGGCAGCAAACTTTTAATTGCCATGCCTATTAAAGAGTCCTGCCAATGGCCTCTTTTGTGTCATACATTAACATGAAATTGGTTCTGGAATGATCTGGGACTAACCAAAGCAGCATGTTCGTGGCCAAGTTCAATAATATGTTTAGAAGAAAGATGTGATGTGGAGGGAGATGTCCGTCAGTGATGGTTTGAGGGAAGGAGAGCGGTGTGCAGTCGTTTTGGAATTTCATTTCTCTGTTTTTATTTGCCCCAGTTTGCTCTCGCGTGCTTGTATAAATTGTCCTCGTTCGCGTTGGACAAAAACCTCTAGTAAAACGTTAATTCGCAAGTGATTCATTTTTACAGTTTAAATTGTTTCATTTTCCTGGTTCAGTGAACTTTTCTTCCCTTCGTACTCAGTAATACTGTTTCATGCCTTTTGTGTGTATGTAATACTCAGACCCACTTGGAACACAATGGGGAGGGTGGGGTAAGCCGTGCCACTTTTAATTTTTCATCATTTATTCATCCGAGTCCAAAACTGCATGACGTAGTTTTTTCAGTGGAACACCTATTTTGAGAAATGTCCCTGTGGTTTTGTGTCCGTACAATGGAAGTCAATAGGTGTTGATTGTGTGCTAAAGAAGTCATACAGGTTTGGAGTAAATGATGCAAGAATATTCATTTTTTGGGTGAACTATGCCTTTAAGTTAGTGGTAAGCTGTGTCATGCAAACGGAAACATTCAGTGATTGTGAAATACATGAATTATGTTTAGAATTAAAACCATTCAGCCACCAGAAGGTTTAACATTCAGAATATTTTAATGTTGTGTGGAAAATGGTATGTTATGGGCTTGATGGTCACTTGAAAAAAAAGGTGCAGTTTGTTAGGTTAAAAGGGTGACACCGTGTCCTGTCCGCGGACACATCTTACCTAATCCTCACTACTCACTTATTACTTTATTTTCAACGTGCATGTCCGTGAATGATAACACCGAGGACGCTAATGAAAACATCCTATTGGACCAATTAGCAGTGTGAAAATGGAGAGTTTTCTTTTTTCTAAGCATCTGCCTCTTGCCTCCATTACTTGAAACTCGTGCTATTGTGCCTATTGAGAGGCGAGAGAGGCTCCTGGACACCATTTGGCATCCAAGTGGTTGGACGCCTTGTCCTTCAGCGCAGCCCCGCTCATTTCACACGTCCTCCCTGCATTATCATATCAATTGAGGCAGCTTGTAGGAGACAAAGTGAGGTTATGGGAACCACCTAGAGCAACATGCACCATTAAACATCAATGCGAGGGGACTAGCATATATGCAAGTTCAGCCATGTTTATCAAGATGGAAGACTGGCAGAGTATGTTTCTCAGTCCCGCGCAGCTCGTGGCACTATCACTGAACCTTAAATCAAGTTTTAATCTGTTTATACCTTTATTGTCAGCATTCTGGATGGATTTAATTTCCATGAGTTTTTTTTTACTGTGGTGTTTTTTTATTGTGGACTCTGGATATGACCTAATGTTGTACCATGTATTTCCTAGAATCACCTCATCATTTTTTTCCCAGTGAGTCACTACAGTCTCGATGTTTGGAGATTTCCCAGCATGCCTGTAGCGCGTGACCTGTCATCAAAGGGCAGGGAGGTTAGATTATGCTAGTACCTACATGCTCAACGTGCTTAATTTCATTGGCCTGTTCTCTCAGCTCTGAAAGGGTGGTCGCTTGATACCAACCTTGATGTATTCTGTAGAGATTGTTCAGTTCAGTCATGGGTATCAAAGTGAAGAACAGCTAATGGCTATTTCTTTCTCTCACTCTTAAGCGGTGCTGTTTCTGAGTCATAAAAGGAAGTAGAATCAGGTCAGACTGTGTTCAGGAAGGAAGGCACCACATACAGTTTCATTTTGAACATATACATTTGCAGCTGGTCATTTTGCTTCTCCCCTCTGAGTAATTTTTCTCTATTCTATTGAGATTTATTTCAAACACTTGTTGCAAAGCAGCTTTACAGAGTTTCTGCACAAACAGTGTAGAAATAAGAGAAACGATTATGGAAAACAGGAAAAGTTATGCAATAGTGTACATAGATTGAATGGAATTTTTGCATCTTTCATAAAAGCTTGACATTGTTTAAAGTGGTAGTTCCCCCAAAAATGACAATTCTGTCATCATCTACTCACCCTCTCATCAAACCTGCACGACTTTCTTTCTTCCGCAGAACACAAAAGAAGAAATTTTGAAGAATGTCGGAAACCGAACAACGGCAATACCAATGCACTTCTATTGTATGGACACAAAGTCAACGCAATTCAATGGGCACCGTCGTTGTTCAGTCACCAACAGTCTTCTTTAGTGTTCTGCAAAAGAAGGAAAGTCATACTGGTTTGAAATGACAAGAGGGTCAGAAAACTATTTTTTGGTGAACTATCCCTTCAATAACTAAAAATAAATGTCTATGTGTTGTACTGTAAAAATTATTCTCTTTTGGATTGTGAAGTGATACAAACAAAGTGTAAGTGTCTTAATATATGTGTTGTAATAAATATCAGCAGTCTCCCAGCGAACAAGCCAAAGGCAACAGTGGCAGGAAACCAAAACTCCAATGTATGAAGAAAATCATTTCATCCTCCAGATTCGGCTCTTCGTGACAGCGTGCGGTCTGTTTCTAGACTGACGAGACGAAGAAAGCGTGCTATAATGTTTTAGTCTTTAATTGCGAAATAATAGATAGATCATGAGTTTCTGTTAACTTAATTCAGACGGAAGATCCTCTAGTTAATGATTTCAAGAGGAAGGCGGGCGCTCATGCTTCATTGCCTGCATTAATTAAGCAAAGTCGTTTTGCTGCTAATTAGCTGATTCTAAAAGGATCTGCTTTTTGTGTAATTAATTATCAAAGATACAATCGGCTGCGGCGTTCGGGGAGAAACCGCAGCAGACGCGTCTCCTGCGCGCATTGTTGCGTCAGTTGAAAGACTTGGCTTTGTTCGCTGTTGTTTACCGTGCGTCTGAAGGTTTTCCTCTGAAGTTCTGTGCACACGCTCTTTGACACCTACCGGCTACAATTAGCAGGTGTGTACTTTAAAGCCCTCTGTTGTTGCTGATTACTGGGTGTTTGGGGAAAGAATCCTCCCTTGAGGGCTCCCTTATGGTGTCAGAAAATGTGAAGCCTCAAAACATGTGGAATTGGTAATGTTGTCATTTTGAAGGTATTTCAGTATCCATTGCTCTGTTTTAGGTAAATGAAGGTGTTTTGTTTGAGAGCTCGTAGTCGACTAATGAAAAACTAATGACTCAGCCTCTGTGGCTTGCTTTATGCAAATTGGTTATTTGTTAACATGCATATACAGTAGCTTGTGCGATGCAGGTGTTATTCACCTTTGTTTATTTTATTCATTACAGCTAAAACTGTATTATTTTTATTTTTCACTTGAATGCATGGCACATAAGGGATGGTTTACAGTCAGCCGGTCATTACTGCAAAATAAACCCATACATCCCCCTCCATGTGAAGCACGCTGAAGGGCTTTGTACATTATTTTATTAATTATACTGTATACTTACCAAATAAGTCAATACAAACAGACATTAAGTTTTGATTTAAGAAAGAGACTGTGTGGAAAATGGGGGGAAACGAACAACAATACTTGACAATAGAATCCAGGAACAATGCAGAAATCTCATATTAAGATTGTAAATCTTGGGTATTTTCCGTCCTTTCCATAGAATGTTCTGCATGTTCCTCCTGAGATGCGCGACGTGATACAGGCTTGACTGAAGTAGTGTTCTTACTGGAAAACAAAGTTATATCAGTCTCATTCAGCCTAATGGAGGCTGCTGCTATAAATAAAACTGTGCCGTCAGAAAGATCATTCAAACAGAATGCCGAAAATAGACTGACATTGTCTTTCAATTTATATTTTCGAGCAACAAAGTTCCGCCCAGGAATTGTCACACTGAAGGAGTGCCAAATGATATAAATGCTTCTCCTCGAGGCCTGAGCGAGGCTCTTCTAACTCATCAGGTGAAAATGGCACATTCCTCTTTTCCACACGTCTCCACCTTTTAATGCTAGCTCAAATTTGCCCCGGCCTCTGTTGTGTCATAGGTGATTAGCATCATGCTAACGTTGTTTGTTTGCTGAGGAGAAATTACGCAAGGTGAGCGAGCAACAGCGGTTTGTTTGTTTAATCCCTTTTATTAATGAGATAATTGAAAAGGAAGACGTGCTTTGTGCTTCTATGGAAAACTTTCAGTCTTTTATCAAGAAGAAACTGCAGTTTATGACAGCAGGAAGTCAAGCGCGTCTGCCAAACTGTTGGTCTGTGAATGGTACTTTTTTTCAGCTCAAACAAACACACTCTTACTGTGAACCCTATTTTCAACAGATGACAAAGTGGAGACGTTCCCCGTCCTGGAGATCGACCACAGTGAGATAGTGGACACCAACGGTGCCGGAGACGCTTTTGTTGGAGGTACTAGTAAACCATTTCTGTGTAGCCTAGTTGAAAAAAATGACAAAGAAGTTTATTGACTTCCATACGAAAGACACACATTTAATGAATTGTTGTTCTGGACAGAAGTATATTTTTCAGAAAATCACTAGTGACAGGTTTATTTAATCCAGGATAAAGCTTGACCTGTTACCTCCGGGAACACAGACCAGCCCTGACGCGACTCTTATTTGTTTCTCGCACAGCTTGTTTTGAATGATTTTGAATTTGTAGATTTACGCCTGATACATGCAATTTGCATCAGACTTAGTTTAGTCGTACGAAGCTGCCAATGGTATTGTAATGTTTAACCTCAGTGCAGATATGCAGAGAAGTGCAGATAACATAGTTAAGGGGAAATGGATCTGCTTTCATGATGGATTAGTGGAGTTTCCAGACACCTCGCAGCCATTATCTTTAATCTGTTGGTTTCACTAATAACTTTCAAATAGCCGGTGCGCGTCTGCTCCGATCTAAACCGTGAAGCCATCCATCAAGCTTATAAAGCACGATGCTGTTTGGCTCCCCGCGAGAAACAGAAATATTGATGTTGATCGTGCTGTTTGCACAGGTCTTGTAGGTCCCCGTAATTTATCTTCACGGGACGCCTCTTATGCGGTCCTCTGCTTTTTCAAGAGTCTGATTGGCTAACACGTCTTCCTGTAGCTCTTCCAGGACAACCTTGCGACTAATAGAGCTGTGAGCGTGTTTGCTCAAACGCCGTATTGATTTTTTTAACTCCTTTATCCGTTCCAACAAGAGGTTGGAGGCCAGCGCTCTACCGCGTTGGAAAATGAATTTGCCAGCTGTTTTTCAATGCGCGCCAGCTCTGCTGCGGAGAGAGGAGATCTAGGTGGGAGGGTTCAGAGCCCGAGGGCAGCTGGAGGAATTCTGTAGCGCACATCACTAAGGGGTGCCTTTTCTATCACCTCTACCCCTAAGCCTGATTTCCTTAATTTTTTAAAGAAAAAAGAAACAGGCAACAGAAAATCGATAACCCGCTGCATTTTCCGAGCTAATATTTGGCAGCATATGCCACATACGAGTGTGTTTATGCGCGCCCACCGCTCTGAGCGTTTAGATGCGAGCGGAAGTGTGTTCATGTGTGCATTCATTAAACATATGTTTGTGTCCGTGCATATGTTTGTGCGTGCGTACTTCAATTAGGATGAAATCTGTCCACCTCTTGCCGCGTGATGACAGCGAGCTCATTCGCAGCGTTGTCGATCTAATTTGACTTTTTGAATGTCTGTTTGTGCAGGTTTCCTGTCGCAGCTAGTGCAGGATAAGACCTTTGAGCAGTGCATCCGTGCCGGACACTACGCTGCTAACGTCATCATTCGACAGGCGGGCTGCACATTCCCAGAGAAGCCTGACTTCCACTGATGGGCCGCTCGGAGACCAGGAGACAGCCACACAAGTGTTTTATAGGACTAATGCCTTTTTTAATTGACTTTTTATCGTACAATGCCTGCATTCTTCCGTGCCTCTGTTTTTAACAGTCCCGCATCCTAATGTGATAATGGAGACATATTTCACATTAAAAACTGTTTACAAGGAGCTATTCCTTTGTTGCAAATATTGATTTGTTCTTAAAAAGCCATTTTAGTATTGCTCTCCCCTGTATTATAAGAGCGGTGATCGTAATAACCAACATCTCTCCAGGTGTGGTGTTTGATGTATTAACAAAATTGCTTTCGTGATGTAATGATACTGCTGCAAGACCTACAGAACACACTCTATCACACCTTAACATTACAGGGGTCAGATGTGTACAAATCATTGAAATGTTTTGATTTAAATCAAAGACTTTATGTTGGCCAGTATTTCTGTTGTAAACCAAATGCATTTGTTGAACGCACACTTAAATGTGTCCTGATCAAGTCAAACCTGCTGTCATGTCAGCGTAACATGATAAAGCATGCAGTCCTTTTGAATTGAATACCTCTGCCAAAAATAAAGGCTGTTTTTCTGCTGTATGACTTGTATTCTCTACCTAACCTTGTCATTAGTTGATATGTAGAGTGAGTATTATACTACTATAAATTCTGTTGTAAACACATGACACTTACTTTCCGTGCAGGAATGTATCGCTATCTAGGATTTTAGCTTCCAAGCTTTTTGAAGGGATATTTCACTACCAGATAAAAATGATCTCATGTTTTACTCACCCTCAAGGTATCCTAACTGAATGTGTTTTTGTTCTGGAAGAATAATCCAGTCAGAGTTATAATACCACGTATCCTTTTGCTTCCAAGCGTTAGAATGGTAGTGAATGGGTGTTGACCTTTTGAAGCTCCAAAAAGTGCATCCATCGATCAAAGAACTGCTCAAAACGGCTCTGTGGTCTTAACAAAGTTCTTCTTAAGCGAATCGATGGAGAAATATCTATATTGACTGCACTATTAATGTTGATGTTTAGCTTCCGTCATCTCTTGAATGCATGTGAACCAGAGGCTTGTTTTTCTGGTAAATGATAGATAATGAAATATCCCGCCACAGTAGACGCTATCCTATTGGCTGAAAACGAAAAATGCGGCAATCGTCACCGGAACTTATGACACGCCTACATCATAACATGGATATTTCTCTTCAACAAATGCCACAATTCGCTTCAGAAGACCTTTGTTAAGACCACGGAGCCGTGTCGAGCAGTTCTTTGATCGATGGATGCACTTTTTGGAGCTTCTACATTGACACCAGTTCACTCCCATTTTACCGCTTGGATGCAAAATGATACGTGGCATTATAACTCTGACTGGATTATTCTTTCAGAAGAAAACCATATTCAGTTAGGATACATTCAGGGTGAGTAAAACATGGGGAAATTTTGATATGGTAGTGAAACTTCCCTTTAATTCTGTTGGGTGGTTTGTGACCCTCAGTCCTTTCTCTTTGATTAAAGTGACACGTCTGCAATGGTTCATCTCTGCGATATGGGATGAGTAGCAGCTATTTGTAACATTAGAGTGACTCAAGATACAAATTTCCCTGTGTCCCGGTCTGTGACTCCAATCATAGCAGATTCAGGTTCTGTCACTCAAAAGGTGTTTGGACCCTTCCCCGTAGCTCTAGATGGGCATCACTCAGCACTTGAGTCAGCCATGAGTCTGTGTGAAATCCATAATGACAGCCAAAGACAAAGTCCTTGAGCACTATTTCACATGTTCAACCAGAATCTGTCCACACACACACGATCTCACTCATGTTTTTTCACCTCTCAAATCCTCCTGCTGTGTGTTTTACAATGATGCTGGGTGTTTTTAAGACCTGTGAAAGTTGCCTGCGAGGTTTATAAAAAGTACGTTAATTCACAGGTGTCGAGTTTTTAGTTCATATAGAAGACATTATCAAAGGACAATTTTCGTTTGGGAGAGGGTGTTAAGTTCACAAGGTCCGTTTTTGTTCTGGCTTATTCTAATAATGAATTTGAATATTGGTGTGGCTGCTTGGTGATTTTTAGAATTGAGACATTTGCCTACTGAAAAATGTACACGCCATCTTTGAGTGGGCTTTGGTGACTATAACATTTGTTGAATTAAAACTGAAATAACAAGCATGGTGTCCGCATTTGACTAATGTGCCTCTCATTAAACTGTCAAATTGTGTCATTTTAATTGGAAAGTAGAATGCGTCATGGTTAAAGCCAAAGTCGACCATCTTTTTTATATGATACTATATGATCTACATATGATTTCTATCACCTGTACTTTTTTCAGTGGTTATAGCTTTTTTCTAAACAGAGCTGACAAATGAGAATGCACTGTGAACATCTGCTGGGATGAAAGCATTATCCTGTAATAGATCTCTTTACTGGTTCATCGAGGAACAATCAGTGTTTGGATTCAGCAATTTATGTATTGAAGCATTTTTGGGATTGGATCTTTGGTTGGAACATTGAAAGTAGTCATTCCAGTATAGTATAGTATAGTATAACTCAGTAAATCTGGAAGGTCAACAGTTTGAGTTTATTGTCCGCTAATCTACTTACTCTACTGTTGTTATACCCTTGTGCAAGGCACTTATCCTTTCTGCTCAGGGATTGTTCTCATATTTCCCTATCCTAGTGTGAACGTGTTTGCTCTCAAGCCAGTGGTTGAAATATGCACACATGAATAATTCCAACGTAGCTGTGTAAACTGTAATCAAATGTACTTTTCCTTTCGGCATACAAATAAGTCAAACTGATTTGCAATAGACAGATTATACTGGCACAATACAATCTATGCAGCTAAACAAATTTATTCCAGAAAAAAAACAAGTGTTTGAGGAAAACTATTAAATAATAACAATGGTTAACTGTCACTTTAATGAGATGGTTTTGTGTGAGCTTTAATGAATAACAATTTTATTTAGACACTTTGTATTAAATGGCAGCATTTAAAGTTGAAGTATCTCAAGTAGTTTGATATTTAAATTGGTTACACAAAACTCTGAGAATAGTTTGGTGTCAGATCACCTTGATCAAGCTTTGCTGGAAGCCAGTGTAAAGTATATTGCCAACCATGTAACCACATCCAGCATGGCTCAAGTTTTATTTAGTGTGCAATTTGTTTCCCCCTCAGGCACATTAAAAAGTGGCACATCCATAGTCTGGCCGGGGTTCAAATTGCCCTATTCTATACCAATTTCTCTCCACAAGGAAAATGTATGGGTGTTCAGGTGCATATAACGGGCTTAAATACCTTTGGTAATTTTTGTCTTAAATGCTTTTGCGTAAATTCAGATGAGCTCATAGTTTATGGACAATAATTCATAAACATTGCTACTGCAGCAGTGCCAGCGTAGTATTTTATTAATGCAAGTTTTATAATGCAATACCGTGCAATACACAACTGTAATTGCACAACAGTTTGGCTTTCCTCCCGTGAGCAATTACAAAATAGCATAAATTAATGACAATTGCATGTATATATTACTGTCAAATTATGCAGAATAGCATATTCAAAGTTTCTCTCCTATTTGAAGACGTGGCATTTTATGTCATTTCACTATTTACAGCATCTGATTGAACATAAACATCGCATAATGCATGCGCGCGCATTCGTTTAAAGGAAATATAAATGTGACATTAAAAGTTTCCTCTTCAAAGAGAGGGCACAGCGTGTCTTTTCTTTTTGCCACCCATGCCATGTAGTGTGAAACAATGTACATTGTTTCCCAATGAGCGATGTGATGTCACATAGCGGTTAGAGCGAGTTAGTCCTCCTCTGTGGCTGATGGAGTGCCGAAAGGGGAGGGTACTACTTTGTCACAGACTCCTATGTAGATTAACCTTTCAATTAGTTGTTATCACGTTCCCTCTGCCTACGCGTGCGTTCATCTTCCAAATCAAACAGGACCCCATTGGATTTAGCGGACTACTTTACGCATACATCATCATCTTCGCAAATAAACGTGTTTATATCGCTTCTGCGAGGACCGTGGAGGGACCGCGCGAGGAACTTAAAGGTAAGTGTTCGCTTTGCCAGCGCTGTCGGGCATTTATCTCGGCGGTGTCTTGAGTGGGTCGTTATCGGTGACACGGTTTAATCGTTCAAGTTTAAGTTGTCTTGAGTGATGTAACTTGACGCGAGTGGGGAAATTAATTCGGGCTATTAAGGTTATTGGGTTACGCGAACCGTGCAAGTATCGCAAGCGGCTGCTTGACCCGCATAAACGGAATTTTCCAGATGCTATCGCTCCTCAGCTGCTTGAGCTTGGGATATGAGGATATTGGCGTTGTGCATAAATAAACAGCGGTGCGTGCGTGCTATTTGCGGTGTTGTGAAATAACGGGAGAAAGCGTTATGCCATCATGCTCCGAGACGTTCTCGGGATTTATAAATTTGCCTATTTGCACAGTGCCTTCCTATGGATGTACGTGCGCTCGATAGTTCATGGCCTTCCGCGTCGTTGTAAAGTACAAAGTAGTTAATAAACCTGATTACGGTGCACACGGCAAGAGGGATGCAGAGGCTAACTCGAGCGCTCCGAATAATTTATTCTCCGTTACATTATTCTCAAAAAAGTGTGACTGGGTCGAGCTGCTCTCGTTGCAGTGTAGTGTAGTGCAATGCTCAAAAGGGGGAGCCGTCTTAGAGGTGTAGACCGAGTCTCGGATGATTTTACATTAAAAAGCCGTCAAGTAGTTTTAAACTCATTAGATTACACGATGATACAAAAAATGTTGGCGTTATCTTCTCCTCACGTGCTTCGCTTACGGCTAGAATTGCAGGTGGCGCAATCGATACGCAGTAAGGATCAAAGAGCAGTCGTCGCCTTAAGAGGCGGGTCAAGTCCTTATTGACAGATTATGAAGCCAACCGGCTTCTCGAGAGGCTGAACTGTTTGCTTGTGATTGACACTTGCGTTATCAAACCAGGGATAAGTACTTGCCCTTTCCAACCAATATTAAAGTTTCTTGGGCGGGACCCTCTTTGTGAAGGTAAGGTTTAATGAGACTCCATTGGGTTGTAATCAGTGTCATGTCGGATTCATGTAAACTACAACATTGTAACAAAATGGCGTCTGTTTAGTAACGCAACCGGGCAAAGCGGCGAAGTCACCTGACCTCTCCACCGTATTAAAGCGGCAAGAAAACAAGGTTTGCGATTTGTTTCGGCGCGATTGTGACCGTAGGTTAATTGACGCGTTGACTTTGTCATCATAAATTATCTATAGTCATCTGTCGGAAGTAGTCATAAAGCATAACCTAATTTAGCCTGCCTTAGCTTAGCGTGCTAGACTTTAGCGCTGTGGCTGTTTGGAAAGCCGATGCTGGAGATAAGGCGGCGAATGCCTCTGACATTCGCTTTACTTTAGCTCAGTATCTCGGGTTTAATCGCCGGCTTTAGATGACTCGAGCTGAAGTGCGAATGTCAATAGACGTTTTGTGATGTTTTTTTTTATTTCAGCAGGGATGATTTGACTGAGACCGTACATGTAAAATGTCACGGCCAAGTCTTAGTTTGTGGCCAAAGCAAGAAGAGTGCGGATGTGATTTCAAGGTGGAATAAGTACATGTCAAATCTTGAAAAAGTCTTTATGACGCTTGTTGTGAAATGAGATGTTCGAGTTTGTCCACATGAGTTGAACAGCCGTGAAGAGTGAGTGTCAGTTGATTGATAGTTTATTAATAACACCTTGTTTTCCTGTCAGTTATGCAGTGTTTACATGATCCGCTTACTCTGTTTGCTGTCTTGCCTCCTCAATTGGACTCGAGTTATTTGGTAGCTATGTTGTCGGCGAACTGAGTTGCGTTGTTGAATTATTTACTGGAAGTTAGCTCGTCTTCGATCTGATCAGGCCGGATCGTATGTCTTCGAGGAATGGGTCAGGTGTCCTCTCACTGTCTCTGAGGCTTTTTATGTAAACACGTATAAACAAAACCTTATGACAGATAACTTGTGCTGGAGTTGATATGGCTGCAGTTGGCGAGCAGAGGAATTCTTCAGAAATTGTTGAATGCATGTCACCTGCTGGCTGCTCGCAGCACTGTCTTCCTCTGCTGCTGGGGTTTGTACACAAACACGAGCCAATCCTTCATAAAACGCGTTATACTGATGCTGTACATACATGCTGTATGTTTTAGATCATTATTCCGCTTTGTGTGAGGTTTTACAAATTTGTATGATTTAAAACGACGTTTTAAAGTGAGCTGGGTTCTCAACTTTGCTCCCTCCCTGCCTAGACAGTGTGGTTGGGCATCATAGACACGTTTTCTTTTGTTGTTGTCTAGGTAGGTAGGTTCAGGACCAAACCAGAAGGACTAGTACAACCACAAAATTAGAGATTAAAATGTAATTTATGGTTTGACGTTGTCGTAATGTTCTGGGTGCTGATGTTTAATCTGTTTCAAAATGTGAAGTGACTTGTTTAGTTAATCTCATGGTTAAACTGGTCTGTCTGGTTTGGGTCAGAGGGACTGGTGATGTTTTCTGTTTATGAAATGTGTCCACCGAAGACCTGAAGTCATGACATCTATCCTATTTCAAAGGACTGAACATATAGGAAAACAATTGTCCTTTAGCATACTAGCTTTGTTGAAGTAGCAAATTCATCTGGTTTGACAACATTTTGGGTGTATTGAAGTTTTTTAGCAAACATTTTATAAGTTATCAAATAAGTATTTAATAAAATGATGAGAACGTCCAAAATAATGATAAATAAAAGGTGTCATTATTTTCCAGCTTGACTTGTAAGAATCAGTATTTGTTTTTGAACCTGTCTTACACCTTACTTTGTGGTTGGAGAAGTACGACGAATGTAAATGAGTGGTGTGGTAGGTTAGTCTAACCTCTCGGATCAAGTTGCCATAATTTGCCGTGCCGATATAACTTTTTCTGGAGTGAGTATTTTTGTTGCAAAGTAACATTGATTTTCTGTTTTTCTTGTCTTCACGCCCACAGGTGTAACTCAAAGGAATTTTCAGCAAGTGTTCTGACATTGGATTTACAACTACAAGGATTTTATTTTCATTCAGACAGAAAGGAAAATAAATGAATAGCCAGTTTGGCTTTTGAGGAGTTATATCGTTACTGTATCGTACCGTATCGTTCGGCATCATGTACTAATGGCCGACTTGTGTTTGTGGATGCGTATGTTTCGCAATTAAAGGAAAGGAATGTATTCATGGATCGCACCTTGATAAAACAACTTATTTCACCATGGTGAAACTGGCCAATCCCCTGTACACAGAGTGGATTCTTGAGGCTATTCAGAAGATCAAAAGGCAGAAGCAGCGGCCTTCAGAGGAGCGGATTTGCCATGCTGTGTCAACCTCACATGGACTAGACAAGGGCGTCGTACTCCAGCAGCTGGAGCTAGCTGTGAAGGATGGATCCATCCTTAAGGTTACCAGCAAAGGGTGCACTTCTTACAAAGACCCGGATAACCCGGGAAGGATTGCGCCGCTCAAGCTGGGAGGGCCTGCCCCCGTCTCAGTCGGATCTGTGTTACCCCCAGGTGATCTCCGTCATGTGGATTGGAATAAAGTCCTTAGGAGGGCTATCGAGGGTCTGGGTGTCCCCGCTGGCTCTTCTCTAAGGAACATAGAGAGATTTCTCAGAAGCCAGGGTGACCTGGTGAATGTTGTGGCGAACCCCAGGTTTCAGCAGAGGCTGAGGCTAGCTGCTAAGCGGGCTGTTAACAACGGGCGCCTGCTGAAGGATGGACCACTCTACAGGATGAACAGTGGTGGACTTGGAGGAAAAACTTGCTTCAGGAGCGTGGGGGTCTTCGGGATAGACCTCCCACCTGTAACTTTACTCCCTCATGAGAGAGACCAGGTATGACAAGAGCTTTTTGTTTCCTATAATCCTTATATGCCTTGTGTGCTTCTGCGAAACACCTTGGCATTTTTCTATTCAACTTGTGAATGTTGTTTTGTTTACCTGTAGTTTTTGTCTGCATCCAGAGACTTGCACCATTCTTTAAAGTCCTTTTTAAAAGGTTTTCTCCTATTGGAACTTTCATAGTAATGAACAAAATAAGCATTTGGCCAAACATTCCTAAGTGTGTGTTATAAAACTTCAGCAGTTTTAATGGCATTGTAAAGACCAAGAAAATAGACCTCAGTGTCAGAAACCGAGAAGCTTTCTTTGAAATATTAATATATTGACATAACCTCTGACTGACATTGGCAGCTCTTGTATGGAAGCGTTTATGTGCATATGAATGCTAAAATGTTTGTAGCTCATTTGTAAGAATTCGGAAGTCAGTTTATTAGCTGTTAAAACCAGCATTTGTAGCTATTCATGGCTTTACTATACACAACTGAATTTGTTGCTTTAAGTTTCTTAAATGTCTTGAAACCTCATTGTTTAGATAAAGAGTTTCTTCACCGTTCCCCCTAACCACTTTGTCATCCACATGAGTGAACCTGGGTTTGATTTGAACATTGTGTGATTTAAATGTTCTGTGAAGAATGAGTAGACCGTGTTTTTCTTCTTAAATCATCTTAACCTTTTTTCTAGGATAGTTCTCTAAATGAGAGCTTGATACTCTACAGATGTTGGAATAACTAATATATAATCGAGAGCTTTATGCTGACTTCACCATGAGGGATCTTTTGATATGAGGGATATTTTGAACTGTTGTTTAAGTGCATGTACATAACTGCTATCCAGACCAGACTTAAATTATTTTAAAGCTGGAATATATATGTCTAAAACTGTATTCATTTTCAAACGGCATTTGCAAACATGGTTTACTGCTGCTGTGTGACATTTCTGAGTGTAACTTGATATTTAATGGAGCCAGGTGGTTGAAGGCAGGGGATTTGTGATGTCAGACGAAAAGGAAAGTTGTTTTAAAGAAAGAAAAGTTACAGAATCTGATAAGAGACATAAAGCTACAATTGTGATGTGCACAGGTGTGTTTAACCCTGTGTTCACACCAAACGATCAATCGCATTCCTTGCTCATTATATCTCACGGGAAAAGTTAGTCATTTTGCGTGAGCGCTGAGTCGTGCCATTTGCGTCACCCAGCAGCGCATCTATTTGCATCTTTGCCTGGACTTTGTATGTCATTTACTTGAGCAAAACGCTTAATTCGCGTTTGGTGTGAACACGGCATCAGATGCAAGTTTACTATAGTAAGAACATACACATCACCATCGTTTGTAGTCCTTTTTGGTTTTAAGTAGTATTAATTGTCTTATCTGTAGTATTTGCTTAAGTCTGCATTCTTCAATATGTGTCCCGTAGCTGCACCAATTCGATTCTAAAAGTTTGAGCTACGGTTTGGATTGTCTTTGTTGTAGCATGTCAGGTTTGGTTTCGAAATAGGGTACAGAGAAACTGAAAACAAGTCAAGAAAGCGTTTCATTATCTGTCGCCGGTCACTTAAGTTCCATACTACGTGGCTCTTAATGCTCGCTCTCTCTACAGTGGTCAGCTAACAATTGGAGCCCATTTGGTAATCAAATCTTCAAGCACATTCCCTTGTCCGCACTTTATTGAGTTGCTCTTTGAAAGGAAAAGCTTTTGGTTTCCAGGCACGGGGGCTTGACTGTTGCTAAGCAATGTGCTTCATTGACCCTAGGACATGATAGCATGGTGCCAGTCTTTTTTTCACAATCAGAGAGACGGTCTGCCGTCTTGCAGATGGTTCAGGGGACTGCGGTGGTGGGCTGGCTGCTGATTAGCTCAATGCGTTAAAAGGGCTCTTTTGTTGTTAATTGTGTGCTTGGGGACTGGTCAGTCTGCAGCTGCTCCAGGCCTCTTTATCATATTCTGTGAGGGGTTAAATTATGAGAAAAGAGAGGGCCAAATCCGGCTTTCTTTTGTCCCATTAGCTGGCAGGATTAGATTTTGTGTTGAAGGTGTATCCGATCTCGTGGCTTTTTTTAATAGATGTTCTTGAAACTCTTGCGTAGCTTAAAAGATAGTAATTCAATGAAGGTCTGTTAAGGCTTGGCTGATTACATCTGTTCTTCTGTAATGGTGTTGAAACAGTGCTAGACTGCTGTTTACCAGCTGTGGCTGATGCGATTTGCTCACTTTCTAGAAATGTCATTACAGCATTATAGAGTCTCCTAAAGAAATTGACAGATCTCGCCTTAAAACATTCTGCAGTGAAAAGTGCATGAATAACATAAGAAAATCAATCGAGTAGTGCACTTGGCTCCCTAGCGCGTACTTGAATGCTTTTGCTGTTTAGAGTTGGCATGCACGATCTGATACCTGGATCAGTAAAATATTACAGAAACAGACTTTTAATCAAAACAAATCTAATGTGTTACACTTGGTAAGTACTGTCAAACTCCAGAAAGGATGATAACTTGTGGTTAAGTGTTTTGCAGGGCAAATAGGGCACCCCTCTGTTCTTTTTGAAAATCTTTAAAAAAAATTGATTACTTTATATCTGAAATGTAAATCAATATATTTATTCAGAGCAATAATATAGTCTGTTTAATGCACCTCTTCAAGGTATCATTTTAATTAAAATTTTGCCAGAGATCTCAATGTCAAACATGAAATACATCTAAACGTGGTTTAAAAAGGTACGTGCAGTTCCCTTCACGCGTCCCATAGTTTGGTTGTTTTAACTTGGTTTATTAGTTTGCAGAATGTTTTTTATTATTTATTTACATGGATGGATGGATTTACCAGTGTTTGCATATTGCAGCTGTTATTTGCAAGAGCTGAATAAAGTCACTAATGCTTGCCTACAGGACTATCACTGGATCTGCACCGGCATACTTTCACACCCTCCTACACCCCATCAAGAGCCCTGCGTTCAGCAAACAAGCGGCGTCTTGTATTGCCTTCTCATAAGGGCATTAAATCGCTTTCCCGCTCATTCTCCTTCACAACTTCTTCTGTTGGAACATTCTTCCTAACTCAGTCCGGTCAACCACATGTCTCACAACATGCAATAAACTACTTAAAACCCATCTCTTCTGTGAAAACTTGGCAGACAAATGAGAGCGGAAAAAAATAACCCTCTCTCTTTCTTCCAACAGGTATTGTTCTAGCTTTTGTTGAAACTAGTAACTTGGTATTAGCACCTATTGTTATTGCTCCTGTATGACATATTGCTTTATTGCTGCCTTTGGATAAAAGCGTCTGCTAAATGATTATGTATATGTAACAACTTATGGTAACAGTACGGGAAATATTAGAAATAAACTCTATATTACCTGTATTATTGAGAGTTGTCCACAAAACATGTTTAAAAAGTGAAACCACAACAGCTAATAAGACATACTTTAAAAACTACGAAAAGTATTACTTCTGCAGATCAAGCTGTAATGTATTGTAAAGTTAGACTACTGCATCTACCTGTCAAAGCTCTGGGTGGAACGATCTGTAATGGTCAAGTCCTAACCTAGTCAGTGCATCATCTTCCAACCAGGATGTGATTTAAGATGTTTTGGTTACTTTACCTATTTATTTGTTGAATTTGAATCCACCATTATCAGCCTATCAGTGCTCGACATTAACATTTGTCCTGGACAAGTGAATGTTTTTTATCGGCAAGCAAGAGAAGAGTTTTACTTGGGGGGGGGGGGGGGGGGAAATGACAGTGCTACGAAGAAATGTGTCTCTGCTAAGAACAATAAGAATAGGTGCATTAGACAGAGCTGCGTGTTTGTGTGAACTGAATTTGTCATGTTTTTTGCTTGTTTGTGTGACAATAATCGTATAACTAGATGTTGACGCGGAATCCTGTTATTTGAATATGTCATCTGGCTGTTCTGCATGTCTGAGTGAATGAGGTGCACAGATTAACATACTACACGAGTGATTGTCGAAGACTTTCTGCATCTGATCTGTATGAGGATATAAACACATTAACTTTATCTCCCGAGTCGCTCAGAGTTTATTTTACCAGCATTTTACTGGTTGAGTGAAGCTATCGTCAAGCACACACTAAAACTCAAGCGTCTTCCCGACGACACTGTCAAAATAAAAGTCCCGTTAACTTGAACACTTAGACGAATAACTACTAAAATTGTAGTACCCTTGTTGTAATTTATCCATCTGTATGCAACGTTAATGTCATTTCTCAGTTACCTGCCGATTCATGCTATGAACTGAACTTACAAATCCTTTTTATGATTTAATGATTTATACTTGTGCTACAACTGTTTGGACTGTGCTGCAAACATTAAACCTCTGTAGCAACAGTGATATGTGCAAGAAAAAGTTTGGGTACAGCCCTGACACTAAGAATAATTACTGTTTGCATTTGTTCTATAGCAATCATGGAGAGTTTTAGTAAATTTAGGCGGCCACATCGGACACCTATCAGCTTAACCAGATCAGAATCCGAAACCATTATTTTGACGCTTCAAATTAAATATAATTTTTTTTAAGTAATATTTGTCCTCGGACAAGTGACTGACAAATACTTGTCCGCAGGACAACCACATGACAATGCTTAATGTCAAGCCCTGCATATGAAGTTTTGCACATCTCCAGTGTATGTTGTCATATCCAACATCTGTAATGTTAATAGGAATTTACTTTTGGATGTTGATACCTTGTAATTAGCTATTAATATAATTGATGAGCTTGTTTGAAAGCAGTTTGATTTAACCTAGTTTGAAAATTGTGACATCTTGGCTAGCCTGCATAGATGACGTTTTCTTGTGGGTCTTTGGAGAGCAACTATGTTTGGCCTGTGTAAGCGCATTGCTGTCATCTCCTGCCTCTCACTTCTGCTGAATGCTCATTTAAAAGCAGTAGTGTGTTCTTTCAATATAGCTGGTGTTATTGTAACTGTTCAATCAGCATTACTGTTTGTACGGTCTGCAGCTTATATATAAAAACAAAACATACTTCCTAATGTTTTTTGAGAGGCAGACAATGAGAGGTTTGTTTTTGTAGTTGGCCCAGTGGTTTAAGATTTTTGACTGTTTTTAGAATTGTACTTTTATGTGTCTGGTAAAGATTAACATATAACAGTGAATGTTTTCATTTCTTCATTAAAAAAAACTTCTAACCCTATGACAAGAAATACACTTAAACAAAGATCCTAGGCCAATACTGTACTGTATGCTTTGATGTGATGTGGCAGATTGAATAACCCGGTTTCTAAAAGTCACTACTGGAGCAAGAGATTGAGATCACTGCCTCGGTATCTCTGTAGAGTATCTGGATCAATTGTTGTCGCCATTGACAGTGTTTGTTTTGTGTTAACAAGTCCCTACCCATTAAGCCGCTGCCACAACCACCATCACGTGCATAATGGGGAAAGGGTCAGAGGCAGCCTGAAGTGGAGATTACTTAATTAGGGCCGGAGTAATTGTCACTTAACTAACCTGAGTGTCAGATACCTGCGTGTGTGCCATGTTGCTGCTCCTCAGGCATACTGACCTGAATGAAGTAACAGTAATGTAATAGCCCTGCCATCCTTCTTCAGTTGAGCTAATAGAGCTGTTGGAAAATGTAATGGGACGAGTCACAGGTCAGCGTCAGATCTGCCCTACATTCCTCCTTCATTCTAAAGCATAAGCATGTAATATTTGGCTTAGGGATGCATCAAAATGAAAATTCTTGGCCGAATCTGAACATGAAGCGAAACACTTGGCTGAACACAGAACACGTTTTCTTGCATTTCTTCTATTTATATAGCCATTTTTTCACTATTGCATTAACTGATGGTCAAAATGGGCCTTTTATAATTTGTCTTGCTTTTCAATAAAATACAAATTAAATATACAACTTAAAATAAAATTAAAAAAGGAAGTTAAAACAAAACAAATTAGCACTCACCCTTCATGAATAGCCTATATTAGGCCTATAACTGACTGCTAAAAGAATGTAATGTAGGTTACTCTGTACCCCTACAACATAACAGTTCATTGAAAAATGTCATTCAACAACAGGCATATGAGCTAAAAATACAAATAAACGAAAACTGTTAAATTATAATAGGCTCCATTGTAAAATAATTTTGAGACTGTGTGATGTCAAAGGATGTCGTGAGAGGCGGGGCTACTGTCAGACCGCCCACTCGCTACAGTCTGAAGTAAATTTACCAATCGGTAAAGATGCTTTCATTTGGAAATTTACTCCCGCGTGGCAAGTCCTGTGCTGTGTCTTTATCTGATGCTTTAAAATGCTCCACACACATGCTGCTTGATCGTATCAAGTCATGTTCACATATTCGCCGAACATGCCTTTTTTGCTATTTTGTGCCGAATATGTTCGGTTGCCAAACATTCGGTTCATCCCTAATTTGGCCATCAAAAAACATAATTCTCTCTGTTTGCTCTTAAACGGCTTGAAAGATGATGCTGGTGTGCTTGTCGCTGGTTTCTATCACACAAAACAGGCTAGAAGAAACAAATCTGTATCAGTTACTACCAGCGTGTCTGGTTATGGGATGAGGGCATAGTTTACACACAAACACCACATTTTAAGAATATTATGCCCCTGCTTCTGGCTATCTAAGCTGAGATCTCAGGATTCAAAGGTTTTGGGAGATAGTAGAAGCAGTCAGGTTTAATGTGGGCTGAAATGCATGTTTTGATTATTTTTACTGATCATTACTCTGATTCACAGGGGATGAAACATGTGATGGATCACGTAGCCTTAAACGTTAGCATTTAACATACGTTTACATATGTAATGATTATGGATGGGACACCATGCTTCGCATGGACTAGACATCCAACAATCAAACTGTCAATCAGTGTGGTCGGCTAGATTTTTCTTCTCAGTTTAGCTGCACTGCTTTAATTGGTTTGCTGACAGCGTGCTGTGCTTTAACTGTTGGACACATTGCAGGGTAAAATTCTCTTGAAATATTGCCTGCTTTAATGTGTCTCTTAAATTCAAACAGCACTGCTGCTACAGCCATTACACATGCAGACTTTGGTAAACACTTTATCAAGATTTATATAATCATATTGTTATTTTTGGATTATTACTATTCACAAATTTCAATGTTATTTGCTTATGAATATTGTAACAATAATGATATACACAATAACACATTTAAGTTTTCTACACCAACTCTTGTGGGTTGAAAGCAAGGTTGAGGTGGGAGGGAGCGAGAGTGTACAATGAAGCTGTCTTTTACTATGATGAATCCACGGGTCATGCACGTTATGATCCGTTGGCCGTGCACGATCCGTGCAGATCACAGATCATTCGCAATCCGTTTAACCATTGTAGAAGATGTGTTGGATTTGTTTTATCTGAGCAGCTGTATGAGGCTGCTGCTGGTTAAGAGCTAAAGTTACAAGAAAAGGTTGTCTGATACATAAAAATTAACGGTGGTTTGCGCACAACATTGTTTTGCATGACTGCTAGCTTCTTGCAAACTGTTGGTAACGGTTGACCGGCTTTCTCATCCTTTCTGTTCTTTTGTTGTCTTGCTGGTTTTTGTGAAGAATTGACTCCGCTAAGTGCGTTTGTCCATTTCGAGAGCTTTCTTTTTTTAATTCTGGCCTTTTCAGCGCCGCATTTGCACTTTTTATGATCCCATCACTCGCATGGCATAAGTCCTGCAACTGACATTCTTTTAACAGGGTGTCGCTGTGGGGGAGTCAAAAGATAATTACGTCATCATTAACCTGTAGATGGTTGCACTCTGCGAAAGGGACTACAAGAAGAAGAAAAAAAAGTGTGGGCTGCAGTTAAATAATAATTAAATAGAGTGGGGCTCCGGAAAAATAAGATTGGTACTGTTGTTGCAGGCAGCTTAAGGACAGCAAGCATATTTCAACCCAGTGGCATAACAACACCGGCCCTCGCGGGCAAAAAAAAAAGATTGGTCCACCATGAATCTCCCAGGTCCTCCTGATTGGCCAATCCGGGCTTGGTCCAGTTACACACCGGATCCTAGTCACGACCACAGAAATTCAAAAACTCAAACATGGAGCCTTCAGATAGTTCCAGGAAGTTATGTATTCTCTTTAAATGCTTTATTCTTTAATTTTTCATTCATTAAATGAGTTGCGTCTTTAAATGAGTTAAAGTTTACCACAATTGGTCTTTAGCTGCAGCGCCATGCGTTACTTGTAACTTCTGGGAACTATTGAGAGGCTCCCTGAACCGCCTTTGCTGTGAAAAATCTGCCATTGGAGTCAACCATTCCATTGTTAGGGTTCCGAGTTCCATTGAATCAAAACGATTTCAGGCTTCTCTTAAAGTGACAGTTTTCCCAAAAATTTTAAATTCTTCTCATTATTTACTCACCCTCGAACCTGTGTAAATGTGGTTGTTTTGATGAACACAGAGAAAGATATTTGATAGATTTTTGATAACAGTCAAAAGGGCCCCAGAGCTGTTTGCTTTCCTACATTCTTCAAAATGTCATCGTGTGTGTTCATCGAAACAAAGAAATTTATAAAGCAACTTTTCCTACAATGGTAGTCAATTGTGGCCAAGAACTGTTTGGTAACTAGCATTCTTCCAAATATATTTTTCTGTGTTAACCAGAACAAAGACATTTATACAGATTTTGAACAAAAACTGAATTTTTGGGTGATCTGCATGTTCAATCTTTAAAGGAACAGTTTCTGCGAATCTCATATTAATATTATGTACCTATACAGTAGTATTGCATACTTCGTATCTTTGAAGAGTATTTAGTTTGATGACATTTATAAAAGATCCATTCAGCTGTACGATTATGGCTGAAAACAGACAACATCTAAGTACAGACTTTTGCCTCCTGGAACAGTGAAACTGTCCTGTCTCAGAGGTTACATCACATTTCCGTTTTTCCCGGTTTAGATGGGAATGCTGAGAATGTTCCTTTGTAAACATTCCAGATGGTGTATTTGTCACAGTATTCAGCAGGGTGTAGTCACCAATCAGCACATATTTGTGTTCACACCGGAGCAAGAATGTACCCTGGTGCTAGGTTTGTATGTGTTTGGTTAGTTGTAAAAATGTCCATCTTTATGATTGCCACCAACAGCTGTTAAGTATAATATCCTCATCATAGCCGTATCATATACACTGTCTGGTTCTGGTGGATTAAGGGTTTGTTTTGTTTAGCTGGATTTATATGACACTTAAGCAGTTCAAAAGTCGTATTTACGCTGAGGGCTTTTAAAAGAAATGAACTTGAGAATCTGCCAGCATGGCATTATTTATCTTACATGGATGTGATCGCGGAGCATGTGAGTACATGCTAACTCAATGTCAAACATAGCTGGGTTTATCAGTAGCTAAGCCTTTTCATTCATTGTGAGCATCAATACGTAGTTGTGTAGTGTAAGTAAATGAGCGCATGGAAAAAATTTAATGGAATTCTGCCATTGAAATCAATTCACCGCTGTTTCTGAATGACGTCGCATGTAGAGCTGCAATCGAGGTGTTGTTTGTATTTATATCAGTCGGCAGTGCCTGAGCTTTCCCCTCCTCTGTGTGAATACCGATGTATTGTTTGAAGGCAATTGAGGTCAAGCATTATTTGCATGGTGGGATTTTTGTTGTGGATTGTGATTACGTTGCCCTCTGGGAGAGAAAGCCTTTATGGCTATGAGTACACATTCATTCTGGCTAGAACCGACACGTCGTTCGCATGAAGAGGCATGCGTATCATTCAGGGGCCATCGATTGGAGCCTTTCAATTGGCACTTAAATGAAAACTTGCAATGTTTATGAATAACCCATCTGCAAATTGATGATCTGCCAAAATGATTAATAGGCCAGGGATTGATTGCCTGTTGCATAAAACAATTAGTCTAGCATTACTCTCAACAGGTTTCTCACCAGAACAGACACTCAATATTTATCAACACGCCACAGCAGGGATCTCAGTCTGAGTGGTTCTCTTGAGGTGGTGCAGAGAACATACCCACTAGATGTAGTTTTATTCCATCTAATACCCCATCTGCATTTGATTTATGCCGTCCCCGACGGATCGCTCTCTCTCGTTGACGATCCTTTTGGGAGAGAGTCGAGCCGAATCGCTCGCTTGTTTACTCTCAAGTTCGTCTGGTTCCCCTTCTCAGGAGACCGGTGTGTTTTCGCAAGTGTTGTCTGATGGAGAATTCGAGGCTTGAATAGGCTTACACAACCCGTGCTGAGATTTAGTTGCGACTGTTTGGAGACATGAGGGTATGGTGGCAGACTATTTCGTCGAGATTCCACCTAACCTTTTTCTGATCTCCACTACAAGAATCCTGCATGCCACAGGCTTTCGCTGGAAGGAAGATACAGTCTTATCTCCAGAGCTATTCACTGAGCTTGTTCAGTTCCTCGTAATCTTGTTTTGGAATCAGCACCTTGCGTTACCCTCGCTTGGAGGGCACTGGCTACACCTCGCACTGTTATATAACATCCCATTGCTAATATTTACACAAGCGCAGCGCTGTGTCACGGCGCACGGCGATATGGTGAGGCAGCGTGTTGTGACGTACAGGCTTGAGGAAACATCCTGCTGGACATCCTTTATCTTTCATCGGTAGCATTGCTTTAATTGTTTAAGTGTCTGCTGTTTTGACTTCATGTAATCTTTACAGTAGTCAAACTGATTTCATGGGAGACATTTGGATTTCCCATTGTTTGTGGTGTATCACATGATTCTCCGTCTGGATTTGCTAATCCAGGAGAATCGAAGATATTGCAGGAGAAATATGGCATATCATTGTACCATGATTTTAGTTTCATTTATTTTCACAAGTAGTTAAGTTAGATTAACCATATTTCAAAGTTCGTCTGTGAGTAGGTGGAAATCAAGTTATTTCTATTTGACAAATATCCTTGCACAGAACGAACTAGAATTTAATTACAGACGTCCAGTGGAGATGAAAGAGAAGCAAGGGACTAAAAGACTGGAATAATATCATATTATGACCTACATATTTATATAATATCATGTTGCCAGATCCCTGCTGGTTCCCTCCCCTATTGGAAATCTGAACACAATGTTTTACACATTGCTTTATTATCGCTTTATATATTTCTGCATAAATACATCCGAGTGCTAAAATGCACTAAACACACAGCGATATTTTATTTGACTTTGTAATGATGTTAGATTGATTTGAGGGTCCTTGTGTTCATACCCTGACTCTGCCAAAAGCTGCTTTATATTTGGCACCATGTATTTGTCCTCTATAATCGCGCGCCTAATAACTCGCAGGCTCCCTGGGTTTGTAACCACCTGTCTAGTTTGACACTCGATATTCAAACGGAGCTAATGAAAACACATGCCAAATGTTTTATTCTCCAATCTGCACTCTTTTGACGCCTCTCATGTGTCTCGTCTTCAAAATGATAGTCGAACTGGTGTTATAAATCTTCTTGTGTATGTATAAAATATGATTTAAAGCACAGCGCTCTTAAGCTATTCACAAACCATTGCGAATGTTTAGCTACAGTAGATCTTCTTTAATGTTTCATCCTGTCAAACATCTAGATATTGCAAACGTCCCACTTCTCCAGCTGATTTGATGTTGAAAATGGTTAACACAATAAGAATTTTTGTCGTCTTCTCTGTTCCAGCAACGTGCTGACCCGATACCTATATGCAGCTTCTGTTTGGGCACAAAGGAATCCAATCGAGACAAGAGATCAGAGGAGTTGCTGTCCTGTGCTGACTGTGGGAGCAGTGGTAAGTAACTGTGTTTGAACTCTCAGCCTGACTCGTGCCCATATATGGCCAGTGCATCTTCTGAACGTCTGTGCCAACTGGCCGACAGCGAGTTATCGTCTAGCTCTGAATGTTTTTGGTGGTTATTGAAGTGTGACTCAGACTTCATAACTAAGCCTTCAGCTGAAACAAGAGACTATGTTTGGTTAACTGCTCAGAATTAAAGCAGTGATGCAATAATCATATCATCAGTGTCCTTCTGAAACCTTGAATATGCTATTTTCTTGTTTTTTTATTATTTTATTAAATCAAAAAGTTAACTAATATATATATGAAATCCCCCGTGTGAAACATAAGGGGAGACTTATAATAATGACAAAAAATCACAAAATATGGAGATTCGAAATTTCAGAAAGACAATTCTTTTATAGGATGGGTATAGGGTTTCTAAATTCTGTTTAGTTCACTAGCTGTTAAAGAGATACTTCACCCAAAAAAGACAATGCTCTCATTATTTACTCTCCTTCGAGTTGTTCCAAATCTGTATAAATGTCTTCGTTCTGATGAACACAGAGAAAGATATTTGGAAGAATGCTTATAACCAGACACATTTTGCCCCCCATTGACTACCATAGTAGGAACAAATACAATAGTAGTCAAACGTGCCCCAGAACTGTTTTCTGTCCTACATTCTTCAACGTCTTCGTCTTTTGTATTAAACAAAACAGAAAAAAGTCATTTTTCATACCATGGGAGTCAATGGGCAGCAAAATCTGTCTGGCCATAAGTATTCTTCCAAATATCTTTCTCTGTGTTCATCAGAACAAATCAATTATTCAGATTTGGAACAACTCGAAGGAGAGTAAATGATGAGGTTCTTCCATGTGAGGTTCTGCTTTTTATATTTTCACACACAAACGGAGATACAGAGACAGATTGTTCAGTATTATAGTATAGTATTTTTCCTAATCATAGACAGTGTTGGTCATTTACATAACAGGATTCGATCGGTCTCAGACTAAAGTGAGTCAGAGCAGAATGAAAGTGACGTGTCGGATGTAATGTCCAAATATCCACACAGATTGAGAGACGGGAGGGAGACAGTCATAGATAAATATAACTACAGTATTTCTGCTGATACTGTGAAAATATTTGTTTTTGTGAATGATTAAATAGTCCAAATCTTAAAGGCTCAATACGGAATTCTTTCAGCTTGAGGTTGCAAAACAAAGGTTGAGCTTGATAATGCTTTGAAGAAGCTTGGATTGATGAGAGTTTTTGTCTTAACCTTTGCCGGTACTCACAAATCATGTTCATCAATAAAACAGTTTGTAAGGCAACAGAGAGGCTAGCTTGACAGAAACAACAGAGTTTGACAGTTGTAGTCAATAAATCTCTCCAGACGAGGGCTTTTCCAGGTCTCTTTGATATCAGACATATAGTATGCATCTGTAGCGTGAAGCTTGTTGATGTTTTATACAAATGTTGGAGATATATTGTTGGGAATATTTGTTTAGGGAACACTGCGTTATTGTTAGTTTCTCCCTATGGCATTTGTTCCAGAACGTTCTGAAATACTTTAAGGTGCTTAGAGACTAGAGTGATTTTAAAGCTATAAAAATAGTCTATTTTATAAAAGTAATGGCACAAGGCTTTCCACAATCACTGATGGATTCTGCTGTAAGGTGTGCAGTCTGTAAGCTGTTGTTTTTTCCCCTCCCGCTTCACATTCTCTTGCTTGTTTCTTTTTCTCATTTATTTCTTTCTTTCCTCCTCCTCCAGACAGAATTGCCATGTTCATGTTAAATTACCTGCTCTTATGGTGTAATTTGTTTTGAACAGTGATTTTGAAATGCCACGAGGAATTGTTCTCCCGGTGACATTTTTATGGCTGAGTTTGACTTAACAACGCAGAGGTGGATTTCATTAAGTGTTGGTGAAAGTATAGAAAAGTGCCTTCCACTGTAAACCGCAGCTGGTTGGCAGCCCTGAGGGACAGGAGTGCATGCTTTTACATGACTATAACTGATCGAGTGCCATTATAGTGAACGCCCGTACCGTTTCTGCCTCGTTAACATCAAATTAGCTTTAATTAGCTGTGCAGAAGTGTTTGATAATACAGTGCATTTAGACACAGATTTCCAAAAGTCTTCCTTCGCATTGTTGATGCCATGTGTAAATATTTAACCGTTCCGCAGTCGTGGAATCTTTGGTTTGTTTCATTTTGAAGTGCTGGAGAATGTTCTCTCTCTGCTTGATTAAGTCTCTGTTAACATTTATCCTGTAATGTTTCAGCAAGGGCTTTTGTGTTTCCTGCCAAAGTTAAAGGATTAGGTAATGTCGCTCTTTTAATTGAGCGTGCTCTAAAGACTCTCTCTCTCTCTGTCTTCTTTTTTTTATTCCAAAATTTCTCCTCAAAGGCCATCCATCATGTCTGAAGTTCTCGGCTGATTTGACTGCAAATGTCAAGGCTCTGCGATGGCAATGCATTGAATGCAAAACATGCAGTTCCTGTCAGATTCAGGGGAAGAATGCTGTAAGTTCTTTTCTTTTCAAATTGATGGCCTTGGCCCAGTTCCTGCTGTGTGCCACTTTGACATCCTTTATAGTGTCAGGATTCTGCTTGTTCTGACAGTTTCACCCCGGAATGTTGTTGCATGGTAATAGTGTGGATTGAGTCTTGAGGGCTTTTTATGTGCCTGACATGTTTTGTGTGTGTGTCTGGATTCTTCAGGATGAGATGCTCTTCTGTGACTCCTGTGACAGGGGGTTTCACATGGAGTGTTGTGACCCTCCACTCTCCAGAATGCCTAAAGGTACGTTATGCGTTTGATTGTTTTTGTGTGGATTTTTCCATTCTTAGGATGAAGCTCTTTGAATGTGCCATTACACAAAGAGTTCTGGTTACATAATTGTAGGATGATATGTACACTCTTTGGTGTGTGTTTGTGTCTCACGCTCTTTCATGGTTAATGACTTCGCCTCTGGCTTGCAAATGACTGCGCTTGTCCTTTTCAGTTAATGGCAGTTTGTTTGAAATGGGCATGTAAGTGCCAAGATAAAGAGGGAGCAGCACCATAAAGTGTTTCAATAGAGCAGAACAGGTCCATTTTACTTAATGTTACGAGAACCTTTAGTTCTGAATGTCTGTAACTATGGGAGGGATGTGTCATGAGATTTTTCATTAAATTCGATAGAAAGAAGACCACAGCTAAAGTTGGGTTGCTTTGCAAAATCAATCGCGATGTGATAAAACGTGACTTTATAACCGCAAACACTGTGTTTAATTATTTGGATTTATGTAATGCAAATTACTGAGTGTGGTAAAGCCACAGTTTTTTTATATAGTCTCCACTTTAGTTTCTGTGATTTATGACTTTCATGTTACTCCAAACGTACCTGTCAGTGCTTTGTCATGACAATTATTACATGTTTACATGGCTAGAAATTGTACAAATCATTCGATATACTAGTATGATTGAGGTAATTCTATAAAAATATGTAAATCAATTCATGCATCAACCAATTTCATGGTGAGTCAAGCCTATAGTTTATGGTTAATATGTCTAATATTGCGTTGGTTACCATGATTTATTACCATGATAATAATACTGAAGGCGCTTAAAAAATGAACGCATATTCAATCGTAATCGCAATATTAGTAAAATAATTTACAATTAGATCATTTTTCAAAATCGTCCTAATCTCAATATATACGCAGAGTGGAGCCTAAAAGTGTATTAAACCTGAAAGTAAAGCTTTCCCATGTATGTATATGGCAGACGCATTTATACAAAGCGACTTACATTGCATTATACTATACATTTATATCAGAGTATGTGCATGGGATCGAACCCAGGACTTTCGTGTTGCTAGCAATATGGTCGAATCACTGAGCTACTGGAAAGCTGGACTTGTAAAGCTTTGGGATTCATTAAAACGAAATTAAGAATTGTAGTGTGTAAAGAAGGAATTTCTAGGTTTCTGACTAAGCAAATTGGTGACATTGAACATATGAACTAATCCAGAATAATAGATCATATCATATATATTTTATGGCTGATGTTTGACTTGACAATTTTTTTTGTCATCCATGTCCAGATCACAAGAAAACTGAATAGATAATCGCAATATTTAGTTTGCCACTACAAACCTGAAATCTCAGATTTAGGATGTGTTTTCCAAACACTGAATTTTCCATTCTTTAGGAAGATAACATGCAAGATTTTCACACTTACAGTTAAACATTCAGCTGTCAAATATCGGGGTTATCATTCAGTTTGTCTTCATTTTATCCACTGCAAGAGATGATTAGACTTGAGGCCATGTCAGAAAATAAACCCACACCATAAACTATAAACACATTTTCTTCTGCATTTCCTTGTTTGACAGTAACCTGTAGAAAGCTTGTTTTTCTGTTGCTCTATTCTTTTTCTTCTGGAAGTGGAAATGAAGGGAGAGACACAGCGGGTCATCTCTGCTCAGCACTTGAAAGAAATATTTGAAAAGTGTCACATCTGCAGACATGATGAGCCATCTTTGAAATGCTTCTCTCTTTTTTTGTTTCTCCTCTCTCTTTTTGCGCCTCCCTGGACCTCCCCCAGGAATGTGGATCTGCCAAGTATGCAGGCCAAAGGAGCAGGAGGGAAAACGGTTGCTACACAAGGCAGCGGCCCAGATCAAAAGGCGATATGCAAAACCGGGAAGGCCAAGAAAGAATCTAACGCATCCAACGATGTATGAGAACTCATTTCATCCGAGGTGTTTCAATCTTGTTGGTTATGCTGCAGACTAAAGGTTTTAGGTCTCATAACAGTATGTTACCTTAACCGTGTAAATGTTCTTTATGATGACCTACTCTGATTTTTGTCCTTTGCAACCTTGACTGTTTTTTCAACGCCTTGAGAGCGTATGTACGTTTTCATAGTCTTTCACCCAAAAGGTTTAAATTTAGCATGACTGCCGCAGTGTACTTTTAGCCCGGGGCGTTCTTTGGAAGTCTATTTTTAACGTATGGCCGCGTAGTAAAGCTCAGTTGGAATGCTATCAGAACGCACCGGGTGAGTCTGGGTCAGTAAGCTTTTAAATGAGCACGACTTCAGGGATTATATCCCTCCTAAGGGCTCAATAAGCACCGATAGACGCAGTGGACCGTGTTGTCGAAGCTGTGAAATCAGGCTCCTGAATCAAAGCTTTTCATTTGGCACTCACTTTGTCACACTGAAGATGTCTTGTAATAAACATACTGAATTCTTTTTTGGCAGGTCTGGCCAGGGTGGTCCAGGATCGCTCATCGAGCTGTCTGAAAAAGCCCGGCATGGTAGGGGTTCCATAAGCACTTTCTGTACCCCACCCTCATCAAGCACCTTTATACCCACCACAGACGGCAGATGTGTTACAGACCCCCTCACATCCACACCCACCTTCACCGCGTTGCCCCCATTCAACAAGAAAACCAAAGGTCTCATTGACGGGCTTTCAAAATTTTTCACGCCATCGCCCCTGGGTCGACGGTTGCGCAGCGAGGCGTCAGGCTCCTCGGATCAGCACAGGCCGAGGAAACGAGGCTATCGGAAACGCCGGTGCGAGCCCCATTCCAGCTCGTCGACAGCAGGTGTGAGGTTAAACGCCCCGTCTAGCGTTCTCCTCACCCCCTCCCCTTCGCAAGGACACAGCCCCATCTCCCTGAACCCCGCCCACTCGTCCTCACCCTGCTCTGCCCATTCCCCTCACAGCTCCTCCTCCCAGTCTAGTGGCCCCTCCCTAAGCAGCCTCCCAGGCAACAACCAGCTAAAGGGACTCTTTGATGGACTGTCTCACATCTTTACCACTCAGGGACAGTCCCGGCAAAAGGGACTCCCCAGCTACGCACCGCCCAAGCGCACGCGGCGCACCCGGGACGCTTCCACCTCGCAATTACAGCTTCAAGGAAAGAAGCCCATTAACAAGGGTTTTGCTAGTAAATTAGCGTCCCTGTCCAGTTCTGCTTCGGGATGGCCGCCCAAGCGGGGCCGGCCGTTTAAGTCGGCGCTTCATTTCAAACGAACTCCCTTCTTGAGAAAGCACAAGCTGCTAGGCAGGTTTAGGTTTAAGTCCTCCCCGCAGAGGGAGAACCCCACACCAGGGAAGGGCACATTGGCAGACGGAAGAGTTAAACCTGATCCGAACCATGGTAAGCACAGGGACCTAAACAGCCAACCAGCTTTTTCATCTTAAGTCATCTTCTTAATTTTTACAAGAGAAATAACATGGATTTTTTCTTTCAAATAATACTCTGCATTTTTGTTTTTAACCTTTCTTCAATTACTTCTGAAGCCACTTCAATTGTTTTTGTTTTTCTGCTCAAGTCCTCATGCTGCTCACACCTGCCTCTCAAACCAAAGTTATTCATGTCTTTTTCCATTTTGTAACAAGCACTTTAACGTAAAGTGTTTGCATTTCAAATGACCCTTGCTCCTGGTTTGGTTTCCTCTCAACCTCTGCGCAAATCAGCATTTGTTTAAAGGTCACTGTTGCCTAGTAACAAACTGTGATGTGTTGTTAGAGGTTTGAGGTTAGTGTGTTGGCCAGCAATGTTGATACGAGCCTCTCCTATCAGCTGTCCTTCCATGACTAATGATTTGCATGCAAGCAGCGATTTTGAATGCCATGGCAAGCTTGTGCTCGCTAATAGTCTTTAGATAATCTTCAAATCTACATGCATCAATATCTAAAGTTCTGTTTTGTGAACTCTTGCAGCTTTTAACGCAGAGAGGTGTTCAAGAAGAGAGGAAACGAGGTTGACTTTACTCAACGATCATGTGGCTGAAGAAGATCTGAAATTGTTTAGACACATCAAGGAGCTTGCAGCAAAGGTGAGGAGGGTGATACTGTTGAGGTCAGGCATTAAGCCGGGACACACTGGCAAACGGTCGTGTCTGGATGTGTACCCTTTGTTCAGCAAAACTTCATGACAGTGGGAACTGCTCACATTGTCTTCACAAATATTGAAAAACACACATAGTATGAATGTTGTTTTAACGTTATGTTAATCATTTTGGCTTTGTTTCTATCAGAAATCCGGTGGCGATCAAGGACAATCCCCTCCCCTGATTGAGTTTGGGAACTGTCAAATCCAAACCTGGTATTCCTCGCCATACCCTCCAGAATACGCAAGGTAGGTGAACATTCGCAGCCTGAAGCGAATGTAAACTAGAATGTGATTTAGAGATCCTCACTTACGTTGTAACTCATCTCACATTCTTCATGTTTTAATTAATTGGCGCTCTCTCTTTCAGATTACAGAAGCTTTATCTCTGCGAGTTCTGCTTGAAGTACATGAAAAGCCAGGACATTCTGCAGAGGCATTCAATGAAATGTGGGTGGTTTCACCCGCCGGCTAATGAGATCTACAGAAAGGATAACCTCTCCATGTTTGAGGTCAGTAGCGTCTTTTAAATCTTCATGCACAACTTCATCCGCATCCTAATTTCATCTAATCTGCATTTGCAATGAGTTCAAGAGGGGCATGTCCAGAGATCAAAGTCTGTGAAACACCAAGCTTGTTGAAAGACACATCTTAACAGCATGAATGAGAGCCAGGCTTGATTAATAAAATTGAGACGGCTCTGTGTATTGGGTACCGCCAATTCATTTCAGTGCATTTCGATATCATATGTGTTTATAATAAATCTGTGAATTTGCTATGTTATGCTTTATAGAAATGGCTTTGATCTGTTTTCCCCCACAAGTGTTTACTTTAAGTAGTCTACTGTAAGAAACATCCATACTGGTTGGAAAAAAACAAAAGAAGACAAATTTTGTAGATGAATCGACTAGAAGTTTATGCAACCGGCCAGATACTTAACTTTAATAGAAACAAGCAAAAGTACATATTTGTATCGACTAAACAAATTTTTTTTTTCTGCAAGCAGGAGTTCCTTTCAATATTTCATTGACCTGCCTAAAACTCCATTGTGTTTTGTTTCTGCTCTGTTCAGGTTGATGGAAATATCAGCAAAATTTTCTGCCAAAACCTTTGCTTGCTTGCAAAACTTTTCCTGGATCACAAGACGCTGTATTATGACGTGGAGCCCTTCCTCTTCTATGTTCTAACACAGAATGATGAGAAGGGTTGTCATCTTGTTGGATACTTCTCAAAGGTATTACAATTCTTTATTCAACTTATGTTCTGAATATAGATGGACATACAGTAGTTTGTGTCGTATGAATTATATTTGGATAGAATGTATTTTACAACGGTGTGAATTCTTCCCTGTCACACAGAACGAAAGGCTTTGTGTGCTTGTGTTTGGTTCTGTTAAGGGCATCGGCAGGTGTGCTGAATTGCACACGTTGGCTTTGGGCTGACACACACTATCTATTTCTCTCTCTCTTCCTCAGGAAAAGCTTTGCCAGCAGAAATACAATGTCTCCTGCATAATGATCATGCCTCAGTACCAAAGGCAAGGATTTGGGAGGCTCCTTATTGATTTCAGTAAGTTATTCATTAACTGCCTTTGACATCTTATGAGATATGAACATGACTCTTTGCATTGTGAACGGATGTTTCTGTCCTGTGAATGGAAGGAAAAAAGAGGATCTTGTATAAACGGGACAATCATGATGAAATGGAAAGAAGATCTAGTGGTGATTGTTGCACTGTAGTCTGTTATCAAAAACATGCCCTTATATACAATGAATATTATGATGTAATTTGTTAACTGATTGATCTGCTTTGGGGAGAATCCACAGAAATCTGACTTTGCATTTGAAATGCAAAAGACTAAAATTGGTTTTATATTAAAGATAATCTGGAAGTCTAATTACATCGATCTGCCCTCACCATTGCATCTGGTTAAAATAGAAAATGGAAAAATCTTTGGCCGTCTTTTCTGATTACTCAAAGATAATTTTTTTGGGGGGGGTTAAATGGCATTAGATTAACGTTTAGCGCAGTTTGTCGTTATATGGGTCATCCTGTTCACATGCCCCTTATATCAATGTCTCCCAGACAATGTAAATCGAGTTAAAATTTTGGAATTCAAAGTTCCTTGGTGTTCCTTAACTTCTGCATTCATCCACCAATATAGGTTTAACACCCCGCTACAATAAATTTTTGTCCGTTCAGCATCAAGGTTTGGTGGCACAAGAAATTTGTTTCACCGGGTGTTATCGCAATTCAGGACTAGTGTAGTCCATAATGCAACCGCTTGACTCCAATACAATTCAATTACATTATTAACAAATATTTTACAATATTAATGTTGTTGTTATAAAATGATAGTGTTCTTTTTAGTTGCGTATTTAATTAAATGAAATGTAGTAAAACTTTACCTAATCTCTCAATATGTATCAAAATCAAGAAGAATCTTTTAGAGGAGCATTTTATCGAAGTCAAATTTTCCCCTGGACTTTAAAGAGAGGATGATTATACAACCCAAACTCTTCCCTAATTGTGATAAAGCCGTTTTCTATTGTCTCCCAGTGATTCTCAAACCTAATCTGACAGCACTCATAAACAAATTGTTGTATCATCATCTCTCTTTCTGTTTTCCTTTCAGGTTACTTACTTTCCAGACTGGAGGGCCAGGCCGGCTCCCCTGAGAAGCCTTTATCTGATCTGGGTCGTCTGTCCTACTTGGCTTATTGGAAAAGTGTCATACTGGAGTACCTGCACAACCACCCAGATAAGAGTGTGAGCATCAGGGGAATAAGCCGAGCCACGGGCATGTGTCCACATGACATCGCTACCACACTTCAGCAGCTCAACATGATTGATTTCCAGGATGGCAGGTGGGTTTGGCTGTGGTGGGAACTGTCAATCTGATGATTTACTCACAAGCTTTTCTTGAAGTACATCATCTCTCAAGACATCCACTGGATGTGCGAGAAACATAAACGCGATTGCTTGTGGGTATTTTGCATGTGGATCAGTATTGCATTACGGTTACTCATACTCGACACAGAACGTTCAGAACGACGTGGATCTCTGACGTGAATCCAAATTGCATGGAAGCCCTGCTTAAAGTTAAAAGTTTCACAATTTTATTAGGACAAAATGTTCTGTTGGATACATGGCTATGCAGTTTATTTATACTTATTATAGTGTAAAATACTATTTATTTTATCATGTTTTTCTTATTGTGCAGTCCAATTAATATCAATCAAACCATAATAAAGCCATAATAACTAAACAAATACAGCTAACTAACTCAATAAAACATGTTAACATAATAAAAAACATGATTTCTGAAAGTTATAATTTAGTATAGTCATTTTGGAACCAAACTCTTCATATATATATATATATATATATTACATACAACAACCCGGTGATGACAGCATGACTGGTCATATTACAGCATATGTCAATCATATTTAAATTTGTCTACGTTATTAGATTTAGCAGGAAACTAAGACGCTTTGTTAACCACATGGAGACACATATTGTCTCTTGTGCTTCCCCTTCTCCCAGAGACTTTTTCTACCGCATATGTGTCGTTACAATCGTTACACCCTACACAATAATGTAATTTTGTTTATTTTTCACAATACCGTGTCTTTATCTCAACACTTTCAATTCAGACTATGTGCAGTAAACACTGACACGCATGACTGCACATGATGTTACTCTTCAGCATTGTTTAGGATTTATGGTGTAGTGTTTGTCATCAATTCAGTTTTTTTATTTCCTTTTTTCACATGTCTTCAAGGTTTGTGGTTGTGCGGAAACATCAGCTCATCCTGGAACATATGGAAAGACTGAGAGCAAGGCCACGTCTTCATGAGGTTGACCCTGACTGTCTGAGCTGGACTCCTGCTTTGGTTTGCAGAAGCCCATCAGAGGAGCTAAAGGCCATTGTGGCACAGGTAACTATTGGCCTAAAGCTCTTTTCATGATTTGATTTAGAGCTTCAATGAACTCTTATACTGTTTGTGAACCCAGTGTTATTTATGTCGTTTGTCCAAGTACATAGTGTTCTAATAAAAAAGTGTTTGATTGATGGAGGCTTTTTTTAAGTACACTTCATGGTCTCTTTTTTTATATATAAATAAACCACCTGGATATTTTCTGTTTTCCAAGCACGTGCAGAGACTTTATTTGAACATTCCATTGGTTAACTTGCCGTCCAGTTTACAATTACAGTCGTCTCACATCAAATCACTATGTTCTTTGTTTGCATTGCTAACCTTTCGCCACAGATATTACTGTAGACACGCAGGAGATTTGCTAGAATCTTCTGTTCTCTTTTGGCCTCTGACTGAACCTGACTCTTTTTGCATAATGTTATACTCAAACACGATTGATGACATAAATGCGTCTCTGGTTTCTGACACCAGTGTTTGAAATGAAACCTATAGCATAGGTGGATCATGCACGTCGCTTATGCCTTCCTCGGCTCTGCGTTATTAGCTCTGAAGTGATGCTTGCTTTAAAGCAAGCTAAATTTATCTCATAATTTCCCATTCTAGAGTTCAGGCTGAGTTCATACATATAACTGAAAGCACTTCCAACAGCATCCTGGCTTCCTGAGTGACCTAAATCAAAGCCCTGTATTATTAATGCCTCTGAATGTCCCGTGAAATGTAATCTTCCACAGCCGCTTAAAAATAAATGTTGCCGAGATGAACGGCTAATCAGTAGACAATTTCTGCACTGCAGGGGTCCTGTTAAAGCAAAGTGAGATGTTATTTGTCTGCTCAGGTGAGCTCATGTTTGTGTTTGTGTGGTCTGACAGGCAGGAGACCGTACAGACTCTGGGGCATCAACCAAAAGCTCGGCAAGCGGGATGGGTTACACCAGCAGACCTCCTTTGACCAAGTGCAAAAACTTCAGCAGAAGATACTCAGACCCGGTGTTTGCTGGTAAAGATTTCGAAGTGAGCGAGGAAAGCAGCAGTGAGGATGATGATGATGATGATGATGGCGACGACGACGCCGATGCAATCAAGTCTCAGTGTGGACAGGGTTTTAAGAGAAAGGTAAAGACCTCTAGAGTCTTTTCTACTGCGAGAGATGCATTTCTTGTGTGGTTCTCTGTGTCCTCAGTTCCCTTTGAATATTCTTTAATATCCAGTGGCCACGTACACAGAAGTTTTGGCAGTATCGTTTGCATTTCAATGAGGTGCAGAATGCAGGAATCGGTCCAAATTGTAATGATTGTAAATATAGTAGTAAGCATCCCAGCATTTTAGCAATATAATGGATGCACATGGACACCAATTTAGCCATTGTATTCCAGACCACAGGGCCAGTGGAAGCAGACAATTGCATCTTGCATTGCTTGAGACACGCTGTCACTCTCTAAAAGAAAGTGCAGTCACTGTGTTTTAACATCCCGATTCAAATGTAATGTAAATCTGCATTCACTCTAGAAAAATTGAGGTAGTGTTCAGCTGAAGTCCATATTTGACTATTTGGGACTGGGATGGAAAAAACAAGATCCCAGAAAATTCTGTCATTCCTTAAAGCCATAAGTAATTATTTGTATGATTTGTGTGGGAAATATTAGCTCTCCATCACCACGTAATGCCACACGGTTATTTGCACTGGGATACTGCTATCCCAGAATGCCTGAGGGAGAGCATGGTGTGAGGAACTTGTGGTCGGCTTGATTTCGCACACACTCATTTGGGGTTTTGGGCAGGCTAAGCTTTCCAAATGAATGGCCTGTGGTGCAGCCCTGTGGTCTAAATGATGGGCTATTGCATTTAGATCATGAAGCAGCCCATTCACAACGCAGCCACATTTCCCTATCTTTAGCATCGCCCTTGACCGAATCTGTCTCCTCCAAACCCCTGCTTTTTGGATTAGAGGGCACCAGGGACAGTTCGACAAAAAAAGAGCCTGCTCTTGCCATGACAGTTGTTAAGCCTAACAGGCTTTGACATCTCCCAGTATTTATTCCATTCTCAAGCATCGCTTGTTTTCAAACATGTACTTCTGTAAATATTCTCTGTGTCACAGTAAATTTATTTGTTTTCTTTTCCAGTGGACACCCACTCTGAGGCGTAAGAGAGGCCGAAGGAGAATAAGGATCAACAGCAGTGTTACCACTGAGACCATCTCGGAGAGAACAGAGGTGTTGGATGAGCCCTTTGACAACTCGGATATAGAAAGTCCTCTGCCACAACACAGCAGGAGGGGCAAAAGTGAAGACGAGGAGGAGCAGAAGAGCCAGAGGGTAGCTGTGCGTCGGCCTGGTAGACCAAGGAGATGTGGAGATGACAATCACTCGAATCAATGTAAAGGAGGGAATGTGGAAGGTAAGGCTATAGATGTTTCATTTTATCTGGCTGTCAATCAAAGTTAAAGGAATAGTTCACCTTCAAAATGAAAATTCTGTCATCAATTACTTAACCCTATAGTCATTTTAAACCAGTGTGATTTTCTTTCTTCTGCAAATCACAAAAGATATTTTGATAAATGTTGGTAACCAAAAACATTTGGTCCCCATTGACTTCTATTATACGGACACAAAACCAATGCAAGTCAATGGGGACTGTCAGTCTTTTGTGTTCTGCAGTAAAAAGAAAATCGTAGAGGTTTGAAATGACAAGAGGGCGTGTAAAAAACTGCAATTTTCATTTTGTGAGACTTTTTTAATACCGTTCTGTTTTCATTAAACCAGAACTTAATGTTATAATCAATGTAAAACAGTTGTTCATAGGAGTTAATGCGAACACCAGGGCGAATTAATCTTCACACATGTAAAATTGCATTCAAAAGTGTGAGGAAAGTTGGGGTTTTTATTGAATTACTGCAAGTTTGCATTTGTCATCCATTTAAATGCAGCTTCAGAAACATTTTTCATTTGAAACGAGTAAGGAACATTATTGCATACATTTACATTATAAGTGTCATACACATAAATTGGCAAATCGAGTTACGTCTGTTTAGTTTTCTGTCCATAACAAGGGACCACATTGGCAGCTTAAAAACATCACAATTTGAATCATTTGACAGCTCTTCTTTTTGGTTTTCATTTTTAATGCTCAGATGTTTAATACAAATATTTTGCTTTCTTTGTTTCTGCAGCAGTAAAAAAGGACAATCCTCGTATAGTGAAACGAAAGAAAGGCTGGCCCAAAGGTGTCAAGCGAGGACCACCCAAATGGAGACTGAAGGAGCGCAAAATGGGCTTCAAGCTCAACCTCTACACGCCTCCTGAGACGCCAATGGTCACAGCGGAGCAGGAACAAGAGGAGGAGCCGGCCCCCAGCCCTGCCTCATTCTCAGAACCATTAGAGTCCTTCAGACACCCCAGGCCAGAGGACCCAGAGCTGGACACATGCGTTTCAGAAACCCACAGCCCTGAGCCGCTCGAGTCTCACAAGGCAAATGAGGATGAATCCACAGACAAGTCTGACACCGTGGAAAATTCTCCTTGTGGTGATGAGACCAATGAGACGTCATCAGGTCCAATTGACTATGCGGAGTCATCACAGAATCCAGAGGAAAGCAGGGACATGAAGCCGGAGGATGATGTAGAAAGCGGGGTTGGTAAAGGCTCTGGTGAACGGGATGAGGAAGAGGATGAGGACGAAGAGCCAGAATCAACTCACATGGATGATCACGATGCAGATGATGAGGATGACAGCCACGAACAGAGGATGGAGGATCCAGTGTCACTACCAGAAACAGTCCCTGTTGAAGACTTGGAGCCAGTTAAAACTCCTAGTAGTAGTAATAATAAAACTGCTGAACTGCAGCCATGCCCTGCGGATAAACCTCTTCCTTGCTCTGCAGAGCTCACGTCTCAAGGCACTCTCGACGGCTTGGACGTGCAACAGGGCGGCACTGTGGACTCCGATCATCCTCCAGACTCGGAAACAGAGGAGGACAACATTCAGAAGCCTGATGAAAAGCACATAGGCCCATTGACCCCTGCAATAAAAGAGGATCATAACCTTTGCCCTGAGCTTGACATGGAGACGGCCCAAGCGGTTCAGTCTCTGACTCAAGAGTCTGAGCAGGAGAGGCACTTTCAAGACTGTGTGGAGACTCAAGAGGCCTCCCACAGACTACAGAGGTACGTGCACGTCGAGCAAAGCCCTCAGATGACCCCGGTGGATGACTGCCAGCACTCGGATCACAGCAGCCCACTGTCTTCTGTCCATTCACACCCGAGCCAGTCCGTACGGTCGGTCAACAGCCCAGCGGTGTCTATTTTGGAGAGCGGCTATACGCAGATCAGCCCCGATCAGGGTACCGCAGTCTCTGTGCATTCGCTTCATAACAACATGGAGACCAGCCCCATAATGGATGTGCCCTCTGTGTCCGACCACTCGCAGCAGGTTGTGGACAGCGGCTTCAGTGACCTAGGCAGCATAGAGAGCACCACCGAGAATTACGAGAATCCCAGCAGTTACGACTCCTCGCTGGGAAACAGCATTTGTGGCACGGGTGCAGGAGCAGGCGCAGCTTCCCAGAGCAGCTGTTCCTATGGCAACCTCTCCTCCGGTGGCAGCCACAGTCAGAGCAGCTGTGCTGTGTCCCAGCAGATGGCCGGTCCTGTGGTGAACAATACCGGCGCTTGCAGCATGCTCCAGCAAACCAGCATGAGCTCCCCTCAGGGATGCAGTGTGAAGTCTCCACAAGGTTGTGTGCCCGAGAGGCAGCCCAGCCATCCGCACACGCACGGACACGGGCACAGCCACGGTCATCACCACAGCCATCACCAACACCATTCGCACCATCAGCATCATCAACATCCCCAACATCAGTACCAACAAACCCTGTCCCACTGCTCCATGTCTGCCAGCTTCGCTCCACCCATGCAACTGCCGGAATCCAACAACCCCTCGTCCAACCACAATCCCTCCACCAACCTGGGCCTTTATGACCGAATGGGCCAAGGAGACTACGGAGGCGGACATTACGCGCAGTCCTCTGCATCCTTCAGTCTGGCTAAACTACAACAGCTCACCAATACCCTCATGGACCACCCCCTACCCTTCAGCCACTCGGCATCGCACTCCATCACATCCTATGCAAACAACAACGGCTCGCTATCCACGCAAATCGGCCATCACAATCCCACATTAGTGTCTCTGTCCCAACCTCCGCATGCCGTTACAGGCGGAGGCCCTCAATCGCAGGCTACTGGGACTCCTCCCCCCAACATGACTCCACCCCCCATGATGCTGCAGCGCAACAACATGAATCTGGCCGCCTCTCAGAGACTCCAAACGCAAATGGCTCCCAAGAATCACCCCCACCATCACACGGTGTCCATTCGCTCCAAATCGGCCCCCCTGCCACCCCACCACCAGCAGCAGATGTACGGTAGGGGTCCTCAGACTGTAGCCATGCAGGCTCCTGGTAGGACACTGGCTATGCCGCCGCGGATGAACATGGGGGTGAACCTCATGCCCGCTCCGGCGTACAACGTGAACTCCATGAACGTCAACATGGCGCCTCTTAACGCGATGAACACTTATAGAGTGACGCAGCCCATGATGAACGGGGGCTACCATGGCAATCCTACCTATATGAATCAATCTCCGCAGTACTCTATGCAGATGAGCATGATGGGTACCCAGCCTTACCCACAGCAGCCCATGCAGGCCCCTCCCCACGGCAATATGATGTACAGCCCAGCGGGCCATCATGGTTACGTGAATACCGGCATGTCCAAACAACCCTTAAACGGGCCTTATATGAGACGATAATCAGCGACAAGCTTGTTAACAAGTCAGCTAGTTGACTTTGAGGTATTTTGTTTATTCTTCTTTTTCTTGTTAATGTTTCGCTTTTATGGATCTTTCTGAAGAACCAGCACTTGGTAAGAATGCAAAAAACATTTTGTTCATCGGCTAAGTTTTAGCTTTTCTCCCCTATTTACGGGAAGCCTTACAGCATAAGATTTAAAAATGTAACATTTGTGTAAGCGTAAATCTCCCGCTAACTGCATCGCAGTTTCACGGAGGTTAAATTTCTTTAAGTTGGATCCTGCATTATGGAACCTTTAAATGTGCCTGCATCGTATGTTTTTGGACAAAAGAGCCTTTTTCTCAATGTACCTTTAGCAATCGCAAGGTTATATATGTAAGTCTGTACTCATGCCTTCATATTATTTAAATTATTGTAAATCTACTTTTATATTTTTTTAAATGTAAGGTTATACTTAGCATGCTATAACGTCTTTGTTAGTGACAGTGCATCAGAGTAGTACTGTACAGTGTTGTGCTTAATAGCAAGCGATTTTATATTAAATGTATGGCCTTGGTTAGGTTTCCCTCGTATGGAAGGAAAAAAATGAAACTCTATTTTTGTTGATTCTAATACTGTAAAGATTTGAAACATCGTCATGTTCAGCTTGGAAGGTTCTATTGCTGATTGTGTATAATTTGTTACTTTATAACAAGTTTCTTTACCTGAGGCAGCTTTCTGTTTTTATACAATTTAAAGCAATCTCTGTCACAATAGCAAAGAACAGTAAATGTCAGTATTTGTACATGTACATGTAGAAAACTAAATCAAGGGGAAAGGGTCAACGGAAACAGTTCGGGGGAGGGCAGAGTTGCAAAATGATTATCGAGTGTCAATTTACTCCAAAGTCGGTCTTTTATGAAATGCCTTTAAACTTACATTTTCATTCCATCTGTAGATTTTTTTTATCTTTATAAAACATCTGATTTATATTTTACTGAAATGTAGAGCAGTAGCCTTGTTGATAGACAAAACAGATGGCATGTAAAAAGGTAAATTGTATCTGTGTCTGTTTGTATAGCTTATTTTGTAGCCTTTGTACCTGTACAGAATGGCAGTTTGACGTAAGAAGGATAATCCTGACTGTACTAATTACCAGAGCAACAGTCCTGTATTTATGAGTTACCTTTTTAGTCGGTCTCTTAAATGCTGTACATTTTAGCAGAAAATAAATTATGATGAGCCACTGACAGACTTAAACGTGTCTACTGTCTTATTCGTTGTGACTCGCTGAATGGAACTATTGCAGCCAAAAGATTTTTACAAAATTGTTTCCAACCGTGACGCATACGTGGCAACAGTTTTGTCAAGTGCATAAACCTTTATTTTCCTTAATAAAATATTGTACGTTCATTTTAATGGTCTGATCAATTCTACAACAGCATATAAATCAAATACTTAACAGACGTGGAAGACAATGATTTCATTTGACTTCAGTTCGCATTATATTAGCATCACAACATGGAAAACTTCATGGGTCAGCAGTAATTATAAGAGAACAAATGCCTCTCTATCAGTTCTGCTTTGGGCCTCATTTGAATTCTACAGGGTTCACTTGATTGAGTTCTTGAGTGCCTGTTACTTGCCTCTTATCTAGAGATTTAACATGCCCTGTCTCTCTCTTTACTTACTTTCTGCTTTGCTGAGTGCATAGTCAATAAATTGAGCTCAAGGGTAGAGAGTCTCGTAGAGGTTTAAAGTAGAGATGTTCTAAGCCTCCACTCGAGAAATCAATGGTCTTCAAGCTTTGGTACTATTAACATTATTTCGTTTTCCTCTTTTCGCATACAGAATGTTTTAATTAATGTCTAATGTTGGCAGTCAAGACCTGTCTTCTAATGGAAATATTTGAGCAAGCGTTTGAGGTATTAAAATGAATAACATGGATTGAAGTTCTTCACATAATATGATTTAACCGCACACATTGGCACCTTTTACATATCAATCTGTGAGATAAATGGGTTAAATTAACATTTAATACACATTTCCAATGTAGACATTGGGCCAGACGTTATATGTTACAATATTCTGCTTCGGCTATATTTCATCAGGTCAAATTATACTAGAAATTGACACATTATAAATCAAACCGCATTCTAATATACAATAGCAATATATAGATTGTATCTCTTTTGTTCCTATCGGTGAACATTAAAGTCTTTAAAAAGTTATTTTAAATGGTTTATAGATCGGTGTTGTAATTACTTGTCAGCATGTTATGGGTTTAATCCAGCTAATAAGAGATCTGTGAGATGTCAAAGCTGTTTTCTGATGTGCAAGCTCTATTGGTTTATCCTGAAAGCAAACACTTGACTAATTATTTTCGCAAGGCATGCCATGTCAGTGTCTTAAAGCATCATTACTGAAAGAGCAAGCATGCATGATCGCACTGATATGACAGATGAGATTCTCTGTCAAGACAGATGTCAATTCTCTGAATGCATGTGCAAATATACTACAGATAGGGGCTTTACCCACATGGAATAGAATCAAGATCAGACCTGCCTTACATCAGTCTTGACAAACTGCTCAAATTTAAATTTCCAAAATATGCTGTATAATAATTTCACCTCCAAGGTTCTTATCTCAAGGATTAGCCTAACCGTCTGGGTTTGTTCAAGGCAAACGCTGAGGGGCTGCTTGGCCCAGAATAGGCAGACACATTTAAAAGGATATTTTTAGGCTATTGATCTTTGAGTCCTGACCTTAGTAACACACAGCGCACAGGCTGATAAAGGAGTAGTGCATGTGCCACATGCAGAAGTACACTGAATCTCACATCAGCTTGTTATCAGGGTGTCCCTCGTCTCCTGATGTTCATTCCCTGTAGCATAACACCACTGATATCCTGCTCCTGTCACTATAACTGAATATGAGGAATGTGCCCTATACTAAATCTTTACACATAGCCTTTCAGCAGCACTCCAACTTGAAGAAAGGAACCCAACTACTGAAAACTAAAATTCCAATTTTGAATGCAACATTAAGCCCAACTCCAGTTTATTCAAAACATACATCATGCAGAGAAGAGATGATGCTTAATGGGAAAGGTTAATGTTTTAATAGTGTGGCCATATCAATAAATCACAATTAATCGAATAAAAAATAAATAATTGTGTGTATAATGTATAATATGTGTGTGTTGTGTATAGTTATATGATTAAATAGGTTTTTATTTTACATGTGCATGTATAACAAATATTTACGAAAGATCAATATAAATGCATTTATTTTTAAATATAATTTATGTGTAAATAAATGTGTGTTTATTTACATGTACATGCATGTATACATGCTACACAAAGTATACAAACGAATTTATTTTGCAAGTGACTAATTTTATTTTGACAGTCTTCTGAAGATTATTGAGGGCATATCAATAAATTAAAATAATGACTTGAGCTAATGAAACATAATAATTACATTTATACATTTCTCCTGAAATGCCACTTTAGGCCATGTTCACACTTGACTTATTTTTTTTAAGCTGCTAACATCTGTTTTACATTATAATCCTATGGAGTAAACAGTGTTTTCAAAAAAGTCCTGAGCCCTTTCTTAAACGCCAGCGTTTTTGTTCTGCAGCTCAGAGCATCTTTTGAGGTTGCATAAAAATGCTATCTTTGAACATTGCCGGCTGCTCTTTGTAACCACAACGCAGCCAGTGTTTTTTTTAACAAAAAAAGGGACATTGTCAACTTTTTCTTGTCAAAAAAGAAGTCAAGTGTGAACGCGACTTAACAAGATGTTTAGAGCATCATTAAGCAAATTTCTAGAATGATTATTCATATTCCGATGACGGATAATGCATATGTTAAGTCTTGTTTGACAGATGCAACCACAGAAAATGGCAGATCTAGTCAAAGGCCAGTAAATCTGACTTTTGTCCCAAAGGAGATGGTAAAGCCTGGGCCCAATTCCACTAGCCAATTATTCCCTTCTTCCACTGGCAGCTAGGAGCCCTCCTACAGGCAGCTGTCCTTCCTGGCACCCAGTGACTAAATTTGACAAAAATAGGAAATCTCTGTAGAGCGCTGCTTGTAATTTAATCCAAAAGGTGTTTCTTTTTTGAACCGAGTTTAACACAGTCTCTGTAATACGAGCTTGGCCGCTGCAAATGGAATGGTAATTGCTTTTCGCTTCCCAGATATGTGAAAAGGACACATGAATCATCTCCGGAGAGGGATGGTTTTCAAAACCATCAGCGCTGGATGTTTTTTCCCCCTCCTCTCATCCTCAGTCACAACCATCACTCACCTTGACAGGGAAGTCATTAAATTGGTGATGTTGAATTCCTTTTGCTGTTTTGTCAGGTTCACTTATTCCTTCAACCTTGAAATCTTCTTTCTTTCCTACAAAAGTAGCTCTATTACTGTGAAACAAGGTCTTAATTTTCATGAATCTCAAATCATTCCAGCGCGTATATTACAAAAAGATGTGTCAGTCAGCTGTTAGAAACTACGTTTTATGTACTTATTTCAAGTATGTTAAAAATACATAACCTATGACTGTACTGTATAGAATGTAAAGAATGATGTTTGCTTTGGGGGTGCACGTCATTCTTCATGCCTGATAGAGCTGCACAATAACTACAATATTTATAGTTCTCTCCGTGGAAACATTACAGCCATACCATGTTACAGCAGTATGTCTGTGACATATTTGACATAAAGCTGCGTATTTAATGTCTCCTACGGATTAAAACATCGGTCAATATTAGCTAGCTTGCAAAGCTAAGCTTTACTATTTGCATTGCCCATACTACGACTAGTATGGGCATAACTTGTTTTTTTAAAGGGACAGGTTACCCAAAAATAAAAAAATATTTCATCATTCACTCACCCTAATATCATTCCAAACTTGTATGAGCTCTCTTTCGAACACAAAATAGATTTTGAAGGACGTTTGTAAAAAAGATACCTTGTGACATCATTGACTTACATTGTATGTACACAAACCATTGAGACATTTCTCAAAATATCTTCTTTATGTTCCACAGAGGAAAGAGCCATATACAGGTTTTGAATGACACGAGGATAAATAAATGAAGAGAGCATTTTTATTTTTGGGTGAACTATCCCTTTAAAGATCTGCCTAGCATCATCCTAGCAACAACCCAGAATACCCTAGAAACAGACTTTTGACAGTTTTGCGCAAGCAAGCACCACTCAACTTAGCTTTAAAAAATTCATATAAGTTGATATTGTGTGTCAGTGTTTTTTTTGTTTCTTTTCTTAAATGTTCATCCAGAGTTCTCAGTTGCTCTAAAAAACCAGAGTTGGGGCAGATGTCCCTGTTCAATCTAACAGCAATGATGGCATCCAAGAGGGTGAGATCTTTGCACATCATGAGGAAAGCCAAAACCAAAACTCCAGAGCGACTGACACCCATTGCACAGTGGACCAACACTTTACCTGCAGCACAAAAATATTTTTTACATTAACACTATTCACCCAATACAATTATTGTATTGTAAGTACTTTTCCTGTCTCTGTTTACTTATACACTTACAATTTTAGTCAAATGGAGGTCAAGAAAGTCAGACTTGCCATTTTGTGCTAGTGCGGCTTTAATGAAGGATGCGGTGGGGCTGAAATAATGACTCAAATCAAACTGTGGGTGATCTGAAGCCTCGACTCCATAATAAGTTATGCTCATGTCTGTGTAGAACCCAGCGCCTGTGTTGATGCGATGGACTCCGTCGGCAGAGTTTACAATGTGAGTGATTCCCAGATCAGCGAGGAGTCCTTTATCACGAGCAGAGAAAGATTGATTCGTTTTAAGGGATGGCTCACCCAAAAATGAAAGTTCTACAAATATCTTCTTTTGTGTTCAACAGAACAAAGAAACGTTAACTCAGGGGTCAGTAAATGAAGACAGAATTTTCATTTTTGGGTGAACTATCTCTGTTATATAAAGCATTGGATAACATCCTTTAAACACAAATTTATCATTAAAAAAGCAGGAAATGTGAATTAGGGTGCCTTGTTTCTCACGTCAAATGCTTTATTACTTACTCGTCTCCTATATACAGTCCAGGCCATATGTGACTGAAAGATCCTACGGGCTTTCTGTTGGTCAGCAGCGGACTCCTCAGGTCAGATAGTGATGACGTCATGTATTTAGCATGAAACTGAGAGGCCAGCGGTTTGTCATTCGGAGCGTTTCTGTTTAAAAATGAATTTAAAATCACTGGAATGAATTATATGTTACATGTTCAGGTAATTCAATGCACGCTTTGAGCGATGTATATTTTCATGGACGCGTTTGCAATTAGTAATGTTATTAAACATGTTAGTTCGACCTTTCTCATAGTTCGTTTGATAGCCACCGATGAGAAATTAGGTGAAAGTTCAAGTTCAAAAGAAAACACGTAACTCATGCAGTACATTGTGATTTATTTGATAGACATACTGTACCTGCAGGGAACAATGTGATGAGATTATGGTCTGTTCCACTGGACTAAGTAATTCACATGCTATAATCACAGCGTTCCTGTTTGATCATCAGTTTCATGACGAATATCTGTGGCTCACGTTGCCAACGCATTTGAGCAGAAACTGTAAATATGTTGGAGCATATGATGCTCATTAGAAAGTCACTACGGGGGATCGAGCCTTTAGACATTTAAGCATGCATGCCTCTTCCACCTTCCCATGATAAAGAGCGAGCCGCGACCGTTTCATTTCACTCCAGTAAAAAGGCCAAACATGCTCGCCGGCTCATTTCGAGACAAGTTCAAAGTACATGTCATCTGGAAGAGATTTAAAAAGCTGCCATTTATTTTGCGACCCTGCTGCCCTTTGTAACTTATTTACTGTTTATATGGAAACCCTTCAATTTTGTCTTCTGATACCCACTTTGCTGCTGCGGCATGAAAGATATTAGCAAATAAAATCAGGCCTAATAGAACTAGGACAAAGCCATTGGGGGAGGCCCTTAAGGGACATACTCTTGAAATGGGATTCAGCACATTGTTACCAAGTTTTCAGTTACAATTTGTAAGCTTCCAGTGTTCTCTTCCTCTCACGGACGAGGCTCATGTCAAGATGTCGAAGCTGGTTAAGAAAGCCGGGGTTAGGACAGATATCCCTGTGCTGGCGTACAGCTTTAATGGCCTCCATTAAAGTCAGATCCTCACAGATCATGAGGAAGGCCAACACCAGGGTGGCTGAACGACTCACTCCCATCAGACAATGGACAAACACTTTTCCTGTAGAACAGAGCAGAATCAAGATGTTTATCTCAGAGTGATGTTCTACCTAATATATACGAAGTATGATATATGTAGCCTTTTAATACACTTGTTTTTATAATAATTTTTGTAAGGGATGTGGCAAATAACTTGTACTGTATGTTACTATCAGACGTGCTGGTGCTGGTGGATATAATCTTAACGTTCGATAGCATCAAGGAATCTCATGTTTCCTAAAGCTCGTCTCACCATGTTTTGTTAACGCTGCCCGTATAAACCTCGCCGTTGGATAGAAGAACACGCTCATGACAAACTCTGAAGAATCATCAGCCTCAACTCCATAGTAATCTATGGACATATCTCTGTAAAAGCCAGGTCCAGTGTTGACATGAGGAGGTCCACTGGCAGCGTTCACAATGTGTGTGATCCCCATATTATACAGCATCGGCTTGTCTCGTGCCGCGACCCTGAGAACACAAGAAGTATTGTACGCTGCCGAGAGCCGCGATGGACATTTCCATGTGAATAGAAAACCTAATACGTACTCATTGCCAATGTACACATTAGGCCACACATGGTTGACATGTCCAGTAGGCCGTCTGTCATCCAACAGGAAGTTCTGTAGTTCGGTGACGGATGGCGTTTCATACTCGCACAACTGCTTGAGAGACATCCTAAAAGAGACATGACATTTATTTTATTGGCATACGTTTATTGTCTGTGCATGTGCAGAGATAAAAACGTTCACAGGGTCTCGCAATGACAGAATGTACAGACATCACACGGCACATTTCTGTTCATACTATCACGGTAATAAGCTCAACTTGCATTTTACACTCTACACTCTACCGTCAAACAAGCTGAGCCCACCTGGGGCCATTGCTTGTGAAATCTTCTACATGCTAAGAGGCTGAGAGTGCATTGACACTCACCACTTAACATCATTTAAGAGAATACAGACTGAGGGCTCTTTATGAAATCCCATTCCTTGTCTGTTGTGGCAAATGTGTTTACAGCGTCAGCTGTGGCTTGTAAAACGTGCAATGAGCGCTTCACACAGGTAAGCTTCCATAATAGCTCTCTAAAACAGAAATGTTGCTTTCTAAAAGCCGCTTCCTTTTTTCAACTTACATTTTGCAGCCGGTCTATCTTTTTTCCCTGTTCTCACATTGCCTGATCTTCTCTCCTTGGTCAGGGACGCTGTCGACAGCCAGTCCACAGATATGTCTCTCGAGGCTGTTTCTTTTTTTAAATGGTGTATAATTATAAACCTCCCTGGATACAAAGAGCTCTTCCAGGTTTCAGCGGGCAGTCGAGTTTGCTTTTAGAAACGTCCCGCTGTCTCTCCCTAGACAATGATCTTACTGTTTTGAGAATTTTCTGATCTCCAGTGTGCAGGTATTGTGTTTGTCTTGGCTAGATCCCATAATGCAGATAACTCCGAGGAAGCTACAGTAGAAGTGGGCCGTTTGTAGCCGCTAATTCATGCATACATCTTTATCGTGAGTCATTGTGTAGGCTAATCCGCATAATCTCGAGAGGTCTCATTCATGTGAAGCCAGCTGTTAGGTTAAACACTCTTCAAATCCAGATGTTCCTTTCACATGCCTCGAGGGCGGGTCTTTGATAAATGGTGAGATGTTTTTCACGTGCAAGTTCATGTTTGGTAATTGGAGCATGTCAGATACCCTCGATCATACATATGATACGTCTTCTCTTCACAGTTTGTGCTGAAATGCTTCAGATTATGTGTGTACAGCAGGGAAAGCCTTAACTAAGAGATGTTCTTTCTGCGCCAGTAAAATAAGCGTTGAGCCCCATAGTAATTACAGCTTTATGAAGCTAATAAAAAGGAATTAATGGCCTGGGTGTGAAAGCCACGTACACCTGTTCCTTCTTAAGATCTACTTATTACTTGCTATTATTGTAACCTCATACATTAAAGAATCACAGTAACCCACAGCAGATTTTTATTATACACTTTCGATGTTTTTGTATTTGAAGTACTTATTCTGGGGAATCAAGAGATACAGTGTAATGTCTTACAAGAACTGGGTTCATGTGCTTTATGTGATACACTTCACAATAAGGTTGTATTTCTTGAGAATCATAGTTAACGGATTAGCTAACATGAACCAACAATAAACGTAATTATTTTTACAGCATTGTTTTTATCTTCGGTCATGTTATTTCAGTATTTACTAACAAAAATGTTTTAATCAAACAGTGTACAATGTAAAACAAACAAGTTGGTTCAACTTAAATTAACTTGAAACTTGGCTGCCTTAAAATGAAAGCTTCAAGTACGCGCTGCATCTCGCGATAAACGTAAAGAGCGTGATGCTGTTATGCATTAATTCAACAAATCTTTAATTGAGTTATATTGTTAAATCAACTTATAAACTAGTTGAAAACTTTGAAAAAACAGATTCAATAACTGCCAGTTGGATCAACTTAAAACTGTAACTGTTACAGTTCATCTAAAAATGAAAATTCTGTCTTCATTTACTCACCCTTGAGTTGTTCAAAATCTTTGGTAGTCAATGGTGGCCAAGAAGTATTTGGTTACAAGCAATGTTAATCAAAACAAAGAAATGTGTACAAATTTGGAACAACTTGATGGTGAGTAAACGAAGAGGGATTAATGCTTATAAAATAAATTGTTCGATGTTAGTTCATTCTGGTTGATGCCTTTACTAATATAAACAAATACAACCTTATTGTAAAGTGCCACCAATGGTCCAACTTTGATAATTTCTGATTCATCTGTAGTGGTTCATGGATCATCCCCGACATTCTCATTTGGCCTTTTTCGCTTTCATACGTCTTTGAATTCAAAGTAAACCGTCATATAGCAACATATAGCGTCATATTTTAACTAAGCTTTTCATAAAATCCTCTCTTTCAAGTATACTTTGCTTGTGGGCTGATTTTGTTTGTTGATTGTAATTTTTATCCTTGACAGTTTTCCCTGAGAGAACCCTGACACAATGTAATCATTTACAGATACATCTGCTTTCCAGAGTGCTTGTGTGACAGTAATACGGTGATCAGTGTCACCCTCTCTGTGCCTCTCGTTCTTCTACAGTCACATCAGGAGAGAAGAGTTGGCTTGAGCCCACGCAGAGCTGCATTCTTCAGTCTCTCATATACACGCGCTTGGCTTAGCCGCCCGCTAGTGTCTGTTTCCCGTGTCTTTTCTCAACTGCTTCCATGATTTATCAACATACATACAGTGGATGCCAAGCAGCTAATCAGGAAGCAAAGTAGTGTCTTAATTGAATGTTCTCTGAAAGCAATGCGTGCCTGGGGACTCGTGTGGGTCTGGCTTCCTCTGACTGCACAGCTGCAGGTCAAGCTGTCAGGGTAGCTGAAGGAAGAGCCGGTCCTGTAGAATCAGTTTCGGGTTGTGTGGGTTAATGTTATTCTATTGCAGCCTTGGTGGGTGAGGTGAGAGGGTCTCTCAAATATATCCGCATGATGAAATGCCTTTGGCAAGGTGACAAAGAACAGATTTCAACCCTTGATGTGTTTATCAGTACAGCAGTTGTTTTGAGAATGTGCTAAAACCTCATATAAAAGGCGTCTGTGTACAAAGGATAACAGACAACCATACAATTATTGTGCACTTAGCATAAAAATAGCAGGATCTTCTGTGATAACAATGCTGGAAGAATTTTCTGTGTGGCTGGTTCCTGAATGTTATTCGTGGCACAACACTGCGTCCTGCTGGGAAAACGTAGAAGCACAAGAGACAATAAAGCAAAGGGTGTAAAATTGTACCCAGCCTAGACACGTCATTTTATACATATTCTGCCCTAAAAACAAATATTTGATGCACGGCACTTGGACTGTGTATTATTGGATGTTTCTAATTGTACAGTTTTGTATGTTAACTCTCCATATTTAAGCATTCAGCTTGGCAACAAGTTTCATTCACTGTCTCATCACACAGGGGATTAGAGAATTCAGGGAGAAGTTGACAATAACCGATTAAACAGGGTTTTTCCAATAAGGATTAATGGATTCAAGCCAATTTGGTGACTGGTTTTAATTACACATCATTTATGTTACAAGTGGTTGCATGACTTCAGAAACAGGAAATATGACTTATGGCCTCATTCACACATTTGCCTCCTGTTTTCACTTCTGTGGTTTGGATGCCTTTATGCATCTATTTCAAACATTCTTCTGATGTCATGTTAGAACTGAAATGTGCAAAAATACAACATTTGATAGTGTGTAAAATTCTGCAGTTTATTTGACAGCCTGTTTTGTGACACAGGAATCCAGCAGCAATGATATTACTCACACTATCAACAATAAACCGGATATAACAGTCAGAGCATGTTTAACTGCAGTAAATGAATGAAACGTTCTGTTGAGTTAAAATAAACATTTAATTAGACAAAACTGTTCATGTACCTTAAAGGTCCAGTGCATGAAATGTAGCTGCATTTAGTGGTGAGGTTGCGAATTGCAACTAACGGCTCACTCCACTGCTCATCCAAGGACTATGGCAACTGATAAGGGCCAAGATGTCTTCATGTTTTTGTGTCTTTGCAGAGGGCGATAGCAGTTTGTCCGTTTAGGGCTACTGTAGAATCAACATGGAGAATTCCATGGAAGGGGACACGCAGCGTGCGTAGATAGAAATAGCTCATAACGCTTCGTCATGTAAGGTCTCTGAAGACATAGTTATGTATGTATTGCATTTCTGTCAATAGATCCTCCAAAAAACGACACACTGGACCTGATACAGTTGAATGCAACACGTTATTCTGCTATTAAAACAAAAATGCTGCACCAAAACACCACATCGGAGTTGCTCAATTATTAAAATTCATTTTATATAATTATCATACATGATAATGTCAACAGAAAAACATAAAGGTTGGCCAGTATGTTCTTCAAAGTAAAAGCCATACTGCTGACAGTGAATGTTTTCTTAGTATTCACAAATACTGCGATTCATAAAACACAACTTAATACAGCTTAATTTGGTATTAAACAGCATTTGGAGGAGTAAACTATGTGCTTAAGCATATACTGCTGAAATGTCATATATTTATGAAAATCATTAATATTACATTGGAACATTACCTTCTGGAAAGCATCAAATAGATAAATGCTTGTCAGTCTATATTAAAAGCTTCACTATTAAAACGACATTTACAGGTTCAGTAATAAAGTGTTTTATGTTAAAATTCTCAGTTTTTATATAACAACTTTGTGAATGTATAGCAAAGTACAAATACAGTCTATACAAACGATATACTTGAAAGGCACACATGGCGGTGGGGAGGGGGGTTATTTGTAACACATAAATCATAAATACATAAATAATGTAAACATACCAATGGTGGTTACCCTTTACCGCATTTATAAATGATAATTATTTGAATGCTTCACTGTTTGTTTGCTCATAACACGAATGTCAGAGAATGGGACATAACATTCGCTTTCTTTGTAACTGAATGTCCAAATCCAAGAGAAGGCTCAGAAAGTTCCTGTTGGGATAGATTGCTCGCCGCAGGACCACCGTTTGGATGGCAGTACGGAGAGTAAGACGCTGACGTAGCATGAGGTATGCTAGAACCAAAGTAGCGGACCGACTCATTCCCATGATACAATGAACAAGCACTTTACCTGTGAGGAAAACACACACTGTTGTTCTAAAATAAAACACTTTTATTTCATTTTATTTCCCAAAAAAATAGAACAGTACAGAAACGTTAGATTTTCTATGCTCAACATTATGTCCATTGGACAACACTATTATATGTTGTAACAGAAATCATTTAGGTTAAGAATGAGTAAGGCATTGAGAATTGAAGTGTTAAGTACAGTAACTGTTTAGCAACAGATGTCTTTTAATGAATATGAGCTTAATTCTAAGATCAATTCTATCTAGTCACTTACCGTTCTTTTTCTTCAGGGCTTTGTGGATAAAATCAGAAGCGGCTTTAAAGTGTACACTAAGGTCAAATGATGAGGAGTCTTCTGCTGGAATGCCATAATATGCTATTGTATTGCCATAATAGCTTTGGTCCCCGATGCTTCCTTGCTTTGAATGGGCAACGTTTAAAACATGAGTGATGCCCATTTTCTTCAAAGCATTTCTATTCTGAGCAATGGCTCTGTAATAAAGAGACAGATATGTTATGTAACAGTACAGCCACTTTAATAAAAGTGCATGACACTAAATTATTTCATCGCATAGTAATATAGTATGTTAGATTTATAGTGTATTCCCAAATTGTACTAGAAAATAGGAATAATATAACAAAAACGAATCCAAACGATCTGGACATAACGTAGGAAATGTTTAAATAATTGTTATGATAATCCAATATTAACATGAAATAGCCTAATCGTGTATGATTAACTTACACGTTTCCGATGTACAGATTCGGCCAGACCTCGTCGACTTGAGTTAATTCAACTTTACACGTGTCTAGAATATTCTCCAATTCTTTAATAGCCAGTATTTCGTGTTTATTTTTCTGAGCTGTCATTCTTCGCGGCTGACCCAGACTGATCAAAGACTTCACGAGTTACTGTTTTTCTCCTGTCTTCGTGACGTTCAGCATACATTACCCGTTTGGCACGTCGTGATCCACACAAACAGGTGGTCTTTATGACGCTGCTCTGTCACCCGATGCCTCTGAGACATCTCTGTGTTACAGCGAAATGATGTTCAACGTTTCCTCCTGCAGGGGGCGCACAGTGGCTCAGACAGCCAATATTCTATTCTATTTAGTCGCGTTCAAATCTCAGTACGCCTTGTGTCGATATTTGCATATAACTCTATTAATTCCAAAGACTGGTACTTGAAAATGAAATAAAACCACAACAACCTACAACAAGATTTAAATAAATGCATTTTCCAATTTGTTCTTCCTGGTGCGCGAAGACAACAGTAACAGGTATCACGTGACGCTTCGTGCCTCCGCGGCAGTTGTCTTTGTCATAATTTGAATGATGCTCGGAATAATGATGCTCGAATAGCCACACAGTGAAGACTTATGTATTCATATTTTTAAACCAAATTATTATTGTTTACACCATTCCCGTAGAAAAAAAACCAATGGCCTCTTTTCCTCGTCCAAATTTCGACCCCTGTCAAGAGTCATTCTGGGCGTTTATTCTATTTTAATTAAAGAACATCGTGGTGTTACATGTGACCCTTGGAAATGATTCATTCGATGACGAGAGGACTGGACAATAAATTACATTGTGTTGGGTAAACATGCCTCTTGGAGCTATTGTACGCACTGAAGAAAGAAGAAACAATGTTTGCTATTCATCAGCTTAGTTTAATGATATTTGCATAGTTTGAAACACCTTAGTCCATTTCAGATTTTTAGAGACATTAATACAATGAGTGCACTGGGATCTCTTTGTTTTTTTTCAAAAAGCCTACATTAACCATAAGACAGATAGTGACTGCTAATACAAATATTAAATCATTAATGATAATGGAAATTGTTATCGGGAAGTTGATTCAATGTTCGATTTTAACATGTTTGTAATTATAAATGATTTAACAAGAATTGTATAACTGTTAAATAATGATCTACTTGAGTTTATATACTGTATATTAGTCATGTTCTAAGTAACAGAGGCAGGCAAGTTACTTTGACTCTGAATTGCAGTATAATTCATTATTTAGTGTTATTAACTGCTTCAGAAATCCTCGGTTTGGAAAAATCCACCTTTTCTCTTTCACTTTCAGGATTCCATCCACCAGAGAGTAATTGCAATGTATCATTAAGTAACCTAAGACCAGTGCAGCTGAACGACTCAATCCCATGGCACAATGAACAAACACTTTAGCTGGTGGGAAAAGACATTTGAAGCAATTAATAATTATTCAGATATTTATAACTATGTTAACAGTATATAATATCTAAGACAAAAGAACATCTAAGCAATGGATCAATTAAACCATTCAAGTTTAAATTGACATGTATTCATTAATAATCGTGTTATTATTATACATATACCCCCGGTTGTGCTGAGAGCTTCGTGAATGTACTGTGCTGATGGGTAGAAAAATGGTGAAATATCAAATGTAGGTAGGTCATTGGCTGGCACTCCATAGTACTTCACCGTTGTCCCATAAAAGTCATCACTTCCTTTGCAACACATTTTACCATGTGCAGCATTTAAAACATGAGTTATACCGAGCCTCCAAAGGCCATACCTATCATGAGACACGTGCCTGTTTAAACAATGATGATAAATGGTCACATCTCCATTTTATTAATGCACAATGACAGAATTGCACACAGAATTGCACTCACATGTCCCCTAGAAACAAATTAGGCCACACTTCATCAACGTGGTTACAGGACAACTGGCCCCCATGCAATATGTCCTCCAACTCTTCAATAGTGGATGTTTTATATAATTTGTCAACTACATCAGCATCTAACCTCTCCATTTTCGTGGATTACACAATCTGTTCTATCTAAAAGTGTACCTGCCCTACTTAAGAACACGAGTGACATAGCCAGCTGTCAAACTTCTGCAATAACTCACTTGCCCCACTAGATGTCAGACTAAGGTTGCCGATTAACTTCATGGATTATTGTTGCAGTATAAAGCAGAGTATGGTTTAGTCCTGATGATCTACTCTAACATTTAAATCTTTATTGTTGGCTATGGGAAGGTTCCAGTAACGCTTTTCACTGTGTACATGGCTGTCAGCTCCACACCAACTGCGCATGCGCGGGTACTTCCACCACCACTGGGAACGCGCTTTCCCTCTCCAAACGTACGCGCTTTGATTCCTTCTGCAGCACCCTCGAGAAGTTGGAGTCACGAGAGACATTTAACGTTAGCCCAACCTTAAAATTCTTGTGGGCCGACGTGTTTATGTCGTGTAACGTGTTTTGTCGGCCTCATCGAAACGCTCACGGTTGGCTAAGCTGTAACACACACCCCTTCTCTGAGGGGTAGACTGAGCTCAAGCAAGCAAGAGTTTGGTCATCAGCATCCGCTCCGCGTTTCACCGTGTGCTAGCTTCTCATCCGACTTCATGGATTTTGTGTCACTGTAGCTATTTTAAACGACATATTTTAATACGCGAGGTTTGTTTGAATGCGACGTGATATTTTCTTTTGAGAGAAGAGCTAACTTGTTATACGAAGAGGATCACACACATGTAGCCCCGGTGAAGCTAGCCGAGGAAGTGGACAGTTAACGTTACTTTTCCATCCGTGTACCGTGGAAGGAGTCGCCTGGAGGATTGTTTTCTAAACGTACAGTTATGGGGTTGCTAAATGTCACATAAAGGCCGACGATTTCCACTTTTCAGGACACGGATACTTTCGCCATTGCCAGCGGTTAATTCGACGTGCTTGTAACTGTAGAGTTAAACGAGTCAACGTAAGCTGGCGATTCATAATCCACCGCTAGCATATTAGCCGTTTCCCCCAAGGGTTTAGTTCACTGAGTAGTTTATTACTGTATTCACAGTTAATGGTGTGGCAGTAAGGAATTTGCATTGATAAATTCATAGAGTGCGTTAGAAGATGTCCTTTTTCAATTTCCGGAAGATATTTAAGCTGGGCACGGAGAAGAAGAAGAAACAGTATGAGCACGTACACAGAGACATCAATCCTGAGGATGAGTGGGAGATCGTGGGAGAACTCGGAGATGGAGCCTTTGGTAAAGTGTACAAGGTAAATATGATCAAAGAGGTGAATATGCCACCTGAAAATGTATGCCACTATACCTAATGATCTTTAGTTTATATATATATATATATATATATATCCCCTTTTATTTTATGCTTCAATGCCACTTGAGATTGTGACACTCTGAATACATTTGTATTTGCCTGCACAGCAGTTATTTTCACCTTATGAGTGTGTTGTGAAAAGTCATTGGAGTTCAAGAGTACATTCAATTCCTAGGTACAATGACTAATAGATCATACATTGGCAACATTGCCATAGTAACCCCAGTTTCCTCCAAAATACCAGTTACTGGGGTAACCTGGTATTATTATTCCTTGTCAACAACCCCAACTAGATTTATTTACCATGGTAGCGTTTGCAAGGTTGGTAGAAAAATTGGCTTGTGAATTAAGCCAGCATAACTTCAAATTTCCTTTTCAGACATAACTAAAAGATACGTTTTTGTTTATTTCCACTATATTCTGAAATAGCCATGGGCCGAATACCGGTTTCAAGGTGTACTGAGGTTTTAAAAAAACTAAGGTTTCAAAACCACAAACCGTTATATATGTTGGTTCAAAATGAAATGTATTGTGTATAGTTGAAAAGTAATTTTTTGTATACGCAGACATTTGGAAATAACACATTTTAGTGTTGTAATAGTAATACCGCGAAACGGTGGTAGTTTTGATTGAGGTTATTATACCGCCAAAAGCTCCTACCGGCCCATGCCTATTCTCAATTACTGAGTGATGATAGTTTTCTGTGTGCTGTACAACCTGTTGTAGTTCCCACAATTGCCACCATTCCTGTCGTGCCCTGCCTGCTTCAGACTCTGGTGGAGAATGTTTTCCTATTGCTCGCATTGTGTATTAGGCATCACAAGTTGTGTGTGTATACATCATACAAAAGTTTTGCAGAATCATGTAGTGGAATGATTGATATGCACTATTATGCAGGCACATTAGACATAAGGTTATAGGTAGTTACACAAAACCAGCCACTAAAGGTTTGTGTTGTTTATAGACAGCTAGCTGATTTACATCCAATAATGATTGATGCCATATGGTTGTACGACATTGTCCAATGAGGAAGTACCACTGTTTGTTAATGAATGTGACACCTCATGCAGGGGTGTGGCAGAGTTGGAGCATAATACATGAATCATCAGGTCCTTCCTGCTTCAGGGTTTAGCAGCCATGATCAAACTGACAGCTAACAGATGTTAAAGGTTGAGATTAAAATGACAGTTGTAATTTTTATTCACCTGCATTTGGTTAGCCAGTGTGTTGTACCTCATTCCTCTAAAATAAATCCTGCGAATGAAACCTAATAACCAAAACAAACCCTTAGATCATGCTTATTGTCTTTGTTTGAACAATGAGACAGCTTTGACCCGTTATTGTATATTCTAATCACTGCAAGTACAATACAATCTTAAGGCAGTTGTTTGCTTTTCCTCAAGCTTATGAAGTGTGACCCACCCTTCTGCCCAGGCTTACTTGGTCTTTGAACAACAATTAAGCTCAAGTGAACCATTTTTCTTTTAAGCATGGTTGTTTCAGATATGCACATGCATTTCCTTTCTATCAAAGGGTAGGTATGAACATGTGGTTGAACAAAAGTTGACCCACTTCATGGTATATTTCCCCTTTTCTAGCACACCTCTATGTTTCCAAATGACTGTATTCAGTCAAAAACTGATCCCAAAATAGAAGTTAAGAATGGAGTAATGTGTTACACACTAATTAGTCACTTTCCCTTTAAATAGGATACTTAATAGCCATAGCTACCTAAGCACTTGTTAACAGCGACAGGAGATGAATTTGTTTGGCATTGTAGCACATAGGAATGACCTCATAACCTCTTGGAGATATTTGTTTTCTTAAACATCCTCTGGCACGCCTCTTATGAGGTAACCTTGCCCTGTTTCTGCCTTTTTCTTCTGCTTTTGTTTTTTAGTAGCTAATGTGTGTTAGTTGTGAGTTACAGGGAGGGGCATTAGAAAGATTATTTGAATTTTGGTACTTTTGAATGTTTCATCATAGATAGAGGAACATGTCAATGGTTTTCATTGTTCCACAGTTTCGTAATAGTGATACAAACCTTATATATGTGGGGCTGTTATTCAATAAGCTAGTAAGCAAGGCTTGCATATCTGTCCCATTGAAGTAAAGTTGGAAATGAATAGTTTTGTGTTAAAGTAGGTCAAAGGCAATAGACTAATCTTGCAACGTACAGGAATGTTTTTCTATTCACAGCCATTTGGCTCTAATTTATGGGGTGTGTTCTAGAGGTCTTCACGGGTCCACTTAGATCCGAAAACCCGAGGTCCGGCCCGAGAGGGTTCGGGTCTAAAAGATTCACGGGAGCTTCGGACACGGGTCGGGTATATTATTAGTGTCTTCGGGTCTCGGGTAATATAAAGTAAAAATTGTTTTGCTTAATTGACCCGAGGAAGACCTGAACTATCCTGTACAATAACAGCGCGTCGCTTGTGTGTGTGCGTGTTACCAACTCTCTTCCAACCCTCAGCCAATCGGTTGAAAGCCACGCACTTCCGAAAGTCGCAGTGATCTGAAATCACCTTAGAATTGAAATCCCGAAGTTTCTAACGCTGCAGGGGTTTGCACTCGATGTAGTTACCATCGTATTCAGGAAAAACATACTTCCACCAGGCGACCAGAAGTAGATATTAAAAGACGCGCACATTTCAGTACTACGCGGTTTGGGACACATTGTTGAGACAGAATGTTCGTGCGAGTGGTTGCCATGTCGTCACTTATATAGATTTGATTCAGCTAAAACTGGCACAACCCATTTAGCCTCAGTTTGCGCAATTTGCCAGAGCAAAACAAGAGGATCAACGTGTTCATTGCCATATCAATTTCATTAATACACGTCGGTTTACATTCAGGTCTAATCGTGTTTAAAAAATATATACGATGGGTCGGACTCGGGTCTAACGTTATCGTGTCTGTCTCGGGTCGGGGCTTTAAAATAAAAACGTTATCAGGTCTGTCTCTGGTTTGGGTAAAAAGTGATTCGGGTCATTTCGGGTCGGGTAAAGATCTTTGGACCCGAGAACACCTCTAGTGTGTTCACAAACCACATTGACACCATGTCTACACTGGATGCGACAGGCACGATGCGACATGACAACCTGGTTGTTCTTAATGGGTTTGTTGTGTCGTGCCGCATCCAGTGTGGACAAAATTACAAGTTATAATGGGTTCTAAGGCATTTCTAATGTCTTTTGTCGTGTCGCATCGCGACGGTCGCGTCCGGTGTAGACACGGTGTAGGACAGGTTTTCTATCATGTTATTGAAGTAAATAATATCTTAAAAGTTTATTATAGTACAGGGTCTACAATGGAAAGTCAGAGGGGATTTGTTTTAAGCTTGTGAACTACTCCTTTAATGTGAGAACAGATTACAGTTATATACGTATACAGCATCTTCTAAGCTATTTGTGCAAATTCTATCTGTTGAAGTTTTCCCACTGGTTGATTTTATCACAGGCTCAGAACAAGCAGACCGGGATTTTGGCTGCTGCGAAAGTGATCGATACCAAAACAGAAGAAGAGCTGGAGGACTACATGGTAGAGATTGAAATCCTTGCTTCCTGTGACCATGACCACATAGTCAAACTGCTGGATGCCTTTTATTATGAGAGCAAACTATGGGTAAGTTATTCTTTAAAGGGGAGGGTTTGTTACTTTAGCCAGACAGACACAGAGAGCCTTGTTTATTTACATTTTTGAATGTGTGCTTGCTTGATGTTATCGAGTACAATGTGGGAAGAGCATATTAACCAGTTGCTCCATAGCTTTATAGGATTGGAGCCAGTCAAATCCCGAATGATGGACAAAATCAAATTCCACTCAACATGTGTTCTGTAATGTGTTGTTTCAAGATTTCTTGAACAGTTTGTGATCCTGCTCATTTAATTTTTTATAATTTGATACTGAAGGACGTCAATGAAGGCTTGACAGCTTTATATGAGTTTACAATAAGCCGTCTCAGTTTTCTTCTGTCTGCTGTATAATGTCTGTCTCTGGGTCCGGTTTTTCTTCCATGGCACTCCAGGGATACTTATGGTGGGATGGTTTCATATAACCTCCCCCTCCATTGCAGTTGGCATGTATTGAAGGATAATGGTCTATTTCAAATGACCAGAGAAAGTGCTCATGAATTAATTAGATGCGAGTCCAGTCCGCTTTGCCCGGCCGCTAATCGAAATATATTAATGCACAGCTCCTGCAGACTTTGCAGTGTTTCTTAATAGTTTGAGATATGGTCGCTACGGTTAGTGTCGAGTCTGTGTAAATGATAGAAAAAGTGCCGGAAATCTGCTCTTCTCTGGATTTCTTTGTTACTTGATGTTATGTAATTCATCAGCCTTCTGTCTGTGTTCATAGTTTATTCAGATGCAATTAACTTTTCATGTTGGTAACAGCGTATGGAAGCTCCTGCAAAGTTTGTCTGACCGTAAAACTGTTCTTTTATGTCACACTGTTTTTGTCCATTAGCTATCTCTCTCTCTCTTTCTCTGCTCTTATTGGTAAGAGCATGTCATAAGGTTTGTATTGATTTTGCTGCCACACCTGTTACCTTAGGCGATATATTAGTGACCAGCTGCTCTGGTCAGTGTAATATGATGGTGTTCACTTACATAAAGCTTTTATCAATTTCACTCTGAGTGTTAGGTTTCATAGATGGCTGCATTGCTGTTGGTTGCCATTATCTGATATGCTGACAAATAAGTGAATGCTTAAGTAACCTAATGGAATTAGTAATCATGTTAGCAATTTCACAAAATTGTATCTTATCTTCAGTGTGAGTATATCTGAGAGTGCCATTTATTTACAAAGACCACTTAACATTGTTGTCCAGGAATTTATCAGCCATCTGAATACAGTAAATGGCAGAAGAAACACATAAAGTGAGCTTGTAACAGAGAGCTAAAACACTATATTGCGCAATTGTTGCATCAGTGTCAAACACATTTGAGTTTATTCATCTTCTTGACCTTCTCTGTGTCTCTTCTTTAGATTCTCATTGAGTTTTGTGCTGGAGGGGCGGTGGACGCTGTAATGTTAGGTAAGTGTATTTTCCTTGTTTAATAAAAGGAAAAAGAAGGCATTGTGGTTGTCTGAGTCATCTCTGCTGTGTGCTGTGATGTTTATTTCCTTCAGATTGGCACGCTGTGCTCATTTTTGCCAGTGGACTGCACCAAGCATATAATTATCAAAGTCAGATTTCAAGCAGTGGTTAGGCTCTTTTTAAGGCTACTCAGCCTTTTTCTGTGTTCGTGGATGCTCTGAAATGTGCCTAGTGTTGAGTATCCAAGCCAGACAGCATAATGTGTGGTCCACAATGGATCTTATTCTGGCCAAAACCTGCTCGCTTACACAGGAAGAGATTGTGTGACCGATATGTAAATTACAGATCAGTTGTTTTTATGTCCTGTTTAGGAGCGGGTTTGTCTTCAAAAGGTGATATCACAGTGACGGTCTAGTGTGGTGATTTCATATAATGCAAACTGAAACACCAGGAAAACAGTAGAAAATGTGTTTATCGTTTACACTTTTGCCCAACCAAAAATGTAACTAAATAATTCAGAAAAAAAGAACATTATAGAATTCTGTATGTTGTTGATATTTGATTTACTACTATGGTCTTCTAATCTAGTTATTATTTCATTATCAAAACCTTTTGTTGCATCAACCCTGTGGCTTTGGTTCTGTATTCCTGGAAGTTGCATAAAGTAATCTAATCAGATAAGAGCTTGATGTAATGCGAAAAAGTTATTTCCAGTTGCATTTTATAAAAAACCCTTTTGTTGTGTTGACTGTTTATTTTGCTGTGATGAAAACGTGTCCTTTTCTACATTTAGCCTGTAAGTGCGGTGTTGCTGGTGGGAGGTGTTAGGGGTGTTGTCTGTTGTCATGATGGGAAGTGCTTTTGTTGACTCAGTGTTTGAGCTGTTATCACTCCCTCCCTTTTCTGTCTCTTCTATGGAGCTCTGCTCCAGTAAAGGTCTGTGCTCTACCTAGTCAAAAACAACAACAGACGGGTCAGTTAAAATAAGCGGCAGCCTAGTCACTGTTACATCATGTTTCTGGGCATGTTTCTAGTTTCTGAATACACATCAAAGCAAATGAAAATGTGATAATATTTGAGTCGTAAAGCGAAATGGGTGTTTTTTTGGTCTACTTATTTCTTTATTTTATGTTTTACATCTAAATAAATCTGATACTGTAAAATGATGTCGTCATATTTTTGGGAATCACTGAAGTGCACTTCTGTGTGTTTATGCGCAGAGCTGGAGCGGTCGCTAACAGAACCTCAGATCCGGGTTGTCTGTAAGCAAACGCTGGAGGCGTTGATTTACCTCCATGAGAATAAGATAATTCACAGGGACCTAAAGGCTGGAAATATCCTCTTTACTGCAGACGGGGACATCAAATTGGGTAATGTCTTTCATGAACTGCACTTTAATACAAAGAAGGGTTTGCTAGTTAATAGGTATTTTAATGTTCTATTGAAAAACTAACAGCCATTTCCAGCCATTTGTCTCTAAACTTAATAATTTTGTCCTTTCAGCTGACTTTGGAGTGTCTGCAAAGAACACAAAGACCCTACAGAGAAGAGACTCTTTCATTGGAACGCCATACTGGTTAGTCGCTCAATTGATCAGAAGTCATGAGATTGACCACAATGTAAAACAGAACAACGAATGCAGAGCGTCATAGTGTTTGTGCCTAAATCCCTGTCCTTTCTTTTCTCTTAAATGAAAGGATGGCACCCGAAGTAGTAATGTGCGAGACGTCAAAGGACAGACCATACGACTACAAAGCAGACATCTGGTCCCTTGGGATCACACTGATCGAACTGGCACAGATCGAACCGCCGAACCACGAGATGAACCCAATGAGAGTCCTGCTAAAAATAGCAAAGTCTGATCCCCCCACACTTGCCTCTCCATCACGCTGGTGAGAGCTCTGAATCACACTGCTGCGTGTCATTAATGAATCAGAAAACGATTAGCATTATTGAGCCAGCGTATGAAAAGCATTATTAACCCAGCAGCCCTGACAGGAGTTAGCATTGTGTGCATGTCAGCGAGTTTAAAGACATTGTTTAAAATGATATTTTGATTGCTGATAAATCAGTTCTCAATTGAAGGAGGATAAATCTAGACCGCAGGCTATAGAGTTGATGAATCACATAAACCGTCGCCCACCAGCCTTGAATTTCACAACCTGTTGCTTCGTACTTACTATAAGATCCAAAATAAAGAGTTTTCCTTGGTTTTAAACAGGTCTCCAGAGTTCAAGGATTTTCTGAGGAAGGCTCTGGATAAGAATATAGACAACAGGTGGAATGCTGTGCAGCTTCTACTGGTAGGGCTGTATTTACTGATGCAATGATGTCTTGATATTTAAAGAAAATATAATCCAGCTGGAGGTGAGCAGATGGTAATAATCGTAATCTGTTTTTAGCATCCATTTGTAGCGAGTGTCATGGATAACAAACCAGTAAGGGATCTGATCGCCGAGGCCAAAGCGGAAGTTGTTGAGGAAATTGAGGAGGGGAAAGAGGAAGAGGAGGAGGAAGAGCCTGAAGCACAATCGGTATAAATAGTTTTTGACTACTTTCAGTTCAGGATAACAGTGTGTAGAAACACATCATAAATCATAAATGAATTAATTATTCTTCAAATAATAAAATATGTAAATTGATGATACATTCTAATAAAAATAGTACATCAACTTGGAAAATACTTGGCTGTTTAATCAAGATCTTCTTCTCAATTGTTGAATAAAGGTGTTGCCTGGACACAAACGTGCATTATCGGACACCAGCGTTGGCAGCTCGGAGGATGAGAGGCAGTGTCAGAACACACCAACTCTTGAATCGGTTACAGAGAGGGTTGAACCTGAGAGAAAACACGGTTTAGAGGATGAGGCTAGGGACAAGACCTCAGATGTGAGAGAGCCGGTGCGTGCTGAAGATGAGAAGATGATGGGGGCTAGCGCATCAGACACCAGCACTGAGGACTCGCGTTCTGGTGAGGAGACCATACCTACACCAGTCACCAATGAAGAAGATGTATCTGATAAGCCAAAACCTCCAGCAACAAATTATGCTGAAACGGTGCTTCAAAAGATTGTCAGCGAAGAGACTGGAGAGGAGGAGAAGAAACAAGTGAATGCAGAAGAGCCAGAGGAGAAGAAAGAAGAACAGTATGAAGAAACGCAGAAGATAAAGGAAACCAAAACACACATCACCACAGATGCTACAGAAGAAAGTCACCTGCTTTTAGAAAGAGATGAACAAAAGATAACACCTGAAAGTGATCCTGAAAAAGTCATCACTGAACAAACTGAGGAAGATATGGGTAAAACGCAACTGATGGGTGAAGAGAGAACAGTAACCTCACTAGATGTTGCTACAGGAGACTTGGAGGAGAAGCTTCCTCAGGAGACAACAAAAACCCAAGATGTTGCTGAACAGAAGACTGAGAGATCCGAACCCGAAGATGCCTCAGAAACAAAAGCTAAGCCTGTACCACAGAACATACCAGCTGAGGTCATAGACAAGACCTCTGTGAATGAAATGCCTGTTGTCATCAATGGTGCAAAAGAAGAAGTCGTGGCAACAGAAGAAGCCAATGAGGACAGACCAGAGACCCAACCTCATTGTGACCTGAAAGCAGCTCATGTGGCTAATCCTGATGTTGAAAAAGAGAAGGATTCTGACTCGGGCAGCAGTTCGGCTGCAGATACTAACAGCATCGACATCAATCTGTCCATCTCCAGCTTCCTCTCCAAAAGCAAAGAGGGATCTATGTCCATACAGGTACCAAAGATAATTAAAACTATGCTCACTAAATCAAGTTCCTCAAACTAAACAACTTCATTCTTTTTCACAGGACACCAGGCGCCAAAAGAAGACCCTGAAGAAGACCCGCAAGTTTCTAGTTGATGGGGTGGAAGTCAGCGTCACCACTTCTAAGATCGTCTCAGAAAATGACACCAAGAGCGAGGAACTGAGATTTCTGAGGTAGCAAATAAAGCTGACATCAAACACTAACCCAGATCTAACCGGTCACTGTGTCTGATTTGTCATTGACTGCATGAACGATGCAGATGTAATGTTTCGTCATATATTGTGCTGCAGGCGTCAGGAGCTTCGAGAGCTCAGACTGTTGCAGAAAGAAGAGCAGAGATCTCAACAGCAGCTCAGCAACAAACTCCAGCAGCAGAAAGAGCAACTCTTCAGACGATTCGAGCAGGAGATGACGGTTAGCGCATGCTTACTTCACTACATTTATATTTTGTTTATATACAGCAGTATTCAATTAAAGTTCCAAGATGTCCGGTCTTCATATTTTCTTCCAAACGTAGGTTCGGACAATATGTTTCTTGAAAACAAAAAATAATTGAATCAAGTTTATCCCAGTTGGATATACGGTAATTATAAAATATATCTTTTATCAGGCCATTTATTTTATATTTTGATATCCACAGTATGTATGTATTGTAGGCTCTGTGGCTTTAGGGGAATGCCCTCTTAAAAGAAGTCTAACAAAATGCAAACAGCAAATGTAATGTATTTTAAAAAAATTCACATTTCGTTATAACATTAGTGTTTATGTCGGCTTTGAGAGCCGATGGGCAAACCTCTTCAAAAATGGATCAACTGTCTCCTACAAATGTACTGTGTTAGCATAAAACTGATGTGTTTAGCAGGGCCGTAGCCAGCCTTGTTGAAGGGGTGGTTCTTTTTCTCATAAAGTGTACCTTTTCTGTCATTTCCCCCCACATATATTATTTGATTTTGAGGTTCAAATGCTTGTATGCTCTAACTCTTACAATGTTTATGTGAATGCCCCATTCTCCATACAAACGGTTAAATGTGTAATCGGAGGACCACTACGATTCCAGCTGCTCATTACAAATACTCAGAAGAACGTTGTTGGAAAAATTAATGCCTGTACGAAATATGTGATGTGAAAATGTAGAAGTTTTGCGAAAGCTGGATTCCAACCTGATTGTGCCGTTTTCGCAACCAGTTATTTAAAAGGACACAGTTTCAATACAAAAATTCACAAAAACAGACTTAAAGTTTGGATCTTTGACAGTGGGGGTGGGTCATTCGAACCACCCGAACCCCCTTGCTACGGGCCTGCTTTATTTAGTTTTTACTGTTTCTCTGAAGGCTATGAGGGTTCAGTCAGTGGAGGAAGGAGGATTGACAGTGAGATTTGATCACCACCTCTGCTTAAATGGGCACTCTGCAAAAAGCATATAGAGAAAACAACCACAGCTCTTTACTAAAAGCTGCACCTGTTAAGAAAATAAAGCATACTTTTTGTGCAATTACAGCCAGTTGAGTTTGTGACAAAACGTTTTGCAGTGTTTCCATATTGTTTATATCTGCACAATATATTTTTTTTAAATAGAAGTTTAATTTGAAGGTTGATTTTATAATGCCAAAATTTTTAGCATTTTGTGTTTTTATGGTGTATGAGAGATTATTTTTCCCTTTGTATTTCACCATTGAGGATTTCTATATAAAAGTCTAAAAATCTTGTCTCGCTCTTGTGAACTCTGTCTTGTGTCTCGTTTCGTGGGATAAATGTCTAGTCACACCCTTTTCTTTAGAAAATGTGAAATTAATCTTTGATGCTTGTTATCTTGTAATTAATTATATTATGAGATTATGACTGATATACATTTTAGGGATACACTGAGAGAACTGTTTTAGTGTTCACATGATTCACGTTGAAAGTATCTGAAAAAAGAGCAAGTTTTGATGTTTTGGAGAAGTATAATAAAGTATTGAAACATAACATGGCTTTCCCATATTTAGTTTTCAGTGCCTTCAAGAAAATTAACATGATGTGGAAACTAGAGGTCTTCACGGAGAACCGGTACGGGTTCATGTCTATATTTTAACTGGTTAGCCGAAATGTCATTTTTGACATTTCTCGGGTCTTAACAGTTTCGGCCCCACTTTCAAATTATTGGACAGGTCGGGTCTGTGTAGCACAATCACTGGTCTCTTCTCTTCACATTTTTGGACCCTCTAGTTGAAACATCTTGCTTCTGGTTAGGGCACAAAGTTATTGTAGATTGTCTTGGTAGCTTGACTTGTTTTGGTGAGCTCAGGTTCAATATCTCGACGAAGTTTCAGAGGGACATCAGCACACAGCTCAAGTCCCGAACATTTCTGATTCTCTGTCTCTCCTTTACAGGGGAAAAAGCGTCAGTATGACCAGGAGGTGGAGAACCTTGAGAAAATTCAGAAGCAGAACATAGAGCGTCTGGAGCAGGACCACACCAACCGACTGAGGGATGAAGCCAAGAGGATCAAAGCAGAGCAGGATAAGGAGCTCTCCAAGTTCCAGAACATGCTGAAGAACCGCAAAAAAGAGGTAACGGGGAAGAGAGGTGGAGAGTCAGATGCATTTGTTTATGCATGTGATCATGGGCGCATGACCTGTCGCTATATTGGTTTTAGGCATGGGCATTCGAGTAATTTTACAGTCAAGTTGATAGAATATGTGTAAGTTTTCAAATGATTTATGTCTTTTTATCAAGCTAAAATGAATAATGGATTATTTGATTAGTTAGTTGACTTAATGACTTGACTAATGGATTATTCGAGGACATCCCTAATTGGTGCGCTTTCAGATGGGCTACTTTAGTTTTGTCTTACTTTCATTCTTGGTTTGGTTTGAAAAACCAATGTGCGTTTGGCTAGCGAATGCACGCTAGCAGCTTTTCTTCTGAATCAGAAGTAGTACTTACAGCATCACATTATGTTTGCTTAACAAAACTCATGCTCCACCATTCTATTAGCTTGTGCCTCAAAAATGCCTGAGAGCCGGCTTTAAAGGTTAAAAGGGTGCTAAGCATTGGTTTAGGATGCCAATAAAGGCTCTTTTAATTTCCTCTGTTTCTGCTGCTGGTTCATATGAATTTCTTTCATGCATGGCTTCATGGATCTGTCACAGCTCTTGGTTGCGTTTAGGTACTTGATTCTGCAACTGCGCAGTCGTAGTAATAATGCGTTGTAATTAATGTGATATTTAAGAAGAAGCTTATTTTAATGCTGTTTGGTTGGTTTCTGCATGATCGACCAACATTTGACCACATAGATATGATCTCGCATGTGATCTCACACCACACCTGTGGGTTCTCTTGGTTTCCTTTGTTTTTCTTCTGCGGTATTTGTTTTAGACAGCTCTAAAACTCATCTCTGTTGTTCAAGTCACCTGCATGGACATGCTTTAATGGAGTTATTGCAGTATCTTGCATTCTCTCCCTCTGTTTCTCTTTTTATCACTTTAAATGCATCTTGACTACTATTTAAGTTTAATAAAATATGTCTGTATAGAATGGATATTTTTAATGGATGTGTTTTTGTAAATGTCACTAATCGTGTTGCTTGTGTGAGTGTGACGTAATGAATGATGTGGTGAAGGGTTCTTCTCATTTCATAGAAACACTGTTTCTATGTACTACTGGTTTATTATCATGTACTTTTCTTTTGTGAAATTATTGTTTAGGGGTAACTATTACAAGATGCACACTTCTGTTTTTGTCTAGAGGGGTCTACAGGCAAAAAATACATATCGCGGCTGGTGATTTTCATAATTATTATTAGTCACATTTTGTTTGTCACTGGGTTTTATCTAACCAATAAATAAATGCAATGAAAAATACTTTTCAACTTCGAAACCATTAATCGTTTACAGTACAGTGTACAGTGTTTTTTTTCCATTTCCTGAAAAATAGTAAATTTGGACAGGAACTACAGGGACAATATGCATGATATTAAAATGATGTGGACCGTTTTAACACTTATTTTGCGCAGTATTTGCTTCTGACTATTCGCAATTAATCGGCAGACCTACTTTGAGAATAACTGACATTGTGGGGTCACAGGGGTCAATCCAACAGCTTTGGAGTTCAGCTCCCTTTACAGAAGAATAAGTGTCAGCTGTATAGAAGTGTGCATCTTTTTATACTTGCATTAGTTTAAATGGATTTAGCCACATTCTATAGTGTTTCTGAAAGTGAAAATGGGATCTGTTTTACTGTATTATGGGCCTGTCCTGTTCTTCTTTAGCTTCTGATTAACTCTTAATCTAGTACTTGATCATGGGCTGTGGAATCATCCATATTAACCTCTTACATGGACAAATCAGAAATAATCGGTGTTTTGGGGATGATAATCTCTCACACACTAAACCAATCATCATGATAGTGAATTAACCCTCTATGTCAGATATGCATGACCTTCCCATGATAATGATTTGGCTTCAATAATCCGTCTGAGAAAGTGAGTCCTCCATTCCCAACAGTCTGCATGCTCACACTGTAGGTCAAACAAGATGTCGGACTTTCCCCCAAACACTTGAGAAAAGAGCTCATGAAACGCTTAAAGGAAGACCTAGCAGTCATTCGACATGAAGAGGTAATTTAGTCACTAGCTACAACACACACACACACACACACATTATTTATAGACAACCTATACCACTTTTTCTGTCTGCCGTCTGGACTTGAAGTGAAGAAGCAATGACAAAAATCCAGATTCTGTCACAGAGAAGCATTTCGTCTGTATGAATTTCTTGAGATTTGATATCCTTGGCATTACAAGCGTTGCATGCTCTACAAAATAAGCTAAGCTGAGTTTGGGAAACGCAGGAATTTCTATTAAAAAGGTTTGTGAGCCTCAGCCGTGAACTAACAGACTAATGATGACAGCTGCATCTCATCACGCATGTCAGATGACGGACCCTCACTGACCCCCAGACTCACCTGCTGCTATACCATCTCTCCTGCCTCTGTTCATCAGACGGGTACAACAGATTTCTCTCTGCACGCTTGTCTCAGCCATCACAGGTGTCTGAGACTGGAAACCTAACAGCAAGAGAAATAAAAGGGGAGAGAGTGTATGTGACGTGTCTGGTTTGCGTGGCTGGTGTGTGTCCACTGTTGTTGATGTGGTGGAGTTGGCTGTGTTTTGCTCCACAGGGTGTGGCCCAGGTTATGATACAGTCTTTTCAGTTGTCTTCATGTGCACTGTTCAACGCTCAGATGCAGGATGTAAGTCTCCCCTCTCCTTGTGACTCAGTCCTCTCACATGTGCCCGCTCGACACGCAACACATGGAACAGACACGCACACACGTTCATGAGTCACAAATTGTAGTTGTCTGATAGTTTTGAGACTTTATAGATATTTTCAAAGCAACTACATAAACAAGCATTACTTCGCATGTGCGCACTCGTGGACTGCCCTTAACTTCCTGTACACATTCGCAAATAATAGAGTGCCTGTAGATTATTTCTGATAACAAGCAAAAGAAACCAAGAAGACTTGCATCTCCAATATTTTTAATTTAGACTGCAATGCCAAGCTCAACCACTAGATACCAGTGACCCATACGGTTTCTTTAAATGCGACAAAGATACACGACGCATTCAACAAGTTTATTTAATCAAATTAATATACAACAAAATTTTACAAATTGTTGATTTAATATAATTATTATACAATAACACAACATGATATAATATAATGTACATATATAAAGTATATCATATTAATGCTAATTAAATAAAATATAAATAGTTACATTATTAAACACTATAAACAAACAAGACCGGAAGTTAACAGCAGTCCAGGTGCGCTCACCTGATTAAATGGTCTATATGCCAAGCAGATATGCAAATTTCGTTATCTTAGAAAGCATTTGATTGGACAAAAACTTGTGCATTTTTACTGTATGTCTCCACTTAATCAAAGCCATTTCATGAGGTGTTAAACATTGAGTTTAGCAAAAGACATACTTTTTATACTTTAATGCCAGGAAATATACACCATAGAAGACTTGGTCAAAATGTTGTGGTTTTACTAGTATGCCTCCCTTGAATCCTTGCAGTATTGATCACACATTTTAATGATATGTTATGCTGAATGACAGTGTAGCTGAAGGGATTTGGTTGTGATTTCGACGGCACATGCGGGCAGGAAGGTGATCTGTTGTTTTGGAGTGCTGTCGCTGTGTTGCTGCAGTGTCTCGATATCTCTTCTATCTCTCCACAGTCTCTCATACTTTTAATGAATCTCTGATCAAGTTTTTATGCATCACATGTTCTGCTTTTTTCTGTGTGCCATTGAAGGTTCAACAGGAAACGATCACAGCTCAGGAGTTTAGGAAGATTTTTGATAATTTTATCATTGTGTAGTTATTTATTTATTCAAATATACATTATGTATGCTTATCTTATATTGCTGTGGTTAAGTTAGATGCATGACCTTCATGTAGGCCCACACACGGTCTGTGTCCACAAAAAAAGGAGACAGACTTTTTTCACATTTACAAATGATTTTAGTTATATTTTCAGTGCAGAAACAGTTTGGGCATAACTTTAGGTTTTGTTACAGTGTAATGTAGCTTTTGTATGCGTTGTTAATCTCTTCACAAGTTTCTTCTGTTCATATGCAATCGTTCTCCATTAATTGTGATATATGACTGTTTTATCTTTGTTTACTGGATAACGTGTGTGATTTTGGCTCTCAATGCTGTGGTGGTATCAGTGCTGTGGTGATGCTCATGTGAAATGTGACTGCTGCTTCCAGGAGCACCCACGGATAAACATGCTAATTTATGATATTTTCTCTGTCTCTACCCTATTTCCTTCCTCTTCATCTGTCATTCTCTGTGTAAGGAGCAAGAGTTTCTTCAGAGGCAGCAGCAGGAGCTGGACGGAGCGTTGAAGAAGATCATCCAGCAGCATAAACTGGAGATTGCCACTATAGAAAGAGACTGTCTCAACCACAAGCAGCAGCTCATGAGAGGTCAGACACTCTTTACAGATACCACATATCTCCTGACAGTTAAAGGTCCAGTGTATGAAATTTAGTGCCATTTAGCGGTAAGGTTGCAAATTGCAACCAAGGCTCCACTGCTCCCCCTATCTTTTGAAGCTCTACGGGGGCTGACACAGAACTAGGGTGTCGTCAAGTGAAACGCTCTCTAGAACATCCACGGGTTGAAAAAAGAAAAGTGAAATCTAGGCAATAATAGTAGCAATAACCTACACGTTGATGAATGTTACAACTTTTGAGAATCGATATTGAATCGACCGCATTTAAAACAACAATCTATAAATTTTTAGATAATTATTTTGCCCAACCCTAGTTCTCTGTACCAAACTGGATGGTGCAACCTTGAAACCCAGGGCCCCCTCGGGCTCATGGTAGTCAAGGGGCCCTAGGCACTGGCCCGCTCCGTAATCCATCCCAGGAGACCTGCGGTGTATGTAGATAGAATAGCTCATTCTAAGGTAATAAAAACCTAACGCTTAATTTTGTAAGGTCTATACACTTCTGAAGACATAGTTATGTATATTATGTTGCATTTCTGTCTATAGATCCTCCCAAAAATTACACACTGGACCTTTAATGTCTAATCTGTTTATGCGCCCATGCAACCGGTTGGGAATCACTGATACCAGTAAACTCTCTACATCAGTCTTTGCTTCAGAATTAAACGGCATCTTATTTTCAGACAGAGGTCCAATTATAAATTCCTCAAGTTCCCGTTAGATCCAGCCGTATGACTCCTGAGCTGTGGCCCAGATCTCATTTGATGAGAAGACCCCAGACAGACAGATTTCAAATCAGCCAACATGAACTGAAAACGTTTGACCTAATGACAGCAAACATGTCTAAACCCACAGTCAAGTGGTCTGGTTTCCTGGTTAAACCAGTGCCTAGTGTGTCATCTTTAGTTTTTTTCTTTTTTTTGGCTCGTAACCATGTAGCTCGAGAGGCAGCCATGTGGGAGCTGGAGGAGCGGCACCTGCAGGAGAAACACCAGCTCCTGAAGCAGCAGCTGAAGGACCAGTACTTCATGCAGAGACATCAGCTTCTCAAGAGGCATGACAAGGTGACAAAAACAAAGATTTAACAGTTGCAAATGTATAATATAGAATAGTACTTATGAATAGAGTATGATGATTATTATCATGTCAATTTTTAATGGATCAATAATGAGAATTTAGGAGACCATTCAAAAATTATTAAATTTTTTCGTGAATTTGCTCTCTATAGATATGGGTTAAGGTAAAATTATGATTTGTTTCATTCTGTGAACAACTAGAATATTTCTACTAAATTCCATAAAAAGATTGTTTCTATTTGCTTTTATTTAAAGAAAATGAAAACTGGAGAAAAGATGCCCTGTATCTTTTCAGACTTCAAATTCTGCAAAGAAAACAAGTTCATACGTACTTTTTACTCTTTATTTGTTAGACACTAGACTGAAATGGCCACGATGATCTAGAAATACTGATAAAATGAAAACTTAGAATAGTCTCTTAATTTTTTCCCATGGTTGTTTCAATTGATTCACCTAATTGAACCTAATGGCTGGTTGTTGCTTTCTTTTCTATCTATTTGATTATCAGGAAATGGAGCAGATGCAGGGTTATAATCAGCGGCTGATAGAAGAAATGAAGAACAGACAGGCTCAGGAGAGAGCACGTCTGCCAAAGATCCAGCGCGGGGATGCAAAGACCCGCATGGCAATGTTTAAAAAGAGCTTGAGGATCACTGGCACAGGAACACCAGAGCAAGACAGAGAAAAGATCAAACAGGTCAGACTGCAGATCGGTTTAGAAGAGGCTTCATGAGGCAAAATCAAAGGAATCTGGTGTTTTGCAAAGCTCTGGAGTCTTGTCTGTTTTGTTTTTAAACAGTTTGCTGCTCAAGAGGAGAAGAGGCAGAAGAACGAGAGACTTCATCAACATCAGAAACACGAGAACCAGATGAGAGACCTACAGCTGCAGTGTGACTCCAACATCAGAGAGCTTCAACAGATGCAGGTCCAGAACACACCCTTGATTCTGTTTACACTCACTTCTGTCCAGCCTGTTTAATAAACTCTGATGCCCTCTTCTGGTCATAACGTGCACATGGTTGTCTTGTTATCATCAGAATGAGAAGTGCCACCTGCTGATTGAACACGAGACTCAGAAGCTGAAGGAGTTGGATGAGGAGCACAGTCAGGAGTTGAAAGACTGGAGGGAGAAGCTTCGGCCCAGGAAGAAGGTATCGTGTCATCCTGTACATTTTTGATTTCAGGAATTTCATTGGGGTGGATAATCCGGAATAAATGATTGCCTTTTGGTCTCTTTTAGGCTCTGGAGGAGGAGTTCACACGCAAACTGCAGGAACAGGAAGTATTCTTTAAAATGAGCGGAGAATCTGAATGTCTCAACCCAACGGCCCAAAGCAGAGTCTCCAAATTCTACCCCATTCCAAGCATTCAGTCCTCTGGCTCATAACCTTCATGCTGAAGCTTTGTTTGAAGCACCGAAAAGATGTTCTAGTAAAGTGGTCGAATACCTAATGAAAGGTATGACATCAAAATACATGCACGGTGTTGAAATGCATTTCTGTATTATGAAGTATACAAGGATGATTTATTTTAACAGTGAAGGACAAGATTATGCATCTTGACGTGCTTTTTGCCACATTGAATCCAATGGATTAATGTTTTAGTTTTTTGTCTGTGGTCATCTGGTGATTTATGTTTGAGATATCGGCAAATTTACAGCGGATACACTCACGCAATATCATATTTTTTGTAATACATGAAGAGATAAGCCTTAATGGGGTCACATGGTGCAAAGCCCATAAAAAGTTTGTGTTAGGTCACTTAAAAAAAACTTAATGTGGACACACTTTGGTTACTATTACGCTCTGTTCTCTAAGGGTTGCACAAAGGTTGCACAGCTAACTTTAATAGCATATCAGTGCTCTTATGCTGTTGTTATCAGATGTTATTTGTTGTATTTGTTCTTTTGTTTCACTGGGATTTTGCCATATTGATCTGTTCTTTATTTTAATGCATAGTCATTTTAAAACAAACTCTTTTTTTAATGTAGGAAATCCATATTTGGTCTTGTTAAATTATGATTAAAGACATTTGCAGTGCCCATACACAAAAGGAATGTCATATAAAACTGTAAGGAGCTATAATATGGTTTTATTGCACAGGTTTTAAATAAATGTAACAAATGCAGTGATCTCTTAGTGCATTACAAAAAAATAGTGCCCTGATATTTTATATGTTGATGTCTTTTCTCATTTGGCAAGTCACTTGCCATCCATATCTCCGAGGTTTATTTTTGTATGAGCAAAACTATTTCACATATTTGAAGGAGAATAAGGCAGTTTTGGCTTTTGAATGTTTTCCTATATGGTATTAAAAAGTTATTTATGACGTTTTTATTGTTGCTTATTTCATGTTTCATCAATGTAAGAGGGTAATTGAATATAAAATTGCATGTTACATTGTTTGTCTTTATTCATTTTAGTTTTTCGGAAGGACACATTCTTTTATTATCTGATGTAGAGCATTGTTTTGAATAGTCCTATGCATTTTAGTGAAAAGTCTTGAATATTTCTCACTGTGGCTGAGGACTTTTCACCTGATTCAAGCTCTATTTTTGATAACATGTTTTGTGCAAGACAGACACAAATCGTGTTTTTCTGTATCTTATGCGTGATGGCACATGCTGTGCTTATACATTAATGCTGAGTGAAAACCCATATGCTGTATTTGACCAGAGCGTTTTGAACAGACCACACGTGGGCTTAGTGCTAAAAGGTTTTTACATCCTAGTGTCATACTGCTGGAAATACTTCACCTTCTGCAGCATTTTGATGAATTTCATATGCATTTTTTGAGGTCAATTTGATTCTGTATGTAAAAGCTTGTGTCCATTGTTCTACTGTAAGAATGCTGTAAATAAAACTATCATTGTATTTTGATTCATTGAAGTTTTTCTTGAACTTTTACAACTTTAAGATGTTGCTTATAATGTTCCAGCACATGCTATAAAACAGTCTCAGGTGTTTTAAATAGTTTATTTTCTTTGGACTGGTTTGTCATTTTACATTCTGATCTTTTGCTGTTTGTGAAACATTATATTCAATATAAAAACAGCCAAAACCATTGCAGTAAAAAATAAAAGCAATTACAAAATCTGTTTTTAGGTAAAAAAAAGTACATTTCAAGTGCTTTTGTTTATAACAAATATTGGATTAAAAAAATGTAAGACTGTTGTCATTAACCCACACCAGTAAAGCGCTGATAATGTGTGTAATGTTTGGATTAAAATATAGCATGCATTTGCTTGATTATAAAACTGTATATCGTGATAATATAGGACCCAAACAAGCCTCTGACCTGTATTACTTCATAAAGAGAGGCAAGTTTATGTGTTTATTTATATTTTCTTTATGATATTCATGGTACTTCTGCTACAACTTTATGACTCTTTATACACCAGTGGTTCTTCTCCATCTACCAGACTGGGTATCACCTAAAGTTGAATATAAATAAATATGTATCAGATTGACTGCTATAGCATCATCAGTTGCTTGACATTTATTGATATTTAAAAAACAACTAACCTTTTTCACCTTTCTCTCCTCTTGGTCCTTCTGGTCCTCTTTGTCCCTGCAGGCCAGGTATTCCTGAGCTTCCTACATCCCCTGCAGATCATAAAGTAACAATACTGCTTAGCAATGGCTCACGTTTTCCCTATTACAATATTTAAGTTAATGTCTTGCGAGGTTTGAGCTATATGAATCATGACTGGCATTATCAGCCTCTGTAAAGGTTACCTTTCACTCCTTTTGGTCCTGGATATCCTCTCTCTCCTTTAGATCCCTGCCTACCAGGGGGTCCTGGAATGGTCCCGTGTACTAAAAAGAATTAAATTATTTTATACAAATGATCCAAGCAGCATGTGGCAATTCAATATCTTATTGGCATAAACACAAGTGGACACTGACTTCTAAAGAAGTCCACAAGGTCAGCCGTCACGTTTCCATAGGCAGCAAACACGCGGCTGTAGCCGGGCGTGCCAGGAGGACCAGGGGGCCCAGGGGGTCCTTGGGACTGTTGTTCTTGTCTTCTCCAGGATCCCTCTGTAAGATCCTGCAGTAGACCTTGATCTGTTGAAAAGTAAAATAGTTCAGCCAAAAATTCACCATTCATCTTATGTCTAAACCTGTATTAGTTATTTCTGCAGAACACAAAAAAAATATATTTTGAAGAACGTTGATAACCAAACAACACTAGCTCCATTGACTTCCATTCTATGAACACAAAACCAGAGACATTTCTCAAAATATCTTCTTTTGTGTTCCACATAAGAGTCATGACAGGTTTTGAACAACATGAGGGTTTTGGGGTGACCTTTAGGAAAATAGCTTTGTAACGAATATATTAATAAAATGACTCACTCTTTATGTAGTCAGTCACTTTCAGTGCAACAGTAGAATAGTCCAGTGCTTCATCCATCTCAGTGCCAAAACGATACTGGCTTCTAGCATTCTGATAACTGTGTCCTGGTTCGCCTTTCTGTCCAGGGGGTCCGGGAGGCCCAGGGAGACCGTAGCGTCTTACAGCGTCACCTGAAAAAGGCCCCACTATTAAATGACACTTCAATCTACCATCATCTGTAATATAAACCAGGCGAATCAAAGATGTGTATGCAGATCTGATTCATGAATTCTGTTCTGACAATGCAGGGTGGAGGTTGACCGCATTACTTGCAGTATCGGTTAAATATTCACCTCTCAATGAGAAGTTACACTAGTGTCAGCTTTCAGAGACAAGTTACAAACTCACTGTTGAAGTACTCCTGCAGCTCAGCACGGATGTGTTCTCTCTGGGCTTGGGAAGATCCGCTATATTGTACCAGGCCTGTAACGTCCCCTGGAGGTCCATGGGGTCCTCGTGGACCAGGTGGGCCTGGAGGTCCTCTAAAACCATTTTCTATAAACCACAGAATGGCATCATTACTGTCTTGTTGCATGTCCACTGAAGGTGGATGGTAGAATAATGAGTTTTGGTGTATCAGATGACTCACTCTGCAGGTAGAGCTGGATGTCCTCCAGTTTTAAACCTGAGATCACAGTAGAGCTGCTTCCTGGAGCACCCGTTTGACCAGGAGGTCCTTGTACGCCAGGAGGACCAGGGAGCCCGGGACGTCCAATGATTCCACTGAGCCCTGATTCTTCAAGCACATACAAGTGTAATGTAAGGAAATTTGAATGATGCTGAGATTTGAGAAAATGCTTTAAATGATTCAAAGTTAAAAAGAATCACATACTCTGAATTAAAGTGGTTATGTCACTGTAGGTCGAGCCCGGTAGGCCAGGGGGGCCGGGAGGGCCTGGTGGTCCGGCCTTATTTATAATTCCCTGGTCTAGAAATGAATCCGTAAATGCAATTAGACAGAAGTAACTTAATATAAAATAGTATTTTCTGTAAACTATAAAAAATATATTTTATTTATTATTTATTTATATAAAAATATACTTTTTTATTACAGTGATGTCTTTTTTTTGTAAGTTATTTGGGATTTTCCTGAAATCAAATCAAATCTAAATATTGGGTGAGGGTGATGAAAAATAACAGAATTTTCCCCTTAAGGCAATAAAATTATTTCCTGATAATAAATTGGAACTAAAACTAGAAAAAGTAGAATGTATACTATATATATCAAAATAAAAATAACTGACTAATAAAAGCACATATAAAACTGCTATGAATTAACCTTATATTAACATTCCATTTATTTCTTTATTTAGAAATTGTGTTGTTGGAGAAATGACACATTAGATTAGTCACATAACTCAGCTAAGGAACACACCTCTCATTATTCTGATGACATAGTTTGCTACCTCCTGTGTGTTAAAGCTTGTAGAAATACTGCCAGGTGCTCCCGGTGGTCCAGGAGGGCCAATCACATATCGCCTCACGTCATCTCCTGATCACAAGATAAAATCAAACAATCCATAACAATCCCATAACATTATCCACAGGTCTGAGAGTAAACATTCATATCCATTGTTTACTCACTCTGTAACAGAGAAATAATGTATTCAGCAGTTATGCTTCCAGGTGGGCCTGGAGGACCCGGTGGACCTTGAAGACCTTGACTAACACTGACACCACTGATTCCAGAACCTGAAACAAGTTAATAATACCTCAGTGTAGCTATTGTGTGTCAATGCTATAATATAATATTCTATAATATATAATATGCTATAATATTCATAAAAAAAGCTTCCTGAAATAAGAACATTTACATTTAGTAATTTAGCAGACGCTTTTATCCAAATCGACATACAAATGAGGTAAACAACAGAAGCAACTGGAACAACATAAGGACAACAAAAAGAATAAGTACTGATCTCACATTGCCCACCGCAGCATACAAAGCTAAGGATTTTTTTAGGATAGAAAGAGTAGAAAAGAAATAGATGTCAGTACCAATCGGTCAGGTTTTCAAGGAAGAGATGTGTTTTCAGATGATTCTTAAATATGTCTACAGAATCTGCTTATCTTGTAGCTGGGGGCAGATCGTTCCACAAATGTGAAACAGATCCAGAGAAGGTACGTGAGAGTGATTTTTCCCTTTTTGGGATGAAACTACAATACGTTGTTCGTTTGCAGAGCATATGGATCTGGGGCGGGTACATAAATCTGTATTAGCGAGTGAAGATATGGGGTGCCAATCCAGTGGTGGTCTTGTAGCCCAAGAAATATACAATTATGAAACCCTAATATATAGCTTTCACTTATGTAATACAAAACCATGTGTTATTTAATGGAATTATCGTTTGGCCAGGATATTTAGATATATACAGTAGACAGAATTCTGAACTTACGCTGAAGGTAGGCAACGACCCGAGATGCCACTTCCTCCACAGACACTGAAGCCCCAGGTGGTCCTGGTGCCCCTTGAATACTAGACAAATGCTGCCTCATGCTGTCACCTTGGTAGAGCAAGTCACACGTTCATGAGGAAATGATCTTCTGTGTACATTCACGTAAAGAATCATCCAGATAAACAGGTACTCACTCTGCATATACTCCATGATGTAACGACGATAATCTGCAGTTGAATGTGATCCACTGGAATGGCCTGGAGCACCGGGAGGTCCGGGAGGACCTGGAGGACCAGGCACCCCTTGGAGCCCGGATGAAACTGACCCTAAAGATAGATATTATGGAGAGGGCAAAAGTAGTGAAACAATGTTTTATCCTGGATTCTTGTGGTTTGCCCAATACAATACAAAGACATACGTAAAACAGCCAGAAATGTACAGAAAGAAAATTAACATTCACCTCTTGAGTCTCTTTGGAAAATCGCTGTACCTGGTATTCCAGGCTCCCCTGCAGAATTAGTAGAATGAAAACAGGTCAACAATAAGTTGCATTAAAGATAGCCTACTATAACATCTTTGTACAATGTTTCCTGATCCTTATTTAAAGATTTACCATTACGTCCGTCTCGCCCGGGTGGTCCTGGAGGCCCTGCGGGACCTGGTAGTCCTTGACCCGCACCATATTCAGTGACTATAAGTTATAAGTATTTCGTGTTAAATGTAGTTTTCATTTAATAGTAATACTGAAACAATAAATGCTTTTAAACAATGAAAGATGTAAAATTTTGATAGTCAATGTAAGTGAATGTAAGTAATGGCAGATTAAACAATTAGAAGGACAAGTGTCCAAGGATAACTACACATATGTTTTTTCATTTATATTAACAACAAAAATGTTTTAACTTACTAACTCTACCGGAACTCCCTGGAAGGCCAGGTTGACCCGGTTCACCTAAGAAATGATAAAATTAATAAAAAACAAGTCCTGGATTAAGACATGTGATGGTTGATCTATTCAAAGATGTGTTCAGTGTTCATAATAATCATTGTGATTGGTTTGAAGTGTTAGTTAGAGAGCAGAGCCTCACCTTGGTATCCCCTTGGTCCTTGAGCACCTGAAGTTTACACACATGAATCATTAAATATCTGATATCAGTTTGGTAACTATTGTCTAATATAATGTTTTCAAAGTGGCCTTACTGGTAAAAGGCTAAAAGCCTAATTTTTAATTTGAAAACGGTATATTTCACCTATTGCTCCTTTAGGCCCTGGAGAACCAGGTGGCCCAGGTGGTCCGGCAAAGAATGTTCCTGTGTTGGGAGAATTTGTCAGACTTTGAGACTTACAAAAATCCCAATGCATTATAACAGCATTTAAAACCATTTTTTGTGCTGGAGCCAAACCTGAATTTGGCACAAAGCTTCCTGAATCTCCCTTGTCTCCTTTTGGACCTGGTCTGCCGTATCCTATAAGACAATCACAGTTGAGAACAGTGTGAAACTAAAGAAAAGTCTGAGTAAGAGCCTTCTGATATCTTTCTCCTTCAACTGGTTAATATGAATACAGCATTTGTACGGAATGCTACAAACTTTCAGTAAAGATTTCACATTGTATTGATAAGGGAAGTGGGAGTACATATTTTAAGTTTTGCTGTAATTTACAAACAGCAAGAAAGTTCAATTGAAAAAAAAAAGATTTAATCTGGGGAAAGATTACTTTTGTAATTATACCTGCTTGACCCGGTGGTCCTGGTGGTCCTTGTATAGAATCTCCTAAAGGAACAAAGCAAAATAAAATGACTCATTGCATTCAAATCTGATGTGTTTTTAAAGCACACGCAAATCCATAGAGTTATTATTACAAAAAACTTTGCTGTTTACTTCAAAATATAATTTTACGATATTGGTCCTTTTATTATACCTGGACGTCCAGGAGGCCCTGGGGGACCAGGTGGTCCAGTAACACCAGCATTCTGTGCACCAAAAGCACCTAAAACATCAGACACACAGATGTTAGGTCAATTATTTCTCTCTTATCTGCTCATTTTCAAATTAGATCTTTGAAGACTCACTTTCTGCTCGCCTTGAACTCACAGTCTCACTAGTTCTGACTACAATACCGGGTTCACCTTGATCTCCTTGATCTCCCTTAGCACCTTTAGGACCTGCATAGACATGGAGATGGACAGGGGGATGGAATACCATTTTAGTAAGATTTTTAACGTATTTCAGCAAGTGCTTCAGATGCAGATTTACCAGGATGTCCAGAAATTCCAGCAGGACCAATGGGACCTAGTTTGACAAGAGAAATAATTTACATTAGTAAAGTATCAGGAGTTTACATTCGAAGTCTTATACACATCTAATGATGTGTGTGTAAACTAATGCAATATGAAGATTTTGATTGTGGACTTGAGAAGATGGCTGAGTGTTTTAGTTTTAACTCTAATTTGGATTTTTTTAACAATGTGATATATGTTATAGATTATGAACATACCTGAGAGTCCAGGGTGTCCAGGTGGGCCAGGAGGTCCAGGGCTGCCAGGTGGGCCTGGGATAGCCACTGAGTTAGAGCCAGCTGCAAAATCAACAATGTCCATGTCAGATGAAAACTCTCAGTTTTTCATGACAGAATTTTCATTTTTGGTTGGATTATCACTTTAATTTATTAAACCTTTCAGTGATCTGATGCTTCAGATAGTCTTACCTGCATTAATCACTCTCCCAGTTGCACCGATCTCACCTGTGTACATTTTCACAATGATTAATGTTAACATGCTCAACATATTTGTATTTACAGATATGTCTCCAAAGTTCAATAATACATCAAAATAATAATACTAAATACAAACAGATTGCATAATATCTGTCTACTTCATTAATACAAACGTCATCACACCTTTAGCCCCAGGTTGACCAGGATTGCCAGAAATGCCTATGATTAAAACATTAAAATAAATGTTTTAAATTCATACTCCACAGAAAAATATGAATACTGTAATGTACAAAAGGTACAGAAAAAATAAAGTAGTGAAAAAGTGTTGTACCTGGAGGTCCTTGTAGACCAGGAGTTCCTGATTCGAAAAGGTCAGTGAAAAAAAAAATTAGACAAAAGCATGTGATTTTATTATGATTATCAGCTTTCTATTATAATGTTTACATTTAACATAGTTTACTTTATAAAGTGACAAATTATGAGAACTATGTTTATCCATGCAGTTGACATCGGATTTTATACCTGGAAGCCCAGCATCACCAGGTGGCCCAGCTGGTCCTCTGATTCCTGGTAGGCCAATTGATCCTGTCTCACCTGGGGATGAACAAACACAATAGAGATACATACACAAATACTGAAAACATTGCAAAACATTATTTGTAAAATCAAATGGATAAATGTCACTTACCTCTTTGGCCTTTTTCACCATCAGGTCCTTGAGGCCCTAGTTCGACGTTAGAATGTTAGTCAAGTCAAATCATTTTATTTGTGTAGCGCTTTAGTATACAGTTTCAAGTTTCAAACAACGTTTCAAGCAAATGTGACAAAAATAAACTTGTTTATTGTAACCTGTAAACCACATTCATTTTTTTCCTCTTCACGTGTATTTAATATAGTCATTATTTAATTTCTTGCATACAGCCGAATGTTTTTGGAGCTTCAGAATGTCTGGGGTTAAGAAGCAATTTGTGACATAACTTTACTTGTTCATACGGATTAATTACCTGGTGATCCTTTAGCTCCCTTCTCACTAGCTGGTCCAGGCCTCCCTGCAGACCCAGGAACACCTGATAAAATCAACAAAAGTTTAAGTTTATATTTGTCTTAAAACTTAAACATACTGTAACACATGTGAATCAAGTTCACAGCCTAAATGTTCAAACCTGGAATCCCACTGTCTCCTTTATCACCATGATCACCTGCGATACAATGCACATTTCATTTCACAAAAATGTCACAATAACTACAGTGATAAATTGTGATGATTTGTATCATTTAAGACAAAATATGATTTGTTACAAACCTTTAATTCCAGGTGGACCCCTATCACCTGTAAAATAAAATAGATTTTAATGGTAATACAGCAGAGTTAGTTAGGCTATAATAAAATCATTCATTCAGAACACAACTTCAAACCTTTAGGACCAGGTTCACCGCTAAAGCCTCGTGGACCTTGTTCACCTGCACAGGAAGGAAACAAGGGCTTTATTTTTACATTTGTCATTTTATTATATGATGGCAAAAATGTGGGATGACAATCATTTTTATTTGTTTATTACCTTGTAAACCGCCAGCACCTAAACAGATACAATAACAAACCAATAATTAATACAATAACAATGATAGTGATTAAATCTTACAAAAATAAAGTATAAGCCTTTATAATAAATATATATAAATGTAAAATGTAACCTTTTTGCCCATGTACACCAGCAATACCAGGAAAACCAGGTAAACCTGGACAACACAAAACAAAAATTAAAACCGCTATCGCATCATTTATTGAGTTAAATAATAAATAAATAAAAACATTTATGTTTATGAGTTAAGTTTCATTTTAATCGCAGAATCTTACCCCTTTCACCCTTTTCTCCCATTCCTGGGGGTCCAGGATCTCCACGAGATCCCGGTTGTCCATCTCTTCCCCTGAAACCTGCTGGTCCTTCTGCACCCTGTTCACCTGTCAACCACAATTTTAAAGAAAAAGTCTACAATCATGTTTTTTAGAAAAATAAAATATAACATCAGTCACGTACAGCAATATGGACTGTACCTAAAAACTTTGCCATAAAAATACAGATAAACATAGAATTTTTCTTCAGTTTACTACTTTACAATTGAAAACCATGAATGTTATATATTTTAGGTTATACAGTAGATGTGTTGAATTATGTAGACTACCTTTTTCTCCTTTTGACCCATCTCTTCCTGAATGTCCCGGCACTCCTGGAGACCCTTCAGTAACATATCAAATGACATTCAAATCTGACTGCTGATTACTATGATGACTTTAGTTTTATTAACAGATCAAGTATTACTCTCACCTGATAGTCCTGGAAAACCACTGTCTCCTGCAAAAAAAGTTGACAATTTAGTATGGCCCCAAGAAAATAAGAACTCAAATGAATTCAAACTGAACAAACCTTTAGGCCCTTGAGGTCCAGTTTCACCTAAAAGTGGTAAAAAGAGTAAACTTAGATAACACAATAATACAAATTAAGTTTCTTTTCACAAGTTTTCTGTATGTTCAAATACCTTTTGGGCCCTGCAGTCCTCCTTCAGCTTTGATTAAAAGCATGAGCTGGTCTACATACACAAAAAGTTCTATAAATGCAATGATATTTCAAACATTTGTCCAGTTCAGATTAATTGGAGCGAAATGTTGCATGTTAAAAGCGAATGTTCAAAACCCCAAAAAAACTTTATATAATCTGTATTTACTGTATATATATATATATATATATATATATTTATATATAAGGGGGAATTTTTACAAGCCCATAAATATAGTGAATGTCAAAAACCTTAATAAAGCTATTAAATTGACCAGATTGTGTTTTGCAAATAAATTCAATCATGCAGCTCATATGGGGTCAGGTGCAAGGGAAGAATGTAGAAAGGATCATGATCATAGTATGAAAACCACTGCTTTATGATACTCCATACCTCTCATGGCTTCAGACTGCATCTCTGCTCTCAGTATTTGTAGTATATGGCTCTGTGCTAAATTGCCTGAAAGGCCTGTAGACCCCTGATCCAGTGTATTCTCTTTTACAGATTTAACTCCACCATTGTTGATGTAATAAATGTCATCAATAGAAGCTGACTGGCGACTTGAGTGTGCGTTCATGGAGGAGGAAATTCCCTCAAGAGCACTGACACGATTCTTCAGTTTCTTCACCTGATCAGCTTCAAGACAAGAGATGTTCATAAATACAAAAGAGACACATCAGCAGTGCATTTTAAACTCTTTCCCACCATTCTTTTTTTTCCCTAATATTCATCCAAGCATCCTTCCTGATATTAACTCCTCCACTCCAATGACAGACTTACCCAAAGCAATGAGTCCAAACAAAAGTCCAAGGAGCAGCAGAAGACCAAGCAAAAAGCCAAGCAGCCACTTCCACCAGGAACAGCAGTGCGGCCCACAACAACCCCCAACACAATTACAGTCGTCCTCAGCCTTATGAATCTCTGACAGAACATATAGTTTCGGGATTGAAAATATATTTTTTTGTACGGTACATAACAATAATAATAGCAAGAAGAACAATAAAGTTTACCTGCATATGTAGCTTTATCTTTTGTTGCCACCGCTGAAGACCCATCTTTGAAGAAGAATATTTTTGGTGATGCAAACACATAGTTTCAAGTCAGTATTTTCATGACTTTAACGTATTTTACTTGTTGATTTTGTTATCTATATTCATATATTAAAAATATAAAAAGTTCTTACAGTATGTGCCAGAGCTAGACTTGACTGGTGCACTTTCAGAATAGCTGGTTGTAAAAACGTCCTTCTTCACTGAAACATCTGAATATGACTCTGTAATGAAAACATTGTGTGGGGTTCAGTTATTCAAATATATAACAAATAAAGTGTCAGTCTAAAAAATAACATGTTCTGTAATGTTTTATTAGAACCATTTCAACACCACCATACACTGTTTACCTGCTTTGCCATTGGGGGCGCTGCTGGTAAACTGCTTGCCACTGTCTTTGGTCAAAATAAGTTCTTCTGTCTCTCTCTTCGCAGGAATGTTCTCTTTCTCTGATGTCAGGTATTTCTTTGTGACATTCTCATTCAAGACCCTTGTGCCAGTTCCTAAATACAATACATAGTGTTCCTGTTTATCATGCAGCAATAGCTATGCCTTCAAAGAACCAAAGTATACAAGGAATAAAGCCTGACTAAATATGACAACCACCTGAAGTGCTCACTCCAACAGTGCTGTTTGGACTTGCTGAATAATTTTTCTGCACTCCATATCCTAAAGGATTCCCGAACATAAACAAAAGGTCTTATTTTACAATGCTTGGTTTCTATTTGCATACAGTAAATGCTCATTCATATGTATTGAGTCAGTTTCTCAGGACACTAATTCAAAAGCTTTTGAATCAAAGACCTGAAGTGGAGACACCTGCGCTCAGTCCTACAGGGCTGTTTGGACTTGATGAATAATTTTTCTGTACCCCATATCCTGAAGAATACAAGAAATGCACAATATAAAAGTGTATCTTTCACATTGTCAATAGAACAATAGCCTTTTCAATTGCTTTACCGCAATAATACATGTTACTGTACAGCATATATGTATATTGCATGCATAGAAAAATATAATCTATAATAATTCAATATTAGTTTAAAAAAAGATAAAATAATTCTCAATAAAAATAACCACCTGAAGTGGAGCCACCTGCGCTCAGTCCTACAGGGCTGTTTGGACCTGATGAATAATTTTTCTGGACCCCATATCCTGAAGAATACAAGAAATGCACAATATAAAAGTGTATCTCTCACATTAATAAGACATAAGCATTTTCACTTGCATGTCAACAAAAATGAATGTTATTGTATGTATGCATATTGCTTGTGTATGGAGAAAATATAAATGTATTAAATATATATGTTTAAAAAACAAAGAAAACTATTATTAAAACAACCACCTGAAGTGGAGACACCTGCGCTCAGTCCTACAGGGCTGTTTGGACTTGATGAATAATTTTTCTGGACCCCATATCCTGAAGAATACAAGAAATGCACAATATAAAATGGTATCTCTAACATTCTCAATAAGACATAAGCATTTTCACTGGCATGTCAACAAAAATGAATGTTATTGTATGTATGCATATTGCTTGTGTATGGAGAAAATATAAATGTATTATATATATTAAAATAAAACAAGAAAACAATTATTAAAACAACCACCTGAAGTGGAGACACCTGCGGTCAGTCCAACAGGGCTGTTTGGACTTGATGAATAATTTTTCTGTACCCCGTATCCTGAAGAATGCAAGAAACATAATACAAAATGGTATCTCTAACATTCTCAATAAGACATTAGGCATTTTCACTGCCTGACAACAAAATGAATGTAATTGTATGTATGCATATTGCTTGTGTATGGAGACAATATAATTGTATTAAATATATATGTTTAAAAAACAAAGAAAACAATTATTAAAACAAACACCTGAAGTGGAGACACCTGTGCTCACTCCAACAGGGCTGTTTGTGATTGATGAATAATTTTTCCCTGCCCCGTACCCTAAAAAACACAGTAACAAATACACATACACATGTATGTAGAATGCATACAATGTTATTATATTTGAAAATTATAATGTATACCTGGAATTGTGTTAGCTCCACTGGAACTTAAAACTCCTAAATTGTTTTGGAATCCATACACTAAACACCAAGTAAAAACATAATTTTCAGGAAATTAAATGTATATATTAAACTTAAAGATTTGATAAAACTGATTTATTGATTCATGATCAAAGTACATGATTTTCCTGTTATTTTTCACCAGCTTGCAAGTTTGCAGTCTATTTATGTTATTATTGTTTTTTACCGCATTTCAAAGATACATTCAAATTTGGTATGTATAAATAAAACAAGTGTCTAAAAACACAATCTATTGCCCAAGTGATGCAGACCTGATAAAGAAGATGGGGATGTGCTGTGGACAAGTGAAGCTCCTGTTGACATGTTGTTGGTGTTGCTGTTTAAGCTGTAGGCTGCATTACCAGAGGAGACTGCAGAGGGCAGTGTGGAGGTGTTCCATGTAAATGAGGACAGCTCAGTCTCCAGAAAAGGGTTGTCATATTGTTCAACTAAGAAAATCGGATGAAAAGTCTTAACACTTTGGAATGATTTATGAGCATTTATAAACCAGGGAGTGGCATGTGAAAACCCCTATAGGTGTGGTGGGAGTACTAAGACAAAACTTTACGAACAGTTCATCCTGTCATCAGCCTGAGCTGTCTTCATCTTCCTGTCAATGCCTGGCTTGGTGGAGATACTGGTCTCTACAGTGGCTTTGCGAGGGAGGGGCAGAGGAGAGGTGCAGGGAGATCTTGTAGGGCTTACGCTGGCGGAGCGTGATCCTTTCAGTAGCTTTTTCACATCATTAAGCTCTGTCCCTGTAGCAACAGAGCTGTATCAGTCATTTTGCTGTTTAAACATGCCTTTACTTTTTCACTTTCTCAGACTATTGGCCACTGTAGCGTTAAACAGTAATCTAATGTAATGCCAATACATTCGTTAAAAAAGTATATGCATCCCAGGTTACAAAGGGAGTATTCAAACATTAATTCACACTTATATGCATGCATTAAACATTTTGCCATATGGATTAATATATATATATCCATGTTTAATACATTTTAAGAAAACTAATTAGAAAGAAAACCCACATCTTGTGGATGGAGATGCACTCTGCAGTCTTGTCCTGATTTCCGTCTCTAAAGTAGAGAGAGAGAGAGAGAGAGAGAGAGAGAGAGAGAGAGAGAGAGAGAGAGTGAATGTGTGTGAGAGAGAATAAGAAGGACCAGGGGATGAAGAAAACAGTTTGAACTTGTCATAACTCAACACTGATGTATACATTATGCAGATGCATTTAAAGTAATATTGATATGATATCAAAATAAAATTTCAGTCCTGGTGCTGAAAGTGCTTACAGTACCTTTGGCTTAAAACTAAATAATAAATTATTCCTAGTAATAGAGAAACTAGTAAAAATCACCAGTACTTCATCAAATATTATCCGAAATGTATTACACATATTGTAGGTATTATTTATGTATTTATATACATAATACATAAATAGGAGACCATTCCAAATATTCATTTAATCAGCATTTCTAGATGTATTGTAGCCATTACGGCCCAGTGTCGTATAAATTTCGACAAAATCAAACCACAGGAGTGACACAAAGTCATCCAACAGTAATGTGTAAGACTGACAGCATGACAAGACTCATGAAAACTGTGATATCACAAAACTGTGATAACACATACAAATGGTTTTGACCTGCTTAAAAGGTTCTTCACAGCGATGCCATAGAAGAACGATTTGTGGTTCCACAAAGAACCATTCAGTCAAAGGTTCTTTAAAGAACCATCTCTTTCTTACTTTTTATAATCTGAAGAACCTGAAGTTAGAAGTGCACAGTGATAATTGAATGATAATTTAACCTAAACACAACTATAGAAAATTCTAAATCCAGGATTTTTTTTTATCATTTTCAAATGGTCTCTTAATTATTTCAGTGGCTGTATATACAGCCATGCACCAAATGAAGAGACCATTTCTGAGACCATTTTTCTGATTCAAAAATCTTCTATTTAAAGGTACACTCTTAGAACCCTTTTTGTCTTAATGGTTCCATAAAGTTCTGTTTCACATAAAGTTCTTTGTGGCGAAAAAAAGTTGAAAAGGTAAGAAAGAGATGGTTCTTTGTGAAACCAAAAATCGTTTTTCTATGGCATCGCTGTGAGGTAAAAATAATTGTTTTTGTTTCATTATGTGGACTAATAACAATATTTCCCCCAAATGTTAAATAAAAAGATTGCTTCTATTTGCTTTTATTAGCAGTAAATGCAATCTTGATAAATAGGTCAAAATAACAGAAAAGATCCTCTATATTTACGAAAACCACAAAAATTATATTTTTATGTGATAACCTTGATTGTTTCATCATCACAGTTTTCGTGTGTTTTGTCATTATGTCAGTCTTTCACATTTGCTGTTTGATTTTATTGAAGTACAACAAACACTGGACTAGAATGAATGAATGAGGCATTTATATTGACTTTATTGTGAATTGCTGTAGGCCCAAAGCGCTTTACAATCATATGAGGGGGTCTCTCCTCAACCACCACAAGTGTGCAGCATCCACCTGGATGATGCGATGGCAGCCACAGTACACACCAGCTGTAGGTGGAGAGGAGAGATAGAGCCAATTCAGAGGGTGGGCATTATTTGGAGGCCATGATTGACAAGGGCCAATAGAGGGAATCTGGCCACGACACCAGGGTTACACCCCTAATCTTTCTGAGAAGTGCCATGGGATCTATAATGACCATAGGGAGTCAGGACCTCGGTTTAACGTCTTGTCTGAAGAACGATGCTTTTTTCAGTATTGTGTCCCCATCACTATACTGGGGCATTAGGACCCAAACAGACCACAAGGTGAGTACCTCCTGCTGCTCACACTAACACCTTTTCCAGCAGCAATCTAGCTTTCTCAGGAGGTCTCCCATCCAGGTACTGACCTTCAGTGGGCAACCAGTCTTGTGCTACAGGGTGACATGGCTGCTGGATGGCCACAATACATTTAGAAGTGCTGCTTTGAAATTAAAATTTAGAATTTTTTGAATGCTGTTTATTATATACAGAACATACTGCATATTACTAATCTCACCTCTGCTCTGAGTCCTCCCTCTAGATGATCCTATAAACAAAAATAAAACCAACAATGAATACATTTTTACAAAGCTTGGTATAAATCTTTTAAATTAACGGTATAAATATTGCTATTTGTGGGTGTTACCATAGTCTTTTCTTTTGATCTCTGGGGAGGAATTCTCACTTGAGCTTCCTAAAATAGATTACACACTAACATAAATATAACAAACTCAAACAAAAACAATTGCTTATTTTTTCCAAGGAGGTTTCTTCCTCAATTCTGACTAACCATCGTAACGACTGGAATGAGTGGTTTTGCTTTTCTTCTCCAGAAACAAAGGGGAGACGCAGGAATCTTGTGTTCTCCTCATGCCATCAGTGGAGCTGGATCTCACCCTTAGCCCAGAGCCCGATCCAAACGCACTATCAAAACCATCAGAAGAGCCACCTGCCTTGCTGATTATACTCACAGAGGTATCCTCTGACAGTAAGTCACTGAGAGCAGATCCTAATCCACCTGTACTCCCACCCCCTGAAGCTAAAACACAGAGAGAAAGATGGTTTTAGACCAATGATATTGCCACAACAATGTTTATTCAGGTTTAGGAATGTTTATTCTAACATTTGTCTATATTTAGCTAAGCAATTGCTATGTTAAGTTTGCTTACAGGAAAAGAAGTAAGAACTGTTTTGGGTTATAATGTTCTTGTCCAAGCTAGAACTTCCATAGTTACTTGACATTCCCTTACTGGACGATGCACTGAAGCCTCCTGGGGGTTAAAAACATAACACATGGCAACAATATTCACTTTGACCTCATATTGCAAAGACACTGTTAAAGCCACCGTTTGACAAACAAGAAATATCCCATGATATAAAGGAGAGCAAATAAAGGAGAGAAAACGTTCAAGCTGAATGAAACACCAAATGAGCATACAGAAGATGTGCTGAATGCACTGAGGTAACTTACGTGGTGGTAGAGATGTAAGTCTAGTTTCAGTGCCTGTTTTCAGAATACATGTCTTAAGTATGTGCACAGTTCTCTTTAAACACATATTTATAAAGCAGGAAAACAATCCATGAATCAAACTGGCAGAGTATTTTAATAACATTAGAGAACCACTAGATGGCACAAACAGATAACAGAATCTCTAGATGGCTAGATGGAAGTCTTACAATGATTCACAGCAACAGTTACATAAATTCAGTGCTAAAGTGAACTAAAGTGAGTGATCAAAACATCCCTACCTTTGACTCCTAAACTTCCTCCTGAATAATTGATTTGTCCTAAATCGTCCATTCCATTATAACTGCAGGAAAATAACATAAAGGTATATAAGTAACACATATGAAATATAGTTTATATGTAGTACATTAGTAAAAACCAGGGGTAAATATCTCTAATATAAAGTGGAATCTGTTACTTACATTATACATCTTACACTTACAAATACCACTATAAAAAGCTTGAAAGGTTTTTGCATTTGTTAACTCATTTATGAAACATTTTTTGCTGGGGTGTGTAAAATGACATAATCTTTTGTTTTGAAAGAGAACAGCAGAATCTGGAGAGCATATGGAGAAGTGCTTAACCGTATGTTCACTTGTTCCCACAGCAACAAGTTTTAACAAGAAATGTAATACTTTTTTCCCTATTTCCTGGAAGATTCCACTCATGTTACAAGGCAAGTATGTTATAGAATGGATGTCCAGATCATTGCCAAACTGTAATTAAAATTGGCACATGAAGCATTAATGAAGAATAATCCCTAAGGGATGATAATTTGCGCCAATAAAGGCTTGCAGGAACAACTACAGTCTCATATTTACACTGAAGAAAGTGAAGCAGTTCACTACCACACCCTCCTCACATCCATAACAAATGCAAGGCCAGCTACTGGTTCCCCAAAACCACAACGAATCAAAAAGCTGAACATAATGGATGGTGTCTCATGCACAAACAATATCTGTATTGTTAGTTTTTCATGCACAATCCTTTATGGAGTTGCATTAGACTTTGATAACGTGTGAAACACAATCTTTTTAACACACTTTCTTTCTCATATTTACATTTAGTCATTTTGCAGACGCTTTTATCCAGAGGGGTTTACAGATTATGTAAAAAATGGAAGCAATTGGAACAACGAAGGGACAATCAAAAGCATATAGGGAATGAGCCATTATACAAATTCCACTAAACGGTTTTTGGTCCTTTAATTTGTAAGCATTATTATCATCTTTACTGTAGTATGTGTGTTATCTCAAGATTATTTTATCAACATCTAAACTAAACACCAAACCATCACAAAATCAGGATACGAAGAACCCTTGTTTTTTTATTTATTTGATGTATTTTCAAAGGAAACAACAGATGGATATAATCTATAAGAGTGTAATGTTTCGCGGGAGATTACATAACTAAAAGACTGAATGTATTCCATCTGCAAATGATTCTTTTTTTATCTTCACTTCTTACATGCAGTTGAAAAGGAAAATATGCAAAATGTGTGAAAGTTGTGTAAGATTATATATATGATAAAAGATGCTTTACCTTTGTTCCTGGAAAGAGCAGAATGATTTTGGTTTCTTTTAAAAGAAAAGTCCGGTTAAGCGTCCACTGAGGAGTTGTCTGTGAACCTGTGCAGTATGTGAATGTTGTTGCCCGACGTCTGTTGAGTTCTATTTCATTTTCTTTCTTCTTTCACAGGCAAGTTTTCACACGACTCCAGGGTTGGATTTTAAACTGAGCCACTCCCCTGTATTTTGGCAGGTACACACAGACAGACTTTGAAGAACACAATGCCCTTAGGAATCACAGTTTTATCCTTTTTGATTCTGCACACCAAAGCTTTAGGACATGTTCAGATGAAGACAGGTGTGGCTGGACATGTCACACAGCAAAACATAACACACTTCAAATCTTAGGAAGTGGGATTAAACAACCACGGTTGGCATAGCAGTGTAAATATCAGAGGATATCTATTTTGTTTAACATCAAATAGTCTAGTCTGAAATATAAATCATTCTATAGTTTGTTTTATTTGAGAGTCTGTGAAATGATTTTCCCTCTCGGTTGTTACAGTAGGAGGTGATGTTAACTATAGCCTTCCCCTGAACCTAGAAACCAAATGCTATTATTAGATTAAATTCAACGCATGATTTGGCAGATTCATGCACTTTTTTAAAATAGGGACACCAGAAATTGATTTTCATTTGGTCTTTTGTTTGATTATTTTTTAAGCTTTGTTATGCAGTAAGTTTTATAATACAGATTGTGTATGAGCAAGCATAGGCATTTATTGGAATTCCTAAAACATGACTATGGGGGGTGGGGATCATTTAGTCAATTTTTTTACAAGAACTAGCTTGATTTGATGTTATGATGCATATTGCAATCATTTATATTACTCAGTGTATGAATCTCTCTCACTCTCTCTCGCTTTCTCTCTCTCTCTCTCTCTCGTTTTCTCTCGCTTTCTCTCTCTCTCTGTCTCTCTCTCTCTCTCTCTCTCTCTCTCTCTCTCTCTCTTTCTCTATCATACACACACTCTGTCTCTCTCTCTCTCTCTCTCTCTCTCTCTCCAAAGATTGTTGGATCATGAACCATGCAAATGTTCCAAATCACATTCAGACACAAACAAGCTTTCCCCAAGGAAAAATAAAGGCTTTAGATTTCTGAGATCCGTATGCCTACTTTTTTCTGATACATTTTTTCCTCTGACCACACCCTACTGATACAGACAACAGAACACACATGACTCACAAAGGTTTTAACTCCACCCCTATTCTTTCTCTCTGACCAGTGTACTAGAACTAGACCCCACACAAACGACTAGAAAACATGCTGTGAAAGGGTACGACAATCTCCATATAAAGTGTCGTCTTGGAAACAAGCTATAAAAAGAGAGAATATTTAGTAATAGATGTAAAGTCAAAAGTAGAAGTTTTATTTAGACACTGAATGTCTAAATAAGAAAATTACACAAATTAACTGAACCACAAAAGTAACAGCTTTCATTTAGAATTACAGGTTTTTCTTTGCCAAAGTGTTTCGTAAACAGGGTGGGTGCAAAAGTCAGATGTTGCTGAACACATTTCTGAGCACATTTCAAACATTTTTTTAAAACCACATATTTAATTGAATTCAGCACATCACATGATAGCTGGGTCCGAAAGCTAGGAAGCTGACTTGTTGCCTCACTGCCTCATGTGGCAATGACTTTGGGGGAAGCGTTGGGGCGAATGAAGCTCAGAGAAACACATTCGGACAGCCTTCAGAAGTAGCGTAACAGAGTTCTGTTTGAAATATAAACAGAGGGCAACTTTGTGATAACTAATTTAATATGTTAAAACTACTATACTAATTTCTCTCCAAAAATGCAATCCAAAGTTGTAAAAAGAGAAAACATTACTTTATTTACCCCAAAAAAACAAGTTGCAATAGTTTTTACTTCTGCATTTTGAAGCATTTCCGAGTGAAATTTAATTTTGAATGAGAAACAGAGTGGGCGTGGCTTTCGTCTTTCTTTTGATTGGATGTATAAAAAAAGTAGTTGCATTTTGAGATCGAACTGAGACCAGACTGACACTTGAAGAGGAAAAGTTAACGGATTCTCCGCCCAAGCCTTCTAACAGACGTAATGTAAGATGGTCATTATAGGACGGAAGCGCATTTTCAGATTTTAACTAAAGATTATGAGGGCACACACATTTTAAAATGAGAATGACCCACATTGATAATCTATTTACAATAAATGCTGCAGTATTTCATGAAAAAATAGACATTGCAATTTTTCTTTCACTTGGACTTTAACATACCTAGGCTACCCGCTTTTTTTATTGATACATGGGTGCAGTCAAATTTCCCCCGAAAACACTTCAAATAATGTTTCTGTTGTCCTGTTTCTGTATCATTTCATTGTTATATCGTTCATAGTTATAAAAGTTAAATAAACAGATTAAACAAACAAAAACACTTCTGAATGTCCTCTCCTTGAATCCTAGCTACATTATTTTGTAATGAGCAAATATATGTTTCTATAATTATATTTTTGTCTATAAAGCCACTTTCAGGCATCTGAACATACGCCTCCAGATCGAAAAGGACAAGAGAAACAGTTTACTCAAGAGACCCATAAACGTTACATTTAAAAAGTGGTTAAATAATATAGCCTAGAGAAAAATCTATATAACAATATATTTGCATAATCCTGAAAATGGATAATCTAGCTTCATTTGTCCTCTATCATTTTCCTCGGTGTAAAATATAAACGTAAGCAGCTTTTGTTAGAGAGACGGTTCAGGCCATTACGTATTCACAACTACATTTCCCAAGACTCTATTCGGCAAAGAGAACCCGGAAATGACGACAACATTAATGGCACTTGAACAAATTTCAAAACAGCGTTCTGATAATCTAACAGAAAGACCTTTCACCTGTTTATTTTCATTTACAGTTTAGTTTAACACCAGCAATCATGTGGAATTAGGGAGCCGTTTTCTCCTGTCATCGATTTCACGTCTCTAGAAGTGAATCATGGAGACAACGCCGAAAAAACGGTCAATTCCTGACACGAATACAACCCAGTCTGTCTCCAAAAGTTCCCGTAAAAGTGAGGTACAGAGTATTGTCTTTATTAGGTTGATGTCTGTTTTTCGGAGGATGCTAACATTAGCAAATAACTTGTATTGCACTAGACTGTAAGTTACTTCTTAAATATGACGTCGATTTGAACTTTTTACTTTTAAGTTTTTGTTGATTATGTTAAAAAGGATAAACACACTTTATATAACCGTTAAAAGGTTATTTGTGTCTCTGTTTAATGCTGTATTTACCCCACTGCAGCCCATGAGTGCCTCATTGAAAGAAAGATTAAAGAGAACCCGACGGACATTCATATCACCCCTCAGTGTTGTAAAACGCCTTAAGATTGAGGATGACAATCACTCACAGACTTCACACGTTTACAGCAATGTGACTGAAGATACTGATATTAACCAGAATGAAAAGAGGGAGCAAACAGACAGTCTACATAACACAGAACATGACCTGAGCCATCAATGTGAAGAACTAAGAAAGGAAGTGAAACAGAAGACAGAAACTCTGCGGAGATTAAAGATGGTCAAGATGTATAGAAAAAGGGTAACCTGTTAAATAAACATTTGTTTTAAAATAACTGTAATTAATGTTATTGCCGGTTGCTGATGCCTTTTTGTCTTGTTTTTTTGTAGAATGACCTGACCCAGCTGCAGAGGCTAATAGAGAAATGGAGATGCTGTGCCCAATCTGTGCTCTATGAACTTCAGAATGAACTGCCCACAGAAGGGGAAAAAATCAGTCTTTCCCATCTTTTAGACAAGTTGGGGATAGATGATAAAATCCTGCACTTTAATAGGACAGAAGAAGACTTCACAGACACATAAAATGTATGGCATGGTCAGAAGAACCCTCTAGCAGGTTTGCTGACTAAAGCATTTAGATAGTTTCACTAATATCTGGTAACGTGAATTTTGTTATTAAACTGTTTTGTAATTTATTGCACTTTTATGCTGTCAATTGTTTGAGATCAATCATTTTGTTTTCAACCAAAGTATGTAATAATAAATCTGATTTATGTATTCTGAATCAGTTATCTAGTAGTTGTGGAAGGGCTGGAAAGTTCTTCATACGCAATTTCTCCACATCAGCCCTCAGGAGGAGTATCTCTTGAGACTGCATTCTGGCAATGTTCACCAGCTTCTTTCTTCGAACAATATCTTTGTAGTGCTTTTCTGCCTCACTCTCCTGGTTGTCTCTCACTGCTGAAAAACAGGCAAAGAAATTCAGTCTTTATAAACCGTATGTAAAACAAAATCTTCAGTTTACAGTGTGTTAAAGAATTTATGACGAAAATGGTTCTGCTTGTGTTTTTTAAATAAGATCCATAGTGATCTGGACGGTTAAGGTTTTTATTATGAAAATGTATATTCCGGACCATGCTTTAATGTGAAAATTACCAGAAGCCTCATAAATATTTCTTGTCTCTGCAACGGTTAACTCCATATCATCCGTTTGTGAATCAAGGGCTGTGTTTTTCTCTTGCATCTGTGCGATCTGTCTGTCCAGGTGTTTTATCTGTTTCTTACAAGCCTCAACTTTTTTCTGATGAGCCTGGGCACAGAGAGAAGTCTGTCATCATCAAATCTTATTAATTTAATCATTCAGACGGGATACCTGTGCTTAGTCATACACATTTTACAGTCTTATTATCTAAGGTGCTTGAAAAGAGAGGTACGATGATTGTACAAAACAGATGTACCTTGTTTTGTAATGCTATGGTCGTCTCCAATATTTTGAGCTGCTTTGCCATCCTGTTGTCCTGATTTGTTTCGTTCAGATACTGAAATAAGAAAAATGCAAATAAATTATTAAAATAAGCATTTATAGTTCACTTTAAAGCAAGGAATGTGCTGTAGCGGTGTATACATTTTTAACTTACCCTAGCCTTTTTAAAGATAAAGTAACAGCAAACATATGATACCCAAGACTTTTATTTTTTTTAAAAACAACGCAGCTCAAAACCTCTTGAATCTCCTGAGTGACGCGCAGTGTCTGGATATCTCGTATTTTATTGCTGAGATCTTCCATCTGCATTCTCATTCTCTTGTGTTCCCACTCCTGCTGTATGATTCCTTTGCGAAAGTCTTTACATTCCACCATGCTGTTAATTTTCTGATATCCTAAAGCCTGAAAACAACACATCAAGAGTTCTTTAATGAATAATGGATGTGTAATGTATGCATACTGTTTATAGACAAAACAATATACATTATTTAGCAATTTGAAGAACCAATTAATAATTCATTTAAATTAGCATTTCGTTAATAAATTTAACTAGTTTGGCTTTTTTTAAACTAAAAGATAAGACAAAGGAGTAAGGTGATCTTGGTACCCTGATGGTGCTGTTCAGGTCCTCAATTACACTGCGATGGATCAGTAAAGCATCTTCATAATCAGCAATAAAGTCTTTAGCTTCCACTTCAACCTGACCTTGCTGCAGAACAACCTGCACCATGCAGTCCAATCTGAACCTCATCTTCTCTTCACAGAGGCTAGAAAAATATTAGGTATTAATATACTTAATGTGATCAGAAATCTTAATTTCCATTAATATTTCAACGTGCTATGTGTACCCTTGATGATATAAAAATTATAATGCTTCTCACCTATTAAGACTATCAATGAGATTTTTCATTTCACCATGAGCTTTGTCATCCTCATCTATTCTCCTATGCAGAAAAGCCTGCATCTCTGCCAGGGTCAATGCTTTCAGTTTCACCTACAGGAGTCAACACATGTAATTATAGCTCTAGTAGCTGTTTTTTGTGTGATCTGTTTTCTTTTGTATCCTGTCTAGGCATTCTCACCTGATGCTCACTTTCCACTTTGGCCTGTCTAGCCAAGCAAAACCTTTCCCACACAACTGGATCTAATCCATTAGGCATGTTCTCTGGACTGTCCAGGTCTTTCATTGCCTTCATCATCAGAGCGAGTCCCTCTAAAGCTGCTGTTCCTAACTGAGCTCTATCCAAGTTATTGTGTGTTTGTGTTTTTATTTTCTGCACCCTGTCAATCGACATAAAGGCCTTTTTTAATACTGGTAAACCCAGTTATATTTTCATATATAAATATGTCATGCACATATATGAATTGCATGCCTGCAGGGTCCTCATGTTTTAATCCCACCCCCTGAAATAATACCTGGGTCTGCGTTTGTAGAGTTTATAGAGATCATCAATAATGTTTCCAGGAACATCATAAAACTCTTTTCGAAATCCTTTTTCGAGAAGCTTTAAAAAAACAAAATGTTTTAAAGACGTTATGGAGAATAAACAGGCAATGATATAGCTGTAAGACACTGCATTTTCATAGCCTTACTTTGTCCTCAGCAACTGCACTATCGTATACGTCTCGAAAATCATCAACGACACCTTTTTGTTTTTTTAAATCCTCGCCAATTTTGTTCTGTCAGGATAGAGAAGTGACTCATACACAAGAACATTCTGTGCAAAACAATCTTCATAGAATCTGATTAGCATGCAACAAGTTTATTCTTGCACAACATGTTTGTCTTATCATCAGCTATTATAACTGTTCAGGTGCCAACTTCTGATGCCGTTTTTTGTTTAAGTACAAAAAGTCTATAAAAATATCTGAATACAAATCACCTTTAACATTCGTGCTCTTTCAAGATTAATGATCAGCTGCTTCTCTCTATTCAGGATCTCCTCTTCAGTTTGAATAGAGTGCACCAGAGTTGTGATCTTGAGCTCCTCCTAATAGACAAAAACAATGGTTTATGTGACAGGGACAAAATCTATTAGCACAATAGAAGAGCAGATAACATTAAATAACTAAAGGACATAGTTGTCAAGCCATGACAGTACACACATGAAAAGGTGATCATGTATTGTGTCATCTTACCTGGTATATGACCATCTCGGATTTCACCTTCCTTTGAAAAAGCTTTGTGAGTTTTTCATCAAAGGCCTGGGTAGCCTCTTTAATGGATGTCAGCAGTTTTTTCATTTCTGACTCTAAGATCTGGCTCAACAAAAAGTAAAACGGATTTAAAAGTGGTATTAAGATGGATTCATGTCGAATACTAAAATACAAAGAACAAATGTTACATATGGTGCAGTTTTCCTACATTTTCCAAAGAATCTTGAAGACTAGCATGTTTTTGGTTTTATAAATAAAAAAAAGAATAGAGGACAGCATCACAGAATGGGGCTTTTGTGCAAACGTTTTCCTTAAGGTTTCATGACAGACGCCACACACCTTTTTGTACTTCTCTTGCTCCTCCCTGAGCTCCTTTACTTTATTCTCATACTCCTTGAAGCTCTTTCTCTCTTCTTCTGTCCACTGTATCTCAGGTTTAGACATGAACTCAGGCTGAGGTACTTCCTGTAAGTTAAACACACATCTCTAAAGTGTTTTACCCCATTCTGTATTTTCCTCTTGATACATAGATTTCCTGTTTTAAACTTTCCAGAAAAACCCTGCCACCTCACCACTCTCAGGATATCCTCCTTTTTGAGGTCCAGGACTCCACCCATCATCACAATAAGCGCTTGATCTCTCACATTATCAGACTGCAATGGAAATCAAGACATCTGAGATCCTCTGAGACAATTAAAACAATCTACAGTATCTACACACTGGTACACATACAATTTCTGTAAATACAGTATAAGCTAGTTCTTCATTTTGTAGTTTAAAAAATGAATATTAAATGGATTAAAAACTGATTTACTTACTCAAATCTGTATAAATATCTTTGTTCTGATGAACACAAAGGAAAATATTTGGCTGTTCTTGGCCACCATTGACTACCATAGTAGGAAAAATGATAATGGTAGTCAAAGTGCCCCAGAACTGTTTGCTTTCCTATTCTGAAAAATATCTTCTTTTATGTTCCACAGAAAAAAACATATATAAAGCAAAATTTCCTGCTATGGTAGTCAATGGTGGCCAAGAACTGTTTGATTACAAGCATTCTTCCAAATATGTTTCACTGTGTTCATCAGAACAAAGAAATGTATACAGATTTGAAACAACTCGAGGGTGAGTAAATGAAGACAGAAATTTTTACTTTTTGGGTGAACTGATTGTTCATTTAATATGTTGTGATTGTTTATTTAACTGAGTGCAAGAGGTATTGGGGGTTATGAACGGTTAAAAGCACATCTGTTGTAAGGTGCAGTAATGCCATACTTTTGCCGCAAGCCCCTGGAGTTTTTCCTCCTCTCTTGGCTTTTCTTCTTTTTGCTTCTTCTCGGGGGTTAGGTATTTCTCTACCTTGATCTAGAAACACTCATATTAATTTGCCTGTCAGGCCCATTGTTAGCATTAATAAATCAGAATATAGTACATGTTTGAATGAGTCTGCCATAAATAATGAAATTATTAAAAGATGCTAGACGTGGGAGATTTTAAATGGTTGTATGTTCAAACTTGTTAGAGAAGCTAGTTGCGTCATTAATTGTACAGTAACCTAAAACCAAGACCTTATACAAATCCCTTCTCAGCCAGTCATCCTGTGTTACTGTACCTCAGAGTCAGTCACAATCAGAGCTCTCTCAGGACACTCATTATCTGTGAGAGTAGGCTCCCATTGGCTTTCCCTTAGGTCCAGTTTAGCCATAATTTCAGAGGTACGGTTGTTCTTCTCTCTAACACGGTTGATTTCCTGTTCCTTCTGCTTGTACACAGCCTCAAATTCTTCGTTGAAAGAGGTCTTCACTTTGTAGATAACATCCTATAAAACAGACATATGTAATGTATTAAATTACAGAGTGATAGGTTTTATACTGTTTATAGTTACAAGATAAGAAGCCGTCACCTTCAGCAATGTGATTTGGTTGATTTTCTGCTCTCTGATGTGTAAGTTGAACTGGTTGTAGAGATACGTATTGAAGCCTCCGTACAGAGAACTCAAACTGCCTGTTAGAGCAGGACTGTCAGTCTCACTGTCCTCTGAATCCTTGTCTTCCTCATCCTTCTTCCATTGTAGAAGAACGTCTTGGATCTATTAAAACATTCAGATTATGTGTGTCATTTGTGCCTGGGTAAATTACGTTGAGTTTTAAATGAGGATTTGGTTTCATTCATTTACTTGTGAATCTGCCTGTTCAATCTGCCTCATGGTCTCAACCCTATGAAGTTCATTGAGTTCTTCTTCAGTGCGTTCCTTCATGGGGTAGTTCTTTACCTCATAATTTAAATGAAAGGCCTGGGGCAAAAAAGTACACAAAGACTCTTGGTGAGCATATTATGTTTCTAGTTCAACCAAAGTTAAATCAATGGTGGATGTGGATTTTGTTTCATAAAGTGAATACTTCCCGCAACATTCTATTCAGAATAATACCTTTATGGCTTTTCCTTTGATTTTCATGGAATCCCAGCATTCCCTCTTCAGAACCTCCCTCTGATAGCATTTAGCAAGATTCTCCATCTCTATCTCCTTCCTCACCTTAAATGACATAAATATGCAAACACAAAACATCACAGTAAATATCAAACTAGTTACAGCAAATCAAATTTACAAAATGCTACTGTATTCATATTATCACTAAAATATAAACGGCTCTTGAATATCTCTAAGTAACAGTCATGTTTACCCTGGTTACTTCTTGCTCTGCCTCAGACTTTAGCCTCTGCTGCTCTTCAACATCCAGGTTAAACTCCTGTTGCTCAAGTTTCTCAATTTCTGGTAGACTCTCATTCTCCAGCATCATAGTCTGAATCTGCAGGGATCCAAAGACTAATTGGACAAATCTCTTCAAGAATTGTTAGTGTAAACATAAGTGAAGTAAAATGCTGTGTTGTACCGTGTCACGCAGAACCTTTATGTTTCTTCTAAGGGTCTTCTTTACATCTGAATACTGCTGAGTCTCCTCATGGTGAATCTGTTTAGATATGAAGACCATGACGACAATGGAAAGCTGCACAGGGTTTTAGGATTTATGCATTATCGTTGAAAGTTGAGATAAAAACCGTATAATATATGATTTTAAAGAAATGTGTACACAGTGCACACTGTTAGATTATGAGGCCATTGACTGGTATAACTGTATCACATCACTGATTTAAAGGAGTGTAATAATAATAATATGCTAGTGTTATTTTTAAATCAGAAATATGAAGCCTGCACTTTTTATTTGTTAAGGGCTTGAATAATAGCTTTGGTTTGTTATTTTCAAATATATTTTTGTGCAAATCATCTTTTTGATGTTGTTTCTAGGTGAAGGAATTTTAGTTATTTCATTTTGGGGCGTTATATTTTTTAAATAAACAGTGCTTCATGAAAAGTTACATCTTGTTCAAACCCTTCCAAGTCATATTTTGGTATCTTCAGAGAGAAACAAAGCATTGAATGATTCTGTGTTTCAGTACTGGTATATTGGTTTAGTATATCACAGAACTGTTCAAGTGGTCATTCTGTACTTTTCCACAGAGCAAAAACATGCTAATTGTAAAGCTGAAGTGTGCAAATTGGGATTTGTTGGTCATTGGTTATCAACAGTCTCACAGGAGTTTGTGACATTGTCAGTTCAGCCTTTAATCTTTTAACTTTCCCCTTTATTTAGACATTTAATGTCACCCAGCACGACTCTCAATCGAATGCATTTAATAAAGTTTTAATCATATGTATAAATATATATCAACGCAATCTGATGGGAATTCATACCTATGTTACAAGGTGGCTCATTTATGTGAATTCCTATTTCCTATGATCTCATTGGTATATTTTGTAATGATCCGACTTTTCCCCGTAACGTTAGGTTTAGGGACGGGGTTAGGGGAGTCATTTATCATGGTTTTGCCACCTCGTGATAAATAAAAATATTTGTCTATTCGGCTGTGATTTTAGGGTTTTGGGTGAAGTAAGGTGTTGGTTAGTCACATCCTAAAATGTCTTTTGATATCAGGTTATAAATATATAAATCACAAGGTTAGTTTTATAATGCATGAATAAATAAATAAATGATAAAACTGACCGCATCAAGTTTCTTCTCAAGCCATGTAGAACTAGTTGGGGATGCAGAGTAGCTTTCCTCCTCATTTTCACCACTTGTCTTTCCTTTAACATTGACCTTTAGGAAGATTTCAGGAAAATTATTTGTAATGTTTTGTGACAGTGTAAGATGCATTTTAGAGTAAAAGTCTGTGTGCAATGATTTTTTCAAATAATTAACATCACAAATACCTTTTTGTGAGAACTAAACAAATATTAAACAACCTCACAACATTTAGCTGTGCAGCTTGTGTGTGTGCATGTATATCCCGTTTAGAATTAAACCATAGCATTGTACAAACCAAACCTGAATAAACAATACAAAACAGTGCAAATACAATAAAATATAAACAACAACAGAAAAGTGTGTAATGTTCTATACCTCCTCTGTATGAATCAAAGACTGCGCTTGTGGATTCCAGTCACTCATTCTGGTAAGGATTCTGTTTTCTATAGATGCTTTGGACTCAAAAGACTCAGCGGTCAACTGACCATACTGGGCAGCTGCATTAGCTTTGCCAGCCCCAGAAAGCTTTAATCTGTTGTTGAAGCATTATTAACATAAGGGTGAAAAGGCAGAGAGAATGCACAGCCTTTTATTAAGGTTCTACTATATTTCTCAGTTTGATGTGTTTATTTAAAATCCTTTCTAATGGTTGGTGGAGCATTTTTTGGAATGCAAAGCTCACCTGAGCCTGCAACAGACAAGAGAGCCATCCCTCAGGCCTGTAGTGATGATGGTCTGACTGTCTAGAGTAAAGCAAACAGAACCGACTCCACCCTGCCAACATGAGTGGCACTGCAGCTGCACATACCTGTCCTACACATCATAGGCGGGTACAACAACGTAGCAGTGAGAAATCTGGGCAGTTTCCTGGATACATGTTGCTCCTAGCCCAGTGCTTACAAATACAGACAAAAATATGATTATGTCAGTTCTAAGAGACAATACCATTGAAGAGATCTCACAGAGACGCAGCAGTCCATCCCTGCCAACAGTTGCCAACCACATTTGATGAGGAGAAAGCTGTAGAAATGCAGGGCCCAGGAGATGCCCCCCAGCCTCTTCCTCTGGAATCAACTGTACTGATTCTTGTACCTTGGAGAACTTTTCTTCACCCTGTATATCACATGAGAACAGTTAGGAGCAGTGCCAACAAAAATAAATAAAACTGTTCATGACTGTGTATGGTATTTGTTTTTATTGCACCTCAGGGATAGTAAATCGCTGCAAGACTTTTTTCTGCTGACAGTAACCAAATATCTTGTTGGTGGCCAAGACGCAAGAGCACAGAGTGTGAGGGAGCTCATACAGACAACTGTGAAAAACTTCTTTTCGCAGACAGCCGCGAACATCCACACAACCTGTTGAGTCTAGGAGTGGCACATAATTTTGAGAAACATTGCCATAATAGTTGTGTCAAAATATAACCCCAAAATTAATCACACTTAAACTGTATGAATGTTTTATTATGAGATGATCAAATGACACCTGAAAACAAATTACACTACCCTTTTCAAAAACGAAATGTCATTTTTAAATAATCCAAAACCAATTGGTCCCAAGATAATTTAGTTGCCCTATACAGGTGTATTAGCTGCGTAACCACAGGTGTGGTTAATCACAATTACTAAGGACATGTTCCATTGGTTTAACAACCATGAAGTGCCCAAAATATATTTTTTTATTATAACTATGAACTACATATGAAATATTGTTTTAAAATAAATAAAATCAAAACACTTTTTGCTTAATGTATGCATGAGCTTTCTCTAACATATGCACTTTGAATGCCATATTTTTAAGTGTGGTCTAAATGTACAAAATGTTTCGTCATTTTCCTCTAAACATTATTTACAGTAGCTTTCCATTTGCTGTTCTCATTTATAGAGTATTTCTGAAGTACCTGTGAGCTGCTGTACAAACAATGTCAGCAGCAGAAGCACACTCCCCTCACTGGTTTGTCCTTCTGTCTTCTCCTCCATCTGTTTGCTGCATAGCACCAGGACTTGAACCTGACCGTTGTCTTTATTGTACTGAGTGGACAGGCTTATAATGGCACCTGGGACCTCTAAAATGTATTAAAACAATATCTTAAAAATTACTTCAATGATATCTTACAAAAGGTGGGACAAAACACTACAAACTGTGTCATTCTAAAAAAGTACCGATCCATCCAATAATTTCAAATCCTTTTGACGGCCTTGCATCCAGCACAAATATGTGTGAATCTGATGCTCCAGTAATTAAAAAGTTTCCACCTTGATCAAACCTGTTCAGAACAATATACACGGTAAAGATTCAGTTCATATTCAGCTCCGCTTCAACTTCAAATATGATAGAAATTGATATTGATACTGAGAAGAAACTCACACTAAATTGTCTACAGGAACATGGTAGAGGTGAATTCTATGTACTAGTCTGGGCTTCTCTTTTTTGGTCATCTCTACAAACAAGACGTCTCCTGTAACTGTCCCTACAGCAGCATACTGCCCTATGAGGCAGCATGCTATACTGGTCACCTGAAGTCGAATCAGACCAAAAAATATAGGTTAATGTATAGCAAAATCATGATTAGAATAAAATGACTGTGTATAAAACTATAGTACTAACATTTGTGTGTAAAAAGATGGAGCCCATGCAAAGTCCACTATCCAAAGTCCACAACTGTATCTCTCCTCCCTCTCTGACTGACTGCAGATAAAGAAAAGACAAATTACATGTAGGGTTGACATACAAAACGCTATTTAAAAAAACCTTTAAAATAAAAAATCAGTAGTGACAATGACAAAATGTCTGTATGGATTATCTGTTTCTAATTGCATTTAATTTATATATTTATATTATATAATATTATCATATTTACAATATATGAATACTATCATATTCTAATATAACGTATATTTGTTTACTGATCACAATTGATAAAAACATTTTTACCAAACAAAGGTTTCTCTCAGTGTATACTGGAGCAACACCCACGAAATCTCCACAGAGGGCATCCCGGACTTTTACAACTTTGTCCTTTAGCAATGGTTTTAATCTGTAAACACAGCCCTGTGAAGCAAAATAAATCAAGATTTTTGATACCAAGAGCATTCAATAATTTTTCTGGCCTATAATTAATTCTGGCATAAATATATAGGGTGTATAATGTATAGGGTGATATGGGGTTGTGTCATTTATATTATAGCAATTTACAGTATAATTTTAAACATACTCCGTTATAAATACACTTACTGTATTAGAAGTTATTAGCAATGTTTCACAATCAGGGGAAAATATTATGCTTGATACTGCCTCATCCAAAGCCAGAGTCTGAACCACTTCCAATGTATTTCCTTTAATTTGAATGTTTCGTAAAATGCCATCCTGCAAGAGATTTGTAATTGCTCTTAAATTTCAAAAGAATCTGTCTGTCTCAAATTATAAAAGAGATGTCTCTATGTATGGTTATCATCGTGGCCACCATAATTACTTTCTTACATTTCCTGCAGCAAAGAGATTGGAGTCCTGCATTGCAAAACTCTGGAAACTGCCCTCCTGCAGGGAAGTTTCACCGTCATCTGTGGCATAACAATTAATCAAAATCAATGTGTTGAATCAATTTGTAACATAAAGTGAAATTAGTGAGTATTCCCCTTACCTATATTTATACCATTGGTTTTCGGTTTGTATAGAACAGAGATGATCAGAGTATCAGGATTCACACAAAGGAGAAAGCCTTCCTTGCTCCCAACATAAAGGTCAGAAGAAATTGACCAACAGATGGCACTTACACACACCCTTGGTTTTATTTGTTTCAAAGGCTGTTGAGACACAAAAAACGATTACCTGAAGACACACAAACATGAGGGCGAGATTCGATATTGTGAGACCACTCTACTTAAAATATGGCCAGTACCACAAAATTGTCCGCTCTGTCCCCACTCAGCCCAGCGACGGCTGAAATGGGCATCTGAGGGCCCAAATATGTCATCTTTCCATTTTCCTGAGAAGGGTTTGCTTCATGTTCAACCACTGAAGCATCAATAGCAGGGAGATCAACAACACTGCCAAACAAACATTAAAAAGATTACTGGTAAAGTATACAATCAATATTATCTTATGTTTGTGCATCAGTCAGAAACCCATGTACATTGATAGGCATGAATCTTGTTATTTTTTATATACAGTAATCAATTAACAGTGACATCTGCTGGTAAGGAAACTCCTCTACCTAGGTTTCATCAAATGAAAGTCGCCACATCTTTCAACATTCCAAATGGCGAGGGACCTCGAGTTTACAGCACAAATTTGACACCAGTTCATGGGATTAAATACCAAGTCCATGATGCCCTCTCCCACCAGTGGATGGCTACAAAGTGGAACACAACTCTGCCAGTTCCTGCAAGAGTTGACCTTGAGATTTATCACACTTAAAACCACATTACAAAACTACAATGCAAAATGTAACATTTTCATGCTAATCTCTGGTGAAACTAACGTACTGTTAAAAACGTGTTGATATAAACTTAAATATACATTTGTCAGAAATGAAATTACAAGAAATGTTTCATCTTTATACACTGATATATTACAAAACTTTAATAAACTTTTTACGTTATTTGGCCGTTTTCATCTAGTCTGTTTCCATTAAACAGTATATCAGTATAAAAAGTGATTGATTTAGGTAAATAATAATGTATATATAAAGTATATATATATCTATATAAATCAAGTTTGCGAGGAAGATGCTTAGCATTTTACCATAAAGTGATGGTGTGATCAGGTATGTCGGAGACACAGGCTAAATAAGGACCAGAATCACACAGTGTAAGAGTAGTGTAGCCCAGTTTAGCAGTACCTATAAACAAAGAATGAACTACCATTAAGATTTTTGCACTCCAGTCATTTTTATCAACAATATGTTTAAGAGCATTAACTAATGTATATGTGTAAAGCAATAAGTCAGCTCTGGTCTAATGACTGACCTTTCAGTTCACACATCAGCTCAAGGTCTGGATAGTTATAGACAAATATTGAAGGATTGAGTTTTAGGTTAGAAAAGGCAAGAAGCCTGCGATGCCCACAGGCTGTAAAGGCTCCGATGCCAGACCCAGGGCTCTGCAGAGTCTTCGTCGTTTTAGTGTCCACATTGAGTAAAACAATGAAATTTCCACAGGTGTAACATGCTGTTCTCTTGTCGACAAATTTAACAGTGCCATTGGTGTATCCTTGCACCCACCTTAAACAATATACAAACTGCCTTATTTATGATAGGCTATATTGTGATGATACTTGTCATACACACTGAACTAATGCTAGTATAGCTTATAGAAAATTGTTGTCCGTACATAACAACGTTACAGGCTATGTAATATCAATAATTATTTAATATAATTCTATTCTTGTTAAATAAATAATGCGTAAACTCACCGAACTTCCAAGCTTCCAAACACATCCATGCTAGCGTGTCAGTTGACCCTCTGAGCGTGCGTGTGTCTCCATAACAACCGAAAACAACACGTGGACTTGAGTGCGACCGATTACACATAATTTAAGGATTGTTTTATTGACTAAAAGTATAGTTTATGTCTAAATGTTTATCTCCTTAAAAAACGTCTAGTTACAATATCAAACGCTCCCTTTTTAAAGTAGATGGGTCCGTTTAAACAACAGAAAAGAGGCTATATTTATGTAATTAAATTAAGTGTTATTAGCAATATTGGTTATGACAGTAATTTTTCATACTCATGAATATGGTAAAATAGTATTGGTAAAATAGTATTAACCTATACACGAACAACATCTACCACTTATAAGAAAATATAATAAATTAAATCTATAATATAATTGCATTGTCTCTCGTTCTCTTTTGTTCTGCTAAATCAGGTTATTTTGTGTGTCAGAATCGGTCAGATATTAAAATCACTATAATAGCTAAAAAGTACTTTTATTTTGAAAGAGTGTTCGAGACTGATTTTGAAAGGGAAATGGTCCGTGTGTGAGATTCACAAAGCGTTGCAACAAGGAACCTTCAACCTACAATGTTGGGCAGCGCCTCGTGAATAATAAAGTAATGTCCAGTGAAAGTGAACTTAACGAATGATCGGTAAATGCATCTGTCGGTTTGTATAAGCTCGTCGTGTGTCACGTTTAACTTGACAGAAGCTCGTTTTGACACAAGGTTTGCTTGTATATCAGATAATGAACGTTAGCTTAGCCAACCGTAGCGACCGTGGAAGCGCGCGGGCGTTGGTTAGCTTAAATGTATCAATGCGTTACTAGGGTGGCGGTTTTACGGGGGATAGAACAGCCTTTATGAACTATAGTCGTAGTTTTATGTTTAAACCGTAAGAAAACCCTTATCAGTTGTGTCCTGTACAGTAGAATGGGCGAGTCAGCATTTCATTTTAAGAAGTCGCTTGCCAACACGGATAGGGTAGGATATGTAAGAACTCAGTTTTAAAACCTTGCCAGTTGCCGACCTACAAACTGCTTGTGGTGCCTAAAAATCTGTCTAGGTAGGCTGCAGCTCACTTTGAAACGAAGCCAGAGGCTGCAATTCAGGCTCACTGACAGTTTATGGTAAACACCCGTTCCCTTAAAATAGCTGTGGGTGTCAAAGTTCTCAATGGTGCATATTGGGCGATATGGGAGGGCATAATGTAGTTTGTGTTTATATATTTGCATTGCACTGCCATAGTGCTTCCGTGTCTGTAGGGCAGTGGGTGGCCTTTTATGGACTTGGAGAGCCTGTTATCTCGGTTTACTTTGCAGCTCTTCAGCGATTATAGATTTGTGTGTGTGTGGGCTCACATGAGTGGGGGTTAAGACGCACAGGCTGATCTGTGTCTTATCTTGTGTTGTGTTTTTTTATATACATTGTGTGTTTATCATAGGGATCAGCTCAGCTCTCATATCTGCAAACCTTTCTTTCAGCAGGTGAATGCTGAGGGATAATGGCACATGTTGGAGCTGTAGTTGCAGCATTGGCTGGTTTTATGTCCATTCTGCTACATTCTTCCATACACAAGATTGAAGAGGGACATTTGGCAGTTTATTACAGGTGAGAGCATTGATGTAATGAAAATGTCTGGGCTGCAGCTATCGATTATTTTAGTAATCGAGGATTCTACTGATTTTTCCATTGATTAATTGGGTATTCGGATCATTTGTATTTTTCTTTATTAAAGAGCATTACTAAATATACAATAGAAAATAAGACAGGTCTCTTTAAAATGAACAACTCATTTGTTTCCTTTTTAGAATAGTTTTTTATTGCTGAAATTGCATACATTAATATCTGTGAAAACTAAATCCATTTAGTACATTCCATTACCGTATTACCTTCAAAATGCAATATAATACAAATGTATGAATAAAAATAAAAAGATTAATTTCAAAGGTTTTTCTATTAAATAGTAGTATATTTGTCCACATAAGAATACAGAGTTAACCGTACTTTTGTATTGGCAGGTTGTCTAAAGACGCACTTTTTTCTCTGTTTCTTCACTCGAACCATAAAATGTTTGTGAAATATACTCTCTGGAGATAAAGTTCATGTGTTCATGTTCTCATACAGCGCAAACAAATTCATGAGCATCACGTGTGTAGCACGTTAAACTTTGCTGTTCATTCACTCAGACATGCAGAACAGCTAGATGGTATGTGTAATTAACAGGATTCGGCATCCACAAGTCCGCATCTAGTTTGTTGGACATAATGAAGCAAGAAATCAACATGTTTTACATGTACAGAGTTTAGCGGGCTGTGTGTTAGTAATAATGGTCCGTGGGGAAATGCAGTAGGGCATGTTTTTTTTGTTAAATGGATGAAACAAAGCTTCGAGGCAAAAACAATTGCCTCGATGATTTTTTGCAATAGACTTACTCGAGGAATCTTTGCAGCCCTAAAAATGCCCTTGGTGGAAAACCTTTTAGCATTTCTGTTAAGATAGTGTAAGTGTAAAGGTGTTTGCAATGCACATATTGTCCACATTTTTTTTTCCGAAATATTATTTGTCATCCCGTAGAAACCGTGCACACTGAGTCGAAGCGTATGAATTCATCCGTTCCAAAAGAAAATTGCTAAACAATACAGCCTGATCCTACGTTCGCTCTGCCTCTCTTCTTATCTCTTTCATCCCTCATTGACAGTACCTCGCTAGGTAGGCTGTCCTTACTCTCTGCCTGCATTTTCTCCTGTACGATTTTTGTTTATGACGGATGAAAATATCGGAGGTAGTGAATTGACACAACGTGAGGTCGTATACAAATTTGGATGCAAATTTGGACTATGTGCAATTACCTGTAATATTATTTTTATACGAATTAATCCTGCTCCATTGCATTCATTGTGATCATTATTTTAATGGATTTGTTTATTTTAATGTCAATCTGCATTTATGTGTTTTTCAGAGGAGGAGCTTTGCTAACCAATCCTAATGGCCCGGGATACCATATAATGCTGCCTTTCATTACTTCATACAGATCAGTGCAGGTACAAATATCCATTATTACAACAGCTGTGGATGTTCACCATTAGGCCGTTTTGCATAAATATGGGAACAAAGGTGGGGTTTGTCTTGAGGCTTTTAAAGATTTTGTGCCTTTTGTTTGTCACTTGTATAGACAACTCTGCAGACGGATGAAATAAAAAATGTGCCTTGTGGCACCAGGTAAACTTTCGTCTTGTTTGTATTGTCTAAAACAGCATAAAAAAGATAATAATGGCCATTCGATTATATTGTGAGACTCAACTTTGTCTTCCACAGTGGGGGTGTCATGATCTATTTTGACAGAATTGAAGTAGTCAACATGCTGGTTCCATTAGCAGGTAAGAGCCTTATCCCGGGCTTGATCATTGTTTTGATATTTTTTTAAATTGTTTTTATGCACCTTACTGTTCTTCTTTTCAGTAATTGACATTGTGAAGAACTACACTGCAGATTATGACAAGACTCTCATCTTCAACAAAATTCACCATGAGCTCAACCAGTTCTGCAGCGTACACACCCTGCAGGAGGTCTATATAGAGCTGTTTGGTGAGTTACTAATATCTCAAATAAAGTATACTTATAGGCTGTGAATACTTATGTACATGTGCTTTTTTGTTTTTTATTTTAATACATTTGCAAAGATTTCAAACAAACTTCTTTCTCATTGTCATTATGGGGTATTGTTTGTAAAAAAGGAATATAATGGGAAAAAGGGAAATAATGAATTTAATCCATTTTGGAATAAGACTGTAACATGACAAAATGTGGAAAAAGTGAAGCGCTGTGAATACTTTTCCGGATGCTCTGTATAGGGCAATTCCTGCTAACTAATTGTTTGTTTTTTTGTATACTCAAGTTATTGAGTTTAGTTGTTTTTTTTCACAGACATAATTGATGAGAACCTCAAGACGGCTTTGCAGAAAGACTTGAATGCTATGGCTCCCGGACTCACTATTCAGGTAGGACTTCTGTTACGGTCTCTGTGGTTTCAGTTTTTACTGTAATGGCAAATCACACCTTGGCATGTTATTTTGCAGGCTGTGCGAGTCACCAAACCCAAAATTCCTGAGTCAATTAGAAGGAACTATGAGCTAATGTGAGTTAGCTTGTTTAGATGTGATTCAGTTTAAGACACTTTTTCCCTTAAAATGGTCTGGTTTTCATAATCCATTTAAAAAAATGTGTTGTCTGCAGGGAAGCAGAGAAGACCAGACTACTCATCACAGTTCAGACACAGAAAGTGGTGGAGAAGGAAGCTGAAACTGAGAGAAAGAAGGCTATCATAGGTGGACGTCCTACAGATATATTCATGCTTAATGTGTGAAGATTCTAGAGAAACACTGGGGCATCTGTTCTCATTCATCCTGCTCTTTTTCAGAGGCTCAGAAATTGGCTCAAGTGGCAGAGATTCACTTCCAGCAAAAAGTAATGGAGAAGGAAACAGAGAAAAAGATCTCTGAAATAGAAGGTCTGATGTACCTGCAGACTATAAGTGTTGTCACGGCATGTGTCTTAGTGCGTTGCTTATCGAATGGTGTTTTTGGATTTTGACAGATTCTGCTTTCCTGGCGAGGGAGAAAGCGAGAGCAGATGCAGAGTATTACACTGCTGCAAAATTTTCTGAAGCCAACAGGGTAAAATACATAATGTTGTCATTGATGTTTGTGCTTGTTGTTTTGTCATTTTTATTTGAACAAACGTGATGTATTGACACCGTAATGTTTTGCTCATAATTCAACATTCAAGCGAATCGTTTTAAACTTTTTTTAGGTGCTTAAATATACTATAGAACTTCAAATATAACTCAAAGCTGTAGCTGACGGGGCTATCGTTCACAGTAAACACATGGAGGCGTGCTCACACATTCTTTCAATAGAGACGATTTCACACAGGATATGCTTGTGTCATTTATCAGATCCCTGTCTCCCTCCTCCACAGCTAAAGCTGACACCAGAGTATCTGGAACTGATGAAATACCATTCCATAGCAGCAAACAGCAAGATCTACTTCGGTCAGGACATCCCAAACATGTTTGTAGACACCAGCGCCTCCCGGACAACCACAAGCCAGGGTGCAGCTGACTCAATGGAGCAGCTGGAGTCCCTGAGTATGAAAGAGGGTCTTAAGAAAGCATCCAAGCCCAAAACAGCCAAAGAAAGCCACTGAGGGGGAGAGCTGTACCCCCCACTCTACCCTCCTACTCTCTTTCTTCTTTTTCAATCTCTTTCTTTGTGGGGCATGGGTGCTTGTGTGGCATGCTGACATGGATATTTTTCACTCTCGTGCTGCAGTGGGGTTGGGTACTGTGAGTCAGTCAGCTGAATACGCAGAGTTAGAGGCTGTGGTTTTACAGCAGTCACATGTGGACGGAAACAAAATGTCTTAAAATGAGGCAAACATTTTCAAACGTTGTCTCATCTGTGCTACTGAATATTGCCAGATTAAATTGTCGTAATTCATATCTTTATACCTTCCAATGGCTTGCATTAGCATGCTTTTTTCTTTCTCTAACTGTTCCTCTTAACTTGCTTTTTCAAATCCATGTTAGATGTTTGTTTGATGCAGGCTGATGCATCCGTGTGAAGTATGTGAACATTTAGAGCCTTTTGCGTTACTGGAACACTAATCTAGAAAAAAGGAAGCGCAGCTACAAATGGAAGACATTTGACAAGTTTGGTGTCCCCTTTTCTTTAATGTTATTTAGGAGATAACAGCCTCATTTTTGTGGTCCCTAAGTATATTATAGGTAAAATTATAATTTAGTTTAGCCACAATTGCAGAGATCTATGGCTTTTACATTACAAATTTATATATAAAAATTCGATCATTTCAGTTTTTCATTTTAGTTTTAGCTTAATCTCTCTAAATAATTATCTGATTACTCCTGTGCAAATTTTAAGTAATGTCAGAAATAGTGGGTTTGGTGTAGTGTTTTGTGGCGTTATGGGTGCCCTGTGGACACTTATTTGAACTGTTGATTCATAGAAAGTTTCACAAGCTGAGCATGGGTGTGGGGCTTTCAAAGTGAAATACTTTTTGTTTTCTTAGAGTTTGAAAACCAGGGATTGTGGCTTTGTAAAGCTATGAGACGGATATGCAGCGGTTGGATATGTGGTCTGACTGGAAATGACCTCTTGCATGTTTTGTCATTAATTGAAATACGTTTGAAAGGGAATCTAATTAAAATAAGGGCTGCTGTGTTATTAGACACAAAGAAATTTACCCTTACAATGTCTGAGATGCATACATCTGGAAAGTTATCATACATTAAAAATGTTATGTTTGTCACAGTCCATTGATGTCCTATAGCCACAGAAGTTTCAAGATGTCACCACTAGGGGAGGCAAGAGCTCTTTAGGAATCAAAAGACTGAACAACATAAAGCCAAATGAGCAAGGTGTCTGCCTTAGTTACTTTTTTCAATAGTCACAATGCATTAAAAACCATCCAGACAAGGTTCTGAAGGATATGTGTCTGTTAGTGCTCTCGCTCTCTCAGGAATGGAGTCCTGAATGTTAACTTGAATGACCTGATTCTTTAGAAACCCTATACCAAAAGCCTCAGATCACTTCACAGACATCTGAGTCAAATACAGCGGTCATATTTTAACATCTTATGGGCGAGCATTCAATTAATTTAGTTAATTCTCTTAGTGTATCTTTGTTACACTGGTTATGGCTTCTCTTCTTCCTACAGTTTTATCAGGGTGTAAGTTTAAATGTTTTAGAAGCTTAAAGGAAACTCAAAGCCTGATACAAATCTCATTGGTTCTTATGATTAATGAAATGAGAAGATGAAACTTTGACTGCCCTGGAATAAACCCACTCTGTGAATGTCACTTTTTTTATGTCAGCATAATTTAAGCTCCTAGTTTTAAAACATTTATATGCAAACTTTTTAAAGTTTTGACACTGTTTAATTCTGTGAAATAAAACCTATTTTGATACCATGGAAATGACGTGTGGTATGTTTGCTGTTGACGCTGAGAGAGCGAGGTTGTGAAGGGAAGATAATTTCATTAGATGACGCTTCCAAAATGTTATAGTATGTGATAATCAATCTTCTTGTTTGCACATTGGGGAAGTTCACTGTTCATCATCGTATACCATTGAAGTGTTTCAACATAGTTGTCAGAGATTGTATCATGACTTTTCAAATAGTCTACCTAGTTCTTCGGGGAAAAACTTTCAACGTTTCTGGTGTGTTTGAAATTCAAGTTATTGTCTTATCATATTTCCTGCCATTTTGTTTTATGAAAGTCTGATAATAATGGCATTATAATTTCCCCAAAATATTCCAACAACTCGAACTATCAGTATTGACCCATAGAGTATTAATGTGAACTTGCAATGCTTCAGTAAGAGGTTTTGTCCGAATAATGGAATTGCATCCCCAGTGAAACAAATATGCCTGCTTTGACTTTTGATGTAGGAGTTCTACCCAGTCAGTCTACACGAGTGCAAAAAGGACAAAGGAAGGAAATGGTCACTCAAAGAGTTGGGCAAAAGGTCTGTGTTTCCAGCTGACCTTAAAGAGAAAACCGAAATTTAAACTCCAAAGGACCCCCTGTAAAAATATCAGTTATTTTGACATACGTAACCAGATTAGAACCAAGTTAGACCTTTCGATACCACAAAGATAATAAGTTGCTTGTTTAAAAAAGATTGGGCGTTTTATATGGGCCCAAAAAATTATATATATATATATGTTTAGTTTAATGTGTGCTTGTGACAGTGTCCGGGATGCTCCACATATTTCCATCAGGGATATACAGGAAATGGCTCCACCAAGAGTAAAGGTGGGGGTGTAGGTGGATAGACTTATTCATGATTTTTTTATTATACTTTTTGTTGTTGACATAACATTATTGTCGTACAAACACAAACAGTGTTGTCCACATTGTTTAATATAAATAGTTTACTTGAGATGTTACCATTCTTATAAACTTCATGAAGGAAATCCAACTGAACCAACTTTAAAATAATATTCACAGGAGAACAGGAATGACTCCCAAATGACTTATATAGGATGTATCACTACACAGTCTTACTCAGCTCAGTGATGGTGGCCAAATTCTTTCCCTAGTTTAATGACACACAGTACAAACATCAGAAAGCAAGCCACGTGTGCATGCTCAGAAATCAATCCTCATGATTTGTACTTTACTTTTCATGAAAGAATTCTATTTTAATAGTACATCAGGTATCTTCTCTAGTAAAACTGAGTAGGACTGATGGCAACTCTGACGTGCCTGAAAGAATTACAGGAAGGGCATCGCCCATGTTCCACAGTGTTAGGAGGGACTCTGCTGTAAGAGACAGCTCAGCTCCCATGACAACCATGATGAGATTTATGAATTACTAGCAGTAGCCTGAACAATTGTGTTCTGTGTTCAGTCTGGCTCATCGCCTACTTGTCCCCTTAAGCGTTGTTCAGGCGGAATTTACCACGGAGTCATGAGGTAGCTTCTCTGATATATGATAAGCCTGGTTTCTATCAGCCTGCTCTGATTAGGACAATAAAACAGACCGGTCAAAGGGGATTTCTACATGCCCAAATATGATATTTCGACATACGACATGATGCTGTACGTGTTTTTTATCACAGTAGGCTATGTCAACCTAACTTGTGCAGATGGGCAGCATGAAACGTTGGGAACATGTATATTCAATTCATTAACATTTAAACCCCTTTATATAGCCAGTTTCATTGAATGCACACGCTAGCCTGAAGTTGGAGGCCGCGAAGTACATTAAAATCCTTTAATGCACGGCTAGCCGTTGTTAATCCCGGTTATAACATAGTTATTTGCCAAGTCAAAGCTGTTAATGTGTAAAAGGATTTTAATGCAAACCCTCCAGCCAATCAGAATCCAGTATTCAAACAGACCATGGTATAAATAAATGTATTCTGCATGTGTGGACATGACTCTAATCTTGCTAAGGGAATAGTTATCACTACTTGCACACCCACTTACTCATACTGACTCAGTGTGGGTCTGTTGTTTGTAGGTAAAGATTTGGCAGTAGGCTAATGCTTTGAAGTCTCTGGTATGTCACAGAGGTTAATATCTCACGCTGATAACGCCTGTCTGAGCTCGGGGCCTATCGCTGATTTCTGTTTTTGACCTTAAGATTGTTCTCATTCTTGTCATCAATGTCATCTCATTCTTGTCACAATGTTTGTCTTAGTACCGGGTTCCTAAAATGGTTTATTTGAACATTTACACAATATTTAAAGATTGCACACTCTATAACATTTTAAGGATATAAATTGTCGGATCCAAGAACAGTAATGTATTCATCTGTGCTTTGAGCAGGAAGCATTTAATTTAAAGGACTTGATATTAACTGATGGATCTGAAGTCACTAATGACAGCAAACAACTTGTTTTCGGATACACATGACACACGGTTAAAAAGATTGAAAATTGTTATGTTACTGTCCTTCAGCCACAGCCGTCACATCATAGACTCAAAAATAAACTCTTAAACTCTTCCACTGTCAATCAGAACTATTTCCTATATTACATCATCCTAAGGAAGTGACTAAATAATGGGAAACATAAAAACATCCCAATTTGCACCTGGTGTAAAAAGGCATTTGCATTTACAGAACTTTTACATTTCAGTCGTTGTATTTTGCACTACAAATTCCTTCATTCATTTGACAAAGACATAAAAGAAAGAGAATTGTAAAAAGTCATATGTTAGTCTGAATTGAAACAGATGCTCAGGACTACATCTGAACTCTGTCAAACAAATAATAATTTCTTCCTTGGAACTGTACCATCACATTTTCATGAATGCATGGTGTCATGCCTTGCTATTTGTTTGTTTTCACTGTGTGCAAAAATGCCATTATTGTCTTAACAAAACAGCACTAGTTTCAAGTAATGTACTCCTCTTTACTTGACATGATATTCTCAGCCTTTTTAAAATGTTGATTCATCTTCATGCAAACACAGCAGTGAAGACTTTTGGGTTGTAAATCAAGTGTCTCCTGTCGTGGGAGATTGTCAAAATTATTGTTCTTAGCTGTATGCATAGTTCACACTGATGCTGGAATTACCTAATAAAAAACTAATATATATAATTATATATATAATTTCCATGCTGATTTAAGAAGACCAATGTTTTTGAGATAACATAATTGTAAACTTTTGTGAATTCCTAAATTGCAAAACTCGACACTGATTTCAAATTGAACAAGTAAATTCACACACAATACAAAACTTTAATCAGTGACTTGACCTCCATTACATTTGCCCCATTTCAGTCCTTTTATATATGTTCATCTTCACCTTAAAGGACTGCTATATGAAACATTGTTAGAGCATTAAACGTATTCTCTCCTCATGAGAACATGTCCCACTAAAGACGTTCTCACAGTATTCTTCATGGAGTCTGTATGTATGCATGCACATGATTTTAATTCAGAATGAGTCAGAGAGCTTTCCTGCTGCTATACCACTCAAGGATCAACCTCAAATTCCAACAGTCCCTCCACACTCCCAGAGTCTGAGAGCTCAGTCTGAGTCATCTGGGAGCACTGAGAACTTCACAGACAAGAGTATCTGCTTCTTAATTTTATTCCCGTAAAATACATCCAGGATTATGCACGATCTTAAAAACTCATATAATTCATATACATTTCTGACTAATGGCTGGAATACACTACAAGACTTTTAAAATCAGAAGAGATTTTTTAAACTAGACATCATGCACTTGCAGACTTTTTAAAAATTTCAGATGGAGACACACTAACTGATCAAATCTGTACTGGCACATCATTTTCATAATAAAGTCCAGACTAAAAATCTGGGAAAAATCTGAGCAAAAGTCTTGTAGTGTATTTTAGCCATAAATCTAGAGTGCCGTTTTCCTCTCTTTACTCTTTGCTGAACTACATGTTTACATATCTGAGGTTTCCACATTTGGTTGATCTTTGTATAAACACATGCCTCATGAGACACACACAAAGTAATCCTGTATAACTTATAAGAGTAACAAATTACAGACTAATAACTTTGGCATTAAAGTTCAATAGTGCAGCATTATGCAATGCTTTAGGACCTGTGTTACCCAAGGTTTGCCTAAAAATCCTCTGATAAATAACAAAGTTTATGCTGTGAGCCCTGGAATGCGGTCTAATATAGAGAGCCAGTAAATAAACAAAATAAACTCTTAAGCTCTCAATATTCTTAACTCTTACCCCCCCAATCTGCACATGAAGATGCAACCCTTTCCAAGATGCAACTGAAATCGGGGTGTGCGATTTCTGAATAACGCTTGTTTAGACAAAGTCGGGACGAGTACCAAAAGAACCTTATAGCCAATCACCAGTGAGGTGCACATTGCACAGGACAGACATTAGTCGAGCCGAGCGCTGACGAAAGCGATAGATGGGGGTAGGAGTGTGTTTGTTTTGGGGATTTGAACATCAACAATGGCTAAGAGAAATCGGAGACTCTGCCATTAAGAATCAGCTATTACAAAGCTTTACCCCAAACTTTTTTCAGTCTAACAATTGCTGGCAAATGACGAACAAACTTGGCAGGCCCTGGTGAAAATCTTTTGTTCTATAATGCATTAAGTCTTTTGACATGATAATGATAATATGGTGGCTTACAAACAATGTAAAATGCTCAATGCAATACAAATATGAATAGTAATTGTTTTTAGTGCTTGGTGCATTTAATTTTCAAGGTTAGTCAAAAGTTATTATATATGTATATGGTGGAATGCAAACACACAGAGAAAAACAAAACAAAAGGAGTGTACAGTTCTATGTTCTGTGGTGATCAGAAAAATGTCATTTTGTCACATGATCATGTGTTATTGTGACGGGTCTTGTATCGCTCAAAGTGCTTGGTCAGGTCCTCGATACGAAGATCTTTTAAATGCAGGAGGTGCTCCAATTTGTTGACCTTTATCTGTAAAATCTAGAGCAAAGTAAAACATATTTAAGAAATATTCAATCATAGTGGTTTTACACTTGAGATCATGCTGGTGTTTTTAAACCACATATTTCTGATGGTTCAGTTAAAGGAGTCAAATGACATGATTAAAACAAATATATTATTATTTGTTTTGGATGTAATGCAATGTGTATACACAATTTAAGGTTACAAAACGCTGTATTTTTCACATACCGTGCATATTTGTATCTCCTCTTTGCCCTGCCTCTCTAAAACCTGCAGAATTTTTACAAAGCTCATCGTTCTGAAAATCGAGGTGTTCTATGACTGGCCTGTTAACCAGTGCATAGTGATTGGTCGAATACCGGTGTGGGACATCAGGTTCCAAAGCAGTTGTACTGATAGGTAAGCCCACCTCACTTGCTTATACATTTGGGCGGTCTTAGTCAAATCACATCATGAACTGACAGATTTGTTGGGATGTGGTTATAGGAGGCGTTTGCAGGTCTGGGTAAGCATGCGTTTTAGATTCGCTTTTGTTTCGACACTTTATTTTTTGCAATTTTACGTGTCTAATACATGCATGGGCAAATTATAACGCACCAAAGACACAAAAAAACACGTATTTGCGCCATATGACCCCTTTAAAGGCAACAGATGTCGAAATCATACTTTAGAAAGTGTAGAAACACTTTCTTTCAGAGAAACATTGACTTTTACTGACGAAGAAAGGAAACCAGATATTGATAATGCTTAAATTGATGGAAACATTTATACATTTAATTTTCAACTTCAAACGATTATCACCTTTTAATTATTGAACTGAAAAATGGTGACGTATTTTACAAAAACGGTGACTCATTCACATTCATCTTGATATAGCAATCTCTAACACAACTCAACAGCAACAGGAAACGTGTCCTGTAGCCCTTGACAGAACAGCACAGACATTACTAATTTCCTTTTGTGACGTTTGCATCTTTCGCCAGCTGCTATGTTTGCAAAAGGTACTCAAAGTAACTTGAGGACTTTAGACAGACAGCAAAATGTAAATTTTAATCAAGGAAATCAACTTTCTATATCAAGAAGCAGCACAGAAGTATTTTAATGTGACACAAAATCCCTTTAATGAATCAAAACTATTTTAATTAAATTGACATTATTTAAAACTGATGAGCGACTCACCTCAACAGTCTCATGTAAAGTCAAAATGGCCTGCTCCTTGTCATCCAACAGCAATTGGAAGGCTGGATCCACATTAGGTCCTATGTTTGCAGCAATACTAAACAAGATTTACGTCAACTGGATTGTAAATATATCATTTTTACTGTTTAAATATAGAAACATTGTGATTCAAATAGTCCTGTTAAGTTTAAATCACTCTTCTATTAAGAGTGCTATACATTTTTTAAGGATTCTGAAGGTAATGTATGGCAATGCATACCTGACTTTTTGTGTCTTCTTCACTATAGCAGGATTTGTTTGCATGGTGTCAATAATCTGATGATTTTCTGTTGAAAATGTCAGAGAAACAAAGAAAAACGGTTTATTTGAAATATTTCTACATCTAAAGGGAATAGCAATGCATTTTACTTGGTCATTTTCTAAACCATTGATGGTTGTAAAAAAAACTTTACAAAAGGCAAACAATGCAGATACAGGGAAAGCTCACATCTCACTGCTGTGGGTGTTAGATCTTGGCAAAAAGAGCTGCTTCAGAATCCCTTCTGGCTAATTTCAGGCACAGAAACTTCACCCCCACAACACCCTGCATCAATTTCCTCTCTCCCTCCAGATGAGTTTTACTCCCCCATACTTTAAGATTTTCAGGCTCATGAGAATTACTTAGCCACGAAGGCTAAACTAATTAGACTTCATTTGAACCCATTAAACACAACCAGGTCGAAAGGACACATTGACATGGAACCAGACTAAAGTCTATTGTAACTGCTGAGCAGGAGAATTTTATTTGGCACTAAGCTTTGAACCATCAACACCAGCTGTGCTTCACCCTATAAACATCCATCAAGGAAGGAAAAAGAACTGTACCTTCTGAGGCACAGGACCTGTGTTTCCCACCAGAAATGAACTTTTGATAATATGATGTATAACAAACAATCTAGCCTTGTGGTCCCATAAAAAGCATCACTAGTCCACTGTTGGCTTCAGTTTGCTGTGAACTTAAGGGTTTTAAGCCTAATAAGGGCTATCCGGTGAAGGTTACATGCAGAGCCATTTTCATGAAAATAAGGAATTAAATTAAGTCACAACCAAGACTTCCTGGTGATGAGGTCTAGGAAACTGCTGACATAACTATCCCCCGTCAGTTTGAGATTGCTGACAATGCATCATTCTTTCATTCTACATAAAAACATTCTACATGTTTTGTCATCCTAAGCTAACAACTGAACATCATTAAAAATGATCCTGCTGACATATTCTTGCTATTTAAAAATGTTGGTTTGTGGTCTGCTGAGACAATGGTTATTATTTTGAGTAATGCATGACAGATTATCAGAAAATCTATGACCGCTGACCTCATGAAAGCTTGGCTTCCTTAGAGCTTATATCGTTTTTACAAATCTTCCTATACTGTATGACAGAATGGCTGTTAAAAAGTGGAATTAAAAGTGTACTACTCTTACTAACATCAAGCAGGTTCACATCAATATATGATACAAGCAACACAAATTTACATATCACATCCTCTGACCACATGATGACAACATCGGCAAAACTGACTTCCTCTGCCTCTGTACATGGTAAATTTGGTGAACCATTGCCTTATATGAATAACGGTTGTGCATGCATGCGAATGCATCAAAGATATAAGGGTGTGGTGGATATTGTTGATTTTCATATCTCATTTTCATATCACTTCTGTTTTTTTTTCATTACCTGAAAACAGACGATATATCTTAATTTAAATTCTATCTTTTTTTGAATTTCCTGGATTCATGCTATGCTCTAATTGTGTTCTTTCTTTTGTTGTAATTATAGTTTTCATGTGTAGTATTGTATAAACCACTGCATGCTACTTTGTCCCTCTCTGAGGAAATGTTATTTATTGATCATGGGTTTGTATCACAATCATTTTCTGAAGAGGTCTGGGCTTGATTTTATCTAGTCAGAGAATAGCCTACCTGATCTCGGTTTTCCATTTGTAATGCTGTAATATTCCAAGTCCTATGAAAAAAGATATGAAAGGGTTACAACAGCACACAGTCTCGTTCAAATACAAGCACACAGACCTAAACAGCAACTCACCTGTGTGCCTTCTACATGTAATAGCTTTTCCGCTTTCCTCTCCTCTATCTTCTCTCTCAAAGAGCATAGAACTGGTTCAATGTAGCCTGCGGTGCTGACAACTATCTTCTTGACTGTGTCCAGAGGTACATTGAAGTACAGCTTGTAAAATACTTTTCTGAAATGAGAACAATAAGTACTCTTGTTTTGTTTCATTTCATTTCTACTAATATGTATTCACGACTACGAGTGCAGGATTCCTTTAGGACTATTTTGTCATGCAACAAACAGTAACCACCCTACTTATTTTCTCCCTCATAAATACTTTATGATTCTCGAAATTGTTGTCCAAATCTAGATAGACAGCTTACAGCCTTGTGATCCAGACAGACAGTGTTTAACGTTCAGCTGGATATCCCATGTCCCTCAGTGTTATTGCAGAGGTGTAATGTCACATTCCTTCAATCCTCTGGGGAATGTATAACGCGACATGGGGGGCAGATAAGCATTGAGATGTTTGCGTTAGTGTCTGCGTGGAGAACAAATAAATATACTTGCCTGTTCAGAGTGCTCCAGTTACACAGCTTCTGTTGCGTGGAATGTGCGGCCGTGTAGTTGTGCAGATCCACTAATTTAGGGAAGAAATGCTTCACAACTTCTGCAGCCATAACTGGATGTGAAAAGGGTTAAAATATTCATTATAATGTTAATCTATGCGCACGATATTATAGGCTAGTAGTAATATTAATGGTATAATAATTAATGGCACAACAAATTACTACGTAATACATAAATGAATCAAATAAAACGACACGTTTTATCTAGCCCTTATGTTTTGTTTATGAAAACATCTACAGTAAATACCTCCATCGCTAAAATCTCGCGCAATGTTCCGTTTTGGTCTGGAGAGAGGTATTTTATCTATCCACGCGTAGAGATCCTGCAAAGTTTCTTCGTCTATTTGTCTAGAGCCATCCATCATTTAAAAAGTTTTATTTGCGTTATTTGAAGTATTCCTCAATACTACACAGTATTAGCAAGGTTGTTTGAGCCGTTGCCAGGCAACTGCAAAGCTACAGGTCCCGACAGAGGTCATTTCTCTCGTTCGTAAAGGGATTCAAAATAATCGAAAACAACAAAGGATTGTACATCACGGCAGAAATTCTAACCTTTATTATAGTAAAAAACATACATTAATTAATGTTATATTGATAGATTTACAGACAGTAAAATCAGACCAGCTGAGAGCATAGCAAGATTGAACAATACGAGATGGGCAAAAACACTTTAAGGCAACAGATTTACCTTAATTGTCTTAACACATTTAAAGTACAAAATTAAGATGTAAAAATATTAAACAGTATACGAACAAATACATGTGTGTGCTGATTTGTGCAAAATCCAGTGAGTTTAGGTGTTATAAACTGAATTACAAGTACCACATGCCCTTGAAATAATGTATCAATTACATACATATAACCCCTTTCTGTTCTATGAGAGGCAACGTCATGTGGAGTGGGCAGAGAGGACTGAAATCAAATGGATATTTAACGCGCTAAATTTATATTTTTGCTGACAACTTTACACTGCTACAAACAGCCTACCATTCGTTTTAAACAAGTCGTACCAGGAGCGTAAAGGACAGAGTCTTAGAAAAGAGTGCAAGTACAAATGTTGAGTGTTGGGAGTCCAAAACTGCCATATTCTGCAGCTTCACTCTTGTTCAGAGTTGTGAAGATTATTTTGAAGCTAATGATTCAGAGAAACTCATTCTGTTCCACTTCATCTAGGCCTGACAGGAGGCTTCAGTGCTACTTTCTGTATTGCCTAGTGGATGACAAAGAGCATTCAAAACACTTGGTTAAATTATCAGTTCCGTTGGTTTTATAGTAAGAATTGAATTACAGAAATGTTTCCAGGAACAGTTTCAAAGATAAGGGAAAGCAAAAATATAAATCACCTGAGGTGGAGTATAGGCTGGTTGTATCCCTGTGGGTTTTGCAGGAGGCAGCGGAGGTCTATTTGACTTTGTCACCTAGTAGTGAAAACAAGAATAGGATACTAGCGTTGGATGGTATTTATGACAGTGTGGAGTGATTGCTGTTGACTAGATTGTTCAAGTAAATGTTCTATAAATGACGACTTACATTTTTAGATGTGAGTGGGGGCAATGGTTTTGATGGAGGAAGTGGTTTTGATCGTGGGAGCAGTGTTATTTCCTGAATAAAAATGTTAGATGTTATAAAGTAGCTTTAACAAATTATATTTTGGAATTGTTAACAGTAATATTGACAAGGCCTCACCTGAACAGAATGAATGTTTCTGGAAACAGCGGTTGTGACAGGTTTTGCAATCTAAAAGAATGAAAGTATATATCATTTTTTATTGAAACAAAAATAGATTCAAATACTGTATTTCTATTCAGCAGCTTGGGAGATGTAGTACCTGTTTTGTTCTGGTTTGTGGCTGACTTGGAGGCTGTGCATGAGAAAGACGGGTCAGGGTTTTGTGTTTTACTATGACTATGTATTTACTATTCTTTTATTGTAAAATGTAAGCACCTTTACTGTGAAACACAAACTCAACAGCTTGTTTTTAGGGGCAAATGAAAAAGCTTACCAGAGGTGCTGGTCTAGAGGGCACAGTTTGAGCAAAAAGAGGTTTGCAAGACACAGTTGCAGATGACTCCAGGAAAGCTGGTTGACCGATACGTGGTCTTGTGTACTTGGGGCTGTTCTTTGCACTGCTTGGTTGGAATGCTGGATTGCACTGGCCTGAGGAAGTATGGATGTCCTTCAAATATCTGTTTGAAGATAAAAAACACAACATTCTTTAATAAAACTTAAGACTGATCATTAATCTCATTTAGCAAACCGATCCTACCTTTTCTTTATAAATGATGCTTTTTTGTTTCTGCAACACATCACTACTCCAATGATAACAATGATTAGGCCCATGATGACCACAGATGAGGCCACACCAATTATGGTGGCATTTTTCACTGTAAATTAAAAAACATTTTGTTAAATGTTTTTTGTTTGTTAAAATGGTTAAAGACTGGATTGGCTCAGACTACAAAAAGTAATGCTAATATGGTAAGGAAGTGAATGGTTTACTCTTTGAAAGTTCTGAGAGTTTAACATCACAATAAGGTGGTGCCCAGCCTGGATCACAGTGACATTCTCTCTCATGGTTACACACCTAAATGTGTACAATATAACAAACAGTATATGTAATTACGGATTTCTACAATTCTGCTGGTACACATTTAAAAATATTAAACAGATATGAAAAAAGAAACAATGTACACACCCCACGGCCGTTGCATTTGTCTGAACATTTCTCAGTGCCATATAAACTAATGTTCTGGCAAAGGCTGTTGTAACACACCTTTAAGAAATAATAAATAATACATTTTGTTCAATTACATAAGAATACTTGTTATTAGATGTTATCAGTCAAGATAATACTTTATTATTGACTTGCCTTATTTGTACCACATTTGGTGCCTGTTGGAACCATCCCTAAGTCTTCTGTTGGTGAGGGATCGACAGCCATGAAGCAGATTTTTGATCCGATGGTTACTTCCCTTCTCTTATTTGTTATGGGAAATTGTTTCCCACCAGCACAATATATTTTACCACATTTCATGTGCCTGTAGATTGAGACATGATCTTGAGTCATTTCAAAACAGGTAGACCAGAGAATAATTGAAGGTTTCTAAAATATTACTTTTGTTTTCATCCATCAAATTCAAAGTTTAATGTTAGAATCTAAATTACACTTACTCAGCACTTTTGGATGTTCTGTCGAATACATTGTAATGAAAGCAGGTATCAACCTCTACCTCAGCATCTGAATATATTGCAAGATGATATATTTTAATGTCTCATTCCTAATTTTATGCATCGAACTTTAAAAATGAGCTTTAGACCAACAAATTAAATGCATAGAAAGCCACCATAATGCAGTATTTTGCAATAAATGAAAACAGTACCTGATCCCCATAGCAACTTGCAATGTTCCTTATGTGTTGGACATTGTCCATTGTAACAGTAACCCTGATTATAATTGCAAGGCAATCCGTTCATTTTATTATCATCTTTGGGACAGAAGGCCGATTCTCCTGTACAGTACTCCTCCAAATCACAGTCATGAGCACTTTTTCTGCACAGACTTCCCGTTTGCTTCAGCTTAATAAGAAAATTAAGAAATGTCAAGACAACAAACTAATTTCACAAATCTTTCACTTTGTGACAGTAGCTTTTCCGCAATATTTCTGTATAAGAAACAAAGTATGTGATGCACTAATGGCTGAAGACGATGGCTGCCAAGTGAACTAACTTGACTAGGATTTTAAATCATTTCATGCATACATAAAGAAAAATAAGCTGCCGTTTTGGGCTTTGTGTGGATATACTGCAATGATTTAGGGGTACTTTGCTGATACCTGGCAATTATGGCAACATTCTCCATGTGCACAATGGGAACCTTTGGTCAGCTGACATGTGGAGGCATTGCAGCAGGGATTGTTGCATTCCTAAAATCATATGAAATCGAAATTATTTGGGTGAACAATATGACCAATGTTTTGCATAAACAGATTATGCACATGTACAGTATATTCATATTATGCATAAGCAGCAACATTACTGATGTCATCCTTGAAACTAAATTGCCAGAACTGGGAATTTTTTTTAAAGCAACATGTCAAACCTCAACAGTTCCACAGTCACATTCCTCGCCCGTTTCAACAAAACCATTTCCACACGCTGGACCACCGTATATTTCGCTCTCATTCGGCTTATCCAAAAGACAGCTGCTGTCATAGTTTTGCAAGAAACTCTTTACGGATGCTTGACTACAAGAACTGAAGGCATCTGGGAGGATAAACCTGTGGGAAAAGTGTATAAGAAAAAATATGGTCTTTACTGGCTAACTGTTTCAACAAACAATTCGCAGTTTACGTTACAGACTACTTGAAAAAGTATGAATGTTTTCCCATGTTTCCATTGCATGTACAGTATGTATGCTAATGTATTTAAAGAAAGTGTTTTTAGTTAACCTCACCCAATGGTTTCTCCCATAATACAACCATTTCTAGAAGAACAGCCACATGTTTGATCATCATGTGACATGCCCAGATTATGTCCCATTTCATGAGCAATAGTAGAAGCCACTGCAATGGGATTGACATTATGGTCCTTTATAAAGAAAAACATAAAATCATTATATTTTACAACAAAGCTTGTTTTCAGATTAATTTATGGAATTTTTCTACTTCTAAAATGCTCATAAACAAACCTGATTCACCGCACCAGAGGATTGAGAGCACATAGCATACATTGTAGCCAACCCAATTGTGGTTCCCTCAAAATCGACACCACTGAATAGAAAAAAAGACAAAGAGATTCCAAACCATTAAGGGGTTATTTTACAAATCCATTTAAAAAAATAGACAGTTAAAATGTGGTAATCTTAAAAAAAAGCTGTTAAGATGACTCACGTGATGAAATGGGCATTGTCATGCTTCTTTCTTTCAAGGTAATCCTGACGCCATAGCAAAAAGTTCTTCAGAGTCACTTCTGCTACTGGACTGACCATAATCATGTCCCTGTTAGTCCAAATCTCAATCCCAACCAACCTGATACGTATGTTTAAAGGCCTGTAAAGCTGAATATGAAAAAGAAAATGTAATCATTATTTAAACAACATATTGAAATATCACATGTCAAACACCACATAATAAACATAACTATAAAACCAATCCAGTATTGTACCACACCTTGTCCACATGGTTTGCGACCAACATCATTCTTTCTTCAATTTTCTTCACACTTCCGAACTTCTTGTACTGAAAAAGGTATATATACACATTACTTCTAATTACATTTTAAATATATAACCCTTTTATATTTTTAACAATAAACACAGTAGTAAACCTCATTCGTACCTCCTCATGATCAACAACCAAAGCCATCTCAACAATCCGCTGTCCACCAATGGGGGCTTTGTTTTTCTGAGCGACAAAAATGAAGGTATTGACGTAAAAAATTTAAAAAAATATTGTACATTGTTTTGAGGAATTATTTTAAGCTACTTTGTAAGTTATATATACAATAAAAATCGTATTCAAGTTTATTCTCTGAAAAGAATTTAACAAATGACACAGAATCTTGGATATTACCATTTTTTTGCCTTTATACAGTCCACTAAACCGTGGGCCAAGGTCATAGACTGTGTCATTAATGTAACCAAACGTCCCCTGCTTGACTCTTAAATGCTCTTGTTTAAAAATAGCATGGTTCCCATCCACAGATTCTTCTAGGGGCTCAATCAAGTAAACTTGGTTTTCTGTTCTCAGAAACCCACTACAAAACAAAGAAGAAACAATGTTATTAAAAAAGGAAAATGTTAGTGTGATTCTGAGCATTAGTATCTAGAATGGACATTCAAGCTATCATAATTTGAGTCTTAATATTAAAAAATGTATTTACTGCATTCCAGAGCATAGCCCAACACTAACTGAAGAATCCTCTATGTCATGGATGTGTCCCTGATAGTAGCAGTGATCCTAAAATGTGCAAGATAAATTTATTTTAACACACTGTTCAAGACAGAGGACAGAGACATACTATTTTACTGTGTAAACATACAGTGTTGCCTGAAGACTTTGTTTCTGAAATCCCATCCTCTGTATAATGTGACAACGTGTAATGTTCTCCTAAAAGATCACTGAGATAAACAAAAACATTTAAGCCATTTTAAACAAAAGGTACATGTTATTAACATTCTATATTCAATAACAAGTTACAAGATTGTCTTACTTATTTCTGTGCAAAGAAATGGTTAAGTTTCTCCCATCTACAGACAATGCATATTCAAGTTTTTCAGGATATGTCTAACGAGGAGAAGGAACGAACACATAAATAGATGTACACCGTCAGCATCTTGTCAAACCAGTAGTTGCCACTATTTGCCGAAGATAAAAAATGACCGCACCTTTAGAGAGGATGCGCTCCTTCTTACTCGCTCTTTCAGTGCTTGAAGTCGAACAACATCATAGTGCATAACATGAGGAAGAACTGGATTCGCTGCATCGAGATTATCTAAATCGTGGAAGAATAAAAAATAATTTAGAAGCCTAGCCTATGTATGATACGGCTATAATAAAGTTGTTATGCAATCACGCAAAATCACTAAAAGTGATTCACAGTATCAAAAGTTATCTCATTTTTTTCTCACCCCATGTATAAACAAAAGTAAAAAATGATATAAATAATCCAGTGTATTGCATGGTTAAATGTCCTGTGACACTTCGCCAATGAACTCGTGGGCAACTGGGAAATCGGCTACTTGAAAGTTACGCCCCGCCTCGGTTACATTAACATAAAAAAGACCACGACCTCCTCATCCAGTAAATCACGCAGTGAGTCAGGTCCTTGTAAATGACTCAATGTGGGTTTTTTTGTTTAGCAATAAAGTTCTTTACTTAATCTTATTTTAAATCATTGAAATATTTGTTAATTATTGCTATTATTTATTATACTACCATTGCTTACTTGTATCGCTTTAGCGTTAATGTTAATATTATAATTAATATTAAACGATAAACAGATGACCAACTATGTTATTGATTACCAAATGAACACTTTTCCAGGTAACGATCCTATCCAAAACGTAGGTCTATGTGCGTTCTTGAGTAATTCTTTACGAATATAACTTATTCCTTTTAAAAGTGTGGGATGAGATAATTATTCTCTGGAGTTTTAGATTTTGCTGACATCCTGTGGTTAGATTATGCAAGTGCAGTTTTCTTCTAGTTAAATCTACAGGTTTAGAAGTATGTTAGTGAGTGCTCAGACTATCAATTAATATGGAAAACAATAAATAAAATAAAATACTTTTTTGTTACTTCGCTACACATCAAAACAAATAATTAAAATATAAATAAAAAATTATGGGTGATACTTCCCGACACGTGACTTTTATTTTGAAACGTCTTTGACACGGAACGAGAGACGCAAAGATATGAAGAGAGACGCAGAAATATAAGTGTCGCTTCATTGAGTATGTTGATATGCTGCAGCCTGAATTAATTGAACTTTTGGGAGAAACGCCAAGAATTCTTGCAGAAAAGATACCAGTCATTGAAAAGGAGACCAAATGGGTTGCATTTCAACAGAACGAAATAGAGAACGGGAGAGAAATCGCTACTTCACCTTTTACATTCAGACCTGAACGAATCCGTGTTGCTACAGAAGATGAATATTTTGCGGTAGGTTGTTGTTAGCTCAATGGCGAAGACATTAGAAAGGTGAATGACTGCTAAGTAACGTTGTGATGATGGTCCGATGCTGTATTTGCCAACATCCTGAGTTCTCAGTGTTCCGAATGTTTGTCAACAGGATGGTGACATACATCGGCACATGTATCTACAGGATGTAGCAACGGCTTTGATGGATGATTACCAACCTCCAACGTAAGTGTCGTAATTTCTTTTTGTAGTCGTTATTCACAACCGACTAAAGTGGTAATGTATGTAAGTAATAACAAACTAAAATAACATGTCACTATCAAAACCCCTATTATAGCATATCTGAGTTCAGCTGTCACATTGCTGGATGCAAACAGTTATTTGACACATTGGAAGGATACGAACACCACTACAATGCCTTGCATCGCAATGTATGTTCCAGCTGCAAGCGCTCCTTCCCGTCAAATCGACTACTGGACGTGCACATCTTGGAGTGGCATGACTCTCTCTTCCAGGTTATGGCAGAGAAGCAGTGCATGGTAATATCTTAAGCAAGTGTACTTACATGATTGAGGAATGCATGTTGCATTGAGTGGTGTGCACTTCATTTACAATATTAATTGTTTAATATTGATTGTTTTGTGCCTAATTAAACCACATGTAAATGAAAAAAAACTGTTTTATTTAGTAATCAATAGGCATGGCATTAAAGGAGTATATTTAGTAGGCCTTGTCAAATAATTATTCAATTGGTGCCACAGTATATTATCAAACGAAGACAAGGTCCAAAACATTTCTGCTGTTTTGTCGGGTATACCCATAACCATAAAATATGTCTTTGTCAGATGGAATGCTCCATAAACTTTATAAAGGCTACCGTTTGTTTTGACGAAATCCAGATTATTTTCAGAGATTATTACAATTTATTATTAAAAAATGTTATGTGATTAATAAGTCATGTCAACATATATTTATTCATTATCTCATCAAAATAAGTTAAAACAACTTAGACAAAAATCTAAATTGTTGAAAGTTACAGCCAGTTTGATTTACACATTTAATGTCACCAAGAATATTTACAGTCTAGCTGCTTAACATCAAGCAGTTTATCTTATGCTGACACCTACTGGTTTGCATTAGTCAGCTCAGTTAGATGCAATATTGGCTTCAGTGGGTGAGATACTGGAACTGATTTAAAAGACAAAACATACCAGTTGTCTTACCTTTCTCTCATACACACCATGTTTGAACATAGAAATGTTATTTAACTAAATTGTCTGCAATATCTGTGTGTTTATTGCATTCTGTTATTCATTTTCAGTATGAGTGCTTGGTTGAAAGATGTGGACTGAAATTCAAAACCAGTAAAGAGAGAAAAGATCATCTTATTAAAACACACAGCTATCCAGCAGATTTCAGATTTGACAGAACAAAGAAAAGCGGAAGGTTTGATATTAATGCTGCATTTAACTTATGGTAAAATGCACAATAAGGAAATAGTTGTACTTATATACTATTATTTCTAAACATTTTCTTCTGTTTGTTTAAAAAGTAAACATTTTGTATATGCTACAACAGAACACGAGAAAGAAAGACTCAAAACGATGCACAAATGGAAGTTTGTGAAACATCAGCTAATCAACCAGAGAATTCTGATTCCATGGAGTTCTCTCTGACACCAGAGACAGAAAACATAAAAAGAACTGTAGAAACTGAGCCAATGAATACAACTAATCCAAAACCACTGTATTCATACAGGTTGGTGGATTCATGATAATATAAGAATATATGATTCATTAATATAACCTGTAAATTCTCAGTCTATATTGATTTTATTTTCAGAGTTCCCTCATCCATCTGCTTTGGCCATGGCTCAGTCAGAGGGTTTAGAGGAAGAAGAGGGAAGAAGTAGGCCAAAGCTTTAATTCAAAGCATACAATCTATCTTATGTTCACATGCTTACTAAAAGCTATTTGCTTGTTCAACATTTTATTTTTACAATAAAACTTTGTTAAAGCAACCTTAAAAACAATCTGTCCCATACTGGAGTTAATGAGATCCAAAACAATGCATTCAGTTCTGAGAAGTCTTACGGAAAACTTATATATTAAGTTATTATCAAAAAAATATATTATCAATATTTGAATAGTTATTAACTTTTAATAAGGCTATGTTTATTTTTGTACATGAAAGAGCTTAATTATATAGTGGTTAAACGCTTCCAGTGAACGGCGCAAATTAATTTCTCGTTCGCTAGATGCTACCGAACTTTTAGACATCTAAAAGTTCGGTAGATCTAATAAAAATGACCAGATGTATTAAAATGAAAAGGTATATGCTTGAAGTAACGAGATGCAATGCAACGTAAGTCTCATTTTGTTATAATAAAGCCTATTAAGGCCCCATGATGCACTCGCTGACCTTATTTTAGGATAATTTCTATGGCCATAACGTTTAACGTATAACCTAAAATGTATTTACTTACAGTGTTTTTATTGGTCTTTGAGATTTCTTTGGTGCATTTAAATTTGAGAAGTATTTATCCAGTTGATTTTCTTTAAGTCTGTTTTGCCCAGTTCTGTTAGTAAATCTAATGTTTAGGTCTATACAACTGTTGGCTCTCTGAATTATATGACCCCACTCGCACTATGAGCTGTAACATCAAAATAATACGTTGAAATAGTAGGAAACACGACACAGAATATAAAGGGTAAGAAATACGGAACAATAATATAATCTGGAGGGAGGGTTGAGTTATTTTTTTCATAATTTACAACATTTTAGTAATGACAGTGTACAGTATTAGTCTCTGTGAGATTTATTGTTTTTAATGCAAAAGATTATTTTTCTAATTTGTATGTACATATAAAATATACAATAATTTACAGAAGATACATGTAAACAGTGTATAAATATCAGCAATCCTATTTGCTATTTATTCAAATGGGAAATGCAAAATCTGTAACATATACGTGTATTTACAATAATAACAAATCTAGATATTAATTTTACAATCTAGCAAACTAATATATATAGCCTACTCAAGAGATGTGGCTGAACAAATCAAACAAATGCCAAAATGTCCAAGGGGACGTAAATAGAAACTGGACCGTTGGTTAACGGGAGATGCTGTTTGACTGCATGCAGCAAATAAAACAATGAAATAATAACGCTTTTTCAATTAAATTGGTTAGCCTGTCAAACTGTTGATTTAAACAAATGCATGAAGATGATGAGGTATACCCGAGCTCTTCTTGGCCGTGTGCATGTCGAAAATTATAGCTGGGAACATTTTTTGTACTACAAGAAATTTGTTTTTTGTTAAAATACAACAAGTGGGCGTATTCATTTGAATTATGGTCACATTAAATGTCCATTTACACCCGAATAATCAGCCTAAAGACAAGAAATGGAAAGTTGAATAGTCGAACTAAAATCTGAAAATCTATTTTAGTTTATTTTAGATTCTGAACATGCATCATTTCAGAACGGAATGCTTTCGCGCACATCACGTGTCAACAAGTGGTCCTTGTTTGGAATCTTCTTTATTATATGCCTTCGGTATAATAATCTCTTGGAAATTATTTCTTTAACGAAAGGAAAAGTCACTCAGTTGTAGGCCTATGTCTGCATTGTTTTATATCACAAAATATAATATTCGTGGGGAATGCGTTGCACTCTAAAATGCTTTTTTCTTTAAAGCCAATTTTGGGATTCATTTGGCATAAACGAGATGAAAAGCGCCATTTCTTTTCAAATTATATATCTGATGAAGTTCTTTAAAGAGAACAAATTATTTTCACTCAAAACGCAGCAGCTCGAGATGGTGAATTATATGAAGAACGTGCTTCGTTGGTTAAGACAAGTAATACATCCCGTAGGTCACTGGCCCACCGAAAAGTCCTGGGACTGGTAACGCAGGTCTAGAAAAGGGACTGGACGGTCCGTAGAGGGACGGAGAACCAACATGTGTTCCTAGTGGGAACGGAAAAGCAAACGCAGGTAATAGCGGCTTGGTTGCAAGTTTCAGTTTCTCTAACTCGGCCTCTTGAAGTCTTTTTGCCTTCGCCCGTCTGTTTTGAAACCAAATTTTAACTTGAGTCTCAGTTAGATTGAGTGAATTGGAAAATTCCGCTCTTTCCGCGATGGAAAGATATTGTTTTTGACGAAATTTTCTCTCCAAAGCAAGCAGCTGCGATGTGGTGAACGGGGTCCGCGGTTTTCGATTGTTCTTGTGCTTTCTGAGGGGGCACGGGGGGGGACTTGGGTGTCCTGCAAAACAATATTGCACAAATTAATTTGAGAAACACTGTTGCGTTTATATTGCATTGATTTTGATTGAACTGCTTTTTATTTTTAGTCATTATAACATGATCAGATGCTGATGATCAGAGTATGCCTTAAATATCTAAATATAGGACATGGAAATTAATAAACTATCAAATGTAATAATTCGACGAATAAATTATCAAAACTGTGCAACGCACTGCCCCAAATACTTTAGATTTTTCTTGCACTGGTATGTTATGGTGCCACTCTTGACACCAAAAAGCTCTCTAGCTAAACATTGTCCAACACCTATAACATTAATTACCCTATCATTTCCATGCAAAATATTGCAACTTGCATTATATTTAAATTAGTTTGGTTTCATATATATCTGATCGATTGGGCTTTGTGGTGAACATTCTTGCGTTCTTTTAATAGTTCCATGCGTCATTACATAAAAATGGGAAATTATGACAGTCCTGAATTATAAACACTTACTTGGCGGAGAGGCATATGGGGTCTGAAACCAGCTGGACTGTCCCTTGTTACTCAGGTCCTCCATATCTCCTCTCTTGGAGTCGGATAGGTTGGTGACACTCTCCATTGGGATTTTTCTTTCTGCGTAAAGAGCCATGGGTGAGAGCCGCAGTCGCTCATCTGTACCCGCTGTTGGAGATATAATACCCGATTCAGATGACGTGTATAAAGTCCTCGTTGTTGTTCTGTCCGATATTAAAGATTCCACACTGAACGGAAGACTCAAAGCTTTGCTTTTACATCCTTTGACAGTCGCTTTATCGTTGTTCGGAGCCTCCTCTTTGTCCGCGCTTCTGCGTTCGTGTGGTTTTTCTTCTAGAGAGACTGGCCCTTGAATAGAATTCATCATGGATGATAAAGGGGCCATACAATAAGTATGTTTTAGTCGTCCTGAATTTCCTCGTCCAGCACTGCCTTTCCCCTCTGTCGTCGCGCTTTTGCGACGCTTGCCTCACTCTTCTAGCAGAGCGCACTGCCTGCTATAAACTTCCAAAAGTTCTGTTTTTTTCCCAGCCGCCCTCCAATCCGCTTGACATTTCACCCACATGACTTTCCGCGTGCTCGCTTTGATTGGCCAGTCCAGTTTCTTTCAGACGTCACAATGATTTTGAAAGAAATGTTGCATGGTTAATCATACTTGTCTTGCCGAGGTGGTTTATTGATTGCTCTGGGGGCTCCAGTCTTGGAGGTAAGGAGCCATTTGAGAAGTTTTGTTGCAATTAACCAGAGGGGATGTCTGTATAGTGGGCCTCCATACTCATTAACTGAACGTTTATTGAAAACATATAGCGAAACAAACCACTTCCTCGGTCCCTTCGTTTGCTATTTTTTTACATTTTCTCTAAGAAGTAGTAAACATAACATAAATATTTGAAAAATGCTTTTATGTCGAAAATTATGTAATTGTGGGCATATCGCAATTATAGGCTACTTTTTAAAAATCACCTCTTTCAGCAATTTTGCAAAAATCATAAACTGTAAATAACAGTTTTGTTGTAGATACAAAACACTACATGTACCGAATCCCATCAGGTCTGCTTCCTTTAAAAAATAAAACCACATCCAATGGCAAAAACGAATCTCAACATTTTCCTTAAAACTCTGACGCGGCAGAATGATGTGACTGAATTGACGATGATTTTGTCACGCTGCATTAAAGCAATTTAAAGCTTGTCTTGGCCCTTTAAGACCGCAAAAAGCCTCCATTGAGGCGCAACTGGCAACCCCTCACCGTAAGTCAAAGCATTTCATAACGCAGACAAGCCCTGTTTTGGAAGGCGCCAGTCTCGGCGAGATCAAAAAGGAAGCTACCTCAGGGAGAATATGCAACAGTTAACTCCACTTAACCAATTGTCCTCGAAGAGTTTAATGTCAAGGCAATAGCCAGAGGGCAATCAGTTCCCACAGACAGCGTGCACTACTCTGTTAACTGTTGCCTCACTAAATGTCTCCTTTCAAAAGATCATTCTTATTTTTTTGCGCATGCTGGACTATGTAAATTTGTTCGAAGTATAGAAAGGGGACATACGGTACCTAAAAGGTTGAACAAAAATTTACTTTAAAAAGGATTTTTGCTTAAATTCTCTTTGCTCAATGTTAAATTGTCTTTTTGTAGTTATTTAGAAAATGCTCATTTTATGCTAATGACTTAGGAACGTTAAATAATTATAAAGTAGTCAGCGACCTGTTTGCGCATTATGACAGTGATTTGATGCCTTTCAAGATCTGAAGTCAATTCCCCGGTGAAATTTTAATAGTGCCCCTCGCTATGTAATTGTTAAATCGTTTCTTTTCAATAGCTGAAGACCCCTGTTACTGTGTTTCACCTCGACAGTTGACCCACTATATCAGGTCGACTGTTATTAGCCAGATGTGTGTTTTATACGGATCCATTTCACAACCATGATTCATAGGTCAAAGGCTTTAGTTTGTCAGTTCATAATATTAAAACTAGTAATGTAATGTTATGATATTTTAAAATAAATAAATGCAGTCACAAACAAATTACGTTATTTAGTCATATTTAAAGTTTGTTAGGAATTAGTCTGGCAAATCCAGTTGTGTGATGGTCCGGCTCTCTCCATCCAAAAACACAGTTAAGAAAAATCTCAATCTGCTGATACACACTGTCTGCTCTTTGTAAGGCGGTATTTCAGTGAAATCCTTGGTGAATGTAATTGCTGGTCCCATGCAACCTCCTCCCATGAGAATACCACTCCAAGTGTTTCTCAAAACCAATGCACATATTGAAACATTTACTAAGGAAGTGGTTCTCTGATTTATTACAAAGCAAAATACTGTAAGTAGTGTAGTGTGTCTATGTGCTACTCGAAATGGCAGAAGCTGACACAGTTAAAATGTGAAAGACTTTTGATAAACAGGGCTTTAAGAATGATTTTTTTAGATGTACATTATCTATAAAACTGATGCTTGTTGGTGGTTTTAAAATGGTCATTGCTCAGAAACAACGAATGGCTTTTAAAATCTTTATTACAATTACTCATCTAAAAGCGTAGAATAATTGAGATTAGGTATTGTTTTTGTAGTTAATCACAGGATTCAGTAAGAATGAAATGGCAAAAAACGGATTTAAAATTGTACACTTTAAATCCATTATGACACTATCAAAAGCTGGATTTAGTTCATTCACAGTGTGCTACAACATCCTCATTATTTGTTGACAAACCAAGATTTTTATTTTTACCATCTTAGGTCAACATTAATATGCTAAAAGACCACATTATGCTTTATATCTGAGAACATCACTGTTGCCTTTGCTTCTATGTAGCTATTAAGTAATTTCCTTTGCCGTCATCTTCGGACGTTATTTCATCTCTAGGGAATTCAGTGTCATGCCTAACTTTCCTCCAGTCTCCCTTGACTCTCAACCTTTTTTATTGAATAATTAATTTTTCCTGTTACTCTTCTTGAGGTTAGTATAATTGCTTGAAATGTAAACACACAAATGTTATTCTTTGGGAATCCCTTATGACTTGACTATTGCTTTGCCAATGGAACAATTGCTCTTAAGAAGCACAATACTGTTTATGTTAGCCCTCTGTACATGAGTTCAAAGTTTTGCAAAGATCTGATTCTTGATGGAATGTTTGTCTATGTCCAAGGGGGTTACATTGATTTCTCATGCATCCTTAGCTTTGATTCTCATGTTAAAAAAATAAGACCAAGCTGAATTGTATGTTGATTGCTGTGGTTGGAAAAGGCATCTTTTCAAAAAGGAAATTGCTGGGGAAAGTTCTAGATATTTTTAAGTTTACTTTAGAGTAATATATTTTATGTATAATTTTGTCGTTTCTGATTTACTTGACATTAAATGAGATTGGATAAATAGGGTGTCTGTTTAATGCCAATAAATTCAGACTAATATTTCAGAGTCATGCAGGGAGCTCACACATTCCCATTCACACACAAATGTGCCAAAGCTGAACTTCAAGTTTCATTGCTGTCGTCCTGGCCCAACTGACATTAATAGTTCAAGACATTTCCTACCCTATCCAGCAGTGCAGACATGCTCTACATTGAGCCAATCACAGATGTGTGGTTATGCCCCCCCAATTAATTCATAAGCACATCATGGATTGCATTAATGCCACAGTACTATCTCATCTCTGTGCGTTTTACAGCTCTATTTTGTGATCTCATCTAGCAAGTTGGTGTCTCGCTAATCTGTGCCTCGTTTTGCTTTAGACCATGAAGACCTTTGAGAAAGCAAAACTTACATCTGACTAAACACACATCTGACTGTCATCCTTACTGATTTCCATCTTCATAACCAAGTCTGTGCTTTTCTGTAGTCTAAAATGAACTGTCTGCAAACATTAAATGTTGTGGTGTATCCATACAGATTGTATTGGCATCATGTTATGAGAATCACAGGCTTTTAGACGATCAAAGAAGATCCTTGCCGAGGTTTCAAAGGACGTAAGTAACCATTTTAAATGAGATCAGTGCTTTTGAATACTCCAAGGCACAGAACTTGAACTTTTGGCTTCAGGGTTTTTTGTTTTTTAATCAGATCTTGTTCTGTGGATAATATTTTGGCTTGTCAAGATCAATTTACATGTGCACATTACAGTAGTCCAATCTTGAGTATTTTCATCTCTAAATCAAGCTGTGCCTTAGTGGGGAGCAGTCTATCCATGGCTCTGCTTAAATTTGGCAACTCTCGAGTCTATTGTGCAAATAAGCCTCTCACCCAAGATTTAAGTTAAGATATTTTTTCTCCAATGTCATTTAGTGGAATTAAGGTTATTGTTTGCAGAACACATCAAGTAAGCATATTATGCTGGAAAGCATATGAAACATGTGATAGCTTTCCAATTAACTTTTTTTATTCATATACCTTTATGAAAAAATCCCTTTTGAAGTATAATCTCACAATGTTTGGCTTTAGGCTTCCAGAGTGGTGCCCTGTTTCAGATATTTCCGCTTTTGACTCCAGAAGACATTTCTGTCACAGCGTGGAGGCAAGTAAACTATGTCAAAAGTCATTACAGACCTTGAAAGCAGATCTGTCCTTTAAGGTCGCCACAGAGTAGGATGGCCATTTCCACAGTAAGGATAAAAGTTGGCCGATCCAGTGTTATGATTCAGAAGCGTAAGTGAACTTTAGTTTGAAATGGGTAATTTCATTAATCTAAAAGGTCCAGTGTGTCAATTTTTGTAGATTCTATTAACAAAAAGGCCTTATAACATTAATAACTAGGTCTTCAGAGGTATTTAGTGCGTATGCATGATCGCTTGAACTTTCAGAGCTTCACTGCTGAGCAGCACTTTGAAAAGTCAACTCCAACTAAGATGAAGTTCTCACAATGTCCATTAACTGACCACTCACATGAAAAATCCAGTAAGTGGCATCAAGCCCCAACAGGATTACATCTGAGCATTGTTCCTGGGTTTTTAAGGAGACAATTGGAATCTTAAACCCTTGGAGTAGCTTGTCAGTGGCACAATGGGACACACTTATAGCCCTCTGTGAAATAGTGGCCAAGATGAAGTGTTGATGTGACAGAAGTAAGCAGAGCACAGCGACTGTATCCCACTGAGGGAAAATTAAAACTATCATTTACATCTCACGGTTGTGACTGTGCCAAGTCTGGAGGGAATTACCTCTTGGATAATGATTATTGCTGTATCGATGACAGCAAACAAGAACAGCAATTAAGTTCCGGGCCTCTAAAAAGCGATGTGTAAATGTTAACAAACCCATCTTTCTTCTCTTTTTCTGTTTCAATTTATCCATTTGTTTTTGTCATCAAGCATATTAAATGTGTTTTGTTGCTTGTTTAAACGAAGTAGAAATTATTGCTGCTTAGGGGGGGTGACTTTGAAAAATGTCTGCGTCAAGGTATTTCCTTACTGTCTGACCAGCGTTCTCCTGCAGTCTTTTTGAACCAGAACCTAATGGGTTGTTGCGAGTGAAACCGGCGGAGGTCAGGCCTCATAAATGCTTAACTACCCCGAAAGGGAAACTGCTTTGGCAAGTCGGTCTTGTGTTTACGTCCATGAGCATAGGGTTTCCTTAAGATTTTTTACTCTGCCCAGAGGGGGCCCTTAAAACAGAGGCCTCGGGTGACACGCATAAGTAGAAAGTATCTTGACCTTTTATTTAACTTAACAAGAGCTTGACCTGACCCAATCAGTTTAGGCTAACATCATGGCCTCAATCCTAAAGCCATTTGACGTCCCCACAGAAAAATCTTGCCTGTTTTAGCTCAACTGTCATACTCGTGTTTTTGAACAATTATAAGGGTAAGCCGTCCATGAACCACTCAGAGTCCCAGCTGAGAGATTTAACCCACCCCAGAGTACCTTCACCTATTAATCCAGTCTGTTTCTCAGTCAGAAATAGACATATTCAAACATCATTTGGAATGACAGACCGATAAGAAATAAAGTGGGTGTGGTGTGCAAATGGCATACAATAAAAATGTACTGGTTTATTTTAGCAAATAACTCAATCCCTAGCCATAACCTGCACCTCTAAACATGATTTTTTGAAAGGAACATAACCAAATGACTGACTCTCTTGAGGAAATAACCCAGCTAGTTTTCTGGCTTTGGTTAGAAATCAAACAGTAGTTATCACAGTTAGATAATGAAATGATGTATGGGGAAGTATCGTTTTTTCTATAACAAACAAAAAAATGCATTGGGAAATAAGCATACATTGACTACAATTGTATCAATTATTTATATTTTATCATTTATATTTAAATAAAGGGCAAAGTTTTTCAAATTTGGACATAGTTTTTGGCCACTACAGTCATCATGTTATGTTAGTTTGGGATTGTTAAACACGTTGCCATGGTAAATGTTTCACAATGTTTAGCTGCTTTACCCTTTATTTTGTATAAAATATGTATTGTTTTATTTATTTAACAGCAGATTGGCTACAGTGGGCGTCAAGTTCATTAAAGAAAACATATAATTTGTTGTGTGCACTATACAGAAATAGATTTTAAGAATACAAGATGTTCATGATTTAGAAATTTCCTCTTTCATATCGGGGTCATTCATGAAGCATACTCTGAGAAAATTGCATGTTCACATTTATCATCCCTCTTTTTCCTATTTAGAACCCAATACTGTAAAAAATAACACTTAAGGTATACCACAAAGATGATGCCAGACAATTGCAGCAATTTTTCTAGACTCTAGCTGTGGATCTGAGCCAAAGATTTTTGAGGGAAAGCTATGAACAATGTGAGTGGTCACATGGTTTTGACTATAGGGATGAGAAACTAATTGTGGCCATTTTGTGGTTTAGCTTGGAACCAAAGAATGTGACCACACGTTGGAATTCTCCATCCGCGCTGTATCTGCAGTGGCTCTCAGTACAATGAATGAGTTTTCACAAAAGCGCATGCCACTGTGTGAATTTTAGATCTTTAGCCCAAGTTTGACTGAGGCCTATTAGAAAACAACCATTTACTGTAAAGTTCTCAGGGCACAATTTCCTTATGTACATTGACCTTATTTACCAGCCCTTACAAACACATTTCTGGGTACTTCTGTTTTTATTTTTATCTTTTATATTTGATGGTTACAAAACATTTTTTGTAAGCATATTGGGTTTGTTATGATGGTTCTGGTTTATGAGCCCAATTGTTAAGCTCATAAGCTCAATAAGCTTACATTGTTAAATAAAACAGAGGTTATAGCCAGTATATTGTAACTGTTTCCTAATTTTACTTACAATGAAGCAAGAACAGAAAAGTGTAAAGATGCAAGGTGGATCAAGTTGTAAAAACGAATCTCAAAGTGAACACGATCCATCTTTCAAGAGCATTTTTAGTAAGATTGATTTAACTGTTAACACTTGAGAGTGAGAGAGGGTGTCAAGGCAGGAGAATGCAGGCACCTCACAGCGAGGCTCTTTAACAGGTACTCACATGATTTAAAGGGTTTACTGCGATTACGCGTTAGACAGGGGCTGAACAAATAAGTCAGCCTGATTGTCCTGAGATTACAATTTCCAAGTCCTCCCATGAAACCCAGAACAAAGAGGAGGGAGGAGAGCAGAGAGGCCCTCTGAATAAACAAGCCTTAAATTCTCACTGAATCTCAGCAGCTCCACGTTTGTGAACGCTTCAAGCAGCGCTCACTCCATGCCTTACGCGTATACAAATTCTTGGTGGCGACCATAAAAACATAGAAATGAGAGCAAAATGTTTATTTTACACTTAGCAGAGGCTTGTGTTTTCATGTTGCCTCTTTTGAAATGCAGACTGTGGGTTGGAGGGGTGGAAGGGGGGGGGGCATTTGCGGGAGGATGAAAGCTTAGTTGTGCTTGGGTTTAATGAGCTGGAAAATACAATTGCACTTTTCTGACTGTGAAAATTGCTTTGAGGGCATCATAAATTAGCTGCTGGGAGATACTTCAATTGACAATGCTTTGTGTGATTCTTGCACATGGCTCTCTATGTGTCAGTCGGAGCCTTTAGAGGGAATCAGCCCATAGAACGCAATGGAATCCGGGACGGACAGTCAACTGCTTTTGATCCTTTTTTCCTCTTTCAGGCGAGTTTTTCCGACCGGTATACAGTGGCGGTCTTGTTAAATCTAATTTTGTGTCAGCTTGAAATGTTTCAGTTCGGTTTACAGCAGGAGATGGACTTGCAAATTGCATTCTAATTTTAACATTCAACAAGGCTTGTGTTTTCAGCCAGAGCTGCGGAGCAATTCTGCATCATGCAAGCCGTGTCTCCAAACTGCCCAAGACGGAACCTTGCATAAAATCAAGACTTGTGGTCAAACTTTCCCAGTCAAGGTCCATATTCCACTCAGTAGATTTTTGGGGCCTATGTTAGCCCAAGCACAGCATCGGCCGCAGCCCCGCATATCTCTGCATTCTAATGCGTCGGCCCCGCTGGGTTTTTAACTTTTGCTCTGTGTAATTGATGGCTTCCACACTCCGGCGGAGTTCCTCATCCCTCTCCCTGGCGATTGTTTGTATATTTCTGCAGTTCGGGCTCTCAGGTCTGTTATTGTTCTCACAAAGAGAAGTGCAAGAGGGGGCTGGGCGAGTTCGAAAAAGTGTCCCCCTGATATTTAGTCAACTCCGAAGGGCACTTTTCAGTCGGCCTTTGCAAGCTTGGCACATGCCTTCTGTTACTAAGTGGCTTTGCATTGAAAGACTCCACAGCTTCTATTCTTCGGCCCACTAGGTGCCCAGACTTACAGCTCTGGCAGCTGCTGGGCCCTCCAAAAGGGTCTATAGAGCGCTCTCTGCAGGTGTGCTCTCCTGCCAGAGCAATTTCCAATCAAAGGCCCTTTTCAGCCCACTCAATGGGAAGCTGACTTCGTATGTGCCACTGCGCGAGAGGAGCATTCACAATGGACGCCTTCTCTAAACAACGTCGCTCATATGGAGCACTGCCATTCCCTCTTTTTCTCTACGCTTTTTCTGTCTACGATCAGAGCCAAGGGTTGGCGCAACTAGCTTCTTTCGGATAGAAGACGGGCAGCTTTTTCCCCCTGCAATTATCAAACGAGTTGTTACACATTACTCATAAGGTGTGGCTCTCCCCTCCTCTGTCTCTCAAAGGCCTCCTCTGTTTTCTGAAGAAACGGCTGGCAAGCTGAGACATCTATTCATTTGGCTACTTGAGTGTAATTGCCCAGCTCTTTGAAGCCTGTGAGAGGCGAGTGATTTCGCCCCTGCCCTTGGGCAATGGTGGCGACATCTCCGGCGACCTCTGCGAGCCCCTGCGGTCAGTGGAACACCTCCGCCAGGGCGGCCACCATACAGAGCGGAAATAATGCTGCCCAGGCTGCTCAATTTCTAGTCCTTTTCATCTCTCCCTTTGAAACTTTTATTAAACAACAGCTTTCACACTCATATCAACAGGCTTAAGTGGGGAAGGAGCTGACTCCCTGATGCTGACGGGCGAAGTCATCGCCGCGCAGCTCTCACTTAGATCAGTGAGGTTTGGAGTGGGGGCCATTTTGAGAAAACGCAGACCACTCGGTTCACACTAGTTTGCCTGCTCCCCCCTCTACTTTTGTGTTTTGTATGTCATCTACGATATCAAAGAAAAGGTCCCCTTAGTCTTCCACGTAAAGTATATCTTAATCGTGGTCTTTGCCACATCAAATGAAGAGAACTAATTTCATAGATCCTCTGTTGGTCTATTTTCGTTTTTCTTCGTTTTAGATCAAAGACAGCCGAGTTATAAACAACAGAGAATGTTAAGATACATCCCATTGTATTAGATGTTGGCTACAGCATGTCGTGGTATGACAAATAGTAGTGGTAAAAAATCAGTTAAGAGCCATCGCATGTGCCAAGAACAAAAAGCTATGATGGGACAGACGAGCATAGACAGCCTGGAATGCTTTGAAACATTTGAGTGCCTGAACTAATTAAGTTTGGTAAGTAGATGTTATCAGTTCTGGTCTAATTTCACTAAGTACTTTCGGAGGGTTTTCTTGAATCAACTTCACTTCTTGTTATTGCCTGCCCAGGGCTGTTTACTTTTCTCTTAATTATATTCACAATTCGATAGGGTGAATTACTGTGTACTTGCGTGGAATTTTAGGCACACAATTCAAGGTGATGAAATGCAAATTAAATTACATCTGCTTTACAACATAACAAAATCACATGAATTAGCACAGCTGGCAAAAAATGACTTAACATTAAAAAGCAGAAATAAATCAATTATAAACAAATTAAAAAGAAATGAATCAAACACACAGAAATTGTTCAAATCCCATGAGAAGGGAGAATCGCAGATGAGATCTATTTGATATCTCTTTTATTTCTGCTAGATATCAATGAGATTAAATTGAGAGCCAATGGAAACTTTTGCTTAGGTCTCTTATGTCTCAGATATTTCTCAAAAAAACTTTCTATTAAAGTTTCAGAACAGATCTTAAAAATGTCAGAAACAGTTCAGATTTTCCAGACCAATTTTACATTGTACATTAAATTACATTTTACATTCGTTTTACCGATCCATACATTTAATGTATTTTAACAATTGTCTTATTTACATCGGGACTACGTTTTATACATAAAAGAAACACAACTGAGAACTCAAGTCTCCCGAGGATGTTAAATGGCATTTAAAAACATTTAATCATTAACCAAAGTTTGTTTTTATTCTATGAAATGTCAGCCTGCAGTCAAAAGACTCATCTGTCTTTTGTTTTATTATAGGTCCTAAACATGCTATGTTATAATAAAAAATATTTTCCTTTAGGTGTTTTAAAGGAAAATATCAGTGTAATGTCTAGTTCTTGAAGTTCGGTAAAGTGTAATTTCAATCCTGTATGACTTTCTTCATAGAACACAAAAGAATATATTTTGAAGATTGTTTCTTCAAAAGGAGTTCCAACTTTTTTCAAAATATATTTGTTTGTGTTCTGCAGAAGAAAGAAAGTCATACAGGTTTGAATGCCAAGAGGGTGAGTAAATGATAACAGAATTTTGAGTGAATACATCCCTTTAAGCCTCACTGAATTCCTTATTCTCAACTCCACAAAAGTCCTTAATGATAAAAATGACCAGGTATATACCAGACATTCAGACCTATGAATGCTTCAACATGTATGATGTCACTATCTAAACATACGCTGTCTTTCTCCGCCTGTCTGAAAACGGAAACAAATAAAACCCCCGGCATATAAAACAATGTATCTGTCGTGGTACACAGATCTGCCCATTTGATTAATTCAGCATAGCAGTTAAAAACAAAGATTCATTAAAAATCAACTTTTCTATAAGGGTAAAATACCTTAGCCTGATATTTAAGATCTGACGTTGCTGGCAGGGTGTATTTTACACCATTGCCTAAAGACACTGAGTCCCGTCTCATGCAGAGAAAAAAGAACACAAGGCTATTATGGGTTTGATCTGGCTCCACAAGCCTCTGATGATAGTCTCAGAGGGTTAGAAGGTCAAAAGATGCTTTCATAGTAGCACGGATAAAACTAAGCCTCGGGAGACGACAGATTGATGAGACGAAATTATATCATAGACTCTGCGCAATGTATTAAACAAAGATACATGTAATGAAATACTGAGGGGTCAGATCTACATGTCGCCATTGGATGGACAGCAATAAAACCAAACAGGGTTATGAATATTGCATGCTACTTGTATTATTTGCTTTGAGGTTTTTAAGAGAGACGCATTTCCTGTAGCCGAGTCAGCTGGTAACAATTTCAAGACATATTAAAGCAAGTCTTTGCCAAAGAACTTCCCTTTGGGATATTTCAGGGGTCTACGTAAACCAATAATGTGATTATAAACCAGTTTAGTAAGAATCACTAAATTCTGCTTTATTTATATAGAGAGCTGCAGTTTAAAAAGAGTCTAACCTTTCCTGTTGACTTTTTAGTAGCTTGTTTTATTTTAATGCAACCCACTAAATTGTGCATCTTTTCATTGCCAGGCTACAGAGTGCTGAACCTTCTTTTGAAAGTGATGTTAATCTTAACCTGAAACTTTCACAATATTACAGTGATAGACTAAATGGATAAAGCACCATTAAAATAAGTTTGTTTGATTTCGGAATTATCTCGTAAATATACGCCACCAGAATTAGTCCCTGCAATAGAGAGCTTAAATAGACTGAATGATATTAATGATTTTTAGGCAGTGTCTTCCTTGTTTGTGGATGCTAAAACTTGGTCAACATTCTGAATAAAAAACAGTTTAGTGCATTTGTCTGTTTTTGGCTTTAGTTTCACGTGAGTGGGTATTTGAGAATAGTGTTCACATAGGGCATTTGTTATCTTAACAAGCACCATATTTGACCCTGGTTGTATGTTTTTCTCTGTATGTCATGTCCTATTACTGACTTAAATAGCTTTAATGTTCTTTTAGGGCAGCCTTTGAAGATAAGCTGGTATATATAGGGTCTTGTGCACAGTTTTATTCTTTTACATTTATTTATTGTTACCTGGTGATCTATAATAACAGCATTAATTATCAAACTTATCTTTGACTTAAATACTTGATAATACACAATTATCTTTCTTATATATGAATCTCCTGATCAACCTGCTGTTCAGTCTTCACTTAACACCGTCTGTTTAAACAGTGAATTTGTATTGTATTGACTGTTTGTGTACCCCATTAAACCATAGAAAACCATATCTATCTCCATGACATTGTTTGCTTTATCTGTTACAGTAAAATAAGCACTCTTTTTAATTTAGACTCACAACACAGAAAAAAAGCTTAACAAAAGGGATGAAAGTTGTCCATGAGGAGTCTCAAGTGATAAGCTTTCTTGTTGGTCTGGTATTGTATGTGGTTTCTGCAGACATGTAATTTGGGTTTCTGAGGTCTGGAGCCAGACAATCCCGAGGACAATGCCTCTGAACAATATGCAGGCTTGACATGTGAACCCTATCACTCCCATCACACACAAGGATGTCCAGTGTAGTGAAATGATATACAATTAGAAAATAGATGATTTAGGTCAAACACTTGTTTTGACCACTGACTGTTTAACCTTTTATGTCTGTATATCTATAGCTGATCTGTATTATTCTGCTCTTAGGACTGTTTTTAAAAGATGTTTTGTTTTTTCTCTTCGCCACCTGGGTTATGAGAGTGTTAGTGCGTCTGTCATTTTCATTGCAGATTGTATAAGAGTTAGGTGATGCTGGTAAAAGCCATTTGGGCATTTTGGGTAGGATATCAGAAGCTCTGCATGTTGTTTGAAGTCTCGGTGAAGGACAACGTGCAGGGTTTTTTTACCCGAGGTGAGTTTCAACATCAGCATTTACAATTCTTTTATGGAATTCATACACTGCACCCTTTTTAGATGGTAGTGTCAAAGTAAAAGTAAAGTGTCAGAAAAAATGTTCAAAAGCTGTAACAGTGCCCCTTCAAGAAGTACGCCTAAGAGTGCATAGTTGCGGTTGCAGTTTATTAGTACCTAAATGGTATAGAACCATTTTAAAGGCTACCACCCCAGTGACAGCTTTCCTTTTTCTGACCATTTTCTGACAATCATCAATTATTACAGTTAGTTGTTTAGGCCTATTTAAGATACATAGTATTATATTAAAGCTTGAGGGACACTGAGCGCACTAAGTGATTTGCAAGGGTTTTCATAGTGCTAGCTTGTTTTTTTCAGTCTTAGCTTTGCACTTATTTAGCTTATTTGTCTAATACATATAGTGCACTCATGTACACTCCTGTTTTTTGCCAAGCTTTTTTAAATGACCTTTATTTTGTTATCATATCTCTGATCATGTGACATGCAACTATGAAAGCGTTCCACGCTGCAAGTCAGCCAGGTCTCTGTCAACATCTTTAAAGAGCAACAATCTCATCAGACATAAGCACAGAATCGGGCTGAATATTGTAATATCATACTGGGGTTCCTGAACTGGAAGGAATGCCTTCATCGCTCTTGTGTTTTTGAAGTGAAGGTCTATTGCCGAATCCCTGCGGCGTGTAAGCCCAAACTTCTCTCTAATCAGTAAAACTAAAATACATATTCAAGAGACACCTACTCTGCCGTAAACAATGCTGCTTTGCATTAAGGGCTTGTTGGTAAAAATGTCATTTTTTGAGTACTGTTTCTATTGCCTTTAAATCAATTGGTTTTGTCACGTCCTTCGGGGCTCAGATTTGGTGCGGAGCAGCCTGCTTCAATTAGAGTGATGGAACCCATGTGGCTGCTATCAGCGCTGCCATCTTCTCCCCACGGTCTCAGAGAAGACTGGCTCCTCTCCATAATAAGCAGAGAGCAAACACTCTCTCTCGGTCTGTAATATCACCCCACACCTCTGCACTACACCTCCAAGCTGACCCACATTAAAGCAAACCCAGAGGTTCAAAAGCAAACTGCCCAGGCACTTCCTATGCAGAGCTCTGTTGATATGAATTACTATCTCCTCTTTGAATGGAAGTGAATGTGTGCGCCTTTTCCCTCCTGAAGAGCGGTGCAACGTTTCTTGTGTTTATATTTTATGTGATATTATATATTTGCTTTCTGTGGAGCTAGTCGTTATAAATTAATTATTTTGATGGAAAATGCCTGTAAATACAGCAATACAGTGGTATAGTTAAATTAAACTAAACATAAAAATGAAGTGCAAATTAAACCAAACATACTGTATTCCTTAACATATTATAAAGACACAGTTTACGCAATGCAATCAAAGTAAAATCAAACAAGTTTAAGCCATGCAGTACCCATACTGACTAAAACTATTATGAATCTTGTTTGATTGGCATGCTTGGATACATTAATACCATGTAGCCTGAGGCAGGAGAGTGATACAGGCAGTAAGAGAGAGGCAGACACTCAGTGAGCGTCGGGCCGCATGGGTCACGGCCGCTTCACTGGCCGTGCAGTCCATTGATCTCCAGCTCCTCTGCAGCCGTGGCACCAGTCCAATTAAAGTGTGAAGGCCTGAGGGCTCCAACAGGAGTGCTGGCATGCCATCACGTATGGGTTAGGCTATCTGCCACAAGTAAATTGTCTTAAATGATAAATAACTAGAGCTGGCTAAAGATTCATTTTTCTCTTTTGCATTTTCTTGCTATGTGCCTGATATATATCAATTTAAATGTCAACAGCGTTCTTAGAGATTTATCTCAGATAAGGAACATTTTAGATTTGGAACCATGGTGTTCGTTTCACGTTTCTTGACCGCTCTGCAAATTGCCTCTTTAGTCGAGTTTGCTATATACGACCTCATGTACTTATTCTCGAATTTTGCGCATTCAATAGAACAGAATATAGCGCACAATTTAAGCGAACTTTAAAGCAGCATTTTGTCGTTTCGCGATGGCGCACACATTTCTTTCATAAGGATGAAAGAGTAAAATTCATGAAATCTGATCTTTCTGTTGCAGGCACCATTTCATGCTGGAACAGCATGGTCTCCACTATAATTCAGAGCCATTGGAATGGATGGGGCTTTGACACGCAAACAAAAAAATTCTCTAAAGTAAATGTTTCTGCTCAAAGCCAACTGTGATTTGGAATCACATTATCAAAGCCAACTGTGCTCCGGAGTCTGGACAGCTTGGAGAATCATATAATGTACTCAAGACGACTTATCCTCTATGCGCTCTTTACTCAACTGAGACGACTGCTGCTAATGTGCAGTCCAAAAAACTGGACAATGATTTATCCCACCTTATTCAGGCATCGTTTGTTATCCAAACACACAGTTGCACAAGACAGACAGTGTTTGGGATCAGCTGTAAAGATTTTAGGACAGTGAATGGCCAAGATCACATCCAACGTTCTTGAGCATTGTGTATATAAAATGTATATTTTACTCCTTCAATATATTTACAGTGAGGTCGACAGCCTTCAACAGAGATTTTATTATGCTAAGACAACAGAAAAGAGAACGTATAATAACAACAAAATTTATTCTTTTTTCTCATTCTATTTAGAGTAAAACTACCCTGTAAAAATTAAACTCATCACCCAAGTCCAACCACAGAATCTGTAAAACATGGGAACAAGATACACATGAACAACAGCTTGACATGGTACAGTACCGTGTTGTTTTAGGGTAATAAACCCATTTCTGTCAGGGGAATGTCCACAGGGGTTATTTCATCTGCTGTGTTTAGAAAGTGCTATACAATGGGTGACCAAATGGAAACACATGACATTTTAACCCAAGGAAGAAAAAAGTTGTTTAGCTGTTAAATGAGGAATCCAATAAATTATCATTCAAGCGCAATTTAAGAGAAATAAATAAATGGTTAAAAAAGCATGCATTGTTTGGGATGAGAACGGTTTTAAATTATTCTGTCAGATTGAGTAAAATCCATTGTTTACTCTTTTAAGGAACCAAGTTTGAAAGCAAAAGTCTTCCAGAACCGGGTTCTGTTAAATTTCCAATGGACCCACAGAGGCACGATTCTGTATTCTGTGAAGACATGCACGGGTTTACATCAACGTGACAAATTGATTGAAACAATGTCTTGAACTCTCATAAGCTTTTCCCCCATTTTTCCTCCCTCAAAAGTGTATTGTAAAAAAAGCTACTGTAATAGTGAGTAGGGTTATCTGTCAGCCCCCCTCCTTTCTCTCCATAAGCGCAGCTCTGCGGCCTGACTGTCTTTAACCCAGCTGATAACGCTTTAGCCTCCTCGTAAAGAATAGGTCTCTTTTAAGTGATCCATTAACATCCTGTCCCCAAGAGTCTGCCCGAATCTACTGAAACAAACCAGCAAACTTTGAAAGAAAACAGAATGACAGACAAGCTCCAAGATCAAAGACCCCCTTCGAGTCCCTCTACTCGCTCCCCAGACATCTCCAGGCCTCCTCCCTAATGTTTTCAATTAGGGCCTCTGAGAATGTTTCAAATCGTAACGTTATCAATTAGTCAGCAATCCCTGTGTTTGCTTCTAATGGCCTCGAGTTAGTGGGGAAGATTTAGTGCCTAAAAGGGAGATACCAGTACAGGAAAGAAAGGTTTTCATGTAGGGGAATTTACGACTGTCTGCCTACAGGTCTACTTTTCACAATTACATTCTCCATGGAGCATTTGGGTCTCCAGTCTTTGTTGACTCTTTTGAAGAACCCATAGTGAGACTTAAAACAGTGCTGTGTAATTCTGTCAGCGACAGGTTTGTTTGTTTGGTATAAATTGCAACAATGAGAAAATGACTGAAATTATACAAAAGATCCAATGGAGCAATGTTATGTCTGCTTTTTAATTATCACATATTTAATTTCCTTTAACTATGTTTACTAATGCTAGAGGCCTAAGGGCAGCCTGGTTTACCCTTACATCCATTCATATGTCCCGCTCAGTGACGGCACTCTGGGTCTGGCTGTATTGGAGAGGTCAGGGGGCTCCAGCTGGCAGGCAGGGGCCACAGTGGGACCTGGAGACGGGTATTTCAGACACCAGCATGGGGGAGACACTTTCACCTGACTGAGCGCTGGCCATGTGTTACACCCCACGCTGACTCTGTACACAACCTCCGCAGCTCCGAGTCTATGAAAGAACCGAGATGAGGGTCACTGCACAGAATATGTATAAATTCTACATTATTGCTTTGTTTTGCAGTAAAAGAATATTACATTGCAATGAATAGTGCAATGTTAATCTAATGTTAGAGGCCACAGACTTAACAAAGTGCTCAATCATCATTCGGTTCAGACGATGACTTATTAATTAAACCTAACATTAATTAGACACATAATCTGCATGGAGCTTATTAATACATACATCAATATTTGACAACGCACGGTATGACAAATCAAACCAACGTCTGGGCTGATTTCTAAAGAAGTTTATACTTGAAGAGCCGGAGGCCAAAAAAGGATTTAAAACTGCTTTAATGTAAATGTCATTCTGGTTCTGGAAAACTGCAGTTAATCACCTGTCAGTAAAATTATGAAAAATGTATGCTCTCGAACGTTGCGCATTTCTTTCCATCCAAAAGGACATCGTTTGAAATCACCATTGAAAGATTGTAGCCTCAGAGTACAATCTACATTCAACATGACAAGATAGTCAGTTCCAACCACAGATCACTTTTGTACAGTTTTTAATAAGAAGGTCAGGAGCTACAGAAGGGCATGTGGAGGTGTTGCGTAAAAGTAGGACACAATCACTCATTTATTGCCGTACATTACTGCAATTTTAATTTAATAAATTATGGAACACCGTAACTTATATTTTAATACACCGTGGGGCAAACGTATAATGAAAGCATTCTCTATTCCTGCAGATGTAAGTGTGGTTTAGAATAAAGCGTTTTATTATCTGATTTTATTAGATTGGTAAGAATAGCAAAGTGTTTAACAAAGGACTTCTTATTCCATATCAATTAAGTACATGTCAGTTCTGAATTGAGTAATTACCTTTAAAAACAAGCTCTTCCCTCTTTAACAGCCAAATGAGGAGTGCCCAGCCTGCCAGCTGTTCCTCTCCTGCCAAAGTACAAAACCCCAAATGCTTAATGGGGCATAACAGGCCTCCTGAAGTTATCAGTCATCCTTTCACACAAAACATTATTTAAATAGCTCTTCGTGAAGTCTCAGTTGTTTGTTTTTTCCCTGCATGTTTTTTACACATGCAGAATTTACAAATGAAGATAATGTAGTCTGATATCACATAAAAGTTATTCACTGCATCATAAAAAAGGCACAAATAGCCGGTGGTTATGCTGCCAGAAGTATGACAACAACACTTGTTGATGATTTTTTGGTATTTATTGCTTTTTATATCACATGTGGTGTAATTGTATGTTCAGTTTTCACTTGAAGATTCACTGTCTCTTAGCATGTCAAACAGCTGGTTGAATGTTATGGCTGTGTGGCACAGGCTTGCATCCCATTTGTAGTTATTAAGCTCTATGACTGTGTAAAACCATAAAACAGGTCACAGCTGAATGTATGAGTGTCCATTTTCACATTAGAGTAAGAGTGAACACATGTCCCGTTGTGCTGCCGCGGAGTCAGGTTTCATTTCTGAGCGCCTTCAGTACGCTGCGCTTCAGACTCGCTGTAGATGGCAGAACTACTGCTGACCTCAAAGCTTCAGCCTGGCCAGCTCTCATGACTGTTTATTAAAACTGCATGATTCTTGTCTGCCAAAATGTCTCTTTTTTCTCATTGGAAGAGATGCGTTTATTTTCAGGGCAGCCTAGTGTTGCTAAGGAGAGCAGGGGCTGATCAGGGCCTGACATCAGCTTATTCTTCCAGCCGATGGAGGTAATTGTTGTTTGCCTTTTTCCAATACACAAGTGCATCACTTCACACGCAGATGTAACAGCTAATGTTCTAAGTGCTGGCACGATACTAATGTAATTTAAAGCAGAAAAAGGGCGGTTTTATGAAAAAAAATAGCATTTGCAGAGTGGAAAATGTGTTTAAATAAAAAGTACAGATCACAGTAAATAGCTATTAAATGGATTTAAGTGTTACCATATGTTTATGCATGTGTTTGTGGCAGGGAAGGTGTGTTTGTGTGTGAGTGTGTGCGTCTGTGTATGTTTGTGAACTACAATAAATGCATAATTAGGCATTTTAAAAGAGCCTAATTAAAGGGACTTTAAAACACAGGGCAGCCCGTAGGCACGGCTGGATTTTATTGATGTTCCGAGCTTTCACAGGTTACTGTCCAGCTACGCTCAACCAGTTATTACATTACTGCCTTGAAATAGGTCCTTCTTGTGGTGTAAGCTTGTCAGTTAGTCACACTTATAAACTTATATACAGTTTGTACTAGGGCTGTCATGATACCATAAACATATCTTACAATACTGTACCAGGTGAATTATCGTGATTCTTGATAATGCAATGATGTTCATAATCCAAATAAACCAAACAAAAACCAAAATGTCCTAATTACACAGATCTAGATGACTACATCTTGCAATTTACACAGTAGTAAACTGTAGTATACTCTTAATAAATTATAGTATTTCCACACTTATTTAATTTACACTACAATATTTTGTAGCAAAGCAAATTATACAAGTATAAATGACACGAGGGCGAGTAAAAGATGAGAGTATTGTTGTGTGAACTATCCATTTAAATGTGAAACTAAAACGGCCTGTAGGTGGCGGCAGTTTTTTAACGAGTCAACGAATCATTCAACCGATTCTTTGGCTGATTTATTCAAGAACGAAGCTTGATGAATGAATCAATAAATTGTCCCAGTCGTTCAAAACACGGATTAGTTTGGGAGAGAAACCAAGCAAAAAGACAAATGTAATTGTTCGTATGAACGTTAATGTACATTGCTTACGATACTACGGTGTACAAAAGTTGCCGTTTTAAACATATAAAAATATTTGGAAGCTTTAGCGTCGTGATGCTATCTCAGCAACGTTATAACGTCACACCGTATAGCTAACGTCACATTAAAGGCAAAGTAGGCTACGTTCGAGAAGTATGTTGAAGCCTCTCAATCGAGAAATCATGAAGTATCAAATGTTATTCTGATGTAACCAATGCCATCTTTTACACGGCCCGAGTCTAGTGAGGAAGATGCTAAAAGCATATCATTAACTCATCGCTTTGGCAAAATATACGCTCTTTAAATACAGTCATCACGTTTGATGCCAAAACGACTTCCACGAGCGGTTTCTGTCACGTTAACATTTCCAATAAAAATCTGCAACGTAATCGTAAATCAAGTATCTGTCAGCGCATTGGCGGTCGCAAGCCGAATCGCATGGTTGATGTGTGGTTGAAAATGTGCTGTCTGTGAGGGGGAAGCCACAAGTCTGCCCACGACTGTGCCAAGCCGCTCCAGACACCCAGACACACACACATTCGCACTCATATGGCTTGTATCTGCTCTGGTGTGAAGCTTTGTAGCAAATATGGAAGCCAGTGCAGCTGTGTGGGGGCAATGAGATTATGATGTTTTACGTGAAGTGCGAGAAAGTCGGCTCTCTGAGATTGGGCCGTGAATTGGGTTCCTATGAAATTGGTAACAGAATTTCGACTGCCCAATTGAAATACAGAACATCGCAATAGTTTTGCTATCCGTTGAATTGGCCGCAGGGCATTGTCGTCGAGTTACACAACATATTAACTGAATGACCAGTCTCAACCGCTTAAAGTCATATCGTATTCTGTTCTTAAGCAGCTTAATGTCCATTCACAACACAAATGGGCACCAAGCTGTGTATTAGTGTTAGTGATGGCCCTCACACTAAATAGGACTTTTGTGTCGTGTCTTTGACTGCAGTCTAGCTGTTAAGTGACAAGAGAGATTATCTCAGTCCACAATAGGGCCAATCATTTTCCCCTAAGTATAGAGCCTAAACCGGCCTGAAAAGCATAAAGAGCCTCACATTTATGAGCCAGTGGAGGGACGATCCCATTCATGACTTAATAGCCAAATGAAAGTTCCTAATTCAGCAGTTAGGACTGTGGCGAGAGCTCAGGCTCGACATGTCAGTGCTGGGCTCCGGGACTGAGCCGGCTTTGTTGCAGTAACAGTAATGGGGAGGGGGGCTCGTAATAACTTCCCGTCGTACAACTGGATGGCTTTTCCCACGTATGAGAAAGCCAGGGGACAATGTTCTCCTCGGTTCCTCTCTCCCTAGAGAAGAACAGGCTCCGAGTTGCCCACCACCACCCACCCGCTGCTCACTTCTGCCAGTGCGCTTCAAGGTCTTCTGCAGGGTTAAGAGATCGTTTAGTTCCATGATGATAGAGCGTATAACAAGGCTCCATACAACAGTCAGCTGATGGCTGTCATCACTATCGGCTTGTGTGTGTCCCTGACTGTCCTCTCTTTCCTTAATTACCCATCCTCACTCTCACAGCAAGGTCCCCTCACAAATTACATGGCATTGTTAGAGGATGATTGACCTGTCATCACGGGAGAAGGGCCGCATTTCAGCATCGCTGTAATGGCCCTGATGCCCGACAGTGGCTGTACACAGCACACCCCCATTACCCCGCCCCATCGCCATGGGCCTCGCCGGCCATTACCGCTGGTGCCAGGTGACTCTGTGACCCAGACAGCATTCTGCCATGTCAGCAATTCAAATGCACGGCGCCACAGTGTGGGATTCGGTCCTCCTCGCAGACAATGGCCAGATTCGGGCTCCACTAAAGATGAGTTAGGGCCTCTGATAATACAACTCCTCCACTCACTTTTTTCCCACTACCCCTGCCGAGCTCAAAGCAAATGAGATCCAAAATTGCATGTGGGCCTCATGCGTGTCTCTGAAACCAGTTTCTGTCCGGACCGGTCTAATCACTTACCATTACGCTGTTTTGCAATGCTATGTCAATGAAAGACCAGTTGAGACAGTCTTTAACAATGGTTCTAAGGTTTTGCCTGCAGTCACATCAAGACCAAATACATCTGCACTGATACCAAACCAGAAATATTGATTTTGTGTCACAATAATATGAAGTCAATTTGAAATTAAAAGCACCCAGAACTGTGGGTCATAAACAGATACACCAAATTGTATACACATTGTTGTCTGTTTCATCCACACGAAGTAAAACACTTACACATATTACAGTTTTCTGAAACATAAAACTGAACAAAATTATGGAATCAATCACAAATAATTGTTGTTTTATAAGTAGTTCTAATTTTTGATTGCCATTGTATTTTAAGATTTTCTTATTCTAAAAGGAAAGTTCAACCAAAAATGTACATTTATTTTCTCATCATTTATTCAACCTCATGCAATTAAAACATGTACAGCCGTGGAAAAAAAAGATAATTTTAAAGACCATTTTGAGTTTTTTTTAAAGACCAAATTATAATTTTTGTTTCGTTTTGTGAAAAACTAACAATATTTCTACCACATTTCAAATAAAAATATTGTCTCTATTTGCATTTATTTGTAGAAAATAATAACTGTATAAACAGGTCAAAACATCAGAAAAGATGCTCTGTGTTTTTTTCAGACCTCAAATATTGCAAAGAAAACAAGTTCATATTCACTTTTAAGCCAACAGTAATATTTGTATTTAGGAAAAGTAAAAAAAAGATATTTCAGTAATAACCTTGAATTTCATCACAGTGTCTTGTCATGTTGTCAGTCTTTCACATTGCTGATGCATGACTTTGTCACTCTTGGGGTTTGATTTTGTTGAAACTTAACACTGGACTGGAATGGCCAAAATACATCTGAAAATGCTGATTAAATACAAATTTGGAATGGCGAATAAATGTTTTCGTTGCTGAATATGACGTTTTCCTCTGTGGAAAACAAAATATATTCTGAGAGACTTCAGTGGTTAAATGTAAATGGAAGTCAATAGGGGAAAATGATGTCTGATTACCAACGTTCCTCATAATATATATATTTTTGGTGTCCTGTAAAGAAATCATACAAGTAATAGAGGGTACATATTACATTTAAGGTATGAAATTATGAGTTTATTTGCAAAAACAGATAACTAATTTATGTTTTGTGATTTATTTATGTTTGATAAAAAATTGGATTGACCCACATAAAAACAAAACACAATATACAATTTACATAAAATTAAAATATTCTGACCACAAAATCTAGCCGGAAACAGATTCATGTAGATCATGTTAAAGGTAAGTTCATACTGTATGAGACTAAGTGAAGGTTATATTGTTGGACATGTGAACGGAGATGTTTGAAGGCTCAGGAAATCAGCCGTAAATCACAAGTTGAACTAACAGAGTAAATGTACGCTGCCGCAGGATGTGTTCTGCACAGACTCATTGAGAGAAACAATTGAAAAAGCTGTTCATTCATGACACGAGTGTCATTTTATAGTCAGATGTTGTTCATTTATTTTACTATGCTGTTCGGTCTTTGTGTTGTCAGTTAGACAGTCATCTAACAAGTAGCCGGATACAGTGCAGGGTCTACCCACTGCTTGATTGAGAATGAAAATCAAATGTGAATTATTGCAGAGAGCCATTTATCATAACACATTTTATTGTCATCAGTCTCTCATGGAGTTCCAACTGAATGGGTTGTAATTTCTGCTAACTAAGATGTAGTTAAAAGGATCTCATATGTATTATATGCTGTCTGAGTTCCAAATGACGCTAATTGCTGCTCATTGACTTTAATTATAGAGAATCTTTTTTCTGTCTTGAGTGCTAATTGCAATGTGGAAGTTAAATTGGAGGATAACACAAGAACATTTTAAAGTATCATCAATTATAATCTCTTTGACATGTGACTAATAAAGCGAACTGATAATAAGTTGAGATAACCAGTGGCTACAAGTCATAATTTACACTCAAATAAAACAGAAAATAAATTTAATCTTAACACATGTTAACAACTGGACAATTCCAGCTGTAAACATGTAAACACAAACTACTGCTATTTCAACTGATTTCGTTCAGTAGTTTTCTTTATGAACTCTGTATCTCAAAGTAACTTTATAAACAGAACCTACGTTAAGTAATTTTAGACTGTTTAATATTCATTTAAACATATTATAAATTAAAGGTCCAGTGTATGAAATTTAGCGGCATCTAGTGGTGAGGTTGTGAATTGCAACCAAAGGCTCACTCTCTTGCTCACACCTCCCTTTCGAAGCACTACGATGGCTGAGACAGGACTAAGACGTGGTCACATTTTCACTTCTTTTTTACGAAACGTAATCTGTAGAGCAGTTTGTCCGTTTAGAGATTGCGAATTCCATGAAAGGAGACCAGTGGAAAGAAATAGCTCATTCCAAGGTAATAAAAACATTATGTTAATGCCTTTATACACCTTCAAAGACTATATGTGGATTATATTGCATTTCTGTCAAAAGACCCTTCAAAAAATGACACTAAGCACCTTAAATTAAATATACACCAATGTTTTAAATAGGTGTTGAAATGAATGGAGATCGCCATCTCATGAGGCGTATCTCGCAAATGGCAGTTGAATATTAAAAACGCACACGTTGTAAATGGTAATTACACGGCCCGAGGTCTTACAGCCAAATATTACACAGATTTCCTCACTATTACCAGATAGTCTGCCAAATGAGTTGTTTGTAACTACTCACATATGCCTAACAAATGTGGAATCCTGCTGCAGCCTTGGCCGACACTGCGGACGAGACTTGTATATTTACAACAAACAACCGTTGCATATTTCCATTGCCTTCTTTTACTGGGTTCACTACAAAATATTACACCCTTTTAGTCATTTGCTGTATGTACACGACTGTAAGCTCTCAGCGTTTCTCCATAAAATGTCTTCTTCATAACGGCTGCAGCTGCCAACCAGCTCTGAACAGAAGATTGGGAATAATGATACATTTTGGTTGCATGAGGTCATCTACGCTACTTAAGATTCAATCTAAATATTTTGCAAGGAAAGACCACAACAGACATGTACTATTGCATTAGGTGGATCAGCAGATCTGTGCAGGATGTTATGCTATTGATGAAATGGATTTCATAGTACTTAAAACCCAGTGTGTATAACAGAAAAAGTCTCAGATCATATTTGGCATTTGTTACAATGAGAATTCAAAGAGAGAGACCACAAACTAAACAACCGATTCGGGATTAAGGAATTTAAACATCTGAATTAGCTTGATGCATGTTTCCAGTCATTAGATTTTCAATCGGCTGTTAAGAACATTCAGCAAATAAATTCTGATTATACACCGAAGGCACATTTGTTACTTATTATGAACTCACAGCGATCCTAATTTATTTTTATGACCCCCACACGCCTGGCACTTTCAGGACAGTTGTATTGCATTTATCAGTCATCCATGTGCATATCAAGCTTTATTACCATAAAATGCGTGAATAATCGATTTTAGAAAATGTGACCTTTATGTATAGACCATGTGATTCACTTCACGTCACATGATGCTCTGCAGTCATATCCTTGGAAGAAACAGTTGGTTTACACAATCTGACCCTTGGGGTGTCACGTCTGGAGCCCTCACAGGATTGGCAATGTTAATTAAAGAAGCATAACCCTAATAATGCTTTTGGAACAAATCAAAGTATTTTTCTCTTCTTAAGTTATGCACTCCGTGGACCGTGAATTCCAAATCCGTGGAATTTGTGAAATGTTTACTGTGAAAGGGCCTGTGAAAGCCCCTAAATAGATTCCGAAAAGTTATAACTACTCCTTTGAGCCAAATTAATCCATATAAATATATCAATTTCAATACGGGACCACAGTCGCTTTGGTGGTTTTCCCCCCATATAATTTAAATAGCTGCAGGCTGCAGCGCTTGGAAAATGTTCGAGCTCACAATGCACTTTTCTGCACATAAATCACACTATAATACTGTCTTAATAATATTCTTGGCACATTGACTATACCTTTGCCAATGTAAGTGTGTCACGCTTAGTTACTAACAGTCATTACTTGCTGACAGCTCCGAGTCATTTTACTCTTTATGGTTCCTTTTCAATGTTTTTAAACACTAGTTTAACACCACTCTGAGGGCACTGTTTTTATTCTGAAGGGAAACGAGGCAGGTGAAGATTCTGGTTTTGCTATAGTTCTACTCCTGCATACAAATTAACCATAATGTTTCTGCTGGACTATATGTTTGGTTGGCAGACAAAATACTGTCCTGATGCACAGTATTCAAATAAATTACCTTAATTTCCCTTTATAGCTCAACTTAAGTTTGTTAACCAAGCTTAAATATAAACACGCAACACCTAATTCATCATAATGGCTTCATTGTGACAAAACGATTTTCCACTAATTGTTGTTATTTGTTTAATTTTCACCCTGTGTTGCTCATGGTAGTCTGATAATTACTTCAACATAACAGAAATCAAAATCCAACATCGATCCCCTGTCTGTGATTCACCAGAAATGGTCTTATCCAAACTGAGCTGGCACTCATTTTCTTCAGTTTACATGAAAGCATGCATGGTTTAGATTAAAGCATTGTGCCCCAGCTATTCACAAAGAGCCTGACACTAATGAAAACCAACGCTGCTCTTTTATAATTCATTCGTACCATTAGCATATTAGCTTCAGTGTAATGACAGGATGTCATTAAAGGATTTGGTCTATGACTAATGACAATATCTGTGCTATGAAGTAGGTCAAACAAAGTAGCCAATTACTGTTCTTCCCATTACAATGATGAAAGCTTGAGATTAGCCATGCTAAGTTTTGGGTAGATTGTTTACTAATAAACGTAAGGGGTTTTTGAACCTCTCTTTCAAACAATGAAATAAACAAACTTAATGGTTTTCAAAGCAATTTAAATGATGATATTGAGATTTTGAAAAGATGCAGAACTCACTCTTTCCACCTTGGGAAAAACACACACACGTGTGACGCACATACAAACAGAAGGCCAGTTTATGTTATGACATATATGATCCATTGGATTTGAAGTGTAAATTATTATTCAGAAATGTAGAAATAGTTTGAGTTTTTGTTTATTAAAATATTTGTTGTTAAGAATTTCATTAGTCCTAAACCGTTAATCAGTAATTAAGTTTAGATAGTTGGATAGTTTCTTATGCACATATAATAAATTGTTTAATACAGTTTTTACAGGGTTTTATATGGAAATTATATTACATATTTTTCATTTCAATTAATATAACTGTGAGACGGCTGATATCAGGTTCAGGGCTTTATATTTCAGTATAATCAGCTAACACAACAGTCTGACTAAAATTCTTTGGACACTTTACTACTTTGTACTTGCAATTCGTGATATTATTGCAAATTCTCTTTTGACTTGTTGATACTATTTCAAAGTATCTCTAGCTCATCTTTTGTAAGACTTACAATATGATAATATAACGTTATATATAATGCTTATATTAGTGAACATGTATATGTATTTTATTTTCTTAACTTTGTCCATTTCATATCACTTTTGAGCTCATTCCTTGATTTATTCGATGTGTTTTTCTTTTTAACACGTTTTGTGTGTTTCTACTTATACATATGCTTTGATTAAGTTTATATTGTATAATTGTATAATTTTTCTTTGTAAAATGGACAGCTGGTGACTTTTCACTAATTACAATTTTGTGTTGTTCTCATTTGTATTTTTAAATGAAAAGTAATAACATTTGTTCCAAGGTTTAAATATGAACATCCTATTAGAAGAGGTGCAGGAACACTTTTTGTACCACCCGCCAGGGGCGTCACTAGGCCTAAACTTCTGCCCAGCCCCCCTAAAAATTATTTGATTAATTAATTTGTGATCGCTTCAGTCCCCTTTAAAAACAATTTGTAACGGCGGCGCGCTGCGTCAAGTTTCGGCTCCTCCCCTGATCTGAGTCTGCATGGATTCAGTGCGTTTTTCAATCTGCAGGGGCGCCGAACATCAGAGAGTACAAGGTGTGTGTGTGTGTGCGTGTGTGTGCGTGTGTGCGTGCGTGCGTGTACATGTATTGATAGATTGCTATGATATGACATCTGCATCGGTGCAGTTCTTGTAATTGCAGTTTACATAATGTTACTGGACCAATACACGGTTCGGTTTCTCATCCAATACCAGTACGTCTTCGCTACAGTGTGGTAGTTGTTTTTTCTTCCAACAAAAATGAAGCGATTAACACCTATGAAAACATACTTTAGAAAACGATCATGATTTATTTTAATTTACTTTTTAAAATTTAAAACATATTATTGTGTATCTCGGCATTACATTGTGCAGCCATGCCCAGAAATGGTTAAATACACACATCATTGTCTGAAAGCAACAAATGGCACAGAGAGAGAAACATCATGTGGAGTTATTTTGTTTTGTAATATTAAATATTTTTTTGTGTTAAGTAATAATGAATCATTAGTGTATCATGATACATTAGAGTAAGAGTAAAGGGATTTGTGTTTTATTTTAAGTAATTGATTTATAGAAGTGGCAAATTGATAATTCATGTTGTTATTTTTAAAAAATAGAAATAAATATAGAACAGATTAAACATATTTCCAATAGACAATTACATTAATACATGTTTTGTCTATATTCTTATACATACACTTCTCGAATACAATGAAATAGTGGATAGCAATAAGGTTAGTAGTATACAAACCTACCCTAATAGTCAAATAATATTTTTTTAATCATACACTTATTGGGGGCTAAGCCCCCCTAAAATGAAAATCCTAGAATCGCCCCTGTCACCCGCTCTTGTAATACAAATAGATCCTCTGGGTGGCAGCATGTTTAGAAGTCTTCAGGAAACATGTAAAAACTGAAACACATGGATCCAATATAGGCGACCTTTCATACAGTAGACGACATGGAGCCATCCTTCGTTCAGAGGAGGAAGTCAGTGGTGTTCTTGTCTGCTACTGTTTTTAATTTGCACTCGCAAAACTTTTGAACATCTTCCAAAAACACACACAAAAGTGCATCTCCAGCCAGTGTGATTTGTGAAAGATTTGGAGATAAGTAAACTCATGTCTGGTGATTCAAAGCCATTAATCTTTCAAATGTATTTTCTTACACTGCTTTCCCCGTATCAGCATGTGTGAGTCATTTTTTGGCACAAATATGGCTACGGTTGTATCCAGGTAAAAGTTATTTTCAAATCAAATTCATCTAAACTCTGACCTCAACAATGCTTGTTTGATGAAATAAAAGGAAGATGTCAGTAATCTTCGATCAAGCCCAAGGTCCACATATCTGTCCCCAATAAATACTTTGTGGCACTTAATTTAGTTACATGCCGTGTGCAATAAGTTTTTTGAGAAAATATTCTAAGCAGCACATCGATCATCATGTTCAGTTTCATAAGCATGTGCTGAATAATATAAAAGCCGAGCAATCAAACACAATCATATCTGCCATGAACATCTCTTTTACATAGAGAAAATGAACCATCAAATACCATTCTTGCCATTTAGCTTGGAAATTACCCACAGTATATTTGGTTTTGAGAGTTCATTACAAATCTGATTTCGCAGATTTAAGGTAATATGTCAAAATATTCTGCCAATTTAATGTTGAAATTCCAAACGGGGGCAGAAAGAATCATTTGGCTGACAAGTTGGGGTTTAAAGTGAGGCAAGCAATTTAGCAATAGTTACATCCATGAAGGATCCACTTCTCTTTGACCAACTAAAATTTATAATGTTCAACTACAAATGTGGAGTGAGAAAAACAAATAATCAAGTTTGATTAACTGTGCGTAGTCCACAGATTCATTAAAAATGTCAAATTGGGTGAACTCGTATATGGTGCCATAAAATGTTGCATTTTGTAATTTAGCAGACGCTTTTATCCAAAGCGACTTACAGATGAGGTAAACAAGGGAAGCAATTGGAAAAAAAGGACAACAAAAATGCATAATGCATAAGTGCTCATATACCCTACCACAGAATACAGTATAAATATATATAATTTTTTTAAAGAGTAGAAAAGAGAGAGAAGTCAGAATTGATCGGTCAGGTGCTAACGGAAGAGATGTGTTTTCAGACGATTCTTAAAAATGGCTACAGAATCTGCTGATTTTGTAGCAGCGTGCAGATTATTCCACATAAGCGGAATATTAATTCACGGAAAAAGGAAAAATCATGATTGTAATTATGTAGCCTTATTAAAAAAAATTCAACACCTACCAAATTGCTTTCAGTCATATTGTCATACCACAGTTAATGCTGCTTCATTTGAACATTTAATAAACACTGCAAACAGTAGTGAAAGCCCTGCGTTCAGACCTTGTGATATCTGTTAGAGAAAACATAAACATGTAAGCTGTATACTTTAGGCACTCACTACATCACAGAGTCTATAGGCATGCGGTGAAGCGGCAGCAGTCAGCATGGGCCGAGTTTCACACAGAACTCGTGTTTCACTGTTAGCCGCAGTGACTGAGCAGACTGTAGTGTTCTGGAACATTCCTGGAGAGACTCAAAGAGGAACATACACAGTGGGAGCTTGGACCCGCCCCAAGAAAAATAAATCCAGGTTTACATTTTATGAGTAAATGAGATCATATCTAGTCAGCCCTTGAAAGTTATGAGACAGAAATGCATGTCTTTGCCGCTGTTAACATAAGATATTTCATCTAGATTTGATAACTAATCATGTATACACAAGGCATATGGTTTGAGTGGGTGTTTGGGGCTCTGCAGTACGGTTGTGATGATGTTGCTGACATCCGTGGTGAACGATATGTAGTTATGCGATTAATAAATCAGCAAGTCTTTAGTGCTGTATGTGTTGTATTGAGCATTCGGAGTCTCAGATCTGACAGTGTATACACATCAAAGCAGCAAACAGTATTTGTTTGTCATTTCCTAAATATATATTTGTGAATCATTTAACTACTGGTCCACCTTTAAAGAAATAGTTCACCTTCAAAATGTAAATTCTGTCACCTCACCTGTTGTCATTTTAAACCTGTCTGGTTTTCTTTCTTCTCCAAAACACAAAAATAAGATATTTTGTGGGTAATTGACTTCTATTGTATGGACACAAAACCATTGCAATTCAAAAGGCACCAGTGATTTTTTTAAATATCTTCTTTTGTGTTGTGCAGAACTAACAACGTAATACAGGTTTGAAATGACAAGAGTAAGTAATGAAAGATTTGTCATTTTGAAAGTGAACTATTCCTTTAAGAAAATACAAATTCGATTTTATTTCTGACAGAAACCTAATAGCCTTACCAACTCAATATGACACATATTCAATATGGACTTGTGCAGCAGTGATGGACACAAAATGATTTGTTTTAACAATTTGTTTGTTCTTTGTTTTTTCCAGGAACACTCTACAGTCCCTCTCAATGTTTCTATATACAAAACCTGATAACCTTGGCAACAAGAGTCGAAGCTTGATCAAGCCCAAGGTCCATATATCTGTCCCCAATAAATACTTTGTAGCACTTAATTTAGTTCCATGCCGTGGGCAATTAGTTCCTACAGTCCGTCACTCAGCAACTGTGTGTTTGATGGAGAGGAAAGGCACAGCAGTGTCAATTTAATTAAAGTCAGCATGGTTAGGTGTGCCTGTATATCAACAGAGTGTTGCAAACGTCTGAAATGGCTATTGATGCCCCTCTGTATTTTCCTGGGTTCCCGGGTTTCTTCCAATAAAACATATATAAGTGGATACTCATTGTGCAAGAACAGAGGGTAAATATATAAAAAAGTACTATAGACCAAGGTAAATTGACAACGCCTTATTTGTAAAGGATGAAACATTTGTATATAATGTAATAAGAACATTTGCCAATTTTACCTTTAAAGGCCAAGAATTACTCTGCTTTAGTGTTTTCTGTTCACCAGCAAATTTGAAACAAAAACTATAAAAGAAAATAAAACTGTCATAATTTTCAAAACAAGTCATGACACAATAAAAGACCAACAATGAAAACATAACATCACTTTGTACTTGACTTCAGAAGAAAGGAAACCAATCACAACATTTACTGAGAGAAAACATTGAACCAAAGCATCACATGGAAATTATCTGAAGATAGTAAGATTTTTTAGTTAATCAATCATGCAAAACATTACTGAGTATATATTGTTTTCTTTTATATAAGCTATCAGATAAGATGATAAGATAACTTTCATAACCCTAAATGAACAACTCTCATTGGCACAGCCACATTAACTTCCATTCCATTCCATTCACAATGTTGACATGTGGTATTTATGTGATTTTTAAAAAGTATTTCATATTTCAGACCCATTGCAAAAATTATTGTGCCGCGTAGTTTAGACAGAGTCAAGTCAGCCTTCACACAAATGTGGTTGTTTCACTAAGCAGGAAATCAAAGGGCAGTTAAGTATATTCCACACAGTTGTGTTTAGACCTGATACTGTAGCGGAATAAAAGAACAAAAACAACATTTGTGTTTACTTTGTCAACTATGTGTCAACTAGTGTTTCTGGATTTGAATGCTTTTACATATTAGCTTTAAAATAACACTGTAAACACTGCTTCTCCAAGTCAATGTGATGGGTTTTGATGTTTGTTTGTTTTTTTTGCTTTGTTTGTTTTATATGTGGACTGAATATTTGGAATGAAAATTCTCATGTCACCGCAGTCCACAGCTTTTTGTTTGATACTCAAAAAAGAAAACATGACAGACATGTAACTGATTTATGTTTGTTGCCTTCAGTTTAGCGGTAGTATTTAAGTTTATATTATGCTTCAGTTGTGTCCTTCTTTAGTGATATTTTCTGTGGTTTGTAGTAAAACGGTTTTGAAAAAGTTATTAAATAACACACACAAAACACATTTTTATTCATTAAAACTACATCCACCAAATAAAAATCTGTTCGTAAAACAACATTATCTATAATCACCATTATTTGTATTTATGAACCAAGCAGATGGGATTGTCCCGTGGAAGCTGTGAAACAAGCATCAAAGTGCCGGATGAGGTCCCACAGGCTTCGGCTGCATTAAAATCACAACCTGTCTAATTACATGTATGCAAAGGCACAGTGGTTAAAAAATCTAAATGTTTTTAACAAAGATGCCTTGCAGCCTTTGTTAACAATCGTAAAATAATGACTAGAACCAATTCCTCATGTGAGGAACTCAGGTGCTGAGAAGATGTGAGTCTGAAACTGTCTGCCAGGTGACTCTGACTCATTCTGTCTCCACTCTAGCAGTGAGTAAACACAATTTTGTTCTTGATCTAAATAATGTTGTTCTTGATCTCACCATAGCCCAAAAATGAGGCCAAACACTTGCAATTAAGATCACAGAGCGAGCGTCTGCTCACAGTCTCATACCACACAGCGTGGGATTTTGACTCAGTTCTGGTGGAGATGAGAACGTTGGTGCGGGTGCTGTTAGTCACTAAGCGCCGGCAATCAAAAAAGACGAGAGGGCCTTTCTGAACAAACATGATGCTGTGCTCCTTATCACGCAGCAATGATTCAGCTCAATTTCATGTCTTGGAGCCCTTTGGTTGCGATTATACATTTTTATATGTGCTAGCTGTAATTTATTGGTTGCAGTTGTTGGTTGTAGTTTTTGAACTGTTTATCACAACAACAACATTCACATTGAGCTGTGGTCTTCGGCTTGCTTTATTTTGTTATTCTTTAAGCAAATTAGCAAATCAGCTGCATGCAATTTAGCTAACAAACAGAAGAAGCCAATCTTCCTCTTTAATAGCATGCACCCGACTTCAGAAAAACTTACAGTACTTAGCTATGATATTTTATATGTAAGCAATTTAACATTACACAAATATTAAGATTTAATTTGTTATGTCTGTCTGTTTACAAGCAGGCAGATGACCTTTGTGTGATCTAATTCGTTTATTGTTTGCTCTTGTTTAGAATTTCTGCGTCTAGAGCAGACGCGCCACATAACCCGGTTACTAAAGGGTTGTGTTTATATTTGATGCCTGGGAAAAGACCACCACTTGGGTGGTTGGAGCCCTGGCAGTATCCTGAAGTCTTAGACTAACCTTTAATCTTTAATCCGTAACCTAAACCTGACCCTACAGCATTTTGCTCTCAAATATGTTTGTCGGACGCCTCTCGGTCTATCCATCCAAACCCAATTACACCCAAATAAACCTGGGTATTTGTTTGGTGTACAAATGCAAGCGTAATTAATCTGACATTTTGTGTCAGAAAAAAACTGTTGTCGTTGACAACTATAGTAGCTGGTTTGAATATTTGGAATGGATGAGAGTACAGGGATTTTCAGAATTTATGATTTCCCAGTGCTTTTCTAAAGGTTAAAATTCTATAACACTAGTAGTGTTGAGATAACTGTGAAAAGTTATTTGTTTTTATTTTACAATTGTAAATTATTGTTTCTTTGATAAAGCAGCTTGCCTTCGTCACAATAAAGATAACATTATAAAAGTGGTAGTCATAAACTAAAGTCCAGAGATGCACATTTAAAACTTTAAACATTTCAACAGTTTGTTTGCATTTAAATCACAATAAAAGAATGATAATAATTCATACATTTATGACATTAAACAATCATTTATTATATTATTTTGTCAATGAGAAAAAATGGCAAGATTTGATCTTTATATAGTTCAGGTGCAAAGTCTGTTGCAGTTGAACTTTGGTCTTTTTGTTTCAGCTAAGATTGTTTGGGCACCACCGCTTATTGTTAAACAAGTTTATTTTTCATTGTGAGACAGTATAAGGAACCACTATGATCAGGTAAGGTTTTCTGGCCTTAAGGATTTTAAACGGCCATTATTTATCTCTTTTTTACATATATAATTATTGTAATGGTTATGTTACAATTGTTAGCTCAATCATAGCTCAACCATAATCATCACTTTGTTATAATTTTATTTACTTATTTAAGGTTTTCCGTTCTAATCTGTCTACAAGTGGTGTTATTCAGCACCTCAGCCAAGCCATACAGGCCCAGAGTATGTATAGTTTCTAGATACTATTTACAACATTACATTTTGACTGTCTTGTATTACAAAAAATATATAATAATATAGCTACTGTTAGAAAATCTATCCTGACCTTTCTCGTCAGTAAAGAGTTAAGCATGCAGTATTTGTTTAAAGTCGATTTGTTGCCTTTACAGGAAATGGTGTTGGGCAAAGCAGCTCAAGACACTTTGAAGTGAGTACGCTTTAGTGTCTTCCCTTCTACACACTGTGCAAGATCTAAATAGGATGTGTAGTGAAATCAATAAAACCACGGAAAATGCAATGTCTTTGTGCGCATTACTGAAATTATATAATCTGTGTAGATCTGGGGGTTTAAATGGAAAGATGATGCTGGGAATGAAGGAGGTGGAGCCACCACAAGACATGGATATTACAGATTTTGACATCGACCCCAACATGTTGATATGGAAGGCTGTAAAAGATGAAATACACCAAAAATACAACAGACCTGAGGAAGATAAAGATGCTCTATACCACCCATTTGACTTAAAGCTTCCAGCTGACTCCACACATCCTGAACCCTTCATTCAGCCAAAAGGAAACGAACAGGTACAAACGTATGACAAACCTGAAGAGGACAGGGATGATCTGTACCATGGCATATTTAATGTAAATGGTGACGCTCTTAAAGAGGATGCTCAAGTAAGTGGAGATAAAGGCATGCTGTATTTAAGCCCCGAAGAAGACAAAGATGACCTGTACCATGCAGATGTCAGAGGAAAACAGCCTGACCAGCGGGTTCCACTGATGAATATGTTCCCCATTCAGCCCAAAAGAGTGCACACAGAGCCAGAAATAGACCTGGATGTCCTTTATCATAATCATCAAAAATCATATAATTAAATAAACGAAACAAAGGTTTAATGTTCTTTATATGACTCTAACTCAATTATATGGAAAGTTTTAACATAATGTGTAAGCCATAACAGTTTTCCTTAGATCATTTTAAAAGAATTAAATTATATGTTTTAAAGAAATAAAAATTTACAAATTTGTCAAATTTTGAAAAATGTCTTTATTCATTTTTATTTATGCAAAGCATTGAAGAAATTTCCACCATATTTCTTATAGAAATATTTCACAAATCTCAATTCAGCTGGTGTAAACTGCCAAAATAAAGGCAACAAAATGAAATTGTGCGAGATGAGCTACACCTGTTGCATAGAGGAAGAAAAAACAGGTAGGCATGCTCCAGTATGTATTTTGTAGTATTAGTCTGATTCTTGTACTCTTAAATAAATAATATGGTTTTACATAAATATACATTGACTTACAGTATTTTTGTTGTACCAGGATGATTTTTGTACTTCAAAATATTTTTTTGTGTATACAAATGTTTATATAATAACATATACAATAACATTTTGTAAAGAAATTGGTTTTATTGTGTCTGTGCATTAGCAACGCATTATTTTGGTCTAATAACTTTTGGTACAATCAGATCAGCACTGTTCAACATTGTTCATCAAGTGAAATTACACCTTTCTTGATTATGAGGTTTCCATACAGTGCAGTCTCCCTGTGAGAAGAATTATTAATATAATTTATAAAATACATCTTTTATAATAAAAGCAGATTCATAAAAAAAATGTAATACTGCTCACCCGGTTGCCACTACAGCAAATGCATTTTTGGCACGCTCATAAAAAGCAAACCGCTCAACTTCTTTGAAACTACCCTAAAAAGAAAAGTATGCTAAATATTAACTATAGAGCACAACTGGTTGTCTAAATTATAACTACAGCAGGCCTACATGTGTATCATTATGCAATGTATTATGCAAACGAATGCATTTGATATCAGTAATATTAGCTGAATACACAATGAATGTCTATAAGCAAAGCTAAATCTATGCCAACACATTTTTTAACTTTAGTGTTACACGTTGAACAAAATATTGCATTGCTTTTTTTGTTTGAACTAGCTAAAAATGTCATTTTCTACATATGCATCATGACATCATATGTATATCAGATCTTACATCTGATCCTGCTTGTTTCAGAAGGGCAGAGTACTGGTCCCATATAGGCACTTTTAGACCCTTTAATTTGTCACTTTCCACAAGAGCCATGACAGCTGCCTAACAAAATAAGACAATATTCAATGAAAGACATAACCCTATTTCTGTACAGTTTAAGGAGTATCTGAACAAAGTTTATCCGTGTGATTTTAGTTAAGGTATTTAAGAAAAAAAATGTTAATGCTACACCCACCGGATCATCATAGGTGTCCAGAGGAAAAAGCTTCATTATTGCCTTTAAAAGTTCTGGTATACCTACACCTTAAGGAGAAAAAAAGTGTATTTAATTATCTTGGTTCAATGATGCAAAAGTATCACTGACAAAAACTGACACTTACACGTTTGCATCCATCAAATATAATTTTTTGATGTTTAAAAACTTCCACAGTGACCATCATTTCGGAAATTGAATACATTTGATTTAAAAAAAACTAAAAAATTAGTAAGCCATCTTATTTCAACACTGTATATAATGAATACAAAATATGTTTTATTCTAAACAGTACCTATAAGATTTAGACTATAGGTTAAAGGAAGAAAAAAAGTAGTTTTGTCATTAAAAAACGATTGTTACCATTTTTTACTGTACCAGCTCGTAAGACACATACCATCGGCTCTTATCTCCGCTGGACCACATTTGCAAATAGATGCGGTTGGAAAATTTGCGTCAGCAAGAACTGAAAATAAAAATATATAGATCACATCCCATAAACGGAGTTTATTTCTAGTAGTATTGTTTCTGCGCTGATGTTTCTTCGTTGCTGACTTTGAGACAAACCAGAACCTCAACTGACGGACGGAACCGCGGAGCAGTTTTATTCATGCGCCTTTCAAGATCAGCAGGATTAGAAAGAAAGCATTGTGATCATAAGAAATTCATATAGGCTATGACACAGCCGCCTTTGAGTTAGACTATAGAAACAAAAGCGAAAGTTGCGTAGTAAGGGTGGAAAGCTGCTGGGGGACTTTCCACTTTACACATTACATTTCTAAATCGTATCTAGCATGTAAACCAGTGACATGACCAATTCATTAGGACAGATCGCCTCATGTTAATCAAGAAATTGCATTTGTGACACAGAACAGCTTTAAGATTCCGGATTTAGCTTTAAGTTCGCAAAAAGGGTCGATCTCAACTGATCTGATTAACTACTCACCCAATTCATCTCCATGACCCATTCGCGCCAAAACATACAGTAATTCGGGTGTAAGAATTGATGGGATTCCTTTCAGTATAACCATTTTAAATCGATGACAGTGCGAACGCGTGCGGGTTGGCAGAGAGTCACGTGACCGTATAAAGTTTTCCAATTGGCCAAACGCGTTGAGGGCTACGTTTCTAACGCAAGGGTGAGTTTAACGGACGTAATTTGCGTTGCGCTCTGCAAGCGTTTAATAATTCAATGAGCGTTTGTTCTGTACGATAACAGTAATGCATGATAATGTTGCATCTTTCTTTTACACTGTGTGCAAAATGTTTAGGTCATACATTACATTAATATCATATGCAATACTGTAAACTAATCTCTATTTATATTCGATGCTATAGACTCCTATTATTATATTAAACAACTTTAAATAGTATATAGATTGTAGAAACAGACCACCAGTTTTCCATTGAATAACACGTTTTATGCAAGCGTTCCACACAGCAAACTTCAATGCGCACTGAAGCGTGAACCATGCAGTTAAATGATGGTACTCGGTGTAAAACTGCAAATGTTAGTGAAATGTTTGTGACTATGGAGGTCTACTTAAGTGTGAGGAAGGTTTTGACACTCTCGGCTGATTTTAAAATATTTGGAGGCACATTTGGCGATACAAATACACTGTGCAGTCATGTATTAGGATGAAATTTAATTAATACATGCAACATTTTATATTTATTATTTAAGAATAGAAAGGATGACTGGAACATGCCATAAAGACCTGAACTGGATGCGCGCAGCTGTTGATGAAGTGAAACTTCTGGTGATGTGGTTGTAATTCAGGGAAATTTGCTGCACAAGAGGAGTGTGTGGAGGCTTTGCAGCTGCGAAATGTGGAGTGAAAGTGCATAGATGGAAGACTGATGGAAGAAAGGAGATTCAGAGGAGCCAAGACTGTCTGATCAGTTCAAAGCTCTTTTCTTTTACCGAGGAACCATGCTGCTCTCTCTTTGGTTCTGCTTTTTTAAATGAGTTTATCACGCTATGAGGAGCTGTCTCTGCCAAAATGTAACGTTTTGCCTCTTTTGTCTGCGCTGAGCCCCTCAATTCGGTCTACATTTATTATTTTGACCTTTCGTTAGCAGGGGATAGACTTCAAAGTGGAAGCTCCTTTTTGCTGTCTTTTAAGGAGACCTTTGTGCTATTGCCGTGTGTGGAGAGAATTTTTTCTTCTCTAGTAAAAGTTTTGTTCCGAAGGCTGAGAAGAAAGTTGGACTCTGAGGGAATATTGAATGAAAATTAAAATCAATTAGGCTATGGACTTTTGAGTGTTAGGAAATACGCCGTGCGAAAAAAACGCAGAGATTTTAAAGTGAGAACTTTCGCCGTTGATATGCAATGAGGATGAAAAGGCTCGCCTTACAACTACATTTGCTGTGGTCCTTCTGCACGCTGTTATTTCAAATATAAATGTTCAATGCGTAAAAGTGGGCTGAAAGTTCTCTGGTGATCTTTAACCTAAACAATTAGACACTTTACAGTTTGTAATTAACACAAATAAAGTCTATGAGGTTAAAAGTTTGCGTCATTTAAAAAAACATTAACATAAGAAACAGCAAATGTTTAAAATAACTAAAATAAATAATGCAAGAATATTAGATTTTTTTATTTACGATTTATAAACAGTCCTCAAAATTAAATCAACAAAATATTTCACCCAGTCGCTGTAATGGTCTGTGATGAACAGCTGGTTATTTTTGATTTCTTTTAGATTACATAGCTTGATAAATTAATTTAATCAGCTATGTAATGTTGTCCTTCGTTAATCAATACGTTTTGTCAATGTGCGTCACGAAACGAAAAAAAGAGAAATTATTTTGGCTTTCAGTAACCACTTAGATCGTATTTTGACATACATGCAATTCATTCAAAAGGGCCAATATTTACATTGAGCATAAATATTACAACAACAATATTTATCATTTAAAAACAATTATCTACCAACATCCGGTCCGGCTATTAAAATTCTAGTACATCAACTACTCACTGAATTCTTGTGAAAGGTTTGAAAGTATAACTATAGCACCACCTTGCGGGTACAATGTGTAATAGCGATTCCTAAAAAGGTTAATGCTTCTCAATAACTTATATATAAAACCTGCATTACTGAGACCTTTGCTCTTCGCCAAATGATGATTGCAAACCTTTTAGGAGGCTAAAGCCATTGCATTTCATGATCACAAACAAGCTGTGAATACATTTGATTTTAGCATATTATGCCAAAAAATGAGGTCATTACAGAAGAATACTTTATTGTTTATTTTATAACTACCTTGTAAAACGTAAGTTCAAGCCAACTAAACAAATGCATGTCCTATATATTTAATTGATGAAACATATCATTTGAATTTGTCACAAACACTTGATATAAAAAAACAGTAAAGTTAAGGCAAAGTAGAGCATTTTAATATCAGCATTTGATTTTTTTTTTAAATCACCGTATTTTCACTGGAATTTTAGTTGTCTTGGAAAGCAGCCTTTCTCTTCTCAACAAAGGCGGTCATGCCTTCCTTTCTGTCCTCCTGAAAATCAGAACACATCAAGTTCAAGAACTGTGTATTCACTTTAATCTAAAAGAAAAATGAATGAGAAGAATTTATATAACGCACGGTGGCAAAGGTTGCATGGAACAATCTTTTCTCAAGCCGACTGCCCTCTGCTAAAGTCAGTTCAAATGCTGTAAGACAAAGTAAGATTGTTAGTTTCTCGCAGAAATTTATTTTGTCTCAGTCAAGTTACAACAATCATAAGTATCATAAACAATCATAAACCCATACCGGCATCAACAGCTTCCTTTGCCATGGCTGAAACCAGTTTGGAATTTGCAGCTATTTTCTCTCCACATTTGATAGCTTCTGAAACCAGCTGCTCTGCAGGGAATACTTTACTCACTAGACCTATGAAGTTAATTCAGTAGTACATCTATAAAATGAAGGCACTCAGTTTACTCTATACATAAATTACGTTTAGCCTAACCACATAATCAGCTGTACAGCAAAAATGCAATGTGACAATGACGAAGTGTGAAAGACAAACCAGACTGTTTTGCCTCCAGAGCGGAGATTCGGTCTCCCGTAAGAACCATCTCCATCGCAAGAGATTTGCCCACTGCTCTTGTAAGCCTCTGAGTGCCTCCAGCACCTGAAGCATAACGAATGAACCTGATGTCATCTGCTCTAAAATTCCTTGTGTTGATGATTGCAAATTAAAATTATGAATCAGCATTAAATGCACAGAATGTAAAGACAAAAGCTTTATTTTACCAGGGATGGTCCCCAGCAGGATTTCTGGCTGTCCAAACTGTGCCTTTTCTCCGGCATAGATTATGTCACACATCATGGCTAATTCACATCCTCCACCAAGCTGTCACACAGAGGAAGAATCAAGTTTGAGAACACTTTCTAGTTGTGGTGCACACATTGAAACCTTTAATACTCACAGCAAATCCATTTACTGCAGCAATAACAGGCTTTTTGACTGTTGATACTCTGTTCCAATGAGCCAAGAAGTTGCCACCATAACACTCTTGAAACGTTCTGTTCTGCATTTCTTTAATATCAGCTCCAGCTATTAAAGCAAAAATTTCAATAAAACATACAGTTTGAATGAAAAAACCATAGCAGTGAATATTAATAAAACACTTAATTATCTTGACAGTTTCACACCTGCAAAGGCTTTCTCACTCCCCGTGATGACAATAGCTCCCACTTCCCCATCAGTTTCAAATGCATCAAGGGCTTTGCCCACCTCCAACATCAGACCATCACAGAGGGCATTCAGAGCCTTGGGTCTGTTCAGCTGGATAAAACCAACATTCTTCTTTTCACCTTTTTTGTCAACCAGTATGTGTTGATATTGGCCACCTGCAAAATAGATGGGTGGTCAAGCAAACGCACAACCGTTTTAGGGAAATATTTAATATATTTATTGATTAAAAAAAGGTTATGGTATGTGCACAACCACGTTACAGATCACAAGCGGAAAAATATGATGGACAACATTTTGGTAAAGGTAAGTTCACACAAGCACCCAGACTTGCAGATATTGAACAATTTAGCTGTGACCAGAATTAGCATTTTAGCTTGCTGTGCACTCACACGTCTTCTGCGTGCTATTATATTTTATTAAGCAGGGTAAAAGTTTAAACTGTGCGCCATGTGTATTGTCAGAACTGAATGTTTGGCTCGCAGGTACAGTGCGACGTTCAACATAGGTTGCAGTCACACAACCAGCGCACGTAAATGACGCAAGTTTTCAACCTAGATTAGCTTGAAAGTCACATTGACAAAGGCGTCATTTGTTTTTTAGGTAGAAATTGTTTATGTTACCTGAACTGCACTGCCTAGCTGCTGTCAATGCAGATGGCACCAATTTACTATGTTTGAGAAGGAACCCAGTAGATCTGCAAAGCAGTGCCATGATTGCGCTCGGACTACAGTCACTGCGAGTGTGCAGCTTGATGAATCCGTCCTGGTTGGCTCACATTGGTGACGCAACAGCCAGATCAGGATGCCAGATATTTTACAAGAAACTACTCTCAAGACCCGGTCAGGTGTTTCACTGTTAAACCCAGTGGCGGCCGGCCAATAGAGGGCGCTAGGGCGCCGCCCCCCTTAAACCACAAAAAAAAATTTAAAACAATTAAAACAAAAATAGTAATAATAATGAGAAAAACATCAGTATGTCAATATTTGTGTGTTTTAAATATGGAATGCACCCAGTAATACATGTAAAATATGATACAAAATCATATTTGCAACCTTTCCTCTGCCTGTCTGACCGCTTCATCAGCTCTGGGGCGATAGAGAAAGCGCCCCAAGGAGGCGGGTCTATGTAGCAGTTAAGCCAATTGCTAATTTAAGATATGAATGTATGACATAAAATTTAGCCAATCAGCGTTCTTAAATAGAATCCAAGAAGGGCGATCATTTTATCGCCCCAAGCCCTGATAAAATAAGGACTGGGCTCTAGGGGCGCCATTTTTACTAAACGACAATGGCGAGCGCGGACGTTACTCCTCCAAGACCCAACCCTAACTCGGTGAAATCTCTCCTCCAAGATCCGTTTGAGAGGAGAACTTTGTCGGAGAAAGTTCGGGTGAAAGAGCTGGGCCCAGATCAACCTGACCTCTCAATCAAACAGCAGGCTAGCGAAAAAGGGAAGCAGTATATGCGCGGCTTCTCCCGTAGCTTCACACACACACACGTTTCTTTGTATATAGTTGACCTTAGCATAAAAATCATTCAGTTATATATGGTACTCTAAAAAATGTTAATAGTGTGTTTGCTAATATTACTGTATATATGTTTTGTATCAATTAATTGTTGCAGTTCTGGAGCACATTAACAATTAGTTACATTTAGTTTGATCATAAAATACTTTATGCTATTCTTCCAGTCAAAGGTTTGAGTTCAGCCACTTGATATCCATTTCTATATTATACATCCTTTATACAGTGTAAGAATTCCTATAAACTTTATAATAATTTAATGTTATTGTCCACTTTCCACTCTGTTCTGACAGCATGCATATTGTGTTGCCTATTTACTACCAATGGCACCAACAGCCTTTCCAAAAGATGTTACTTATATGTAGAAATAGTCAATTGTTTACAAGTTCAGTTTAAATGCAAATAAAAGGCTTGTGTTTGTGCATCATGATGTTTATGTTTTTGTGTACGAATGCCTCAACTTTTTAATATTGGCATTAAATAATTACTGACTATTTCACTGAGCACTGCTGTCCTGCAGTTTGTGTTAAATTTTATTGCGATGGTTACGGAAACAAAAAAGTATGGCACAGCCCCACCGAGAATATTTTTCACCAGCCGCCACTGGTTAAACCATTCAGAATAAGACTATAAGCGAGAAATCGAAAAGGTATTTGTGTACGTATACATTCCCTCTATGCTATACAAAGGGAAATATATATGTTGCATCTTCTCATTGGCCTAATTAGTCAAGAACAAAAATATTTGGCAACAGTGTTTGATCGCTTTAAGCAGTATGGCGCCATCTTCTGGTCACATTCTAAATATCTTTTTTGGCAAGCGATTACAAAGAAGACATAAAATTAATTCAAAGTCTGTAAGGATTGTTTATTGGTCCACAAATCAGTTAGAAAACAGAAATTAATGAGTTACAAAAGTCACTAAATAGCTAACCTAAAAATTGCCTGTAAAAACAAAACATACGATCAATAATATGTTTGCATACCAACTTTGAACAGTTTAACCAGAAGCCAGTTTAACAATTACAGGCAAATAAATAATCATTTGCAGAATAAAGTGGCCATTCAGATAATTGTTATTTGCTCATGCTTTGTCATTCAGTGGCTCCTCTTCGTGTCCATTACACTGCAGCATATTTACAGGGGACACTGGAGAGCAATTATGTCTGTAACACCTCAATCAATTTGGAATATTTCATTTATTTAACAAATGAAGCATTTGCTTACACCATATGAGCAAAAATGCATTACATTACAAACAAATGTTGAAAAGTGGTAAGCAAATTGCTGTCAATTAGAGTAAATTATTTTTCTAAATAATAAAGCCATATTTTAGCAGGCACATTTCTGATAAATACCAAATATTGAAAGCACACAAAACCAATTCTTCTTGTTGGTCTTGATTTAACTCATGAAAATGATTATACAATTACAATTATTCATTACCACACACTAGCTAAGTAAAGGCCCACTTTATAAATACATACATATACACTTGTGAAACAGTCCTGAAAGAAAAATAATAAACCAACATATTAAGTTCTTAACAAACAAACAAAAAATACCAAGCTATGAAATCAACTAGCCTAGTTTTTATGGAATGGAAACTAGTAACTCACTATACACTCATTCTAATCTTTACGTAAACTCAAACACCCTCTTTAGTTTTGAGACATTATTGCAGTACCAAAATAAAAAAATAAATCAAGCATACCGACATTTAGTAAATCTACATCCAGAGTTCGAAAGCTTCGAAAATTTTAAGAACCATGACATTCATTTTACATCTTTATACTGTAAATCAGTAAGCCAGTCTGAGAATTGTTGCAATTTATTTTGAAATACAAAACAATTAACAGCACCAGAAATGGAAGCATTAGTACTAGCTTCTGTCATGTGGAAAATCTGCAGGATCATAGGGAGAAATGCAAAGGCTCTGTTTGTAAACAGAAGCAAATGCTCTTGTAGCTCCAGGGCCAAAGCATGGCACTAACACTTCTAAGGTCAATGTGTTAGCTATTATCTTATAGACTGTTAAATAAGCTTGACTCCCTCCCCTTTCAAAACTATCCAGGTATAACACATTTTGGGTAACCTCACATACAGTCGTGGCCAAAAGTATTGGCAGTGATATAAATTCTGTGTTTTGCAAAGTTTCTGCTTAAGCGGTGTTCACATTGTTTATATTTTATTATGCAGAGTGATCAGAAGGATTTTAAATAATTGCAAAAAAAGTAACTCACCAGATGTCAGACCCATAAAGAGAACCTATGGTCAATCCTAAAAAAAGCGAGTGGATAAGCAGAAGCCCACAAATTGTGATCATCTCAGAGCACTAATAATGCAAGAAACGTTCGCCATCAGTCATGATTTGGCCCAGAAGCTTATATCCAGCATGCCAGAGCGAATTGCAGAGATTATGAAAAAAATGACCCTTAATATTGAGTCTTTGCATATATTATGTAAATAATAATTTAGCGCCTTTAAAAAAAAAAAAAATATGCTAACTTTAGATATACAGTATACTATAGAAACGTGTGGCAAAATAATCTACAATTACAGAAGCAGCAAACTTTGCAAAAACACAAATATTATGTAACTGCGACACTGCCAATACTTTAATAGATTTGATGTCATCTGAAATTGTGAGTTCCACCTTTAAACATTAAAACCGTATTTGACAAAACAGAATGTCCCACAGAAGTACCAGTTAAAATAGCAATAATTTTTCCAAATTGGTCCAAACGTCCAGGCTTCAAATGCTAAATACATCTCATTCCAGTCAAAGTCTAAATGTGTTTGCCACAAAATTTCAGCTTTACTAGAGAAAGATGTCTGTGGTCAAGGACCATATTGCGTGCATAGCAGTACCAATTGTTATTAAACTAGTTGTGTTTGAGACTATTTAGCTAAGTTTTTCCCAATAAGGAGGGACCAAGAAGTGATGCTTTGAGTGCAACTCAAAACGTTCAAGAAACTTGAATAGTTATTCATACTTAATTTAAAGAGCTTTGATTATTGATATTATTTCCTCACTCACTATTTCTACAGGAACTTAACATAATACTGATCAACAGTGCAACTTATAACACAATGGGTGTTTACGACATTAGTATCATAAATAAGTATGCTGGGGTTACGGTATGTACAGATCTGTCAAAAGAGACCATTGTTGGTACAGTGTATGTGGCAGAGGTGCCTTGCAAATGTTAAAGTGGCAAAAAGCCAGAAATGACAGCAGAACACAGGAAATGTGATGAGTCTTGACTCCACATTTATATTAAGAGGAGCAAAGCAGTGAGTGAATCTTATAAAGAAGGGATCTGGAGGGAATAATAGGCTTTTACTTTGAAGACACCCACTTTACACCCACACATAAGCTGTTATGCAGCCTATGAGTGGATGATTGTACATTCAAAAAACGATTTAGTCCTGTTATTTGTGTTCCTTCAACTTTTACTTGATGCTTAAGATCTTGTGTAAACTATATACGAGCCAAGTGGGGTTTTGCAAAATCACTTCATCTAGGTAATGAAAAGCAGCTTTCATTCCTGGACTAGAAAACAATCATTTGTTGGTTTGGTTGCTATGGATTTCCCATAATACTTAAGTTCTGAAATATTGGGTTGGCTTAGAAGAGAATGATAGGATGATCACCCAAATTTATGCTTCCATTTCAAAGATTACTCCAAACCTCAAGTCAACTAAGTCCCACGTGACATTCCTCTGCAGTGAAACACAATCTCTCAAAAAATTAATGGTTGCAATGAACGTATATATGAGATTAAAAGGCTGGTTAACTGTACACCTGTAATCTCTAACATTCTAGTGACAAGCTTATTTTACTAATTCTGATGACAAATACTTAGTCTTAAATTACTAAGTAGACCAACTTTATCTAATTTCCTGAGTCACGGATCATTTTTAAAACTACACTGCGAGACACCAGGCACGCATAGATTGGCAGTGTCCATTCATAGCAGCGAAATCAGGTGGCGCTTGGTACTGCCACAGAGTGCATATCAAATTGTGCAATCCCTGAAAAAAACTGAATTTAACATAAAAAGCTACAAGACTTTTAAACCATTCAACAAGGGACACACATTTGAAATTGCAACCATTCACCAACCTGTCATGAAACGATACACAGAAATAAATGAAGCAAAATGCAGATGATGCTGGGAGGCCTTCATTGCTTGTGGCAAATGCACAGGTGGGCTTGGTCACCTGTCATAAATCCTTTCTGATGTAGGTTTAGCCCAGCTTAGTGATCTGAAGACTCCCAACTATCCGGATCATATTAATTGACATCAAAGACTTAACTTTGTGATAAAAGTCAAACAGCTGGTGTCCATCCACAAAGATCCTAAAACGCTGGTGCTCACAATGGATCTCAATCTGCATAATCGGAAAAAGGGAGAGGGGACAGAAAGGAGTGAAATGAGATCAAATCAAAAGAATCCTTTGTCAGTCACTGAGATTCATTGTGGATAGCGTGTTGAAAGGAAGGACTTGTTTGACTGAAGCGGTTGTTGATTGATCTGGTACTGAACTGACCTATTTTTGCTTCGCTTCAGCCACATTTACAGCATCTTTAGCCACTGTAATTATACAATTTATTGCCATACAGAATAACTCTGTAACTGGCTACTATAAAAAATAATAACAAGTACAAAGCAGGTCTCTGAAACAAAAATAAAAACACTTTACCCTGAACGGCTGGTCTGGGATGAAAGGGAAGTAAGCTATGACTGCCTCCTCCTCACTCCATTTCCCAGAAACCCGTGCACTCCTCAGATACTGTCGTTCTGCAAATCGTACACTGAGTTTAAGGGCCACATCGGTGAACTCCTCATCATCTTTTTCCTCATTGTGGCCGCAATTCAAAATGATGTCAAAGCTGTAAACACAAACAGAAAACACTGTTAATTCAGACATCTCTTCTTGTAGAGTGTACAAGCATTAAAGAGTTTATATATCATATGTCCTGTTGACATTTTCTGTGGTCTTATATACTGTACTTCATTTAAAACTGATAATATTTTTGCAATCTAAATGAAAACTAAATGTGCTAAAAATGTTTGTAAATTGTAGTACATTTACATACATTTACATTTAGTAATTTAGCAGACGCTTTAATCCAAAGCGATTTACAGAGAGTTCGGTGAGCAATAAGCGATAAGTCATACAAAGAGCAATAATACAATAGCTAATACAAAGTTACTAGTTTCAACAAAAGCCAGACCACTACCTGTTGAGAGAAGAGGGTTAGTGTACTTTTTTTTCATTTGTCTGTCAGGTATTCGCAGAAGAGGTGTGTTTTAAGTCGTTTTTTGAAGGTTGTGAGAGATGTGGTTGACCGGACCGCATTGGGAAGAATGTACTAATATAGTAAACTCTATATTAATAAATGTAAAACCATAAATATGTCAATAAGAAAAACACTGAAAGTAATAAAACATCCAAGATTACACAGAAAAATAGGATAGCATAACATTTTAAAATAATTCACAGCAATTCAGGCCTGCCTTGACATCCATTTTCAAACAGTAACTTTCTATTGAATCAGTTTGTTTTGTAAATTCCAGCTGTAATTTTGTATCAGTACCACTTAGTAAAATAAATAAAAAGATGCCAGTAAGAGTCCAGCATATGGAATGTCTTTCAATACTGTTTGAAAAGCTTTCCAGGTTGAGACTTCAAAAAGCAGGACGGTAAAATGCCAAGTGCACGATTTTACAAATTCACTTCCTGACTTCTTCCAAGATGCTAAAATATAAACTTGGGGTTCATACATTTTGTTTGCGGTACATCTCTTGAATCAAATTATTTACCACAGCTTTGCTGTTAGTAGTATACATCTCTTGAATCAAATTATTTACCACCTGCTGTTAGTCTATGATTGTACAGAAACTCTTAGTCTCTAAAGACACACCCTATTCTGTCATTGTTTTGAGATTTGTCTCTGTGACAGGTAATATAAACGCCCAGCAACACTCGGCAGTTCTGACACCCGTGAATCATGTCTCAAGCTGAGCTCTAACCCAATGTCATAAATACAGCGTTAATATAGCAACAATGTCCCCTAATTTAAAGAATAGGCTCTGGCTGTTTCTCCAAACCTAGCTGCCTAACAAAACAGAGTTTCTGAATATGCCGACTGTGCATGCATTCAAGGCAGATTACAAGGTTTTGATTCTGAACTTCTATTGGATTCATTCATTCACCAAACCACTGCAATCGTACCTGTCTGGCTCTGGATCTATGATGCCCATGACAATGATCTTCTTCCCAGGCCTCATTCCACCTCTGATCCGTCCACTGAAAGGAACCGTCTGGAATATAACATTAACAACAAAACCCGCAGGGCAATCAATCGTACGGCAGGCTACAGTACAAACTAAAACGATTGTTTTAATCATCCACTCTACCAGAATACGAGAGATGTCTTCTTTATCGGGGGAGATGAGATCCTCTCGGTATGAATTTTTAAGGTGATGATGATCATCTTCGGAATTCTTACATTAAGAAAGAGAGGAGAGTCAAGATTTACATGTTAAAGGGCACTTTAGGAAGTGCAAGGGTGCAATAATAAGAAAACGATATTCTACAGATGCAGATTTTAACAATACAACGGCACGCCTTGGCTGCAGCTGAATAAAAATAAAGCGCAGCGCAATATGTTTACACTATAGATCAGAGCTAAAATAAGACATAATACAACCTTTCTATTCCCTTACATTTGTAATGCGGTTTAACTACATCATAAATGCCTTAAATGGAATGAGAGATGAGTCTCTCCTGTGATGGATTTCCATCGCGCGCCGTTTTCTTTATTTTTTTATTAACTATAATGACTACGTTTTACTATCTACACGCATGCATGAAAATCGGAGACATTGTATCATTTCTGTGGGATTCGTTACTTACTATCGCGTCCTTTTCCATACTCGCCACCGCCATCTTGGAACAAAATGCCATAGGATGCTTATCAAGGCGGTCCAACCCCGAGCCTGTCAGTGTCGTGGCAGACGGGGTTATAATAAGGTGTCAATATTCGAGAATAAAATTAGGATGTAAGTAAAACAAAATGTCCTAAGCAAATAAGATTCAACTCGGATCTGTTGTCTAGGCTACAGAAATTACGCATACACGGATTATCCGAGTGACATGAATCTGCTCAGGTTTGCACAGAATTATCAACATTACATAATAAGTGGCTACATTAAAAGCACCATTCAAATCTATTTACAAGCTACAGGTTTGTCTCAAGGTGGTAGTAAATTTGCATTTTAAAAATTATTTATGAATACTGATTAAATATTTGTTGGCAGAGGAACGTATTTTTTACATGTCATTCGGCGTATTGTGCTTTTTATTATATGTATGAACTTGATATATGTACTTGAAAGAAGTAGCATTATTATATTACAATGTGTATAATAGTTGGACAATCTTCTCTCAATCTGTAGTGAGATGGCGATCTCTAGTGGCGAGTGCAACCTCTGCAACCTGTATACATTTTGGATCTTTCATATGGTGTAATAACGGTTTATAAAATCATTAAACCATGCTACTATACAGTTGTGCGTGACATATTGTTGCGTGATTTGCAGTGATACTGCAATGTCAATGTGTCTTTGTGGTCCTAAAATAAAATTTATTAAAGTTTATTCTGTATTGATATAAATCAAACGCCATGCTCAAATCCAGAAACACTGCTTATGTCACTATGTCAGAAATGCCTGACCTCTTAAATATCATTGATATAGAGGCATGGATGACAAGAGCAATCCTGCTGCCTCTGAGAAAGACCCACCTCTCTCTCATTCTCACTCACTCACTCTCTCACAAGCTGTTACACTTGGGCAGTCTTGAGTTTGGGGTTTGACTCAAAGAAAACTGCTGTGATGTCTTCACTCATGAGAAAAAATAAGATTTTGAACTTCTTTACCACATTCTTTCACATCATACCCAAACATAAAACTGAGTCTACACTTATATCTTTGTCTTTTTGTGGTTGGTGCATGGATATTACATAAAGTAAAAGTTTTGAATATACTGCTATAAAAGCACGAACATGCAAAGGATGCACTATGACCTGCTCTGTCAAGTGTATTTGAGCATGCAAATTTAATAAGTGTTTATTTAGCAGCGTCAGCCTGTAATTAAGTTAATGCAGCGTCCGCAGTGCACTGCTCTCCCACAGGTCCATTCTCCTCACCTGCTCAGGCGGAAAGCACCACAGACGGACTTGGCAGTGCCCTCTGGTCGTGCTCACTTGGGCCTTTTAGACACCTTGCCCGCCTGCCTCACATGATGTCAATGTTCAGCTGTCTAACTGACACCAGCTGTCAGCTAGTAATTTGGCTAACCATAGTAAGTCGCTGAATGTCCGATAGTCTTTTAAAAGTTGTACTGAGAAGGGAACGTTTTATGAATCATTTAGTTTAGTCTAAACCCAGTGGCGGCTGGTGAAAAATATTCTCGGTGGGGCTGTGCCATACTTTTTTGTTTCCGTAACCATCGCAATAAAATTTAACACAAACTGCAGGACAGCAGTGCTCAGTGAAATAGTCAGTAATTATTTAATGCCAATATTAAAAAGTTGAGGCATTCGTACACAAAAACATAAACATCATGATGCACAAACACAAGCCTTTTATTTGCATTTAAACTGAACTTGTAAACAATTGACTATTTCTACATATAAGTAACATCTTTTGGAAAGGCTGTTGGTGCCATTGGTAGTAAATAGGCAACACAATATGCATGCTGTCAGAACAGAGTGGAAAGTGGACAATAACATTAAATTATTATAAAGTTTATAGGAATTCTTACACTGTATAAAGGATGTATAATATAGAAATGGATATCAAGTGGCTGAACTCAAACCTTTGACTGGAAGAATAGCATAAAGTATTTTATGATCAAACTAAATGTAACTAATTGTTAATGTGCTCCAGAACTGCAACAATTAATTGATACAAAACATATATACAGTAATATTAGCAAACACACTATTAACATTTTTTAGAGTACCATATATAACTGAATGATTTTTATGCTAAGGTCAACTATATACAAAGAAACGTGTGTGTGTGTGAAGCTACGGGAGAAGCCGCGCATATACTGCTTCCCTTTTTCGCTAGCCTGCTGTTTGATTGAGAGGTCAGGTTGATCTGGGCCCAGCTCTTTCACCCGAACTTTCTCCGACAAAGTTCTCCTCTCAAACGGATCTTGGAGGAGAGATTTCACCGAGTTAGGGTTGGGTCTTGGAGGAGTAACGTCCGCGCTCGCCATTGTCGTTTAGTAAAAATGGCGCCCCTAGAGCCCAGTCCTTATTTTATCAGGGCTTGGGGCGATAAAATGATCGCCCTTCTTGGATTCTATTTAAGAACGCTGATTGGCTAAATTTTATGTCATACATTCATATCTTAAATTAGCAATTGGCTTAACTGCTACATAGACCCGCCTCCTTGGGGCGCTTTCTCTATCGCCCCAGAGCTGATGAAGCGGTCAGACAGGCAGAGGAAAGGTTGCAAATATGATTTTGTATCATATTTTACATGTATTACTGGGTGCATTCCATATTTAAAACACACAAATATTGACATACTGATGTTTTTCTCATTATTATTACTATTTTTGTTTTAATTGTTTTAAATTTTTTTTTGTGGTTTAAGGGGGGCGGCGCCCTAGCGCCCTCTATTGGCCGGCCGCCACTGTCTAAACCTTATTTTTTCATTAGAAGACAATTTTGTTTACTAGTCACTCAATTCTTTTCAGTTTTGGATCTCTGAAGACGAAAATTATGCAAATGCCGTTCTCATAAAATTGGTCCACACCACTCAATATATTCAAAATTTAAATCCCAAATAAAAATCATACAGGATTGGGAGGGGATGAGGGTGCAGTGAATGGTCACTGTTTTTCTTCTTTTTTTTTAAGCAAACTGTGTCTCTGAATCACCAAATACTAGTGCAATATACAACAAATGTAATATAACAAATCTCTCTCCATCTGCTTGCCTCATATCAATATATTGCTGTCTGTCTCTCATTGTTTCTCTGTCCCTTACTGAATTTAGCTTTTTTGTGAGTTTTTGTGAATGTCAAGCTCCCACACACTTCCTCACACCCACTCCCTCCGTGCAGCAGCTGTGTGTGGTCTGTTTCTAACTTCCTGTTCTGGCTCCTCAGTCAGGGCCTTTCCCCTCAACACACACATACAAACAAAGATACAAGACCACATGAACTTCGAGAACAAATATAGTTACATGTCCAATTTATTGCAAATGAATAAATAATACTATAAACCTCCGTATTTGGAGCCCCCAAATGTTAGATCTGCAGAGCAAATACTTTGTTACGCAACAGGTGACCCTGTACCTGTGCTTTCACTGGCTCCATCAGCTACTTCATAATAATTAACTCCCAATGACCTTTGATTCAGATGTAGGCCGGCACGAGCCCAATGTAACATGGCATAATCTTTCATCCAAGTGAAAAACCTTAACTTTTGCATCAGGGGTCAATATGCCGTTAAATCTCACAATGACACACAAATGATCCAGTCTTGTTTTAATTCCCAGTCCCTATTTACACAATGTGAATAACATTTCATAATTTCAAAAGAACAACTAGATAATTGTATTAATTTCAATTTTGCATTTAGACATTATTCAAATTTCCTTATTTGTGGAATGTCACTTTACGAATATTACGGTGTTTATGCTTGTGTAAAAGGGACACTGTCAAATAAAGTGTTACCACATATACTACTTAGAGGTGGGGTTGCTGCCGTGTACGATTAAAATTCCAGCCAGCGGGAGCAGTCACGGGCTGGTGTGTGTGTTACATAAATGTGTGTGTCTGCTGAGCTGGGCTTGTGGTTGGTGGAGAGTAGGTGTGGCTTCTTTCCCTCCATAGTCACAGAAGAACAAGATCATTCAGATATTTGCACAAAGCCAACATGACAGAGAGTCAAGGTGGGGGGGGGGGTTTGCTCAAATATTTCTATATTCTCTTTCTCTCTCTCTGCTTCTACAGAAACCAGGAAGCCTGTCTACTGTACTTTATACCCTGCATGTGAACTGAGAAGAAATTATGAATGCAGCTGTAAACCGCTGTGTGCTATTCTGGCAAACCAGGTGAGGAGTCATTGATCAAATACTCACAGAATTATTTCGATTAAGACACTCAGTTGACACTGACAAGAAGAAGAAAGGAAGATCCGGGGAACTGCCCAGCACAAGTGAGAGTAGGAAATGGGGGAAGGGGAACACCCTGCTGACAGGTGTGTCAACTGAGTCACAAATAAGAATGAAGCAAAAATCACTGGTGTATCTTTGTCCAGGGACTGTCCTTGGCTTCATACTATTGGCAAAAAAGAATTGGCCCCCAGCAAAAGAGCATATCATCAGATTGTATTATATAAAGTATTAGTTTTAGTTCAATTTCATTAATACACCTTGCATAGAGAAAGTATCTTGAAATGACATCAGGTATTTTAATACCATATACTGTCTTTATTTTATTATTTTCTTTTATTATTATCACAAATGTAATGCTGCTTTGAACCAATGAAAATTGTGAACAGCGCTATACATAAATAAAGTTACGTATTTGCCATTACAATAAACAATGCATGCATTTGGTTGGAGGGGTTTTACTTTTTTTTCTCAAAAAGGAAAGGGACAGAAAGGAAAGTTGGAAAAAAGAGCACAAAATTCATTGTGATAAAAAATTGCATAGGCTAGTGAAGGATTGTGCAAAATAAGACCAGAAAGAAGTAAATGTCTGGTGGAAGTAAAAAACACGTAAAACACATTCACCCAAAAAAATATATTTATTTGCATTTATCCTCGCGCCATCTTAAATATAATTGACTTCTGTTGTTTCCAGATAAACACACTTTATGCATCACTTTATACAGTATATCAATCCCAAAATGGTGAAGTTCCAAAAAGCATCTTAAAAGTTATCAAAAAACTCCAATGGGTTAAGAAATGCCTTCTGAACTGAAACGATAGGTTTGTCAGAGAAAACAATACATTTGTTGAGATAATTTGGTAAAACTTAACAATAAGGTGCTTTCAGTAAACATTAGTGTTAGTGAACATAGCTAACAATGAACAATTTAGTTTTTCAGCATTTATTAGGCCTATCCTTGTTAATAGTTCATGTCAATACAGTTATTCATGGCGGTTCATTTTGCATTAACTAATGTTAACAGTGACAACATTTGATTTTAATAATGCGTTAGTAAATGCTGAAATTAACATGAATTAATATTAATTAATGCCGTAAAAGTATTGTTCATGTTATCTAATGCATTAATAACATACAGCCTATGAAATTTTATTTACACATGATTAAACCAAATTGCCTTTTCGTGACTTCTGAACGCTTTGCGTCGGGTCCTTATCACACCGTCGGGCCTTATTTCTGCAATAACAACCAGCTGCCTTTACATTATCCCTTACATAACGAACCTGCAAATATCGTGACTGGCCAATCAGAATAAAGCATTCCGACGAGCCATGTAATAACTAATTGTTAACAAATAGCACCTTATTGTAAAGTGTTACCTTGTTTGGTAAAAATTAAACCAAAACAATAAACATCTAAGCATTAAAGTCTAACATGGTTACATCAATTATATTTATTACCTCCATAAAAGTATATGAAGTGGTGGACATTTACAAAAATTATCATGTAAAGTTTAAGAAAGGAAATAATATATACCTCAGATAGCATGAGGGTAAGTAAGTTAATTATGAGAGAATTTTCATTTTTCTTTAAAGTTAATTATAAAAAATATATTTTAGCAAAACTTGGCAACACTGCACATTTAAAGAAACAGACGAACATTATCCACAGACATTAGTCAGCTTACTGGAAACAAAAAAACGTTGATATCTGCATATGAAACGTATTAATAAGAGGCACATTTTAAAGGCTGACAGCACATGGCAAAAGTAATGTTCACAGATGAGGTGCACTAATGAAAAACAACCTGAAATGTTAACAAAAACTACTTGTAATAAACAAAGATGGTATGTGAGATCCAACACAACACATACTGAAACTCTCCTAAAACAGCAACATAATTCACATGGGGAAAACAATCTCTCTGATCTGAGATCAGTTTTGCCATGCTTTAAGCTGGCCTCCCTCATTCAGTTCACATGCACACTGCGACATGCTAAAGCTGTTTGTGCTACACAGCTGTGCGGCCCCAATACTGGAAATAGACTCTTGCTACCAGCCTATGAGTCATGGGTGTGAAATGGAGGCAACTGTTGATTCAAAGAAATGTCCGCTGTTTTATGTAGAGCAGCTGTGCGAGCTGAGGGAACCGCATGATTCAGTCTCACTTTTAACTCACAAACTACATAAATTTACCTGTTAACGCATACATTATTTTGTAATTGAACTAAAATCATGTTTCTAAAGCATTTACTAAAACGCTTCATAGTTTTACATGTATTAATGTAGAAAGAGAAAACAAAAACAATGTAATTCTTTCAAATCTGTTTATTGTATGATATAAAACTAGAAAAGTAAGACTGTTTCAAATTCATAGACACATGTCCATATTTTATATATATATATATATATATATATATTCTACAGTCCATTTCTTGATGCAAATACAGTGATCATCAGTTGATGTGGGTTATTTTTCTCAAAATGAATGTCGGTAATATTGCATAGAAAAAGGCACAGCTCCAAGGCTTGAAGATAAAGCCTTTCTTAATAAGCAGACAAAAGGTTCAGATCCCAACCACCCCATGTTTTGTCTCTCTCACACGTGGTCACTATCAGATCCCAGTGGTCACTATCCTGAAACCACTTCACTTTGACTTCCCCAAAGGTGTGGCTTGAAGCATAAGATGAAGACTGACATACCGGATGAATACATTGAGATACCATTTAAAAACAGCCACCAACATCAGAAATCATGCTGCGTTCTTTTTACATTTGGCATTCAGGGTTATCAAAAGATTTTCCCAAAAATAAGCTTTGGAAGATTGAAATTCTGAAGTTTGTAGCGAATAAACTATTGCTTTACAAACCTTTCCCTTGCACACTCTCTGAAATACATTAAATACTCATAATTAAATAGGGGCAGGGAGTGTTGACAGAGATGAGCACAAACACCACCCCAAATTATAATACAAGAAAATAAACAAACACAAACAATAATGCATTATTAAAACAAGATGAAAAAATGGCTTCCACCCCAATTAATAAGCAGTGATACATTCCCGTAAGCATAATACATTCCTATCTCAAATTCTGTACAAATTACAATCAGCATGTTAGCTTAACATCAAAATAAATATATTTACACAGGAAACAAAAAAATAAATAACTTAAAATAAAAACAATCACTCCAAATCCAAAAATTCCTATAGGTAATATTAATCATAATTTTGATTCCATAGTATTGTCCGCTCTGCTCGCGTATTCACTCATGTTCACATAAAAATTCTCTCTTTTGACTTCTGGGTTGTTACAAATCCAAACTGTGACCCTGGCAAAAGCCTCTCTGAACCGAAGCTCAAATGTTAGACCTTAAATGGTCATGCCTTAAACACCTGTTATGAAAAGATTTAAAGATTTTTAACTTGATAAAAGAAGTTTTACACTTTTCTCCGACATTGCACATCGCAATGATATTACTCCACATAAATGTTTATCAGCACAGAATTGTTTCGGTTTGCATAACACGTGCAGTGTAGCTTTGTCAAACTTATATGAACTGATATTAAAACTGGTCCCTTTCCATTAGTCATAAACATGAAGTGCACAAAAAGTATCAAAGATTCCAACCAATCTGAATTCAGTGGTTTAAGCTTCTCTTAGCGACTATACAATGCTTACTATTGCACATACATGCACAATACTCTTCAACAGCTAGGGACTGTCTGAACTCCAACGCTCCTGAAACACTGTTTCACATCACATTAGCAGATTGCTGAACCCTACTGGTGAACAAATGCAAGCATACTCTTTGAACTAAATTTGACCATTTCTACTGGTCAAACAACACTAAAACCCAGGAGGCAACAGAGAGAGAATCCACTTTAAACATGAACAAATAATATTAATTTAAACTCAAACAAACAATTGTATAAATAAGATAAAATAAGACCAAACCATCCAAAAATCATACATCTGACATCTGTACATTTATGAGCTATAATCCTGCATGCATTAGTATTTTAACAGAAATCATGTACCGTTGCACTGCTGACAGACATACATTTGGCAAACTGTTTCAATTGTGTTGAAAATGGACTCACAAAATAGCAACCACCAACTTACGTGTCTGTGGAGTTTTTCTTCTAGGCATGAACAGACATGCACAGACCTTTTTGATGTGCATTAGTGTTGCACTTTAACAAAAAGAGCCACTGTTTCAGAATGATATTATGCATCAACTAAAGCCAAAAAATAAGTTAAAGTGACGCCTTGACACAGATAACAGGAAAATGAGACAGTTCTGGTAAGAAAAGCATTGATTGCATACATTACTTATATCATAAAGGGGTTTTAGCATTGGCTTGGTAATTTCCAGCACAGGAAAACACATCGTATCAAAGAAATGTATCTGTAAAATGTGCACCAGAAAGAAAAATGTCACTTATTGCCAGCTGAGATGTAAACACCTGGAATCTGAGCCATTACGGCAGATCACAAGAAATTTGGTTGACTGTAAATATCCGACCACTCCACACATCCATGTACTGTATAAATAAATTGGTAAAGCGTGTTCTGTAAAACCAAACATTTCATAAATGTATATGTTTCACGTAAGAAAGTTAAAAGGACAGTGAAATAAAAGCAGACAAACAAACATGAACGATAGATCATTATCACTATAATGTCATTAAGCATCGCACAGTTCTAACAAACATGAACATAAAATCATTGTGCTTCATGAAAATGAAAGAACACAAAGAACGGGCTGCCGTTGTACCTTCTCGCACCTGTATTCTGAGGAGGGGAAATAAAAATGCTAGTCCTTCTCCGGCGATCTGTCTAGTTTGATAAGAAATGATGAGGGATAAAAGGGAAAACGAACAGACGAAGAGATTTTACCAAGTGGTCATAAATGATGAAGGCACTAAGAAGCCAAAGTGTGTTCCATAGATTACTTCATGTTCAGTTTTGGAAAAGGCAAGCACAGTGCATGCACAGTGTTGAGAAACAGTACTGGGCAACATCACCTTTAAAACAGTTCCTTGTCATTAAAAACAACAGAAATAAAACTGTACAAAAACACATGATTCTTCAGGTTCTTTCTCAGGTTGTATTTAAAAACTCTTTGATTGGTTTTGCATTGCCTGCCAACCTTCTCATGATCCCACAAGCACCTCCATAATATGGTCCAGTTCGGTAAGGTCCATTTTGAATGGCTGGTTTGAGCTGACAGCAGGAGAAGCACCGCTATAGGGTGAAAGACTCTTCAGGAGTTCATCCGCCGTCACCATGGGCGTCAGCTTGGAGGGGGCGGCACCTGAGGAAGAGGTGCAGGGGTCGAAATCATACATGGAGGTGTCGATATCTGCAAACAGAATGTCGTCCAGGGCTAGGTCTGTTAGAAAGCCTGAGGAAGAGGAAGACAGCGAGGTGCTCATGTCCAGGCTATTAGGAGGAAGAGTCTCCAGCAACCTGGACTCGGTTGCGTTTGGGACCGCCGAGCGTTCCTCGGGCAGCGGGACCCGTCCGTCAAGCTTTGGGCTGCAGGATTTACTGCAGTCTTTGGAGTCTAAGGCCCCTGAGTTTAAGGTTGTGGGCAGCAATGGCATCTGAAGGGCCACTGTGTGGGCGGATGGACTGGTAACACCAGGCACTGTCGTAGCTGTTGGTGAGGGTGGTGGACAGAGTTCCTCAATCTCATCTAGGGCAGAAGAGAAGCTGTCTCTGGCTGCAGAAGAAGAAAGTCTGGGAGCTAAGGTAGATGGCGACGTGCAAAGTGTCACGCTGTCCTCTTCTAAAAGCGAAGCAGGGGTGAGACAGGCTTCCAAGGGGGAGGCGTTTGACAATTCTGGCGAGGGGGGGGCAAGGATCATGGAGGATGGTGCCGGCGACTGGGTGGGGGACGACACCACCATTGACAGGACGCTGAAAGCAGGCTGCGCCTCACGGAAACCTTCATCCACTGGGTCATCGGGAGGAGGAGAAGGGGGAAAAAAGAGCGGTCGCAGGTTGCCCTCCTGCTTTAGCTCGTCCTGGATGCGTCTCAGCATGTTGTTGATAAGCACACGTTTCTCCAAGCTGGGCTCGGTGAGCGCGCGGTGGTTGTAGAGCTTCATGAGGGACATGTTAAAGATGGTCTGCCGTTGTAGGGTGTAGGAGACCTTGGAGAGACCGTCGCCCATTACTCCAGCTCTGATTCCTGCCGCCAACGCTTTGCCTTCCAGCCCCTCTTCATCCTCGTCTAGTTTCCGCTTTGCCCCTTTACCCAACATATATCTGCTTAGAGAGAGAGAGAGAGAGTTACACAGCCACTCATAACTTTCATGACTCATTTGATGAGTCAACACCATTTCTAAAAAATCTCATGTTCCACAACAGTTTAGCAGTGTATCAAACATTTCGATATTTAGAAACTGAGACATTAAATGATCTGATAACATCAACCTGCAAAACATCTTAGTGATTGACAACATAAGATTTCAGAAGTACTCTTGTGGTGGAGATGCACAGTAAAACAAATATAATCGATATATAACAGGAATAACAAATACATAACTAAAAGAACCCAAACAACAGTTGGTTTACTCCATCAACAAGTTTGACTAAAAATAAAAGAAACTGCTTTAATTAACAGATTTGTGGCTTGTCGCTTGGTTGCCATGACATCACCCTGCAAGCTGTTGTCATATTAGCATTTGGTGCCGCCACTGGGGTGAGAGTCAGTACACTCTGTGTAGCCATCAGTGACGGGAATAAACCCACAATGCCACACAACTGTGCCAAATGGATAAGCTTACAATAATCTTTAATTTTGAGCAACTATGGCATCTCCAACAGGATATTACAACTTGATCAAGCTTCATCAAAATCAAACACTTTGTCGTTTGATGATGCAAAAAAAAACAAGTGATCAGCTACCGTAGAAGCGTTTACAGTAATACAGCTCTCTGACTAGTCCTTCCTGAGGCGCACTGCAGAGCGGAGGGTGGCAATGTGTGTCAGACTTTCAGTAAGTACATACAGTAAGAATGTGTCACATGAGCGCACTGCCCTGATTGCTCACTGCCTAAACACATGCTAGACGCGGGAAGACAAGATCCACCTGAGTGTTTGGTGGAAAAGAGGATGGAGAGGAGGAGTGTTTGTGTGTGAGAGAACTGTGCTAAGCTTCAATGTTAGGAGCACTTGGCTCAAGATACTAGAGATTAATAAGAGATCGCATGGTCCGCCACAATATTCGGTACAGTGAGTCACAGTAGCTCTGCTCAGAAAAGAGAATGTGAGAGAAATGGGGAATTTATAGAGAGCAAAGATTACACTAGTGAAAGACGACATTCAAAACAACACATGTGAACATGTTTGCCCTAGATGAAGGGTTGTCTAGTTTATGAATTGGGCTAAAGCTTTGTATAATTGTTCCGGATTAAACTTTACCCGACCCCTTCACCTGACTCTGCAGTGTGAGAGGACCATTCGGTCCGTACATTTTTGGAGGATCGATCTATTGACAGAAATGCAATATTATATACATAACTATCTTTAGAGGTGTTTAAAGAGCTTAAATAATGACCGTTATGTTATTACCTTAGAATGAGCTATTTCTATCAACACACACCACACCCCTTTCACCATGTTGTTTCTACAGAAGCCCCAAACGGACAAACTGTTCAACAGAGTAAGAAACGAAAACGTGACTACAAATGCATTGTTTATGGTACACTGTCATTTTAGCCACCTTAAAGAGTAACTATTACAATGTCCTTAAAATAACATTTCATGCAGTGTGTGAATGTAAGCAGTCAAGTTGTAAAGCCGAAAGTGAACGAATAACAAAGTTATGGGCTTGAGGAAGAAGGAGTCGACTCTGAATCACGAGAAAGAGTTGTCTGTCGTTCTAATTTCAGTTCCGGGTCGGATTTGCATCACTCTGTGTAATGACAACAGCCAAAGACATCTGACATGTATATGGTGTAGGACATGCTGTTTAGTGTATATACCTGTAGAAGCAATTCTTTAGAGAGGCTGAATTTAAACATGCAATTTATGAGAATGGGTTTTACTTTTCAAATGCATGTTATAATAGCTAAAGCTCAACAGCCTGAAGCATAACCACACACATGCAAAAAAGTTAAACATTTATCTAATCCAGAAGTTGACCATACAAGTCTATCTAATCCCGATTTGTGATTTACATGCATCACTAGAAAAATCCTCTTTAATGAAAGATTCCTGTTACAAAGTAAGCAGTTACATTTTTATTTAAATCTGTAGCTGATCTCCAGTAATTTACACCTTAACATTTATACATTTTACCTCTATGTCTGTTAGTTATGCATGTGTAGCATCTTGCTCTACCAACTGAGCTACAGGAACATATTTAATTCATAATTAGATTAATTGTGCCTTCATGAACTTTTGCAATTTGTTATATTTCAGCATCATAAACAGGTAGGATGAAACCTAATTTTTCCTTTGGAAATGGATAAGAATTGAAAATAATTAATAAAACATGCATGTAAAAGGATGCATCGGTTTTCTTTGTGGCCCACGAGCAAAAAGGGAGAGACAGGCAGAGGAAGATCTAAGCAAAGAGAGAGACCGAGAGAAACAGAAGCCCGTTCCTGAGGCCCCCCCACTCTATTAGCATAAAGTGAAGCCCGGTAGCGTTAGGCAGCGTTGCAGTGTGCTTGAACCTAATCCAGGCTGACAGCCTCACACACCCCAGCCCTGTCTGCACACACACACACACACACACACAGTCTGCGCAGATGCAGATCTGTCAGTCAGCTCCACTAACTCAGGAAGTGCAAGCGGCTGGGCCCGTTGCCTTGCTGTTACCATGACAAACACAGTCAGCTGGGAATCCACCCAAAGAGTTGACAAAGAGGTAGTGGAGAGAGAAAGAGAGAGAGGAACGGAGAGAAAGAGGGGGAGAAGGGGCTGAGGAAAGTTTGAAAAGTTTTTTCTTCCAGTTTGCTGCTTCTGAGCAGATGACTCTAAAACAACATGTGAATTGCAGGAGAGAAAAACAGGTTACGTTTGTTGGAGATGAATGTGCATTCCAAAGCAATGCTGTTTACATACTGAGTGAAAATTATTCAGATGATGGAGACTATAAGAAACAGCAACTACAGTATTGGGCTAGCTTAGGTATAGAGAAAGATTTGAATGGATTTAAAGACAAATTAAGAAATACAAGTAAGTGGTATAATATAACGTTTTTAAAAGTCTATAAAGTCAATTGCTAATAAAAGATCAGCCGAGACATTTACACTGTAACATCCACAGCAACCTCAGGAAGAAAGGTGAGGGCTTTGCCAAAACGTTTCAGTAGAGGAAGTAATGTGGGACTGTTTTGAGACTGAGGTTATTTTGAGCATGAGTACCACCGAAAGAAGGCAAAGGAGTGTAAGTGACTCAAGCTGAGTTGTAAAAACAGCACTACGTCACAATACGCTGCTGTAAAGTCATTGCAAATTTAAGAGTATGAGTGATTCTGAAAAGCACAAGCAAACGTGACAGAGGAAGAAAAGGCAAGATACATTTTAGATCAGTATCACAATTTTCCTACAATATTGCTATAAACTCAGCTAGCATTGCCCTATACAGTATACGTCATTGTCTGAAGCTTTAAAGAAGTTTCATGCACGTAAATTTTCCCACAGTAATCCACAAAGAGGAATGCCACGGCAGCTCGACGGGTCCCTGTGACTCACGCTGAGGAGTGGATTGGACTGTCTGCAGCACTCGAATGCCACTGCTGCCCCACCCAACAAATTCCTTCTGATTGTGCTTCTGTCTCCTTTACTATGTTTCATCCATCAGCCTCCTTGGTGTTAAGTGCGAAAGGTCAAAAAAAGGGTATGAGGTACGACCCGTTTCCTGACCGTCCAAACTACAAACAACTCTCTTAGTTTAGCTTAGTTCTGATTGGCTGATTACATCCAACCTCCGAGAGTAAGAGCGTACAAGTTTATTTCTCAGTCTGTCTGGAAACTAGGGATGCTCCACTAAAGATTTTTACAGATATTAAGACTATCGATTTATTCTCACCATGATCAGCTGATATTTCTTGATCCTTCAGACTTTATTTAACTTAAATCTAAACTCTTAGATGACTGTCACTGTTAACCTATTAACCTCAGACAGTACACAAATTAGTAGAAACATTTAAACTCATAATTGAACAAAATGGAGTAAACACGGAGTACAAAACTAAACATTTCTGCAAGTCAGAGAATGTGACTATAGGCTGATATTGATCTGCGGCCAATCAATTGGAGCTTCCCTACCAAAAAAACCCTACGTAAAATAACCAAGTTTGTTTCCAAAACATTAAACTGTAGCTTTAAAAGGTACATCTTTAGGGTATGTACCCAAAAACATACATTTAACTGTAGAGTGTCCTTAAGGGTACCACCACAGTGACAGAAAGTTCAATTGTATGCATTGTCTGTAAAATCCTATTACAGTCAATTTCATTAGATGACATTTTTAGTACAATCATAATTTTTGGTAATTCTATTCAAATAATCTGGTATTTCGTTTAAAATAAACCCTACCCCAAAAATAAACTTTGACCCCGTCGGTTTTCTTAGTGATCAGTTCTTGATCAGAATAAGCTTCCAAGAGATTTAGCCATTTAATCAAATGTTTAGCAATAGGCCTACACTAGAGTCTAGGAATACTAGGAGAGATCTTCACTTAATACCATGGATTTCTGGTTTTCATCCTCCTTACGCAAATCAGCTGCAATTTCCATGAATGGTTTGACATTACAGTTTTTCAACTGGCCTGTGACTGGGCAACCTGTACTTTAACTTGGCCGCTGACCTGGATATACTAACCACAAAGAGACAACAGGAGGAGCCAGAGAGGAGAAAGAGGAGAATGCTGAATTCTCCTCAGTCAGAAGCGCAGGAGCAGCACACTGTGTTCTCTCACACATAGAGACATTCACAAACAGACAACCAGCCTTCCTGCTCCATTATGCACCAGTGCTGAGCGATGACCCTGTGCGAAATCTCTCCAAGGAGAAGAAAAGACACGGTGTAAAAAAAAACATCTGTGGTGCAAGAAACGCTATAAAGACTTGGACAAAATGGCTGGCAAACTGGCAAGCTTTAAAAGTGCAACTTGGTGGCTTCCTGGTTACGACTCCTAAGTGTCTGACACACCGCACCGGATAACGCCACAATTAGCGTGAAACGGCAGGGGGCTTTGGAGAGGCTGTGACTGAGTTGTCAGAGGAGAGGTTGAAACTACATCGAGGCTGCTAGGGAGGCTGCACGTCCTGTTCTGATCCTACACACCACAGATATGTTCACATATGGGAGCGGGGGTGACAGCAGAGGTTTAGTACTGGGTGTCCTGCTGGAGCCGGAACCGGAGCGAGAGAATGTGGTGGAAGGGATGGCATGAGCAGGCGAACAAGTGCAGTGGAGAAGATGGAGCGAGCAGAGAGTTTTTCAGTGATATTATGATCCTGTAACAGGATCTGCACGTTTCCATGCCTGTGCTTCAAGAGCTCCCCTCCCCCCTCACCTCCACACAGCGCTATTTCAGATCTGGAGGGTACTGATTCTCACAAACACACACACACACACACACACGCACTGTCTGTGTAGCTTTCTAAAGCACCTGCAGATACAAATGCACAAATGCAGACGCAACCACATGCATGTCGAGAAACGCAGAGATTCACATATTAAAAGGCATCACATATGTCAGATTGATGCCACAAATATAGACATAGGAGACTTCAAAGACCTTGCACCTGGCCTTTACTCTAAGCTCACGCAAACCTGTTGACATTCTTTTGAAATATGCCTTTATTTAAAATTGTTTTGTAAAATATTTGCTAATAAAACTATATATTTTAATGCATACCTGCACACATCCACACACACATATTTCTGATCCACCACCAAACAGCATGTAGCAAATCATGGTTCCTGGCTGTGATGCAACTAATACATACTGGACAATTTTGTCCATGTCTGACCCAAACTTCCAAGTTATTTCATTCGATTCATAAATCTGATCGCAAATTATAAACTGGTGCATCAAACAACAACTAACGCAGACATATGAAGTATGCACTTGTATCTTTTTAAAGATATTGTTATACCAGACATAAATCTTTAAAGAATGACAGAGAAAGAGAGAGATGGAGAAGCCCCAGACACCACATTGAAGCCACACATTCTCACACAATTGCCGATTTATAAGTTCTTAAATGTAATGTAAAATTTATTTGTATGCTTGACAAGTCTGCAAACCCTTGGAGTACCAAATACAGATAAGGATTTGTTTCTCTACTACTACTTATTTGAACGTTGCCGAAACGTGAGCCGCAATAAAGAGCTAACATCAATAAACAGGCAAATGAGGCTGCACCATGTGGCCATATAAAACTTCAGAGCAAACTGCCTTCACTTTTTGAGCATGTTTGAGAGAAGATCAAAAGATTGTGATTTAAAAAAATTAAACATAGTGTTAACTTTACATTATTTGGGATGAAGAATACTAACGGATTATGTTTGTGCGTGTTAAAGGGATAGTTCACCCAAACATTCTGTCTTCATGTTCCAAACCTGTATAATGTCTTTGTTCTTTTGAACCCGTAAGAAGATATTTGGAAGAATGTCAGTAACCAAACAGATCTCTTCCCCCATTCACGGTCATACTAGGGTAAAAAAATCTGATCAATTTGGTTACTGACATTCTTTCAAATATCTTCCTTTGTGTTTAGCAGAACAAATAAATGTGGATGAACTATCGCTTTAAGCTATTTTTTAAACCTTTACCATAAAAATCTTTATTTTAAAACCAGATATTAGTCCGTGCCAAATATTTTACACTCACTCAAATAGGATAAGGCGAAGTTTAAGATGAGGTGTGGGGTACTCAGTCATGGAGTCTCATTCCCAGAGATTAGCAAGGGTCCGACAAAAACTTCAGATATTCTTATTGCACTGTTATATCGTTGAGTGATCTAAACAATTTACATCATCTTAAAAGTCTACATATTATTGGAGACCTATGATTTTAGGGAGTAATATAAAAATGTTTGTACTGTAGCTTACTGTGAAAATAATAGAGGGTTGAGTTACCTGACTTAATAAGAGTAGTAATGTCAGAGTAAAAGATGTCAAACAACGGCAGTGAGCACAACACAGGTAGCAATAAGAAGCTCCCTTTAACTGCACACATACGTCAGACTTCTGTTAAAAAACAGCTAAATGGTAGCATAGAGAGGAACGCAATTCAAACCGGTTTGACCAGAGAGCCAGAAGGCTTGGAGCGTTACGTGAAGGTGTTCAACAGGCACACAACACAAATACACACACCATTTAAGTGAAAATAAAACTGAAGAGGCAACAGACGAATAAGGTCAAATTATAGATGTAATACTTGAATAAATAATTGTAAACTTATTGCCTTTTTGCATTCACTTTCCTTTCCTCTCATTCCACAAGAAACTACTTTAGAAACTGAAACTTCAATATAACATTGACAACTTGACTATGAAAAACAAGACAAACTTCAATGATAGATGTAATCTGTAGAATCGTGTAAAATGCACTAATCTTACGATTCAAGAATACAGATGTTTCCCACATCCAGGTGCATAAATAGACTGCTAACATGAGCAAATCTAAAATCTACTGCTGTTGATGGCAGTGTAGTGCGCGGTACATACATTAATACAACATTCTTTGTGATGTAAACTTGATGAGCAGGAAGATAAGGACACATAAGACACCTACTCTCTGACATTTACTATTAATTAGGGGACAACCCGCTCACTTTACTTCTGTGACTGTTGCAGGAAGGAAGTGCACATTTAAAGATGACACAGAAAGTAAATGTCACAGAGTCAGTGTTTTCCTTTAAAGGAAGTAAAACAGAAATACTGGGGTTGTAATCTACTCTAATAAATGGGACCCATGCGATCACTAGAAAATCCAACTGGACCTTGATCCTCAGAATTTACTGTGCGTGCGTGCGTGCGTGCGCATGTGCGGGCGTGTGTGCACATGTGAGCGTGCCTGTGATATTCGGACTTTGAATGTCTGCGAGTCTGACAATATCACCTGCAAAACTGCTGCAGGAGTCCTAAAGGATTGCACTTCGGTACGACACACAATTAAGGTTAGAAGTAATATCAATGTTTGATTTTAATATTTTAATGTTGATAAATAAAACCACAGGTGGACGTGAGTCTTTGCTTACACACTGACTGACACATATAAAGACAGTGTCCCTCACAATCCTTCCATTGCCATTTTCCAGCATGTGCATTTGTTCCATGACGAGCTGTGCGAACAGATGTATTTATTTATTTGAGTCACCTGCCAAATAATAAAATCCTCTGTAGCCTCAAAACCATTCCGTGCCTATAATATCAAAAATTACTCATTTACAAAACAGTTTTAATCAAACCATGAAAACGCAACTTTGTAACCAATGCGCTGACAACAGTTACAGTAATGAGTAACATCACGCTTTCATCCTCGCTGGGAATCGTAGAAACACCAAAAGACAACATAAAGCTATCTGTCCCATCGGACCACAGTGGACCCAGTCAAGCTCGTAAGCTAACGGAATCTGTATCTTTAAGTACAAATCAAGAGCAACCGCAAAGATGTAGCCTACAATGAATATGTTTAAAGGGTTTGACTCGGGGGTCTCGGCTCGGCAGTACCCGTGAACCGAGCGGTTCCGAGCGCAAGCTCGGGTTGCGACATGCCTGTGAACTTTCTGAATATCGCACTGACCGCCAGACAACAATACATAAATATAAATATGACTGTTGCCTTCGCTATGTGCAACATCGGTGTTTCCAAGCCTTTTGCGAGATTTCAGTTATATCTGAATTAGCTGTTCGCTTACCTCGTCTACTTGAAGTGGAGGTACAAATTCAAGCATCGGGAAGGATCTTCTTTTATTGTCCTCCGAATCGGTACCGATAAAACCCTCACGGACCAGGAGGCTGACCGACAGTGAGTTTATGGCGAAATAAGGACAGTAGACTATTCGCCAGCCCAGTGCTTTAAAACACAGCCAGGCACTATGACCGACACGGTCGCCTTCGGAAGCGAATGACGCGAGACTTCTGCTCGACTACACTGAGCTCAGAAAAGTCCAGCCCCTACACACGCAAGCACACTCACCACGCTTCCACCCACTAACTCTCGGGTTGTGTACCAAACCTTAACAAGCTACCTACCTAGTAGATCACATTTTGGGGCGTCAAAGGCGCGGGGAACATACATGCGCGTTTCGAGTATGTTGAGGTGGTTCTCATGAAGGTGAAGTTGTCACCTAGCGCATCTGTGATGCATTAAAATGCAGCTCAGTAGCCTACGTTTTGGAACAACACGATCGGACTCTTTCTCTCTCTCTAATATAGCTACTCTAATAAAGTCATTGTATACTACATATCTTGTTTGTCCTAAAACTACAACTAACTAATAAAACAATTTACTCTTTAGCTACACTGTCATTCATTTGACTAGTAATGGTAATGTGTAAACGCATTGTCGGGTGCTTGGAATATGGGTGTTATTCGGGTCATTCAAGGTATTTTAATAAAAAAAATTGAATTAATAGTTTGACACTAGTGCACAACAGCTGCATATGACCTTATGAATGATGTTAATGACAAGCTATCAAACTGCCACCACATGGCAAGAACAAGCACTGCATACATGTAGTTCATAATGGCTTATACAGTAACAAAAATGAAACACTAAATAAACCATAAGTAGTTTAATAGGATAATAACATTGAATGATATTAACATCTGAAATAAGCATATATTTAAAATGTTCTCGCTAGCATTATGTCTTGTCAGCAATAGACAATAATTAACAACAATAATTTTTTTTATAAAAAAATGTGATTGGTGCAAACATCCATCTTACTTATTTTTAAGTTGAACTAACAATTTTCTTACAGTGAAAATGTTCAAATCCTGAGAGGTTTTCATTGTGTTTATACACAGTTGTGTTGTGTTGGATGGAAAGTTTTGGATTTTTCTTCTAATTGTAGCGTAATCTTTGTCAGCAGATGACATGCCAACTGATAATGTTCAAATCACAAATGAATGTGGTTTGCACCTAAATTGAATAATAAGAGATTCAAACAGACCTCGAACCCAAACTATGAGCAATACTAACAGTGATGCTTGACTTAACAAACATGTAATTATGCCAAGGCAGTTACAGCAATGCCAAAAGGATTGCCAATGGAGCTGAAGCAAATATCTAATGCAAAAAAGGAAGCATCATTTCTTTAAATAGGATCAGAAGACGCTGTTCATATTTACTCTAAATAACAAAATTTTGATGGACACAAAATAACATGAGGTCATGCATGTGGCAAACGTTTCTTAGCACAGCAATATCCAAAAAAGAAATGCTTCACTGTCTGTTCTTACTTTTAGACTTTACCCACAATTAAGTATTTCCAGAGAAAATAAACATTTAAACACATACAAACCACATCACTGTTTCTTCATGAGGACTACAAGTCTGCACTTTTCAGAATGCGTGATATACAGCCATGACAGCAATTGTGGCACATGTTATCAATGTCATGGGGCCTATATGTCTACGGTATACTGTAAATGATACTGTCTGGATGTAGAGAGAATTGTTGAGGCTTTAGAGTGCCTATTGCCAGCAAATCTGTCACTGAGGTGTTACGACTAACGTAACACTCCCCTATTTTAAGTCTACACTTCAGCATGTTTAGATTTAGTGCCACCAGCTCAGGGCTGAATTGGTAACAAAAGTTTAGCAAACATCTTTAGTGAATTCCACAGAAGGCGCCTAACTTTATTCAATGACCGAGGCGATGTGTTTTTTCACACAGTACTTTTCTCACATTAACTGAAGAGATACACTGGCGCATAAAGAGGACAAAAAACATTGTTGTGAATCTGTTCCCTTGTCTATCACTATGTATAAATGAGCAGAAGGGTGGTTCTAAATAAAGATTTCAGGTCAAAAACAGGAAATGGCTCAGTGAGCAGTCGAGGTAGGACGGAGAAGTCGTGGCCGCTGGGCGGCATCTACAACATCCCCTTTGTTCCCTCACGCTGCAAGCAAGGGAGCACAGCCCGCCTCTTCTCTCTCCCCTCCCTTCGTCTGTCTCCCTCTCGCTCTAAGGTCTCTCCTGTTCTCTTCCTTTACCAAGTCTCTTACATATTCTGACAGTGTATGATAATTTGCTGTAAGAACCTCCCACCAACTGCCTCTTCAGTAGATGGGCCGAGCATTGCATGAACAGTGTGGGAGTCATTCAAAAAATATATGAGTCATTACAAAATAATGAGCAGCAGCTTGATTTCCTATTGGTGTTTGCTAAACATTATTTTTTGCCCATTCCCTGACATCAAACCTTTAGAATTATCATCAACATGACTATTACATGGCTTATTACAATCAATCACAAATGATTTTTTTTTAAAACAGTGATATGGTACAAAATGACTCATGTAATCTAATCTCACCTCTCTCACGGAGTGACGTCTTGATAAATCCACACATATTTTGGTGTTTGGAATGTAATTTTTTCAATCCACCAAACCCGAAACACCTGACTCATAAAAGAACTAAACAAACAAAAGGTAAATATTATATAAAATAATTAATTATCAATATGAATACCCTTCCAGAAATGTCACATGAATGTCATTTGAAATGTGCTTTTGGACATGTTTGAGTGAATCTTAAATCCCATGTGAAATCCATGAGATTTAATAATTGTGATTATTGTCATTTATAACTATAAATCAAAGGATTCAAGACATTAATTTAGTTCATAATATAATTAATAATAACAACATTACAATATTATTATTGATTTATATTTATCCATAACTTGCCATTCTATTGTCATCTCTGTTTGAAAAAAACACATATTTCCCACTAAATCTGACCAGGGCCCTCAAATTATACATTATTATTATTATAAGCTTACCGTTGTCAGTCAGGGTAAGGTAAATTGACAGTTTTCAACACTGAATGTATATATAATTGCTTAATCAATATATAATTAATAATGAATAATAAAAAGTAACAGATTCTGTAACAGATTTCTGCTTTTTATGCACCTCTGATTGGGAATCACTGTCCTAAACAAATCCAACTACAATGTGCTTTGAGTGCAGTGTTTATATTGATGTATTATTTATTTTTTGTATTATTATTTAAATGCACACACAATCTTTTTTCAATATTTGATATAATAACTGACTATAATATCAAAAAGGCAGCAAGTTAAGAGGTCAAGGCTGACTGCAAATGAAAATATTCAAGCGCTATGCTCCATGATATGATGACAGATATTTGGTGTGGATATTAGCAGAAGTGCTATGAAACCACGCTGCTCTATTACACACAGTCACGCAAACAAAAGGGCGCTCGATCGCGGTGATCTTAATTACAAGCCTCTGACACATACACATGGATTTCTAGTGCCAACAGAAACATCGCTAAGCAAACTCCTACTAAAACCACCCCTCCTCTACACAACAGGCCACTCCACTCCTCCTCGACAGTCCGTTGAGAGCCCTTGGCACGCCTGTCTACCTCATTATCTAATTTGGCTCATTAGACATGCAGACACACTTCAGCAGGGGGGGGGGGTTCATTTGAACATCATAATTGATGATCACGGCCATTGATAAATAGCAGATTAGATAAGTGACCAGGCCTGGGCCATATATTTAATATTCACTATATCTATTAGTAATGAATATGTCGGCAATATATAATAAAGGACAGTGTGAACATTATGGATGTATTGCTTTCTCTTTGGTCAAAAAACTTGCTAAAACCTGTGTCATTAAACTAATGTAGTGATTATAAATAGAAGTGATGAAATTCTTGCTTTGTTTATTCAGTGAAAGACCTGAGCGGCCAGGGTAGACGAGGAGTTAAAGCCAGTTTGAAATCTGATCCCCTTTTGTTCTTTATTTATTTATTATTTGGTCGGCCCGTGTCTGAGATGCACCACGTTCCAGGCTGTAAGTCATGCATGACATGATTCTCCTCCTTTTAATGTGAATCCAGCTTCCCACTTTCCCTATTGCGGAGTTATAGAAACCCACCTCCATCATAATCAGACCGCCACGACCCATCTCATCCTAGCGCATACATTTGTAGAGCAATGCTACAAAGCCTGAGTCATGTATGACTGCAGCATTTCATAAAGCGGAAAAAGTGGGCAAAATCTAGTGCATGTGTGGGTATAAAGATATGAGAGATACGAGAGTGCCTTGTAAGAAGTAGGCAGTTCTGCAACGTAAGAAAGGGGATATTTAATTACAAGGATCATCTTAACATTATCCACAAAGGGAATTCAGAATTACTGTCATTTTGGTAATAACAGTTATTTTGAAATAAACAAAAAATGTGATGCATTCATAACCAATAGAGTGCCTGTAGATTATTTCTCATAACAGTCCGAGAAGAACCTTTACTTTGCTAAACTTGTCTCTCCAATATTTTTATTTAGATTGCGTTGCCAAGCTCAACCACGATATGTGGTGCACATATTTCATTACCTAGATGGTGCACTTTCAAAACAACAACAAAAGGCGAAGCTAAATGACGTTATGTAGGAGAGTGGAATTATGGGACATGTCGTTTTCACCATCCAGAGGCGTATGGAGATCGCTCATCATGTTCACCGACGAGGTAATGAATGAATTTTATGTCATCGTAATGAATTAGCTAGCAAGAAATGTGGAATGTAATGCTAAGTTAGCGTGTGAAAGATATTGGACTTTGTCAATTGATTTGGTATGCTACACAGTTTTACGTGTTTAAAACCGTCGTACAGTTGTCGTTTAAAACGTAAACCACGATTAACGCTTTTTGGGGTTTCCTTTACTCGCCAAAGAGTAATCGTGATCCATAATGACAGAACAACAGACGCATTTGCGTGTTGCCGTAGTTTCCCCAGGATATTGCGGAGCACCGGATATTAAGTCGCTGATATGCAACAAATACAAGGGCGACAAGGGACGAGCCATTATTTTAAATAGGAATTTCTCTGGATTTGCACACTTGGAAACAGTTGGGATAATGCAAGTACACAACTGCATGAAATATATCACACTGTGCAAGTGATTTTTGTCTATTTCATAACAAAATGCGTCCATATTGTGGCTTTAAATGTGATCGAACTGCAGGATCGATCTGCATTCAACATATTGTTTTTTAATAAAATGAACATATGACAAATTTCAACAAATCGTTTATTCAATAAACTTATTATTCAGTAAAATAATAATACAAATGAATATGAACATAAATTAAATAACACATAAATAGTTATATTATTAGACATTAACTGAGGGTCAGGTGCACGCCCGATGAAACAGTCTATAAGGCACACTGTGCTTCAAGTCAGACACACACACACACACACACACACACTGGTGTTTCATCCCATTTCCATGGTGATTATGCAGAACAATATTGATATAACACAGGGGTTTTTTGACCCTCCTCCAGACATTTGTAAGATTACACGCACACATAAAAGCTTGCATAAAAACACACCCCAGCTGGAGCAGAAGCAATGCAGTGATGGTTGTGGTTTTGGAAGCGGACTCCATATGTGACAGGATACCATACATCATGCTGTTTTTCTCTTTCATTTCGTGACTCCTCATGGCTGCGACTGGAGAACTTCAAAAAACTTGAGATGTGTTTATTGGGAGCAACATTTTCGAGTGGACACAAAGGAAAGGTCTTACAGTAAAGAACTGTAAAAGAAGCAGGCATAAAGCATTATCACAGACTATGAAACGGGAGATTCAAGCTGATAAGACATTTGTGTCCATTGGTTTTAATACTAATATATATAGTCATGTGAGCATGTCAGTAATGTCAAAATGTCAGTAAATAAAGTATTAAAAAGTATAATTACATGGGCGAGCAGAGAAACGTCTTTCTGGTGTCTGTCTAGGCACTTAATGACAAATAGTTGCATTCCTATTGTGCTCTTCATAGCACGCGACCGAACCAAACCCATGTTGGGAGAGACAGTGATTCTAAAAAACAGGTAGTTTTTTACACTTTACGGCAAACACTCCCCTATCGTGACTTGCCTTTTCTTTCTCAAGCTGACTAATTCAATAAACATTCCAGTGCGCGGACATTGCCCCGTCTACAAACGTAGAAAACATTTTCCATGTGAGCACTAAACACTGATATTCCTCACTTCTTTGTTTGGTTGAACCCAGAAAAAGATATTCAGTTCCTGGACCCCATTGACTACCATAGTAGGAAAAATTATAATGGTAGTGTTCTTCAAAATATCTTCTTCTGTGTTCAACAAAAAAATATATAAAGCAATTTTACCTACTATGGTAGTCAATGGGGTCCAATAACTGTTTGGTTATAAGCATACTTGCAAAGATCTTTCTCTGTGCTCATCAGAACAAACTCAAAGTTGAGTAAATGATGACCAAATGTTTATTTTTGGATAAACTATCCCTTTAAATAAGAATTTGGAATATGAAGAAATATGAATATATGTACTTCACCAGCACCTTGTACAACATGCCTCGTGTTTTCAAAATTGTGGGCTCTTAAAGAATGCCTTAAATACCAATTTCCATGGTTCTCCTTTTTCCTATTTATTTTTGGAATGTTGTGGTCCACTATTTAAGCTATTTAGGTGCCGTTTACTCCGTGAACAAACTACAGAGTTTGTCTTCTCTCGGTGTGAATTGTTGTGAATCTAGGAGCCACAGATGACAATAAGAACATCAGACACATTAAATGAGGAGTGCTTATTTTATTTAAATTTTGTGTCCACCAATCTGTGTTCACCTGACATTCTCTTTTGGAGGATACGCGCCAATATGACAAACACTCGAATAGAGGTCAAAACTTTTTTGGTAGATGAACTTCACCAGAAGCCCACTTGCAATTGCAACCTCTGGAGTCTGAATGACATATAGGCACAAAAGTATGAATTCTGTATGATGTTCTGTGTGACTTAGTTACTGAAGCAGCAAACTGTCTAAAGTCTCTGTAGGGCAGGGATCTCCAACCCTGCTCCTGGTGGGCTACCATCCTGCAAACTGAAGCTCCAACCCACCTGTGTGTAATTATCAAGCAGCCCTGAACACTTAAGCTGCGTTCCATTTGATGGGGTTCCTACGCAGTGTTCACTGCTCCCTTCTCCCTGAGCATGTGATATCCATTGAAGTGGACTTCGCTGATAAAAAACCTACACCAACCTACTCTGCTGAGTTGGAGATTTGGAGACCCCTGCTGTATGTGTCTTCCTCCATCAATAAAATGTGCTCATTGGCTGACTTTAGATTTGCACCCCAGCACAAAGATCATTCCCATGTGCCTCTCAAACCACCACACTGACACAGCTAAACAATGTGCCCAGAATGGTTGGGCTCAGGGGATATGAGGTTTCAAAAGTGGGGCGTCTGTATTACAAATATATAATTATCATGTCACTCTGCCTGTTTTACGGTCCATAAATGGGTTTGTGAAATTTTGGCATGCATTGATACTCATATGACAATATTTTCATAGCGATCAGTAAGTAATGCTAGTATTAAGTTACTTGTAACGAAAGTGATATTTTGACAGTGGCTTTGGTACGGGGGCGGGGCCATCCAATAATTTCATTACCCACAATCCTTTAATACAAAGTTAAAAATGCTTTTAAGTCAATTTTAGGAGGCAACTATTCCTTTCTGAAAGTTTGTGAAAGTTCTTCTGATATGACCCCATTTACTTGTCATTCTAATTTCGTGTTCTTCTCTTCACTTTCAGGTAGTGTAAAGCTGAGACAACATTTCCCAGCATTCTCTTCAACACAAAGCCATCTAAACTAATATGCCTCAGCAGTCCCTTTTTCTTTGTATTAATAGCACTCACTTACAGAGCGATTACCTGACCTTCACAGACTCACTAATGTCTCTTTCAGTTACTTTATGTCTCCTTTTGCTTCTCTTACGTGCACACTTATCCCTCTCCCTCAACACACACATTAAGCTGCTGTATCTGTGTATACGCCTCAGGGCTTCTCCAGCAGATTGAAAGAGAAAAGCTTTGGCCATCACAGCTGTTCCCAATGCATCAGTCCCCATTGCTCAGCAACAGAGAACAAAACAAAAGCACATCCCTCCCCTCCAACCCTTTCCATCTCCTCCCATCCTCTACAGCGGCACCACCACATTACAAACCATTCTCTCTGCCCCTGCACACACACATGTGCACGCCCCTTCTGTCCTCATACCCTCACCCCTCCCACCCACCGTCCTTACACACAAACACAAAGTCCTTTGTCCACATTCACTTGGCAAAATATATATTCTGCAGTTAAAGTGATTAAGAGTCAAGCCAGAACAGTAGTAGAAACAGTAGACAACTTTTGTTCTGCTGTGAGGGACAAATAACTTAGGGGGATGTGGCATAACAGGCTATTTTCATACCAAGTTATGATTGTTCTCAGTGTCTCGCTTGGTGAGAAGAGAATAAGGGAAAATACACATTGTCCCAGATCTTTTCACTTTTTTTGGTGGGAAAAGCATATTCAAGTAATTTGACAACCAAGAAAAGTACAACCATCCAGAGGATAAAGCGTTTAGATTCATTTAATGTTTCCACAAACACAAACTTTACAAAACAAATACTTGTGACAAAAAAGATGATAAATCTATTTGCTCCTGTATTTCTCAAATGGGTCATTCTCACAAAACCCCTGAAACATCATGGCACTAAAGTGAACACATAATCCGGTAACACAAAAATAATCATAATAAACTAAATTATTTATGTATTTTATGTCTTTTTCTGCTGAAATACTCATTACCGTAACGTTTCCTGATTTGTCTGAGTGAATTATATGTTGTAATTTAAATAGGGTCAAATGAAAATATTCAGAAATACCAACTGGACGTTCGACAAGATAAAATGACAAAATAAAATGACAAAAAAAAACAATATCAGAATATTTGTGTTAAATATAAAGTAATAGTCTCAACCTCGTAACAGGACTGTTTACACACACATAAAACACACAAAGATATTTACATTAAGTTTGATTTTATGCGAAAAAGCACAGGTTAACAGATAACTGTATTTTTCTAGTAAAAAGCATAACATTCTCTTGTCACACTGTGTACACAACTTCTTTCATCATTACCGATACAGGTAGTTTTCTGCATTTAAACAAATGTTACATGTAGAATGTTTTATTAAAATATACTACATTAATGTCTTATTGTGTATGATTAATAAGAACTTGCTTAGGGATCATGGCTTCTGGAATTGACAGTTATGGATTGACGCGATATGGAATTGACAGTTTTAAATGGTTACGGTAATGAGAATTGTTTTTGTAAAAAGAAAAATGCGTAAACTTCTGTTAAACTGTCAGTAACCGTTTTTAAATTAATATTCTTAAACATGTCATGTCTTGTTTTTAATGAATAAAAAGGAAATTTGTTGATATGAGTGTGTATTAGAAAATCCTGTTTGACACCTTCTACAGTTCAGCCTCACAAAAATAACCTGGCTAATCTGACTCCTTTAGAGAGAGAAATAATTCATATTTAATGCAAGGCTATATAAATATGCGCTATTTCACTGACTACGTCTCAATAACGCCTGTAGAAATCACATATATTCAGCAAATGCGTAGGCCAAAGCTAAGTGTAAACACAGAGAGCAGCGAGACTAGACATTATTTTAGCTGACGTGGTAAATATAACGTTGCGTCGAAACACTGAAAGCATTTTTAATGTTTGTTGCCCTGCCTAGGGCAGACATACAGCTAGCCGGGCAAGATACAGGGACTGACAGTGGCATAGACAAATATACAGAGGAGGAAAAAAGTAACAGACAGACATAAGAGGAGGAGTGGGACAAACGGCACTCTCTCAATAGAGCGTATGTTGAACTTTAGCAGGACACTGTCTGACTTATTTATGTTGGCCAGCATGACCGGCATTAAACAGGAATACAAAAAAGTCTTTTAATAGAGATTTAGGGTGCTCGATTTCAAAACTGACAGCAGGGAGGAGCTCTGTCTATCAAACATCAGGCCGACAACCCAACGGATCGCCACAAACAGGGGGCGTGAATCTCAAATCGCAGCCACGATTCTGACACTAAAACAGTACATGAACAAGTTAGATTACATATCGAGCATCTGTCTGATGAAACAAGGAAGGCGTCTGAATGGCTCGTCTCAGAGACAGCTGCTATTAGTGCGAGACGTCCCTGCTGGTTCACACCTAAACACTGACCACACACAGTGACAGATAAAAATATGTTTCCCTCTTCCCAGGGATTTCTCGATAGACGTCAGTTTGCGCTAGGAAGTTCTGCTGTAAACCTTGACGATATATCAAATAAAAAAAATAGACCAACAATTCAGTCAAGGCATGCTTGGAAAGACCACTGCTTACGAGAGGAAAAACTTGTTTCAACAAGTCGGCTTCTTTGTTTCGGGGTTAATTTAAGATTATATACAGCTTCTGGCGCTGGGAGAAGAGAAGTTGGCTCAATGTGGCAACATAATAGACAGTTTTATAATAACTGTATATAGTCAAGTCGACTTCACTGCACTTCACAGACATAATGAGGAGGTTGGAAGACAGTTCGGGGCATATGAGAATGAGCCCTTTATTCCTGCAACTTGGTGCTCTTCTGAACCTATGGGGTGCCACGGGGCACCAAACCAGTGCTGGTTCTGCGTCTCTGAATGCAACACAGAGCTCAGATGTGAACACATGGTGCAAACTGTGCAATGAGCCCACAGTAGTTAATCAGCTGGTAATGATGCTGCTGATATAAACACAATCACTGACCACAGACACAGGGACGAATGTGAATTCAATAGGGGTTTGTTATTGTGATAACCTGATGAAGGTGCAAATTGTAAGATGTAATGACACTAAGAAACAAAGGAATAAACTTAAACAGCACATCAAAATCTGTCTGGTATTGGCAGCAGAGCATAATAAACTGCGGTATTGCTTGCCGATTCAGACCCAGCGGTCCTGTGCGAGCCATTGTGCAGATGTGAGTGGTCGGGGCTCTGATCTCTCGCCACTCTACTGTACTCAACTGCCTCTCTTATAACATCCTGAGACAGACACACCCCCGAATTCTCCTCATCTATTATTTAATACCAACAATTCACAGCACAATAAGGCTCGAGAAGAAGCATTTTGAATGAGGAGATACTGTACTGTAAATACAATACTGTAAGAATGGTTTGAAATTAGTGGAAGAAAATGTATTGCTTGCTTTATCTAACAAACCATACATTCAGAAAGGGCACATTTTACAAAGGCGTCTGTCCATGGGGATTTTTTGCCACGTAAAATGACATTTATGTAAAAATAAGATTTTGGAAAATTAGACTGCATACATTTTTTATGTTCATAATATTATGTAAATTGTAAATCCATCACATATCATTCAACTTGCCCCTGACATGACACAACTTGCTGTATCCATAACATGGGGCAATTACATGTCAGATTTCATTTCAAAGACATATGTAAAAGGTGTCATATCCTAACCAAAATAGTACATATTTACTGTATTTGCCTCATGATTAATATAAAGACTGACAAATGCATTTACACGCAACACTAAGTCTTCTAGTCAGCCTAAAGAGATGTATTATCAAAACTGATCATCAAGTTTGAGTTGCCAAAATCTGTTTGCCAGGAAAACTCAAACATCTACCGACAAACCAAGAATATTTTGTACAAGAGAAGAATGAAAGACTTTCTCATATTCCACATTCGAGAGCTGCAAATGTTTCTTGTGCTAGTGGAAAGAAAGGCTGCATTGAGGATATGCCAGATAGACAGACAGAAAAACAGAGAGCAAGAGAGAAAGTGAGGTTTTTCCTGAATTTTTCCCGAGACAAATTTTGGGCCTACAAAGCACATTTAATAATATTTGATGCAATTGATGATCGATGATCATGTCCTCATCTCACCTTGAGCACATTAACTGAACCCCAACACATTATGTCACTTGCGTAAGCCACTGAATGGCACAGTGCAGACGCAAAACCTTCACAACCATTGAAAAAAGTAGAATTTTTTTTTTTTACTTTGAATCAGTATTGAGGAAATGAAACTTCAGGAATTCTAACATTAGTTTGACTTCAAAAAGCACTTTGAAATAAAACATAAAAGCTGCATTTATGTGATTATGTTAATTGAATTATGTGCTAACTTTGCACAAACTAATAAAAAAAACAGATATCATCTTATGTTCATAAGAAACTATTAAATATTTACACAACAAAATACATGAATACATTACATTTTCGGCTATGTTTTATCCACATGCACAGAATAGTTGAGTTGAATGTTGAATGTCTAAAGTTAAGCTTCAATAAGTGTAAGAGGTGAAGCATTTTCTCAAGCAAACGCTGAGAATGGTTTGTTGAGCCAGGGAGAATCCCCTCTGTGCTATGCTTTTCCAAGGCCCCTCTACAGCTCTGTCACTCGGGCCTCCTCCTTCTTTAAAGGTGGGTGTATGAAATATTAATGCTGCAGTACAACTGGCTGTAGAAAGAGGCCTCTCTCTCTCCTTTCTCTCTCTAGCTTTCTCGGAGTGTTTGCGTGTTGGAGAGACAGCCGGCATTGCCGCTGTTCCAGAGACAGACACCCGATCTCTACAAAGCTCTCTGACCTGCCGGGGCCTCCACTGCCACTGCTTCTGCACAGCATTCGAGTCAAACACTGATCCAAAATCAGCCTTTTTCTTTTAATTGAAATCTTACAAGCATAAATAGCTAAATTTACTTTCATATAGATTATTATGATTACTGTAAAAAAAGAATGACTATATTAGTGTCTGGCAGTGGTATATGTTTAATAAAATCTCCTGTTTGTAAATAATAATTATTAAATTGTAAGATAAAAAAATAAAAAATGTGTGAATTAACCTTTTGTAAACTGTTACTTCAGAATACATTTTTGTATTAATTACATCACACACCATAGCAACATAACTAGGCTGTTTGGTACAGGCCACGGGTTACATCTTAAGTGGAGTTTTTACACATCTCTCTGGAGGTATAGCATTCAAAAACTCCAGGTTGTCATCGGTGTGCCTGATGTTTTAAAGTTCAATATAGTGAATGCGCTTCCTGCACATTATAATGAAAAGCAGGTCAGTGCCTGAGGCTCTGGCAGTTCATTTACACAGAATTCGATGCAAATGCATTTGAGTAATTCACAGAGTAATGTTATAATTCACAGCACATTAAAACATTATAGTCTGGCATAAATGTAACAATGCTCATGCTATGGATTTAAGTAAACCTTTTAAAGACCCAATTTGTGCCTAAATCTATGTTAGGGACTACTAGATTGTTTTACACAGAATATTCAATAGAATTACAGTCACACCCCAGAATGATAGAGGAATTTTGCATACAGATGAGATGCACTTATTTTCCGTGTACACATTGCTATGGTTGTCAGTCCTTATCCTATGCAACCACCATTTTTATTCATATTTGTCCTTAACAATTTGTGCAGTTTATAATGGAGCATATCTGCATGCTGAACCGATTATACAATCAGTATACATCAGTACGTTTTTAAAAGGTGGTATACATTGTATACATTGCTGTTTTAATTGGTCAACGGTGACCTCTAATGAGGTGACAAATCTGAACTCTGAGCTCTCTGACCCAACATAGAACTGATCGCAGCACACTCCATAATCTGGATTATCATCTAAATTAGATGCGTCTCTAATCCACCACTGCCAAACTCTCGCCTTTAACCACTTGATTCCAGACCAGTGGATAACCCAAGTGGGTTTACCTGACATTACTGGTGCTGAAGTCTGGATTTTCCAACTTCTCTACTTTAATGTCAATTACTACTCATTTAAAAATGTATACATTCAAACACAAGACATTGGTCTGTGTCCAATGCTGTCACACATATATAAAGCAGACCATTATTGTTGAACATCTGTGCAAGAATTTGTATTCAAATTAAGCAAACGTCATTAGAAAATATTGTGAAATTAGAAACATAAAGCTCTGAACCAGAAGCAGCTAAATAAAGAATTCAGATAAATTCGTCAGCCCCGATACTCATCCAGCAGGTATCAGTATACAAAACATGAAATTGTAGGCTACTGTACGCACTCGGACACGTCTCACTGAAAACAGTTATAACACCAAAGAAAAGAAATGCATTGGTCAATTAAAGGTGACTATCAACACAGCGATCATAAGTATGTCACGTGGCACTCCTTTTTGCAAAGAAACCCGTTTTGCATCGAAAGAATTTCAATGCCTTCCAATGACATGCGTTTACAGTTATTACAACTGCTACAGAAGCAGATGTGCAAACAGGTTAATATAGGGTCAATATATGTGTGCACGTCTGCAGTGATGATGACCTATCTACTATTTGACCCACATCGCGATTTTTTTGATAATTCAACGGAGCGTCCACTCACCCTTCTTGAAGGACTTGTGCGATCCTGATCAAGTGTAAATCACAGCGCTCGGCGGAACTCTAGCAGGCGTTACATTGTATCAGTGCATGTTGCACGCCTCGGATTGTCGACACGATTTCACATGGCACTTTTTGACCGTCCCGTGCCTCATCAGCCCGAGTGAACTGTTGCACATGTGAGTCAGACTTTTAAGTGTCCCCAAAAGTACTACTAGGCAGGTGGTCTTTAGGGACTGCGCGTCGCAAACACTAGACATAGGTTTGAATGATAGCTTGTCCTGTGAATCGAGGCTGAATCTCTGCTGTGTGCTCCGCCCTCTTCTCGCAGAATCAACCAATACAAATGTAGAACGGGCCGCTGTTCGACATGTGATTTAAAGAGCCTGACATCTCTCTCTTCTGGTTTAATTTTCAAAGCTGAAGGAAAATATAAACGGAGCATAAAATCTGAGCTCAAAATTCAGTCAATAGAGAGATCAAAATCTTCATAAGATGTGCAGACACAAAATTCCAGTCTTATTTGAAGTATAACGACATGGATCGCTGCGAATCTTGAAGAATTGGCGGTAAATTCGTGGGAAGGTAAAATGACAATGAAACCTTCTTGAGTTCTCCATGTGGCGGAACAGAGAAAAGGCAGCATGCTATGGCAAGATGCCCAACGACAGCTTGGCTCAATCTTTTTTATTACAAGTTCAATATCTACTGCATAACAGGAAATGTGTGTTCAAAAAAGCCTGCCACTGCGGAAAATAGGCATTAAAAAGAAATAAAAACAGGTCTGGCCTTGTAGAGAGAGATGTTTTCTCGCAGTGTTTTCTCCAATTGGTTTGATTTTCTGTGAAATATTAAGTGTTGACTAGTGTTTGACTAAATAGGACAAAGGGCCAAGAAAGTCTGCCAGTATTTTTGTGTTTGTGTGTGTGACTTATCTGATGGAGCATGGTCTGATGGAATACAAATTCTATCTTCGAGTCTGACATCTGATTTTAGGGTAGGCTCGTTGTCCTCACAGACCGGTCATCATCTAAAATAACTTGACAGTATGCAGTGGATGTGGAAAGTCTAATGTTTAAATTCTATTTGAGAGGAGGGACTTCAAAAAGCACCATAATAGCTAAAGCACAACATACAATCAATCAAGAACCAAGAAAATAATACATATATAATGCTGAATAAGCATTTATCATCGATTTGTGTGAGTTAACAATCACACCTGTTTTTAAAGGGATACTTCACCCAAAAATTTAAATTCTGTCATCATTTACTCACCTTCGAGTTGTTCCAAATAGGAATACATTTCTTAGATATTTGATATAAAGATAAAGATATTTGGAAGAATGTTTATCCACGTTATTTTTGCGTAAATTGGCAGCATCATTGAGCTATTTGTGTTTAGACTTCCGGTGAGCCAGCGAATGACAAGGGGGCTGTTTTGACTGGCTAGTTAATATTTATTATGGAACCCAAAGGTACAAGCTTAACTTGTGCAGTCAGAGGTTGCCATAATAGCCTGTACAAAACATTTGTTTTTACCTTAATACACTAGGCTACCAAATCAATTGACAAAGTACAATTTCATTCGCAGGCTAACGTAGCATTACATTCCACGTTTCTTGCAAGCTAATTCATTATGATGACATAAAATAAAATTCATTCAGTACGTCGTCAGTGAACATGATGGTGAAAACGTCATGTCCCATAATTCCACTCTCGCCTTTTCTTATTGGTCCAATTTACATATTGTGGCTTTAATATGTTTTGAGTTGTTTTTAGAAAGTTGTGATGGGTGTGGCAGGTCGGTGGAGACCTGCGATAGAGAGCAACCGGCCAACTCCATTCTTCAGTTATTGTAAGGATCCAGGAATATTTGCTCCACTTTGAATGGTTTTCACATCCGCTTTTAAAAACATGAATTTCTATATCGTGTAATATAGAAAATAATTGCAAATATCTTCATATGATATATCCTCCCACTGTGTAATACATAGCGGGTGTGAAAAATATTAATCAGAGCTGTTTTAATAGTGTTTTGCGTGTGCTCCCGCAACATCAGAGTCGGAAAAAATACAATGGTAAGATCTGCTTGGTTATAGGCATTCTTCCAAATATGCTTCATCATTTGGTGAGGGTGAGTAAAAGATGACTGAATTTAAAATTTTGGGTAAAATATCCCTTTAAAGTACTTGAGCAGAAAGGAATTTACAAGACATAATATTGACATCTAGTGGTTAGAGGATATTATTGCAACCACGTAGTTACATCACAAAATAGCCAGACAATTTTAAAAGGGAATTTCTCGCCATCATTTTATATTAATTTATTTTACAGTAGAATACAAAGCTAGCCTTTATAATAATTGAAGATACATTTTAAATAGGATTTATTTTAAACATGCCTCAGCTGCTGAGCCCATATATTTTGTTAATGAAGCTACATTTGTACTGCAAACACAGCTAGATGAATCTGGTATAAGCAGGTTCTAAATAGACATAGCTCATCTTTCTAACAGCTGAGTTCAAGTATGTGTTTTGATCTTACACAGGGGTGTCGTCATAGGCCCAGTGATGAGGAGATCCACAGGAGATCTTCTTTGAGCAGTGGGCCCAGGGGAAGATGACCATTCATAAAATGTATCTTGGGCCTTGTGAATTTTCTCAGGACACCGACGATTTCACTCATCATTTACGTTGGTCCTACAGTATCTTTTTTTCTGTGCAATACTTTTAAATCTTTTGTATTATTCTTTCAGTTTTGCAAGAACATGTTAGGTTATACTGGAACCCCCATAGGGCCTAAAATATTTATTTAAAGCACCCTCACAGTGGGGTTCGGTGTATCATAGTGACTAAAGAGCACACTCAGCTTCCTGTGCTCCTTGTTTGGCAGCTGTGAACTGTTATTTTTGGAACAAAATACTCAAAGCTCAGGGGAAAGGAAATACAGACAGCTGAGAAAGTGTCTCCCAATGTTTTACCATTGGGAGAAATACGGATGACAGTCTGATTCGTAAATTGATCTGATACAGATATTGTATGAAAACAAAGAAAAAAGAGGCAGCAAAATGTTTGAATGACAAAATGAATGTTAATAAAAACAAATGCAATTGTATACATTGCAAACAACAATACACTGTCACTACAATTACGACCAATAATAAAATGAACAATATTAATAAAATAATACAATTATGTATTGCACAGAGTTATGGATGCAGATATTGGCAACCCTTTCCCTTGTTGCATCATTTCATCACGAGATGCGCATGTCCCGTGTCTTCCCTCTCGTGGTGGAGAGAGCACATGCTTTTACAAGCGCTCGTCAGTCCTCCTCTTCACTGCCAGGTGCGCGCACGCTGTTGATGCAAGACCGGTACCCGTTATAAAGGGCTGGTGAGACGCGTAAGAAAAATAATGGAGGAAAAGAAGATCGAAATCAACGGACACGCGGGTCATAAAGTCCCGTCTCCAGCGGTCCCAATGAAATCTGCAAAGAAAAGCTTTAAAGACCGATTCGTGGTCTTTTTAAAAAGAAATATTTTAGTCATATTGACGGTGTCCGGGGTGGCGGTGGGAGTCGGACTCGGAATGATGGTCCGGAACATGAACCTTACACGAGCGCAAATGACATATTTCGCGTTTCCTGGAGAAATGTTGCTGAGGATGCTCAAGATGATCATCCTTCCTTTAGTGGTTTGCAGTTTAATTTCGGGCGCTGCGAGTCTAGACACTCGTTCGCTGGGAAAGCTGGGAGGAATCGCCGTCGCTTACTTTTTGGTGACCACGTTGATCGCCTCATGCATCGGGGTCGCGCTCGCTTTCATCATCAAACCCGGCGTCGGAGCGGGAGCGCTTAACTCCAACAACCTGGGGCTTGAAGGCGTGAGCAACAACAAAGAGACAACGGATTCGTTTTTGGACCTTGCAAGGTATTTTTAAATAATGGCAATAACATTAGGAAGCCCACTGTATGTGAATAACGAGCTAAGATTTGTGGGCGATACGTCCAGTTCCCCGGCATTAAATGTGTGCAAGTGTTACATAAGCGAATACGAAAGAAGAACTGGCTATATTAAAGTGGTAAATATAACTTTTTTTTAGATCACGTGACATCAAATACATTGATATTTAAGTATAGCATACATTTGCTGTTTAATGATCGTTTGTCTGAAGCAATTAAAAATTCAAATGCTTTCATTTACTCTCCATTTACTCATTTCAATCCTGTATGACTTTCTTTCTTCCGCAGAACACAAAAGAAAATATTTATAAGAATCTTGTATTTTTAATAAAGTCTATTTATTCTTTAGCCTAAGTAAAGAAATAGCCTACCTATTTGTGAATAGATAGAGTCATTGATCTGTAAGCATACAGTACATGCAAAACACATTCCTGTTGCACATTTGCTAATTCTTTCTTCCAAGTGGTGGGAATTTACCAAAGGAAAACAGCAGTGTTAACCATCTGTGATGATAAGAGCTCGTATCTGTGTCACTTATTTATCTGGCTTGCTTGTTTTTCCTTTTAGAAACCTGTTTCCATCTAACCTGGTGGCCGCCGCTTTCCGCTCGGTACGTTTTTTTCGCCTCTGTCCATCTCTGTAGTTCAAACACCACACATACAGTATAACACACATACACAGCAGAAGTCATTCCAAGCATGAATATCCATGTTCTTTTCTCTGGTGACCCCCTCCACATTAACTCTAATTGAGACTTCTTAGAATGGAGTAGTTATTTTTGTCCCGGCTCAATAAATACCTTGCATCCTCTCTCACAACTGAGCAACCATGCTGTTGCCATAGAAAGCTGATTCCATTCCTTGATGCCGGGCAACCTGGCTTGCTTCACTGGGCCGCACCACATGGGCAACTGCTCAATAGTGAGCACGCTTTATTCTAAAGGTCAGGGGGTTCGCTAGTTGGGTGGGAGATAACATCTCCCATGCCCATACTGGAGAGAGTGCGCAACCTCTCTGACACAAACTAAACGGGACAGTCAGGAATCATTAAGAAAATTGGAAAAAAAAGAAAAGGAGGTTTTTCCTAAAGTAGCCTTAGAAAGAGATTCATTGTCATTACATGCAGATGTTTCTATATCCTGTGGGAGGGTGTTTCTTTATCCAGGAGGTTTAATATTGGACTGGGATACAGTCCAATAAAGACTTTTAAAGGATAAATATAAAAATGCCTGAAAATGATATGAACAGCCAGTTAAAATGTGAACTGGTTTGGAAAACAAATTGTTGCATATCTATTCAAGGTTGTTTAATTATTTCTCATTGAAATATACTCAAAGCTTCAATTTCTGGATCAATGGGTATTCCATCTCATATAGCTAGAGTTTTTTAAGGAGCAGGGGTGCTGAATAGATGGGTTGTGGGGATCTCTCATTGTCTATGTATGTGCCAGTCTCAGTTTAAATGCTGCTTTTGTTAGTATTTTGGCACCAGGCGTGCACAAAACAGACTCGATTTAATCAAATGAATAAGCAAATTCATTACGGTTAAATGTAGAGTTCAGGAAGCCTCATATTGTAGATGTGATAAGCACAATTTATAAATGATGTATCTCTTTCACTTTTCTCACAGTATGCCACAGATTACAAGTTGGTTTTTGTCGGAAATGGAACCAACGGGACCCTCAACTACCAGAAGGTACATGATCTTTGACATATTGCACAAACCATCAGATGTATTGATGCGTAATTTTTCCCCAATGTGACATCATTGCTGTATTGGCATTAGGTCATTCTGTTTCCCGTATCTAAATCATATGCTTTCGTAACGTGGATGCTTAAATTGAGTCAGGGCCTCTTGGCAAAAAAACACTCAATAGTGGTTGTTTGGCAGTCTTGAATGAGCATGCTGTTTGTTTGCACGGGGCCAGGGTTGACACAGCCAGTTTAGCTGCTTTTAAACCACTGTGCACTTGAGCAGTTGGAAGTGGCAATCCTTTCCCAGACTGCTTCTTTTCATGAGACACAGCAATTGGTTTTTAGAACGAATTGGATTTTTCGATTTCCAATGACCATTTGCTTTATACTTATATCTACAATACATTTAGCATTCCCACAAGTCTTTGGGTCTCCAACACATCCTGGCTTAGCTACAATGGTTCATATCTGCTGGTGCATGAGCAAATATTTGGAGAAGTCCTCTGAAGGTCCATTATTGCAAAATTAGGGATTTCAGAAAGACCAGTGCTGTGTGCCAAGGGACGAGCCATGTCTGATGAATGCTGGAAGAACAGAGGGATTTAGTTAAACGCTTGCACAGTCTCGTCTAATCTGCATCTTTCCCTGACCTCAGCACGTTTAGTCTTTTTAAAAAGTCACTTTTTCATTCACAATCAAATCATGAAACAGTAGTTCCTTCTATTTGTGTAAAATACTTAGAAAATTTTATAAAAAAGGATTGTTCGTTTGTGTACTGCAAGTCACTTTTGGTGTGTTGCAGGTTCCTTTTGGAACAGAATCAGAGGGAATGAATATTCTAGGCCTTGTTCTCTTTGCGATGGTTTTTGGAGTTGCTTTAAAAAAGCTTGGAACAGAAGGCGAGGAGCTCATTCGGTTTTTCAATGCCTTCAATGAAGCCACCATGGTACTGGTGTCCTGGATCATGTGGTAAGTGAAGATCTGTAATCCACTTGAAATCCTATAAAATAAAGAGTAAAATAAGTTATTGAATTTAGTTTTTTTTCCGCACTGTTTTTTATGCTGTGGTAGTCCTACAATACACATACACTGTTTGTTATATTTTTCTTTTTGTCCTTCAGGTATGTGCCTTTTGGCATTATGTTCCTAGTAGGCAGCAAGATTGTTGAGATGGAAGATGTGGTACTGTTGGTCACTAGCTTGGGAAAATACATTTTTGCCTCTATCTTGGGTCACGTCATCCACGGTGGTATTGTACTACCACTTATCTACTTTGGATTCACTCGTTCAAATCCCTTCAGTTTCCTGTCTGGACTCATCACACCTTTCACAACAGCCTTTGCTACATGCTCCAGGTACTGGTTATATCTCTAAATGCCACCCTAAAAACGATTTATTTTTATGAATATATGGGTTCGTTTGATTTCCAAAAGTCCTGCTAAATCTCAAACACAGTTGTTTGAAACTCTGTCCTCTGCTCTTTTCTCTACCTGCACAGCTCGGCAACTCTTCCCACTATGATGAAGTGTGTGGAGGAGAACAATGGCGTTGACAAAAGAATCAGCCGATTCATACTGCCGATCGGTGCCACAGTTAACATGGATGGAGCTGCCATTTTCCAGTGTGTTGCGGCTGTGTTTATCGCTCAGCTTAACAACGTGGAACTCAACGCAGGCCAGATCTTCACAATCCTGTGAGTGCATCTCAGCAGGAATATTCATAGTCACTGTGAACATTCTGTACACGTGATGTGTACTTGGCATCTAAAACTTGATCTAAATATACAAGCGATGCAAACTCACTCTCTTGGAGCTTGCTTCAGTGTGACAGGTCATGCTATTTGGTGAGTGTGTAGAGAGCGATACAGAATGAGGAACTGAAGAGTAGACAAAGACAAAGTTTGGTTAAACGGAAGGTTCCCATTTTCTCGTCTTTGAGTTCTATTTAATCTTTATAAATGTATTTGCTCTGATGAACACAGAGAAAGAGATTTAGAAGAATGCTTGTGGGTGAACTATCCCTTTATATAGAGAACATTTCTTTTTGAGACATTGGTTTCATTCGTCATGTCTGTTTGACAAACCTGTTTTGCTGCAGGGAATTAATCTATGTAATAAGTGCTCTCTAAAATAAAATGTTATACAAGATAATAAAATAGAAACTTTAAATGCTTATTTGCTTCTTCACAGGGTGACAGCCACAGCTTCTAGTGTTGGAGCGGCCGGCATTCCAGCAGGAGGGATCATTACCATCGCTATAATTTTGGAAGCCATTGGTCTGCCAACTCATGACTTGTCACTCATGCTGGCTGTAGACTGGATTGTGTAAGAGCGTCTTTTCACTAAAGTAGTTCATGATAAGGCTGGGGGTTAAATACGTAACACATCCTTCCACATACATACTGCTTTGCATCATAATTTTGTGTAAAGATTTTGAATAATCTTTTGAAGCTTCTTAAATGGCGTGTTCAGTGTTTATGATTAAGATCAACCATGCTGCTGTCACTTTACTAATTGTTGAATTAACATTCTGTGTGTGCTATTAGGGACCGCACCACCACTGTTGTGAATGTGGAAGGAGATGCTCTTGGTGCTGGCATCCTACACCATATTAATGAGCAAGAGATGAAGAAGAAAAAGCAGCAGGAGGAGCAGGAACTTCAAGAAGTAAAAGTGGAGGTGGTGGCTAATGTCCAGGCAGAAGAGGAGACCTCTCGTCTCGTCACACACCAGAACCGAGACGACAAACCCTCACAGGAAATGCTCGATGACAAGGATGGTGTGGAGTCTGTACTGTAAAGTGTTGACTGTGGTCTTGCTCTACTTTGATATTTCTCTCTCACTCTTAAAAACTGTCACCTCCAGTGTAAAGTTTACTCCAGTCTGTTAGATGGAACAGTTATGGTCAGTTTACTGTCGTTGTTGTATATACTGTTGAACCGTTTCCCTTAAGATCATTTTACCAATTGTGCCAAACTTATTTGTTATCAGTTGTGTTTGGGAATGTGTCCTAGTTTACATGCAAAGGGAATATCTTTAGGTTGTCAGTTGCAGAGATGGATAGTAATGAAATCATTCACAGCCTGACCTCTTGCCCTGTTTGTTTGTTATATTTTAACTGACTCTGTGAAACATTAACTATTTGAAAGATGAACCGGAAAGTATTAGCTGTAAATATTTGTGTTGCTAATAGCAAATCCTATGAAGCTGTGGAATGATTTAGTAATTGTGTGATTTATTGGGAACTGTACCACAACTGTGCATGTGTTCTTGTGTTTTTTAGCAGATTCAGAACCTGTGCATTTTTATACATTCATGCTCTCTGATTTGAAACCAGATGAATGAGCAGAGAGTGATAGACAACTCAGGGTCACAGGTGATAATTGAACTTGATGATGAAAGAAATCTAAGAGTCAAATATTTCCTGGTAGATCTTCATTCTCTTTACAGATTCATAAAAATCTGCACTGACATATAAGTGGTTTCTAGTGACACCAAGTGGTCAGTTATTTCAGTGCCAGTAAAGTTTTTCCATTAATTAAAAAGAAAAATATTAATTTGTTCTGCATCAGGCCTTACAAAATAATCCATTCATTTAATTAATTTATTGATTGTTAACTTTTTGTATCGCAATTTATTTTTGTAATTTGTTTTTACCAAAAGGTTCAAAAGTGAAGATTTACATGAACTATTCCAGTAATTTGTGTGTCTTGATATAGTATTTTACTCTGTACGTTTTCCACTTACTTGGGTCTATGAGCTTTTGTCTTGTTACCAGTGCGTCTGTTATTGTCTACCACTAAATTAAAAAGCATTGTGACTCAGATTTACATTTTGTTCATGACTGTTTTCAAGCGGAGCCGTTTTCCTGAAGGGGGCGCCAAAGGCGCAGCAAGCTAGTTACTTAACTGAAGGCATTTGTACACAAAAACATACATATTTTACATTTATATTAGAAGAGAATGAGTTAAGTTGTTTTTACGATAATCAGACGATTTGGTGACCGTTTAATTAACGGATGTATGCTGTCGGACGGAGATCTTTTTAAAATTACGTACATTTATTCAGAATGATCCTGCGCATGCGTATTGTGATGTTTGAATTGGCACGAATGAACTTTTGCCTCGTGCAGTTTTAATGGCGTGAAATACGAATTCTTATTGGCTGGAGGGCGGCGACAGTCTGCGTTCTCCGTTCTCTGATCCGCCTTTGTGTTTATGACCGTTTCCTCAAGCTTGCGGATTCCTCAACAGTTGTGTTTTGTATCGTATTTTATTTCTAGATATTTTGTGGCGACGTTCATCCAGATGCCGAAGGACTTAACTTAAACGCAACGGTACGGTACGTAAATGTTTGCATGACGTATAGCCATGAAAGCCGGGTCGACAGTGTGACATTAAAGAGTCCGTTGTATGCCGTGTTAATACAAACATTTCTAAAATTGTGTGCTGCCTGTAAGTGCTGTTCGAGTGCGTGTCATCTGTCTTTACAACGTTTGCAACAGTGCCTGACGTAGTTCCTCAAATGTGTTATCGCGATTTTACCATTGGGGGGACAAATTTCCCAAATTTAACCACAGTGTTATTGTTATTTGCTATTTTATTAATATCTTTATTTAAATATCCATGTTATGCTTTTTGATATCATTAGCTATCCTTTGCATTATAAATCACTCGACTGTTAAATGCACTGCTTATAATACGAATGAGGAAACATTCCATATTTGTTATAGTGTTTTTACATAAATGAATCAGTGATGCTGTTTTTAGATGCCTGTAAATTTGTAGTTTGGCATAATTTAGTATATAGTCAAATGTAAATGTTTTCAGTTGGATTGAGTGATGCAGACTCTCAGGTCATTTGTTTGGCGACCAGGTTGTCATGGTTACCGTCCAGTCTATAGTATAGAATAGAATGTAAGTGATTAACAGAAATCACTTGAGCAGAAGTCTGTGTTAAGATTTGATCTAGGTTCATTGTAGCCTGCCAGGATAAAGTTAGTACTGTTGTTTCCTAAACAAGTGTTACCAGAGCCATTTCAAAGATTTCCATGTATAACACTTTTTTTAGTGCATACTGTACAAAGTCTTACGTGTAAACAAATGAAGACACAAATGATCAGAAACCATTTGCTCTAAATTGAATGTTAATGCTGTGATTTACATTTATCCTAGAGAGTTGTTAAAATCTAGTCTCTCACAGAGCATTTTTGAGACTGTAAATTCTACTTGCTTCTAGGAACAACAAAAGACCATTAACAAGTATGAAAGGTAAAGGAAGCCTGAAAGGATTCTGTGAAAAAGAGACATACCTGTCTTTGTGTGCTAGCAGGCTATGATTTAAATTTCCCCACGTGATCCCATCTCATGACCTGCCATTTTCTGTTGGCTGTCATGGAAACCAGAGGCATCAGCCAATCAAGGAACAGTTGGTTCGGTCGAGTATTCCACATAGAAATGAAAGACATTGCTTTGTCCACACACTCTCACAATATATAATAGATAATCCAGCACACAATTGTACTGTATCATAACAACTAAGTTACATGAATTTGTAATGGTTCTCATGTTGTGTCTCCTTTTGTAGTTAGGGGTAAACAAACATGAATTTCAGACAAGCCTGAACACGTAGCTTTCATCAGATTACTTATTTACATGCGAAGTAAGCTTATTACAGTGAATGAGTTCTGCTTTCAGCGCTACCATAAACCACACTCAACTTCCTTCTCTGAAGAGAAAATCACACAGCGTTTAACACAAAGTTTTGACCTTTCAGCTTTCACTCTGGACAAATGAGCCACCACAGAAATCGGGTGTGTTGCCATGGCTCTCGGAGTTGACAAGGCCTTATCAGACACCTCCTCGCAGATGGAGAACAAGAGCTTTGGGAGATGGAAGTCGAGGATCCCAGAGTTCATCCCCAGTGGTCAATGGGCGAGTGAGGGGTCCAGGCCTGCGTGTGTCCAAAAGGCCAAAGATCCAGACAAAGAGCTAGGTGGCTACAAAAAGACAGTCACTATGGCACCTGTTTCCAGGTATATGACAGATAAAAGCATCTACACCATGAGAAAACCATTGGTTTTCTCCACACAATGCCAGACATTGCCCATTCTGAAGAATTCATCCACATTTGAAGATTCAGAGAGGGTAAGGAAGGTAATGTTATGTTTGTAGTGCATTTAAGAGGCATTTTACAGTTTATTCAATTTGAGGGTGGAGGTAACTTACTGTTTTAAAACCAGCTATGTTCTTCTTATAAAGTAACTATTATTATCCTTTTTCAGGAACCTCAGATTAGCCACAAAGCAGAATCTCCAAAAGCAAAGGAAAAAAGCCCAGTCAAACAGTCATTCAAAACGTTCAAAGATGATTGTTATACATTCTTTCCACCAATGTCCGGGGAAGACCTGGATACCTCCATGAGTATATCAGACCTCAGGCAGTGGTCATGTGACGAGGAACCTATTTTGAACACTTCATCCTACAAACACAGCCTCTCCAGTCCCCCTTCTGCTATTTTGAGCCTGGCAGCACCTCCAGTGCCTAAGTTGATATCCACTCCTCTTAGTATGTCCCACTCATCCAGCCATACATCCTCTTACACGAGAAGTGTTAAAGCCAGAGTAGCTCATATGGACCATGGAAAAGATTATCCCCATAGCACAGGACCTTCTTTCCATTATTACCCTAAGAACTCTCCACATGGACGCATGTTGCAATATCAGGCCAACTATTGGGCATGTGCCATTCCGAATTCCATGCCGCCCTCCCCAGACCGGAGATCCCCCAGCTGGGATCCTGATAAGGAATACGAGGCGCTCCTGGACTATACATACCCACTGAGACCCAACATGGCTAACACATGGAGTTCACCAGAGTCTCTGTTACGAACTGATTCACGTTTGCAAGATTCGGGCATTGAGTTGGACCACTTTAACAGCTCTTCCATCCTGTCCGGTTTGGATCAATCGCAGGTCGGGACTCAATGGGGAAGGACTAGCCCAGCAACAGGTCAAAGGTCAACTGAACTCCAGGGTCAAAATCTAAGTAAACTATCACGCTCTAAGTCCTCCGATGGTGTGCTATACAGCAGCCTGTACTCAGACCAGCCTGTACCACCGGACCAGACTGGTTTGTCAGGTGAGAGTCTAGACTGTGACAGGAAGCTGAGGGTTCACTACCGTAAATCTGGTGTGTTTTCTACCTTCAGGTCTGACCCCACATTTATAAGTTCAACACATATCCTTCCCCACCCTGGATCACAGGAGCATCGGGATGAAGAATTTCTTCGTTTGCCGGAACAGATTCAAGAACTAAATTTGCTTTCACAGCAGCTGAGGGACATTAGTGCCCAGATGAGCAAGCCAGTCACCACCAGCTGGGAATCTTTGGGCAGTGAGGTTACTTCGGTCAGGTCACCAACCATTCAAATAGACAAGCAAGGAGGAGGTGATGAAAACATCCCAGAAGATCATCTCAAGGTTGAGGATGATTCAGAGGAGTCAAAGGAGACTGCTGCCAGAATGCAGCTGGTTAGCCGAGAGTTGAACAGGAGCAATCTAAGGGAGGTGGAAGCTATTATGGATCAGCTGAGCAGAGTGTCAATGTCTGATCTTCATATAGACCACCAGGATGAAAAGGAGCCCAAGGAGTCACTCATGCAGCACATACAGGTGAGAAAATTGTACATTTCTGTTCTGACCATGAGCGTCTGAGGCTTATTTATGAGAATTGTTTGCTTTCATTAGGCATTTTGCTCAAACTTAGAAAAGCTGATTCAGTGGCTCTACAAAGTGGTAGAGAAAGTAGAGATTCTTTCCCCACCTGCTATTGAATTAGACAGTGTCAAAGCCTCCTTAGCCGACTACAAGGTTGGTAAAGTAGATTCACATCTTATAACAATAAGGATTTGGTTAAAACGTCTTTCATAAGTCATTAAATGTGTCACATGATCTTCCCACAGCGATTTCAGGAAGAAGTCAACGCTCATAAGCCTCTTACCGCAGATGTTCTACAGACTGGAGAGATGCTTTTGCATTGCATGAACTCAGCATCTCCCTGTGAGTCTTTTTAGCATTGTTTGTGTTAAATCCCCCAAAGTTATCTAGTATTATAGGGTGTAAGGGCAGTGGCAGTGGCGGAGCAAGTCAGGTCCGGGCCTATATCCAAAAACTTTTCGAAAACGAAAAAACGAACTCCGGCTGTTCGCGACTGCGTTGCACATTGCCGGTAATCGGTTGTTTACTCAGGTTTGTTATTTAAATATTGACGAGCATATATCGCACTCAAATAGTAACGAAGGACTCCTAAACTCCTCGTAAACTCCTAAGCGCCAGAAAGAGAGAAATGCTTTTACACACGACTTGTGAACGTCCCTAACATTTCTATGATGATACAGTTGTTTAGCTACTTACATCTGGCTCTTTCACTCTTCCAACCTCGGCATTTTTCAATACAGCAAATCCCGCCTTCTTACATTTGATTGGACAGTAATCCTCGCCTTCCTTCATATGTTTGACTACCTCAATCAGATTGATATTGTCAAGCTCATTCAGAGTCTATATAAATCCAACTTCATTCCGTTTCGACACAGCAACGTAAACAAAGTAATGTTGTACATTAAACAATAATAATAGAGTGTAAATGATTAAATGTATTAAATGGATGCAAACTAATTGGGACAATAAAGACCTCTCTACTACCCCTAAATTGTATTATTCAACACAAAATAAATATTTTCTTAATTTTGTTGAAAATAAATGCCTGTGTTATCTGATTCGTGATGTGAAAATGTAGTTTAGCAAAAGGCGGATTCGATCTTGCTTTCAAATGTATGTGTCAGAACTAGTGGCGTCGTTTTTACACTCCAATTTTCTTTCTGGGAGGGACCCACTCACATCTGCCCATGGGTAGACCAGATCCGAGATTTGTCATCTAGTTATTTTCTACAGTATTAGATGGCCATGAATAAAACTTGGATGCAGGCCCACAGTCCCCCAGGCCCATATGCACCTGAATATGCTACGCCACTGTTATTTGAAGTTATGCTGTATTCAGAAATGTATGACCACAAATACAGAAAGAATTTTGAGAAGTGTTTAATTTTCCACAAACTCTCTAAAGTCCTTTTTGTTCCTTGATGTTTTTGGTTTACTTCCACAATTGTCTACAGCGTTTCAGTTTTGGATGTTGTGTAGTGTAACACAATACTCAGTCGTCTGAGAGAAACAGGAAACGCTCTGCTTGCAGAATGCGGCCATGCATACATGAGTTGCTGTTACCCGACATGTCGTATCCCATTCCCTTCCTTGGAAAGTCTTTACAAATCTAGTCCTCCTTTTAGATCTGTGCTTGAGTTACATTAAACATTCTTAGTGTTTAAGAAAACATGCCTATTGTTTTTATAATTTCTTGTTCTCAAAATTATTTTTCCCTCTCAGTTCTAGAGGAGACATTGGCGTTAATAGAGAGCCAGTCTCATACACTGGAAACTCATTCGGAATATCTATTTTCCTCTATTCTGTCAGCCATGGACAGCCTCACTGACCCCAGGAGTCTCGAGGTATCAGGTAAATCATCTACTTACAATTTTTTTCATCTCTGCACTGAGGGCAGTGACATGAGATGTAGCTTTACTTGCTGATATAATTTGAATCTATAATATAATATAGTCCCCTCTGTTACTGTTGTGATTACATACATGACTAGGTGTAACTGAATTTGAGCTTAAATATAAACTCCCTCACTTCTGAATTTCATTAGTGATCATAAATGTTATTTATTTCTCACTCTTTTTTTCTACAGAGGGGATTTCCTGATGACTGCACTGAGAAGGTGGTGTGAACTTTATTAATAATTATTACTCTTGTTTACAGTATTAAAGAGAGCTGTGTATGATTCATTGGTACTGTAATACTTCTGCTTTCTTTCTTATGTGTTGAACCTTTCATTTTGTATTTATACTTACCAGGTTGCAATATTGGTCACATTGTATAATTTAACATGCTACGCTTGTCAGGCATTGGCCTGAGATGACTCAGTTTAGTAATACTGTGATGCTGTGCTGAAGAGACTCACAGACATGGTGCCAATTATGATTCTGATCAAAGTAATTACCATTATTAAGTTTGCCTCGGAGTAGCCTGTACCTTAAAGACATGTTGTAGGCTATTTATGTTATTTTTTTATTTATACTTAACTGTGATCGATGTGCTGCATCCAAATTTGCATACCATCTGTCCCAAATAATATTCTAAGTTCAAATTTATACATCCAATTTGTAGTATATTGAAATGAGTTCTTTCAAAGTTTTGTTCTGTTTCCGAGAGGTAAGATTTTAGTGATCATTCACTGATTTAGCTAATTTAAGGAGGTTTATTTTGTGTTTTGTATTAACAACAATGTGTTAATTAATTAAATAACTAAAACTGTACATACGTTTCGGGATAATTATAACAGGTTTTCTGAGCTGAAGTCAAAGTGCTTTATTTAGCTACAAACATACAGGTATCATCATCCCTGTTGTAAGGCATAATATTATGTTCTGGGGTTGCTTTTCAGCAAGAGGACCCAAATGAACAGGGCCAAATAAAAGGTACATTTTTAAGGAGCCCCTTGAAGGCAGCCAGAAAGCTGTAGGCTGTAAATTCATACTTTTCGAAGTCAGAAATGTTATTAATTAAAAAATAATTTTGTTTATTGTGCTACATTTGTGTTGTTGGGGGAAATGTTTCTGAATCAATTTTGGTGATATGTACACATCAAAGACCCCACAGTGTATCTGACAGAAGAAAACCCTGAGGAACTTCATCTGCATATGTACTGTAACATTGTTTCTGTGTTGTAACACTGACTACTTAAATATAACAAACTTTTATAACTGGCTCCTTTGTATATTTTAATTCTTTAACATATTCAAATGTACTTCATTTTATTATAAAGGATTTCTGAGTATTTGTTGAGATGGTGAATCTGTAAAATTCCCTGTATGTACACATAATGAACTTTAATTTATGAATTGGGAATAATTTATAGAGGTCTTTCACTCCAACCTTAAATTCAAGGTCTTCTACTGTTGCATTAGGAGGTTTATCTATTATTCTAGAAAAATATTCTGCTTTCCATATACAAGAAGAAACTTTATTCTTGTAAAAAAAACAATATATCCACTCTGTGATCTGTAAACCTATGTCAAGTAAACTAGACGTAAAATGAACTGCTGCCAAGTTCATTCAAACATGTATTCATTTGACTTTATTATGAAAAAGAGAACATAGTGTTTGAGTCACATGAGATTGTAATGGCCAATATTGAGAGATTGTAGATGAATGGAAAAATATTTGCTTATAAATGTTGAATAAATAAAACAAAGGGTTTTAACATGTCCCACCAAGAATTGCAGACATACCGGTTTTGCACAGTATGTTCGTACAATATTTATTTATGTTTGTTAACTGTTACAACTGCGCAGCAAAACTACAAGTGTCTGCAGCAACAAAATAAATGCAAAAGAAGGTAAAACAACATAAATCATGTATTTAACTCTATAGAGCTGTCATTTCAGATCTTACATATATATACATATTGTGTATGTACATATATTTTACTAAACTGATGTTGGACTGTGAACCACTCTTATCCCGTTGGTCAAAACATTATCCATGGGGACAGAAACCTACACATGCAAATATAAACAGTAAAATAATCAAGAAGAAATGAAGAAAACGTGGAATTTTGACCACAGATCAGCCCTGCAGTAGGAATGCAGTGAGATAAATACACACATTTATTCTTAGAAACCTGCAAACAGAGGATTTAAAATCAATGACTGAAAATGAAATCCATCCATACTTGGGCTAGGATTGGTTAAAAGCAGCCCCTGACAGGAGGCAGGGGTGAAGGGGGCTGACCGTTACCAAATCTCTGACCTCTTATCAGTTTTAGTTTTTGAATAGGGAAGGGGCGGCGGATTTTTCAATGTTTTTTGGTAGTGCGGCTAATACAGTACAACTTGGGTAACTTAATTTGTTGCCTGTTTCACACTCTTTTATTCGTTCTATTCTCCACATTCACTCTTTGCTCCATAACAAATGCTTTCTCAAATTGTTGGGCTTGCTCCATGATCCAGGGACCGAGATGAGGGGTTTGGGGAGGCAGAGAGCCTCAGCAGCAGCCTCCAGATGCAGGTTTCACTGGAGTGCTCTGGATCTTCACGTTGGACTTCTCAGCACCTCCAGCTGTTGCTCCGGGGCCCATTCTCTTCTTGATCTCAGCAGCCATGGTCATGAAGGCTTGCTCTACATTTGTGGCATTCTTAGCGCTAGTTTCCAAGAAAGGAATTGCAAGGGAATCAGCAAACTCCTAAAGAAATATCAACAAAGACATTATTGTAGTTAGAAGATTGGGAAAGTGAACAATTGCATCGGTTTTACAGGCTCTGTTGCTAAATCGAACCTGCCAGTAGTTAGAATATTACCTTTGCTGTCGTGTAGTCCACCACTTTTTTTGTTGTTAAGTCACACTTGTTGCCAACCAATAATTTGTTAACATTTTCACTGGCATAGCGATCAATCTCCTGTAGCCACTGTTTAACATTATTAAAGGATTCCTGAAGTGAGGGGGAAAACATTTACAGAGATTAAAAAACGGTTGATTTTACAATTCCATAGGTGTGAAAGGTAAACCTATGAAACTAAAGAATGTAAATGACCGTACCTGATCTGTAACATCATAGACTACTATAATGCCATGTGCGCCTCTGTAGTAGCTGGATGTGATTGTGCGAAACCTCTCCTGCCCCGCTGTATCCCACTGGAAAAAATAAAAGAATTTATGACACAAGAATGAAACTCAAAGATGTAAACAACAAAGCACTAAGGGATAAGTCCACTTGATAAAAAGGTTATTTTATCAAACAAATGGGTTATATCACCACCTACTTCCACTCATAATTTGAATCGTTTATGTGACCATTGTTACCCTCTCTAATCCTTGGAATTAAATTGTTATTGCAGTTTCAGTATATGGGCCATTCTACAAGTTTGTGCAAACTGCCGTCCCACATAAAAAAACACAATTAACCAGCATTCAAATCTAAATTGGTTTTGTAGATCCTTCTATTCTCTAAAGAAACCCACAATAATATTTTCAATGTCAGTAAGCTTAAAATATATTAAATCATAATTTATTGGGTACTTTCAATTGGGAGATGGCTGTCCCGAACCCAAACCCCTACATTTCAAAGTTTTTGATTTTAAAAAAGGAAAGTTAAAAAAAGATCTATATATATTTGACATAAAAAAATTTTTTTTTAAATGTGCTTTTCCATGTCACTACCGAAACAGTGTATTTTTTTTAGTACATTGGCTGATACTGATTTTAGCCACACCCCTACATTTTCAATCAAGAATAATTTCTGTGTCCCACTCTTAAAGCTACATGGTGAGTAGATTATTATAACTTTGAAGTAAATGTGCTCAGAAGTCTAAGGTACTGTGTGTAACCTTAACGTCACAAATCTTTTTTTCTGTATTTAAGGAAACTGTTTTTGGGTGTTATTCCATAAAATGTAGTCTTTATGTGTGGACATCGGTTCAGAACTGTGCTTGCTAACCATGTGCTAATTAGCATCTTTGAGCTAGGCTCAAAAGTATTCAAAAATGGTCACTACCGAAAAATTACTAAATAAATTTCAATGGGAACAAAAAAGAACACTTAATCCTTTCTTTGGGGAAATAAACAAAGGTCAGTACAGCTATACAAATCATTAGTATTTTCATATGTTTTAGTAGTGATTACAGTATGTGAGCTGTAGGTTTTCTATTAGATTTTTACTATCAGATGTGTGTCTGCTATTTGTGCTGGCTGCGTATGTGCAACATAGTTAGTTATTTGTATTAACATAAAATTATATTCTTATCCAGCTGTGCATTTTAACTATTGTGGTCATTACCAAAACATACCCATCACTACTGAAAATGTGTCAGTCTGGGATGTTTTGTCAAAAATAAAGTAAATAAAATGATCAATTAAGATGTTTAAATATTTTTGGTTTAATGTGTGTGTGTGTGTGTGTATATATATATATATATATATATATATATATATAAACTAATGAGTCGTTAACTTGGCAATCAGTATGATCACGTTTATGCCTTTTACAAAGAAAGCTTGCATTCAAAATACAAAAAAAATCACATAAATTAAATTTGAAATATTGTTCAAATTGAACTTATTTATTTGTGAACATTTTTTTTAAATAGCAAAATTACGTTTGTAAGTAGATTTAAAAAAAGTCTAAACAAATTATGGTCATACCACCCAGCACTAGTCAATATAATCATACTTATTAAATGATGTATTATTGTGTTTCGGTAGTGATACAATTTGGGGAGAGGAAAAACTTTCTGAAATTACTATATGAAAATGAACTGCACAATTACTAGGCATGTGTGCCTTTGATATGAAAAAAATAAGCATATAAAGAAATTCAGGGGGAAAAAACTTTGACTTTTCACCAATTCTGTAGAAGGGCTCTTCACACTTTTTCAGCTATATTTTCACATTTAATTCAAATATACCATTTAAAATACTAATATTTGATGGTTCTTCACAAATAAACAGCATATAAGACGAACACTTACGATTTGAAGTTTGATGGTCTTTCCATCTAATTCTATAGTTCTTATTTTAAAGTCCACACCAATAGTGCTAATGTAGCTTTCTGTGTATGTGTCATCCTGGAAAAAACAAACAGCGATTTAGATGTTTCAGTACTCAAGGTCAAACATATCATACCCTACACTTCGTCTGCTTTTGTCTGTCAATTCTCTGTGTATACACACAATATATTAAGCGGATTTATTGTGGTCAGAACATCTGCTGCCATCTCTGACCTGCATTACAAATACACAAAGGCAAGCTATCAAATATTATGCAATATTCTACAGTGCCATAGATCTGTCACAGAAAAAAAACACTGATTTTTAACATGACAATATACAAAATGCATCTCATTTAAAAATATATTGCCATAGCTTTGTGATACATATCTTCATGATTTTGTTTTGCGATACTTCGATATATTGTTAGTTACACCCCTAGTACTGTATATTATGTTTTAGTACTCAGGGATCCTATGTGTGTGTTAGAGTGTACAGACTTGAAGATAAAGCTAATTCTCGTATGAAACAGTTCTCCTAAAAGGAATTAGTAGGGAAATGTTTACTTACTGCAAATCTGAGGAGAAGGCAAGACTTTCCAACACCAGAGTCACCAATCAAGAGCAGCTTGAATAAATAATCACTGTAAAATAGACATCAGACTGTCAGATTTGGTTCGTTTTTATGTGTTTCCACCATTTTTACATACTACATGTTACTTTTCTAGAATGTATGTTTGGGATGAGCTCATTAAAACCCCTGCAACATGTGAACTAGGTCACACTTGCATCCTAGCACTATAACACCGCTGTCTGACTTGAATTAGTATTAGTCCACCGCTGCATGCAGAATATGCATGAAATGGCTGTTTGTACACAAATGCACAATGTGCCTGAGGACCTCTAAAGTAGGGAAACTTGACTAAGCTGATTAAGCATTCCAGAGAGGGGTGTTTTGCCCGTTGTGCTAAACCTTTGGTCCCATGCAACATTCTCTTCAGAAAAGTACAAAGGAAGGGAACTTTCATCAGAACATCAGCATGGTCAGCTCATGACCAGCTCATGGATTCAGCAGAATCAGATGGCTTTCTTACCATCCTGCCCGTATCATTTCAACTGAATTCAAGTCATGCTCTCCTTGTTAGGCTGACTGAGGTTAACAAACAACGCTCCTGTGTAGGGACCCTTTACGAAACAGCTGCACGGGAAGGCCCTCTGTTTATGCATTGCAAAGACTTTTTAAGCATCTCCTCAACGGAACAGGGTAAATCAATCTAAGAGCATACAAGTCATGCAAACTGTCCTCACAGTTCTGTATAAAATAAATATAGTAAAGTCGGTTTTAAAAAAAGTGTCAAAAAAAGTGTCAACAGAGATCTGGAAATACTGCATTTGACTGGACATTTTTGGATGACTCTCAATACTACTCACAATTGAGGTCATCTCATGAACTCAAAATGTCTGTATTTTGTAATGCAGTATTTGCGGAGATATGTATGAATATACATTAAAGGGGCATGCCTCGAACCTTTTATGCCCATGTTGAATAAATGTAATCACTGATATGACAACCATCAAGTAACGGAGTTGCTCAACCCTCAAACTACTGGTAGTTGTAATACACCATGTATCATGTCATTTAGCATGTGACCTACACATGACTGCCTCACAATAGAGGAAGGGATGGGCACTTCAGCAGAGGCTTGAGACATAGCCTACGTGTGACATCTGCGCAGATATTCGAGTGTGGAAACCTTACAGTTCAGCACCAATGAAGTCAAGGACAAAACATTGCCATGAATGACAAAACTTAAGATCAAGAACAAAGTAACATTTAATACTGATAAGGAAAATGGAGGAATGGCGATAGCAAGATAGTGCTAGGGAAATTAGGTTAATGTGCATTTAACACAGATATAGCTTTTTCATATGAAAAATCCACTGATGTTGCTTATTATTTTTTAACTTTGGTGTGAAAGTAGACAGTAATCATGCACCTGCGATGAAAAACAGGTGCACAAACCTGTATTCCTATAAGCATAGTTCAGATGATGAGAAATACAGTAATAAACAAGAATACACTGCGCTGTTTGAATTTTTCTTATGTTTTAGTAAATATACGAATACAATCGACTCTATTGCACATCAGTAATTTAAAGGTCCACCTTCTTGACACTAACATCGCTTTTTTAAACCAGCGACCTAAACCACGGTTATATAATAACTCCCTTTTTAAGCACATTTCAGATCGCCAACAAATTAATACCCATGCTAATGACACGTATTTGGCTATTTTTCTACTTTAAATCGAGACTTCGAAAATGCAAGTTAAAGCTACCTGGTGACGTTAGCTACATCAGCTAACCTTAACCTCAAATTATTGTTTTGTTGAAACTTGACAGCTATCGTGTGCTCAGTTGCAGTGACACAAACCACAATAACAATAACTTGTTAAAAGATCTCTATTTGTCATCATAAATATAACGAGAATGAATATTCAACCCGGTTGAGCTCGGCTAAATAATAACAGCAGTTTAATGACGAAAGTTAGTTCTGACTTTCTTTTAGAGTCGCGAGGTGTTGTGATAATTACTGGTTCTAAAACGTTCACGGTTTTATTTTTTGACTAAGTGGAATATAATACGTACAGCGATATCGGCTGTTAGTAAGATTACACATACAGCTAACGTTAGTCATTTATGCCGATGCCTGTCAAAAGTAGCTACAGGTAAATTTCGTGCTAAATAACTACAAACAAACTGTAACAACACGAGTACTTACTATTCGGGATTCATCGTTGACTCGACACTGTGAAAATAGCTGCTTTTCAAACAAATCAACTCCGCGGCGTGAAGATGAACTAGAAACAATAACCTTTCCTCCGATTAAAAAGTAACTAGCTAGCTAGCTACTGCCGCAAAAGCTAGTCGGTTGAAGCCCAAAATGGCTGACTCTTCAACCAGGAAGTAGGAACTCCTTAAACCGATTGCGTAAGTGAATCGTCATCACGCTCTTAGCGGAAGTTGTAGTTTAATTCAAATGGCTGCTTGAATACGCCAATGGAGGAGTTTACGAAATGGACTACAATTCCCAAAACAAATGCACGATGAGTTCACTGTGACTAGAATCGCTCACGCCGAGGATTGCCGCAATCCTGCCCCCTATCAAGAGGGGTAAAAATTACGTCATTTGTGAAACGTGGCATTGGCTAACGCGCGTATGAGTCAAGGATCAGTAGTACGTGTCAGAACAGAGACCGAATCTAACTGACAGTTTTATTATGTATAATGATTACACCCAAATCTACAAAACATTCAAAGGTTTGAGTCTCTTTAACAAAAGAGTGTATGATGATTTACAATATCCATATGCTTAATGAGTCCAAATTAATTTTTAGAGTTATCAGAGGAAGCCTGGTTGAGGACTTGCTTCTCCACTGAACCCATCCCTTGCTTCCAGAACGTGTATGGAAATTCCACTGAGGACGCAGCTCCAACCTCTCCCTATAACAGGGCCATACTTGAGTTAAATGGTTATGGGGTTTCTGCAAGTAGTTGGTGGCTAAGCTATTAACAAATTAATTTACATGTAACAACATTGTATTGTGATCAGGATAAAATATGAAATCCCAACAACATATCAACAATATGTGTAATGCTTATATCTAAACCTAACCGAAAATATTGTAAAAACATTACCTTCATATTCAAAGCAATAAGCCCAATTTCAAAGCATGTATCTCCACTGATTCTTCTCTGTATGTCAGCAAGGACAGCTTGACAGGCTTCATTAGGAGATGACCCCTTGGCAGCAGACAAGAAAAGATGACAGAAATGCGAGACAAATCTAATATGCTGACAGCTAATTACTAAATTTCATTGACTTTCTTCACTTTCCTTCTGTCAAAGACAACCATCATGTGAAGCTTGGACATATAACAAACAATATACAAACATAAAAATATTTATTTTCAAATTATTTATATAAAGTATTAATCCAGTTGATAGATACTTGTCTCATCAGTTGCACAACATGAAAACTTGGGCAATAGCACATGATTTTGTCTCCATCACCGGTGGCTGTGGACAAAAAACCCATTTCAATTGTAAAGGATTTAAAAGCTGAAAATCTATGTTAAGTAATACAATCAAATTAATTTATCAAAGACACTATCTTGGTGTGAACAGCAGTGAGGGTGACGGTAATTAAAGTTTGTATTGAGTTTTATCATAATATTTTAAATATACATTTGTTTATTTTATGTAAAATCACAGAACTAGAAGGGGATGTTCAGAAAAGTCAGAGGCAACATTATGACTCACCTGCAGCGGCGCCTACCTAAAAATAAAGATAATAAAGTTGTATAGAAACTGTCCGTACAAATGCAAATACCTGATACAAATAAAGTGCTGCAATAGCAAAATATTTACTAGTTGAATGGTGCAAACTTAAAGCATACAAAATGTTAAGCTTACCCCTAAAGCAGAACAGAATAGTCCAGTACTTACTGTATGGTCAGCATATAGACCACAGCCTGGAAGCGGAGAATCTCCCACACGCCCTGGAGATTTGAAGGGTGCCCCTGATGTGGAAACTCCTATTGAAAATGTATTGTTTGGCATACTTTATAACAGTAGAATCATACAATATTGATTTATCTATTATATTCAAGTATTTAATATATTAAAGTATATTTTCAATGAAAGTGTTATTATTTCAGAATAAATAACAACAAGCCATTCAGAAAAAGTCCTTACCCACTGTTATATTACCACTTAGATCAAGAGCTATAAGGCCTAAAAGAATATCGCAAATCATGTTATATAACCAACATTTTAAAACATCAGTTTTTTCTAGTTTAACGAACAGACAATAGATCAACATTTAGCAGAAATCTCTTAGTAATGTTTTATTACATTAAGCTTTACATGGCCAAGACCATATAATTTACACAAGAACCTGAACAAGTCATCAATCTTTCAAAATTGGGCCATTTAAGTTTTCTGCAAAGAGAAAGCTTTCACATTACACGTGGTCTCTTACCTAACGTATCATGCCAACTGATAACACTTTTATTCTTTTCAAGAAAATCCTTTTGGAATACATATAAAACAAACACAGAACAATGTTTTTAAAAGTATTAGTCAATATAGATTGTATCTTTCTAGTGTTTGTAAATATGTTGAATATGCAACAGCTTTCAAAAGTGTTATCAGACATACTGTACCTGATATGCTGCAGCTGTATGGTCAGAGAGCATGTTTTCATTGGGCTCAGATATAAAGCCCAGTTCCTGAGCAAAGGATTCTGCTCCCTCTCCAACTAGCAAGCTGTGAGGACTCCTGTCCATCACTTTGCGAGCTACACGACATGGCTGTGCTATACTAACAGTGAAAAGATGGCCATCATTGAAAATACTTTTGCAATTGGTTAAATGTAGTGATACTGTTCAACAAAGAAAACAATTGTTTGTTTGTTTGTTTTGTGTACCCTCTCAGAGCAGCCACTGCCCCAAATCTTCCTGGTAGTCCTTCCATAATTGCAGCATCACATTCAACCACTCCCTTGAAATTTGGATATCCTCCTCTGCCAACAATGTGCCGCCCTGTCTTTACATCATCTTCAACTTCTGAAAAAACATACATCTTACTCTCAAGCATGTCTTGTTGGGGTTTAACATGATAATTGAATCAGTAAACCAATTAACCCGCTACATATGGCATATTTACAACATATCCCATAAATGTCACACAATTCAACTGTTTAAATATCAAAAAACTATAAATCATTGCTCAAAAGATTAACTTTATAACATTCTAACTGACTTAAATGTGTTGTTTTATATCAGACACACATCTAACATTTGTTAAAGGTCTAACATCCCATTAAAACATAGTTTTGGAAAAAATACATTAATTTAGGCTGTTAATAAGGAGACAAACAAATAGTCACGTCATACGGTATACATATATACCTGACATAGCTGTTTCTACAACATCTGTTGCATTTTGTCCAGCTAGAAGCATAAACATCGTTCTCTCTACAGCAGGGTGAGAGAAAGACCATGTCCCCACAGCTGCCATTTGTCAAAACAAAGTTAAAAAAAATACAAGTGATATTTCTTTCATTTCAAGAACTTGATTGTGCCTTTCTACTCATACTCAATTTCAAAATAAAAGTGTTCTTTTTTGCCCGTGTTTACGGTTTGTTGTAAAAAAAAGTAATTTGTTTGTTGTGATTCACCAACAATATCGAGAAGTATACGCGACAACAATCACTTATATATGGATGACTTTCATCCGAGTAAAAATATCATGTCAGTAAATGTTTGAGACCATAATGCACCGGAAGCGCATATTAAAGAGGGCGGAAGTTGTTGTGAAGACTCATGTTTGCGCGCTCGGTGCGTTTTTAGAACTGTTTCGCTTGTAACCTGAAATAATTCGGATAGGCTCGTGAATCCTGGAAATCAACTGTTTGTGAGGCCGTTTTTCGTTATTCAGAAAATGTAACTGTTACTTATGAAGTATGACCTCTTGAAGTATGTTCGTTTGACCACAGACAGATTAGCTGCACATACCCATTAGCAAACTAGCCACGCTAACACACGAGCTTAGTTATCACACTCGTGTTCAACTTTATTGTGATGTACGATAACGTGTTAACAGCATGCGTTGGTTAAGACTAGGCTTGATATACAGATTTCAATTTACATGTTATGCTATCTTTCTGTCTAATCCATATCGTTTTTCCCAGTCCAGGACTTCTCAACATTGCTGTCTGACACGCAGTTGTAGTCTTGTGCTGAAATTACAGCCAAGTTGTTTTGCTTCATAACCTGCCAATATGGAGCAGAACAACAGTCTACCCCCTTTCCCTCAAGGGCTGGCATCTCCACAGGTGAGTAATGGTAGTGTTGAGTAAAACAAAAAAACCTTTAGTATGCCTTTTAAAATGATAATTGGGTTTGCTGCTCATGTGTAGCACATGTGTTTTAAATCATATTTGCATAAATCACTTTGTCTGGTCTCAATTTAAAGGGAGCCATGACGCCTGGCCTGCCCATTTTTAGTCCTATGATGCCTTACGGCACAGGCCTCACACCACAACCAGTGCAGAACACCAACAGCTTGTCGGTCCTAGAGGAGCAGCAAAGACAGCAGCAGCAGCAGCAACAACAACAGGCAGCCTCACAACAGCAGGTTGGGATGGTAGGGGGTTCAGGCCAGACACCCCAGCTATACCACTCACAGAATGTCTCAACGACAACGGCACTTCCAGGCAACACCCCTCTCTATGCCACTCCTCTCACGCCCATGACCCCGATAACTCCTGCCACACCAGCCTCAGAAAGTTCTGGCATCGTACCCCAATTACAGTGAGTTTGCTCTTTGTATGGCTCACTTGTCGTGATACTGTCAACAATGCCAAGTTGAAAGTAGAATTTGCAGATGTAAATATGAAAATATGATTTCCATATATAATTTAGGTTTGTTTATTGTGCTTATTTTGGTTTTTATTTGCAAAAATGCTGCATTTCTCTCATTGTTTATAGGAATATCGTGTCCACCGTAAACTTGGGTTGCAAACTTGATTTGAAGACGATAGCACTTCGAGCCAGAAATGCTGAATATAATCCAAAGGTGAAGCAAAGTGTCTGATTTGCTTGTAAAACTTTGATGTTCTCACAGTTAACTTAATAAAACAATTTTGTGCAGCATCTAGTTTGTGAAAAATCTTTAATTTAATGCATGAATTGTTTTTTTAAGCGTTTTGCTGCCGTCATCATGAGAATACGAGAACCCAGAACAACAGCTCTCATCTTTAGCTCAGGAAAGATGGTGTGCACAGGAGCTAAAAGGTAAGAATGGCGCCTGCAGATTTTCAAGCATTTTTCTCGCTTTTACACAAACTTCTCATTCACACACATTTATGCAGTGAGGAGCAGTCCCGATTGGCAGCCAGAAAATATGCCAGAGTGGTGCAGAAGTTGGGTTTCCCTGCCAAATTCTTAGACTTCAAAATTCAGAACATGGTTGGCAGCTGTGACGTCAAGTTTCCTATTCGATTAGAAGGTCTGGTGCTTACACACCAGCAGTTTAGCAGGTTTGTCATGAATCTGTTGTTAACATTATTTCATTTATGCAAGTACCGTAATGGTTGAAACGAATGATATTTGATGTTGTTTCCCTCAGCTATGAACCAGAGTTATTTCCAGGATTAATCTACAGAATGATCAAACCCAGAATTGTCCTTTTAATATTCGTTTCAGGCAAAGTCGTACTCACAGGTGAGTTTTGTTAAAATTTCAAAATAGGTACCTTGTAATACAATTATGTGATAATGAATGCATCTGCAAATTCCTTTATCCAGGTGCAAAGGTTAGAGGGGAAATCTATGAAGCATTTGAGAATATATACCCCATTTTAAAAGGATTTAGGAAGACGACGTAATCCCTGTGCTTTGTGCCATTTTTTTTTCCGCTGGTGAACTACTGCGCTCACCAGAATGTCTGGGTTGGCCTACGCAGTTTCATTTTGTAATTCTGTAAATATGAAGGACCCCCTCAGAAGGTGAACCGTAATGAGGATAAATGCTTTTATTTTGCCTTTTAAAATGTTTTCCACCTCCTACTTGGTTTTCAAAATACTGTTTTATCCATGTCTGAACATTTTAATAGTTTGGTTGTTTTTATGATGTTAAAATGTTCATTTATTCATATCTTTTACACATTCCCTCTATGAGCAGGTTTTATGTATTATTTGTATTACTGACCATCAGTGTTGAATTCGCAAATGAGAGGAATTAGTCTGGGCAAGTAATGCTCTTATTGACCAGTATAGGATGTTTTTAATTTGGAGGCGTGCATTTGGAATACTCTTAAAAGATTAACAAACAGCAGTTATTTCGGTTGGTTGGAACAAGTCCTTCAGTTTTTGGAATTGTCACAAGCATTTAACATTTTGTAAAGTTTTCAGTAGAATATGTAACAACTAAAGCAACAATTCATTGTATAATATACTGTAAGTCTTTTTCCCAGCCCAAAGTAAAGCACTGATAACTTAATCTTGCTGTACCCAATTAATTGCATTACAATGGATGCAAATAAATATTTCTTAACTGGTTTCAGTATATTCATTGTGTTTTAACATATTGGATTCTTAAGGATGTTTTGGTGTAGTACTTAAACTAGAAATGCAGATATTACAATTGAATGTATGTAGTCATACAAACAGATGAATTGTTTCTGTGTACACATGCCTGTGTATCTCAATTTACAGTTATAATACATAAAAGAGCCTCAAATTTATTTGACCAAAAGTGATGTTACAAATATGCTTTTAAATATGAATTAATAACTATTTTATAATGCAATTATGTAATCTATACTGCCAGATCTGAAAAATCTTGTTTCCAAATAAACTCAGCAGAATATTTGGTGTCTTGGTCACAGCTCTCAGCACACGTGCAGATGACAACTGTCCCCCAGTCTATGCAGGCATCTGTCCTATCCACTTTGAGGTGATTAAGTAACTGTGGCATAATCTAAAATGGAACACAAGTATAATGTAAACGGTGTAATTATTATAATAGTCAAAATATTAACTTAAATATGCTTTAAAGTACTGTAAGGTATAATTCACACATACCTGAAATTCAAAGATACGTTTTGCACCACAGGAACATTTTGGAATGTCCCCTTCATTCAACACATGCTCAACTGACACCCAAAGAGGAGAGCCTCCCTTACAATACCGCAAAACCTTTCAAATACAACATTTTATGAGGTGAACATCACAAAATAATTTAACCACACAACGGACATAAGCTATGGAAAACATTTATTCTCTATAGCCCTACCTGATAATACTACAGGTCTTGAATAACGTATGAACAACTCACCTGTTCTGGTTCATTACCAATGCGTTCCTTGAACCTTTGAAACACTTTAAAGTCTTGTGTTTCATGAAGGGCCATGCTCTCTAGCTCGCTATTTTCCAAATCTGTGAAGGTAGATAAACACTGAATGATCAAATTCTCAAAATATAAATCTTACTAACAATTATTTTTAAATGTATACCATTATATAAGGCAGTGTGTTCTTGGTCTAAGTTTTGGAATTTGTGGGCTTCCTCATCTTTGGCTGGAAGCTCCTCTGGCTCAGTAACCAGCTCCCACTCCGGAAACAGAAATGAATTGAGCTCCGCTGAGCTAGGAGAAACTGCACATAAAAAATTTATAAAATCCTATTTGTGTTTATCACAATAAAAAAACTATTTGTCAAATACACGATGTCTGACTATACAAATACTCATGAAGAAATGCATACCATATGATGCTCATCTATACTATCTAAACTCACCCTCATTTGCACATTCTTTCTTATGGCGGTTTTTCCAGTCTATTGTCTGGTGCTCTTTGCAGCAATATGTGACTGAGTGACATCGAGAGCACGCTTTCTGTCCAAGACAACCACACAGTCTGCACAATTTAAGCCCGGAGCCCAGAACCTGATGATCTTCTAATACGTGCTCTGGCACCTCGTCGGATGGAGGATCGAACGGGTAAAACTCGTTTATCCTTGGCAGCTGACATCTAAACACTGGGCACAGTGAAATAATAAGAACAGCACACCATACTCATAAATTGATGCAAGTAACTAGTCTCTGCTTATAACACGAGCTTACCTTTAAAACACTTGCTGTCATTTCGAGTATAGCAGGCTGGAGTCTTGCAGCAGAACACAAACAGTGTCCTGTGAAAACATCGATCATACCCCGGAATCGGTGCATACACCTGCAGAAGAAAAACTGTCGGAAGTTTGCATTTTTCACACAGTAACTCAGGAAGAGTTGGCAAATCCACTTGGCTCAACCACGCAGGTCTCCCCCCGACTTTACTTGGAAACTGGTTGCTAAGAAGCTGCCACGATTCCGCCTCATCTAAAAAACCTAAAGTAACCTCACTGTTTGATTCTGACTCTTTGTTCACATTTGTAGCCATCTGTCCATGCAATCTGACATACACTAAGCTACAATTTCCAGAAGCATGTATTACTCTAGCTGGCTGCGCGCCGGAGTCTAGTCCGGGTAAAACAGCAAAATACAACGAACGTTCCGTACAAGAATACAGAGAGCGCAATATTTTAAGAAAGAATTTTTTTTTATAAACACACTTATTTGGCATCGTATGAGATATATCATTTTGATTTGATAATATTCGTTCTACGTTTGAATTAGAGTCTTTTTCATGCTCTTGAGAGAATTTTATATGTTTGACGGGTTTACGTTTGTCCAATAGATGGCGTCACTGAGGTACGGCTGTGTGAACCGTCCGAAACTCCGTCAAGAATTAAACAATCGAAAGGCTTTAAAAGTTGTACCAAACGACGGTTAGGCTATGCAATGACAATGAAAATACTCACACCAAATGCGTTTTGTTCCTTCAATGTCATCATTCTATGTGTAAAAAAATGCGGTCTATAAGTTGCCAAAATACACTGTTTAAACTTTTGATTGTTTCTATATAAACGATTATTGCTAATACGAATCTGTAATTCTAAAAAAAGGAACACAGATTTATAAGCACCTTTTATTTTAAGTAAGTTGTCATTGACATGATATTGGGATGTTAAAAGATGAAAAGACGAGACGTTTTCGGGCCAGTTGAGTTTATCGGTAATCTATGACAACAGGTCTGCTGAACTTCAGTTCATGGATGAATGAACTCACAGCGGATGATGTCATTAACAGCTGTCTCAAACTGAGTGTGCACCCTACCTAAACAACAATATCGGAGAAACCTACTCGAAGACGAAAGTCGCCTATGTTCTTTATGTGACTGTAAATGTCATGTGTGTAAATCAGTAAAGAATAAAGAGCTTATTCAGTTAGTTCAGTGAGTCTGCTATTTTATTCCTACAGTTACTCCTGACATGAGGCTTAATATTTAGTTTACGTAACATTACGCTTTAAATAAGTTGAATGGTGCAACACAAAAGTATTTGGTAGTGCGTAAATCGCGCCCGTCAAAATTAAGCCAAGTTGTAATTTACGCAATGATGCTCAAAACTGAATCACGCGGCTGTTGTGTTCAAAGATGTTGCGCAGTGCGCATGCCTATGATGTCCATGATGCTGTCTAGTTAGGCAGCTCACTGGACTTTTGAACAGCCGTTGTGTTTGGGAGTAAAGTGCTCAGATCAGTTCAAGAGAGGGCGGAGAAGGGATCGCCTCACGAGAGCATAACGTCAGTGAACGTATGAACTTCGTGTTTATTTTTGTTTCTGAGTTAACGTTACTTTGTTTATATATGCGGAAATCTTTCCTTATTTGAAATGTAGCCTTTAGAGAACTGTTTCACCTTCCCTCTCTCTGAATGGAAACCGCAGTGGAACGGGAGACTGGTACTCCTCTCTCTCATTCAGAAATGAGAAGTCGGATGTGTCGCTTTGGCTGGAGGTAAAACTCCTGAAAAAGTCAGCATTTCCAGCGATGCCTCCAAAGGGAGGTGGAGAATATAAGGCTGTTCCGGGGACGGTTATACCGCCGGTACCCCCGAGAAGATTGCGGAGCAGAGATTTATCATCCGCGGTGAAGAGTCGCTTCGTGTCGGCAGCTGAGCGCAGGGTGAAGTGCGTGCTGGTTGGTGATGGTGCAGTGGGTAAAACTAGTCTCATTGTGAGCTATACCACCAATGGATATCCCACCGAGTACGTGCCAACAGCTTTTGATAATTTTTCAGGTAAATATAGCTCTATAATGTACAATGTTAAATTATTAAATAAATAAGTAAATAAACAAACAATATACTTAAAACTCTATCCAAAACATGACGAATAGTTACGCCCACCCAGGAAACGTTGCTCAAAAGTAATTATATATTTGACGTATATTTTACATGATATTATATTGTATTACGTATTTTATAAGTTTTATTCTATATTTCATTTATTTCTAGGAGCTTTTCGCTTTTTGAAATATAATATACAAAGCAGCATCACAGAAAATACATTTTAGCACAAACAGTAGAGACATCTGAGAATATTTGCGAAATAAAGGTTAAGAGAAGTTATATGTAATCTGGAAAATTATAAAATACATAAAAAACATACTTTTTCTTAAATATTATGTTAATTTATAATAATGATAAGCAAAGATACCAATAGAGGATTGATTGTTGTTTCACTGACCTAATTTAACTCATCACGTGGCCACACCATGGTTCACTGCCTGTTTTTGTTGTAACTCTTAGGCCAGCAAAGTTCAACCAGCAAAGCCCATTTCATGTTAATTTCTCACACTGTGTGTCCTAATAATGCATTCTGACTCATGAGGGGTAAAATGTCACATTTATTCTGTTCTCTTCTGCAGCGGTTGTAGCTGTGGATGGCAAGCCTGTAAAACTTCAACTCTGTGACACAGCCGGACAGGTCAGTCCCTCTTAACACCCCCAGACTCCCTCACAAAAACACATTCAGATCACTGTCATTGTACAGGGGTTACATATTGTTTACACAAACGCATGCTGGTTGATGTGTCCCAACCCCTCTTTTAACTGGAAACACCCGTTTAAAGCTGAAGAGCATAGGATGTAACAAAAGGAGTTCTGAGTAGTCATGCGGCTGGATATCTGCATAAGATTAGGGTGGGGGACGAGAGTAAAAGTGATTCAGTGTTGTTTTGCTCACTCATGATAAGGGTTTCTGGTAAAGTTCATCTCAAGGTTGCTGTCCAGACATCATAAGGACGTATATGCCTCATCCTATGGGAGCACATTATAGGACTATAGGTCAGTCAATGCAATTCATATGTCTTTGCTTTTGTGGAAGGGTTAATCTAGCTCTTGGGAATAGTGAATGGGAAGCAGCCTAATTGTGATAAATTGGGCTCCGTCCAAAGCAAAGGGAGACCTACTTTCTGTCGAGGTACAGCTGGGGTTAGTCACTGGAAACGTGAGATTAGTGAGTTTTTGATGACTTTAGCAAGCTAAGGAGAGACTGTGAAGGCAAGCAAGCCAAGGGAGATTTGGATTTGTCCTGTTTATGCTATTGGCAGCAGAGAAGAGGGAAAGTAACAGACTGCGTTGACTGGAGACTTGTGTCGGTGTAAGTTTATTTCATTGCGCAAATACAGAGTATTGAAGAGAATAACAAATCTACATTAAAGATTCTGATCTTGAAATTCCTGTCAGATGATATTTCAACTGTTTGGGAAGAATATAAAACAGCTGACTTTTTAAATCAAATAAACCACACAAAAACATATTCGTATATAAGCATGCAGTAACGGTAATATAAAATGTACTGTAGGGCAGAATTGTTTCTCATGGGTTAGGATGTGTTCAATTAACTTATATTAGAACAAAGGGGCTCTGGTGTATCAACAGGAACCGAGTTAGAGACTCACAAGGAAGAGTAAAGCAGATGGAATGCAGAGGTAATATGCAACAGATTTAACATTTGTGTTGTAGACTTTATCTCTTATGCCGGTGACATCACATCAGGTCCTGAAAATACAGAGATATGTAATCAGAAACATGACTTCAAAGTCGCCATGCCCGATTGAGACAAGACATTCAGAGAAGCCTCCTGATAGTGTTTGGATCTGATCAGTCTATTAAAAACCATAGAAACATTTTAGATCTGCATATCACACAATTTTATACTTTTATTATATTTTGCTAATGAAAAATGGTCGAAACAAGATTATTATGTCTTTCCTTTATGAAGGACCAGATACGACATAAATCACCATAAAAGAGCAGAACTGAACACTTCAGGCTAGTCACACATTAACTTTTTTTCCTCTTACTTGCACAGCTTTGATGTTTATCACAGCTGGCTGTTTTTCTCTTTTTCTCCGGGCAGGATGAGTTTGATAAGCTACGGCCGCTGTGCTACACCAACGCTGACGTCTTCCTGCTTTGCTTCAGCGTTGTAAGTCCCTCCTCTTTCCAGAATGTGAGGGAGAAGTGGGTGCCCGAGATCCGTCGGCACTGCCCGAAGGCGCCCATCCTTCTGGTCGGCACCCAAGCCGACCTCCGGCAAGACGTCAAAGTGATCATCCAGCTCGCCAAGTATAAAGAGCGCCCCGTGGACCCCCAAGAAGCCCTCTTGTGTGCCGAGGAAGCGCAGGTTGTGTCTTACATGGAGTGCTCAGCGCTCACCCAGAAAAACCTAAAGGAGGTGTTTGATGCGGCCATAGTGGCAAGCATCCAGTTCTCTGACTGCCAGCAGCAGAAAAAGATAAAGAAGCGTACGCCTGACAAAATGAGAAAGCTCTCCAAGTCTTGGTGGAAGAAATACTGCTGTCTGGCATAGAGAGGAGAATCAGATTGTGTGTGGATACGGTTTAACTGGAAGTGGCATTTTTGAAACTAAATCGAAATGAAACCGTCTGCTTTATACTACATTGTAAGTGGATTAACTGGTGTAGGGATGTCCGGGGTGCGGAGAAGATGGGACATCTTTTTTCATGAAATGGAAGGAAACATTGCAAGCAGACTTTAGGTTGTCAATTACGATGGAGAAATGAGCGCCGCTGTTCTTTTGAAAGTCATATGAACAATTCGAGGGCAAGAGTCATCTGGCTTTCTTTACATTATCTCTTTTTGAGGAGGGTTGGACTAATGAGCCATCGCGAAACATCTAGTTCGACTCACAGTCACCACAGAATTTTCCTCCTCCATTTAGGCAAGTTTGCCTACAATAAACATGAACCTGTTGGTTAATCTCATCATACTTTGTTGATACTTTAACATAAGTCTCAGTTACAAACGTAATAACAAAGGTTATCTTTTTTGTCTTGGTGGAGAAATTATCAATACTTTTAATCTGAGATAGTCACGTTTTCCGTTGTGTATTTGTCAGAACATTAAGTGCGATCCATAATATAACCAGATGTATGGGCACATTATCATCATCAATGACATTTGCCTTGTTGTGATGTGAGAGTGAATGATGGTCCATTTCAGAGACACCAGGACGCTGGCACATCTCAAGAGACTCTATTGTTTATTTTTGGAGATGTCCAGACCCAAACATGCTATGAGGTCAAGGCCTTTTCTAAAGCCAGCCGGACTGTATATCTGCTCATTGAACTTGGGGCTTCATCAGTAAGATCTGTTGTCAGATCCACTTAAGTATTCATAGATTTATGTCGGTCATTTGAAAAAAAGGAAAAACTTTAGTGTCCAGCACAAATTCCTGGGCCAAGATTTTGAACTGGAAAATAGAAACCGTTATTGCTTTCCATATTAGATGGAATGAAATATTTGTTCCTGAAAATATTACAACCAAATTCCTCATGTCAATGCAATTTAGGGCACTTTTTAACTTTTTTTATTCTTTTCAGTGTATTTGTCACCTCTAAAGAATGTGATCCCAGCCACGTAATGCTCTGATAAGCATTGACTTATCATTAAAGAAAGTCTATGTGGATTATTGTCATTGTGCAAACTACACTTATAATCAAACTTCCACTTCAGATGAACTGTAAAAGTCCCCTGCTGTTATGCGATACTGTATGTGAACCAGTGTGCACATACATGACACGGTAAAGTGAATGACACGGTAAAGAAAAGTTAATGTGTAACTGAGTACGCTGGGGTAGATGTTGAAGGATTTCACCATTGTCGAAAATGTTTTGTTCATGAGCGCAGAATAAAGTGACAACGAATTCAAGATGATGGCACATTCGTTCACCATGTCAGAATCGACAGAGGGGATGAAAGTGTCAATGAAAGGAAGTTGGTGGCTCTCAGCAAGTGTCGAAAGGTTTGCAAAGTGAGAGTTGTAGTACAAATTAAATTAAATAGTACTGATTTAAGCTTTTTGTTAAAAAGAAAACAGCTATGTGTGAATGTGATGTTGTTTCATACTGTAAACATTGTACATTGTATTCAATCATTTATTTGGAATTGTAATTGTGGTGTTTCGTATAATGGGAATCTCAGAATTTAAACAACAGCCTTAAACTGTATGTTCGGACTGACCAAAGCATGAGCGCAACAAAGCTGTGTACTTTCACGGCTGCAAGATCAATTTCTAGGTTTTTGACAAGTAGCCAGACGTTGACTTCAAACACATGCTTTGTGTTTATTCACTGCTTTCTTTTGCACGTGAGTTTTTTTGCAGTGCTGTATATTTACTTTTTGAGTGAACTCATTGCTGAAGTGTCCCTCCAGACGGAACTCTTCAGGATCTGATATGTAATTACAGAGACCTGCTTGTAGATTGTTATCTTTCTCAGAATAAATATACCTTTTGTTTACTTTTGTTGGTCTGTGCATTTTCTGTGACTGTTGCATGCTTTGTCTTGTAGTGAGTATGTGAAGTACAGATTCAGGGAATCAATTCAAGATCTCAATGTCTTTGTAAATGGATAGTTCACTGAAAAAAGAAAATTATTTAATCATTAACTCTTCATAGTTTCATTCCAAACGTGTCTGAAGTAACTTGTCACCTTATCACATCTCTACATCCACACAAATGTCTACAGTACCTTCATGACACAAACTGAATGAACAGACACGCTACATATAAAGAACATCATCAGTTTGGGCTATGGTTGCATCACAACTGCAAACAATGACATCTGGGCCACTTCTATCCAGTTGTTTCTGAGTGGCAGATGAAGAAAAGAATACATCAACTTGCAGACCCCTCAACCCTCAACTTGATGTCTGGTGGTATAAAAGTCTTCTAAATGTCTTGATGGAGACATTTTACCTAATCAAACCACGTCAATTGAAATTTGAATCACTTTTAGAAAGATCACACTTTGTTTTCAAACCCTACACTGTAAAAAGTAAAATAAAAAAATATTTTCTGTCAGCTGGGGTGCCAGAAATATAGTAAATATAGTAATTCTTCTTTCTTCTTGTAAATTTGTAAATGTACGTAAATGTAAACTTGCAGTTTTTTTTCTGTAATTTGATGTTTTTTACCGTATTTAAAAAAGATGTTTATTTTGGACATCTGTCCCAAAAATCTGTAAATAAACTAACAGTTAAATTACAGGTTTTTTACAGTGTCTAACCTTTCCATCTACTACTGATTAATGCTTAAAAGACAGTTATCCATTTGGCAGATGCTTTTATCCAAAACAACTTTGAAGGTATACCGTTCTTATCAGTATGTTGTCCAAACCCATGCATGTTAGGGCTGTCGCAATATCATTATGATTATGCAGCCAATATGTACTGTATATGTACATTGATACGTTTTTTCTGTTAAAAAAGTAAATGCTGTTTGTCGAGAGAGAGAGAGAGAGAGAGAGAGAGAGAGAGAGAGAGAGAGAGAGAGAGAGAGAGAGAGAGAGAGAGGAATATTATGACACAGCAATACAAGATGCAAAGGGATTTGTTTCAAAGGGAATGCTGTCCAAGCAGGAAATGAGGTGTCAGTCATATTCTTCAGCAGACTTTAGAAGGAAAGACAGGAAAGAGCTGATCTGCTGATCACAGATGTCTTTATCAGACGTGCACAGAACCCGCTCATGAACTGCACTCAGTTTACAGTTATAATTAATATCAGGGGGGGAAACGGAATTCAGTACAATCTCTGCAAATCGTTCACATATAAAGACATTCTCTATCCTGTGAGGTTAATCAGTCCTCAATTTTCCTGTATGTTTGCTTGAGACCTTGGCAAAATTCCAGCACTCAGTGACATCACCACACAAAGTAGCTCTAAGCAGTTATCAGGGTCCATGGACACATTCATGAAATAAAATCGGCACTGGCCTACATTGTGCTGCCACTGCTTAGAATGCAGGTGAGGGTTACTTCAATCAACTGGCTACGCAGAATCTCTGAATCTGGTGGAAGTTCCACTCGGGCTGATGCTTTGTGCGATTATGGGTCAGGGCTGAAGAAGTTATGTGTCAATGTTAGGACTCCCACAAAGAGCTAATCGTGCCCTGAAAGCTGGCCTTTTGATGGCTGCTGACAGACTGAAGAATTCCAGAGCACCTCGGCGTATGAGAAAGATATTGCCACGTCCCGTGAAGCCAAGAGAAACAATTTTCATCTAGACCAAAAGAAGAAAAACAACAGAACGCAATTCTGACAGATCATTTCAGACTCCAAACGCATCGCTTTTGCTTCCATGACTAATGTGAGGTTAGTGGATTCACCTCAGTGAATGAGAAAACAGAATAAAACTAAATGAAGGTTATCACGGTGAAAGAAGATCATCATATTGGGTGCACATCATGTGCCAGGCATAACAAAATGAGAGCAAACCATAGAGAGAATACCCCATGTCTGTTTTCAGATGAAAATATTAAACAATGATAGAAATATTAAGACAGGAATATACGTAGAGCTTTTTTGTAATGTGTTTTTAATGTGTTTTCTCTTACCACCATAAAGTAGCCTTAAAGATCCAGTGTATGAATTTTGCTACATCTCTAGTTGTGAGGTTGTGAATTGCAACCAATGACTCACTCACCCTCCCTTTCGGAGCACTATGGAGACTGAGTCAAATGTTGTCACATTTTTGCTTCTTTGCCGAAGTAGATAACGTATTTACAAAACATGCTCTGTAGAGCAGTTTATCCGTATAGAGATACTGTAGAAACTACATGGTGAATTCCATGCAAAAGGGGACTCAAACCCCTTAAGTGTATGTAGATAGAAATAGCTCATTCCAAGGTAATAAAAACTCAACGCTTCATTATGTTAGGTCTTTATACACATCTGAAGACATAGTTATGTAAATTATATTACATTTCTGTCAATAGATGTACGTACCTGTATTTGAGAATTTTATTTAACAAATGTTAATTTATGTTAATCACCATATTATTATTTATTGGATTACATTTTTTTATTCGATTGTTGTCTGCATTAACCCAACTTCTAAAATAGATTTGCATTTTTTTGCTACATCCTGTGAGAAAGTAATTGCACAAAATCTAAGATGCATAGAAGATGAGGTCAGCGAGAAGGGCTCTCCAGAAAAGCATGGCTCCGGGTTACAATCCCCTCTTATTAAGTTGCATAACTAAACTGTCACCCAAATTTTCATAGAAATTAGTCAAGGGGGTTACTTACTGGAAGAAGAGAGGTAGGAGAAAGCGAGAGGTACAAAGAAAGTTACTTCATGACGACACCCAATGAGAACATGTGCAAACTGAATGAAAACCCTGTTACTATGGTGCATGGTTTCTAAACAGTGTGTGGATGGTATAGAGGACAGCTGTGGGCCAGCCGTGTCCCTGTAAAGATGTGAAATAAACACTGGCCTTATGTCTTATGTAAGCACTTTCCATTGTCCTTTCTTGGTTGTTAACCAGGGGGCACTTGTGTTTGTGTGTTTGACTGCGTGTGAACAGAGGTTAGAAGAGACTAGCAACAGATCATGTGTAACAGTTCTGGCTACTGGCCAGTTCTCTAATACACCGCATGTATAATTGGGTCCAGACCTTTCAGCTGTAGACGACTGTATCTGTTTGAGTATTTACAAAGGGTTATATACTGAAATACTGTATATGCTGAAAAGTCTGTAAGTGCCAATTGAATTTTCTGTCTGTTACTCTTCATGTAGTTTCTAAAAAAATTTTTTTTTATTTCATCATATTTTCATTGCATCGTTTCATTTGCATTGCATACATTTTACCAGTTAAATGATATGCCAGCTCCAATCTGCTTTATCGCTTTCCTTTGGCCCGAAGCAATTCTGGAACAAATCGTTCTATTGAATTACTACCACCTTTAGAGCTGCTTCAAAAGCGTGGTTGTGTTGTAGACAGGCATCAATTTGCTGGAAAATGTTCTTCCGCCGCAGGTGGGGATTAGTTAGTTATGTAACCTAAACTAGGAAGGTGCTCAAATAACACTAAATTTTCTAAATCCAATTCAAACTAGACAAACAGGCAAAGAGTTTTTAATGTATTGTAAAAACCTAAAGGCAATATTTACACAAGTTCTCTTTATTTCCACCTAGCATCCATTTATTAAATCCCCAATGATGTCATCCACTGCTTAACTATAGTTCGCTGTCAGCGGAGCAACAACGCACAACTTTGCCAAAGTGTCTATGGCTCAGTTTGAACTCAATAAAATTGCTTTTGGGCTCTTTTAGCGCTGATGTGATTGATAGGCAGCGTGTGAATGTAAGTGTGAATACTAAAGAGTGAAAATGGAGGCATGCTGAGAGAGAGAGAGCGCTACACAGAATAGAGTGAATGGGGTGTGTGTGTCTGAGTAAGAGAGTGAGAGAGCAGTGTGCATGCTTACGTGTGTATCTGATTGTTTTGGGGGTGTTCTGGGTTTTGCAAACGGAATAAAGCTCTGACTTTCTATCCTCGCAGCCAATGAGTCACAACACAGCCTTGAAGAAAACATTAGCCACGCCTCCAGGGCCACAAATGACTTAACACAGCTGTTTGCAAATACACCTTTATGTTGTGGTATAGAGCAATGATTCGATGAATGCTCTTTGTTAAGCCTGTTGAGCCCTGCTGGCCTCCTGTGGGGGGTCCTGTGGTATTTTTTGTGCCACAAATATACCACAGAATATGTATATTAACAAAAATTACCATTATTGTATCAGTAAAAAGTAAAAGAAAATATTCTGATTAATTCAATTTCATTAGTTTTTATTACTCTTCACTGTTCTAGATAAACAGTATTTTTCCATTTTTCCAAAGTGCTTTGTCTTGTTTCCAGAATTATTTTTTTGCTGACGATATAAAAGTTTTATTGGAATTGTGAATAACTTTTCCATTGAAGCAGACACCCAGAATAACACATTTATTTTGTGCATGACCCCTGAGGCAAGCATTGAATAAAAACACAATTGATACTTTCTCAGGATCGGCATAAATACATGTAATAAATTTTGAGAACAAAAAGTTACACTAAATTTAAGGTCACCATGAAAACAAACAGGAATTTTTTTTTTACTGTTTGTACTGTACTCAAAAACATGTTTCATCAAAAACATTAAGCTCCTCTCCCCCTCTCAACAACAACTCTTTACCACATGACGTAAGCATCTTAAAAGAGGTAGGACTATACTGACTGTCCAATGGCCAGGCATTTTTAGCCCTTCCCTCCAGGCCCAACTCACAACAAACCAATAAAAAGGGGAAGGGCAAAATAAAGACCTGCCCTACATTTTTTTCTAACTTCAGAAGCCGTTTCACTCTGATATACGTCACGATACGGTAAAGTAGTCAATCGCAACTTCAGTTTCATTGTGACTTTAAATTTGTGCAGTGAAATTCAGAACTGGGGATGCAAGCCATCAAATATACAAAAACACACCCAAAAACATTCAAGCATTATTTTCCTGTCAGATTATTTTGTGGCCTTTTTGCTGTGGAAATGTGTTAGTGATTAAGGCAGTGAGGGTGGAGAGGTCACCAGAGCATGGAAGTGTGTGGGAGAAAAAACGTTGTGCTTCAACTCAGATGTCATGTGTGATCTCTCCATTCCATCTCCTCACTGAGAGTTCAACTGTGAACTCTAGCTTATTGTCATGACTCAGATGGGAAAGGGAAAGTTTTGGAAGATTTTCTTGTTCGAGTCAAATGCTTTGGATGTGGTCAGTGATTCTGGTGATGTGGCTCAACTGCTGAAACTTTGGCTGTGAGATAAGGCATAATAGATTTACACTCTAAAAATGAACATAGTCCTTTAAAACTGATGGTTCTTCTGTGGCATCGCTGTGAAGAACTTTTTAAGCACCTTTATTTGTGTGATGGTTTGACTGATAAAATGGCTCATGGGTGCTGCTCACACATATAACAACCAAAACAAAGAAAAAGTCTATAAATTATCTTTACACAAGATAAACACATTTCATCCCTGCTATCAAGCCCTGTCCTCTTTCGTTTGACTTTTGCACATCTCTGTTTAGCAGGGATGCCTTGACTCCTGCTTGAACTCTATGATCTCCTGCTGACAAAAGGAAGGCTTTGGACAGAATAAGCAGATCTTCCGAATTCCCTCAGTTGGGGGTGGAATTATGAGGAAGACTCTATTAATGCAATAAATATTCTTTTGTTGTGGCTTAAATTAATTCAGAATGCCCAGTGGACATACAGTTAATAGTTTGCTGAACATTGTACTGCATCTCCAGTATCTTTTCAGAATACAAAACGAAAACACTTCTAAATTATGTTGTTTTTAAGGTCGTATTCTGGTGTAGGTTTTATTCTACTATCACATGCAAAATATTATTGTGTTTATTGGTGTTGCCTTGTTCAGATCCGGTATTTATTCAGAATGTCTGTGAACAGCAGCCGTTATCTGCAGTGATAATAATTCTGTTAGCAGAACTGTCGGTGTTGGGCCGGACGTGTTTTGGAGGAGACCAGAGGGAAAAACTGAAAAGAAAATGTGCTTGCATGAGTGCATGCTGTGCAGAGGCAGATTCACTTAATAAAAACATTTCATTATTATTAATCTTCAGTACGATAAATGCTTAAAACGAGAAAGACCTATTTTTTAAATGTTTTTTTGAAACTCATGGTAAAACAATTTAGGTTTCTGACAGTAGAGGAAATAGTATATGGAATGAGTTATGTAATGGCTGGAGACTGCTTAAAATAATATGACAAGTGCATGGAAAATTAAATTTCAATGGACAACATATGAATCACTCAATCTTACCTTCTGTTTCACATTCATATGGAGCAAAGAAGATGTGAAAATAAAACATGATATCAAGATGTGTAATTAAAATGGCTTGAAGTTGGAAATAAAAAAGATTTCATATAGTATTTCTTATCCAGATTCATCAAAAATGTGCAGCTCACAGGCATCTTACGATGATCGAGATTGTTGTGCATGGACTGCCACAAGCCTGCAGAAGTGTGCAATGGCTCATGATAACGATCCAGACATGTTCACAATGAGATAAGTCTGCTATTTCATATTCCACTTATCTGCCTTATCTACTGGAGCGGCTGTGCCTCCTTCCAGCCCTTTCTTTGCCAAAACACTGCACAATTTCAGCTCTTTCAGAAGGTGAATTTTTACGTTTTCATTTTTACCACGACATTCACTCTCAAAATTCAGGGCAGTGTTTATGATTTGGGCTACATGTGGAAAACATTCTATCTTGAAATGACGTGAAAGGGAGCATGGACTGGAAGTGCTATGTGGTAGACATTCCCCTTTTCTATTATCCCTGTTGTCTCAAAGGCACATTTTCCATCTTAATTTGTCCCTTCTGCTAGTCTCCTCTGTGCTCAACTCCATAACTTCTAATTGTCAATGACTGTATTTGCCCCTAGTATATAAAGTTTATAAAGATTGCTGTTTATTTTAGGTGCATTTCATTGTTGGTGGTTCAGGAAAAGAGTTCTGAGGTCATGTTAAGGTTGTTTATTAAATTATTTTTTTGAGAGGGGGCTTGTTTAGGACCTTTCAGTTTCAGCTGGTAACGCATGGAGCAACAAATGCCAAGGTTCAGTTTCCAGATAATTCACATACTCATGAAAGTCTATGCCTTTCATTCCTAAGTTGCTCTGAATAATAGTGTCTGCCAAATAAATGTAAGCGTATGACTTTGTACAATGGTATTCTGAGAAAGATGATCTAAGTCTCTGTATTTCTGGATTTAAGCTCTTCTTACAGATCTGTCACAGATAAAAGGTCCCCATGGAGACTCAAAAGGGTCATCAGAGACACAATTGATTTGTGAGCCTTGACAGCAGCTTAGTATTCAATTCAAGTTCTGATGAATACAACCACTTTCCTGAAGAGACATGCATTCTTATTGAACATATTGTCATAGATCAAGTCCATTTATCATGGAGTCCTTGGTCCTCCTGACAATCCCCAGACCATCAGAGAGAGAGAGAGAGAGAGAGAGAGAGAGAGAGAGAGAGAGAGAGAGAGAGAGAGAGAGAGAGAGAGAGAAAGAGAGAGAGAGAGAGAGAGAGCGAGAGAGAGAGCGAGAGAGCGAGAGAGCTGGATTGGTTGTGGAGTGTTTTAAGAATATTGGTGTCTAATACACCTTGTTTTGTAAAATGACGAAAGGGTCTATAACGACTGAATGCACAAACATAATTAATTTGATTTAATTTGGTCAATGTCATAAATCTGTTAACATCTGACAAGTATAGCTATTCATCCTTCATTTTACGTCATGATTTTATTCTCATTTTGCACATTTGTATCAATGTATGAATGTTGTCATTGCATTTATATTTTCTTGGGTAAAGATAAATAATAATTTTCATTGCCTTCAGTTATCTTCTGTTATCTTTCATTGCCTTCTGTTAACTATTACATTAGACGTGTTTCAGTTTTTTCATATCTATTTATTATGTCCAAAGCGACTACACAGCGCATTCAAGGTCTAAAGCCATGAAAGCTCTGCCAACTTAACTACAAGAACACTAAATAATTAAATATGGTAATGGGATGCCACAATAAAGAACTGATTTATGCCCTGTGTCTAAAAAATGAGTGTTTAACATCTTCCGAGCCAGAGTGTTGTAATTTACAGTGCGGTGTTTCCATAGAGTCTTCTAAAGATTCACAGTGACCCACAGAACACATGCCAAGTGATCCCAACTCTTCTTTTGTACCAGGTTAATGAACGCTGGAGCGACCAGAACCTTGCCAAATACCACCTCTCCGATCCCTCTATTTCAGCCCACCACTCTCTCTCTCTCTTGTTCTTCTGTCTACTGCCTCCCAGGCTGTCTGTCTCCAATAGTGATGTGCTGGGAACAATAGTGAACTCTTTGTACCATGAAGTGCTATAGAGGCAGGGCTGCGCGGAAAAATAGTGCTTTCATAAAAAAAACGTTAGAAATGTTAGTCAGTTTGATTAAGCATAGACAATCTGACAACTAGCTTACATGAATTAGTTTTTACCTTTAAATGAATGTGAGGTCCTGTTAAATGTTTGTTTGATGTAATGTGAGGAACAGCCGCAAAACTGTGACCTTTAGGATAAATGTCCAGCTCCCTTATACATATTACATCAGATTATTAGGTGAGTTTGTTTGTGTGGTGCAAACAATAGAAAGCTGTTCATAAATCACTTTTAAATGTGGGGCAGTGGAGGCCAAGATGGCTATTCTTGCCACCCATGGTTTTATATTTATCCAACGTCCGTTTCATAAACACTCTTCAGCGGTCAATAAATTGATTCAGACTCTATAATACTGTAGCAGTCAGGCATAGGCAAGCGTAGAGACCAACGACCAAGTATCAAAGCTTTATTCCATTAAAACAAACACATTCATATGAGACATATTACTGTCGGTCTGTCGGTCTGTCGGTCTGTCGGTCTGTCGGTCTGTCGGTCTGTCGGTCTGTCGGTCTGGCGGTCTGTCGGTCTGTCGGTCTGTCGGTCTGTCGGTCTGTCGGTCTGTCGGTCTGTCGGTCTGTCGGTCTGTCGGTCTGTCGGTCTGTCGGTCTGTCGGTCTGTCGGTCTGTCGGTCTGTCGGTCTCTGTCTCCCCACATCCGTGCTCCCCACATCCGTTAAAACAAAATTAACTGTTTTAATTTTGACTAAAACAGTTTTGACATCAGAGCACTCTTATATGAAAATAATTGATTGGATTGGAATCAGTACTCAGCTCTACAAAATGGCCAACAGATTTTCATATCCAACATGCATGCATCGCTCTCTGGAGACTCACTAAAGCTGAATGTCTGCTGAAGTATTTCTTCTTATTCACTGCAGTCTGTTGAGTCTCTGAGCAGCTCCTGCCTTTCCTGGACACAACACAACAGTATTATTCAGACTGGTTCAGATTTAGACTTTTCAACTCTGTTCCAGAGTTAAATCTTTAGTCCGCCTCAAAAAGGACACTGTACTATAGAGTAAACAGCCATTTAGCATGTTGGGTTTGAAAGATAGAAACACTGACACACTGATCACCAAATGAAAGCAGATCCAGTGAAAGCTCTCACTGTTATGGCGATGCATAACTCTGTGGTGTGTTTTCTCTCTCAATTTAAACTAACAAGCCATATGTTGTTCTGTGAAACACTGGGGGAAGAAACTGAATGAATCAGTCTGTGTCTATGAATTGAGTGGGTTGATTCCAAATATACTGTAGTGATTTATTATCAAACAACCTGCAGGGTAATTGAAAATGTACTTTGGCAAAACAAAGTGTTGCCGTATTTGTTGAAAACACGCAACGGTCCACAGCGTGCACACACATATGCATTTGGAAGCATAAGTACATCTGCAAAATCAAAATGGCTCACATAGCCTACTACTGTGCGTCTCATTACCGCAGTTAAACATGTCATCATGCCTTTATTGGAACATTCCAGAAAATAGTGCAAAACAGACTTAACAATGGCATTTCATATCGTGACAGCATTTGTGTCACGGTTTTGTGTTATCGCACATTCCCTGCCCGGAGGTTTAACCTGGCACAGATGCAAGCCCTTCTATCGTTGCTTTGAGCTGACAGAACCTCCCACATTTTAAAATAACATCCTGGTGCAGACAGTGCAATGACAATTTTAGATTTCAAGGACAGTCAACTTCCCTTCTTCCTGGTTACCATTGTGCTCTGGTGATAGCAGAGATCCTCTGGGATGAATTCAACCTCCCTTCTTCCATATACTATCAGTTTATAAATGTCTATGGCGAGAATGTATATCACTGCTTCTGAAACCTTGTATATTCATATTTTGTGATTGAATAGTTTTCTCCATTAATCATTATTAGTTACCCTTTTTCTTTGTCACTAGAAAAACTTACTATCTTACAAATATAAAGTAGTGCTTGTCAACTTTCTCAACACAGTATTGAATAATTTGAAAAGTACAGTGTCTTTTCCATTTCCTGAAAAACAGTGAATTTGGACATCCAAGGTTTTAGAAGGACAGCAATGAGATATATACAGTACATACAGATGATAGGTTGCCAGATATACCCACACACCTTAATGCATCATGTAATGACCACAGAACCATCTGGAGAAGATATGTGGTGGCTCATTCTGTAGGCAGCCTCATGCTTAGGGTTGACAAGATCTTAGAGTTTCAAGAAGAGTCTCAGCTGGAATCAACAGAAACTCTCTGACCCACTTTGTCTATTGATTTCAAATGAACTCTTTTATAAATGACTGGGAAGCAGGAAGTTATTAAGCCATTGAGCACTGACGAAACAAAACTAATTTATGTAAACCCCTTAGTTTCATATGCTCCATATTATGTTTGTGTGTAACAATCAGTCGTTGTCGGATGGTATGCAGTGTACAATTTACATCAGTTGCAAATAACTGCTGTCGGAGTTTCCATGACACATCCTTTCAAGTGCTCAATCTTGATCTTATTTAAAAGAGCTTTGATTTTTTTTCTAATTATTTAGATAGAACATCTTATTCTGTTGCAGTTATGTTACATCAATTTTACATGCAATTTTAATAAATGTTTACATTAAGGGACATTACAGTTCTACTTAATATAAATTATTACAATTGTTAAAAAGCTAAATAAAGAAAAATGACAACCAGATCAACCCTCTGAAATCTGGAAGAGATTATCATGATTTAGTGTGATTTTTACAGAACAGATGAGGTAGAAATGTAACTTACTATCCCCCCCAAGTGGCTGGTAGAAAGAAAAAATAGCTCCTAAATTTGCAGTCAGCACTTAGCAAATTAAAATGTATATGTTGTCCACAGTCCCTTTAAAATTTTCTCGAATACTATATGCAAAATTTGGAACCGAAACGTAAAATAATAATATCAAACTATTAATCAATCTAATCAAACTAGTAAGCAGCACATTAGTAATCTGGTTTTCAAAACGTTTTTGACTTTTATTTTGAAAATCTCAACAGGACGTAGCTATTCCACAAGCTTCCGCCAAGGATGCGCGAAACCCTCTAAGGGATTTCCCTCTATTTGATATCCTTGTTTATTTCCTTGACAGAGAAAAACATTAACAACAGACCATAAACACAGCGCCAGTCATGTCAGAGACATACGGTAGGGTGACTAATATTAATTTTCTCCTGCCATGCTTAATTTTAGCAGGTGTCCTGAGCTCCTTCATCACAATATTTGCTTACAGTGGCAGCCAGAGGAAAGCTCTCCCTGTCTGCCATATGTTTTATTTGTCGACGTTATTTCTCATTAATCTATGTACTTATTTATTTGTGGTCCCTCAGTAAGAACAATATAGTCATAAGCAAAGGATAATTACTATAAAATGTGTTTATTACGTTATTTATTTGGATGAAGCGAGTGTTTTAGTGTCTAGATGCCAGGTTATTGATACCCTGTGTTTGCATGCCCACCTTTAACATTCATAAGATGAATAGTGTTATGGCATCAGAGTAGTTTTGCACCATCCTCATGCATGAATTTGAGCTAAGCGTTTGCTAATATTCATACACTGCTGCTTTTAAGCCATCCTCATGTACTCTATTATAAGTAATTGTTTTTCATGTCTTTAATGTTTAACTTTTTTCCTCTCTAGATTTCCTGTTTAAGTTTCTTGTGATTGGGAATGCTGGAACTGGAAAATCATGTCTGCTGCACCAGTTTATAGAAAAAAGATGTCAGTGAATTTACTATCCCATTATCTCATTGTATAATTTTAAACACTTAACTAAATATATATAAATGTCTCTGACCTTTTTTTGTAGTCAAAGATGACTCGAATCACACTATTGGAGTTGAATTTGGCTCAAAGATTATCAGTGTGGTCAACAAATGTGTCAAACTCCAAATCTGGGACACAGCAGGACAGGAACGTTTCAGGTGTGCATGTGTCGTTTTTCTAGAAATGTGTGGCATATTTATCATGATTACAGTGAGATATGGAGTGTGATGATGATGTTCTAGATTTGGACTGGGAGCATTTGGGGGGTGATTTAACTTATTTTATAATACTTTGTACAGATTCATTTGTGCGCTATCGACACAGACTTAATTTGAACGGAATATTTGCCAGCATCATCCTCTTACAGCCACAATAGCCCCAGAGTAAAAATGTGCTTGAAAATATTTAAAAAATCTTAATACATTTTTTGTACCCTGGAGACTGAAGATAAAATGTTTCTTTTTTTGGATAGGAGAAACAATAGAAGCCATTATGTGATTAGCAAGATTGAAAATATTTATTGTTTGGTATGGTGACATACTAACAAACAAATCACAAGTATCAAACAAATCACAAGATTGCCTGAAGCGAATCATTATGAGATTGGTCTCTTCTTCAGTCAGCAATGAAAAATCTTTTGCACAGGAGCATCCTGCTGAGTTTTGTTTGCAGCTGGAACTATGTTTATTATGCATTAAATTGATTTGTGCTTTCAATTAAATTCATTCTGTTGTTTGCAGTTAATATTGTCGTTCATGTTCATTTCAGCATTACGAGGCCTAATATCCTGCGGCTGATTTGATGTAGTCATTTAAGTTAACAAATTCAAGAAAATGGAACGTACCAATTCTGTTAATGGTATTGTGAGCCAGTAGTAACATTCACTGTAACTGTTATTATTATTGGAACAATCCTGCTTTTGTGAGCAGATGTCATTTGACTTGTCATGTATATTTTTTACTAATACTGCCTAATAGCAGTAAGTACAGAGCAATGTGACTGATGTCTAATTTACTGTAATACAGATATATGAACGCAAAAACAGTTTCATGCCAAAATATTTATCTATAGATAAAATAGAATAATATTTGGACAAAATTTGTTGTAGTTTATTTCAGAGGTTTTAATGTAAGGATTTCTTCCTAAGGTCTGTAACACGCAGCTACTACAGAGGGGCAGCAGGGGCTCTTCTTGTTTATGACATCACCAGGTAAAGTCACATTTATGTTGTCCTCGGCAGTAATGTTTTGGAATTATATTGCTCTATTTAAAAATTGTTCGAGACAATTGGCCCATCATTTTTACCCTTCAAATATTTAATTAGACCATCACGTGTGCCTTGCCAACCCCTTGACTAGACAATGTGCACTTAGATCCATAAGTGCTTTCTGAAGCTAAAGCTGTATTGATTTCTCACACTTTGTCTCTTTGTCTGCCTCTGTATGTTAGCCGAGAAACATACAATGCTCTGACCAACTGGCTGACAGATGCCAGGATGCTGGCCAGCCAGAATATCGTGATCATACTGTGTGGAAATAAGAAAGATCTGGATGCTGATCGTGAAGTAACCTTTCTGGAGGCCTCACGCTTTGCTCAAGAAAATGGTAAGTTGTTTCATTACAATTGATCTTTATTAAACATTATAGCACAAGTATAAATATGTATCTATGTTTTTAAATTGTGTTTGGCAATTAATTTTTAACGCGCACAGTAACTGTGCTCTAAGAGTGCAAAAATGTATCTGATGTCATCCTGTAACTATGCCACAAGAGGTCGCTACAGGATAGCTGTAATAACAGGAAAGCTTGGCGCTGAGGGGCATCAATGAGTTTGTAGATTGGGTATTAATGTATTGACATTGTGTAAGGAATGTTTATGGGATCTTTAACGTGTTATACATGTGACAACACTGAAGAAATGACACTTTGCTATGATATAAAGAAGTGAATGTACAACTTGTATAACGGTGTAATTTTGCCACTCAACAAAGGGAGGGGATCATTCTCTGCTTCAGTATGTCACAGTACACAGCCGGCAGCACTCGTGCAGCCCCAGAGGATGATACTCCCACACCCATGCTTGACTGTAGGCAAGACACACTTGTCTTTGTACTCCTCACCTGGTAACACATGCTTGAAACAATCCGAACCAAATAAGTTTATCTTGGTTCCAGTAATCCATGTCCTTGGTCTGCTGGTCTTCAACAAACTGTTTGTGGGCTTTCTAGTGCATCATCTTTAGAAGAGTCTAACTTCTAGGAACGACAGCCATGCAGACCAATTTGATGCAGTGCGCGGCGTATGGTCTGAGCGCTGACAGGCTCCATCGGGGAGGGAAAATGGCTACCTCGGCCAAATTTGGACGTTTTCACTTAGGGGTGTATTCACTTTTGTTGCCAGCGGTTAAGACATTAATGGCTGTGTGTTGAGTTATTTTGAGGGGACAGCTAATTTACAGTGTTATACAAGCTGTAGACTCACAACTTTACATTGTAGCAATGTGTCATTTCTTCATTGTTGTCACATGATAAAGATACATTTTTAAAATAAAATATTTACAAAAATGTGAGGGGTGTACTCACTTCTGTGAGATACTGTAGGTGCGATCAGTATCAGTAATGTATTTAATTGTCGGTATCTTCTTTTCCAGAGCTCATGTTTTTGGAGACCAGTGCACTAACAGGGGAGAATGTGGAAGAAGCTTTTGTCCAGTGTGCTCGGAAAATCCTAAACAAAATAGAATCAGGTACAATACCAGTAGTACATGTGCTTTTTCACTTTTCACTTGTGCTTATGAAAAAGTTTGTAAACATAGCTACTCTTTTTGTGATGTCACCTAGGAGAACTGGATCCAGAGCGTATGGGTTCAGGAATCCAGTATGGAGATGCAGCGTTGCGGCAGCTGCGTTCTCCCAGACGGGCTCAAGCAGAGAGCGTGCAGGAGTGTGGCTGTTAGCACACATCCCCAGACAGATGACCAACCAGGTGAAGCTTCAGACACTTTTTTTCTCTACCTCATTCTAAAAATAGGGAGAATAGCTTTATTGTGCATAACTTCATATTCATACCGTTTCAAACACAATAAGATGTGTGTGTGTGCACTAAAAATAGCAGAAGTGCATTCAGATTTAATCGGAGACAGTTGTGCACTTTATCCGGGACGTCATTCCCTGCATATTAGATTTAAGTCGCTTGTTAAGTGTACTTAGTGGTTGCTTTCTGTTAGCACTGTTTTTGTCCTTTATTTAATAATTTAATTGTATCTTAAACATGTATTCTTTGGTTTATACAATAAAGTTGAAAGACAATTGAGAATAATGAATTTATGACTTCCTTATTTATAAAGAAATGGATTATTCATATTTATGTCCATATAAAATCTTAATAATTTTTTGGCTTTTAGTATGAATATGTTGGCCTTATGGATATCTATAAACTAGTGTGCTCCAAAACATTGATAAAATCTGCATATAAAAGATGCAAAACAGAACATTCAAAACAAAGTCTTTCACTTTTACCTAAATATATCGATTTTTAGGACATCAAAGTTTCTCAATTTAATCAAAGTTTTTGTCCTCTTCACACATTAAACAACGTCAATCCTTTCACTGTTGTCTGTAAAAGGATGTTGATAGGAGCTCCACACCATCTGTACTGTATTTGGCATGCTGTAGCTCTCCTCAAGATGGCTGCTATATTTGTCATTGACCACCCCCAAATGCTCATCAGATGTGCTCCTGCATGCCTTCTGTACGACTGACGATGACACAGCACCAGTGATCCACACATCAGTGATGCCTCTCCCTTCCACACACACACACACAAATGGTTCACCTTCTTCCACCCCTCAAGGGGAAAAACAACTGCTCCAAACCTTTTCACCCTCTGCCGAGGCTTATCAGTCAAATGCCACAGACCCACATGAGAAACAGCGTCAGGGGAATGGATATATTTAACTCCTGATAGTTCATGACCCTCCCAGACTCTTAGCACATCAGGTTTCTAAGGTTCCTTATATGGTGGCCTTGGAATGCGAGCTAGAAATAGAGATTCAAGGTGTCCGGGGAAGATTCGTGCTAATTGGGCAGCTACTTCCTGCTTACAGGCATAAAGAAGGGGTCTGCTGATTGGTTAGTCACATAAGACTTGGGGATTGCCTTGTTTGATCTTACATTAGTTGTGAAAAGGCACGTCGAAAGTCAAACTAAAGGTAGAAGAATTGATAACCTGTGAAAAGCCTTAATCAAAAATGACCCGTGGATAAAATTTCATTCCTAAAATCTAGCTGTTGTCTTTGTCAACAACCTAGCACATACACTCCATGTCTCATAGAAATCTTATGTCTGTCTCCAGGCAGGTTTCTCGAACACGAGGAAGATATCATTGAGGAGCGTGACGTAAGGCTCGTCATGGTGGACCGACTGTTTCCCTCAACTTACTTTTACTTCTGTTCAGACACGCCGGGGGGACACCCCTGGACTTCAGAAGGCTCTGGAAAATGTTTACTGTCCCATCGGGCCCACGCAAAGACATCTCTGGTACCCCAAAATCTAGAGGGTAGTTAAAAGAACCAAGCCCTTTACCCCAGATTACTGCACTGAGACCCTGCCCCATCTTTCCCTCTTACCTCTATGTAGATCTTGTGTAGAGATGAGATTATATTATCGCTATGGAGCATGTTTCCTGGTCGTAGTACTACTTTATCATAAATTACTAAACACAGCATATATATAAATATAGCTTAGACATAGAATTAATGCTCTTTCACGAGCAGCTGTAAATGTTACAATTGAAATTGTATTATGTGCATTTTTCTGCAAACATATCATTTTATTTTTCACCTTGTTTTATGACTGTTTTATGGAAAAAAAGTGGTTATTGACGTCAGTGTAAAGAAATCTTTGTTCTTGTGTTATGTAATTGAAAGTGCAAAATATAAGGGCCACTGCACACTCACCATCATAACATGCTGTAAACAGTTGTCGGTATCAACAGCTTTAAAGTCACAGTGTTACAGTGCTAAGTATTTATTGTAAAGCATTTTTAGTGCTGCAGTCGATTTATTAGGATGTTTTTTGGAATAACACTAATGTTGTGTTTAAAGCAATTCCTTCTTTTCAAAAGAAGATTGTGGTGTCCATTTTTTCTTAGAAAAACAATGCACAGTATATTTTGTTCTTTTGAATTCCATTCCTCATTCCTTTTACAATTTATTTTAAATGTACATAGACCTAACTGGAGAATGCATGGCATTATGTCTTTGTGTGAAGCATTTTTGGTTTTAAGAATTGGCCAGATTACACTGAATTGAATTGTTGTTGGATCAGTTTTTTTCCACAAACACACAATTGTGTTTTGAATGATGTTTGCTTTTATTGAGCAGTTTATTGAGTAAAGTACACCCCAACATATATAACTACAAGCCCTTTAAAACCTTAAAGGTAGAGAACTATGTAAATCTATCCCTAACTTCAAACACAAATACTTTTACACCTCTAATTTAAATAACATACTTTATTTTGTTGGTTAAGCCAGTTCACAAATTGTACACCAACCAACTTCCTTTAAAAAGTACAACCAGTTAAAAACAATGAGGACCACAACACATTTTGCTTCTTTTTAAATAACTTTTCATGGTCTCAAATGTTGTGGATTTTACAGGCAGACATAAACAGTGTCAACCTCAACTACAGATTATAAATCAGACAGTGAAATGGAAATCTGTCTTGTTGAACAAAAATAATGCATAAGTGGTATTATGGCATCATTACTGCTACAGTAAACAATTTTCACAAAATACTTTCAGAGCTTTGTGTGTCAGAATTGACCATGAAGATGCGTATTATAAACTGGCTTTACATTTGCTCATAAAATGAGTATCCTTCAATTACAGATACCAGACCAAATATGTAATACACCTATTTAAATAATTGTCATCTTTATCATTATTCCTGATTAATTCAAGATACCTGAGTGCCACCAAAAAACAAATGACACTAAATGTACGATGTGATTAAAAATGAACATACGTGAGAATTTCTAGAGATCCTTAAACATGATTTTCTCAGCAAATACTTGTGTAACTGCCTGGCTGCAAATGTGCAGCTTGCTTAAATAATGGGGACCTAATTTACTATTCACAAAGATTCACATTTGCGCAAATTACTTCAAAAGAATACAAAATATATTACTTAAATGAATCTTCAATATTAATACTCCACAAACAATTTACATAATACATAACATTTTGCACTCAGTAATTGTTTATTACTGACTAAATACAGATTTAAGAGTTTAAAGAGACAATGACAAGTCTCATGGCCTCCCAATCTTAGTATAAACAAAATCATGCACCAAGGCATGATTGTTTGACAGTTTGCCCTGCAGCATCGTTGGACTGTACTGTCAAATTTGATTTGTAGCCAACTGATATATATAACATCTCCATGGTGTAAATAAACCCCTAAAACGTGACAAAATGTAGTTTAATTTATTTCTGACCCATTTTGGAAGATGTCAGTGAGTTGGATAAAATGTGTTCTTCACAAGTCATCATTGAAAGTTCGAATGTTTCTGTGTTTTAAGCCTGAGTGGTTTAGATATTTACAGACATACTAAAAGTTTTTTTTAAAACCAGTTCTACCGAGACCTAGCAGAGAAGCAGCGCATGTACTCTGTCATCCAGGGGTTGTAATCCGGGACAATTTTAATCTCAAACTCGCTCTTTTCCAAGTCAGCGGATCTTGCTCTCTGCTTGTCAACTCTCCTCATTTGTTTTTCCACTTCCCGTCTGGTTTTTGCTCGCAAGGCTGACTCGTGAATCTAAAGAGAAGAAAAATCAAATGATATGCATAAAGCATGACATACAGTACTGTACTGATATAACACTCACCTCTGCGGTTGAGGCTGCAGGACCAACATTATGGGTTTTCCTGGAGGCCATATCTGTCTGCTTTTCTCCTGCACCATACAGTGCAAAAGGATGACGATTCTCTTTGTCTGTGTCTTTGGTGACATGAGGGTCTACCTTTGATCTTGTGCTTTTATGTGAGGAGAGGCATTTGGGCTTTGGTGTGTTTTTGGTACGCGTCTCAGTTTCCGGGATGAGAGCAGGAGAGCATTCTCTGCGTTTCTCTTCTTCAACAATTGGATTATTCTGCTCGGCATCTCGGGTAACTGGATGATAAAAGAGATTTGCATTCATTTATATATTTTAAATAATTTCAGTCACATGTTTTGACCAATGTACACCGAAACACATTAGGACACACACAGTAGGTGTATGTACACAACACTATATACACTGCTCAAAAAAATAAAGGGAACACCTGAATCACAATACATTAGATCTCAATGAACAAAATATCCAGATTAAATCTCTTCACTTACATACTTTGCATAACTTGCGAGAACAAAATAATGTGACAATGGTCAATGAAAGCTAAAATTATAAACACATTCAGGGCAGGAATTACAGTAAAATCACTGTTAACATTTTTTTATATTGGCTCATTCAACTTTTAAAGTTTTACCACAGTAACTCATAATGTTAGTCAGTAATGTGCATGGCCGTACGTGCCCATATGAACTCCCCGCAATGTCTGGGCGTACTCCTGATGAGATGGCACACGGTCTCCTGTGAAATCTCCTCTCAGACCTGGATCAGAGCATAAGTGAGCTCCTGGGCAGTCTATGGTGCTACTTAATGGCTTTGGATACATGAGATCCCAGAGGTTCTCGACTGAATTTAGGTCTGGGAAACGTGAGGGGCCAGTCAATGTCATCAATGCCTTCACCATCCAGAAACAGCCTAGAGATTCTAGCCGCATAAGGTCGGGTATTATCATGCACCAGGAGGGCTCTGCACTGCACCAGCATAAAATCTGACAATAGAGTTGAGGATTTCATCCCAATACTTCATAGCACGTGGCGGACCCTCTGAGAACGACCACCCTTGTTGTTGCCTTTCCAGTGTACCTGTTGTCACTTTTATTTGCACCAAAACATGTGAAAATGGTTCACAATCACTTATGCTTCCTTCCCGGGTAGTCCTGAGGGTTAACTGACTTGGTGTTGAGCGGTGATGATCAGGTGTTCCCTTTACTGTTTTGAGCAGTGTATGAAACATTCCTTTAAATCCTAACATCACAATACAGAGTTTCCTACTGTAGAATATGACATTTGTGAACAATTCAACCATAATGTTACGTTAATCATATCATGTTAGTTTTAAACGTACTTGTGACATGGATGGGTTCTGGTTCAACTACTGGGTTCTCATCCTGTGGCCTCTGAGGTTCAACTTTGTTACGACTGAGAGGAGTAGATTTACCACTGGACTCCGTTTCACTTCCCCATTCTCCCCAAAACCAAGGGTTGTGTGCCTGCTCCAACAGTCGTCTTGACAGTCTGTACTTCAGCAAATCCTCATAACATTTTGCGTAAGTGTCCCATTTTGGGTCTTTAAACCTCTTCGTGTATTCCGATCTAATTCGCTTTATCACCATATTTCACCGTGGATCGGCTGCAGAGAAATATAGAAATGTGTTCATCTATTAATGAAGCATTATCGGTCAGATATTTCCCAAAGCTCGCGCCAGACATTTAAACCAAAACACCATGGAAACAGAATTGTATGGCGCCGGAGAGAACCAATCACTGGCCAGCTGCGAGTGCCGCTCATTCGACACGCCCCTTCACGTTGACGCCCACATAAACAATGGCGTCATCTCCGAGCTCTCTGATGAATTGCTCGTAGGGTAATGATGAACTTATCTGGTTATTAGAATAATGCGTTTTATTGTTCAAAAGCAAGACAAAGAGGGGAAAGACAAATGCATCGAAATTTTCAAACGACCGTGTATCCGTCCATCGACAGAACAGAGAAACGACAGAGATAATCTTCACATTGCGCTCTCCTGCTTAATATCAGCGTTTGACGTGTAGACTGTGTGCACATAAATGACATCTACAGGGAGCGTCTGCAAATTCATCATTTATTAGTTATTGCTGATCATTACGTCGTATAGTATCTATAAGCAAGCGGTCGAATTTGAATTATGTTAATAGCAAGTTAACACTAATCTTTGCTATATGTCGACTAAAGAGTTTGTATTTACTTACCGTTTCTGATATGCGAATGTAAACAGATGGCGCTTGTCGTTTGCAGACGTTAATCTTGCCTTGCTTGAAAAGCAGAACGCTTTCGTTTTAGCTCCGCCCTGTGATGATGGAGGCGTTGGAAATCACTCGAATGTGTCAACAGGTGTTGTTGTGTTTGGGCATATTTGACATACAATAGAAAATCTATGATCCATCATCAATGAGGTGTTTAGCGCATGAGCACACATACAAGTTGGGAAGTTATACATATAATAATTATGTAGAAAATAATTTATAAAAAATAAGGGCACCAATAATATAACATGGATTTTACACATCTATATAAAACACCGTTTAATAATGTTTTAAATAATTCAATAAATTGAAATTTAGATCCCGTTCAAGCTGGGTCAATATGAGGTCAACTTTCACCGTTAGACATGTGGCGGGTTAAAAACTATTAAAACATGACCCTTGATTTGACTGATATTGAATTATGTTGTCTTCCTTTCAAGGTGACTTTGTTATGACATAATCTATTCAGTTTCAATTTACTGATATTGGTAATAATCTACTAAACTGTTGTGGATTGGCATCTTCATGAATTAAACATGTGTAAACCTCCTAAAAGATAGTTACTAAAACTATTCTTACTCGAATAAACAGATTTCTTTATGGGCACAAATCTTCATGAGTAATACAAATCGGATTTAGGAAGACACGTTTCATAAACCAAATACCAAATTATGGACTTTAATAAATTAATGACTATTTATGTACACAATAGTTTCATGTTAGATAACATGATACAATGGTCTTCTGGATCATGTGTTTATCCTAGCAACATGTTCATTGAGTAACACACGGGTACAAAATACATTTGTACCAGCACTGTCCAGTCAAGATGAATGTATTCTCCATTATTGCGTGATCCACAGCAAATAGATGCAGATGATGGATTTAGAAGCACTTGCGGTGGACAATGCTGGGGCCTGCTTCATCATATTCCTGTTTGGTAATCCACATCTGCTGGAAGGTGGACAGGGAAGCCAAGATGGAGCCACCGATCCATACGGAGTATTTACGCTCAGGTGGGGCAATGATCTGGAAAAAGGAAGATAGAAATCTTTGATTGGAGCATTCCGAGATCATTAAAGCAATCGTATTTAGATTAATGGGATTATTGTAGATGTAAGATTAGATGCATTACCTTGATCTTCATTGTGCTGGGGGCCAGGGCGGTGATCTCCTTCTGCATACGGTCAGCAATACCAGGGTACATGGTGGTACCACCAGACAAGACATTGTTGGCGTACAGGTCCTTCCTGATGTCAATGTCGCACTTCATGATGCTGTTGTAGGCGGTCTCATGAATTCCAGCGGATTCCATACCTGTTCAGAAACAGATTCTTTATTACAAAAGCCAAAACACTGTATGGGAAAACAAAACTATAATATTTTTTGTCTTTACGCACCAATGAAAGAAGGCTGGAAGAGGGTCTCTGGGCAACGGAAACGCTCGTTTCCAATGGTGATGACCTGGCCGTCGGGCAACTCGTAGCTCTTCTCCAGGGAGGAGGAAGACGCAGCAGTGGCCATCTCATTCTCAAAGTCCAGAGCCACGTAGCACAACTTCTCCTTAATGTCACGGACAATCTCACGCTCAGCTGTAACAAGAGATTTTGTTAGGTCATTTATTTGTAAAGTGCAAACAAATTACAAAGAAAAATGGAAAAGGATTTTCCCACATTTGAGGATAACGTGTAGGAAGTAAACTAAAGCAAGTAAAACTAAACCAAGAAACCAATATAAACAGAAAACATATATGATATTCTCACCAGTTGTGACAAAAGAATAGCCACGCTCTGTCAGGATCTTCATAAGGTAGTCGGTCAGATCGCGACCAGCCAGATCCAGACGCATGATGGCGTGGGGCAGAGCATAACCCTCATAGATTGGAACATTGTGGGAGACACCATCACCAGAGTCAAGCACAATACCTTAAATATAAAAGAACATTTAAAAAAAGCCTCATGTAAAATATAAATTAATATAAATAAAAATTAGTAAGCTGTAAAGCCTATAAAGCATATAAAGTCCAATATATACATTTTAACATATGAATCGAAGAATGTGGAGTGTTGTGAAAAGGACTCACCGGTGGTACGACCAGAAGCGTACAGTGACAGCACAGCCTGAATTGCCACATACATGGCTGGGACGTTGAAGGTCTCAAACATGATCTGGGTCATCTTCTCACGGTTAGCCTTGGGGTTAAGAGGGGCCTCAGTAAGCAGAGTTGGGTGCTCCTCGGGGGCAACACGCAGCTCATTGTAGAAAGTGTGGTGCCAGATCTTCTCCATATCGTCCCAGTTGGTAATGATGCCGTGCTCAATGGGGTACTTCAGTGTGAGGATACCCCTCTTGCTCTGAGCTTCATCTCCTACGTAGGAGTCCTTCTGACCCATACCCACCATGACACCCTAGAAGAAAAAACGTTTTTAGTGTTATAATAAATATATTTAGGTAAAAGGGATTTTTCAGTGGTGAATTTCAAATGTTGTTGGATGTACCTGGTGACGGGGGCGACCAACGATGGAGGGGAAGACAGCTCTGGGGGCATCATCACCAGCAAAGCCAGCCTTGACAAGGCCTGAACCGTTGTCGCACACAAGGGCGGTAGTCTCCTCGTCGTCGCACATCTTGGTGGTTGCTAAAGAAGCATATCATGAGAAATATTAAAGTGCACGGATTCCGGCAAAAAGTTAATCTACAACAATTAACTAATTTGCATAAAATGATAATACCTTACTTAACTTGGTAGCACTTATTTTACGGTCCTGTACTACTTTTTTTCACTTTGTACTTATTGTAAAGTATATTGTTGGGTAAGTACAGAGTACATACTATAAAATAAAGTGCAAACCCTCTTTAAAATGCAATGTAATCTTCAGCAATATAAAATAGTAATACACATATGAATAACAATATAACATCATCAGAGTCATGTTTTAAAGATGCTTTAAAGAACCATGCATGAGTTATGAAAATATTGTCAAAAAATACTTAGTTATCATAGTTCCATAGTTATCAGTATAACTTCAAATTAAAGTAGATAAATTGCATTTACCTTAATAAATAAACTTTGTAAAAACGTTGTACCACATTGCAGTTTATCTTACCTTTCTCTCACGAAGTCAGCGCACACTGAAACCTCTGCTGTATGCAGTAACGGAGTACAGACCCTCTGGAGCCCGACCACCTTATATACCATCCGCATTTCCCACACGCGCACCACTTAACATATGTATACGTTCAATTGGATTTTTCCCCAACCCTCTACCATATTAGGTTCTTGCGGGGTAAGCGTGGGGGGACTTGGAAGTAAAGCTGCGTGTCTCCCCCATCATTCCCAAGTTCGTAGAGAGCACGAGTGTCCTTAAATGGATTGATAGTCATCATTCCAATGCGCTTGAGCCGTATATGACCTCCTGTGGGCGGTGTCGATCGGACACCAGCAATTCCCCACGTGCTGCATATCGTAGTATGTTTCTCTCAGTTGTGAGAAAGCATTTTGGTCGATTTTTTCGTCGTGAATTTTTTATTTCAATATTCTTACATGCTTTGATTATGTTGCTGAAGTAGGTCTGAAAAATCGGACCGACGAAACGTTTTGTAGTCATTAAAAAAATCGCGTTACAGAAATGCCGTTTCAGGTAAGACGTCAATCATGTTCTTTGAGTTATGGATATGATATTCTGTGTTTTAATTTACTGAAGTAAGATAACTCATGATAACTCATAAAGTCATTATTAAATAATAACAATATAAGTTAAAGGTTCAGTTATTATTATTGACAATAAATCAGCGGTGTTAATAGAAAGTTAATTACTCGAGTGTTGCCTAATAAGTCCCGCCCCAAACGCACACGTGCGCGAACATTTGCTTTGCGATACTCTCAAAACAAGCCAAAAAAAGTCAATTGTATGTAGTCTGTCCTTTTATAGACAAGCATCTTCTATTTTTGACACTTGAGGCCTTGTGCCATCTGTTCACAACTCCACTGCAGCCGGTTTCCTCAGCAAATTAACCGGAGGGTGTTCAAATCAGCCTTCGGAATATTTCCATACGTCATCATTAATAGACTGCATATACTGCTGTCTTGTTTGATACCGGCATTTTTTGAAGATGCGTATTTTATTGACAGATTTAGTATGCCAAGCAAACGAAATATTTAACATTTTGTGTAGGTAAGCAATGTTTACAAGTAGAAATATGAACAATGAACAGATTAAAACAGACAAACTTTGAAATACGTGTATAAATCACTGTGTCGCGTCTTTTATGTACTTAGTATTCTGCGATGATTAAATACAGTATATAAATTACGTTTATATAATGTAGAGACACCGAGGTAAAGTGCTATTGGTCAGGAAGGCGTGTGGCCGCCCTTGATCTGCATTTTTTACTCCCCAAGAGCAAGACTCTGAGCTGATATGCTTCCATACTTAGATGTAAGATCTTACGTTTAGCGAGTCCTACAGTGGCCACACTTACTGGGCTGAGGCTAAACGCTTAGTTGCTGGGACAAACAAGGCAACGGTCAGGGCTAGAGATTTCATTGATTATAATCTACCTGGATTACCTGGTTATTTGGTCACGATGTGACAGTAGGGGTTATTAACACAGTATGAAGCGTTGAAAAGTTTTTAGATCGGACTATGTTTGGGGGACAGGATGAGCACGGAGAGCGCAACAAAACTGTCAGAAAAGAAGTTTGATTTCATGCTTTTTATCGATGTGTGTGACATAGTATTTCATTTCAAATGCTAAAGGTTTAAAAAAAGTACCCCTTCTTATGTTTAAAGGATCAACAGCACCCTCTTTTGGTGACTGAAGTTATTACGTTCTCAGATTGACATGTAGTCTGGGCTGTTGTAAACATCGTTTCAATACAATTTATTGTGTAGATAGAAAACATACAACAGACAAACATACATTTTTACACACCCTTAAACCTAATAAGTTAGCGCACTAAATATTAACGTTTCCTAAAATTTTTGAATAGATTTAATCTGATCACATATAAATATATATTGGCTGTAAATTACATTCAAATATCTGAAATAGTTTTGCTCTCAAAAACTCTGACAACAATATTGGTCTTTTATCTCTTCCTAAAACAATTTCCTAATTACTGACACTAGAACTTTGAGAACTTTGAAATATTTCTTGTGCCTAGATTATAATTTTCATTGGAAAGTTCAATTTTCCAATGAAAATTATAATCTAGGCACAAGAAATCTGTCATTGCCAAAGGTGATCGAGATTTTGAAAGCACCAATGATGCTGTAATCCAAAAAATAATATGCTTCATTATTCAAAAGTTATGTTAATACCTTCCATTGCTTCATAACGATTTGTGACAAAACTAGTATGTTCCATGTCAAACATCAAGCAATACAGTTACAGTATAACTACTTGATATTTCTGCTTTATATATCAAATCTATGTCAGATCCTTTTCAGGTTTTCCCAGTCGCTTCACTTAATTAAGGAAATGTTCACTGATCAGGTTTGTTATGTCTTTGCAAACATGTACATTGTTTATGTCCACAGCAAATACTGTCCAGCAGCAATTTATATATACCTTGACCACCTGCCATTTGGTAAATTACAGCACTTTGTAATGAACAATGATCAGCATACAGTTCAACTGGTTTCCAGTTATTTAGCTGTATGTGATACTGCAAAGGCTAAACATACATTTCATTCGGTCATTTAGGAGTGCTTAAACCCGAAATCATCATTATCACATGAGTTGATTAGTGTGCACCCTCTTTGTTGTTTTGAATTGACTGTGTTTCTGCTATTTGAAGAGAGCCTGTTTCTGCTCTGTCTGCAGGAAGGCCTGCTTCTCCATTAGCTTGCGGTAGAGCCCCTGGTCATTGGCGAGGAGCTGAGCGTGACTGCCCATCTCCACAACACGGTGTTGATCCAGCACAGCTACGGCATCTGCATTCTGGATGGTGGACAGACGGTGAGCAATGATCAAGACGCTGCGACCATGCATTAGCCGCTCCAATGCCTCCTGAACCAGAAACTCATTCTCTGCATCCAGAGCACTAATAAAGACAACAGTAATCTGTGTTATTGACTGAAATGCTATTTTTTGGATAGAGTACTGGGAGAAGATCTTCACATAAAAAAATATAATTTGTTTTTATTTTTTGCATTTGTGTGTTATCCTTTTTCAATATTCAGACTCACCTTGTGGCTTCATCCAGCAGGAGTATTTTGGGATTCTATCAAAAGCAAAAAAACATTTTTAATGTACCATTGGAAAATTAACGAAGATGCTGAAGGCAGAGCAGATGAAACATTTATTATTCTATTACTTAAAGCCAATTCACAGACCAGATCAACATCTGACATTGTCACTTCTTTTATGCTAAATTAAATGTTGCTATGTATTTTTTTACATGGAGTAAAGGAAGATTTATTTTTAGGTTGGATGAACTATCCTTTGATAGCAAAAGATTACCTTTAGCAGGGCGCGTGCTATAGCAACCCTCTGTTTTTGTCCACCTGTTTATTCAACAAATTGCATGAAATGTGAATTACACATACAACGCATGTTAAAATGCAGACTAGAATTATGAGTTTGTCAAGAAACAAAAAAAAAGCTTCTATGTGTAAATGGGCAGCATTAAGTATGTATCTTACCTGACAGCAGGACCCCTTTCTCTCCTACAACTGTGTCATATTCCTTGGGGAAGTCCTGAATGAAGTCATGTGCATTGGCTATCTGTGCTGCCCTGTATATGTCCTGTGTCGTGACCTGACTCGGGTCTGTTGCTCCATAAGCAATGTTTTCAGCAATCGAGCAGGAGAAAAGTACAGGCTCCTACAACAAACACATTTACAGGTTAATTAGAAAAGCAGATATTACAAGAGATGATTTGATTCTACTTTTGCTAATGTTTTCCTTACCTGGCTTACAGTACCAATGTGACTCCTTAGCCAATAAGGATTCAAATCTCGTATATCATGGCCATCTACAGTAACCATACCTGCAATTAATTTGACACAACTAAGTGAAAAATAATACATTTGTGCGTCATAATTTGCCAAGTATCCAGTATATACTTATTTCAGTTCTTACCTGAGTCAGGGTCATATAAGCGGAGCAACAGCGACACCAGAGTGGATTTGCCTGAGCCACTGGGTCCCACCACTGCCATTATTGACCCCGCCGGTACAGACAGACTTAGATTCTGGAAGATGGATGAATCCTTTCTTGTTGGGTAAGCAAAGGACACATTCCGAAACTCCAGTTTTCCTTTAAACTGCTCTTGTGTTAACATGAGGCCTTCTGCAGAAGACAAGAGAAGAAAAGATGAGTTGCACACCTGCTATTTATGCATATTAAAATAAAAGACATTTAGCCTTTTCTTGTGTGATTTGCAAGCAAAGTTTAAAGTGAAATTATATTTACCATTGAGAGGAAATTCAGGTTTTCGGTCCATTAGTTCCCACAGACGGGTACCAGCACCAAGCCCCTTCATCAGCTCAGAATAAAATGAGCTGAAACCTGAACATTAACCCGCACAATAAAAAACTAAATTACCAATAATAAACAAAGCATGTCACCTTGGCATGTCTGTGTTAGTAAATGTCAATACAAATATTCAAGTTAGTTCATGGTACATTAAATTATGTAAAAATTACAACGTTTGATATTAAAAAGGAATTAGTGAATGCTACAATTAACATGAACAACCTTATTGTAGAGTGTTCTTACATTTAACACTGCAGCTATAGACAGAAAAAACTCAATACCGATGTTTCTAGGACCCAGTTTGAGATGTTCATCCCACACATGTGAAGGTTTAGCAGGGAATCCCATTTGTTAAGCTGTATAATGGCAACTTTTGAAAGAACCCTTTGTCTGCCATCATGTTGTTCATGTGCTATGCAAGTATGAAAGCCTGGGATCAGATGATTTGGATAAAGTTAATTCCATGTAAACCAAATCACCAAACCTTAAAATCAAGCTCCCAATCTTAATCTATATCAGTTTTGTTTTGTCTGGGGATCTGAACCCACATCAACAGTTCACATATATTTTTTGATGTATTGCGGCACATATTCAGATATTCATATAGAGTACGCTGAATAGTGATCCAAACATATGGTCTCACCTGCGATGCTAATGCCCACCCAAAAGGCATACATAAGGAAAGAGGAGAGCTGCCCGACGGTCATGGCCTCACTGGCCATTAGCAGACCTCCCTTATACAACACACTGAGAATGATAACGTTTCCACTGAGTCCTGTCTGCATGAAGACAAAGCATCAGGAGATTAAGGATTAAGCGCAATATAAGTATAATACGCTTTTTAAATGGCCATTATTTATAAAAAGAATTATCTTATCTTACCACTCCATAAAATCCAGCGGATACCAGAGCCTCTTTCTTTGCTAGATCAAAAACATGGTCAATCTTGCCCGCATACTTCTGCAACTCCATCAGCTCTTTTCCAAAAGCACGAACTGTCCGCATGTTGCTGATCCTCTCTTCTGCCAACTAGGAGATGCAGAGCAGCTACAGATTATAAGGATGCCTTGGCCACTGGGATTCATTACAATAATGAGTACAGCACACAACTGATGGCAATGAACTACTTTCAAACCCCCATAAAAAAAAACATATAACAAATGGACTACCTGTGTGGCCGCTGCCAGGGCATCCTGTGTGCGTCTGGATATAGTGCGGAGAAATCTACCAAAAATGACAGCCAGGAAAGCAATGGGAGGAACAACCATCAGCACAAAAGCTGCCAGACTGGGTGATACGTATAACTTGAGAAAGAGAAAGTTTAAGAGTTAGTTGTATATACTTAAAATATGCATTCATGCAATTCATTTTTTAGTCCAGTTTCCACTGCATCTACGGTTTCTCAGAAACAGACGAGGAAGCAATGCCTAAACTGTGATGTTTTTAAGCAGAAAATGTGTTTCTAAATAGAATAAAGGAATTTGCTGCTAAAATGTCAAACTATGAGAAGGGTCTAACTAAACATCTGGCTCACCATCATGCCTACTCCAGCCCCCGCTTGGGCGAGGGACCTCAGCCCATCAGACAGGTTGTCAGTGAGGCAGCGTCCGACGATAGCGGTGTCTGCCGAGAGGCGGTTAATGAGCTCACCAGTTCTGGTCTTATCAAAGAATCCAACCTCCTGCCTCAAAATCGAGGAGAAAAGGGATTCACGCAAGTTTCGCACAATCTGTTGCCCTGTGAAAATGGTGAAAGATTATTAGAGCGAGAGGAGAAACACATGCTGTTCAACTCAATAAATCAATTATTCTAATTAACACTAAACTAGACTTATACGTCACTTTAACACAGTCAATAGCACCATCTTATTTTGTTGCTGTAACAGCTTGAGTTACCTGAGATTTGCATAAGGTAGACACGAGCAGCATTTGCAGCCCCCCCGCAGAGGAAGACCCCTGACAGCATGATACAGAGGGAGGTGAGGGAGGCTGTGAAGTCTTCTGTGGAGCTGGTGTAAATGGTGTCAATCACTCTACCCAGAAAAAACGGTGCAGACATGGTGACAGCACTGGAGATCACCAGAAATCCCACGGCAGCTATGGGGAGAAAACGTCTATTAGTGTTAATAATAGGGTCGTCATTTTAAACTAATTCACATTCATGAATCAGACAAATTAAGCAAATCAGAAGACATCATTTAAAACCTTAACTATGGGTTCATTAATAGGAACATCTTAACATATTAGTCTTATTAGTTAATGTTTCTGGCAGTCGCTTTTACACTTTTATCCAAAGTCAAGGTATGCTTTTGAGTGAACACTGGGATTCGAACCCTTAGTCTTTGCACTGAACTCACTGTTTATATTCAACATTTTATAAAAAAAAGAGAAATAAACGTGTGTAAACAATGTGACAAAAATAACAGTTTCTGAAACATGTGAATAAAACCTCACAAACCAGAAGCCATAAGACCCAACAAGTGGAGGAGTTGCTCTTCATAGAACATAAAATAGTTATTATTGTTATACTTCATTGTCATGTGCCTATTTAGGAATATGGAAAGTTGTGGATGTGACAGTTCTGAAAGCAGCATCTTACTATATGGGAACCTTAATTTTTATTTTTAAGGAAAAGCTCACGTGATCGTTTAAACCACTAAATGTTGACATCTAAACCAAGTATGGTGAAAATCCTTTGGTAAAAACATTTTTCGTGGTAGGTTTGCTTGCCACTGTGCATTTGATTTCTTTTTTGTTCCACAGAAGGAAGAGTCACATACAGGTTTTGAGCAACAAGACAAATAATACTGTATTGACTTGCCTGACAGTCTCCATCGCTGAGGATATGCAAGATCCACCAAATTCTTGAATTCTGATGGGACACCCAATGAGTTTTTACTGTCCTGCTGATCCACAGGCGTTGATGTTTGTTTGGAGTCCGTAGATGTGCTGTATAAAGCAACAGTGTGTCTGGGGTGTTTCCACACAAACCTGGGTAAAAACAACCCTCCAGACCTGAGACACGAGAGCTGGGACATAGTCCTTCCTTTATAAATCGGCAACACAAGCATCTCCGGTGAACCATTTATACACACTTGCCTTTTCCATGATGTCCGTGAAATGCGATTTGGCAAATGGTAAAATCCTTCTGAACGACACTGTCGTAGTTTCCCTACAGTTAATCTAGTCATTCGCAACATTGTCCCATACATTAAAAAACACAAGAGAGGACCACAAATAAAGTTTACGAGCTCAGTCCTCACTTAATTTTCATCGGTCGACATTAACAGTATAAAGTCAAACAGTTCATGAATCCAACACAAACAGTGTTGCAAAATACTCGAGTTTGAGGAGTGACTAACGTTACATGACAGTATCAAAGATGTGATCTCTTCAGTAAAACTGGCCTGTTGTAGGTCGGGCTCGACGGTTTAGTGAACATTATCTGTTCATGACAGTTTTCATTTTCAGCCCTGTTATCTTCACACACGCCCAGCACACACGCCCCGGCAGCGCCCTGTCATTAACACATGACGCTTTCTGTTGTCTCTATTCAAGTTAAAGGACACTCAGTACACAAGCATTGATTGTTTTAAAAACTACAGCTAAAATGTGACCCTGTGATTCCGTGACTTTCGAGGAAGCGAAGCGCTGTTTCATGACGTCTCTTAGGAGAATCATCCCAGACGCGATCAGTCAAACATGTTTAATCGACCGAAGAGCACCAGCTTGTGTTTACAACATTTCTGATCATTCGGTCGCCTTAATTCTGATCATTGAGTTATATGTTAACTTTACTTATGGTAGACACAGTGGTGTTGTTATGTGTATATCAAATCCAGCTTGAAAGATTGTACAGTTTAAATGCTAACTGCTAAGTCTTCAATAGCTATACCTTATTTATAAAATCTACGTGTTATAGATTTAACAGAGGCCTTCCTACAGAACACATTGCTTGCATATCTCTACAAAATGAAATATATATATAGATATATATACAAAAGTTTAGTTATCAATCATTTCACATGACTTCCTCCAGAATCGGTTGTTGCTCTTTCTCGATTATTACTGTCTAGGGTTAAAGTGTGGAGGTTAGCGCCGGGGTGTCTCTTCTGCGCAGCTACAGCACGTGTGTGATGAAAATGTATGTAAAATGAAAGTTATACGGATTCTGTCAAATATATGCGTATTTTGTTACATGTTATCCTACTGTGCGTTTTATTTCATAAGGTCTTATCGTGCTTTCTGATGTTTGTCTCATGTGAGACTCGGTAACTTTAGCTGATGTCACGCGTGTTAGCTAGATTGTTTAAACTGATCTCAATTACAGATATCACGGAGTCTTCTGACAGTGTTGCGATTGGGACTTTAACTATATTGAGCAATGAGCATCATTGTACCTGTAGTTGTTGCAAATTACCTTGTTCTGTAACGTTAGAGTCTCGTTGTTCCTTGTAATAGGCTGCTTTGATATGTTTAATTATAGCCCCCCAATTTCTTTCAATTAAAAGTTGACTGCAGTGTAATCCCGCAGATCTACTTTTTACGCTTTTAATTTACACTTTTGTATGTTTGATTTGATGTGTTGCATGCAAGTAGTGTGATTAATGACGAGTGGCCATCTAGTGGGCAATTCCCCTCTGTTCAGATTTTCATCATTTCATTCAATAGTCTAGACAGTGTCAGCTGTTTTTTTTATGAACAAATTAAGATAACCTGTGTTTGTTTTCTTTTAGACAGTAGAAGTGTTTAAATATGGCTGCCATTTACTCTGGCATTCATCTGAAGCTGAAGAACCCTCGCACACCCTGGCCAGACAAACTGAAGCTTGCTCGATTTGCATGGATTTCAACCCAATGCCTTCTTCCTAATAAAGAGCAGGTGAATAACTTGTTCGACTGCATATACAAATGTTTAAACATTTCATAAACATTGTTATGAATTCATTCATTCATTCAGCAAATAAAAAAATCTGTTTTCCCTATTGAAGGTTCTATTTGACTGGACAAGCCATGCGCTTGCATGTTTTTACAATAAGAAAGTGGAGGTGCCTTTGGAGGTGGTGGAGGGTTTATGGACCTACCTAGATGATATCCTTCACAGCAAGAAACTTCGTAACATGCTGAGTCAAGGAAAGACCATTAACCTTCGTCCCACAGTAGCCCAGGTATTCACCACTACTGCAGTTTGCTGAATTTCAAGGCATTCAGGGCTAAACAACAAGATTTTCTTCGGGTGATATTTGGGACATTCATACATTGATATGGGATCATACATATTTGTCTGAGAAAATACGGTTGTGTTTATTAACAATTAGTTAATGCATAATGCTAACATGAACTAACAATGAACAATACTTCTACAACATTTATTAATCTTATTTATCATTTATCAATGTTAATTCCACCATTTACTAACATTTAATAAAGTAACTGTTAACATTAGTTAAGCCATGAATTAACATACTTGATTGTATTGACATTAACTGTTAACATTATTAATTAATACATGCTAAAAACTATACATGTTAGTTAATGCATTTACTCATGTAAATATACAAGCTTATTTTAAAATGTAACTAAATATATATTTTAAACAAAAAACTATACTTATGTATAATATATATATATATTGCTATAAATTTAAAATGATTAATAATGCTAACTTGTCATATTAAAATGAGCACGATTAGCAAAAGTTTTTTGTAATAGAAAACAATTTTGTAGTTTACAATGCATTTTTATAATAATTATACAAAGACATTTTTAAATATAGAATTTTGGTTAGTGGCTAACCTATCCCATTTGTTTTATTTCTTTGTAGATGATCAATGAGAGGATTCTGGAAAGGACCTTAGGTCTCACCTCTGTGAGTCTTCACACTGTTCTTAGCTGTTGCAGTGGCATCTTGACCTCTCCAGTTCTCTCTGTGACTTACACAGCCAACTACGAGCTGTTGGTGGAGCTCCTGTCTGGACTCTGTGGTTTGACTAGCATGAAGCTAAAGCAGAAAAATAGTGAAAAGCCACTGTCGCTCAAAATCTTTGAAGTTTTCCTCCTTGTTCTCAGCACATACCTTACCGTTCAGAAACAGCAGGCAAACTCCAACCGTGTGTTTTCTCAAGTAACAGCAAACCTCCTTCAGCCTCTTTTGCTGCTGAGACACTTACTGAACACCAGGGTGTGGACCGAGCACGACGATATTAAGATTCGACAAAACCTGAGCAAGGAACTCCGCAGCAAAGTAGACGCTGTTCTTCAGTCAGCTCTCTTCACCGCTGATCATTTACAGTCCTACAGAGAAGAAGTTTTGGTGTCAGAGGATGATGCTGGTGCCAAGAGGAGCCATGCAGGAAAGGGCTTGCTTGGTCCTGTCAAAAAGATTCTATCAAACGTTTGTGTCCAAGGAAACAGCGACGAGGAACAGGTGTTATCTTATGCTGTAAAGTCCAACTCTCTTCCTCTGCTTTACAAGTTTACTCTAGATTCATATTGTAAAGGGGCAGAGAACAAACTGGTGGGCTTTCATCTCATGACTAAGCTTGTTACTGCTTTGGGCTTCACAGAGGAGATGGATATCGAGCAGACATTCAATGCATCGAACTGGGGTCTCGCTTTGCTTGCCATGGAAAACCTCCTCAACTCCTGTTTGGCCTCTGATATTTATAATGTGGCCGTAGACAAAATCCAACACAAGGAGGTGCAGTTCAATTTCTACAGGAAACTTGCTCGCCTTTTATTCAACAATGCCCAGATGGGCATCCCAGCTTGGTACCGCTGTCTCAAATCTCTCCTCACTCTGAATCACCATATCCTGGAGCCAGATTTAGATGAACTTCTATCAGCTGTGTGGGTTGATGTGGACGACACGGAACTACGTGTTAAGAAAGCCAGAGAAGCGCTCGTGTCTGCCGTTTTGCAAACTTACGGCAAACTCAGACAGCTGCCTAAACTTTTTGAAGAGTTGCTTGATGTGATCTGTCGGCCAGCAGTGGATGAATTAAGACCGGCGCTGTTGCCCGACACTATACAGAAGTCCCTGAGTCAGTGTCTGCTAGACACCCCTCCGAGCCAAAATCTTGAGATCTGTTGGCTCATTTTGAAAAGGATGCAGCATTATCTGCTTCCCCACATACAGGAGGAAATGGGAGATTTTGCACTGAAAACGTTTTCTGTGGGCCTGCTGCTTAATGCTGTTCTGTTCAGTTTTAAGACTTTGGACAATAGCACCCCGGTGCCGATCGTGAAACAAACGCAGAATCTAATGGAGGAGATGCTGAGCGTGGTTAAAGATCTTTTGAAAAAGTTTGAGGAGAATCTTGTCACAGGAGGTCCATGGAGGGAACGGATCCAAAACGTGACTCTTCTGCTTGCTTACACTTGGGTGGAGGTGGATACCCTCTTCCGGATTCACTGTTTTAGATACACATCTCCAGGTGATTCCCAAAGTATCACCACTAGTTTAGTGGATAGATCTCTGACACTAAAGAACGTAGAGGATGAGGTCATAAGTCCACTTGGTAAACTGCTACAGAAACTGCTTGCTGTCCACAAGCTAAAGATACACATGCTCAGATCATCTACGGTATTAGGTGAAGAAATGGCAAGCAAAAAGCCGCTTCTCAAGGAAACTGCTCAGTTTATTGTAAGCAGTCAAGAAGTTTCATTAACACCAAACAGTGACCAGATTTGGGACCTCCAGCTTTGTACCATCAACGCAAACACGTACATGCCAGCGCATTGGTTTCTTATATCCTCGAACCTAGCATTATTCGCTCCTTATCTTGATCAGAAAGACATTTTTTATTTGGCCGACTGTGTATTGTCATCTTTGCTCCAGAGCTTTCCTGCCTCTGGAAACAATTTGGAAAACACCGGGGTCTCTGTCTCCTTCATATGCAGAGAGTTACTTGAAACACAGGTTCTTTGTGAACTTCCTGAAATGTACTCAGCGCTGATAAAATGCACCATCAAAGCTTTTATCGAACTTCTCGAAACTTCACACTTGCGGTCGACCTGTCCGTCGCTTCTGAATGCTTGCACTGAAATAAGCGTGGAAGAAGATGGAGAAACCAGCATGACGCCGTCTCTTAAGCGTCTGAAAGCTATCGGAGAGGAGATTTTGGACTCGGTCAAAATGAGATCTTCAATACGGATATCTGAAACTCAGATGGAGCGTTTCCTATCACTTCTCAAAGTCACGCAAATCTTGAATGGTTTTGCGATGTCCTCTGAGGACTATTCAGAATTTTTCTTATGCTTGTTCATGATGGCCAATTTTGTCCAGTGTGAAGAAAGTGCCTCAGATGTTACAGGATTACTCGGAGAGCTTTTTAGTGTCATGGCTACACTACTAAAGGTGACAAACTCTTCGACCATCCTCAGAACCATCCACGGAAGCAGTCTCCTAGAGGCGGTTATGACATCCCTGTTTACTCGATGCAGTAAAGGCCTCTTTACGGGGCTGGATGGACCCACCTGGTTGTCGTTTCTTCATTCGGTTCAGAACTTCATTCAGTCCCTCATCCAGGTCATCATCGACAGGAAGAGAAACATGTGTCTCAATCTAGAAAAATTCACCTCTTTCATGGTCGAGAGTAACAGTGCCATGGGGGTCCTGTCTGGGGATGCTGTGGAATCAAAGGGGAAGCGCTGCTCATTACAGCTCCATCTGGTAACTTTAAGCACGCTCTGCAAAGAAGTCATTGCTACTCTGGGCAAGAGCAAAGAGCTTGATGAGACTCTGACTCATTTGTTGGAAAAAGCCACATCTGTTATGGAGCCAGTCATTCAGGCCGTGCTGACAAGAAAGGGAATCAGTCTCCTCGGACAATCCTTCTCTGTTGAAGTGGTAACAGTCATGCTTAAGGGTGAATTAGCCAGGGTTTGTCACATGGCTCAGAGCAGCTCGGAGGAGGACAGGAGGGTGAAAATATCCAGTATGTCATTCTACCGGAGCTTTTTCCAGCAGATACTTAAGGAACTGCACCCATCACCACGTCCGATGGATTTTCTCATTTCCTCAGTCAACTATCTCTCTGCATTCTATACGGCGGCAAAAAAGACCAAGGCAGATGATGTCGATGAGCTCCATGTTGAGATTTTGCAGAGCATCCATGCACTGCTGTCAGGTTTGTCCTTAAATGTTTCATTTTTTTGTACATGAATTAATAAGCAATGTTGTGGACCTCTTGTTCTAAACACAGTCTGTCCATCATTTTATCAGGCTCTTGGATGTCTTTGTCAGAAGTGGAGGAGTTGGAGGGAGCAGTAAAGGAGCTGCTTTATGAACTGGTGTCTGACTGTTCTGAGGAGCACTTTCATGTAATACTGCTGATGCTCAGAGAAAGTCTTGTGGTGTCAAAGGTTGAAGGAGGACACCACACTGTAAGCCCATTAGTGTAGTTGTGTTTTTTTTATTGCATTACAAATGTTTGTGCAAAGAATGACAGAATTTTTACTTTTGGGTGCACTCTCTTTTTTTAGGTGCACTCAATCTCTTTAAGGCTGCAAAATAGTATTTTTGTGCTTTTTCCTAGGTACGTTTAGTGACATCTTTTTGTTTAATTTCTCTTGTCTTTCACAGGAGATTCTGTCAGCCGTGACTTTAATAAAGCTGCTAGCTTCTTGCGTGTTTCTAGAGCGTTGCTCAAAGGCATTTTGGCTCATCACTCCACAATTCATATCTAGCCTCATTGTAAGTATTTCAGTACCTGTTTTCAATTTGTTTTTCTCTTAATTTTTTCTTTTTCAAATGAGAATAAGAAACTAGCACAACAGAAAGGCATGAGTTTTTAATGTAATTCCTCTTCAGCCTTAACTAAGATGGGAAAATTCATTGCCTGTGTAAAAACAGCTGCATTATAATATGTTTGCCTCAAAGGACTCTTTGGACTAACATTTGTATGATTCCAGAACGACAATAGGGGGCCAATTTTACAATCAATTTGTCTCCCTCGTCACTACATTTACAGGAATGTTCCATGGCCATGTGAATTTAATAAAACCAGAATTTGCACACTACATGCAATGATATAATGGATATTTTAAAACTTTTTAAGAGTCATTTAATTGGATTACGGCTAGCAGTTTTGCCAGAAATGACACATTTTACAAATAAAGGATAGATTTGTTTCTACTTTTACTCAGATGTAATATAAATCATAGGGGTCCACTGAATGTGTCTGTGAAGTTTCAGCTCAAAATACAGATCTTTTGTTAAGTAATAAGATTAACTAATTAACTAATTGTCCAGTTTTGCATGGGAGGAGAAACTCGCTGTTTTGGTGTGTGTCTCTAAGTGTAAATGAGCTGCTTGTCTCCGCCCCCTTTTTAGCAGAAAACGCAGCCAGGGCTGTGCGCCTGTGCTTACAACCATAAAACAAGAAGGGTCACTGTAACAAAGTTCCATAAAAGGAAGGAAGGAAGGAGGTGGGGTCGGGCATACATACAACTATTAATTAAATAAAAAACAGTAAAATGAACTTAAAATGCCGGTCCTGGTCCTCTCTCGTCATTCACTCCTGTCGCTCATCCTTTTATCCTCCCGAAGCTCATCCGTGAGAGATGCGAGACCGGTGCACGCACGCACACTTGACGCCTCTCGTCCCACCCTGCTTGCCACAGTCACATAAAGCGAATGAGAAATGCACTTGCGAAAACAAAAATGGCGGCAGCGCCTTGGGTGGACACGTTCAGATAAAGGGGCGGTAATATTATATCATCAACATCAGAAAGGGAGCAAAATCTGAACAGCATGTTTTCTCACAGGCTTGCAGAGATGGGCTCACATAAACAACGTTACTGGGCTGTAATTTTTAACATTTTCTGAGTTGGCAGATGCACCAGAGACCCGTTTAAACAGTAGCACTTAAACATTGAAAAAGTCTGATTTTCATGAAATGGCCACTTTAAGGAAGGAATTTTGCGTTTAACAAAAAACATTTAAGATAACCTCGATATTTAGCCTATTGTAAACCACATCATGCTCAGTCACCAGTCTAAATCGCAAGTTTCAAAGTCTCATCTAAATTTGGTATAGAGTTCACTGAGTGAAAACCGTGCACACAGCCTATCAGGGTGCTTTTATCACCGCAGCTTTTTCGCAGGCACCACTGGCAGGGTTTACATCGCCAATTCGACCACAAACTGTGTTTACCTGCTGCTGCTTTCACACCTAAAATGTCTTTAGTGCACAAAAACACAATCTTTGTAATCTTCACTTTTGACATTAATAATTTATAACATTGGGCTCAAGTTTCGCTGTGCAGTTCGGAAAGTATTCTGTTTGAAAGTGATCTGTTGTTGTGCGTGCATGGCTCATTTCTGAAAAAAGTTTAAAAGATGTGTAATGCATATTGTATTGTAGTCAGTGTGACATAGACCACACACACTAGTAACCATGATTATTGTCATGATATTATTTCAGGTTTATTTAAAGGGATAGTTCACCCCAAAATTAACATTTGTCATCACTTACTCAGCCTCGTGTTATCTTTATCCGGCAGGACACAAATTAAGATATGTTGGTAACAGAAAACTGTTGGTCCCCATTGACTTTTTTCTGTGTCCATGCAATAGAAGTGAATTGGGACCATTTTATTCTTTAAAATATCTTGTGTGTTTTGCAGTAGAAAGAAAGTCATGCAGGTTTAAAATGACAAGAGCGTGGGTAAATGATGACCGAATTTTCATTTCAGGGTAAACTATACCTTTAAGGTAGAGTTAGTAGTATCCATTTGAGAGTTGTGATAAAAGAGAAAGTCAGAACATTCCACTTGAAAATCACAGATGTCTGTTTTCAGTTTGTGCTAAAGGAGTCCAGCAAGCTTCCTCCTCTGACCCGTGCGCTGACGATACCAACCCTGGAAACTCTGACCGTCCTGCTCCGTCAGGGGGAGAAACACCTCTCAAATCCACACCATGTGATCATGGTGCTGGGTGCTCTGCAGTTTGTGCCTCTTGACAGCCATTCAATGGAAGAATACCACGCTGCTTTTGAGGCCATCCATGAAGTCTTGTTTGCAATCATTTTGTGCTACCCTCTGGTGAGTGTCTTGGGACAGAAGTTATGATAGTCTTATTGTCAGCAGAATGTATTACTGTTGAAAAAAAGAACAGCTCAACTCTGAAATTAATATATTTTAATTTGATTTAGACAGTGGATGTATAATCCATGCCAGCTCCAATTAGATTTAGTCAGGTTTAAGACATCTGTTTATATGAAGTAACCCCGATTTTTTTATCACCCAAAATACAGACTGGTGAATGAACATTTTATCTCATAGCCTGCATCAAGAATTAGTAATATGTTTTTCAGTGAACACCGAACACAGGATCTGTAAATTTGTTCTCCGGCATGCCTTTTGTGTTATCTTAATTTAAATGTGTTGTTACGTTGTGATAACATGAGAAGGCCCTGGAGAGAGGCGTTTCATTTGCACTTAATAAGAGTCCAGATTAGTATGTAGAAAAAATAGCCACGATGAGAGGGGTTTGCTTGAAGACTGAAGACTTAAAAGAGGAATCTGGTAAACGAGGAATGCTGGAATTGTCCAGGGCTTCAATTCTCTGTGTTTGTAGGATTGCTTGATGTTGGATAGACAAACCACCGTTAATATAATCTTAGTGAATTTTACAATAAGTTCAGCTATGCACGAATTTACAATTGACAAACTGTTGTTGAAATATTTACAGACAATGCTGAAGGCTTTACCTGTGTTTCTGAATTGCTTTTATCGCCTGGTTTCGTCAGTCATGTATGAAGGCAGACAAAAAGGAGAGACTGAAAAAGGTAGGCATGCTTCTTATATTTGTATTATTAATTTAAGCAGTTAAAAAATAAAAAGGTTTTTTAACATTTTCACTTGTGTTTTTCATGCGGCTTTTATAGATTGCTCAATGTTGAGGGAGTACTTCATTTAATTCAGCCCAAATTGTTTAAATCAGCTGTACATATTTATTGTCATTTCCCTATTATTATTATACTGTTTGAATGTCAGGGCCACATTTCTTCTTGCTGCTATTCATCCCTCAGTTGTAAAATCCTCTTCAAGCAAACTCTTTTGTAAACAAACAGATTTAACTTAAATTAATTCAAAATCCTTTTTGTCAGCTACTGTTGTTGGCTGTGTATCTGTCAAAATAAGAAAAGAAAGGGCATGTTATTTGCAAGCTATTAAATTAGCTGTCTTAGTGACATAAAAGTGTCCTATTCTTAACCAGAGAATCATTATCAATAGAGCTATTTGTCTGCTGATACTTGGGTACTATCTCATGTCTGTAAAGAAAAACAAGTTATTTGGGGTATGATACACCTTATGAGACTTGCAGCTTTCAGAGTGGTGTTCATAGAAAAACGATTAAAGATAAGTGGTTCCGTGGATTGAATTTCAAAAGCAAAGTTTCAAAAAAGCCCGATGGTGAGAGGAAGGTTGAGTTTGATCCTGGAGCTCGGGTGTTTTTTCTCTGTAGATACATCCCTTCTGAATTGAGATCTCTTACTTACCTTTTCACTTTAACAGGAGTACATTATGTCTTCTATTTCTCAGATTACATGTTTGACATAAAAAAAAGAGAGTCAGAACTGTGAACATTACCCTTGAATGTTCTCATCCACATTTGAGTCTTACTGTATCTTATGTAAATGAGTTTGTTACTATTTTTCAGGCGGTGAGAAAGACAGAGAAAGTCTCCTGAAGTGTGCCATGCTGGTGGAGAGGATGTACACTCACATTAGCAGTGTTTCTGAAGATTTTACAGTCACGTCTGCATTCATGGTGGCACAGTATGTCATTGCACTACAGAGGGTAAGGTTATTTCCGATCTGTTCTTTATAGGTTATCTGTTTGAAAAGATCTGTTCTCTTTATAAGAATGAGACTATGGTAACTTAGTCTGATTAAACAATTTTCCCATGTTCGTTAATCTGCAAGATTTAAGTTCAAATTTTGGCCATAACACCATTTTATTTGTAGGAAAATAATGAGGAGATCCAAAATCGTAGATCTCAGTGTGCATGTTGTTTCAAAGAAAATGGAAGAGGCGATTTGAGAGCCTGTTTTAGTGAGCTTGCAGTATGAAATGCGTTTGACCTTCTAACTGACCTGAGATTCATGTTTCTGCACAGAACAATTACATTAACACAGATTGCTGAAAATTTCCTGTCACCCCACAATATACTCTTATCTTATGTCGTAGGTGACACTTCAGCCAGAAATCAAGGCACATCTGACAGAGGGTATATACTGCATTCTGGACCGCTGTGCTGAGAAGGACATCAAATTTCTGAACACCACCCTTCAAATGGGTGTTAAGGAAGTCTTCAAAGACCTGTACAGTAGCTACACACACTATCATAAATCTCAAAGGCAAGGGGAAGAGAAGTATACAGTCTGATGTGTACAATTCCCAGTCTCCTCAATGTAAAGTGACTGTTATTATTATGTTATTATTTTACAGGCAAATGTTTCTAAAATCTCAACAAATGTCTAAAACATAAATGTTGTTAGATGTTATAAATGGTGAAAAATACATATTTTTGTTGGAAGCATTTGATTTCGTACTTTTTTGTACTTGAAAAATTAGTAAGTTATTTATGGTAACGTTACATTTTATATCTTGGACAGACTTGTGCATTCACTGTTTTTTGTGTTAAGACCATAAATCTTTTTGTCAGGTTTCTACTGACAATGCTCTAAACCAAACCTACTTTGTAGGTTGTTGTTTGCTTGTAATTAAAAACTTCTATTTACTTGTATAAATTGTCAGTTTAATGATTTGACCTGCTGAAGTTTAGAAACAATATTGCAGTATACAGAGGGTCCTCAGTCTTGAATTAAATGATACATCCATTTAGTCATTTAGCAGGATTTATAGGATGATCATACAGATTATTTTTACTTGATTTAAAGTAATAAACAGTCGGTTAATTCCTAATCCTAATTTACAACATCTGAGTACTGAGGATATTGAAAAAGAAAATTACTTCACATTAAAACCCCACATATTTGATTGAACTCATGCATCCTCAGAGTTCCTCTGAAAGGAAGTAGGATTTCTAGTGTCTACTTGCTATGCTGAGTGAGACGTATGCAGACTTCGAATGCAATCTTCCAGAAATGGGACACAGCTAGTGTCTCTCATCAGCTGGAGTTGGTGTAATCCCTTCTCATAGTTGTAGGCTGTGCTAGACAATTAACCTCCGGTTGCTCCAGGTGGACTCTATAAAATTTGTGTAGGCTACTGTAAAAGTGTCGCCTGGATGACAAATAACCAATTAAAAATCTACCCCAACTGACCTGTATTGTAAAACTGTGTTAAACATTTATAGAGCCATCACTCAAAGTGCTCTTCTGTTCATCCACCTATTTAGCTGTCCTGTTTTCTACAACAGCCTGGTACAGAGTTTAGATTCAAAACCTTCAAATTGTGTTCAGTGTGTATTTTTTCAAATGCAGATGCGTTGCTGTTGGATCCGTGAGGGAGAATTGTGTTTGTCGTCATTGTCAAAGCAGGCACATGACGTAGGAGAGGAAGGCCACAGTACAGTTTGTAGAACATCATAAAGGAATAAACAGGTGGAGCTGATGATTCCTACACATGAACCAGAGGCTCTTCAGAAAGAAGAGAAAAACTAAGTTTGGCGGCTTCGCAGCTGTGCTCAGTGTGAAACTTCCCAGTATGTGCCATCTGCATATTCTCTTCTGGGCCGATGACAAGCCTCCTTCGTCTTCTAGGTGTCCTGCTGCAGGTGGTTCAACTTCCACTGTGCCCAAACATTTCTTATTACCATAGAGACACACAGTCTTGATGTGGAGGCGTTCGCCTGCAGGGCTAAGAGGTGTGATGATGTTACAGGCAATAGAGGAATCAAAGAACAGGATCGTAGCATCTGCCTTTCAAGTGGCACTCGAGCTCTGGAGCTTGTAGAATCGGTGTGTGCCCCTTTAGGCAAGCTGCTGACAAAGCTGTTAAAGAAAGGGAAAGTAGTCATGTGGGGAGCTGAAGTTGTCCGTTGGCACTTGGACGATGCAGGAAGTCGAGCTGTATCACCCACTTCCAATTAGTGAGAGAAGGAAGGATGTTGCAAAACCATACAGCCTTCAAGGGATACTTCACCGTAAAATGAAAATCAGTCTGGTTATAAGCATTCTTCCAAATGTCTTTGAGTTCATTTACAGATTTGGAACAACTCGAAGGTTAGTAAATGATGACAGAATTGTCCTTTTTGGGTGAAGTATCCCTTTCATTGATGTATGCTTTTTTGCACATAGGGATGGATTGGATGTCTGTATGGAGGTTCCTCAACTGTTTCTCGGGTCTGCAGGGGACTGCAGGAATGCAAAAAGGTAGCAACGAACAGAGAAAGAAAGGTGTCAGAGAGCACCTCTGCCAGCTCACAGAAACTGTCAATAATGCTCAGACCAATGGCTTAGAGCCAAGTATGTAGAAAAAAGAGATTCAGATCATTAGCCCTAGTGAATGCTCAAATTAGGAGCCTGATAGACAGCCAAGCACCAAATTAAGCCAAACATGCTCTTGCTCAAAGCAAACACTGCTCTTAGTTTTTAGATGCGCGATAATTTATATGGACAGGTCACTAATAAAAGCTGGCACAGTCCTGTTTTTCCTCACAGCACAAGGATTGTTATCTGATTTGTTTGGAAGACGATTAGAATAGTGCATTCTTCAAATGTTATAATAACGTGTCATGTGTGTTTATAATAGAGCACCAGTGTTATTTCTTCGAAACCGCTATATTTCAAGCATGGCTTTTGGCGTAGAGTGAAAATAACCAGCTGGTCGCATATGCAAGGTTGACCTGCTTTTAAAGAATTGCAAGTTTTGACGCGTTTCAAAACCTGCACTGTTTAACAATGTCAAGAAAGGATTTGAATTCAGATTGTTTGTGTTATAAGACAAAAGTATACTGTTTTTAATCAAGTTTAACGGTCCCTGCTGACTTTGTGTTTTTAAAAGTATCATGGCTAGTTTTGAGTGCTACGTTATTTACCACGGAGATGGAGCTTTCGTAAAAACATGCTGACTTATAATAGCCACTGAGATATTTTTAGTTTCCATAAGTTTCCTGAAAGTTTTACAGTTCTCACTCTTTAGCTTATCTTATTCTTAGCTTTTCATCTTATTTATTTTGTTTACAGTTAGACGATTATCGCACACAGTTTACTGGTATTAATCGTGAAACATTTGCTAAGTAGGATTTTCCAGCACAGTTAGTCATGCAGACACTTTCCTGATTTTACTCACATGACAGTCGACATCAAAGCTACTAGACAATTATTGTATAAAAGTTGATTTTGGATTTACTCATGGGTTTAGAATTATTGTCTGTATGTGCTTTTTCCTGACCATGAAAAAATTATATATTTACAGTACTGTTCATATGTCTTTTATACACTAGATGCTTTAGTGTGTCAGTAGGAAACATGAATACTTCCAAACAGTCTTTGGGATTAATTTATAATAAAGTTAGATGAACAGGTTCTACAGAAGGCCCACACATACCAGATGTGATCTCATCAAGTCTGGGATTAAAAAACTGAGACAACCTAAATCCATACAAACTGTGGCAACATGCTCCCTGCTTAAATATGCCAGTTTCAAGACTTTTCTTGCCTCACCTTTCCTTCTTGTTCTGCCACTTGTATAGTCTTACAGGGTCATGATAATTAAAGGAAGACCTTTTAATTTTACATTTAGAGGCACGAGGATGAGCTGAAGGGGAGTTGGACCAAAAAAGCATTACAGATCTTATACAATAAATTAAGAACATAAGGAAATCGCATGTATTCTCCAAGCTGGACTGAGCTACCATTTCAGGTCAGCGGTTCCCAAGGTGAAGAAGTTTCAGATGTCAAGTTTATTAGCAGGTAGAATATAACGTGATGTGTGAGTAAATGCATGAAGCCTTGATCTTGTCGTTTTGACTGTAGAATAATGCTTACTGATGTTAAATGTAAAACCATTGCATTCGGTTTCAAACTAGGCTTATTTCCCTGAGAAGAGTGGCAAAATACTGAAGAAATGGAAGCTGTTATTACCTAAGACTGGTGAAAGTAAATCTTGAAAAAAGACGGGCAGTACTATATTTGTTTTAAAAAAAGGCTTATAAAAATAGATATACTACTAATAAAAGTTTAATTTTCATATACAGCGAAGCATAGAAAAACTAAAACCCAACTAAAAAGGAATAAAATATTAATTGACTCAAAATATTTTTGTTAAACCTCTCTTGTATTTGACTACAGCAGTTTTTGCTTAGTTTGCACATGTGTTTTATCAGAGTTGAGCTTCAGTTGACATTTTGGACCATTTGTATTCTGGATAATAATAAAGAGTTATTTAGACCCAGATAAAAGGAATTACATTAATCTATTCTAGAAGAAAGGAAAGCATGAATCGCAGTTTCAATGTTTTGAAAAGAAAAAATACTTAAGACAGCGCTTTCAATTGGTAAAAACTGGATTCAAATTGATCAAATTTAAGTGCACTATCTAAGACCACGCCCACGTTTTTTTAGATGGTTTTGCTATCGATGATAAAATATCAAAATTTAACTTGGCAATGTTTGGAAAATCAAAGGAGCCGAACAAAATGATCTCCGTTTTACTCTTGTTTAAATTAAGAAAAATTGCCAACCTCTTTGCTTTTACATCCAGAAAGGGAGTCTAGACCATTTTTGTGCTTCAGAGGCATATAAAAAATGGGTGTTGTCTGCATAGTAATGGTACGACAAGCCATCCTTCTTTATAAAAATAGAATCTAAGGGAAGCATATATTGGGAAAACAATAAGTCAGGGGGACATCACCCGGGTGGCAGCAACCTTGATTGAGAAACTTCTATTTTTAAGATAAGACTGAAACCAACTTAACATATTCTCTCTGATCCCCACAACTTGCTGAAGCATTTGATTTCGTACTTTTTCGTACTTGAAAAATTAGTAAGTTATTTATGGTAACGTTACATTTTATATCTTGGACAGACTTGTGCATTCACTGTTTTTTGTGTTAAGACCATAAATCTTTCCTTTTAGCTGGTGCAGAACTACTTTCTCCCAATATTTTGATAGAAAGGAAATATTAGAGATGGGCCTGAAATTTGAAAAATTGTTGGATCGAGATTAGGAATTTTTAAAAGGGGCTTAACAATAGCATTCTTTAAACAGTCGGGTACAGTTACGGAATCGAGGCACTTATTAATAAAATCTAGAAGAACAGGGCCAATCACATGAAATCATTCTTTACAAGGGCAGGGAGGAATGACATCACAGAGGGACCCAAAGAGCTTTAGTTGTTTAATAATCTCATGTAAAAAAGATAGAGAAACAGGGTCAAACTGGCCACATGTGGCACTGGGAACTAGAGGATAGCAGGTTCACAAGTAGAAGGCCTGATATCCTGTCTTAATGTTCCTTATCTTGTCTACAAAACGATCACACCAATCTACATCTCAATTGTTCAAAGTTGAACAACACTTTAAGTCACTACTGTATGTTTACAGTATTTCATTCTGTTTTAGCTCTTGAAACAGCCCTAATCTCTGCGTTTTTGAACGGCACCTTTTGTAGTGTTTCTTTTTTCTGTATGTACACCAGTGTTCTGTCTGATGTGCTTGTACCCATGAAAAGTAGGTCATTTAAATGAATCCTTGGCGTTTCCAAATTAACTCTTCTTTTATTTAAATGATCAGATGGCTCAAAACATCTGATTCCAAGTCAAATTTTAATGGATCCTTAAAATCAAAGACGCTAGCTCTTCCAACTACGTCTTACATTAATAATGACAGCAAGCTGCTGGTAATTTAAAGCATTTTTTTTTCATAACACAGCTATTTTTGACAGGTTTTTATAGAAGCCCACTGTTTTGATGAATAAGTAAATGAGTGAATAATCTAGTGGAGGGGACGACTGTAGTTACCTTGAAATCTCCCAATGTCTCTTCAAATATTCAAACTAGACCAAGATTCCAGCTGACATCAAACATCAGGGAACAAAAATGGAAGCAATCTAACCAATAGACACCCCATAACCACACTAGAGAGAAGTGCAGTAAAAACATAAACAGAAAATTGTTAAACATTAGGCAACATGTATGGTTGCGTCATGATCTTACTACAATATATTAAATGTAACTTTTTGTTTAGCTATTTTTTGTCATTCGTATTATATGTTTGTTAAAGCATCAATTAAAAAACAAATTAACAAAATTAGGATTTAATTGAACCAAATACTAATACGTCACGCATTTCAAATATTACGCATTACTTCAGTATGAAATGTGCAAAACTAATAATTAGTTTGCAGATTCCTCTTGGTTTAAAAACTGTTTTGAGAAAGACAATATTTCACGTTTGTGATCATAAAACGCGCTCGCGGAAAAGATATAACATAATTTCCAAACATCTACAGTTTCCCAAACAATGCTCCCTCAGTGCACCTCAGAGGTACAGGCTAAACGGCCCCACCCCGATCCCTCCTCCGCCCGCGTCTCTGCGGAGCGTGATTGGATTAAAGTCGGTTACCCTTTCCCCTCTAACCCGGTGATGCTGGCTGTTTCCTGCTTCTTCTTCTGTCCAACCACCGCCGCTGCTGAAGCTGTTCGTCGGAAGAGCGCTGTAGGCACGGCGAGACGCTCAACGCGAACGCGGCACGAATCTCCCAGTCAGCCACTGTACTATCCCATCCGAAATCACAGCAATGCGCAGGAAATCGAGGATTTTATTATGTTTCGCTGTGCTGTGGGTGCTTGGCATCGCGTATTATTTCTACTCGGGGACAACGCTAAGTCGAAAGGTAGGTTGCCGTGTTCGTTCGCGTTGCGCGCTGGTACGGTGAAAAATCTTAAGTTTTTTTGCGCGATCGTTTTTCATCTTTCGGATGAATGAGTTTAAACGATATCTACACGGCATGCGTGAGAGTGGACGAGAAAGGACTCGGCAAACTCTTGTGTTCAGCGATGTATTTAGACACAAAGGTACTGTTATCGCTCCCCGCCGACTACGTGCTGTGATTTTACTGCGAGACTGCCGTACAGCCACGTATGGTTTAGCTCGCGATTAACGCAACGTCGTGATTTTCGCGGAGTGGTTAAGCTTTCGTTTACGAGACGTAAACAGGTCACAAACTAGCAGATTCGCCGGTGCGTGTTACAATGGAGAGTGTGTGTCAAGTGTCGTTTCATTTAGACACGATAGTTCTGTTGTCAGGTCTGTATCGGCGTGGATCGAACCGGTCTAATGTTTCTTAGTTCATTCATCCACCGAAAAAATAGCAAACAAAACAAATGGGCTCTAATGTCTACATTGATAACAGCAAAGATCCGATAAGCAATTGGTAAAACTCTGATTATTGAATACTTCTAAATTTCACTACGTAAAATACACTTTGTATTTGTGTTTGATCCGTAACTTTCGACAACTGTATTTGAGCATATGGAAAATGTGCACATTTAACGTTTGAACTGTGGAGAGTGTACATATTGGGAAAGCAATATTTGGAAAGCTGGGCGGTGCACCGTTCAACCACACGCTTATCTGCCTTTATAAGAACGTTTATTGAAATGTAGGCTATTAGTCATAATGCCTAGCACACGTACTTCCTTTATTATAAAGTGACACGTCGTCTAGAGGTTTGTTTTGTGAATCGTATTGTCCATCAGCATCAGCCAGACAGCTCAATTTCTATTTTGTGTGCTTTTATTATTGTGGTCATGGCACAGTGAGATACATAGACAGCACATTTGAGAATTGCTCCCTTATGGCGTTTGGCAGCGTTGCAGTTTCAAACTTAAACTTTGACGAATTGTGTTACTGTCTATACCACCCAATCGTCGGCTGGTGTTAGTTTTACTTGAGATGTTATTTTATAATCTTGTATCAAGACGGTTTGAAGCGAATCTGTTCATAAAGCTTCACTCATGTACCTATAGGATAAGCAATTGGCACAACAGCCGGCCGGCACTTTCAGATGGCTCACGGCACTGAATCCGTTACATTGGTACATTGATGTTTGGTGCCGCTTCCTTGCTTTGGAGCTTTGGGGGATTAAGTGTCTATATCTGTAAAATGACACAGAGTTAGGTTTTTCAATCGGTTTACGTAAATGAGATTGCATTGTCCTTTCTCAGATAATTTCTGCCAAGAACTATGTTAGTTGCGCAATAGATTTTAAACAGATGTCTCCATGAGGAAATGAATTCCCACATCTTTGTGCTCCACGTCAGTATCGGGACAGCATTCTTGTTGCACCGGGTGCACAGGTTCCTTGGTTATGCAAGGGTCCGAATCTTCTTTTCTGTGTCTGTAAATGTGTGAGATGGGTTTTGGAGGCCCGGCTGCCCTTGGATGCAAGCAGGATAGGGAAACGGACAGCTTTTATCTCCACAGAGTAATGCGTTTGATCTGATATCCGCTTCACAACACAATTATTGACAGTCTGATTGTTCTGCCCCTGTTGGCAGGATTATAGTGTGGAGGTGTGATGGGGCCATACTGCTGTACAGTCACTTGCTCAAATCAAAGCTTGTTAACATCAGGATAAAGGGAACTGGATGACAGATTTGTCCATTTCTCCCAAAGCCATGGCTGCTTGGGTGAGGCGGTTCTTATTCTCTGTTTTTTCCTTTGGTGGCAGTGCCAAACAGACGACATTTGGGTCTGTCATACATATTTATTTATACCATGCAATGAAAGCGAAGAACAGGCCCTAATTGTACGCTGACTGGAGACTGTGAATTTCTCATTTTCTGATATTGTTCTGCTAAATGTCTACAGGCTCAGATGAAGTGTCTTGGCATTCCCAGGGAGGTATTCTCAGGAATAAGTTCCCGAAAATTGATATATGAAGTTATATTTTACCCACCAAGGGGCTATATTAGTAGAGTTATTTTGCTTCATCTCTTCCCCGAGTTGCTGGCTGCAAAAACTCTTCCAAGCCTTATGAATGCCACATTTTTGCAGCGTTTTGTAACGTGATGTTTTTTTCTGCTTATTTTCTACCTGCTGAGCTTAAAAAAACCTCAATATTTTTCCCTGCCTTTATGTTGGCAGTCGGATTCTAGAAGATTATGTTTCTCATCTTGTTGAATCAGTGGAGTCTAATTCCAGAGATTGAATCAATGCTTTGTTTTATACTCTGCCAAATTATAGACTTACCCCATTGTACATGCATTCACATGTACACTTACACTACATTTTGTTGCCCTTGATTTGAACAGGAAATCATATATGAGGCACATTGTTTTTTATGGCCTGACCTTTGACCGGTTTTAGGTTATATATGCGTCTATAAAGGGCTTTAAAGACAGTGTAGAAGAGAAGAACCTCCTCTGTTCTGCATTAACTTTGGAAGCAGTGGATAACTGAGTGACCTATACAAGCAAAGATCATTGAGTTCCGTTTACCATGAAATTCCTCTTTCTCAGACCTGTTTTTTTTCAAGAAGAAGAAGAAAAATAAATGCTGCAGTAGCAAATGTGTTGCAAGAGTTTAGTTGGATAAAAAGGTTGAACTGGCACAAACCATCAGTACTTGTTTTTATAATCTCCTGATGAGTAAGACGGATGAGATGAGATACAGTATTTGTAGTTTCCTGCCTTGTGTGAAATGAGATCTTAAAGTTATATGTTCAGATTAGCAGTAAAATATAACTTTCAGTGAGTTTTTGGAATGAACGTATTTTGCTGAGACGAGGCATCGATCCTGTTTTAGTGTAACTTGTCATATGCTCATTGCTCAATATGGAATTCGATAAACTCCATTCAGACTGCTTATAAAAGTCTTGCTAATTGAGTGTTTTATTCAAATGGAATCATTATTCCAGAATAAAGGCATATATTTCACTATAATTGTTGCAGTGATTACTTTTGACGGGTGGTGATTGTGTTGTCATGTCATAACATCTTTCTTGAAGTATTTGGCAGTGGAGATGATGTTCTGTGATATATTGAGAGATAAGTCTCTGGGAGGAATTTAGCAAATCCTGTCCAGTTCTCCCACAGCTCCTGTCTGTTTGGTAAGGGAGTTACGTTTTATAACATTTTTAATGCAATCTTGCGCGCTACTTCGGATACTTTGTCTTCTTTAAACTTAGCCATCAAAGCGGTTAAAGAAATATATTCATGTAGAGATGATGAGAAAATGGCCAGCCCATTTATCCAAAGCCCCAATGTTTCGGTGAATGTATTTCTTGTTGAACATGGGATTACACAGAATTCATATATTTTTGCTGCTAGTCATCTTTTTGTATTCTTTACTTCAGTTCTGCATCTTTCTGTGAAATGTATACATTAGACAAGGGCTCATACATAAATAATGCTGAGCGGTTTCCCTACAGCTCGGGTAATTGGAAGTTTCTGATAATAAATGAGCTTTTGATATTAAGGGTCATTCATTCCTCGACGGGTTTCAGACACTGGATATTCCCATTGCGTGTGTCACTAGTAGAGGGCGCAAAGAACTGCAAAGTTCTTTAACAACTGAATAGCATGCAAATGTAACTTGCATACATAATATTTAAGCAAATAAATAATACAAATATTTTTAAATCATAAAACAAAGGCTCACATTAGATATGTAAGAGGAAAGGGATTGCATCATGCTGTCAATCCTCCTTCCACTATTGACCCTTATTTCTCATCATAGCATACATAGAAACAGTTCGAAGTAAAAAACTAAAATGTATTGTATGTGTCAAAATGATAGATATTTCCTTATGGCAAAAATCATTAGGATATAAAGTAAAGATCATGTTGCATGAAGATATTTTGTAAATTTCGTACACTTAATACATAACTTTGAAGTTGTTAAAGAAAAAATAAATAAAGGCAGTTTTCTCAATATTTAGTTTTTTTTGCACCCTCAGATTCTAGAGACTTAAATTGCTGTATCTCCACTAGATATTGTCATATCCTAACAACCCATACATCAGTAGAAAGCTTTATTTACAGTGTTCCGGTCATGTCAAAAAATCTCATAAGAAAAACCCATAAAACTGGCTTTGTTATCCAGGGTCACATATTGAGCCGGTATGAGGAGAATTTTACAGATGTTTGCCCATGAGTGTATTTGATATAACGTAATGCAAACTTGCAATTGCTACATCTGTTTTACAGGCATCTGCTGTTCAGCCGCGTGGTGCTCGCTCCCATTGCTTCGCGAATGGAATGTCACGATACCGCTCATGCGCGAGATGCACACGAACATTCCAAACCCCTTCGTTTAGCGCATATTTATACAGAAAAATGGTGATAAAGAATGTAAATGTTCCGTGGCATAGAAAGACGCATTCTGTGTGAATGGCCGGTCACAGTGCAAAAGTGAAAATGGGCCCCACTGAAACAGTGTTGTGCTGCGCCCTATTCCACACGTGGTTTATGCAACATACACTGGTATGGTAATGCGGTATATACATATTTATATTTTATGATATAAAATTACATCATGAGGGTTCCGTCAGTGGAGGAAGGAGGATTGACATTGTGATATGATCGCCACCTTCGCTAACACGAGCACTATGCAAAAGCATATAGAGTAAACCACAGCTCTTTACTAAAAGCGTTGCCTGTTAAGAACATTTTGTGCAATTACTGCCTTTCATTTAAGTTTGTGACTAAACATTTTGCATTACTGCATAATATAATTAACTAAAAAAGAAGTTTAATGTGTTTCATAAAGTAAAGTTTCACAAGTTGATTTCATAATGCCTAAATGTGATGTGTTAAGGTGATTTAAAAGACTATTTGCTCGTTGTATAATCTTATTCTCATGAACCCAGTCTCGTTTCTCGTCTTGTGAGAAGTGTCACGTCACACCCCTACTCCTTAGTGCTGTATGTCGAACGACAGTCACTTCCACGCATTGCCACATGGTATAACAAAATCATGATACACATACATTTAAAGTATTACGGTTATTTTACCAATATTATTATCAGTCGCAATTTTTCCCTTCCTGACAAGTCAGCTGCAGTATAGTAAATTGACTGTGCTGTTTCTCCCTGCCACCCACTCACTGCACAGAGCAGTGTAGAGAAAGACCATCCTAAAAATGTATTCCGTTTATCTTTCAGTTTAGTCCAACAGTGCTGAATGTATTTGGTTTTCTCTCTTTCTCTACTGGTCCTATATGCTCTGCTGGGCTTGCGCTTGAGGTGTGTACTCCGCATGCTGCACCTCTCTTGCAGTTGACTTCCGCCTTATTTGTTCCAAAGATGTCACGTTATTATATTTAGTAAAATAGATTTTTGAAATTTGTGAATTGATTTGAATTGCTAGCTGATTGAATCGATATTCATTGTGAATAAAAAAAAATCCCGCACCCCTTTAATGCACATAAATCAGTTCAGCCAAATAAGCATCTTCAATTTCTCTAGAAAGTGTTTGAAAAAGTGTTGCGTGGCTGTGGACTGTTATAGCCTATGGGAGGATGTTCTTATCTCAAATCATATTGCTTTGGAAGTAAACGTGATGAATGCCGAGTAGCATCCTAAAGTGTGGATCTATTTTAGGATCTGGATATAATTGACTGTGGCTTTTTAGAAGATTTGCCCACACGAACAACATAATCCCCTTCTATCCTTTTGAAATGGAGATGAATATCGAATGCAGTCAAGTGTGTCTTATTGTTCCCGGTGTTAAAGCCTTAAGGCGGCTTTCCCAAAGCTACAATATGCAGACTTCAAAGGACCTGCATAAAAATGTGTAAGAAAAATAATATTCGGGAAAAGATTATTGCCTTATTTCGTCGCTTGTGTTCAAAGCGACACGATGATGATATTTGTTAGCGTCTTTTAATTCATCCTATCCCCATTGTTTTGAGACTTTGCCCAACATCTTGCTAACATCTTCATAGACGGTGTCATTCAGTGTCATCGGCAAATTTACAACGACAACCATACTCCATAATACTGAACTGTTCTCATTAACAAGTGTTCATACAAACCAGTCGCACATCTTAAGACTTAACATCCGGTTTGTCTCTACGCCAAAGACATCTGTTGTGTCAGCTCGTGCTTGAACTATTGTAGCATCTTTCTTAGCTCACAAGGATTCAACAAAGATCCTCGAATGAGGAGAGAGCAGTCAGAGTTGTTTAGAGACTCGTGTATCGGGGCGCATGCACACTAATGGGAAAACACTGAGAATATCGCTGGAGGGCTTGAATGTGTCGAAGATGCAGTTTGCTTAGCCAAGTGCTTCTAGGTGTTTTCCGCCTCCGAGACATCAACAGGCCAATCACATTTCAGCCATATAATTGTAATGAGCTCTGTTGGATCATCATATCAACAAAATAGTGTGATTTTTGCTGATTCGAAGCTACTTTTGTGTCCTTGATGCTCTATGTACTTGGCTACATGAAAGAAAGAAAAAATGATATGAAGCAATTTTATAATGTTATTAAAATGGCAGATCATACAATATTTGTGAAGGTTTGTGAACGAATAAACATTTAATCTCTTACAATGGAGAAGTCTTAAACATTGTCCAAAACTGTCCAATCAAAGTTTGAGGGGGACAAAATTTATAAAAAACAAATAACTTCTTAGACTCCTAAAAGAGCAAACTGGAGTAGTTTGATGCAACTCATTAGGTTTAATTAAACATTGTCAACTAATACAGTAAGAACAAAGTAAACAGAAACATTAGACTGACCGCGGCTGGTTATCAATGCATACAAATTCAATTATCTTTGGGGTTATAGCCTTAGATTTCTTGCTGTCTGGTGTGTAAAGTTCATAGTGTCTGTAATGGAGGGCTTTTTGAGAGCAAGATTACTAACCGTTGCCTTTGCAGTTGCCAGTTTTTGGTATTCAGCATATCGCTCGCGGTGGCTGGTTCTTCAGTGCTGAATCGCGAATGCGATCGGTTAGTGAGTACCGATTGAGTCATAAAATGTGATTATCGGCCGATACTGATCTGCGGCGGATCGAGCGGAGCATCTCTAGAAAAATAGTTTTTTTAATACATTTTAATTAAAAAATCCTGTGTGCAAAAACATGACAAGGTCATATTTTCTTAGATTTTTGTGTAGGTTTTTTACACGGTTTAAGTAAATCCTACAGATGTTTTTTTTTACCGTGCAGCTTTAGTCAAGACAATGTGAACACTTGAAGTTAACTACAAAAGCTACAATCAGCCACAGGAAGGGCGTTCTTGTCACCATCCTGACTGACAGAACTTGTTCGTTGTAGAGTCTACTCTTAAAAAAAAAAGTAGAACTAATCAATGCTTGCAAGAATACTTTGAGTAAATTGCCTTGAATTGGCAATGTATAATTTAACCTATGCAATTCCGAATCAAATTCCTCTAGTTTCAAGCTAAATCAAGAGTGCAACAGTGTAATTTTGATCATGGGTTTGCAAGCTAAAAGGCTCAACTATGTTCTAATTAACATGCAGTGGAAGGCAGACGGTGCTCGGGAAATGCTGACTGCGGTCCCTTGTCTTTTGGCCTGATGTTACCTATCATGCATATTCAATCAACGACTCTTAAGAGAATATTGCCCGTCATTTCAAAGACAGATGACACTAAAACTTTCACTAATATTTTATCTCTCCGCGGGGATTTAATAATTGTAATTATTTCATCTTTGCTGTCAGGTAAGACTTAATTTTATCATTTTGACTATGCCAAACCTTTGGGCTAAAAACTAAAATCTGATTTTTGTCGTCCTGGACAATTGATGCCCTTTTTAAATAAACACAACACTGGTCATATAGGTCAAGTCACAGTTCGGGTAGCTGGCGCATAGCTGGTCTAAGGCCAGCTTTGCTTTTAAGAGGCGATGTGTCTAGAATAGCTTTGTTGCTTATCTGTTTCTTAAAGTAGGTTTTGAGCTTCTGCCAGGTCTGTGGCTTCCATAAGTGCTTCGCATACATCTTCACTGCCATTACAGATCAACTGCTTAATTCTTAGGCCCCCCCGAGAGATTCTGACTGTCCCTCACACCTTTTTTGCTTAGCCAATTTACATACCTTGCACTGATATGATTGCCCTATCATGGTCAAGTGAACATCTGTGCTGTGCGTCATACCACCTGTCTCCGATCGATGAGGACACAAAGTTAAGACAAGAAAACGAAGTTGTTCATTAAAGAGAATAGTTCCTTTTGATTTAAGCTTCTGTTATCACCCAAATAATGCTTTTTACGGTGTCTTGATCTTGCATTTGATTTATTAAGGGTTTTCTTGGTTTTGCTTTGTCATTCTTGTAGCAATACAAGTGGTTTTACCTTTAAAGACAGCTTTAGGTTTTAGATTACAGATAGTCTTTTGGAAAGGGTATCTGTGCAAGCGGTGAAGCGTGGTGCCTCTGTCAGCGGCTGTGTCACTTCATCTTGACTTCATCTGGTTGGTTTTCAAAGACAGAAAAGTGTCAAGTGTATCTTTCACAATCCTTTGAGTGTGTTTCAGGTTGGTATAATAAATGAATGAAACAACCTTCATTGTAAATGATATTGGGAGAACTCCCCAGTTTCTATTAATGAAACCTTAGCATAGGACATGATGTGCGAGTGAGGCAGATGGGTGAAGGACGACTTGAGCTGTGAACTCATCTTGGCTGATCTCTTCAAGATTGACACGCTGGCCCTGCAGGGCAGCCGATTTGCACTTGTCTCCATATAAAAAGTGATGGCCCTCTGGACGGCCGATGCAAATTTAGATTTTTTTACTCTTTACATAACGTATCGTTTTCTCTTAATTGAGGCGACACTGTTGGTGACGCACTATCTCTGGTTTTCAACAGTGAATTTGGCAACAGCTCTGCATTGTCTTCTGCATTATTGAACGCTTCAAGATCTTTTAACCTGAGCCTTTATACAACCAGCCTGATAAAACGCAACCAAATGAATTGTGCAGAAAGCCACTGGTGTTACTTTACTCTGCACATACTCTGAATGTCATTACTACTGTTGTTTATGTCAATAAAAGTGTGTTTTTGAACTCTTTGTCTGTAGGCGAGATTGGGCAAACGGACTAATGGTTCATGCAGTTATTCACACACTCTAATGCAGTTTCTTTCTTTAACATTTATTTCTGTTTGCATGCACTGCACCTTTAGTGATGTTCATTGAATGCACAAGTAGCTGAAGCTTCCCTGTTGGGTGAAATACATAACATAACCTACTGTCAGAGCAGATTTGATCATGCTGAAAGACAACATGTAGGCCAAGGACAACACACAGACTGTCAGTTTATAAACTGTTGTTCTCACATTAGATTTATATAAATAAACTTTGACATTTCTGTATATATTAAAGGGCCAGCTCACCCCAAAATGTATGTTCTGTCATAATTTTTTAACCATCTTGTTATTCAAAACCTATTTATGACTCTTTCTTCTGTGGAACACAAAGGAAGATATTTTTAGAAATTTCTCGGTGGTTTTGTGTCCTTACTGTGAAAGTCAAATGGGGCCGATGTTGTACGGTTAGCGACGTTCTTCAAAATATCATCTTTTATGTTCTGCAGATGAAGGTCATACAGGTTTGTAATGATGTGGATGAGTAAATTATTCCGAATAAAATGCGGTAGCGGTTGGGAACTTTGGTGTGATTTGAACGGGACCAGGCATTCTAAAACATCCCGTTCCCGTCGTCCTTTCAGAACTACATGTCTGCACTCATTCTTATCAACCAACCCGAACTCTTTGTAAGTCGCTTTGGATAAAAGCGTCTGCTAAATGACTAAAGGTAAATGTACAGTCAGCAACATATCAGATTTTTTAAATGCATCATTATTTAGCATCTGCCAAATTGTAATGGACTTTAGATTCACCGTTTACTTTTTATATCGCTGAACCCATTTGTTTACAGGCACCACCGTGTCCATAGTTTTCACATTCTATCTCATGTTTCAGCTTGTCTCCAATTTTTCCAGCTTTGAGTCATAGATTTTAAATGTCTGTCTAGAAATGATAAAGATTGAAGTAGAAGGAGGCTTTTATCAGTGATCGTTGGGGGTTGTGGGTATTTTGGCCTTCTCCGGACATGCGAGCATGCTTTTCTGGTTAAGTCTGCATTATTTTTAATAATAAGAACAAGTGCTAGTGAGCAATAGGAAACCAGAGGACATGTGTTGTTTTTCCAGAAAACTCTGCAAAGAACCTTTCAAACCTTTCCCATGTATGGGATTAATGTATTTTTAGCTCCCCATCCCGAAGGCTTGGAAAGTAGATGCCCTTTTCCTGGTGTGTGAGTTAATCATGCTTTAATCTAAAAACTGTGTTAACTAGAACGAGATAAAAGCAAGCTACATGTTTTATCCCTTTCTGCACCGGCGCCACAGCTCTCGAACATTACGCTGTTGGCAAGCGTGAGGTCTTTTAAGCCCCGATCTAAAGCTGAATATTCAGCAGTTTATTACAAGGCTTTCTGAAATACTTAATTCTGATTGGTCAGTCGTGGGAATAGTGAGGTCAGCGGTGTAACTTTAATGTCTCACATTACATCAATTTAGTCTTTCCCTTTTTCATAAATTACCCTCTAGTTGTTCCAAACATGTTGAAGAGCATTCACGCTCTCTGATGTCGTTTTTGCACAACTCATCACATATTATCACTCTCTGAAGTCGTAGCGGGAGTTTCTTTTTTTCCCCAGGGACCTGTTTGTCATTCAAGGGAAGGAGACTAATTAAACATGACAGGCTTTTTATTGTGTGAGCGGGCATATCGTATCACGCTGCTTCAATGATCCAGCCAGAAGGAAGCTAAACCGTCACATGGTACTTTTTAGCACATTTATGCGTCTGTGCGCTTGTGTGTCTGGTGTTCAGCAAGAACACCAATGTGACAAGCAATTTGAATTTGAGATATTTTATTTCATTGTAATGTATTGCACTGCCGGATAAATTGTTTTGTAAATGTTTAAAATCTTGTGCACTCACAGAGGCCATATCCTAATAAAATAACATAATTATTTTACATTGAGCGTTTTGCTGTATTGATCACATGACTAGACACATGATATTCACTCCATCCTGGCTGCCCACAAAAAAGTCACATTTTTGCAATTAATGAAACCGTAACGTTGAGACTCTTACATATCAGGCAGTGGAATATACTGTCCACCTTCAATGGTGTAAGTTGTTTTTATTAATGTGTTTCAAGTTTATTTGAACATGATGTTTGGTAGGAATCACCCAGTCAAGATTGTTGTGCAAATTGTTTAATAGGGTCTTTTGAAAATTATAACACGATGTACTTGAGACACGGCTAACCCATTGACCGGCATTCCTCCCTCCCCAATCATTCTTCTATTTTCTTCTATTATTTTCTTCTTGCTGCCTCAATCTCTTATAAGACATTGTTTTTCATTTACACTGAGCCATTGCAACCATTGTCAACTTCATTGTGATCTGTGTGCATTTCAGTTCGAAGTCTAACATAAAACTCTTCCCAGCTTTACATGTAACTGAATGGTGGTGAGTGAATGTATTGGACGGTATATGAGCTTGTGCTTAATCTGATCTATGCACTTTCAGTTTCATGTTTAAAAAGCAATGCGAATTGTATACTTTTAATGAATATACTTGCATTTATTTCTAGCTAGCTATTATTTGTAAGAGATTCAGAGGTTTCAGTGCATTTTTTTTGGAACAGAATGTTAAAGCAAACCAATGTGTGGAGCTGTCTTGTCCTTAACTGAACATGACTAGTTCAGCCACGGCTTCCAATTTCCATCAAAGATTCTTTTGTCAAATCCGTCACACTTATATTCTGTGACAGCTGCCGTTGCTTCACAGATGTTTTTGAGAGGAATGATTGTATATCCTGAGCCATTAATGCGATTCTTGTGACTGATCGCTGATGATTCAACGATTCTGTCCGTTCCGTCCATCTACTCGCAGTTTAGGAAGCTCGATATCGAACTCCTTAATGTGTCATAGTGTGATATGTGTGTAAAAAAATGTACTAGGAGAAAAGCACAAGTATAAGAATACAGTAAGTGAGACCGGTCTCAACAACGCTTTGAGAATTTTGGAGAGGGTGGTCTGTGGCCCGGCCAGTCTGTCATTACACATCCTTGGGTTTCCTCTGAAGAACTGTAATTATGATCAGCTGGCCTGTGAGGCTTTAGTCAGCAGTCGAGGCTCGAGTTGCAGCCCGTTTTCAGGAGATTTTTACCTAGCCCCTCAGTTTCCCCGAATTCTCCGTGGGCTGCATGTAATTTTCTCTGTGTGCTTAGCTCCTTGCATGAATACAAAACTATCAACTCCCTGGCATACGGACCAGAGAAATCAATGAGGGCGGTTTGTAATTTAACCATCACACTAAAGCCTCTATAACTAGATGCCTTTCTTGTGTGCACACACATCTGAAAGAGTCTTGGTTTAATGAGATAATCAGAGGGGTATTTTGCCTAAAAATGACCTGTGGGACATCTTCTTTGAAACACAAAAGGATTCAATTTGTGGGATCTCTGGGCTGTTTCATTTTATGAAAGTAAATTGTAAACAAAGCTGTGTCTGTCCCCATTCGCTTTTTTATGCACACAAGAATGTCTTTCAGTTATGCATTTAATAAACAAACACACAAAGATGTAGTGTTTACATGTTTGTATTTTCATTGTGTTTTCAAGCTTAAAGGTAACTGATAACTCTGAATATGCCTTGGATGCAGGCTTCATACCTGCTAAACATCACAAGTGTTATGCAATTCTGGATGTTTTTTTCTTATCGCCACCTGTGACCTGATTCTGCCAGTGTGGAGCAGTCCATGTCAGACCTGTACTTCCCCTCACACCTCAGAGACCTGGATTCTGGACAAACACACGGGAGGGCTCAAGGGTACACCATTGTCTCATTGAACGTCCTTTGCATCTCTTGCACGGTACAGTGATTTCTCACACTTTGTTCCACGTGGGTTTTTAGCCTTGTTTAGCTTCACCAATCTTCAGCTCCTTTTACCTAAATAATGTTCTTCACAATTCGGAACAAGCTCCAAGAATCAAAAGAATCGGACCGCTTAACATTTGCATTCACAGTTTCTTCAGTTTTGTCGAAACTACAGTGGCATGTGATAGCCGCATACAGCTGCACTAGAACAACAGCTCTTTTCTGTCAGCGCTGAAGCTTGTTGTTCGCAAAGCACATTCCTTTATACAGGCATAATATAAAAACATACCATTAAAGGATTTATCATCACAGTTTGGTAATTTGCTCGCAGTGTAGCGGCATGTTTGTGAAAGGTGACCCACCTGCGCTGAACTGCAGGGGTGGTACTGTAAGTGCTGGAAACATCGTCTGTGGTGTTTTCACATAAATAAACAATCATTCTGTTATGCTGTTGCATAAAAACATTGTTGCAGGTGATAAGTATCTGGGACTTATGGCAGCGTTGTGTCATGGCTCATTTTAAGGTCTTTTTTTATTTAGGGTTAAAAAGACAGTTCTGTCATCATTTACTTGCCCTCCAAATATCTATACATTTCTTTGTTCTGATGAACAAGAGACATATATTTGGAAGCATGCTTGTAACTAGTGGCGCAACGGATCAAAAAACTATTTTTGATCAGCTCATGTAAATGCTCATAGTTTTGTGATCGAATATTATAATAATAACTCAAATAACTTGTTTTTGCAATCAATAAGGGCACTCATATAAGAGTTTAAAGAATTTGATAAAAACAAAGGTGTGAAAGTACCTCGAAGATATCAGCAGGTTAATTTAACAGATTATTTAACGTCATGATTAAAAAATAGTAATTGTTATAGTAAACGGCTGACAAATGGATCTCTACAGGTCAGATTGTAAATGTGACGGGTGTAAGGAGGCGATCATTAGGGCTGTCACAATTATTAAATAATCGTCTTATCGCAACGTTTTCAGATCATCGCAGTTATTGCATATCTCTAAAGAAGACCCTAGGGGGAGCTGTAGTGCCTGCATATAGCAGTGTATATAAAGTATATATGAAGTGTATGTAATTAAAGCATGGTAATACTTGTCAAATGTACCACCACCACAACAACAGAGTCACTTTAAAGAAAAATGTAATTAGGTCATTTTTATGGTATATGCCAGTCTACCAAAATTGAATTAACATAGAAATGCTAAAAAGAAAAATGTTACTTCTATGACTGATAGCGTTTTAATGGTGGCTTCAATTCACTCCTGATCCACTAACTTAATTTACAAGTATTTTCAGCTTTGATGTATTTCCAAGAAAAAAAACATAGTCTTATATTCAGAACAATGTGGTTGTTTCAAAGCTGAATAAAAAATGTGTGATAATTTAATGTCAAAGCTCTTAAACAGACAATTAGTCGTCACAATCCTCAAAGCCCTAAAACAGACAATTCATCGGCATAATCCCGATGATTTATCTGTACTGATCACGGATCAACCTCTATCCTTTTCACCACTAATTGTAACCAAGCTGTTATTGGCCACCAGTGACTACCATAGTAAGAAAATGACAATGGTAGTCAAAAGTGACCCAACTGTTTGCTTTCCCACATTTTTCTAAAGGTCTTTTGTTTTATACAGAACAAAGAAACCACTTAAGGGTGACTAAACGATGACAGAATTTTCATTTCTCCTTTAAGCAATACCTGACCTGCTAGGACTGATATGTGGTCAAGTAACCATAACGGGTCATTTTGGGCTTTTTGCTGTAGGTTGCCCTGTAAAATCAAATGAATGTACTTCCTTTCACGATATAGGTATACTACTATGTAAGATGTTAATATGAATAGGATGTTTCCCGGTGAATTACTGCAAGATATTTTGTCTGTCCCTATGATTTTAAGCAATAGCCTTGTCGTGTTTATGTTGTTGTTGTTTTATCATGTGTGCACTTTAACTGAGATTAAGGCGATAACTGATGTAAATTGGAGAAAATCTGTAAATTCACTCAGTTCCGTTGGAGTTTTTGCTTGCTTTGAAACTCCTTCCCCATCCTTCATCATCTTTCTCATCTATCAGCATCATGTCATTTGTTCCCTGAGGGGCACTACTTTAAGACAACTTTAATGTTTTGTTTATTGTGCAATGTAAACTCTTACCGTGGGTTCATGGTTTGCATGGATCCATTTGCAACACATTGGCTCAAAACCTTGCCGCAGAACAGACTTTCCATGAGCACAGATTTCAAAACGAGCACTTCCAGGACTCCTTTGCTTGCCAAGCACCTGCCATTGAGATGAATAGGAGTGCTAATGGGTAACTTTCTCCATATTTTTTATGGACCTCCCTATGCTAGACATTATTCTATCATTTTAGCACAGCCTGAACTCTGTATTGACCAATCCGCATTCAGGGTAGAAATGATTCATTTTATCATTTCGATTTTAAGAATTCAGCATATTCGTATGCAGTGTATAAGATGCACTCTAGCACTCCGTCCTCCTCTAATGTCCTTTTCTCTACAGGTCTCATATTTCCTCATGGGCAGTTAAAGATGAGTGGGCAGCTCGAGTGATGGTCAGGTAGCCTCTTAATGCTCCTGCCACACATTCAGCCGACTCGGACACCTCACTTGGACGTTTTATTGGAAACAGTGGGTAGTCTGATGGAATAATGCTGTGTAAATGCTTTCATTGAGCTTGTCTTTTAGTCCGGGCCTTGGTTTCCATGGTTACAGGCTCCTCTGCTTGCAGAAGACCCCGAGGAGTCATGGCTGTTTGATTTAACCAGAGAAGAGCAACCTGGAGCACAAATGTCTTGTGATAAATATCAGATTGGATTTGCATACGCTGGAAATGTGTTTAAAGAATCAGTGAGGTTTATGTTGAGTTTGAGGCATTTAAAGAGACTGGTTTAATATTTCGGTCAGCATTTGGATGAAATGCCGGGCAAGGATGTAACTTCCTCAGCATTTCATGGAGCAGCGCAAGTAGACAAGAGAAACACAGTCGTTTTACTGCACATTCTTTTGCATGTTTTTTCTAGATTTGAAATATCAATATCATTTATTTTGCCTAAAGATTTAAAGTCATTTTCTGCCCAGATTGGATTGACAGAATTACGTTTCTTTAAAAAAGAGAGATAAATGAGTTTTAAGAGACATGTCATGAAGTGTGGTCTCAACAATATCCTATTCGTGGCAGTATTAAAGTGATAGTTCTTCCAAAAGTGAAGATTTTGTCATCATTACCTGTATGAATTATCTTACTACTGCAGAACACAAAAGAAGATATTTTGAAGAAACTTGTGCAATTAAACATTGAACATGACTTTATTATACAGTATTGCATACGTCATATCTTCGAAAAATATTTAGTTTGATCACATTTATAAAAGAGAGCTACAGCTGTATGATTATTTCCGGAAAAACACTAGCAGCTGGAGGCAGGCAGGGGGACGGAACTAGAACACGAGCACACAATAACATTACACCATCGCATTAATCCCTTCGTGTTTTTTACATAATGCACGTACACGCAATTGCCAACAAAACACAGACATATGACTTAGTTTCACTTACCAAGTGCGATTCATGTCCGGCATATTTTAGCACTTGGACCACACATCTTTTTGCACATCCATCTGTTTCAAATGATCTCTAAATCCAGCATTATATCCACCGTCTATATAACATCTATCCCTGAAATGCCGTGAATAAACAAACTACTGACTTCTCTCACTATCGCAAGAGTAACTTTATGCAGTGCAGCCAATCTTTATGGTAGGCGGGTCTTACTATCGCTCTTCAGTTGGCGTGCTATGTCTTTCGGCTTGCCGAGCTTTTCCGTGAGCGTTGCCCAATAAAAGGAATAGGATCCAGACTTGTAGAAAACTTTCTGAAACAGGTTGGAGTGTTGAGGGAGTGTATCAAGCGGAGAAATATTACGTCATATGTCCAACTCCTTTTTTAACAATATGACGATGTTAAACATGAGAAGCCAGCACGTTTAACATTGTAAAGAAAGAAAAGAATGCATGAAACAATGTTAAAACACCCTTTTAAAGATAATGAAGTCTCTTTGCTTTATTGGTGGAAATCAGCAGGGATCTGCCCTTGTGTTGTATTGATATGGGGGTCATGATATATTGAACACGATCATGTTTCTTAGCTCAAGGTCTTGCCTTTGATTTGCAGTGAGTGAACACACACATTGATCGTATAGAGCTTGAATACCCTGTGAAATTGGTTTGGCTGAAAGTGTCTGCTCTGTACATAGATGTTGAGCTCCAGTTTATCTACGTTAAAGATTGACAGTTATTTTGTCTCTGACTTCTGTACGTTTTAACTTGATTGATTCAGTTAATTATTCTATGCAAATCAATTTGCATGCACATGTGTATTTTGTTTTAAAGCGTGTTTGCTGGCATATAATAGATATGAGCTGCTGTCAGCTAGTTTCCAGCGAGCTCTGCCCAGTGCTGATGCATCAAAAACTCATTCAGATTGACGTTCACTGGCAGCTTCGTGTAGCTTTTGTCTGTAATGTAAGCGTGGCAGAAGTAATAGCTCCTCTAATGATAAATGAAATGGAATTTGGCATTTTGGCATCTATATGCGGTTTCGGCTTTGAAAAGGCGAATTCCTCCCATTTAACGCAGTATGGCTGTTATAGTTGTAAGACAATAGACACTCATGAAATTGTGTACCCGCCTAAGGATTAACATAGTCGAATCAGAATTGGCACGTCTTGCCTATAGTCGAATCATACCTGTGTGTGTGTGCATAAAGCATCTTACCATTTAAACGGTCAAAGTCCATTTCACCTTTTTCCTGCTCACTCTTTCTCCGTCCTCCTGATTCGTTTTCAGTGCAGACAATGACAAGTTCCGAAAGTCTTCACCGTGCTTGCGATATGCTGTGATTATGGTTATATTACTTTGTTATCATTTTTTTGTATCATGCAGCTCCTATGCAAAGATTTGAGAAGATGAGACTGGTAGTCAAATCAGGCTCCTCCTGTCCGAGCATCGAATTCTTCAACTATACACCACTAGTAAAAACACTTTAAAAATTTGTCTCAAAACCCAACATTCATTCAAATCCATTCAGTTGTTCTTTGGGAAACATAATGTGTCCTGCGTGTTTTACACCTCTATCACCAGTCACATGTAATATAGGACTGTAAAGTCATCAGAATGCAATGGTGTAGCTTTTTGGCTGCATGACTGCTTTCATTGCACAGATGCCCTTTAAAGAACAGCTAAACAAACACTTCAAATGAACTGGTTGTTACCGTGTCACCATTTAGCAGATGCTTTTCATCCAAATCGACTTGCAGTGCTTGCTGGGAAGACCTTCCGTTAGAAACCTGAAGTCAGTTGTTTTGCTCAAGGACTTGACTGCGATAGAACTGAATCGTTACAAATCACAATTCTGCATTGAGCCAGTGCTGCTCGAAGATCGAAGCAGATCTTTATTTAATGGCTTGCATCAGAGTTCGTGTAACATTTAATATTTCTTTCCTGAAAATTTGAAGTCAGTAGAAGTTCTACAAGGACGTTTGTTTAATTTTGGAGACTAACATTTGATCGTACTTTCTATTTAAGTTGGCAATAGCGGTTCTGAATCTTAAGGAATACAAGTTATGTGGATCGCTCTGATAGAGACCTACAGTACTTTATGTACACCAGTACAGTGCGTTTAGGTACTTAATTGGGGTCTTGTGTTCTTGTAGGTATTGCGTGTTAAAGAATGAGTGTTCGTTCAGGCACACTTGACAAGAGTTGGTCAAGTCTCGCCGCTCTGAGCACAAACGGGGTGGTTGATCTCTCGCCAGGTAATTCTGTGACGGTGGGCTTGATTAGCTGTCCGTGGGTGAATGGATATTTTGACTCTTCAAAGGCTGTGTGTTGTTGCCAGGTGCTCTTTGATAGTAAAATCCTGCCCTAGGCAACATGATAATGGTTTTCCGTCATTCCAGCAGTGAGAAAACAAGGTAGTTTGGCTGTGTTTGACTTTGTGCACCTATACATATTCATCATGTTATTAACACTAAATTAATGCAATTTCCTCCAAAAATTAGTAAAGCTTTTTAGTAGACTTAAGTAGAATTTATTCAGACTGTACTTTAAACTGCAACATGCAAATGCATTTGCTTGAGGGGCTGGACCGCCGCCTTGGGTTTTATTGTCTTGAGAGCCTCCACACCCAGTGTAATGTTGTAAATTCTGTACAGTGTAATCATTACATCTCGCAGCCAACTTTCAGGCAGCATGCGGAGGAGCTGGATCTGCTTTGATAAACATGAAACCATGTCTTGTGCCAAGGATGCAATTTTTGAAATAAGAGTTTCACATTCTGTCCAATCTAATGTACAGATTATAAAAACAGAACACCCTTGGATGAAACAGCCAGGCACTGACAGAAAGTGGATGATCTGTGAATGGAGTGTAATTATTCATATATAAAAAATATATATATAGCCTTCTTTTGAAGTTGAGGTAATGTAGATAATCTCACAACCTCTCCAGTCTGGATGAAAGTGTTTGGAACGGGCTGGTTTTGTTATTGACTCTCTACTATTGAGGCTTCCATCCAGTGTTCCAACGTCAACAGCAGGTTCTAAAAGCTTCCCTTCATGCAATTGACATTTAGGTCAAATTACTTTTAACATTACTTCGCCTTTCCATATTGATTGCCTTTTAATTAAATATGCCAGCCTGTGGCGTGAATTTTGCCTCTATACAATGTAGGCTTTTACTTTGCTAAGAGTAGGACTGTTAGTAAGGGGATGCTTCTAAACAAGCAAGTAAACAAGTATCTTTTCTACATTGAATGTATTGCTTATAGTTAATGTTTCATGTACAACTGCTTTGTAACAATGACAAAGCGCTACATAAATTAAATTTGAGTCAAGTTTTTATGCATGTACTATATTTCCCTAAAACAGTCCAAGTTTTTGTAAACTATAGTCTATTTATTTAATAACATTGGTTATAATACATATAGCCTAGTCTAATTTAATCCTTTCATATCTTTTTTATAGCAAAATGTAAATACTTTTAAATCATTGGTAATTTTGATTCAAAGTTCTGTAGAATTTGTTTCTTTAACCCTGAGACAAGTCTTCTTAGCACACTGATCATTGGACTAGCTTGTTATGAAGTGTCCTGATGCCTGATGCCTGCTGCACCCATATTCTCAAAGTACTGCCACTCATTCTGTTTTATCAATATTTGTATTATACTCTCCTAACCTTTCTCAAAACGTGAAGGAGAAAACTACTAAAACAAATTTAATTTAGCCATCACGTCTGTGGCGGCAGATTCCCATCACTGATCAAATTGAATCTTTAATTAAGCTCCGTTTTAATCTGCTTTGAGTCCGATTCCAGGCTGTGACTCATCTCATTCTCCAGTTCCCAGCATGACTCTTGGTTTCTTGTATCTGGCTTGAATAATTGTCTCTGTAGACAGGTGAGGCTGAACCCTCCTTGAGCGATTCCATCTGTGGGGAGTTGAGTGCACTGCAATGTCAGCTGGTAACTGGCAGTCCGAGCACGCTCAGTCACACACGCTCAGACACATGATGGAGCTGCACAGCTGGACAGAAAAAAACATCACAAATTCTTAGGGTCCATTCAGACAGAACACGTTTTTCCATTCCAATGCGCTACTTTCCCATAGTTTTTCTGTGGAAACACCCATTTGACGGACGTGCACACGAGCGTTTTTGAGTCAACTTTAAATTCAACGCGTTATGTCTGAATGGCCCCTTAGGCCCGATACGGAAATGTTTTACTATTTCCATCTGAATGTGTCTACATTTAAATCTACATTGACATTTTAAATAACTAATATGCGTGCGGAAAAGCGTGAAATGTGAATCGGGCCGTGTTCAGACTTGACTTCTTTTTTGGAAGCTGCAAGTGTCCTTTTTAACGCCCTGCCTCATGCTCCTTTTTAAAAGCTAACCAATGACAGAGACCTGTTGTTTTCATAACAACATGCAAGGAACGTGATTGTTTGAGAAGGCTCAATCTCGAAAAAATAAAATGGCTACCGAAACGCCCATTGGAGCATAGTTTTCACTTTCAACAACTTCTGATCGCATTTCTAGCGAAGTAGTTTTTAAATATGTGAAAAATGCTCTCTGTTTATAATTCAAATGTCCTTCTGTTACATTGCCTTTCTGTTTCTATGGGCTGCCTTCGTTCACAGACGCTGCCTCCTCAAGTCATGCTGTGTGGCTGCTGACAAAGGCCTTTGTCAACTTTTTCTTGTCAAAAAAGACGACCAGTCTGAACACGGCCTTAGGCCTCAACAACAACCATTTATGTCCGGAGCTCAGACTTCGCTGGATGGTTCAAGCAGTCCAATGTGTTTTGGATTTGTTGATCTTACCGTTGCTAATATTTGCACACTGTCACTACATCCATTTGCATTGGAGTTTGTTTTGTTTGGCAGATACACTTTCTTCCCCACCCAAATTTAAAAGCAGAAATATAAACTGAATTATGAAATGTGTCAACATTGTGCATGTAGTGCCGTGTGATGTCACGTAGTCGAACACAAACGCCAAAGTCAAATTAAGTGTGGCTGAATGTCAAGATGGCTGTATTGAAAGATTGACACAGTGCACAAGAATACTAAAACAAGCATGTAGAGGCTGTATGACCAAAGATTGTTTCTTATTGTGAGCAAATGCATATTGTGGTATATCGTTATATACCACAAATTCTGGAAGTTTTTAAAGGGATAGCTCACCCAAAAATTTTAATTCCGTCATTTACTCACCACCTTGTCTTTTCAAACCTCTATGACTGTTTTTCTTCTGCAGAACACAAAAGAAGATATTTTGAATAATGTTAGGGACCTAACAAGGGCGATTCACTTGGTCAAGGGTGTTGCATGTGACTAAACCTCTTATTTACAAACCACAATGTATAAACCTCTTTTTTGTTAGTAAACATTGTGATGCGTTTTTGTGGGCGGAGCATAGGTGGAGGCAGAAATATACCTCTGGCTGCTTTACTAACGCTCGCGGGCACGTTTTCATAGCTTGTTTTTTATGACTGAAGTAAATCGAATTTAATTTGAATATGGAAGGTCAGTCACAGCCTGGAACTGTGTTTGTTGTTGAAAAAGTAAACTTTAAAGGAAGGAACCGGATTGGCCGATCAGTACACCCTCACTCAATGGATTGACGAACTGTCAGGATTCCATTACCTCCAGTTGAGTGGTCTGACATCCACACATGCCACATAGAGAAAGAAGTCAAGCGTGTATAGTGAGAGAGAATAACGTTACATCTTTAGATGCCTATATGTACTAACAGTGCCAAACGCTAGCAAATGCAGCTTAAACACACACCTGACAGCCTTCTCACTGTTCTCTCTCCCAGGTTTCTACTTATGAATACTGTAGAAACAGCAACAACAAACAGTTTTCTTTGTTAGTTGTGCAGTAAGCCAACCACCGGAGATTAAACAAAGTTAGCTTGTATATCCACTAAAAAAAGGTTAACGTTACGTCAAAAATAACTCTACTTGTTCCCGGGTTCTGATTAGATTTGCATTGGCCGCCTCCAGTTTAACCTCCAGCTAAGATTGTGACGTTGGCTCAAAGGGGTCTATAAGGAATCTGTTGCATTTGACACTATATTGTCACAACGGTATACATCTTTATAACACCCAGCCCTACAAGCTCAATAAATTTGTTCACACTTGTGTTGTCAGTATGTTTCCCCACCCAGAATTCAGCCACTGAAGTAATGCACAGATTTGACTCCCTTGTTAAATCTATTACATCATGATGTAAATGAAAGATGGCTGTTAATTGTTTCACTGTGTTCTCTACTTGGCAGCACAGTCTAGCTTTAATGAGATTATTTCAAGAGGTGTCAGGCTGCGGTCATGGTCGAAGTGCTTTTACCACATCGAATGGTTAGCCCTTGCATATGGGTCTGTCAAAACGTGACATCATGCATTGAGCTGTGATGATTTTTTTTTGGATTTTTGACACCCGGCAGTCGATTGCTAGTGTCGCCTCTGCTGTAACACAGCTCTGTGGAAACTCATTTGTTCCACTCTGTAGCACACTGTAATGAAGGGATTCAATCGTGCTTTTATTTTGTGCTGGGGTGAATTGAATCTTGTACACATTCATGGCAGCTGATGATGACAGCGGTCGCAAGAAATGATTCTACAGAGTAGCCACCCTCTCAATCGTTTCTTCCTCCGGATTAGAACACTCTTATAAATGTTTATGGGGTTGTGTCGCTTTCCTTGATTTATAAAATTGAAAGTACTTTATAAGTGACCTTGTCTTTGCTGCTCTTTAGATCATTTCAGCAGATGTAGAATTTATTCTATCTTCTTTATTTAAGCCAAGTAAACACCACACAACATAAAACATCTCTAACGTTTTTGTTTTGAGTTGGCAACTAGTCTTGTAGTCTAAACTAAAAATGTGATGCATTGGCAGACGTGAATAAAATGAATAAATAAACATCAAACTGCTCAACATGTCTCCTCACACACGGCAGAATCCACTTTTACTGCTCTTTTTCTTCTGTTCTATGCGAATCGGTTCAGAAATGAACGCAGGCTCTTCCTTAGAGCTGTTTATTTATAAACTAAACAGCTCCATTCTCGTTGCCATGGTGTGAGTTTTTGTGAGAACAGGTTGGGTTATCATTGCTAAAGTTGAGGTGGCTTTGATCTGCAACCGGTTGCGTAGTGTGCACATGTCTAAAAATATATGAAAATGATGTGGTAAACAATATGTGTACCCTAAAGAGTGAGAGATGACGTCCTTTTGTAGGCCAACACGGTAGTTAACGTCACGCGTTCCTTCGACTGAAAGCCTATGCATTTTTCAATTCGACTTTTGTAAGATCGCAAAAAATATGATCTGTGATTTAACAAAGACAAAACGGCATAAACCTATCAAGATAATGTTTTCAAATTAACAGAACATTTGTATACTTTTGAAGCCTCAATACTATAGCCAGAAGTAAAAAGCTTACATGAAGCTATAAATAGACTATGCTACGGTCGCTCGATATCGATGTCACCAACACCAGGCCTTTGACAATTTATTCTAACTTTATCAAAAAAACGTGTTTCCTTGCAAGTAATTTCTCCGTGAATGAATCTCAAACAAAGTTTTTAGAGATTTTTGCCCATTATTTGTGAAATGTATATGCGTGATGAATGTAGTCACTTTTAGAAACTTGTTAGCAACCACTGTTTTTAAGACCCAAAGCTTTTTTTAAATCTCAAGCCGCTAATAACTGGTGTGTTATGTCATCGATTAAAACAGGAAAATGTCGAGAGGTTTTGTTAACCGCAGATCTTATTTCAGGCAATTTACAAAAACCCATTCAAACCTATTGACTGGGGGCGATGGAACCGGAAGTGCTCAAATGATAACTCGCTTCTGGTGAGACTGCCACATTATAACCAAACCTCATTACATTCCCTGCACTCTGATGAGTGGATGTAGATTGTAAATTCCATGTTTCTTAAACTAAGCTTTATTTTCTCAGTATGTCATTACCAGTAGCTCACAATAGGACATGGGCTGTACAAGACCAGCTGCTGAAAGGGAGCTCCATAAAGCTAGGCTGGACGTTCTACTGTGCTCAGCGTTCTCTCACACCTGCTCTCTCCACTGGCCACAGATGCTGAATTCCATAACGGCTAAAAATGCTAGCATTAACTGTTGCTTCTTTGATCAGCCTACAAACATTCACTATTCATAATGAATAGTGTTGTCGTACCATTGTGGTTGTAATCCTCAGTCGTGTTGTCCTAGGCTTACTCAATTTGGAAATGGCCCTGCTAGCTGATTCTTCTTGTTGAGACTTCCCATTTATTTCCTGCTGACCTTGGCAGAGGGTCGGCTTTGAATTATTACTAGCCCTATATATTGTTTATGCTTTAGTCAGTGGCGGTTTCTTACTCTTGCTCCGGGCCTTGACGTGATTGTCAGAATACTCATATTTTCCAACACTTGTTGGCAAGGGAGATGCCAGGGCTTCCTGTAGATTGGCTAATCTTCACCAGCTTTTTGTTGGCTCGGGCCGTGGTATGACCTTGTTTTGTGTTTTGAGTACAGTTTGCTCAGGCTTTATTCTTGTGTATATAATCTGTAGGACTATTGAAGTGCCAAGAATTTATTTTAGTTATCCATACCAACACCTTAACAGTTCTTTTACTGTAACAGACTTTGTTGTTTAACATGTTGTACACTCTTAAAAAAAAGGGGCTAAGGTTCTTCGTTGCCATAAAATAACCTTTTGGTTCCACAACAATGGTTCCTCTATGGACTTCGCTGTGAAGAACCTTTTAAGCACCTTTAATATTAAATTATATCCAAGTATACAGTACTCTTAAAAATAAAGGTGCCACAGATACATTTTTTAACAATTCTCAATTAAGGAAAAGGTTTTCTTTTAGTTTTTCAGAACGTACACTTTAGTAGGCTAATCTTGATAATGAGTACTTGATGAATGTGGTTATAAGGCAAAAAGTTGTTGTCATTGTTTCATTAATAAGTCATGCATTTTATCTATCATTGTCTGCTGTGTTCAGTTATCTAGCCTCAGTCCATTCTCTGCAAGCAGATTATTGCTGTCATTTGTTTTTATAATGATTTCTGTCGAGAAACATTTCTTTCACCTCGCTTGATTTAAGCTTCCCTGATATCTTTTGCTGGATTTGCTCTGAAAGCAAATTAATGGTTTTGATCAAACTCAAAAGGCAGAACGAGATCCAATAAAACATGAGCTCGTGGCCGTGATGTCTGTGGTTACTATAGCAACAAGACCCTAAATGATGGGCTTTTTATATGAAATTTTAATTGTTTCAATAAAGACTAAATTCGACAAAAATTTTTTTATGTATGGTTGTACTTTTCTCTCTTTTCTTGCGCCTAAAATATCCTCGGTTCTTTCAGTTTTTACATATGGTAAAAAAAATAAGATTATAAATTGTTCTGTAGTACCAGACGCAGTATAATATTAGCAACACTGACTAACTACATATGCTCTAAGGGCTTTCTTACTGCAGCAAATTCCCCGATTAGTTTTTTCTACCCTGACGCTGCTTTTAAGCACACAATATGCCTGTACATTCACAATCTTTATTTCCTTTTTTTGGCAGGATGACTGGAGTGGCATTAATTCAAACAGAATACAATCGCACAGCAATGCAGATGACAAAGCCAACAGCCTAGAAACCCTTCCTCCAGGTAAGAGCCAGCCTCACACACCCCTGTGCATAATCAGCTCAGATCAGGATTAACCTGCTCTAATAATTCACGTTTTTCTACCCAAGATGAATAATGAAGTGTTTCTTATGCAAACCCCCAAAGATGAATTTCAATGAACAATGTGCACAACACAGGTCCTAGTGTTGGGTTATATTCTATATATACAGGGAATCAAGCATCTTTGTCTTCGTCAACAGAGTATTATTCATTATTTTATGTCTATACAGCGTAAAACCTTTCAAACTGAAGGCATGTTTCCTCAATAAATTTGATATTAATAGTTATTATACCATTTCAAGATAATGAGTAATTATAGAGTAATATCAAGTAGAAAATCAGGAAAGTGGCCAAGAAAGCCTTCATATGGAGGTAGTTTGTTTACAGTTTCTAATATATTGTATATAACACTTCGTTAAAAAGTGGAGACCTCATTTACTTCTAATGTAACCTTAAAATAACGTCCAAAGCTGTACAGTGATACAGTTAAACTGCAGTTTTTATGCACTTCCATCATTTCAAAGCAGTATTGTTGTAGACAAGAGTGCATTATTTATTAAGATCATAGTTCGTTTCTATGAGGTTTTATGTCCTCTGAGAACTCCTCCATAGATGTATTGTAAACATCCAATTGCGTTTTGTGATATGCAATGTGTTTTCTGTTTGTAGTTTATCTCCTGGGCAGTTGCGTGTCCCTCTGTTACTCTTGTAATTTGGGTCACACAGAAAGAAGATTTACACAAAGCAAAAAAAGCATCGTTTATTCACCCACTTGTCATTTCAATCCCGTATGGCTTTCTTCCTTATGCAGGAAACAAAAGAAGATATTTTGAAGAATGTTGTTCACTGACCCCCCTTTCACTCGCATTGGTTTTGTTTCCATACAATAGAAGTGAAATCTTGTGCGGCGTGTGTTTCTGGAGAACACGGTGTAAAATCTTGCTGTGTCAAGTGAAGTGTGGAGGTCACCGCCGAGACTCTCGGTTGTCCTGTGAGCAGCTTATTAGTCTGAAGACAGCCCCCTGCAGTCCTCGCAAGGAGCGATTGTGTTTTCGTGGGTCCTCATGAGCTTTCAGCAATGTTGGCCATTCGAATGGAAATGGCTGACTTTGATATTCAAAGTTGTTGTTTGACCTGAATCACCAGAACTTTAAAATAAGGATTAGAAAAAGGCTCGCTCCTACATGCTTCTTTCACAGCCATTGCAGATGGAGAATTGTATTTGTATTGTGTGAAAGGGCTGTAATCAATGTGACTGACACTTTTTGGTGGGTTGGTGCATTGCAGCTCTGTGGCGTAATGAACCTTCTGCTGTATAACATGTAGTTTGTCGGTTTCAGAGTGTAGTACTTGAATTGGATTGAAGAGACTTTCAATCAGTGTTTATGCAACAAATTTATGAATAACATTACTTTCGCTAGCTTAAAGTCTCTAACAGCACAGAAATGTATTAAAGGACAGTATGTCGACGTTCTGTGTTATATTTGAAACTTTGTCCTATATTCATTAACAGTTCTCGTGGCTGTAATTTTGGCCGTTGAATCTGTGTTAACGCTCTCTTGGATGTTTGACATCAGAGCTCTATAACTGTTGTACTAATTATAATGCAGAAGACGTCTCCCAGAGCCCCGCTAGATTAATTGCTTATAGTCTTTTGTAATGATAGATAACATAATCGAATTCTGCCACATGTTTCTGAGGTCTAAGTATCATCCCAACCATCTCTGCTGTTTAACTCAATGACAAGCGTCTGTTAGCGGCATCTGCCGCTGTGTCATTGTGAAACGTGAGTGACATCTAAATGGAAAATAATCATTTTCTTACAGAGAAGAGCTGAGCTTGTGTTTAGGAAGTCTAAAGCCGTGCTTGATGCAATGACTTAATTTGGCATATATCCTCATATATTATTGTTTGGCCAAGGTCCACCGTGGCAGATTCACCTGGGTTGTTATGAACAGAAGATCTACATCCAGCTACTTTTTTCTTTGGCAGCCATTATTTTGTAATATAATGATGGACAGTGATGCATTTGAGGTCTTTTTATAGCTTGACCCATGGAGAGTTCTTAAACATTAGTCATTTCTAGAACACATGTTTTTTGCAAACATGAGAAATATTTTTTGTTTCCAAATATGTTTTACAGGGAAGGTTAGGTGGCAAGACTTTGATCAGGATCTGTATGTGGGAGCGACCGTGGTGAGGCCAGGGCAGGATCCCTATGCCCGCAACAAGTTCAACCAGGTTGAGAGTGACAAACTCCGAATGGACCGCAGTATCCCTGACACACGACATGACAAGTAAGACCCTGTTTTTCTTTGGCTTCAATGCTTGTTCCTTAAGCGTAATCAATTTAAGTTACTCTCATATCTGAATGTGTGTGCAGAAGTGCTCAACACAAAACCCAAGGAGAGCGTTTCGATTAATCGGTTATTCAAGCATCTTATTGATCAAGTATTTGAGTATTCGATTGATCGGTTATTAAAATTTTCCGATTGATCGGTTATTCGAATATCTGGGTGAGTGGTTTCTCGATCAGTCACGCCGGCTCTTTCAGAGTTAAAGCAGCTTCTATTCATAGCAAAACCCGCCGTCTTTCTTTTGTTTGCCGATCAATCGAATGCCCTGTTGGCCGCTCAATCGAATGCCCTGTTGGCCGCTCAATCGAATGCCCTGTTGGCCGCTCAATCGAATGCCCTGTTGGCCGCTCAATCGAATGCCCTGTTGGCCGCTCAATCGAATGCCCTGTTGGCCGATCAATCGAATGCCCTGTTGGCCGCTCAATCGATTGAGCGGCCAACAGGGCATCCGATTGATCGGCAAACAAAAGAAAGACGGTGGGTTTTGCTATGAATAGAAGCTGCTATAAAACCACTTTTCCCTCTTTCTTTGATTTAAGTTATATTTTAGGGGCTTTTGCCTTTATTTGATAGGACTGTGGAGGAAATACAGAAACATTTTGGTTTCAAGAAGTGGGACCGGCAAAAGACGCTTGAGACAGAGAACAAACTATGATCGTGCTGCCGGAGCACTGGCACTATATGTCAGCACACTAACATTTCTGGCACTTGGGAGTTTGGGCCCCTTTGGGGTCTGCCATTACAATTTGAGCGTGATTTACACGCATTTACATTTAATGGACCAGATGTTAAACAAAACTATTGATGAATCAATGTTGAGAATAACCAATATAACATTGATGGATTGGTGGAAAATAGTCATCTAAAACATATTTATTGACTGAAGCAAATGTAAAAAAGATTTAAAGGCAACTTGTAGTCTAGCACCAGATATTTATTTACACAAATCTATCTCTCTAGTGCAGCTCGAACCTGGCTTAATCCTTGAATTCCAAAATGCTTTAGAACCCATGAGAAATTGTATCTGGCCCCTGGACGTAACATTATTAGAGCTGCACTTAGCTGACACCGTATCATATTGATTGCTCGAGAAAAACACTCATGCTGACGTGTTATGTCCTGAGATCATCACTGCCATTGTCATGATTCAGAGAGACATGATATCTCACACAAGCACTTGGAACTGCACAAGAAACACATTTCATCTATTTTACGCGCCTCGCTGGTCTGATGTAAATGCTGTGGGGGTTTGGTAGTGCTTAAACGAACATAAATTGGTCCCACAGCCTGCGGATGTCTGAGACTTAGCTGTGGGCTATGATGAATTAGCTTTCTTTTTTGGGAGTGTGATGTTCGGCAGAATGCGGGTAATTGCTTACATTATTTTAAGGCTGATGGATGGAAAAAAAAGATTTTTTTTTGTTTGTCAGATTGCCATTTTTTGTTTTAATTATGTTCCAGGAGCATCTTATGTAACACTTGTGGGATTCATTAGTCTATCGAAAGGTTTGTGGCATTCATTGGTCTATTAAAAGGTTTCTGGTGAAACAGCAGTGATTCATTTTTTAGAATCTATTAAAAACACAAATATTCAGCCAGTTTATACATGCAAATCAACAAATTCTCACTTTGAGAAAAAGAATCCCATTTTTGGAACAATCAATTTGGCATCTACAATATTTATATGTATCTATGGTTTAAAGAGGCATTGTAGATATTCAAATGTCTTCACCATTGCTAGTCTGCAATGCAGGGTTGGGCTCCCACAACTGATTTACTGTTGACATGCCGGAAGACTTGTCAAGGAGCAGGGCAGTCCTGTTGTCGCTTCTCCGTCCAACATAAACAGGCTGCTTGGGAGATGCTCTCCTCTTAGGAAATTACCCTCCCATTGCAGAGGGATGAGGTTGACCCCTGTTGAGAAAACATGTAAAAATAGTCTTCTGCAACTTTTTGATGATAGCAGAAAAGAACAGAAAATTGTGTGTGTGTGTGTGACTCGCGGTGACAGGAAGGAATGTTCATTGTTGAAGTTGACATTCGCGTGCAATGACTTTCAAAGTTCAGAGTTCCTGACCTTAAGGCATCCATTTTCCACCTAGAGATGTGAATGCACAATTTGTGATGCCAGCCTATAATTCCAGGAATTCACATACTGTGTGATCTCTGACCTGAACATTATGTCATAAACTGGTTTGTGATGTAAACAACTCCAGCAACTGACCAAAAATTAATTAATTAAAAATTAATAATTTTTCTTTTATTTCATTTGAAACATATCAAATGAATATATACACAAACACACACACACACACACACACACACTAATTTAAAATATTATATTAATTATTTTGCTTGTTAATATTTAACCATTACATCTTTCATTTACATTTAGTCATTTAGCAGATGCTTTTATCCAAAGCGACTTACAAAGAGTTCGGGGGGCAATAAGCGATATGTCATACAAAGAGCAATAGGTGCTAATACAAAGTTACTAGTTTCAACCAAAGCTAGACCACAACCTGTTGAGAGAAGAGAGTTAGTGTATGTTTTTTTCCTTCTCATTTGTTTGTCAATTATTTAAGCATTTAAGGCCATTAATAGCCTGTAACAGGTCTTCTTTTGTACTTCTGTTCAGCTTTTCTTTCATCGTCCTCTTCAACATGACCTTTTTAAACTTGGCATTTTCAAAATTGCTCTAAAGCGTCTGCACAAAGGCATTTTTTCTCGCAGAAGAACCACTGTGTGCATTTGCCTGTGTCTGCTTGGCTTTTGGGAATATCACACAGTTCTGCAAAGCACTGCAACTCCCAGAGTGATCATGAAGTCATCCACTCATAAGCAAACATTTAGCTACTCTTGTATGACTTCTACCACACAGACAGATGTGTGTATATATTACAAATAAATTACATGAGTTACCAGGGCAGATGTGCAAAGTGTAGGTATTGAAAAGTCCATTATAAGAGTGCATGATGGGGAAAAATGGAATGGAAGTCAATGTATATTCACTTTGAAGGGAAAAAAGAAAAAGTGATTTACTATATTCATCAAGCAACTAATACTACAATATTTTTATATATACATGTATAAATATTTTCTTTATTCCCAACATATTTATATAATTTGTTTTATTTGACACCTTTATGAAGAATATCACCAGAATCACAGTGTAAAGCATGTTTGTGTCACTTGTTCCTACTTACCGTTGTCCAACTTTTATTAATAGTCTAGTTCGTGGTTATTAATAGTCAGTCATCATATCCTTTGTAAACATCACAAGTACAGAGGTTTTACTCTGTAGTTGCTACATTTATTTTCAGCACTTATCTATTTAACATAAATAAATGCTGCTAAATAAAAAGCAATGTCATCTTATGTCAGGGATGCACCTGTGTGTGCACTAAGGATAGGAATTGTGCCTAGTACTGTACATACATGCTGGTTGACATGTTGGCTTGATGTCGTATAACCACGTTAGCTGAATATCTGTCTTAGTCATTTGGCACGGGATGTTTCTTGCATGGCTCTTAAATGTTGTTGATGTCCCCTATAGGGCGGTTTGTGTGATTGTTGTTTGGACCAAACTCCGATTATAAATTGATGTGTGTTTGGCATCGTAGCATGTGACTGAACAAGAACAAGATGCTCCAATCATAACACAATCTCTCATCTCTTGCCTGAGGTGGGACATGTTCTAAACAGCAATTTCACATTTTCATTATTAACAGAATCAGTTGTTAACAAATAACAAATAATGTCTGACTGTTATTGAAGGCACTAAGACACTCCACTCCAAGGAATCTCTGAGGTCCATCTTGGTGTTGTGGGGCAGGCTTAGAAGAATACAGCAAATTGCATTTCCAAAGACAAACACTTCCAGTGTATGCTTTAGAAGTTCTTAAAACATTTTCAGGTTTTTAATTTTTTGTGACTGTGACTTGTAGAGAATGGAGCTTGCAACGGCACACGTGCATTTAATGTAAACGCTTAAGTCAAATGTAAATCTAGTCGTCAGACGAAGCAATGGCTTTTGCAAAACATTGTTTTCCCAATGGTCTTGTGACTCTGAATGTTCTTGTACGCTGTGTAAACTTTAGTGTATTCTACTATAATGTTAATGGGTTGATTCCCTGCAGTGTGCCCATTAAAAACACGTGTCCAGTCATTCTGAGAGTAATGGGAGATGTGCAGATCTCTAGGTTTGACATTGGTATATTTGCTTTGTTTTTACTCCTGTTGTGTTTCATATAAAGGTAATAATCGTTATGACCCTTGTCTTCATGACTGTCAGTGATGGAAATCTTGTCCAGTTGTTGACGGTAAATATCTGGCAATTAAATGAACAAAAGAAGCTGTCAGTATGTAAATAAGGGTGAAAACTCCGATTCATCTCTGCACATCGAACTTATGCTCTTAACAATTCCTTGAAAGTGCAATGCAGGGCTCTAGACTGTGACTAAATGGTCGCATTTTGTTTTCTACTGCCAGTGTGTAACAAGGTTCAATAAAAGGAAGGAGAACATAAAAGAGACTTTTAATATGATAAACAAACAAACAAACAAACCGAAAGTAATATGCCGGCAGCTATATATATATATATCCTACAGAACCTGGTATTTACTGAAGAACTGATTACATTTAGCGGACACTTTTATCCAAAGCGACGTACAAAGAGTTCAGGGAGCAATAATACAATAGGTGCTAATACAAAGTTACTAGTTTCAACAAAAGCTTGACTACTACCTGTTGAGAGATTGAGAGAGGGTTAGTGTACATTAAAACAAACAAAAATTCATCTGTCTGTCAAGTTTTCACAGAAGAGATGGGTTTTAAGTAGTTTTTTGAAGGTTGTGAGAGATGTGGTTGACCGGACTGAGTTAGGAAGAATGTTCCACCAGAAAGGAGTTGTGATTTATTGCCCTAAGTAGTGTGATTAGTGTGTCTGTGTTTGGCTGCCTGGCTGTGCTTGCAACCAGTTTACGTCATCGAAAAAAACCATGGCGGCCTCCTTAGGTTAAAATGAGTATTACATTTAGTTTTTTTTAAGTATTGAAAATATGTTGTGTTTTTCGAATGACAAATGCTAGTAGTGTAAGGCTATTACAACGCATAAAGCCATGCATCTCTCTATACACCGGGTTCCCTTTGAGCACTATACTATAATCTCTATTGACATAAATGCAATATAATATACATAACTTTGTGTTCAGAGGTGTATAAATACCTTGCATAATAAGTGTTTTTATTACCTTAGAATGAGCTATTTCTATCTACATGGTGTTTGCCGTGTTGTTTCTACAGTAGCCCTAAATTGACAAACTGCTCAACAGAGCGCGTTTTGTAAATACATTGTCATGCGTAAAAGAAGCCAAAACGTGAATCTTAGCCCTGTGTCAGCCACCGCAATTCGTAACATCCCCACTAGATACCGCCAAATCTCACAAACGGGACCTTTAAATGCTTTGAAAGATGCAAACAAAAAAGAATATAAAAAATAGATATTTGCTGTAATTGCTTCTGATCGGTTTCTTCTGGTATTTGTTATTCTCTTACTGTTCTGACTGGTATAGAAGTGTTTTTGGATGTACTAAAATCAGACTATATTCTTTCAAGCTTTAGCCAACAGCATAATACAACAGAAAAGGCCGTGAGAGTAATTTGCAGTAGTATGTTTTTCCATCTGTATCGATGTGATGAATGCACGATAGAACCAGTACCAAAGCTATCAGATTTTACCTGCAGGTCTGAACAAGTCCCGGACGTCACTTTTCTCCTGAAGATGTGCTGATGCTGCACATGACATTATTATCTGTTGTAAGTCGTCTTATCTCTGCCCTTTCACCATCCTCTGGGTGAGCAGCATTCCCAATCTCAACCCAGCGGTCACGTTCACCACATAAGGACTGGAGAAATCTTCTTGAAAACTGCCATGAGACCTTTTTTAAAGGTCAGATCGTTTGCGATGTTTGTTTGTAAGAATGCCAACCTTTTGTATTTTCACACAAACTTGAGTTTTTCTTTCGATTTCTGCACCATTAACTTCTATTAAATATTTACCCAGAGCTGAAGCTATTGAGCACATTTACAGAATTTTTCTCTGAAATGCCTTTGTATGAGATTCGCCAATGCTGGTAATAAGGAACACATGCTGTCTGTTTACTCTTGGGAGCCTCTGCTTCTGTTTTGTTGCCCCTGATGGCAGCAGGCCACGTGTCTTAATGGAAATGTTTTTGGCGAGGATGGTTGTCTCACTGAGGCCGTCGCCTGTGTCTGCTGTCCAGACCGCACCACTGCTTTCATTAAAACAGTAGACCTGCTTACTATTCGACTAATGAATAGCATCTTTATACACGTGGCTGTTTTAAGGCTGTCATTCGATTAAAATTAATGCTGATTATTAGCATAATACGATTCTATTCCCACTTTCATAGCATTAGATTGAGATTAATGCTACTCCAGGTTGGTTTTACATGCAGTTGCATACATTTTGTATTAAGTAACAACATACTGGGGTAACAAGTTGTCAACACTGACATCAAACATTTCGACAACCTTAACCTGCATATATTTGAGAATGTATCTGGTGCCATGCTGAAAGGTTGGGAGGCCGGCAAGGGGAAGTGTGCAAATATATGTTCTAAAAACCCTTGTCTTGTAGTTAAAGCAGCTATTTTATCAATGACCTGCTGAACCGTTACTGCTCTCCAGACCTTTAGCAAATGTGTGCCGGCCCTTTAATATATCACTGGATTGTCCAAGAGGGAAACTAGCTCATCCAAAAATGCATAATAAGGATATAATTCAATGGATTCTGGTTGGGTACATTTATTACAATGGCAGTACACTTAATAAAGCATAGCGACGATTTGCATATCATGATAAAAAATGAAAAGAAAATTGATATAGTCGCTGTCCTTCCAAAACTTGTCCAAATTAACTTATTTCCAGGAAAGGAAAACTATGCGTTTTCCAACTTGACAGGCACTTTTTAATACATTTTATTAGTTAGATATTTGCAAAACCCATTGACAAACATATAGGGTGACTAATAATAATGATTTATTGATTGGTTTCGGGGGGCGAAGCGATATGCATCACACACTCTGTGCAATGGCTCCAGACAAAGTTTATTTGGTAGGAGATGGCCCAAAGTGCCTATTTTGGTCTCAAAGGTTGCCGACCCCTGCTCTAAATAGTCAAGTTCGAGCCAGGGCTGTATCTGTCTTTTATAAATGTGATCAAACTAAAGACTGCTGATATTTGAAGGGTTACGATACTACTCTCTAAGTATCAGGATTAACATGATATATAGAAACTGTCTGTGATAGGGCCTCTTTAATTTTATATTACATATTATAAAATAGTTTTGAATATTTAGATGATGTGCTTTCATTGCTTTAAGAAGTTCTCTTAAGAGTTATTTTCTTAATTCGTTCCTTAATTGTTTATATTAAGTTAAATTTTAATTTCATTTTTCAGTCAGACATCATCTTTTGTTATTAATTTACAACTATGTTGAATATTGTTACAATATTGTAACAGATTTTATTGAAAAATGTTAATGCTTGAGAAATAATTCTGTTATTTGAATGTCAGTTTCCTGTTTTATTAAAAATATTGCGATACAATCATAATCATGACCCATATAAAGCATCAGTGAACATTTACCATATACAGTGAAATCTTATTTTCAGTAAGCGGTTTCACGGTAAAACAGAGTTATAATCAGCTTTCAATTGTGATTTTTCTTTCTTCTATGGTGGTAATTGTTAGACAGTGTTGAAATGTATTCCTCGCAAGCCCTCATTGACCCTCATCGATCCATCACTACTGTATAACTTGAATCTGTTTCTTTTGGCTAGATATTAAACCGGACAGATTAGGGTTTAACTGTAATCTCACCCCATTGCTGAAGTCAGTTTTCACTCTGTGCAGGTGGATCTTCCATCCTGACCTTTAGCACAGGAGCCATTGACCCCGATTTCCCTGCTTGAGTTCCAATGACCACAAAATCAATGGCATCAGCACAGACGAAGCTTTGTGTGCTCTTCCATGAGAGGTGCTAGAAATCCAGCGGATTAGCCACACGTCTGTCAAATTAAAACCAGGATATAAACCGTGTACGTGTGGTTTAATCCTTCATAGTGTAAAGGCCAGTGTGTGTGTGTTTGAAGACAGACGTCCAGAGTGTTAAAGCATGCATGACCTCCTGTCTATCACTATGCCAGAGAAGCATTACATGAATGTGTGCTGAGCTGCTTTGGGCTCCTCCGAGGGCATGAGCCTTCATTCAGGTGTAGCAGCCCGAGAATGAGTCTTCACTGCGTTTCCTTTGACTGCATGCTGTTCTTGATACAAATGTAACGGACATCAAAACAAATTTCAGTGATATCAAGAGGATCTCTTTTTATTTCAACATTTTCTGAAGAAGTCTATTTGGTGCCATCATGGCAGGAGGGTGATGGAGCGAGGATGGAGCATGTTTAAGAACATATGTCCTAAGGGATAACGTTGGTTAAAGTTTTCTAAATGTTTTCTTTTTTCTCTTTAGCTGTCGTCACAAGCAGTGGAAAACCGATCTTCCTTCGTCCAGTGTGATTATCACTTTCCATAATGAGGCCCGTTCAGCCCTGCTGCGCACTGTGGTCAGGTGGGGCGGCTCACATCACACAAAAATCTTTATGAAGTCTAATTGGGGTATTATAATCTACACTCATCAGTATACACATACTCAATGAAATTCTCAATTTTCTTCCCACAGTGTACTGAAGAAAAGCCCACCCAATCTGGTCAAAGAGATCATCTTGGTGGACGACTACAGTGACAGCCGTAAGCCCCATTGATTTTCTTCCCCGCTGCTTGTTCGTCTTGCATGTGGTCAGAGTTTTGCCCTGAGCAGCCTTGTGTTAGGGCACTTGCCGAGCACACATTCTTATCAGCTGCTTTGTCACTATGAACCCCATCCAACCGGCACAACAAAACCGGCAGTTAAAATGGAGTTTGATAAGGTGTTGTGTAAAGTGAGTCATCGCCGGTTTCTTTACTTTATCGTCCCGGTTACAGCTGTACTCCTCCATCCCTCAGTGTGTTCTTCAGATGCTAAGATTGTCTTGGAAAGCTTCCGGTTTCAACTCTCTATGAACCCAAGACCTTGAGGCAGAGCTGCCCGGTCTCATAACGTTCCACTGCAGGGAGCATCACTTATTTCTAGTACATTTTATACAGAGTTATACATTTTGTATTTGACACCAATGTTCTGGTCCTGCCAATTGTCATTCGCCGTTGTTTTCACATTTGTGCTACCCGTTTATCAACTGAAGTGTATGGAATGTAAAGATGTTGTGCCCGATCACTTGTGATCATGTCATATTTTGTCAACTAACAGCTGAAGATGGTGCCTTACTTGGGAAAATTGAGAAGGTCAGAGTTTTACGGAATGATCGGCGAGAGGGTGAGTATACGTAAATACAGTCTGAATCACTGTAACAATATACTGGTATTGTCAATAACTGTAATATCAAAAACCAGTGCTCGAATTGTGTGGATAAGACATACAGACGTGCTCGAATTTGTTGGTACCCCTCCACAAAAACAAAGAATGAACAATTTTCTTTGAAATAACTTGAAACTGACAAAAGTAATTGGCATCCACCATTGTTTATTCCATATTCAATCGAAATCAGACTTTGATTTAGATCCATGTCATGGACAAAAATGATGGGACCCCTACCCTAATATTTTGTTGCACAACATTAAGAGGCAATCACTACAAGCAAATGTTTTCTGCAGCTCTCAATGAGACTTCTGCACCTTTTAACAGGTAGTTTGTCCCACTCTTCCTGAGCAAACTGCTCCAGCGGTCTTCTCCAGAATGCAAGTTTCAGCTCTTTCCATGTTCGATATAATTCAGATCTGGACTCATAGAAGGCCACTTCAGAATAGTCCAATGTTTAGTTCTTTTCCATTCTTGGGTGATTTTGCCAATTGCCAAAAGCTTCAGTTTTGACTCATCTTTCCAAAGGACATTCTCCCAGAAGGATTGTGGCTTGTCAATATGAATTTTAGCAAATTCCAGTCTGGCTTTTTAATGTTTTTCTTTCAAAAGTGGAGTCCTCCTGGGTCTTCCATAGAACCCACTTTTGCTGACGTACCTTCACCTTGGAGTTGAGCTTGTATCTGTTTGGCAGTTGGCAGTTATCCTTGGTTCTTTTTCTACCATTCATACTATCCTTCTGTTCAATCTGGGGTCGATTTTCCTCTTGCAGCCGCGCCCAGGGAGGTTGGCTACAATTCCATGGACCTTAAACTTCTTAATAATATTTGCAACTGTTGTCACAGGAACATCGAGCTGCCTGGTCTTGTAGCCTTTACCTTTACCATGCTTGTCTGTTATTATCTTTCTGAGCTCCTCAGACAACTCTACCCTTTGCTTTCTCTGGTCCATGTTCAGTGTCGGGCACACACTGATACCAAACAGCACAGCGACTACTTTTCTCTGTTTAAATAAGCTGAATGACTTGTTACAATATTAGATACATGTATGATACTAATTAAAGAAACTTGTTTGTTTGAAATATCACTATAATTCAATGACGTATTATCTTTTCTAAGGGGTACCAACAAATGTGTCCAAGCCACTTTAGAATATCTTTGTAGAATAAGCAATAATTCATCTCTTTCCACATCATCTTTGCTTTATTCTATGACATACCAAAGGCTTGCAAGTATACATGATGCAATGCATTTTAATTCCATGACTCTTCAGGAGGAATGAAGCATTATTTCAATGAGCTGTAAGGGTACCAACAAATTTGAGCATGTCTGTAAGAAGTGGAAAAAATTGACTTTTTAGAAAAAACTAATAATGACAAATCTGAAATTTGTTCAGATAAGATGCTAAAAAATATGCTATTAAATGCCTTGCACTTGCAAATATCTAGTTATATATAATTGGATTTTGGATCATTTGTGAAAAAGGCTACATTTGATTCTGTTGCATGGAACTGAATCAGAAATGTGATATTTAGTATGATCTTAAAATATTATCTATGAAAAACTAGTTTAAAATATAACTAATCCAAACAATACTTGGATAGTTTTTATGAAAGCTGCTTTAATAAATAAATGGCAAAACATTAATATTACTATGTTTTAATAACAACATATTAATATATTAAAGGTGATAAATCACTAAAGTTTAAATGCAGTTGGATAGCAAGCAAACTGTTTTAATAAAGTAACCCTTTTTTCATGTTTTATTGACATTGTAGTAAAGCCTTTACACAGACAGTAAGTTACATAATTCTACATCACAAAAATATTGTGAAAATATTAGCAAAGTGCTTCAAAGTGAAGTAAGAATTTTAAGAGAAAAGAATTATGATTGACTTTATAAAAAGTAATTGGTGAGCTTCAAAATAAAATTATACATTTTAGTCATACTTGGCATATCATTTTTGTTATGATGATGATGTAAAAGAGGTAAATAATCATTTAGATTTATACCCTGTTCATCAACCTCATTTCAAGAGCAACTCTGCCTTGTCATCTGCAGTATAAAAAGTTTCATTCAGGTTTGGATTGCATTTTAAGATTGCATCTGTGATAGATCAGCGCTTTGGGCTCAGTCCTCTGTGTGTATTTGATCTCAGGCTTGATGCGATCTCGTGTCAGAGGGGCGGATACGGCCACAGCCAGCGTACTGACCTTCCTTGACAGCCACTGCGAGTGTAATGAGCATTGGCTTGAACCCCTGCTGGAAAGGGTTGCTGAGGTCAGCTATGTTTTTCTCTTGTTTCTTTCGCTGTCACACACACACACATACACATACACACAAGCACAAAAACTCTGGGTCTTACAGTTTACAGATTTGGCAAATTATCCTTTTTGGTTTTGGAGGCTGTAATCAAGCATGCTCATTACAGCAGTGGCCATTTAACAGCTCACTGCAACTGAGAGCGGCGGGCCAAGAGGAGAAAACGGAAGCGGGGATAAAAGGGTCCAGTGTTTTCTTTAAACAGACTTTGTCCAACGCAAGCTTTGCTGGCAGCAACCCGTCTTCAGACCTGTTCTCAAAGAACAATTCTAAAACATATCATAAAAACAACAGCAATGGAAAGTGCAGAGATAAGAGTTTAGGGTTTGTCGAATACAAACAAACACACACCATTGTCAAACAGCACGTCCGGTCTGTTTCAGGATCGCAAGTTCATACTAGTCCTTCATCGCTGACCTTAAAGGAATATTTGCTTTGGTTCCTTCCCTAGGCACACATATTTGCAGTGTTTGATGTTCAAAAGGCTTACGACTTATTATAAGATAATAAGTTAGTAAGATAAAAGCAAGTTAAGGTGTAAATAGCCGAAAGGTGAAATCGCAGGCATTAGTTTAGGCAGGGGTATCATAACCTCATTTATAACCTTGGTGTGTTCATTTCTCGTTGGGTGACCCAGAAAAGATAAGAATGTGAATTAATGACCCCTGAATTTATCAGAGCAGTTTTTAATGATGTATGTATCAAACATGCATTAAACATTGCCCTGCTTATTCAGAACTGCTTTAGACTGCTAGAGTAGATGCTTTTTTGGCAGTTTTCTTCATTGAATACGGTTTTCTGTTAAGAATTTGATTATCAGCACAACAATTTAAATATTTTTTTTCCTTCAATGTAAGCATAACATTTTCGTCTTTTGTGCAAATAGCTAATCTAAGATAATAAAAACATAACGATTCTTTATGTAAGGTCTGAGTTATATTGCATTTCTGTAAATAGATCCTCAAACCTCACATTGGACTTAAGAATTCAGCTTAGCACCTTTTGCGTTTATTCTTTTTTTCTAGGGTTTTCGAACAGCATTTGCGGGTTTTCTTCATTTTAAATCCCAGATTTTCAATATGGTCCCAAAACATATCGCCAAGCTTTAAGAGAAAATCAGAGTAAGAGTCTGTCATTAATGCTTTAGACTTACATAAGCCACTTGTTGAAACCACTTCGTTGTAATCAGGTTCATTATTTCCAGATTTATACTGTACCAGAGTTTGCCGTAACAAAAAACACATGCTGTCTATTGCGTCTAATATAGGTAGAAACTTGCAAAATACTGTTTATTTCCTGGACCTTATTCTGTATTGAAAAAGGTGATGGAAAGATGTTTTGTCCAACATTACCTTATGTTTCATGAGCTCATATGAAGTAAATTGGCCATTGCGGTATGTCATCATCATGTCGTTCCTACTGATACTTCAGTTTATTAGACTGAATTTATATTCTTTTAAAGGCATAGTTCACCCAAAAATATAGAAACTCTGACATTCACCCTCTTGTTATTTCAAACCTGTATGACTTTCTTTCTTCTGCAGAACACAAAAGTAGATATTTTGAAGAATGTTGGAAACCAAACAGTACTGGCCCCCATCCACTTTTATTGTATGAACACAAAACCAATTCAAAATATATATTTTTTGTGTTCTGCAGAAGAAAGGAAGTCAAACGGATTTGAAATGACAAGAGGGTCAGCAAATGATGACACAATTTAAATTTTTATAAGGCTTTGCCATAGTAATCTCCACACTCATTTCAAACCCAGATACTGTAAATATCTCTGCTGTCCGTTTAGTTTAGAGTTGAGCATATTATCGATTACATTCATGTCAGAGTTTTACAATTGTCACAATTAATAAAAAGCAATATATAGCCTATTCATTTGGCGTTAACTTTTATTTTGATAAGTATTGCTTGTGGATTTCGTCACCGCAAATGAGTGGACGCTTTCTTAAATCCACGTTCTGCATCAGCCAGGACTTTCATTCTGAATTCTCATTTGTCTTGCTAGTGACTTCAGTGTAACGTCTTAAAAGATCATATTGTCTCGATTACTGAATGCGATGTTGCTGAGAGTATACCATTAATGTCATTGAGCCCAACTTGAGATCATTTGGTTTGTGTTTTTTCCACAGGATAAGACTCGGGTTGTCTCTCCCATCATAGATGTCATTAACATGGACAATTTCCAGTATGTCGGAGCTTCTGCAGATCTTAAAGGAGGTAAATATCTTTTTCAACAGATTTTAACAGTTTATATTTCTTAATATTTTCATTGACATGCAATATCTGTGTGGGTGTGTGTAGTACGTATAGACAGCATGTACAATATATGTTATTATATATGATGTCATCATATATGAATGTGTTATATATGAATGTGTTATATGCCAATTAAAGAACTGCAATATTTATGCGTTCTAACATAAGCCACTTTTTGTCACTCTAAAATGTATATTTATGAAATCAATAAAATGTTAATGATCGACAGGCTTGGTTTAAATGCATATTTGTGTTTGGAGCAAGTCCGAAAGAAACAGTGAACACAGCAGTATGTTAAAAAGCAAGTGAACGTCAGTGAATCCTGAAATGAGGAAGTGTCTTTTTGCAATGGAAATCATTTTGATTGATTTCTGTCTGGTGGTTTGGGTATAATGTCTCTCTATATCCAAGTGGAAAAGCTTTTAATGTATAAGCTCTCAGAGGCTCTGGATATAGGAATGTGAAAATAGATATTTCCTTCTTGCTACCCCTGTGTTTTATACAGCGGCATAGTATATAAATATCATATTTATATTGTCTCTCTTCCAGCACATACTGGGTGAATGAAAGCCCCGTCTGCTATTGAACCAGCATTCAGTCACGCTATTACATATGTGATGTCTTTGTTCTGTAAAAACCTTCATCTCCCATTTTCTTCCCGCTCGTAGACTACATTCAGAATACAAGCAGTGCTTTAGTGAACACTGCGCAGTATATACTGTATGCGGTCTGCTTTGGTATGTGAATCCATGTCTGTTGTGCAACAAAAAGCATACACGGCACATCCTGCATACAAAGCAGTGTTTGCTTCAGGGATGTCAAGACACAAGGCTGGTATTTATTTAACCTGGGTTTAATCTGACTTGTATATTATCTGTATCCAGGTTTTGATTGGAATCTTGTTTTTAAATGGGACTACATGACCCTGGAGCAACGACGGGCACGGCAAGGAAATCCCATTGCTCCCATCAAGTAAGAACCGTCTCTCGAAATATCTCGGTTACAAAACCTTTTAACCTTTAATCTGGTGAAAGAGAATTTTAGCCTCTTTGGTTATACAGTCTATTTTTAGACTTCGTAAACAAATTGTCAATGCTGGATGGAAACCTTGTATTTCTAAATCAAAAATTTCCCACCTTGGCCGCACTTCATGATTTCATTCTGAGGTTTTCTTCTTTTACAAGCAATGAACAGTTAGATTTCAGTTATGTCAACATAGAAAAGCAATCTCCTAAAGTTGTTGTTATAGCAAAACAACAAGCATCTTCCAAAAAGCACATGTGCTCGCCTGCTTGTAAATGGTTTTGCCTCCAGAGAGAGACTCAATGAGTATAATTAACAGCCAAACGGAGGAGAAAGAGAAATGAAGGAAGCTACCGAATGGGAGATTGAGATTTCACGTAACAGCAATGCCCCGTCTATGCATTCACTGTGCTGCAAGTACATTAAAAGTACATTAGGATAATAAACAATGCTGTTTCTCCTGGCAGTGCCATTGTGGGATGTGCAGTGCACAAGTCTTCATGACACAGCACTCTGTAGCTTCTTTTAATGAGTCCAGTGTTGTTTAATGACTTTGTTTATGAGGCTGTGATCAGATCTCGGCATCACCGAGCAAGCGTTTATTAGGTGGCAAATGGCCACTGAAACGAAACTCTTCATCAGCGGTGTGAATATGACAATGGTGTGATTGGGCAATTTAAAGCTCGAGTTTGTTCTTATACGGATGCTTTAATGTTGAACGTCATACTAACTTTTAATATTGTGTGAAGCCAAATGACCCCTTATCCATTTTATATTTTGTGTAACACAATTTTCCAGGACACCAATGATTGCTGGAGGTCTTTTTGTAATGGACAAGAACAACTTTGAAAAGCTTGGGAAGTACGACATGATGATGGATGTATGGGGCGGTGAGAATCTTGGTGAGTGGGGGCATTATTTCTCTCCATGCCAGACTGTATTTCATCTCTTGTGCTGTTTGAGGCTCTCTGTATAGTTCACCCAGATGCATCCCGTGTATCATTTTACATGGCATCCAAAATCACACGTCCATCATTAAAGTAATCCAAACAACTCCAGTGAGTTAATATATGTTCTTCAATGAAACCATACAGTACGTGTTTATTGCGTCTCATGACTAGTCATGCGAGTGAATAATACCTATAAAAATAAATACATTGGTAATTACGTATTTAATATGCTCTTTTCAGAATAAGAATTGATGACTTTAAAATGATGTGAATTTGTTTTGTCTTTCTAATAATTTTTCACTAATAAATGTACATCATGGTTTTAAGAACTTCGCAGAAGGTCACAACATCTTCATGGCTTTATACATCCACTAAATGACCTAAAAAATGTGCAGTCTTTAACAGATGCTTAGTTTGTTCTTTTTAATGCAGTGAAATACATTAAGTGTTGCTTAAGTGTCCCTAAACTTAAAAGCAAAGCATGTGTATAAAACCACGAATGACATCATGATACCTCCATCATGATACCTCACTCAGCCAAAATGAATAATGGGCCCATCGAGGAGGGTCAGCACAGCAGAACTATTGCTTTTTAAGTCATCATTGAAAAAACTTGTGTAGAATAGTGTTGCATCTGCAGACTGGCAGAGGCGGAGTGAGATTTTCAGATTTCGCCATTAACGTCTGATTCATGATGGATTCTGAGAGAGCGTTTGGATTTATTCCACAAACACAGCACTTTCTCAGCTGTGGTGATGGTGGAAAGCTTATGGAGGTTCCAGAAACGATGCCTTCAGACTGGAAATGAGTTTAAGTTTGCACGTGTGTTTGTTTGAGGTCGGAGAGAACTAGGCTGGTTTACAAAGCTGGGGCACCATCTGTTTATAACATGATTGTTGTGTTGTGTGTAGTGTTTTTTGGAACTCTGAGTTTTGGCATTTTGATGTTTTTTCCGAACTTGTGCGTTTTGTCAGATGTTTGTGGGGTGTATGTGTCCTAATAGATCTGGCTGTTGTTGTGCTTCTCAGAGATCTCATTCCGCGTCTGGCAGTGTGGAGGGAGTCTGGAGATAATTCCCTGCAGTCGTGTGGGTCATGTCTTCAGAAAACAGCATCCATATACTTTCCCAGGGGGAAGCGGGACTGTGTTTGCCAGGTATCAACTATAATAACTGTTATGTGTAAATTTTTAACATTTAAAAAAAAGTATTAAATAAATATATTGATATTGTATAAAACACAAATCATATTAAAGACCGAGCCTTGGAGCAGTGGTTTTCAAACAGGGGTGCCCCAAGATGGATCCAGGGGAACACAGATTTTGAGGCATTTAATGAATTATAGAAATGTATCATAAATATTATGCAATCAAACATAAAAAAAGCCACCCAACCAAAATTATTGATGTTCCAGAATTGCATAACTTTTTGGTTGAATTTAAATGATTTATGTTTATGATTATAAGTCTTTATTTGGGGGGCCGCATGGTGATGCACCCAACACAAAGGGGGCCTTACAGGGAAAAGGTTTGAGAGTCTCTGACTTGGAGTACACCCGTTTTACAGCAATGTGCTATAAGAGGCCATGTGTGTAAATAATGAATTATTACATTGAATTAAAAAAAGTGTAAAATAAGGTACAGTGAAACATGGTCAAATCACTGGAACAAAATTGCATGGATTGCTTTTGCTACAGTTTTAGACCGTCTTTTAAAACTCCTATAAACATAACAACACATACATAAAAATAATCAACATCATACAGTTGCTAAAGAAGACTTGCCTGTCTTATAAATAAGTGTATTGTTTCAATACAAATGTAAGCTGTAGTGTAGTTTGGTTCGTGTGCGCCACCCAGTGGTTGAATTTGCCATTTTTGAACTTCAGCTGTTGTGTGTGTTACAGAAGGTCCATTAGTGCTGAAATTAGACTCTGGCATAATGAAGTGCTGGTCGTTTTGTCATTAGTATCTCCATATAGAATGTGTCATTTACTTTGCTCTCTGCAGAAACACCAGGCGAGCAGCAGAGGTATGGATGGATGACTTCAAGAATTTCTACTATGCCGCTGTACCATCAGCCCGTAATGTGCCCTATGGCAAGTAAGTGTGTGTCCATCTTCATCAAGGAATTAAGTGTACTAGCACAATATTTAACAACAACGTAACAAAAGCCTACAGCTAGTTTCAGTTTAACCTCTACCACTTAAAAAAATGGTTCTCATAAATGTCTTCCAGTATTCAGAGCAGACTGGAAATGAAGAAGAGGTTGGGCTGTAAACCATTCAAGTGGTACCTGGAGAATGTTTACCCTGAGCTACGGTGAGTGTTTGACCTGAGCATCATGTACGGTAGCTAGGGCTGTCCAACGATTCATCACGATTCATCACATACAGAATAAAAGTTTATTTTGGACGTGATAAATCACGACAACAGCTGTGGAAAGGATCTGTATTACCATTCCACTTTAAAGAAAGACCCTGCTATACATCACTACTCCTTAATAGTAAATAAGTCAGCTTTTATTGTTTGAGATAAACGCAACAAACATGATGATCATGTGTGCCTGGCTGAATCAAGATTGAAGGAATATCACTCATAATGAAAGTTCTTCGCCTCAGATTGTTCCAAACTAGTATACATTTATTTCAAAGAAGATATTTGGAAGAATATCAGTTACCAAACAGATCTAATCGCCCTTTTTCTGCCAAAGTAGGATAAATAAATACTATTGGAGTCTGGGAGTCAATGGGGGATGAGATCTGTTTGGTTACTGATATTCTTCCTAATATCTTCTTTTGTGTTCAGCAGAACAAAGAAATGTATACAGGTTTGGAACAACCTGAGGGTCCGTAAATAAAGACAGAATATTCATCTCTTTAATACTGACTGAGGCAGATTCATTCTAGCTGTAAATGGGACCTTTATTACATTTTCATAAGTGTTTAAGAACTTAAACTACTATACCTTTTTGCCAGTGACTGACTTGATACTACGTTTTTGTCTTGTATAGAGTGCCGGATCACCAGGATATAGCCTTCGGAGCACTACAGCAGGGCCAGAACTGTCTGGATACGCTGGGACACTTTGCTGATGGTGTGGTGGGGGTGTATGAATGTCACAACGCAGGGGGGAATCAGGTATCATTCAGAGCTCAGGTACTGAATAGATAATGTGTGATGTGACAGAACTGGCGATGGACACATGACAGTGAATTTGGGTTCATTTAGAGAAACAATTCACTTGCGGTGGGTCAGTGACACACAGTGTTGGTGATAGACACAGTAGTGTCTGGATCACATGATGGACTGCAAGTCAAAATCACATAAAACATTCTCATACAGCCGGCCAACACGTTCCTTTCTACGCTCTCTACGTCATGTTACAAATTCAGAGCAACCGCTTCATTCAGAACATCGTTTTGCGAATTCACTTTATATATCCAGAGAGTCCGTGAAAAATAGATGCCAAACACAGCTGTTTTAGTATTAATTAAAAATGACACACGCTTTTTTTGAAGAGGGGAACTGTATTTTCTGTATACTTTACAAAACGCTGTGCAGAGTCTGGAAGTTGAGACGTCTATATGATATGCTTTAACATTATCTATATACAGAGACAAAATTAAGCAATTTAATGGCTTGAATTTATACAAATGGCCAATCTAGCCACAGTCTATATATAAACACGTTGAAGTCTTTACTGAATGCATACATTTAAATGAACTAAAACCGCAACATGCAACCTTTGCAAATACCTTGGATTAATGACGTAGATGCGGTACTCTCTTGAGGCCGGAGGATTCTTTACTTTTTGTGTGCAATTATTGATGTTTACAATAAAATTTAAAGAAGGCCTACCCATTTCAACCTATTTTATTCAATATTGTTTAGGTGACTAGCAATTTTTTAAATATCAGTTCAAATGTATATTAGTGTAACAGTCAGAATTGGGTAATTATAATAGTTTGTTTTGTGTTGCTAAATGAAATATATATATTTTTTGCAAACAGTTGCCTGTTTTTAATCATGTAACATTTAATTGGTAACATTAAAGGGTTGGGCGAGGGTGCGTGCAGTCTTCCTTTTGTGTCCTTTGCTGATCACATGCCTAAAATGTGTTTGTATAATATATGTGCATTTATATATAGATACACAAACATACATTTATACATTCAAGAAATATGAATAATTAATCATTACCATAATAAAAGTTATTTTATTAAACACATTAACATTTTTTACAGGATAAATGTTCCTAGTTTCTCAAGTAATGTTGTCATTAAAGCTGCAGGCATAAAAATATTATTATAAAAATTATGAAAAATATTCAGGGGAAAAAATGGTAAACATTTGTAAATGGATATGTGTGCTGTATTTACTTTATTTTGCCATCTGATCACCTCTCTGTCTTGCTCAGGAATGGGCTTTGACTAAAGACAAATCAGTAAAACACATGGACCTGTGTCTGACGGTGGTGGATCGCACCGGCGGCTCGCAGATCAAGCTGCAGGCCTGCAGGGAGAACGACAGCAGACAGGTAAGCGCACCGAGCATTGGGATTCAAAGCGTTGGAGTTGACGCCCCCATTTTAAACATCATTGTTTCCGTTGCAGAAATGGGAGCAGATCGACAACTACTCCAAACTGCGACACGTGGGTAGCAACCTGTGCCTGGACAGCCGCAGCGCGCGGAACGGCGGTCTGACGGTGGAGGTGTGCAGCCCCTCGCTTACCCAACAGTGGAAGTTCACTCTCAATCTGCAACCCTAGCTCGACCCCACCAGTCCCAAGGCCTCCCCTTCTCGCCCTCAAACAGCCCGCGCTGGGCACGCACTCGCCCCTCAGAGATATCGCTGTCCGGACTCGGGTCCGCCACAATGCGGCCGCTCTGGTCTACAACGGCCACGGGGCATCGAAATCAGACAACAAAGTTGATGATGATTTCCATCTAACTATATACCTCACTGTTTTGTCTTATATCCAGGTCTTGGAAAGTGAATCTAAACTTTTTTTCTTTCTCGTCCTGTTTCCAATGCGAGCGAACATTATCTGCTTTCTCGTGTATTTTTCTTTTTGGCATTTCTCATTTTCTTAAATGGATTTCAGCACATTTTAACAATGGAGTTGACGTCCATCCTTTTATTTTTCTAGTCACGTTACCAATAGCGTTGAATGTAATTTACGTCTTACGGAGGCTCCCGACCTGCGCTGGATTTTTGAGTGAAAACTGTTTCAGTTTGGTTTGATTTGTGGGCTCACGGGATTGGGGGAGGACTCTTGTCGTGCGCGCTGACACAGACACACATTCTTTCTTTGGAGGACTTCTACAGCCTTGTGTTTCAAATTGAGGTGCGCGCACGGACAAAAGAGCTGGAAAAAAATGGAGACATCGAGTTTTTCTATAGTTTTCTATATCTGTTGAAGGTGCAATGTGTAAAGATTCAACCTGCTTTCTTTAAGAGGCCTGGTGTGTTCTAAAGGATATTTGAGGCATTGTACAGAACATGACTTTTGGATTCACACACTGTAGCACTGGCTGCTAACAATTTAGTGTTTAAACATGTCTTCAAACCCACAATTTTCTCCATAATCATTTATTTCTTTCTACCCTTTTTTTCTTAAATGTGTATTATGTGAAATAATCATGTAAATCTGCTAACTCCAGGCAGACTTTGCTCTCATTTTCTCTTTCCCCATCGCTCGGATACATGCACAGGTGCACTCTGGATCATGTCCTTTATTTCTTCCTCACAGTGGTTTTATTCTCAAGATGAATCGTGATACTCTCAACTCTCATTACTTGAGCATCCCTTATTTTACTGTACTGTAAAGGAAATGTGAGGTGTTTTGCCTTACAGGTTTCAAAGTGTGCTTTACACATCTGGTCTCAGAAAAGAGAGAGGGCAGAATATTATGTGTCTCCATTTTCTCACATTATCATTGTCTTTATGCTTTCGGGTTATCGTGGTACTTCAGTTGTCACTGGTTGATCCTAACAGAACTAGTGTTACTGTAAATCCAATGAACAGGGAAGCCTGTGACACGTGAAGATTAATCATTTAATCCATTTATCTGTCGTATACCTGAGCTGGGATAATGCAGTAGCATTCCTTACTAACTTATTGTAGGGTAGGAAAACAAGACTAAGTGAGCCCCTGACTTTCCCTCGGTCAGCTTTTCTCATGTGTCAGCAGTTAATGTTATGTTAATCTTCGACTTTGTATGAATCTTTCACACCATCCTGTATTTTTATAGATATTACAGTTCCCTGTTGGTGATTAGAAAATGGAATCAAAACAGGGAGTCTTGATTTTTCAGATTGAGTGGCATCCACAGCGAATCTGAGGAGAAGAAACAAAACAGTCAACCTGTATTTAGGATGTGTGTTTTTGTAGCGTCTCCAGGTTTCCTGTAGTCACGTGGGTCTGCTGCCCACGAGCACATGAACAGCCGAAAGAAACTGAGATGTGGGCCGCACATTTTTAAGTGAAAAGAAGCCGGCGGAGTGGGATTGCCTTCCCACTTGACACAACAGTATTCGTGCAGATGAACGGCTTTCAACACTGAGATTTCGGAGAACGCAGCCAAATTAGGAGCAATACGTGATGGATAATTGCATAATTCAATTGGATGAAATGTTTACATAGCACACTGTGCCAAAGTCATTTGCTGTTTGAGTGAAACACGGAAACACATCTCTATTCAAGACAGGACCCTTTAATTTTCAGTAAATGAAGAACGTGTGACCCCCACCTGCTTTTTTGTCTTTTTCAAAATCTCAAAGTTGCATTCAACAGCAAAGGAACTGGCATGGGGTCAACGCTTGTACTAGTGTATATGTGTGTATATACAGTATGTATGTCCATGCATGTACAGTTATACTCATTCAGTTGCAGTTATAGTGGTTTGGTCAACTGTACAGCGCTTGTGTTTGTTCATTGTTTTATAGATATTGCAGAAGTTTGAATGACTGAAAATAATTAACTTAAATAAAATTTATATACATAACCAGTGTCCACGATAGTATATTTAAAAATAAATATTAAACCAGAATTTTGATGTATAAACTGTGGTTTATGGTACCTTAAGGTTTACCTTAAAAATGAAAATTATTTCATTTCAAACTTGTATGACTTTATTTAGTCTGCAGAATATAAAAGAAGATATTTTGAAGAATGTCGGTAACAAACAACATTGGGCCTCCATTGACGTCCAGAACCACTGGGACATATATCAAAATATCTTCTCCAGTGTTCCACAAAAGAAAGAGGATGAATTATCTCTGTAATATAGAACTAAATTCTATATTTGACGGTTAATGTTACAGCCATTTATTACTGTATGAAATTAACTGGTTAAGTATTTAATATCCAGTGTAATTTCCATTTCCAAGTTGTATTTTCACAAATATTGCAGTTATTACAGATTTGTCATTTTACAAAATGTTACTGTTTTATTAACGTATTTATGAAATGCGGCCATCAAATGACAGAAAAAGACTGCAAATTTACAAGAAAAACAGGAAAATCATGATTTTATGGGGGGAATGTTTTATTTTGACTGTATATTTCTGGTGCCCCAGCTGCTGGAAAATGCTTTTTTTCTAGTATTTCTTTACAATGTACATTTTGCATGTAGAATTACATGTAAATGTTGCAACCAAGTAGTGCAGAAAAATCTTTATAAACAACATTTATTAGTGCACAATTTGCACACACGGAGCTGGAGTATACATCAGTTCAGTGACCGGACAGCGAGAGTAAAAATGACAGAGGACACATCACACTAACAGACGGATACCCTTCCATACACCTTATTTTCAACATTCATAGTGAAAAGACAAGTGAAGTTACAACAAGCATTACAACTGCACAGCAAGATACGGCGCATTCACAACATTCATACGTGAATAGATACACGTCCAACACTGGCTTCCTGTTAGGTTGTTATTGAGGAATTTGGTCCGTTAAATGAGTATTCACGGGTTATAGTTGCCAAAGCTGTTTTCTGTTATTTAAAGGTCAGTTTTGTTTACCTGCTATCTTGCTGTACAAAGCTGGCCCTATATCATACTGTAGAATGTTAGCGGCCTGTACAGAAGCTTTGTCTTTTGGAAGGGTTATTTATGTACTGCACCACTTTCATTAGTTTGCTGTTTTCACTGTGCTTGGCAGAGATGTTCATAGCACCCAAACCAGTCTCTTAACTTATGTAATGTCTATTGCACAACCGTAGACCTTGTAGTTGCAAAACCCCGTTGATATGATAGGGATATGTTAGGGTCATACAGTTTAAACCAAAACCATCACTTCAATTCATCATCCTCTTCACTTTCCATTAAATTAGTTACTTGAAGATGGACTGTGGTACATTAAAAACAAAAAGGTGCTTTGCAGAACACAGACATACAATCTTATAATTTGTTTCCTATTATACTACTGTACATAAACACAGGTGGCAGTTATCTATTATTATTGACTGTAGTTTTGATTACATGTACAAAAATCCTACAATGATGCCCGATCAAAGTTATGGTGATTATGACATTCATAACACATAAAACATTGCTTTCGTCTTGGTTAAAACAAAAGATACAGGTAGAAAATATGGCATATATATCCTTTCAGCAGTTGTTGACCATTTAGAGTAGACATGTTGTACACACTCGGTATGAAGCATAAAGGAGTCTTTGTGAAATTTTGTGAAATACATGTTAATTGGGTTGTTAGTGTTCAGTGTTACTCTGTATCCCCACAAAGAACGACAGCAGGTGCTCAGTTGACAACAGAGGAAGCAAAGGATAGATATAATGTCATCTATTGTTGCTTCATTTCCCAAACGTCTGTGACACAAATTCACTAGCTATTGTACATCGGTCCCTTACAGTGGTTATTATCCAGTATGAATACAGCACAGTGATAAATAGGGGAGACGGTTGATTAGAGTTATTACCTGAGGGAAATTATCAAAATAAATCATTGTGAATTCATCCAGTTTCTGTTCTTTGAAAGGATAAATTATGCCATAGCTGTGATTGTAACATGCCATTACTACAGTTACAATAAAGCAATGTACAGAATGAACATTTTTTGACTGATCTGGCAACCCTCACAAAATCCAACCTCTTAAAGGAAGAAAGACTAGTTAATAGTGTTATCATTCGGGTTTGAATCACTCTCAAACACAGCACTTCCCCCTTTTTATCCGCACATTTAAATTTCACCAACATTAAAATATGTAAATGATTCGGGCCTTTTCTTTAAAGGAAAAATTATACTTTTCTTTTTCTTTACCAACCGTTTTAACAAGTTATCAATAATGAGAGGCGAAAGAAAGATAAGTTTAAGTGACAGTTCACCCCAAATGAATATTCTGACTTGGTGTTCAACAGAACAAAGGTATTTATACAGGTTTGGAACAAACCATTGACTAACATAGTATTTATTTTCCCTTCTATGGCAGTAAATGGCAGGTGAGGTCAAATATCTTCCTTTGTGTTCAACAGAACAAATAAATGTGTATACAGGTTTGGAACAATCTGAGGGTGAGTAAATGAAGACATCATTTATGGGTGAACTTTCCCTTTAATGTTGGCATGTTATGTCACACAATGGAAATCGAATTATGTATTTTTGCGTAAATAATTGTATATGTGTCCTATGGTGTGACAGCAAAAGTTAGAAAGCAAACTGTTAATATTACATTATTTTATGAATGATTGAATGATGCATTTTTATTATTAATATCATATAAAAGAACATGTCATTTTATATGATAATAAATAAGAGAGATCTAACTTCATTGCTTGCTTTAAAATTGTTTGCTATCACACACATTTGCATATTAGTCAACTACTCAAATAAGAAAAAAAGTTTTGAATGAATCCAGCAAATCCACATCTTAGCTACTTCCAAGTGCAAAAAGTATTGGGAAAGCATAGTTATCATTACCTGTGTGGAGCGCGCCTGCAGCAGTGTTTAAACCACTAATCTTATAGCCCGGTTAAAAAAGTACTAATAAATAAATAAATACACATAACTAATCAAATTGAAGTGCTATAAAATAGAAAAATGCCCAGATATTTGGGAAATCTCCCTTTTAACGCGAATGTACATTTTTATTTTGTCGATAAAACCCCTCGATCACCAAATATATACAGTATATGTGTCAGTGCCTAATGTTGGATATGGTGTCCACAAACAGAGCTAAATCACAAAACATCGTACCTCAGGGTTCAAAACTACATCGACACTACTATTATTCTATTGAGAAAAATCATTGCACATCGACACGTTTCATGTTTCTCATGCAGCAAGTGTTACAGAGACTGTAGTGATTTATGTACAGTACACTGATCTTTTACGATCCAGACACACTTGTTATAGTCAAATGCTGTCTGAAATGTGAATTTGCAACATCCATTTTTAACCAAACTTGGCACATGTATTTATTACATATTGGGGTGTACAGTAAACACAACCCTGAAGTTCACAACTCAAGTATGTGTTAAATAACGTATGTGTTAGTATGAATGTGCGTGTGGGTTTTTATGTTCTTATAAGACAGCATGTGACTTTCCTCACTGTGTGGGTGAGCAGTCGTCCATGTCCAGGAGCTCTTTGACCAGCCTTTCACCGAACTGTGCCCGGCTGTAGCGTTTGACGTGGTAGGCGTCTGACATCTTGTAAAGGATGTAAGCGTTGTTGATGGCAATGCTGATGGTCAGCCAAAACACCTGCTGCCAGGTCTTATTGGGCTTGTGGAAAATGAAGTACCTAGATGGAAAAGGGTGATGGTTTCTAGGCATTTGTTTTCATGTTTTTTTTTTGTATGCGGCCTGAATGTTGCATCGGAGCAAAATTAGCATAACCTTGATTAAGTAAATATTTACTTAGATAAATATTCACCAAAACGACTCAATTTGATTCGTTCTGCTGTGTTTCATATCTGAAGCCCAATAAATGCAAACTGAAGTTCACAGTAGTCATAAAGTGTGTTACATAAAACAGATGCATAACTCACTTGCTGTATTTGTCGTCATATTTGCAGATGTAACTCAGATGTGCAGCGAAAGCCTCGACAGCGAGAGGACAAGGGATTTCTCCACTCTTCCTCTTAATGATCACCCCTAAAGCACCAGAGCACAGCTGTCACTCACAGTAAACATAAAGTACATTCAACATCCAACCAATATTCAGCAAGTGGCTTATTTATTTTCTTGACAATCTGGCCACAAACACTCAGAATGATTCAATGTATGCGTTAGCAAGTGACTAGTCCGTGTAAAGCTTCTGTAGACTTTTAATCTGAGATGTTATTAAATTATAATTAAAAACAAGATGTCATTGAAACATGATTAATAAGTACTGAGTTAAGCCATGGGATCTGGACAATTATTAACTCTCCAATATCTCAGCCTACTGTTCACACAAACGAACGGTTCGTCATTTATTCACCCTCCTGTCAGCCCATATCTCTGTGACATTTTAAGATGACAAAAGGAGAATTTTTTTTTGTACTTCTCGCTCTTGCATTGCCCTTGGTGCATTTGCATCCTTGTTTAAGATTCTGAAGGCTTTGTTTCTACCTATTTGTATTCCACGAAAGAAAATAAATGTAAGACAGGTTTGGAATACAATATGTGCAATGATGTGCAAACCATTTTCATTTTCCCAATTCAAGAATTTTCTATTTTGGCTTAACTATCCTGCAGTCATCTACTGCACATTACAGTATGATGCTATTCTTAAGAGAAGAAAGCCACGTCAACTGCAATGTTGGCAGATACTGGTGTACTTAGGAAATGAATATGTGCTATTTTGAGTCTTGAAGACAGGCATTGCAAAGCTATTTATAGACCCTGGACTTAAGTAGCGTCCAACCTTTGAGCCGCAGTACCTCTGGGAAACGTGTTTTAGTTCAGGTTATGTACAGAAAACTTGGCAGGACTTTAGCACAGCAATATCAGCACTGAGTTTTTACTCAAAAGCAACATCTGCTCTCAAACGGATTGAAATATACTGGACAGCAGTTCTGGGGCACTTTTTCCTGTCATTTTTGGGTGAACTATACATTTAAAATCTTGACTGATCATTTAAATTTGAATTTAAATAGTGGTTTACAAGTTCAGTCGGAGTTATACTGTATACACTTGTGAGTGAATGCTTCCACCCTATAACAGTAATTGCATATATGTTTAGTTGTTGATAATTATAATAATAATAACAATGAGAAAGCAGATGATAAAGAGGAGAAAAGGGCAAGAACACAAATCTATTTCTACAGCTACCACACAGGCAAAACTAAAGATAAAGTATGATTGAATTGATGCATCATTACACTTTAAAGCACAGTGTAGAGAAAAAGCTGAGCTCTGGTGCTTGTAATGTATAACTGCTGTCAGAACACATCAGGACATATCAAAGAAAAGTAAAGTGCAATAAGATTAGATTTTGCTTGTCATAATCCTGTGATGTGCCGGATATCTACTTAATCTATTCACATCAGCATAAAACCCACCGGCTCAGTCTGCCACACTTGAGGCATCATGCACGTACTGTATTTTCTTTTTAAGTACCAACATTTGTAGTTTGCATCGTGATCAACCATTGTAGCTTTGCACGTTTCCTCCCATTATAAACTGAGGATACCATGAACTTTCATCCTCTTACCTTCTTTGGTAGGAGAGTAGGCATTAGTGAGGAACCTGAAGTTGCCTTTGTTGTACCAGTTGATTATGGACATGTTTCCTCTCATCTTAATGCGAGACTGACCACGCTGCTGTGGGCTCTCTGTGTTCATCAGCATAGACTGAGGGAGACCTGTACAATCACTCTTCCTTATGCTCAGCAAGCCGCAGCAGTAGATCCCTGTATGACAAGAGAAAATTATTAGTATATAATCCTGGAAAAATAATGACTCTGTCTCTGAAGAACACAGGAGGATGAATGTACCTCAGCCTTGAGTATTCACTGCACTGTATAGCACAGTAAGTCATGACTGGAGGTTGACTTTAAAGTGACAGTTCACCCACAAATCTAATTTCTATCGTCATTTACTCATCCTTTACTGTTTGTAACTGAACAACGGCGGTACCCATTATTTTCTATTGCATGGACACAAAACCAATGCAAGTACCGCTGTTTGTATCTTCCTTTGTGTTCTGCGGAAGGAAGTCATACAGCCTTGACATGACAGTAAATGATTCATTGAAAATTCTGTCATCATTTACTTGTTCTGATTAACGCAAAGAAAGATTTTTGTTAGAATGTTAGCAGTTTTCAGTGCTGGTACATCATCCACTACCACAGTGATCTGTTCTGTTGAAAACAAAATGAGATATTTTGAAGAATTTAGGAAAACAAACAGTTCTGGGGCATCATTACATTTTTCCTACTATGGTAGTCAGTTTGAACTGAAAACAAAAATGATGTAAGCAATCAGTTCTGAATAGTTTTTCAGTATTCAAAGTGCGAAAAAAAATCTAAAAACGTTATTATATATTTAGTGTGGTGTACTATAGTAAATCATACCGCAGTAACATGAATTGTTTACTCCAGGGTCTTCTTTCTGACCATTTTAATTGATGTTGGACTGCTTTATGGTCTGCAAAGCTGTAAGCAAATGTGGTCCTGACAGCTCTGCCAGACGCTTCAGCTTGTCTGAATGAGATACGATTGCTCAAATTCATCCTCTCAGTGGGCACAAGGGATGAGTTGTGTGACTAATCTCTACTCAAAGATTGTGGCAATTTCTCAGCATTAAGAGTAATTCCGAGAGTCGTAAATCTCATTCCCAATGATGTGACTGCTGAGGCAAAAAATATCAGAACACCATTTTAAGATGTCCCCTTTCTATAATAGTTCATCTTTAAAGATAACCTGAATAACTGAGAAGTCATAATGGCTGATCTACTGTGTTAATCTGTGATCTGTATAAATCTTTCGTGGAATAAGATCATAAATCACCATTTTATTTCATTGCATCTTTAACCGTAAAATTAAATTGACTGAGGATGTTTGTCAATATCATTCTGTGTAGCATCTCCTTATATCTTTTACTCATGAAGAAAGTCACACAAGTTTGGAGCAACATAAGGGTGAATAAATTAGGGCTGCTCGATTATGACAAAAATCGCGATTATTTTGGCCAATATTGAGATCACGATTATCTAACACCCATTACCCATTAACCTCTAAAACAATATAGAAAATAAAACAAACACTTGGCTTTTAAACTCTATTTAACTCAAAAATAAATGTAAAGAAATATTACTGCTGAACCACTGTAATGGAAATGTGTGCATCGTGGATTTAAACTACAAGAAAAGAGAGGATCCTTGCAAAATGGAATCCGGCACAATAATAGTTTACCTTGATTAATTTGTTTTTGTAATTGATGAAGGCCAAAATTTACGATTACGATTACGATTAATTTTCGATTAATTGCACATCCCTAGAATAAATGATGAAAGATTTTACATTTTTGGCTGCACTTTAACTGTTTATTTTGCCCGCAGCTGGAGGCTGGAGTCTATGAAAATCATAGAATCATCCATCCTCCGGATGAGACGTTAAACCGAGGTCCTGGCTCCCTGTGGTCTTTAAAGATCACATGGCACTTCTCGTAAAGAGTAGGAGTGTAACCTCGGTGTCCCAGCCAGATTGCCTCCACTGGCCCTTGTCAATCATGTCCTCCCAACCCTCTGAATTGGCTCTATATCTCTCTCTCCTCTCCACCTTTAGCAGGTGTGTGGTGAACGAACTGGCGGCGTTGTACTGTGGCTGCCGTCGCATCATCCAAGTGGATGCTGCACACTGGTGGTGGTTGAGGAGAGACCCCCCTCATATGATTTTAAAGCGCTTTGGGTGTACGGTAGTACACAATAAAGCTCTATATAAATGCCTCATTCATTCATAGCTGTGAGAAATCAAGGTCAACGTCCTATCACTCTCTCCATTTATTGCTTGCCACAGGATGCTATCAGTGTGTAATTAAAATCTGCAGGCGATGCGGAACATCAAATGGGGAAAGATTAGTAGAAAAAAAGAGGAAAAACACATGCAGAAATACATCACGCTGACTTACAGCACCCCATTGTTTCCTACAAGATACTACTTCTACAATATAGCAGTATTTATTACAATAAAATAAATGTGTCACTCTCACTTTGTATTTCAGGGTTTTCCCACATCATATTTAATTTACACAACTCCTAATACATCATTTATTTTCTCGTGCTGCTTGCAGATACAAAGAGAAGCACTGCAATGCTGTTGCACTGTACCTTGTTTCTCAAATTCCTGAAACAAGTTTAGACTTGTGATGCTTGGTCCAGTAAAGATGATTGCACTACAGCCAGACAGGTTCTGACAGAGCTGTTTGGCCACCAGACTGTGAAGCTGAGGTTTATTCTTCAGTGTGTCCAACCCATCTGGACCCGGACCCTCTTTGAGATGAACATAGATCTGGTAAGAAAGCCAAATCATTTTAATATTTCAAGTATTGAAATTTAATAGGATTTTAGCATTTTATTGTTTGATTATTCAATTCACCCCAAATACAAGACTATAAATCCTCCTGTCTTATTGGTCCACACCCCTGGCTCATAATAGCAGTCAATTCTTTCACAGGCACAAACCAAGAAAAGAGAGCAATTATGTTAAGTGGTCTGAGCTTTGGCTATAAATGATACTTCATTGATTCCATCTGGTAATATGATTTTACTTATTCCTTAAATTCCTTATGATCTTACAGCACCAAACTCAAGTTTAGCATCACATTTTTGTTGTTGTTTTCTTAGTGCACATGTAACCTAAATAGCTGGCCAAGTTAATGCATTTGTGAGCTATCAGCGAGCATCCTCCCCTGAAGCTGCATGTGTGTGCGCAGTCACCTGACAGATGAAACCGGTAGAGCTGCACTGTCGCACCCACAGGCTGAACTTTCTCTTCTTCCGCTTGCGCAGCTCCCTCTCTGTACATGTGGTTATAAACACTGGATCTTCATCGATCAAGGGCTCATGGAGGACCTGAGTCAAAGCAGCAGCATATAGAATTGATAACACCTGCAAATGCATCATTTCTGCTTGTTGACTTCAGGAAAAACATGATGATATGTTGATGAGGACCTTGAGAGGTGTGAGGTATGATCACTGGGTTTAAAATAGATAATAAGATGCCTGCCAGGTGATAAACTGGCCAAGAAATCTCAGAGATTTACACTGAAGAATTTGTATTCTCGTGGATGACAAGTATAGAAAACACCTAGAAACCACCCATAGCAACCAGATAAAAAACACCCTAGCAACCACTTCACACTTGTGAGGGCAAGCTGTGCATGGCCAAGCATTCCTTCCCACATCGCATAACATCTCATATTAAAACAGGGCTATATTTCATGCAGTTAAACAGGGCGTGTTGCTGTTGAATGCTTGATGGTTTACCAATGGGAGATAAGGGATCAAACCCATGGTAGTCAAAATGAGCTGGTTGGCACACTGTCAAGGTAATAAGCTAAGAGACACAGATGGTGTTTAGTTTCCTCATGGTAGGCGGGTGATTGTGGGTCTGTCTCGGAAATGGGCCAAGCAAGGCTTCACGAACCACAAGCAGCACTGTTTCCTTCAAAACATTGGAAAATAGGGCGAGATGAAATTGTGAATTATGATCTTAAATAAATAATAAAATAAGACGTGTTTCAAAATAGTAGGTAAAGGGAAAGTTCACCTAAAAAGGAAAATTCTGGCGTGAATTACTCACTCTTTGTTTGTTCCAAACCTGTATAAATGTTTTGTTTGGTTGAACCAAAGAATTTAAAATACAAAAAAAGAATTTTTGTTTCAACAGAACAAAGATATTTATAAATCATATTTTGACAGAATTTTCATTTGTAAGTACACTATCCCTTTAGTAATGAAGAAAATGAAGCACTCAATCTGACGAGATCATTCACAATAAAAAATAATTAAATGTTTCAAACTCTACCTTCTAATAAAGAATCTACATCACTAGAAACACAGATCACTTAAATAGTTCATTACAAAATCACCTCTTTAAATTCTCTGCATTACCAGACTGCCTTCTGACAAGTAAAAAATCATAGATGTCCACAATACTAGTTTCTTAAATTAAATATGCTCTGCTGAGATGCTTTATGCTCTGTGAATTATTCATATTGATTGAAAAACAATGTTGTACATCAGGAAATGCTCATTCTTTATTCTAATGATATATTAGGACTTTGATTTCACTGAATGTAATAAGGGTGAGTTACTTTCACTGAATAATGAACTGCTCAAATTCTGGCCCTTTTGTTAAATTCATTTTCACAACTCCATTTTTTCTGTCTAAAGGCAGAATATAAAATTAAAGAAAAAAGGGAAGATCATCCAAATTGTTAAAGGGATACTTCACCCCAAAAATTAAATTCTGTCATCATTTACTCGCCTTCGAGTTGTCCAAGATCTGTATAAATGTCTTTGTTCTAAGGAACACAGAGAAATATATTTGGAAGAATCTCCAGACTCCCATTGACTCTCATAGTAAAAATGACTTTATCATTCTGCGTTCTGGGGCACTTTTGACTATTGAATTTTTTCCTACAATGGTAGTCAATGGGGGCGAAATGTGTCCGGTTATAAGCATTCTTTCAAATATCTTTCTCTGTGTTCATCAGAACAAAGACATTTATATAGATCTGGAACAACTCGAAGGTGGGTAAATGATGACAGAATTTTCATTTTTGGGTAAAGTATCGCTTTTATGATAGAAAGATGGTAGAAAGAAATGGATTACTTGGCAGGCTGTGTTCTCTTGTTGTAGTATTCTTATAATTTGTACTTCCTTACGTGAGCCTGACATTTAAATGTCAGACACAATGAGTGTGTAATCATTTTTATTCTTAAAAGACTGAACTAAGTAATAATTGGGTGTTATTATATTAATAGAGGAATTACTACAAACACATATCACAATCATGATATTGTATTATTTATATTACAGTTATTTAGCTTTTATTGTCCTTTTGACAGACATATATGAATTTGCATTAAAAAACATATGATTCACAAAGTAAACAAAAATAAATCTACAGAGGTCCATTAAGTACGGCTGAATCTTTGCAATCAGCAGTTCTGAATAGTTGAATAGAGCTCTTATTGGAACCATATAAGCCCGAGGACATGTGACCAGACTCCAAGTGCTACCAATTACAGCACAACATGCTCTGATTTAAATCCCTAAACCCCACTTTCACTGACACAGAAATGGAAAATGCCTGCAAGCCCTAGTTTCTACAAAAGTTAATGAGATTTGGTTGGAGTTTGTCATTTTTGTTTCTTAATTTAATGTTTTTTTAAGACACCTGTTTGCGTATAAAAAATAAGATTTCCACAATGTTTTAGTATTTTACATTTATGCAGTAAACAGTGTTTTAAATGTATCATTTCCAACATATATTAACAGCATTACAAATGAAGATCCAACCTAATAGAAAACATAGCAGGAACCATTAATCACTGTAAAAATCATGGACTTTCATATACAGTATAAATCAAACATGGATATTCATATTCAAAAATTCCAGAGTAAACTGTATATGAGATGCTCAGGTAATGAATGTTGTGTATCTCTGTACCTGTGTCTGTGAAGGCCGGAAGCTGGAGCTGAAGCTCTGTTTCAGTGAGTCCAGGAAGGGTTGGATCTTATAGAGGCCATGACTACCACCTTGACTGGAGCGGAAGGCTACAAAGTGGAAGTACTTGAGGATCTTCTCGAAGCGCGCCTGGCTCATTTTGAGCGCGATGCTGCGGTTGCTGAAGAATCCACTACTCCAGATGCTCAGCACTGACTCACAGCGGTTCACGCCAGTGGAAGTCACGTAGCCCAGGAAGGCTTTCATCTCGGCCACTGTCACGTTGGTCCATCCTTCTTCGCTTCCGAAACGCTCCTGGTACTTCTTGGCATACATGTTGGTCTGGGTCACCATGATCTGGATGACGTTATCGGGAACAAAAATCTGGAAGAAATCTATTGCAGTGGCTGTAGCCGGCATTTTCATTGTCGGACCTGCGGCAAATTATAAATTGAGATTGTTTAGGTACTGGCAGAAAATGGCATATTCAATTTCTAGGTGTTGAATTAAAATCTACGGAATGCAGGACTGGAATATTCTCATCATCTTCCTAGCATGAAAAACGCGTCAGATAAGAATGAGCATATGGTACATTAACAATGTGATGTGAAAGCTGAACATATCCGCTCAAAATCTGCTAAAACGCATCTCACAGAAGATTGCTTACTTTGTTCTCTTGTTATACTCTACAAACTCTAATGTGTATTTTGTCAGTCTTAAAAGACTTAATGACTCTCAGAGATGAAGCATGCAAGGAGGAAAGAGAAAGCGTCTGTATCTAACTTAAGATCTAAAAGGCAATGATGAATCATTGCAACGTCAATGAAAAGCTCATGGATCTCAATTCTGCATTGAGAATGGAAGAAGCAATTACCTTTAACAAATACTGCAGTTTATATTCATCAGTGAAGGTTTTGTATTGATCCTAAATTATCCTAACCCTAACGTGTATACTTCATCTGCTGTTTTATGAACACCCATACAAGCAAAAGACAACAAAACACCTTTATCTTCATTGTCAGTATTGTAATAGTACAGGTTGGAGATGGTGGTGATAACATTTTGTCACCGTGACCCCAACACCCCTGTGTACAATTGATTTGCAGTTGTAAACTCTCCTGAATTCCACAGTGCGTTTTACAAAAGTAAACTGTTGAGTCCTGACAGTGTAATAAAGATGTTTGTATAGGGTGTGTTCTATAAGCAAACATGTACAGTTTATTTGAAGACGGTCGCATTAAAAGTACCACATATATATCTATATATACAAAAAATATTCATTGTTGTTGCACAACCAATATCTGCTGCACAAACATACCATGAGGATAAAGCAAACTATACATCTTAAACTGCATTACGTTCATCTTTTTCTGTATGTAAAATAGGATGAAACTGCTATTAGGGTGTAATTTTTTAATTATACTGGAATGTACAGAACATTGACTAGACAGAATAAACCGTTTTGTGTTTGTACAGTATCAGTTTTCAAATCTGTTATGGTCTTGACTTGGATTATAGTGTTATGTAATACATGACTCTTAATCCTGATCATGGCCATGTCATTCACTTCCAATATAATATCAGAATACCAAATAAAATAAACAATATTGGGTTTGGAGAATGGATGGAAGGATTATGTGTTCAAATCTTCTGTCTATACATAGACTTTCAATTTAACATCAAGTTGTTTTTATCATCATTTTATAGTCCGAGTTGCTGAAGAACAGCTGCTGTATTTTGCAAGATTAATTATTGAAAAGACGACACCAGCAGCTCCTGTAGACCTTCTCTAAACCTCCTTTATACATGTAAGATGCTATTAATCGATCTTATCCTTTTTCCTTTTAGATCTCGCAGCAGGTGCTAAATTACCACATGGCTCCATTTCAAATATGATAGACAAACAGAGTTTATGTGTGTCTCGGTTTTTAAACAAACGTCTGCATTAGGAAACATGAAAGACACCTTTAAACTCTTTACTCTCTTTACACAGATGCTTGTATGATTGCAAAACATATTTGGTAGTTTATCTTCATGGAAGTTGTCATAGAATGCAATGTACCTTTTCAGTAGTTTAATCTTCTTGTCTCACTGGTTTAAAATAAGCTAAACAATATTGACTTCATCTAACTGGCTCTTACAAGCTCGTTCCATGAAACCAAGTATTATGACCAAGATTTTGTGTGTAATCTTTAAAGCATAATTTTTCAGCTCATGACCAAGCAAAACCTGTAACCAGATGGCCAATTCCCCCCCCCCCAAGGTGACAGACAGAACCATCCGAGCAACCACGACCAAAAACGTTTGGCATTTATCAAGAGTTTAGCATCTATTTGTCTCAGGAAAACATAAATATGTAACATGAATAATATTAAAATTTTTACTGATGCTTTAGCATGCTTGATGTCAACTGGCTAGAAAGTTGGAATTTGTAATTTATTTCTAAATGTTTCCAATGTCAAGCCTCATTTGTTCACTGAACACTGCCCGTTAGCGTAAAAACATCCCGATTTACGCTAAAGGATCTTTACATGCATCATTTAAACAGGTTGCATGCCTTTGAAACCCTTGGGGCACTTTGACTTGGGTGGACACGAAAAAAAGCTGAAAATTTGTATCAAAGTTTATTGATCACTGATTTTTATTGATCACCTGTTCATGACCTAATTTAGATTGCCCATCAAATAAGTGCTGCTTATTACAGGAGAAATGGATGCTTATTACTGGTGTGCATCTTGAGGCAAAACAATGGCAATGATCTGTCAGTGTAAGTTTTTCCGATCAAGACACATTTAAGATAGTCTGGGACTAGTCTTAAGCCCCGTCTGGGAAGTCGCCCCCATATTTAGATATTTTGGTCCTGATTCCGATGTCTTCTCTCACACTCTACCATGACTGTGCCAATTGCATTAAATGCGTGTTCTACTGTATGTCATTGTATATGATTACATTGACATTATACATTTGGCAGACGCTTTTATCCAAAGCGACTTACATTGCATGATAGTATACATTTGTATTTGAGTATGTGTAATCCCTTGGATCGATTCCATTACCTTGGTGTTGCTAGCGCCATGCTCTAACCACTGAGCTACAGGAAAGTGGTACGATAGAAAGTATCTGCACACAGCCGAGTAAATCTTAGGAGAGTCACCAAACTGATTTTAAGTCTGACGTTCTAAATAAAACCAAGAAATAATTGGCTCAACTTAGTCACCCATGCAAAAAACCCTTCTGCCCAGACACAGGTACAGCAATATCAATGTATCACGATGATTAGACCCATCATACGTGGTCTGCATGGAGTACCTGTCACATTTCATTTCTCATTTCCCATAGCCACTAAATTGTGATTCAACTATCTGATCCATATTTCAAGGACTCGTGTTATCTGTTTGAGCCATCTGATGGGAGAGATCAAAGCAAACCAGTGTTGCCATCAAAGGGTCCCATCTGTGATCTTAATTGCTCGTCGTGCGAGCAGTGTGACCCACTAGGTGTCACACGGCCTCTCAAGGCTCATAAAGCTGCATAGCATCTATTGAGCTTATCATAGGACATAACGTTCATTAAACTCACCATGTGTGTCCTGATAGTGGGGAAAGGTGACGTCCTGTAGTGCGTCGGTCCATCCTTCCTCCTGCGCTTGGCCGTTGGAGACAGACCCAGGGGGACCGCAGCTCTGACTACTCCTAGTTTCACGCGCTCGGGCATCGTCTGCATGTGTCTCCGTGTAGTTGTCCGAATTCGAGTCTCCCGTTGTACTGTAAAATGGGTTTTCACTGCTGTCGTCTCCAGACTCCCCAAACACATCGTCGGAAATCTGCAAGCTCTCGTAGCGAGAACGCGCTTCCTCGAGGAGCGACGGTCCCTTCCTTCCACACTCCGCCATCGTTCGTCAGTCCCAGTGTGCGTTTACTACGCCGGGCGAGTTTGGACATGCAAGTGACCTCTTTAAAACCAAAAAATCCAGCATGCAGTCTGTCAGACCCAGTCCCTTTAAACGCAGACCCTTTGCGGGCGTATCACCGTCCTCTATGCTAGGACCAGCACGTCTTTATAGCATCGGCAAAACGTGAATTCACCGAGAGCTGTCCCTCCCCCCGTGGTGCTGAATTACCCCCAAGCCTGCGATCTGAACCCCTACAACAGTCCACTCAATGATCTGTGCATCCGGGTTGGCGGACGGAATGAACTGAAGCTTCCCTAGAAATCACCTGACCCGTTACTCACTACATTGTCCAATGGGATTAATCCCTCAACGAATCCTAACTGTTGCAGGATTATATTACCTCGGTCACAGGAGTCATGGGATTAAAATACCTCACATATCAACAATATCCATTTTGAATGTTCAATAGCAAAAGATGAGGTTCAGTTAAAATTTCCATTTATTTATTGTTTATTTTTTTATTCACATTGTGAGGTAATTTATTTTCTTATTTTAATTCGACTGATTTGGCCAACTAGTTAAAAGCGGCCACTGTCACCCGTTTGTTTGCATGTTACTATACGGTAGTCATGTTGCAGTACCGTTGGTAACCAGCTGGAGCGCTGTTCAGAAACTCTCGAGGGGTGTGAAGGGTGTGCGTTCTTTACTCAGTCGTTGGCGTTTGCCATGTTTGCGGAAGTTAGAACGATTTCTGTCATTCTAACGAAATGTAGACAATACTCTTTCCGTTTCAAAAAACAAACGTTATAATAGATTATTTTGTAGCCGAACATTAATAAAATGATGACCTTACCAAAGGGACCCGATTCTTTGTGCTTTGACAAAGACGAATTTATGAAGGTAATACAATGGTATATCTGTGTAAACTCCCGTTTTTTCCTTTAAGAGCGACTGCTTTAGGTTTAGTTTGTGTTCAAAAGTAATATATTGACATGACTAAGCGTATAGCTTGTAGCGAATCTCAAATACTTAGATATTCACGGGACGTCACACTGTGCCTTCCAGTTGTTTTTTGTGATTAGGAAAATGTTTCCTAACCGAGGACATTTCATTATTAAATACTGCCATGTTTTATGCAGGATGACTTCGACGTGGACACATTTGTGGCTGACTGCAGAAAACGCGTCCAGCTCGAGGAGATGCGTGAAGATCTGGAGCAATATTACAGACTTCTCAAAACAGCCATGGTGGAGCTGATCAATAAAGACTATGCAGACTTCGTTAACCTGTCCACCAATCTCGTGAGTTTAAGAATTTGCTGTGTGTTTTATCTTGGCTTGAGAGCATCATGATACTGTATAAACTATGTTTATTGGTTGAGGTCTTATCTGGATGATGGAGAAGATTGTATCTCTAATTTTAGGTTGGGATGGATAAAGTCCTAAATCAGCTCTCTGTACCTCTTGGCCAGTTACGTGAAGAAGTTCTGGTAAGTGCTTTGCACAGCATCAGTGTATGGATTTGGATCGGCCATATTTCATGAAATCATGAAACTTCTTCTCATGCACAGAGTTTAAAATCATCGGTGAATGAAGTCATTGATGCTATAGACACACAGTTATCCAAGCAGGAGGATATTCAAAAAAAGAAGGTATGTCATGGTGTGGTGTCCTATCGATTTATGATCTGTCTTTATACCGTATTATATTTGTGTCCTTGCAGATTTGTGTTTTGAGACTCATCCAAGTTGTGAGATCGGTGGAGAAGATTGAGAAGATTCTTCACCAAAACACAAAAGATACAACATCCCTAGAGACCAGCAGGTATGTTGAGTATTGAGAGATTGCTGTGACAAGTAAGTTCAAGTAATGCATTGCAAGTTAATTTGAATTATACATACCTGTCTGTTTGACTGATAAAAGAAAATGTTTTTAAATAAAATGTTCTGCATTGCAAATGAACGGTGTGTGTGGTCTTTATTTCTTCTTTTATTAGTCCCCTTCTGGCAGGTCAGATTCTAGAGCGAATTGCCACAGAGTTCAACCAGTTACAGTTTCATGCCGTCCAGAGCAAAGGAATGCCGTTGCTTGATAAAGTGCGCCCGGTGAGCTGCCAGTTTTAAAATAATCCATTGTGTTTCTCATATGTATAAATATATATGTTGTAGTAATTAAACATGTGTCATGTTTTAGAGAATAGCTGGAATCACAGCTATGCTTCAGCAGTCTCTGGAGGGCTTATTGATTCAAGGCCTGCAGACATCCAATGTGGACATTGTACGGCATTGCCTCAGGACGTATGCTACCATAGATAAGACTAGGGATGCAGAAGCACTGGTTGGACAAGTGCTAATCAAACCATACATGGATGAGGTAAATTTACACTTTGCAATACTTTTTTGTAACGATGACTTTACTGCTATTACAAAGACTACAGATACGCTTAAGGATAAAATAAAAGACTTTTGTAATCTGGCAGCCTGTTCCAATTCCCAACATACTGATTTCTTAACTGTACCTTAACTTTCAGGTTATTGTTGATCAGTTTGTTAAGTCCAACCCTAATGGTCTAAAGATGATGTATGCAAAGCTGTTAGAGTTTGTGCCTCACCATTGTAGACTGCTGCGGGAGGTGACTGGTGGGGCTGTCTCTAGGTATGCCTGCTGCTCGCACTTATTTGCTACATTTTGCTGTATAATATTATAATGTACTTTAACTTATATCACACCATTCTGTGTACCTAGTGATAAAGCAGATATTGTTCCTGGATATGACTTCCTGGTGAACTCTGTCTGGCCTGAAATCATTAGAGGTATTGAGGAAAGGCTCCCTTCTCTCTTCAGTCCTGGAAACCCAGATGCGTTTTATGAGGTAAACACTGGAAATAATGTATTCATGCTTAAACCGAGACATCTTCAAAATATACAGATGTTCACTTGTTTATGTCTTTACATTTGTTTTAAAATACCATTCTTTGATGCTTCATTATGTCGTCTTGTTTTCAGAGATATGTTGTCAGTATGGATTTCGTGCGTAAGTTTGAGAGGCAGTGTGGTTCCCAGGCCAGTGTGAAGAGACTGCGTGAACATGCTTCCTACCAGAGCTTTCACAACAAATGGAACCTGCCAGTGTACATCCAGCTGCGGTATGATTTTTTGGGAAAAAATTCCCAGATATGTTATTCTAATGCTTTATGTCATTAAAGGGGTCATATGGCGTGAATACATTTTTTTCTGTGTCTTTGGTGTGTTATTAGTTGCCCATGCAGGTATTAGACACGTAAAATTGCAAAAATAAACGTGTCAGAACAAAATATGCATTCTATCTAAAAGCGAATGCTCACCCAGACCTGCCTGAAACGCCTCATGTAACCACCCCCCCACAAATCTACCTCAGTTCCTGGTATGACTTGACTAAGACCGCCCAAATGTAAACGCAAGTGAGGTGGGCGTACCAGTCCGTACAATTGCTTTGGAACCTGATGTTCCAAATATGTTAAGAGGCGTTACATTTCTGTCACACGCTGGTTAACTGGCCAATCATAGCACACCTTTATAAAAAATCTCAGCATTTCAGAAATGGGATACAAACATGCACGGTATCTGGAAAAGGCTGCGTTTTTGATGTATGCACATTGCATTACATCTAAAACAAACGATAATATTCGTTTTAGCTGTGTCGAATGACTCCTTTAAAGTTCACCCAAAAAGGAAAATTCTGTCATCATTTGCTCACCCTCACGTCATTTCATATCTGTATAAAGAACTTTGTTCTGATGAACACAGAGAAAGATATTTGGAAGAATGTTAGCAATTTTCAATTCTGTGACACCATTGACTGCCATAGTAGGATAAATTAAAAGGTTCTCAAAGGTGCCCCAGAACAGATTGCGTTCCTATATTCTTCAAAATATTCAACAGAACAACAAAATATACAAAAATGCTTTGCCTACTATGGTAGTGGATGATGTCACAGAACTGAATATTGCTAACATTCTTCCAAATATCTTTCTTTGAGTTTAAACAGAACAAAGCAATGTATGGAAATGGCTCTTTTCTCTTTTTAAAATGATTGTAGAGATCCATGTCTAGTCACCACGAATGACCAGAAGTCATTTAACAGTCAAGGGAATTATTAGTATTAAAAAGGAACTGAGCCTAGATCCTGTTCTTTGTGTAATATATTAAAATACAGATAATTGCTCTGGAAGTGTACTGCTCTGTGTGTGAGCGCTATGATGTTTGATTACCATTCACTGGATATAAAGTCCAGTGTTATCTTAGTTTGTTTAGGCCAGTTATGCTTTGTTTGTTGTGTTTGCCTTTTCTTGGAAATGAGCTGTTGTAGAGCACTTCGGTTTAGTATTTCTTGTTAATAATAACGTTTCTCTTAGAATTTTTGCGGTAAAAGGCTGTCACCACTCAGAAAAGCTCAGAAAACCTCACAAAAGAGTGTTACCACGTGACAAAACAAGAGCGTTATTTAAATAACATTTTAAGACGGCTTAGTCATAGCTCTAAAAATCGATTCTGCACCTCTCAAACATCACAACATATTGTTAACTTTAGTGTTATTGCATAGTACATCACTATTAACACGACACATATATGCAGGGCCGAGTGACATTTTAAATTATCAAATAAAGTTTAAGTTTAACATTACAATTGTGCTGTATTCAAACTTATGTATTCGCTTTGGATGACGCAGGAAATACACACTATTTAAATTGATTTTGTATGTAATGAATGTATTTAAGTGTATGTTCGGCCACTTCAGTATTGTAGCTCTATAAATAAAGGCATGTTTAACAACACAGCACAGTATACCAGAATTCAAAGACATACCAAAGAATATGTACAATGTTAACTCTGCGTAACTGTATGCTTCAGTGTTTTCATAAATGTAAAGCTCTTCTACACTCACATCCATAAGATATATCAATATGTGACTGCTGCTGCTTGCTAGAATTTAATGTCATCATCCCCCTGTAGATGTCGCTGTCCAACTTCTTATATTGAGAAACAAAGTTGTTTTTACGATCTAGGTTGTACACTCCTGCCCCTGCGAAATAATTTAGACACTGCTCTTTAACCTTATGCTGTTTTAAGTGACACAAATGTATTACAACGTCCGTGTAAAAGCTTTTGACTAATGGGATCAAGAGGCCAACCTGAAGCATACGCAAGACATAATGGGTAATAACGCGCATTGTGAAAAAGGTGGATATAGGTTTTTACTAGAAGGGAAACAGCTTCCTCCACTGAGCATGCGCACTTCAATACTGCATAATTTTTGTCACGCTGAAAACAGCTGTATCCCTCTTCTGACCTTTGGCCTTTTTGACCATCTGACCTTTTTTTTAGATCACTTCAATACTTCTACTAATTTGTCAACTAAATGATCTAAAGTTTCAAATATATTTTTTTACATCCAAAAATTATTTTCTGTTTTTTTAGGTTCAAGGAGATTGCTGGAAGTCTAGAAAATGCCATTGCAGATGGACTGGTGACAGCTCCAGGTCAGTAAATGTCTTGGTTGGGGCAAGATAATGCCCCATGACACGAGATGGTGGCGTATACAAAACAGATTTAGGAACATATTTTGTTGTCCATCTCTGCATATCTGCATACACAATTCTTGCCACACACCATTTGTTTCCTTTGATTACGTAAGAACAAACAGCAGATCACCACTGACACAGAATCCGCTCTTTGTCATTGTAAACTCAGTTGGAGGCAGCTACCACCTGCAGGTGACTGAGGTGTTGTGGAGCTGTGTCTGCAGGTGTTGGGCCGACCAGGTGTACCTGGCCCCACTTGCTCATCGATTTTGGAAACTAACGCTGCAGCTACTTTCCAGATATGGCACATTCCTCACAGAGGTAAAATATTCATGGTGCTGCGAATATGAATTATGATAGCATTGGTACTAATTTGTACTCTTGTCATCTCGCAGGTCCTAACAAAGACCTCTTCTCCAGAGACTAGCAAAGATTCAGTAAGGCCTCTTCCAAGCTCCGCCTCCTCCACATCCAGCCGAACATCACAAGACGCAGACAGTGAGAACTCCGGCCCCACTGCCCTGTCTACCAAGCAACTCGTCTTCATCGCAGCCGATGTTGATAAGTTACAAGAGCAGGTAATGCGCTTTATTTAGAGACGGGTCTTATTTGAAGAATCTTTAGTACTTCTCATGGATACAATTATGTTTTTACTTTGTTTCTAGATTCCAGACATCACTGAGATGATCAGGGTGAAATTGGAGGCTGTTGGATTCCAGAACTTTGCGATTGTTTCAGGTTTGTTAATTGAAGTTTGAAGCCATTCTCGGAAATAAACATCAGTGCCACACATGTGAGAGTGTGTTTGTATCACTGATTCTTGTGTTGTGCTCCAGAAGCCTTGCAGGACTCCAAGACGTCCTTGTCTAGCTGCATTCCCACACTGAACAGCAGAATGACTCAGCATTTGAAAGAGAGGAGCATTCGCTTCCTGAAAAATGCATCCGAGGTTCCGCGGCTCTATCGAAGGACCAACAAGGTCAAAAGCACTTTTACTTGCACAGAAGTTAACATCGTACAAAATTAAGCAAATGTTAACCTAGGCTGTTCCTTTTCCTTAGCCATATAAAAACTGTGGTTGCTCTCTCATTAATAGGAGGTGCCCACCAGAGCCTCAGCGTATATGGACAATGCCCTTCGCCCACTCCATCAGCTGGTCACTGATTCCAAAAATGTGGTGAAAGACTCCATCATCCAGGAGTGGCTCCGCATCACACTGTCCGAGTGCACCCATAGGTACTGCTGAATGAACTTAAACCTTTCTCTAAACATTTATTTAAACTTAACCACAGTTTATTATTCACACACATCAATTCCAAACGTTGTTTGTTGCTCAAAAGAACCTTTGTGTTTGTTAGATATTTTGAGACGATATCAGACGTGCTGAGCTCAGTGCGGAAGATGGAGGAGTCTCTGAAGAGACTGAAGCAGGCTAGAAAAACTACCACCACCAGCACTGTTGGTGTCAATGCGGGGCCATCAGATGACAGTAAGATCCGCCTGCAGCTGGCTTTGGATGTGGAATACCTCGGAGAACAGGTATTACATACAGTAACAGTAAAAATCACATATACTTGCACTTTAGTTATGGGTAAATATTTGGATTTTACTACTAGAGGTACGCATAATAGATGCGATTTGCAAAAGTGCAAAGAACAATGGTCTTGCTTTATCATGCTTGTAATTTTTTTTTCAAGATTCAGAAGATGGGCCTCCAGCCAAGCGAGATCACCATGTTCTCTTCCTTGCTGGAACTTGTGCAGGAGGCACGAGATCTTGCTTCAGTGGAACAGACAGGGTCATAAAACAGGATGGCACAGGAGGATCAAATGTAGGGTTCCGTTTGTCTTTTCTTGGAGGTTTCAAGACCATCAGCAAGCGTATGCTCAGACAGAATAAGAACAGATGCTTCACTCAGCGTCTCTTTAAGGAGAAGCTTTATGAAGTCCTTTTGTGGGTTCTTAAATTTTTTAGACAAATGCCTAACCTGCTTATAACAAGTAGCAAGATCTACCTTTTCAGGAGCACACTAAAACAATGTGATTTACTGTCTGACATGTTATTTATCACTTAACTATATGTAAGAATATGACTGGAACAGTCATTTTATATATGCACCAGTCATGACATTTGGACTGACACTAAATCCTATAAGCTACTGTGTCTTGTCAGATGTGGTTACATCAGTTGATTTAAGATGACAGCAGTGCTTTGACTTTAGTTGTGTGTGTCTATAATTGCTCTCCTAGAAAATTTTAATAATAACTGGTCAAACGCTGAAGAGGTTGCTTGCTCAAATAACATCTGTTTTATACATCGGAGTTCACTGGGGTAGAATGGGATTGCTGAAATTTGAATGATGGTTTGAAAATAAAAATGGGGATACCATGAAATGTTGTGTGTGCGTGTTTTGTAATCATTTTCATTACATATTTCATACAATTGCTTTTGCTGGTTAATTCAATTTTTTGTTGAGTAAGAATCATTTTTACAGAAATTGTTGTTTTTCATAAATATATTTTTTTTTATTTGTTCAAGCAGTTCATACAGGAAAGTCTTTGTACATATTTCACGTAATTAAAAAAAAACGACAAAGTTGTCTAAAAGGTGTGTGACTGGTTGACTTTAACCTGATTCTGTCCATTATTTTAATGTTTAATTCACATTTAATGTATTCAAATGGAAGCACTCAAAATTCTCCATATACTCCACAGCCACCAAAACTGAGATGTGTTTTAAATTGTTGGATTGACCATTTTTCCCAGCATGAGTATGGCATTAGAGTTTCCCTCCACAAGGGCAAAGAAGAAAGGCCGGTTAAACGTCAGGGTCTGGACAGGTCTTGCTTGGTCCTCTATCTGAAGAACCTTAGATCCTTCCTCTGTCACCTCAAGCACATCATTATTGAATACCTGTGAGATAAAAAAAGAGCTTTACACGTTCTATGGAAAACAATTACTATGATCCTTTAAAAATGCTGATGACCGTATAAAATAAGTTTGTTCAAGTGAACTAGTAAATAGTTGAACGTAATAAAACAAGTATACAGTACATAAAGCCAATAAGAAACTTTTGTTCCCCAAATATCACCTGATCGACAGTGAAGTTGCCTTTGCTGCTGAGTTGACTGAAACTGGCATCAGAGCCCATGAGGTACTTCTCCACTGCCATTTCAGACAGTACTGATCTCAAGTCAGTCACAGCAGTCAGGGAAAATTTTGGCAAAAACAGCACCAGATGACTGTAGATGAAGTCATAAGAACAGAAACATTTAATTTCTTGTTTTATTCACAATTTACATGTGATTACTAATCTTATATTCTGTATAGAATAGTATACTTAATTCTAATTTCACAGTTGTTCAACAAAATTGAGCACTCTCCTGATCTTAAGGTTAATTTTGTTTTAAAACTGCATTTATTTCAGGTTTAACCATCTGTCGTCCAGTTTATCTCAGGATGTTGTGGCAGCTTAATTTACAATTACATTAGTGGAAGGCAGTGGCTCACAATAGCTAAGTTTCCAACTATTGTTAGACTATAAGTCTAATTTCAATACATGAAAATAAAATAAAAAGAGCATGCGTACGTACTTCTCTTTCAGACGTTGATTCCACTTAGATATGATATCTGACCGGAGTTGCTTCTCAATGTCCTGCAGGTTGGTTCCTTTATGAGGCAGAACCAGAAGTAAGTAGGTCCTTTTGCTGAGGCCGAGTTTGACTATAAAGCACTTCCTGTGAGGGTCAGTAAAGTGCATGTAGACACCATGATACTTCATTAATGGGACTGTGACACTGGATTTCTCATCGGTCCAGAACTCCTGCTCAGTGGTTGCATTAGGATCAGATGCAAACTTCCAGTTACCTGGAAAAGTTAATAAAGATTAATTTCACAAAATAAATCACATTCACAATATTTCTTGTAAAGGTCCAGTGTATAATATTTTGGAGGATCTATTGACAGAAAGGCACCATAATATAAATAACTATGTCTTCAGAGATGTATAAAGCAGAGTTATTATAATTTTGTTTTATTAATATTTTAAAATAGCCTTTATTTTTTTATTTTTAGTCTTAATTTTAGTTTAAGGTTTTAGCAATTTCGGTATGTACTTTTGTCATTTTATAATGTATTGGTTTATTTCTAATGTTGCTATATAAGATCAATACATTTCAATTTTTTGTTTATTATTATAATTTTACTGCTTTAAACTTACTTCAGTTTATTTCTGAGGCAACAGAAGTTTTAAGAGTTATGTTTTTCCAATCATTTTTAGGTCAATATTTGATTTGATTTCAATGAACAGGCACGTTTTCAAAGTTTTAATTTTAGTAAACTAAAATCACCTTGGTATAAAGACCTTACATAATGAAGCGTTATGTTTTTTATTACTTTAGAAATATAATGAACTATTTCTATCCACACCGCGGGGTCCCCTTGCATGGAATTCTTCGTGTTGTTTCTACAGTAGCCCTAAATGGACAAACTGCTCTACAGAGCGTGTTTTGTAAATACGCTATCTCCTTCGTTAAAGAAACAAAAATGTGACGACTTCTTAATCCTGTGTCAGCCCCCGTAGTGCTTCGAAAGAAAGGGGGAGGGTGAAGTAAGCCATTAGTTGCAATTTGCAACCTCACCACTTGATGCGGCAAAATTTCACACACTGGACCTTGATTCTTGGTGACGTTAATAAAGTCTTTAATCATCACAAATCACAAATAATGGGCCAGAAAACTTAAATTGCAAGCTTTTAGGATATCTCTAAAGGAAAAGACATGTAGAACTCACCTTTGAAATTTACTGAACTAGCAAACAGCAAGTTAGTTTGTGCAGTGACATCCGCAAACAGTTTCTTCGCCTTGCTGTCTGATGTTTTCTGGATGAAGCTGTTCACCTGCACTTCAGCTTCTTTAGGCTGTGCAAAGTTCACAGCCCGAACAAAAGATTGATCTGAAAAGTCTTGTGTTCCACGTACGAAATCTTTAGAAAGGTCAGCATCGTTGTTACTAAAAGTCCATACGAGGGTCTTGAACTCATTTTGAGATTCATCTACTTTTGAACTTATGGAATGAAGTGTGCGTAACACTGTATGTCCATCCATAAAGTATTCACAGTCTGGCTGATCAGACTCCCGGCTGAGTCCTAACAGCTGTTGGTAGGAAATGGCAGTCTTTTTGGATGCTCCAAGGAATAGTGTCACCAAAGTACCAAATGCATTAACGGGAGACAGCAGCGTGTTGGTATTCTTCTGTGAGCGACTGAGTGCCTGATACATACGTAACCCAAGGGAGTTTTGTAGTTCTGCTAACACAGCAGTTCGTTGGGTGAGGTTTTTCAGGTCCTCTGTGGTGCCGCTGGGCCGTGGGTCTGGCTCAGTACTGTCTTGAAGAGTCAGTGGATGGACGGTTTCTAAGGGCTGGTGGTCTTCTTTCTGGATGACCTCACAGCTGATGTTCTCAAAGCTAAAGAGGTTGAAAGGGTGGATATACACACGATTGGCCATTCCCATGGTAAAGAAGGAGATCATTATGAGTGTGATCCTGTTCATCTTTGTTTATTGGAAAGCTATCACACACGACCTGTTGAATTGGATATTGAAGATCCACATTATCATAAATGATTTTTTATATATTTAATGACTGAATGAGTCTTTACATGGAAGTATGACACTTTACATGGAAGTACAACAGACAGATGTTTTACATGATTGGCATCATTTCACAAACAATGTTTTTTATTCTACCTAAGCCTGCTTTGTTTGAGTGATCTTTGGTTTTCCACCCCTCTTTTTTCATAGAATGTGCTGAATTTGAGGGCAATAACCCTCATGAACCAAAAGAGCAGAGAACATAGGCTTAACTGAGATAATGGAGCAACGACAAAAACTGTTACATTTCTGCTTTTCTTGCATTTGTCCATGCGCCTAACAATATGGGGCAGGGATTGGACCATTCCAAGACTAATATAAATGTAAGAGCTGTCCAAATTGAAAACAACTTGCACTGACAAACTGTAACTTAAAAAACATGCCTTCATGTTTTTATTAAGGCATGTTTGTTAAAACTACTTCAATTTCCTCATTAAACTTAGGCTTAGTCCTGGTTTAAACTAATCCCTGTCTGGGAAAACACCCCAAAATAAAATATTGTTTGTTTTTGATTAGGCCTACTTAAAAAACAAAAATATATTTGTATAAATACAGTACATTAAAACTCCACATACATCAGCCAAACTAAAATGTAAAGGCCTACTATACAAAAAATCACTGTAGCAAAGCTCCAGCAAAGTGAGATGAAATATTAATTCAATTTAAAAAGTTACTTAGTATGATCATTTAATTAAAATTTCTCAAACATATACATATATAACTACATTAAAAGAAAACGATTAAAAGAGCTCCTGTTTACCTTCAGATGTTTTGCTGAATCTACAGCTGGCTGATAAAGGACTGAAGGTTTACCCAGATTTTAAATAACATCTACAGCAGGATGACTTGGTTAAACATTGACACAGTATTGGGACATTCATTTCCCCAATGTTCTGTTCATAAGGGCTTCTGTGACTGTATGTTGATAAACAGTGGGAGTCTGTGAGACCACGTTAACATATTTACCTAAACCATGATGTAATACTGATACAGAGAGATATGGGGTTGACTTGACGTTCACAAAATCCAGTAAACTGAGTGAGTCATATGCAAAATGCGTATGCTCTACTTTTCATCCACTTTTATTTTAAAACAATTTCATTATAAAACAATACAACTGCCACATCTTTAAAGCAGATCATTCATATACTGTACAATGCTCTAAAGTGCCAATTTCCCATTAGGCCCTCTTACTTGTCTATATCACAACAGAGATGATAAGATGACATTAAGCAGTATACAATTCGGGAAAAACATATTTTAAGATATATATTACTAATGATATGAAGTGAAAATATGTCCCTATTAAAAATCAATAGAAACCATCATAAAGTCCCCAAATCACATTGACTGTAGTTGTAAACAGCTAATGGTTCTTCATAATGGTGTTTCTAATGGGAACTATTCGATTAATTTGGCAGGGACAAACACCTAAATAGCATTACAGAACAATCTCTTCGCTTTGAGTTTTCAAAACATTTATTAAGTCAAAACATGTCAAACTTCAAATGTTATTTTTATTAAATCAATGCCATAAGAACAAGAGGTATTATAGTCACATTAACATTCATTGCCATCAGTGCCTTTTTGTTCTTTGTTTTGTTGCTTGAAGTCATTAATAAAATGTGAAAGATTCGGTTTACCTTGAGCCCACTTTTTCTTATGTATATGGATATTAAAGTATGTTGTTGTTTACAGTTTAAATTTTCATTTTTTGTATAAAAAAGCACATCAAACATACAAATTTCTACCATACAACCCAGCTTTCTGTTAATATAGAATTCATAATCTTTCCAAAATAATCTTTCCAAAATGCAATGAAAAAAAAGATGCAAGAGGGTTTCTCTTTCTCGACCACAAAACACGTCAAACTTCAAATGTCGAAATGTCTGCGAGGGGTTGAGTGAGGCGTCGCTGACTGACAGACGTGACGCACATGACGTTCTTAATGTGATTTCCGTACCACAGGGATGTTTCAGAAGCTGTAAAGAGCTGTGACCTATAGTCGTCCTCCGGATTAAACTCTTTGTAGATTAACGTGACTATTTTTTAACAGAGTTGTATCGTGTTTGTTGATGTAATACAAAGTAGCTAGTCTTTGCAGAGGAGAGACACTCACATCATCTTAAGATGAACAGAGAGTAGTCAACGGGGCTTTAGGTGCCATATCTTACTATAATTCCCCTCGTGATTTTAGCATTTCCCAACGTTTATTTGACAGCAGTAAAACAAAGTTAAAGAAATCAGCATTATGACGGAAGAAGACCGTTTTTCATATATGTGGACTTTTCCTCAAGTGTTTCCTGTATTTAGAGTTCGTTCTCAAAGTGACACGTCCGGCTTTAAATCCAGAATACTAACCAGACTCCGCGCAGCTTGTTCAGGTATGCTGCTCTTTTTTTAAGTTTGTTTTCTATTTTATTAATGAAGACATTTGCCACTACATAAATGTAAATGCTTCAGGTTTTGCTTGTAAAGTATCGCCCTTCTGAGAGATATGTTTTCACTCATTCATTCATGGGTGATATTTAAGGTGATAAAGTCATATTTGAGGCTCTGAAATGATTGCCAATGTAAGAATTTGCATTGGTGTAGCCTATTGCTATTTTTATTGATTGTTTTTGTAATGTTGTCAAATTCATTGTCATGCATGTGCAATGTTGGTAATACATTTAGTGATCCATTGACTGAAACAGATGAGAATGTGTTAAAAATACAAATATTGCACATGCATTTCTTTGTGGTTGACCTAAATGCAAGTCTTGTGTCCGAGCATTCACTGTGCACCTGAACCCACACTGGATATTGAAGCATTCATGTGCTTTTTCCTCTCTCAAAAACAACCCAGTGAAATACTTTTGAATTGTGATCTATCTCATTTGGTTGAACTTGTTGGCATTTTATTAATTATACCTAATGAAATAGGGCTGAATAGTTAAAATGGCTTATTCAAAACTATAAGTATCTGTCACAACTTGTGTAGACGTTTTACACAATATTTTAGGATTAGGCTTAGTCAAATAACAGTGACTCACCATCTCCATCATTCAGAAAGTTACTTTGATAGAATTAAATCTGGCACAATAATGCCAGTTTATTGATACCCGCTAAACCTTATAACACTGTATGTATTTGTGTAAAGTATTACACAGGCCAGTGCTAGTTGTTTTGTTGTGTGGTTTTTGGAGACAAAGTTTCATTTCTGGTCCTGCAGCCCTGGAGAAAAATAAGGATTTCTAAACCCAGTGTAATGAGTAATCACATTCAGAGAAATTCTGGTTTTAAAGTTATCATCCACATTGTAACCTTTAACACAACCTGTTAAACCAAGATTACAGACGCTCTCGCTTGAAACGTTTTCTGAACTATCACTTTCACAGCATGAAATGTTGTCAAGTTCCAGTATGTGAACATCGAACATAGAAATACTTTAATTTATACAGAAGAACACTGATATACAGTACATTGCTACAATGGGTTTGACATGCATGGCTATGGTCGCAGTCATAAACTTACTACATACTGCAATTCAACCCTTTTATTTATGTTGTTTATATTATACTTTATTTTAAAAAGTCTTGTTTTTGTATAACACGAGGCGCATCTTTAAGTTGTTGCTGAGATATCTATAGAAACTGCAGTTGAAACCACTTCCTGACATTTCAGAAAACTTCACCTCAGTGTATTGTTCTATCAGACCTCTTTTTGTTTCGATCAGGTCCTTTTTTATTTTTAGTTCAATGAACCCTGTGGGCTCTGCTATTCAAAGAAATACTGTTAAAATTTAAAGAACCTCCCAGAGTTATGTTGTCATATCAGTTAAAGAAGTGCATCATCCATCAGAGAAGTTAAAGATTTCACAATTTTATTTTAAACATTGGCCTTACTCCTCTGTGTTTTTACCATTGAACATTCAGCATAGGATTCAGAATGGCCCTACATGACAAATTGCATCTCAAGGGTCACAATTTGCTGTTTGTGTGGGAGAGGCATGATGACAGAGATAACATTTTAAATAGCCTTGTTCAAGTCACATCAGTGGGGGTTGTCAGTAGGTTTCAGGCTGAAAAGTCGACATTAAACTGGAGAAAATCAGAAAATGCTTCTCAACAGATGGGTTAAATATACCACATTTGCATAATTTGATTTGTGGGTCCTAGTCTGTAAAATGTTGTGCACTGTAGTTTTAAATCACGTCCACAAGGGGGACGTGTGCGTTCATATTTCAAATGCTGTGGAGTGCAACAGTCCTTGGCGTTACTCCTATGGATTATTTTCTGTGCTGAAATGTTTTAAGACCAGCTTTGAAACCACACGATTGTTTTTCCAAGCCTCGCATCATCAATAATTCACATTGCCTTGTCATACCCCTGGTAAGGTTTGTGTTCCTGCAGCCATTTAATGCTACTTAAGTGTGTACACAACATTCTCTCTCTGTCAGCCATCACAACATGATCTATGCAATCTTTGAATAAATCCAGTCATTGTGTTCTGAGAACCATGAGAAGAAAGGGAGATGTTTAAATATACATCCAGCACTGGCTTGCATTCAATGCAACCTCTACTTTATCTTTCACTGTGATTTAAGATGCGTGGTGATGAGACGTGGGGTGAAAGCTCTTTCTCTATCTGTGTTTGTTTGGATTAATTTGTAGGTTTTCCTCGTTTGATGCTGGTGCGAGGATGCGTGTCGTCCCTTTATGCATACAATTAGTCATGTAATGACACATATAGCTACAGTCGCGCTGCTGAAAGCGGCTGCCCTTTTCTAATAATGTGCTTAAAACGGAGCTCACTAAATAACCTTTTTCTTTAACCTTTTGAAAGCTTGTTCTCTCACCTTCTGAATGAATTTTCAACAGTCTTTAAAAATACCATAATGGCTGATAGAGTGTCAGAATGGGTGGCTTTGTTCTAATATAGTTCTATATGTTGAGATGATGTAAGACTGAAAAGATTGTTTGCTTTTCACTTTGATTGATGCACGATCTGGAATTAATAAAGTACAATTAATACAATACATACTGTATATACAATGTAATTGACAAATAAATGTAAACGCTATAAATGTACACTTCATTGAATGTTCAAACTGTACCTGTTTTCTTATATAAAATATGTACAATACAATAATAATACAATACAATACATTTAAAAATATATTTAAATACATTTAAAGGGCCAGTGTGTCATTTTTCAGAGGATCTGTTGACAGTAATGAAACATAATATACATAAACTATGTCTTCAGAGGTGTATAAAGGCCTTACGTAATGAAGCGTTGTGTTTTTATTCTACATACACCTAGGCATTCCGGTTTCAAGGTATACTGAGGTGTAAAAATATTCTGTGATACTGTTTCTTCGGTATGAGCTGTGTTTACAGAAAAATAAATAATCAAATCATGTAATTCAATGTTTGATGTTTATGTCTAATATATATATATATATGACAAAAATATATATTTTTAGGAAGATCGTAATTTTAAAGCTTTATTTTTACCTGACACACAATGAATGAAATGTATTGTGTCCAGTTGAAAAGTAGTTTTTTGTAAACACAGACATTTGGAAATAACACATTTTAGTGTTTTAATAGTAATACCGTGAAACGGTGGTAGTTTTGATTAAGGTTAATATACCGCCAAAATCTCATACCAGCCCATGCCTACATACACCCTTGCATGGAATTAGTTTTATTCAGTCTGAACTTTTTTGTATTTTGCGCTCCTTTGAAAGGTGTCTCTGAATTGTCAAAACGCCTCTCAAAATGCTACGGATGTTAAAACAGAGAAAATCTACATCTAAGTCCGATTTTTTAGGACGAAAAGATGTGTGAGGCAGTGTGTAAATGTGATTGACACAATGTGAGGTCGCATTGATTTTTTAACATGCAGAATTTTTGGATGCAAGTGTCAAGAACTGTGTAGGAGAGATCTCAGGGGAGAACCCAATTGCAGGCAGACGCGGGGATGAAGGGGTTAACAAAGGGATTTTAATAATATTAAACAGAAAACAAAAACCCACGAGGGGGTAAAACAAGACAGGAAAATAATGACAACTAGGACACAGATAAACTAGACTGGAAAAAATAAACACTAAGGACTAAACTAGACGGACTCACCAAACTACAAAGAACAAGATACTTGGAAAAACTAGACTCAGAATACACGAATGAGGTACAAATTACAGGGTACAACAAACAATGAACGAGCACAGGACAATGAACACGAGGATGTTTTATAGGGGAAACAAACACAGGATAATTGACAAGGGTCAGGTGCGGGTAATGAAACACTCAGGGAAGGTTAACGAGGAAACGAGATGGCGGGAACAAAGACACGGACCAGAGAGAGAGCATAGAAAGCCGATAGCCAACATCTCTCTCACATAAAACACAAGACTTTGTCATGAATCTGCCTCAAGACCAAGAATAGACATGACATGAAGGCAGATTCATGACAGCAAGCTTGTGCTTTTCCTAGTCTGTCCCTCGCGTTTGTTTACTGGTCTGTCTGTGTCCCTTGCTATCGAATTCTCGTTCTTTTTCTTAGTGTGCAGCTTCATCTTAGGTAGGAGTGTTGAGCTGCTCTATGCGTCAGACAGCGTAGGCGTTCTCGGCAGACACACAAAGGGCACATGTGAAGATGGGCCATCATGCCTTTCATCTGCAATTGCTGTGCTGTGTTGTATTTTTAGAGCTGAGAGGATGTAATCTGTATTTTTTTCAGCTTTTAAACGATTGATGGGGGTTCATGAGCATTTCTAGCACAGACGTGCTCGATTGCGTCAAACCATCAGCAGGACAATATCTCCTACAGAGGAGGAAAAAATGACATGGGGCTGTCCCCTCAAAAAATAAACCTGCTCTTGCTCCTAGGCGCAATATATTTTCATACATCTTTAGCAGTTAAAGCATACAGCAGGTGTTGCTTTTTTAATGTACTGCACCAGTGACAAGCTAAGGATACAAATTCTGCACATTTGTTCTGACAATGTAATATATCCTATTTCTGTATATCCGATGGTTAAAACAAGCCGTAATTTTGAAGATTCATCTCTGAGTTGACATTTGTTATAATGTAACGTGATGGTTTCTTATTTGCTGCTTTTGTAAACGTCTAATCTGTTTTACTAACTGGGTTTGATGAAACTGTTTCCATCACACAATTTGCTTCTGTCCCAGGGCTGGTTAATATAAACAGCAAAAAGCAACCTGCCTTGGTTAAAATATCACATTCTAACGTCACAATATACCTATGCACCAATGACTATATAAGGATGTTGCTATGCATAATGCTGTTCAACAACACAGGAACACTAACGAATTGCTCTTGGATGTGCACAATGGACTTTGGCACCTTTTTCAAATAAATATTGTCATTGATGTCTTTCATGCTCTGTGGATATTGCTGCTCTCTTGGATTAACTGCTGCTTAAACCACTAAACTGTGGACGAACAGAACATTTGTATTTTTGTGTTTGTGGACTGATTTTCTTTTTTTGTAAGGAGGTTATCAGGTGCTCATCTGCACTTTTAATCTGTTTCTACTGCCCTGGGTTAAATACAGGACTAATGATTTAACCATAGCAACAGTGTAAATATGTTTGACGATAGTAATGTACTGTAAAAACACTGCAACTGCTATTGCAAGACTGTACTGTTGCTTTTTTATAGTTCATAAGGTGTGTAAGGGAAAGTTTTTAAGTGAATAGCATTTTTACATTTAGGATTCTAAGCTAGATAGGTTCAAAATGAGTACATAAATCATTTTATGGAATAGCTGGCATGAAAGGAGTCGTTCCTCAGACTCGTTCCTCAAAGCAAATATTGTGTACCATTACTATTAGCCATAGATTATCCGTGTTACATACAATACAATCACTTACTAACTGTGAGTATGTGCCGCTATGTTTACAGCTTTTCAGGTTTTATATTTGACTGCACAGTGCACATTAAATTGGTGCAGGGCCATTCCAGCTTTACGGATGTGACATTTTCAGTCAACACTTTTTTTTATTTATATAGTATGTATTTATTACCAGTATATAGAAGTATCTACTTATATTTTACTAAACCCCTGTTGATAGAGTCCAGACATCAGAAAAATATCAGTCTATGCATGAGTAAAATTGTAAGCGTTATGGATGTGACACAAATGGATGCACGTTTTTGAAAGAGAAAATAGTTTGTAAGATTCTGTGAATTGTGCAAACCAGAGGCAATAATACCCCAAATATGGAGCAGAGATGGCTCTTCATAGATCACAAAATAGTTATTATTTTAATTTGTCATGTTCCCATTTATAAGGAATATGGACCGTTATTGATGTGACAATTCACTTGCTATGAAAACTATGCTTTAAAAACAAAAATAAGTGCTTTCAAACTCTGAGAGTCTTCACATGGGTATTTAAACCTCTAAATATTGACATTTAACATTACAGTCTGGTGAAAACCTTTGGTAAATATTTGTTTTTATTACATTGCATTTGCATGTTATTGCCCAGCAAGTATTTAAACATAATACTTTAACATCTAATTGCCAAAGAGGCGAAGACAATGCATCTAAACATATCTCTATGATAACTGTGTAACTGTGAATGCCAGGTTAAGTTTTTCTGGATTTAGTTTGACAAATGCTTTAGGTTAATTTATAACCACGCAGAGCCTATAGGAGCGAGCTTTGAGAACCGTCAATGCAACATCTCAAGCAATGATTCATCCTTTCTAAACCACAGCCAATTCTCAACGTCAAAATGACACACCAAAATAGATTTGGAAGAAATTGATAGAGATTTTCACCCATGAGTAATGCTCTCATCCTACCTGCCCGGTCATCACGTACATACACTATGAGAGAACACTTTCCCCAAACACAGCTTAGGTGTGGTACTTTACTTTACCTTTGGGATATGAATGGGTAATGTGACATATAAAATTACTTAACGTTGGCGATGAATGTAGAATCATCTGTTTCAGTTGGACAAGAATAATTTAATGAAGCTTACAGAGCTGTCTCTGGCCACGCTAGCTCACCCCTCCCCATCCCCGTAGCCAAAGGCGATAGCTGAAAGCCCCAGCGGACTGGGTGGTTCCGCTTGATGGACTCAAACAGGCTCCGTCAGCTCACTTTAATGGAGGTAATGGTTGTTTGTCATACAGTGGCCATAGCTACTCTCTGCTGTGCACCACTGTGGAGGAGACGACTGCGAGAGCACCACAGGAAGGGCTGATGAGAGAGAGGGAGAGAGAGAGTGAGGGAGGAAGAGAGGATTCGGTGCGAAGGAGTGTGAAAGGAAATTGAAAATCATCTGGAGCAATCTTTTTTCCTTTGAGTCATGGAACATCCGTGTAAGTGCTCATAATTGTTTGATACTGTGCATGCATCTGTGTGGATGTGTACCTTGCGTTAATGAGTTATGAAAGTTTCTGATGTTGTATTTTATCAAGCGTTTATATTTCGTGTATTTTTAGGAGTATTTGTTTGTCCTGTTGAGTCTTGCGTGATATTGATGATCTGTTGACACATGCACTCTTGTGACTCGCACGGTTTTTAACATGACCTATTACATTGACCGGTTCTATTGATGTTTATCGGCTTATGTTCTGGGAATCCAGCTAACGTGTCTAATCATAGAATCAACAGACGCAGGCTTTGCTTTGGTTGTGTATTACAGTCAGGCTGTATTTGGTCCATGTCTTGTGATGTGTTTGATTGGATTTGTAATGCTTTCATGTCATATGGAAAGAGCTGTTAGGTTCTGTCCGGCATTTAGCTTTTTATGGTGTATTTTTTAGAGAAATAACTACAGAAATAAATCATGCGTGTGTCTGTATCTGACAGGAACTACATTATTAGTCGCTTATGAGTCACATTGGTTTGTAACATCCCAGGTGTCATGAAAAGTTAACCAAATAAGTGTTTTGTTTCTAATCATAATGTAATATTACATTGATATTGTGTTTTCCTTTGTGTAATCTTTTAAAAAAGTGTGTCTGATACCGTGATACAAACTAAAGTGGGGATCCTACCTTTGGATATTTTGCAATGCAAATCCATATTTGTTTGGGAGTGGTTTGCCAACTCTTGTTAGCTTTCGTGTTTTTACATAGTCAAGAACATATGCATACGCTGGTATTTACATACAAGCTTGATCGTTCTTTCATGCTAGAAATGCTGATGTGGATTATTCAGGTTGCTAACTAAACTGCTTTGTCATTAGAAATGTACAGCAAATGTGGTTTATCTTGTTGCCAAGAGGATCTGTTTAAAAAAGTGCTAGAATGAATCACATACTCTGACTTTGCACCTCACTTAAACAAATAATATATATTTATTTCTGTCTGAGATGCAGGTCGTTGCTTAACGTTTAGGGGACAGTTCACCCAAAAATAAAATTCTGTCATTATTTATCACCCTTGAACTGTTTCAAACCTGTTTAAATGACTTTGTTCTGATGAACACAAAAGAAGATATTTGTAAGAATGTTTGCAATTTTCAGTTCTGGGGCATCAATGACTACCATAGCAGGAAATATTAAAATGGTAGTCAAAGGTGCCCCAGAACTGTTCTTCAAAATATCTATAAACATTTATAAGTGTTTGGAACAACTTCAGGTTGAGTCAATAGTTACAGAATTTTCATTTTTGGGTGAACTGTCCCTTAATGGGTAAATTCGTTTCTGCCAGATTATATAAAATATTTGTTGTGCTATAGTAGGGTTAGTTGCAAGATTCAAATGTTTATATACATCCAGCGGTTATGCTAAAGGGCATAAAGGTGCGCTTCTCTTAACGCACCTTATTATGCTTTTTGTATAGTCTGTGTAAAAGTAACAATTAACCCTACATTAGTTAACCCCAATGGCATGATATTCTACCCCTTTACAAGCTTAGACCATTTTTATTTTCTTGTGAACTGAGGATCCACTAAACACAAGGGGTGTGTCATGGCACTACTTCTTATCAGTGTCCCATCCAGAAAACAGGGTTGATTCCCCCTTGATGTGTTTGGGTCTTACCAGAATTATAAGCATCTGTTTCTCTGCTTAGTGAAACTTAATGCTCTCTACCCCTTGCGCTATTATTAAATGTCCCAGATTTTCAAATAAGAGTCATACCTACTGGGGAAAAACACTTTCAGGCAGGATGTCAAGTATTGATCGACATGGCATGCCATACCTTATTGTGCTCCATCATTAGGTAAAAGGCCCAAAAGGAGTCAGAGGCTTGTCAAAACAAAAAACATGTGTAACATGTCATATCTCAAGTGTCATTATGTCAAGGTGTTGCTCAAAACAACTGATTTCACTCTCGTTCCTTATATTGAAATAAACATGAGATGGATAAGTATGACTTAATCATCTGTAGATCCAGCAGATTGAGTGCTTTAGATGTTCGCATTTCTGTGGCGGGGTGAGAAATTCTGTTTTCTAAAACATAAGAACTTTTGTCAAGTTAATAAATAAATCATCCGAGTGAAGGAAAGAACTTCAATTGCATCACTTAAACAATAATTAGCTGCTATTTTGTGCTGAGATGGCAGTTAATAATTGATGAGGATGTCCTGTGCCTTTTCCAATGATGTTGCATTTACATTCCGCTGAAAGTTTCCTTTTTAGTGGATTGTGCACTTCAAAGCCATTTATATCGGTTACTTTGATTGGCAGCGTCTCAAATCGAATGGATGGCGTACTAATATAGTTGGCTAATCTCAACGTCCAGTAAACAGTATGAGGGTATTTGGCGGCGGCTGATCCTCTGATGAACAGCATATTATAGACTAATACATAGGCATTGTATAAGCATTTGAGGGCTGTGTTTGTTTTGATGGCTCGCAAATAGATCCATTTTACGCTTCACTGTCTGCCATTAATGTCTTCCCATTTGCACTTAGGCTGCACTCTAAAGCAAATGGATAGATTTTTCTCTCTACAGTTAGTCCAGGCGTCAGTCTCCGGGGAAAATCGACTACATTGGAATTCAGATTAAGGTCCTCAAAAGAGTCTAGATGGAGAATCTGTATAGTATGTGGACCAACAATCGTGCCAACGAGTGAATTCACTTCATGTGATTAGACAGGTTTACTCATTTCTGGGTGGTGATGAAAGTTCCTGACATTCCTGTTGTTCACATTTCGAACCCACAAAATGATCAAATTTGGTGAGCTAAAGCAAAGGGTGCAGGCCAAATAGTAACTGTAAGACATTTTGAAGAATGTAGGACACCAAACAGTTCTGGTGCACTTTTGACTATACCGTTGTATTTTTTCCTACTATGGTAGTCAACGGGGCCAAAATCTGTCTGTTTATAAGCATTCTTCCAAATATCTTTATCTGTGTTCATCAGAACAAAGACATTTTTACAGATGTGGAACAACTCGAAGGTGGGTAAATGATGACAGAATTTTCATTTTTGGGTGAACTATCCCTTTAACAGTTGAACAAATTAGATGTTTACCTTCATACTGGTCAATAGATGGCAGCGTTCTCTTCAATACTGTCAGAGTATGAGGTGACTCACCATACATATGGATATGCCTCTTCTGTTTTTAAACCCGAGCCATAATCAATGCATGTCAGGAACTCATTATAGAATGCCATGACTCAGAGATCTTGTATGCAGTCTACATTTTAAATGGTATTCCAGAGATGTTTTGAAATCAACACTGTTCATTTTTAAGATATATGCTAAAGCCAATTGATATATAAAGTTATGGACACTATTACAGTCAAGTCAGACTTTAAAGTGTAACCATAATGTTCTATAATAATGACAATAATATTGCCTGTAACTGGCTTTTTTGTCTTTTTGTCTACCTTTGTACTGTATGAAAGCGCTTCATCAGAGTACACATGGATCCCTGTCAGGTCAGGTGTTAAGAGTGTGAACTGAACGGATGCAGACAGCGTATTATATCAGACTGACTCACAGATTTTACTAATGGAAGCTTTTTCAACCACAGCAGAGGGCCCCTTTAAGACAGACAAAAGAAGAATACTAAAATAGAATAATACAAGAATGGATAAATTAAAAAAACATTCTTACTGCCGCTTAGGATTTTGTGGGGCATTTCCTGAATTTGCTGGCAGAAAACAGAAAATGGGGACCAATGGTTTTTGGTTACCGACATTTTTCCAAATATCTTCTTTTGTGTTCTGCAGAAGAGAGAAAATCACACAGGAAATGTCAACAGTGTGAGTAAATGATGACAGAATTTGCATTAAAGCTAAACAACTGAGGGTGTCCTGTAAACACCCTCATTTCTTCTAAACGGACTCTTTCTTCTGTGGAAACCAAAAGAAGATATTTTGATAAATGTTTTAGTGGTTTTGTTTCCATGCAATGAAAGTCAATGGGGTCCAATGTGGTTTGATCATCAATGTTCTTCAAAATATGTATTTGTGTTTTGAGAAAATGAAGAATTTTCATTATTGGGTGAACTATCCGTTTAACAGTATGCTTGTTTTACAGGCAGTCCATTTGAAACAACACTGCAGTCAATGTCTTGCTGTAGTGCTATAGAGTAGAGGGGTGATAGGGCTCAGTCAGTGGCTCTCTAGTTATTGGTTGCCCCTTATTTGGGTTTGTGTAGGGCTGTTCGATTCCAGAATTTTTGGGATCGATTCCAACAATCGATTCCTAGCTGCCGTTTTCGATTCCTATTACATTCCCTGCATTACAACGGATTTTAATTTGTTAATAAGAAATTGACAAATTTTTCATGCATTACAAATATCTAAATATTTATAAAGAATACTGTGAGTATGTTGTAAGTGTTAATGACAGACAAATCTCTAGAGAGCTAACTCTTTTTTTCCTTTACTCTCTAATATACTCGCATGTTTTGATTTATTGCTTTTTTTGCCTTCTGATTTTATGTTAAATGCAAGTATCAACTGAAAGCTGAATATTTAAGCTTTTTGTTGATATATGGGTTGTTAAGATGGGACAATATCTGGTGGAGATACAAGAGTGTAAAACTCTGGAAGTAAAGGGTGCAAAAAATCTAAATATTGAGAAAATCGCCTTCGAAGTTGTTAATCCGAGGCCACCCACTCACAAAAATAAAGTTTTTATATATTCTGGATTGAAAATGTACAAAATATCTTTATGGAACATGATCTTTACTTAATATCCTAATGATTTTTGCCATAAAATAAAAATCTATAATTTTGACCGATACAATGTATTTTTGGCTTTTACTAAAAAAAATTCCTGTGCTACTTACGACTGTTTTTTTTATAAACCTTATAATCCTGGTCAGTATTGGAATTGAAATGCTTCAGCAAATCACAGCGTTTAAATGCTTGTTGCATTCATGCCTGCGTTCCGCTCTGCCCAGAAAAACTGTTATGATCATAAGGACATTCAGGAAGAAGAGAAGGGGTGGAGAACTCGTACATGATGCGAACATTAAGCTTTGGGAAAAACAATGGCTCGTATATCTAGCGTTGGATTGTTTTCGTAAGCCTTCCTGCACTGAATCCCACCCACCACTTCTGCTTTGGGAAAGAGGGCTGAGGTGGGAGGGGGACCTACGTATGGGTGCTTCTGGCCTCTTCTGACTGCAGGAAGTAAAACTTAAAGATTAAAGCCGTGCCATGCATTAGTATTTGGCTCTGTAAAACCTGACAAAGATACAGTTCTCAGAAAACATTGAGGAAAAGAAGAGACACAGATTGTTATTGTATCATTTTCCATCCCTCTTACACGCCATTGGGTGACAGTTAGCAACAGGCTGTTTCAACGCATGCTGTTTCAACCCAGGGTCACGGGCGTTCTTTATATTCTACTTCACATCTTTCCAAACTATGCTTTCATTTACATTTTAAAACAATGCAGCTAAAAATAGCACGGGCAGTCATACAGTTTTGTCGACTGATGTCACGTTATTGCGAGCATACACTTCCACGCTTTAAGCAGAGCTGTAGCGAGGAGGGGCTTGAAACTTCCTCCTTATGACCTCTGACTGCTTACAATCTGCAAAAACATTTCAAATCGGATATATAGATCAACGCGGCGTATTGTACGAGTTCACAAAGTATGCAGGAGCTCATTTGAAGAGCCGATCTGAGAGTTAAAGGAGTAAAATGACAGTCGTGTTATGTCGATCCACTTGGCTTTGCTGCAGAAGTTCGCGGAGCGTCGTATGATTTTTGCGTAGCGGCCCATTGAAGACAGACATGGGCCAGACATCTGTCTCCAGTTTGTCTCAGAGAGCGAGCGGTAAGTGTCTGTAGGGCTTGTCCGATGACTTACTGTTTACTCACTTACCAGACCGGTATCTCAACAATGCTCGGGGTGGAAGACAGGGGCTTTAAGCGGTCAGTATCCGCGCTTGATATATTTCATACGATTCATTTAAGACTTTATTTCAAGTTCGAAGTTCACATTTGAACACTAGCGACGGATTCAACTGAAACACCCCATAAGAGCAAACTCGGGTGTTATCGTTTGTCGGATCGCTCGCGTGTGGAAACATATATCAAGACGATCATTATCCGTTCAAAAAGCGCATCTAACCGAGAGTTCATTTGTTTGTGTTGATAAGTTAATTCTTACATTATTTTAAAGATGACGAAGTAACAAATCACTGGCCAGTGCAGGCAGGAAATGACCGTTTGTCGTTATACTGTATACAGGCTTTGTACTTTTACATTATGTCAACTGCAGAGTTATTAACTTCCCATTTACGGTCAAGTCAGAGTGTGTAAAACAAGGCTAAATTGCTTTGAACACTTTTGTAAATTAGCCATAGTTTAACCATGTGTTTTTGGTTTAGTTTGTGGCAAACCCATATGTTGGCCACAAATTTCCCATGGTTTTTACTGTAACCATAGTTTAACCATGATATTACTAAAACTATGGTCATTAAAACAGCCAATCCACCAAAAGCATGTTTTACTTTTACCATAATAAAACCATTGTTTCACTGGTGTTTTTTATTCATAACAACTCTGGTAAATGTTTGGATCTTCGTGTTGAAAAAGACCCTAAACCATCTTAGTACAGTAGTCAGTTTCAGCCTCTTTTCTACAGCAATCCTAAAATCTGACACAGTCTTCATTCCCTTTTATTTCCATCATTGCCCAAGTGCTGGGATTTAAAAGCTTTTGAGGCTATCGGTTTACCAGGAAAATGGATCAGATATTCTGTGTTTTCATGAGCAGCATGCATACAGTATCATGTTTAATTTGGTCCAGTATGCTCAAGCAGAAGGTCACAGAATTTGTCATTTCAGGAAACATTTGTTTTTCGAAAAATTCAAAGCATTGGTTTGGTGTAGTATGTATGACAATAATATGCAGATCTCTGAGACGATTCAAATATAAAATGGAGAGCGTTATTTTCTTTTTATCTTCTGATCATTTTTTAGGAAAGCCCATTGCATGGAGTTATTTTTCTGTCACAAAAAGTATTGGCTGAAATTGGTATATTGTTTTCCTGTGTATCATAAGGAACTGATGCTGTAGGAATAGAAACATAAAATGCTTCCGGAGTGTTTTATAGTCTTAAAGACACGGTAGACTCAGTCAAAAATAAAAAGTCTGTCATCCTTTTCTTGCCCTCGTAACATTTTACGCCTGTATGATCATTTTCCTATAGCAGGTTTTTCTGTGCTGTTCTTTTTAAACAATGAATAATATAGAGTCTAAAATGGCAGAAAACATAATATTAATGTGCACAACAAATGTGCTTACTGGTCTTCTGAGTAACGTCTTATGTGTCTTGTGAACTTGTGCAACATGCACAATTTTATAACAATGAAGTCCTATGGAAGTTGCAACCTATAATCTATGGTAAGGGGAGATCATTTAACATTAAAGGCAGAGTAGGCAATCCTGTCTAGAAACTTTTTTGTCATGCTGGTTGGAAGTCCTTATAGCAATCAATAAGTAAAGTAAAACATTGGCATTTTTATAATTATATATTGTCTGTGAAAGGCGTAGGGTCAAAAAGCGTTAGACCAATCTGGTCCGAGGGCAATGATACGTCATATGTACATTTACAGTAAGCATATGTTGCATCCCACTGCACATCCTGTTCTCGCAGACATCATATGTCATCAGTGCGGTCATGTGCGATGTACAGGCAGCTGGACAATGGCGGACAAAGCGAGCTAGTACCTGGAGATGTTCGTTATTGTGGTAATGAAATTCACTTTGTACTGTAATGTTTTCTCACCGGTGAATGTGACATTACTTCACTGGAACCGATCCAACAGATTGTGGTCTGTGCGTGCGCTCATGCGTTTTGGAGGAGGCGTGGCTTTGGTTGGTAATTAGCGAGAGGGAGGGATCGTATTATTGCACTGCTAGCAGGCAAACGATAGCATTTTCCAAATGATCTACTCTGCCTTTAATATTTCGAAATTGAGTCACAATAAGTTTTCGTCTGTTCCTCATACAGTAAACAGGAACAGAAACATGCAGTCAAGAGCGTTACATAAGCTAGACCGAAATATGACTGTAGTGTGCTCACATGCCTCCTTACAGGACTTAATAGAGGTTTGAATAACTAAAATCTTTTATTTTCAGATCATCATGATTATCTGTTATGTTTCAGTTTCCTAATAGAAGAAGTAAGAAATGATATATACAAACCTAAAAGTGATGTAGAACATTAGGGAATGTGGGGAGATTTGTATAAGAGTCTTTAATTTTGTCATTTTAGTATTTTGTTAAAAAATTACCTGTTTTTATCTCAAAGCAATTTTATGTCAAAGCGGATTTATTTAGATTTAAAATGTGTGAAGTGCGTTAGAGGTGTAATGAGCTTTTGAGTTAAAGTTAACTTCACATGCTGAATTAGTTGTATGAATGAATGAATGAGGCATTTATATTGAGCTTTATCGTGTATTGCTGTACACCCAATGCACTTAACAATCATATGAGGGGGGTCTCTCCTCAACCACCACCAGTGTGCAGCATCCACTTGGATGATGCGACGACAGCCACAGTACAACGCCGCCAGTTCGTTCACCACACACCTGCTATAGGTAAAGAGGAGAGGGAGATATAAAGCCAATTCAGAGGGTTGCTTTTTTTTGGGATAAATTAGGTCTATAAGTTTGACATTTGTGTCCTTGTTCCTAAATAAACCTCAAAAGTGGAATAGCTTACCTCACTGTACCTTAATGTACCCCAAAGAACTTAGAGATAGTTCAGTCAAAAATGAAAATTCTGTCATCATTTACTCACCCTATTGACATTCAAACCTTGACTTTCTTTCTTCTGCAGAACAGAAGACTGTTAACAGAAAAATATTGATCCCCATTGACTTGCATTGGGTTTGTGTCCATACAATAGAAGTCAATGGGGACCAGTGGTTTTTGGTTACCAACATTTGTTTTGTGTGTTTTGCAAAAGAAAGAAAGTCACACAGGTTTAAAATATGGTTGTTTTGCTTTGACGTTGCACATATATGTATGTACATAAAAAATACATGTGCTCAATTTACAGCACATCATGTAAAATAGTTTAGTAACTCAGCTCTAGTTTTGCACTGAAGGGCACAGATGCGCAGTCATACTCGCTCAGTTGTGAACCGGTGACCTCTTTGTTTTAAAAGTGCTTGATCCTCAGAGGCTTGTTCTTAGGGACATTATGCATGGCATCGCTGGGAGTCGCGGGCATAACAGATTCTATTAATAACCCAATCAGAGGCCAGCTGGCTGTTGACAGGCCAATGAAATCAAGGGTCAATGGCTCCTTGGGGAGAATTGATTAGAGATGAAGCACTCACGCATTCTCATGATGGTGGTGAAAAGCCCACTGATGTGTTGTACTGTCGCATGTGGCCACTAATGAAAGCTCTCCATGTGAATGACCGCCTTTATGTTGCCTCTCACACAGGGGTGTATTGAGGTGTCTTCTGTTTGCAGGTTAGATTTTGGACACCTGGAAGTTATGTGGTTTAACACTTCAATGGTCTCATTCCAAACTAAAGCCTTTATTCTAAGATCAATCTAATAATCCAAGAACATGTTTGTATATTCTGCGGAAGAGCGTGTTAAATTGAGACGCTTTAAGCTAACTTTTTTATGATGTTTAAATTTTTGACCAATATTTGAGGCTTTTTACATTTCCGTGAGTTCAGTGAGTTATGGTTTTTGTTGTTGCTTGATTTGATATTTACCTTTCATATATTGAATGAGCATTTTTGGTTAAAGACAGTTTATTGTGTATCAGACCCAGTTGTCGTGTTTTGAAACATTCTTCTTAAAGTTTGTCAATAATGACACTTCTACATTTGATCCCAAACGAGTGGATTCTACATAGCTTATTTTATGCGACGTTTGCATACACTGCTAAATAATCCTGTAAAAAAGGGACATTATCTGGCAGCTGGGACAACAAAAAATACAGCAAGATAACCCTTTTTCCTCTCATTTTTAGTTTTTTACCGTATTATAAAAATGTTAGTATTCTGTGAAAAGTGTTTAAAAAACTGTAGAATTATGTTCAATTAGTTTTTTACATTAGTTTGCTGAATTTAACAGTGTCCCAAATTTAAGAATTGTGGTTAAAAAATGACTGATATCAAATGTAATTTGACATCCTGAGGTTGAAGGATGAATTTGTCACTTACCAATTTACGAATAAAACTGACAAAGACTTTCAGGTCTGCAGAGTTCCTTCTACTTCCAAAACTACCTTGAATGCTTTCATTTTTGATATGAGAACTGAAATTTTTGAAATGAGGACCTCTTTATTTTTATATCTAGTTGCAATATCTTTTTTGACAACTTCACAAGCATTGAAACTGTATTTCAGTTTATTTCACCACATTTGAGGTTAGATGTCAGCCAGCCAGTTGAAACCAGTTAGCTTGTGTTTCGTAGAAAAACACACAGTTACAATTTCATATTCAAGACTCAAAGGTTACTTTCTCCTCAACATGTTATATGAATTATTTTAATTATTTAGATTTTTGTACTCTGCAGAGACTGTGTGTGTATGCATTTGCTTTCAATGATAGTTCTGTGTCTGCTCTGGAGCATGCTGCCTGACCCTTTGCTTATTGTTTTCAGTTTTTTTATCCTGTTTAAGCCCTTTGGAAAGTGTTCATGAGACCATTGTTCTCTTCATCTGTTGAGGTGTTCATGTTACTTTAGTCTGTTTTGTCACATTCTGCATGTCAGTGTTTGGGTTATGCTTGCAGGAAAAACATTTTTTTGATTGACAAGTTTCATATCCCCTTGCGTGGGCCATGTGAAAAGCCGCACCTCTCAGACTGTATGTCAAACTAGTTTTTTCATCCCAGCTAACAAGAAATGATATGGGCTCAGGGCTGGGCAATATTTTATATCTCGATATCTTTCCAAGTATTGATGATACTCGGTCATAATAGTTTTGCTTTTACATAAGATAATCAAAAAACAATATTTTATGTTTTCACCAATTTGAAAAAGGGAGCATTATTTGGATAGAATATTCAGAAAACAATGTAGTGCTATTGACTACTTTTAAATGCATTTTGCTATATTTGTATCATGTAAAAGGATCATGAAATTGCCTTTTATACTATAATATAATTTAACAGCATTTAAAATTCTTGATATTCTGAAATGTTATATTTGCTGCACAATTATCTTGATAAAATCCAATTTTTGATATATTTGGATTATTCATATAACACAATGCTGTATAAATTTGTCTGAGGAACAGACTGAAATTAAAACTCATGAAACTCCCACACATCCCTGTTCCACAAATTTTTCTTTGATTTGGCATTAACAGTTCTGGTTTGTCTGAGCTGCAACCCAGTGGTTAGTGTGTCACACACATATAAAATATGAGCTGTTGGTTCCAGTCTGACCTGGGTAATGGCCCACACCCCAACTCTCATCCTCATACCCCTGTCTGCCTTAACAGTACTATATATTTATAAAATTCTTGTTTGACCCATTTGTTTTAGTGATGGTCTGTGGTCTAAAAATGCCTACTTTTCATTATTAAGGGATCAGCCCAGTGTCTTTGATTTATGTCATTCGTTGGTCTCGCCTCTCTTTTAGTGGAAGGACTAGAAAAATCTTCGCTGGCCAACTGTGATGTGGTGGGAAGCTCACAGTCTGCTCCGCTGAAAGGAAAGGGTAAACTCTCTTCTCTGGGAAAGATCTTTAAACCTTGGAAATGGAGGAAAAAGAGGACCAGTGATAAGTTCCAGGACCTCTCCAAAGGTACTTTTCTGTGTAGTCATATCTGTTTGCTTGCTTTTTAATCTTTGGGACATCATTAATGGATGCAGTGCACGTAAATGTAAAATATTATAACTGGCATCTGCTTGCAATGTCTGTGAGCCTCAGTGGTGATATGCAATCATATCTTTGTGTTCTTCATCTTTATAGTTTTGGAGAGAAAGATATCCACCCGGCAAACTCGAGAAGAGCTCATAAAGAAGGGTGTACTCATTCCAGATCAGGGTGAGATTCATAATAAATGAAGGGAATATGATACATGAATATCTTCAGCTGCTGTTCTGCAATATTAAAAGAATAAAGTTGTTTGAGTAAACAGTCCTTACCTAGTGTAATAGCTTAAAAACGGTTTGTTTGAGTACTGTACATTGTGCTAATTTACAGACGATAACTTTCTGAAGTGCATTTTTGCAGTGTTTGGTGTGGTGTGGGGTGGGGTGGCGTGGCGTGGCGTGGCTAGCAACTGTTGAGCTACTGAAATGCTTTGTACGAGCAATTCTGTTAAATGCCCGAAATGTAATAGCAAGCACAATTCAATTTGTATGTTTGACTCAGCCATGTTTGCCTATCTTTAGATGATACTGTGAACACAGAGACCTTGAATGGTCATGCAGGGTCCAGTGGAATCACTGAGAAGGTCAAAGTGGACATTGAAACACCAGACAAAGTCCCTGAAGAGAAAGCAGAATTGGCAACAGTTTCAGAGGACACAGAAGGTAAAGCCATTTTGGACGTTATACAATAAAAAATAATTTTCACATGATTTAATCTCATCATAATGTTTCGCCCTATTTTGGTCTTTTAATGTCAAGCCTCTCATGAGGAACATTACTTTACCAGAGACCCAAAGATTGACCCTCTGATGCTTTGTTCTTAACTGTTCTCGAGTCCGTTAATGTCTTTTGCAGCATGCTAATGGTTGTGTCTTGAAAGTATTTTAGACAGTGCATGCGATTAATATTAAAATATTAATAATATAATATGACTAACAAAACGTATCATTCCATACCATTGTACCATATTATCATGCCATGCATGCATAATGTCATGTATGTGTTAACGTTATGGGCTTCAGAAATAAGTTCAAGTCAAAGTTGGTGTTGTAACAAAAGATTGGATGAAGGTGCAGTCATACTGTTGAGTGGTAGCGTGCCGTATTTCTAATATAAATATAAATTGCATCGTTGTGAGGATGTGGTCAAGTCTAATATATGAAGAGTTTGGTTCCAAAATTCATGTTTTTTATTCCAAATCAAACTGCAGTTGGTTTGTTTTGATTTAAGCCATAATAACGAAAGAAATACAGCTAACTAACACAAGAAAAACATGATAATATAATAAAAAACGTTTTTTTTTTTTGCAGAGTTATCTCATTTTGGATCCAAAGTCTTTATATTAAAAAACAAATTGAGATTTTTGTAGAACTATGAGATAGGGGTTGTGGCTTTAATTTACTGTGTTTAGCGGCCCCGCCCTGGTTGATTAATGTGCTTTATATCTCAACAGCTATGGTTTCCTAAGAATTACAAGGTTCTATCTGATATTTTGGTAAAAAATATATATATTTTGGTCTCATTCTGAGAAAACGTATTTACTATATGTGAGGGTTTTTCTAGAAGTTTTGTACATTTCGGGACTATTTAAACAAGGTTCTAGGCGAACTCTAACTTTGTTCTATAAGGTTCTATTTTAGTTAAACAGCCCTTTGAATGCACACAAGATGACCAATCAGCTTTCTTTGATCCAATCCATTTTCCTTAAATGTAACAATATTAAGCATTAAATGTCAAACAGTCAACAATTTATTGATGGGTTCCTAATTAAAACAATATATATTAGTGTGTTATTTCAGTCATACTTGTCTCCAGAGAGAAAGCTATTTAACTGTCCCACTTTCTGTGGAATCAAGTAAGGTTCCTACCTAGAATGAACATTTGCTCAAGACAAAATGTTTAGCACTGCTTTTTATGCTTAACTTTAAAGTCCCCGTGGACCGGAAGTTGCGATTGTTTTTACTTCCGTATTATGACACATTTCCGAGTGAAAAGGAATTTCAAAGCAGATAATTTGTAGGCGTGCGTTTTTCACTGCGAATTGATTGGATGTGCTCAATAGCTCAATATGTCAAAACTGCTCAGAATGCAGATAGAACCATATAATTCAAATGTGACACTATGGCTGATGTAATCTCATGACTTAACAGCGAAAATCTAGGTGATGGGTAATACCCTGTTTTGACTGACATCATTTTGGATGTATCATTGAAAGCCGTGGGCAGCTGGAGTCATATTTTTAGTATTTAGTATGTTTTACACCAATTCTCTAATTGTTTCCATCACATCCCCCCCTTCTCCTCCCAATGGTGAATATACTTTATTCTCAGTAAGTCTAATTTCGAAGTGGTGGGAGGAGAAACAAGGTTTACATAGCAATAAAACCACTCCCGGCTATGAGTTACAGGAATTTTAGTATGGGCGAGGGATGTTTTTATTCTAGAACACTAAATCTAGACTTTTTACAGATGTTAAACAATGGGTCACCTTGGGATGTTAGAAGATGTGTTGTAACAGCTTTGAATGCAGTTCGTCTAATAAGAATTTAAAATCTGAAATGTTATAAGAAATGAACGAATAAGGACTGTTGGCAGTGAGCATTCTCCTTATCAAAAATTTGAAGTATAATGCGATTATTTAAATTACCTCAAAAATATTCTTCCTGAAATGCTCTTTATACCTGATGTGGTTGCTGACCTCACCACAACTGTCAGTTTGCTATTTGGGGCTCTTGTGAGTCAGTTAACAGAGTAACCGTTGAGGCTCTGCTCCTCTGTGCTCCAGTAGAGAAGAAGAACAACAATCCCAGCACACAGGCCAGTGAGTCAAACGCTCCAAAAACACCTCCTAAAAAACAACAGGTCACACCCCCAAAAACCCCAGGTGAGGCTTCGGGTACAGGTGTGAAGAGAGGGGGCCAGGCAGGGGCCAAAAAGGTGACCAAGAGCACCACTAAGCAGGTGACTGCTCCTCCTCCTTCATCCAAACAAACCACTCGAAGTGCCACACGTGGCAACGGTGAGTAAACCTGTCAGTATGCATGCGTCGTGTGCATGCTTCGTGCATGAAGGGGCCCTGTTTGTTATCTTTTTCCTCTCAACCGGCCTCGCTGGGATCCAGATGTCTTCTTGAAGCGCAAAATCGTGACTTATTCTTGACCCAGCATGACTTTGTGTTATTGTTTTTCTGCCTGCCTTACGTGTGTATGACTGTCTTGTTAAACATTATAATCATTTATTAATGAATGTGAAACGTGTCTCATTTGCATGTTAGCAGACTGGATATGTGCTTCATTCATATCATTGAGTAACCGCAGGGGCTCGCTGCCACACACTGTGTTCTTCCTTTTATCTTTTAATCTGTTTATTGTTTGTTTCTGGTGCTGCTCAGTGTTGGTGGCTTGACTATTTTAACAGAATATATTTCTGTGTGTTTGATATTTATGGTTATTGTGTTTGCATACTTTCATCATTAGAACATGAACTGCTTTCCATTTTCAATAAATAAATGAAAAACATATTATACTTCCACTTCCTGTCTCTTGTGAATGTGAAACTAAACTATCAGAGGCACCATCTTACATTCTTGTCTTGAAATTTTCTTCACAGCTAAACCCACCAATGCTAAGAAAACCACCGGCACATCCAAAGTTTCTACTCAGGCTTCAAGACAATCATCTTTATCCACCTCCTCGAAGACCCCAAAGAACAACGGCACAGAACTGAAGGTAACACAAGCCAAGTCTGGCAAAAAAAGCGAACCCTCCAGGTCACCACGACCCTCTTCCAAACCTTCTTCTGAGACGGGCAGCGTTCCTGTAGAAAGCTCATCTAAAAAGGACCAAAAGAAAAAAGAAGTGACCTCTGATGTTAAACGGTCCGTTGAGGAGAAATCTCAGGACAGGAAGGGTCCGAAGGGTCACGCTTCAGAATGTTCTTCAGAACCGAACAAAATTCAGCTCCATGTTAATGAGGCAACAGAGGAAACGCCCTTTACTAGATCTTCAAATGAACTTTCCTCACACACTTCAGATAAACCTGTGAACACAGAGAGTGAGGCTGTGGAGGAGAAGACAACAACGGACCAGACACAAACGTGAGCATACTTTTAATATTAATTGGCAGAACATTCTAGTTTTTATAGTTATTTGAATGTTGATTGGGGTAAGAGCATCTTTTCAAAACCACAAATATAAATGAGTGAATCTATAGACCACTTTGCAAGATGTAAGCACTGCTCCAAGTGCACTGGACTGTTATTTTTGAGCATATTATTGATAGCAAAAACAAGTTTCAAATGATACATAGTTTGTGATAATTGATTGAATAATAATGTAAAACAAAAATTATGGCCAATGGGCCCTGCATGTTACAGGGATATTTCAACCAAGAAACAAAATTTCCCCATGTTTTACTCCTCCTCAATGCATCCTAACTTAATATGACTTTATTCTTGAAGAATAATGCAGTCAGAGTGATATTACCATGTATCTTTTTACTTCCAAGTGGTAGAATGGGAGAGAATGGGGGCTCCAAAAATTTAATCCATCGTCATTCAAAGACCGGCTCTGTGGTCTTAACAAAGGTCTTCTGAAGCGAATCAATACGTTTGTTCAAGAGAAATATCCATATTGACAATGCTATTAACGATAATGTCTAGCTTGCGTTATCCCTCGGCTGTGCATGAACCAAAGGTTTTTTTTTCCGGCAAATTACAGTGACGAAAGCTTCAGCCCAGAGGAGGAGTTATCCTCTTGGAACAAAACGAAAAATGGTGCGTTTGTCATCAGAATTTACGACACGCCAGCGTCATGCGGCGGAAAAACATGTAGTGGAGCGATAGCGGAAGCCAGACAGTATTGTTAATAGCGTTGTCAATATGGATTATGAAGGCACCCATTTACTTCTATTGTACGGACACAAAACCAATGCAAGTGAACGGGTGCCAGTTAACAACATTCTTCAAAATATCTTCTTCTGTGTTCTGCGGAAGAAAGTCATACAGGTTTCAAATGACATGAGGGTGAGTAAATGATGACAGGACTTTTATTTTTATTATAAAGTAATACATTGACCTCCTCCTCTGCCTTTTGTAGGACTGAAGGAGAGAAAACACAAGCTGTCAATGTGGAAAACCCAGAGGTGACCTTCATTCCTGACACCATAACAGAAAACCATGCCAATGATTCTGATTCAGACGGGCCTATACTCTACAAGGATGATGAAGAAGATGATGAAGATGACGAGTATACTTCTAGTACGTGCACTTGTTTGCCTTGTGTTCATTGCATGTCCACTGCTTTTCTGTGTATCGGTGAAGGCATTTAAAAAGAGATCTGAATAAATATTTTGTAACTTGATTGAACTTGTTTTTGGTTATCTGACAAAAGCTTTGAATCAACAGCTCTTTCAGGATTTGCTCAGAAAATTATACTACAGGCGTCTCATCAGCCTTTATGTTTATGTGTAACCACACACAACATTTCTAAGAGGCCTTTTCCTTAGTATTAACATTTTGGAAATTTCTCCACAAAAGACTTTTTGGCAAAGCAGTGGTATAAGCATGGACTTACTTAGTCAAACAGGAAAATCATGCTGTCTTTTTGACACACTGGTAACTGTGCAGGTTTCTTGCTGCCGACGCACTATACTCAACACATTCCTTCATAGACTAATTCCTGTTTCTGGTTTTCTGTTCTTTCCACACTGCATGTGCATTAAAGCGTTCGCTGTATTTTTTTTTCGCAGGCTCCCTCGCCAACAAAATTCGCCGCAGAGACACACTTGCCATTAAACTTGGAAACCGACCCAGCAAGAAGTGGCTGGAAGAGAAGAACATTCTCCCACGGACATCAGAGACAGAGCGGCAAGAACTGTGGCAGCAGATCGGCTGCAAACTAGTCAGGTATATTTATCGTCTGCCCCGTCGTTTGTATTATTCATCCTCTGTACTTCTGCGCTCATTTATGATTAACACCAGTGCTGTACTATAACATTTATTAATAATAGTGACTTGTTTTGTGTTTCTACTATAGACGGCTGAGCCAGAGGCCCACCACAGAAGAACTAGAACAGCGAAATATCCTGAAACGTATGTTCCCTTAGTCTCATTTACATTGTCTGTTGACAGTTTGATTAGAAAGCACAAACAAAGTTTGGATGCCTCGGAGGTATGATGTTTGTTTTTGCTTATTGTTGCCTCTGGCATTCGAGAGAGTTATTGAGTCACAGATGTTCTGCCATTGCGTGATGGATCTTTTATGCCGCCTTTGTTTTAATGGGGTTGAAATGATTGGGACTAGGAATTGAATGGCGTCCTGTTCATAAACAAGTGGATGTAAACAAGTTCAAAATGCTCAAAATTCGCTGCTTATTCGCCTCTACAGCATTTGCTTTTAGCAGGAATCACATTTAAGGCCCGAAAGTGGCAAATGTAGAATTGGATTCTGTAATTTATTGTTTCCCGAAATTTTTATTTTAAAGATCAATGAATTATTATTAAAATTGGTATCAAACGGATGGAATCGATCTTTATAAGGAATTTGAAAGCCTATTAAAAGACACATTCATTGTAATGGGTTAAAGAAAACTAATAAAATGAATTATTAAAATATAAAACTAAGCAATTAAAGTATATGAATCTTCCTTGTGTCACTTTAGAGAAGAACGAGGAGGAAGAACAAGAGGCCAAGCAGGAGATCAAAAGAAGACTTTCCAGGAAGGTATAGACTTCAGTCTGTTAGATTATTGTTTGTCAGATATGGAAACAAAACGTAAATGCACTGCAATTCCAAACACTCAAAACCTGTTACATCAGCATAATACTGAATGAATGAGTTCTGAATCATCAAGAATCAAAGTCATTGAGACATCATCAAGTCGACAACCTAGGTTTTGTGGATATGGCGCCCTCTGCTGGTCAACCAATAATGTTAATCAAAATACAAGGAGCCTGTCTACTCAATACATTGTTTATGAATGTGACAGAATTACATTTTGAGGGTGTTCATGCCTTCTTGACTATGACTTCGTATTTTGGGCTGTTTCTTCGCCCCTTTAAAAGTAGATTGAGACAAATTTGGCTATTTCAATATTGTTTATTTAAACCCTATTTCAATTTAAGGTTTTGAGGAATGAGCAGAGGCTAGAAAAGGGGGTTTAGTATATCGGTAATGGCCAATATTATTCAGAGAATCTGGACAGAGGATTTTAACAGGCAATAGATCAGATCTGTGAAACATCAGCAGTGACCCTTGAGCAAGAGCATGTGAATCTGTTTTAAAGGTGACTGTAAACACATTAAAAGATGACTCAAGGAATTGCTCTTTGTGTACAGTTAAGCGTCCGGCCCACAGTCGCAGAGCTGGTGGCTCGTAGAATTTTGCGCTTCAATGAATATGTGGAGGTCACGGAAGCAAAAGACTATGATCGCCGGGCTGACAAACCCTGGACCAGGTTAACCCCTGCTGACAAAGTAGGCCATCTTTCCTTGTTATAATTTTGAATTGCACATGCAGTTCTATATAGCAGCCTTATTTTTGTTTGTTAAAAAATCACTATTAAAAAGTCATATTACTTTAGTCAATGAATGTGTATTTTTTCTAATTAAAACAAAATAGTTTTTATGAACACATTTTTTATGCTATAAAAAAATGTATCATAAATATCGCAAGATATGTTGCGGGGGGTCAAAGATGCCACCTACTTATAAAGTTTTTCATTCAAAGTACAGTAAATGTGTGTCAATATTTTGCTGCTCTTGCTAAACATCTTTACACAAAATCGATTGTCATTTTTCCTATTTTCTTTTTTTAACAGGCTGCTATACGCAAAGAACTGAATGAGTTTAAAAGCAAAGAGATGGAAGTCCATAAAGAAAGCAGACAGTTCACCAGGTAAGTGCTCGTTGTTTTCAAGAGCCTATTAAAGAAAAGTGACACATAAGGGATTCCATTGCTTCACTTGCTGTGATTTGATCATCACCCTGTTTGAGCATTAATTCCTGCCCATCCTTTTGCCAGCCAGTCTGCATATTCAGTATCTACTTGGAAGTGGTAGAAAGGCACAGGATAATTTCTTATTTTATCTTTCATCTATCAGTATGTATTTGGCAGGACATTCATTCAACAAGACCCCACTGATAGACTGGATAATAATAAAAAGGTCCTATCAGTTGGTCTTTTCACAGATAGATGCCTTTGTTTGCCATAAACATTGCTCAGACCTGTTCTTGTTTCCTGGTGCTAAAATAGCGTCCTTCTTTTTCTTGCCAGGTTTCATCGGCCCTGAGGCGGTGCTGGCTGGCGGGGGTGATGGAAGCCTGCAAACTCAAAGCTCTCTCTTCCGGTTTCTTCAACCATGCTTCCTGCTGGGAGACAAACAGACTGGCTCCTGCTGCAACCGGCTATTCTATGGCACAGGCTGCGCTCCCTGCTGGCCTTCTTTGTCTTTGGTTATTGCTTTCAGCCACTGGGGGGCTATTGCATATCCGAGGATGGACCTGGAATGCCGTTGTGAGAGAGAGAGACCTTCACAAAATATAAAGCAATTCAAGGATTCTGACCATTTTTTAAACCTTTTGTTTTTTTGCACACACTAAGGACAAAACTTGCACAATTTTCCAGTGCAACAGTGCAAAACAGGCAGTGACTCATTCTTGTATTGTTGCTGCGTGCGCGTCCAAAATAAATTCAGTTTTTTCTATATACTACAGTACCTTTTCTTCTACAGTATTCTGAGTCCAGTAACGTCAATGAATAGCCGTGCATGCGAAAACCGTTTATAAGACAAAAGTACCTGGTTCTTTCCATCAGTGTACATTAAATGGATATTGAAATCCAGGTTTATTACTGCCATCTGTATCCTGATTATAAACACCCTCTATATAATAGACGATATGTAATCAGATTTATGTTGTGCCTTGACAGTGTTTTTTTTGTTTCCCCACAGTCGGATTACTTGATATACATGGTTGTTGTAACATATCTGTAACTGCTGTACAGGAAAAAAACTATATAATGTTTATGACATATTCCATGTCTATTTACCTTTTCGATCTCTTTTCGTCGAAATGAGTTCCAGTGAATGTGGATTTGGCTTTTATACATAAATTGGTGGGTTTTATTAGGCACGGTGGTGCAGAGCCATATAGAAATTGTGGCAGGCAAGATAATTTATTCAAGAGTTTTAACTTGAAAAATTGGAATGAGCCTCTCCACATGAGAAAAGGTGGGATTTAGTCCACAATAGAATGTGTCACACATATTGGTGCTCTATATAAAATGATATCAAAAGTAGTCTTTGTTAATATAGTTTTTTGGGGGAGAAACTGTTTTAAATTATTTCAAATCAGTTGTACAGACTGTGTATGATACATGTGAATACATCACGTACATTGCACGTTGGTTTGTTTTTCTTTTGATAGAGCAACATGTTTAAAGGATGATGATAAACAGCTTAACTTGTATTTACCATTATAAATGGTTAGTAAGTCACATAAAAGATCAAGAGAAATTATCAGAATCTTATATATTTATAAGACATATTAACATATTTATGTTTAATCTTTATTTAAACACAAGATGTATCGAAGAGGCCTTTTATTACTATTATATGTATATATTCAACATGCTTTTGTATATATTCTAAATCTGACTCTGCATATTAAGATAACATGTGAATTTCTCATGTCTTTAAACAGAATCCAAGCTAAGGGAAATCTTACAATAGTGCTATCAACATATTGTCATTTTTATAAGAGTATCTCATAACATGAGGAATTCAGTTGTTTATAATAATGGCCTAAAATATGAAATATGTTGTTGTTCTTTTGTGTGTTGACAAGCATATCTGCTTACTTAATTTGATGCTAAATGTATAAAGAATATTAGCAAAGACAGAAGCTACAAAAATGTCAAAGGATCAGATGTATGTTCAGAAATTATTATAAAAGCCAATAGCCTCTTTCCCCTTCCGTTTTTCTTCAATATCTCAGATCTCCATCTGTTTCTCTCCTTAAGTTATAGTGCTAAGTGAGGATTAAGGACTGGGAATGCAAGAACACGAATGCACTCGTTTCACAAAATATTTGGCCAGTGGATGTAACACAGCGAGATCTTCCGGCTGGTTTAATGTCACGGTGCAGTCAACTGTAAAAGCTATGAGCACTCAAGTAAAAAAAGCAACTAATGGAATAAACTGGTTTCATATTCATATTTGGACACTTGTTTAATAGATCAAATGGTTAAGAGAGAATAAATGACATTAGTATCCTTAAGGCTGTAAGTGGTTATAGTCAATTTCAGTTCCACATTTTTAAGGTTACATAAGCTTTTTGAATTTATATTTTATGATTTGTAGACGCTGTGTACACTCTGAAATATTTCGAGCTGCAGGTCTTACGGGCATGTTTTTATAAGATATAATTTAATTGCATTAGATCAATGTAATGTGAATAATAACTGTAAAAGAAGCTAGTTTTATTGTAGTTGTCAGTCATGGGTATCATAAATGGTTAGATTCTTACATGGATGAATATCCTGTGGTGGCCTTGTTGTTAAAAACGAGGTTATCAATAGTAAGTTGAACTGTTTGTAATAACACGCCGTTGTTGTAAATAATCCATCAAAAGCCTGTTATTGTAAGAAACGGCATGGTATTCAGGGATTCTTTTTGCGTAAGTGGGCAACAATTTCAGCAGCTGTGATCTTGATCTGTTTTCTCAGTGACGCACAGCAAATCTGTATTGTGTATAATTCTACCACTATCCTGATATTGACATATTTGTTTTGGGAAACCCAGTGTCTGATAGAGTCTTGTAAATTTATACAGCAAATATTAAGAGCGTGTGTAAACCCCATTGATCTTATATTGAACTACAGCATGAGAGGCTAGGTTAATTGTGTCATTGCATTGTTCAGATCTTACATTATTCTTTACAATGACATCATAGTACATCTTCTAACGTATTTGTACAATGTGGAGAATAGCACAGATGAGTGTTTTATCGTGGACAAACTATATAAGTAACTTTAGAAAGACTGAGATGCAGGTGAAAGCTATATGACTAACTATATGGCTTCAAGGTTAGTGTCAGCCACTGAAGGACATTACACGTGTTTTTATAAGTTTACGTCAATGTTCTGGCTTTTTGTGCAAATAGCCCAGGTGTTTTCATTTCACACAGTAATCAATGAACCAGCTCAAGCTCCTTAGTGGGCATATGCCTTACTCACATATTTTTGGTTACTGTGACCCCTCACCGGGTTTTTAAATATAACATGTTATTCCTCGTAAAAGTTGGACCTGAGCAGAACTGGTGATCCGCTGTGCCTGTGTGTTGTTCCTGACACAGCAGAAATGACTGTGTCGTGAGAATAACTCAAACTGTGGGGCCAGCTGGTGAGGATTTACCCTGCTATGCTGGTGGCAACACTGCCAACACGCTACACAGACTCCCTTATCAGTGAAGTCCTAGCAATGTGAAATGACCTCCCGACTAATTCAGACAAAACATTGGAAAAAACACTCTGAATCTCATGCATTGATTTGATTTCCTGTTAAATGAGCGATTAACATCAAAACAAATGTATCGTACATATTGTAGTATCCGTTTCTTGGGAGTAAATGATGAATGTTCATCCATTCTTAATAATATGGAAGTGGACCCTTTGAAGTGATCATTAACTCGAATTACCAGCAAATGCTCAAATAAGAAATGTTTTTGTATTCAAATTATCTTTACGGACCATAGGGCTCATAGTGAAATTATTAATGATCAACTATAAAACAATAAAATGACTGCACTTCCACAGTAGTCAAATATTTTTAACTTTAATTTTCTTCAGAAATACATGTAGTTCACAATAACTAATACAAAATGCACAATAAAAAATAAAGAGATCCTCGATCCTCAAAAAAGAGGTTTAACGGAACACCCAAATCACTCCCCCCACGTGTCCAGAACCTCTCTATATGATCTCTCATCACTGAACAAACTGATGTAGAGCACAGCTGTATAAAACAAACTGTACGCGGCTCTAACTTTAAGCATCTTCAGGTTTGTCAGCTGGTGGCCCGCATGGCTGCAGCATCTTCTCCATCAGGTTAAAGCGAACACGAGCCTTGCTCTCGTTCTCAGCAACGGCGAAGTAATTGAGAAGGTCAAAATGTCCCATGTAGGAGCAGTAAGAGTCTCTGTGCTGGTTAACCAGCCACTCCCATTTGCTGGTGTCTGCGTGACCTGTGCCGATGTACTTGGACTGAAGATGCTCCAGCTGGCTGTGGATGTTGTAACGGTCGGTCATCTTCAGTGACAAAATCTATGTTTCAGAGACAAAGAGATAGAAATAACAACTACTCATTTCTGATTTGGCACCAAAGAGATATACAGCCGTAATTGGTCATGTCAAACAAGTAATCTGTAGCACGAAAACATCATTTATTCAGAAACAGATTTTCTCAGTGTTGTCAAATGCATATGGAACGTAATGGAATTTGGGTATTTCAGTTATATTCTATTAACTCTTGTTCCATGGCATAAACTAGAAAGACACATTTTGTAGTAAGTGGCCGTAACAACAATTTCCTTTACCATTTGATACAATTTACTTATTTTATGCAACATACTTGTAAGCAGGCCTACTCTCACTTGATGGGTTGCAGTTATGATAAACAATATCCCAACCCTCATCATTTCCTTTTCAATCGCATGCCAGCTTTTATGGCTGTTACCCCAAACACAACCACACCTCAAACATATTAGCAGAACAACATGTACACAATCTAATTTTGCAGATATTTAGTATTCTACATAGTAGATTTAGAAAATATGTAAATGAAGAGACTTAAGAGTCTATTAGTAAATAAAACATTGCCTAGCCTAGCTAAGGGGTCGACGTGGTATTTTAATTGACGTTTATAATACAATTAGCCTTCATACATTTCACAAGTCTAAAGATTAAAGAGCAGTAGCAGATATAAAAACAACGATAACAGACTGGATGTCTACGCACTAATCGAGTGTTTCATTTTCAAGTTTAGGTTAATGGTAACGTTAAGCCTACTACCATTGACGTGCATTACGGCCCTACATGCATTGTGTTCAGTGGATTGATGATATATAAACAGATCTTAAATACTATCGTTTTGAAAGTGAGATTGAGAATTATCGTATAATTAAACCGAAGTTTAAAACACATTTAATGCATTGCGAAAAACTAATTTGATTATAAGCAAACCCGATTAGCAGCTTGGTGAGCTAACGTTAAATGAACGTAACTTTAGCTAAATACGCTTTTCGGGCTGAACGGATTTCTATCTTTTACTTAAACGACACCAATACATCTGCTATTCTGTGAGCAAAAACATGTCACTTACCTACGACAAAACACAAAGGGATGAGTACACTCGATGTGTCGTCCAGTGTCTCGTTAGCGTTGTTAGCACAAACGCCGAATGAGCGGAAGGTGTAGCACTAAAATCGTCCCGAGTACGGAAACGTTGCTACGGAGACCGTTCCTATCAGGAGGAAACTAAAAGGCATGTGACTACATTCATAAAGATTCCAGTGGATAGATAATTAAAAATGTTAAGAAAACACTATAAACCCTTCTTATGGTAGCAGCCACTTTATGTTTTTCGGTTTCTTCGTATGACTTGAAAAAGCATGGACGCAAGGCGGAGGTTTAGTCGGTGCATTTATTCGGCATTTGTGCTTTTAATCACCCACGTGCGTCATAACGTCCTACTTTAAAAGCTCTTGACTTCTGTGTTGTTGATCAAAGTCATGAAATTTGCAATGCATTACTTTGTAGAAATGGCTCGCTGTATTATTTTGAGTAATAAGAAATGACGCAGCATGTTTGTAAGGGGAACACTTCTTAATACTGCCAGCTAGTACTGTCCATGGGAGTGTGGATGAAACCCTCATTAAAATCGAATGAGTTGGAATCTGTGCCTCACAGCTGGAATATTTCCACGTGTGTTTTAAGGTGTGAAATGCTCCTTTGTTGAGGCTCTCCAACAGTCTCATGAGTTTCAAAAGCTGTGCTCCAATATTTTGGAGGTAAATCCTGCGTTCATTACAGCAGAAGCTTCAGTTGAAACCGTCCGTACTTACGGTGTCTGTCAATGTCCTCGTCTATTTTGAAGTGTTTTTGTATTTAATGAGAGATTTTTGTATTTACTAAGTGTTGACTGTTATCCAAGTCTGCTTTAACTGCAGTGCTTTTCAAATGATCTGATGCTTGATTGGTTAAAAATGCAAAATGGCTTTTTAATTTGGAATGGATTCCCTGTGTAAACCCCAACAGTGCAATTTACCATATGAAATAGGTTCATTTGAAGTTACATTGGATATATTGGCTCGCTGCTTTCTTAATTCTGTTAAATATTTTCCAAGGAATTACTTTATTGTATAGCCTGTAGGCCTATACTGTAGGCTATGGCATACAGTGTATGCTCTACCTTTAAGGCTTTTTACATTTTTGAAAAGGGGGAAGTCTCTTCACATGTTTCGGACACAGAAAGTGCTGTCATTTATAAAATGACTGTAAAAGGCCTTTAGCACAAAGTCTTGATTACCTCAAGTTCAATTTATTCTCCACTGCACTTCATTGAGGTGTTTAAGAGGTTTCTATAGAATCCATCTTCAACTTGAATTATGTTGTATTGAGCAAAGTAGTGGGCGGGATGAAAACAGGATGATGACACTGTATCTAAAGATCTTAAGAACCGCATCCTTCCTATGTGCGTTTAAGCACAACGTTTATCTTATTAATGTTTAACACATTCTCATTTCTAGGAAAAAAGCTCTATAATTGTTGCCACTTCAGGACAGTGAAAATGCACACACGATGATAAAATGAAAGACTCTCTGCCATCGTTCTCGCCTTGGGTTATGCGCTAAGCTGTCCTGAACATACTAGCTCTGTTCCTTAATTTCCCCTGGGTATTGCATCAAGACTGCATGTGGGGAAACTGGAACAAAATGACTGAAATGGCAGCTCAAAGGCCATGATTATTTGATTCCAAAGTATTAAAAAATGAATTATTGTCCATTTACAGCTGGCGAGGGTCTCAAACTAGATGATAAAGATCTTGGTAATAACTGAAAACAGCTGGAACAGTCTTACAGTTTGTGTAGTCACAGAGGTCTCGTGTTCAAGTATCTAGAAGAGATAATGTCCTGGTGAGTGAGAAATGTTCATCCAAAGATATTTCGATTTCGTGATAAATCCTTGTACTTCGAAGAAATGTCAAATGTTATAGCGTATAAAAACGTATGTTTTTGCAAGAATTTCGATTCAAAATTAGTGAAGCTGAAATAAATGTCATACCAAAACTTTTTTTTAAAAACCTCAAGCTGAATACACACTACAGCCTACAAGTCCCAAGCTTTTGCATTTTTGAGGCTTGATACATATCACATTATATTAATATAACACACATTTTTTATGATAATGCTTTATTTAAGATGTTGCATACAGTATATAAAAACTTACAGAAACACCTGCACACACATCTTAAAGTAGTTTAAGCGCAAACTGTAAAAGGTTCGTCTTTTTTGAGTGACATTAAGACAATTACATTGGACATTTCCATTGGTAAAAGAACTTCGCATTAAAGTACAATCACCAAACTCTTATCACCACTGAAGCGTGAAGGTTATCTATTGTTGCACACGGTGCTTCTTACTGGCCTTTATATAAAGCTCACAGTAAATCGGAGAAACAGTATGCTTCCCTTTCAACGGCCATTTGATGATTAATAGTCACTCTAAAGAAACACGATTGAATGATGGCTTAATCAAACTGCAAAAGCCATGAAAGCAAACCCGAATCTAAAAATACTTTAATACGGTGAATGCTGGAAAGATGGATAAATGTACATCATTTACATACGTGAATTTGATTCAGCCGTCTACGAAGCTTCCACTCATGAAATGATCAGGTTTATAGTATATTACATTAACATTTACAAAAGGGAGCTTTGCAACTATAGCTGAGAGAAAAAAACAGTATATAATACAGTTCTTAAAGGGATAGTTCACCTATAAATGAAAACTCTTGTCATCATTTACTCACTTCACGCACTATTGACTTCTTTAGTATGATACAAATCTACCATGGTAGTCAGTGGTGCCTCAAAATTGTGTTGTTTCCCACATTCTTCTAAATATCTTCATTTGTGTTCAACAGAACAAATAAATGTTTGCAGGGTTGAAACAGCTCGAGGGTGAGTAAATCAGATTTTTCATTTTTGGGTGAACTATCCCTTTAAGTGATGGTCAAATGCATGTCTAACCTAAGGGTCACATCTGATGCATGTGAACATTCCATACAGTGAAATAAAGTCTGTCATTTAAGGTGTACCATAATATACATCACATCATATGTCCCACTGAAGTCTAGTTCGAGGTGAGGTTCTCTCTCATGTACACCAACAGTCTCTCTCCATACCAAAATTGTGAAGAACTCTTTGGGGGAGGCCTAGCGAGATGCTCAGAGGTACTTCGACTCACTGGTTGGCATTTCAAGCAGCAGGTGTCAGACACCAGTGGTGACTTGTGTGTCCTCTGAGCTCATGTCAACACTGGGCTGGCAGCGGGACTCCAGTGATGACATCTCCAGGACTAGTCATACCTGCTGATTTGTCCTGTCTACCGTGTGGCCGCTGGACTGGCCCTCGCGCTGGGGGTTCCTGGTGCGTGTGGAGTTCTGCAGGTCGAGCACGGAAGGACTTGGAATGCAGAACTCCCTGAAACATCGCTTGAAGTTCTCATCCAGAAAGGCATAGAGGACTGGGTTGAGACAGCTGTTGGTGTAGCCGAGGGCGATGCAGAAATGCCAGGTGACAGTCTGCAGGAGCGAGTTGGGAATGGTCACCAGGGCTTTTATGATGACAAAGATGTGGATCGGAGTCCAGCAGACGATGAAAACCGCCACCACCACCAGGACCATTCGGGTGATGCGGCGCAGATTGCGATCCTTCTCTTTCGAGCCAGACAGCATGCGGACGCTCTTTAGGCGGAGAATCATCAAACCATAACAGACGGTGATGATGAGCACAGGCATGATGAAGGCAAAGATGAAAACGCAGATCTTCAGGAGGTTCTCCCAGTACCAGGAAGGATGGGGAAAGAGCAAAGTGCAGTCGGTGATGGCGAACGCTGTAAGAGAATAAATAAGTGAAATTTGATTTGTTTTTACAAAGCATATTGCATAGTTGCACAACAAGTATTTACTTCTTCCCGGTATTGTTTTGTTGCCATAGAGACCCAGGCCATTCTGCTACCGCTATTAGACATTATAATATTCTTCCCAAATGACTGAAACTGACATCAATCTAAATTTGCTCAATAACAATTTTCTGGCTCAATGCTTTTGGCTCTCATGATGGCAATTTCTGTCACCACAGTAACGAAACGGGGTGTGTTCAGTCCTAGCAAAATATGTGAAAATGTACTTATTATACTTAAAGGAAATAAAGCTAGAAATTAGGTGGGTGTGTTCTAGTGTTATGGGTCCCAATAGGGTCATACACTACAGGAACTACTCTTAATGTAAATAAGTAAAGGGATAGTTCACCCTATGAACTAAAATCTGTCATCACATATTCATCCTCCCTTATATGATTCTTTCTTCAGTGGAATACAAAAGAATATATTTTGAGAAATGCATCAGCGGTTTTGTGTCCATACAATGGAAGTCAATGGGGTCAATGATGTTTGCATAACAACCTTCTTCAAAATATCTTCTTTTGTGTTCTGAAGAAGAAAGAACGTCATGCAGCTTTGACATGACATGAGGATGTATAAATGATGAAAGAATTTTCGTTTTTCGGTTGAGCAACTGACCATCTACCATCTAATAGTATACTAAGACTTTTAAATGAATTGAGAAATAGTATTTAATTCAGTCATATCTGAATTCAACATACAGCTGCTGTTGTACTCAGGCATAGTGGAGGCCATGACCATGACAGGAAGCCCGATAGCGGATGAAAGGATCCAGTTACAAACATTGACAATCTTGGCATTACGGGGGGTTCTGAAGTCCAGGGCTTTAACCGGATGGCAGACGGCTATGTAACGGTCGACACTCATAGTGGTGAGGGTAAAGATGCTAGTGAACATGTTGTAGTAGTCAATGGACATCACAATCTTGCATAGCACATCTCCAAATGGCCATGTACCCATCAGGTAGTTCACGCTCTGGAATGGCAGAGTACTTGTTGCTAGGGCATCTGCTAAAGCAAGGTTGAAGATGTAGATGTTGGTCGCAGTTTTCATTTTTGTGTATCTGCAATGATGGAAAACAGATTGAAAGCACATTATTTACATTTTGAAACACATTAGTGAAATTACATTATCGCATTGTGCAAATGGGAAAAATAATTGTGGCCGAAGAAATACTGCTCAGAAAAAAAGACTGAAACAAATGTAATAGCTTTCAGTACAATTCAAAAGTGCACCCTACACAATTGCATACAGTATTTCTTGGTAAAATGTGTATTGTGACAACGTTGACTACAAGATTTTCATTTTCAAACTGAACTTGTATTTGGTTGGATTGCAACAATAACTTCATAATACCACTATCAGCATGACAGGATGGTTTGCCCACATCGAGATCTGCCTTTGAGTGAATGCTTTGATGGAAGGAAAAGACTCCTCTAGATAGAAAAATCCATGAATAGTAAGAACCACAGGAGTAATTTATATCACTCATGACAAGAATGAGATATAGATTTAAAGAGTCATTTAGTCTGGGAAAATAAAAGTGCAAAGCGTTTTCTTCCACCTATCTGAATACGCTTTCATGTGAATGATACATTATTCATGAAGACATTTTCATGTTAAACTGATACTCGCCATTTTTACTTTCCATCAGTGGTCCTCTTTTTAATGGAGAGTTTACCAGCTGTATATCAATTCACTTCTGTGATTTTCAAGCAATTGTAGATCTGCCTTAATTGACTTAAACTCTGTTCGGCTGTAAAAGTACACTTTCTTAAGATGCTTAATACGCCTCTTTAACAGCAGTAGATACTCTTGGATACGGCTGATATTTGTTGAAAAAAATACATGGGTCTGTGCTGTTTCCATTTTTTCTGACATTACACTAAACAGAACCATAAACCAATCTGGATTATTAACATCCAAGACCATTTCTGATGTATTGCAACTGCAGTGAAAATGATACATTAGGAGCGTTTATGTAAACCACCAGCCCGGTAAAAAGACTATAGTTTATCAAAGTCCCACTGTTTGACTTTCACAGAAAGATACATGAATCACAACATAGTCTAGCCGATCCGGATATAAACTCTACAAACACAGATGTATTTAGTGTCTGCTTGCAATAAAAACATCTTAAAGAACACAGTTTACATTTGATAAAGGTGGCTGTCACAGAGAAAATGCAGAAGCACATGCAGAAGTCAATAGATTACAAAAAGGTCACAGGCTTAAGCTTTTAAACCCATTTATGTGCTTGTTATTGGTTTGGGATTGTTATCTTGCACTTGATTCAGTGATGATATTTCAAGAGAATAACCGGCGAGAGAAGGATTTATAATTTGAGGAATAATAAAGAATAATTACCTCATTGAAAAAACAGTTTGACTCTTTAAAATCCATATATTTTAATTAAACACTTCCAGCAATATATTTTAATTGAAAAAGTTATTACATGTAAAGCTTTCAACCTCACCAGGTTTAAAGACACAGAGGATTTCAGACTGAAAGCCATTGCCACTAATGGTATAGTCATCTGAAGTCTCTGTGGCAGACAAATGATCACACCGCACCACAGAGCATCGGCTCATTATGAATAAATCTGAGTGTCTCACTGCTCTCTGTACATTAAACATTAAAGTTTGGTTCGTGTTGTATAGGGAGATGTAGCAGTCCGATCAAATAGTACAAAAGCTGTTGCTTCTTTCTGTCAACGCCACTTAATGAAAACGCAATAAAAATGTATTTTTCTCGCCATCCATCTTCCCTACTGAAAAAACATCATAACTGGTCAACACCATACTGTATTTTGTTTTTAAATGTTAGCATGCTGACATCGCCATCAGACCTTACAAATACCATCAGGCCATCCATGGTAAACCAGTAAGTCAACTAGTATGTGTTATTTATCCATGGATTGGTCTGCGAAACTACAGTTCACATCTATCTGAACTTTTGTAAAGCAGCCACCTCCGGCAAGAGCTTTCAGAGTGTAATGAGAATGAATGCATTTCAGGACAACATGCCTGGCAACCAAGACCTTTTGTTAACCTAGAGGAAGGTGTGCAGTATTTCTTATGAAGAGAATTAGGTGTGACATACAGGAGAGTTCATAGGATAAATCAAGTTTATGGACATTCACACATGCCAACTTTAAAATGAAGATGGACGTTTTTAAAGGGGGGAATACAACGCATCACATTTTTAAACACCTGTAATGTAAAAGTTGGTCTTCATCCGTTTGCTTCAGCTGTTCAGCGATGCAGAACAGACATAACGGAGTGTGATCATTATCTCTCTGCCTGTGGCACAAAGCAACACCTAATGCTTATAAAATATGACAGGTAGCAAAGAGTGCAGAAAGAGGGATTTTAAATGCCCTGCCTTCAGGTCTTCACGGAGAAAGTAATTGTGGAAGGACAGTCATATTTATTATGTATTGTATTCTCATTAAAATTTCCATACATTCTAAATGAAACATATGAACCAAACTGCAAGTATACTGAGAGTATACTATATACAACTCTGTCAGTGTCATAATGTTAAGTTGTAAGTAAAATTGCATAAAGAAAAAACAAACTAAAACCTGATATTTCGTACGATTTATTGCCTTATTCAGAGATTAATCAAGACATGAAATTTGGAAATTACTTTTGCCGGAGATAATGGAAATGCAGGCAAATCTGATTTTGTTGTGATCTGATCATAAAACCAAGGACTTGCTTGTTGCTAGGGAACACCAGAACATGTGCAGATTTCTTCTACCATCCCTAAATGACATCTGTTTACGGACGTAGACATATGGGTTTGTTATTTAAGTTCTTTAAAATGTCCCACATTGTTTAAAAAACAATAGGAACAAATACAATATCACAGACTGTGCAACAGAATTTCAAATGATGCCTTTAAATAGCAGATGACTTGGGGGATGTGAATCTACAATGACTCAAATGAATGAAAGCTTGAAAATGTCATGTTGGTCTGTACTGTCTGTATAATTAACAATCACCTAATTATCAGCCTTTAAAGGAAAGCTGTCAATCTAAATGACACTTCTAAAAAAACATTTCATCTATAAAAGCAAAAAAAGGGGGACAGAAACAGATGAATAAATCAAAAGACTCGTTTTGTCACTATGTGCCGCTAACATTTGAAAGCTCTCAGAATGGCAGAAGAAATAAATGATAATGCAACCGAAGTGAATTACGACAAGCTAATCTAGGGGATTCATGCATGAGTTTTTTTCTGATGTACAACTAATAAAATATGACATTTTCATTTGGTATGTCACAAACCGTCTAAGACACAGGTGCTAGAATCGAGGCCAGTCTCAGCACCTGGAGTCCCAGCACCAAACAGCCAGATTTTGTTTTCATATCAATCAGGTGGCTGTCGGGTTGGGTCTTTTTATCTGTCAAGCCCAGGAAAGAAAGGTCCTGCTGGCTATGTTTTTCAACTCTCTGTTTCCATCAAAAGTCATTTTATCTTTATTTCTGATTTACACTGTTTGGTGTTTCTTGCGGTGGGCTCTTTTTGCCCTCCATTTAATTGTGTTGCTGTCTGGCAGAAATAAAACAACGAAATCCTTTGATATTAAATATGTTCTCTGTGTATGGGCAACATCTATAATTACAAATTGCACTTACGCTCCAAAATCATCTAAATGATAAAGACAAAATATTACAGATATAGGTGACAAAAATCCTGTGGGACTACAATTATATTAACAGCGTTGCACTTAACATAAACATACTGTTCTTATCCCATCAGCCAGGGCAAACTGTGGGTTTATCTGACATTGAATTATGATCTTATAATGATTCTGCAGCCCTACAAATCCCTTTTTTAATTTCGTTGAGTCTCACAGCACAGAAGTCCCAGCATGACTGCCCAGCGGAGCTCGACATCTTCTGAATGTTTGCTCCACACCATTATGTCATGTTAGAAAAAAATATTTTATTGTCACATTGCAAAAATGAAGGGTGCATATTCTGAGGACTTTTCATTTTAAACATAAATTTGTCTTGTCAGAGGAACAAATATTTTTTAGTATTGCATTGCTTTCTTTACAGACAAAAACATTTATTGGAGGCATAAAACCTCTTGATAGAACTTCCTTCCTGTAAGTGACCCTATTTACACATTTTATAATGGTTCATAGGAACCATTTAGATTGCACAAGGAACAATAAACCTTTGTGGGCACTGTCACTTTTGTTAGCTCAGTATACATTATCGGTACACTTATCTGGAAATTCAAAATGCTGTTAAGTGAAAGAGATGTAAAGACTCAAACTGAGTATAGCTTTTAGAAACCAGAGGCCTGTGGACATTTATCAGGTTATAGCACATTATGAATTGGGCAACCCCCTGTATGGTGCCAAATGTGACAGTCCTGATTTTTACATTTATCTGATAATTAAATGTTGAGCTTCAGTTGGCACAAATGGAAGAGAAGCAGAAATAAGAGAGGAATATCTGGAAACTTTTGATTAATAAAGCAATTGCAGAAATTGTGTGCGGTATTGATTTTTTGGCTCCTCATTTCTAGTGTACGTATCTTGGGAACTGTAATAAGAACACGAACAGCACCTAACCTTGTGCTTTTAGAGCATCTAAGGAACTTTAAAATGCACATGCACAGTATGTATTTGTAGCATCTACATATAGACTGTAGTATATTTGGATTGGATTCAATTTATTGTCATTACACACATACAAGTACAGTGCAACGAAATGTATTAATATTTAGTAAATTAGTAGGTTAGTTTGTGTATAGATTCATTCTTGTTTTACTCCACCGTGTAGTCCCCATATGTAGCTTGAACTTGAGAAATACCACTGATGAATGTTTTCCATTTGTTTTTGGTTTAAATTTGCTGCAGGACATGTGTGGTGGATGCAGTTATTGCACGACGAGAATGTGGGAAACAAACACACAGGACTCTCCATGACAACAGGAGACATACAGGTAATTTACATTCACAGAATTTACCTTCTCTCACCACTTTGGATAAAAGCGCCTGCAAAACCACTAAATGTAAATGTTCAGGTGTGTTTGATAGGACAAATGCCCTCCACCCGTTAAAAGAACAACTGCTGTGATCTGAACCTACAGGCATTCGGATTCTGAACATTTATTTCGTAAGTGCCAAATGGCACGGTGTCAAGCAGCGAAGATGTGAACAACCCCACAAAAGACAAAAACTGTTTGGTTTGTATGTTATGAAGCTTTACACAGTGGTTCAGTTTCAGTTGTGAATTTCATTGCATTTACATGTAACATTTCTTGATTTTACAACCATGTTTACAAATATAAGATGAACATCTAGACTTTGCATCAAGGGAATTTCTATTTAAAACTCTACAAATTCTTAATAGTGTTTAAAAAACCTTCAGCCTTTTGCGTTAAAGTGTGAAGGGAGGTTTTGGTGTAAGTGTGGCACTAATGTTGCAGAAGCAGTTTCAAGTGTCTTTAATCTTGACTTGTTGATGATGTGTATTGAATGCATAATGATAAACCTCAGGTCCAGTGGGTTTTAGGTGTATTGGACAGTGATTTAGAATTATTCTTGCTACATAAGCAAACACATGCACAATATTTCGTAAATAAAAAATATTTTAGCTAATTATTGCATTTGTTGGGCTAAAAAGCACTACTTTTCTTCTCCTGGATAAAAATTGAAGTGATTTCCGTTAACCGTTCGAGACCAAATGATAATACTTGGAATTGCAAAGTGTCTCTTTAAATTCTCATGATGTTTTATTTCTCTTGTGACTGATCGTAACACCACATGATAGGGTCAATAAATCAATTTTACACCGCAATCTCTTCATTAATCGCAGAAGTACACTACACCTACCTGCTTGTCACTCTGAGCAGTTGCTCCTAAATTCTCAGAAAACTCGGGTCACCTCAAGCATGGCTCACGGTGAGAAATAGCCAGACTAAGGAATTTCTTTCATCTCTTGAAATGTAAATGATATTCTCAATTCACGAAAATGATACTGTGGTGTGGATGTAAAAGTTGCACTCTGTATTCAACATCAATAAGTGCATGATATAAAATTCAGTGCGACAATTCATGTGAAAAAAGCAAATAAACCTCCACCAATTTACTCTCTGAAATGCATTCATTTCCGTTTAAGGACAAATTGCTGTATTGATTGCATCCTTCCCCTGAGCCCATTACGGAGATAGGTTTGATTCTCACTGATATAGGGTCAGGTCGGGTGTTTACCATAGGTAGATGAGGCAGCCATACAAAATCACTTCAGAATCCTGTGAGCAATTGACAGCTGAATTGTTGATGAACATAAATGGAGGGCAAAAACACAGGCATGTGTACAAACACACGATGAAGCGTAATATAACATAATCGATCCCTGCTGCAACTCTGCTTTGAATACTCCAGTACAAAACACTTCGTATTCATATAGATCCACCAAGATATGTATTTGTGTATGAAAAATCCTTAATGAACGTTAATATGTTGCTTCACTTATGTGGAGAATTCACACTTCATTACAGTATGAATATCACATATCGAATGAGATATCGATGTTTAAGACTGCTCTTTACGGTGCTTTAAAAACCCACAAAAGACTTTCAAACGATGTATTATGTAGCACACTGAGAGACATATTGACAGTGAATTAAATATACAGTCAGATATGTTTTATTTCACTATTAAAGGTTATTATTGATTCACGAGTAAATGCATTAAATAACACTGAGCTCAAATGCAATCAATAGGAAAACAACGTGAAACAAAAGCGATAGTTTTCGCAGTTTTTCACGGCATATCTGGAGGTTTCTCTCTCAACACAAACACGTACCCTTTATGTTATATAGAGGGATGCGAGGATGCACAGCAGGGCCAGAGGTAAAGCAATGTACAGTACGTGTCATCTCTTACCTGATAATAACATACATGACGAGCACGTTGCCCACCAGTCCCACCACACACACTATAGAGTATAAAGCAGTGATGATGATCGCGACTATGACAGGAGTGGAGCTCTTGTCCAGCTCAGGCGTCCTGTCACACCTGGAGCTGTTCGGGTTCGTGACATTTAAGCTGTTGCTGAAGTTTCGGCAAAACGCGCTGCTGTTCGACATCGCCGGATTGGTAAACGCGTAAAGAAAGTCCGAAATGTTGCCTCCGGTTTCCATGGCAAGTGCCGCTCGTTGCCGTTTATCAATCACGCGTTCTTGGATGTCGATACCTGTCCGAGTTCAAAACGCTCGGTGCCGGAGTCCGAACCCGTGTATCGAGAGTATCTGCTACTGCACGTCTTCACACACGACACGATAAATCGACACGTCTGTCAGTGCGTGATAAATCTGTGACCGGTGGTCTTACGTTACCCTCGCTGTATTGGATCGAGCGTTGCTCTTAGCGCGTATTCGCATTTTATTCGACAAAATGACGTCACGTCGATATGCACATGACGGTTTCTCAAAAGCTGCTGACGGCTTTCTAGAGATTTCAACTCCTGACTCGAATTCACGATAACTCATCTACATCTCCAACTTCAGATAATAATATCAAAAGCTTTCTAATGCACGCTTTAGGTATCAGTGAACGACAGCATAACAAGATTTTGTCTTGTGTTTTGTATGTTATTTGTAAATGAAATACAGAAATAAACCCCTCATATTAGCTTGCATGGTCTCCTATCTGTACATTCGATCAAAGATACATTTTCTGTAATATAATGGCATATTATTAAGCATATGAATCCTAAAAACGAACACAGCATCCTTTTAAACCAACTGCCTCCACAAACACTCAGAGATCACAACATATTCTAACTAATAATCTCGAATGATTGTTATCTTGTGCAACAGCGAATCAAAAGAAAGCTAGAAATGAAATACAAAAATATAAATCCTGAGTGTTTCTTAATTTTAATGTTTTATGTTAAAATGCAATTTGTTATTAGTAATCAGATTAGTATTGTTATTAGCTTCAAAACCCCACCTAATAGTAATAGATTTTAATTATGCTAATGTAAGTGCCTTTGACAGGACTACAAATGTTAAATGAAAGAATTTATATTCTGAGAACATGTTGGGTAAGCATTATGCTGCATTACTTGAAAGTAATTTTAGTGAAGAATGATTCATCATGCCGAAACCTGTGTGAAGAAGTTGTAATTTGGAGATCTCACATAAATTACAGGAATCTAATTCGCTAAAACTAGATTTGCACTAACGGTGTTTAACAGAAGTGCACAGTTCACATAAAAAACGCACACATTTATGAAGTTCCTGTGATTCAAATTGTCAACAAGTCTTTTTATTTAAGTCAAAAAATAAGGTTTGAGGGAATGAGGCACTCCAGCTGCAATTACTTTTGTCGTACAGCACCTTAAAGAAAACGCTCTTGAAATTGTTTGACCCATCAGATGACATCTGAAGTTGCTTTATGTCTGAAAATAAAATATTGATATAAATGATGTTTTTAAAACTTTGAGCATCATCACACCTGATCTTTAGTTGTCATTCCCAAAGAGTGGTATGTGAAACTTTGAAATGTTAAATATATTATCTGATTTGCTTAAAAATAAAACGTTCTTTCAAATGATGATGGTTGATGTTGTGTCTTTCCTAAATTAACTGAATCTTGTTTTTACTCAGCTATGTTACTTTCTAGAGGTATCATATCATATACAGTACACAGGCAAATTAGAGGTATTTTAAACACTGCTATTTACAAAGTAGGCTATGTTCTGCTGATACAAAAAATGGCAACAGCATGTTAGTGTTCGAGGAACGTTCTGTTGTGTGCCCTGCACTGTAAGCCAGCTGTAAGCCTGAACACTGTCAAGAGTAGCAGGGAAGTATAACTGTTGCCATGGAGACATGAACATCCTCGCAGCATTTGCAAGGTGCATCCAAGCAAAGCTTAAAAGGCTGTCAATTAGAGATAATTTGTTAAAATGTCCATAAAACATAGAACAATTGTCTCATACAACCTTGCAAAGCCATTTCTCTCTTGGCAACATTAATAATGAAAGTCTCTGTTGTAAGATCGGAGACTTGAAGTATGCCCTAGGAACCCTGTAACGTATTGTTTATTATTTATACATTCACAGTGGCAGATAGTCGTAAATCGTATTATTTGATTTAATCATATATTTTAAATAGTTTATCCTTTTAAAATTAGACATTCAAGAAATAAAAGGAAAAAATGAATGTAGCAAATAAAATTCCATAACTTTCATAAGACTGGTCTGAGACTAATTTCAGCTCTCTGCTATTGAACATTTGAATTAATTATTAATATAAGAATCCTCTCCAGCGTCTATTCATGAGAAAAATATTTTTCTCATATTTCATCAAGGAGACAACTTAATAGACTCTTGAGCATCAGTCCACAGTTCTACACGGTCGATGGGGTTGTTTCCATGGATGCCTGTCTTATCAACTCTCCCAGCAAACAAGCTGTTAAACAGGGAGAGGGGCTGTTACGAAGGTAATCATCCAGAATGAATCAAAATCGAAAGATTAAGAAACACATCAATAGTTAAATCACATTGACTTTTTTTTCCCATGGAAAGATATTGTGTTTGCTTTTACTGAATGATTTATGATTTTACTGAAATAATATTTTTGTGTGGAAATAGGTTTATAAGTGTGTTGAAAAACTGAAATGTTAAGGCCCCTCTCTTTATTTAAAAGAAAGCCTGTCCATCCTTAAAAAATCGTGCTAAAATCTATGACTTTTTCAAGAGAGCGTTGGCAATGTAATTTAAATCTCCTTTGGAGACACTTGAATATAGTTTGTGATGGCAAAGGTAATTATCATCCTCTTCAGACTAATTTCATGCAATCTCATCCAGCAATTCAATACCTCCTAATGATTCCAAGGAAATTTGAGGGCATAGGTGTAACACAGTTACCTCACAGTACCACTGCATGAATAATTAACAGCATGCTTACAGAAAATAGTTCTTTCCCCTGACCTTAAACACTACTTTTGGAAGAATCCATCTGACTTTTTCACCTTCCCATTAGAGACTGCCTGAGAAAACACAGACCGTAACAACAGTGGGAAGACTCGCACACCCCAGCTCTTTTGATTGTCTGCTTACATCTGAGTCACTGTTTCTGCTCTTGTTTTTGACATTTTCTACACAAAAACATTTGTCCTGAATGGATGTGTTATGAAAGCACTCACGCATGGAACTCAGATATTTATTAAACTTCAGTGCAGCTGTCAAACTAAGATTCATTGGGTGGAGCATCCGCTCTGTCATGTTTTTGCTGTGCTTTTTCAAACTGCTTACCAAATGTGATGCACCTTTATCAGCAAATAAATAACATAATTGATTTAATTATTAGTTTGAATTATTGTAATTTTATACTTGTTTATTTTGGTGTTTGTTGGAATATGACAACACAGTATGAAGGATTATTTGTAAAATCTCATTTCAAAGAGCAATTTACTCAACAAGTGAAGCCTGCTAGTGTTCCAGCTTCCCTTTTTGTTATGTTATGTAATTCAGCTATTTGAGATGATGGTACAAAGGAGTCAACACTTTGAAGTGTCCCTCAAACCCTCTTTAGAAGGCAACATGAAGAAAAAAAAGACTAAGGCCTTCACTGTAAGCGTAACTTATTAAAGTGGGTGAACAGTCATCACATTGTCATCTTCCCTGCCAACTTTAGATATTTTCTGATATTATAGGAAAGAGTGTGAGATTGATTTACAGCAAGTGTGAAGTTTAAACTGATATCCAGCAAGTGCAGCATACTATCTGATACGGAACATATTATGAAAAAAGAACCTTATTTTAAAGTGTAACTGTCACGATTCACAGAGAGAACCCAAGCGCAGACAATAAAAAGTGACTTTTATTAACAAACTCAAAGCAAAAATCCACGAGGGGTAAAACAACCAGGAACAGGGGGTGCACATGGTCATCATAACAAACAATGTCACCCACCGTGGTGCTTCGAAAAGGAAGGGGTGGAACCAATGGCTCAATTGCACTCACCACTAGATGCCGCTAAAATCTCCACATTTTGCCTTTAAATGTAAAAACACTTCTCTCTCTTCCAGCATTAGGAAACTTTGTATTGTGGTAGAGCTCCTTATATTATAGGCACATTCCCTATGATATATCGATGTAGTTTTTTTAATTCTGCTCGGTTGCTTTGAAAAAAAAGTCTACTAAATGCCTAAATAACATAATGTAAATGATTTGTAAATTATGTTTTCCAGACAATTTGGGTGTTAAACTGGGTAAAGTGTTCTCAAAAACCTTAACAATAGTTGATGGTCACATGATCACTTCATGTTTTAAAAAGAAACCTCATGATATTATTATCATAGATTCCTGTGAGGGAGTTATATTCCTGCAGGTTTTATGTATATCGAGACCGAGATTCAACAGAGAACAATCTCCTCACATTCTCTCCGCATTATCAGCCCACTGCAGAATATCTGTCAGCAACACAGATTGGTGAAAGCCACTCCATATCACTGTGATATTACTTCCGTCCAGTTGCATAAGCTTTGCCTTGTTTGAATAAAGGATTTGACACTTCATTCACAGGTCTTTGTCGTGGAAGATTTTCATTTACATTTACATTTAGTCATTTAGCAGACGCTTTTATCCAAAGCGACTTACAGATGAGGAAACATTGGAAGCAATTATAACAACATAGGCAACAAAATACATAAGTGCATCAAACTAGTCCATTAAAGCCTAGCACAGTATACAAAGCTAAAAACAGTGAGGTTAGTAAGTGTTTTTTTTTATTAAAGAAGTTAAGGGAAGAGAATTAGGAAAAATCCATCAGCGACGTGTTGACGCAAGAGATGCGTTTTTAGGCGTTTTTTAAAGATGGCAACCGAGTCTGCTGATCTTGTAGCAGCTGGTAGATCATTCCACCAATGTGGAACAGATCCAGAGAAGGTACGGGAGAGTGACTTTTTTCCTTTTTGGGATGGTACCACTAGTCGTTGTTCCTTTGCAGACCGCAGTGATCTGGCAGGAACATAGATCTGCATTAGCGAGTGAAGATAGGATGGTGCAGATCTGGTGTTGGTCTTGTAGGCCAGGAGCATAGCTTTGAACTTTATACGGGCAGCAACAGGGAGCCAGTGTAACCTTATGAAGAGCGGAGTTACGTGCGCTCTCTTCGGTTCATTGAAGACCACTCTTGCCGCCGCATTCTGGATCATCTGGAGAGGTTTGATTGTGCAAGCAGGAAGTCCAGCCAGAAGCGCATTGCAATAATCCAGTTTGGACAGGACAAGAGCGTAGAGTGCTCCGATAGGAAAGGTCTAATTTTCCCAATGTTGTAGAGGATGAATCTACAGGACCGGGTGGTGCTGGCAACATCACTTGTGAGGTTAAGCCGATCATCGATTACCACTCCCAGGTTTCTGGCTGTGCTGGACGGTGTAATCGTTGATGAGCCTAGTTGAATGGCAAGGTTGTGGTGAATCTTTGGGTTGGCTGGGAACACAAGCAGTTCCGTTTTTGTAACGGTATACAATGAGATTTATTGAAAACCCTGTGTGATTTATCAGCTCACGTAACAGCACTGAGACTATTTACTGTTTGTATCACATTGCACATTTTATTGAGTAGTTTTTTTAATGTGTATTAAATGTGTATCTGCATGGTCAAATCACAGTTGTGCTGATATACAAAACAGACTTGCTAGTAGTTGCATATACCACACTATATCCTTTGAAAAACATATCTTGTTCGTTTATTTATTGTCTGTCATGATCCTGCCTCTCCTTGTCTTGGTTTTCGAGTCTTGTGGCAGGATCATGTCAGTCCCATGTGTTTTGTGTGGAGAAAGAGCATTGTTTTGGTTTAAGAAGCCATGCTCTCTCTCCAGTGTCTCGTCCTTTAGTCCCGCCCCCTTGTTTCCCTGTTTGCAGTCCGTTAGTGTTAGTCTTGTCTCCAGCCCTGATCCATCCTTCCCTTAGTGTTTCAGTCCCCTCACCTGCCTCGTGCAATCCTCCTGTTAGCTTTCCCTTAGTGTTTCATCCTTGTCACCTGTGGCCACTCTCCCTGTGTCATCAGTCCTTGTTAGTGTTTTCCCTTTATCAAGCCCCAGTTTTCCCTCTGTCCCTTGTCGGTTCATTGTCATTTTGTCATTATCGTACCTCCTCACGTCACCTTGTTGGATTATTCCTGTCTATGGATTATCGTGTTTGTTCCTGTTCTAAGTTTGTGGATTTTGTTGATTTATTATTCAAAGGACTTTGTTTGTTTTGTTCCCCTTGTGGAAAGTTTTAGTTTACATTTTTGTCTTGTTTTAGATCATGTTCTCCCCATCGAGGGTCTTTTGTTTAAATAAAGTTTTTGTTATTTAACTCTGCTGCCTGCGTTTGGGTTCTGTCCACACACCGTGACAGAATGAACCGACCAACTTCGAACCCAGCAGGCAAGATGGAGGCAAGACGAGCGACCCAGGCTCGTCGCCTCCTCCGTTTACGCCAGGGGCACTGTGATGTATTGGAGTTCGCGGACCACTTCTTTGAGGTGGCAGGGGAGATGGTCCACAGTGAGCAGGAACAGATGGTCCTGTTCAATGGCGGCCTCAACCAACCACTAGCGGGGTGGGAGATGCAGATGCTGAGACCGCTGGGCTTCACAGACCTGATCAGGTATGCCATGAATCGGCCGGAGCCCAGTGTCTCAGTCCAGCCCAGTTTTTCCACCCCGCTGGCCGCCATCCCCGAGGGCCATACCCTGCAAATCGGGGCCGTGGGCCTCTCCTCACCCTCTGCTCCACCACCAGCTAGCCTCCGTGGTAGGCGTGGACGGCGGGAGTCGTGGGACTCCCCGTCCGACTCATCCAGCACAGAGATAGTGGGGTCCCCCACCGCTACTCTGCAGCCGGCCACACGTCCTGTGAGCCGGTCAAAGAGGAAGAAGCAGAGGAGAGCTGCACCATCCTGTCCAGCCCAGCAGCCGGTATCCAGCCCTGCCCAGGCGTCAAGTCCGGTGGTCCCGTCCAGTCCGGTGGTCCCGTCCAGTCCGGTGGTCCCGTCCAGTCCGGTGGTCCCGTCCAGTCCGGTGGTCCCGTCCAGTCCGGTGGTCCCGTCCAGTCCGGTGGTCCCGTCCAGTCCGGTGGTCCCGTCCAGTCCGGTGGTCCCGTCCAGTCCGGTGGTCCCGTCCAGTCCGGTGGTCCCGTCCAGTCCGGTGGTCCCAAGTCCGGTGGTCCCAAGTCCGGTGGTCCCAAGTCCGGTGGTCCCAAGTCCGGTGGTCCCAAGTCCGGTGGTCCCAAGTCCGGTGGTCCCAAGTCCGGTGGTCCCAAGTCCGGTGGTCCCAAGTCCGGTGGTCCCAAGTCCGGTGGTCCCAAGTCCGGTGGTCCCAAGTCCGGTGGTCCCAAGTCCGGTGGTCCTTCCTGCACCCAGTCCGTCTCAGCCGGCCCTCCAACCTACAACCCAGTCAGCCTTGCCCCAGCCGTTCCCTACTACGGCCGTCCTGTCATGCCCTACCCCTTCTAGTTCCTCCCACTCCGTGAAAGGTATCCCTACCATGCCCAGGCCTTCCTATCCCATCCCTCCGCCCAGCTCTAGGAAGCAGTGTCCTGTCCCTCCTAAGTCCCCACCCAGTTATGTTCCCAAGTTTTTCCCACCAATTCCGCCTCCCCCCTTCCCATTGATGTTTATTTTATTGTCCAACCCCAATCCCTTTCTAGTCATGTCAGCCCTGCCCCTAGTGTGTTCTGTTCTGTGTTTATGGTGTCTGTCAGTCTTGTCATGTTTAGTGTGATCTTGAAGAACTCCTGGAGGAGTTCTTTAAGGCGGGCGCTCTGTCATGATCCTGCCTCTCCTTGTCTTGGTTTTCGAGTCTTGTGGCAGGATCATGTCAGTCCCATGTGTTTTGTGTGGAGAAAGAGCATTGTTTTGGTTTAAGAAGCCATGCTCTCTCTCCAGTGTCTCGTCCTTTAGTCCCGCCCCCTTGTTTCCCTGTTTGCAGTCCGTTAGTGTTAGTCTTGTCTCCAGCCCTGATCCATCCTTCCCTTAGTGTTTCAGTCCCCTCACCTGCCTCGTGCAATCCTCCTGTTAGCTTTCCCTTAGTGTTTCATCCTTGTCACCTGTGGCCACTCTCCCTGTGTCATCAGTCCTTGTTAGTGTTTTCCCTTTATCAAGCCCCAGTTTTCCCTCTGTCCCTTGTCGGTTCATTGTCATTTTGTCATTATCGTACCTCCTCACGTCACCTTGTTGGATTATTCCTGTCTATGGATTATCGTGTTTGTTCCTGTTCTAAGTTTGTGGATTTTGTTGATTTATTATTCAAAGGACTTTGTTTGTTTTGTTCCCCTTGTGGAAAGTTTTAGTTTACATTTTTGTCTTGTTTTAGATCATGTTCTCCCCATCGAGGGTCTTTTGTTTAAATAAAGTTTTTGTTATTTAACTCTGCTGCCTGCGTTTGGGTTCTGTCCACACACCGTGACATTGTCGCTACTTATTTTGAGACAGAGATTCAGCGATTACACAACAAAAAACCAGTCGGATGGATGCGGATGAGATTATACAATAAAAGCTTGGTTTGTTTTGTTATGCTATCTAATATCACAACTTGCTCTCATTTGATTTATTGTATTTAAATGCACCCAATGCCTCTGGCATGGAAGATCACAAATATTTTTGAAACGGTTTTCTCTAAGGAAGATGTCAAGAGGCCCAGAGGGTGATGATAGGGAGATAAGAGGGGTGATATGACAGCTGTTCTGAGTTAAGCGCATGCTTCTTGATTTCTTACAGCGTAAATTCTGCTTCATTTCCTTTTGCTCAATCCCAGATGGATTTATCTGGTCTCAGACGATGCGCTTCCTCACCCTCTCCTGAAAGGCTGGGAGTGAGTTCGGCTGTTAAGGAGAATGGAGAGAAGATGAGTTGTTGCGGCAAAGATTCAGCACACCCATCACACAGATAAATCTCACGCAACTTAGTTGTAGTGCTTTGGCTGAAAGGAATCAGGTGATAGATGTCGAGTGTTCAAGCATGCGTTTGGTTTGCAGTCATTGTGTTCTTAGATGTGGCTTTGGGTTTAATCTTAAATAAGGAGCGGTAGCACATGTGCTTTTAAGGTGAAACATTTACTGTACAGCACCCAGGGATGTGTTTTATTGGATAAAGTATCGGAGAGGTACCAAGGTAAACGAATAGGCCATACCAGGATATTAGCATCTAATATCTCTGCCTTCATGATAAGCCTATTGATTGTTTGTATCCCACCTGTCAACAGGTTTGCTTACACAATGCATGTATTAGTGTTGTTTGTAATACCGCAATGATTAAATGCAATACAAAAGTGTTATGTTACCATTTTCCAAGTGTTTTCCTCTGTCAAACGTGTTTATGTGTCATGTTTAATGATGTTAATATTGTGTACCACGGTCACAGCCAGTTTTGAACGGTAATTGTATTTATGCAGAATACATACAATTATATCCTCATATTCCAATTATGCTTGTCATGTTTTCTGTTTTCACTCGGGTGTCATAAACCAACTCTAATATTCAATAATGTAATAATCCAAGATAATAATAAATGCTGTAAAAGTATCGAGAGAAGCATACAGACCCACAATAGGTGTTTATCATTTTTTAATATAAGCATACTGTTGTAAATGCATACAGCACTGTTCAACAAATCATACATTTCAGCTGCCTTCAATTTTTTAAGTTAAATCAAATTAGCTTCATGAGTCAACTAGACTTAATTATATTGAATTGAGTTACAAACAACATACAACTAGATTTTTAAAGTCAGTTCAATATAATTTAAGTTTAATTGACTCATAAAGCTAATTTAATTTAACTTAAAAATTTAATAAAGCTTTTTAGCGCAAGTTTTTACGATTTTTTTACAATGAGTATGTGTAATAAAAAAGGAGGCAGAGTATAAATAATAGTATAGTATTAGTATATCAATTTTAGACAAACACACACACAAAAAAACATGATGTTACAGGTTAGACTGGTGGATGAAATGCTTACTAGCACATGCAGTCAATGGTAACCTAACTTATTTTCACACGTCTTAAAGGGGATCTGAGTTGTCCAGCGGTTAGTTTGAAATGTGATAATGTTGATGTTACATATCTCAGGTCCAGGCACACTGCTAACAGGTGATTTACAGAATGGACAAATAACGTTTTAGTTTTATTGCTAACTGTAACATTGCATAAGATTTTATTACTTTGGTGATTCCCAACATTCTAGGTATCGTCTGTACAGTAGAGAATAAATAATTGTGACTTTGATAAAAAAGGATTAATAGGATGACAAAAAAGAGCGACATGTCATTAGTGTTCAACATTTGGGGTTGATGTTAAATAATGTAAACAGCTAAAGTAAATATGCGTCATTATTATTATGATCATCATCAACAACAAAAACAACATTTATGTTAATATTATTAAGATTAATTAGTATAACAAATTATTTTGAATAAGTCACAATTTCACTTATTAGTGTTTCTCGTGTGTTGTGCTGAAAACTATAAAGAAGATATCCACGGCAGAAGAAAAAAGAAATGTGAAACTGTCATATTTCTATCACAATTCTAGAAATGAATAATGAATAAGGAAAATGAACAATTGTTGTAATAAATGAATGTATTTTAGCTTGACTGAAAGCTTTATCTGTGGGTGTCAGACTGGTGTTTGGTTAATCAAAAGTGTTTAGATACATTGGAAAGCTAACTGGAAGGCAAGAGACTAAAGAGATAGGCTAAGGATTAACCTATAAGGCATGTCCTTCAATTCGAACAATTTCCATTTTAATTGAATTTGGCAATGCTATCCAGTAGTACAATGAATAGCATTATCAATTTAAACAAAATAAATTATAAAATCAGATACTGCCCCTGCACACTGATGTATGACCAGGCTTTTATCTCGTGTGTCTGGATTCATATTTGGTTACTACAGTACCTAGATTAAAATTAAAAGCAAATCAAATAAGTTTATTAAGTTCAAATCAAATAAAAATGTTTGATGAGCGTTAAAAAATGTCTCCCAATGTTTTGTTACTGAGCTGCACTGGCTCTCCCACAAGGGGGAGACAGTCAAAACTGACACGTCCAAGTTGACTGATAAGTTGTCTTTTATGGAACTGTTGTTTTTCTGATGTGATAAATAAATGTTTATTTTACTGTGGAATCTACCACATTGCAACAGTCTTGAAATGGTTTTCTGGTAGTAATCTGTTCTAGAAGGAAAATCAGAACCATTGTGGTTAATGCCACTCATGAATCAAATTGTCTAAAGATGGACCTTTAAAAGCCCTACTGACATTTTTTGAAAATATCCAGGCTACCCTTATGATACCCTCAACATACCATCAAAGAAAAACCTGTTTCATATCCAACATATAGCATTCAGGGGCATTGAAGTGTGAGATGATTCATGTCAGTGCCTTCAGGCAAACCGCATCTCTGTCGGGTACTCCTGGCCAACCTCTAGAACGCTGATAGCACTGTGGCTTATGACTGCATTTGTTGAGTCTGGCCATGTGCATATCTAAGAGTTAGGGTTTTTAGATGAACCTATGGCATGATGGGTTTTGTGTCGAAGAGCACCCAAACGAAAATTCTCAAAGATTTACAGGAATAATTCATCTCTAAAAATGGTTTGCATTCATTTGGAAGTCTTCATGAACATACTGTACAAGCAACCTGTTAGTGTGTGTGTATTGCTAAAGATGACGACACTCTGAATCGAGAGTACATGCATACATTTTGTGTTGTATTTAATTTCTTAACTTCTTATCCTTTTTATACATTATTATTTGTTTTGCTAAACATTGATATAGTTATAGATCACATTCATTTACATTAAAATAATATACTCTATTTTAGGCTACATTCTCTTGGATGCTGCATTTGTATCGTCTTCACAACTAGATACAAGTTTGCAGCGGTCTCATTCTCAAGGTTCATATCGTCACGAGACGCAGTCATTTTAAACTGCCTATGGTGGTATTAAACACCCGCTCAAGGTTTTTCTAGTTAGACAGAGACTGTGAACTAGACAGTTAGAATGGGCATCTGCACGCAACTATGATATTCTATCTACAATAAACATTTAATCATTCCTGCCTGCTGCTCTTCCCCTCTGCCATCCAAGTCAGACTCAAAATACCAAACAACAATGCTAGACCTAGGATGATGGTAACATGAGGGCTACTTATACAAACAAGACTAATAACAAACAAGGAACACCTGTGAACAATCAGGGCAGGGAACACAAGAGACTACAATGACCAAGAAACAGAACTACAAAAACAACTTCAAAACAAAAGACATGACAAAAATACCCAAAACCCTTACACCCTCCTGTAAGTTTAGACCACTCCTCTTGTCTTTTCAATCATATAGGGAAAAAATTAACACAAATTGTTCGCTGAATACAAACCTTAAATCCATTTATTCCTAATCCTCTACATTTTATCGTTAGTAAAATACCAGGAATATTAGCAAAATAGAGGTTTAAGAATTCTATACTTGTACATTTAGTTTTTAACTGTACGGGTTAAAGAGTAAATTCTGAAAATGAGAGGATGTGGACGGCACACAAAGCACTTTTATTCAAGGATACCTTAATGTACTAGAATGAAAATTCGATTTTTCATGATGGCATATAAGCGGCCTGCCTTAATTCACCAGAAAATTGAGAGATGAAGGGCTATTTCATATGAGCTTTTCAAGATGACCAATGCTTTTGCTTCTGATTTTTTCTTATTGTGCTTCTTATTGATTCAGCCTCTAAAGCTGAGCAACTTTCCAATATGCCGCATGTTTACCTGTGATGAACGTGAAAATCATTGATGTGCTTCCATTTTTGTGGTCACAAACACTCCCTAGTAGACACACATACAGACCCGCATGCACACACGAAAACCACAGATGACTCACTTTTCCATCAGTTGCCATGGACACCCAGCTTTTCCCCAGCTTGAGAGCACAATACAATTACGAGGCTCTAATTATCTACCATACAGCATTCCCCTCCCCTCGAGAAACAAAAAATGCATCTTAAATATCCTCTCTTACTGTATTTGAAGGTTGCTTGAATAGAAGTTGGTAAGAGCTGGTGTTCCTCTGGTGTGATATTACTAAACACAATATAATGATTATATAGGTTAGGGTTAGCAGGACAAGTGTTATTGTTAACCTGTAGGTGTTACTACTACTGTTACAGTTTTATCATGATTGACGAGGAGTGTTTCAAACAATCTCTTTCCTAAAAAAAGGGGAAAAAGGATTCATAACTGAATGGTTGAAAAGAAAAGAAATGTATAACAATTTAGTGATTCATGAATTAATGTTTGAAAATATTAATAAATGTAAAGTTTGAATTGTGTGCTGCAACGCTCTTTTCAGTGTTGAATGGTTAGATCATATACACTTATATGTGTCATTGCCACGTGTGCCATGCCAGTATCCTCTGCATAAGCTTTCTTACTGGAGTTATTAGAAATAATTTTTATCATAAAAAACCTGAGAAGGAGATGTGTGACCATGGCCGAGAAGGAATGGGGAGTGGGCGGAGTAGACCAGCCGGAGGGCGATGGCACCGCTTATATTGAGCACAGACAGTGCAAGCCAACACAAACAGTCTGACATCGGCGGCAAGAGAAGGCCACCAGGACTGCCAATGGACGGAAGCTAGGGTTCTCCGAACTCCTGGATGGCGGACCAACCTGGAAGAATGACACCACGTAAGGACGTCAGGATGAAGCACAGCCGGCATGCACAACCTCACCCCCGGGACACTCTCCTGGCACTGGCACCCCTCGACCGGCCTCTGCCACTCGCTCGAGGTCCCAGAAAATAGTCCCGACCACCATCTCCCTATAGGGAGGAAGGCATTGGCCGAAGGCTCTGCCCAGAGTGTCTTGAACAGACGAGAGAGTGTGCTGAGCTTGACGTTCTTAGTCCTAGGTACGAGAGGGAGGAGTTAAAACGGCTGATGAAGAGTGCCCAACGCGCCTGATCCCAGCTCTGCCTCTTGGCTGAAAAGACATACTGCAGATTTTTACGATCTGTCCGGACCAAAAATGGCTGCACTGACCCCTCCGACCAGTGACAGTACTCACCCAAAGCCAGACCGACCACCAGCAGCTCTCTGCTGCCGATATTTCAATTGAAACTTCATAGACCTGCATGTACAAACTCCATAAGGCCACATAAGAAATGTGCCTGTGAGTTTTCTTTTTGGGAACAGAAAGTGCTTTTGTTTTGCTTAATCCCCCATTGCCTTCATTAACATATTCCCTTTCAGTGACATGAATAACAGACAATTAATTAGATATTTAGTTAAAACAGAAGACAAATGTCTTTCCATAGGGGTTACGTACATCTGTGAACAAAACACGCTGATAGATGAGCAGTCAAGAAAAACTGCAGAACAGGACAGATAAAGGACCGACCAACCATTCACTAGAGATCGTCTGTCTCTGTGGAACACACTCATTAACGGACAAAATTATATTGAAGACTATTGTGAATTATAAAGCATAAAACCAAAACAATGTAAGTGTTTTTCAGATTAGATTAATTAGCACTCATTTGAATAGTCCAAGAATTATATATAAAATTATTTGACAAGCAAATATGTGTGAATTCAGTAAATTGTATATAAAGGTTCATGTTTAATCCTAGGACAATTACCATATACTATAAATTGAATCAATACTTGATTATAGAATTAGCTAGATAAGCATAATACATGGCGGAAACAGTTCCTCATCACATTTTGAAAAATCTCACATCAGGCCATTGCATAAACGCATTTTATGCAGACGCCTATCAAATTATAGAGCAGGATTTTTTTGTTCATTAATGGATATAGAAATAAGAGATAGTCTGGCATTTGTAGTTACATTTTTGTATACATTGTATTTTGTGTGTTAAGAGAAAATTACTACACAGATACTATACTACACCTTGGTATTCAGAATCCTTTTTTTAATAGCATATAATTACAAATCTGAGCATGCATATGTGGTTTACTACAGTTTGGAACAGAGCATATGGCTTTCAGAAAACCAACTTTTACCGTACAGGAGTCAGGTAGATAAAGTATATGCAGAGATATCCTCTACTACCAGCAGCCATAATGCAATAAGGTGTGCTGTAACAAAAGAGCTTTTGATATCAATACATTGTACAACAGCAAAACAGCAAAAGAAGAGTGAGAGGAAGCCAACCATCCGGTGAAGTGAATACAGTGGCAGAGATAGACACTGAAGACACTGATTTATAAATCACAAGTGCCACAGACACAGACGGCTTATGGCACACAATCCATAACTGACATTTAACAAAAAAGACTCTCACACCAAACAACACTGATTGCAATATAATTTTTTCACTGACTGTATAGGCAACATTCAGAAATTTCATGATAATGTGGCTCATGCATCTCATCTGGATGAGTCTGGAAAAGAAGATCACTCAAGCCTGCTCGCCTGAAATTACATTTAAGATGTTTATTTTATGGTGACATTTATGTTGTGCAAATCTGAGCTCAGTGAGGACAATGTGTACGAGCGGGTTCATCGCGACATAAGGAAGAATTTTGGGTGTGGGGGAGATGACTCACTCATCTTGATAATCAGAATAATAATTATGATTCTGCTATTCTAATCAGCAGCCACATGTTTGTTCCCCTCTAGCTATGTTACACATATGCTCCATTTCAAAAGTTCATAATAGAAACCATAAAGTCACTGCATGCATCCACAACCCATTTTGAAACCCCAGGCAGCTCTTTTGTTTCATTTCCCAAATAGAATTTATTACAGTATGGCCTGGATAAAATGTAACTAACCAGGCAGCCTGGAGGTAGTGAAGCAGTCTCAATGTATATCAGCTTATATGAGCAAAGCATTACAGCAAACAAAAGAAGTGCAAAGCTTAACTCACTCCCTAACAATACATTAAATGCAGAAGAAAGATAAACAAACAACTTTGAAGCTAGTAATGTTGTTGATATTTGTAGTAATTTTTCCACATTTCAGATTTGTATTGGTCCTTTATCATGTCAGTACTTCTGTAATCCATCTGCCCGCTCACTCTCTCCATTCTCGATCCAATCTTTGCGCTTACACGGGTGCAGTGTTTCAATTCACTTCGATGAGCGTTGAGTGCCACACTCTCGTAGTGGATGTGTGATAGCGTCGCAAAGAAAGTATCAATTGTTGAAAATAAGGTTTTTGCCTTGTGGCAATACCGATCCAATGGAAACCAATGGAAACTTGATGAGCCAATTAAAACAGAAACAGAAACTCTAGAACTATTAGTGTCTGTTTAATAAATTCATTTTGAAATATGTCTGTTTCAGAATTCTTAAAGGGGTCATAAGGTGAGAAAACATGTTTTTCTGTGTCTTTGGTGTGTTATTAGTTGCCCATGTATGTATTAGATACATAAAATAGCAAAAATGTAAGTGTTGGAATAAAAGCGAATGCTCACCCAAACCGGCCTGACTACAAACTCTGTATGATATATATGGGTGTTTGTTAATAGTTTTCATAACGTCATATATAAAAGGTCAAACAGTTAGCTATAGTTTTGAAGTATTTAACATACTGTTTTTTTAATACATCCTGCTCAAGTTGCGCTGGCAAAGTTGATGTATCGGCTTGATCATCTTCATTTTCCGGGTCAGATACGGGCTCGAATTGATATAAGGAAGTACCGATGACATTTTATCACCTGTCAGTACAATTGCTTTGGAACCTGATGTTCTGAATATGGTAAGAGGCGTTGCATTTTTGTCACACGCTTGCAGTATTGGATCAATCACTACGCACTGGTTAACTGGCCAATCACAGCAAACCTCGCTGTTCAGAGCGATGAACTTTGTAAAAAATCTGCACGTTTCAGAAGAGGCAACAGTTTTTAAATCATGTATACACATTGCATTACATCTAAAACAAACAATGATATTCGTTTTAGCCGTGTCATATCACCGCTTTAAATCTGAGACGGGTGAAAATAGTACTAGGCTCTTTTCTATAATAATCTGATTTGATCCAATTCAATCCCTTTAGGAGAATCAAGTGACATATTAAACAGGTCTGTTTTGTGTTTTTTATATGTGTGCTCATGTGATGAGTGGCACTGTACATGAGGGAAATAACAAACATAAACCATGAACCTCAGTTTATTTATATGGTCTAATGATCTTGTTTGAAAGTCTAATTGGAGTTTTCACAGTATCAGCTTTTTCTGTAAGTCTTAGAAAAAACATGACCTATGAATTGGACATATGCCAAGCTACCATAATCTCCTTATGTATTTACAATATCTTTAACCAATGGCTGAGGAGGAATTGTTATTCATGTGACATTCATGCAGTGTTTTAAAAAGGTTGTACACCATGTAACAAGAGATAAATGAGTGATGTTGTTTAAGTGTTCTATTACACGTAGTATAAAATGCAAAGAAAAACCTGAAATCTGAACAAACGTTTAAAAGGCAACACAAGGGCAAACATCAGTTATAAATGCATTAGTAGGCACTTTGCCATAGCAAAAGTGAAATTGTAATGTTTCAGCGAAAACGTGCCAAGAATAAATTGTAAATGAGTTTTATGGCAACTTTTCGTTTTAATGAGTCACTATTAGAGAAACTTGCCAGGTCATTAATTAATGTCCTTCACGGCAGTTTGAACAAGGCCTTTACTGAGGTGATAAATGTCAAAAGGAGATTTTATGAAAGGTGCCTGGGTTGTACTATTGCATCTTGTGATATAATGAGCATGAGATGTTGAGAGCTTGATTAAACAGAAATTGCCATCTTGTAATCAGCCGCAGAGTTTTTTCTTTATCAACAGTTTTGAGAAAATGTAACACTGCTATTTTTATTGATTGCACTAATGTGTCATCTATTTACAACATTTGTTTACAGTTATGTTCTTTATCGTGTTTATTACATGGACATTGTTTTAGGTTGAAGAAATGCTACATGAAAGAGGTAATAAAAAAGGCCGGTCGAGTGGTGCAAGTACCGGGAGACTGTCCAGTGGGCAGAATGTTGGTTCCGGCTGCGCCCCAAGCTCCTGCAGTGGGGTCATTCATCCAAGTTGATCGGCCATCCAGGAATGCGGGGAACCCTGGCCTCCGTCCATCAGCGGTTTTTAGGTGGCCGTCAATGGCAACAGATGTTAGACAGTTTGTGTTGGTGTGACGTGTTAGTGTGCGTGTGAATGCATGTGTCTCCTAAGAGATTATTGGAGAGGGGCCTGTCTGGCTCACCTGAGGCTTGTTCGGGCAGTATAAATGTTGCTGTGTGGCGTTGCTATTGAGAGGGGGACGGTTGCAACTTGGTTCTCACAACTTCTGCTAGGCCTGGAGTTCGTCTCCTGCCTGTTACTTTAATTTATATTATGTTACTTACATTTTCTTATATTATTGAATAAATGTTCTTGCAAAGGTTGGCACATCTGGTCTCCCTCTTTGTTGCAGCTTTGAGCTGGCTGTAATAGTTGGCTTGCCCCATCTGCGCTCGGTGTAAGCATCGCAGACTCCCAGTTCCTGGAGCCAACAGCTCTCCTGGATTGAATACGAGCACAATTCCCTTCCGGTATCCTCATCAGGTATGTCCCCCTTTGAATGTTCTGTGGGTTACCAACCTCCCTTGTTTCCCTCACAGGGGCTCGATGCTGCGGTTCCTTCTGCTCTGGCCTTCGATCAGCGTTGTCTGTTCAGAAGGCTTCTGGCCCGAACCTCCCAGAAGACCAAAGCAGTGGCTGATCGTCTCTCCCCCAGCCTCTCTCTCCGCATCCTCTGTTCCTCCCACTGTCATGACACTGCCAGCTCCACCAGCAATGTAATAAAATAACCGCATAACGGGGTGTGGTAGCAGCACCACTAAGACTTGATGAAGATAATTATCATTTCTAATCATTCATTTAAAGGGGTCTTATGGCGTGAATACATGTATTTGTTGTGTTATAAGTTATTAGACACGAAAAATTGCAAATAATTACGTGTCAGAACAAAAGATGCATTCTATCTTAAGCAAATACTCATCCAGACCTGCCTGAAACGCCTCGTGTAACCACAACCCCACAAATCTACGTCAGTTTGTGGTATGATTTAACTAAGACCACCTAAATGTTTATGCAAGTAAGGTGTGCATACCTGTCCGTACAATTGCTTTGGAACCTGATGTTCAAAATATGGTAAGAGGAGTTATATTTCCGTCACGCTTGCAGTAATTGACCAATCATTACTCACTGGTTAACTGGACAATCATAGCACACCTCGCTTTTCAGAGAGGCTGGGCCGAGAGGAGATACAAACAAGCAATCAATTGTGTATACACGTTGCATTACACCTAAAACAAATGATAATATTCATTTTAGTCATGTCATATGACCCCTTTAGGGTTTTGGCTTATCCCACCATGACCAGAGTGCTGTGGTCTCAGTGCCTCCTAGTGGATATTAAGTCTGTGTTGCAACAGTGAATTGCAGCATCTGCTCTTTGAAGAGCATTGAACAAGCATCTCTTTCAAAAAATCTTTTAACGTTTATATCCTTTAATAGTTTTTGTTGTTTGTCCTTTTATTTTCCGTGGACACAGACATTGATTTACAATGAATCATTCTATAACTGCTTCCCTTTTTTTGTACATATCTTGCCCAATCATCTCTTTAACTGAATTATACATGGCCTACAGATGTCTCAATTGTCAGGAAGAACATAATATGACAAACACCAATATACAGCATTAAGAGTTGTTTTTGTTTGTATTATTGATATTTTAATGGATAAATTATTAAAACAGAATTTTTTTTCTCACTATAGGCCTACATGAATTTTGTTGTTCTGAAATAGGCCTGAATTAAAAATCTTTCAATTTTTTGGTTTCTTTACATAATACTCATATATGTTGCATCGGTTTACGCACAACTATTGCAATGCTAGACATCAAATACTAGACATCAAAATAAAGTTATGTATTAAGTGTAAGAAATTTACAAAATATATTCATGCAACATGATATTTAGACCTACTTTATATCCTAATGATTTTTGCCACAAAAGAAAAATCTATTATTTTGAACCATACAATGTATTTTAGTTTTTTCCCAAAAATGTTCCTGTGCTACTTAAGACTGGTTGTATGATCCAGGGTCACATATTTTATTAACCATAGCGTTTTTATTTAGCATTAGTATTATTGATCAGCACGTTAACATTTGTGACCCAGCGAAAACCCACGCTTGAGTCCCATAATCTAACTGATTATTACATAACAAGCATCAAAGATTAATTTCAAGATTTTACATATTGAAGATATTGTTACATTTTCACAGAATATTTTGTAGGAGGATTTTATGAGGGAGTTTTGTTGGGCTTTCACAAGCAGGGTCACATATTGTAATGAACAATGTTTTAACTGGGAAATTATTTAAAGAGTAGTTCTGGTATAAATGGCATGAAAAGGCTAAATTAGTAAGTAACTTTGTTTCTGTTTTTGATGGGCATTTTAATTGTTACATTACATTTGCTGTTTGCATGTTGTCAGTATTTTTTTTTAATGTACAAATATGAATGATCAGACCTCTATTTAGATGGCATCCCCTTAAAGCCAAAGAGCCTACAATACATAAACACTGTGAATATCGAACTCTAAGATAAATTGCCTGATAAAAGATCATATATTTTATACAGCATACAGTACCCAAATGGGTGAAATTAATAAAATATTTAATTTATTTTCAAAAAACGTATTTGTCCGGACCTCCGTCTGAAAGAAAATATAAAGACCGGACCTCTTGGAACTTAAATTGAATACCACCGATCTAGTATTTTGACACTGTTTAAAGGTGAGTCGCATATCCCTTTATGTTGTAGGCCTATATGTATTACTGCGGGTATTGTGAGAATCTCCGGCTGTCATTGCACCCCTGCCTCTCCACCCTGTCCGCAGCTCTCGCTCCGTGAGCTGACAGCTCAGCCGCGCATGCGCAGGGCGTCTCCACTGGCTCGCTCGGTGCTGAAGTTGGGCGGATGGACGGAAAACACCGCTGATGGAGATAAAACGGCAGCATGCAACCTCAACGCCCGATACCCCCGACATCCACATAAACAGGTGTAGCGGCACCCTTTTAGAAGACTGACACCTAGGACAAAAGGGGTAAGGCGACATATGCTCTTTAACGGTCTCAGATGTTCCGCTAGCTTGCCAGCTAACGCGCTAGCTGTTGCCTCTCTGCGCTCAGAAAATCAGGGAGCCAATGCGAAAATAATAGAAAGTGGCGAGGACACTGCGGTGTTCCCTCACCTGTGGAAAACATCGTCGTTTTAACTAGCATTTTGCACATCACTTTCAATTTCACGGTTCTGGCTTGTGATGGGAATGGTTGGGCTTTACCTGCGATGACTTTAGGAAAGATGCTGTTTCACAAAACGCGAGGACAGCAGATCTAGACAGCATTCGTGGACATTGAAAAATATTACGACCACTTGACTGCGTTTTTGGTCTTCCGTGGGTCTGACGAATGATAGACGTGAACGATTCTCTGATGTCTAAAATGGTTTCTAGATAGGCTGCTCACTAGAATTTGAGACACGGCCGCGAATCTGGAGACTCCACATCGGGAGTGAACGCGATCAGCGAGATGAGGATTTTAAATACACCACGAGCATTGCAAAACGTTGCTAGATTTTAGATTTTGAAGCGCTCCACCTTCTTCATGCGTAGACAAGTATTTTCCCACACTTGACATTAAAATCAGGCGAAAGTCCTTTGTTAATGTTTTATTTATTGGCCTTACCAGTGGATGTTTTGCCTGCATTCAGCCAACAAGAGATTGAGAGGATTTCCTTCCGCAGGAGGTTGACCCTTCATTCTGATAGAAGTTCCTCCCATTCATTTCTTCTGCTTTTATGATCGAGGTGATTATGGGAAAGATATTCTCTGGTTACTGTAGTCAAATCTTTCGCTGTCGAATGAGGTTGCCAGTGATTGTCAATTTACAGTGATGATTCATGCATTAACTAAGCTATTATTTATAAACCAGGTCTAAAGTCAACCCTAACTTTTGTATTATCGAACACTTGAATGAGTCTAATTAGTTACCTACTCTATAACTGATATACTTGGCTGTTATAGATAATATAAGATGTGAAACTCAAAGGGATAGTTCATCTAAATTAAATTCTGTCATCAATTAATCTCTAGATTTCCCAAACCTCTATACATTTCTTTGTTTTGTTAAACACAGAGAAAGATATTTAGATGAATGCTTGTATCCAAACAGTTCTTGGACCCCATTGACTACCATAGTTGGAAGAATTACAATGGTAGTCAAAAGTGCCCTGGAACTGTTTGCTGTCGTGCGTTCTTCAAAATATATATTTTTTGTGAAGCAGAACAAAAGTAATTTTTCCTACTATGGTAGTCAGTGGGGACCAAGATCTGTTTGGTAAGCATTCTTCCAAATAGCTTTCTCTGTGTTCAACAGAACAAAGAAATCTATACAGCTTATATATTAAACAACTCGAAGGTGAGTAAATTATGACAGAATTTTCATTTTTGGGTGAAGTATCACTTAAACAGAAATATGCGTTTTGCTTATTTTGGCAGTAAGTTCAAGTCTTGCGTTTAAGTGTTATGCTTTACAAATACTGATCAGTGTTACAAATTGAATTGCTATTCATGTTTTGGTTAGTAAGCTTAGTTTTGTCACATCAGCAATATAGATTTAAAGCAATTCTGATCTCTCCTTTCTGGTTTGATCTATTTCTTAGATGTCTTATCCTGGATCATTTTGCCCTTGACTCAAGAAAAGGGTTTACCTGCAAATACCAGGTGTTTGAAACCTACCTCCACCCACCTCCTGTGTTCTTCATCAGGCATGGTTAGAGAAGATACAAGAGGACACAATCTGTATTCCAGCACTCTGTCCATCGCAACTTTTGACATTACTGTCATGATTTTCTTACCTGATCTTTGGTTGTATAGCTGCTAATTTGCATGGTAAGTAAGGTGTCGTTCTCTCCTCAGTCAATACATTTATTAGAAAAAGCATGTGATAATAAAATAATCAAACTGTGTTTTCGTAACATTGAGATGATGCGGTGTAAGGTGAGAAATGTGAGTGAAACCTAGGGCCTCCGTGTGATTGTCACATGTATTGGATCTGCGGTGTGACATATCTGTCGAGCTAGGCATTGTGGGTAACGGCAGTGGGTGGCTTCTGTTGTGCAGCCAGCCATGGCCTATGCTATGCATCACTTGCTGCCCTGGAATGTGCATGGGGAACTGCACAAGGGTTCACAAGACTTCCAATAGGATGACGGGGTTAAAGGCGGGTTTTGTGCACGCTCGCACACATAAACATTTTCACACGCTGCAATGTAAATCAAGAGTGTAAACTGTTATGTAATTTAAGCGGGGCGGTGAGTACTCCAAAGCTTGTTGATAAGAAATATGCATAATTAAAGAAATCTCTGGAACGTGGACCTTTTTACATAAAGGTACTTTAATGGATGCTGTTAATGATTTAGTTAATGTTACACTGCGTGATTCATTTTTGTCTGACGGAGATTAACACAAGGTACTGTTCACTAGTGGACTGATATAGGTTTTTATAAGATAAAACCAATTTAACAAGTGAATGGGTTTGCCAATAAAATACAGACATATTTGATACTGTATAGACCATTTCATTGAACGCGCGCCTGGACTGCAGGCATAGTTCACCCAAAAACTCAAATTTGCTATTTAAAGGGAGTGTTGAGCGTAATTTCTGCGACAGTCGCTCTACACTCCCTTTCTGCAGGTGGCGCTTAACGCACCAGACGCTGGTATGCCATCCACCACCAAATACTACATGAAGAAGATCGCGACGGTGACGTGTGCAGAGGCTGCACAGTATGACTAATATTATTAAAAATGACATACAGTTTTATGAAAATATCAAACGATTCCCTTCACAATACGTCAACATGATGTGCTTTAGGAACTCTTGGACAGGTGGAGTCCATAGATTCCCATTATATGAAGCAAAGAGGGCTACGGATCTTCTTTAGCTTCTTCTCAAGAAAAAATGTCACCTACATCTCAGATGGCCTGGCGGTTTGTAAATAAACAGCAAATTTGAGATTTTGGGTGAACTATCCCTTTAACTTCCGGTCTATGTTTGTTTATCGGTCTAGTTAGTGTCATATATAAAAAAATTATTTTAACGCACAATAAATGTTAATTTAACACATTTTTGGTACGTCTCCCAATTACTGTAATAACGTTTGTTTTAATTATCGGCCACATAGTTTTCTCAATATTATTATTGGCATCAGCCATTAAAAAAGACATATCGGTCGACAGCTAATCAAAACATCAGGATTCTGTGTTCTTGATCTGTGTTGATATATCACTAGTTTTGGCACCCAGACATTTTTAGCTATGCCTCGTAAAACCCAAGATTTCCTATAGAATCAGACCATTGAAATATCCATGCATGGATTATTACTTTTCCCTCAGTGACAACCTACTCTTTGACATGTTATGCCAAGGTATTGGTTGATGTTAACAAATGAGCTTCTCGGTGTGTTTTGCATAATCATGATGCATGTTTTCCATGGCCTGGCACTGAATAACTGATGGTAGTTATCATTTTCATATTTTGTTTATATGACTTATCAACGTTAACTCAAACGTGTGCTCACATTCCACCCCAGACACATTGGGCATTCACCGGAGCTGGTTATCATAAATCCTTAAAGTTTTAGAGATGAATTTGGAGGTAAGCTAATGTTTAAGGGCTTTACTGTATCTTGTTTTTGTAGGCATTCAGACCATAGACAATATTATTATGGTTTATATACTCAGAATATTAATGTTATTTGGTTCCTTAGCACAAAGATTGGTCTTCTATGTAATATGTGTATATATATAATATATCATCAATATTTCAGTATTAGATTAGCCTACATTTCCATTTCCGTCAGCAATGCAAACATAGGTTGAGATATTAAATGCGGGAGAGAAACAAAGGACACTGTGACACTGGTATTGTAGCGCTCTCTGGTTTACAACATATAATAATATTGTGATTCTTTATTTTTAAATATACATTTATTTTTTATGTTTTAAAATCTTTACTAGCTTGTTTTTCATTAATCCGCTGGAGTTTGATCAGTTAATGGGGTTACATAATATATACATTTTTATATTGTTTTTTATTTATTACAATAGGCTGTTCTCCACATTTCAATAAGCGGTGATCTTTGAATTATGCAACGCATGATGCAACTAAAAATCATCCAAACAAACGTCACGTGTAATGTCATTCAGTAGATATTTACCAGTGCCATACTGGGAAATTATAAGTTGATACCTTTCCAGACATCCAGTTTGTCTGTCTATTGGCAAAACTGTTTGTCTGAATGTATTTGGATCAGATATCTAGGTGATATGATACAGTGTTTGTGCTGCCAAACCCTGACAAAAGCTTGCTTTCCAGAAAGCTTTGAGGTAAAAATGAACAAATTGTTGTGGTCATGGTGTGAGGCATCATGTTTACCAATCTTTGATGTCACATTGAATAGAATAACAATGCAACTCCTGTTACTAAATTTGTGTCTCATATATAAGGTAATGCAGGAGTGAAAAGCAACACAGATCTGTCTATCTTTGTCTAATAACCAGGGCTGCACATATCACTGGTGCTTGAGAGTTTTAAAGTTTTGTAGAACAGACCAAACAGTTGTAGCACAAGTATACCTCTGTTATCATCTTTTAGAAAACAGGTCATCATATAAATAGACAGGCAACTGAAAAAGGACATTCATGTTAGGGCCATATAATGTTTAGTTTTTACCAAATTAGTTCTGTAGTTTCAATGCTCTAAATACATTTGTCCATAAAAATACTGTACACTATAGTATTTACTACAGTAGACTGCAGTTAAATGTTTATGTACTATAGTATATTTTAACATTACTATATTGAAGTATACTATAGTCTTAATACAGTTTATAAAATGAAGTTAATTATTGTCTGTTTCAAATTAAGCGGACATTTATTTTGGCGGGTGTTTGCGAAGACGCTTGAGCTTCAGCTGACAGTAGCTTCACACAAACAGTGAAATGCTTGTAAAATAAAATTAGAAGAACTCTGTGGATGAAGTTCATAAGAAACAGACAAATCCACGAGTGTCACGCTTGTAACATGATGATGTGTGCAACTCATTCACTCATAGACAGGCAGAACTAGCAGTTTAAATTGTAGAATTCTGCTTTCGTGATTCTTTCCTTGTTTTCCCACATCGTGCGGATTACTGGGCTCTAGATCACAGGACTCAATGCAGCCGGAAAACAAGTTTTAATCGCAAAACGAAAATTAATAGTGCTGCGCCCTTAGTTAATCTCACACGAACAAGCACAACTACAAACGCACTTCACACAAACAAGCGGCTCTGTCTAAAGCCAAACTATATTGCACGCATGCTACACTATTACATTTATTTGTAGCACAGACAGGTTTTTTCGTCGCATATGGTTGATCCATTGCATGTTTTGCTTTTGTTTTTAAAAAGCCAGTGATACTGGAACATGATGTCGTTTTTTATACATTAATGTGTTTATTGGGAGAAGATCAACAAAGCGATATTCAGCCAATATAGAACACATTTTCTGAAATACATCCCCTACGTTTTTTCTTATGACAAATTAAAAGGGATATTTCACCAGAATCATTTACTCACCCTCTTGTCATTTTAAACCTTTATGACTTTCTTTCATCTGCAGAACACAAAAGAAGATATTTTGAAGAATGTTGATAACCGAACAGCGGTAGCAGCCGTTTACTTTTATTGTATGGACACAAAACCAATGCAAATGTATGGCTGCCATCGCTGTTCGGTCAACAACATTTTTAAAAATATCTTCTTTTTCTGTTATGCCTTAGAAAGAAACTCATACAGGTTTCACATGACAAGAGAGTGAGTAAATGATGACAGAATTTCATTTTTGGGTGAACTATCACAGGAAACAACAGCAATTACATTTTCACAATCCATTTAGTTCCTTAAAATAACTGCTGTCACATTGTGCATTAGAATATGTGACATCCCACATTTGCGTTATGTGTATGTTCATCCCTCTCTGAGTCTTCTCGTACAGTTCAAACTAATTTAGCATCTTGCCAGAGGAATGAATGTGTTATCTGTCTTTATCTGTTTGTCTCTCTTCTTTTAACCCCTTTTAACAGTCATTTGCATTCTTGTTCATTTCCGCTGAATACATTTACATTAGACATCGTCCGAGACATTGTTTTCCCGATAATTTTCCCGATATTTAATCAATTTCCCATCATCGGGTATCTGTTTTCTGATATCGGATTCACCGATAAGCTCCGCCATCTTGTGGCCGTTTAGAGAAATGCGTGCAGGACCGTCACTGCAGCAGAGCCTCTGAAGGGAGACGCGACAGAAACGACAGCGTGCACAGGTAGTGTATACTCACTTGGATTATAAATATCGTTATATTTAACATGGGAGCAATTAAAGAGCAAATGAGGTGTAACATTTAACGCCTGATATGTTTTTATGCAGCTTTGCTAATAGAGACAAACTCACAGAGTCACATTGCCTAAGCTATGAAACAGCCATGAATTAATTCATATTGGGAATAAAAGAGCTGAATTTAATTACCTTTGTTGTCTATGCTCATCACTCATTTTGCTGTTCAGTCACCGGGTTGATGCTCAGGAAGTTTTAGCATTTCCTCTGCATGTAGCTGACTATTTTACATGATTAACTTGTTTAAAACACCCTAAGTTATACTTTCATCGAATATATAACCATTGTTTCACTAATAAACATTTAAATAAATACAGCCCTGTGGAATTAATTATTTTATATAATTATCGGGAAAATGTATTATTCCATCAGTGTTTGCCATACAATGCATTTACTTATTCAGCGTCACATTTTGTAATTTTTTATCCATCTGTGATAGTGACTGTATCTGTGATCGATTAACTAGAAGATAAACAGAGCTTCCGTGTCTTCTCTCTTTCTTGACCTGTGATATGGGTTGACGCGCGCTCCCGTGTTCGCATGCATATTGTGCATGTTCACAGTATCGTTCGATCACTAATTTACATTTAGTCATTTAGCAGTTGCTTATATCCAAAGCGACTTACAAAGAGTTCAGGGGCAATAAGCGATATGTCATACAGGAGCAATAATACAATAGGTGATAGTACAAAGTTACTAGTTTCAACAAAAACTTGACCACTACCTGTTGAGAGAAAGAGAGAGGGTTAGTGTACATACATTTTTTTCATTTGTCTGTCAAGTATTTACAGAAGAGATGGGTGTTAAGTAGTATTTTGAAGGTTGTGAGAGATGTGGTGGACCGGACTGAGTTAGGAAGAATGTTCCACCAGGAAGAAGTTGTGAATGAGAATGAGCGGGAAAGTGATTTACTGCCCTTATGAGAAGGCATTTCAAGACGCTGCTTGTTTGCTGAATGCAGGGTTCTTGATGGGGTCTAGGAGGATGTGAAAGTATGCAGGTGCAGATCCAGTTATATTCCTGTAGGCAAGCATCAGAGACTTGAATCTGATACGGGCTTCAACCGGTAGTCAGTGGAGAGACATGAAAAGGGTGTCACATGAGACCTTTTGGGCTGTTGGAAGACGAGGCGAGCTGCTGCATTTTGAACCAGCTGGAGTGGTTTGATAGCCTTTGCAGGAAGACCAGCAAGGAGAACATTGCAGTAGTCCAACCTTGAGATTACCAGGGCCTGGACAAGGAGTTGTGCCTGATGCTCAGTGATTTAGGGTGTAACCTTTCGAATGTTGAATTAGGCATAACGACATGATCCTGTTGTCTTTGCAATGTGATCATTGAAGGACAGCTGTTCATCAAATATGACACTGAGGTTCCTGGCTATTTTGGAAGGAGTGTTTGTGGTATTGCCAAGTTGGATGGTGAGATAGTTGCACTGTGGGGTGTGCCGGAAAGACAAGTAGTTCTGTCTTGGCCGGGTTCAGCTGGAGGTGATGTTCTTTCATCCAAGCAGAGATGTCTTCTAGGCAGGCTGCTATGCTAGCTGTTACAGTGGTATCGTCTGGGTGAATCGAGATGTAGATATGGGTGTCGTCAGCATAACAGTGATGCAAGAAGCCGTGTGCCGTATGATGGGTGCCAAGGATGTCGTGTAGATGGAAAAAAGCAGCGTCCACGCACTGATCCCTGAGGGACCCCAGTGATCATGGGGTGAGCAGTGGACAGCGAGCCCCTCCATGACACCCTGAAGGATCTGCCGGAGAGGTTAGGATTTGAACCAGCAGTGAGGGGAGCCTGGGATTCCTAGAGATGACAGGATTGCAAATTGTATCTGGTGATTGACAGTGTCAAACGCTGCAGATAGGTCTAACAGAATCAGCCTTTGTTAGCCACAATGCTTCTGTGACCGATAGCAGTGCAGTCTCAGTGGAGTGGTTTGTTTTGAAGCCCGACTGCTTGTCATCCAGTAGTTTGTTCTGGGATAGGTAGGAAGACACCTGGTTGAAAACTGCCCTTTCAAGAGTTTTAGCAATAAATGGGAGGAGAGAGACAGGTCTGTAACAGTCGGTAGTAGAGGGGTCCAATGTGGGTTTGAGTGTGCTGGAAATTGGCCTGAAGGAGATGGGAGGGGATTGGGTCAAGGGGGACAGGTGGTGGGGTGGCTGGAGAGAAGTCTGGTGACTTCAGTGTCAGTCAGTGGTGCGAAAGAGGTTTGTTTGATGTTTTGAAGTGAAGGTAGTGTGTACCAAGGTCTGAGGTGCTGAGAATTGTTTGCTGAGGGCTGATGTTTTCTCCGTGTAAAAATACATCGAAGTCCTCTGCAGGGCGGAGGAGGAGGGGGGCAAAGAAGAGCATTAAAGGTCTTGATAAGCTGCCGAGTGTTAGGTGCATTGCTCACCTTGGTGGTATAGAAAGACGTTTTAGCTATGGTAACACTAGCATAGAAATAGGAGAGTAGTGACTGGTAGTCCCTTAGGTCAGCAGGATTCTTGGTCCATTTCCCTTCAGCAGCCAGAGTGTACTATGTTGTTCACGGAGGATGTCAGACAGCCAAGGGCAGGAGAGGGTGGCACGAGCTGGTCTGCAGGACAGAAGACAAAGGTTATCTAGACAGGATATTAGTTTAGAGCATAAGGTGTTGTTGACAGTGTCAGCATCTACAGATGCAAAGTTGGAGGGAAAAGAGGGTGTCACTTTAGCAGAGAGGGTGCTAGGGGAGAGAGAACGAAGGTTCAATCTTAAATAAACAGGTGGTGGTGTAGTGCATTTAGAGAGGAGCATGTTGAAAGTGATGAAGAAGTGGTCAGAAATGTGAAGAGGTGTGACTTTAATGTTGTCTGTGGTGCAGTTACGGGTGAAGATGAGGTCACCCGTTGATTTCCTGATCTGTGAGTACCGGCAGTGGCGAGGTTTGTGAGGTCGAACAAGGCGGTGAGGGTGTGGAAGTTAGACGCATTGGGTTCGTCCAGTTGGATGTTGAAGTCCCCAAAGATTACAAGAGGGACGCCATCCTCTAACACCTTATCACTCAACGAGTAATTAAATAAATAAGCTCAAATAATCTTAACTAACAACAGGCAACAGTCCAGTTCAACAGTTAGAACAAGGTAACAGGGTAAATAGCAGACTTACTCACTACTGAAGACTTTAGATGACTATTCGCTTCTCCTATTCGCTCCTATTCACTGTTGAATGCTTATTCAACAATAGTGCAAGATACATGCTCAGGTGTATTTTAGTGATAATTTCTACTGGTGATCATCTTCATTCACATGGTGTTTTTTAGGCTGTAATCGTTTCAACTGGCCTTTTAGATATTAGATCAGAGCTAATTTCTGAAATGGTCATGTAGAGCAGGGTAAGAAGTCGTCAAGTCAACTTTATTTATATAGCGCTTTTTATAATTTTCAATGTTACAAAGCAGCTGTACATGGAACATATTGACTATGAGCAAAACATATGAAGTTATACAAGTAAAAACCAAAAAAAGGTGAAAACACAGAAGACAGACAATCGCACCAATTCAAACACACCCACATGCAAAAAACCCCACACAAACAATATGCTCACTTACTAACACACATAGACACACACAAACAGGTGTCGAGGAACCCAAAACTCCAATGCAGAAAAAAACCTCATGAGAACCCAGGCCCAACCAGGGGATTCCAGTTCCCCTCTGGCAAAGAACATATGCAATGCAAATACTATAAAGCATATAAACTAGTTTTACCTTAAGGTGTTGTGTGTAATTTTTTCTATTGACAGAAATGCAATATGATATACACAACTATGTGTTCAGAGATGTGTGAAGAGCTTTCATAATGAAGCGTTATTTTTTGTTATCTTAGAATGAGCTGTTTCTATCTACATACACCGCGGGTCCTCTTCCATGGAATTTGCCATGTTGTTTCTACAGTAGAGAATAACGGACAAACTGCTCTACAGTTTCTTAAATACGTTATCTCCTTCGACAAAGAAGCAAAAACATGACGACATCTTAGTTCTGTGTCAGCCACTGTAGTGCTCCGAAGAAAGAGGGGTGGAGTGAGTCGTTGGTTCGCAACCTCACCACTAGATGCCGCTTAATTTCATGCACTGGACAAATATTTCAGTTGATTAACTAAATACTAAGAAAGAGTCTTACGTGTGTTGCTGTTCAAAGCTGTACATCCCTATCAATTAAGAAGCAATGAATTATATTTAGACGTATCTGTAGGTAACACGGTCTTAATAATAACACAGATTTCAAGCCACCGCTGTTGTTTCTAATGAGACGTGTGTGTCCGCAGCCTCAGAGTGTGAGTGGAGTTGAAATGAGGAAAAGGCAGCAGGGACGCATTGAAGGACCCCCGCAGGCGCCTGGTCACCCGAGGCCTAATACCTGCTGTCTGTGCTGGTGTGGATGCTGCAAGTGCCTTTGGTACGTAAATGTATGGCAGATGAGAATTGTTTAGGAATGAGTTGTTGTTTTGGGCCTACAGGTACAGTACGTGTCAGTTTTAACCTAGTTAAATTAAACAACGTGGTTATTGTCACTATCACTATGTATGTGTGTACTATATATTCCTCATATATGTGTAGGTTTGTTTCTGATATGCAGTACATATTGAGACAGATACAAATGAGTTTGTTAACTTTGAATCAGAACTAATACAAATACTTTGTTTATTCTTTGTAAACAATAAACAATAAAATTCGCTCATCATATGATGCACCCACAAATAAACATGACCTGCCAAAGGTTTTACTTGTAATAATAGGTTGTTGTGTTTCTTAAAAGAGTTAAATAAGGTTGTTAAAAGTGTTGAAAGACAGCTACAGTTTGAGGCTGGGCCGTTGAACAGATAAACACAGTAAAAGCCATAGCACAGCTTGCAGGGGCCTATTAATAGCACGAATTAATAAAAATATTATATGAAATAAAGAAAACATTGAGGAGGCCGTACAAACCCCAGTTCGTAACCTCGGGTTTCCACAAACGTCGCTCCCTCCACCCCACTACACGCTGCCGTTATCTGCTCAGTAAACGGCTATTTCTGTCCCACATCACATGCAGAACAGCTGTGTAGTACATGTTATATATTTAGAGTCAGCGTGTTGGAGCCCCCGGCAAACAATCTCAATAAAGAGACTTGGAATGAGAAACAGAAGATCTTCACCTGGCAAAAAATCCCAAACACTAAGAAACATGATCTAATAAAAATTAAATCTACAATTGAATGTTTGAGTTCTGAACTTTTAATCGGAAATGATGATAGACCTCATAATCAGGTTCAGTATTAACCATACAGCATAACATTGTATGGGTGATCAGATTCCACCGTGACTGTGTCTAACACTTGTCTTCTCACCCCAGGAATGAAGACAGGCGAGAACGGTCAGAAAGACAAACATGTACAAAGATGGATAGCATAGAGGCAACAGAGGAACAGTGAGTTGTTATCTATTTTACTGGAACAAAATGTTGTGTGCTGTTTATTGTGCATCTGTTCATACCTCGGTTACGCGTGTATGTATTCTCAAAATTAGCACTCTAAAAATGAACCTTGTTTGTTTTTGTTTGTGCTGTCTGTTCTATTATGGTGTTAGACGGATAATAGTTCAATATTAGTGCCATTATAAACAAGCTCAGGTCATTATTTTGTTCAAAAGATAAATGCTCAAATTTATTTTCTGACAAAAATGTTTTTGTTATTCTTCACAAGTGAAGTGTTATTGGAATTCATCCGGTTTTGAATTGTGAAAGTAATACATTTGATTCTAGAAAAGCTCATGAAACACTTCTACATTGACAGGCTTATTGTCAATACATTAAAGTTTACAAAATAATAAGCCCACACTATTTCTCCTAGTAGAGTTTCTAATGCAGTTTCCTTTGATACCATTTATTTACCTTATTTATTAATACCAAAATATAGATGTGCCTTAATATTACATAAGGGTAGTTTGCAGTGCTTCTCTTCATCTCACGCATGTTTTCAGGCATCCCACACTGGACGAGGTGATCACCTGGTCCCGGAGCTTTGAGATGATAATGCGCTCTCCGGAGGGAAGGGATGTTTTCCGGGAGTTCCTGCGCTCCGAGTACAGTGAGGAGAACCTGCTGTTCTGGATTGCTTGCGAGGAACTGAAGAAAGAGACCAACCCATCAGCTATTGATGAAAAAGCCAGGATCATTTATGAGGACTATGTTTCTATTCTATCACCTAAAGAGGTTTGATCTATTTATATGCTTTACATACAGTCGTGGAAAATAAAGAGACCATTCCAAATGTACATTTAATCAGCATTTTTAGATGCATTGTGGCCATTCCAGTCCAGTGTTTGTTGATTTCAACAAAATCAAACCTCAGGAGTGGCATAAAGCAATGTGAAAGACTGGCAGCATAAGACACATGAAACTGTGATTAAAATCTACATAAAAAACTAAAATACATGTAGAAATATTATTGTTGTATTGCTCTAAAGTGATTATGAACTTGTTTTTGCAGTATTTGAGGTCTGAAAAATTTGCCTATTTTCTGTTATTTTTACTTGTTACTCCAGTTTAATTTTTCTGCAAATAAATGCAAAGAGAAACAATATTTTTATGGAAATGTTTGGAGAAATATTGCTAGTAGTGAATGAAACAAAAATCAAAATTTTACCTAAACACAGACCTATAAATAGTAAATTCACTTGAAATGGCCGTTCAAATGTTTCTATGGCTGTATATTTGCATTTTACTTCACAGTATATATTCTGAAAGCATTATATAACAAAAAATTATTACAGATGCTTAAAAATAAAGACAAAATTATTCATTTTCAGATAGGGCTGTCAAACGACTAATCGTGATTAATTGCTTCCAGAAATAAAAATGGTGTTTGCATAATATATGTTTGTCTACTGTGCCTATTAATTTGTATTCATAAACATAATTATACACATACATGCATATTTTTAAGAAAAATATAAATAATTACAAACATTTATATATCATTTAAAGTCCCTGTGAACCGGAGGTCGCGATCGTTTTTTACTTTTGTATTTTAACAATTGCATTTTTAATTGGAAATGGCAGCAGACTGACAGCTGAAGGGGAGGAGTTAACGGATGCTCCGCCCAAGCTGTCTAACATACATCATCTAAGATGGATAGTCATTATAGGACGGAAGTGCTTTTTCAGATTTTAACTGAAGATTATGAGGGCACATGAATTTAAAAAAGAGAATAACCCACATTGATTGATTAACTATTTACAATACGCTGCAGTGTTTCATGAAAAAAAAAGCATTGTCATTTTTTATTTCACTGGGACTTAAATTTATAATTATAAATAAATAAATGTTTCCTAAATAAGTATTCATGTAAATAAATGTATACATGGAAAATGAGACATATATTATTTAAACACAAACTGTTATTCTGGATGCGATTAATCGTTTGGACAGCCCTATTTTCAGATATTGATTTAATATGTAACTTATTTAAAAGACCTCTGAATAAGACAATAATCATTCCTTTAGTTGTGATATAATAAACATAGTGATGTACTTTTCTTGTGGGTCTGCAGGTCAGTTTGGATTCACGGGTGAGGGAAGGCATCAACCAAAACCTGGCAGAGCCCAGCAGTATGATGTATGAAGAGGCTCAGCTCCAGATCTACACTCTCATGCACAGAGATTCCTTCCCTCGATTCCTCAACTCATCTGTTTACAGGGATCTTCTCAACACCAAGAGAACCTGCTTAGACACCTAGGTTTCAGCAAGAACACTTGAGACAAAAAAAGCCCCAAGGTGCCACTTTTTCAAAAGGTGTGATGTTTCTTATTTCAAGAGCGAGTAGTTAAGCAATTCTGAGCATCCACTAGTGACCCTGTTCAGTTCTGTTTAAGTGCCAATATGAGCTGCTCAGTCAACTGTGACACAGAAAAACACGTAGGAAAAACCGGACAGATCCATAGCTCTCATACTCACCCGCTTTGTCAAAACCTCTCTTTTCCCTCTTCCTGTTTACCTCACTGTCACCTGTTTTCTTTCCTTCTCTCTTTTCTCCTGATCCTTTACGTCTTTTAGATGTCTGAGGACAGCTGTTTTTAAAAGCGGTAGATGTTGAGATAGACAACATGATCTTTGCATGATACAAGGTTATGGAATTTACTCCAGTTTGACATTTAAGCCTGGACAACGATGTTTTTTGAATTAAAAAAAGGTGTTTTTTAAGCTGTCACGAGGGGAGAACATTATAAATCTCTCGTAAGCGAAGGGACATTTAGCTGTGCCAATTGTTTTATAAGCAGAAGCTGGGAAGCGTGAATCGCCGTCTTGCCGTCCAAACTCTTTTGGCGTGTCGACAGTTGTTTAACTGGGGAACATAAGGGCTAGCTAGTGTTGTGATTAGGCAGCTAAATAAATCATGAACATTTCTTTCTCACTGCAAAAATCACAATGCCTCGACACTGAATAAGTGCATAAAAGCTGCTGACGCTGGTGACACCACGGTTTATTGTGTAAGTCATCCTGGCCCTCCCAGTCCATCACTTACCGAGAGAAGCACATGTACTGTAGGTCATGGGCTGTAAGCTTCGCTGGATTGAAAAAATAACTCACCAACCTTCTGGAGGTTTTCAAAACAACTTAGAATTGTCTTACACATTAAAGAAATGTATTTTATTAAACAAAAGTGTAGTGAACACTATGCCTTGTTTTTGAGCGTGACACTTCTGTAGATCTATTTCAAATAAATAGCTGAGACTGCACAGATGTTTTTTCTAAGAGGTGGCGTTACGGAAGATTCAGTCAGATTCGGTGTAAATCGAAACGAACGCCCACCTTTGTTTTAATGCTGAAATACAGAGCGGTCATATTTATCAAACCAAGAAAAGTCAATCTTTTTGAAATACTTTTTTTCCAGCATGCGTTTATTTTGTTGTGTCATGTACACATTGCAATACTCAACCCGAATGATGTGAACCACTGCGGGTAGCATCACGTCGAAGATACTATGAAGATGATTTTCGTTTAGAGGTTTAAACTTAAACCCTGAGACAGTTTCTTCAGCTCCGTGTTGTTGGATTCAAACTTGAATGTTGCTGTTCAATTTTCTAGAAATGTATGTGCTATTGCAGTTGCAGAACCCAGTGCATGAAAACATAGTATCTAAAAAAATACCGTTGTGTTAAACCACTTTCTCACCTTTTAGCTGAGTAGTTCAAGAGTGAATTGCATTTAAACAGACATTTTTGGTCACCGTACCCAACCTGAAAATGTCACTTTCCCTGACTTATTGTGCCAATGAATGAACGAAGGTTCTTTAGTAAATAATGATCAAGTTGGTTTGTTATTGGGTTTTCTTATATTGGTGCTCTGACAGTTAAGTGCCATTCACTCTGCAGGTTTACCAGATTCAAATGAAGACCTTTGATCACTTTACCAGGTGCATAAATATCCTTCTTTAAAATATTTGTGTATTTGAGCATCAGCCAATGTGAGTAGGTCCTCAGTTTATGTTGTTTTATGAAGAGAATACAATAGGTTTTTACCTAGTAGTTTACACACACACACTGAAGCAAGGAACCATCATGGGACGTTTGGTTTTCCCATATTTCTGAAAGGAAGTTATTGAATTTTCTTGTTTGTTTTAAAGGCAAAAACATTGTCATTAAAGAAATGAGCAATAAATCAAAATTGTCTTGCTCCACAGAACGACACTGCATGGCATTTAGCGAAATGTTTAACTATTTTTGAGTGGGACCCGAGCTTGACAAAACTGACAAATATCGAGTAGCATGTTGTTAAAATTTTCATGATAGGTGTCGATGACAATTAATGCACATTTTTATGAAATGACAGTACCAATGAGTACATGAAACAATCCAACACGTGAAACCACTGAACTGAGTAAATATTCAGTTGAAATTTAGATAATCATGATGTGACAAGGAAAATGTGTTTTTCAAATAATTGATGCCATGAAATCAGTTCGTTATTATACTGTACAGCTGTCTACAGGCAGTTATCAGTAGCATTGGATTCATGTACATATGAAGCAAAAAGTGGTAAATGTGTCCAATTTCTTGCAGTTGATATCCATGATGAAGGTGGAGATGCTGTTTTTTGTGAACAACCTTTAAAAGTGCCATTACATGTATGGTTCAAAGTCCTGTAAATGACAACAAATTCTGACATTATTACCCCACATTTTGCTAAACGATTGGATTATTAAACAGCATTTAGAAAGAATATATTAAAGTTTGCACCATTTAGAAAGAGCCATTATTGAGAGTAGTTATCTGTTTCGACTGAAGTATCTTTATGTCAATTTTGCTGCTAATGTTCTGATTTTAAGGGGTATAGGAGTTTTCACACAATGGCTGTCGTAGAGATCCTCTAACAGCTCTCTGTCAGCATGGTATGACTTGGAAAAAAACACACTTTCTTGCCAAAAGGCTTCTTTTGTAAGAAAATGAAGTGAAGCCTGTGTTATGTGATTCTAGGAGTATTGTCTCTTTTAAAGACCTTTCATTGGTTTTCACTACCTCTCTTGATGCTTGGTTTTTCTCATCCAGCTGTTAATGTTAAATGTTGTTTATTTTGATCTACTTGAAGCCTAATACTGTAAATGAGGTGTTTATGAGGAGTAGCAATTTCTTTGTTTGTTGAATTCTTTTCAGCATAATTATAATTATACACACACAAAGAATTCAGGAAACATCATATCCAAGGGCTAATCCCATATTGCCTATGCAAATGTCCTAATTGTCATATTGGAGTCATGAGTGACTGAGGAATGTTTTCCTGAAACTGGGTGGAACACTGGTTTACATTTGCCCATTTCTGATATTTCTTAGTCGCTTGAGTCACTTATAACATGTTATATACATACATTATATATATATATATATATATATAATATCCTTCTTGATGAAAAAGCTACTTGATTAAGATTGAAATAAATTCTTGTTGTGTCTGCTGTGGGTGCGTTTTGACAGGTTGACGGGTCGACGGAAATGCATACTGAGTGTAAGGTTCTGTTTGTGCTGAAGTGATTTATCTCTGAGTGATGGAGACTTGGAACAGGTGATATAATTGAATGTTTTGTGAATGAAGCAAGTGTTTATTCTTGTTTTTAAGGGCGCTTCAGTCTTTTTTGGGGACATGTTGAAGGGCTACTTTGGGCACTTTAAACATGCTTTCCAAGAACAAGAATATCGTTCCATTAGCTTAATATAGATGATTGAGCTCTTGATTTTTTTAGACTCTTAGCAAAGAGCCACTGAGGTAAACGAGGAAGCAAACAGATTTTTAGCGATTTCTTGTTTTTTGGGCTTTAACCTTTGTTAGTTTGTGCCCAAGCAAAGACACATTTTCTGTGGAAGCGCAGAAAGATTTTGACCCCTCCCTCAACAACATGAATTTATTCCAACATCAGATGCAGCTGACTTGCATGTGCTTGCGCTATGTGATTTACAGATTAAAGCAAATGTGTTTACAGCACTCAGTAGTACTATTACATTAAACAAAATGTTTTATTGTAAACAGATATGATTATTCATAACACATTATTTGATTTGCTCAGAGAGTAACATGAATTTTAGTGACACAGTTACGATGATCCCCAAGATTTAGGAATATTGCAGCAAGGAGAAAGGCTTCATGTATATTCATTTTTTTATGCGTTACTGTTTTTCTTTAATTATTCAAATCCTTTTCACCATAGCATTAAAGACATAACAGCGGTCAGGTAACAGTTTTAATTCTGTACTGGCTTTAAAATCACTAGAAATGTCCTCATGCACATTTTTCCATATGGGTTAGTTTATCAAGTTTCCAGTGATTTGCAGTGGTTTCCGATTACTAGGCCTATTGAATTATCTGTATGATTGTTGGGTTTACCAGAAATAAAATTTGACATGTAACATAATGTAGTATTGTTGTAACAGTACAACAAACAACATACTTGTTTGTTTAATAATAATAAAAAACCTATAAGAGAATAAGCATTTGTAAGAGTTAGCTTGAGTTCTCAATTTTGTAATAAAGAGACATTCAAACAAAAGTATATATATTCAGTGGGAATTATGAGGTTCTGTTAGAATGTCATGAAGAAAGAACTATTACAATTTTAAGGCAGTAGCCCCTCATCACAGTTTATCACAGTCACCCTAAAGTGCCTTGAATGTTTAGGCCATGATGAGCTATAATTTCTGTTTTAAGAGTGAAATTTAGCTTTTCATCCTTTCCTTGTCCTCCGCAAAAGAGAAAATCACTATTGTTTTTCAACATCATGTTCACAATGGCGTGCTATATTCTGTGGTGCTTATTATATGTCACATAATGAAATCTCAACTTTTCTATTCCCATTGTCAGCTCATAATCTGTAGATTTTGTATTTCTGCCCTATAGGATACAGCTTTTGTTTTATCCTGGCATCAGACACAGGTCAAGTCTTCACTGAAGGCATTCTTTAGAACTGTGTCCTGATCTCCTCATTAATGCTGATTTATAAATCCTCTATTTTAATAGAAAATATCAAAATAATGATCTAGTGTTCACATTTCTGTTGTTTTTTAATTCCCGAGGAAAATATTTAAATTAATGTAAATTATAACTCATAGAAGTACATATAATTTTTATATTTGGCATGCTTTTGCTGCTCAAAATAGTTTATTTAACACAATTCTATGGTATATAAAGAAGTACTGCAATATGCAGACGGTATCTTTGAATCTTCAGAGCTTTAGAAAGTGATAAAAAATGACAATTTCTTTACAGATGATCACATTTAAATCCATTCTTTGTGCAAAGTTGATGGGAATAATCTTATAGTAATACAATTAGGTTACTGTAAGGTGAAGTAGTTTGGCTGAAGAGCAGCAGTACTGATGTACAAGTTTATTAATACTTAACCTGCGAGGATGGTTATTTTCCGACCACATGTACACCTGCATGAATAATATTAAAAGAGAGAAAACCTGTACTTGTAGACATCAAATAAAGTGACTAACAATATGGTGCTTTTTCTGTCTGTCTAACACATGATAACATACTGTAATAAATAGCTGAAGAACAAATAAGCAGCATTGTTTGTGGAACAACACTGGCATAAACATTTTCTTTTTATTCTCATTAGTTTTCCTGCAATGGCTTATAAATTAAATCAATTTCCTGACATTGTAACATGCTGATTTGGACTAAAACAGCTTTTGTCCATTAACAAACAACAAACACAGTCATGACTGTGAGGTTGACAGTTGCTTAAAGTATACAGTATATAATACAATACGGAGAACTTGCATTGTTTTCTGTAATTAACGTCCCTAAATAATCTAAAGATGTTGATTTCTACATACAGCCACGGAAAATTTGAGAGACCATTTTAAAATTATTTTTAGTTTTTCTGAATTTACTATTTGTAGCTATGTGTTAGGAAAATGTTTGATTCATTCTGTGACGTGCAATTTCTACCGAATTTCCAAATAAAAATATTGTTTCTTTTGGCATTTATTCTCCAAACTGGAGAAACAGGTCAAAATAACAGAAAATATGCTCTTTATTTTGTAATACCAAAGAAGAGTTCTCAAGTATATTTTTAGGTGATAACCTAGATTTTATTCACAGTTTTCACGTGTCTTGTCATGCTGGCAGTCTTTCACATTTCTTTGTCACTCCTGAGGTTCGATTATGTTGAAATTCAACTGGAATGGCCTCAATGCATCTAGAAATGCTGATTAAATAAAAATTGGTCTCCAAAGGTTGCAGAACATGAAAAGAAGAACGAGAGAAATTATTTTTCTTTTTTTATTCAAACTGTGTTATGGCGTGGCTTTATGTTTCAAAGATCTCCCTGTTTATAGGAGCATTATAATATTCAGTCATCATTAAAGGGCTAGACTTGCCATGAAATATTTGATATTACAACACATCGTACATACCCCCATATCACATACAGTAATAAATATACTGGAAACCACGCATCTCCCACAGTAAAAACGTAAAACATTATGATTCTGCCTGTAGTTCCAGATCCATTAAACTACATCATCTTTTCCTGTTGGAGGTGTTTACTGATCTGAGCAAATAAAGTCAATACTTATCTCATAATACAAATGACATTTTTTGCTTGTCACATTCTGGTGCATCTATGACCAGTGTGGAATCCTTAATCGTATGCATCGATATATACCAATAACAAACCTGAATCACAACACATTTTAATACAGCAGTATTTAGGAAAACAGCTATGCAGTCATATCTGACCCTTGCTTAAGTCAGCTAATCTCACATTATTTAACAATCTTTATTTTCACTCTAGAAAACAACCCCCACTGTGATGGTAAAGTACATGCACTCAAAACGACTCCAATCTACTGTAGCCTGCCGTCCCATACATTAAAATGTATGGGTTTAGACAAATGCAAGCAGTTTTGGCCCTCTTATTTATTTATCTTTAAGTTTCTTTCCCTTAAATAGGATACTTACAACTCTACACAAGGCAGATGTTTGAGTTAAAAACCTGTAATGTACATTACTGTCAGGAGGACATGCTGGGCTGAGGCATTTGGTGATTGTGGTCTCATATGGTTTTCTGCTCCGGTGCTTCGTGAAAGACTGAGTCTTCTTGGCTCTTATCGGTGCTCTGGACCTTCGGGACCGTGGTAAAGGTCGAAGAAGCATCTATGCTCTCATAAGCTTCTGATGTCCACTGCTGAAAAGAAAGAAGCTACTAATGTAGTCTGAAATTGAACTTAGAAAAATTCCTGTAGCATTAGCAACACAAAAGTTGTGGGTTCACTTCCCAGGGAAAACACACAATTATAAAAATGTGTACCTTGAATGCAATGCTACAAATACGCTAAGATGCATAAACTCACTTGGGTTGTACGACTCGCTGAGCGATAGGATGGTCCTAGGACGATGTTGACTGAGCTGGAGGACTGCGTGTCGCTGGTGTTTCCACCCTCAGCTGCCGAGAGGCCAGAGATGACCAAACCGCTGGAGAAGCTCCTCTTGCCGAACAGCAGACTTAATGTGGAGCTTGAGGAAGAAACCTGGCCGGAGCGATGGTGACCTGCAACTGAAGCCAGAGGGCCTGTGGTGGACAGTCGAGGCACCTGGGAGAACACAGAGGCGATGGAGGAGGTGTTGAAAGATAGCTGGCTGTTGGAGAGCCGCTGAGCCAAGCCAGGACCTCCGGAGCCCGAGCCGTGCTGGCTGTCCAGGATGGGGCCTGATCGACTGGTGACGGGGGGACGTTGGTTATGAGGTTGCACTGAGCGACTGCGATACTCCCGGAGGGCTGCAAGGAGAAAGGACAATAAGCATAAACATAATACAGGGTAACAATAATTTATACATTAAACTCTTTGAATAGTTTTTTCTGACCTCCGTGATGTCTGGACTGAGCGCTGCGAGGTCGGCCGTGATGCAGGCTTAAGCTCTGAGAGGTTGCAGAGTTTTGATTCTGACTGAAGGAAGATCCGGCACAATCCACATCTTCCATGTTCGTGCCGCTGTTACAGCTGGTGAGGTTGTCCTTTGTCACCCTGACAGAAGCACAGCATTCTTTACATTATGTAAATGGACATTTAATGTCAAAAGCCTGTTTATGCCTCATACCGAAACCACTTGGAGTGCAGCCAGGTGCGAATGCTTTCCAAACTCAGGGGGCCACCCCATATGTTCCTTATTTGCTTGTGAGTCCCCATGTAGGAGGTGGTGAGCGGGGACACAAACATGGGATAACCCAGAGGCTGGTCACAGGAGGAGTTGATCATGTTTCTCAGAGCCTGCTTTGAGTTCTGGATGCTTCCGCGCTCAGGATTACGGTTGCGGAGGAAGACCAACTCCTGTTGCTGGCCTGCCCAAAGCCCTCGCACACACTCTTTATTTATCTGAATGGAAAAACTCATTATTAACGATGATTAACATACGACAGCAAATGATGAATAATAAAAAGTAATGCATATATTATTTTATCATTATATCATCCAACACAAAAGCTGGGGATAGTTCATCCAAAAGTGAAAAGTCTTACATCATTTCATGTCATTTCAAACCTGTATGACATTCTTTCTTCTGCAGATCACAAAAGGAGATATTTTGAAAAATTTTGGTAACCGGACAACTTGCATTGGTTTTGTGTCCATACAATAGAAGTGAATGGGTACCACTGTTGTTGGGTTACCGCATTCTTCAAAATATCTTCTTTTGTGTTCTGCAGAAGTAAGAAAGTCATTCAGATTGAGATGACAAGAGTTGAGTAAATGATGGCAGAATTGTCCTTTTTGGGCGAACTTTTTGCTATCTTGCCTTTATAACTTTGAAGCTGAGATGGCGTTTGTAGAGCATGATGATCTTGTACTCTTCTTGCACTTCATCCACCATGTGCCGGAGTGTGAGTAGCGTGTCTCGACTGGACAGTACCGCTTTCCGCCAGGCGGGGTCACTCTCGTGACAGATCACCAGACTGCTCCTGTAGTTACTGATGGTTTCGAAAAGCACGGAAGGCTCTTCAGTCTCCTCCAGGCTTGTGAAGTGGTCCTGTATAATGTGAAAGGTAAATGATCTGTGTGGTAACTATATACGACACACTTTTTAAATATGGTCCTTTATCTTACCTGGTGAAGTTTCAGACTCATTCTGACAGCTGGGGCCACCACCGTCTGCAGCAGGTCCATATCTGCAAACACCCATTCATCTTTCGCAGCGATGCGGAAGTCACCTTTGAACAGCGAGTTGAAGCCATAGAGGAATGAATCCAAACTGCAGAGAAAAAATTCAGTGGTAAAAATGAAGGATCTTATTCTTACTTGACTGCTACATGATGCACAGGTTTTTGATATTTATACCATGGCATTTTTAAATTCTTGATTCTGATTGGTTCGTATGTTTTAGTAAACTAAAACTGTGTGGATATTAAGTATACCTGTTGGATCTGTTATGTGCTGCTGTGCTGAGGGACCTTCGACCGAGTACAGACAGAGCGAAACACAGAGTAACCAAGGGAGAATCTTCATCACTGTCTACAGACTGGGCACAAAAAAACATCTTTAGATTTAAAGGGATGGTTCACACAAATCTGTCATTATGTATTTAGCCTCGTGTTTTTCAAAGCCTGTATACGACGACTCTTTCATCTATAAAACACAAAAGAAGATATTTTGAGAAATTTCACAGTGGTTTCGCGTCTACAATGGATGCCAATACCAACTTTCTTTAAAATATCTTCTGCAGTAGAAAGAAAGCCATACAGGTTTGGAATGACGTGAGAGCGAGTACATGTAAAGGATAAAAAAGCATCCATGTTTTGGTTTAACTTTACCTTTAACATTTCAGTTTAACAAACCAAAACACTGTGGGTGTGCAAAGAATTCAGCTGTGTTAACAAATCCCAATTTATGCCACCTGCTGTAATACCATAGTTCTGTGCCACAGTCACAGTTTCTCAAAGAGACTTTCACATGCCACATTCAAACCCAACTTCACTTAAAAAAGAACATTGAGAGCGATTCAACTGGCTAAAATTTACATAAAATAGAAAAGACATAAAAAGGGTTTTGAGCTCAGATCAGCTTCTGATGTTAAGACTCGGTGTTCACTTTAAATCTGTGAATGCCCTTTGTGTGTGGTCTCTTTACCTCCTCTAGTTTGTTGGCACAGTACTGGATCCACTCCAGGTAGACATTACAATAGCTGGCTCTTGTGATGCCCTGCAGACAGTGGACATAATCCTCATCAATCTTCATGCTGAACACAGCTGGGTCTTTCTCAATGTTATGCCATTTACTGTAAGACTGCAGGGCTTCCTGCATTGACTCATCTTTAACCCATATCTGCATCTTAGGGCTGATCACCAGATAGTAGATGATACTCTGGAGACAGGAAAAAAAATGAGATTAACGATAATAACAAATTTGTGTATTATTTCAAAAACACATGTATATAACATAGTATATCAAATACACAATTCAGCATTATCTCCATTTAAAGAAAATGAACATTCGTTCAAAATTGTAAATTCTTTCATCATTTCAAACCACTATGATGACTATTCTTTTTTCTGCAAAACACAAAATAAGACATTTAGAAGAATGTTGGTAACCAAACATCGTTGGTCCCCATTGACTGCCATTACAACGCCATTGACATTTTTTCGAAAATATCTCCTTTTGTGTTCTGCAGAGTATACAGACTGAATAAATGATGACAGATTTTTACTTTTGTCTGAACTATCCTTTCTCGCTCTTAAACCATAAAACCATAACATTTCTGATACCTTAATGTAGTAAGTTATGAGCAGCTTGCGCAAGTCATAGACCTGCAACATGGTGGCAGCATTGTTCTCACTGATGCTGTAGCCCTCCAGCAGATACTTGGTTGTTGTCACCTCCCAGGCCAGCCAGCGTAGATTGAAAGCAGCATTGCAGGACAGCATGTGAGGTAGATGACCCGGCTCACAGCAGCAACAGGAATCATCCTCCTCCACCCCCTCTGTGATGGCCTCCACCTCGCGCTGCTGACAGTACGTGCCTGAGGAAAAGTGGTTCGTAAAGGGGTCACACAGAGCTCTCTGACACCTCGGAAACACTGCAATAGCAAGACGATTTACCCCTGAACTCAAGGCCTCGCAGCTGAAAGGTGACCAGGCCGTTTCCGACCTCAATGAGGTGAACAAGTGCATTAAGGTAGTCAGAAGCCAGGATGAAGCAATCTCCAGAACAGTAGTTTCCCCAGCGGCCCAACGTCAGATCCCCGCATAAAGAATGCTGCAGGGAGCGCGTCAAGTACTCATAGAAGATCGAGTTGAGGTTGTTGTCATCGCAGCCTGTGTAGTCAGAATATATAAATGTATAGATGAACTTGCTTTGTTCAAAACTCCATAAAAGAAACACTTTTCTTTCGGTCATATTGATTTAGAACGTGACTGAATTTAAAATAGACAAAATGATCTATTTGATCTTTTTAACAGCATGAGCTATTTTATATTTACAATTTATATGAAAAATACATTTCAAACCTTTTTCACACTACAATCAACCTTTTCTTTGATGTGTGGTAAAACATGAATAGATAAAAAGCATTTACCAGTCTCTTTGTCAACCTGGGACACCAGACGACTGTTGGAATTGTCAATGCGTTTGGTGCTGAAAATGTCAAATCAAAGAAAATGTTCATGAAGAGAAACGTCCACAGTCATGTAGTACACCTAACTTAATCTGATGCTTCTGCCTGTCGCCATTCAAGTTGAATATAAACAAAAACATTCTGTGTCATCACAACTGTGGTTGAGACCTCCATCAATAATTCAAAATCGTGTCTCTGTCTCTGCTTGTACAGCCCGCAGAACTTCAGACACAAATGACATTTAATCCAGGAGCAGGAAAGAAAATCACATCTACGTTTTAAAAACAATGAAATATGCACATATTGTTCCTTTGCTGTCAAAAGACTGCATTTGTGTGCAAGTGTGCTGCAGGCTGGAAATGCATTACATCACTATGAAGGGATCTTACTTGTAGTTCCTCTCCCAGAACTTAACAGGTCGTGGATAGGAGGTAATGAATATGGCACTTCCGAGGAAAGGACTGAGGGGTGTGTAGAAGAGAGTAGTGATGAGGGTCTGTACCAGGAGCATGGCAGAGTCTGAGTACATCCGTCAAGATAAGCAACATTACCTGTCCTCATTTAACCGTATTACAGCAATCCTTTATTTCATAAACCCATATTACAACAATCCTTTAATGTAACAGGATATAATTGAGAAACTATCTTGGCACCACCAACCCTTAGGCAAAGAAAATATATTTTCCTATATATTAACAGTCCTTACATTAAATCATGTAATATATATTTGAAAATACGTAGAATAATAAAGTGTTATTATATTATAACATTACAATATATTAAATAACACAAAGGAATTGCTGCTTTTCATATATTCAAAAATATAAGCACTTGGTTCTATGCAAATGTTATTTTTAACAATATGTCATTATATGTTCCAGTATATTCCCATATATTTTCGAAAGGGAATACCACCCCTTGGATTTCAAGGATACGAGGTACAGCGAAGGGTTGTGCAAATGCGTGAAATGCACTACCCCAGGCTATCTGCCAGGGGGCGATGTACACCAAAATGAAGTGCAACTTGTGGAGAAGATCCCAAAGCTGTAGAAAAAAACAAAGAGCCATTGTTAGTCTCTGCAAGACAATCAAAGAGGTTATTTTAGGACCGGTTACTAAATGTACTGTCTTCTATTTTAGACTAAAGTCTCACAAAATAGATGTCCACTTCCAAAATGTGTCATTTTGTAGATTATTGTAACACTTTAATGTCCTTGTTTCTTCTACTGTAGCATTTTAAGGTTCTATTACTTGAAATATGATGATACACAAAACCTTAAGGCTTTACAGAGTCTGGTAACTTTGTTGATTTAGCCGAAAATGTATACGATTCTTTGGAACAGATTCTAACATGGTAAAAGTTTTAAACAGAGCTGAGGGCATAGTCAGGTTAGGTCATTTTTGAAATAACAAACATTGTAAGGGGTGAGGAATGTATAAGACTGAATGACAAGCTATTCAATCTGCACTGATGTTGTGGATTCTGTTGATATTAATAGCTAATAAAAATAGTTTGAGACTAATATCCGTTTGAAAGTTTTCCTCTGATAATGTTTCAGCCACGTTAAGCCCTTAGAACCGACCTTGCTGAAGATGATAGACATGATGAAGAAGTTGAGCAGGAAGGTTTCAGAGGCACTGCTGCAGTCGAACTCAAAGAAGATGATGGTGAAGATGAGCGTGAGGAACTGATAGCTGGGATTGCAGAAGGAGGCACGGAGAAGCTTCATCCCAGCAACTGTCATCAACAAGACATCACAGCTGGAGCGAGACACAGACGCCTGAGACACTCAGATGCAGAGGCAGGTTACAGCACATACAAATCAGAGTGGTGCAGGTTACAGCCAATCACAGGACAGAAGACTCAGAATGGTGCTGATGGGTCAAGGTCTACAGATCACTTCTGCTTATATCATCATCACATTGTACATAGTTTGGGATTTTTTGTTCACTTTATGGAAAAGCATCGGAAATATTATTTGTATTTGGGAACTGAGAGACTTACAGGAATGTCATTGTCACTTATTGAATCATGGCCTGAACTTGATTGAATTAAATGTTCTTGCATACTTGTGAGGTGAACCGTCTCATAATTTTGCCTCACTAGTCACCAATTGTGTTTCTTGTAAGTTTCTTTAATAAGAATCATAATAGTAAATGTATATGCAATGTGAGTCGGAGGGAATGGTAAGGTGAGTCTCTTGTTTTGTGGAATGATGAATTGTTGAAATGATGCCAGTGTCTAAACACAACCTTTAAGGGGGAAAAATGTCTTTAGCAACTTCAGAATAAAATACTAACCCATTTAAAATTGCTCTTGACTTAAAGAAAAATGCATTGAAGCTATTTCTTCTGAAGAAAGGCTTTTATCATAATTTGAAAAAGTTTGTCCTGCTTTTTGTTAAAAGACACTCTTTGGGGTGGCTTTAAAATACATTTAATAAAAAAAACAATTCTTACATTTATAAATGTATACCATTCAAATGAATTTTGTTAGGCTTAGGTATGAGTATGGTTAATGTAAATTATGGGATTCTTCTCTTAAAGAAGTTAAAAATAATAGTTCCCACAAAAATGAAAATTCTGTCATAATTTACTCACCCTCCCGTCATTGCAAACCTGTATGATTTTCTTCCGCATAACACAAAATAATATATTTTGAAGAATGTTGTTAACTGGCCCCCGTTTACTTGCATTTTGTGTCAATATAATTGGAAGTGAATAGGGGCAAGTGCTTTCTTCAAAATATCTTCTTTTGTGTTCTGTGAAAGAAAGTCATACAGGTCTGAAATGACAAAAGGATGAGTAACTGATGACAGAATTTTCATTTTTGGATGAAGTATCACTCGAATGTTTTTCAAATACTAAGAACGTTGTGTGGGATTAAGGGGAAAGACACTTACTGTATTCCTAGTTTCTTTTGATGGCTGAGGGTGAAGCCATCATTGGTAAGTGCACTGAGGACGATAGCGGGGTACACAACATACTTTTCAAAGCTCAACAGCCCCACATAGAGCCGCTCAAACCACATCAGATGAGCATCCTCTGAAAAGCATGCATGAATTTGCAGAGGTTGATATAGGCATTTCATTCTTTATGAGAATCATTACTTCAGTAAGAATCTACAAACGAAGACTTTAGCAGACACGTGAACCGTCTCACCTCTAGGTTCAAACTGTGAGTACTCTTTACTCTTCAGCACAGGGTGAGAGATCCACATCCAGGGATGGTGTTTTCTTAACTGAGGGATGATATAGTGGGTGACAAAGCCCACAGTGGCCGCTAAAGCATACAGCACTATGGAGACAAACGGCTGTGAATGAGAAAAGCATTAGTTTAGGCAACAGTTTCGAGACAGATGATTAATAATAAAGATACACTTTAAGTAGCAGAACCCCACCCTTAGAGACAGGAATACGGTGCTGGCAGTAACTGCAAAAGTCAAAACTGAAACAAGGATACAAACAACGAGATCCGACAGCAAAATTTCTTTCTGCAAAACACAAATATATATTCTGATCAACACATTTGATCCTTAGAAGCAAACACAAGACTAGATAAAAAATCCACTAAATCCTACCACAGAGTTTTTGAGTTTCTCTGGCAGAGGGTCTGTGTTCTCAGTAGACATATCGTCCCCCTCCTCATCATCATGCACAAGAGATGGCATCAGCTTCGATTTCATCAAAGAGCTGAGAGCATACATATATTTACTTACCAACAGTGAATTGGCGTAAACATTTGACTCCCAATGCATTCGGTTCTATAATGTTCTCTTTTAAGAAATGCTCTCTTACTAAACCCCTATAGCAGAAATTTAAAGTGTTCCTAACAAATGAACTGTGAATAGTGCATAAACGGTCTTACAATAAAACGGATGGATCGCTGCTTTGTCGACTTAGATGATAAGACAGGACCACGAGCAGCGCACAGAAGCCAGAGAAAAGTGCTGGAATATGCTGTTCATTCCAAGGCTCCTTTAAAGAGAATATTATTGAGATGACGTTCCATTTTCAAGTTCATTAATGACAAAAGCACCAAGAAATCAAAAGAAAATCTAGTTTTACTTTCATTTAAAGGCAATAGGTCATTGCTCCTTGTGAATCAAACACAAGGATTTGTAATCTTATATTATTGTTACATGGCGACCTAACATTCTTAGTATTTTATATTATAATACATTATAGGCAAATTTTTGGTAAAAATCTTGAACTCTTAACAAATCTTACCTTCAAAGAACCAAGACAGAAACCGTAGAGTAAAGATACTGCTATAATACTCCGCGCAATGCAGTACACGGCTGACAGGAGTCCAGTTGCAGCTGAGTAAAAAGAGGCAGCAACAGTTTAAATTCATTTTTAACTTTGATGGTCCATTTTAGTGATACAAAATGCCATGGATACAGACCTGTACCTCCAAATAAGTGCATGTCAATTTGTTCCAAAAAGTATATAAAAAAGGTGTTGATTTGTGGAAAGAGGCCAAGAAGAAACATAACAGGGAAGCAGTATGTAAACCCTAAAAAAATCAAAAGAACATTAAATAACCATTTTCATATCTTTTCATGTACGTTTCAACTCAGAAAAAAACACTAACCGACTAAAATGTCTTGTAAATACTGGAGGACGTCTGAAGTTACTATGGTGATGCCATAGACAGTGGACACGGGGAGGTCTGGCGTTCTCAACACCATCTCCAAAATCCAAATAAGGCCACAGAACATACAGAAATATGCAGCGCGACTGTAGACGACAATTTGATTATGTCCCTGTGAACATTGGTGTGAAGGACATGCATTGGCATCAGCTTTCCAAATCCTTTTTTATGCAGTATGGTGAATTTCTTTAAAAATCTAACTCACGTGAGTAGGTGATGCTGCATCTGGTTGAACACTCTATAAAAAATAGGAGGTTTTAGCACACGGCAGGTTAATTTTCAGCTGAAAACTAAATGTCCACAATGAGCGAAGCAATACCTTCAGCAAGGAATACTGACAGCTGGCAATGACCAGGCAGAACTGAAAGACCCAGATGTCTTTGAAGCAGCCCTCATTTAGCAGCACAAACCCAAGAAAAGCCACCAGGAAAGCCAAGAATATAGCCACCATGTTCTCAGTAATATCTTTGTTCCTTCAAAAATGTACAATCATTTTAGTTGTTGTGGAAAATAGTGTGATATACATAAAAAGGCGCTAATATTTTCACAAGCACCCTTACCTGTCTAACAATGCCAGCAAGGTTAACCGATCATACAATATGTTCACCCATTTCCCCGGAAAAACCTTTATCTTGTAGTAGAGCTTTCTCGAGGGTTTCTCTTGGGTTGATGTCTCAGAGGAGTCATCCAAAGAATCCTCCTCCTGTGTATTACAGATTCCTAAAATATTAGTGTTTTCACTTTATTGTGACAGGTGGTCTAATATTCTGTATTTGTATAACTGCCCAGGCTCACAAACTAAACTTTCACAAGTGTGAAATGAAAAAAACATACATAATTGGCTAATAGTTAATGTGTGGTGAAAAGATTGTATACCTGAAAGATTTCCGGATGGGTTCTCCTGGGCCGGAGACGGCGAGTCGGAAGGATGCGTCGCTGGAACGGGCAATCGGCAGGCCCTCCTACTGACCCATCCTGACACTCGGAGTTAGAGGACGTGGAGAGGAGATCACTAATAGAAAAAACATCCAACATCTTAAACAGACTTATAAGAAACCTAGTATTATACAGAAATCGTAACATATCGTACCATATGTTGCCAGTGATGAGCTCCGCACCAAGCGGTAAGTTTAGAGCTCTTTCATTGTACAGTTTCCGTGGTCTCTCTCCTGTAAATAAACATCAGAGATACTGTATATGACATGAAAAATAAAGGAACACAAATGTTTATTGTCTCTACAATGTAAAAACCTGTAAAACATGACTTACTGTGAACAGTGTGGAACGTGTATACCTCTTCTTTAGATGTAGCCTCTGGTCTACAGATGACCTGTAGCATCGAACTCTCTGACTGAGATGTTTGTGAGGGCAGAGAATCATAGTCTGGATCCCTCTCCTTATCTGTCTGTGGACTTTAAGAGCATGTCAAAGAAAATGAACCCTGAAACATATACAGTGCACAAACAGTGCATACATACTATATGCTCGGTTTTTTTGCTACACTAAAATAAAATAAGTGGCATAACATGTAATCATGTTTATTAAATTTTTATACATTAATACAGCATTCGTACCCTCCACACAGAACTTATTTTGTTATCAAGTGTTCTTATATTACATATATTATTATTTTGTGAGACCCATATTAAAATGCACTACAGCAAATAAACAACATAAGACTTCAGGCTTAATTCTATACCATCTCAGCTTCCATCCTCTATAAAAAGCAAATGCCAGAATACCTTTCTGGTGAGACGATAGGAATGAGAGTTTCTGGAAAGGTTTTAACTATATCTGTAGCCAGACTGTTTGGAGGATTTGGACGTTCTGGTTGTCCTGTAGACTCTGTGACCTCTGAGGTCTTCTCTGTCACTGTGCTTTGCTCTGAAACATGTTAAAACATAAGTTCAACTATGTAATTTCTATGCCACAAATGTCACATCACTGTCTTAAAAATAAAGGTGTCTAAAGGGTTCTTCCCAGCGATGCTATAGAAGAACCAAATTTGGTCCAAATAACCCTTCGGTCAAAAGTTCTTTAAAGATGGTGTAACATGCTATTTCATGCATTCTGACTTCTTTCCAATGTTAACGTGCTGGCTATATTCTCTCTCATGCTTAACATGGTTAACTAGTTGGATGTATGACATAGTATTTCTGTGCTTGATACACTCCCCCAGCATTCCAACTTGTTTCGGAAAGCTTTTTATACTGTAATGCCCAATTTTTACTTGTGTGTCGGACCTACGCCGTAGCCTGTATGCCTTAGGATACGTGTCGGTTTTCATTTACACTTATGTTTCGTTTTTTTCGCTTCGACAGGCAATGACCAATAAGGGTCCGTGCCTACACGCTTGTTGCTTGTGTAACCAAGAGCCGATGTAGAATTGTCTCATTTGAGAAGCATTAGCAGTGGTAGCGGCAAGTTTACTTTTGTTGCAGCTTGAGATGTTAAATCTTAGGGTCCGTGTTGAGTTGACGTGTTGTTACGTTTTTGGAGAGGTGCGCGTCAGGTTACGTCGTAGGGTACACGGCTCTGCGTAGGCTACGCCCGACGCACAGGTAAAAATTGGGCTTAAGTCTGGATCCCTGTTTCATAACAGGGATCCTATTCCTTTTACTGGGCAATTCTCCCAGAAAAGCACGCCCACGGCAAGGTCAAAGAAATAGCCCACCCACCCACTCACAGCATTTCAGTGATGGATGTAATAAAAGGTGGACATAACGCTGGATTTGGAGATCGTTTGAAACTGATAGATGGAGCGGCCCCAGTGCTAAAAGATGCCGGACATGAACTGCATGCAGTAAGTCAAACTAAGTCATGTGTCTGTGTTTTGTATGCAATCGGCGTGTACATGCATAATGTAAAAAACAAGAAGGGATTATTGCGATGATCTATTGTGTGCTCTAGTTCCGTCTCCCTGCCTGCCTCCAGCAGCTCGTCTTTTTCTGGAAATAATCGTACAGCTGAATATCTCTTATAAATGTGATCAAACTAAATACTCTTCGAAGATACGACGTATGCAATACTACTGTATAGGTACTCAAGATTAATATGAGATTGGCAGAAACTGCGTGTGTTACCCAATCTTTAAAGAACCATCAATTTATTTAACATTTTATTAATCTGAAGAACCATTTTTGCCACAAGGAACGGAAAGCTTCTCTGGGGGTTAAAGGTTTTTTATGGAACCATTTAGAGAAAAAACAAGTTCTTCTGGCATCATGAAACAACTTCATTTTTAAGGGTGAACATACACTATCAGAAAAAATGGTCAAAAACATACCCAAACTGTCACTGGGGTGGTACACCTTCAAAAAGTACACCTTATTAGTACTTATTTTTGTATCTTTTTTTCTGACAGTGTAGATGAAATGTTCATACTTTTCAGAAAAAACAACCTGTTTGACATCAAAAACACTAACCTATTCTATCTTTAAAAACATCACTGACATGTAAACCTACTTTCATTTTTTTCTTCTTTCTCCTCCTCAACCTGATTTCCTCCACCGAATCTGGTGCTGTTGATAGACTCCAGCAAAGTAACAAACTCGACAAAGTTGGACTCATTGGGCATCTGGCCCTCCTTGGCTTCCAGGTCTGATTTGGAGGAGGTCATTGTGCAGAGTTTGTCTTTAGATTTGTGGCCAATGAGAACGGCGTCCCGTCCACTGTCAATGCTGAGCCCCCTACCGTGCGTTCTTCCATTTTGCGTACACCTCATATACGCCGACGGAATCTGCAAGAATCCATCAGCATCCGGCTTGAGCTCAGGCGGTTCATTTTCATCAAGATGGGAGTTCACGTCAATGCCCGAGGAGCTGTTGTTAGTCAGCTGAGGGCTAAGGATGGTCATCTCTTTCTCATTGCTTTCTATTTCTTTGCACTCCTGAGCAGAATCTGAACTTATTGGCTCTTTGGCGAGGACGCTGTCTTGCCGTTCCGACTGCTCCTGAACAGATTTGTCCCCTGAAACTGGTACTTCTTCTTTTTCATCCTCAGAAGAGGCTACCTCTGCTTCGTGAGGCGAATCAAAGGTGATGACAGGAATTTTGACGGGACAGTCAGATTCTCCCTGAGCCGACTCTAGGATGCTGAGTTTGACAGACTCCTCCAGCTCCGCTGCTGTCTGTGGGTCACAGCTCATCGTGATAGTGATCTTCACCGTATCACTTTCGTCCAGGTAGGCGGAAGGACTAGAGTTGTCGACCAGTACCACAGCAATTTCGTCTGAGCAATAATTCTCCTCGGGCGTTTCTCCATCATCAACTTCTCTTGTGATTTCTGGAGAGGTATTATTGTTGTTGGGGTCAGTGGGGGGTTTGTCTTTCTCTTCTATATTGTCTTCCTCGTTAACTGTGGGGTGTTGATTATCATCAGTGTTGTCTCTGTGGGCTGATGGAATCTGCTCTCCTTGTAGAAGTGGGGCAGACTGGTCAGTGTTGGGACTGAACAGATCCTCAGGAGTGAGTATCTTTTCAGCCTCTGGCCTAGATCTTTCATCACCCTGGCCTCCAAGAGCAAAACAGAAGACATTATTAGTAAAATGGACATAATGTAGAAAGACTTGACTTGCATGAAAGACTTGACTTGAGCATCTTGTAACTGTGATAGAGTGTTGCATTAGCAAATTAAAGGTTATGGGTTTGATTCCTGGGGAACACACATTCAGTATTGATGACATGTATTTGAGTATACCTTAAATGCACTATAAGTCACTTAGGATAAAAGCATCTGCCAATGCATGAATGTACAGAACGTGTTCAATCTTGTTTTAACAGAAGCAGGATCTGCTTAACAATGTTAAACCTTTTTCAATTTTAAGCTTGAAACAACACCAAATACATTTCGTTGCACTGTACTTGTATGTGTGTAATGACAATAAATTGAATCAAAATAAAAATAAAAAAAAACACATGTTTTTGACGTTCACACAGAGTGCATTTTCAAATTCAAAAACAACTTCACAGAACAAAAAGACAACAGAGCCCATCTTAAGATGTGGCATACATTATGTGAGATCTTAAAACAGCCAGACGTGATGGCAAACACACTCATCAGACAAAGATCTGACAAAAGAGTGTGACTTGTGTACATAAACTGACAATAAAAATACAGCCCAGATGGAACAAAAAAATGTGACATGTGTGAACAGTCCCTAAGTCTACTTCGGACAGATGGATAAACTTGATTACACAAAACAGATTTATGTGGACTGTATGGGCAAATGAGAGGCTTAATAGTAAAAAAACTTCCACAATCCCTATGTAATGTCAATTTAATGACTTACTCCTCTATAAAATATCAATCCTTTTTCATTAATCTGCATATCATGCAATTACATGTTTAATTTGACAGTTGACAGCACCGACATTTTCCAAATATTCTGGATAATGTATGAATTTTAGAATAGACTATCAATGTAGCTGCAAAACTGTGTTTGGGCTTTGTGGCGAAGCTGTCAGATTCTTTCTCAGAGGTCTGGCAGGATGTCACACTGATATCCTACACACACTTACATCAGTGTGACATGTAACTGCAGGCAAGACAGCAGTCACACTATTCCTCAGTCCATATGCTAGGCTTTGTGACAGACCCTTACAGTGATATATCTGGACAGTCTGCTCGCAGATTTGAAAGGATTGCATTGCACTAAAACCCGACCAGATCTATAATTAAAGCTGTTACATACCCTCTGTGCTCCTCTGTGCTTCCTCAGATTTAGGACACTCCTTCACAGTTTTAGAAAGCATGGTTAACAGAAGAGGATTTTAGCATTCAAACCTGGACAGCAACACATACTGTAGGCCTACAGTATAATATACATTTTCTTCTTGCTAAATATATTACCATCAAATTTACATGAATCAACAATATTAACCGTGTAAAAATGAGACTTTAAGTGTTACTTACGCCAATAAGTCCAGGGTCTTTTTCTGTCTGTTTCACTGTGACCTGTATTACTGGACTGTGTTTGTTTTTGGTCAATACTGATGTGGCAACGCTATCAGGAACTGTGCTGCTCTTTCTGTAGATTAGAAAAGTTCACAAATATTTAGCAAAATACTTTTGGCAGTTGATAAATGTGTGAGCTGTGAGGACAAGAGACGCTTGTTCTGTTGTACTAATACTGAAGTCGGTAAATGGTCCAAGTACCTCAAAGATGGAAGACAGGAATCAGACGCGTTGCTTTTCTTGTCTACACCTTTGCTGATGTCAGGCACACTATTCTGGGCAACAATGTCACCCCGATCGAACATCAGATGAAGGCGATAATTTACCATCTTAATGACAATGAAGAAAACTATCACTGAGGTGCAGTAGATGCTGAGGGTAGCAGTGGTGGGTGGAAGAGCCTGAGGAAAAGTGGAAAAACACACATCACAGACAGACAGGCAGAGAGATTTATAATCTGTGATAATAATATAATATTACAGTCCACTGTCATGACTGATAATTATTGATAATACTTCATTGTTGTTTTGTAATTCATCTATAAATTCTCTTTAGAATTATACACACATTAGTTTCTGAACAACAATAACACTGGCTTTCATGTGCTCCATCACTGTAGGCGACGCAGGAGAACAATGCGACAGTGCCATCTCAGAAACCTAAATACTATAACTGACACATAAAATACAATCTTTATATACAGCGAATTAATTTCTTTAGAGAATAATTTCCCAAGGGTTCTGGACTATTTAAAGCTTCGTATTCGCAGACTACAACATCATCGCCGGCCTGCGACATTGTATCACTCACCAAATGAAGCGATAACGGAAGCATAAGCAAAAACATCCATAAATAGAGGTGACACGAATTGTTGAATTTATTCTGGTCTGGATCATGGTACCATCCACCGGTCAGGGAAGCCCAGACCCCTTGGCGTAACGTTTGCACAACCTGAGAGCCCATGTTTGCAGTGATGTTTGCTACAATTATGTCATGCTGCTATGCAAGCTACGAATTCACACCGCCGTCCTCTTCCCTTCGCTTCGCGCAATTACATATTTACAGAAGCTGGCTCCACGTCCTTCCTCGAAGTCGTTTATTTTTCTTTTTCATCGTCCACGCATTTGCTTCTTATTCCCCAACATAAAAGCGCTGGATTTCTGCGGTGAAAGGTGCACAGCAGCATGCTTTACACTGAGCGCAGAAGAGGAGGGGAGGAATGGACTGATTCATGGTGATGCGCTCTGCTCACTGAGTCATGCGCCCCCACCCTGTACTGTTCGACAATAGACAGTATAAACCATACAAGGAATTATTGATCACATGTATCCTTATGGCATCTTTAACTCTTGTGCCATCGGCACCTGCCAGTGGCCACTGTACCGGGCGGCTTTTGTCACTGGAAATTGCGGCATGCATGGAGGTGGCATTGGAAAGATTAGACAGTACCAAATCATTCTTATATACAATTAGTAGTTCCCATGTGGTAACATAGCACAGGATTAAGTAGGAATTAAAAATGCATAGCCTACTTATGAACTGGGATATTTTTTGTAAATTCAGTCATTGTTCTGTGACTGTTTTGTAATAGTCTTTTAATTGTTCTTGAGATAATGGACAAAATATATGTTACGTACAAAAGCCATATTTATGCGAAGAATGAAGAAATTAATACAATTAAATACATAACCAATCAAGACAATTAAATTTCTCGGTATTTTTATATATAGATATTATATTGTGAGATGAACATTTTTGGTCATTTTAAAATAAATATTCGTTGCTTAATTTATTGTGAAAATCTTGACCTCGACTTAACTATTACCTTAGAACATTCTTACATTTTGCATACTTAATTTTACGTAGAAAAAGAGAAAAAATGCATTTTATTACTTAGCCTATATCATCCTAAACACCATTATTAAATAACTGTTGACACAATGTTATCGAATGGAGAGTTGATAAAAAAATAAGTTATAAAGTGATGTCAAATGTCAATCTTTGAAAAGTACAATGATCTATGTTTTGGCTATGTGTCAAATAAGCATTGCGTGAGTGTTTAAAACTTACTGGCACATTTCGAGTGGCAGGCGCAAGAGTAACACTCGTTTAAAAGAACCGATAAGAAGTCACCTTTGTATTTGGCTCGTAACAATTTTACTCAAAGCACATGCCAGACTATAATCAACTAACTAAGGCTAAACAATATTAATATTGTCAGAAAGTTCACACTTTTGGTTTGCACGCACGCACATTCGTCACGTGAACTCCGGTAACCAATCCATGTTCACTTTTCCTGCTCTCCTCTAGGGTCGGTCGAGTTGGAGGAGCGGAGAAGCGATGGCGCCAGCGGAGGATCACCGAGCAAAGTTTCGCTGCTGTACAGATGTCACTGGATAAACTCGCGAGGAAAGTGCACACTTCGTGAAAACTTTTCAAATGTTGGCGGTTGACTATTAGGCGCGCGTGACCGGGAAGCGCTTTCCGCCGTGCTCGAGCGACGTGTCCTTGGGGACGACAGACTTTTGGGAGCCGCTGCGCTGATATTTTGTGAACTTCGGAGAGAGTGGAGTCGAACGAGCTAACGCGCTAGCACGGCTCTTTAGCCTGTAGTGTTAAACTCCGACAAACTTTGTACAAAAGAGATACGTTAAGGATTTACATTTAAAGTACCTTAAATGTGTCTAAAGTAGTGAAATAGGTGTTGTTGGACGGTTAGCTTGATTCGTTCGCGTGGGATGAGCAGGTACATTGCACCTGTAGCCTCACGTCTTGAACACTTGGGAATTGCCCGGTGGGGTAACTTCGCTTGTTTTTCTTTCGTTGTATAGTTTCTTTCTTGAAACGAAAGAGAAAACGTAAACTTGTATTTGCTTTTGAGCCTGAATCAATTGCTTATAATGTAAGAAGTCGACGGGAAACTTCGCATGTTTATAAAATACCGTGGCTAATTCTGATGTCCGAGCTTCAGAGACACTTCGCACTCCTGTCTTAACGTTACGTGGAAACAAAGCAATGCGTCTCTTAACCTCTCTTAAGCCGGACTTAACATGAGCCACTCTTCGTCAATGAAGCGTTCGTATGATATAAAGTGGAATTTGTGAGGAACTCTCATCAGAAACGGTTCGGTGCGTGCGCATCCTCGGGGAATACAACCACTGCATCTGTTTTTACTGTGGTCAAGGCACCCTATGGTGCGCCTGCAGGCACCGAGACATGGATGTTCCCCAGGCCGTTTTCCCAAATGGCGAGGGGCGACTGAGCCTCGAAGACCATGTCTGGACGGAGACCACTAACTCGGGGGCTTGGGCTCATTCGGCTCCCGTGTGTTCCCGCTCGCTTTGGACCGCGGTGTTTGACTATGAGGGCAGCGGGGAGGACGAGCTCAGCCTGCGGCGAGGAGACGTGGTGGAGGTCCTGTCTAAGGACGCTGCCATCTCGGGAGACGAAGGGTGGTGGACGGGAAAAATAAACCATCGCGTGGGTATCTTCCCATGTAATTATGTTACTTACCAACCGGCCATTTACAGGCTTCCGGCGGGTGGCGCGGTAGGGGCTCAGGAGACTGACCCGTTGACCCCGGTTCGGATACCTTTTTCTGAACTCATTATAGAAGAAATAATAGGCGTTGGCGGCTTTGGCAAAGTTTACCGGGGGACTTGGAAAAGCCAGGAGGTCGCAGTGAAGGCAGCACGACAGGACCCCGATGAAGACATTAAAGCTACTGCAGACAGTGTTAAGCAAGAAGCCAAACTTTTCTCCATGTTGCAACATCCTAATATCATTCAACTGGAAGGGGTTTGTTTGGAAGAGCCCAACCTGTGCTTGGTTATGGAATATGCCCGAGGAGGGACTCTGAACCGAGCCTTGACCGGCAGAAGGATCCCTCCTCACATCCTTGTGAACTGGGCCGTTCAGATCGCCCGAGGCATGCACTATCTGCACGAGGAGGCTTTAGTTCCCATAATTCATCGCGATCTGAAGTCCAGCAACAGTAAGACATGTCAAACATTCTTCAGTCATTAATAGGCTCCTTATCTATTCCAAGAATTGCAGGTATTTGTTCTGCTGTAGAAGGCACACAGAAGTATTTCCTTTCGCAATTAACAGGTCAATCATTAATACCCAACCTTATCATCAGCGCACCAACCTTTCCCATATTAGCATGTGTTTGGGAACACCATGAAATCATGTGTTGTACAACTTTTGCTTTTGATTTAGCATAATGTTTAGTTTTGTGTTTCCAAATGGGTTAGATGGGTATAGAAACTGTGGAACGTGAGTTTAGTATTTATCTTCTAGCTAAAAGCAATATGATTCTCAAAGGAAACCACTAGCTAGTGAAATCTAACCTTAGAAGAAAAGCTATAAAATTGATCGATGCTCAGAGATTGAATGGAGCCTTTGTAGTTGATGTTAAAGACACTGGATCCCCCCAGGTTCCACTGGCAGTGGCAGCGTTCCCCATCCCAGAATACAACTTAGGCTGTGAGGCTTTGAATTTACAATACCTACAAATCTACCCATTAACTATAGACTGATTCACCAGCAATGACAACATAAACAAATGTTATGTGGCCCAAACTGAATTTCAGGTAGAACTCCGCAAAGAATCAATAATTGTTGAGTAGTTTTATTTAATTCAATGTACATAGAAAATTGAATTAAATAAATTGTTATATACTAACCAAACACTGACCGGAAGGTAAATTCGGGAAGGCGTGTGTATCCGATAGAAATAGTCTATAAATAAAAGTGGCTTTAACCAACAACGCATAAAATGCTGTTATAACCTTATTCTCGTATATATACATGATTGTTCAAAAATGCTAAACCACTAATATAAGAAAGTTGTGTTTTCTGAGTTAAGAGATTTAGGGTAGCATTTGTCTTCAAACCCCAATTATCCCTGACAAAAGAGTAGGCCACTTTGAAACAGCACCTACACTTCAACAGTCATGTCCTTCAGTAGAGTTTCTTAGTCAATAGTTCAGTAGAAAACAAGTGAAAATGTCTGACTCTCTAGCATTTTAGAGTAATTGAAGGAATGATGACTGTTAGGTTTCTCGATGAGTGTGACTCTTAACAGGTTGTGAAGTTAAGAGGTTAAAGTTTGAACTGCTGACATCCTACTTGAGAAACTACTTCTATACCTCAGGTTAAAACTTCGTTTTAAAACTAGGTCTGCAGAAGATCTTATGGTCTACTTTGTTTATGTGTCTTATGTATACACTAACCTCATCTTGGGTATGAGATTGTTTTTTGTCTTGGAATATGTACTTTTTAGGCCGGTTTCCCAGAAAAGAATTAGATTATTAGGCCTTCCTTAAGTTAGGAGTGGCACTGATATATTGTAAGATTTGGTTTTTATTAAAATTTTTTAGACAGCTCTTAGCCTGCTTTATATTAGTCTAGGTCTTAAAGGGATAGTTCACCCAAAAATGAAATTTCTGTCATGAATTACTCTCTAGTGACAAAAGTAGTCAAAAGTGCCCCAGAACTGTTGCTCTCATTTACATTCATTGTCATTTACATTCTTAAAATTATCTTGTTTTGTGTTCAACAAAACAAAAAATTATAATTTAATAATTTTTCCTACTATGGTAGTCAATGGGGCCCAATTTTTTAAGGCCCTCCATATGCCACCCAAACTTTTGTTTCTTTCATAATGTAAACATTTATCTAAGACAGCGCCATAGGTGTAGGGAATGTTGCACGACTGTGATGTTGTACTATCAGGATTCTATGTCACAGATGGAGTTGGGAACGACCCCTTACCTGTCTCCGGTATACCACACATTGGTTAACCAAATACTCAAAATAAGTCTTTCAGATGTGACTTTGAATAAAAGTTAAAAAGTAACTTTTTAACAGAATACTTAAACCTTTCCAAAGAATACTCATAGATTACAACATACACAATACTTTTAATCTGAAAAATGTCTTAAAAAAATAAATGAGTTGAAGACAAGTAGGGATGTAACAATATTATCAATATCGAGTTATCGCAATAGCAAAATTGTCTCAATATTATCGTGATCACATGACTGTATGAAACAAAAGGGTTCTCCGGCCTAACATAGAGAACATTCGAAAAAAATAATAGATGTTACCTAAGGCAAGGTCCATCTGGTGCAGTTATTTTATTTGACAAAAGGGATTTTTGGTCATTTGACCCATCTCATATTAGGGCTGTGCAATTGATCGAAAATTAATCGCAATCGTAAATTTTGCCCTTCGTCAATTACAAAACCAAAATAATCGCGGTAAACTATTATTGTGCCGTATTCCATTTTGCAAGGGTCCTATCTTTTCTTGTATTATAAATCCACAGCGCACACATTTCCATTACAGTGGTTCAGCAGTAATATTTCTTTACATTTATTTTTCAGTTAAATTCAGAGTTTAAATGTTTTTTTATTTTCTATGTTGTTTTAAAGGTTAATGATTAATCGTGTTAAATAATCGGGATCTCAATATTGGCCAAAAATAAACGTGATTATGATTAGTGTCATAATCGAGCAGCTCTATCTCATACTATAACTCATGCCACTCAGCCATAGTTATTATGAGATGATAAAGAGAAGAGGATGCATATGGCACGTTTCCAGGTCATCATTTGTCATTTTAAATAATACCGAGGAATTATTGTCCAGTGTTACAGCTATACATACAGGTTTTCATATTTTACATGTTGGATGAATATGTTGAATGTCTTGATGCAATCACATTTTAATTATTACGACTGCAGTAGAATTATCTTTATACTCTAATAATCTTATGACTGGGATATTAAAGTACAAAAAGAAAGCATTCCTCTGTCCACAGTAGAAGTAGATGTGGCAACCCAGCCCCCATGAAGCATGGGAGATCTACAGTTAACTCAGTTTGTTCATCTCTCCACATGACTGTGACAAACAACACTGAAAGCTTGCTGACCTTAATTGAAAAACTAACGTGTGTTTGCTCAGGGCTGCACTCAGGACACCACCCATCATGAGCCAGACCTTTTCTCCTGTGTTCGTGAGGGGGACTCCGTGCCCATTCAAGTTGTGGCTCATTGTTTAGCAGGTTAAAGGTGGAGAGTACATTTTTAGGGAGGCACAAACAGAAAAGTCAAATACTGCTCTTTTAAAAAAGGTTTTCATAGGACATAAAATCAAACTTGATTTGCTTTGTACCCACTCCTTGCTGTCTGATCAATGGTTATCTTTAAGATGTAGCAAATAGTGAGTGAAATGATGTTTTTGTGTCCTAATCTTTTAATACCTCACTCAATGGAATGTCACTAACGAGGGGGCAAAAGCTTAACATAAGTTTGCACAATGGAATGGTCAAGCACTGGTTGCTAGGTGACTGCCAGCCCGAGAATGTCCCGACTCCTGGGCTGAAAGGCTTATTTTCATTATTTTTAATCTCCTCAATGGCTGTTACTTTCTTTCCAACACAGGGAGCTTCCCCTGATTGGGGGTATAGAATATTGCAGAACTGTAGCCAGCGCTCACAGTGAAACTTGGCTGTGCATCCACACTTCAGAACTCGATTTAATTTCACAATTTCCGCGCATGAAATGAAACGTTAAGGAATCTCAAGCATGTGTGCTCTCCAGAATGCACACACGAGTGACAGTGTAGGGAACAATAGCCTTGTTGGGGGGATAGTGGGACTGAGTTGGAACACAACGGTTATGGTCTCATTATCTTAAGGTGATTTTCTGCCCCATAAAACGGCCACCATAGAAATCTGATCCAAGACCAAATGGTGCTAAACCAGCGCAAAAGTTTAAAAGTCGAGAGTTTATTCTGGAATTATTATTTAAAAATCAAAGCAAAAGCAAAGCTAATTTAGTTTTGCGGGGTTTACAGAAATAGTCAAATCTGTTTCGGGTTTATGGTTTTGGTTAACTTTGTGTTGGTTGTTGGCTGTTATGCCGTCTATTATTTTGTTAAGATTTACATTTTGTATATTCCAACAAGGAAAGGTGTTTATTTCTAGTGATGCACCGAAATTAAAATTTTGGGCTGAAACCGATACCGAAAATTTAGGGTGTGCACTGCCAAAAATCAATACGACACCGAAAATTACTTGAAAAAACGCTTTGAAATATTTAATAAAATTAAATAAAAACTACGCACAATAAAATCACAAAAATTGAGGAGAACATATTTTTATTAAAACAATATAAAATATAGTTTTTTCTTGATCATTGCAACACAATCAAATACAACCTTTATAATCTAAACATGGTCCTTTTGGAATTATTCTGGAATTATTTAATGCCCAACAATAGTCAAGTTATGGTCAAACTCAGCAGCTCTTGCTAATACAAGAAGTTGAGATATGGTGCACAATCATTTTAATGAAAACAAAAGGAAGAACACATGGGCAGAGCCAGTCTATTCTTATAAACGGACTTAAAATGAGCTTCAGTTATATCAGCACATGCCGGATGAGTCCACGTGAGCTACATCATCAGTTACTTACTGACAGATCATTACGCTGATCAATCACATATGAAGAGTTTGTTGCATTTAAAGTTCTGCTTTAAACCATGCACAAGTCAATGTGAAGTCCCGCATCACACAGAGCTTGTGTGTCATTCTCCTGTCCGCTGGTTTTGAGCTGTTCTTGTTATATTTATTCATTTCAGCCTTTGTTATGACTTGCTTACATGATCATCCTTTGATAACAGCTAGAGTGAGTGCAAACAGGAAGTTGAAAGGAGGGGTGGCTGGCCCGGATATTTCGGCTTTTAATTCGGCCTATTTCCTTTTTTTCAGCTGAAACCCATAATGCCATTTTCAGCAGCCGAAATTTCGGTGCATCGCAAGTTATTTCTTAGAGGCCGTTTACACATCGCCGTTTAAAAAATGAAAACCAAAACACTTATGCGTTTTGACTAATTTTGGCATTTCGATAACTGGTAATTCTTAAACATTGGAAGCCGATATACAGTATCTAAATCTGAATATAACATTTTCGGAGACTGAAACAGACGCCAAAAAGTGGGCAACTGCTTTTTTTGTCATTCCCTGCAGTAAACAAACTAACCTTTAATTATCTTTTTTTATTCCCAGAAAATAATGTACCAAGCCTACTTGCACTAGTTAAAGATTCTCTAAGTTTTAAGCTTTTCTGGTATAGTGTTAATTTAATAAACCAAATTAAGATTTCTTCCAGAGTAACCCAGAAAAGTTTTCCTATATTTTACACATTAAATAAATATAAATATCTACAAACTACATCAACAATGTTTTGCTAACAGCAGTAAGTGAATTATCATGACAGAAAGACAGCATTGTACTGGGTTCTAACTGTGAGCAGCGTGCAGCTGAAGTGGTTTAACCAGAGAAAATAATTCATAATATATCGGCTATAATTTATGTGCCTAAACTTTATTATCAGCCATTACGATAACATAAAAAATAGAGCATAACCAAAACAGTATTGCGGCTTCCGATACTGTGTGCTGGTGCTGCTGGACATATGCATTAACGTTTCTCCAGCAAAAAGTGGATCTAATGCCCCATTAAGGGTAAGACCAGCGGAGACACATTATTTACAGACTTGCGTTGACAGAGTTTGCTTGTAACTGTGTATGTGTAGGAGCGCAGGCACATCATCCACTGCAGTGTTTTTATTAGTTTTTTAGGATCCGCATAAATGCAAATCGTTTTTGACAACGCTGTCATGAAACATTTCAATAACAAACGAAAAACCTTTTCATTGTGTAAACGCACTGTTACAAGGTAAACCTTACAGTGCATAGAAACCAGCAACTGGGGTTAACCTGAGAGTATCAAACAGGTGAAACCTGTTTTAAATGGAATCCCAATTTTCACGCTTTTCCTAAAATGATAGTTTTGTGATCAGAAATATTTTAGTTTGGCACTCTGCTGACCCTTTGTTTGCTGTTAAGGGTTAGACCTGGATATCAATGGCTCTCTTTATTCATGTTTAAGATTTTAGAAACAATTCTAAAGAAACAAACCCAATATTCAGAATGTGCCGCTTTTAGCGAACTCATTCTACTACTGAACGTGTGAAAATGTTACAGTAAATATCTTGTAACTGATTCATAAACTAGGAGTGTTCTCAAGGTCAGTCGTCTCTAGTGTAAACTTGATCATTACTGTTCACAGCTATCATGAACGCATGATAGAACTGCTTAGTTGCCCTTTCAGGTGGTAATTTTAAAGATCAGTAAAGTTAAGGTCAGATTAAAGCTTCACTGCTGAGGGCCTCCCTTATAATGACTGTGATAATGATAGGGTAAGGTCTGCCGATAGATTTGTCAAGTACAGAACTGTTGGGAAATACTACTACTACTGACCTCGGGATGTTTTTAACTTCAAAGCACATTGGCCTATATTCTCTTGTTATTTGTCATTTGAAGACTGTATTAACAACCAGAGCGACTTGTATATCACTCTTGAGTTCTTCATGTAGACCAGTGTCCTTGAAGAGTGGAAATATGATAGGCCTCTACATTCCTGTATTGTTGTTATTCATTGACAAAAATGCTCAAAGGCTCGATCTCAAGCATAGAGAACATTCCCAACATACCTTAAAATGGCTCATGAGAACAGACCGGTCACCGCTATGGTTCTCTTTTAATTCAGCGTTAGGTAACTTTAGATTTTGCTTTGAGATTTTACATTTGTCGTGTTTCCATTGCGACAAGTTAAGAAAAATGTTGAATGTTTTATTTGTTTCTCAGTTTTATTACTTGAAAAAATTGAAAATGATGACATCGGTCGGAAGAACCTGAAGATTACTGACTTCGGCCTGGCTCGGGAGTGGCACAAAACAACCAAGATGAGTGCCGCTGGCACTTATTCCTGGATGGCTCCTGAGGTCATCAAATCCTCCCTGTTTTCCAAGGGCAGTGATGTCTGGAGGTAATGTGTTATTTTGGAAGATAATTGCAATGTTTGCCACGCAAAGCCTTAGCAAGTTGGTTAATTTGGGGCAAACGTACGCTGTTATTATATCTATAATTTTTTTTTTGCCTCATTTCTTCCAAATTTCGCCAAAAATGCAGAACTTTATGCATTCTTAAAAAGGGAATCCCAAAATGCATTGTGAGTTCAATGCCTTGTGCATTGTGTTCAGTTATTCATTATGATAAATGATTTGCAATTTAAAATACCATGAATAAAGATAGCAGTATATGAAATACGTATTTATGTTTAATTTTTGTTTTATGTTTATACAAACAATGACTACAAAAAATGTCTCATACCACTTATCTCAGACATTTCTTAATGCATGCCACCATGCCACACTGGCTTCACCATGCAATGATTTTTTACATTTCCCTTTTTTACTGTGTGTTTTTTTAATGAAGTGACAGAAGTGAAAATCACCTCCGAAAGCTGGAAAATAGTATTGCTTTGTCATGAATCAAAAACTTTGCCTTTGCGGAACAACCTGCCTGTGCACATGCTTTCATAATGGAAACATGTAAAGAGACAAAGTTCCAATATGGTTCCAATGTTGCACTTTAAGTTTTTTATATATTCCTTATTGTTTTTTATCCAGTTATGGTGTCCTGCTTTGGGAATTATTGACAGGAGAGGTTCCTTACCGTGGCATTGATGGTCTGGCAGTTGCTTACGGTGTGGCTGTCAACAAATTAACCCTTCCCATTCCATCTACCTGTCCCGAACCTTTTGCCAAGCTCATGGAGGGTAGGTTTTTTTTGTCTCACTATGTTCTGTACAGTATTATTTTAGTAAAGTATTTGATGTATTTATTTTAGTCAAGTACAGCAATATAAAATACAATTGCATGAATGAATAGTAGGGGTGAGAGAAAAAATTTATTCACATGAATCTCAATTTAGTCTTCTAGCAATTCAAATCGATTCACAAGTAAAAAAATCAATCATGAGAGTTGAAGGGTGCACAACTCACGATACAGAGATACCGCGGATCATACACAAGCAGTAGAGACAGAGAAAACCGTTCAGCCCTGTTGTATTAAACTTCAAATTAAAAATAAGTAATAGTCACCTGTAGCAGTTCCAACATTGCTCCAATTTGTTTCCATAGAATGCTGGGAGCAGGACCCCCATATCCGTCCATCTTTTTCTGCAATCTTGGAGCAGCTGACTGTCATAGAGGAAGCTGTGATGGCCACCATGCCACAGGACTCTTTTCACTCAATGCAGGACGACTGGAGAGTGGAGATCCAGGAGATGTTTGATGAGCTACGTACTAAGGAAAAGGTCACTGACTTTCATTTTGTGTTAGCTAGGATTTTCCATTAATAAAAAGTTTGGTGTCTGATCCCCTGTTAATGATGGTTTCACGTTGAATTAGTTGAAATTCCACACATTTTTTCCCCAATTTATTTCCTAATAGAGCATATTTTGTTAAGAGTCAGTGATCATTTTTAGGTAGCTTGGTTAAAAACAGAAAGTCAAAAGACAAGGTGTTACTTGTTGACTTTAGCCCTTTGGGTCACATTGGGTCTCTCCAATGGGACTGCACTTGAATAGAGTGTTCAGGGTTTTTCCTAAATTTAAATGTTTTGGCGTACGGCAATAAAATAATTTGCCCCGCCAAAGATTAATTTGATAATTGAATATGATTTATGAGCAATGTAAAAGACTGCTGCACTTGTGATGACTGCAGGAAAGAGAAAACCGAGCCTGTGCACTCTCTCTGTCTCCAAAATAAGGTCTGTGTTTGTTCGCCTACATTCTGTGTTGCGCATTATGTTCGGCATATGACGAGAAGGTACTTCGAGAGCTGAGTGCTCCGTATGCATTCAAAACGCTCCCGTGTGAGTTTGATAGATGCCGATCTCTGCGCAGCGCCAAATGAAGTCGAACATGCGCTCTCTCCCTCAAATGTTTTATCAAAAGCAACAAAAGGTCAGAACACTGAATCCATTTATCACGTGGCACTGCGTTCAAAAACAGATGATCTTTTTCGCTGACAAGGGTTCCGCTCGTACAACTAACAAAAATAAATTAAACAAATTCAACGATGAAGTTTCCAATATTAACTTCTATCTTTTGTACTGTCCTTACAGCTGTCATTAACACAGCGTGTTTGCCAATGTCCGATTATGATTCATTAGAACAGATTCATTTTTATGAACGGTTGAAACAACTTGTATGTCAAACACTGAACTGACGAGACTCGCTGTTTGAACCCATCAACTCACTTACTCAAACACCTCCGGACGTAAATGTGCTTAGGTCATTTTTGTGGGTTTAAAGATTTAGTCTTAAATAATTGACATACAGTTTTTACAGTTGATTAATGTGATAAATGTGTAGTAAATTACCCATAAAATCATTTGGTTTAGATAGCAGGGAGGTAAAACCAGAACAAATCAAAAGTTGTTGTTTGCTAGCTGCTTATAAAATAACATTTTAATGTATGTGGTGAAAATATGAACTGTTACTTAAAATAAGGATGGGAAGTAATATTCTTTTTTATGCCCTAAGAGGGCAAGAACGGAGGATATAACGATATAACATAGTTTTATACCCATTATATTATATTTATAAACAATCAAATGTTTCTTTGCATTTATTTTGGATTTAAAATCAGTATGGGTCTCTCGGTTCAAGAGTAGGGCAACTGTTTGGATGACTATGTTCATCACTTGGGCTGTGCGATTTGGGGAGAATATCGAATTGCGAAAGCAATATTTTTGCGATTTGATTGGCGATTTAATTTTAAGTCAAGCTTAAGCTCAATATTGTCAATAGTGTGCAGCACAGTTGGCCATAGTTACCCTGCTGAAAGAAAACAATAAAACCCATCACAGAAATCCTTATTGTTTCCATAAAAACATTTATAAAATAATTTTTTTGTAGTGTGTTTTGGGCATTATACAAATGGGAATTACTTTTGTTCTGTTGGTTCCCAGCTTCCAGATTACATCACATCAATAGAATCCAAAAACCAGTGTACACTATTATAGTTTCTATTTAAACAAATACATCTCCCATTATAACCCTTAAATCCATAAAATGTTATATTGTTTTATTGCAATATTAGAATAGTAGGGTACATAGACTGGTTTATTCATTTTTAAATATTTGACATTTTAAAAAAAGTAGAAAATGTGAATGTTTCATTTCATCCAAGTGAAATTAGCAAAACAGTTATGTAAAATTAACATTTGTTTGAAATGTGGAACCTGGGATGAGATGACTGCTAGATGGGCGAGTATGACACAGGACAGGCTATGTGTGCGGTCTTCTGAATTGGAATTTTCTTTGGTATTTATCTGCCTAATATGATCGATCTGACTCTGCAGTTGCCATAATCTCTGTCTCTCTCTCAAGCTTTCTATTTGTAAGCTTTTTTAATGACTGGTTTACGCAGTTGGCTACGGCAGTTCTGATTGGGCATAACAGGTGTAATCCCTGGTGTTGTAGTATTGATATGAAAGTCTTAATATGAATATGTTTAAACCCGCTGTTATCAGATGTTGGCCAGTTTTTAACTCGTTTTCTGTATTTGGATGTACAGATCCTCTTTACAAGCAACTTATTAACAACGAAATGTCCATAAGTGTTCAATAAAGTTAATATGATAAGCGGCTTCTGGTCTTAACCGCTTGTTATGTTGAAAAGGATTTGTCATTGCTTTACCAAGAATGCCTTTTCAGCTAAAAAACTCCAATCTTATACATCCAATCTTGATGCTATGGCTTTTTTAAAATCATAATCTTTTATCTGTGAATTGTCCCACTGCTTTAACTTGAACATATTTTTATGCAGTACAATTACTCATTTTTAGAACAATTTATTTTACTAATTGTCTCTGTAATCCAAATCATTTGCCCAAGTGTGTTTCTTGGCATTGTGCCCCAAAGCCTCTTACAGAAGTTATTCACTAGAGATTAGACCAAACGGCTTTAGTCCATGAGGATGGAAAACCATTTCGATTAATGCTTAACAATTCTGTCTAGGAGTTTTGTACATGTGGGTTAGCAGAGCAGAAAAGTGTAGTTTTCTGCCGAAAATCTCCTGCTTCAGTTGAATGGTGCAGCTAATGCGCGGTTCAACTCGCGGTTTCACGTTATTGTGATGTTTGTGGTGCTTAAGGCTAAAACTGAGAACAAAAGGATGTTCTGAAAACAACCATTTAAAGAGGAGAGGAATCTGAGATTTGTCCTTCAAGACCAAAGGAAGTGAGACTGCAATTCATACCACTGATGATGTTTTAGCTCATGGACATAGAGAGATTTTTATTCACTCCCATGACAACAATCCAATTGTGGTCTCTTTGGCATTGACTCCAAAGAAACCTTATTTAGCCCTATTTTAATACATATTGTATAAATGAATTCATCAAATGAGTCTGATCTCTAATGTCCTTCACACTACCAGGAGCTCCGTTCCCGTGAGGAGGAGCTGTCGCGAGCCACCGTCCAGCAGAAGTCTCACGAGGAGCTCCTAAAGAGGAGGGAACAGCAGCTGGCTGAGCGAGAAATCAACGTGCTTGAGCGGGAACTCAACATCCTCATTTTCCAGCTCAACAAGGATAAGCCCAACGTCAAGAAACGGAAGGGCAAGTTTAAGCGCAGCCGTCTCAAACTCAAAGACGGCAACCGCATCAGCTTACCTTCAGGTTAGAACTGCACGAGTCAGCATATCAGCATATGTACTCATTAGGGTTGGGCCGATAGACTATGCCATCGTCGATCGCTGACAGACATCACAATGGCAAGCCTGCATTGTGATTCCAACAAATAATTCACTTTTGTCATGTGACTAAAACACTATTATATATAGGAATTTTACTGCAGTTTCCTATAGGCTTAGTAAATTCTATAGTATTGGCTACTACACTATTTTTATTTGGAGAAATATATTACTATAGCACCAGTGCTATGTGCAAAAAAGTAAATGTATAGCCCTGCATTTCAATTCAGATCGTGGATCGAGATTCTTTGTTATGAAGATCGTGATATGCTTTTTGTGAAGCCCAGCCCTACCGCGTTGCATGAAGACGCGCCTGACTTTATAACACCGCTGGGTGATGTCATCGTCCATCGCGATGTTTCACTGTAGACATTGTCTGATACCAATTAAATAGACATCGCCCAACCCTAGTACTCATAAGTTATGTCTATGGAACATTCTATTTATCTTATTTGTGTGCAACAGATTTTCAGCACAAGATCACAGTTCAGGCTTCTCCCACTATGGATAAGAGGAGAAGCCTCAACAGCACTAACTCAAGTCCCCCCAGTAGCCCTACGTTGATACCCCGCCTCCGAGCTATCCAGCGTAAGTGCCCCTCTCTTACGCATGTATACAGCATCTGTGTTTGCATCATTTAACTTTTGACTGAATGATTTTTATTATTTTTGAGGATGTTGCTGTTAAGAAATTTGGTTACTGTGTGGTTCAAAGTTGTATTGAGTTTTATTTTAAAAGCAAGTGCCATTCTTCAAATATTCACTCCCACATTTGTAAATATTTGAAATTCTTAAACAGGGTATTCACCATGAGTAAAAAATATGACGGAGTAGTTAGTTGTTTATCAAATAGCAGTATTGCCCCAAAATATATTTTCAAAATGTTTGCCAGTTTAAAAATGGCAATAAACCCTGAAAAATGAAACTCGCACAGTGATCAATCCATTTATGAGCAGTTTTCCAGGCCCTGTGGGATTCAGAAAACATGGAACCCAGGTCATTGCCAATGTTTGGTGAATCCTTTTGCCTGTCACACATTTATAACATATTCTTTTCCCCTCAGTGAGCCACCCAGGTGACACTGGCCGAAGGGACAGTATGTTTGTGTATCACCAGGATGTGGATATCACAAGCGAGTGTAAACCTCCTAGCGGGTTTAGGAAGAAAGGCAAGGGAACTGTGGGACTATCGGTGTGGTTCCTCAATGCTGTGGCTTTAAAATTGTGATTGTTATTTTGAGGAATGGGGTTGTCATAACACACTGCTTACATGCTTATACAGTCTGATAATTGAATGATTTAGCTTTGGAAGGAAGAACAATAAGCAGGTGCTGCCAAGCTTTGTGTGGACTTGTTAAGCCTGACGTCACACACCACCATATATGGAAGGTCATATACTGTTTCCGGGTCCAAGCGCTTAATAAGATGGTATAGGCAAACAACAAAAAATGTGAATATACAAACGCTCATGGATATCTGTAACACTATCGGAAAACTGCAATCCTAACCTTTATATTCATAATGAAATCCCACATGGCCAGTCAGCGATTTTATGTTTTAAATAGTTTATTCAAATATTGATGTTGGAGATTCCGTGAGCCTATAGACTGAGGTGTAAACTTTTGAGTTTTGAGTACATGTTTCACTTAAATATGCAATATGAGTAAACAGTGTTCATAAACAGCTGTTTACGCTTGAATTAAATAGATGCTTGCACCCGAAAACAGTATTCTTCATGTCACCGCTTAACAAGCGAATAATCAACTAAATCTAATTGGTTGCTTCAATTTACTTGCTGTTAAGGGATTGTTCACCCAAAAATAAAAATTCTGCCATCATTTACTCACCCTCAAAGAAATGTATTTGGAAGAATGTTAGCAATATTTAGTTCTGGGACATCAACTACTATAGAACGAAAGCTTTTGTATACTTTTTTTGTTCTATTGAACACAAAATGAGGTTTTTTGAAGACTTTGGTTACGCAAACAGTTCTGGAGCACTTGACTACCATTACATTTTTTGCCTCAGTACGAAAAATTGCCAACATTCTTCCAAATATCTGCCCTTGTGTTCACCAGAACAGAGGAATTTTATACAGGTTTGGAACAACTTAAGAGTGAGTAAATGATGGCTCAATCTTAATTTTTGGGTAAACTGTTCCTTTAAATATCTGCCTCATGTAACGTATGAAATATCTATGATAATCCCTTCAGAAAGTGATCGTAACAAAATTCTGTCTGTTTATTCTGGGTGGTGGAGTCTGATTTTAATTTTCCAGTTCCTGGAAAAGCTTTTGCTGCTGCTGTGTTGGACTAACAGATTGAAACTCACTCTCTGATTTAACAGCTATAACCCACTATGGCTGTTGTTTTAAATTCTGTTTCTTTATCTTTAGTGACCCTGGATGAGAGCAACAGAACATGGGGCCGGAGCACCAATTACAAACCAGAGGAGTTTGAGGATGTTAAAAAAGGAATTAAGAAGAAGGGTCGCACATGGGGACCAAGTTCTGTACAGACGAAAGAAAGGGGAAATTGTGCTGAAAGGTAGGAGAAAATAGTTTCCTGAACATCTTGTACAATAAAAATGTTTGTAGTCAAAGCTAAATTTGGGTTGTTTTTAGGTTAAAATTAGATTTTTTTTAATTGAGGGATAACTGTCATATTTTCTGCAGAGTTCGACCTCTCTCTGATGGAAGCAGTCCATGGTCTACTAGTCTCATGAAGAGCCAGAAATCTGTTCCATTGGCCGCCTTATTTGCTGAGCAGGGTATGTGATGGATGGTTGGTCTTCCTTGTAATGATGTTTCATTCTTTTGTACTTTATCTTGCTTTATCATTTAACAGAGAACAAGCTGTGCAAATGCATTCAGTTTTAAAGCATTTCAACCGGCTGAGTATTAAACTTCAATGCACCATCTGTCTAATGCTGGTTGTGAAGCAGCCATGATCCTGAAACTTTAACAAAATCTTGTGTATGCAGCAATGGGAAAGTTTACAAACAGCTGCATAGAGAAATGTCCTGTTGTTGTTTCTGGACTGATTTGCACAGAAAGGCCAAATTAGACCAAGTTTTTGGAGAAAATCTACAAATCTAAAACTTTTCCTCAGAAAATATTAACGTCTAGTTAAACTGTTTTTTTTACAGCAACCAGTAAAGATGAAGCGTGTTCTGCTGATGGATCTGACAACAAACCAAAGCAATTCAAGTTCCCCAACCAGGTGTATATTGATCTACCTCTGTGGAAAGATGAACAGGGGGACAGCCAGGGACCAGGTGGAGGAGGTGAAGGTGAGAGTCAGGAAGACCCAACCACATCTACAAGTTCCACCAGCACTACACCACAGCACACCCCCACCAACAGCCTAAAGCGCGCTGCGACACGCCGGCGCACAGACTCTGTTCTCTATGGCTGTGCTTCCATCCTGGCATCTGTTGCCTTTGGCTTTGACCTGCGGGAGGTCTGTAAGGCCGCTGCTAACGAGGAACAAGAACCACGTGAGGAGAAGAAAAAACGGGAAGGACTTTTTCAGCGTGCCACTCGCTTCCGCCGTAGCACCAGTCCCCCTGGTGGCCGCCCGAGGAAGGACGAGGTTGCAGCTGGGCCTGTGAACCTGCTCGCCATGTCATCGATTTCGGAATGCAACTCCACCAAGTGCCTCCTACAGTCAGATTTCGAGGGGTCTGGACAAAGCCCCTTGAAAAAGTCTCCGCTCAGCAATTTGCAGACATATCAGAATACCAGCACTAGTTCGGGTGTGGCGACCCCGGCGAAAAGTGACGCTTTTCCTTCAACAGATCATTCTTCTGGATCCAACTCTCGGCTTAGGAGAAAGAAGTCTAGCCCTGCGGTGTGTCAAACCAGTAAGTGTTTTTATATAAAGGGGGTTGTATTGAAGTTCTATTGTATTATAGCATGGGTCTTCAACCGCGGCTCGGGTCTGCTAATTACTGTTTACTTACAGGAAACTTTTTGTTAAAAAGGTAAAGCATGGGTACTGATGGTGCACGTCAGTCAAGTTGCTCCAAAAATAATGCAGACTCGTTGCAAGTTGCTCTCCTGAGTCTGATATGATGCTCTGCAGAACAAACTTGTGTATTTGTGTAATGCTGATCCAGGAGGAATACGGAGCTCAGAATTATAATATAGCAACACACAGAAGCAGGGAAAAAATGATTACACTTCGGCCTGCTTTTACAACAGAATGCATAACATCTGCACTGATTTCTTTTGCATCTAGAGACGATCTCTTCCTCCACTAGAATAGTCTTTGTGCCATTAACCAAGGTCAGTCATCTCATTGAAGCCTTGATAAAAACTAAGGTTCAGAACAAGTAAATGTTTAACTGTCCATCTCAAAATATGAGACCGCAAATCCCTTAAAATAATCAAACAATCTATATTAACAATAAAAATAATACACAGAAAGGTATGTATGTGCAACAATAACATGCATAATAGTGATAATGTAATGTCTTAACATAATATTGCTGTGACAATAAGGGTTGTTTCTATTTGAATAGCTCTACACGTTTGGTATAAGGGTCCCTGCTCCATGCATCTCTCATCTAAGAGGTCCTTGCCCTGAAAAACGTTGCAGACCCCTATATTAAAGCTTAAATGTGTCTGTCACTCACTAGATAAAATAAGGCAAGATGTTGGCTGTCTCTGTAAACAGTTTCTTTCTGCTTCAGTTAATGGCAATGGTAACTCCCAAACCAGCCCAGCTGATTCATCCTTCATCAATTCCTCCTCAAGAAAGAAGCCTGATAGAGAACCTGTTCAGGAGAAGCAAACCCCCAGCAAATCCGTTTCCAGACCCCGACCGCTTTCCTTAAGAAGCAAGCCTCATTCCTGGGGTCTGCTCAAGAGCCGCAACAAGAGCTATTCTCTGGGGCACTGCTCTGGGGGCAAGAGTGCCCAAACCTTGAATGTTGTTTTCCCCTCAGACGTTAAAACGGGATGCTCTTTGCTGGATGTGGACACGGAGGGTCAAAAACGAGACTGCACAGTTCCGCTCTGTCGAATCCAGAGCACTCCAGGTCGGCTTTCTGTCTTTGAGCTGGAGAAAGAGTTTTTATCTTAAAAAAACTGCCTTCTGAACGAAACCTTAACTTGTTTGTCCCTTTTTAAAGACATCATGGCCATTGATCTATATTTGAGCCATAGCTGCTGGAGTTAATCTGTGGTACTTTTATTTATATTCTGCTTACTTTGATATGTAATTTAAGATGAAGTGACATATATGAAGTAAATGATCAACATTCCACTGGATTTACAGGAGAAGTACTGGTTTGTAGTTTTTACACAAGGACATTTTACACTGAACAATATCTTCCGGTTAGAAACAATTGAATTCAGGCATTTTTGTCATTTGTGTCATGTAATTTCATATGAAAGACATAAACAGGGCCCACAGTGTTTATAGTGTATAAATAATAATAATAATAGTTGTTGGAGTGATTAACAGTTCGTTCTTTGGTAAAGTGGTACACTAAAGCCAATTTGACAGACCAAACTAACAAATCCCTTCCTTAAAAGGGCAGTCATCAGCTTTGCAATAATAATAATTGATGTTTGTTTGATTGATTGAAGTCACATTGATGAACACATGCTCCTTTAATGTTCTCCTGCTGTTCTGTGGTATTTGACTTTTATGCCTTTTAATTCCCATCGGTTTAATGTAATTATGCCTGCTGCCACAAATGGACTTACTTGTAAAATCCATAGGTTGGATATCTCATGATAAATCCAGTATTCCTGAGACACGTTCTCTCTGTTTCTGTTTAAGTATAAATATAGTCACTGTCTATCTACTGCCTGAAAAATGACTATGCTCTGCACTACTGATGCTGTGTATCAATATTGATATCATTCTAGTCTATAAAAGTGCATTTGACTTTGTATCAAATACAGCATTCCACTATAAATACACTAATGATTTAATTTAAGCACCAGAACATTCCTTATGTCATACCACTTAAATAGCTTTTGGTTTCTGAGTTTACACCGTTATGTTTTATGAAATCATTACAATAGTATGTTTATCAACATAAACGGTTACATTGTGTTAAGTGACCATTTGTTTAAACATTGCATGAAATGTACTTTAACATGTACTGTATCTTATAACCTGATCTCACAGGAATTCATAACTATTTTACAAGGTGGCTTTTCTCGAATGAACTTGTTCGTTGTGAATCGAAGAAAAACTTGCGATTACTAGAAAAAAGCAACACTAAAGCTCCACCCCTTCACTGGTGCGAAAGCAAATCGTACCAAAACGTACAAAGGAGGTGGTACGAATTTGCAACCTTCATGAAATATTGACGCTTTTCTGTGAGATTGGCTGTTACGGCAGCAGTCTAAAGATAGAACACAAAGTCTCATTTAGTTGTAATCTTTATATTTTAACTGTATTGTCAACCATTACCCTTTGGGGTAGACTGAATAATTCTCTTGTTGGTTGTCTATTACGGAACGAAGTAGTAAAATATTCCCCTGAAGGATGAATCAGATTTTTTCAACATGCGGAGACTGTGATTTGAAACATGCTTAGTTATTTTAGTTATGGGTTGTGAGTATTATAACTCTATTTGTTGAAAAGATGTGACACGATTTCCCACACGCAGTATTGAAAAGCTTTTTCTAAAGTAAAATAGGCACTAGAATTGTGTGATTGAGAGTAAAAGTGCAGAAAATTCTTGTTCAGAAAATGTCACAGGTTTTTTACTCTGACCACCAGCCTCATCATCTGTTTAAAACCCCATTGTTTGGTGATGTTTTAAAGGAAGAGCGATATGTCATGTGACGCACTGGATTTTTATTATTTTGAATTATGTATTGATCTGTATTGTTCATTACATGTATGCTGTTGTTAATATCTTAAGATATTGTAACACACAGTACTGGATTCACGTTTTGCTAGTTTAGGTGTACAACTGCACATTAGGATTCATATGAACAATGGACTCGAGAGACATTGTGGTGCCTCTTTTTTTATGTCTTGCAATGATTTTTACTTTTAAGATGAAATAATACAATGCCTGTTTTTGTAAATATCTTGTGTTGTTGTTTAAGCACAATCATTCCTACTGTTATGGGTGAACTGCAGCAATCCAACATTTTATTGCTCATTTCAGCAGACTTTAAAGGCACAAACGTCTTCAGAGTGAAAAGTTTCAAGTTTTCACCAAAGTTGAAGTTGCCGGGAACCACTTGGCTTTCCCAATGTTAAATCCACGTAAAATGTTACATGTTACACATGCATTGCAGATAGCAGAAACAAAACTGTTTAGTGTCTGTGCGTTGAGCTCTGTTTTATTCCAGTGTTTACCCATGTGAACAATTTAATGCTAAGCTGTGCTGAGGTGAACTGATGATGGTTCACCGAACTGGTTATTTGCTCCAGGAGGGCTCAAAGAGAAAAGGGCTGAGCCCACACTCCTCTCATTTCTATCAAATTCTACTATTTTACTGTACACAAGTGACCAATAAATTCTTTACACCACATTTAGACATTGGTTTTCATTCAAATGCACCTTGAAATATTTTGCTGTGAATCTCTTGTACATTCCCATTAAATCACAGGTCTAATGTGGTCACTCGTGGACATGTCTCACGTGCCATATGTATGAAATTCATGTTTTCTTATGGTACAGCTGAAGCATGGACCCTTATAAGTTAGTAAAGGCCAAGCCTTGTAAATATGGTCTTGTAAATGTGACCTTTGTGAGAATTTGCAGACATTCCACCATGTAGTGTGTGCATGTGCATCATTTTCATGCTTAGCAAAGGTCCAGAAGCATCCACAACCTGCAGGCAGACAAAAAAGGAAATTTTACAATTGCCATCATGAAACCAGAAATCTTCATGTTACCAAAGTGGATGCATGGAGGAGTGCAGTACAAAATTCTCAAAACCGATTCTCTTAGACCGGTAGACAACCCCTCTAATTTTAGCCTGAGGAGGTTGTAACATAACACAAATGTGTCTCAAGGGTGCAATCTTAGTCTCAAATATCAACTAGCATGTCTCTTTTTGTCACCGTTTTGTCTACAAACTCTCAATGCCTGAAGGTGACTTGGAAATAGCACAAAGGCGGAAACCGGTCATTGACACCATCAGCTATCTCAAGTGTTGCCCAAACAATACCTAGGATTACGGGAGATTTACCTGAGGGAGACACCAAATCCTCAATTCGTGCTGATGCAGAGGCTGGGACTCCGTGGGCTTTTGCGGCCTGAGCGAGGGATAACGGACACAGCCTGTAGGCAGTAGGTTGTTTTTGGACGCAGCCCCGGGATCTCAAGCTCCTTGGAGCAGCTGTCTGTTTCAAAGACCTCCTATATGAGAAAGTTGGTTTTGGTCACTTTAGGGTACACTTTTAGTGTAAAAAAATAATTTACACTAACCCTCTCTCTTCTCTCAACAGGTTGTGGTCTAGCTTTTGTTGAAACTAGTAACTTTGTATTAGCAACTATTGTACTATTGCTCTTGTATGACATATCGCTTATTGCTCCCTGAATTCTTCGCTTTGGATAAAAGCGTCTGCTAAATGACTAAATGTAAATGTAGTGGTTTGTGAAACGATTAGGATGAGTATACAGATAATTATTGTCATTTTAGGGTCTGGGGTCTCAGCCATTGTGGAAAAATACAGCAGCAAAAAAATATAGACCACTTACCAAGATGCAAACACTGGTCCAATGGAACTTCTAGTTTTAGTTTACTTATTTAATATTCTTATTTTTCTAATCGTACATATATAATACAAGTTTCAAGATTTTGATTCGGTTATAAATGTTCTGTTTTTGTATGGTGTTCAAATGTTTGTGTAGTGTTAAAAACTGAAACAGGAAGTTATTCTGGACCAGCATTGTTTACGTCTTCCGAAGTGGTCTATAGCAAATAATAAGGAATACAAGTTTATAAAGTTGGGCTTTTCCACTGTATAGTACAGCTCGGTACGGCTCACTTTTGGAGGGGTTTAGTATTAGTAGTACCCTCAAAATTTTCTAATTTGTACCTTTATTTAGTCACATTTACTCTGTCAATAATAATTTACTCTTTTGTAATATTAGTACATTGTCACTATTGAAAAAGAAGAATTTCTTACCTCTTCTATATCATTGTGCTTTACATATATCCTGAATGTCAGTTTCTGCAGTTTTGTTACTCGTAATCTAGTGCCCTTTGGTCCCCGCAAGGGTGTCCTGGGAGGTCTGATCTGAACCATAATAGTCAGTCCTTTCACAGTTGCCTTTAACTGTGGTGGGCTAATATTGGCTGTGATTCAGAGAAAGATATATGCGTTATATTTTCACAAAAATATTATAACGTGTTGTGGCTATCAGTCTCTCCTCTTAAGTCAAATTACTATTAAAATGATTGTTGTACTTACTATCCCAGTGAGGGTGAAACCTGGGGCTGATGACCCACGATGAGTAGCCCTCAGCAGAGAGGGAACGGACCCTGGCGTAGTACCACTCTCTAGGATCTGATGTCTCTTGGCTCAGGTCACATTGGAGCAACTGGATACCTTGGCAGTGTCCAGTATTTGTCCACTCCTTATCTCCATATCTGAAGTCGAGAGAAGCCACCACTATGAACAATTCTATGTGAAATCGTAACGTGACAATACAACATCTGTTTATTTCTATATTGTGGATAATATGGAAACATTTGGTTAGAAGCAATTAAGATCGCAACAGTATTGAAAATTAAATGGCAGTCATGCGAAATGTTAAATTCTATCCAAGCTTACACTTTATGCTGAACAAAATACTTCTTGTGTTGAACAGCCTTATGTGGATGTTTCCAGAATAAGACATTTCTGTAATCCAAAGAACGAAATTCCACTTCCACCGGCGCCATCTCCTCCTGCACAGAATGGCTACCTTAAAAACAGTACAAATAAACTTCACATGGATGATTCATTATTTAAATGCAGATTTCAGATTTAGACTACAGTATTGAGAAGTTTACCATTTTCATAAAATAAACAACGTAGCTACTAAACTTACAGTGTGCCCAGCTGACAAGGGTTATCAATGAAAGCACAGGTGCAGTTACAGACATGTTAGCAGATGAAAGACATTGGGGTAGTTCATAGGAACCTTTAAACCATACCAATTTCCCTTTTCTCACCATGTATGGGCAGTCTTTACTTACTACGAGGATATATGCTTTGCAGTCACATGTCAGAATTTCCAAAGTGGGCAACATTGCACAAAACACGTGAATGGACATTGTGTTCTATATATATATATATATATATATATATATATACTGTAGAAAGAGAGTTGAAAATGTGAATATTGTTCAATAGATTACATTTAATCCAGTATATTAGATGCTGAAACATGCTGAACTAAATTTATTGTTTGTTTTAATTTAGTGGTTTTACTGTAATTCACACTGATGTCATATTCGGGAAATATGTTACACAACCAGTCAGAGGCAGAGCAATGAGGCAGACTGGGAAGGCACATGCCTGTGGCCACGCTTTTAAGTAATCGTGTTATTTTACTCTGCGTTATTTAGCACGTTCTTCAATCCCCGGCCCCGAATGTATTTACTTCAATTTGCTATGACATCTGCGTATGTGCAGTTCTTTGGTATACATGCAGTTTACATTATGTGACGTTGGAGCAACACACATCCAGTTTAAAGTTTTCTCTCTGTAAGCCCTCATCAACAAACTGCAGTTGTTAACCACCGAATAAGGAACGTACATGAGGGAATACTTTAGAAAACGATCCTTATGCAATTTTCATTTTTATTTAAAACATAGTATCCTGTATCCATTAAAAGAACTCAAAGTGGTGGACAGGGGGGGATTTATGCTTGTGATGTCCCTTTGAAATATGAAGTGTGTTAAAATTTATGTAAAAGCGATACAAATAATCTATACAAATTGATTGATATAAATTGATTGATACATTTAAACAAATAAATGTATTAAGATTTAATATTAGTTCTTTCATTGTCCAAAAATGAACTGTTCTATTTTAAGAAATAATCAGGTTATCATGGTATTTATTGGTAACAAAGGGCAGTGTTTATTTAGGCTACTACGCCTGTGTTGTTTTTATACTATGTTGCTCTTTTATACTAGAGTTCACTTCTATGAAACAGTGACTAGTAAACGTGTGACTAGAAAAGAGTTCCCATTCCTTAGCATCAAACATACATACTGTACTGCCTGATAACATAAATGAATATATAATATACTGTTCCGTCACATGTGTTTTGACCATACTTTTAATTGAACATTGTACAATAGTATTTGTAGGACAAATATACTGTATAATCACATAACAATATCAGAAAGGGCCCCCCCATTCAATAATTTTGCCTTGGGCCCCCACTTAATGTAGGTTCGCCTCTGCAACCAGTTACCGCAGATTCCTTAAGTTGAGAAGAAGCTAAAAGTGTGTTAAAGTTATGTTTGAAAGTCACGTCACAGATCTCGGACAGAACATCTTTTACACCGGGTCACACAGGAAAGGGAAATACATGCGCTATAAAAATTAACAAGCTCCGATGCAAAGATAAAATCGATTTTGACCTCTTCCTCTTTCCACTTTCGCGTGTGGTTTGAAATGGACCTGCTCATGGGAGTCAGGTAAGATACTGTGACCTTTTCTTTTGTTCCGCAGCTCTTTGTTTCAAGTTCACTTTAATTGTTTAAATGACATTTACAAATCTGGTACATACCGTGTCACGGTATTACCGACCAAATGACACATTTTTGACAATGAGAAGTTGACAACAAAGTTTTGGAATGTAATAGCATACGTAGACGGTGAACCACTTATCACTTCTGCTTATCTTAATGTAGGGATACATTAACACTTACAGATATTTGAAATGTAGGTCAACAGTAGCAACATTATATTTTTATTAGGATTTTTATAATAATTATGGGGGTCAGGGGGTCTACGGGTCCTGGGGAAATGCAGTGACACTACAAGGGTCCACTAATACTGTTTTCATGAAAATGTAAATATATGTTAATCAGACACATAATGTTTACCTTTAGTTAATAAGCTGTTTTAAAATATAAAAGAATGAAAATGACAATACCATGTTTTTTGTGATACTCTTACCATGACACATTGGCTGTCTTTCCAAAACCTTGGATGTCCAAATTTGTTGTTTTCAGGAAATGGAGAAAACATTGTAGGCCTACTTATTTTTTTAATTCTGTGCTGTCAAAGTTGACAAGCTACTTTTTATTGGTTAGATACTTTCAAAATGGTAAAACAAATGTAGATATGACATTTTAGAAGGTCAGCAATGACGTTATTATAGGCTATGAGCTTAAAAACCAACTCTCAGCTACAAAATATGTAAAGAAGCCACTCATCGTAGTCACTCTTTGTATCGACTAATGACCTTTGGCCTGAGAAAGGATGATGACCCCTCAAATTATGTCATAGACAGTTATCAGCCAAAGAAACACAACTATTACTAAACACTTTTTTGCATGATGTAAAAAAGAGAATGGGCAACATTTATGCTCAAATCTCAAGATGTCAATGTTTTCTACTGTCGTGTGTTTCCACATCATTCATTTGTAGTGTAAAGGCTTTGAATGCTAAAGGTCAAGGCTACTATTGTTTATCTATGAAAATACCTTGACCCAGTTGCCATGGCTTTATTATCTGTTTAGACTACCCTTCCCCACTCTCTTTCACATCTGATTTACCCATCTCTCTTGTGAGGTCCGTGTACTAGCGATGAGCAGTTGGACTCTTCCCTTAACATCATTTCCCTGGAAAAACAAAGGCTTTGTTCCACTTCACATTTAGTGAAAGAGGATCCTGGCTAAATGATTCCTCCCCCTGCCTGTGTGTCACTGTTCAGAGGAATGGCTGCAGAATTGATGAATCATAGTAAACCCCCTACAACCACAAAAATATCTTCATTGAATGATTTGTCCCTTTATTAGAAAGTAGTGAAAAGAGCTGGAGATAATCAAATGTGCCCTGTTGTTTATTATCACATTATTTGATCTTTTGTGTTGTGGTATTGTAACTTCCCTATCTCACAGAACACAAAATTAAAGTTGAATGGTCTGTATTTTATGTAATTCGTTACACTATTGTTCAATAAGTAAAATGGACCCAAATCCATTGATGAATTATAATTATTTAGTGAACCAAAAAAGTTTTTAAACAGTTTAAATGGTTGTTGAATCTGAAACTTTCATTTGAAGAGATGTGAACATAATGCACTTTTTCAAGGAACAGACTTCGAAATCCTATCTTATTTATATATTTACCTAATTATGTATATATTTTGAGTTCTGTTTGCACGAATAAAAGATGCATGTATAGATGCACTTGTGTGTCACCAAAACTTTTGTAAATGAGAAATATTATTTTAATATGATGCAAGAATGACTCACGACTAGTTTAGTTCCCGAGAGCACGTTTTCTTTTGATTGCATCTACGTTTACATTTTTTATGAATAGTCTGTCTGTAGGTGTGGTTTCTGAAATATATAAAAAAGTAAAAAGAAATCACTTTATTCAGTAAACTTGAATATAAATTTCGACGATGCACTCCTGGGTTAGTGTGCAAAATAAAAATATACAGAAATTGCCACAAGATGGAGCTCTTTAATAGAATAGAGAACAATTTTCTGCTCAGTCCTCATAATTTAGTTCTAGTTATTTCATTTCATTTATTTTCTAATAAATGTTAGCTCTGTATATTTTTGTCAGCACTAGGCTATGTAACCAAAGGGAAACTTAGAAAATTATTAATAAACATGATGCTCAGTTGAAAATGTTTCTGTGGTTGGGGCAAAGGATATAACTAAAGCAGTATAAAAACAAATCCGAACAAAAAAAACGTATAAACACACAATACAACTGCATTTAAAACATCAACATTTTGTGTTGGAGGAGAATAAGAAAGTACACAGATATCTAGATGAATCGTTAAACGGAATAATTGTACTTATAATAAATACAGCCCATTTCTTTTATCTTTTTCTGCAGAAGGATGAAGAGTGCCACACAGGTAAATATAATGTCTAATATTACCAACACACGATAAGCAAACTGTGTAGTTTTGAATAATATTTATCCTCGTGCCCGCATCAAAGAAGACATCGCTGTGTATTTTCATCCCACTTCGTGAAAACGCGAGGCAAGGTACGCCCCCGGAAATCTGCCGGAAGCAGGACATGATTGGCTAAGTTTGCGAGTGACGTCATATTCCCGCGCTTTGTTTGTTTCGACGCCTCGTTGGCGGGATTCGGGCTCCGGGAAGAGACGGGCAGCACTTGTTTTGAGATGTAAGTTTTTAACCTTTCATTAACATTCACACACAGAGGTTTTATGGCAGCTGCTATTGTTAGTCGGGAAGTATGCAACGTTGAAAACGCACTCACTACTTCGTAGGTAGGACAGAAAGCAAATCGTGTTGACAGTGGACCGTTTTAACCTGTTAATCCAGCACGATTCAAGTTTAAGAATAGTTTACTTATCACTTTACAGTTTTTCTTGTACTTCTGTCTCTCTGTACGTCTAGTCAAATGCTTACATGTAACTACAATGTGTCCCTGTAATCACAATCAATGATTTATTGTACCCAAGATTTGATAAACCCACTGTGCAAACTCTCCTTGTGTAGAATTGCAATGCAGTTTTCAGGCAACAAAAGGAAGAAGGTGATTGGCAGCTCTCAAAATGATCTGTATGAACACTGTCTTCAGTTGTATGCCCAGCCTCCCCTTGAGAACATCTCTCTTACTGAGTTTGAGACCTTTGCTGTGGAAAGGTTGAAATGTAAGTCATTGTTCATCAAGATTTAAATTGTATTTTGCGTTTTGACACGTGTGATAAATGTAAAATCTATGATGGTTTCTTGTTTCAGTGCTCAAGACTGTTGAAAATCTTGGCGTCAGCTATGTGAAAATTTCAGAGCAATACACCAACAAATTACAACATGAGTTTTCGAGCTTGAACTTCCCACACAGGACTGAAGTGGTAAGGGCAATGCTATTAAAATAAAAATGTATATAGATTTTTAAACATCCAATTCTTATCCTTGCTATTGATGCGCTGACTAAAAATACAGGTGTATATATAATAAGAAATAACATCTTTTACATCTGCGAAAGTATAATGATGTCTGCAAATATGTTGATGAGAATGGCTTTTACATTTACGCTTTATCCAAAGCGACTTACATTGCACTGTACTATACATTTGTTTCTGAGTATGTGCAATCCCCTAAGATCGAACCCATGACCTTGGAGTTGCTAGCGCCGTATGCTCTAACCACTGAGCTTTGTTATTGTAATTTGTTTGAGTTTATTTTATGTCTTTCCTAATAAATTAGGATGACCGTAAGCTTCAAGGAGGTCCATCCGAATATGAGAAACGGAGAAAAGATCATATCTCCCATTTTATTCTACGCTTGGCGTATTGCCAGACGTACGTATTGTTCATTTTTTTTATTCAGGATGTTCTTATACAGTAATAATAATAAATGTTTGATCTGGCCAATAATCATAATTGTGACTGTTAAAATTCCAATGTCTTTATTCAAGTGCTGAGATTTCGTGCCAGTTTTTCAAGCTCTGTTTGTGTATGCTGTATTGTGTCAACTTATTTGTTAATGTGCATTTATGTACTGAGGAATGTTGGATGAGCCTAAACTTTGAAAACAAACAATACATACGTTAATGTTTACTAAGTATAGATTTGCGTTAATATGCAAAATCGGTTTTGTTATATGACCATACAATTATGAGATGTTGTCTAAATAAGTTCTATTTCATTCTAGTGAAGACCTCAGGAGGTGGTTTATCCAACAGGAAATGGATCTTTTCCGTTTCCGGTTTGGTCTTCTTTCTTCAAAGCACAAGACTGACTTTTTACATAAAAACAATCTTAAGTATGAAACGGTGAGTTTTTTTATAGCTCCATCACCTTTGATGATACTGTATCTGCAGAATTTTTAAAAATTAAATATCTAAATAATAAAGCGGTTAATAAGTAATCCATCATTACAAACTTGAAGATTTTTGTGTGGATGCTAGTCTTTCTATTTTTATTGATCTAATTACGATTACCCTACTGGCCCTGCTAAAGACTTGATTTCACTTATTGGATTATTTCCCCAGCAAGAATCATTGTCATTTCAGAAATGTACAGGTTGTGTTTAAAATAGTGATTTTTGTCTGCTGTCCTGTAGGGGGCAGTTTTACTACACTAATATTTTATCTTATTCTTTTGTCTGTGTGTTTTACTTTCAGCAATACTTTCTCATAAGAGTCAAGTTGTTACTTTGCTGGAGAGTGGCTCAAATAAACGTCAAATTATTTATTTCATCTTTATTTTGACCTTTTTTTACATGACAGTGAAAGCAATGTTCTAGTGATGCTTTGTGTTTTATTGCTGTATGTTTGACACACTCCATTTGTTTGTTTATTTATAATATACAGGTTAGTGCAGAGGAGAAGATTATCCTTAAAGACAAGCTCATCAGTTCCAGTTATGGTTTAAGTGGAATCAAGGTGGAAGAATATGATTTCTACAAAGTAAGTTGTTAGAAATCATATTTGATTATTTATCAGATCTGGGCAATGGATAGGGCCTGTCTGAACCACATCTGCGCTGTAGAAGGAAAGTTGTTGTCGTTATTAAGAAAAAGCAACCTGTCCTGATTATAATTTTTCTGTGCCAAAGGTGCCCTTTCAGGATGCCCTGGATTTAGTTCGGTTAAGGAAAGTCTACTTGCTGGCTGGCAATGCTTATATTCCCCACCAGGAGATTATCACGATTGTCCTTAATGACTTCCGCACAAGACTGTCTAAAGCACTTGCAGTAAGTAACTTATTTGAGTCCAAAGTCATTGACAGTTCCACATAATATTTCCCTCTGAACCCGACTCTCTTTCGATCGGCCGATATTTATAATTCTGAGTTTAATCTCTCATCCCATTCAACAAACTCATCATTTAGTTTTATTTTGAGTCAGTTTATGCATTTCAGTTTTTCAATGACCCTTTTGATGCCTACTATTATATCTGTTATGTTACAATTACAATCTACCAGCGATCTGACTGATAGCAGGGCTCTAGATTAATTTTTTCCACGGGTCGCACTGGTGTGACTTACTTTCTCAGTTGGTTGCACCCTTTTTTTTTACTGTAGTATAAAATTATAGTCAAATTATATTTGATGGATTGTTAATGCCGATTCTTTAGATACCAGTGTGTATTTTACAAACCCTAAATGTATTATCTTCTTGTACTCAGGTGTATTTAAATGTCTGAAGCCTAAAATAAACATTATGTTGTTAAAAGCACTGCATAGTTGAAATATGTGGCAAGCCCTGAGTACGTCTCTCTCTGGTTCAGTGCGATCTAAAGCACTGAATTTTCTAATGATAATCACACCAGTGTGATTGTGCGTATCAAAGGGTTAACAGGATCCATTTATCCGTCATTATCCAAGACAACCTGAACTTTACGCACTTGCACCAATGCGACCGTGTGGAATTTTACCCGTGCACTTTATAAAATATTAACGCATTTGCGACCATCTTGGTCGCAGTCTAGAGCCCCGGATAGACTCAAATAACGTGTCAGTTCAGTGTTCATTTGGTGTGCATGATGAAACCAGGTGTGATGCCTCAGTCTTTGCTGGCTACATGGGACCACCCGTGACCACCTGTGACACCGGTCCTACAGCAAGACATCATCACTTACAACTACATTATTGCATCATTGGCTCTGCTCACTGGTGTTTTGTTGTTGAACAGCGAGTGGTTCTGAAAAAGTTGTTTACGGTCACTATAAGATTGCAATATAAGGACAATAAAGAGCCTCTTTGGTGAGGCTTGCGGAGGATAATGATGTCATAGAGAAATGCATTGTTTATTACCATAGAAGAGGGCGATGTTGGATGACTGGAGATGTTAAGCCATCTAGAGGTTAGAGCATTCCTGAGATGAGTTTTTTTAAAGGTGTGTAGAAGAGTGGGCGTGAAAGCTGATGGTTTGGAGACTCTGCGCTTTGAGTGCTTGGTGGCACGCACGCTGAAGTCGCAGGTCATTTCCACCCTCAGACTGAAATTAAAGGGCGGCTGAAAGAGTAGGAGGTCATGGGGCGGCTGTTGGTCAGGAAATCAAAAGCAGATTTTCTGTGAGCTCCTGCCAAGATTGCTGTACTCGCAGTAGAGGCATCTCCGTAAACGTGCTTTCTTTTGGTATTGTATTTCATGCTGTTGAGGTTCTCTCCTTTCATTATATTTATAACTCATGTAAATATAATGTGTGTCAGGAGATTCCCAGCAGACGGCACATGAAGGTCTTTGATGTGGGGTGCGAGCTTTGCTGCCTCATTATTGTCTTTGTTTAGCAGCACAAGCACACATTTCTATGTTATTCTTACAGATTCCAATCATTTAATTGATGAATATTTTTGTTTGTTTATTAAATGCCATATTTTAAAATACAATTAATAATTGAGATAGCAGACTTGTATGATCGGTTAAACGTGCAGAAGAAATATGGGCGGTTGAATGAAGTCTAAAATAATATTTATGTTAGTGCCTTTGTGCATGTTCAAGGCAGGGCTTGACATTATGCTTGTGCGCTCGTCTGGGACCGCCATAAAAAATCAGCGAAGCGACAGATTATTTTGTCTGATCTTGTCTTTACACTGCAAACAAAACAGAGGAGGTGCGTTGATAGGCTTTTATTAATTGACTAGAGATGCACTATGTGTTATCGGCCTTATCAGTATTGCCAATAAACGGTTATTTATATAAAATAATATATATACACATATACATACATACACGCCGATATATTAAAAGCTGATAAATTATGAATCATTTCCTATGATTGCACCTGATGTCGATCAAACTCCTTACAGTTACAGCTTCTGTCGTGATCATTCACTTGATGAACTGAGCCGCATACCTGCCGTTTGTGTTTAGCATTGGTGAGATGAACAGGGAAAGCAGGCAGGGGGGGACCCAACTAACCTTAAAGCGCATTTTTCTTTTCTCCTTACACAATTATTTTAGGTATACATAAATATATTTTCACAATGGATGAATGACGATGATATTACAAATGTTAATTGGCGTGTGGCATCACCAAACGCCACATCTCTTCGTGTGTTTAGAGGTTTGTTAACTTATCAGAGATACCACCACACTGCTATATTTCGGTATTGCACCAGGCACAGTCTTTATTTATCAACATCAGTAGCCTAATGTTATTGTCTTCTCTCCCTCGGTCATTAGCTGACGGGGGCTAATATTTACGCGTGCTCTAATACAGAATAAATAAATAACCATACCACAAGCATCTTATCGTGTTTATCAGTATATTTTCATAATGTATAAAGTATACGATTTTGGTAGCTGAAATTTGGCATGTTCACAGCACAATGTTAAGATAATTGCATTTCGTTTGTTCTCGCTTTGGACAGATTTGAAATGATCACGTGTTGTCTTTTGTAATAGACAGATAAATTATATTCACTGAACTTCTTCGTGGCTAGTTCTCAAATATAACATTGTTCGTCCTCGGGCTCACTTAAATCTGTCACAGTAAACAGCGCATCATAGTAATGCTCTCATGTTGTGCTTGTATACAATAACAAGCGCTAATGTTCGGCGAAATCTATTTACTACATTTAAAATGAAGAATATGTTGTAAGATGTGAAATGTGAATCGGGCTTAATCGGGTTCGGGTGCACTGAGCATGGAAAAAACGGAGAACAGAGCGCAGGCGCTGAGTAAAGCCCAGCTGCCGGTGTAACCTGTCACACCGCTCCTACAAGTCAGGTGTTCTTAGGAGGAAAGACCGCAGCCTCTAGTGTTTGTCGATAGAGCACTCTTGGGGTCGGAAAGAGAGGTTTACCTGCACAGCTCTCTGGCATTATTTTTTTAAGTGCAGTGATTCAGTTGGAAACACTTTTAAAATGAGCAATTATGCATGGTCGCCAGTGGCGATCCGCAAAATAGAATTAGCATATTCATATTTTTGTCTGCAAATGTGACCGTTTTAGTCGCAGTCTGGAGCCCTGCAGTTCTTTCTTACGAAATATCCATATGATTTTTATCGGTATGCATGCTTGGGAATCGAATTGGAACAAGTGACTCATTAGTAAGGCTGGGTATCGATTCAGATTTAATTAATGTTGTGTACTTGTGTACTTATTTTAATGTCTGACAGCATTGTTGTACTGTGGTACCCAGGCAGCGCGGTTCACGGTCCATACGCTTCAGGTGTGAATGTGAAATGCTCTGCATTCGTACTGCTCACGTGCTGCTTCCGCTCTGCTTATAATTCCGGTGTGAACCCAGCTTTATAATCGTATATTCTAAAATCTGAATCATGAGGTACCAAACGATTCCCACTCCGGCTAATTATTCTGTGATATACTGTATGGCTTATAGTTGAAATTATATCTGAGACATTTGTAAAAATAGCTTTTTTATGGCCACCTTATCATACTTTGGGAAGAATAAGCTGTTGAATAGACACTATATCTCTTGTTTTTGTCAAGTTTTTGCTAAGCATTAGTTTACCCATTATTCAATTGAGATTATATAAAAAAGAACAATATAAATAAATTCGATATAAATAATATTAAGTGCTGTTTAAATATTTTACTCATTCTGTGAAACGCTGTGCTAGCCATTAAGGTAATAGCTGAATGTTTGTGGTTTTCACTCCATTAATACCCAAACTCCAAATGAGAGTTTCTGCCATGGTAAACAATGCAGCAGCCATTTTAATTGCGGCTATAACCAGAGAAATTAAAATGTGCACAGGATATAGAGAACAATAATAAATCGGACAGCTTTGTGAACTCAGATTACTTAACAACATTAGTCTGCCCAGCTTGCGTTTAATTGGGCATTTTAATTGAAACTGGGGAGCGGTTGTGTTCAGTTGATCACTGGTAAGTGGAGGAAAGACGTTTTTTGTTCATTTAATGCTGGTGTGTAGTCTGCATAAAGGTCTTCGTGTTTCAGAGAAGCCTGTTTTATAGAGAGCAATACTTTGCTGCAATACTTTTTCTGAGTTTTGTCACAACCAAATGTTGTTCGCCTGCTTGCTGTCAGAAATGTATGGCTGACTCGAAATTAAAAAAGCAAATGATTTTTCAGCCTGGCATAGAGAATATATATACTGTACATGTCTATTTGTCAGATACATGCCATCCGTCAAGGCAGGATATCCGTGTGATTCTGTCAGACAGCTGGTGGGATGGGTTTTATTTTGGCAGAATGTTCACAGAGAAAGTCATTTAAATTATTGTTCGTAAACTCTCGTCTGTCCAAAGCAGAGAACAGATTTCGCTAGTCAACAATCTCCTTTCTTCCAGTATATTGAAGCAGTATTAGCCGGTGCATTAATCCATCTCGGCTAATGAAAACATATGCTGCTTGCACATTTCCTTTTTGATGGCGTTCTGGATAGCTGGCGCTAGAAGGAAATCAAATGTGTCAATCTTCATCTTCCTCGATTCTATAAATCAGGCTAGGATCGAGTCTTTTATGGCATTCTGAATCGTTTCCACAGGCACTGCCTGAAATCAATTGCCTAGTTGAAAATGTTTATACTAAAGGATGTCTGGCTGAGACGATATCACCTGATGTTGCTCACTTTTGCACGTTTTTGTGTGTGCTGTGAGTGACCATTTGAATAAAGATGACATCCATCAGGCACTGTTACAAGTGAACCTTTCTGAAAGTGAGATGATGTCTGTGCTTGCTGCATTTCTTTGACATACTGAGAACGCTCAGCTCTGTCTAGTTAAGCACTAAAAGCTTTTTTTTGTTAAGTGGACTTCCTAAGTGTTGCAGTGGTAGACACATTGAAAACTTTGGATCTCTGAAACAAGAGCTGTGGTGCTCATGTAGAGATGAGGGTTCAAGTCCGGCCTCAACATCTTATCTTGATTCTACTGTTCTTTCTCTCAATGATTCCCTCCCTCTCTACTGTGTTTAATAAACTTAAGAAAACCCATAGGTATAATTTAAACTTTCTGAATGATGGTACTCTGTGTCTAAGTGCAATAGAGGGTATGAAGGTGTCGTCATTTTACCACCTGAGCACCACGTGATGGCAAGACACAGCAAAATGACTTTTACAATATGACATTTCAGTGTCAAGAAACACCTGATTCTTTTGTAAGTCATATGAAGTTGTAAGGATCACATTCGAGTCCAGGTGCTTGTAATTTCAGCAAATAATTGGGTGTTTTAATCCTGGTTTCTTTGTTTGTCCTTTTCTCCAAAGCCATTTTGCTGTGTGTTTTGCCACCCAGGGGAGCGTGTCCCAGAATTCACGCATGGCGGGTGTGTTGCTGCGGACCCAAGAGAGTGCAGTGTCGCATTTTGGTGCAATATGGACACGGAATGATAAACTTTTAATAAACCACAGAACAGCGTGAGCCGGAAGTGGCACGCCTCACATTAAAATAGTTCAGTTTTGTTTTTAATAGCAAATTATATTTCATTTAGTTTCTGTATTAAGTTAATTTAGAGAAAATGTTTGGAGTGTTTTTTTTTTGTGGTTCAGGTGCTAGCATAGTTTGATTGCCCGCTTTGCTGGAGTGCGGTTTTTAATGCATAACATGGAGACTTTTTAAACTTTTGTAACCATTAAAGTAGTTTAGTTTTGTTTTCAATGATAGTTTAGATATGTTTTTGGATTTGGATACGTGTGAATTAATGACATGCAACCTGTGTCCTTACCAGGTCCCAAACTGCTCCAAATATTAGGTTTGTCGGACATCATCAGGTTTGTTGGACATCATCAGACCAAACTGATTTAATATTGATTATATGATTTAATAATATCAATGTGCTTATTCTCATTAAACGGAACTAGTCCTTATTAAAAACCTAAAAATATCCTAAGTTTTCTCTCTGAGCTGTCTCGTCCTTGTGTTTAACTTCAGAAGCAGGTTTTTCGTTCAAGGTTATCACTAAAACAGTAGGCAGTTTCACAGATCTTAAAAATGGGTGCTGACATGCATTAATAATGTAATGTATTATTACATGCACTGTAATAATGTAGTTTGCTGTGAGGAAGTTTCATTTTGCCTTGTTGTTTCCATTCGAAAGTGATTAGTTCAATTTATTTAGCTGAAAGTGATGCTTGGTTAATTTGATGTTTCTAAATTCTCTGGAAAGGAATCAAACAAAGCGTATTTTTCCACTTTAGATATAAAATCTTTAAAAACGTTTCGGAGAAGACAGGATGAATTCAGTTTTGTGTGTGTGCGTGCGTGTGTTATAATATATGATTGCATTGCAATATCGACTTTATCCTGCTCTGCTTAAAAGAGAAGGGCCGTTTCTTCAGGAACACTATTGTGATGCAAACAATGATCTTAAAATATATCAAGTGACTTTGTAAGCACATCTGTGCCTTATGACAACAAATTGCTTAAAATGCATAACTAATGGAAACCATCCATTGCTAATGTAAATTATTTGTATTCTTCATAAGACACAATGTTTTCCTACTGGTGATGATGTCTATGCAAGCATGAAAATACGCTTTTTAGTAATGTGCTCCCAGTAGGGATTGCTTCTGGGCATGAGAACCTAGGAACAAATATAATCTAATATAAACTGAGTTTGAGTTTTGGCCACAATATTCTTCCTTAGACCTCATCAGCAAGTACTGACATCAATGAGGCGTTTTTTATTGTACTGTAAAAGCTTTTAGTGTCTCACCACACATAAATAGACTGTAAAAGTGAGCTTTTTGGCTGTTTGTCGTCGTCCATCACCCGTCATGTATGTTAAATTAAGCCAGAATAATTTCACATATATGCTGCTTTATCTTCATTTCTGAATGCTTAGCAGGTAGAAATATCAGCGTGAATGTGAAATTATGTTAATTGGATCTTTGAGGGTTTCCAATCACACTTTCAAGATCTTTCCTGCTATTTTTACTTGACAAAAATGTGTTTTTAATTAATTGCATGCCGATTTTGTTCAAACAAAATTGGACCTGTAATGCCTTAAGTGAACATATTTATATCATAAGTCCCACAAATATTCACTTTTATCATAGTTTCAACCTGAGTGGTGTTGGTTCAGTTGTAGCAGTTTCTTTTTTATCACTGGTTTGTGTGACATTACCTGGTCTCTAGCCATCACACGCTGTCTTAAAAGCTTGATCTAATTGAGTGTCACGGAGGAAGGGAAAAAAGCAAGTTCCACTCTGCCTGCCAACGATTCAATTGGAGCTGTCAATCCAGAGGCCAGTTTAAACCGCTGGCTGGGCTATAGCTGGTGCGTCTGGGCAGGCCGTGGAGGTGCCGATGGATGGATAGACACATGCCGAAGAACATGGCACCGGTTCGCTCTCAATCATGCTGGGTCCTTTCCTAACTGAAAAGCCTTCTCCACCAGATGAATGTTTTTTTCTCTTGTCCTTTTGGGTGATTAATGAGCAAGCATGGCTGTTGTGTGTCCAAATGAAGGACTGGTTTAGCCGGATGTTCATTCTCAAATCAATGAGCAGGGACTCTGATAACAAGTTGTGTCAAAGCTTGTGAATCGGCTTGGATTTACCTGTTTTCTAAAGAGTGTTCTGTTTTGCTCTGTCTAGCGCAACTTATTTAGCTTCAAAAATTTACTTTTACAAAATCATCAGACTTGACAAATATTACAATTAAGCAAAGCATTTAAATGGATTTTCCTCTTGGAAATTAATCTGTTGGTTTGTAAATTAAGTATTTTGTCGTCTAAATGTAGTCTTCTGATAATGCTCTCTGCTAGTGCATAAAGCAGCAAATTATTACAGGATCATGCATGCGCCATGTAGATCTACACGTTTTGCCAACACTTGTTGATTGAAGTAGCTACTGCACGTTACATATTTTGTAAAATTCTGCTGTATCCCGCATTTGGTGTTTCTTCACAACAAAAAAAGGAAGTAGACTGAAGATGATTGTGGCAATTTTGTAGTCCCAATAGACTAGAGAGACCTCAATTCAACCAGCAGGACAAATATGTCATTAGGTAGGTAAAGCAATAGGCCAGCGGCTCAAAGCAAAGAGCTCAAAGCTCTGTAAAGCAAGCATGTAATTAAACACGCATCTGATCTTCTATATACAACATTTATAAAGTTTCACCCACACGTTGAGTCCAGTGGTCGTCTGCTGTTGATGTATGAATGTGTAAATCCAGGCAGGAGATCTCTCCTACACTGCCAAACGTCCTGATGAATGCAGTAGGAGAGAGATGACCTCCTCATGGCATACAGATAACAAGATTGATTTGGGTTCCTCGTGGAAAGTCTTACCTAGGATGTAATGATGTGACCGCTGCACACATTTATCAGAGCGCCGCTTGTAGTCCTGTCTTTAGCATCTCTTCTCTTGTTGACATGCAGAACAACAAGCACTTTAAGTCTTTGAGGCATGTTTTGTAGATCAAACAAACTGCTATGCAGTACAAAATAGAATAATTTTATAAATATCTCCCGTTTATGGTATCAAAATATCATAATGGATATGTTCAGGGGCTTATTTGCTTCATATTTGTCTTTTTACAGCAAGTTGTTTGTATGGAATATGCAAATTAATGGTGTTAGTTGAGAAAGCTTGATGTGTGGGTACTTGCATTTTAATGTACTTAGTTTTTTGTGTGGAAAATCAAGCGGGTGTAAAGCAGTGGTCAGGAAGATTTAATATAACATTCATCTTCCAATTTAGTATTTGAGCTTGTATTTAATGAATCTTGAATTATAAGAAGTGATTTTTATGTAATGTTAATGAGGTTGTGTGAATTATACATTTTTATAGTCGTTTCAAGTTTTTGGAGGTGATAATTTGGCCATTTAAAAGCCTTGATGATGTTAATGCGACACATGATGGATCATTAGAGAGAGATTGGTGGAAGAAGTACAACATTACGCCTTTTTTCCTTTTGTGCTGCGGAAATGTTTCCAAGAAGAACGATTCACACGCTGGCTGTGCCGCTCCACACCGCCCACTTGTGAAACGCGGTTGTCGCTTCAATTTTCCAATTTTCCTCTCACAAAAAGCCAGGGTTTTCTGAAAGCCACTTGAATATAAATATTTTAGGGTTGTAATTATTTGAGATGGAAGCATTGATGTTTAAATATTAAAGGCTTCTTCTCTCAGTATGCTCTGACAGTATGTAGAAGAACGCTTGAAATGGTCTTGCTGTGCGCTGTCCGGGGCTTTTACAGCATCAGATTATTGCTCTAGTATGGAGAGGTAACTGTGTTTTCAGTTGTTGTATTGGCATCCGTGAAGATTTTAATTTCTTGTTTGATCTACATGCTTGACATTTATTCACACTTCAGTTTTCATTGTGAATGAATATGGCAACATGGTTAATGATAGGCAAGCTTTTTATTTAAGGGTGTTTTCAGCATGGTGTGTGTGGTATTGAAACATCAATGTACTGCACTGCTATCATCACATTTGTTACAGTGCCTTGAACAAATGCAAAAGTAAAGAGAAAGAGCATTGTATTAGCAACGCAAACATTCTGGGTTTGATTCTTAGGGAACACAGGGTGCGTTTAAAGGTGCAATATGTGATATTAGGGAGGGTCTATCAACAGCTATTTCTAATTTCTATCTCTCTTACATGGATTGCCCCATGTTGTTTCTCCAGAAACTAGGAGGTAAATCTATTAATTAAAAAAAAATGTGGTCGATTCAATATCAATTCTCAAAAGATGTGAATGTATTTTTTTTCTTTCATATTTCCGCAAGGACTGAAGATTCATTAGTGAATGTTATTGCTACTACTTTCCACTAGTCACTTTTCTTTTTACAACGGGATGTTACAACCGCATATAGTTCATTCATTGCCTAATTAACATGGCGGATGTGGGTGTATCATCGACTTTAACATCACCTTCACATAGAAGGCAACGGTTCATATGTTTGCAGGCCATCTTTACAGCTAATTTTATGAAATTTAGTTTGTTATACTGTGTCTTAAATGTAAAATTACCTGTTCTGTTTCAATATACCCAAGTGGGTTTAAAGTTTAATATACAGGTTTGTGGCTCTTCATAAAAATTTTTAATTCACCATTATGATGTGATATTTACTGATCTTTTTTAGAAATATCTAAAGGATTGTATTAAATCTATTATCATTGTCTCCAATCGAGAATTGAATATAATTGAGAGCTTGTGAATCAGACTCAAATCAGAACATCAGAATCGATACCCAGCCCTAACAGTCGACCCTTAACGGACAAACGGCTCTACAGAGCGAGTTCATCCAAGCTAACGGGGCCCTACACATTTGAGTGGATTGCATTGTGGTTAACAACGCTTCAGCGAGCGTGTCGGAGCTCTGCCCATGAGGCTGTCTGCTCTGACCCAATTGTTTATTTTTAAGTGATTTAATCTTTCATACCTTTCATTAACAATAACATTACAAAACGCTTAACCATTCGTTAAACATTAGCGCGGATCACAATTAAATGCTGCTTATCTAGAGAGTTACGCTGTGACTCATTTGTCTGATGTCACAATAGTTTTTCGGATAACCTGTCATTTATTTTAAAGACCCTTTAGCTACCTAGTCGTAAATCCTCACAGGTTACTTCAGATGTTCTGAATGGGTCTACAGGTGTTTGCTTTGTGGCTGTTTTTGATGAGTGGACATGGCAGATGGGTATCATGGGAAATGTGGAATCGACCTCCAGTGAGACGTAACCTTTGAGTTTGTCAAACTACTTTGCTCAATTTCACTTCCTTTCTCAAGTACTTTGTGCCGCTTAATGGTCTTGACCAGAACCACATTGTAAGAAAGCTGAAATTGGACCAGTGTTTGCTTTTCATATCTCACTAAATACCTTTAGTTAATCCTAAACGAATACTCCGTATTACAGTGTGTACATGATACAGATCAAGTCCATTTCTTTCCTGTGACAATCTGGTAGTGTGTGAAGACACATCGATTGTGGTGTTAGGCTTTTTTTAGCTTGTGTTTGAGACTATTGTGGAGAACTGCAGGAAATTATAGAAAAGTTACAGGTTTAGAAAAGGACCTCAAGCCAGGTCTCGAACTTGGGTCACCTCGGGTACTTCTGCGCCATATGTCAGATTGCTGTACACAAGGCTGTGGCTCTGACAACTGATGCTTTTTTGGTATAAAAGAAAGTTCAGATAATTGTGACAAAAAGGGAAAAAGAAACGTTTAATATTTGATAATTGCAGAGTTTTGGATTGACGGTTTCAAAGCAACAACATAAACAAACATTACTGCGGATGTGTGTGTTCGTGGACTGCCCTTAACTTCCAGTACATGTTAGCAAATAATAGAGTGCCTGCACATTATTTCTGATAAATAGCAAAAGAAACCGAGAAGAACCGTTACTTGGCTAAACTTGCCTCTCTAATATTTTGAATTTAGACTGCTATACCAAGCTGAACCACTAGATGTCAATGTCCCATACTGTTTAAATCTTTAAATGCGACAAAACTACAGAACCCACTCAACAAATTATTTATTAAATAAAATGAACAACAAAATTAAACAAATCATTTTTTAGTACAATTATTATACAATAAAACAACACATTAATATTAACACAAATTAGATAAAATATAAATAGATATATTATTAGACACTAGCCAGACCAATATAGACAGTTTTGTCGGACACACGCCTCGCCCAAAGTACACTTCCTGTCTCTGTTTGGTATATTAAAAGTTATATTGATATTGATTTATATTCATATTTTATTGTATACGAATGTCAATAAATTATGTTAAAACTACTCCATTTACATTTGAATTACGTTATTGATTCTTTGTGAAGGTCTACCAGAAGTTAAGTTTGGGCCACGTTACGTTTATGTTGCTGCTGAAACCGTCACTATCTGTCGGATTATAAATAAGTTAATATTTGATATTCAAATATTTGAAGGTTTGAAATTCACCTAGGTTTCTTTGATATGAGACCTTTACTTTATGCATTGTTTCAAATAAGATAAATAACCTCTAATCAGCGTTCAGCAGTGCAGGTCTCCTCAAGTATGCGGGAAAGTTGCAAAAACCTTGAAATGTTGATAAAGCATTGTTGTGTTGAAATACTTTTATATATTTTCTGGAAAGTCGGTGAGTGATCTATGCAGACCAAAGGGATTGTAAATGATTCTGCAGCATGCATCAATTCACAGCAGTCAGCCTCTGCAGGGTCTGCCAAGCTTTAACGCCAACTCCGCAACTCTGCCACTGTCCCTGAGCTCCACTGAATTTGCATCCAATGACATTTCGGTGTAACGCTAACAAGAGAACCGATGTTTTCGATCAGGTATTTTGTTGAAAGTGAGACTACTGTGCTTATGCAGCAAGTGCGCTGTGGGTCACCAAGGTTACTGTCAGTTGTGGTCAGTTGTGGGCTGGGGGTTAGAGTGTTGGGCTTGTGATCAGAAGGTTGCTGGTTCAAATCTCAGTGCCAGCAGGTCATGACTGAAGGGCCCTTGAGCAAGACACCTTACCCCTGATTGCTCTGCAGTAATGTGCCACTCTAAAAAAACTACTTGTAAGTCGCTTTGGATAAAAGCGACTGCCAAATGAATGAATGAATGAATGTAAATGTAATGTACTGTTGTGTTATGTGTATCTGTCTCAAGGTCCCTGAAAAGTTTATTAAGGTGTTAAGCTTTTTTTTTGGAGTTTGCCTTTGGGTTAAAAGTCAATTCACCTTTGAGGCCACTCATTTAATGAACTGCAAAGTAGAGTGCGAAGTTTTTGTTTAACATATTATTTATTGGTAGGAGTTCCTCCGGCTCGATATATCCTTGCACTTTCTTGACAGGATGGAGATGTACAGAGAGACACTCTTAGCCCACCTGTCAGTCCCTCCAGCAAAATATTTCCGTCCAAATACTGTTAGAGCTAGACAGGTATGCGCGAGCTCTCCAGACCTTCTGTTAAGCTGTATTTCATATTATCATATTTCTGGATGGCTTTTCTGTTTCTTGGCGAATTTTTTTTGAGGCTGAAGCACATTACCAGCTGCAACTTTGGTTCATAATTTTAATGACCTCTTTAAAACCGTTATCTTTAATATTTTCAAGGATTCATATTTTGTACTTCAGGTCCAAGGCACCATCGGCCCATATTCAGATTTGTAGTCTAATCCTGAATATGTGGTTATTTTTCATTACTTTATCCACACGCATTACACCATTTCAAGCCCAGAATTTCTACACTTTTGTAGGGTTCGAGTTAACAACATATATTGTGGAGAAACATGCTTTTTCTTATATAAAGACATCTCAGATTATTTTAATGGAGCAGATTTTTTTTATAATGGTTTATGCAAGCAAATACTACTTTTTGTTTGCAATTATAGCTTTAAACATAATATTAAATGAAAGTCTGGTAGCTGGGAATGCTCTTGTTTCTAACCAAACATACAGGTTGACATGCGTACATGCAATGCAAGCGTAATCGATTTGATTCATTTTTAAAGATTCTTCCAACCTGCCGGCTATCTGTCTTGACACATAAACTCCATCTGTGTATCTTTGTTGGACAGATTCCCCTCAGTGGTTCCAGTTAATCTTGTTGGTTTCGCTATTGCTGATTGCTTATCATTACGCTGATGTCTCCAGCAACAAAGAGGAGATGACTTTTGCGACCTCGTTCCAGACTATGCTAATCCAGCACTCAATATGGCCTATCTGGGGATTTATGAAGGCAACAGTGGGCTTTCTGATTTACGGCTTTACACTGATCCATCTTCAGTAACACGTGGAAAGGTCTGCTCAATATGTTATCATCAAATCCAAACATTTAATGCTCGGTGCATGGTTGTTCAGCACGTAAGCGGCTTCAACGGAGGAGCCCGCTCGTTCATTTTAACATCATTTTGTTTGCTGGTTTTCGGGTTTTCAGAACTGCGGGATTAAGGGCGCAGAAGGGGTTTGTCTCATCACTGACCCCTTCAAGGTCTTCCGCTCTTTGAACGTTTTCACTGCGCCGCATAAAGACTTTTCAAACTCTTGGAACTCTAAAATTAAGCCATTTTCTCATGTGGTAACCCATGTGATTCTTTCATAAGAGATGCTCAGAGTTTTTCTCTGTGGTGTTCCGTTCTGTTCTAAGCTGCTTATGAAATTGCGTGAAATGGCAGTCGTCCAAATGCTCCCCTATAAACCCGAAGCAAAGTTGAATCTGAAAGTGCGAGTTCTAATGCAAGTTGTGACGAATTTGAGCATCAACTCCTACGTTCATCACAACAGAAGTGACATAATCAAATGAGCTGGACCGGTCGGGTTAGCCCCTTGTAGTGTGTTTGACTGTACCTTTCCAGTACATCCGGTACAGGATCGCTAGTTTTCCTTTTTGAACACATAGCCAAGGGCATATAGATTGCCTATGCTATTGGCACTTCTGCTAACAAGCGAAATCCAGAGTGCCTAGCTGCTCCTCCGAGTCAAGCGTGCCTCCGTTGGACCTCAATGATGCCAATTAGCCGGACCGTCTTCTCGCCATTTTGCATCGCCTCTAGCAGTGTGCGCGAGAGCTATCCAGGAGTTAAAGTCCCTGTTGAGTATGACTCTCAATTATGTCTTGTGTGCTTCATCACAGTTGAATTGCCATCTGGACTTGTCTGCTCATTAGCTTGTCCTGTCTGGACGATTTCACATGTTTTCCATCGCCAGCCACTGAGTCAGGCGGACATATAATGCATGTTGAGAGAAGAGGCTTGCTTTCCTTTCTAAAAGCTGAACTTGTAGGCTGTTTATAAGTCAGTATCAGCGAAATTCAGTATCACGGCACAATGCTTTTAAACACTATGACTTGTTCAGGAAAAAGTAATTCAAGAAAAGCAATTTAAGAAAGGTAATTGGCCAGTAATCCGTTTCAAGTCAATGAGGACCAATGGTTTTTGTAGAAAATATACACGCAGGTTTAAAAAGACAACAGGGTAAGTTAATGATGACATCATTTAAAATTTGAAGGCAAACTAAAGGGTTTGGCCACAATCTGACACTCTAGAATTGTGTTTGTAATAGTGAAGTGTTCTTGCATTACCGGTTGTGGCCTGATGGGAGAGCTATCTTTCCAAATTGAGCAGTTTTTCTTTCAGCCAGCACATTTTATTGTGACATCTGTTCCCTAGTAATGTGTCTTAAGAAACCAATGTGATAATCAGTTAAGAAGGGAATCTCACCACACTTTACACAAAGTGTGTTTAATTTGTTGATGTGCACATTGTGCTTTTGAATTGCTGTAGTCAAGCAAGCAACAAATTGGGAAATTAGGAAATGAACAAATTAGCTTCTCGTTTTAATGGTACAGACGTGAATTAAGACGTTGCATTTTTCTCGTTAACATGCTTTTTGGTTTTATTGTAATTGCTGCTAAAAAATCCCATCAAAGGAGATGAACATGCTATCATTAGCTCTCCAAGCAAGAATGTTCTTAGTTTTTTCTTTTTGTCATAGAATAATGGCTTTATCAAGTAAAGCAACACTGTAACAAATGGCACATATTCAATGCAAATGGAAGGATGGAAAGCATATGTTTAGTGGTGCATAAATGCACTATTAATGCATCTGACTGTTTGTGATAGTACCGAACATGTTCATCAATCACATATTAGTTATCGGTTCATTTGCCTTAAGCGTTCTACAGATTTAAAGGGATAGTTCACCCCAAAATACAAATTGTGTCATCATTTTTTACCCTAATGCCGTTTAAAACCTGTATGTGACTCTTTCGTCCTTGGAACACAAAAGATATTTAGAGAAACGTTTCGGTGGTTTTGTGTCCTTACAACGTCAAGTCAATGAGGGACCCCATTCGAGTAAATTATTTCTATTGTGATATGCATGTCTGTAGCTTTTTTTTATAAGTTCATTTCATACAAAGGTTAACTGTCAATAAATGAGTTATACACTGAAATGCAGATGCAATATAAATAAGGATACCAAAGATTGTGATCAATTACAATTTTAAAATAATTCACACTAGGGTAAACAATAATGTTATATTATATTGTGACCCAGATATCGATATAATACAGAATCATCAGGTACCTGCTAATTCAAACCCTTAGTACCCCTTGAACGAGTCTTTCCATTGTAGAGTTTTATAAGAGAAATGCTGAGTATGTGAAGTGATAGGTTCGACCTTGTGAAAATCAGATCAGGCTCTCATCCACCATCCTTATTGGCGTTTCAGTATACCTGACAGACTCAGCTGAAAGTGATTGTCATGCTCATGAATGGGCAGAATTGGCCTGGCTCAAGGCCACCTGTGTGATGTTCCTCATCTCTCCGCTGGCTCTTCACCGCGCTGTACACTGACCATCGGCACGGCGACCCACTAGGCCACTTTCCTGCCTCTCGCTCCCATTTCCTGCCAATTATCTGGATCACCAACACGACTGTTGTGGAGTAATGACTCTTCCTCGTTCTCAGTGCCTTTAGTGAGCCGTTGTGACTGAAGTGTGTTTCCGTAATGGCTTCTCTATGGGCATGGAGGAAAGATAGGAGACATTACTGGGACTGTTTCATTAAATGACCATGAAATTGAAAGCTGCTTCCCGTCTAACAAAGACGTGCTGGGCTTTTATCTCCGGTTTTGGGGAGGTTTGTTACTTACTTTTCCGCACCGCTGAGCTCATGCCGGTCTCTGATAAAGGCATGTCAGAAAATATTTATAATACATAACTCGTATAATGTTCCATCATATATCAAAACGTTTTGTGCAGATCGAAGATGGGATTGATATTTTATACATTATGAAGACAGTAATGTTTAGAGGAACAAAGCTTGTTTTTTTAAAGACTGTGTATCATTGGTCATTGGACTGGAAAGTGTGCTGCCTACATTGCAGTTTGTCACCGCTTCTATAGCTTGATCATCCCCGGACCTCCACGTCTCTTCATCATTGTCACTGTTTTGCTTCAGTTAACAGATGTCCTGCCACTCCAGCGACAAAGTAGATTTATGTTCTCGTGTAGATATATTTAAGAGGGCTGGGTCTCCTTCACTAACCATGTGTGGGAGTAAAACCCGTGTTTTAAAGAAATAGTTCACCCAAAAATGATGAGTTCTGTCCTCATTTACCCTCTTGCCATTTCATTATGTATACATAACTTTCTTTCTCCTGCAGAACACTTTTTTTAAAAAGAATGTTGGTAACTGAACAACGGCGGTACCCATTCACTTGTTTTGTATGGACACAAAACTTATGGAAGTGAATGGGTGCCGGCGTTGTTGAGTTACCAACATTCTTCAACATATCTTCATTTGTGTTCTGCTGAAGAAAGAGGTTGAGTAAATTAATTCATTTTTGTGCAAACTGTCCTTTCAAAAATTGACTGAGAAGTCATAGTTCAAGTGATGAAAGAAAAGTATGTATTCTTTAGTATTAGAACTTTTTGTATTTTGCGTAAGATCATTTTCTTGTTTGATACTAATAAACCATACCGTTTTTAATAAAATAACTTTTTACTGATAACCTGGTAAAGGCTAACATTTAGACTTCTCTGTTGTGCTTTTTAATTGGTTTTTGACTAATATTATGGTTTGTGTATATCTATAGATAAGTGTTTTTAGGTTCAGTGGGTACATTTTGCCTTAAGGAAAAGACAAATGATATATTATGCTCTTCTGATGAATTTATAGTTCACAGGCACCTGTTATTGACCTTTTTGATTTGTCTTTATTGGATAGCTATAAAAATGACTTTAGCCTCTGATCCTCGCTAATGATTCCTCTTCCTTTTTTATGTAGATGACAGCAAGATCACTGCCAGCGGTACAGTCTGATGAACGACTCCAGCCTCTTCTGAACCACCTCAGGTAATTGAAATGACATCATTGGAGAAATTGTCATCTGCTGTAAAACTACATTCTTTATTATTGTATTGTGGTGCACTTATAAATAAAGATAAAGTCGGATAAATATAGATATGCCGCACACACTGTTGCTAAATTTACTAACCACATCCACAAGTGGCTTTTCTTTTTGTTTCATTAAAAGACTCTTAAAAAAAGAACTTGTCTCACCACATTCCAGCAATAGTCCTGTTTGGTCGTCATGCCATGTTCCTGGCCTGCTGAGAACAGAGCGACAAGTCCACTCAAGGCCAAACAGCATGCAAAGTGACACTGACTGCTTTTCTTTATCGCCAGCATGTCTGTCATTTAGTTTCTTCCATTAATGTCCCATGCATGGTCGCATTATGATGCACGAGGGTCCTCCATGTCCGACTCTAGCCTTGCTTTTTGGCCGCAGCCCAGCAGGGATACCACTGTAGATTACAGCCAGCCCCTCCGTCATTGGCCAGCGAACACACAGGCAATCGAGTACATCCACTTGCTTCCAATGAAGAGGAACAATGGCAGCATTCCCAGCAGTCAATTCATTTGCTTTTTGATGGACTGTGAATGAGCGCGCTTTAATTGGATGTGTCTTTAGAGGCGGCGGTTGTGGCGGCAAATGATTGGCTGGAAGTCTCCCTCTCTCTCTTTTGTTATCGCTGGACTGGCCAGATAAGAGGGTACAAAGGGCCAATGTGGACCCCGAACAGTGAGGGAATGTCCCAGGCTACAAATGTAGAGGAAAGGAAGAGCGGGGCCTGGCTATATTTAAATTATTCATAACATCACACACAGACTCCGTGGACGCTGCGGTGTCTGCTAGGACCGGACCAAAAGTCTGTTGCTTTCCACAGGTCTCTTTCGGTTATGGGTCTGATGTCTTATGAAAAAGGCAAACGTTGTGTAGTATTGGCCTTTATAAGGATTTTCCCTAATGTCAGTGTGGTATTTTTGAGTGTCAAACTGAGAACTGTGGAACGGATAAAGTGCTTCTGTTGAACTTTAGTTCATTATATGATGCATTTTAATCCGTCCAGAACACATTTGATGTTTAATACGCAGCTACGTGCTGCAAAAATATGGACCAGTGAGGTTTCACAGTGAGCGAGTTACACAATAATAGTGTTTGACAAAATATTGTCGTGCTTGTACATGGAAAGACTCACGAGGGCTTTTGGAAGCCTGTTGTATCAAAAGGCTTTTTATAAATAAGATAACCCAAAAATTACTTTTAAAATAAAAATAAGCAAAATATTCTCTCTGTGATTTATCCTCATTTGTTCCCTTTGTTGTAGTCATGCGTACGTGGGCCAGGACTACAGCATTCAGAAGAACATTGGGAAAATTTCTCTGGAGCAGATTGATGCAGTAAGTATTGACATCATTGACACATCTGCGCAGTGATGCTCAACAATATGTTATGCAGCTTTTAAAGTCAAACAGCTTGTAACAAATCTTCTGTGACACTTGAGATTGTGTCGAACTGAATATTTGTAGGGTCTCAGGAGTTTGAACTTGAGCGCTTCATTTATATTTGGCATATGAATGCGACTTGGGCTCATGCGAAAGTTTTTCTTTTACTGAATACTCAAGTTACTAGGACATGTCCTACTTTGGTGGTTGAAATGGATGTTTGCAGATGTTTCTAGGGAGCAGTGCTGTCTGTGGACTGAACTGCTAGTGTGTTTTGCGTGTATGTGTGCGCGTGTTTGCCATCTCAGGGGCGATTGCTGTTCCAATTAAGTGGCTCATCAGCACATGCAAATTTTGTCCTTCACTTTTGGTTTTATTTAGACACATTAATGGAGGCATGGAATTGTTTTGTAATTAAAAGCCTTTGCGATTAAACAAGGGCTTTTGAACTTGATAACTGATTTGAATCTGCATGTCGGTTTTAAATGCGTACAGACACACAATCATTCAGTCTCTCTGTCTTTCGTCAGCTCGCTGCTAAGTCTTTTCCTCTGTGTATGAGGCACCTCCACAAGGCACTGAGAGAGAGCCATCACCTCCGCCACGGCGGACGTATGCAGTTCGGCCTCTTCCTCAAGGGCATTGGTCTTACTCTGGAACAAGCGCTACAGTTCTGGAGGTCGGAGTTCATCCGAGGGAAGGTCGATGCAGACAAGGTAACTCTTCAACTTCAGCTTACACTTCTTCCCACTGTCCTTGTTTTCCACAAGCCGACGTCCCAAGTGATTTTTTTTTGGCTGTAAAGTTTCAAGTGTTGGTAGCAAATCTTTGGTGTTCCACTTTTGATTCAGCTGATTCAGTTCATTTTCTTTTGCTTTATTTCTCTAACTATTTGACATGTCAGAGGGTCACCAAAACGAATGAGAGAGATATAAAAAACCCAGACTTATTAAACGCTCCCATTTTGATGGTGGAGATAATTTGCCGCCTTTCCATGGTCCCTTAATTACAATTCTAGAGAAACGCGTAAGATCTTATTTTTTGAACATGGTACATTAAACAAGAAAATTACACTCCCAATCTTAGACCCGTGCTTTCCTCCTCCCTCTGCTCCACAAATGAATGTTTATTCCCAACTGAGGCTCGATCAAGGAGAAACAAATGAAATTCACATCTCTACCAGAGAACGGCCTTCCTGACGGCCAGGCTTCTGAAAATAATCGGCTGTCTCACGAGAGCTCTACGCCTGGTTCAGAAACCTCCTGTCATTCATGTTGAATCTCTTTCTGGCTGCTGCAGCTGTTCTGACGCTCCAGGTTTTGTTTTATTTGTTGTATTCATAGCCAGTCAGTTGTTGTTGCTTTTGTGTTATAGCATCAGTTTATATATCATCTATGTAAAGGGGACAATCCACAGACCAGGAAATACAATATTAGATTATTGATGTCTTGGTATGGCCATTCTGTAATTTTATTGCATGTTTTAAAAACACATGTATATTTCATTATTTATCTATTTTTTGTCTTTCCCCTTTTTTCATTTGATCTGTGTTGCACTTTGTTCTTTTGCATAATTTTACTTTAAGATCATTTTGAATTGGATGTGATCAAACAAAGTGAAGACTGTATTTTTGCTTTTTTGCTTTGAATTTTGTCTGTGTTATTTAATCTGCTCCCTGCCCACAATACTTTTGTGAAAAATGTAAAGAAAATACTGATTCTTGGCAGGAGAATACTTGTGAATACAGTTTTGTAAGGTAAGATACTATTAGCCTGCTGCATTTTGATTTGAGAATAAGAAAGATCTTTGTTATAAAGCACATAAAATGCCCTCATGTACGCATCTGTGATATCGGATCCGTAATGGACTACATGCACGTCTTCTGCCTTCTCCTCGAAGAACGTCATTTCCTGTTCGGTGTTGAGCGTATCTACATCAGGAGATCATGGTCGATTATTTCTATTTTTAGGGCTGTCACTTAAATTAGCAGTGGTTCACCTCCTAATATGCTTTATAAACATATACTCATCCACTGAATAAAGCCATTGTATGCACCCTCCAGCAGTCCATCGGTTTCCTAAATGGTGTTAGGCTCATTCATAGATTATATGTTATGTTTTTTGTGGCATTTATCCTAAAACATTATAACAACACTTTTTAGAAAGGCCTATAGCTATTGACAAAAAATGCATTTACTTATGGATAGCATTACATTTGTAAATAAAGAAAACACAACATAGAGATCCAAACATTTCATAAAAACGTGCTGAGTGTCTTTGTCAGGTCCGTGCTCGCTCACACATGAAACACTGCAGCACATCGTACGATTTCGGGTCAGAAGTACATCACGAGGCTACGTGCAAGTAGTCCATTGGTCTGCTTTTGGTTGATGGTTGTGATGTTTTACTGAGTGTCATGTTTTGGAGAATGCATTATTAATGGATAGATACACAATGAGCGCAGGACAGCCTGGCCTACGTGTTGAACAATACTGCAGTTGTGGCGGTTTGATTGTTTTGGGTTCCTCTTCAATTGAATGGTTATCACCATCTGAAGTCATTTTGAAACGAAGACGCAACACAATGGATCTGTCGGTTTCTGCATTCACAGATGAAATGAGCATTGCTCTGTGGCATCATTGTAAAGCAAAACAGGAGGGAAATTCAGGCCACTTTTAATAGAATTGTGTGTTTTCATTGAGCAGGAAATAAGATGTCAGTTAGGTTAAAAAATAATTTGAAGAGATTTAAGAGGATAGACAGAGCTACAAACGCATCGCCAAGAGCACTTGCAAAGCAAAGAGGGATTTTATAATTTAGTGATTTGTTAATCATAAGATTCCAATCAACAAAGGATAAAGACCATACAGATCTTTTTTGTAGAGTTACAGCCTTCATAACTTTACCCCTAAATATAAGCAATTTATTTTTTCCTAGCAAAATTTTTTATAGCTGGTTTAATCTGTTATAAGGTAACCTCATAAAACCAGATTTATTGGAAATATATTCAGCAAACACGATCAATAAGGTTAAAAGTCTGTAATACCTGCGAAGGGTAGGTGTGCTATCAATGAGAATGAACACTACACACTTCACTACTATGTGAAATGTATAGTGTTCCTGATGGAAGGGTTGTTTTGCATTTAAAGGGATACGTCCCCCTAAACAAAAAATTCTGTCATCATTTACTCATATTCGAGTTGTTCCAAATCTGTATTAATGTCTTTGTTCTGATGAACCCAGAGAAAGATATTGGGAAGAATGCATATTACAAAAAATACAATGGTTGTCGAAAGTGTTCCTACTATGGGAGTAAAAATCTGGTAAATGATGAGTTTTAAGTTTTGGTTGAGGTATCCCTTTAAGAAAATTATAACTTGCAGAATTGAAAAAATATTTTTTTATTAGGGTTCACACCATTTATTCGTTTTTTAATAATTTTTCAAAATACTAAACTTTCAGGTTTTATTTATATTTTTAAGTTCAGATTTTTAATGTGGACATTTCAACGCCACATATATTGCTGGACATTTTTGGACTCTGTCCACCAGCGATCACTGGATCTTTGCTGTAGTGGCTTGAATTGCTTTATCAGCCAGCAACAGATGTAGATGTAATTGCATATGTAAATTCATTAATACACATGCTGTAAGACGCTCCTCATTGTCCTCTACGCACCCTCTTTTGGTCCCAGTCCAGTATGTAGATGAAGTCAGTGAACACTTGCCACCCCACATGTAAAGACCAGCGTCCCCGTGCAAAGCAATTACATGTTCTTGTCATATACTGCCCTGGAGCTGTGTGTGTTTAATCCACTTCTATCCCACTTCTGGCTGCTTCAATTCCTCGTTTTCCTCTGCCACAGCAGCTTAAAATAGTTTTCTCAGACCGGGAACAGTTAGAGGTGGATGGGCTTCCAAAAATCAAATCCAGGCCAATATTGGTATATTACAAATGTCCTGGCCATCTGAAACTTGTGGGTAGTAGAGCAGAAAAAAATCTAATATTAATTCCCTTTGTTCCTTGTTCTTTATTTGGCATTGGTCTTAACTTGTTCCCTGAAGCAAAATTCAAGAACTGTTAAAGTGGGCATTGAAACGAATAAGTAAATTTGCATGGGCACGCAAGTAATAGTCAACCACATCTTACATTATGTGGTTGATTTATTTCAAATTGTATTCCTTTTTATTGGAAATTGTGTAGTTTTGGTGCCTTCATTTCCATTTGATGTCACCGAGCATATTACTTTGATATTTTTGGAAGTAGCGGTTTTGGATTTGTATGAAATTTAGCGCCATCTTGCGGCGAGGTTGCGGATTGAAACCAATGGCTCACTCCAGAGCACTACGGTGGCTGATACAGAACTAAAATGTCATTGTTTTTGCTTCTTTGGCCAAGGAGATAACGTATATATGGATAATGTGCTCTGTAGAGCAGATTGTCTGTTTAGCTACTGTAGAAACAACATGGAGAATTTCATGCAAGGCGACCCGTGGTGTATGTAGATAGAAATAACTCATTCTAAGGTAATAAATGCTTCATAAAGGTCTTTATACACCTTTAAAGACGTAGCTAAGTATACTTTATTTCATTTCAGTCAATAGATCCTCTAAAAAGTTACACTGAACCCTGCGCAGTATAGCTCTCCTGCTTAAAGCAGCTCTCTCACTAAACATTTGCCATGCCGCACAACAAGCCTGAGTTCAAAGAGGCGCTTTCGCTTTGACTACTGCTAAGCCACTTTCACAGCCTCAAAAGCAGTCGAAGGGTGACCATTTACAAATATTCCTTCTCTTAGCCTCCAACCATTCGTCTGAAAGAAGTCAGGAGGTTAGAAAAAAAGAACACATCCAGACAAACACATTCTCCTGTGGTCACGCACCGCCACTCTCAAAAGTGCCCCATTTTCAGGGGTGGTTGAGTCGCCTCGTTCTGCCCTCTCAGGTGGAACTCGGTCCACCCACTCACAACCAACACCGCCCTCCTCGTGAGCCAGAGGCTGGCGTGGTCGACGGGATGCAGGTCACAGCTTTGTGAGTGATGTATGCGGGTGTCAAGGATATCAGCCCGGCACAAAGACCCCATTAGCATTCCACTTTCACTAGCAAACAAACATTTCAGTCTGGACCTCATCGTGGTGGTTGTGCAGATTTGCTGGAGGGTGTGGGTGGGTACAGATAACATTCCAATCTTAAATGTATTGCTTGGTTCTTGAATAAGCAGGATTGTATTTCTATCTGCACTTTAGCCATATACAGCTTTCTTTTGGCATGCCACCAGTTAGCATGTAGTGTTCATGCTCTTTTATTAGTGATGCATTGTATATACACATCAGATTTAAATAATGTATAAGTAAATGCTGAAGTTACTAACATTAGAAGAGTTAACATTAATAAATACTGTATTAGTATTGTTCATTTTTAGTTCATTTTAGCTTATGCATTACATTTAGGCATTTGGCAGACACTTTTATCCAATAAGCATTAACTTATTGTTAGCAAATAGTACACTATCGTAAAGTGTTACTGTAAAAACTCCTTTTGATGCCCAATCCGTTGCTCCCATCTTAGGTTTTAATCATCTGCAATGTATTTATTTGCTGTTCTTTTGACAACAATTATTATCATTATCATTTAGATTTGAACCACAGTACAAGCTACTGATAATAAAACCTTAGTACCTGACACTAGTGAGTCATTGATTTGGATGGTTTACCTTACACCTGATCTGTCTGATTCCTGCACAAGCTAGTGACTTTAATATCACCTGCTACATATCATTGGCATGGACCTTGTTGGGTGTCTGATTCATGCTGCAGGCCAGGAACGGCTAAGGGCAGGCGGCTGTGGCCTTCCGTGCTCCTTCCTGGCTAAATGCTTGCTGTTAACACTCATTTTGATTGAGTGAGCACAATGTGAGGTGAAGCGGGGTTATGCTCATTAGACTTGCTCACACATACCGGAGAGATTGGATTCTACACCGCCGAGGGACAATTCATAGTGAGCGAGCACTAGCCATTGTACTTCACAGCTACGGGTGGGAGAGACTACACTTTTATGTGAACCAATTAGGTTGGTTTTTGTTCTTCAAAAACAATTCAGCTTCTTAGTGTTATAGAAATAGTCTGAAAATCTAGAAAAGCGTTAATATCCGTCAACATTTTGTTAAAAAGATGAATAGGTTTTTTATGTGTGTTTAAAGGTCTTAGATGTGTATGAAGACCTTACATAATGAAGCATTATGTTTTTATTTTTTCAAAAAAAATAAGCTATTTCGATTTATATACACTTTCACTGAATTCACCATGTTGTTTCTACAGTAGCCCTAAACCGCAAACTTCTACAGTGCGTATTTCGTGAATATGTTATCTCCTTTCGGCAAAGAAGTCAAAAAGTGACAACATTTTAGTTCTGAGACAGCTACTGTAGTGCTTCGAACGGGGTCTCTTCGTATCGCCTCACGAATTGTCAAGTTTCAATTAGGTTTTTATTCTTCTGTGTATGTTTTTTATGCAACAAACATCAAAAACAAAGGAACAAAGCAAGAAGGTTTTTTTTTTCACCAGAGATCTTCTTTCTTCGGCTTATGGATATTAATCAATAGCAAAAAAGCCATCACCAAATTTTCCAGCCATGGGTGGTTTTAGCATTTTAAATAATTACATAGCAGGTCATCTCGAGCCTCACTAAAGTACATCATAGTCTCTTTTAGTCTTTACACAGCACTGAATCCTTTAACATTCGCACAGGGTGAATAATCTCAGAACATTAGAATGAAAAACAATTCACCAAAAGACAAAGGTAATTACGGTACTTTTTAGCATTTTGCCAGTAACCTTTAAGGCACATGAATCACGGTTTGGCTTCTTCACCCATGCAGAGGGGAGGATTTAAAAGATGGATGCGGAGAGCATCCTCCCTATCTCACACCTCCCTATCTCTCCTCCATCCTCAGATTTAATTGAACCATAATGCCTTTTTAAAATTCCCCACCTGTCCGTGGACACAGCACAAGAAAGCTTTGGACACACACCAAAGCTGGAAATGCACATGCTTTATTGCTTGTACAGTACCTTGAATTGTATGCTGCTTCGTCTCATAGCCTTGTGTTTAATTTGTATCCCGCAAAAAACGTTTTTAAATGGGATATGTTTAGTGTAAAAACATAAATCCTCCATAGCGAGAATTATCTTCTTGTGGTGTTTGTTTTGCAACTGAATAATATCCATCTTTCTCAGGCCAGTCTCTGTACCATCTCCTAATGTGTCCCTTAGGGAGTGTGTGGAGTATAATTTATGGAAAAATTGGTTCCCCTTACCGGTGTCAAGAAGGTAAGCGCTCTACGAGGAACAGAGGTGGAACAAAAGTGTCTAGCTTGTTTGGCGGCTGTGTTTTGTGAAACATCCCCCACACCCCCTATAGCATCTGCGTGTTTAATTGGAACGCCGGACCCCAGAGACCGGAGGCTCCTCCTCTACTGTATGCAGAAAACCAGGCCCTCTCAATCACTCAGACCTCCAACCGTTGATGGTGTTTACCCAGCCGAGTCTGCACACGCTGCAATAACTTAACAGAGCTAATTGACAACAAAAAGGAACTTATGAAAATCCCAGACAGGAAATATGAAGATACTTAATAATATATATAGATAGTGAAGGACAAGTATTTGTTTGCATGTTGGGAGTGGGAAGAGAAATAACATTTCATATTGTGGAATTATTCTTTCTTTTCTTTCCTTTATTGTTCTTCCTCAGCTTACTTCCTGTCTGCCTTTTTTCAGTTTCTGTCTGTGTTGTGGCTCTTTAACTGTCCGTTTTTCAGGTTGTCGTCCTCTTTGTCTGTCTTTTTTCTGTCTGTCCGTCCATCCTTCTGTCTGGCTGGCTTTCTGTTTGTCTTTTTTCTGTCAGTCTTGTTGTGTCTTTTTGTTTGTCTTTCTTTTTTACTGTCTGTTCTTCTGTCTCTCTATCCTTCCGTCTGACTGTCTTTCTGTTTTGGTTTCTTTCGGTCTGCCTTTCAATTTAACTGTCTTTTATTTTTTCTGACTTCTTTCTATCCTTCCATGTGGTTATCACTCTGTTTCTGTCTTTTTTCTGTCTGTCTTGTTGTGTCTTCTTTTTGTCTGTCTTTCTTTTTTACTGTCTGACTGTCTTTCTGTTTGGGTTTCTTTCGGTCTGGCTTGTTGTCCGTCGTCTTTCGGACTGCCTTTCAATTTAAATGTCTTATATTTTTTCTGACTGTCTATCTATCCTTCCATCTGGCTTTCGTTCTGTTTCTGTCTGACTTGTTGTTTGTCTCCTTTTTGTCTGTCTTTCTTTTTTACCGTCTGTTTTTCTGTCTGTCTATTCTTCTGACTGTCTTTCTGTTTTGGTTTCTTTCTGTCTGTCTTTCAATTTAACTGTCTTTAAATCTGTCTGACTTTCTATCTGTCCTTCCTTCTGTCTGTTTTTCTGTCTTATTTCTGTCTGTTTTGTTTGTCTGTCTGTATCTTCTTGCTGTTGTTCTTTGCTTCTCTACTGAAAACAGTCTTACAAGCAACAATCACAGAGGCCACAAGGACACTCATCTTTAAGTGTGAAATATATCTGAAGTACAGCAACAACGTATCTCTGGCACTTCAGCTGTGGATGTCATTGAGATTCAGTGCCAGCTCCACACTGTGCCCAACCTCTCATCCTTTCATCTTGGTTCGTGCTTAATGTCTCTGTTGAGACATCAGTCTTTTGAACTCAAATTTGGTATTTCTGTTCCTCCTTTTACAGCGCAATCTCAAGAAATTGTAGTAGTTTTCGGCCATCCTCACCCCATTATTTAAGAACACAAAGCATTGGCTTTTGTCAGAGATATGGAATACGGATCGTACCTCCCCGAGCAGTGATTTTGGACTTCAGTAGCTTTACGCACATTTGTCACTGTTGCCACCACTGTAGAATGCTTTACATTTCACAGGTAATCTCATGTGAAGTCAGAGCCATTTATCATTCTCTCTTCAAATGTGCCCATTGTTAACCATTCAAAAGGCATTAAATTGAACATGAAATGGGTGTATTACTGCAGCAGTCACAATGTACCATGTTGTCGGTGGTCATGACAGGTTCCTATTATGTCGGTGGCACAGACATCCGTGACAGACTGAGATTTTCTGTGATGTTATCTGCAGTCACAGATGGACATGTATGAATTCACCAATGTTTGTTTTAGCGAGAATATTTTTGTGTTTTGTAATCACCCACCCAACATTTTCTTCAATATGGTGGGTGGGCAGCTGGAGCTTAAATTCACTTTTACTAGCTGTTTCTTGCAATGTATTCAACCCTTTTGTTTGGTGCCTGTAGAAACACAATAACTTTTTGGGCTCAGTTATGTCTTTTATGACCATATCAAGAGGTTTTAGTCCTTTCAGACTGGGTTTTGTCCAAATGGTGAGATTGTTGTATAGAAACCCATCAGTAGGTTTACTCTGTAACACAAGCACTGCTTGTTTTGCATTGAGGAAAGTTTACAGGTTTACTGACCTTCTATGTAACAAACGTGCTTTTTCCACTTTCAGTGATTATTATTCAAGTTTTAATGTTGATTCTTGCAAGTCAATGAAATGTAGAAGCATTTGAAGCTCATAATTTTTTTTATTCAGTTCACTGTATAAAACATTAAAGCTTTTATATGTAATAGTCTTGCCGTCGCAATTTCCACATGACGATCTGACTGAGCCATGCCTGAAGCCAGTATGGAACAGGCCATGCCCGAGCCTTTTTATAAACTGCAGTAAGTGACTGATTAACTGATTATTTTGTGCATGTTTTTCTCAGGAACATATCTGAAATAGTTTATATTTGCATACATAAAAAAAACTCTGTTGACATTAATGCAGTAATTAGTTGCATTCTAATGAGCTGATGGTGCAGCCGACAGCAGCGACGGTCTGCGGGTTACCAACTAATAGCATTTACTGTAAGTGAATGTGAGGTGAGGCACCCTATAGAGCGACTGTTTTGCCACATACTATAATTTACTTCCTGTGTTCTGGTGTGTGAACATTTAAGAGGACAGAGAAGATACGAAGCGGTCATTTACCAGTTGACTTCGAGCTCACACAGTACAGCAGAGAGCATTTTCACCCAGTAAAGGCAGATCTTACTTGGAACACTTGAAGCATGATGTAAACCGGAATATGATCTCAGCCACTTAGGAAGACTTAATTTCTTTAAATGCACGTCCAATTTGTCAGTTTTAAAGGCATGTAGGAAAAAGTTCCAGGAAAAAGCTCAATATTAAAACGTATTTCTTTTAAGTAATGTACAGTATTTCTAAAGCTCAATGTATTTAAAAGAGAAAAACATTTCCCAGGTCGGTCTGGTCAATGCACATGTGCATTTCAGAAGAACGCGGTTGCTGATTTAAGCATTTACATTAAAGCAGTGTTTCTCAAACTTTTTCTGCCAATTTCCCACTTTGGAGGTAGGGTAGGGGTCCGAGCCCCACCTGTCCCCATTAGCCAAAAACAAAAGGGTAATAAACTTTAGGTTCACTGTCTGTCTTGGTTTTCTCTGCTGGTGCCGAATCTTTCATTCCATGTCACAAACCTCTGACATTAAAGGTTTGCAAATAAATTGCAATTAATTAATTTTCTTACCTTTTAGGCCAAGAACTGTTTGGTAACAAGGTTTGGAACATCTAGAGAGTGATTCATGACAACATTTTTATTTTGGGTGAACTATCCCTTTAAGTGGTGGACTTTACCTGTTCTACATTTCAAGTGGCCCATATCTGTATTATACGGTCTGTGATGTCAACTAAATAAATGATGTGTTATGTAAACCTGGAGGGGCTGCTTGAATCTATAGACCCATCATATAATAAATCTTTGTTTGGGTAGGTTGATTTTATGGCCTGTTTAATTGCAACCTAGCAGATAGTCACCTTGTCAAGTTCCTAGGTTTTATTACCACAGTAATGGCATCTTAGTGCTACGGCTAATGAATGCTTTCCCTCGCCCAGACGTATCCAGCTCCGGGAGCCTTGTTTAGGCCTTTGGATACTTACCAGGGTGTACATGATTTGGTGTATTGAGTTTAGCGCTGAGATTTAATGTGCTGACCCTCATCAAATGCAAACAGTGTAATGGTTTCCTAAGCATATACCATATTTCTAAAGTGGACGGGTGATATACATGGCTGCGTCTTGCACAAAGACTCTGTAATACTCTGGGAAGGAGATTTAATGTCATTTTTAATTTGTATGATAATAGCTTACGCAAAATGCTTTTTCTGTCTTTCAGACCTCGCACTAACATGGGTATTTCATTTTACAGTCATGCATTGCACTTTTATCAAAATCAGCTTTCAGCAAATTGAATCGAGTATGCAGTGGCTTCGGGGAGTATAATTTATCAGTTTGTTTGTACCCTGGGGATTGAAATGGAAAATTGTGTCATCGTTTACAGCATCCTCATATCATTTCAGAGTTGTATTACAATCCTCTGTGGAGAAATATTAAAGAATAGTTGAGCAATTTTAGCGTTGTGGAAGTGACACTTTCAGTCAAAACTTTAAATATATTTATTACAAATATATATTGTATCGTCTATTTGACTAAACCCCTGAGTCCAGACAAACATCATTTTCTCTTTTTAAAGAGTGAAAACATGTGTTATGGATGTGACAAAAAAGAAGCACGTTTTTGAGAAACGACGTATGTTGTAGGATTTAAAAGCAATAAAATAGAGAAGGATGTCTCTTCATAGAGCACAAAACCGTTATTATATTTATATTTTCATGTGCCCATTTTTAAGTTATGTGGGCCATTATGGATGTGACTGTTTACTTATTCCCGACTGTTTAAAAGGTTAGGATTGGGATATACCTAAACTAAACCAGTTTTTAAATCCATGTAAATGTTTCTATAATTTACTTACTTTTATAGTGATAATATCTTTTTAATTAACCCAGAAGATAGCGCCACACTGGTTCCCTTCACCAAAAGCCTATGCATTTTCCCATAGAGTTTTTGAAGGTCGCAAAAATAATATCTGTGATTCAACTTGAAAAACTACACTACAGTCGCTGGTCAACGTCACCAACACCAACCATCCGACTTTTTAAAACTTTATTAAAAACTGTTCCCCGATATGTAATGAATGAATCCCACATCAATGTTTTTAAAGATGTTGTATTATTTGTGAGATTTATATGTGTGATGACGTCCCCGCCATAGGATGTAGTCGCTTTTAGCCACTTGTAAGCAACCACTGTTTTTAAGACAATGTAAAGCTTTAAAATCTTGAGTGGGCTATAAATGGTGTAATGTCATAGATTCAAATGTGAAAATATTTTGAGGTATTGTTAACCACAGACCTTATTTAACCAAAATCAGATTTAAAAAAAAACATTGACTGAGTCGATGGAACCACAAGTGCCTTGGTTTGCACAAAAAATGCATAATCTAGAGGTACTCAAATTATTGTATTTCATTATTCACGAGTGGTCTCATGCTTTTTCACCCCACTGCATATTGTTTCATTGTTCAGTTAGTTCTATACACTATTATTTAGGGCTGTGCAAAAAAAATCGATTCATAATTTTTAAAATGCGGTAATTTAAATACTCAAAAGATGTGAATAAAACATATTTTCATAATTCCACAAGCACTGAACATTCTTAACGTGAATGATATCAATACTACTAACCACTAGATATCACTTTTACAACAGGTGAATGTTTCAACAGGGAGCGAATCGTTCATTCATTGCTTATTTAACATGGCGGATGCGGGTGTATTGTCAAATGTGTTTTTAAAGTTTATATACAAGTTTGTGGCTCTTCATTTCATTTTTTGTAATCTGATGTTTACTGATCTTTTTTAGAAATATCTCTAGGATTTGTATCGAATCTATATTCATTGACTTGAATCGAATCAAGAGCTTGTGAATCGTAATCGAATCGAACCAGAACATCAGAATCGATACCCAGCCCTACTATTATTATTTCAGTTTGAGCTTTACTTTAGCTAGAATGGCTAGTCTTTCCTTTGTGTTAATTATAGTTTGATTTGATTTGATGGTGATGCCTTAGAGAGAGAGAGAGAAGCCATATTATCCATAATCCAGTCACAGCTGTCTGCGGTTTGGCAACACCACTACAGCAGGTCACAGCTAATAGCACTATATTTCATAGTGGAAAACGCCCTGCCACAACCCGCTTGATGTACGACGATGCCTACGCTTCACCCACAACCTCCCCACCATTCCTACCCATCTTCTCCCGCTTCGCTCACAAACTCATAGTCTCTCTCTCCTTCTGTTTCGCTCTGCAGTTTGACAAAGCATATGCCTACAGCATTCGCCACATGTTCGGGAAGGAAGGCAAGCGCACTGACTACACCCCCTACAGTTGCATGAAGGTGATTTTGTCAAACCCACCCAGCCAAGGCGACTACCATGGTGAGTCACAGCGAGTCAAAATGTTGATTTTAAATGCAATTGCGCCCCACGAGGCCCGCGTTCGCTTCTCTAGCGAAAAAAGCTAAATATCTTTGGATAATGACGGCGTAGTATGCAGGTGGTCTTGGATTTTTTTATATGCCCAAATTCATAGAGCCTAATTCATAACACCTGCTGTGTTTAATACATGTAACACAAAAGGTTTATCGTGTTTCTACTGTAACATTTTTCAGACACCTGATCAGACTGATCGTAAACCATTTATCACATCTTCCTCCTCCTCTTCCTCACAGGGTGCCCATTCCGCCACAGCGACCCTGAGCTACTGAAACAGAAGTTACAGTCCTATAAAGTCTCCCCCGGTGGGATCAGTCAGGTTTGTACGACCACTAAAACACACTTGAGCAGACTCAGCACACTGTGCAGAGAGAGGGGTGACCACTGGGTTAAGGGGGGTTCTTCTTTCAGTGAACTTGAAGTGCATAAAGGCCTTTATAACAACATAAATTGCCATTCATTCAAATGATTTGTTTCAAACATTATCCTTTACTCAACCACACCAAAGCCAAAATGCCAAATAATGAACAAAAAGGACGTTAATTTGACAATTAAAATGGAACAATTGTCTAATAATCTTATAAAAAGTGGTATAATTCATTTTTAACAAGGCATCCCTTGAAAAGGCCTGCCCTGCTGTACTTGTGGAATATTAATGATTCTGCTGTACTTGTGGAATATTAATGATGAAAAGCAGTAACATTCAGGATTCTCCAGTGTAATGACGGCTTCAACTCTCTGTGTTGATTACTTTGACCTTTGCTGTAACCAGTTATTTGGAGCATTCTTTAAAGTATTCTTAAAAGTCATTTCAGCTGGGGTTTTTCCGCACATTAAAGCAGCTTCAATGGGCCGGGCAATGAAAATGAGATGGTCCGGCCTGGCTGTTATGTTATAAACCTTACACACTAATGTAATTAACCGACCGGTTTTAATAAGGCCGTTAAATTCAACGCTGAAAGGCTCTTAAAGGGATAGTTCGGCGAAAACTGAATCAAGTCATCACTCACTTGCCCTCTTGTCATTTCTAAGCCGTATGACTTTCTTTTTCAGAACACAAAAGAAGATATTTTGAAGAATGTTGATAAATGGCGGTACCCATTGAGTTTGGTTTTGTGTCCATACCATAGAAGGGAATGGGTGATGGTGCTGTTCGGTTACCAACATTGTTGAAAATAGCTCCTTTGTGTTCTGCAAAAGAAAGAAAGACATACATGTTCAAAATGACAAGAGGATGAGAAATTGATGAAAGAATTTTCTTTTTGGGTGAACTGTCCCTTTAAAAAGAATGTAACATACATGAAGTCAAATGTTGCATTCTATCTGTGGTGTTAGAGTTATTAATATGAATGCATAAGTATTAAAAGGAAATCATATAGATTAATTTTCACGTGCAATCATTTTTTAATTTTGCTAAATTAGAGCAACGATAGGTGCCAACTATAGGTTTGTTTCATATAAAAGACTTGGGAATAAAAGTTGATTTCTTCTGAAGATACACTATATTGGCTTTCCAAACCTAGAAATAATCCAAACTGGATATAAATACAAGTCATGTAAAAACAGTGCTGTATGAAAATGTTTCCACTGTAAGGTGCGCTGATTTTAGCCCTGCATGGTTCGTCCGGTACTGTACCTCCCACAGTGCAGTTGAGGGAAATGGCTGATGGCTGCCTAATGCAGTCCGACATGCAAGCCCACGGGTAGCACATTTCCAATCCAATTAAATTCATAATTTCATCGGAGACCCCAAGCAGTGTCCTTGTAAACTCAGAGTGTTCGGTGAGCCTTAGACCTGTGGGTGTGTGAAGCAACAGCTTGATGTTCACCCCAGGAGCTCTCTCAGCACGTGGCCCTCTCGCCGCAGAGCCTGCCCAGTGCGCTGGATAATTAAAAAGCGCAGAAAATGTGAAAAGCCTGGGCAGTAGGGTGATTTAGAATGCTGAACGTCAACCTTCTCACTTAACATGTCTGTTGACAGTGTGACATTGAAGTCAAAAGGGAGAGACTCTAGTGGGGGAGAGAGAAACTGCAGTGGCTCTCAGTAAGATCCAGTCCCAGTGTAGCTCCTCCCTCCGAGAGAGAAGATTAAACGTGTGCCACGGGTCGAACAGTTGAGGTGGATGCTGGAACATGTGTAGGTCATGGCTGTCTTTGATGGATTTAATCCCAGCGTGCACATCATGCCATGCACGCTTATTAGTAAACCACCATCCACAACCTAAGAATAAGTTTGTTAACCACAGGTTGTTGGTTTGGCAAGAGGCGCTCAGGTTGTAATACATAATTGTAATTTGTTTTCAGGGAAGATGCTAAGCAACAAGTTTTACATTTGTAGATGTATGCTGTATTTTATGTGATGTTCGTGATCATGTCTTTTCCATGACACATACAGGGATAATTGTCACAAAATGTATAATGATGATGTTGGGCAAACTCCAAAAACGTCAAATATATTTTTCTAAGTCATGAAAGCAATGGGAACATTATAATATTGAATTTGTCATTATTAGTGAATAACTGATATAAATTGTGACCCTGTTTGTGAAAACCAGGCTTAATTCTGAATCTAGTTTTGAGATTTGTAGCCACAAAGTTAACATGGCCTTAGTCAATATTAAAGAATGTTATTTTTAGTGTGTAGGATGATTTTATGTAGAAAACGCTGAATCGGAAACCAAAAATGACCTTTTCTGGGTTTTCACATGCAGTGTTACAATTATGGATTTCATGGTGGTGACTATTAGATGATCATTGCTTAGAAACAAAACGGGGCAGATTCTGTAAAAACCTTCATTTGTACAGTATTTCACAGAAATAATAATTGCACACAGGTTTGGAACAGCATAGTAAATGAGATTAAATAATGCAGAAATTGTTACCTTTAAATATTCCTTGAAATGTAATACACAACAAAACCTTTGCTTTGAACCTTAAATATGGGGTAACACACTCAGTTTCTCATATTCATCTTGAGTAGCCTACATATACAGAAGTATTGCATACGTCGTATCTTCGAAGAGTATTTAGTTTAATCAAAATTTATATTTAATGGGATAGTTCACTCAAAATGAAAGTTCTGTCGTCATTTACTCACCCTCAGATTATTCCAATTTCTTTGCTCTGCTAAACACAAAGGAAAATATTTAGAAGAATGTCAGTAACCAAACAGATCTCACCCTCATTGACTGCCATAATAGGCAAAATAAATACTATGGGAGTCAATGGAGGGTGAGATCGGTTTGGTTACTGACATTCTTCCAAATAACTCTTTGTGTTTAGCAGAACAAATAATTTTATACAGGTTTTGAACAACCGGAGGATAATTAAATGGTGACAGAATGATCCTTTTTCAGTTCTGGGACATCATTCTGTGTTCAACGGAACAAAGACATTCATACAGTTTTGAAACAACCTGAGAGTGAGTAAAAGATGAATTTTTACTATCCCTTTAACTTCATTAAACCCCTGCTTGGTGTTGTGCGGTATATATTACCTTTGCAGCATTCAGGTAGCTTTTGTCTCTGGAGTTAGGTGTCGGATGATGTTGGCTTTCACCTTTAAATCCATGTATTATGTATTTCTGCTCCTGCCAATATGTTAGTTGAGGTGGAAAGCCATTCTTTACCACTGGGAATACATGGTGTTAAAAGCTTCACCCGAGGGGAGGTCTAAGCGAAAAAAGAAAAGGGAGGGAAGCAAGTTGTAAAAAGCTTCTCTGTCTCTATTGAGCTATTTGATGGCATTTTACCTTGGTGTCTCACCTGAAACCTCATAAACGTTTGCCGCGTCAGTGTTTTTAGGGAAGGAGCGCAATGCTTTTTAACAGTGCTATTCATAAGTATTGTTTAGCAAAGACTCTTAGATATTGATTTGACATTTGGGCTAATGCTTTTACCTGTTTTATGGAGCAAGGAATACTAGTGACACAGCTGGGTAATGTGCCTTACAAATTGTGCTTGAATTCAACAGTTTTTGTATTTTTAAAGGGACAGGCTTTTTTTGTGTTGAAGTATGTGCATATGAAATGTATCAGACACCGTGAACGACTGGTTTTCATCGTCGTCACGTTAAAAATAGCTTCAAAGACATATATATTCAAAGCCATTATTTGTGTTTGCATGTAGTGCTTATGTAGCTGACTTCAGATCCTAGGGACATACATTTCAGACAATGTCAATTTCTCTCAATCGTTATCACTGTTACTACTTCTCACCTTCTCTTTTATCCCTCTTGTCTCTCTGTCTCTCGCTCACAGATTCTGGAGCTGGTCAAGGGAATGCACTATCAGCTGGCCTGCCAGAAGTACTTTGAGCTGACACACAATGTAAGGATGCTTTTCTTTTTGGTCTGCTGTAATTGGCCCCGCCTTTGTCAGCTCAGGGACAGCCCTGAAACTCGCTGCCAAGCCACTGCGGTCACGTCCGACGTTAGCTGACACAGCAGTTTCATTTTCATAGCTTAATGATAAAGATTCATTAGACTTTCGGCTACAGGTTACATGAATGTAGTTTTGATTAATCTTAAACTTTTTAATGAGTACCAGGAGTTTCAGTCCAATCCAGTCATTAAAATTTCCACAACATGTTTTAAGAGGAATATAATAGCTGTGCGTTCAGTGCAAGAGAGCGTAAACTCCTATATGAAACGCTGAATGCGGTGAATCATTTCTTTTTGTGTTCGGATTGCCCTTTTAGATTGGACTCGGGGCTGTGCGGTTTCAATATGCTTTCTTTTGACAGGGCCATAATAACAGTGGATTTATGGGTCTGAGGGTGTTGAAAAAGCAAATGATTACAGCTCTATTTCAGCAGTTATCTAATGGGTTTCTTCAGATTTCGCATGGTATTTTTATATCGCAGACAGTGGAAGTGACTCTCGCAGCAACCTTTCTGTATTTTATTCATTTCTCGTGGAGTAGGGAAGCGTTTCGGAGCAATGTCAGTCAGGATTACCTAAGTGACATCTGCGCTCTGTCCTTCTGCTAAAAACGCAGGCCGACTGACATGTCGAGAATGAAAATGCACACACACCCACACCACACGAACAGGTGCTATCTGCCGGGTGACAGGTTAGTATGAAGGGGGGGGAGAAAAGACAGCTTTGGATGTGAAAGCGAGTGGGTAAACCTTTCAAATGTTTGTCATCAGTGTGTCGCCAGATGGATTTTAAACAGGGAGGCTTTGGTTACAAGCCTTGCAAAGTATTTATTTATGCGACGGACGAATTCACGAGCCGCCTATTTTTCGCCGTCTAGCAGAAGCAATTAGACACCTTTGTGATCTTAAACCTCTGGATGTTTATCAAGCTGATGTAAAAAAAATGTGTAGCATAAGTCCCTCAAACGCAAATCTCAGCATGCAGTTAAAATGGTGTGCTGTTGCTCGCGCCGCCGTTGACGGCTTCGTTGCATGTCGAGACAAGTAAATCAAAGAGTGTGTGTATAAATTCCTAATCTCCTGCACGACTGGATTTATTCCCTCAATAAGAAAGGTTTATAACAGTGTTTGTGTCTGCACCATCCCTCCTTTAATGCCATAATGCACTCAAAGTGTCATTGATGGGATATAATGGCTTTTAATGGCTCCCTGTGAAATAGCAGTGCCTTCGCCGTCCAAGGGCATCATTTAGCTCGTGGACCCCGGGGCCCCCGGGGGTCATTGCAGATGACTAATAGCCTCCAGCCAAACTGCGTGAGCAGATTATGATGCTGCAGAGGGAATAAGTTGGTCTTTCTGATGAACAGCCTACAATAACATGATTTGAGAGATAAACCCCCCACCACCCCAATGAAAATCACATCTCGCAAATTCATGACTCATAATTTTGGGTCAGCGAAAGAAGGAAGTGATGACGTTAATGGGGCAGTAAAACATCGTCGGTGGTGCTTCTGTGGATCCCCGACACCGAAATCATCTCGGACCCAAATCCAGGCTCGCTAGGCCTCAACAAAAGAGACTTAAATCACTGCCGTACGTGCCCCCCGCTTCCACAGCCGCGACACATAACAAATAGACGCTGGCGTTCCTGCCTCCATCGCAGCATTTATTTAAAGGTCAAAATGTAATACTTCACTGATGAAATATTTACACAACGGCAATAAATCATACAATAGAGAGAATAATGAAACGCAGGAGAGGAGCAGAAGGTCTCAGAAATGAGCTTGTTGGATCTACTGGATTGATTCCTTTCTCGGCCTCGTCTTGAATTCCTTCATGTTTATGCATTTTTCAATGGCTACAGAGTAGCCGGCCGCGGACGGTCCACCGTAATGCGGTAACTCAGAAATTGATGCGTAATAGATCTTTCAGTCCACAACTTAACAAGCGTAGGGACCCCGGCGCACTCGTCTCCCAGAGGCGGACCGGCTTTGATTCATGAGGAGCGTCAGGGGCGTGCTGTGTCTGAAGCATAATTAAACAGCCATATCCTCTGCACTTTAAAGCAAATGAATTGGATGACGTCGTGATGCAGCTTTCAGGAAGCCATCAGAGACTTAAACTTGCTTTGATTTAACAACCAAGTTTGAAAGGAGGTAGTGATCTTGTCTGTCTGTCAACTTGTGAATGAGGTAAATGCACCAAGTGCTCTAACATGCATGGTATAGCACTTAAAATAAATATTTTAGGTTAGATTACATCGGTTTTTGACAGCATTTGTGTTACAATGTTGATTGTTGCAGAAACTAATTTATACTTTAGTTAGGGGCGTCACAGTTACAGTAAAGCACTCATAATTGAGTTAAATGAAGCAACACGATGAACATGAAAATACGTACAGTAGAAAGGCTTATGTGCATAGATCTGTAGTCCTACCGTAATAATGACATTAGAGTTATTCAGAATGCAGCATAATACATTCTTTAATTCATCTCATTATTCAATTGTGACAAATACAAGCTTCACTTTTGAGCTTTAAGAACCTGAAAAGTGTCCGGTCCTTTCCATTGTACTGTAACCGAAGAACAAGTCAATTATTTTTATACACCGATTGACTTTATGCTCCAAATGCCGCTAACATTCATTGAACATCCAGAACATTCCTTTAAACCGTTACCTGCTAAACGTCATCATTGTCCAATCGTCTGATTCTGTCTTATGTTGCCTGAACATCATTTCTCATTACAGATCGAGGATGCTGGGTTTTCTCTTAATCACCCCAACCTGTACTTTACCGAGAGTCAGAAGTTTCTCAGTGGAGGCATCAAGAAAGAAATTGAGACGACCCAAAGAAGTCAAGAAAATGTGTCAAGTAATGCACCCAACATGCCCCGACCTCCTCCAGCGGACTCTAAACAGACCCATGAGGAGATGGGAGATTTAGACTCGTTCTTCCAGGATGAATAATTGTTGATGTGGGTGTGATTAACAGACCTGCTGGGTTATTTTAAACCATAGTTGGGTCAAATATGGAGAGAAGCAGTGCTTGGGTTTTATATGACTCTGTGCTGGGTTTTAGTTACGCAACCATGAGTTAAACAACCAGGATAGGTTAAATTAAAACGTGTACATATTTACCCATCCATGGGTTTAAAACAACTTGACATATTGTAGAGTGTGTTTGATACAAATAATATTTACAATATTAAAATGTTAGTTGAAGCTTGTTGATGTACTATTCCTTTTGGTAATGGAAACAATTTTTTAATCACCTGCTTTTAAAAATTGAATAAAATTGCTTTTGAATAAATACATAATAAACTTATTTCTGTAAAATCCTTTGAATGAAGTTATTTCTAGCTTTAAACTAGTTAGGAGTCTCTAATCATCTCGCTACTATGTCTCTCCATCTTGCTTCAGTTATGTCTCAATTATTTTGAGGAAAAGGGATTTCAGATCTTACATTGTTGCATTTATGCATATGGCAGATGCTTTTATCCAAAGCAACCTGCTGTGCATTCAACCTATACATTTGATATAAAACCTGTGACATTAGCATTGCAAGTGCCATGCTCTACCAGTCGAGCTAGAGGAACAGAACAGTCTATACCGAAAGAGAAATAGCTGCCGATTCAGTTGCCGGGTACTGCTACACTTGATAGTCACCATAGGAGAATAAAAATGCGGTATGTGGAATTTTGATGTGGAATACCTTGAACCAGCTTCTTAATTCACAGCTCCAAACTTGTTAAATGTAATAAGGATTATTTTGGTCATAGAAAACCTTTATGAGAGTAAAAGCTTTTTCTTCTGTTACATCAAAGTGTCTTCAAGGACGTATATTGATGTAGATTTTTGGCCTCGCAGGAGGTGCTTCACACGTTTCAATCTGGCTCTTGTATAAAAGCTATCTGTAAACCCTTCATCCTCACTTCTGACTCGAAGAATAATTGCACTTGAAATGAACATTTATTTTGAATGTCAAGCGTCATTAAGGTTAGCAGCATTTGTTCTTCATCTGCCACGAACGTTATTTCTGAATGTCTGTCGTGGGGCTGCGGTTGCTTTGCAGTGGTGTACTGCTTCTCTATATGCAGACGTGTCCTTGAATGCTGAAATATGCCGTTTACATGATCAAAACCCACCATGGTTTCCTTCTCTTGCTTCCTCCACAATGCTTTGGTTCTTGCCTCCTTCCATAGCTTGTACCCCGGACACACTTACATGTTGAATTAGAGGCAATTAGAGGCACCATAGCGTTAGGTTTGCATTGTGAATGCGAATGGGTCCCCTCGGTAGGGCAAAGACAAGTAATACCATTAAGGGACAAATTCAATGAATGCTCCTACCGTTGAGTGCATATGGTTTCGGCCCAATTGTTATTCTTCAAATGTATGCACGGTTCTTTGTTATTCCAGATTATGAATGAATCACTAAAACGTCCAGCGGTTTCTCCGTCCTGAAGTAATGGCCTCGTAGGCGAGACTAACAATTTGCTGTCAAAAGAATAACCCCTTGAAATTCAGCCCAATTCGTCTCGGTGCATAATGGTCAATAGTATTACACCTGTCGTTAAATACACATGCTTTTCAATTGACCTCAATTCCAATTGCAGGCTCTCAAATTTTAAAACGCATCATAAACTCTATTGATGTGTTGACTGTGGCATAAACCATGCCAAGATCACAAGTTTTATTTCAAGGAAACATACCTGATGAAATGAAGTCCCTTTGTATAAAAGCATCTTCCATGCTTAATGACAGACCGTATACTGTAAGGTTTATTTTTTATGACCTTAGGCCATATGGGCTGTGAGGCGTGTCGTGAGCTACAGTAGTGTTGGGTTTGCTTCAATCCTTCACCCCGTCACACTAGCTGAATTAAATTAGCTTTGGAGTTTAAAAATGGAGCTTGACAGACAAGGGATTAGTGCAAAATAATATGCATCTGGATATAAGCAGCGCACAGCTGCGGTGTTGTCAGCAAGAGACCTTCATGTTTAATACTTGCTGAAGCTTGACTGCGTTTGACAAAGCTATAGACTTCCTCTGTCTTGCATCAGTTCCCAGTACTCTGCTGCTTCTGTCTTCATAAAATAGATTTGCTATTATTAGCCATATTAGAGCAGACTAGGGCAAAATTCAGTTGTGGATGGGAAATTGGAATTGGATTGACCTTACCACACACAGGATGTTGAAGTAGAATAACAGGAGTTTATTAAATTGCAATTTAAATAAATTGGGCACAGTCACACGATGAATGAACTGAATTAGTTTTACATGAGTTTTGACAAGAATGATATTCAGTTGAACTAATTGTGCCTATTTTGATCCTTTTTTAGCCGTAGTTCGTTTAGATTGTCATTTAGCTTTTATCCAAAGCGACTTACAAAGAATTCAGGGAGCAATAAGCGATATGTCATACAAAGAAGTTTTGGTATTGTTATGTCAAAGAAATTATATGTTCTCTAAATTAAATAGAAATTTCTTATTTCAATTCAATTTTATTTTATTTATACCGCTTTTCACAGTTTTCATTGTTGCAAAGCAGCATAATATAAATCATAATATAATTCTTTATAAAAATAATACTAGGGCAAAAATGTTATGTACACTGATCAGAAGCTATAAATTATTCAATCTTATTCAGTATATTTAATTTAGGAATATGATTATTTTAAATATTGTTATCAGGACTAGCAAAATAATATTTGCACTAATACAAAAACGTGTGGAAAGAATATATTTGTTAAAATATTTTAACGTGCATGCGTGTTGTTAAACGAAAGTTTATATTTTATATAAACGTATTAAACTAAATCAGCAGTCTCCTAATGAGTAACGGTGGCAAGGAACCAAAACTTCACTATAGATGTACTGTATATGTGGTTAGTGGAGAAAATAAACCTTGGGGGAGGCCAGACTCAACCGGGAGAGCCAGTTCTCCTCTGGCATATTAAAATAGAACTGCTGCAACTACAGAGAAAATAATCTCTCTAAACTGTGAGATTCATCTGAAATTGTTCGCAAGGCTAGTTAGTGAAAAGAGGAAAGAACTAGTGAGTTAACCGTGTTATCGCTGTTATAATTCAACTTATTGTCTGTCATTTCTTATTTTAAATTCTTTCAAACTAATTTCTTAAAGTCTTACTGTCAGAGCCATCAAAATTGAAATCAATTTTTTACATGTTTTATGTAGTTTATATGAGATACAAAATGAATAAATAAATAAAACATAGTGGCTTTACAAGGAGTATATACACTCACCAAAAGGATTATTAGGAACACCATACTAATACTGTGTTTGACCCCTTTCGCCTTCAGAACTGCCTTAATTCTACGTGACATTGATTTAACAAGGTGCTGAAAGTAGCCATCAGAGGATGGGTACATGGTGGTCATAAAGGAATGGACATGGTCAGAAACAATGCTCAGGTAGGCTGTGGCATTTAAAAGATGCCCAATTGGCACTAAGGGGCCTAAAGTGAGCTAAGAAAACATCCCCCACACCATTACACCACCACCACCAGCCTGCACAGTGGTAACAAGGCATGATGGATCCATGTTCTCATTCTGTTTACGCCAATATCTGACTCTACCATCTGAATGTCTCAACAGAAATCGAGACTCAGGCAACATTTTTCCAGTCTTCAACTGTCCAATTTTGGTGAGCTCGTGCAAATTGTAGCCTCTTTTTCCTATTTGTAGTGGAGATGAGTGGTACCTGGTGGGGTCTTCTATTGTTGTAGCCCATCCGCCTCAAGGTTGTGCATGTTGTGGCTTCACAAATGCTTTGCTGCATACCTCGGTTGTAACGATTGGATATTTCAGTCAAAGTTGCTCTTCTATCAGCTTGAATCAGTCGGCCCATTCTCTTCTGACCTCTAGCATCAACAGGGCATTTTCTGCCACAGGACTGCCGCATACTGGATGTTTTTCCCTTTTCACACCATTCTTTGTAAACTCTCGAAATGGTTGTGCGTGAAAATCCCAGTAACTGAGCAGATTGTGAAATACTCAGACCGGCCCGTCTGGCACCAACAACCAGGCCACGTTCAAAATTGCTTAAATCACCTTTCTTTCCCATTCGGACATTCAGTTTGGAGTTCAGGAGATTGTCTTGACCCGGACCACACCCCTAAATGCATTGAAGCAACTGCCATGTGATTGGTTGATTAGATAATTGCATTAATGAGAAATTGAACAGGTGTTCCTGTCAGTCAGTTCATTTCACAATCGGAGTGCACACTCTTGCACTCCAGAGTATATTCCAGTGGGAGGCCAATTTGGGATGTGCATCTAACAGCATAATTCATTCAATGCCGTGCCTGTTCATGCTTAAAAGCAGTGATGCCTTTTACCTTCCTGCATGTAGGGATAATTTTTCTCCATTTATCTTAAGAAAGTGAGATAAATGGGTTCTTCTGTTTACATGTGTTCATCTGTGTATTGTGGTGCGCCGAATGCAATTTTAATGATCTTTTTTATTTTAGAAGCGCAGTATTTTTTCACGTGCTTGCATTTTTAAGGTAACTTAAATCTGTTCTCATTCGTTCCAGTATTTCAGCGCATTTAGCAAATTGTAATAGAGCAACATAAGGGTTACATTTAAAAGGGAACTCGCGTTTAAAGAAACGTGCTCATTGGTTTATGTAAAACGTGACCTTGCTGAGTTGAAGGGTGTAGAGCGTATGGTCCTCTGTGGGAACCTAGAGGTCTCGTGCCACTGGATGGTAATTAGTTCCATTTGTCAGTCCTTCATGAGGTTAATATCTGAGAATGGCCAGTCTCAGACTGGGACAGATGCAGTTGGCTGCATGGGGTAATAGAAGTACTTCCCCTGACCTTACTCTGTGCTTTACATGTTTTTAAAAGGTTTAACTGAATCTCTGGAAAATGTTTGTGTGAATTTTATCTCAGTAGGTACGGTACAACAGAACCGATTAAACATTCAAAACGGTTTTGTAGGGTATTTCTGATGCAACCCTCACATGAGTTTTTTTTTTGCCACATGCTATTACATTTTTTTTACATTCAAGACATTGAAAGAAAATGTGCAGTATTAAAGCTTTTTGTCTTGGGTTCTGGCCATCTGTATGGTTCTGTAGTAGGAAACATTGACAAAAGTCACTTTGAGCAGATTCACACATTTCATATTTACTGTCACTCCTCTGAGAAACATATGACAAACACTGATGACTCATCTTGCACAAATCCTCTTTAGAATGAGAATTCAGCTGACACTAAAACCCAACCTTCAAAGTAGCTAAATAATTGCACCTTGTTTTTTTAATGAGCAAGCTTTGATGTACACTTCATCTTACTGTATTCAGGGAACAGCTCACCCAAAAATAAAAAGGTTCTCATTCTCTAGTTGTTCCAAATCTGTAAAAATGAATTTGTTTTGATGAACACAGAGAAAGATATTTGGAAGAAAGCTTGTAACTAAACAGTTCTTGGACCCCATTGACTACCATAGTAGGAAAATGTAATCTCTATATTTTGCGTTCATTTGAACACAAAAGAAGATATTTTGAAGAATGTAGGACAGCAAACAGTTTTGGGCCACTTTTGACTACCATTGTCACTTGTCCTACTAGTCAATGGGGTCCAAGAAGTTTGGTTTCTACCAAATATCAAGCATTCTCCCAAATATCTTTCGGTGCAGATTCATACAGATTCTGAAAAACTCAAAGGTGCTAAATGATGACGGATTTTTATTTTTGGGTGAACCGGAAATACGCAGTAAAGAAAAATGCCTGTCAATCTTTTAATTTGAAAAGTTTTAGTTTAAAAATAAGTTTCTTCTTTCCTCAGCTGAAGAGGAGGGGGAGTATTACAGTAATTCTGTTTGTGCCCGCTGATGATTAATCCATCTGTCTGCTCAGCTGTTTACTCTGACCTAACGACCACAGAGCCTCTGCTTTGGGTTTTACACCTTCTTTTCGCACTAAACTGCGCCTCGATAATCTAAAATATTGTTTTGCATTCTCTTGTTTTTATGGAAAAAAATCCTTTGCTTTCTTCTCAGCTGTCAGCAACATCCTCCCTTATCTTGATGTGTAGGGCTCTTTGTGGTAGCCTTTATCGACTGGCGGTGTAATTTCTCCTCCTCTAATCTTGCAGAAAGTAAGCTTAAAATGTCATAGATAAGCACTTTTTGGAAGTTGTTTGTGGCCCAGAGGGAATAATTTGGTATTCTCAGGCATTCTACCTTGGCGTAAGCAGTAGAAGAGATGAAGTATAAAGACTAGCATTCATAAAGAAGCGTTTTGATTCACCGTGCTTTGTCGGTGGACAAATGTAGGACGTTCTGAAAGGGTGCAGCAGTTTATCATGTACATTTTGTGTTTTCGTCTTTCCAAAGAAAATGTCCTAGATCTATGAATAATAAATGTGGTCGTGTAAACATTTCCTATTCGCAATGGGCTGGGAGTTATTTGGCCTTGTGTTCCTTATCTACAGTTTCTGAATGGAGAGGGAAAAAAAACAGACTGTCCTAGTTCTCTCATCTGGTTTGTGCATTGGTATATTTTCATAGTTAAATGGCATGTACCGGTTCATAAAACTCTATGGCAGGATCCTGTCCCGACAGCAAATATCCACATACAGTATGTTTTACACAATGTTAGATTCCAGGGAACATCCCGCAGTCTCTTCTCCGCTCCTGTAGCTAATGTGTGTGGACATTGATTAATTAGCACGGGACTATGGTGCACATGTTGGTGTGAAATGAATAGCTCTCATCCTGAGCTGATGTTCGTTCTGTTCTCACCCAGCCTTCTCTTCCTGTGGTTCCCCATAAATTTAGTCACCTTTTCACTGCTCAGAATCCATGCATAACAATAAGAGCGCTGCGAGTTGCATCTACTAATCTTTGGTTCTTTGACAGTTTGCCTCAGTGTATGTGGGAACTGGGAAGAGAATGTGTGTGTGTGTCAGGCAGCAGAGTGGAAGAGTATTTGATCATGTCTTTGACAATAGCTGTGACAGTGACAGCCGGCAGTGCCGGTGGAATGCCAGTCTGACTGTGGTTCTGGTTTCTGGGGGTAGAGGACGTTGGGGGGGGGGGGGTGTTCGGTGTGATGCTCTGATCTGCACAGCACACGGAGGATGATTCTTTAGAACAAGCTTACATTTTTATATCTCTCTCTTATGAGCCACATTGAAGCTTTATGGTCATGATATCCAAACACAAACCTGGTGCAAGAGTTCAATTTTAGACATTGTTTTCTTTGGTGTCCTGTTATTTGTATTAGACGAGCACAGTGTTAGACAAGTACATTGTGAGGACTATAAGAAACTATTGAAAAGTATAAATGTATTTTTGATATTAATAATTATAACAGTAAGACTTTGGAATAAGGTTGTTATTAGTTAATAATCGTTATTAGTCAATGCGTTAATTAACAATTAGAAATATCGTTTTCAGCATTTCTCAATATAATTTCATTTTCAACTTTTGATTTTAGGAATGTATTAGTAAATGCTGAAATTAACATGAACTAACATTAATAATTGCTGCAGACGTGAAGACGATTATTATAATTATTATAAACTGAGAACTTTAATCTATTGCCTACACAAAATTAGATCTGGATTTATTGGTCTACATCCCAGACTAAATAAATAATCTCTTGAATTGCTTTTTAATAAGTTGTTGTACATTTTTTAAACAAACTTTAATTACTAAAAATGTTCCTTTAATTTATTTTTCATTGTCTTTAAAATTGTGACACCAAAGAAGTGATTTAAGCCCTTTGTTCCAATAGAGATTCTATTATATTAATTCCATTCCATTTAACCCTGTGAGCTAAAAATCACATCTAATATTATTTGAGGATTAAAAGTATCATTTTAAATCCTGATCAATTTAGTATAACTGAATTACTGAAGTCAGTAATGCAAGATTAAAATGAAATGTAAATGCTGCAATTCAGTTGCTCAGCATTCCGTTTTAAAACTGACCATCACTGAAGTACAACCAGTTTTCTATTTTCACATGCTTTGTCAATAATGTTGTTAATATAGGAAATTTATGTTAAAACAAGACAAAAACTCTTTGATCCAAACTTGTTGTGTGACAGCACCAGAAACCCCAATCTGAGTGTTAATCCACAGTTTGCAGCTGATTTAAATTATTTAAATTTCATGCTCTCACTAAACTGTGTATGACATTACATGCTTTGCTATAATGTGTGATCAATCCGTGTCCTCCTCATTCTTTCAATAGCAGTGTTCTCACGGCCTCAGAATAAATATGTGCACAAAGAATATCCATTACTTAAATTTACTGGAAGATCAAAATGAATCTTTTGTTGCCATCATAATCCATGGATACACTTCCTGTTACCATTACCATAGATGCAGGTAATAAGCCGCTGCACACAATATAGCTGAAAAACAGCCAATTGTGTACTTGTGTGGAAGTTTGAATGAAATAAATGAATTCAATGCAAGAATGTTATTTCTGTGTCTATATATTCTGTGAATTTTAATTGCAGTTTACTTATTCAGGACTGACATCAGTTCTCTTTTTATATCCTGTCAGGTTATTCCCTTTGAAATCTAAAAGAAACTAAGTGAACGAATTGCAGAATGGAGATCAATGTTTACCCTCAAGCACAAAATATGTTCTTATCCCATTAGAGAACTAAAAGGGAAAACCTTGTATTTCGAAGCATTCCCGATGAAATTATTGTTGTGCTCAACAAAATTTAAAGCATAACACAAAGTAACAAATCTAAACCTGACTATTCATTACAAACCTGCATCTTCAATAAAGACAATCTGTTGTGATGATGTTCACTGGATGTCGGAATAAACAGCAGCCTAGAGGGTGCTCATTTTTCATCTGGGTCTATAATATGGACAAGGCTTTACTGCGCGTTGTAAAAATCTACCTTGAAACCACTTGTATTTGTTTAATTTCAAAACTTCAGAGACTACTACTGTTGGGCAATTTGTACAGCCCCTGAAGTTCGCAAGACTCGTCTCACCCAAAGGTGTTTCCTAGACTCCCACTACGCATGGGACACTGTTTACTGAATATAGTGCATTAAGATGCACTTCATGAATTGAATTGGTCAGACTTGAGCTTTGGGGCTGTCTTGCCTTGCATGCCAACTAGCTCTCAAACACGCTCTTCAATTATGGCCCAAGTCCCTGTCCGAGTATGTCAACAAATGTGTAATTGTGTTTACCTGCTTTTAAGCATTCGGTTTAAAGGCTTAAGTAAAACACTCCAAGGCCATGTGTCTCAAAACGGCATTGATGTAGCCATCCGTACTCATTAATCATACCAGCTCGTGCTAATGTGCCCCCGTCCCACCGGATGGGCAGTTCAACACCCCCGTGAGGGCAAAGAGCGCACATTTACCTCCGCCCTAATTTATTAATTGTGGCGCATTGTGACCTTTTCCCTTTAAACCGCGCTTCGGCTCGATGGACTAATGGCAGCCAAAACTTTCGTGCTGCCCTGAGAGAATATGCTTCTCCGTTTGGAGCCCAACTGTGTCCGAAAATTAGTTTTTGACCTTGTCATGTGTTTCTTTTTTTAATCTAGGACTGGATTGATAGATTATTGCACTGCTTGCCAAGAAAGGGGGCAGGATGTTTGTTTGGAAGGGCAGAGATGCATACCAATAACAACGTTCACCATCTCCCATGACGCTCATTGTCTTTGAAAAATATTGCTGAAATTAGAATGAATTATGGAATGGAGGAAGATTTCACAAGGCCGAACTTGAAGTTAAGTGACCTCCATCATCTAAAGCTCATTTGAAGGTTTCGTACAAACCCGACCATCTTTAGATGCATCTCCTTTGGTCTGTTTGAGGTGTGATGCGTAGATGAATATATGAGATGCATTATCTTCACACTATATTCCCATTGCAGTGCAGACTCACAAGAAGTTTGCTATCAGTTTAACTCATTAGAAAAGAACTAGGGAGTGGATTATTATGATACATGACTACCCCAATCTGACTTGATAGTGGGGTAGGTTGTAACAAAAGCGTTCCTTTTACGTGACACTTATTTGTGCATTTTATGGGTAAATAGAAGATTAAAAACAACGTAGAAAAATATGATACAACATCTATTTCAAACATTGGAACAACGTTCAAAACATTCTGCTCTCTTAAACAATTTGGCTAAAGTGTCACTACACTTTTGGTCTACCTTAAAAAAATATTCAACTCAAAATGCACACGGAACTGCTCTGCGAAGCAAATGAACGACAAGGTGCTCCAGCAGGAACTGGGCCATTATATTGGCTCGCTTCTCTTCCTGACAAAGACAAGCCAGTGGGAATTGTAAGTTTTTGTATTTTAGTCTGGTGTTGTATGACACTTTTTCCATCCATTCTGGAAGATGCAAATGAACCGGCGGCGGGGGCATCAGGAACTTATTAACACACTGTGTGGTTTTATGCCTCTCGTCTCCAAGGACACACAGGAGTGGTCCAGACAGATGAAGATCGTGTCGGTAACCCGTGCCGCTGCGAACCAGTCACTTATACGTCCGGTGGGAAAGCTCAGAGCTACTGCCTTTTTCCCTCCTGGCTCTTCTAAGTAAAACACTCCATTTTTCATGACAACAGGGACGATGAGTTCATCAGTTTTAAATAGGACGTTTTCTCAGTATTACCTATTTTAACCAGGTGGCTTTTGGCACTCGACGTGAAAAGGAGCAGGTTGAAGGAAAAGTGCTAAATAAAGATTTCGAATGTCAATGAATGTTGCCTGCTGTAACTTTGAATAATTTCGAGGGCTGAAAGATAAAAGAATATAAAGTATGAATGTTCACTGCGATTTAGATCTAAAAGCCCAGCTTAATGTTAAAACAAAACATTTGATGGATAGTCCACTCAATAGAAAATGTCATTTTGAAAATACAACTAATGAATGTATCAATTAAAATAACATAAAGATAAGAATTATATTTTCTATATATTTAATTGAATGGATATGACACAAGGCCAGGACGATATAGTCCATCCTTAGTCCATTGTAAAGCAATATATTGGGCAAATAGTGATATGACCTCTGCGGTCATGTCATGTTTTGTTTTAGAAAGTACATTAGAAGTCGCAGAGTTCCTGAGTGGCTGTTTATCTTGTCATTTCTGAATGAATTTATTGTACATCGTCTTGTGTTCTCCTTTATAACTTGTTCATTTCATACAGCCACTGCTCTCAATAATATGCTGTTGTATTTATCTGAATAAACTCACTGAGCATGTCATTGCCAAGTACAAATGATCTTGCATATGAAACAGTTGTTCTTATGGCTTATTGCATCATATTTGGATCATTTATGCATCGTGTCATTTTGATCCAAGAATTTATTTTTTGCTGCAGACCATTTGCTGTGTTACTGTGCCAAATGTCTTTGCTGCAGCTCGTGCTTCGAATTGTTATGTTCGTTTTAGATTTAATTACCAGTTCAACAACAAATTTATGTTCTTTACGTACTGAACAAACACAAGAATTGTATACCCAACAATGAGCTGGGGAAAAATCTCATATCATTTCGGCCCCTGAATGATGATGAAAGATATTTAGCAGTTATTTTTCATCACAGATAATGTTCATGTGCAACATTTAATGGGCAGCTAACACCCAATTATGGGCTCAGATATGCTAATGATGAAATAATTAGTTTGAAAATGACAGGGTGGATGTCATAAATTCCGATTGGATTTCGACAGTACCTTTTAAACTATAGTCAAGGTTTCAGACATTTAAAAGACTTGTATCTCTATCCTCAGAGATGTGTTTCCAAGTCATCAGAAGTTTGATGTGTGATGTTTTTGTAAGAGATTGCTCCTGCAATTCGGCTTTATATAATAATCAAGGGATGTAATTAGATTTCATCATCCGGTATGTGATTATAGAATCAGTTCACACATAGTGGCATGAGCAGAGGCTGACAGAGCACAGGGTGTATTCTTAGGAAAGAAAACAAACAAGCGCGCACCTCTCTCACCACCGTAACCTCCAGCACCCACAATGCATCAGGCTGGCAGTAGTCTCCTCTCTCTCTTTCCTCCTACACACTTCTTTCTAAATTCGTCTTGCGGGCATGAAGATAGACACTGGCAATTCCTTGCAGACTAACATCATTATCCCAGTTGTATATGGCTCAAATACCTCTAATAAGTTTGTGCCGGTATCACTGGGCGAGAGTAGAGGGGTGTCTGTGAGGGGCCTCGAATCCCCAAAGATGTCCTGCCGTGGCTCCGGGATGCGGAAAACAAATGACTGGCTGTGCTCTTCCCCATTCATCAGGAGCATGTGTTTTTTTTTCTATTTTTCACTCTCTCTGTATTTGTCTCTTTCTTTCTCCTGGGTTTTGGTTTACGTGTCATTTCAGAGGCTTGCTTTAGAAACATCTCTCGTGGGACTCTTCTTAAAACTATTTTTCATTCAGCGGTGCACAACAAACAGGTTTTGCATTCTCCCAATCGTTCTGGCCCAATAAACCAAAAAAAAATAACCTGCTTTAATGTGAAAACGTGCAAGATTTCTTTCTTTCTTTATTTGTTTTTTGCTTTTGCTTGAACTGTTAACGCGTTAATTCGATATGATCAATTATAAAGCATAGAGCGCTATAAAGATTCAGGCATTCTTGCAAAATTTATGTGAATGAATAATGTAAGTAACCAACTTATGAATTCCTTGTATGAACAGTTGAGCCCTGACCCAATCCCTCCTAAATAAATCGAATCATGAGAAATTTTACTACAGTGAGCTGTAATTTAAGATTTAAGTGCAACCTATGTTCAAAGTATATTTATGCAAAGTATGTTATGGTAAAGTCTGCGTGAAGTGCAGTCCCAGCTATGAAGCCACTCCAGGCAACACTATAGCAAGACTTACTGCGAGCAGGTGGCACAGATGAATAAAAAGCCATTCTGTGTCCTTGCCGCATCATGTGTGAACATCAGACAGACTGACAAACTCAGTTTCAAAATGGATTGCTATAGACTGCAGGCCAGTGATAGGCTTATGTTCAATGACATGAAAAAAAAATCCTGAAGCTGCTTTTTGTGCTTTAATGCTTTTCTGTCTGCCACAATAATGTAATGCCTTTAAGTCTTTTTTATTTGGGGGCCTTTCACCAAATATTAAAATATAGGATCTCTCTCAGTTAGTTTGATACTGCAAACATACTGCAGCATGTCATAAATTAAATTATTATTCTCTAGTATTGGCATGTGTGCATGTTTTACATGTATTGTGACAGCACTTCCAGTTTCCCATAACCGCTTCATATTTGAAACAATGTGTTTGTCAAGCTCTATACTTCCAGAGACATGCGCATTTTTAAACCTGCCAAGGTTGTACTTATTCATATTTATGAATTACTCAAACATCCATCAAGGATGTTCCAGACAAAATCTGTCCACAGCCGGTTTTTTCAAAACACTGGCGTAAAATTCTTCACCTTAGAACTTCGGAAGCACATAAAAAGTACATTGTGAGAGATTTTACAGTTGTTCTCTAGCCTACAAAACCCATAGCTGCACATTTATAAAAAAAAGCATTGAGTTTAATTATCTCTGCCCCGGATTGGATTTGATTTACAGTGCGCAGACTGCTGCTGATTTATGTATGACTTGCTTCTGATCGACATCTCTGTATCATTTATTACAGGAGCTGCTGGCTCTGTTTAAAACAGCTCAGTTTCACCTCTCGTAAAAAAATGCTGGGTTATTTTCAACCCGTTGTTGGGTCAAAATGGGACAACCTTTTAGAATTTACTTAGACTATCAAATATTCTCATTTGACCAAACCATGGGTTACAACAAACCAGCGTTTTGGGTTGAAACAAAGCAGCATAGATTAATTTACAGCCGAACAATTGGGTTTGTCCAATTTTAACCCAGCGTTGGGTTGAAAATAACCAAATTTTTTGTGTGGCCTGTTTAACAAAAAACAAAAACAGGTAGCCTAGTGGAAGGGGATCGGGGGTGTGGAAATACGTCAATACGGTAAAGACATCAGTATACGGCAAGAATGTATGAATATACCACCTGTGGGTGTGTGACATTAAGTTATTGGGGGAACGAGAAGGCGAGAAAGAGAGATAAAAAGCCATTACAAGAACAAAATGTGAGCAAAGGCGAAATAATTGAGTAAAAAATTATCTATAAAATAGTAAAAAGCAACCAACCACAGACGTCCAAACCGCAGGTATTAAACACAATGCGCTCTGCATGATAAACATATTTGTTCAATGGTGTTGGCATCAGCAAAACAATGCAGTAGAAAGTGCCTTGAATATAACCCTGGTTGTGATATCCCTCAGCGAGTTTGAGCAAACAGCATGCCTCTGAGCATCTCTGAAGATGAGCACCTCAAGCCCAGTGGACCAATAACATTTTTCATACATTTCCTCTCACCTTTAGACACTGCTGTGGGCTGTAGAGACAGACTGCTGTGAGTTAACACAAAGGATAAAGAAATGAATAACTGCTCAAGCCAAAGAGCAAAGACATAATCCTCACTAGCCAAGTGTAAACCAGATGTTTGTACTGCATTCAGATTAATGGCTGCCCTGCTGTACGTCCTACCGCAAGATCATCTTCTGTAACCTCATATTCAGGTATTCAACACCGTAAATACAGCCTTTCTTTCTTTCTTATTTATTTACTTATTTAACATTTTTCTTCAATGTAAAAAAAATCATTTTACATAATTTTACTGCTTTCTGTAAATTACAGAAAAAGAAAAACATGAAAAGCCTGTCATTTTACATGAAGTTTTACAGGATTTTTTACAGTGTTGTTTTCTGTCTGTGTCTCTAGCTGTATTAGCCATTTTTATTCCCTGTCTTTCAATCTAACATTGAGATAACAAGCATCATAGTTTGATTTCAAGCATTCATTTTACTATGATTTCAATCTTTGACATTGCCTTACTCAGTCAACATTCTATAATTATAATGGTATAAAAAGAAAGTTTCACGGCTTACACGAATCACGTGAGGCACCACAGCTAATCATATAACAACCTCTAGTCTCCTTTCCTGCATTCCGCTGAAGGTTGCAAGCATTCCATCTAAAGTCTTTGGTAACACGGATACGACACCATTGACAGTCGACTGCCAGGCACGGTCTGTGTCACTGGTTAAAATGGCAATTTTCTCACGATTTGCAAATCGTTGGAAACATTCGAGTTATTGTAGTCAACTGAACAAAATAAATAACATTGGCTAGTGGTTATTGGATATTTTACTGTGAAAAAGTTACAAACTGCCCCTTTAAGACAATACGATCCTAAAACTTAATCTCTTCACATGCATTAAGACTTACATGTATGATTTTATATATTTTACATATTGTATATATTACATATGTGTTCCCTCTGAATCCCTTCCATGTAAAGCCCGACCTGTCGTTCTATACCTGTATGCAAAGTTGTATTGAGCACTAATTGTTTGCCAAGTCGAGGGAGCAAAATGTCAATTTGCCTTCAAAGACCATGAAACTACTTTTAGCACCCAAGTCCCCTAGACAGAATGAAAGAGGGCAGCCGTGCACTTAAACAGATCCTGCTGGTAGTAAAAGTGGGAGTGGATTTCTTCAGGCTGTATGTAAACTGTTCATTATTCCGCTGGGGTTCACTTCATTAACCTCTCAACCGTATGACCTACCCAGCAGATTTGATTAACTTCACTGCCTAACTCCTCTCATATCACTAAGCCTCACCTGCAGTATCGCTGTCAGAACCCTTTACACCTGCCGAAAGAGATAACAAGAAAGGCTTGAGAAAAGAGTTGTATATTAGAAGTTGTATATGCTGCATTGAGTTAATGTATGCAGATGTTATATTCACATAAAGTAAAAGGAACATTCTTCCTCGTTTCATTTCCAAAATGCATTTTTGTATAATAAAATGCTATGTGATCATAATTCTTCGCTTTGGGACGGTCTGTCTGCAGTATGAAGATACAAAGAGGGAAGTTTCTTTCACTTTGTAACTGTCAGAGTGGGAAGAATTGATTCCATTTTCTGTAAGAGCCGATTTCCCCAAAGATTCAGTTCTGGGCATGTAATTAATTTTAATTGGAATGTGAGGAGACATGCATAGAAATAGCAGCGGAGTGGGTGGGTGCATTATGGGGGCACTGGACTGTGTGGCCCTGACTCTTAACCGTTTATGATACATATTCACTTTAATTATTCCCATGCCTATGATAAAATGTCTTCAAAGGCACAGTTCACCCAAAAGTGAAAATCTGTCTTGAATTACTCACTTTCTAGTTGTTCCAGACCTCTATAAAATGATTTGTTTGGTTAAACACAGGGAAATATATTTGGACTAATGCTTGTAACCTAACAGTTCTTGGCAACCATTGCCTGTTTGAAAATGGAAGTCAAAAGTGCCCCAAAACTGTTTGCTGTCCCACCATTCATCAAAACATCTTCTTTTGTGTTCAACAGAACAAAACAATTATAATTATGTTATTTTTCCTGCTGTGGGTGTCAATGGGGTCCAAGAACTGTTTGGTTACAAGCACTCTTCCAAATATCTTTCTCTGTGTTCATCACAACAAAGAAATGTATACAGATTTGGAACAAGCTTCTCTAAAAAAGGTTTAACAACTGTTTCCTTTCTGTAAGCAAATATTAGATTGGAGTATAATCTGAAGGTTCTTTTTTTACCCACTACAGATTTAATGCCACCCTTTGCATTGAATTGTTTGGCATTTTTTGAGACTTTCCCTCATTTTAGGAGGCATTCAAATGCAAGAAAACCCAAATGGCTACAACATTTTTATACTGTATTAATAATGTATGAAATGCAAATCCATATTGTTACAATATTAACAGGATCAGGTGTAAAGATTGCAAGATTTTCTGATTGACTGTCTGAAACAAAAAGGGATGAAAATCAGTTTGAAGTTTAAAAGATAATGCTAGATTTACTATTATATATACTGTTGTATGAGAAAGAACATTTTGTGAGAAAACATATTTTAAAGAAGATTAACCCAAAACATACTGTAGGAGAATTCATTTTAAAGTTCATAAATAATCCATCATATTTCCTTTATAAACTCTGTAAGTATTGGAATCCCAGTATTCTTGAATCTGTGGTCTCTCTCAAAAGAAATCTCTCTAGAAATATTTTCCAATCAAAAAGTCCCTATTTCAGTACAGAAAACACTTCCTATTTTCCTAACTGTACAGTTAAGTGGATACTGTCACATGTATTAAAAAAGTCTACATCAGAATGTGACACATAAAAAGGGCAAACTGGAGACTGGAAAAGACTATTAAAATATATTTTACTAGAGTGAATTGAAAGAGTGGAGTCTTTGGAGGAAGACAATCAACTAGCTGAGTGCCTTTCTCGTTCTCTTTTCATCGGCTGGGATTTGGGGGATGCCTGTGTGTGTGTCTGTGTCTGTGTCTGAACCCGACACAGAGTGAGAGAGTCAGCTCGACTTAAGTGGAGCAGAGATAAAGACAAGGAGGCCGTGTCCAGACCCAGTTACCCATAATCCCACAGACTGCCCTGTGACATTGATAGATTAAAAGAAAAAAAATAGAATCAAGGCGTTGAGTTTGTTGTGGCCGTAAATAAATACATCACAATAAAAGTCTGATGGCTGAAAAAATGACTTCCAAAGCGAGATGGCAACCGTCACAGTTCTGTCTGACAGAGGAACAGAGGGTGAGGCGTGATTGCTTTTTTCTCTCAGACCTTACAGCTTTAACAAAGCAAACAACAGTTTTATAAATCGCCTTTCCTTCCCCGACACCCGTTTATCCCTGCGAGGAAATCTGATACCAGCAATGCACATTGCAAACATTCTCACGTCTCAATAGAAGTTCCCGCTTATCTGAATAGATGCCTCATTACAAAGAAGATAATGAACATCGCCAGCTCCATTTTATTATTACATAGTGGAACACTTGTATAAACATCCAGCAATATATTAAATAGCAGCTACAGATGATAAACGGTTCCTAAAATCCAGCTGTCAGTAAAATGCTAATTGTAAGACACAGTTCTGTTCCTCTTTTTGTCATTTTACTTAAAAATTGATTCAATTGTTTTCTATGAACTTCTACCAAATCCACCAAAGGATGACTATGCTGTCATAAATTATATTAAATAATAATTTTTATCATGAACAACAATTTTGTCCTTATTCTCCTATGATGCATGTTACACAATGTAGGGGGTGGTTCAAACAGAAGATGTTTTCCATCTTTTAGCATGCATCACACAATCGTATATCTTATTTTACACCTGCCTGGCTTTGTAGATTCTTTTGTCAAATTGAAAAGTTTAACCTGATCTCAAATTAATTTATAACTCATTTGCGGTACGGTACAATTCGTTTGAATTGTATAAAAACGTACAATTACTTGAAAAAAGAATCTGAAGCTCCAACCCTAATGTCACTGGCCGAAAGCAAATCGTACTTAAAGATCGTATGAATTCATATGAATTAGCCAAAATTACCCACATCGTAAAAGTTTTACCTGTGATTTTGTGTCGTAAATTTCCTATTTACCATATTTTGTCATGTTTATTGTATTAGTTTGTAATTATGAGAACAAAACAACTGTTTCTCATGTTTATTATTAGGTTTATTTATTACATTTGATAAAATTATTTACTGTCTATTTAAAATAAAGCTATTGTCTACCATTCATTGAATCTGTTTAAGGCTAAAATACACTACAAGACTTTTGCTCAGATTTTCTTGCAGAAAGTCTGTGCCAGTCTGCAGATTTGATCAGTTAGTGTGTTTCGATCTGAAAACTTCATAAAGTCTGCAAGTGTATTCCAGTCATTATTCTTAAAAAGTAGAAAATAACTGTAAACATGAACAAACACAATTGTATAAACGTACATCTGTGGCATTAACAGCCAGTGTCCTTTAGTTGATTCTAATCAGGCGATTGATTCGTGTAATAAGAGAAATAGTGAGTGAGCGTGGGTACATCAGGGGCATGTCCAAGCTCAAACCGGTGCGCAACCACACGTTTCCTGGAAACGGTTAGCAAAGGTGTGCATCAGGGTTTGAAATGCGTTTTCTCCTGTTTGGTGGGTTTGTCAAGAATGTCAGCCCAATCAGCAGCAACATGTACAGTATATAAACCACAAAGTATTAAAGAGACGGGACCGAGACAAGTAAAGTTGTTTAAATGTGTTCGCTGCAGCTCGGCATACGCAACAATTCAAAATATTAGAAGAGATGTATTTTGCATTATTCTACACGTATTTATACCGAAAATTCTACAAAAAGAACACAAAGAATCCTTCTCAGCTGCCATAGTTCAACTCTTGCGCCATCACAACAGGGTGCACCACGCTTTCCGTTTAAAAAACAGGGCTGAACGCAGCCTAGATGTCCAGATGTACTACAGATGCATTGTGGATAGAACGTAGTGAAGAAATGTAGAGAAACAGTTGTTTACTCAGAATTCAGACGACGGTACAAAATGGCGGACACCCGATGTAGTTTAATATGCCCAATTACATATACCCAATTCCAATTCCACAGCAGTCAGACGACCCCAAAGGTGGGGCACGCGTTGCTACATTTTGTTATCATGGTAATTTCAAAAGCGTGCCTTGAAGTGCCTCACGTTCTGCGCTGCAGGGCTTTCCTTTGTTAACCATTCCCGAGCACTGCGTCTTTTGCTTTTAGACGCAAAGACAAGTTCTGTGTCAATGGCCCTAGGTCATAATAGTGGACGACAACAACGGACAAAACAACAGCTTTGACAAATTACTCTTAAAAAAGATGTATACCATGTCTGCAAAGATGTCAGGTGTTTCATGCAGTTTAACGTTAAGATTAGATCAAATGCAAATGGCCATGAACTGTATGAAATTGGCTTGAGAGAAGGTCTGTAGACTGATATTGTAAGCCTATGATTTGAAAGCTGCTTTGCTGCCATTACAGATGGAGAACATCACCCCCATGACCTTTCTAACAACCAATTAAAACAGCATTACAGACACATGGTACAAGAGTGCCAATGCTCCAATTAACAAGATAAATAACCACATTTACACTCTGTCCCTCATCTCAGAGAAATAAGACTCTTATTATTCAAATGTCCACATAAAAATATCTATTATTATCAATGATTTTGGACAATAGCATCATAAAACCACTCAGATGTTCTACATAAACGCACGGATGGATTAAATTTGACAGATTCAATATTTTTTTTGATTGATTGACAGACTCGACATGTTTGCTTAAATAAATTGTGGAGTGTATTTCAACCCATGCAGTCATTTGCTTTAATAATCCCACAAAAGCTATTTCTAAATAACCTCACTGCTTTATCAAACTGACCCGTGTGTCGATTGTAATGAGTTTACCTTTCAATGAGTTTGCAGCTGGCGTATGGGAATGACAACTGCGACACGGATGCACCTCATTTTGCTTTAATTCGTACTCGTATTTTAACATTTCAGACGCGGCGCCTGTGTTCTCTCTCTCTGCGATAGTCAGACTGTTTGAGATGATCTTTTTCTTGTTACCATGGCAACGTGTGCAGACGGACATTCGTTTACAGATTTAAATGTGCATACATATTTGAAGTAAATCATTTATTCACATGGCAAGATGAACGTATCTTCAGACGTTTTCTCTAATGGAAGACATTTACATATTTTGTTATTTTGGTGCAATCACCGTGAATAGCACACACTTTGAGTCCCACAGAGTCATCTGTGTGTTCTTGATCAAGAAATGGTCCTGAACGCAGGAAGCCGCAGTATGCAACTCTTTTGTGCTGCATGCCGAATCAAGCGTTTCCTCTCTCTGGATCCCAACCACATGTTCAGGGAGGTGGCCTTTATCACTCTTGACATGTGTTCTGTGTCGGCACAAGGATTTCAGTGGCGTTTGGTATGGAGAATTATAATGTGGCACTCGCCTCGCTGAAGAACAGTTTGCACCTCCTGGGCAGCAATTGCTTGCATTGAGCTTTTATTGAACTGCTAAAAAAATGAGCTATAACAGCAAAGAAAAACTGTCATATTAATATAATTTTGGCAGATATCTACTTGTGAGTGACTAAGAACATTTGACATTTATGTATCTCTCAGCAGTTAATGAGCTTTTTTTCAAACACATCTCTGATTTTACGACTTGCATTTTGGCATACACCCACATTTTTGGACAGCCCTCACCAGAACTACATTAGTTACACTCATGGCTGTAATTGTCCTCTCGACATTGCACAATGAATAATATTGGTAATGTCAAGAGGAGAGATCAAGCAGAAAAGAGTACTAGCCAATCGAGTTCTTTTCGTGCTGTTCCAAATAAATTAGTGGTTTATTCCCATGGGCAGCTCTCATGCAACTTTTCACAAGTTTTTTAATGGTAAAGAGCCATCAAAGGAGCTTGTTCTTCATCCCAGCTGGGGTTCTTTAAGCTTCTGAGGAGACATTCTCCCTGTCATTTATTCAAAATTTAACACTACAGGTGGACCACAGCATGGTGATATCATGAGTTCAAGGGCAAAATATACCATCAAACCCCGTTAACACAGGAATGTAATATAAATAGCTAATAGGCTACAAAATGCTGTTGCAAGGAAAAGTTCACTGTTAGCGCTCAGGGCTGTTGGCTTTTGCATTGGTAAAATTAGTAAATGATAGTTTACCCCAAACATTTTTTTCTCACCCTCGTGCCTTCTAAGATGTGAATGGCTTGTGTCTGTGATTTCTTGTCACTTTATTATACTTCCCGATCACTCAATATTTATTTAGATTTTTACCACATTTGAGCTAATATTGTAAATAAAAGAACACCATAGTAACTGTGGGAATTATTCTGTGACTAAAAGCATCCAAAGTACATAAACTCCAAGTTTATATTTTAGCATCTTCAAAGTAGTCACCCTTTGACTTGAATTGCAAAATAGTACACTTGGCATTTTATCATCCAACTTCTTGAGGTCTCATCCCACGAAGCTTTCTAAACATTACTGAAATATCTATTTCTGACTCTTATTGGCTACTTCTTAGTAGACAATAATTATTAATTATTTAATCCAAGTAAACAATAACAAATATGTTTTAATAAAAATGTAGTTTTCTATTGAAAGAAATTTGAACATGACTATACAATTATATTGTAGTCTACAAACAAAAATTTTAAACATGGAAACGTAGACATTCAGGATGCATTTTTGTCAAGTGTTCCTAAATTTTGTTGCACATCCATCCATCATAAATGGCTTTATAAAAAACACCAGTGGGGCTTCCTATAGCACAAGGATTTGTGTGACAAAACAAATGCAATGAGCTAGTGAAACTGACAAAACAATGCATATTCAAGCACTATATATTTAAATATCTAATTTTATTTTTCTAATAGTTTCTTGTGATAAGTTTGTCATATTTACTAAAGAGGAATCATATATTTATATATAGAATATTTTATTTACTCTTAATAACATTTACAACTGGTATAAAATCAAGAACCTAGATTCAATAAGAAATACTTTTTCTCTCAGAAAACCATTTCAACAGATTTTGAAATGACTCTTATCAATTTATCAATCTTTATGACAGCTGTCAGCAAACGGCCAATCGGATGATTTTATCATTCACAAAGATAACTCCCTGCCCTCGTGCCTATTTTTACGATGCACCAAATACCAAGGAGAAAGTGTTTTGAGCAAAATGAAGAGAAGGGACATTAGAAAATGTCAAAGTCTCTCGGTTTGAAGGTCCCGGAGATTTCTCTTTAATTCCTTGCAGAAATGGAGGTGCAGTGTTTTCACAAGAGACAAAAGCTAAGCAAACGTGGCTGCAGGGCTTGCCACATTGATAAGGTGAGGTCAACGCAAGCTCATAATCGACTTCAACAGCTTATGGCACTCGCCCTCTGGGAATTCCCACATATCAACAAAAGCAGTTCGGTGGAGGAAGTAATAATCAGCTGATATCTGGACTGTGGCATAGGACTTCCATTGCCCTTGGCGTTCAGAGATGGTTTCCAACAAATCCTTTTTAGAAAAAAGTGAAGAGTGTTTTAAGTGATTTATCAATACTCCGTAAAGCCTTTGTCTTAATTTATTTTCAACGCTCTGGGGTCCTAGAGCACAAATGCATTTCTGAACCTAACTCTTATTGACTATACTAAACTCATTTTTTTCTACTGTTGCTTTGGGTGCTGTTGAAATGTCTGGAGTTATTAATTTGCAATAGTGCTCTTGAATAAGCACATGTCGGTGTATGTGCACACACCCTTCACTTCCTATTTAATTCCCTCTCTAACCGAATTAGATGAATACGTACACAAACGACACAAAGTGAATTTTGCCTAATTGACAGTCAATGAGTCAACGTTGGTAATCGGCAACAACATGTGTCAAATCAGTTTTATTGTTCGTCAACCATTTACTTAAATTCAACATTGTTTGTGTCATCGTATTAACTTTGTGTTTCCAGCACAAAAGTATCCAACCGTTCCTAAAGAAAACTGCATTCACTTTCCTGAAGAAAATGCAGAACCCGCCATAATAATATACAAGCCAAAGACTTTAAAAGACTTTACGATCCTACTTGACAAACCGTGAGCAAAGGCTGGTGATCCAAAGGACACATGACTGTGATGGATCATGAACTCTCAAGTGTGTGACGTGTGGGATATACATCAAGCTGTCATGTGTTTTCATCCCTGCAGTGAGAACATGTGTGTGACAACACACTTCAAAGACAAAACAGCACATGACCTTCAATATAAATCCCCAATAAAATCATTTTCCCCCTTCTTCATATCTCAAGCATAAATGTGCCCCTTATGTATTGACACAGAGGTCTGTAGGCATTAGGATCAAACCTGGTAGCTTTGAGACTGTTGAAATACAGCGACTCTGCAGTGGCTGCCAGTGAGACAATAGTTCCAGTTACGGCATTCATTGTTCAAGGGCACGCATGCGCTCTTTCTGGCAGACATTGAATGTGTTTTCTACATGGTACATTACAGCTTAGTTAAATAAAGAAAAATGACTGAGACATTGGACGTCAGAATAGGCAGATGACTGTTTAATTATTGGACGGCTGGAGGCATGTTAATGTGATGCCTGTGTGTACAATATAGCTGTGGGGAGAGTTGGTTTGCGTGCGCTTGTTGTCGCATTCGAGAACAGCTGGTGAAAACCTCACTGAATCTCATTACAAGGTTCTTCTCACTTCTTCAGACGTGTCGCAGTGTAATGTACCTCAGGAAACAGCACCGGTTTTCACAAAGCAGCTCTCCTAAACATGTCATAAAATATTCCATTTCGGGAGACTTTACCTGTGGTTGGGAAGATACGGTGTGCTTTTAAGTTAGTCAGCCTGTTGGAACGCTTTAAAAACTGTTTATCTTCTTTTTGAAAGAAAAGTCTAGCGCATATGGACTAGAAATTCCTGGACATTTTTCAAACTCTTTCTGTGACATGTTTGAAGTTTGACTGTTATGTGAATCGGTGGAATGTCCTTGACTACGCTGAGATTTTAACAGCTTTTTCATGGATATTTTAAGCAGCTGAAAAATGGACTTCACTGTTCTTTATTACTGCTCAGAAGTGCTCTTTATATAAGCAATTTGCCAGCAACATAAGGCTGGAAAGTGTGGTGTGTTTTGTTTTACTGTGGCTCTGAAACAAATTGCATTTCTTGTTTGCTTTGGGTTGTTTCACCATGTTGAAATGTCAAAACTAACACAGAAAAATGTAAGATGTGAAATATGCTATAGTGTTCCAAGGCCCAGGGATTTTTGAATAATCCGGAAGTAGGCTATTATTGTATTCGGAAAGTACTTCATATAAAAAAACATTTCTGCTTCTGATTTGAAACACACTCAGATTTTAATTTGTCTTTGGGGTCATTCATACACCACAGGTTTTTCAATTTCAATGCGTTACTTTTCCTTTGTTATTCTATGTAGACACTCGTTTGACAGATGTGCAGGACCATAACGCTCGCGTCTTGCGAATCACATCGTAAGCGGCACGTTTTTAGACGCAAGTTAAATTAATAAAAAAAAACATACCTTAATGCTGCATCTTGCTTTTTTAGACCCATAGACGCATTCTGTGTGAATGGCCCTTTACTGTAGAGACGGCTCAGCAGATAATCTTTTTACCACATCATGTGAAAAAGAGATTTGAACATTTTGAACAAAAACATTTGTAAGGGTGTGTTTATTCAACCCGTCCGTGCTTCGTTAGACTAGGTACAAAGAATAGCTAAAAAGATATTAAGTTGATATTATATTGGTGTCACACATCTAAAATGTCAAAGTCACGTCAAGTTAAATAAATAAATTGGCACGATCCTGGAATTTGAAGTGCTTCTGGGATGCTGCAGTCTGGATAGATTCCAGTTCACGCTCTGAGCGCCACATTTCCAAATTTCGCATATGTGCTAGCAATGAATCTTCATGCCGTATGGCACATTTAAATGCGATACTGCCAGAACGTGTGATGAGGAGAACTTGTTTAAGCTGTCAGCTCATCCTTATATCCTCACGTCCCAGCCTGGAATCCTGCCAGAAAAAAACAATGAATTCTGATGAACTATTTCATCAAGTTCCAATTTAAACTGTGTTGTGAGATAAGACTGCAGCTCATCAAATGACACTGACTGTTTAAACAAAGCTACCTGTCTCCAACCAGGAGGAAACACCACTGTTTGAACTTCTGCGCTGCTTTGTTTTATCTCGCGGAAAGCTTTCGCTCTTCCCTCTCTTCGCCGTCTCTGCTCTGAAAGTTCATTTTTTAGATCAATATTTTGAGAGCAGATTACATTTCGACCATTGTTTTTCCTTTTAATCGTTCGAAAGACAGACACACAATACTCAATATATCTTTTGTCTATAGAACCTTAATTTAGTCGGAGTACAAATACATTTATATCATTGCCAGCTCTTCAGAACAACCGAGATGAACATGTTTGATTATTTTTACAATCATACTTCATTCTGCACATCCATTTTTAGTGTTACATAAGGTTCCTTGCATCAATAAATATGTTCATGTATGCTTTTTGTCCAAAGTGATTGGCAGTGTGTTCAATCTATGTATTATTTTCCGTTATGGTTTTCCCCAGGTCTCAAATCCAGGACCCTATGTACACAATTCTCGATCTATTGGGCAGCAGGAATAAACTGTGGTAAAATTTCACATAACCATTTTCCACATTTTCTGACTTTGAGAATTTTAACTGTAACTCTGAGACTTGACCATGATTGGCACCTACTGCCATACTTACCAAGGTGTACCACGTACCGAGAGCTCAGTGTTCGGCTAGCCTGTGACATCCTGCTGTTAGATGCTGTGACTGCTTCACACCATTTATTCCATTAAAAGGGGGATTCTCTGGGTAACGGGTCAAAATCCTGAGCATGGGGCCAAGTCCTGGACTCGGAGCCCTCCCCTCGGACAGCACACCATATATGCTTTACCTTTTCTCTATTCATTAAGTGTGAACTTCTGAATGTGCATTTCAGTCAACGCTAAAGCATAACTCAATGCAGTGTAGCAAAATTCAAAATACAGGTGAAACAGCAGTATAAACAAAGTAAATAGGTAAAATTCCTTCATAATAATACATTATATTTCACCCTATCTTTACACATTTTGACAGTGTCAAACTATGTATAGGAGATCCTATCGGATCCTTGCCATTGAGAAGAATGGTAACAGTAGTGCTTTGCCGGCACTGAAGATGGCTTTCTTTCACAATGCACACATTTGGCCAAACTACTGAATACATAAAAAAATCAGCACTGTGTCAGAAAGGGACAAATCCAGCTGTTGGTTTGAATTCAACCCCAAAAAATGAAATGGTTTATATTTAACCTAACAATGGATTAAAACAACCCAGCATTTTGGCACTAAACAACCCCTTTGTCCCCTTTGACTGAATGCTGGGTTGAAAATAACCCAACATTGTTTAGTGTAAATGATAGCCAATCATTTGTAAATCTGCTAACGTTCTAATTTAATAAACGCTGTCAAAAGCTAACAATGACACTTAGACACATATTTTCCCCTTGCAGCAGGACTGCAGTCATGTTGAAAATCCCAAAAAAATCCATTTGACATTGCGCCTCTCAGCTTCACTGCAGACATGCATTAGCTCCAGCTTGCCAGATGTCAGACATCAGACATGCTTATTCTCTGTCAGAGAAATGGACCTCAGATGCTTTGTGCTTCTGTCCTCCTCTCTCTGCTGCTGGGGACAGGTTCATACAGGAATGAACCTGTGTGACATCCGGCCGTTGTGTCAGTGGCAGGTCTAGCTGCCTAATGAAGGGACATGCTTCTGCTTGCCACACCATTTATTAACGTCAGGGAAAGTCACAGCAGGGTCTACTGCTCTCTTTAATGATGGCACACTCAAGCTCACTGTGTTTGCAGGGATTCATGTGAGAGAGGTGCAGTCATGTCAGCTCTAAGCTTCAACTATATATACTGTACAATCCTTTGTTCTGAAGGGGGGAGGGTTAATAGAAAAATATTCAATGTGAAATAGATAGTGGAAGGTTTACAATAATCTCAGATTACTTTTGTTAATGCATTTGTAAATGTCATCAAAAAAATGCGACGATAAAGGGTTGAGTTCAAATTTAAATCTTTTATTTTTTAGTATAGACTATGGAATGGTACATTTGAAACGATGTGAGACCGCAGGGGACTCATTAATAAAACGTGCCTACGCAGATTTGATCGTAAAGTGTGCGTACGCAAAAATCCACGGCAACGTTTCGTATTTATAAAAATGTAGAAAAGTGATTAGAGCCACGTCAGGTTATTTTGCTTGTCTGAGTACGGCTGGTCATTATTACAGCTTGTAAAGGTTTTGGACGGTGCTCTTTCATATATCAATGACATTCATTAGACAACATTAAAAGGCGGAGATATGAAACTTGCTGTGGGCAATTTCACGATCATTTCTGATGTACTTCACGTCTGATAGAGAGGCGTACATGCGTTTTCTGTGCGTTTAGTAATCATAGTGTCCATTTCCACTACTTACTAATATATTTTTTTAATCAAAAGTTAACATTGATTAACATTAACAAGTTCATGAACGTGAAAATAAAAAAAAGAACAATAACTGTATATATGTATTACCGTAAATAAAAAAATAAAAGCTGTTAAAAAAATTGTTCAGTGTTAGGTAATGTTAACTTATGTTAACGAATAAAACCTTATTGTAAAATGTTCATAAAACAAAACAAAAAAATCTGCAAAGTAGCCCATGCAAACTACTCCATGAATCATCAAGGCTAGAAGTTGACAACAAAAAGCCTCTTCTCATTTATAACAGACCATTCAGAATAGATATTCTTGTTAAATGTATATATGATTCCAACCAAAATGCACAAGTGAGCCAAAATGAAATTTTCCTTCCACATAAATAACTAATGATAATGAGAAATTACATTTAAAGCCAATTAGCTTTTAGTATTATTTAGTGTGTCATCAAGCCTGCTTGTAGAGAGAGAGAGAGATAAAGCTGAAGGTAAAAACAACATGTGAAGAGACACTTTAAAATAATATGATATAGACGAAACCAAATTATTGAAGGACGTCAAAACAAATTAAACACTGAACCACAGAGGCCTTAAATAAATAACAGAAAATGGTTTTAGACTGCAAGTGGTTGCAAATCTGCCTATAAATTAATGTACCAAGCAGAAGGTTAAAGCCATTTAGCAATTTCACATTTTGTTCATTTGCAGCATGTCATTGATGAGACATAGTAAAGATGCCACACTCATACAGTACACTACATCTTCAAAATCAATTTAGTCCAGTTATGTCCTTATTGTCTTTTAGGATGAAAAGATTCAGACAAAAGAGGATCTATGATCAAGAATGATTATATGAAAGCCAGACTTTACAGCATAGGATTAACCATGATAATGCATTTAGCTGGTATTGATTTAATGGGTCATGTGCATCACAATACTGAATAAGGCAAACCACACTGTAACCCAGACTTCATTCAGTGGAATCAGGAATTTCAGACCAGATTTGATCAAAGTTAAGACAATAATGACAAAGAGATAATCTAGCGTGTCATCTGTGGTAAGTGAATCCAGTCAGAGGTCAATCTTCTGAACCACTCTTCAACTTTCATCTGTGAAAAAAAGACGTGATGTCACATGAGTTTTTATATATTTCTTATTGTATTATTAAAAGCAGGTTTCATTACAACACTTGAATATCATGTCTGTTCATACAGTTACTTACAGAAATATGGAAACATTTCCTGCCGAGATTGATGAAGTACTTTAGGGTCCATGAAGGTGGACATTACACTGAGGGAAGAGACAGGAAAGATTATGTGTAAGCATTCATCTCTGAGAACATCGATTAAACCTAGTCAATATTTTAGGCTTTCCACCAATGTCTGCCTATGTACAAACAAGATCAAACACGAGTTGAAACACAACTCAACAGATGAAACATGACAGAAACAGATGAAACACAACTTAAACAATGTTGCCAGTGACCTCGAGAAAACACTGTTACTTTGACAAGCGTCTGTCAGCTGAATGCTGTTGTCTACAGGCCTGCGATTATCTTTGGTTTTCAGAACAAATCCCTCAGCCGACTTCACCAAGTGTGTTATGTTACCGTATGAGAGAGTTCAAGTATGCTCTTGCAGGCAGATGGTGTTATTGTATCACTGTCAACGCTCAGTTTTTTTAGTAATTGACTCTTCAATCATAACACAACAAAACTTTTCTAATTGAGACTTAAGCGTTGAGCAACGTAATTTGTTCAAAGTCAAACTTTTTTTTCATTGCAGTGATTCCCAACCAGCTGTACGTGTCCCTGCGACGCTGCTTGGTAAGATTTCAACTTCGCATTTGTTAAACTTATTAAGAAGAAAACATTTATCAATTTTAAAACTTGTTATGATTAAGCTCGTAATTTTTTCAGTTTCAGTTTCGTTGTCACGCCAAAGACATTTCTGACCCTGGACCACAAAACCAGTCATACAAAAATAGCCAACAAAACATTATGTGGGTCAAAATAATAAAATATTATCGAAAATGTATCGATGCCAATCAATACGATATTAAGTAAAGATCATGTTCCATGTATATATTTTGTACCATTACTACCGTAAATATATAAAAACTTTATTTTTGTAAGGGGATCCAGCAAAATCGTAAACAAAAACTTCTGGAAACATGCCTTAAATCTTAACTTGCTGCTCCACGCTCTTTGAGAATTACCCACTGAAGTTTGGTATCTACGCTTAGAAGTAATTTTTTGGGGTATATCTACTCTCAACAACGTCATTATGGCGGCAAGCCAATAGAAAGCGTTAAAACAAACCTATTTATTTTTGATATTTTCAAATAGCTGTATCTTGGCCAAATAATCTCCTATCCTAACAAACCATACATCAATGGAAAGCGTTTACATGATGTACAGTTAGGTCCATATATATTTGGACACAGAATAAAATTAAAATGATACAATCAAGAGGAATTTGAAGTGCAGACTTTCAGCTTTAATTCAAGGGGTTGAACAAAAATATCAAATAAACATTTTAGGAACTGCAGCCATTTTTATACACAGTCCCCCCATTTTCAAGGGCTCAAATGTAATTGGATAAATTAATATAATTGTAAATAAAATTGACATTTTCAATATTTTGTTGAGAATCCTTTGCAGGCAATGACTGCCTGAATTCTAGAGCCCATGGACATCACCAAAGACTGGGTCTCCTGCTTTGTGATGCTTTGCCAGGCCTTAACTGCAGCTGTCTTCAATTGTTGTTTGTTTGTGGGTCTTTCTGCCTTTAGTTTTGTCTTTAGCAAGTGAAATGCATGCTCGATCGGGTTGAGATCAGGTGATTGACTCAGCCATTGCAGAATATTCCACTTCTTGTCTTTAAAAAACTCCTGGGTTGCTTTTGCAGTGTGTTTTGGATCATTGTCCATCTGTACCGTGAAGCGCCGTCCAATCAACTTTGCTGCATTCGGCTTAATCTGGGCAGACAGTATATTCCTATACACTTCAGAATCCATCCGGCTGCTTCTGTCTTCTGTCACATCATCAATAAACACCAGTGATCCAGTGCCACTGGAAGCCATGCATGCCCATGCCATCACACTGCCTCCACCATGTTTTACAGATGAAGTAGTATGCTCTGGATCATGAGCTGTCCCAAGCCTTCTCCATACTTTTTTCTTCCCATCATTTTGGTACAGGTTGATCTTAGTTTCATCCGTCCAAAGAATGCTTTTCCAGAACTGGTCAGGCTTTTATAGGTGTTTTTTTGGCAAAGTCTAATCTGGCCTTTCTATTCTTGATGCTTATTAATGGTTTGCACCTTGTGGTGAACCCTCTGTATTTGCTCTCGTGGAGTCTTCTCTTGATTGTAGACTTTGACAATGACACTCCTACTTCCTGGAGGGTCTCCTTCACTTGGCTGGAAGTTGTGAATGGGTTTTTCTTTACCAAGTAGAGAATCCTGCGATCATCAACCACTGTTGTCTTCCGTGGACGTCCAAGCTTTTTTATGTTGCTGAGCTCACCAGTGCATTCTTTTTTTCTCAGAATGTACCAAACAGTTGATTTGGCCACTCCTAATGTTCCTGCTATCTCTCTGATGGATTTGTTTTGTTTTTTTAAGCCTAATGATGGCCTGTTTGACCTGCATGTTGAGCTCCTTTGAACGCATGATGAAGGTTCACGGCAATAGATTCAAAATGCAAATACCACACTTAGAATCAACTTCATACCTTTTACCTGCTTAATTGATGAAGAAATAACGAAGGAATAGCCCACCGCTGTCCATAAAACAGCTTTTGATTCAATTGTCCAATTACTTTTGATCCCTTGAAAAAGGGGGTTAGCTACTCTCAATAGCTGTAATTCCTAAACCCTTCTTCCAATTTGGATGTAAATACGCTCAAATTAAACCTGAGAGTGTGCACTTTCAGCCCATATCCATTATATCACCATAGCTTGAATAGGTTTAGGTAAAAACCTAACAAAAATAAAAATTGTGCCTGTGTCCAAATATATATGGACCTAACTGTATAAACCTCAATTTGACACCTGCAGCCATATCACCCTGTACCCCTTGACTAGTTGCCCACTGGGGCCAAGAAGGGCTGAGCCTGGTCAGTACCTGGATGGTAGACCTTCTGGGAAAATCTATAGGTTGCTGCTGAAGAGGTGTTAGTGAGGCTAGCAGGAGGGGCACACCCTGTGGTCTGTGTGGGTCAGAATGCCCCAGTAAAGTAACAGGGACACTATACTGTAAAAAAGCACCGTCCTTCGGATGAGACGATAAACCGAGGTCATAACTCTCTGTGGTCATTAAAATCCCAAATGTGCCCTTTAGCCTCTATGTATAAGACCTTCTAATGACCCCCATATGTATTAATTGCCTTTGTTAACTCTGTCTCCACCAATAAGATGTCTTTTCAATTCTAATCTCAGTGCCAGCAGGTCATGACTGAAGGGCCCTTGAGCAAGGCACCTTACCCCTGATTGCTCTGCAGTAATGTGCCACTGTATAAAACTACTTGTAAGTCGCTTTGGATAAAAGCGTCTGCCAAATGAATAAATGTAAATGTAAAATGAAAGGATACACAAGTCTTCCAAGTAACCTTTATGCTTATAAAGTGAGAATATTAAATCAAGATGAATACATGACATTTTATCAACACAAACCATTTTAAGGAATTCTTTGTTTATATCAATGTGCAAATAAAGACTTGATGCCATGTAAACTATAGTTTCAGGCAGTTTGAAGGGTTAAGTCAAGTAGAGGTAGACCCTCAAGGTAAGATTATCACTCTGTATAGATGAAAGGTTGAGTAACACTTCATTGCTTTAGTGGCTTCTGACTGTAAAAAGTCTATCTGCATTTACTGTATGCGCAATGGACATGTTGTTTAAAAGTCACTTTCACAACAGTTATACTTTAACACTTCAAATTAATCAGTCACAGTATTTTAACGCCTTCAAACGTACTTGAATTATGCAGAACAATCATCTGCCTAAAACAGCTGTGATTCCCCACAAATTAAAGAGATTGAGATATGGGTAAACGATGAACTGATTACAAGAAATCAGGTGAAAACAACAAGGCTCAATGCGCTCTAAATTCACAAACAGGCGCTAAGCACTCTGGGAATGTGGCCCCTGGCTCAGACAGTTATAATCTGAGCATGAGAACGGCTCCGTGCAGTGTGTCTGCCAAAAACCATGAATGACACTCGAATCATTATAACATCGTATTACTAATCAGCCAAACAGCAATAATAAACTAAAGAAAACGTACAACCGCTACGCAAACACCCTATTCTATGGCCATAAGCCACATCATATAGAAAGTAATTTAGTTGAATGAAATAAAATAGCTTAATCGGCCAAGTATGATTACAGTTACATATTTATGGTTCCAGTAACAAACATATAATGAATATTGGAAGGTCTACAGAAGAATGATTCACACAAGAGGAAACGGCATGTGACAGAATGCACATCTTACTAAACTGTATGAATGAGTGTTTATTAAATTAAGACTGAAAAAAGATTTTCCATAATGAGAAGAGTGGGGCTTCTGTTAATGGAGATTCATTAGTCGGATAAAAAACTAGAGGATAATTATATACAGTAATTATAATTTAGTATGCCGAGTGATACCCTCTATTGATAAAGCTATGCATCTATTGAATCTGAAGACAACTCGGTTATTCTTTGTCAGGTGTGCTTGCCCTAATGCCCAACTCGTAAGCAAGGCGATTTTTATAGTTTTGCCTCAAACCATAAGTGTATATGTAGGAGAAATTTCATATTGTCATGTAGTAGCGGGGCATTTCTATTGTTGTTGGTGGTCAGAGAGATTTGCCAAACAGAACTACTCACCTGACATACAGCGCCTGCACGGACTGTTTGTAAGCACCTCAGCTGAAAAAGACGAAGGCTCCCCGCTTCCCACCAACTGTTTTTTTTCAGTATGCAGCACATACTCATTGTAAAGCTATTGGAAAGCTCCTGCAATGGCAGAGAAGAGATGTTTCTTAGGTTAAACAAATGGAGCGTTTAAAGGGGAAGCTGGGAAGGGATATTCTACGCTAGGCAACATGAAAGGCAGAGACTAGATCTGGGTACGTGGCAAGACTGGTTTGTGCAAGTAGCTGAAGCAACGGTCTGTTACATTTGGCATCTTGTCATTCGTGAGCATTAACATTTGTCACTGAAGATACATTTTATGAACAATCTGTGTTGACTCGCTAATGCGTTTGTCCTGAAATTTTGTCTGTTGCCTAAAAATGAAAAGCTTGAAAGTCTCAGAGGCCTTTTTTCCTCAGACCACATCAGGCTTTTGTTTTGTTGCTTCGATTAAAGGCTTTTAAAAGCTGCTCGTGATTCATGAGCTACTCATAACAACGCTGCATCTTATTCTCCTCTACCCCACACAGACCAATTGCTTGATGATCACATCTCATCTCAAATGTCATTCTCGAATAAAAAGCTACAGGCTTTATTTAAAAGAATTGAGCGGCTTTATTTTTAAACCTCTACATTGTCTACACTGATGGAGCAGTAATGGAGGCTGGATTATCTGGTCTCTTTCAATTATCTTCATCATTCCAGAGACGGCCCACATGAAGAGTCTCAATCTCAGGTTTACGCACCTATTCATGGCTGAGCTATACAAGTCTCTTTAATTCCCTTACACCTACTTTGACTGAAACACTTCACGGCAGAAAAAAATACAATGAGTACATCCTTTTCAAGAATGAGTGTAAGGCACAGTATCTTAAAGGCAAATCTTATTGTGTTTCATTTAATACTTTTAGTTTAATTGTTATGTTTAATGAAAAGCTGCCGGTCTCAGGGCACAATCATAAAGTTTTATTCACAAACAAGCCACTCCTTCACTCCCCATTTCTGTCTCTTGCTCTATAGTGATGGCCATTCCTGTCACAGTAAACAACAGTCATTTTCAACAGTGATGGAAAATCCACTACTGTTGACAGCAAATTGAATTTTGAGCTGTGAGTTACAGCCTGGCGGCAGATGAAAACATCATGTATTAATCTGTTATTGTCATCATAAATGCATTCGGTCTCACCACAGAAAACACAGAGCAAAATAGTAAATGCAAAGATAAAACTGCTTTGAGAATCAATGTGAAAGAGCAGATTTTCACAGTCCACACAATTCTGTTATTTCTTACTAATGAGATGCACCTCATTCATTTACAGCACATTTGAGATCAGTCAGAAACCCTTTAGGTTTGTGTATCTGTGACACCTCTGTGTCTGTCTCTGGACTAAACATCCTGTAGCTCTCAAATCATAAGGAAAGACACTATGCAACATTTTCGCTTTACAGAAAAACAGGGAAGACAGTGAGATTTGATACATGTACAATTCCATATTTAAAATAAATATAATGTATATGTATAGACCGTTTCATCGGACGCGCGTGTCTTACCACCAGTTAACTTCGGGTTTGTGTTTGGCTGGTGTCTAATAATATAGATATGTATATATATATAACTATTTATATTTAATTTAATTATGTTCCTATATTATTATTTATTGTATAATTATTGCATTAAATAAACGATTTGTTGAATTTTGTTGTATGTTCATTCTATTAAATAAAGAATTTGTTGAATGGGTCCTGCAGTTTTGTGCCATTTAAACAAACAGTTTAAAGACAAGTTCAGCCAAGTAACGGTTCTTCTCGGTTTCTTTTGATTGCTATCAGACATCATCTACAGCCATTCTATTGTTTGTAAATGTGTACCGGAAGGTAAGGTGGACTCACAAATGTGCGCATGCGCAGTAACGTTTGTATATGTTGTCAAGATGAAACCGTTTATGTATTCATTTACCATTTGCAATTATTTAGAGTCCTTTTTTATTTTTAACCTGGAAATTTGTTTAGGTTTATGGCATAAAATGAGGAACAAATATTTGCTTTTGACATCACTAACCATATTAATTTCTTATAAAGGGGAGGAGGAGAGGAAGATTTTCTTGTTTTCAAAAGCACAACAGATATCGTGAAGCTTGAGGGCATTTTAATTTAATTTTGCTCAAATTGTTATTTCATTGCAATACATTTATTATGCATATGTTGTATCATGCAAGAATGCAAAACAGTAACACTAGTGTATAGCCGGTTTCAATGAAAGCAACAGAAATAAATGTTATGTGGCCCAAACTCATCTTCCAGTAGACCTTCGCAAAGTAGCGATAACAACGATGGTATACATTTACCATTTAAATATGTTTAACCATTTATAATTGCATTAAAACACGTTTTTTTACAAATTTATGTACACCAATAACTATCAAAAACCTTAGCAGTATTCCAGTGGCTACAAAGGTGTCCGCCATAACTTCTCTCGTATTACCTACCCATTCTCAAATAAGCCATCTGATAAGAATCAGCGATTTAATCATCCCTTGTGCCCTTACAAATGCTCCCCTGTCTGAAAAAAAATCTGTTTGAGCGTGCTCCTGTCTTGTCCTTAATTAGACTATAAAACATTGCTGACCTCTACAAAAGACTTCCATCCATCAAATGGACCAAAATAAATGTGACATTGGTCAAAAGAAAACAGGATCATTCACGAACAGAATGACTAATGTATGAATCCTGGAATACAGACAGAGCTTGGGCTATCTTTAGAGAATCCTCTACAATGACACTGTTGCAAGAATTGATCACATTTTGATACTGCACATAATGCTGTAACTAGAGAGAAGTACAGCCTGAAGCAAAACCGAAATTACTAAAGGATATACACTTTCTTTCCTATTGCTGTTATTGATTAAATGCTGTACATGTGTCTGTGTGTACTGTGTGTATTCATCACTGTGTGGGGAAAGATAGAAATACCAGTAGATTTTGCGAGGACATTTTTCAGGTCCCGTGAGGCAAAACGGCTTAAAAATCATACAGAATTATATTTATTTAAAATATAAGAATGCAGATATGTTTGATTATTAGGTTTAGGTGTTGGGGTACGGTTAGGGGATAGAATAAATCATAAGCCTGATATATAATCCCCATAAAATGTTTGTGTGTCTGTGTGTGTGTGAGTGTGAGTGTGTGTGTGTATGGAGGTTCAGACTCCAGCAGCATCATTAACACAAAGCATTAATTATCCTAACATTTTACTTGAGGACAGACAATCATTCCTTGATACTTGAAGTGTTGCTTGTTATAAATCTGTGTACTTAGTGTCATAAGTCTGCATCATACTGAGTGGGTTTTTGTCTTTAAGATAACCCAATGGGATGTTGCTTGGCTAAATGGTTTATTAATTGCACTGCCACAGCAGAACATTAGTACAAGCCCCTCACACTGACATCAAATGCATTGTTTTATGGTGCTACTTGAAGATATGTTGATCTTTATTCTTGGGTCGAAATATACTTAGCACTTGCATTAAATTAGCATGAATGTTCACCGATTTGATAATAAACATGATGACAAATATATATATATATATATATTTATATATATTAAAGCAACTGGATTGCAATAGTGATCAAGTGCATTCTGGGTCTCTGTTGTCTAGTGTGCGTCTGACATGTTGTCATTGTGAGGCAGGGGCGATTTTAGGGTTAGAGCTTTAGGGGTGCTGAGCACCCAATGAGCCCCACTGCCACCACCCCCCCCTCTTTTCACACAAAAACAAAAAATGTATCTACTGAAAAATAACTTAATCATTTTAACATTGATTCAACTAACTCCAAAATCCAGATTTTCTTTTTAGACACCTTTTTTGAGACCATTTTTTGCAGAACAGTACTCCTTGCATGGCAATCCCTTTAAAGTAAGAACGTTAGAACAGAGCCGTTTTAACTAACTAAACCTAAAATACTGAATGAGTGGTCGCTAACACATGCAAACAAGGTTTGAGACCTTTTTAGGACACCAGCTTAATTGTGAGAGTTCACACAGACAGCCCCCTGTGACAAACACAAAACCTTCTTCACACAGCTTTTCCTGACCCTTAACTCCATATTCCTCCTTATCAACAGTCATCAGATTGGTTAGATTAGATCTTTATTGTCATTGAACAAAGTAACAGGTACTTGGACAACAAAATGTAATTCATATTCTGTAAATTATTTACAAATGACCATCTCTAACATATCTGGCCGCACGCCAGTCTGAACTTTCATAAACCAATATAAGTCATCAATAAATAAAATAAATAAAAAAAGAAGGTAAAACCAAAAAGTCCAAAATATCCAGATAATTTACAGAGGTCTTGAAAATACTTAGAAAGTAAAGATATAAAAAAGAAATAGAGGGAAATCTTTAAAGTACTTCCCCTGAATCCCCATATTTGCTCTACTTTGGGAGAGTTAATCTATGTCGTCGCACTTTGAGGCTGGCAAACCTGTCAATGACCCTTTGGGGTTCAATTATTTCAAGCAACTCCTTCTCAATAGACATCACAGGTGCTGGAGTCTGCTTTGGCCTGTGGTCCTCCTGAGCCATGTATGGAGCCGACGCAAGTCACTAAAAGACTTTCAGTGAAGGGAACACGAATCTGAACCGTACCAGCCTCACTCTTGCGCTTCAGAAAGAATCACTTCCTCTGACACTCTGGTCCAAACGCCAGGGCGATCATGTTTCCATGACGACTGACCAGAAAAGACGCACGTGACGTCATGTTTACATGACTCCAGACTGTTAAAATGAGTATCAAATGAACGATAAACTTTAACAACAGAGTCACAGGTCCGCAGTTTAGTTGTTTTTGTTTCACGCTCTAGCAGTTAATAAACAGAACTGAATGCGTCTCGCGGAATAACATATTAACCGGCGCTACTTCTTTCCGTTTATGACTATAGACTAAAATAGTCCGAAAATAAACACTTGTTATAGGTGTACCAAGGTGATTCAGGATACTGACTCCAGTGCTCACCGATATGGTTTCGGAATCGGAACAACTCTATGTAAAAGGAAAGAAGTGTGAGACAGCTTTGGAGTAACTTAGTTGATTCACAACACTACATAAAGGGTTCTCACTCCGTGTGTGTTTCGCGCTGGATGACGCTCGCGCTGAGCGGTGCAGGTACAGAGGAGAAGTAGAAGAAGAGAAGAGGATGACACCATTTGCTAAGCGGGGATGTTTCATTTCATCCTTAACACATACATTTTAAACAAAAAACTACGGAGTATGTTTTGCACATTATTTATCCTTGTAAAAGACGATTTTTCTTTTAGAATAACAACATTTCTTACTCCAAGTTTTAGGGGTGCTGAGCTTCATTTTAGGGGTGCTGAAGCACCCTTAAAAAGGGGCTAGCTACGCCCATGTTGTGAGGTGAAGGATATTTTGCGGCTTACCGAGACTGATCCAATCCAGTGCATCTCAGCTCACAGAGAAACTGGCACCTGTTGGGAGGATAAACATCATTTCAGATATAGATTTAGAGGTACAGTCAGTATAAAATGCACTAAATGATCAACAGGCGATGAGTGAGACTACAGTACGAATCAAAACAAACTTACAGAACATCCGCATGCACGATTAACAAATGGATTGCAAACAGTTTGACAAAGCATGTGTTACTATCAAAAAAGTAAACCGATTTGTGGGGCAGGACAAAAGCTGTCGGAGAAAATCATGATTTGCGAGCAACCATCTTTTTTCACCGTTTCTGGTTAAAAAGCTTAGTTTAGCTGGGTCAGGTATTAAATATAAGTTTTAGCTTCTTTTAAAAGATGGATTGTTAATAGTTTTTTTAGTAAGTCATTTTTGTTGACGCTAGTTAACTTTATTAGCGGATTTAGAGGGCCGAGGCATTTAGTTGGGGTTAGTGGGGGCAGGTTTACTTTTTGAAGTATAAATAACTTAATTTATGACTGGCATTCGCAACATTAGAGTTATTATTAGGGTTACCTGCTTAATGTCTAGTCATCCTTTCGGTGTCTTAAAACGCATCAGCATTCAGTTCTAATAGTCACAAAGAAAAGTTCAAGTCTCTTTGGGGCCTCAGTGATGCTGATATTTAAAAGCATTGCTATTACAACACCAATGCAGCCTCCTGATGTGCATTAACATAAATAGCAGAAGAATATACTGTAGGTACTGTAGCAAAGATCAAGCATTTTAACTGGATCCCATTCTCCCATGTGAGTCAATTTAAGCCACAAGCGGGCTGTACACCAAGGGCTGTAGAACAGTTTATTGTAATGTGGGGACGTTCTTACCTCCTCAATCTCCATATCATTCTCAGAGTGACGCTAGCGCAGGCACGTCGATCAGAATTTTTGTTTAATAAGCTGAAGCTTAAAGAGTGTGTTAAAAAAGATTCAATTTATTGAGCTAAACAGTTGATGTCCATTAACATGTTAAACATTTTATTGACTAATCAAGAGTCAATGAACAATTTAGAGCTTATGTTAAAAATTATTTAACAAAGTTTAATTGTATTAATGTAGCTTATCTATTATTACACAAAATGACTTGACAACGTCTAGACGGTTTCTTTTTGTTGCTTTTCTTCGTTAACTATATATATATATATATATATATATATATATATATATATATATATATATATATATATATATTTATTTATTTATATAGAAAAACACATATTAGCCATTTTCTCAGCTAAAACAGGCATTTAGTGCAAGACAAGTACGTACCTAGCTAATTTTACAAAAATGATGAAATCTTTATTAACAAATTATAGCAACACAAGTTTAACAATTATAATCACCTATTTAGTGATGCCTGCACAAGGCGCTTTACATCATTTTTATTACATTTTTTATGTACAAATACAAGCTACACACAAAGCAAAGCACTTGTATGTGGCTACTTACATAGTCAACCCAATACTGATATCAAAATTAAATATACAAACTCATTTAACATCATCAAATCAAAATGTATTAAGAAAGATGTTATGTACAATGTGAGTTTCTTCACTGTTGCCTTGACATTTTTGCTTTTGACATACAGTGTGTACTGTTGCTAATTCCATGCTTTACATTGTGGGGGGCAAACAATGGAAAACTAAAGATAGGAGCATTCCATTACAAAAGCAATTTTAAAAATGATCAGCATTAAACTTTTGACCAATGTTTGTCATCTTACAAAGAAGTCCACCATTTCAGATAAAAAAGAAGGGTTCGGTAAGGTGTATTCTGGGTTTGAGGTGACTTTAAAACATGATTGACCTATCAGAACTGCCTTTTTAGATTATTTAGTAAATTAGGTTGCCATTATGGGGAGGTCACATGATCTGGAGCACCTTTAATATCTACCATAGGGGTGATCTCTGTAGCCCCCTCGAGTGACTCTTGATGCTGGCGCTTTGAGGTTAGGCCGGGATGATATCCAGTCCTCTTCTGCTAAAACAGGGGTGATTAAACAGGAAAAGCTCATTTTAACTGGGTTCGTAACAAAAAATAATGAATTTAAAGTTTTTCTGAGGTTGAGGAAGCAGGTGATATAAAACAAATGATGTGTTGATACTTTGAAAAGAGTGTAGCTTCTTTAAATGGCTGAAAGAGGATGATGTGACAATTCATCTGGGAATATCCTGAGGCTGTAATTTCAAGTGACATTAGCCTTTGTTTTCGTTTGGTTTAAGAATGGCAAAATAAAAAATGAGGACAAACAGTTATCAGTTTACAAATGACGTACGGCCTAAAAGTCTGAGACCACTATTATGTTAATGCAGCCAACAAAACATTGTGTGTAGTGAAAACTAAATAATGAACATTTCATATTTGTTTTGTATGAGGTACAATGAATTACATTATACTGCTTTTTGCCATAAATTTGTTATTATCCTAGTGCTTTTTGTTTATTTCAAGATTTAAATTTTGAATCCTACCCTAGCTTTTTAATGTGATCTTAGACTTTTAGACTCCTATGCAAGGTTGTGCATGTTCGGCTTGGCCCACTTCCGTGAATTGAAGAAAAATACGCAATGACACAATGCCCTAATTATCGGTTACCAAAGGCAAAGCAGATGAGGCATGAACTCCTGCCTGAGCTAACAGTATGACCCCACTGTCATTTAAATACAGTATGTGTTGGAAGCCGATGCACCATTAGGTTCTCCAAATGTGATCGCTGGGCCATTGAAGAAACAATCAGTCTGCCTTCAGGGCAAAGAACCCCAACCCTCATTGCTTCTAATGACCGTTTCTTTTACACCATACAGAGAGAAAAGAGGAAAAACCATTAGACTTCATGCCAGAACTCCTTATATTACAGTATTCTGTGTAATGAGCACTGCCAGACCAGCAACCCTCCCTCGAACAAATTACATTTAAAAGGTTTTCCCCTTCACTTTGAAAGCTGGAAGGCCACAACAACTTATTCTTCTTCTAATGGCGCAACAAACGCAACCTTTCGCGACGTTACGAAATCTTGGTGTCTTGTCAAAAAGTGGCAAAATATCAAACCGCTCCTGTTCACGCAGCAAAGCGTCGCTGCACAATTTGCCATGCTGCAAAATGAATGAGCGGGCATGTCTACAATGGGAAACTGGCATCGGTAGAAAACAACATTCCATGCCAAGAACAGAGGGAATCCTGTATCAAATGTAATCCAGCGAGGGCACATGTTCAAACGGTAAAGTAATGGCTGAAAGGCCATTCTTACTCTCTTGGTGGGCATCAGCAATGCCTCCAGCTCTCTGTTGGCTTTGGTCCACGATTTCAAGTGCATCTCAAACCCAGCCCGGGGGCACACTAGTAAGGTAAGATGGCAGCTGCTGTGCCATGGGCCTGGGTGATTTAACAACTGGCAAATGCCACTAGCTGTTTTTTCTTACCTTTTAGCTGTGAAACATTTAACAGCAATATGATAAATGAATGAAGCAAAAGAGGTTTCTTACTGGTGTGGGCAATGTACCATGACCTGCCTGTTACATGAACTACTGCTGTGTTTAAAGGATGATTCCTATCTAAAATGTTTATGACTGGACATTTTCATGTGCGTAAAGAGGAAAATCGAGGCTGTCATGTTGCTACAAAAGGACTGTAAATGAGATCCTTACCGTAATTGTTGTAAGTGTCGTCATTATTTCCGTGTCCGTATTCATAATACTCTGAAACACTGTCACATGGGAAGAAACATTTTCACCTATTTCTACAATTTATTTTTGAGTAAATTCTCAATAAGTACTGTGACAAAATGCGAGTCAAATAATAACGGGAATAAATACCTTTTTGACTGGTTGCTGTAACTGTCATCATAGGCCTCATAACTCTGGTCATCATATTCCCCATCATAACCATCATCATATCCCTGAAATCATAAAAACACAGCAGAATAATTACAGATTCAGTCGCCGGAGGACCGAATCAGTCTCAAACCAGCCTTCTAATTGTTTAGGGTTGAAAAATCAATGTTTAATTACACAGCAAAGGATTTCTCTAATAAATATACTCCCAGAGTGGAGGTCTAGCACAGCTGAATCATGTCCAACAGAAAATATTGATCAACGAGTAAAGCGACAATTGTCTCATTTGCCATGTCTGAAGACAAGGAGATAATGCCGGGATCGATATAGTATTACTGACAAAAGAAACAATAAACAGATTAAAACTTCATCATGAGTCTCGGGCAATTCTACATAACTGGAGTCATCTGTATGCTTTTTCTTTTATAGAGCTGTCGCTATTGGTATGAGCAATAATATTGTATAGCACATACAATGTGCAGTGCGTACAAAGCAACAGTAAGACTCAAGTACAGAAAGTACTATCAAATATTCAAAACTGACCATTTTTCCCTGATGGAAATACGGCACCACATTCACTTTGGTATAACAGCACCTGCATAATGACTTTATAATGAGCTGCACGGCAGGAGCACAGATCCTTACTGCTATAAGTCCCTATGAACTGGCCTCATTCTGCACTTTCTTTATTACATTCTTTTGCTTTTGTTTATTTCACAGCGATGGACACGATTTGAGTGGTGCAGACAAAGGACACAATGTAAAAAGGATTTGTTGTTTTAACTTAAATGAAGTTGCCCTAAAAGGTCAATTCAACTAAAATATATTAGTTAACATAAAATGTTTGCATCAAATTCACGTAATAACTAATTAAGGCAGCTGGGTAACAATGTTTTAAGATAAAACAACAAACCAATTTTTACACTGCACTATACTTCTGGGAAGAATTTACAGGGATAGTTCACAGAAGAACATAATTTTATTTACCCTCATGTCTTTTAAAACATGTATATGGCTCTTTCTTCTGAACACAAAGAGGATATTTTGAGACATGACCATACAGTAGAAGCCAATGGGAGTCAGCGTGTTTGGTTACTCATTGAAATAATTAGAAATTAAACTTCGACCCTGGAGTGTTATTGGAGGTTCTTACATAAATACTTTTATAATACATAATACTTATATGTTTAAAAACATAAGTCACATATATAAAATATTAATAAATGCGTAAAACATATCAACTTCATATAATATTTATTAAGGAACATTTTTCTTTAATTTAGGATTTTTTTCTTTCACTTTCACACACTCAAAACCGTGACAGTGAAGTGCAGATCTACTTAAAACAAAGAATATTGACATATTAATTGTAAATATATAACAAGAATTGAGTACTGCTGGTACCACTTATTTTAGCAGTAATAAAACTCACTGTAAAAATAAACACAAAATATATGCCATTTAGGTATAATACAAGCTGAAATAAGTTTAAATTTCCCACTGGATCACTGTATAATGTTATTCAAACCTGTGGCAACATTCAATGCATTAATAAATACTATTGCCCTATGTTATAATGTCTTATTAATAAAAGTATGGCTTTTCCCCCAATAAACTATTAGTTTATTGCTTATTAATAGTTATTAAGGTATTTGTTAGGTTAAGCTATTGGGTAGGATTAGGGATGTAGAATATGGTCATGCAGAATATGTGCTTTTTAAGTACTGATAAACAGCCAATATGCAAATAATAGGCATGCTTATAACAACTAGTTAATAGTGAGAATTGCCCCCCATACTGAAGTGTTACCCATCAGGCGTATGTCTAAAAATGGACACTTTGTCATGTACCTGAACGGGGCATATGATCAAATATGATTTTTTATATCATTTTTCAGCAACACTAATTTCTGGAAGTCTTATGCAAACAACATCTATCTCAACATTAAACATACATATTATATTCAACCATATAAGGTTAGTTTCATTAACTTATCATTGTTCTGTTTCGATGATATTTACGTATTTGTGGGAGTAGGTAGGAGCGCAGTTCCATGTTTCACGTATTCCGAAATTACGCAATTACCTGATTGGTCACATGCCATGATGTCACTACTTTTAACATAGACTGATCTATAAAGGTTGTTTGCACATGAAGTCATGGCACTGTGCGAAGTGCCAATTGAGGGCAGGAAGTGATTTTCTCCATAGGAATTCACATTAAACAAACTCAAAAACTTGTGTTTTGCATCGTTTTTGACTGTTTAAATCCTTCAAACCATGAAAGGTTTTTTTTTATTGTGTAGCAAAAGTTGATATTCATGAAGGGGGAAAATGCGAGTATCGACTGAGAAACGTGGATAAAAGTCGTTAAATATAGGCACTCTGAGTTTGTGAAAGTGAATTCATGTGGAGGAAAATCACTCGATGCCTCGCGCGTCATAAAAACCATGTGACTGCACATGACCTATTGATTGACTGGAAAACATCCATGGGCTTACACAAGCTCACAGAGAGGCATGGAAACGCTGTTTGTGCTTGGTCGATAAAATTACCAAATCTAGTAATTTGCCCGATAAAGGGTTAAAACCGAATCGCTTTAACTCTCTACTGGACAAACTCCTAATGAATCATTAGAGAAAACAGGCACTGTTTCTATTTTTGAGTTCAGATAGATTAACTGAAGACACTTGCCTTATTTAATTAGGCCTAATCTGTCAGAAAACCTGGGCAAGCAAAGGAAGGCATTTTAATTCTTTCGTTCCCCTCACCATTAAAATTCCGCACAACATTCTGGTTTCATGAGTATGAAGAAGGATTAGAGTATATTAAAGTTAAGGATTATGCCGGGGATTAAGTTGTTCAGGAGATCTAACACAGAAGTTTCCTTCCATTACTTTCAACTCCGAGTAATGAGGTCAGAGAGCTGTCCTTTCCCACTAATTGACCAGTTTGTTAACATTGCCTCTGGATAGAGTGCTACGAATACCTTAAGCGGCAGAGTATGAAGAGCCAGCATATTTCTCTCTTTAATGGAATATTGCAGAACATGTCAATCACACTAGCATCAGCTCTCAGAGGGAACGCGTTTTAGCATTGAGAGGTAGTTCGTGACATACTCATTTAATAGGGTCATTCCATCAAGAGCAGAATGAATGCTTTCCTTTTAGCACTTACAGAAATGAGTGATGCATCGCTTTTGTCGGCTCGGGTGTGAAGTGAACTTTAAAAGGAATGCCTATATTCAAAAAGAATGTGTTAATTTTCGTGGCCAAACATCTTATATAAGCAAAATATGAAAACAGAATATCTCTCAGTAAAAGCGCGCATTCATGTTTTTTTTACTGTACACAACAAAGCAAATCCTGGTTGTGTTTCAACTTTTTCAAAGAAATAGTGGTTTTATCAACGCAACATTATGTACCAGGGTATCACTTACTATAATAATGGTGTGCTGTGTGAAAGGTCCTCGTGTCTGACCTGTTTGACATTAACATGCACTTACAAACCACTGCACATAAGTCGAGCAGGCTCTAGTTAATGGTGCTTGATCGTTACATTTCAACACTCATTTGAAAGAGCAATTAACTGGTCATATTGAGCCGGCTAACAGGAAATAAATCAAGTGCTAGAGAGCCCAGCATAGAGTAATTAATATAGCAGACAGCCAAAGGTCTTCAATACTCAACTTCATTATCAATTGACAACCACCAACACCTCTTGACAGTGACTGATCTGTGTGGTGGGCAGCAGCTGAATATGTTTCCACACTAGAGAATAGAAACGGAAATGGATGCTTGAAAATCTTATTGTCTGTGGTTCCGTCTGGTTATTGAGTGAAGCCTCTTTGTCTAGAATGCTTGGTCTATACCGATTTTTCAGAGCTAATAATTTCGGCTTGAAGTATGAGCAAACATGGGCTTAGAGCCAGAGAGGGTGTCTGATAAATACTGACCTACAGCATCCAATAAGTCGTATATCTATTTAATGGCCCATTCTGATTCGTGCAAAAACAGAAGGATTCATAACTCTTTAAAATATAATCAAAATAAGATTCAGGGCTTCTCAAATGCACATAACTTTGATTTAAAGAGGGATAACAGAAAACTGCATTAAACTGTTTAGTGACCAATAGGTTTAGATTGTGAGATACATTCAATATTCTGTTCACTCTGTACAATAAAATAATGACAAATAAACACCACTTTGCAACCTCAAGGGATTGAAAAAAATAGAGCTACATTTAGGTCATTCGATCATTTGATTTTGAGCCATTCTGGTGTAAACGTTGATGTCCAAATTCACTCTCTGGTAATAAATAGTTATTACAGTTTCTACCAAAATTGTACTTATTGGTCATTTTTAATGTTGAATATGTAGGGAACTAATCAAGCGTTCAGGAGCGCAACATTTCAATGCTGAAGTGAAAAGATTTTTAAAAGCCTTTGCCTCTGGCACATGATATCACAAATAATTAAATTAAGCAAATTATGGTCTGTGTGTCAGGTTTTATTTTTCACCTCAGCAAAAGGGATGTTGCTCCTTAACAACAGGAGATGCAGATAATTGTCTATTCATATAAAATGACGGCACATAGAAAATGTTATCTATGAAAATATTTCTTAGACCACATTCTTGAATGGCAAGAAATGACAAGCAGTACAAAGTGAATGCGATGATAAAAATGTGTCCATGCATAAACTGTGATAAACTAGGACTGTTCGACAATCAACAACAACAATGTAAAAAGTTAGAAGCACTTGTTACATAAACTTTTACATTCGCCCAAATAAAATAACAAATTCAGTGACCTGAAGACAGGCAAGTAAGCTATTACTTCTAACCTTCAGATGGGTTTCCTCTGAAATCCACTTTGCATTTGCAAATCATGTTGCAATAAATTTTAATAGGGGTTATTTCATGCATGACAAGTAGCTGTGCTAGCCGTAGCAACTGTTTCCCTGATCCACTAAGCGGTGAATTTACCACAGACTATACAATACAAAGCCTATCATTTGCATGTTTGAAACCTGTAATCCAGACCATATCCTCTTATTTTCACAGAAAAAAAAACATATTTTTAACTGTTCTGCTCAGTGTAGACAGGAGCCCTAAATCTCAGATCTGAAATATGCGGGCCTTCAGGCATTCCACATGCCTCTCAGTGAGCAGAAAATTATGAAACTGCTTCTTGAGGTATGTGTCGTACATCTGTTTTATTAAACGAGGGAGTTCTGCATGAAGAATTTCATTTTTTAATAGTTAGTTCACCTGAGAAATGTCAAGTCAGCGGTGTAGGAGAGCCCATTGTTAAAAAACAATTAGAGCAGTGCTGAGAGCCATCTTTTGAAATACTGCCAGTGAGCATTTGTAACATTTCTATTCTCAATCTTGAGACTCTCGGCTCTAAGCGTGTGAAGTGTATGTGTGATTCTGTGTATCTGAGCGTGAGTTTAAAAGAATAACACTGACACCATCCAAGACACTCAAGGCCTTCTTTCACATTGACCCTGTTCATTTATTTAATGAGCTGCTTGTGACCTCAGGATGTATTCTTTATATTTTTTAATTTATTCACACGCGCACACAATCTTTTGGTTTATTTCTTATTTGGAGAAAACGAGGTCTATTATGAGAATGCGAGTACTCAGGAAACTTTTTTGTTAAAAGAACATTTGTGACCCTGCACCATAAAACCAGTCTTAAAGATTGGGTAACACACTCAGTTTCTGTCAATCTCATATTAATCTTGAGTACCTATACAGTAGTATTGCATACGTCGTATCTTTGAAGAGTATTTAGTTTGATCAAATTTATAAAAAAGAAATACAGCTGGAAAAAAGACGAGCTGCTGGAGGCAGGCAGGCAGGGGGACGGAACTACAGCACGAGCACACAATACATCATCGCATTATCCCTTCGTGATTTTTACATTATGCACGTACGCGTCGATTGCCAACAAAACACAGACACATGACTTAGTTTGACTTATTCCAGACTTATAAAAAACATCTGAAACTGAAAGTGCTGGGGATTGTATCAAGTATAGAAATACTACGTTCTTTTTATAATACCTTTTTAAAAGGTTGATGATGTTAAGCATGAGAAGCTCGAACATTTAACAGTGTAAAGAAGTCAGAATGCATGAAATAGCATGTTACCCCATCTTTATGTAGCGTGTGTATATTTGTGGCAATAGCCAATAACACATTGTGTAGGTCAAATTTATAGATTTTTATTTTATGGCAAAAATCTTAAGGATATTAAGTAAAGATCATGGGATCCATGAAGATATCTTGTATATTTTCCCACCGTAAATATATCAACATTTATTTTTCGTGAATGGATACAGCAAAAGCACGAGCAAAAATGGCTAGAAACCCACCTACACCTTCACTCTCTGCTGTCCGGTCTTTAGGAATTACCCACTCAAGTTTTTATATGTAAAACAAACCTGTTTCTTCTTAGCAACGGCCTGCTAAAGTGCCTCTAATGGACAACTTTAAAAGCAACTTTCTTTGCTTCGGATTACAAAGTTTCAAATAGTTCCCAATATTGTCCTATCCGAACAAACCACAATGAAAAGCTTATTTATTCAATCTCAATAAAAATAATTGACCCTTATGACTGGTTTTGTGGTCCAGGGTCACGTTTTATAATGTTCTTATTTGTCCATTTACGAGGATACCGCAATAAACTGTGGTTGAATTTGTATATTTACAAGGTCAATAACGTTGATTGAACAAAAACCAGGCACATGACCTGTTTCTACATCTCAGATGCCGAATACAGTTTTTTGGGGACTGTACAAAACTCTTAAATGTTTAATAATGCAGACACTTACTGGTTGTATGTTCTTAAACAAAATAATAGCATCACATTGTTTCACACTTTATAGTTTTGTGAAGATAATTCAAAGCAAGCACAGCAAAAGCTTATGCTCAGGTTAACAGCAGCATCGCCAACATCTTAAATGTGAAACATTGTTTAAGTGATAATGTGCAGTGAACAGATGAATGCAGTGGGAAAAACACTAAACTTACTGTACAGTACAGTACACAAAAAATAAAAATAAAAGCATAATTTCCCCCAGTACGCCAACATATAAGAAAAAGGTGAATTACAAATCAATGAGCAGCTTTGAAAATCCATCCATCCATCCATCCATTTTCTTCCGCTTTATCCGTGGTCGGGTCGCGGGGGCAGCAGTCTAAGTAGAGATGCCCAGACATCCCTCACCCTAGACACTTCCTCTAGCTCTTCCGGGGGGACACCGAGGCGTTCCCAGACCAGCTGGGAGACATAGTCCCACCAGCATGTCCTAGGTCTTCCCCGGGGAAGGCGTCCAGGAGGCATCCGGAACAGATGCCCAAGCCACCTCAGCTGACCCCTCTCGATGTGGAGGAGCAGCGGCTCTACTCCGAGCTCCTCCCGGGTGACCAAGCTTTCTTTTTATTCCAGCCGCTTCACACTCGGCTGTAAACCGTCCCAGTGCATGCTGACGGTCCTGGCTTGAAGGGGCCAACACGACAACATCATCTGCAAATAGCAGAGACGAAATCGTGTGGTCCCCAAACCTGACACCCTCCGGCCCCTGGCTGCGCCTAGAAATTCTGTCCATAAAAATTACGAACAGAACCGGCGACAAAGGGCAGCCCTGCCGGAGTCTGACATGCACTGGGAACAAGTCTGACTTACTGCCGGCAATGCGAACCAAGCTCCTGCTTCGGTCGTACAGGGACCTGACAGCCCTTAGCAAAGGACCACCGTCCCCATACTCCCGAAGCACCCTCCACAGGATGCCGCGAGGGACACAGTCGAATGCCTTCTCCAAATCCACAAAACACATGTGGATTGGTTGGGCAAACTCCCATGAACCCTCCAGCACTCTGTAGAGGGGGTAGAGCTGGTCCAGCGTTCCAAGTCCTGGACGAAAACCACACTGTTCCTCCTGAATCCGAGGTTCTACTATCGGCCGTATTCTCCTTTCCAGTACCCTGGCATAGACTTTCCCGGGGAGCCTGAGAAGTGTGATCCCCCTGTAGTTGGAACACACCCTCCGGTCCCCCTTCTTAAAAAGAGGGACCACCACCCCGGTTTGACATTCCAGAGGCACTGTCCCCAACCGCCACGCAATGCTGCAGAGGCGTGTCAGCCAAGACAGCCCCACAACATCCAGAGACTTGAGGTACTCAGGGCGAATCTCATCCACCCCCGTAGCCTTGCCACTGAGGAGTTTCTTGACTACCTCATTGACTTCGGCTTGGGTGATGGACGAGTCCACCTCTGAGCCCTCGGCCTCTGCTTCCTCAGTGGAAGACGTGACGGTGGGATTGAGGAGATCCTCGAAGTACTCCTTCCACCGTCCGACGACATCCCCTGTTGAGGTCAACAGCTTCCCACCTCCACTGTAAACAGCGTTGGTAGGGCACTGTTTCCCTCTCCGGACGGTTTGCCAGAATCTCTTCGCGGCCGGTCGATAGTCCTTCTCCATGGCCTCACCAAACTCCTCCCAGGCCCGAGTTTTTGCCTCCACAACCACCCGGGCAGCAGTCCGCTTGGCCTGCCGGTACCCGTCAGCTGCCTCAGGAATTCCACAAGCAACCAGGCCCGATAGGACTCCTTCTTCAGCTTGACGGTTTCCCTTTCACGTGTACTGATGGACACCCTTATGCTTGAACATGGTGTTCGTTATAGACAAACTGTGATTAGCACAGAAGTACAATAACTGAACACTGCTCGGGTTCAGATCAGGGGGGCCGTTCCTCCCAATCACGCCCCTACAGGTGTCACTGTTGTTGCCCACATGGGCGTTGAAGTCCCCCAGTAGGACGATGGAGTCCCCGATCGGAGCACTTTCCAGCACCCCTCCCAGAGACTCCAAGAAGGTCGGGTACTCTGCACTGCCGTTCGGCCCGTAGGCACAAACAACAGTGAGAGACCTAACCCGACCCGTAGGCGCAGGGAAACGACCCTCTTGTTCACCGGGGTAAACTCCAACACATGGCGGGAGAGCTGGGGGGCTATAAGCAAACCCACACCAGCCCGCCGCCTCTCACCATGGGCAACTCCAGAGTGATGAAGTGTCCATCCTCTCTCGAGGAGTGTGGTTCCAGAGCCCAAGCCATGCGTAGAGGTGATCCCGACTATCTCTAGTCGTAACCTCTCAACCTCACGCACCATCTCAGGCTCCTTCCCCGCCAGCGAGGTGACGTTCCACGTCCCTAGAACTAGCTCCGTGTCCAGGGATCGGGCTGTCGAGGCACTCTCCTTCGATCCACTATGCACGACCCCCTATGGTCCCTCCCGCACGTGGTGAGCCCACGGAAGGCGGTCCAACGTCGCTCCTTCGGGCTGAGCCTGGCCGGACCCCGTGGGAAAAGGCCGGTCACCAGGCGCTCGCATACGAGCACCGACCCCGGGCCTGGCTCCAGGGTGGTGCCCCGGCAGCGCCATACCGGGCGACATCACGGTCCTTGATTTATTAAGCATCATAAGGGATTTTTTAACCACTCTTTGTCTGACCCGTCGCATAGGACCTGTTTGCCTTGGGAGACCCTACCAGGGGCATATAGCCCCAGACAACATAGCTCCTAGGGTCACTCGGGTACTCAAACCCCTCCACCATGTTAAGGTGGCGGTTCAAGGAAGGGAGCTTCAACGGGAAAATATTAGTCTAAAAATGCTCATTTGGTTTCTGTTTAGTTTTCTTCATGGCCGCATTCAGAAGTCTGTTTATGTTGTGTGAAGGAAAGGGGCAGCAGCTCAACCATAGAGGAGTGTCAAAGCGGTTTGTAGAAAGTGAAGAGCCTTTTGAGAGAGCACTTGTGATGTCTGAGTAGAGCTGTTATGCTGAGAGGGAGCGGCATTCTGGCACGACACGGCTGATGTACACAAGAGCTGTGATTAACTGCATTCAAATCCCCAACAACAAAAAGAGCAGAGCATCGCCACTCTATGTAGAGAGCATTCATGTGTCTCCTTAAAAATCTTAAACCTGGATAGCAAGCTGTGTTATATGGGTATTTTTAAATACTCTCTCTCTAGATATTCTATGCTTGAGCTCATCTATATCCTCTTTCTCGGTTGCATTATCCCGGTGAATCATTCATAAAGAATACAACAAGTAGTACATGTAATACTGAAAGGAATAGTTCACCCAAAAATGAAAATTCTGTCTTCATTTACGCACCCCCAAGTTGTTCCATGCCTACACAGATTTCGTTGTTATGTATAAGACAAGGAAGATATTTTAAGGAATGTGGAAAACTAAACAATTCTAGGGCACCATTGACTACCAAAGTAGATTTTGTCCCGCTATAGTAGTCAATAGTGCCACAGAATTGTTTTCACAGAAGTGCCACATTCTTCCACATGTTTTTTTGTGTTCAGCCAATATCATCGCGTGCGTTTGGTCAAGTTTTGGCACTCTCTGATCACATTATATTGTATTTTAACGCAACTGAATGCTATTTTCACATATCATATGTTCTGTTGTCAGACATAAAACGAGTATAAAATATTGATTGAACACGACCCAATAACACATCTTGTTTAATCCAACACACTGTTACTTTTACTGCTGCTAAAATCCTTATTTATAAAGGCAACATCGTCTGTCAAAATCACCATATATTTACATTGAAGAGCGGATATACACGTGGTGATTTTGGCTATATTACTTGCTTGTCTCATGCAGCGTAGCCTTTGTGGCGGTTGCTCTCATCAACGTGTTGTTGTGTTATGAGCTCTTTTTTATTTTAAATGCGAGTGATAGTTTTATTGTTGCGTATAGCAGAGACAATTCGGCGCATATTCTGAAATATGAGAGAATACACTGTTGCTGTTATACAGAGTTACAACTACAGAACCATAGTACAGAACATACGTAGACCTCACCGTAGAGGGCGAGAGCCGGCAGACATACTCACACCAAGCACATAGAGAAAGGGTGTGCAGTAAACTCTGCTAATCTTTCGTTAAGTCATGATAAACCTCGATCAGCCGTCTTCTCGGTCAATAACATCTGTGACTGTTGACGTTTAGGCGGAAAGGCAAGTACACGGAGGAACGCATATTGAAAACACTGCCACATTTTAATTCATTCATGTGAGAGAGAGGCGCCGTCGAGGCGCTGCACGCTACATGAGAGAGAGAGATCTAAAATGAATTAAGTTGTTTTAAATAGTAAAATAAAAATGCAAATAGGAATCATGAAACATTTATTCATGACGGCCTGTGTTGATAGTGTGGCCGTGACGAATAAATCAATATGGGAAACAGACAACACAATGATATGTTATTATGAGAAGTAGCCTATAAATCTTTTTTGGCTCAATTTGAAACTACTACTTGCACAAATTAGACTATGGCGGGACCCCATAGTTTAATGAATGAATCACAAACACTGGTTCAGCAGAACAACACCATTGATACAGGCTTGGAAAACCTTAATGAGAATGAGTAGGTGAAGACCGAATTTAAATGTTTGGGTGAACTATCCCTTTAAGGTTTTAGAGATCTCTTTCACATTTAGCAAGGTCCTTTCCATTTAATTCTGAACAGTAATACAGACAACAAAAGCATATTTTGTGCATTGAATAAGAGGACGATGTTAATCATGCTGAAGAATCCAATAAAGTGTTATCTTTAAAAAAATATATATAAATGGTATATGGTACACAGCAGTTTCTGGGCAAATGTACAAAATTAGACACAATTTTCTTGAAACAAAGCGACTAATATATTCAGGAACTTGTGAATAAGGAAGAAATCCCACAGGATAGGCAAGGCCATTTTTTGAAACTGCTCATTTCTTAGTCCACCTTCCTCCACCTGCAAACCCCAGACCCAATTACTCACAGAAAAATGTCCACGTTTCCGAAGTGTCGGGTAATACAGAGGCTCCCCAGCAGAACTCAATTCACATTGGTAATGAGTCTGTACTCTAACATTTCCCCATGCAGACAGACCAATCTACCACGGCGCTGCACATATAGGACTTCTGCATTAGGCGAGAGCTCAGTGGGAATCGAATCCATGAGGTATTGCTTTTTTCATTCAGTTGGAGTTTGACGTTCACTCAGGTGAGAATTGTCAAAAATAACCTTGGGCACACCTGAGAGCAAAACGTGTGAAATGTGTAGGTTTTATTCTTTTTTATGAATGGTTAAAAGTTTATTTTAATCATAAACCACTTTGATTGTATTACTCATATTTATAATAATGTGCATCTCCAAATATCTATATTCCCAATGCTATTATTCTGCTTTTGTAACACAAGGCTGTTCTTTATGTCAACATGTGGAAAAACACTGTAGGGTTTTCAGTCTGTCAGAATGTGTTCTGACTGCACTGATTCATTCTGCCTTGGTATATAGAAAAAAAGCTATTCCTGTGAGGATTTGTATTTATTAAACTCAGCTGATTTTATTTAAGGTCTCATAAACCTTTCTCCTAGTTTTATTTACTTTCATTTTTACAAACAAACTAATCAAGTTTTATATTTAAAGTTTTTTTTAACAAATACATCATTGTGAACTTACGTAATCCTCATATGTTTTGTGCGTGACCTGCACAGGGGGTCTGTATCCAGGGGTCCCTGGAGTTCCTCTGGCCCGGGGTGCAGACACTCCTCTAGTGGGTGTAGGGACGGAGGTACGTGTACCCACAGTTCCTCTGGGTGCTGCTGCTCCTCGTCCTGGTGGAGCTGCAACTCCTCGACCTCTAAAGATAAACAAGCAAAGATGATAAATTGTAGTACAATAGTTCTTATATATTATAAAAACATACAGAAAATAAAGCATCAGTATATCAGGACAAAATTAAGGTAGGCAAAGCAGAGACTCTCAATTTCTCTGAAATCTGTATCTTTATAAATTCTGTTAATGTTTATACATCGCTTGTGTTATCTTATTTAACATGTTAGAAGTAACACAAAACGTGTTGTCCCAAGAAATAACACAGATATGGCAACTGGCTTTAGAGTAAAAAACGATTTCTCTACTTTATTTTTAAAATCCAGGTCTTCGTTATTATTTGCATTATTGTTATAATAATTTTTTCATAATGATTATACAATTTACAAAAAGAATTACATCATCTTGTTCTCCATGCTAACCCAAAACAAAACTATATTTACATTCTACTGTAACAGAGACTAACATAATATCTTAAATAAAGCACAATATTGATAGTACCAATGAATGTGTAGACATAAGAAAAAAACATATAGCCTGTCCATGATTGTTTGATATTACTGGAATACAAAAATTCTGTGGAATAACACATTTCTGTGATGTAACCTGGCCCACTAAAAGCTTTATGCAGAGGCCACAATATGTAAATGTGGTGCAGCACACTTCTAGTGTTTACATTGAAAGATTAGCATTTGGTGTGAAGTCATTCTCTGCAGTGCTATAACAGCGAGCTGCAGTTAGCCTGTGTTGTTATCTCCAAGAGTCCATTAAAGCCCTGTGAACCATAATACCAGTGACACAATAAGGTTAGACAGCTGAGTTTTCAAAGATATTGCAATCTTCAACTCTGTTCACAATTCTGCTCTGGTTACACGCTGTCCCGTACAGCGAAGCACATTGTTATAGCCTTCAAAAACCAGATTTAGAACATATTGTTACCCAGGCATTCGGTTTGATGAGGTACGGCTCTCAGCTGGGATTAGTGTTCAACACCTTTCCAATCCTGTATCTCTGAGTCCACGTTTGTTTCACTGCCATGTGCAGGCTTTTTTTTTAGGACAATGGAGAAATGCCTAGCTGCACCTTTCTGGTGGAATGCGGAGGTGAAGTTGTCTGTTTCAGGTTTAATTTCTGACCTGGTTGCAGTTGCAAAACGACAGATGGACTTGGCAGCGCCGGTGAATGGCAGATGTTTCGGTCAGCAGAGATCTACATTCCATCCATCCATATCCAAAGACACTACAGAGACTAATGTCCTCATCAGTGTTGTTTTTCCAAGCTGATTTGCAGTAATGACTTCTCAGGGCACCGCAAGGACCACATCAAGGGGACGTGGGAATTTAAAGCTTTATCCGTAAGCAATGGCGAACGATAAGATCGGATTTTTAATCCGTTACCTGGGGTAGCGCAAGCTGTCGCTGTTGTGAGGGAACGCTACAGGGATCTGTAAAGGTTTAAACATGCCCAAGCAAGTGGAATTTATGAAATAAACATTAAAGTGGGAGAACACAGTGTAAATAATGTATGATGATGTAGGTGATGCTTTGATGTGAACAATTAAAGCTTCACCTGCTAACCTGATTAATAACACTGAGCCTCTGGGACTTTTCATTATCCAAAAGAGCACAGATGTTTGGAAGTAAGATTCAGGCTTCTGTTATACCCAACTTTGTGATTTAAAGACGCAGGTCACACATCAATTTAAATTTGTTTCAGCATTTCACTTCAGTTTTACCACACAGTAATACTGAAGAAGACTGGAATCATAATACACAATAAGTCAACATGACACCAAAACTGATAATTCCTTTCTTTAATGCGATATTGTAATATTTGCTATAGTATAGACCTTTTAATCGGATGCACCCCAGTTATCTTCCGGTTTGTATTTGTCAAGTGTCTGTGTGTTTATTTATGCTAATATTAACTTATATTCTTATTTTATCGTATAATAATTGGAGTAAATAAAGGATTTGTTGAATTGTGTTTTATGTTCATTTTATTAAATGAATAATTTGTTAAATAGGTCTTGTAGTTTTGACCAGGGGCGTCATGCACCCATTGATTTGAAGGGGGCACAGTGTGCACAACACACAGAAACATGTCCTATAAGTATAAATACATACATTTAAAGCAATATTATAGAGAATATCTCTTAAGCATATTCAAAACATTGCACAAATCCTTGCGAGAATTAAATATAAATTAAATATCTGATTGATACACGAATCTTCTTCCCAGTAAAAAAAGTTTAAAGGTAAATGCATCAGTCTGGTGTGGTTTGTATATCTTGTATACAATTGTGTGCTATAGTAGTTAAAGAGTCATTGTTTGCATACAAATGAACATAGAGCACAAAAGAAAAAGCACATAAAATGATGCAAAATGGTTACCCTTTGTTAAACTGTCTATAATAGAGATTTATTATCCATTACGAAATTCCTTCCATTATGAAACGAAAAAATATAATGCAATATATTACATAATACATTAATTTAAGTGCTTAATATTTGAAAAGTGTCAATTCTTTATGTATTATTTCAAATATTGCATATATTATTTTAACTAATATACCACTCTATTTATTTCCAAATCTATATTAAATTATTTAATGTATTATTGATGGTTTATTTAGAGGAAAATATCATATGTCGTTGCACCCTGAAATTGAACTGTAACATAAAAGTTATTCCCTTTAAACGATGCTACCTGTATGTCAATTGCCAAGAGGTGTGTTTGACTGCGTAGACTAAATCAACATATCGCAAGAGCCATTTGAAAGCATCTGGAGCAGTCTGTTCTCACAGCAGTTTGTGACATGCTGGGATCGTTCTGGGCCACTTTTAAGTCAAAAACCCAGTTAATGGGTCCAGTTCTCTCATCCCCCTTTGGTCGTGGGGTCTAATTGAAAGTCGGTGACAAATGCTTTGCCTAAACGACGGCGCATACTAGCATAGAACTGAAAGTTTTGTTTCAGGGACGCGGGTGTTTCCGTGAGCCGAGCTCCCGACTGCGCGCAGACGTTGATCACATCATTAACCAGCGCTATTGCTTCTGTCGACGGATTGATAAATGTTAAAGCGAAATCTCCAAAAGAGGACATTGGTGCAGCTCATAACTGATACGGTTTCTTCCTTTTGATATATTGCAAGTGATAAATAGATGTCTAACTCGTCATTTGGAGGTTGCATTTAAAACTGACTATTAAAAAAATCTGAGGGGACTGTGTGAATGGGCATGAAACCTATGGTTTTGAGGCATTTAAACAAACCGTATGGTATATTGACATCTAGTGGTTGAGCTTGGTATCGGAGTCTAAATTCAAAGTATTGGAGAGACAAGTTTAGCCAAGTAACGTTTCTTCTTGGTTTCTTTTTATTGTTATCAGAAATAATCTACTTCTTATAATCTAATTCTAAATGTGCATGCACAGTGACGTTTATGTTATTAAAATGAAAGCGTCTATGAATTATTTAAGCATGCACGTCATTATTACTTGAAAAGACCTGGTCTCCCATAATAATAATAATACATTTAATCAAAAACACTGCCTCCCCCCTCCAAACAACATGTCTTCTCTGTACACGCACAAACATTTGGGTTATTTTTACCCATTGTTGGGTTGAAACAACCCTGCATAGGTTCATGTATGACACAGGTTTGTCTATATTTGCCCAACGCTGGGTTGAAATAACCCAACATTCTTTGAAGTATATGATGTATGTCTGGGTCTGTGGGTGGGGACTATACTGATTCTCCAATGGCCAAGCCCCGTCCTACATCTTAAAGTTGATACAGACTTTAAGATCTTGACTTTATATCTAAACCATCACATTCATATTGCTGTGTCAGTCAAGATATCCATGGTTCTGTAAATGTGTGATGAGGTATACTGTACCGCGTGGAGGCTGTAGAGGCCAGACGTAAGCCGCGCCCTCGAACAGTTCTTCCTCTGCTTGGGTCATCTGAGCCATTTAAGTAAGAGAGTTCACGAAGCTGCTCCTGCCTGATCTCATCGTTGTAGTCCTATGAGAGGACAAAACAAACTTCACATAAAAAGGCATTTCCTATTACATTCATTTACTGCACAGATACTACAATCTAATGCAACAGAACAGTAGAAGCTCCACATTTTGCATGTTTCGTAGGTTTTACACTCATGACCTTGCTGTTTTCAGGGTCATACGCTAATAAGTTAAACTATAGGCACAAGTCAACCTCAAGGTGTTGTACAGTATATGCATCTCATATGAATGGGTCCCATCAATCACTGCCAAAATTAATAATCTAGTCAAATTCACATCTTGCAGACACCAGCATCAAAGCAACCGAGCTATAAATGCATTGCCAGACCACCAGAATGTTGGCAGGGAGCCTTAAATTGACTGCCAGCACGTCTTGCTGACTTTAAAACTAAGATTTAAAAAAATAAGGATAAAATTAAACCTGCTTTTGTTGGTATATCAATATGTAGAGGAAACGTATGCTCTTGCATACATATTGACAAAAAACACTATATGATGTGTCATCCAACACTGTGATGTCTGGCCATCTCTCGTCTAGAACAAGAGGAACGAAAAAGACAGGAGAAAAATAGAGTGCTGTGGCTTATTAACTTTGTTTGACATCAGCTATCAGAGCATTGTTGTGAAAGAATAATTCCACTTTCTGCATTTAAAAAATCCCTCTTTCATTTGATTGAACATGACAGGGCCTTGAATCACACGGCCGATTACAGAGTGGATAGCGCTTATTTTATTATCATGTCACTGCCACAGGCAGATAAATGGAGCCTCATTTCCACCAGCCACTTATTTCCCTTCCTGTTTGGCACAGCAGCTGAGTAAAAGCAAATATCAGACATGGCAGTCAGAGGAGAGTGGCTTTTTCAAACAGATATGGTCAACAATCAATAAAGATTGCATCATTAGAGACGCTTCTATGGTCGCTTGTTTTTCCTTTTCTGTCAATCTCTCAAGAAATAACTTTAATGACGCTTTCAAGTCTAAATGAAGGCATTTCTTGTCTATGGTGGAGAATAAAGTGTTCGTTCAGACCTTAACAGGAAACACATTATGTATTTTATTTTAAATGGATAGTTTCAGCCGAAAGTAAATATTTTGAGAAATGTCTCTTGAGCACATAATAGAAATCAATGGCGGCCAGAGTTGTTTGGTTACCAAACGTGGATGGCAATATGTGAATTTTGATTCTGTCATCATTAACTCCCCCTCAGGTTGTTCCAAACCCCTACACATTTCGTTGTTCTGCTGAACACAGCACATTTTTGGAAGAATGTCAGTAACCAATCTCGCATCCACCATATAGTAAGGAAAATAATAATATATTTGGTTACTGGCATTCTTCCAAATATCTTCCAATGTGTGTAGCAGAACAAAGAATACAGATTTGGAACATCCTGATGGTGAGTTAATGATGACAAAAATTTTATTTTGGGGTGAACTATGACTTTAAGGGTAAGTAAATGATGATGGGTAAAAATGATCAAATCTTTGGATGAACGCCTGTATCCCTTTAAATATTTATTGATATTTTTATTAACACATATTTTTTCTGGGGGGGTTGATTGATTTTTTTCTAGTATCCAGAGAGACAATCACCAAACAACTTTAGGAGCTAGTGTAAAGACTTTTGTTAAGCTTGAGCTGTAAGAACAGAGTGAATGTTGTGTTCCTGATGCTGAGAGAGGACGTACCTGGAGAATGTTCAACAGGAGGATTGGAAGCTGTGAGAATTTTCAATAAAACCTGTGTGTGAGTAAAAATACTTTCTGCTGCTTCAGATGGGTGGAAAACCACTCACACTGTAGTAAAAACAGCCAGTCGGCTCTCTTTGTGGACTTCGATTGTTATATCCATCATCTCTCAGATGAACTAACCTAGATTGACTTTCTTTGCACACACTGTCAATGCAAAGACAGCTACAGGCCAGCACAAGCTGGGTAGGTTGAGATACCTACTTGACTGTCAGTTCCCTGTGTACCAGACAATCTGTTCGCTGTGTACCAGACAATCTGATTGCATTCCTTTCCTTTTAATTGAGAAATGATGGCAATAAATGGACAGTCAGAAATGTATTGCATACTGATCGGATGTAATAAACATCCTGATGGATTCATTATACAGTGTGTCTCATGGTGAAGCTAATTATGGTTTGAATAAGATTAAAATCCCATATTAATGCATTGATTCAGTACGTAAACAGAAGAAACACCAGGTCGGAATGAAGCCAGTTACAGGAAGGACTTTATCCGCTTAACTTTAGGTACGAAAATCCAGTTGCACAAAACTGTTTTTATTTACTCTATTTACTTTATTTTTACAATTGTCACTTTGGGGCAAGTTGTCACATTTGTTTTTAAAAAGAAATTTAAACAAAAATTGACAATTTATCAAAATGTAAATATTTGTTGATATTTTTGGATGTTAACAAAACATTTTTTCATGATACATTTATTTATGATTTAATTAAGTATTGTATTATATACTGTGTATTGTATAACAACCTACCCTATAGAGCAAATGAGTGTGTATGTGTTCGATTTCTAACTATGGCTGTAGCCAAGACGTTAAGAAATGTGCCTCTATAGAAAAAGATTTAAAAACATAATGTTGTAGACTGTAAACCATAGGGTTCCTAAAACATAATGATGGTGAATGACAAAGGGAGACAATGCTAAACATAAACAGAGCCCTACAATCTAGTCTAGCTTTTTTCTATTCAGGCTTAGTGCTGCATAAGAGAAAACCCACTCACACCTGCTAAAGATGCTGTGTTTTGCATGATTCACTGCTTTCCTGGTGCCTGTGGTAGTGTGTAATGTTGCTTAATCTTATCCACATAATGGGCATTCTGCAGGCCTCATCAACAATGGTTTATCAGCAATTCACGCTGCAGACCCATTTTGGTCGTTGTTTTCAAAAGGCTAATCTCTATTACCAAACACATTGTGTATATTGTCTGCTGTCTGTAATACACTGTAATACAGTTAAACTGATTAACTAAAAGTGTAATATAATGCATCTATAAAACAAATGCTGTGCATAGATACTAACACTTCAAAGATCACCAAGTATCATGGGAATGCTTGCACATTTTGAGGACTTGGTGGAAAAACGAGTGAGTAGAACACAGCAAACAGGACTGTGATGGTTAAAGGGGTCATATGGCGGGAATACATGTTTTTCTGTGTCTTTGGTGTGTTATAAGTTGTCCATGCATGTATTAGACTCGTAATATGGCAAACATCTAAGTTTCAGAACAAAAGATGCATTCTATCTAAAAGCGAATGCTCACCCAGACCTGCCTGAAACGCCTCGTGTAACCACACCCCCACAAATCTATGTCAGTTCTTGGTATGATTTGACAAAGACTACCAAAATGTATACGCACGTATGTCGAGCGTACCTGTCAGCACAATTGGTTTGGAACCTGATGTGTCAAATATGGTAAGAGGCGTTACATTTCCGTCACACGCTTGCAGTATTCGACCAATCACTACGCACTGGTTAACTGGCCAATCATAGCACACCTCGCTTTTCAGAGTGATGAGCTTTGTAAAAAATCAGCGCGATTCAGAGAGGCGGGGCCAAGAGGAGATACAAACATGCACATGTATGTGTAAAATACAAAGTTTTTAACCTCAAATCATGCATACACATTCCATTACATCTAAAACAAACGAAAATATTTGATTTAGCCGTGTCATATGACCCCTTTAAATCTGTTTGGTACGCCCATTCTGCAGTGGGCATTAAAACAAAACATGCAGGATGTGACCGGATTAGTGCCGAGGATGCTGCAAAGATGCGTCCCAAGAGACTGAGAGCTGTGTTGTAAAGCCCACGGCAGGAGAGGTGAAAGCTGGACGGGGACCAAGGGGCCAAAATATCTCTTTGAACACTTTCCGCCTAAGGCCGACACCTCACACAGATACATTAATATTTACAGTCTAGACAATGCAGAAAAATTCAGTTCACACATTTATTATCTCTGAGAGCTCCAGGACTCACTTTTCTTTCCATTATGATTCTGACTTTATGTTTTTTATTTTGCCATAAAAAGCGCTTCAACCATGCTTATTTGCATTTAACAAAGAGAATTTGAAACCTATAGGGACAAACTCATGTGGATTTTAAAAAGATATCATCGTTCTTTCAGCATTCGAATCAAACATCCAATTTAACTGGGCTGATCCCCAATGTATATATTTAATCACATGCATAAGTCTATAATCCCTTTTTTTCCGTTGGAATAAACACGAACAATTTTATGTATGCAGAAGACTTCAGTATCTGTTGAAGCAAACCTCATCGTTACCTCCAGCACACTATCCCTCTCGAGGAATCCAAGTATATGAACTTACCGGAACAAGGAATTTCTTAATCTCCTCCAGGGCATGACTCATGCGGGAATAAGCCTCTCCAGGTGGTGCGAAGACCTCAATTAAAACATGAAGATCGTTGCTCAAATGGGAATATTTTGCCTCGCCGCTTTTCCTTAGCTCTTCCTCCTAGATATTAAAACATAATTTCATAAAGTCAGAAATTCTGTATCAGCACTAATTATATCAATAATAAATTAAATACAGCAGGAAATGTTCATAATCATATTATGTGCACTACTATTTTTTTTGGATAATGTATTTTGACAAGGGTCATTTTTTCTTTACGTTGTGTAATAATTCTCTGGTGAACAATGGATCCTACACCTTTGCTCTGTAGCACATATGAGTGCATAGATACTGTGAAACACTACACTTAGAGCTGCCTGAGGGCGTTTTGTGAGAAATAAATTGACATTGTAACCTTTCTGATTAAATCTTTCCTTTAAAAGAGAAGAAATGGGAATATTTTAGAGAGGTATTGGGTTTTTACTCGTCTTTGATTGCTGAAGGTGTTCTCGAGCTCTACAGAAAACTTAAAACTTCAGAAAGCGTGTAATTACCGTGGTTAACATTACCGTCTCATGTTGATTACCATTCTGATGTGGCTTCTACTTAAAACCAGAACAGCTTTGATGTAGGGTCTATTCACTGACGCCTGATCACTGATGCGGGCCCTTCAGCTTAAATAAACACTTACTGATGCCATGCCTCTATCGTGTCAAGGTGACCCGGCTACTTTCCCCATCATCCTTTGCGTGGACGAAAGGTCAGGAGGCACTTAAGGTTTCGCAGCTTTCTGAGAGGCATAATAATATTTTGGTTCTACAAATTGCGTGATTAAGGTTCAGACAGCAGTTTTGTGGTCAGACACAAAGACGTGCATGTAGGTTAGAATGTGGGTGTAGGAACGTCTGAACGTTGATTTAAATACGAACGGATTGAAGGAAAAGGTAGGAGATACCAAAAATGCTGTGGCAGACAGCGTTTATTCTGTTTCAAGTCTGTAAGCTTTAACTTTCCTTTCATGTCAGTTCATGAAGAAAATGTTGCATTGTTTCAAAAGACAGGTCTGTCTCCCAGTATGTATTTCAAAAGGCACTCAAGTAAGTATGTCTAAGAACAACACAATCCTTTTCAAATATGACAAAATGAAGTGTTCCTCACACTTATTCCCCTGAAAAACAAATAGTAAATCTGACACCTATAAACCTGACAGTTATCCAGAACTCCTATGGAATTAAAGAGCTCAGAATGTCACAGAGAAACCAAAATATCAGTTATTTTTTCAAAGATCTACAGTAAATGAAAAAAATGTCTGTCCTCAGATTGTTATCTGGTCTGAACATCTCAGACACCTCTTTGGAAAAACAGAAAATCCCTTGGTTTGCTTGGTGTTTTCATGCAGAGAATCATTTTGAGATTGAAGACTTCGACAGCACTGTCAGATGCTGCACAGACGAAAAATCTATTGACATAAACATGCACGACAGACTCTTAATTTAATATGTATAACAAGCCTGTACCGGTTCAAGGTGACTATAATGGAATATGTTTGCATTAATGATTGCCTTTGGGGTTTAAAACAACCCGACAGACTCTTGTTTGAGTTTTGCCATAAATTTAAATGGATTTTAAATGACAGTACATTCATCTGCATTGGTTTGCATGGTTTAAAAAAGCCAACTATTTGGAGGTAACGTATACTTATAAAGGATACGAAAACACAGATATGTGGATTCTAGAATGAATACTAAACACTTTTACTAAACATAATTATTGATTATGTTAAAAAACGATTCTATTCTATATAAATCATGTTTCATGCAATGCATGTGAAACAAACACATTTTTGCTTTATATTGTTGTTTTTCATTCAATGAAGCTACATTCAATAAACTCAGCTATGGCCTATTATTAAAAAGGAGCAGCAAACCGAGAAATATTGCTTTTAGAATGATTCTGTGGCTAGGTGAATAACCAGCATGTCTCTTAGGATGAATCACTCCCTGAAAAGCATTTCTAATTATTACATTCACCAGCATTCAATCTAAAGGCCATGTTTAAATGAATGGCTCTTTCACAGGCTGTAAATGGACACACACTTGGACAACAGCACTATTTGTCGTAATAATAACAACATACTTTTTGATGCTATGATGCTCAGTGCTGATTCTGCAAACATTTTAGTTTGTGACAGAACTAATGTGATGTCTGAAAGCTTGGCATGTCTGTGGTTGAGAGCAGCTGAGATGTTTATGTGAGTGTTTAAATCAACATAAAGGGAGAGCTAGTCCTATTATGTGCTTCTTTTCAGTGTGGTACCTCTCTTTGTGATATTGTTTGTCTGTTCATGAGTGTGTATAATGCCAGCCAAGCTAAAAATAGCATTCCCGCCACAGTGTAGTGGCATATATTGCAGGTAATGACAGCATCATCTCACACTTTGCTCTGTCAGCTCTGTTACACTCACAGAAATTATAGGCTTAAGGGGGATAAACCTTTGGAGGGGGAGATAAATGCAGTTTATAGCATGTGCAAGCTATTGTACTCCCTCTGTAGACAACATCTAATAAATACTTTATGGTTCAAAATATTGTTTGCTTTTCTTTAGGATCAAATGGCAGCTGTGTTAGTGTAAATAGAGTATAGAATTTGCTTATGCTGATTATTATATACAGTGCACAGGAAAAGAGAAAGAGACAGTTCTTGGCAGACATCTCACCTTGCCCTTGTCTCTCATCGAACCCTTGCCGAGGATGGACATCTTTGCTCCTGTTTCCTCTTGTAATCTTTTCATGGAATTGCCCCTGGGCCCCAGCAGCTTCCCAACAAAATTAAACTGTAATAGAAGAGAGAAAAGGCAATACGGTTGGTCTCTCGCACTGCTTGTTTCCTAGGCAGTTGCCTCGGTTAACTCACAGTCAATAAAAACATCTGAAATAAGTTTGTTTTCCTCATCATGCACAAAACTAGTTACAGCTAGAGAATGAAAATTCTCGTTTTGGCTTAAAAATTGAAACTGTGGTGGTATTCAGTCAAAGTTGGTCAAAAGCGATTTGTCAAGAAGCCCTACACGCACGAGTCTACACCTGTTTCTGCAGCGAGACGCAGTCGCTCATGTGTCTAATCGATGTTTGGGGTCAGTCGCTCCTTTCACAGATATTATACCATGTACCAAATGCCAAAAGGGATCTTCAAAACAATTCAGAAGTCCATGCTTGAGCGAGGCGTAACATAATGAGTTCATTTCCAATGGGGATTCAAGCAATACTGGCCAGATGATGAGCTATCCAGCGATTGCCTTCGGGCAGCAACTAACATTTTAGATGCACTTCAGATCAGCGGTCATCGGGAACAAGTTGGCCCGTGCCGTTTTTATCACATTTTGACTCACGTCTGTGCGTTATTTGCTGACAACTATATCTTCAAGAGGCTCTTGAGTCTGGAAGCATATACACTTACTGTGAGCAGATGGCAACAAGACTTCTAGATTTTCAAATAGCCATATTCACAACAGATCTTTAGGAAAAGTGCTCTTGCAAAAAATGGTCAGAGAGATTCCCTCCATAACAGCAGCACTTCATGATGGTCTTTCTGATGCATTACGACAATTCCCTCATCCACCATCCCCTCGGGGAAATGTTCTCCAAGATTTTGATCTTCTATGCAGTGTTGTAATGTAATGAAGTAAAAATACTTAAGCACAGTACTTGAGTGTGTTTTTTTTTTTGAGAGTATCTGCACTTTGAGTCTTTATATTTCTGCAGACTTCTACTTTTACTCCCCTACACTTCCTGAACAAAATGCCTTTTGCTCTGATACATTTGCCCAAAGCATGTTCGTTACTACAAAATAAAAGCATAGAAACTGAAATAGACAAGTCGGCGATCTGGTCCCCATGACAATGCTGAACCAATCACTGGTTGAAGCTCAACGTGCAATTGCAAAAATGTGCTCTCCGCAGTTAATTTCAACACAAGGTTTCAATGTGCTGCTCATTTTAAAGATAAACAGCTCATTTTTCAGTTTCAATGAATTATCAAATGACTGGGTTGTCACTGTAAGGGAAATGCAAGGAAAGAAAGAAGCAAGGGTCAGACAGATTTACAGTTTCCAAGTTGTTCTCTTAGAGGGATAATATTGGGGTGGGAGGGAAGTACCCTATTATAAAGTGATAAAATAAAGTTATAAAGATGTGGTTTCTGACTTGTATTTTTATAGTTTAGCAATTTTGCAACCTGATAAAACTACTGAGCTTGAGACAGAGCTTTTTCAAAGTTGTAAATGTCTATGTAAGCACCATTTTTATCTTTATGTTAAAAAAAAACTAACTAACTTCTTTACAATGTTAAATGTGCTGTCTTCTCATGCTTAACATGGTCAACTTGTCAAAAAACGAGTTGGACGTAGAATTTCTGTGCTTGATACACCCCCCCCCCCAGTGTTCGTACAGGTTTTGGAAAGTTTTTTTTTGAACATGAAAAATCATTATGTAACAACCTTTCTTAGTCCCTTATTGGAAAGTTCTCCCGGAAATGCACCTGGCACGCCCACGCATCAACCAGAGAGAGCGGAAGAAGTAGCATGCGCACAAGTCACACAAGACAGAGAGAGAGAGAACTACGTCCGTGAAGTTCAGCTGTGTTGTTTGTTCGCTGCATTTGGGTGATGAATGTTACATAAACGGTGGATATAACACTGGATTTGGAGATTGTTTGAAACTGATAGATGGAGCGGTCCGAGTGCTAAAGATGCCACACATGAAACGAATGCGGTAATTCAGGTCTTCGGAAATAATCGTACAGCTGTATCTGTTGTTTATAAATGTGATCAAACTTAAGACTCTGTGGATATTTGAAGGGTGCGATACTCTTATCTAAATTTTCAAGATTAACATGAGATATATAGAAACTGTCTAAGCCACTTTAACAACATTTGCTTCAACTTTACTTTAAATACTCAAGTAGATTAAATATATAAAGTACTTTTGATACTTAAGTACAATATTTATCTGATACTCAAGTCATATTCTAAAAGTCCTTTTTTGGCAAGATGTTTTGTACTTTTACTCAATTATTGCTTTGAGGTCCTTAACACTTCCACAAACAGGAAGTTAAAAGAATAGTCAACAGAAAATAATTTAATCGCCATCTTATGTGTATGTGACTTTCTTTCTTAGGCAGAACAGAATTGAAACTTAAAAGAAATCGCATGGTAGTCTTCTGGTCAACTAGTCTTTTAACATGGAGGGATTTATGGTTCAGACAGCTTTTGCCAGCTAGTATGTTTAAATGAAAACAGTTTGATAAAAACCCAAACCATTACCCTTTGTATGTTACTAAGCAACGCACAGTCTAGAACAGATTATGAAAGTGGAGTGACAGCAATTTCCCCTTCCTGCTAAACTGTAATCAGGATTTTCATTTCCAACTCCGCGTGCACTGGTTGGAGAAACCAACGCTACAGCGAGGGGAAATACAGAAAGTCCTTCTCCTACACAGCCAGTGCTGTTATAGTAAATATCATTCCCATCAGACCTGGCCGAAACTAAAACTAATAAGAAAAAACTGTTTTTTTCTGACTACCTGTAACAAGGGCCAAGCATTCTTTATGGAATTTATTTGTACAGTCGGACGTTGTATAATTTCTGCGAACTGGCCATTCTGTATGTCTGACTTTATACAAGTGTAGAGATCTGTATGTTAACCGTGTTGTTACTGTTGTTACCAGCCCTGTGATTCAGACCATGGGAACAGAACTTGTCCTTCAAAATGTTTGCAAAGGTTAGATTTGTGTGCCGTCCGGAATGAAACTGTTGGTCGTAACACATGTAGACATACCCTGCCTACCACATGGCTGGAAACTCCTCAACACATGCTCTTCTCACAGTCAAGCTGAATGTGCAGCTGTAGCTTCTGTAGATGAACTGTCAACATATTTGTTCAGAGGCACAAAGCAAATGCATTTTTACAGTTGCAGATAAGGCATTATATTTAGCAACACTGCAGCACTGCGCCAAAGCATCATGACCATCCCTCCAGCGGGTAAGCTGGAGGTGTGTTGTTTGCCTCTTCTCCATGGGTGTGTCTGACAGGAAAAGTCTGCAGCTGGCTGGGCGCCTCTGAGCAGATGGCTGCCTCGGATACAGTGTGAAGGCGCTCAATGGGTGACTGCAGTGGAGTGGCCTGTTTTCATTAAGCTAATGAATGTCTGGAGTCACTCTTCGACTCCACAGTGGGCAATTTAGGCTTTATTAGGGAGCACAGTTCAGCGCTGGATGAGGTTTGCGGTGATGCAAGCTGTCCCTGGAAAAGGCAGGATGCAGAATGAAGGTTTGTAAATGATGAACTGTCGCCATGAGGCATACGTCTTTGGTGTATTATGAGCCATCTTGACTTGAGCAGTACAATTGTGTGATGCTTTGAAGACTAGATCTACATTTTTACACATTTGCCAGGCACTTTTATTCAAAACAAAGTGCATGCATTTTTAATCAGTCATGTGTTTCCTGGGAAGCAAAACTATGACCTTGACACTGTAAGCGTAATGCTCTACCAGTTAAACTACATTGGATCTTTACTCAATCTTCTTGAAGTAAGGCTGTAAAAGCGTACACTAACACCACAGTGCTTACCAATAACAAAAGAAGCTTGGATGGCAGTTCGCTGTGCCGTCATGCAGAACCGCTTATTTTTGGAGCCCTGTGAATGTATGGGTCACTGAAAAAATGACTTTTCACACATGAGTCCCTTTGACAGGGACCTTAACCTGCGCTAGATTCACTTCGATGTGCATTACATTTATTTCTCTGTCAAAAATATTTTCAAAAGTTATTCAAGCCACTCAGACCACTGAGCTCTTGATCAGCTTTATGCTGGAACGATCGCCCGAGACATTTACCATTTGTCATGACAGTCATCCCATTGGAGACATTTCTGTTGATTCATCAAAAAAACTATTTATAAATGTATGTACATATAGAGCTATAACCTCTGCTTTTCAGCAAGAGCATACAACTGGAACACATTACTACTTATTAAATTTAAGTTTTTCACCAAAGGTTTTCACCACATTGACAGCTGTGATGTATATAGTGGTGATTTAAATAGCCATATGAAGTCTCTTTTTAGTTTTTAAAGGTATTGTGTGTAATTTATTAATGGCATCTAGTGGTGAGGTTGCAAATTTCAACCAACCGCTTACTCCACCCTCCCTTTTTGTGTTAAGATTTCCGTATTATTAGCCGGCCGTTGGAAAACAAATGGAAGTGTGTCGCCGCGGGAGCACGCTCAAAACGCTTTTAAAACAGCTCTGATGAATATTTTTCACCAACGCGATGTATTAAACTGTATCTGCATACTGTTTTAGTTGTGCTAAATATTTTTTCTATGTAATCTTTAGTGTCACTCTCCCCGTAAACTCCTGCCTTTGAATGTTTATTAATAACCTTTAGTGATAGTTTATTAGTTATTGTAGTCAAGTAGGTAAATTGTCCAGGAGAAAGGACATCCAGTAGGCTAAAATAATGAATAATGGATGCAGATCATAGGGTGCGTGACATCCAGATTCAGCTCTGTGTGTATTATGCTCAAAGCAAATGTTTTGTAGACATTTTTTGCGTTAGTACCGGTTATTGTGGCAACTTCTAACTTGGGTTCCATAATAAATGTTAACCTGCCAGTCAAAACAGCACACACGTCTCTTTCGCAATACGACTGCCATTAGCTATAGTGGCTCACTGAAAGTCTAAACACAAACAGCTCAAAGATGGCAGCGCCCACATTTACGCCAAAAATAAGGTGGATACACCTCTGAAGACATAGTTATGTATATTATATTGCATTTCTGTCAATAGGGCCTCAAAAAAAACAATACACTGGACTGGTTTAGAAAAATATAAACAGATCATTCAGTATATATTGGTAATAAATACATTCTCTGAGATTGTATATTTTCAGTTTTAGCACATCCATAATGCTGCAATTCCTCTCATGTAAACTTGAGAGAAAGCATCTTAAGAGTATAAAATTGGTTTTGTACATTTTGTGGTCAACTAAGCAGTCCTCCGACATCCAAATAGATTTGACTCAAAAAGTAAATTTCTATATTTATTTTACTTTTTTAGTAAGCAGCGTGAAACATGCACAATATCTCCTGTCGGGAACAACAATACACAGATCCATTTTTGGCACATCTCATAATATCACTGACAAATTGGAACGGAAGTTCTTGAGGGACACATGCATGGTTTCAGTCTGATTACTGCCAATTTACCATAACCACTGAAAATGTTCTTCAATCTAAGTTAAGGTGTCTCGCTGAGGGTCAAAGCGACATTAAACCCAGCCACAAGATACATTGGATACGGATTTGTGTTTCAGACTGTGCCAATTACACTTGAAAGTACAGACTTTGCATAAACATCCAGTCTGCATCCTACACTATAAATGATGAGGGCCAAAAAACTTTTAAATATCCTCAAGGCTGTTTGAGCAAAAATGGCATGAAACTCTTCAGGCTTCATAGCGAAAATGTGCTGCCAGCTAAAGTTGGCGAGATGAGCATTTAACATTAACATCAATAGCAGTTAGGCTATTTGAGTCGGAGTTTGAAACACAGCACCCTTGCCATAGGCTGTGGAACCAGATAAGATCCACAGATGGGGTTAGATGGGTATTGCCAGTTTAGCCAGCTGTGCTGCTAGCGAGCCTAGCGCTGGCTGATAGCAGGATTATTACTGGAGACTAGGAAAGAAGAGCTATAATGATGGCCAGGAGAGATGGCCTGGCCGCAGTCGCTGGACATATGCATTAGCGGTTTGGAGGGCATAAATAGTGGCCTGGAGCTTTGGGGTTAAACAGAGGAGAAAGGTAAAGTCTAGTATTGTGTTGGCGGAGGCTAAACAGCAGATAACAGAAAGAGTGAGTGCTTTAATAACATTAAAATGTTCCCTCTTAACATCAGTGTGTACCCTGGGTTTTGGGATAACTACTAATGGACTCATTTGCTGCATTGAAATGGTATGATTAAAAAACATTTTTACTACCCAGTTCATTATAGATTCATCTCATTAAGTCTCTTAAAAAATGTCTATTATAAAATGAGAATTGAGGCTTTGAAATCTGTTTGGGTGAGACGCTGTTGTGAAACAACTGATACACTGTCACTTTCATTTTATATCTATAAATATAATCATCATTTACTCAACCTCTTGTCATTTCAAACCTTTATGACTTTCTTTTTTCCGTAAAAAAGAAGATATTTTGAAGAATTTTGATATTACCCATTTACTTCTATTGTATGAACACAAAATCAATGCAGGTGAATGGGTACCACTGTTGTTTGGTTAGCAACATTCTTCAAAATATCTTTTAGTCATGATCATGCCCTTCTTGTGGTTGTTTTTGGAGTGACAGGATCATGGCAGTCCCATGTCTTTTGTCTGTGTGTGGAAGCACGTGGCCATTGTTTGATTCTTTGTGCCATGTGCTCTCCTGTCTTTGTTTTAGCCCCGCCCTCTTGTTTCCATATTCATTATCCCGTTATCAGTTCACGCCCTTCACCTGTTACCCTTGTTACGCCTCTTTTGTTCCTCTCCTATTTAATTCCCTTTTGTTTGCTGTTCTGTGCTGGATCGTTTGTCTTTATGCCTGTTTTGTCATGTTGCGCCTGGTCTCGTTAAGTTAAATTAATTTAAATTATGGATTAGATTAATTAGGTTAGGTTAGGTTAGGTTAGGTTAGGTTAGGTTAGAGTCAGCTTAGAGTTAAGTTTTGTTAAAGCATCTTATTCTTGTTTTCCCCTTCGAGGGATTTTGAGTATGTTTTGTCCTCTGTCAAATAAAATGTCTTTTTTGTTGAGAGCTGTCTGCATTTGGGTTCTGTTTCATGTCAGTGTCATGACACTTCTTTTGTGTTTTACAGAAAAAGGAAAGTCATACTGGTTTAAAATGACAAAGGACATTTGATGTGACCATTACACAGCCAGTTTTTATGCTAATGAACAGCATTATTTGAAAGAAGAAATTTGCTGTGTTTAGTATTGTTAAAGGTTTTTAATAACGTCATTCATCACAGTCTATTTGTCACAAAGAAATAAGTCATTTGAGGTCATGTGCTACAGTGATTGTCATCACTTTGTATGACACATTTTGCATGCATATATTCTATTTCAGAAGGCACAAAGTGACATAGCCTACGCAAAGCGATACGCGTTCAAAGATATGCGCATAAACAGAAGATATAACAAATGCATATTACATGAAACTAAAAACACATACCGAACAGTTCTGCACCTCTGGAAAAGGAAATGGAGCCCGAGGAAAAATTGATGATGGATCCCCTGCATTACAAAACCCATATTGAGCTCTGACACTCTGGGGCTGACAGCACAGATGCAGGGTAAACAAACAGCACATTAAGACCATCTCGCAGTCAGTAGACTGACAGGTTTAAAGACTGTTATCCATACAGATGAGAAGCAACTACCCTTTTTCTCAGCCAACACTAGCATCAGATCTTAAAACCAACCGATGTCCCAGATAATCATACATTTACAAGGTTGCCGAGTGCAGAATTATTTATGTGCTAAAGATTATGGCACCAACACCACAGATTAATAGCCTTCCATTGGCTTCTTAGTGGGTGTGTTATATCCCATGTGGTGTTGGTCAGTTGAAACATACTGGGATAAGCCACATAAACCGATTAGGAAAGATGCCATATTCCCTTTGGCTCATTGGTTCTTTGCCTGATTTTTTTGTCTTTCCAAAACATGAACCAGCGACAGCGCACAACAAGAACTGCATGCTATCTGAGCTCGTGTTTACTATTAAACAACCTTCTCAAACGACAAATAACGGAGCCTCAGCAGGCTTCCAATTCATTAAGAAAATACAACTTTTCCTCACTATTGTTTATTTTTGTTTTGTATTTTCCCCCTCGGTGTACCATTCGATTTCGCATCTGTTTAGCAGCTTATCTATGTTAAACACCTTTGACAAGGTTGGTCAGCCTCTGGGACCCGGGAATTCTTCAACAAGACTACAATGGGATTATCTTTGTGTGCAGAGCTTGCTACACCTCCATGTAAAGGTCATATAACTGGAGGCAGATAAGCCTGAATCTATGGGGACAACAACCACAGGCATAACTATTCAATGGATTAGTTGCGTTTTCACAACTATAAAGGAAAACCCTGGCGGTGTCTCTTTTACATCTGTTAGCGTCTTTTCTGGTTGCTTGGTTTTATTGAAAGGTTGAGGTAAAGCCGTGTGAATACACCATAATGAAACCACACTGATAATTCTGAGTGTTATACTATGAAAGTTTTATGAATATTTTCGAGCTGTCTGGCTAAACAGTTCATCTTGGTTTATGCATGAAAACAGATGTTATATTCTCACTTCTTTGCATGCTTGACTGCATTTACATTGTTGAAATGATGAGCAATAAACATGACAATGAATTCATGCAATATATAATAAACATGAACTCATGTGAAACTGTAATGTTAAAGGAACCCCAAAATTTCCAAAATCATTTACTCGCCTTAGATTTGTTCTAAATCTGTTTATATTTATTTGTTCTGATCAACACAGAAAAAGATATTTGAAGACTATGGACTACCATAGTTGGACAATTTACAATGACAGTTAAAAGTAATCCACAACTGTTTGCTTTCTTCATTCTTCAAAATATCTTCTTTTTTATTCAACAGAGTAAAGACATTAATAAAGACCTTTTTTCCCACTTTGGTAGTAAATGGTGGCCAACAACAGTTGGTTTACTGACATTCTTCCAAATATATTTCTCTGTGTTCATTAGAACAAATAAATGTATACAGATTTGAAACAACTTGAGGGTGAGTAAATGAATTTTTGGTTGAACCGTTGCTTTAAAGTCTTGTAATACAGTATTAATTCCTCTTTACATTTTTTACTGTAAATTCTAAAACAATATATTTTTTTCTCTATTTTATCCTGAATGATATTTACTTTAACATGTTTTTATGAAATGTAATAAACTATCTGTGATATGATTTGACATAAAACGAACATATGAGCTTTCCGTGCTGCCACCTATCCAGGTGCTTATGATGCAGATTTTAGCTCCCCAGCATCTATTACGGGACATGTGTTTGTCAATTTAATCTTTAATCCCCGTGGAATCAGGTGAATGATAGACTAGCTTATCTCTGTACCATTCTCATTCATCAGTGGGCACTGCACCAAAACAAGCATAACTTCAACTGTGCCTCTAATGAGTCTCTGCACAAACAGATGTACCCATAGGACATTTACTAAGTCTTAATTAGAATCCTCTGACATATCATATGCCAAAGCAGTTGGCTACCTAAAACCAGCACAAACACAATATATTACACTGCAGCAAAAACCAAGGCATCCTGTGTTTTTATACACACACGTTGCAGTTAGCTCGGTTGAATACCTGTAATCAAAAGAACATCGTCCTTCACGCGAAAAAACAACAGGCACTCATAAAAGTAGTTCAGCAAAAAAAATCCTATGATGTGCAGAAACGCCCTTTGATAGATTGTCCGAATCTTTCACTTAAATCTAACTACAGTGGTTTCCATGGCAACCACATCGTTGACTTTTCTAGACACCGATGCAGGTACCCCCATTCATCTCCCGGCCTCCCTGCCTTCTATCACAGGCATCTGAGGTCTAAATCGGCAGAGACTATATTTCGCTGTAGTGCTCCTCCATGCCCGTTATGGTAAATCATACACTATGCAATTTGTTTACAGATAACATTCACTAAAGGACAAATGTAAGCATTGTATAGGTTTCTGAAGCATATACAGTTCTTTGTACAGTGATCTGAGAAAGAAAAATTGCAGGGGGAATTCAAGCCTGAATAAAAATAACTGGTGATTCATACATTTGGTGGACACCATCCAAAACACATCAACTAAAGGTATTTGCTATTTTTCAATGCAGAAGCAAACCCTCCCAAACAAGATTTACTTAATGTGATGTGTTTAAGTTGGATAGATAATTACCACGCATAAAAAAAGATTACAAAAAGTGGACAGTAACTGCATAGAGATGTATAGACTTGTTGGGAAGTGAATAAATCCATTATAACAGAAGGTTCTGTCAATGTAACTGAAAATATATTTTCAGCTCTGATCGTTAATTAGCGTTCTATGAATAGTATAATGAACACACAACATAATATCACAGTATAACACAATCATAATACAGTATTAGACAAAAATGAATCTATTGATTCGTGTCCATGGACACAAATTTCCCCTTTATTTCGTGTCATTCAACACAACTTTCATTCTAAATTTTAAATACAAAGTATGTCTCATATTCGTACCTATTCTAAGGAATTTGGATGTTTTATTATGATTTGCATTTGCGCCTGTGAAATTTGGGTTTTGAGGGTTTTGAACAGACTGGGTGGGAATATAAACTCTAATCATACTAACAATAAAAGGAACAGTTCACCCCGAAACAACCTACACAGTCGAACAAATGTATAATGTGAAAAAAGGATCAGCTCACTGAGTGTAAACTGGAGCGAGAGACCTCCACATCTAGCATGATTAACCAAAACTCTGCTCTGTTGTCACCCAAAGATGAATTAACTCCGTATTGATAAATCACTGGGATGTTTATCAAATAGCATAACATTAAATCTAAACCAGCTATTATCTATTATGGTCAAAAGGTTATTTAATGGACTTATTTTGAGATAAGAGGGTTTCTGTAATTACATTAAACAAGTGAACCAACCTGATGGTGTGTTTTAACCTTTTCTAAACACCAGATAATTCCTTTAAGATCAGCCTTCCAGAGCCTGCTATATGTTGAAACAATTAGAAACTCTGTGTCAACTGAAAAAAAATACAATATGGAAATGGTCTGCAAACAATAATGATCATCTGAGCTGCTAGACTCAGATCTATTCAAGATGCTTTCACCAGCTGAAAAGTAAACAGCTACTTTTCAGTATATACACAAGCTATTGTATTAGTGACTTATAATTTATTATGGAGCCCATAAATAAATATAGCACAAACTGCAAGCATGGACTGTTGACCCTATTCTGTTTTGTAACAAACCACAAAAATTTTAGTATACGAATTCTTCAATTTCTGCACATACAAGACTGTATTACTGAACAACATGTTTATAGAGTCAAATACAATAGCAATCTGCTCTCAAAGAATACAGTTAGATTATAGAGCTATTTACAACATATATCAATATCACAAATATCACTAGAACCTTCCCATAAAAAGAGGAGAAAGAGGGGAAACAGGGGTTTAGGAAAACATAAATCCACTCTTACAACTTTGACAGGACATATCAAATCTAAATCTTAAGGCATGCTCTTTGTACAATTTTCTTTCAACAGCACAAATACTAAACCCATCAAACAGCCAGCATATATTTTAGCATGCTAGGGAATAATTTCCTAAAGCATAGTAACAGTGAAAAACTTGAGCATATGATGAGCTCAAAAGCTATATGGATTCGTCTGTGTTATGCTCATGGGCTTTTTCCACTCAACGTAAAACAACACAAGGCGGATTGCAAGTGTGTGTCTTGTAGCATGATAATGGTTTGGATGAAATATCCGGTTACCAAAATATCCCTGTATTTGTTTTTCATTACACCATGCCAACATATGCATTCATTTGTTATTGGCAGAATGTGATATCCAGTATGATATTCTGTAATGTGATATTGTAAGAATGAATCAGACCAGGTAGTTCTGTCTGTATTGACTGTATCACTAACAATTGACTAGAATAATAGTCATTCATTTGTGATATACTATTTCTACATAAACCCACCCTGCTATAAAAATAAATATTATTGTATACTGTATATTCTGGTGGTTTAAAAATATAAAGGAAAATGTCTTTGGCATTGGTTATATCGATTCCCATCTGCATCTATTGTGTTTTGGGCAGTGTTCTATTATTTTTTTCAGCAGGGCAAACAACATAATGTAAAGAATATCCTGTGAATGTATAATCTTTAGATTTATTAATTGTTTGATTTTGACTGACTAAGGCCATGTCGAAGACAAGTAAATCATATTGAAATAAATGGTTAAAATCAAACTCTGATGCTCGTCACTAATAACTAGATTTTTAGCCTAGTTTTCACACACTGGATCACACTTATGAGTGCAATTTGCGCATATTATTGACATTGATAGTTAACTATAATAATTAACAACGAACATTTGTGCATTTTTATCAAGCACCCATTGCACTTATAGATTGCTGGCAGTGTCAATAGCCTGACTTTCACAAGGCTGGCGAGGGGTTCTCATCTCTTATCATTTAAAACAATTATAACATTGTAGTGTAAGTTATCTCTCCCTTTCTCCCTTATTTATTGATTCACCACACAAACTCACGTTTGTGAAGTTGGCTAGTTAGATACAATTTAATATGCCAACACACCCCTTACCGTTATGTTAATAATAACAAATATGCTCATTTTATTAAAGAATTCGCAGTGGTTTTAGAAGTGGGGGTGAGTTCTCGGCAGAAAGTGTAATACACCGGCGAACAGAGTATGCGATTTCGACCCCGGGACGCTATTGCGACGGAGGGGGACCCTGTGTACAGCGTAGCACGAGCCTCGTCCGGTTCATTTCTGTAACACCTGCTGCAGCTGCAGGCATCACCCGAAGCACCAGTGGCTTCAGGGGCAGGCTTACAAAAACACTGAAATAGTGTAGTTTAAATGCTTGCCTTTCATGATCTCCTTTTGTTTCATATCCGACGGTCCAAAAGCCACGTTTCTGATACAAAACGATGTTATTACGTGTCCTAGCGCTTTTTTAAGTGGGTATACGGCGTATACCTGTGTATCACGTAGACTACACCACTGCTTCTCAGCTAGGACAGAAATATACATTGTAAATAGCAGCATATCTGCAGTGCAGCACAAATCAGAGTCGGGAGTGTTAAGTCATTACAACCAGAGCAGCAATCTCATAAACGTTGATGAATTACTTTTTACCCCCTGTGATCTCCACATGACTGTAACATTGATTTGGTTGTCATGTCATCACTCGATCATACAGAACAGTCAGGTAGCAGAGGTCTTACCTTAGGATACTGCTGTACTGGAATCAGCACTCTCTCAGACAGCTTGATGTTTTTGTTACTGATGATATCCAAGTACTTCTTCACTTCGCCATCTTTTCTTAACTCATCTCCCTCAAATTTTTCAATTTCTGAATGAAAGAAAATGGATTTGGGTCAACGTGATGTCATTTAAAGCAAAAAGAAACTAAAACTTTTAGTTATGTTTATACAGCCCAGGAAATCATTGCACAATAGCCAAACCTAGCATCAAAAATGTAAGACACTGTATATCTGGGATCCAAAGTCTTTTATAGAATTTATGGAACATATGGATGTACGTTTTACGATTTAAAGAAAAATGATGACACAAAGTGATTAAGAATTCAAGGTCAATGAAATGCACTTTTACGCATTTTGAACTTTGAAGCAGGACGGCTTTATGTCTCATTCAGAGCTTCTGAGCTACACGGTGGCATGTTATTAACAACAATTAGAAAAACATTCGGCGTAGAACGTAACCTGTCAACTTAAGCCAGCTAAGCTCTTATTCACATGACAAACACAAATTGAAAAGCTCCTGCGCAAAACCGTAATATTTTGTGCTCGAGGAATTTTATGGCACTTGCGAGAATTGAGCCAGAGACTTAGCAGCCACACAACATTAAAAGCCTCGAAATGAAGCTGTCACCTGGGTTCCTCAAGGGATCTCCTTCTGTCACCGCTAAATTAATGCTCAGCAGAATTGAGAATTATGAACGTGCGCAACTCTTGTAAAACATGGAGAGGGAAGACAGAAGAGGAAAGAAGAGTGGAAATCAGAAAAGACAGGGAGGAGATAAGAAAAAACCGGGAGAGGAGAACAGCGGAGAGGTGGAGAGTCAGCAGGTGAAAAGAGACCATTATTTCTCACCTCAGCTCGAGGGAGACTCTCTCAGCTGCCTAAACCTGCAGAAAATCACGTTTTTTCACTCTCAATTCTATATGCAGCAGGAAGGAGCGAAGGCGATTTCTGCACTCCTGCCTGCCTGCCTGGATTGTAGACCTTTTTAAGTTTTAAGACATCAGATCCTGGAGCATGGTAGCTTTAACAGAATACAACACTGGCTGCCTGTGCCAATTATACAGCTCTTGTCCACACGTGTATTGGAAAGGCAATATACTGTAGAATCTGGTTGGATCCTCTCGAATGATCATCTCTGTTTCTGTAAATAATCTGCATTTTATCCAAGCATTGCCAAGCGATGCACTCAATAGCTAGAAAACAACTGCAAACACTTGGAATTGGCTGGTTATAATATAATCTGCTAGAATTATAATACATTGTTTAAACAGATCTCAATTTAAGAGAGGTGTTTCTCTTTTCTTTTTGAACACAAAGAGAGAATCTGAAAGCCCCAGTGTTGCAAGTTCAAGCCCTACTTGGGGTGGTCCATTCAATAAAGTGTTACAGAGGCCATGCATCATGATTGTGCCCTTAAGCAAGATACTTCATCTCAGGTTGCTGCAGGAAGACTGTGCCTTTCTGCAGTATATGTGCCCCATAGCTGCCAAATAAAAGTGGTAAACACTGTTTTCTAGAACAAGAGAAAAGGATGACATAAATGTTGACTCATTGTGACTATTGATTTTGAGATAACATTTTATTCTGCTGAGAAAGATATATTCTGTCTCTCTCTCTCTCTCTTCATTACTTCTTTGCCTTATCAGCTAAAATGCGCCCAAGGAGTCAAACTGAGCTGAAAATGAGAAACACTTGGCAATTGAGAGTTAACAGGGATCATGAGAAATGATGGCAGGGGGAGTTTGCAGGGATGTGGCAACAGACATTACAGGCATACAGTCTGATTTATGTTCCCCAGAAGAAAAGCTATTGCACAAGATTTTTAATTAATCTTTATTTCTGTATGAGAAGACGTAAACATATGATCGTGGGTGGATTTATCTCATCACAATCCACAGGGAACTGAATCTTAAACTGTGCTGCTTTATTTGCACAGAAGAATTGATCAGGAGTGATTCAACGCTGCTATGTACATTTCTTTGATTTTTGCATCTTACATACTGTCAATGCACTTAAAACAAACACAACTGTAAATAAACAACACATATTCAGGATTTAGGTGGTTGGGGCATTCATTCATTTGACTTATTTGTGTCAGGAACGTGGTAGGAGAACCCAAGTGCAGGCAGCAATACGGGGATGAAGGGGTTAAAACAGGGACTTTAATATATATATATATATAAACAAACAGTAAAAAAAACACGAGGGGGTAACAAAGGAGGACACAATAACAAACACGATAAACTGAAAACTAAAGACTCAACAAGAACTCAACTAAAACCACTAAAGGCGGGCGTACACGGTGCGAATTCTGATGGTCGGAAAATCGTATGTCCACGCACACGTCACGAGTGAGTTTATCTGAAAATCATACGGACGAGGTGATATACGACACGATTTTACGACCTGCCGATTTCCGAAGCAATCACACAAAGTTCCGCGCCAAAAACATGGAGTAAGAGGAAGATTAGCTTTTTTGTGGCAGCAATGGCTTGCGAAAGAATAAAAAAGAAAAGAAAAAGAAGGGCATGGCAAAGAGTTTGGCTGAAGAGCAGAGAAAAGCATGGACTTTCAGTTCTTCAAAAACAGCCGTGTATGTGTGCGCATGCTTTGATGTAGTCCTGGAAGATATGGCAAAGTATATAACCATAGCGTGTCACGCAAGTTTGTGCATATAGTAACGTTGTTTTTATATATTTTTTTAACAAATGTTATTGCTGGATAGTCTAGGTATTATAATTGTATACATACTGTTTTTACAGGCCAAATGTTTGATATGGAATAGCCTACATATTGTATTGTGGGAGAAAAGTGATGCAGAGTCCGCATGATGCAGAAAACTGCTTCCAGGCCTTTTGTTATATGGTTAAATCCGCTGTAAAATATCATCACGGATGACCCTGTCATGGTACACGCTGCTGGAAACATCATACAGCGCTCGCTGTTCCTGCCGGAGTTCGGCGAGTTTATCCTCTTTTTCAATAGTCCACATTCGCTGTGGCGCTGCCATCTTTGTCTATCTTCTTCTGTGGTTTTCCTAGTTCGTGATTGGTCAACTTCAGATAGATCAACAAATCGGCGCAAACTTGTTAGACATGTTTAAAAATGTTCGGGAGGTCGGGAAGTGCTCGTAAGGCACTCTGCTCGGATCGTAATTCCTCGCACTTGATACGAGCCGCGACCATACGAGCATACACGATTTCCACACGATTGAAAAAAATCGCATGCGAACTCGTACGACAGCAAAAATCGCAACGTGTACGCCCGCCTTAAGACTAACACAAAGACTTGACATTAAAGTATTTGCCACGACAAGGCTTCTAGGACAGTGTAACAAGTACAACAAACCAGCACACGACAATAGACAAGAGGGCATTAAATAGGGAGACTAACAAAGGAGATGACGATGGGCAGGTGTGGGTAATGAGACACAGGAGGAAAGCTATACTAGGAACGAGAGGGGCGGGGCCAAATGACGAGACTGGAGAGAACGCATATTATCTCCTGATTGACAATAATATGTTTCCCTCCACATAAAACACGTGGGTCTGTCATGATTCTGCCCCTAGACCAGAAAATCAAGACAAGAGAAGGCATAATTATGACATATTTGAATGGCCTTACACATTGAAAGTTATTTCTTGAGTACGTGTATGGCTGCTCTGTAAGAAAGGGAAAGACTTAAAATATCCTTTGGGTTGTTACATATAAATCATTTGTGGTCTTCAATTCTTGGTCTTTTTGGTCTGACATCTGTTGCTTTATAAGTTATGAATTATACTATACACAAAGAAACCGTAAATAATTCCTTTGGGCCTATAACAATCTGGGGTGAATCCATTATAATAAATTAGGATTAAGGAGCAAATAATAATATACAAAGGCTGGTATGGTTTTTAACAATATTATTTGGTTTATTAAAGTATCCTTGATACGCTGTCGTGTGAAACATTTTGTGTTTCCACTTTTCATAAATCGTGACCCTTCATGTTTTCAGGCGCTAAAATACTTAATCAATAAAAAGCTTCAAAAAAGGTTGTCAGCCTTTGACAGCAACGGCATCTACAGTAACATGTAATACACTTTCCACCCTTTGATCTAACATTTCTAACAATCCATCATGAAGAAATAACCAAGCTGTGAAGGCTCCAAGCAAATCTTTTAAGACGGCATCCAGCTGACTGTAAAATGAAAAGTTTAACTAAGAAAGACATTCATATTGTGAGATAAATTAATAGGGCACATCAAGACAATTCACCCAGTTCAGGATAATATGAGCATCTCCTTTTCTAAAACACATTTACAACCTTCAATCAATTCAAGATAAGTTTTGATACAATCACCCTTCGTCATCATTGTTTTGCTTTCTTTTTCTCTGGCTGTGAGTCTGGCCACAAAAGTTATTAACAACAGGAAGTTGATGACTCAGAGAATATGGAGGTGGCAACCAGCAACAGATCTGTGTGTATTATACATGATGTGTATTTTATATAACTATGTGCATAGTCTGGGCACACTCTGAACAGTTATTTTTCTTAATATTGTTCTTAACTAGGATTGGACCATAATACCAATCCTATTAAAAGAAGTCAACTCTGCAGGAAGAGCTGTTTTATTATAATCCACCAGAATAAATTAACAGAAAGCTGAAGCAATGCCTGCTGTCAAGGCCCTCTGTGATTGTATTTGACTATTTTATAACATAAATCCCATATGCCTGATCTGTAATAAAACCCAACCTGAACACATTAAATCCAAAGACAACAAACTAAAGATGTTGTATTAATCTTCATACTTCAGAATATCAGATTGGGAAATATTGGCCTGCATATATCTGAGGGAAAGTCTCCATACTATAGTTTTATGAATACAGTTATGATACATGTAATTAAACACAAAGGACTGTGGGTAATGTGAATATTCACTACAACAACAATGAGTGCTTTAACTTGAACTATAAATATATAGAAATATATATGGTGTGTCACTTTATTTCCTCTGCAAGTAAAAATTGTTTTAAAGCCAAAGCAACGTCAAGCATTGCATGTTGCCGAGTGTCATCCAAACTGACAGGCCATCTGAGAACAGGCAGGCAGAGTGATACAGAGAGTCAAATGTTTCAGTGTAATGTATCCACTGTGATGTATAATTGTGAGGAGCCAAGAGGAAGATATTAAGCTGAAACAGGACACGCACTTTACAGATTTGAACATGGCTTGACTTTAAATTAAACAAATGAACACCTGCATGATGGAATATTAAACACTTTATATATATATATAATTTCCCAAAGCTATGTTTGCCTATTACAATATATGAGATGAGTCTAGTTAGGAAGTTGTTTAAGTCTGAGCTCATTCATATTTTTGACTCTTTCATGGGTCTATGCCAATGTTACTTCAATCGTATCTATTAGAAGTAACATTTTTCTGAAATCATATTGTACTACCTTATTGCAACACAATTAAATATTCTTGGTGGCCCAACAGTGATGCTGAGCATTCTGTAATGAATTATTCACTCTGTTCCAAACCTGTATACTTTTCTTTTTTGGTTGAACACAGAGAAATATATTTGGACAGTGCTTGTAACCAAACAGTCCTTGGACCCCACTGACTGCCATGGTAGGAAAATTACAATGGTAGCCAAAAGTGCCCCAGAACTGTTTTCTAATATTCATCAAAATGTATTATTTTGTGTTAAACAGAACAGAAAAGAAAAGAGTTGGCAAATCTTTCCTACTACTGTAGTCAATGGGGTCAAATAACTGATTGGTTACAAGCATCCGTCCAAATATCTTTCTCGGTGTTCATCGGAACAAAGAAATTAATTCAAATGTGGAACAACTCAAAGGTGAGTAAATGATGACAGAATTTTAATTTTGGGGGGAACTATCCCTTTAATACGACAACAATTAGCAGTCATAAATGGTTTTCTCCAGATGTTTCTTCAGGGGAAAGCAAAGTCATTGAACACCAATGTTTAACCTCCACACAGTGAAGGACATTCTGTCTGCTCCTAATTAGAATAAAAATGAGACAGACTGCATCACTCCTCTCACCTGCTCTCTGCACTTCTAATAAGAGGACCAAAACTGGTTGTCAATATGGTTGGTCGACAGATGTCAGCACAGTGGGTTCCAGCATCTTTCAGGGATTTAACAAAGTTAAAACTTGAGGTGACACTTAATGAATTAAAAGTCAAGGGAATAGTTCACCCATAACAAAATTCTCTCACCATGTATTTCTCCCGTAACCTTCCATGCGTGCAACAAGGAGATCTATAGCATGTGGTCTTTTCATGTGGTAAATTCATGAATCAATTCATTTTGACTCATTCATTTGACATGTGTGCACACTGCACAGATTACTAGAAGAGACTGCCAGCACCTACACTGTCTGCCTGCAGCCGACTCCTCTGATATTCAAACAGAGACCCATATACAAAAATGCCTTAAATCATTCACACATGCATTTTAGCAAATGTCTTTTTCCTTAAAATTTTAAATAGCTCTCCTAATCATAATAAAATCCCTAATTGAACTCTTGCCGGAGGGCTCATATTATGCACCCATGAGGAAATGAGACAGCCAGTCATGCACTTAAAGGAGACACGATTTCGGCTCCAGCTCCACTGGGTCTCCTGGTACAGGCAGCATCCCAGATGAGGATAAAACAGAGCAAAGGGACACGCCGAAAGTTTTAAGATCATACACATTTGTTTAACCTGTCTGAACCCTCCAGCACAGTTAAAAATGAACACATCACACGCTTCATTCTGTATGCGTTTTGTTCTCCTGCCAAAATGCACATTAACATCTGCCACATGTATAATATTGCGCAAACACATGCAAATTATTCCGGGAGTGAAAGAACAAAGCTCTTTGAATATTTCCACCAACAGCCAGCCCCCTAAAGAGTGATATTTCATCAAGCCACCTAACACGCTTGTAGAAAGGTGCTCCTCACAAGCTCTTTCAACAAATCTATGGGCATTCCATTTTTAGAAGGTGTTGCTGTAACAGCAAGAAGAGAAGGAACCTGCCATCCATACAGAGAAACAAAGCCACTTGGGAACTTCTAACAGGAGTTGGAGCTACAAACTACACTATGCAGTGCAATTTACCGTACATTCACAGCGAAAACCAGCACTCTGTGACCAGTTGTGCTAAACAAGAAACGAAACATCGTCATAAGAACAAATTTGGTTGAAAATATCTAAATAAGAACGCTTGATAGAACTGGCATTTTAAAAATGGCTTTGTATCTGAAACACACAATACTTTGAACACAGAATCCAACTGCATCAAATGGATACGCAAATGTAACGGATGGAGTTTATCATTTGGTTACCAAACACAAAAAATCCTGGATAGAAACATAAACATTATGATGCTGCTCTATGGGCAAACATATGAGGTGACTGTCGATCATTTTATCCACTGGGTAGCCTGCCCGTGTGTCCAAAGATTTACTGAAGAGTTTTAATTCTAGTAATTCATAGCTTAACAACGTCTTTCTACGACCTCCGATGACTGCAAACATAAAAGAGACAAAGCCACACCCGTTATTACTCAGAAAAGGTTATTAGGCCATCTTTCAATTTTGGCTGTGGAACAACATCAACATATTTATCAAAATATTAAGGTTGGTGCCATTAACCTATTAACATACACATGATTGCTCTGTGATAGAAAGCTTTGGCTCGATAAGTTTTAAAATGGGCTGTAAGGACAAGCTGATCCTATCAACATAGCCATTTTAAACAGGTCTCACTCTACATACTAATGTCTTCTCCCTGGAAGATTGCAGGAGTCGGTCTATCAACGTCTGTTTCAATGCAATCTGCAGGTCAAATTTAAATGGCAAGCGAACTGAATCGAGTTCAAAGGCTGCTTATGAAAATGGAAACACATCATTAAATAATAGCTCTATCATGAGACATGGCTCTCTAGGCTAATGATTTTGGTCTGTCGGGTGAAGTCACTATCACACATCTGGGATCCTTTTCGAAACCTCTATGAACGGATTCATACGTAGCCGCTTACAGGCATTTCATGTAAGTATCCCCGATCAGTCATGTTTTGTAACATGCCATTGGTCTGCTGAAGGAATCTGACCAGGTGGACACATACAGTATGTTAAACCTCAACCATAAACAGATTTGATTATACGTATATGCTGGAACTACTTAACACTAACATGCAGTTATTCTACAGGGTACATTAACACTATGAGCTTGTTATAAATCTCAGTAAGAGGCAAAGAACACTTGGTTTCCTAAGATGGTATTTAAAAGTAGCTGTCTCCAAACGCTCAATCCCAAATTCAGTTTGATATTGAAGAGGGATTAAATACTCTGATTTGATATTTATGCTGTTTTGTATATAATAATTGTGCTTAGTGATAGAATTTTCCCATCAGGCATAGCAGTCCTTAAGAGGCACGCATTAAGTTGTTTACACTACACTGTAATGACTACACTTAAGGACAAAATGTAAATAGTACATCAGGACGAACAATACCTGTCATTTCAGTCAGTCTAACAAAAACATCTGAAATATCCCCAAATATTTATTATCATTCATACTGTAGGAGTGGTCAGGGAGAGCACAATCCTACTTTATCAACTTTAGGTGATATTCACTCCTGTGGTAAGCAGAATGTATCCATGTTGCTGGTAAGCACATTTATTTGATATGCCTTTCATTTAGTCCCTCTGAGGCAAAGAAGGCTCTATTTTCGAAAACCTGCCCCTGAAGTGGACACAGTTACAGCCTGTCCTTTTCTAAATAAGTAGTTTGCATCAAGTAACCTCTATAAAAGCAATTCAGCAGTGTGCTTCACAAGATCAAAATGACAGACTGGAGTTTTAAAGAATCCTCACTGTTCTCTCAAGAGGAACAGCTTATTCCAGTTTGGTGATTCTCCAGAGTGGACTGTATAACCTGAAATGGAAGCATCTGGGTGGAAAATATGCATATTTTAAACAGTTCTGGTTTCATCTTGCCATGTATAAATTGTGAAGCACAGGTGCTGATGTTTCATGAGTTTCTTAGAGGAAACCGTACATATATTCCCACAAATCACAGGCACAACTTCCCTGTCTCCAGTATTGGAATGAAGGATAGCATACGTGTAGCTTCACGCTTCAACTGCACCCCCAGTGGTCAAAACTGGAAGTGTTTCAGAGCATATGCACTTCATAGCAGTTTGAACATTCAGAACCCAAGACGTCATACAGATATCATACAATGGGTAATCTTAACCCCGTTTTACACTGGACTTTTACAGAGACCTATAGTAGAAAAAGATTATCATCAGCAAGAATACACAGTGGTTACAAGCATTATCTGCACAACAAAAAACTTTGGAGTAACAGCAATGTGCATTTAAACATATTCAAACGTGAAATCCAGTCGCTGACTAAATGTCACAAACCTTCTAGTTTTCTCTTTGTTGCAATGAAATGTGTTTTAATCAGGATCACTGAATCATTTTTCACATTAATAACATAAATCTAAAATAATTGTATTTATCTTTGTGAGCTATTTCAGAGCGACTCAAACGCACTAGAAATATGCAGCTTCGAAGAGGTCTAGACATTATAGTTACACAGCAGGCAAGGGCCATTAGCTGAAGTGCTTTAGTCAGTTGTTTTCAGGCCGCCTGGTGTTTGGGATAAGTTACGCTTTTATTGATCGTTGTTGTAATATTAATCACTTCCCTCTTATAGAGTGTGAATTTTTTTATATAAATTTAAATAACCAAAGTCTGTAAGAGACTCCTACCCTAAGTATTGAACATTATTTGAGTAAGCTGACTTGCTCACCGGCCCTAACAGTAAAAGTCCAAGAGGCTTAATTGTCATACCTCAATCATAAAGAAGTCAAATATGTGTCAGGGTAAATAAACACTGGTGGGGTACCAGTGGCACAGCATGAATGTAACAATCCACAACGATTAAATAAAACATCTTTGCCACTATTAAAACACATTTTTAATAAAGCTTTTATTTATTCATTTATTTTTTGTATACAATAGTTATATAAAATGTAACTATTATAACAGCTTATTTAATTAAAAAACAGCTGTAAATGAAATATTTATAATATTCTGCAAATGTTATAGGAAACAGTAACAAATTACATATTTTAAAGATTGTGTCTGGTGATCCATAGAAAAATAGTTTTTCTTCACTAACAACTTTCACTGATTACCATTCATTCATGTTAAGGGATGTGTTTTATGGAGAGACTAAATATTCAGATAAATGTGGTGATGTACACTGTATGTCAAGTTTCACACAAGCATACAAATGACTTACTATCCCATTTACGGGGAGGCGTGTTATCTTAATCTGCCTTCAAGATTATGATGAATTATTCTTGGGGCATAAAGAGAAGAAAGTTTTTATTGATACTGACAAACCCTAAGAGATTTGCTATTTTAACAATCCACAGCCTGTGTTACATATATCATTTACGGTAGGTTCCTGCATCACAGAATTTGAACCATCAGTTCAATAAGAAATGTGATTAGCTCAATCAGAGAAGCATTGAAGAAGGTGTGTTTGAATGTTTTTAATGTGGAAATGAACATCTAACTTTTGCACATAAAAAGCACATGAAATAACATAACATGAGCTGTGATGCTGTCGGTTTTCAGAACACAAAATTCTAAGAAACGACCTGAAATACAAATAACACTGACTCACATGTTTCAAAGAAAATAAAATGAATGTTGAATATCGCCAGATAATAATATGCATGCTATTTTAGTTTCTGATTTTGGCCAGTTGTCATTTAATTACATGCATGCGTATTGAGCAGCGCATACCCCACTGGGCTCCTCTGCACTTGAGATAATCTAAGCCAGTGTGAGTACTTTGTAATAGCCGTAATTGCCTCTTAATTACTCTGCTTACTATCTGATGAATTGTCAAGGATTCATTTATCTTATTCCAATATAATGACTTCATAAAACCATTCGCAGCGTTGCCATATTTGGTGCTTATTATGACCTCACGTAGATGAACAACACAGTCCAACATAAATATTGGAAGCAACTCACTGCGTTCATCATTTAATACACCACAAATAACTTGCCTCACATTTTAAGCAATTTACATTTACGTTTTTGACAGACAAGTGACTTGGCGCATTCAACTTGTGTGTTATATAAATATCAATGAAGGACCGAGTTTGACGTATTGTTTGAGGTCCATTGTGATTAACCAACCGAAGTGGGTGAGAAAATATAAAACACTTGGAACCATGGGAAACACACAAACTCAATAGCTAATGCTGAAAAAAAGACTTTCCGTGTTTTAAGGTATAAAATAACAACATTCCGCGTTTCATGCATTGTTTTTACACGGGCTATGTCGCTTGCACTGCATTTAACTTCAGTTGTCGTTTCAATTGAGTAAAAAGGAGCCCTTAAAGTGGGAACCTTTTCTCCAAACAATTCTCTTGCCTTTACTTCAGAAATGTTCACCTGAGGACAGAATAGGGTAAACACCTGACACGCCAGATTCATCAAGGGTTCAAGAACGGGCGATGGTAGCGTGCATCACAATTATGAAAACATTTTTGATACACAATGACAGCATGATCAAGATACAGCAAGGACGGCACGCCAGACAGATACGACCCAAAAAACACAGTTTACCTTCAGCGAGAAGGTGCAAGGCATGCACGAACGACGGGTCCAAGCTTTCCTTCTCGGCGATGAGCTCTGGCAAGTACTTGTCCTGATCCATCACTATGCCTCTCCCGAACACCGCGAATGCAGGTGAGACGACCGAAGTGCTGAGTAATGGAATGAGTCTGTGGATGTTGCTTTTAGATAGACTGCGTAATATCTGGGAGGGCTCCTGTGGTTTTCGCACGCGTGGAGCATGCGATGTGGGAGATGTCAATGCTGTGTACCCATATCCTCAAGCGCGATATAAACGCAAGTCTTTCATATAAAACCTCCCACCTCAGTCGGAGAATCTATGCTTTCACTCCGCCCATCTATATCTGGATTGGTGGACTGCATGCAAAAATCTGATATTGTCTATATATGGCTGAGTGAATAATACGAGTTTAAGCTACTGATGACATGTCACCCCTGTCCATGGTCCTGAACACTTTATCTGTTATGCAAACAGCTTTGTGCACTGGTCAATTTTATACTTAAAACGTATATATTCCATGCATTTATTTTAGACCGAATTTATAGTATGACTTCAAACTGCAAATGCATTTAAACTTGCAAATATTATTACGGTTTGCATACTGAATTCTGTGACTATTTACACATGAAACGGTGCTAGTCACTAGTGAAACTAATGGTAAAAATCATTTTGTTCATTAGAAATATAAATTCATAAATAACTAGGACAAACATAAGTTACTCGTTCCGAACAGCAGAGTTGGATATTTGGTAACGTCCATGAATACTAATCAGTGGATTTGCCATTTGCCTCAGTTTGCCAAAATGGATTAAGCTGTTGTGACAGACAGTCACAGATAGCGCAAACACTCACAAACACACACTAACACTTAGCCAAACAGCTAAGCACATATGGGGAGGGGGGTTGGTGGGTTGGGATAGCCTCAGAGAGAAAAGTAGGAGGCAGTGAAAGGAAGAACAGGGACCAGCTTGCCTAATTAATATCTGAATGGATTACAGTGCTGTTGGCAAACATCTGCACCCCAAGTGTCATATTTACTGTCTGCCTGTGAACTATGAACATAATTACCGAAAACTGGTCCACACAGTGAGTGTGTTGAGGGTCGACGCTATAAATTAAAAACAGTTGGCACAAGTGATCTCAAAGTAAAACATCAAGCCTCATATGAATACTGCTGCCAGGATATTCATACTATATAGATGGGCAACGAATATGGACATAAATAAACACACGCTCCTGTAACGGATAAAAAATAGTGATAGGCCTGTGTATACACAAATTAATATTATGGGACGTATAGAATTTATGCATATGTATGTATACTGCATTATTCATTTCTGTTTAACTAAATAACATTCTTTTTTATAGGGTATTCATATTTGTCTATCGATCATCATCAGGGGATAGTTCCCCCAAAATGAAAATTCTGTCATCATTTACTCACCCTCTTGTCATTTCAAACATGTATGGCTTTCTTTCTTCAACGCAAAACAAAGGAAGATAATTTGAAGAATGACAGTACCCATTCACTTCTTTGGACACAAACGCAAGTTAATGGGGACCTTAAAAATATCTTCTTTTGTGTTCTGCAGAAGAAAGACATGTGCGTTTTATACAGGTTTGAAATGATAAGAGGGGTAGATGATGACAGAATGTTCATTTTCAGGTGAACTGTCCTTTTAAAGCTTTTGAAGCAAATCTACTGATTTTTTTTAATGTAAAGTAATTTTATGTAAATAAAATAATAGCTACCTATACAGTCACAGGAATCGTCACTTGCATAAAAAAGGGGTTGAATTCTCACTTTAACATCTGAATTTCTTCATCTCATTCAAATCAGGTAGCTGCAGGTTCAGGTTGTGTATAAATTGTAGGTGTCTGGTTGGAATCAGTCTGGCAAATAGGATAATCAAACGGATTTGTCCTCGTATAATGATTTTTGAGGTTAGTGAATAGGAAAGGATTAAGGGAAGAGAAATAAGGTTTTGTGGAGGATCAACAACTTCTATACATCACTCACCACTCACCTTAATGAAATTCTATTGAAGAGCAAAGGCGATCACTGCTATGATATATGCTTCTTTGGTCCCTTTCTGAAAGATGAAAAACCTTTTTATCATAGATTGCGATTTTTCAAAAGACATTCACTTAGACTAATTTCCTTCTGCTCTGTCTTTCTCAGTCTTTTCATTTTTATTCAATGTCTTCTTGTTTGTAATAATTGAAATCTTTACTTTGATATGTCACAGAGTAGACATTAGCGGATGAAATTTCATAACCAATTTAATCCACCGTTATTCTAAACCACACCATCCATCACTTCATACACTGCTTTTGTTTCTACCAGCCACTGTTGAAATATATGAATATATTTTGTGACGTTAAACAGGCATTAAGTCAAGGAATAAAAGTAGCTTCTGCAGCTACTCTCAACACTTTGTCATTAGTTATTTACTTTGCATATGTATTAAACCAGTTAAAATGGCTTTCTGCAGCACTCTAGTGGTCATCAAATAATACTACAGGATCAAGTATGACGGTCTTTCTAATTATTGATAATGTAAAAAATTTAATAAATTCTGTAGTAGCGAATTGTTTCAGAGTACAATCATTTGAAGCATTACATTTCCATAAAAATATCTTTCAAAGACCATACACAAAAACATCTGTCATTTAAACTTGAACACATTTTTTCTCTTTAGCGTTCAAATATCATTCTCAACATACAGTATGGAAACAATCAAACTTAGATTTTCTAAAAAAAATCTAATTCTATATCGATAAATGACACATCCAGAACTGATGGATAAGTAGGCCTTTTGAATTGTTTGGGGAAAAATTACTATAAGATTTTTAAGTGATGGATTACAGAGCTATGACAAACTATGTGTTTAAATACGCAATCTTAAATCATACAATCAAACTACTTATACCCAATTCTGAACTTATGAGCAACAATCATTATAACAAAGCATTATTTAAAACACATAACATTAGGTGTGCACGAGAGGTGTATGACCGATAACTTTCAGATGTCTGCGACCCGAGGCACACTTTCATGAGGCACTTTTCTGTGTATCGAAAACTTTAAGCAAATGTAACCAGCATAGGAATGACAGCTTTGATATTTTAGCGGAGTCTCAGATTGTGGAAATACAATAGCCCACAGTGTGAATTATTAACCAGCACTATTGAGAGAAATAGCCTACAGAGAGGGAAGGAAAGAGGGTAATGGGATATTAAGTTTTGCTCAATTTGAGGACCAAAGGTTCAAATGGAATCACAGGCCCCTGACTCACATCAACCTTCAGTTTCTTCGATTTTAGATTTATGTATTTATTTATATTATAAGCTCTATGCTTCACACAAAACAATCAATTCCACCCTCACATGTGAAAACGGTTTTTGATACACGTGCTGTACAGGCAACTATTTTTTGTATTACTCTTTGTTGTCACTTAAATTCTTAAGCCAGGTCAAATTTAAGTCAAAATTTTAACAGGTGGCTATATGCGTTACCAGACCATATGAATTTGACACATTTAGAGATTCTTGCACTATTGGCAAATATTTTTTACTAAGCATTAACCTAACCAAACTTTTGTGGCATGTATGCTCAAAATATAACAAAACGTTGCCAAAAGGGTAAAGAAAAATTACTTAATTTAAGATTTTATGAGAACAAGTATATTATTGCGTGGGTGGTGGGCACCAATGTGTTTGCCGCTGTTAATTTAAAGATTTATAAAGCTCTCACCTACAGAACAGAACATTTGTGTGCTTAGAGGAAAATTTGGTGAGGAAAATGCACAAAAGTAAAGACCCGAGCTGAAAATGGCTGCAGCTGCCTCTGGCCATACGACTTTATGCAGGCAGGGTTAAATAGAGAGTCTGCAGTACCCTGACAAGTCAAAACCCTTTGTCATCCACAATAAGTTCCACTGTGAGCTACCTTGTAAAGGAAAGTTTAATAGGAGCCTGTAGGCAAAAGAAATGTGAATATAAAAACCTTTACATTATTAATTGATATATCTTTTTTAACCACAGGGCTTCCTAATTTCAGCAGTTATTTTAGTCAACCTATTCCACTCAGAGACCTTTCCATGATCAATTAAGATGAACTCATTTTGCTTCCTATGTAACTTGTATACAATGCTAGAAGGGTCCTGTCCGTAAAACAATGCGTTCTGCATAAGTCAGAATAAGAAAGATTTTGATAGAATCAATCTACACAGTAAATCTACATCCGAAAATTGAGTTTGTGGTAAAATAAGAGAACCACAGAGTTTGTAATCCAATAATGTTTTCAAATGCTATAAGTTCCAGCTTGTCCTCTGAATTCATAGCATGAGTATTATTTTCTTTATTCTCCAATGTAGACACCCGGCGTGAGGAATCCTAAACATAATAGATTTGGTTTGCAGAATGTAATCCTCGAGCTGCAGTACATTATGCCCTCTTTCCCACAAATTCAATACCATTTGGCACCCAGTTGAGATCATTATCATTCAAGTCAGAAGTACAGTTTGTGACCTATTGTGTGCTACACATGGAATACTGACCATCTGAAGTAAAATGACAAATGAACAATATTATAAAACCAAGACAAAACGTTCGCACAAAGAAGTAAAAAATTCATATTCAGATGAACGACATTGCTAAAATCCCAGAAGCTTAAACCAATCAGAGGTAGTGGCTGCCATTTTTCTCATTCAATTGTGGAGGGGGAAGCCAATAAATGTAATTGCCACAAATGCACAACATTCAGGATGTTTGTAGAAATACGTGTCATTGATTCTAAGAAACAAATGGTTCGCAGGTGCAAATGAATTGGTGAGCGGTGGGCAATACATCACCGAGAATATACCTTCCCATACATCACACAGTGCAAGTCATTGGGAGAGTGTGCCATTTGTTTTGCAGTGTGGCAGAAAGGGAAATGAACTTGCTATCATTTTCAGGGACAAACAACAGCTAGTGTTTCCCTTCTCATTAGTCGCAAACCACATCTAAATAAGGAATCCATAGCTTAAGTGTTTGATCTCCCAGTTGTCTTCTTAAATGCATGAGCGACACTCAGATCAATGAGTAAGACCCACTAGAAGAAATATGATGCTTTAATTCATCATTAACCCAATGAGATTGGGTTAATAAGTGCCCTTTGGACTCTTGCCTCTTCGAGGTATTTTCTTACAGTTTAACTTAAGAAGAGAGATCAGCCAAGCTCAGCCCAAGAACGTGTTTGCCTGTTCACAATCACATTTTTCTACTGCTTGTAACAAACACATCCATTCACAAGTCACCAACCAAACAACAACCTTCAATAATGGTTGGTTTACAACGAAATGGTAATCTTTATATCCAGTCTGTCTCTCTATTAAAGTAAAATGACTAAACTTTTATGGGTACTAGGAAACAAAATATATGTAATATATTGGGGAAATCTAATGCAATTTATTAAATAATGCATTTCCATTTGGAACCAATAGGCTTACAGTATATATTCTAATAAATGAAAACAATCCCTTGTGTTTTATTCAATATAATGCAATGAAATGGTTTAGTATATTGACATCGTGTATACTTCCAAAGCTTTCAACAAAGGTAACTGATAAAGCAAGTTCATTTCAAGTTCAACAACCTTTCATTTCAACCAAGCCTCAGATCGTCACTTGACGTCCTTCTGTCAGTTTAAGACTGTAAATGATAGAAGATTACAGGTCTCAGGTCAGCTCTTGCTCAACAACACAACCCATAGCGTAACATTATGTGCCAGACTGACGTGGGCTAGGCTACAAGCAACAGATACATTTTGCTCAGCTGCTAATCCACTTTTCACGCTGAAATCAAGTGAGTACATCTTGAATTGTTTGTCATACTTACCCACTTTTTCGGATTTGAAAAGTGCCACATTTATTTCTAGTTTATAGTTGAAACTCGTGCTACACGTGTTTTGTGCTGTTTCCGTAAACCGCATGGATGACATAACGTCACAGATTACTGACATAAGCACTCAAACTAAACTAAATATACATGTTTTGGGGGAAATTCGTATTGTAGTTTATGCTTTACCGTGTACAGCAGTTCAAAGAAAACGCTCACTGCAGTTTAAGTTCACACTGAAATACTAAATTTGTAGGCTATGTGTTAACTTAGTATAAGTATTATTTACCGAGTTATTTAATCTAGATATACGCAACATTTAGCAGTCGGCCATTTTCTAGAGGCAATTGGGTTTCTCCATAACTTAAGTTATATCATTTACCAAAGTCCACATGTATTTCTTTTCATCTTGTCAGTGTATCTTTATTGTACCTGCCATTGTTTATGTGACCATAGTTCCTGCCAACAATAATATATGAATAATAACAAAATACAATTACTATTGTTATTATAAACCTCATAATAAATAAATGTAGCCTTGTAATACATTGCATGTTTTTTGTCCTTTCGTTTCATTGGGCTCAACTGCAGCAACAGTGTTTTATTTGAGATTATTGCTTCATTTTTTAGGTTGTTCATTTGGTGCTAGCACGTTCATGTTCAAACATATGAAAGCAGTTGTTTCAGGTAAAGCAAATGGAATTGGTTCTTTCATACTATATCTCTTGGAGACCTCACTTTAATGGAGCCTGAGTAAACATGACAGGAGCCTGAAAACAGCTTTGCTGTAAACAACCGCATCCACCCTCATGGAGATGAGCTGTGAAAGTTGCATTTACCCACTCTGTCAGTGTTCATCTGAATAAATTACACAGCTCGGTACAGTCCAAGGGCAATGTATTAAAATGAACCAGCTCTGCTGACAGCAAATGCACATTTATTTCCTTATAGGGCCAGAGGAAGACTGAGGATGAAGACTACAATTGTGGTGCACGGTGGAGCGTGGGCCATTCCCGACGCATTAGCCGAAGCGTCGGTGGCTGGAGTCAAGTCTGCTTTGTGGACAGGCCATGCTGTCCTTGAGAATGGAGGCAGCGCTCTCGACGCTGTGGAAAAAGCTGTTAGGTATTTGGAAGATGACCCGGTGTTTGATGCAGGTTTGTTTCGCTCATAAATAGGCCCAGATGTCATCTGCAGACATTTTCTGTGCTGATTTTGAAGGGAAAGCCGTGAAATTGTGCAGAAATAAATTTACCAAGGTAGTAAAAGCATGCTTGAATGAATCAGATTAGGCAAAATATGTGATAAACAAGCAAGTGAGAGGAAATGTGTAGAACCTAGAGAATAAGTCTACGTTACCTATGCGACACAAAATATATGGGGATGTATACTGCAAAATATAATGTAATAATTAAATCATACACCATTGGACCAAATGCTTGCATTTTGAAATATATTGAAAGCTATAAATTGTCATCTCGTAATATAATAGCAATGTATTATTCTATATATTTTCAAGTATTTATTCAATGATTTATATTCACAGTTAATATAAGGTAAAATATATTATCATTTTGTAAGGACAGAAATAATTACCAAAACCATTTTGTTAAACCAAACAGATGCAGAGATGTTTGGACACTTAAGTGTTCTTAAAAGTGGATGCTGTCCTATTCTATTCTAATTGTAGTCAATTTTGTCCTTGAACTTTGTTTGTAGATTACCAATGGCAAACGCTCTTCTTGTAAACAGAGTAAGTGCACATTCAGTGTTTTGTGTGCTACTTCATCTAGGCTCCAAACGGGAAAGTATTTCAGCTCACCCCCTGACACTTTGTTAATGATCACCTAGAGAGTAAGGTGAGAGGTTCTCAAATAATTATCAGATTACACAGAGGAAAGCAGGAGCAAAACAATACACTTCATTAACACACCCGGCCTGTCGGTGTCAATCTCATTTGTGATGGCTAACTGCCACCATAAGTGAAACGGCTGATCCTCTTCATATGCAAACTGCACTTTCAGCAGCTCATCAGAGGATCATTTGAAACACTGGGGTAGCCGGAGGCAAAGACTGATCAATAGACGACTAATACAATCCTGTTGAGAGTGCTAAAAGGTAGACATCAGAGTGGATAACAGTCAGGAGTATGTCAGGGAAACTGGCTGCTAGCCTTCCATGAGAGGGATATTGTAAGGACGAGATATTTGTGATGTTGTATTACTTCTGCATTGTGTTTCTTCATAAACTGTATCAAGCTTTAGTGTCTCCTGACTTTTAACAGTGCACACTTCAGTTGGTGCCACTTGTCATTTGTTAATAATGTAAATACAATTTTTTGTTAAAATATTTTATCATGTTTGTCCATCTGTGTTTTTGTGAATCTTGAAAGGGGTCATATGACGCGAATATGTGTTTGTCGGTGTCTTTGGTGTTTATTATAAGTACACCACCACAAATCTATGTCAGTTCGTGGTATGATTTGACTAAGACCGCCCAAATGTATAAGCAAGTTAAGTGGGCGATAATATTTGTTTTAGCCGTATCATATGACCCCTTTAATGTTTGTAGGAATCTGAGACAGTAGAAGTCGACATCTTTGCAAACATTTGGACATTCAGATTTAAAGCTTTCTTGACTTGTATAGGTCATGGTGCAGTACTAAATACTGATGGAGAAGTGGAGCTGGACAGTATCATCATGGATGGAAAAACACTTGCCACTGGAGCCATTTCGTCTGTGAGAAACATTGCTAACCCTGTTAGTCTGGCACGTGCCGTGATGGAAAAGGTATATTTCATTTTTTTCATTGTAAAAACAGTTATTGTTGTTGGTGTGATTCACTTATTGTCACCATACAAACATGGCATTATCACTGTAAAAACATTTCTACAAGTGAAAGTCACAGTCAATTCACAAGGGAACGAGACCCGGTGTTTAATATCCGCTGTATCAGGAAGGCCTATCTGGGGATATCTTTGAAGATTTAATGTGAAAACCGACTGGAAACGACGTAATTTTGTTCCTCATTTCTTGGCACAGATTAAATGGTGCCAAGGACTTCAAAGGTGATGCGATATCACACCTCTGTGGGTTCAGGATTTTTCTTTGCCTACACAGCTTTACCTTGTCATTTCTTCAGCATCTTTGTGATGACAGACTCAAAGGGAAATAAATGCTGGCTGATTTTCAGATTGATTTCAATCACTGCTCTTTGTAATGGCACAGATAGAGCTGAGGTGCAGTGATATCTCCCCACGCAGTGCCTAAAAGTCTATAGTCATCAAATTAGGAGTCTATTTTGTTCTTTTCATACTTTTATTTATATGGTATTTTATAGATGAGAGAGAGAGCTGCGTTTGACACATTTTACACCGATGCACTGAAAGGAAAGGTACAGCACAAGTTCTTATAGTACAACATTATTATCGGGTTTAGTGAGAAAGAATCTGGTACTGCAACCATGTTGTAATCTTGTGGAACTTAGACCAATAGAGCAATTACTTTAGACTGACATCTTGTCATTTTCTTATGATTTATTCATTGTGCAGTACAGTACGTTCAAGAACCCAAGAGAAGCCCTGTTTTAGACAAATATATATCATTTATTCACTTACATACAATGTATACATTTCTGTTTGTATGATGTTTTAAAAGCAATGCTACAAATAGTTTAGAAAAGTGACGCTGGCTTTGGAAAGGTCCGTCATCTGCAAACGCATGATAACACTACATTTGATATTCCGTGTCTAATACAATTCATGCATTTGTAAGTGTGGGATTAAATACCCAAATACTTGAACACTCAACGACTCCCTTTCACTTTAAATACACTGAGTTCACCTTGCAAGCGGGTGGACACTGAAGAAACAAAACCCCTGGAATACATGAGAATTTATTTGCTTCAGCACCTGTCTTGACTGCCCCAAAAGACCTTGGCCTTACAGTGGATTGGCAGATCTCTTTAATAGTCAGTATTAAAAATTCATCAGGTCTTGATCAATGCTGCGATCAGGCTTCACTGACCTCATGCTCTGCCTTGTGCTTCTAAAATGCACAGCATTTGACAAAGAAAAATCACATTAATAAGCATGTTAATATTTAAAATTTACTAAACCAGAGTTATGGTCTAATCCAGTGTGATGTTGTACAGAGATTTATACAGAGATTACCTTGTATTATGAAAGGCATTATACACACTTCCATGTGTTGATGTTCAAATGAATGGGGATTTTGGTGTATGTTACTCTAATTTCGCTCTTTTGTATTTTATGTTTGTTGATTTGAGGATAAGTAACTATAGTTATATAACAAGAATGCATCAAATACACATGTAATACTATGCATTCAATCCTTTTGCATATCTATCGCAAAACTCGCAGATTTATGTTTACGTGTTTTGACAGACTGCTGACATTTATCACAAAATCATACAGTTTCAATTTTAAATCATTATTTTAAGATTACTGCTGTGAATCAGAGTAAGGTAAGGAGGTTTTGAACACTGCTTGTTTATTTACTTGCTCGCTCAATACCTGATTTTTGTTTATTCTATACCAAAGATTGCTGCTTTATAGATCTGAGGGGTGATATTAATTTGTAGAATCTGTATTAAAGCACAACTGTATTTACTGCACTATTTAACCGACAGTTTTAAATAATAAATGTCTACTATTACTGCTTTTTAAGTTGTGGAACACCAGTTTAAATCAGAAGTGTCTCCTGTGAAAGCGAAGAGTGTCTCGTGGTGCTGTCACCTTATTAGTGGGCTGAATTGTTCAGTCGTGTTTTTATGTTTTCTTGCTTTAAACTAAACATTTAATCTGGGCGGACTCCTTGAATCATTTCAAAATGTTTACCTCATTTAGCTATTGTTCGACCCCTTTGCACAGTAAATTATGTCAAGATAAGTACAGATTTATTCATGGCAGACAAGTATAATTTACTGTACTATGGGTTTAAAAATGATCAAATAACCTTATCTTTAACACTACAGTACACACACACACACACAAGAAATTATGTCTTCATGATGAATCTTTTTAATGTTTTTTTTTAAATCAGACAGATCACGTCATGTTGACCGATAGAGGGGCAAACATGTTTGCAGAACGCATTGGTTTCCCAGCAGTTCAAGATTTGGTTACACAGACGGAGCGTGAGGAATGGGAACACTACAAGAAATATGATGTTGGCGTCAAAGAGCTCTTCAATTTACAATAGTGGGTAATTTTAAGTTTGTTGTTGGACTGTGCTGTTTGTCGTCCTACATTTTTTTGTATGGCTTAAGAGGTTTTCCATTTGCCAGTTCCCAGACCCACTTGATCTGGAGGCTGATCTTGACCTTGACCATTTAGATTAAACTGACAACAGCATCTTTGGAAAGATGTGTTTGTGTGCTCGTGGAGAATTTTAGAGTAATGGTTTTTCTAGAGCAATCCCTCAAACCCTTTATGAAGTGCTTTTTTGTATGTTTTTTATGCTGCGTTTTGGAAGTAATTGTATTTTTAAAAAGGATCATAATGGAGAAATTGTATTTCCTTTTACTTGAGAGTGCTTTGAAAACATACTGTAACATTTCAATGACTCAATTATTAAAACCATGAGTGGACAAAATCAAACAAATGTATCAAACATTTCACAAAAATACAATATATTTATTCTTGTTGTTTGTAGTTATTGTAGTGCATGAGACAGGTCAGCACCCAATAACTAGTTAGATTTCTTAAATATAACATAATATTTATATATTTCTCACCCAGCCAGAAAGCTAGTCACCAGGGGGTCTACCCCTATCTGCCACTAACATCTAGGCGCAGAACCAGATCTCTGGTGATCATAGCGACCCACCCCAAACCATTAAGATAAGACTATTTTACAACCCAATGGAATGTAGGGAGATGCGCTCTCTTTATTCACTTTGGGGACAGACATACAGTCCTATATACAATTATATAGACATGTACATATATCAATTTATACCCTTACCATGTATTGATGTTCTTGTTAATATGTCTGTCTTAAACATTAACCCCAAAGTAGTTCGAATGAATGTGTTTAACTACTAGAATTATTAGATTTGTAGTAACTCATTTAACCAAGATGAAATGTAGATCATGTTTGGGGTCTATGAGCTTCATTTGTGATTTCCTTAATGTTAATGGTTGTTGTGTTTTGGTAACCCCCATCATATTAGTTTTATTAAACTCTTTACCTTTATACCTGTGACTTTTAACCATAGCTGCATGTTTTCTTATGTTCCTGAACAGCAGCATTGAGAGCGGCAACACATTCACATGCTGCCCCTATTCAAATCTCAGGTCATTCCCCGAGGCTTTCATGCAGTTCACTTAGAGCTGTACGGGCATCAGCAAAGCAGCCTTACCTGCCACCTTCACTTCCCCGGGCTGAGGCTTGAGTGGTGGTGGAGTCAAGGCCGTGGCGGGGTGTAACCCCAGCTCCCGAGGGAGTCTGCAAAAATAGTGCTGTGGATGTGCTAAGTGACAGTTGGCCGAGCTACAGTCTTTCATCCCTCCCTGCTGTTGCTTCATTATTATAAGCCTGACTCTGTTCACCCTGTAACACAGCCAGTGGGCTTTTTAACCCGCAGCCCCTAGAACTCAATTATCCTCCACCTTTATTTAGGTGATTATACAGCTTCCCTCCGGTTGCACCGTGCACTTATATAACTACAGTTACCGGCGTGTCAGTGGTCCCAATTCACACAGTGGCCATCACACTGGACTAAAGCCTTCTTTGGAGCTAAATGATTTGCAACTCATGACATTGAACATTTCCTGTTTCTCATTGATCAGACGAACAGGAAGATAATGCAAATCGAATGATGTTACTTTGGATAAAAGCGTATGCCAAATGCATACATGTAAATCTGAAAGCCTTTGCATATTAGGCTGGAATTGGAAAAGCTATTTTACATAGAAAATTAGCACCTTTAAATGTACATTTTCACATATTTTTTTTGTGAGCTGTATGTCGACTACATCCACAGAAAAAATTAAGAGACCAGTCTTAAATTATTTTCATTATTTTTACTACTTCTCAGCATGTGTTGAAGTAAAATGATCAACACAACAACATTTCTTCCTAAGTCCAAATGAAAATATTGCTTTATTTCCATTTATGGCAGAACATCTCAACAAGACAAGTTTTAGTTTTGTATGTTATTATAATTTTAGTGCTTTAAACTTATTTCAGTTAATTTCTAAAAAATTCCCAATAAGTATTTAAAAAACTAATTTAATTTGAATAAACTAGAATAACTCTGGGAATAAGCAGATTTTTTGTCACAACTCATGCGTCTTTGCATGATCTAAACATTAATGCAAAACGTCATTCCTGGGTTGTTTTTGTTGAAATTCAACAAATGGACTAAAATGGCCATGCAGAAATGCTGGCTAAAAACAACTTGTCTCTAATTTTATGCTGCGGCTATATATTTATAAAAGTTAAGACAACCACCTGTTCTACAGGATGAGAACTTTACCAACTAATTTCAGCGTCGGCACACTTCATTAGGTTGTTTATGGATGTGCGAAGATTTACTGCAAAACTTGCCGATCACTTTGAAGTGTGAAATACGGCCCACCGTCAAGCTGCCTTTAAACGTCATTTTCACCTGAACCGGCCAGCGAGATCCAGACATCGCTGGTGATTTAAAAGAGCAATCAAGTGCTTGTCAAAAATGATTGATGCCTCGCTACTGAAACCTGACAAGTGATTCCTCGCCAGCTGCTTCAGGCGAATATTCTCCACCAGGCGCCAGTTCGCTCTCCCATTTCTTCCAAGGCAGAGTGACACAGAGGCTGTTTTCTTTAATTTCACCTTGATCCGGCGTCCTCCGCCTTCAAACTCATAACACTTGCTTGTTTTCCACAGCACTTGTGCTCTAATCAGAGCTTCATGGGATATAAAGCCTGTGAAATACAAGGGCCTCTGTTCATCCAACATTGTGCTGTCTGTCTTATTTCCTTTAAAGTGAACTGGCGTGGAAGACTGATGTGCAGATCATAAGAATCGTGTTGTTTTCTTTCGCGTACGTCTGTACAAACATCAACACTGATACGGCACTCTCGGCAATCGCTCCGAGTGTACTTTTCTGGAGTAGCGCAAAGGGCACTTTTCTTCCTTCACTTCCTTTGTTGACAGGCAGATGATGAGTCAATTTGAGGTGTGCAGGCACTCTTAAAAGCATGTGTGTCATTAGCTGGCGTACTTCTCTCGCATCAGCAGGATGGAGCTTTTTTGTTGTTTGACTGAGAAACCCAAAAGATACGAAAGTAATTGCACAGAAGCTAGATTTAGATGAGAGTCGGAGGCTTTTACGTTTTTCTTTATACACTAGATTTTAAATGTGCTGTAGTAAGCTGAATTCCAGGACAAAAGTCTATGTGAAAGAGAGGAACAGAGCTGGGGTACATTTTAGCGTGATGAATAATAATGCTCTTCAAAGTACCTTCAGAAAATACCATGTCTGAGACCAGAAAATTATAGATCTGAGGAAAATCTCAGCGCCAATCCTTTCATTATTCAACCTTATGAAACTTTTTGTACATTTTATTACAGTGGCCATGATACGGTTGGTGCGGTGGCTTTGGACTCTTTCGGTAATGTGGCATGTGCTACGTCCACTGGAGGAATACGAAACAAGATGGTGGGAAGGGTCGGCGATTCTCCGGTTATAGGTGAGCTAGATGAAAGATAGAGGACACAGATAGTGTCAGTGTCACGGCAACATTCATTTTGAAGCAGAGCATTGGTTGAATGAGCCGTTTTGGTTTGAAGGTGTCAACTGTGATCAATAGTCAATTGTCAGAGCGTTTTCTCCTGAGGTAACACATATTAGGCCTGACTCGCTCTGTCCTGCTGTCATGTGATAAGGATCTGGTGGCTATGCAGACAACCGAAGTGGCGCAGTGTCCTGCACTGGACATGGAGAGTCTATCCTCAAAGTCACCTTAGCCAGATTAATTCTCTTTCATATGGAGCAAGGTATGAGACCTTCACACTAATCCTCATAAGCGTGTGAGTGTACATGCACGCTTGTTTACTTGTAGAAATGAATGAAGTGCACATATTTTCTTCTCTAAATGAATTTTGTGACTAATCCATTTTGGAAAATAACACTTGATTCTTTTTTTTATTTGGAGAGTTGATGCATTAAATGGCCATTATTTTTCAAGGTCAATATTTTAAATTGTTTTTATAAATGTTTAAAGGTATCTTGGCAGTTGTGTTTGATTAACACTCATTTTAGGGCTGCCCGATATTGAAGGAAATTTGGATAGGAGATAATATAATAATTTTGTAAAATTATTTTATAAAATAATTTGTAAAATGTTTTTATAAAATCAGATTGAATTATATTAATGTTTAGGCTATTTAAAAACAAAAAATGATATGACGAGTATATGTGTCACATCTTCCACACACAAAGTATTCACACTTTTTCATACTAGTTTCTAGCCAAATTCCCGAACTGGTTTCTCTGCTATTGTATTTGCATCAGCCTAAAACTTTGGTTATGCTTGACATTTTAAAGTATTATAGTCATGCAGTTATTCTAAACCATTACGATTTGCACTGTGCACATTTGTGATATTTCTTTACCTTCGATATATTGTATAGCCCTAATTTCTGTTTATTTTTACCTGTTTTAATGGTGTGATAAATTATAGTAGAAATGTTTAGCCCAATGCACAATAATGATAAAAGATGGGAAAATTGCTGTTTAAAATCATCACATCACATCATAGGACATGTCAACTTTCCAAAAACATTTTAAGTCAAGTAACCATTTGTAGGAAGATGTCTGGTTAATCAATAACACAGACTCACATTTACAGTGAATGACTACAAAATAAGATTAAGTGTAAGGCAAATGTAATTTACATTTCTGCCAGTGGCAGAATTCGGATTCAGTACATATTTTATTACTTACATTGAATTCTGATTTATCTTATACAGGCATCTTAAAACTTTCATGATTTACTTCCCCTCGTGTTGTTCTCAACTATGATATAAAAAAGTGATGTTAGGCAGAATGTTACAGACTGATAGCCTGAGTCCATTTACTTTCATTGTATGGACAGAAGTGCAGCATCAACATTCTTTCAAATGTATCATCGTACAAGGAATGAAGTTATACATTTATAAAGAAAGGTCCAGAATAATGTATTCTCATTACTACTGTTTTAATCATTTGAAAATTGTGATGATTGATTGGTGTGCTGGTCTAAAGAATTCTAGAGAAGCACAGTATGGCCTGGTAATATATAAAATCCACATAAAAATATATGAAATCATAGCTAAATGAAATTGTATTTTCATTTGGACAGATTTTACAAAAAGTATCTCGTTTGTTTATTTCTTTTTGTGGGTCTAACCCATTTATTTGTGTTTTTACTTTCATATTATTTAATTTATCTTATTTTCATGTTATTTTCATATTGTTTCAGCTAATAAGGTCCTGGTTATTCTGTGTTTCTCACCCATGCAGCTATTATTATCAGAATTTGTATACAGAACACAGTGAATGTCAAACTGCACCAAAATGTGATGGGGTGCCTCTATTGCCAGTCATTTTAATTGGTTCGTGAGGCAGGAAAGATCGGATGGGCTGCCACAGTAGTCAGATGATAATGAGGTGTGTGTGTGTGAAAGGAGAGTGGAGGGGTCAGCAGGCTGTTGTTTCCTTCTGCATTCTGTAGTTATAAAAACCTTTCTGTTTTGATCATGCCTGTTTTGGACTTTCCATAAAAACAGAACCATTTCTTAAAATTTAGACTAGTTTCGGATTGTTACATGTGGGAGGCGGAACTTTAAACTAAAACATAGTGTCTTCTGTGCTTTTTTGGTCTATTTATAAGCAAAAGTTTTCTCACGTTACCTTTACTGGAACTGATAAGAGTGATGGAGTGAAACTCCCAAGTTTCCAACAACCCGAAAAACATTTTGTTCGCGAGTGACCTGATACATATCCAAGGACGATATCAAAAGCTCCAGGTTTCATATCCTGAAGCGTTCCAAAAACTGTGATCTCAAAGAATAGATTCCAAGAAAGTACAACCAAATGTTTTATTCTGACTTTGTTTACTAATGTGCGAGACGTGAATGTTTTCTTTGTCCATTGCAGGGAAATCAGCCACAGTAGCAGCAGACGCCTCACTGCAGTACATGAGAGAGAGAGTACAGGGAGGTGGAGGGGCTATTGTTGTGTCCCCCACAGGAGACTGGGCTGCCAGGTTCACCACACCACGCATGGCTTGGGCCTCCACAAATGGGGACATTCTGTTCTACGGATTAAATCCCGGAGAAGAGTTTACGGAGCCGAAATGATGACATTTGTGCTTTGTTAAAAGGCTTGCATTTTCCTCTATTTTTACATTTGTAAGCATGTGTAAAAAGTATTTTGAAATATTTTTCTAATATTTTAGTATTTACAAAAACAATAGAGATTTTTCTCGACACCTTTATTTACCAGTCCAGCTCTAGTTATATCAGTTTGGCATGTACCTTAAATGTATGTAAAACCTTTAAGCCAGGTGCAGAAAAGTATTTTAAAACTCTGGCAGCTTTTTTTCTTAAGGGAAAAACTAATTCTTCACAACCATGCTTATGGTCTGATGGGATTTACACAAGTATGATTAATATCAAATACATTGCTATTTGTATTGTTAATTGGTATCAGTGGCGACATTTCACCAAAACCTAGGGTATGGCAAAATTTCCTCTGGCTATACAACAACGGCCTTCCAAAGTAACGGAAACCATAAATTATACCACATCATCATATCTAAACAAAATCTGTACAAGAATCCACGAAACTGAATAAAGCACGAACATGCACAGAGACTTAAAGAAAACAAACGCTACCCTCAACGTTTAAAATGTGCTTTTTAAAACTCTTATTTCTGCAGCAAAGTGGTGACTCCAACAAAATCTCTACTAAACCATCTGCCATTTATAATGTGTGTGACAATTGCTTCAAACCCACAGCCAGATGTGGTCATAACAACTACCAAAGACAACGTAAATCATGTGCAAGTCTACAATATTGGCCAAACAAAAACGTAATTATCAGCAAATAGGATTAAATATAAAACATATCTTACCTTTATTGCATAAGTAGCGGCGGGGTGGAAGCTGTGCAAAATCTGTGACATCCAAATGAAAACACAGGTAATCCAAAAGACGTGCGGAGATTTAGTGCAATAAACTGCGACTGCCTAGCCCTGGCACATGGAGTACATTTTTGAATGATTCACAGATAATGTAACAAATATTATTCATCTTGCAATATTTATACATCTGGCTTGGGCAGATGATATTGTTACGTGATTGGTAAATAAAAGTTGCCAATTTATTGGCATATGTTAACAAAAAAGATCTCCCTACTTACCTTACCATACTCTTTATTATTATTAAACACCCGTTTCTCTTTAATCATTTCTTCATTTTGTTGAAAATAAATGCCTGTATGATATGTAATGTGAATATTTAGGCAAGCGAAAGGTGGATTCGAACCTGCCATGCAATAGTTTCAAAATCACTGGGTCCACGCCACTACACTCAAAATGAACAATCAACATTTAGAACTAGTAGATATTTTGCAGAGAGTTAATGCATTTAACAGTGAACTATTTTATTACAGCAAATGTATTTACATTTGTAAAATTCATCTTTAAAAGTAATACAATGATCACCTTCCAAAATTAATGGTGTGAATAACAATATATCGTTTGTCCCTCTTCGCTTCTTATTTGTCTATAGCAAATATATTCTGGAATGGAAATGAGGGAAAGCTGTTTAATTATTCCAGCCACAGAAGCAATAAAATGTACAGTATTATTGTTTTCAAAAGTTAAATTTTGAATATGGAAAAGTAGACTTTTAGAAACTTTCCAGTTAGTATGCCCCCTTTTCATTTGTAATTTTCATTTTGTGGTTTTTGAATTATATAGGACTCGTTGCTTGATGGAAAGTGGGATTTATCTCCATAAATCTAATAAAAATATATTTGACAAAGTCTTTTTTACAAATGCAGTTCCAGCTATATTTGCACTTCATTTCACCAATTTCTAAAATGCAGATGTTTGTTAGGTTGCCAGTTATAAAATATATTTTATACAGTACGTGTGTATTAGAGTTGAATTGACTTCAGAATATGCATTAATAATAATAATACCTTTTATTTATAATAGGTTTATTTATAATTATAACCTGCACAGACTATCACACACACACACAAACATAGGCCACACTCGAGGGCGGTCTCCCATCCCCAGATCCATCGCCTCCGTCGCTTTGACCCGCCAGCCTGACAAGCGGGTCTGTATACGGCACCACCATGGCAGCAGGATCAGATGGCTGCTTGTCGGAACTGGATTACTTATCCCTGTTGCAAGTCTTGTCTATGGTGTATTGTGTACATGTTTTTCTCCTCACCTTCCCCATGTTATGCTTTATCTTCTTCTAAAAATACATTTCGTTGCACTGTACTTGTATGTGTGTAATGACAATAAATTGAATCCATCCATCCATCCATAATGCGCTTTTCTTACACCCAAAGTGCTACATAATAAAAATACATCCATTACTACAAATAATAAATTAAGAAGCAACTAACAAAACAATAATAACCAACAAGTAATGAAAGATAAAAGTAAAATAACAATATCTCAGTTGTTAAAACAGTCATAAAAGATGAGTTTTTAATTGTTTCTTACAACTACTCAGGGTGGGAGTACTCCAGATGGGTGGAGGAAGTGCATTCCACAGCCTAGGGGCGGCTACCGAAAATGCTCTATCACCCATTGATTTAACCTGGAGGATGGCTGTTTGAGGAGGAGTGAGTCTGACGAACAGAGAGTACGAGAAGGCCTATATGGGGGTGACTATAGTTTGCACAAATATGAGGGAGTAGTTCCCTGTACTGCTTTATATGCCAGCATGAGTGTTTAAAGTCAATGTGTGCTTTTACTGGGAGCCAATGCAGGTTCCTAAGCACAACAGAGATATGTTGTCGATAAGGTTTATGAGTAAAAACGTGCACAGCCAAGTTTTGCAGGTAGGCCACTATAAAGAGCATTGCACTAGTCAATCCTAGAGGTGACGATCTGTCTGCATCTGTCTGCGAAAGCAAAGGCCTGATCCTGGCAATGTTTAGGAGGTGAAAAAATGCAGATTTGGAAATTATCTTAATATATTAATCTAGAGTCAGGTGAGATTCAAAGACAACACCAAGATTACGAGCTCGATAAAATGGGTATAGTAGAATTTTCAAAGAGCAGTATTTTCTCATTTCTGCAACAGCCGACAAAGACCAACATTTTTTTATCATTTAATTAAAAAAAACTTTTGGTGGATCCATCTTTTAATTTAATGTAGACAATCAGAGAGTGTTGCCTTGGCACCCATTATATTTGTTTTCGTACTAATATATATTTGGGTATCATCAGCATAAAAATGAGCCCTAACTCGTGCTTCCTAATTATCTGCCTAGAGGAAGCATATAAATACTAAAAAGTATTGGGCCTAGGACTGACCCCTGGGGAACACCAAATAAGACCTGACCAGGCTCAGATTTACAATTACCTTGGACCACAAACTGGGAATGCTATGTGAGATAAGATATAAACCACTCCAGCACAGTACCATAGATACCAAGCCAAGTCTCCAATCTGTCAATTAATATTGGGTGTAACACCATGTCAAAAGCTGATCTCAGATCTTGTAGTACCAATATATTAAAGGTACCAGAGTCAGCGGAGACAAGCGGAGGTCATTCACAACGTGCCCCAAGGCAGTCTCAGTGCTGTGTCCTGACCCAGACTGAAAAGGTTGTAACAACTTGTTGAGGGACAAGTGGGGGTGAAATTGTGATGCAACCACAGGTTCCAGAACCTTCCAAGGAATGTTAGATATGGGTCAATAATTAGATAGGTCAGAAGCATCACACCTAGCCTTTTTAAGGACTGGTGTGATAACAGCAACCTTAAGGGCTTGAGAAATGGATCCAGTGACAAGGGAGGAATTTACAATGTTCAAGATAAGGGGACTGATAGATAACAGACACTCTTTAAGAACATAAATTGGAATAGGATCCAAGATAAAGGTGGAATAATTCATTTTTGTAATCAAATTAGAGATGCAAACAGTAGTAACCATTTTGAAGTTTGAAAACAAATTTGAAGGATGATATAACGGATGAATCACATGAGATGCACACAAGGAGACTGAGCTAATGGATTGATAAATGTTCAAATTTTTTCTGCACAGTGGCACATAAAGGTGGATTATTGGGTTTAAATAGTTTGTTTACAACCCTAAACATCTCATTAAAATGTTTTGGTCCCTCATTAATAACTTGTGAATAATACTCTGTTCTTACTGATCTGAGGGCATCATTGTACTGAGTCAGATGATCATAGTACATGAGAGTTTGAACAGTGTGACCTGATTTTTTTGTATTGCCTTTCTAGCTGCCCGTTTTTTGGCCTTAAGGGTCCTTAACTGAGGAGTTTAGCAGGGTGATGGCGTTTCAAATGAGACAACACATTCTTTCTTTGGGGCCAACATATCTAAGGTCGCTGCTAAAGTTGAGTTGTATTGCTCGACAGAAATTACAACGGAGCTATCATTAATCATACTCGAAAGCTGATTATAATCAATATTTTAGATTTCTAAAAGCAATAAGCCTTTTAAAGGCTTAATAGCACAAAAAATCTTGGGGCCAAAGGGTTATGTGTTATCTTGCTACTTCATCTAAATCTACAGTAAGTGTTCCTTTGTGTCTAAATACTTTTTTGTATATTATGTATAATTAATTGAAATTAAGTAAATAAGTAAAATGAATTTTACGTTGTAGCAAAGCAAAAGCATGGAAGAATGCAGGAGTAGTGGAGCGTTTCTGCTTCTTCAAAAACAGTTTCTCTCTTTTTTTACTCTAAAGGTAGCTGAAAGTTCCATTTGATTCCCGAGCTCCTGCTGGGTGCACTACTTCTGCAACAATTAACATCAATCATGCAGACAAAAGAAAAATCACTACGATTATTTGCGCAGATGGCTTTACTGTATTTGATCTGAGTGCTGTTAGGTCTTCTTTCTTAACTAAAAAAAAACATTATGCAGAGAGCTCCTCTGTGGTTTTAAATGAACACTTCTAACTCAAACAGAGCTAAAGTAGGTCAGTACGTGGAATTTCTTGGTAGAACTCTTTCTTTGTTGACGTTTTTTCTAAGCTGCTAAAATAGTTTGGCTTGTTTAAAACTATGAAGATTTCATATACTATTGTCGCATGTTTTTGTAATAATTCCATTTAATCTGTCCAAAAACAAATCTATAAACCCTTTGACTAAGAAAACCATTGCAACGGTACATAATTGTAAGGGTGAGTGCATTGTGCATATTACGAACATTACATTTCTTGAGCTTTACATTACAGGTTCTCCCCTACGGTCTGAACATTATTATATGTTTAAACAAGACACGTTTACACATCTCAATGAGCAAACAGTGGAAACACAACTGATATTAAATGACGTGAAGAATTAAACAGAATTTACCACCTGCGGTCGGAGAAAATTAGCTACTTGATTAAGCAGTGATTCAGTGTGATATAATCAGTGTCCTACTGTGTGTTTTCCCCCTAACTTTACAATTATCTCAAATATGCAAAAACTGCAAGCATTTCAGACTGCAGAAACTTGTACCACAACAGACCACCCTCATTTTTGCCTTATCGGGCTCATATTGTGTTCATGGTGCTTCTGCTCTTTTATTTTTCACTAAACCCTGATATCTGTATTTTCTTCATTAGAAGAAATTCCATGAGTAGTTAATTTAGTTAAAATTATATTAGTTACTTATTTGTGCAAGGTTCTGTTCACTAGTTGCTATGGCGTTACATTCATATGACCAGGACTTCAATTAGACAAATCCGTCAGATTCATGATCTTGATTTTTTTGTTTTTCTTTGAAATATTTGAAAATACTTAATATGATTTCAGAAAGTCGTTGTCAAATTCAGTTTTCTTTTGCTAAATAAAATTGAGGCTAATGCTTTTCAATTGTATGTATCAATATTCAAATGTTAAATTCAAGAGAGACATCTGGGAATACAGTGAAGAGCAATCACTCAAACAATATAATCCAGTTTTCCCAATTGAAGACACTAGAGCCTTACCTGAAGGTATAATTCTTAGTTGTCTCAATACATCCCTTCTCCTGTGAAGAACACATTTAAAGACAGCAGTCTTTAAAGTTGTTAGGTTTACAAAAACAACAGTGTGTCTAAAACATGTATGAACTTTCCCTCCATTGAAACACTGGGGGAACGGTATCCGACAGTAACGGTCTCAGCCGTCCGATACTGTTTCCCCTGTTCTAATGGTGGATTTAAGAACTAAAAGGCAATCAGTTCAAGAACGTTATGTTCTAGAAACAAACTTTAAGTGTTCATTTGTAGCAGAGACGTGTATGTTGCTTGTGTTAAAATCTGATTAATCGACCTTAAATATTTAGTTGAGTGAGCTATAACCAAAAAGCATTACGTTAATTCTGGCTCTCTCCTAAGTAACAACCGATTGTAATATTGAGTAATGCAAACTACAAAACGCCAAACACATTTATATGGTTAATGTCAGTGTGATGATCCAAAAACATGACCAGACCTCATTTTTAAAACGTGCATACGCACAGATTTGATCATAAAGCGTGCAGGGTCTGAGCAGACGTTTGCTAGTCCGAGTGCTGCCGCTTTTTGGAAATATACGTCGCTTGTATAGGATTTGGACATTGCAGGTGCTCTTTCATTCATCAATGACATTATTTAGACATCATTAAAAGGCAGAAATCCGAAACTGTTCAGTTGCGTGCACATTCACAATCATTTGTGATTTATAGATTTCACATCTGATAGAGAGGCGTACGCGCGTTTTTGAATTTTAAGCGTGTCACTCGCTTACCTTTATATCATTCAAACCCAAATGCCCTTTCATGAAAGATGGATTGTATTTCAATCTGGTAATATTTGTATTAAAATATCAGTTGAGCACGTGTTTACTGATAAACATGATTTTTAAAAATCTCATTTGCACTCACATATGTAGATCAGGAAAGTATTCTTTTTGTTTGGGACAGACGTCTTACAAACGAGAGCAGAGAGATCGACACAGGGAGAAAGAAAAGAGCAACGATGAATAACACCAGCATGTGAGATTTGTTTTGCATTTAGCTTCATGGAGAATCAGTTTTATCAGGCTATTGTAAACATGAGCGTTGAAATAGAGTAGTCAGTAATCATACATGGATATAAAAAGTAATGCTTCACATAATGTTAAGTAAACTTGGTACAGCACAGGCCAGACAGCAAAGACGTTGACAGTTCTGCTAACTAGCCTATTTTCCCAACAATCTACAGTGTTTACAGAACATAAAAAATATTTTTTGTCTGGTTTTTCAAAAATCAGGGTAAATCAAACACCATGACGTTTCTGTGGGAATTGTTATGTGGGAAGCCATTTCCTTTTCTTTGGTGCCTCTAAGTGGTACTAGCCAGTATTGCAAAATATCCTTCAATATAAAAAGGTTATATTATGTGTTAATACAATGGAAATCAACAGGGGCCAATAGTGTCTGTTTACCAGCGATCTTCAAAATATCCTGTGTTCTGTTAAAGAAAGTAATTTGCCCGGAGGATGAAGAAAGAAATTTCCATTTTGGGGTAAACTATCCCTTTAAAGGTACCCCTTGCTTTCACCGTTTAAAGAAAGACAGTAATTACAGTAAATGAGAAATGAGGCTGCCAGTACTATTCTGAAATTCTTGTTCTATATAAGAAAGTAATATGGATTTTTTTAGCTGAACAATCCCTTTAAATTGTGGGGAAAATGTATTCATATCAATAAATTAAATAAGTAATTACGATAATCACATTTACTTAACATATTTCATAATTCTTCTGCTTCCTCTAATATGATATACTGTAATCTTCTCTGTAATATGTATTTGATGTAAAGCCGCTTTGCAACAATGCAAAATTGTTAGAAAGTGCAATAGAAATAAATGTGGATTGAATTAAATTGGTTGGTCAATATTGGATATCCTTTCCTGATAAGCACTACAACAATGCCATTCTGGATCTTAAGCAGATTGCAGTTGAATGTAGAGTCACGCTGAGAGTCACTTGTCACCAATTCAGGTGTTCTTTGATTAATGACTTGGTTTTAAAGTGTAGAATGTTGTTAACATCAACTCTAACCCTTCGAATATTGGGATAAATAAACAAAACGTGCCAGACAAACGCTGTAATATTATTTATTAAATATTGCATAATGAGGAAATCACAGCAGTAAATAGTGTTTAAATTCACTGTAATTGTAACAGCACTGCAAATGAACAAAAACAAACAAACAAACAAACAAAATGCAAAACTGACTTCTGCATACAGATCATAAAATAATAATTATACATTACGCTTCTGAGGTGTCATATCACACTCTTGAATAACTCCGGTGATTGTGGTAAAGAACTTTGTAATTGTCTCCTGTCACACGTTTATGTTAACATGTGTTTACTTCTAGGCAACAAATAACAATAAATCAAAATACAACCAGGCACAGTTCTATGAGCCATGTAACCTGAACAAGGCATTTATATTCCAACACAGTGTAAGAATCACTCATTCAGTCATGAGATTGCCTGTGTTAAGAAAATCTCTGTGCTTTCCCAATATTCTTCATATAATATAAACTGTAATATTTATAGAGGTTGCTGCAACTTCAGTCACTTTCATTCATTTATACTTTACATATTTACAACTCTTGATAGAATAGGAAAACTTAGATTTTCAACTTTGTTCATGTTACAGGTTTCTCAGGACACTACATTCATGTATGCTACGCTATACACTGTAACAGTTCTAGAGACCAAAACGCATATTTTCAAGTTTATAGAGATACTAGAGATCGGAATTATTTCTTACCGATATTCTATGATTACTTCTTGACAAAAGTTTGAGCAACAACCACTGATTTAAAAAAGTAGATGCTTTTAATGATGCGTTTCTGCCCATATGAGATTTTCCAATGTCTCTTTTAGAATTACGGAAGTTTTATGCAAATGTCAAATACACGTTTAGCTGAGGGCAGATAATCCTCATCCGCTCTAGCAGCACAATTTCTGGCTTTTCATGGAATGGACCGTATAAAATTGGAGGGGCTATTCAAAAAAACATAAATGTAATTTTCTGGATAGACTAAGAGTCTTCTAGTTTGTAATACTTCTTAAATGGAAGCAAAAGCAAATCTACAACCGGAGTAGATGTGAACTACATTCAGGTAAGGAAGACTAATCAACTGAATAAAACTTGACGGTCCAGATTTAGCATCCTCTACTGTAAATGGCACTTTGAAAACGAGGTACGGGAATCTCATATGGATCGTCCAATCCAAACACACAAACAAATGTCCCATGTTGCCAGCCATAACACTATGTAAATGTCAGCGGGTACCTGGATTAGGATACTGTAAAACATTTTATCTTATAATACACTCTTCAGTACAACCAAATCAAAAATGAATGATTGAAACAGAAAAATATACACCACTCGAGCAAATAAATAGTATGTTTTGAGGCAAAGCTGCTCTGTTCTGTTCTATTGGGATTAGTTTTAGCCCTTCATATCACTATGTTACATAAGTCTAATAATATTTGGTTACCAACACTTTTATTTAGATCTGTTAGAGTTGGTCACTAAATTGTGATCACACAAGCTGAAATGTTGTATATGCAGTAAGTGCTGTGAAGATAAAAACATGCTGCATCACAACTCTCTGTTGGCTTTAAGTCAATAATGTTAATAGCTGTTTAACATCATACAAGCTAAAAGGCCAATATCCTCCTTAACATGACTAACACTGACAAAAAGCTTTAATGCTTTTGATGTCTACAAATAGCTTTGCTTGCATTGACAAACACATTGTAGAATGTAATAATAGTCTCTTCCAATGCTTTGAGAGCATTTCAAACCCAACACAGAATATACATTTAAATCCCACTCTTTAAAAGAGCTTTTCATGAATCAGCATTTCTTTTTAAAAGCAATGGGAGTGTACAATTTAATATTCATTTTTTTTAACATCATGTTAAACTTCCTTCAACGGTTTTCTGACCCATGATCACCTCCGTAATTCCTAAACACCAGATGCCTTCAATACACCGCCAAGCCTCATGCTCACACTGAATGTCTGCATTTGTAGCAAAAATAAATGTTAAACTTTAATACGCTTTTCTGTAATGTCAGGTATGTGATGAAGCATTTTGCATTGTACTTCAGTACAGTTTGCAGCTGTAAACGTACTCACACTCATGGGAAAGTTACATTAATGGCTTTTATCTGAATCTGAGCATTTCAAAAAGCAAAACATGTACTAACCGGTTAAAGGCTAAAATACATCATTCAGCGATTCCAAATAATCCACTGTTGAACTGTGTCTCGTGCTAACATGCCGCAAACCTTATCACATACCTAGACATTCACCTGGGCCAATTTGGGTAGGGATGAGATGTCTCCATTTGATGTCAACACATTGTTGAGTGTCCCAAACATGGTCAGCTTATTAAGCACAGCGCTAGAATCTCTTCATACACACAAGCGTTTCTTCAATGATGTTGCATCACAAATGAACAGCTTTAACATAATTCCCTGGGAAAGTGCCAAACTGCTTTGTCCTCTTCGATGTACCTGCACAGGTAAAAACATAACAGTATCTTAGAATCTCTATATCTGCAGGACATAGTTTAAAAAAAGTTGTACATAGGCAATATCACATTAGAGAATAAGAAATAGAGCAAAATTATTTTCTTAATCAGTTTTTTTGTCTATTTTTATTTATAAAAAAATCTTCACAAGATAACTTGATTTAAGAAGCAACATTTTTTAAGATATTTGTCTTCGATTATTGTTTAATCCTATCAGCATTTTGATGAACAGTGACGGCACCCATTAACTTGCATTGATTTTTGTCAGCACAATTGAAGGGGTGCTGCTGCATTCTTTAAAATATCTTCTTTTGTGTTCTGCAGAAGAATGGCAAGAGTGTGACACCATTTTCATTTTTGGGTGAACTATCACTTTAAAAGTAGTCGTATTTTAAAGAGTCTATAAAACTATATAAAAGTGTTTGATAGTACTACAAGCTGATTTAGTAGCACTGTCGTTTTGTAGATAATAATTTCACATTCAAGACGTGAGTTTCTGTAGTTTCAGTACTGTGACATACCCACAAACCAGCCATCATCACATTTCTCCATGACGTTGACCAGATCTCCTTCCTGTAGCTCCAGCTCATCCTCATTCTGAGGCGCATAATTGTACAGAGCCTGAAATCTACAGCAGAGCACAACACATCATCACTCATTGAACAACACTGAAAACAAATCCCCAAAATCACACCGTATTGACCAAATGTAAAGACCATGATGTCAGTTCAGAGCAAAAGCTGTTGAAAATATTGTGTTTGTGTGTGTGACACGATAGGATTCATGGGACATCACACTGCAGAGCTGGCACTGTGCCATGCCAAATAGCCGGCAGAGAGAATATCAACAATGAGATAAACAACTGGATAGTTATTGGAATACAAAAGCAGAAAACATGCTCTCAACTTTACTTTAGATAATGAATTGGCTGTAGTGAATTGGGGATGTTCCTGTATCTCATTTGGTATAGCAATGCAAAGGTTGTGGGTTCCAGCCCAAGGATCACACCTACAACACTGATGTGTTACTTGAATGCCCTGCGGCGCTTTGCATAAAATTGTCTGCCAGATCCATTTACGTCAATTTAACCCAGTGTTTAAAGTTACCCCTCTATCAAAAGGTCCTTGACCCTGAGTTACTATCTTTTCAAACCCAGAGAAATGTGTATCTTGCATTTTTGTGAGTCAGTGAAAACTCTGGTAAACTACATACAGTAAAGTCACAGATGCAAACGGTGTGGTATGTCGTACTTACATTCCACAGCTCATGCGTCCAGGCTCAGGGCTGCTGCTCTGGGACAGGGGTTGCTGGGAAATGATGAGAGAGCATTTACTGGGAGGAGACAGTAGTCGGTGGGCGGAGTCTATAGGGCGTGACAAAGTACTGCAGTACCTCACTGAGGTTTCTGCAATATTCATGATCTCATTACAAACTGCCTCCTATTGGTAGAAGAGGGTCAGCACAAGAAGTGGCCACAAACCAAGTAGAGTCAGTCATTCAGATGGAAATTGAGTTTTGAGGAGGGAGCATTGCGGTTAGAGAAGATAGGAATGGATTCCGGTAAGTAACAGTGCAGAAAGGAGGGAATGTCCATTAATACCAGGAAAGCCGGGAGTGATGGTAGTTTCCGGAGGACAGGCATGGAAGAGTGAGACAACACAGTGAGTGAATGAAGGAGCTAAATTTAAGCCAAATGCATATAGGACTGGTTTATGTGCAAGGCAGAGTTTTGACATGCATTATAGGGGTGAGTTTCAGGATTACATAATATTCACATGAAACAAAACAGTGAGCCTGATGGATATGTTGGCTTTGTAAAGGCCAATCAGAACAGATCATGAAACTGCTTAAATTCAACATTCATATTCACTCAATACAGGTGAAAAAGATGAAGAAATAGATATGTATGTGGCATCTAAGTGCAGTTACAATATAATGACTTCGAGTCAATTTACCGTGAATGAATTGGCGTTCATGTTGTTGTCTTGAATGTCAAACAGCATGACAGGACTTCTTGAAGATCTCCCGTAGTATTCTAAATCATTCTTTATTGGCTATAGGAAAAAGGAACATGAATTGAATCATTGAATCACCTTTTTGTGTTTTTAAAATGGGGTTTATGTTTATCTCTGAGGTTGAGGTTCAAGATTCCTCAAAATGGTAAAAGTTGATTTTGGTCAGTGTGCAAAAGACTTCAGTACAACCCGACATCAACCAAAGAACTGAAAATAATATGATTGTATGTTAGTAGTGGTCCTTACACTTCTTATAAAACCTCAAACAAACGTGAGTCAAAACATGCTGGAATTCAATTCTCCATACAGTACAAACAAGGGATTTTTTCCCATGTTTTTTTCCATTTTGTTATAGTTGGACTGGACTTGGATTTTTTTATTATTTTGAATAATTAAAACTATCTCTAAAATTGTAATCCTATAGATATGTGGCAAACATGCATGCAACTTCACAACAGACAGCAAGAGATTTATATCCAGGATTTTGTGAAGAGAAACAGAAGTTCATGCATTGGTTTCTCATTAAACAGGCTCAAAACTTCCTAACTTTAATCTGATGGGTCACTTATTGTTACCTATTAGATCTACAGCTTGTGCCAGTGTAAATGTGACTTTCTGTAATCTTATTCATAATCGGGACCTTAAACAACACACCACACCATGCAGAAGATACCTCTGCTGGGCTATTGCCTCTGCTGTAAGGAGCCTTGCGGAGGCTGCCAGCCCTGTCTATTTCTGCCCCATTTCTTTCCTGTAACTCTTGATCCAACCTGTTACCCCCAGTAAGCCAACCCTCAAGCCCAGCGCCCCCACATGGACTCAGGCTGCGAGAGAGGCGGGGAGAGGGCGGGGAAAGAAGGAAGTCCTCCCCTTGAGGTGGAGTAAAGGTGAGGAACGGGGTGGCCGAACTGGGGCGGGGTGGATAGGGTGGGGGTAAAGGAGAGGAGGATGGAGAAGCCATTGGGGAGACATAGTAAGGGCTGCAGCCGATAGGCGGCACAGGGCTGGCCGACAGGGAGGGGGGCAGGTATTCGCCCAAGCGGTATGAAGTGCTTGGCAGAGGTGGAAGGGGCGGAGTGGGTGCAGCAGGGGGGCTGTTGCCGACTCCTCCCACAGTGAGAGAAATCCACTCGTTGGAGATGGCATGGACCTCAGGTGAGATAGAGCGACGAGGGGAGCGGGGGAGAGGGAGGGGGGAGGTGATGAGCCGATTACGAATGGGCTTTTGGAGGACAAGGTGGGGTTGAGATGGAAAAAAAGGAACAACAAAGGATAAGCAAATATGAAACAAAATAGTCAAAACAATAAGAAAAATTAGAAAAAAATCACAGAAAAACGATGAATCGTAAAATTAAAAAATTGATTTGAATTCTTATGGCAGACAATGATTGTGATTATATGATGTTTAGTTTAATCAGCAGAGGAACATAGAACTCCCAAAACCATCAAAGAAAAGTATACTAGTTTATTTAATAAAATGGAACCCTATTTAAAATAGGACCCGCTCTCGATTCCCAACCCTAAGCATCAGAGCTCATAAAAAATGGAAATATAGATAAATGAGTGATGAGAACCATTTACAAAAGTTGATCAGTATTGTGAGGCTTTTACCTGTGGAGAGGCATTCGTGCTTCTATGAGGCGAGTGGCTGATCGGAGGATCAAGGTAATCCACTCCATTCTTCACTCGGGGTCTCTTGTGCACCTCTATGTAGGTGACTGGGAAGATGCCCTGCCGGTTAGTGCCAGAAATTTTGCCTTCATACCAGTTCTCATCCACTCTTCGAATCAGTATAATACGCTCCCCCTGCAGGCAGACAAAAGACTTTAGATTAGCTCCTGCAAACATGAAACGCTGTAGATTTGAGGATTGATTCTCCTCCAGGAGTGTGAATGTGTGCTTCACTGGGTACTAGGTCAAGTTCCCAGGTGAACAGTTTGCTTTTTTAAAACGTAAAATAGAACTTAAAATAATTTACAATAAAACCCATGACTGTCAAAAGATCCAAATAAAAAACACAATTGCGCAGCGACCATATTCAAAGCAAATAAAATCAGACTAAACCGTGAGTTGATAAGCTCTGCTAAATCACCTTTCTGAAAGACATTTCAACAGCTGTGTCACCATTGAAATTAAAACGAGCGATAGCCTCTCCGTATTCCAGCAACTGGACCGGAGCAGACTTTTTGGGCTGAACTTTCTCTGTTGGGGGCAGGATCTGGACAAATGGCGGGACAGAAGTGACAGAGTTTAATGCACATCTTAAACTCTTCAATGCAAAAAAATCTATTCTACTTTAAAAAGTACACATACCTCAACGTAACTGCGTGGAAATATTCCAACTCTCCCATGATGCTCTCCTTCATACCAGTTCTGGTCGACCTGCCGGTAGATGTATACAATATCTCCCTTTTGAAAGGGTAGTTCCCTAAACAAACAGCACAGTGTGTTTAGATTGCATTTGAAATATAGTGTCGGAATAAAACTTAAATCGGAATTTGAAGTGAATGATGAATGGTTCAATCTGAAAAATGAACCTTACTTTAAAGTTTCTGCTCTGAAGTCAAATCGTGCCAGAGCAGGAGTCCTCTGCAGACAGTAGGATTTATGTTAATCACTCTTCTACAGTAATGCATCCATTAAATCATGGTGGCTCTATGTGTCCCATAAAAAGACAATCAGAAAACATGATAATTTTAAAGATTTCTCACCTCTGTGACTTTCCGCTTTTCTTTCTCTTTCTCATTAATAACCAGTAGGTCACCGAAGCGATCATTAGTAATGAACTGCTGATTAGTCACGACGAGCCCTGCGTGTCTCCGAGAAGCTGCGTCTGCTTCTTCCTGCTCCCGCTTCAGCCGTCTCTGCTCTTCCAACATTTTCTTGAGAAAGAAATTGCATTTAAATTCACTTACAGGACTGTATTATAGATAGACAGCAGTGTCCTCTAGCTGAAAATGTCTCTGTAAAACCACTATTATTACACAACTCATCCATCATACGTCCCATTCCTATCCAGCTTGACCAATAATGACCTGATTCCTTCTTTTTTTCTTGATCTAGTCTTGTTAAAAAGTTTTGAAACCAGCTTTACTCATAAGAAAGGAAAATCACAGATGAGATATGAACTCAAACATTTCTTATCACATTTATCTAAATCCAGATCATACAATTTATTTTTTTATTTCTTCAAATCATTTATAGAAGTGACTACATAACTAAAAACTTCATCAAATCTCACGATACAGCTATCTTAGAACAACAGGAGATCGGAATATAAGCATGTCAGAGCTTTTATATTTATTTATACAATTCTCAGGAAATGTTATTTTAATATTAAACAAATATACATCTACAGTATAAACAAAACAAATATGGCACCTCTTTATCTCCATAACGTTTCCGGACGGCCTCGTCTGAGTTCTCTCCATGATCTCCCTGGCTTAAAGGGTGTGAGGAATCGGAATCTGTTTGAGAAACGCAAAATTTAGTTTCTGCTCCAGTGAGAATTATTCACAACAAAATCTGATACAAATCTATTCCTGCCCAATCATTGCATACGTGTTATCTTTACATCATTGAGATACATAGAGCACTGAAAGAGCCTACTTGGGTGATGTCATTACAATCACACTGAACAGAACAGAGATGAAGATGTTGGCTATATATGAAGTTAGCCTATATAACCCAATTATGTATACATACGTATATGGCTTATACATGTTTTATTTAAACTATAGAAATAACAATTGTTTATGCAAACTAAAGGATAAGCATAAGCCATTTTTGTATACCAAAATAAAGAACATCATGGAAACATTTGTGGCTCAACTGCATGCAAACACACAACATTATGACAATCCTCCACAAATGTGTGATGTGATATGTATAATGTTATATTTGGTATAAAGAAAAGAGTGACACAAACACATAAAACATGAGCATTAAATAATATAATTTTGGGTGTTTTAACCCTGACTTAGAACAGATTCACGGCAGTGTTACACCATTGCAAAATGCCTCAAACACCATTGCAAAATTAGCATTTCAGATCAACTCAATTTGAGCTATTTGCAAGGTTTTAGAATAAAGCCAAATGACCTTTAATTTAATAAACTTTTAGAAGATATACTGTATGTTCTATATTCAGTAGTGGCCGAAAATTATCTCCAACTTTTGGCAATTGAAATCTTCCCTCTTTATTAATATATTTAATTAAAAATTCATACAAAATTTGTGTGCATGTTGTATTGGAGTGTTTGGAAGCGGAGAAGAATTTAAGGAAGCTTGGTAAAAAATGACATAAAACACATGTGCAGTTTAAAATGACGACCCAGCAGAATGACTACAAAATATTACCATCTTAATATTGATATTTCATAAGAGATCAATTTGTAGTCAATGTATTCTTTTTCTATGCTTTTTGTATATGAGATTAAAACCCAAATTTCCTGATACATTATAAAGGTAATGAAAAAGTCTTTGAACAAAAGAAATGATATGACACACATTTACAAACCCAACAAAAATGGATAATATGCCCATTTGTTTACACACCACACAAAGTTGGCCACACAGTGCACACTGCAAAAATGGAAAAAGTAAAGTCGTTCGTGATGAAGGACAAGAGAGGAAAAGGCTGGAGGAAGATGAGCGGTCACAGACAGACACAGTCATGCCCGAACATAAGCATGGAGAATTGAATACTCATGGCACTCAGCATAGACACCTTCAGCGTGATCTTTACTGGCTTCTGAACATTCCACATCTGGGAGGTCATCTGAGTTGCACCCTTCACAGGGAGAGACCTCTCCATTACTAAGCCTTTCCAGCACCTCCAAAGAGGACAGGCGTTGAGGAATGACAGGTCTTGGTTTGGGAGAAAAGAAACGGTTCTCCGTCAGGTCTCCAGCCATGGGTTTCATAGCAGAGAGAGTCTTTTTGGCATGTTGACTGTGTAGCTGTGTAGATCTTCGCAAGGAGAAGGGGGCCGGACCCATCAGACGTAAGTTTTTCGCAGGAGAACATCTTTTCTCGTGCTGGGTGGTGGCTTGTTGGCGCTCATGCCTGAGGATGGTGGTGAAACGGGTGTAGGAGGCGGGGCAGGTGCCTTTACACTTGCTTTGTTTGAGGTGCAGGGGGAATGAATCGTGGTGATGATGGTGACCTGTGGGTTCTGAGGAATCACTGGAGGAGTTTTCTTTGGCAGCATCATGTGTACAACTGGTTCTCTCTTCCAATTTTCTCTCACTTTCCAAAACAGAGTCAGTTCTCAAAAAGTGTCTCTCCTCATTTTTGACTGTGCACTCTGGTGAAACAGAAGGTTCCTCATGGTTCTCTGCCTCCATAGCTGGACAATCGTTAGCATGTGCAGGCCCCGGCATGACCAAAGTCTCAGCTGAGACAGCTGATTGGAGGAAGCAAGTGGGTGGGGGGCTTTGGGAGGGGCTTGGGCTGCTAGGAAGTATGGGCATTGAGGCAGAGCGGGTGGGAGCAAAGCTGGAACACTGAATGATGCGTTCAAACTCCATTACCTGGTATGTGACGGCAGCCCGTGGGATGATCTCAATCCTCTCCGTGGTGGTGTCATCTCCAGGCTTCTCGAAATAGGAAGCCAGGCAGCGAACGCTACCGTGGGAGCTCGAGCCCAGGGAGCTTGGCCTCTGAATGTTATGCATGTTCCGATAGAGGGCGGAGAACTCGGCCGTACTTCTCACAGACCCCAAAACAGGTCCATTTTTATGAAGGTTCCTGCTCTCAGGTGAACAGTTACCCTTGGAAGGCGAGTTCAACCTGTGATCATTGTCTGTCGTATCTCCGTTCCGTGAGCCGCATGCCTCTTCGTGTAGATCCTCACAGCTGTGTGCTTTGGGGCGCTGTGTCGGCTCTGTCCGTCTCTCCTGGCTCTCATCAGTAGACGATGATAGCTTGGGCTTAAACTTAGAAGGAAGGATTTGAGGAATGCAGGCTTTGGCGGCCGACAAAGACTTTTTAGTCTTATATTGAAAAGCTAGTACATCACTGGCAATAACTGAGTGACTATTTACAGATGAGCTGGGTGAAATCATATAGCCATTCCCACCTTTATAATCCACTGGCAGGCATGCAGGATACAGAACAAACAGGGCATTAGATTACACTCACAACAGGCACAAATACAAGGGCCCCAGACAACTACGACATGTAAAAGTATATTATACTTTTTGGCTAAATCTTAAGAAATAATATGTACAAATAGGTCCATTTTTCAAATAAGTGTTGTGCATTTAGTACATATAAACACATGCTTATTACAGTTAATAATAAAGCTAAATATGGCCTTTAAATTGCTAATTCAACTATTAAAAAGCTTAAATATACAAATTAAATGAAAGTAAAAACAAACTTGTGAAGCTGTGATATAGAACCAAAATAAGAAAGTTACACAAAAAATAAGTACATATGTATAATGAGTGCGTTTCATTTGAAATTTATTTTAATTTAGCTGTTTTCAGACTCAAAGATACTTTCCGTTTTGCCCCTATGGGCATCACAATATACCGCTATCGACAATACCCATGATATTAAAACCATGATTATCGTTATGCTGTTAATTCTATACATTTCATAAATAATTCAGCATCTGTTTTAAGTTTTGCAGACGCAATGCTTTCAAACTCACTTTGTCTCCCTGCATTCATATTTCAAGTGTGATTAACGCCAGAAAAACAGATGTATTTGCTTTTTAAAAATATTTTATTGGGTATTTTGATAATATTGTTATCATTAATAATTTTTCAAAATAATCGTGTAGGACAAATCTGAACGGCTGCACTTAACTAAGGACTGTTTAAATGGCATTTTAAAAATTATACAAACAACTTTTGGATAAATAATATGTGACGACACTGTAAAATACACCAATGTAATTTGTGTGAAAGAATCTACGGTACTAGTATTTAATTGTTAAAGGCATATTCACCTAAAAATTCTTCCATCAAAGAGTACTTAGACCCCAATGACTACCATGGTCGGAAAATAACTTTTTTGGTTCTGTTGAACACAAATGATATTTTGAAGAATGTAGGAAGCAAACAGCTCTGGGGCACCTTTGACTACCATTGTCATTTTTCCTATGGGGTCCAAGAACTGTTTGGTTACACGCATCTGTGCAAATATCTCTCTCTGTGTTCAAACAAAGTAATGTATACAGATTTGGAACAACTAGAGAGTAATTAATTACATCATTATTCATTCATTCATTTTTGTGTGAACTATCCCTTACAATACAATAACGGGTCTGAAAGTTTACGATAGTTTTTCTCAACTCACACTACAGCACAGATATTATGATCTTGCACAGAATGTTCTGTAACTAAAATAGATTTAACAATAACTAATAGGTGGTACAAGAATAATGTAAAAATGTAGCACTTCACTTGATATTCCCACTCGCAAGGAGTTCTCAATGCGCCATCTGTTTCCAATTCTGAAGTTTGGTCCAAAAGAGACAATATGCTTTTTCATTTTAGTGCTCTCAAACTCCCCTTAACCGCTCCAAGACAGATACTTTACTCCGAATGTGGTCATAAACTCATGTAAGTACCTCCTAGAGTCCTCTAACAGGACAAGAAAGCTCACTAACTTCCACAGGAAATACAGTCGGGAGAGATCTGAGGTTGCATAATAAGATCAGAACCAAACACAGATTAACCAAACAAACAGTATCTGATCACACTGAAGAAAGAAACACCTGGCTTCCTAAAAGCTGTACAAGAATAATGGCTTCTGACTGAATAATGCCTCAAACGTTTTTTTTAAGGACAACATTTTGCTCAAAAACATACTGTGGGAACAAAAGGAAAGAAAAACTAAAATCACCGTAAAGTGTTACCCTTAGTTTTATATATGTATGTCTAAATGTCTTTATAATTTAAAAAAGTTTGGTCATGTTTACCAAATGAACCAAAATTGGGTATTAAAAGCTCCAGTCGGCATCTTCAACCCTGTTGTGTGCTGCTTTCGCCCCACCAACCCAAGCTCCTGGTCACATGTGCTCGCATTCCATTGGTTGACCTTACACGAGTAGTTGACCCCTCATTCCTGACCACCCCTGAACATACTGCATGTTTATCTCCTGCGTAGGGTGAGTCTCTCCCATCATTCCTACCCATTCATCTCCAAGTACAAGCCCTGTCCACACCACTGTCCACTTCTAAAGCAGTCGGACACCCAACCAAGCCGAATCTTGTGCGCTCACACTGGCTAACAGATCATAACAGCAAGTGTAGAGAGAAAGACCAAAGGTCGAACCGGACATCTGTTATGTGTCAACTGTGAGTAATGAGCAGCTTTCACGAAACACAGAAAGACAAATGAGCAGTGTTATTTGTGTGGTGTTGTGAAGGCAGGAATGTGGTAAATGCTGAGATGAGGAAAGCTCAACAGGTATGATTCTACTTAAAAATAGTGTAAAGAAATGTGACTATTTATATAAAAACAGGTTTTGAACACAAAATCAAATTGTTTAAAGTACAATAAGGGTTTGTTTTGGGTCAGGATAAATTATAAATTAGAATCCTACCTTTTGATGAAGTGCTGGGGTGGCGCTTGTTAAGCGCTCTCAAGCCCTGCAGTGGGATGTCGCCGCCCTCCAGGACACTCTTGTAAATGTGTCGATCACATTCTGGAGGTGCCTGCCCACCGGCAGACAAGCCGTCCCTCTTATCCGCGTCACCGTTGTCGTTGCCTGTTTTGCAGGTTGAGCTGTGCAAAAATAGAGATATGAAGATGTGACATAAATCATCACATTCTTGCTACATGTCTGAAAACAACAGTGCTCTGTTTAAAGGATGGAAAATAAACAAATGCTTTGTTTATGGGCATCCTTTGAACACTTAAGAAATCAATGATGATTTGTTATTTCCTATGCACCAACAGGTTGCAGCATTATTAAATAAGAGAGCATCTTATTGAACAAAAAATGCGTGCGGCGCAAATCGAGTAAATGCTTCATTTTCAAGTTTAATGTTAACATTTATATTCAAAATATATCCATATTTATATGTATTTACACATTTGATAATAAATATTGTTTTGTATTGTTGTCTTAAGCTTGAGAGGTTTGCTTCTGTATTTTTTCAGCCTGTGTTCTCTCTTCGATATAGATGAGACAGCACCAGCTGCTCTGGCCCTTATCACAGCATTCCACAGAGGCCTGTGTGGCATCCTATTAAAAACATGCATGAAGGTTTCCACATGCACACAGTAGATAATCATATAAATTATGTTCTTACAGCAAACCATGAAGTAACTTTCAAGGGTTGTGTCCAGCTTTTCCACATTACAAACTCCAGTCACACTGTATAATCTTTACAAATAAGTATGAAAGAAAAAATAAATTTCTTATCTATATGATACGTCGCAGTCCACTATGAAGTAATATTATGAGCTGTCTACTAGAGTCCAGTAAAGCCTATCTGAGTTTCAACACCCTATTATAAAGTGATTTGGGAGGAAATCTACACCATGACAAAGATTTTAGATGCACATACATGGGTCATTATTCAATTAAAAGTCAATCGTGTGAACACAACACTGTTCTTGTGACTGCTTTCCTAGGCGTTTCAGTCACAGTCTATACATTTTAAAGTGGCCATGAGTGACGTAACACCCGGAATGCATCAGATGCTTTCCGCTGGAGACATGTGAGGTGAGCACACGTCATTCCAGACGCCACTGGCTCCAATCTAAGGAACCTGAGCAGCTGTCTGACAACTGCTGGCGAGTGGATGCTCTTACCAGATTTATCTGACCATTCGTTTCCCAACAGCCACTCGAGGTATTTTCATGCTGTTTGGCTCATTTTCAAGGATAGCACCTCGGTCTGTTAACCATAAAGTAGAGGTATGTTTCCCTGGAGGTTACACATATAATGGGCTTGTCTTTCAGACATTCCTCAAGTCATGAGAGCATATTTTGGGTTTAGTGCTTTGGATGAACAAGTTGAGCTTCTGATTTATAACAGGGGAGGTGAAGGGAACCATGTGGCTTAAACAATACAAAACATTGAACTTCAGATTCGAACATCAAAGAGAATTGCTTGAGCCAGATTCTAAAGAGTAATATAAATAGCTCAAAACAATTAATTCGTTCATTTTACAGTATGTTTTAACATTACATTTTGCTGAATTTATCAAATCTATAACTTTTAAGTAAAAATGTATAATGAAAGATTAAATTCATTGCATTTTTGTTAGACATGCTTTATATGTTACCTTTTTACAAATATTAACATTGAGAAGGGAATGTTCTCCTCACAGGCACTTCAAAATGATATATTTAATGCAATAATATTCATTTCAACCCAACATCAAATCAGTAAACATGTAAAGAAGTTGTGGCCATAATAATGCAGTGACATCAGTGTTGTGATGACGATCGCCTAAATGTCACATTCCAGGGAAAACGTCACTCCAAAATGACTCAGATTTGGGGTATATGGGATAGTGGAACAAGCTTTCTTGTCTCGCCTGAAAAACATTTCTAGTTTTAGAATGGAATTTATCACCATGCACTATCCGTGCCCTCTCTTTCAATGAACCCCGACCACAAACACACGAATAATCGCTCGCACGCACACACGCGCTGGCCAGCCTGCAAATGGTCGCTCAGGAAATAGAAAAGGAAACGAGGGAAATCTCCCCAGCCCATGACAGCTCTCCCTGAGAACAGAGGCTTCAGAGCCAGACACACAAACACACACACGCCCACATTTTACAAGGGCATAGAAAATGGAGGAGAGGAACATTTGAGAAGGAAAAAGAAGCATTGACTTACTATTGCTGTAGGTCGGAGGATGTTTCCAAAGGGCTGAAAGAGGGGGCACTCTGCAACAAACCAAACAAAGAAGTCATTGATAGCTCCACGGGCTTGACTCTCTGGCAGCTAGAAAAGGAGAAGGCGCATTAGTCAGTCGGGCGTGCGAGCGTCAGCGACTCTCTTCTGCTGTGTCCGAAACTCACAGGTCCTCTGGACGAAGCGTAGCGTGAAGCAGCAAGCAAGTATTTTGGCCTGCATGCAAGTTGGGGGGGAAAACAAGCGTCTGGAAGCAAGGGGTGGGATTAGCGGGGGTAGCGAGGGGCGCCCATTTTGGGAGGGGGCTGTCAGCACTTCCACCAATCAGATTCCTTCTCTCGCTGTGCCTCTCTTTTGTCTGCTACTGAGTCACTCTCTCATTACTGGCTGACCAGACCAGGAGACAATCAACCAGCTGGTGTGGGAAGCAGGCCAAATGACATGGGCAGACGCAGACGTAGGCACACGTGCAAACAGATTTACACAAATATCTGTTAGGAATACCACTGACATGCTGTTTAGATTCATAAGGTGATATTAATAGCACGTCAAAGGAAGTTCACATAATTTGTGGCCGCGCTGAGCCAATAAGAAGAGTGGCTGTTATTGCCGGGCAGCAACTCTCAATGGCAGATCAGAAAGAGCCATTCACCAGGGCCAGTTTAGAGATGGCTAATTTTAGGCCACTGTTTCTGTTGCTCCTCTCCATGTGCTCGTCACTGATGATAAAAATAGCTGTCGTGACAGCACGCCTCCCGACAAACAGCGCCGATCATGTTTGCATATACGATTGCACAATCCCAGCCTGCGATGTCCCTTTAGAGGAATGCCACATGCGTGCCTGCGCCCCACGAGCACCCTCTCTTCTCTAACCGACAGAGGAAAAGCACAACTCCTGACCACAACATCCATTCATCATGCCATTGGTTGCTAGGTTGAAGGGGATCACAAATAACCTTTGGGAATTAATACAGGCTTTGTATAAGAATTTTAGGCAGTATGGACAACACTATTTATACACTGTACGTTCTAGATGTTTTGTTTACACAGGAACACAACAAGTTGCTTTGAAATCCTTTTCTTTTCCCTTTTTTTCTAAACAAAGCAGCCGGCGCAGCATCCCAAGAGGCCTTGGCACAGACGTGAAGCAATAGCAAACAGGAAGCATGCTCGAAAGCCTTATCTAAAGTGGCAGGCATCTTAATCTAAATACTTCTGACAGCCACTACAATACCTTTGTGTGATGCAGCTGATAAGATAAAGTGATAAGAAAGTGAAAATATGCAGTTTTGTTAGAACAGCGATCAAAGCGGATATAAACACTACTTTGCCACACGTTACAAAAGACCATTCTACTGTAACAGGAAGCCCCATACGGACTCATATCCTGTATCTGACAGTAGTGCTTAAAACAATATAGTATAAAAACAATGTCAATTTATGATTTTATTAGTCAGAAGGAACATAAAGGTTTATAAGCCAGAGACTCACAAACCATCAATGCAGCAAAGCCAAGACTGTCAGAAGTGAGACTTAAGCCGGGTACTTCACATTCTTGACGTGACCCACGGAGACGGTGGGTGAAAGTGACGTGCACAGTATGTCTCAGTGGATAATATTTCAAAGCCTTACGTTATTTGAAATGGCAACCAAAATAGAATTTCTCATATAAGGTCTTTTCTGGAAACAGCATCCGGACTTGTCAGACTTTAGAGTAATGCAGCCAAGTAAATGTGTTTCTCTGATTTCAGTATATCCGTTATAAAAAATAATCACGTTGAGTGTTCCTACAAGTGTAAACACGCAAATACTAATAAAATCCCATGTTTAATGTTATTAGGGTATATACCTCACTGGTTTAGCTGAAGCATGCAATAAACCTTGAGCGATGTTTACCGCAATAGTTCCTAGGATGCAAATTCCTTTCCCCTGATTGTTAATTCTTGTCAGTGGAACAGAGTGTAAATAATGTTCGCTCATTTTCATGTGCTTGTTTCCTAACAGGTGCAGGAGATGACACAAGAAAATTTACAACTTTCCTGTTTTATAAATAGCTTACAATGTGAGTGCGCTTGCAATGCAACTTAACCACATGAACAAATAGGGCTTATGACACCATTTATGGGACGGTTACATTAACATGTACTAAACTGAGTCCACTGTCTATGGCGTATAAACAAGAAGGCTGACTTGGTGACATGAGCTCCTATCAAAAGGACGTATATCGGAAATGGAGATGTACATACCGTGGCATAGGTGGCATTCCATATGATGGTAAACACAGAGACGGGTTGACTCTGTTTGTCACTGTCATAAGGTCTGGTGTCAATCACCGTGCAGGTCAGGGTACATGTAGTCTCAGATAACCTCCAACCCACTTACAGTACACACACAAACAACTTAATGCTTAAAGTTTCTTCTTGTCATACTGTCATTGAGCTTTAAGAGTCAGTGGGGACTGCTTGTGACCTCAGTCAATTTTGGAGTGTTGAGAACTTATTTAAACACTGACGGTATGTATGGTACTCTGATACTTGTAGTTTGTCCTTTGGTAGCAGATTCGAACACCCTTTTAAAATGTTCGAATGAGACAAACACAGTTTTGTCTTTAACAACTACATTTTATGAAAATCTGACTGAGCCAATGACAATTTCTAACAGGCATCTCAAACTAGCACTGCATGTGCGTTGCATCATGAGCACATCAGCAGACTCCAAGACATCTGCTCTCGAGGGAGGTGACTCCTCACCTTCTTCTCTAAACATGGAGATCCATGGAGAGAAAGGGGAACCTTCTGTAAACTTGTGCCATGATGCTGATTGTAAGATTTATGAGTCTTCTCATCCGGAATGTGGCCTGTGACTCAGTGACCCATACTCATGGGTTTGGTTTCACTGACAGAAGAATAGTTCTGAGGATGTGTCATACATATCAGTCAAACATGACAGATGAAAGAGAACCGTATAACAAAAAAAAAATTTCTTTACCCCAAATTAATTTATCATTTATTCACCCTCGCGTCATTTTGTATTGTATTTTATTGTAAGGATAAGCATTTGGGAATTTGACGAATAAATCGTACATGTGTCCTATGGTGTGACATAGCAAAGTTTTGAAAACAAACTGTTCATATTTCATTGTTTTATATTATTAATACTTATCATATAAAAAAGCGTAAGAGATTTATCTGTAGTGTTGGTTTAAGTTCAAAATCTTTGCCAAATTTGCATAGTCTGTCAACTACCCATATATATTATGCAAAGTTAATCATAAATTAATCATGGGTAAATAGTGAAGAGATGAAATGAAAAATGTTCATTCCAAACCTGTGCAGCTTTCTTTTATCTGTGAAACACAAAAGAAGATATTCTGATAATGTCTTTGTTGTTTTGTGTCCATACGATGGAAGTTGGTCCAATGCTGTTTGGTTACCAACATTCTTTAAAATATATTTTTATGTTCTGCAGAATAAAGGTTTGAAATGATATTAGGGTGAGTAAATGATGAATTTTATTTTTGAGCGTACTATCCCTTTAACAGGCATCTCTACAGCATCTATTTAATAATGACAAGGAATTACAGATCAGACATGTTATTTCCTATTTACCTAAAACACAAATCCAAGACAAATCCAAGATCTATGCGTATGACAAACCAAGCGCTAAACATCGGCATGACAGGTTCCTTCAAGGCGATCAGGGTGTCACAACCCAATCACCTTGGGGTGTATCACGGAACAGTACTGTACAGTACGTGTCCATAAGCAAGTAAGTGTGAACAAATGTGCCATTTACTCACAGGTGTTGAGTTGAGGACAACACGGCGCAGGCTCTGTGCCACTGATAGCATAGCAACAGCCTTTCTATCTTTCACTGAACTCACTGACAACAAGCCAATGCTCCCTTACAACGCCTTACTTATCCCCAACCCACTTCAAGGTCAGATAAAAAGTTTACACAGCAAAAAGTAATCGCCGTGACCGGAAAGTCTCCTGCAGAACGCTATGAGCTTGTGCATTAGTTAAGGTGGCTGAGGAAATCTGGCAAGTAAGCTGATAATGCAGAGGTCAACTTTTAAGACAATGTTGCTAAGAGACGCTGCTGAAAACAGGCAACAGGGTTTAGCACATGGGAATCGCTTGGGCATGCTATCTTTCCAAAACTAGTTGCATCACAGCCCGCTGTGCATTTCAAGCCAGGGTAATGTGTACAACACATCATATAAAGTGATTACAAGGTGACTACAAAGATGACAGCTGAAGCGGCCAAAATTATAGTACACTGACTACTGAAGTAGTTTTTTTGGTGATCCACACCTACAAGACATACTGTATGTTTAACGTACAATACAGTGCAGAAGAGTAGTAACAACCAGAAAATATATATTCAAAAGAAGATCATCAGGATGCATGCGATCAATTTAAGAGGTTGAGCTTATCTTGTCTAAAAACATCTTCTCCCTTTGAAATGATCTTTCTGGTTGCAAACTTATTGTAATGTACATCACCAGTAGTTTAATTTATTTAATGCATTTATTTGTATTAAAGCTTCTATACAACACTTCTTGGATAACCTCTGTCATTGTTAGTTACAAGCAACATTGAGTAACAGAGATAAAGGGAAACATACATATTCCCATACAGGAAGTTGAATAAGGGTGGTTCATAACATTAAGGTCCTGAAAATAAAATGGATTACATGCAAGTATCTTCGGTAGGAGTGGGAGATGGGGGGGAAGGAGAGATTGGTGGTCACGTTAATACCACAAACTTACCGGTTTGCCAAACTCCATCTCAGAAAAGAACCTATACCATGGCTCATTCTCTAAATCTACATCTTCCGGACTTACATCCTGAGGCTACAGAAAGGTGGCAACAAGTAAAGAAGGACAAAGAGGAAAAGAGACAGAAAGAGATGATTCAGAATACAAAGACAATGAGACTGAATGATAATGTCACAAACTCGCCCTCATGATCTCAGATAGTAAGGCTGTGGTCTCAGACAGCGGAAGAAACAAACATGAATTAGATTTGTTTGCCGCTTGATGACATAGGAACATCTGTGTTTTCTCAGCGGTCGAAGGAACGGGAAACAGAAATAAAGATATCACAGAAGCAAAGATAATGGAAGAGGTAAATTACATAAGCAACAAGCCATGAAAATATAAATGCATATTGCATTTTATGAGATCATTAAAAACAAAGTTTTTATATGAAAAATTTATATGTTTTGTTACTTGTCAACAATTCTCAAAAACGTTACACACGTTGTTCTGCTGTTCCAAAAAACCTGTCTGTTCTGCTGCATATTGCTTTAAAAAAGCCTCTAAATGTGCTATAGAATTAAACTCATACCATTATTTGTATAATTAGCATCTCCGTCATGTAATCTTAACAGGATGGCACCAGTTCCAGTCAGATAAAAAAAAGTGTCATATCTTTATTCAGCTTTAAATTTTGATTAGCATAATACTAAGTGTATCTTTAAATAAAAATAATATTAACATAATTGTACCACCTAATATTATATGAAATAATATTTAAATCCATTTGTAAATTGCCTTTTAGAAGAGCAGAAGGACAATGCTAATCCACATGAAGAAGAAGCACATTATCTTCTGCCCTAGATCATAGCTGACCTATACCATTTGAATTACTTTCCCTAACAATTAGAAAGGCCTAGATCACACATTGTTCCTGCCTTAAATGTTTCATTGACAAGGCTCCAAAACTCACTGCATGTCCCCCACAGTAGACCTATTACAGCTGTATGTCATCAGAAAGACATTATGCAATAACAACAGATCCAAGAATGAGTCATACTAACAAGATTCAATCATAAAAAATGCAACAAAGCTTCCACGACAAACAGCAGCCTACAGTCCACACATTCTCAGCTTGGTCTGGACATTGCCATGTGTTTGGTCACCATCAATCATGAAGTTTTCCCCTCATGCATGTATTTAACAGTACTGTACTTTACGTGTGCACTGTATGATGAGAAAAGAACATGCTATGTATAACCTCAACCTGGAGATTTCCAGAACGGAAGAATTAGGGTGAATGCATGTATACGCTTAATACAATTATAGAGCGAGACACATCTGTAAGTATGCTGTACTTTTACGTGAAACAGGCAGAAAATAGCTCTTGCAGCGACAGCATGCACAGGTCTCCACCACCAACAGCACTCAGACAACATGCATGTACAAAGAGCGTCATACCGTTCTCTCCACCTTCAGTACAGAAGACTTTCCTGGCTCGTACTCAAATATGCTCCTTGGCTCGGCACGGTACTTCCTGGTGTCTACTTTCTTGTCAGGGGGCTCCCACTCGTTCCTGCAGGGATGCATGGAAACAAGTGATACAGGAAGGTAGGTGGAGAGTCGCCATGGCAACTCAAAAGGAAAAGATTTGGATGAGCGCTATCACATGTGCAGATTATGTTTAAAAAGTATGTTTTTTACCAAAATTGTCTAACAGGCAAAGATGAATTGAAAATATGCAGTATTAATATCAAATTGTTATATATATATATCATTACATAATAAATAGTAACATTAGAACTGTAGTAAATTAACTTTAAAACATCAACAACTTCTCCTAAGTGGTGAGGTGACACACAGTTATAGTTATTGAATATTGGAACAGTGAACTCTCCAAGCCAGAATCTGCTTATTTTGACAGTGTGATAAATGATGTTCACATATTGGGACCATGTGAAGAAATGTTGGGCAACACCAGCCTGGTGTAAGAATTCACACCTTAATGATGGCATCCACCCCTGTGCTACAATCTTTTTCATAAGTCGTCATATTTGCTAAACAGTGTCACATCTCACCTGTGAGGTTTTAGGGAAGATGTGCGTGTTGGCACGGGCATCTGTCCTTTTGAGCTTCTCATGTCTGCTGCACTCTTTGAGCGAGGAACAGTCCACACTTAAAATATGTTTTGCAATTTAAAAGTTAATGCCCAGCTTCACCTTAAATAACAATGCATGAATTATTAAATTGAATAAACAATTAAAAGTGACACTTACCATCCTCTGCTGTATATGCTGGGCTGTCATCTATAAAAGGTAAGAAAAAGAATCATTGGGTGTAACACAAACAATGAACGAATACATAAAGCTTATATTGAAAACAAAGTGAAAGTCTTCACTTTGCAATCACTAAAACTTGTTAAGAACATACACTTTATTGTAATGGAGGACCAGAGCTAGTTGTCACATAGCATCAAGTTCCTAGCTAGAGAAAAAGGCCCAAAATATTAAACGTTTGTGACAGCTAGCTCTGTTCCCCCTACTTCCACAAAGCGAAGGCCCAAAATATACCACATGCCAATACATTAGACGGTGCTCTAATGCTTCATCTCCAGGGGGTATTGTAAACATTCAATATATAGTAGGTGAAAATGACCGGCATTAGTGTGATATTTATAGAAGTCATTATCAGCCAATCATCAAGTCCAGGAGGCCACATTACAGACCAATCTAACCAGTAGATGGCACTATTGCCACAGCAGAGCATTTTCCACACTAGAACATTAATTCAAAGCAGTTAAAATGTTTTTTTTACTTTTTTTGCAGAACCCAAGCGTTTCTAAAACTATTTTCATACTATTATAGATAACATCAATACAAGATGAATTGAGTGTTTCAGACCATCCCATTGCTAATCCAATAGATTCACCAAAGCCATTAGTTGTGTTGTGATGCCTTTAATAATTCAGCAGGATAGTTCTCTACAAGCACAAGCATCATACACATCACAGAGGATTGAGAGCTTTTAAAATAGAGGCTATCAATCTATACGTTTTAAATACACTGTGGTGTGGTATTACCTTGAGCACTATGATGCTTTTAAAGTGCTATAAGTGCCAATGAAACGGTTGACACTATACAACATCTATCGATATTTATGATCGATTCAAAACAAAGTGTACAAACATTGTTTGCATTCTATTATTAGTATTGCATAGTGGACTAAGCCTGGTTAACCTGGTATCCTATCCAAGAACTATGGTTATGCACATGTGTGTGTAAGAACGGATAAATCATGCTGATAAAACAACCAACAACACTTATTTGTAATATTTCTAAGTGTTTATTGTTTCTTACAAAAAAGCTATTTGTTTTTTCAATTGTACATTCATGATATCTTTGATTCAGGAGATTAGACAAGCAAGGTCAACCTGGACAAAAACATCAAGGACCTCAGTGTTCAAGGACACAGTTAATAGACTTTATGCGAGTTGTTAGGTGTTCCTATTTATAAAAAATGGGAACGTGTTAAAGGTCCAGTGTATGAAATGTATCTGATATTCTCCAACTGACAATTATCATGTAAGCACTGGATGCTCAGTGTTAACCGCATTTATTGATCAATGCACAGGGACTAACAGTGTTAGTGATACATGTCAGTTTCATTCTGGTTGTCAAGACCTGCTTAAGGTTAATAAATTACAAAGACCACATAAAGGCTCTAAAGACCCGAATGCCACAAATGATTACTATTAAAAAAACTATGACTAAGGTACCTCTGGTTCTGAGGGGCCTGTCATTGCTCTCAGGAAATATGTAGGTGGGACGATATGGATTTTCTTCGACAGTTTCTGAGTAAGATGAATGCAAGACAAAACACACACTGACAAAATGAACACACACTATGATGTGACCAGGACTCTTCCAAACTCCGTGCACACCAAAAAGCGACAATACAAACATATTAAATACATGTGATTATAAAAAAAAACAGCTTTACCTGGGACTTTGTGGATCTGTTTGAATATGTTTCTGTACCAGTCCTTCGATAACTCTGTGTTCTGATGTAAAAGAACAGTGTGCAGCAATTACACAGCGTCTTTCATTTAAATAAGCTTTTGGACACTTAAAGGGATAGTACACACAAAAATGAATATTCTTTCATCATTTACTCACCCTCAGATTGCTCTTAACCTTTATAAATGTATGTGTTCTGATGAACACAGAGAAAGATATTTGGTAGAACTAAACAGATTTCATCCATATTTACTGCCATAGTAGCGAAAATAAATACTTTATTTATAATAATAATATGGGAGTCAACGGAGGATGAGATCTGCTTGGTTACTGACATTCTTACAAACGTCTTCCTTAGTGTTTAGCAGAACAAAGAAACATATACAGGTTTTCAATAATTCAAGGGTAATTAAACGATGACAGAATTAAAATTTTTGGGTGAACTACCCCTTTTCTTTCCTGTAGCTCAGTGGTTAGAGCATTGCACTAGCAATGCAAAGGTCGTGGGTTCCGTCCCAGGGGATATACTTAGAATCAATTGTATAGGACAATGCAATGTAAGTAAGTGGCTTTCGATAAAAGCGTCTGCCAAATGCGTAAATGTAATGTAAATGTAATACATGTAGTCAAAACATAAGCAGATGAACACTCGAAGTGGGCTGGTCTTACCCGCACTGGGACTCTGGGTGCTGTTGGAGCAGACAGTATAATTCTCTTGCCATCCATGTCTACTAGAGTCTCAGCCGGAGCTATCTGGCTGATGGCAGGGCTCCGGTTAGGGCCACTGTCCTTATCTGCAACAGCTTCTGAAACGTGTGACCACAAACACAGATCATAAATAACCAAACCCAAAACGAAATGTTAATAATTCTACACAATTAGTAACAAGTTTGCATGTCAACATCTCGAGGTCTCTGAATGTCTAAATGAATGATTTGTTATATTTGCACTATTCAAACGGCATTCGTTTCCCCTGTGGTGCTCCGATTTTCATCCCATCCAAATGAGCGCGTTTATCTTTTTCTTGCACACTATAGTAATAGTGGTAAAAATGCAAGCTGTGATCTTCGCCTTTAATCATTCCTACAGTTTATAAAATGCTCAATTTAATAATTCCATAACGAATCACGTATGCATAAATGCACCCCAGTAATAATAACAGCGAAACAAACAGTCCCTAAAATTCTGTTCCCTTCTGTTTTCATTTGTGTATCATTTCAACACTTTACTTTTAATATCAGATCAAGTATTGAGATGCTGCTGTAGTATTTACCTCTGCCGTGATGCAGCAAGACGATTGTAGGGTTCACACTGCTGGTGGGGGGGTAAGAAGAGGACACTTTGGCTGATAAGCTAATAGCACTTTGTGGATCAAGGCAGGACGTGAGGTGACACTTGCTCTCATCTACAGGTGAGTCCACCTAAAGAGACATACGAAAACATTGACTCTTCCTTAACTCTGTGGTTATATGTCTGTGACATACAAACTACTTTGAATCTCCCAGGATTCCCCATTTTGACGACATTTGCATAAAATTTGCTTCTCTAAACTTTTCTTTTAAGCCCATGATTCTTCCTAAAACGTGTTATCGATTTGAGGTGGTTTTCTGGTGTCCACGATTACAGGAGAATAGAAATGTTATCTTGCTTTTGCAGTGTTATCAGACACTGAAAGCATTGAAAATCATATACTAAATGATTTAAAGAGTGAGCAGCTAGTCAATCACAGTTATACATTTGTTTTTAAGTTTGTCAATAATATGTTTAGTTAAACAAATTGTGCTCTGTGTTCTAGAGTTGTTTATCAACTGTTTAGCACTGATATATAACTAATAAAACATGATATTGCATTAGAAAGCATTGTTATAAAGGAATAACGCCTGAAGCGCTGACTCACCTTTGATGGTGTCTCATTGACTTGTGTTGAATTTAAATCAGCTGTGGTGTTGCTTACATCTTTATCAGCCAAACGTGTTTCTGTTTCTCCATTGACCGCACCAAGACAACCACCTGCAATGAGTTCAAACAGTTTGGATTCTCAGTGAATCTGTATATCTTCTAGAAACCTCTTCAAATGTAAAAAGGCATCATTCTACAGAGCTGACAGCACTTGGCAAGGCAACTGTTTGTTTTCAAAGCAAACCGCAAACTCACGCCAGAACAGATTCCTTTAACCTCCATAAAACCAAATGACCAGCCAGAAGCTGTCAGCACTGAACCAAACTAAAAGTCTTCCTCCACAGAGATGCCTATTTATTACTGGAAAAAAGATTCTCTGAACTTTGTCGTGAGAACAAGGGAACTATTGAACCCACTGTAAGAAGTGTTTGCTTCAATGGCCTTTTATTCAGGCACCACAACAATCAAGGCATCTCTACCAAGAGCTGGGAGTCAGCCAGAACAGTTCCAACATGGAGATGGAGAAACGTCCCAACTGAAGGTCCACATGTCCAGAAGTCAAAGTGGGTGTGAGGACAAAAGACTTCTTTGATGACCTCCAGCAAATATGAGCGTTTATTGAAAGCTATTTGGGCAATCAAGTTGTACATGATTGACCTGTCACAAAATGGTTTGGACAGAATGCAGGCAAATGAAGGGTTAATCAGAAACGTTTATTAAATGAAACGCCCACGATGGGGAAAGCATGAACATAACACTAGCAAAAAAAAACACTTCCCGCGAGGGGGACCAAACAAGGGTCTTAGAAAAATGAAATATGTCTAAAAAATGAAACAGGAACAACAGGTAATCCAATGACAAGGGTCATAAACAGCAAATACAAGACGGCCGTGTTGAGAACAAACATAAACAATGCAACGAACCCTGAACAGAGGGAAACTGGGGCTATATAAAGGGAGACATTAACGAGGAGTGATTACATGGGGAGAGTGGCGACAGGTGATAAGAATGAAACCTAACGAGATTGAATAACAGAGCAGGTGATGGGAATAAAACCCTAACGAGGGTGAAACACAGAGAACCCTAATGAAACGATTACGGGAGAAAGGAGGGCAGGGCTGAGAGACATCAAGGGAGGACACGTGGCACCAAGTAACAACATAAAGCCACGTGTCCCCACACATAGCACAACAGAAACCCGAAAGACGTGGCAATGTCATGACTCTGCCCAGTAAGATAGAGAACTCGAGACAGGCAGGACAGAGGAACCATTGGAACAAACTTTTAATGGCAAATTTAGCTTGACGTCCATTGATTTCTGAAATATCAATACCACAACATCAACAATGGTCATTAATAGGACAAACGGAAGCTTATGGAGCATCATTCCTGTAATCAGAGATCGTTTCAGATCAGTAAGAGTTTGATAAGAGCACTTTTAAGCCTAAATTATGTGCAGCTACAAACATAAACTCCATTATTATAATACACAACAATTAGTCTGGCACCATACAGCTTTGTGAAATATATTCAGAGCACTCATTCTATGAAAACATAAAGCTTTCTTCCTTTTTAACTCACGTTTGGCAGAGTTCTCAGGTGGCTCTGTGCTTGAGCTCTCCTCATCGTCAATGTGCACAAGCGTCGCTCTCAACGTAACAGCGCCCTTTCCTTTGCAAACACGGGTAGGGTCCAGTTCTGCATGCATGCATGTCGAGAAATATCATGCAAATGCAAAAAAATGCAAAATATCATTTTGTAGCATTTTATAACTATGCAAATTACGCTCACGTATTTAAGGTAGATGTATTATTTTCACACCGTTCATCTGGGTAGCCTTCAAAAATGACAGTAAAACATTACTCTCACCAGTTGGCATTAGGTCAGGGGAAGTCTTCATAGTTCTCAACGGTGTTACTCGCACGGCAGATACAGTCCGACGGCAGGCAGGTCGAGCTATAAAGATACATCAAGTTAGATTTGGTGTGGAATAATGAAATGAACTGTCACAAAATGAAGACTTCATTGACTTATTGTTGGAGTTCATTGAGAATAATACATTATGCTTGACTAATCATTGTTATATAAAGCTCTCGGGGAGCTTTTAATTCTACAAAGATTGTAATTTACAGTGTTCTGTGCTGCTGGCTGGCACGGATATCAAGGAAAGATGGATGAACGGAAGGAAACAGGGGTCCTGGCAGTGAGAATACCGATTCAACAATAACTCAAGCAAGAAGACAGAGAGTCTCTGTTTCTGATTGCTCACTCATGAGCCTCCCTAGACAGATATTATTCCTTACTACAGCCTTCCATTTATTATTGCAGTGTTGTGATATAACAACCCCTCTGTGGTGTGATTTAAATCTTTTGTTTGTACCGTTGCTTATATTATTTACATTTATGGCCACGTAATTCTCACTTTTCACTTACACCCATATAATTCTACAAACCAGTGTAAGTTCCTAGAACCGGATGGATGTGCACAGAGCAGGGCAAGCTTACCAGGGGCTGCATCAAGTTTCACTGTGCCCTCTGCTGGAGAGGCCTGCAAATGAAAAAAGGTGAAAGGGGAGATGAAGCTAAAAGAAGAAATACAGGCTGAGAACCGTGGTTATTCATGTGTAAAACTCTAAAGAGCCACTGTACAGTTACTTTTGCACAACTTAATAGTCCTCTTATCTGCTTTTTTTTAACCAACAGGTATATCACACACTAAACTCACACCATTAAGCCAGTACTGTTATATCTAGCTCAAACACATTTCAATTCCATCAGGCGCCTTTAGCGATGCAGTATTTACACACCTCACCATTTAATAAATAAAGGAATGAGGTTACAGATAATCTATTTAACATGGCGACCGAGAGGATGCTGATGCATCAGGAAATTGATAAAGCCTCCAACTGATGTGGCACGCCTATGACCATGGTTCACACTGAACAAAGACACAAAGTGACCTGTTACAGAGCACTGGAGTGGGAAATACGGGGCAATGAAAATTTATGAGTTTCCGGCAATGAACAGTCCTCAAGAAAAGAATAGTTTATTTTTAGTTTTCTAACAATGATGAGTAATCCAAGTTTTAATCCCATATATTTTATTGTACTAAAAACAGGTTGAACCTCAATTCAGAGGGGTGGGAATCCTTTGGTCCCTCACGATTAGATTCAGAATCGATTATGAGGGGGTCACAATTCGATTCAGAATTTATTCTCAATGTGTACTCAGAGTCAGACTAGTATTGGTACTTTTGCCTCTATAGTCTCTGAACTGTCATGGCACAAACTGTATTTTAAGCCACTGAATTTTTCATATCTTATAGTGTAAACATGGACCTTCTAATGAGTTGGGATACAGTTACACCAATCTAAACACAAAAAAAGACTTTAAATATATAGTTTAAATATTTAGATTTAGATAGTCTAAATAAAAGCATCTGAAAAGGCTACATAACACTGATAGGCTCTTTCAGATGTTTCGTTAGAGATGGAATCACATTCCACTGTAGATATAAAAACCAAGCAATGACAGCTGCATGTATGAATCCATTGATCATAAGATACAAAATGTGAGAATCCTTAAAGGGATAGTTTATCTAAAAATGTATAATATCTGATCATTTATTCACCTTCATTACTTCATTATCATGTAGACATCCACATGCGCTACAGAAGATATACATTTAGCTAAACCTTCAAAATAAAAAAGCTTTAAACTAATTAGTAAACCATGTGAAAGATTTATTCATAGTAATCTACACGCAGACACACAAAAACCATTAGGCATTTTGTATCTTACCCGTGAATATAGGACCTTCAGCTGCAGCGGCTACCAGCTCAGCTTAACTTGGTTTAAAGTCCAAACAAATAACCAGACAGACAGGGCTACCCTTTAAAAGCCCTTTGTTGTGGCCTATCAAACAAATCCAAACGTTCACTCCCTATTTACTTCAAAGAACTCAACCTTAACTATGCTTTGCCTCTTTCATATCCATAACCAAGATGGACCTGTCAGACCTGCCACCTGGGAATGTGGCACCCACTCAATATGTGATGAACGAATTACAGCATCCCACTTTCCATCCACCTCCACATCTCTGTCTGGAATGCCTGGCACCACATGAGGTTGTGAACTATTTTAGGATAACAGTAAGATAAAAAACATTTATGGGCGTTTTGTAATGTCTGTTTATTGTGGCACATTATCAGGGTCAGGTATACTGTGGAGACAAGTCTGGACCAAAGACAGTAAAAAATTATTTGTCTTTTCAAGGTCATGAACACTGACAGTGACAGTAGACACCTTTGTCGTATTGAATGCACTTTTTTTGATGACCAGAGTAGACCATCCTGCTATATGGTCACTTTATTGGTAACATATGATTTACATGTCATGCTATCAATAATTCTATTAAAAATGAGAAACTGAGAAAGAGGCATAAATCACGATATAATAATATAAATCTAAACAACAACATTTGTGTGAATATAGACGCTGTCATCAGACATACGTTTCTTGTTCGAACTTCTGGTCTATGTTTGTTGATCGGTCTGGCTAGTGGCTAATAATATAACATATTTTATTGTATAACATCTTTTTTAAATAAACATTTGTTTACATTTTTTGAACACTCGCCACAGATGCCATAGAAATCTTTTTGTCTATAAAGAACATTTAACATCCAAAGAACCTTTCTGTTACACAAAAGGTTCTTTGCAAGGAAAAAAGGTTCTTCAGATTATAAAAAGGTAAGAAAGAGATGGTTCTTTAAAGAACTTTTGACAGAATGGTTCTTTGTGGAAACAAAAATGGTTCTTCTATCTATGGCATCACTGTGAAGAACTTTTTAAGCACCAGAGTCGATGTAAATTTGCTTGTTACAAGAAACAATCTACAGGGAATGTATTATTTGCGAATGTTTACTGAAAGTTCCGTTTGGGCCACCAAAGAGTGCATGCATACTAACGTTTGTTTATGTTGATTTACATATCAAGCTATTTATGAATTCATTTGAAAATGAGTAACTGAGAGAGAGTCATAGATCACAAAGAAATATATCTAAACAACAAAATTTGTGTGATTAGTATAAATAAACTTTCAAAGTTCATTGCTTCTGTCCAGATTAAATTGTACTCAGTGGAGATTAAATTGCACTCAGTGCAGCTGAAAATGTATATCAATGTAATGACATTATTCCAAATCTTGAAAGGTCTGGTTGAACACACGGTTTCGGCCAATCTCATATTAATCTTCAGTAACTATAGAGCTCACTATATGCATACTATCTTCGAGGAGTATTTAGTTTGATCACGTTTGTAAAAGATAGATACAGCTGTACGATTAATTCCGAAAAGAAACGACGCCCTGGGGGTGTGCGGGAGGAGGAACTAAATTAAGCACACAAAACATAATTGCATTATCCCTGCATAACTGTTGATTCACTGTAAATTAATGTGGTTTATCTTAATCTATCCGCTCAATCTATCCGTTTCAAATGATCTGCAAATCCAGCGTTATATCCACACTTTATAGCTCAGTGGTAAGACCGTTGCGTTAACAATGCAAGGTTGTGGGTTCGATCCCAGGGGATTGCAGATACCTATGTAAAAAATGTATAGGATAATGCTATGTAAGTCGGATAAAAGCATCTGCCAAATGCCTAAATGTAAAGAGTAACAAGCTGCAGCTGCAGGTCCACAGTTCACCCCACCTTTACACAGCACAGCCAATCTTGAGAGTAAGCGGGAGTTCCTTTCGCTCGTCTGTTGAGGCGTGGGCGGGCATTTCCGGGAGAATTCGCCAATAAGGGACTAAGAAAAATTGTTAAGTAACTGTTTTTCATGTGGGGAAAAAAACTTTCTGAAACCGATACCAACCTTGGGGGAGTGTATCGAGCACAGAAATACTAAGTAATACGTCCAACAAATTTTATGACAAGTTGACCATGTTAAGCAAGATAAGCCAGCACGTTTAACATTGTTAAGAAGTCAGAATGCAGCGTTAAATCACCCCTATAATAAACCTTAACCAACTAACAAGGCTCAGGTCCATATCTTTGGTTAATGCGAAAAAAGGGGCCTACTGCAGGTGGCACAAGGCAAATCGTCTGCATAGTCTATTGCAACACTCTGGTCTAGTGAAATGTCCAGAATGTCAATGGTGAAAGCCGGACCCTATCAAATTTGGCCTAGTTAGAATTTTGATAGCAGCCAATTGCAAAAGAACTGGCATGGCAAAGTGGAAAACTTTAGAAACTATAATATCTGTGACAAGTATCCAACCACCAATAAATCTAGAAAAGATTACCACAGAATTGAAGGGCATATCATTCACAAACTTCTAAGCATCCCCAATGTGTATTTTACCTGTTGACCACTTTGAGATATTTTTAAAATGTTTACCATCTTTAAATCTATTTTTCTGAATTCCTCTGATTCTGTCACGGCCTGTTAATGAATAACAGCGTAAGCTTCTAGAACACAGCTGAAGGTCAACATGTACTGGACAGCTCTGCCCGGCTGCTGTCCAATTCCGTTATGCCAGCCCCATTAAAAAGAGGCAACGCAATCAATAGTACCATGATATTCCACCCAAGAATCTCTGGGGATTGCCTCATTCTATTTCCATGACTGCTTTGAAAGAGTTCAGTATTAATATACAAAAGAGATCTACAAGGGACCTGCTATAGCCGGAACTTTGGGGGGGTGGCTTGTGTTACATAACACAGTTTGACTTCTGCTTTGTCAACAAATGGCAGAATAAAGCTCACCAGGATCACGGCACACAGCTCCAAACATGGTTCGAACAGAGTGCTTTGGAAGAACGACCGTGGGTGTTTAATTGAGAATACCCCTCAATAACGTAAACATCTACAGCAGACACTGGACTAAGGAGTCAACTGTCCCACGCTGCACACATTTTAACAACCACATCATAAAAGGAAATGTATGCAGCTTTGTTCGGGCAAAATTGATCTATACACATCTTTTTTCGGCCTGTGATGGCAGTGCCAGAGAAGTGACGTAACAAACCTCTCAGTTGAATCGCAGTCTGGATTGTAGCAAAGTAAAAAATATAAAAGGATAGTTCCCCCAATTTTCTTTTACTAAAACTGTGTATGACTTTTTCTTCTGTGGAACACAACAGATATTTAGAGAAATGTCATAGTGGTTTGTAGAGAACTTGATTCAATTAGGGCCTGTCGGTGGTTTTAAGCATGACGTAGGCTATTGTGACAGTAAATATAATAACTTACTAATATTAACAATAATACTAATAATTACTTAAAAAGTAATACAAATTACTGAGTGGAACATTACTTTAACAATTACAATGGCTGAACTTAAAGGGATAGTTAAAATTATGTTATCATTTACTCTGTAACCTGTAAAAATGTCTTTGTTCTGACGAACACAAAAACATATATTGAAAAGAATGTCAGTAGCCAAAGAGATCTCATGCCCCATTTACTGCCACAGTAGGGAGAATAGATACTATGGAAGTCAATGGGGGTCTCAAATACCTTCCTTTGTGTTCATCAGAACAAAGAAATGTATACAGTTTTGGAGAAAGGTAAGGGTGATTACATGATGATAAAAATGTCAATTTTTAGTGAGCTATCCTCTGAACCCCCGTTTGTGATTTATCTGGCTTAATCCCTATATTACCACTATCAGGCAAAATAGACCTACACCACAGTAGGAATGCAGTTGCTGAGAGATATCATCACAAACATAGCGATAAAACATGCATCACTTTCCCTAGAATAGGGTGACATTTAAAAAAAGAGCCCAACATTATGTCACAGAACACAGAAGCCTATTATGTCTGGAAGACGTGAGGACTTCACAGCTGTGCATGATGAGTCAAAGTCTCCTGGCTTGGATCTCACAGGCCCCTGCATTTGCTGACTGGGACAACAAGCAATCACGGCAAGGGTGGGGGGGTTCATGGCGCATACACAGCATCAACGGCTCGAGCCAGAAGAAAAGCTTTTGTGTGCCGCATGAATGTTCTAGAAGGACAGATGAGGCAATGATAATGAGTTTCGCACTAGGGCTACAAAGCAGTGTGCAATGACAGGCCTTTCTGTCAGCTTGCATGTCCATGAGTAATAAAGATTATGAGAAATTGTGAGTAATAACATCCATACTGGGATACTGATTAATGCTATATGAGTCAGGATGTGAAATATACCCATACATTGACCATGACTACATTAATTGAACTCAGTGGTTAAAATTGTACCATGGTTTAATACACAAATACAGTAACAAAAATGTTCAAATACCATAACAATATTAAACAATCAATTATTATTTTAACTACCAGAACTAGAATGCGCACAATATCGTGCAACCTTACAATTATTTTGCAGATAACAATCACTTTTCAGACAAACTGCCATTCATCAATTATCAGGCATTATAAATTTGGATGGGATATGTATATGTTATATATATATATATCTTATATAGCCAATGGAGATTTTGTAAGTCGGACTTGGAATGCAGACACAGACAACTGCTGCAGAGCTCTCTGTTGTGTAGCTGGTGCCTGATAATTTTGTCAGGGGATGTCGACTATTCCACCACACCTAAAAACAGCTTGATGATAATCCAAACATTTCAAGTGCTTCCCAAATGGTGGCCAACATGGCAACATGATGGAGGACCCAAATCTGAAGTGTATAGCAATACCATCAGAACAGACTTTATGAAGAATACCAGGCCCATGCTGTGCATAGAAAACACACTCACACTTCGGCTACACAATGACGGTTACCATGTTACCTTAAGATCCGCCATCTCAATACTCCTAATGTGTCCCAGCTACGTGTTACACGGCACATAGTTCAAAATAAATTCAACGGATGACATGTACTTTTCACATTCACTCTAAATATGATCCGCATTCAAGCTAGACATTCTCATTAGGCGAACACCATCCCAGCACTGACCTCACACCAGCTGGCCTACAATCTGTCAGAGCAGCAAGAGGTGAACAGAAAAATCTGTCAGCACAACACAACCTGAAACAGAGACTTCATGTTTGCGTTAGCTTGCTGCTTTATGCACACAGACCTTGAAATGTGTGCCACTGACAGAATAAAAAGGCTCTCACACAAAGTACCACTTAAAACCAGAGCCAATGGGGCTTTAAACAAGTAAAGGGGAAGATAAAGGTTGCTAAGCAACATGGGGTAACATTCATAACGGGGCGGATGAGAGGAAGGGTCTGGTACCACATCCAGTCAAGGGCAACTCAATCATTGGGTTTACAGCTAAGAAAACAATGTACAATGAAGGCTCTGAAATCAATGAAACAACTTATGCTACTGGACAGACATGATTGAATTATGCACTGAAGTATTGGAAATCACATCCTTTCAAAACAAAAACATTTCGATTTGTTCAGGATCTTTTCATATGTGTGCTCTCTGAAAAAGACAACACATGCTTCATAAGTAGGCAAGCTTTTGTCAAACAAAACAGGATATACAATTAATACAATAATTCCCCAAATCCTTTGGATGTGAGTGGCTCAGCGACTCCATAAACCACCATCAATGGGAAGCCAGTGATTCTAACCCCTCTCAAAGCACTTACTTAGTCCACTGTTGTCCAGTCCAGTCACTGTCATATGCCTGCTCTTGTCTTCTTATTCATTTCTGGCTCTATGTATTCAATCGGAGCGAACGAGGAATGGAAGAACGTGCCTAAGCATCCAATAATAAATGCAATGGCTCATTTTAGGTTCACAAGTGTTCAGCGAAATGTGGAGTGGCACCAAATGAGACCGGGAGAAATTGAATAATGGCACAATATTAGCAGTCAAATCATGCATGGGGATAACAGCAATGCTAAAGGAAAGATACCAAAGACTTAAATGGCATTCAGAGTGACCTCATTATCAATGCTTGCTTACAGAAACAGCTATAAAATCTTAACGTATAATTATTGTTAAAAGGTTGATTCTGAAATATGATGTAACAACGTGATGATCCCCTAGAAGACCACAGCTGTGAGAAGCATTCATTCACAAGACAATTCGTTTAAACATTTAAACAGTGTTTCATGACTAATCTTTTGGGTGCCTGCTCACCACACTAGACAGTAACATGATTCTACACGAGGGTTATAAAATATTAACCGCACAACGCAAATTATTCATTACCCGTGTAAGGAGACTGCTTCCAAAGATGCTGGCAGCAACTTCACCCAAATGTTGCAGTCCCTCACCTACTTAAGTTTTTTATGTTGCTCACTTCCTCTTTGCTGAAATTCTATATATCACCAGTGCCAGATGATGATAATATCAGTGTATCTGGCACAGGTGCTTATAGGTCCTAGCTAGCAGATTATATCACTTATACCACAAATGTTGACGTAGAGCAAAAAAAGTTCAGTTTTGTAGTCTCAGTCGAAATTACTGCAAATATTAACATTTCATAAAAGGCTTAACCTTTTTAAAACACTGTTGAACATTTTGATGCATGAAAAGAACCATCTCTTTCTAAAGTTGATGAAGAGTGATTCCGATGTTGTTCAACTGTGATCATCACGTTATTATGGTTAAACCACTGGATATCTTTCAAATGGTCATAAAACAGTTCAAAGCTAAACAGAATAAATTGCCGCATCATTTCAATTTGGTCTCCATTTTAAACTTCCCTGGGGATATTTCTATTAAGTACAATGTACAGTATGTGGAGATCGCCACAAACACTTTTTATAACGTTACGATTTTAACCCCCGTAAGAATATCTGGTTTACAAACCAAATATTTTTCTCTAAATCCTAGGTTAACTTTCTTGAAGAAACAGTCCCCTGCTTTAATCTCTTTTTTTGTCTCCAAACATTACACAGACCATAAAGATACCCCAACCAATGTCCCCTCCTCACAATCAGACCCTGTCCAACCAAGTGCCAACTTAACAACTTTGTTTTATTGGTTTATGCATGTTTATTTGTTGAATACTTTGCACTTTGTAAAACTAAACTATGTTTGGGATTGATGCCTGTGTGGTACACAGTTTATCCTGGCATTTCTTACAAACATAAAGTGCATTGCATTAAAATAACTCCGACTCACTTTTAAAGGGACAGTACACCCAAAAATGACAATTTTACTCGCCTTCCAGTCGTTCCAAATATGTTTAAAATATATTTGAAAGAATGCTATAAACAAACAGATCTCGCCCCCAATCGACACCAATAGTAGGAAAAAACGCAAAAGGGGACATTTTTAAGCTAACATTCTTCCAAATATCTTCCTTTGTGTTTGTTAAGTAATTTATACAGATTTGGAACAACTTGAGGGTGAGTAAATGACAGAATTTTATTTTTGGGGTGTTCCTTTAAAGCTCCAGATCTTTCATGTCTTAGTACACAGTACAATACCATACCTGCCTGTATACACAGTTCTAGATAAACTGCTCGACGTGTCCCGTTTAATGTTTCACGGCATCACCGAACTAAGTCTCGTGTAACTGTTCATTCCCTGCTCCACACATCGGATCCTTCTCCTTCCTTATTTGGATGTCAAGTGCAGTGCAGAGATGAGCAGCGCAATACAAAAAAATACACTGAATCTTTCATCGTTCAATAAAACTCTCAAGTTGGCCTCATAGATGCTTCAGCCTTAACCTCACCAGTTTCATTCTCATGTTACCCTCTTAAATAGTAAATATAGAACTATGAAATATCGCAATATTCCTGAAGTAACAAATACTATGCCGCACGTCTGCAAAGCACCCTGAGTATCTGCAATGGATGGTTGCTGCGGCTATAATAAACCCCGGGTCTTAAAACGAACCGAACACGCAAACTTTTCATTTTAGTTTAATGCGAAATGTTATTCAGGCATTCAAATGCGGCAAATATGACATAATCAGATGTATGTGGGAAAACACTGACCTTCCCAAGAAAGCAGTCCAGCTTTCCGTATTAAGGCTGCACGCTGCACGACTGCGTGACCGTCACTAGTCCGCGCGTGGACCCCACCGCTCATTGGACTCGAGGGGTTGGAGGGGGCGTTTGGATGAGGCACAAACATGTTTACATCTCACAATAAGGAAACCTTACTGAAACAGAATGTTCACACAAACTGAACATTTTGATGACAGTCACTTTTTAGAATACGCATCTAAACTATCTTTATTTTAAATCATGCCAAAGGCTGTATAGCCTTTAAAGAAAACGTAACCATCTATAACATTTAATTATATATCATACACTCTGTTTAGCACTACAGAAAGAGAAGTGCTGTCATAGACGATCAGTTTAAAGATATGACCGAGCAAATTCCGTATAGCATGATGTGTTATTAATAATACATGTGCTAATCACTTGTAAGGTGGTGTATTCGTTCATTTCAAGATATTGTTCAAATGTACAGCATATTGTACAAAAATAACGAAAGAGATAAAGTGCGTGTATGTCTATATCACCCAAGAACAAATCTCCTTTCGAGTCCAATAACGGGTAAATGTGCACTTCTCAGAAATATCCGCTAGAGGCCGCTGGTTACACACAGACCAGCAAGACTGTGAACAAAGATATATTTGGCTGTGAAAAGGAAACTCGGCTTTAATGTGTTGTTCCATCTTAAAGTGATAGTTCGCCCAAAAATGAAAATGCTGTCATCATTTACTCCCCCTTCTGTCATTTCAAACCATAACGACTTTTATTCTTTCACAAAATATGTATTGAAGAAAGTGGGTGACCGTACCAAACAGCACCGACCCACATTCATTTCTATTGTATGGGCACAAAACCAATGCAAGCGAATGGGGGCCAGTCAAGAACATTCTTCAAAACATCCTCTTTTGTGTTCTGTGGAAGAAACTCATACAGGTTTGAAATGACCAGATGTTGAGTAATTCATTTTTGACAATTGATGTGGGGTCTATCACTTTAAAAGCAAGTTGAACATCAGCAATTTATTAAGGCCTTGTTCTAGCAGAAAAACGTAAAATTTTATATTTTTCCATTTTTCCCTCCATGAAACGCAGAAGCAAATTTTAAAAAGTTTATTTAACCCAGTTGTAAAGGTTCAACAAACATGAACAAATAGTGCAAATTCACACAAACACACATACAAACTGTCACTTGCTCTCTACATTGCATTCACACATTTTGTGCTGTGCTATATAATGCATTTATTTTCTTCTCTGCATCGCTCACTTAAGAGTTTGTTTCGTAACCAGCAGTGACAGGCACGTTTAAAAATAAATATGTAACTTTATACATGCAACTTTAAATGTGATGATGTGAACTGATCTAAAAGTGTATTTCGTTTTCAGTTAAAAGAAAAACAAAAATGTATTGCCATAACTATTAATAGTCAGAGAGGACAAACGGAACAGCTGTATAGTAAACAAACAACAAATTTAGATTGCCCATTAAATATATTGAATTTGTTCAGCTGAAAACCATTCAGAATTTTAAACATATCAATTTAGGTCATTTTCATTCATCTTGATAAACTTCGACCAGTAAAAAACCTAGAATTCTGCCCGGCAGTCCTTTGTCCAACTTTGGGAGGACATTTATAGAGTTCAGCATAAAAACTGCACAGGGAAACAGAAAGCCACCCATGTTGAAGTAGATCTTCACCACGTCCGTCTCGGTAAAGGTGGAGGCACAACAGGTCTTTGAGAGGTCATCTGAGGTACCGGACGGATTGGTCTGGACACATAACGCTCGTGTAGCCCGCTGTCCACATTCCTAAGAGACAGTATGTTACAATTACAATAAAATCTACATCCCAACATTTCCCAACACTCCAGGCAAACAAGCGAAAGGATTCAGCTCAAGTCAGATATTTGTGTGCATGAAGAGCTTTTGAAAACATTCTGAAAATCACACTTTATCTTCACATGAAGATGCACGACGGAAAGTTAAGCTGAGCGGAGCCTGACTGTGGTTGGAAGAGTTATACGCTGTGGTTTGTCACATGGGGAGGCGTAGTGTTTTATTTATGAACCGCCTCTGCATCACCTAGAATTTTTTATCCTAACATCTAGTACATCAGATATTCTGGGCAGTGAAACTTTGAGAGTACACGTATTTCACGCTCGCTTTACTTTTCCGCCTGTGTAAAATTGCTTCTTTAGTATGATGGTAAAGATAGTAAACACATCAGTATTTACAGAGACAGACACAGCTGCTGTGTCTGTGATGTTGCAAGCCATCGGAAACACTCACCGGTCTACTGTGCGAGGTGGGACTCTGGGTGGAGGAAGCACGGGTGGAATTTCCGACACGGTGCGGGTCGGTCGTGGTGGGAGCGGAATGTCTGGCGGCTCCTTAAAAAAAGCAAACACATACGTGGTCAAACAGAATAAATAGAAGTGATGTCATTTCTTATATGGCTAGCAAAATCATCTTTTTATTTATATCCTTATCAACAAATAATACATTGCAGGACATTTATCCTGAATAACAGGTCAGTGAAATAGATGGAGTTTGAGATGGACAACGATCATAATCATACTATTAAATATGCTTACATCACAATCTACGTCTGGCCCGCTGCTGTTGCTGATATTGCTCTGGATGCTCAATCTGTGACTGCTACTGCCTGCTCAGGTGACACGTTCGGAATGACATTTAGTTGTACGCATGAGTTCTGTGACATAATCAACTACAGTTATAAGAACATTTAAGTAAAAGTGAAAAAAAAATTCTGTCATAGTTTCCTCACCCTCTTATCATTTCAAACCATTAAGACTCTCTATCTTCTGCAACCACTAAAGATATTTTGAAGAAAGTTGGTAACCAAACAGAACTGGCCCCCATTCACTTCTATTGTATGAACACAAAACCAATGTAAGTGAATCGGGGCCAGCTACCAACATTCTTCAAAATATCTCTTGTGTTATCTTCTGCGAAGAAAGTCATACAGATTTTAAATAACAAGAAGGTGAATAAAGGATGACAGAATTTGTATTTTTGGGTGAATTATCTCCTCTAGCACCACAATTTACAAGTTACTACAAGATTATCTCCAAACCTAATAAAATATATAAAAAAGGTTTATCAAGGATCATTAGCTGATAATTTTGGAGACACCTATTCAAGATTACGCTCAACTGATCACACAACTTCATCAGGCATCTTTACAGTCTCCCTTAAGAACAACTATTTGAACACTCAACCAAAATAAGCTGTGAAGGTAAATCACACGTTTTGCAAAAAAACAGTATCATTTTTGGAAGGTTTAATTGCATAAGATTAAAGAAGTTATTTTTTTTGACATACTAGAAGTGCTTGAGGTACTTCCTGTCTGCCAGCTTCCTCTCTGCAGCGGTCTGCTAACAGGAGGGGGTTGGTTGATCACACGCGGTGCAGGTTCATACAACGAGCAATTTACGTTCTTATTAGACCCCCAAGGAACGTTTGCTTGCATCGGTGATGTTATCATAAGCTCTGATGAAAGAAAAAACAGGAAGATTCTGATGAAAAACAAAAATTGTGTTGCACAAAAACATTCAAGTATTTTAAGCAATACTACAAATGACAAGTCTAGCGTGTACCCTTAATGTACTGACTAAAGAGGAAATTCTTCTAAGAGAACATATATACACTTATATTTGTATACATGTAAATTAACTATGGATATTCATATCTGTCTTCCTACTCCAAAGTGTCATACTGTAACTATATATTGCATGTATTTTTTTTACCAGTTCATCTGTTATTCAGTTTTCTTTAACGGATAAGTGTAACGGAATATTGTTAAATACAAATAAAATGACAAACTCAAAAATACTACATGATGTTCTTGTGTGCTGTTATCTGTTTTTGTACATGTAAATATTCATCTTAAGGAAAATTGATACCTGTCGTTCCTTTGTCTCTACAGCGACGGGTGATGCTCTCCCTTAACCTCTGTAGATTTTCCTTTTACAGTAAACAGACACACATTTACAGGTTTAAAGGCTGCTGTTGTGAATGCAATTTTTAGAAACCACAGAGTTAACCAAAGAACACATCTCAATCTATTTTGACAATTGCCATGAGCTTATTTACCTGCTGAAACCGGACAGAATATGAACGTCCTTCTTGATCCAACTGCCAAGCCTTGAACTCCCGCACGGCCTCTTCGACGGTGAGCTCACACAACTTTACTCTTTCCTGTAGAGAGATGAGCTGCCTCTGGCCGGGGGTCTTCATGCCTGCGAAGGGGTCGTAGTGACTGCTCATGTCTCTGTCTCTGTCCAACCGTGCAGGTGCTGCCAGAAAGGGAAGATAATACTTTTAACATAATGCGTTTTTATCTTATTTATGCACCCCTAAAAACGTTCATACCTAGTGAAGACAAATCCTTTTCGGGCCTTTTGCTTACTGAGTATAGAGGGTCCTTGGGGCAAAACACTGAAAAACAAAATGCAACAAAACAAAAACAAAAACAAACATATATTTTCTCTAGTGCCAAGGCACACCGTTTACTGTAGTAGTTGTGATGAACTCAGGTTTCTACCTTTGGAAATGTAGGTTGTATTCTCATCAGGATCTTGCTTACTGTCTGGTCTTGGAATGGGTGCGGGTGGACGGTTAAGAACTTCTGGACCAATGTTGGAATGTGGCTCCACAATGTCATATATTTGATCAAGGCAGCCGGAATGGTACGGATCCTCTTCCTCCCCGTCCCCGTAGACTTCTGGGTCAACTCCCATGCCATCATAGTCATCATCATCCATTTCAGGTAATCCATCGTTGGTTGATTTATGTTCCGATTGTGACCATTGGGCAGGTTTTGCTAAATAAAAGCATTAGACGCTAAGCCTTAAGTCGACTTTAGTTATAAGGTTACACATCTATATTTGTACAGAAGGTTCTACAACAGAAATAAAAGATAATCTTGAGAGCAAAAATGGTTTTCATAAAATGAACAACATTTTATATGACCAGTCCGATTGGCTGAGCCGAGTTCTAAGCCATTATAAAACACCCCAATTTATAACGGCTGACGCATTCCGTGGAAAAATTATCAATTTATAAACTTTCTGTTATGAAACCTTGTTACGCACATGGATTAACCATTTTATAAAAGCGATAAGCCTCACAAAGCAGTAGGTTACAGTGCATTTTATAAGGGGGTTTTATGCACTCCGCTTCGAGTCGTGCCACAGCACCCCTTAGCCGTTATAAAATACCCCGGTAACCCACTGCTTCTTGGGGCTTATTGTTTTAGTAAACATTTGTAGATATTTAGAAATATCCCTTCGTAGTAGACAATACGTTAATTTTGTAGTAGTTTCGTTGTAGACAATACTTACATTTTTCGTAGTTAAACAATAGGTTAAGATAGATTCCTACAGTATTCGCTGTACATAAGGAAGACTGTGGTGCAAGTGATGTTTCCTATTGACGTACCTTCAAAGAAATGTCTCAGCATTGTCTCTTCAGGGTTAGGTGTTTGTAGGTCCTCATCTGTGAAACATGGATTACGTATACGTGATTTATATAACAGCAATTATTTAAAGGGAATCATTCACCCAAAAGTACAAATTCTGTTATCATTTACTCACCTTTGAAATGTTCCAAATCTGTATAAATGTCTTTGATCTGTTGAACACAGAGAAAGATATTTGGAAGAATGCTTACAACCAAACAGTTCTTGGCCACCATTGACTACTAGGAAAAATTGCTCTGTCATATGTTTGTTTGGTTACAAGCATTCGTCCAAATAGCTTTCTCGGTGTTCAACAAACAAAGAAATGCATATAGGTTTGGGACAACGAGAATTTTCATTTTTGGGTGAGCTACAGTATCTCCAAAATATGGTTCAGGAATGAATGTTATATTGCAAACAATAAATTGAAATAGTGTTGTTTAAATGAGAGTGGCTTACACAAACTCATCTCGGGATTCAGTTTCACCATAGACTCATAAATGTCCTCATCTTCCAAATCTGTGATAAAATTTTGAGACGCTGTCAACATATCTTCATAGATCTCATTCCCAGGGGTGTCCTGAGCCTCCTCCATGTGGATCTTGACCAAATCCACTGTTTCCTAGTTAGTTTAATGAATAAAATAATATAATATATTATTAGTGTATGCAATTACCATCACAAATGTTACATGTACTTTCTAACTACTACTATTATTACTTCTGCTACATGTTACCTAAAACATAACATAATTCATATTTGTAGCTTCAGCTTGTCTCCCGTAGCCAGTATATTAGTGTTTGAACATACTGATAAATAGGTTTGCATTAAGGATTTTGAGAACATGTGGTTGCTCGTCTGGTATAATTAGGCAGTATTGTGCATATAAGCATATAAGCAAACAATAATGAACTTACAACATATTCATCCATAAACTGTCTTAAATCAGAAAAGCCACTTTTCTCTGCTAGATTGTTAGGGTAATCCCCATCTCTGTTCCTAACACTGTAGGCCTGCAAGGCTCCAGGGCACCGCATTAACAAAGATGTCAATTTCTTTAAACCATACTTGGCAGAGAAGTGAAGCAGTGTTGGGAGTTCCACATCACGGCAATCTATGTAGACAAAAATATAATTATTCAGCGATTACAGTGCTTTCCGCATTTCCGTGCAGTAAGAAAATGTCTTTACTGAGAACACGGTACAATGTTGTTCACGGTGAGAACAAGAAGGTTCTGTTCATTAACAATAGTTGTTTGTTGGTTAATATAAACACACAATAAGCAATTTACTTTTTATATCTTTTTAACACAACTACAGTTTCTCACGTTAGCTCATTGTGCATTAACTAATGTTACCAGATACAACTTTTGATATAAAAAATGGATTAAATGATCATAACAATATAATTAAATTAATATGATAAAAAAAATGTATGTAGTTAACTAATGTTAATATATGGAACCCAACTTCAAAATGTTACTGAAAAAGTTCTGATAAGACACTACACTCTTATTAAAATTGACCAAAACAGGGTTCATAAAAATGCAATGTGTTAATCCTGATATAACAAAATATCAAGCAACCTGTAAATTTCAGTGTAAGCCAAAGTCTTGAGATATTACATTGTAGTATTTTGCAACATGCAGTGTTAAAAATGACACGTTTGAGTTACAACACATAAGTGTGTGATCAAATCATAATTGATCGATTTTAATAAATATACAAAACAGTGTTAAAATTAAAACATTCATTTTAAGAGTGTAAATAAATAGGCGATATCTAAAATATGTCAAGCACAAGACATTTAAAGGCATGTCTTATTAACCTGGTTCAACAACAGTGGCCTTAACAATAAATAGTTTCATCATAAAATACTTTTGTAGCTTGTGTAAACGTTATAGCTTAAAACATTCTTTATGAATAAAATAGCTTACTTCCTGCTGTATCATCTTGTGCAATTTGAGTAATTCCAAACACTTCAAATCCACTTAATGGCATACGTTTGTTGACAGAGTCCGCAAGCAAATTGTCCAATGACTCAGGTATTCTGGATGTGATGTCAAAAGCCTGAAAATTACACAGAATGAAAAACCATGAGTTAGAAAGATAAATACCTACAAAAAAGAAAATCTATTTTCTATAAAATAAATGTACAGGTTGCAAGGGAAATATAATGGCAAGAGTACACAAAATAATTGGTTGTGCAATCATTTTTGTGCAATTAATTAATGGTTGATGAGAAATTGTTTCTTTTAGCCAGATCTTTCTAGGAAAGATTTAGCCGAATAACAGGAACAATGCATTATTTAAATAGACCTTTATTGCTTATACTTGCATAAAGTGTTGCGCACTATTCAGGCATGACTTTGAGCTCAAGGACTCTATTATAGTTACATTTTTATGTACATGTGTATACAGTATTCTCCAAATAATGCCTTTTCAAACGTGTTTGTACACAAGACATAATTATATGATTTATTTTATTTCCTCGTTACCTGACACATGAACTTCATAGGGTCTGTCACTTTCTCTAGATACGTGCTAACTTCTTCCATTTCTGTGTAATACCTTACTGTCGTCGAACAGACCACAGACTCATTTTTATAAAGCGTTAATGAGACCACCCCAGCTGGCATGTCTAAAAGAATTCCAACGAAATCAAACAAAACAATGAAACAACATTTTGTCAATGTCTTAAAGACAATGCTTCCTTTACAATAAATGACCCAGGAAAAAATATGTAAATTAAACTGAAAGCGAAAAGAGGCATGGAGGAACTGATATAAAAAGTTCCTCTTTCTGAAGCGTTTTGTCTTACCGGGTGATTGGACTGTAACAATACACTTGTTTGCTAGAGTCGTAGGCATTCGTATAGGGGTCGTGTGCTCGGTGTGAAACTCCACTTCCAGGCTGTCATCATCGTCAAAAGTATTTACCATGATTATATAAATATCCACGCGAGTCTTTACAGGGGCAGACAAACGATGAGTCAAGACACCATTTTGCACCAAGTACAGTGTAAATAGTGAATTATCACATTAGGTCATATTTGGTAACATCGGTTAATGCATGAGCTAATTATCAATATCTCAGCATTTATTCATCTTTGTTCATATTTGTTAATGTCAATAAAATGATTCATGGTGCATTAACTATAATGTAAACAGTTAGAAATGTTGATTATAAAAATGTATTAGTAAATGCTGAAATTATGCCCGGACAAAGAATAATAAATACTGTAGCAGTTTTGTTTATTAGGTCATGCTAACAAATGCAACCTAGTAACTGTGTAAGTAAAGCATTATCTTTAGGGTTGTTTGGGTTCTTATCAAACATAATTGTATTATTTCATTGAATAAGCGTGCGTAATATAATCTTAATCTAAGATTTATCCAGACAGTGACAGTTCTTATCTAAAATGATCCACATAAACGTAATGTTCAATCATGTGAGCTTCATGCATTCAAACTAACACTGACTCTGTCATATCTGTGTGTGTTAATAACTTCTTCTTTATTACAGGAAGAGGCTCGTGTGTTGAACATAGCCCCTTCTTTGAACTTGCGTCCCAGGATGCAGATAGGAACCAGGTAAATAGATTGACTAGATTGCCGTTCAGCTTTGAAATGAGTATTAAAACCGTACATCTCATCACTTACCCCACACAGTATTCTGTCTGGCTGAACGGTGAGGCAGGCCAGGTCCTCATGGGGTGTCTCAGCGACACTTAAACAAGACTGTTCAGGAGGACCACCATCATCAATATTCACCTGTTCCGTCTCATCAGGTAAAGCTAAATCTTGGGGAATTTCGGGAAATGTGAAGTCATCGATGTGTTCTTGTGAATCATTCTGGTCTTCTGGCCGAATGTCATCAATCTCCTGAACATACTGTTCACTAATACATCCTTGAATGAAAAACATATACAACTAATGCAGGCTAATACATTGCAAAAACAAAATGTAGAATTTAATGTTTAATTCCTTAAAACTAGATTCATGATGATATTGATCTAATATGAGTATAAATGGCAACATAAATACCATCATAAATGCACCCCTGTTCCGTCTCATCGGGTAAAGCTAATTCTTGGGGAATTTCGGGAAATGTGAAGTCATCGATTTGTTCTTGTGCATCATTCTGGTCTTCTGGTTGAATGTCATCAATCTCCTGAACATACCGTTCACTAATACAGCCTTGAATGAAAAACATATACAACTAATGCAGGCTAATACATTGCAAAAACAAAATGTAGAATTTAATGTTTAATTCCTTAAAACTAGATTCATGATGATATTGATCTTATGAGAATAAATGCCAACATAAATACCATCATAAATGCACTCCATGATAGTAGACACATATACTGATGGTTCATCTTCAGAATTGAGCTTTCGCCAATGATCCCAGTGTTCAAAATTAGTTGCTTCGTGTTCTGATATTCCACACAAAAAAGCAACAACTTTATGAGGGGGTTGTAGAAGATCCCCTAAAGCATCCAGTCTCTCCGGTTCATTCCAAATGTCAAGGAACACTGTAGATAGCAAAAGTATGATGCACTTGCAGGAGCCAAACAGCTCTTGGTCTTTTAGCAAAGTATTTTCATGTACATCATACAAAATAATGGAGTCCTCTGGAAAGTTACATGATGAGGCCAAGATTTGCTGTAAATACGCGGCCCATTCACTGGCCTCGCTGGCATGAACAATTAACACCTCACACATTGTGAAATGTCCAGGTTTGCTGTGAAATCAACGTACAGGGTTTTTATTGAAAAGGAAACGTTAAATCTAAACAAAAGCATAATAAAGCACTGGATATGTAATTTAGAACAAGCTTTACAATTCCCTATGAATCTTTTTTTTTATCATGAATAAACATGTGTGTCATTTCATTTGAGAATGCAGAATTGGCTATATTGTTTATCTAGGTCAGAAAGAACAAATTCCAACAATAAGAGTCACGTTCATGCACTGTCAATATCTGTTAACGTTAGTTTTAATGCAAAAAACACTGAGCGCAAAACTGTCCATGAGGACCTGTAAATGAGGAATGCTGACAAATGAAAAAATGAAAAATAACAGTACTAGTAAATAAAACCTCTCAACTCAACAAATACAATAAAAGCCAAACCTACACACCTGTTAGCCTGTTCTGGGTTTAATGGAGCGTGCAAGAGGAAGAAACTACGTACCCAAGGGACCTCAAATAACACATTTTTCTATAGGCCACTTCAATAAACTTTCCTACTGTAACTGCTGCCTGCAGTTTTATCTACGCATCTGACTATGATCATATAAAATGAGATAAACAAAACAAAAACAAAAAAAGCTTTTACTGTAAAAGAATAACAGATAAAGCAATTCTGTTTTATAAAAAAGTATTTTGCATGTAACACAAAGCTGAACGCTGACAGACAGTAAACGTGACTACAGGAAGAATTTTAAATCAACTTCCTTATTGTATTCACAATAATTATAGTTATCAAAAAAGCATTAATAATTTTTCACAAAAATATGAAATCTTAAAAGAAGCTCACTTTTTCTAATTCCAAAACTGATACACATACAACATAAAAGATTTTAGATTTTATTGACAATAAATGGGATATATGAGATATACTCACCTTGTGTTTTGTGTCCTGCCTCACCTCAGGGCTGCACAGTGGTTGTACCTTCCCACAGTGCCTTCTGTTAGTATTCTTTCTCCGCTCACCTTATGACCAAAATACTCTCTGTATTTTAGTGTGGTACATGGCTGATCTGTCTTCAGTCAATGACTCAAATCTACGAAAAGAAACAGTCCGTTTCCTGATGGTGGGTGACAGCGTCACTTCCTAAAAAGATCTGTGTGTGAAGCACCGTGTAGACTGAAATAAGCAGAGCTACATGTATTGTAGGCCATGTAAAACAGCATGTGAATAGCTAAATACAGAAGTCATGCACCGGTTCAAAAAAACATTTCTAATTATTCAAAGGCTTCTCAGATATTCACTATACAAAATTGTATTGATGCAAATGTTATTCATAGGGCACATTTTCATTTTGGAGTATGCTTTTGGCAACTGCTTATGGAAACTTGAGAGAGTAACAGCATAGCATAGTGCAATAGACAATTTGTTCAGAAATGTACTTATTTCTTTACTTTAAATGTGGTATGTAAAATGCCAATCTTTCTCTCTTACAACTGATTTGTTGATTTAGTAAGAATGTTTAATAACTAAAAAATCTTCAATAGAGTCTTTTAAATTCTATAAAAGAGTTTTTATGCATCACTTATTTACACCTAAAACAATAATGTTTCAGATTGAAGAGCAGATGCTATAACTGACCCAAGAACTGTTTTAAGGCCTTAAAACAAAAACCTTATGATTATTCAATATCATTCAATGTATACCCTTGACTGTTATATCTAGGACAACATTTAAGATTCATTAAAAACTTGACGACTTAAAGACTGTAAAATAAGGGTTGTGTAAAAAACTTTTTTGACCCAACCAAAGGTTGAGAATAACCCACAATTTTTGTTGCTTTTCTGTAATGTAACAGGTTGTAATTGTTTTAAAGACTTCCTGCAGTGCCATTAATGGTATTATTGATTCTAAAATTGAGCACAAGGAGGAACTAAAACCCAGCAGTCTATACTAGCACTGTTCTAGGTACTTTTGAGTCCCATGCGGAAACGAAAAAATAATGATGTCAATTTATGTTTATATAAATTAACCTCTGATGACATGGGGTCCTGACAAAAAAGTAAATGTGGCTGTTTATTTTAAGACAGTGACCAGCAGTTTGTGGCAGCTGAGGATGTCACTGACCCCATATGTAAGTTTATCAGAGAAGTTCTCCTCTCCTTACTGGAAGTGTCTTCTGGTGTGTTGTTTTCAAGCAAGCGAAAAAACGTTTCTTCGGTGATGTGAAACAAGAATTAGGAGAAAGTGTCATCTTGGATGAACTTAAATTTTCTTCAAAAATACATTAGAAGCTTTTTATTTTAGGTCCGACCCATAGTCCCCGATTTCAGGTGTCCTCTGAAAACACAGACAACAAATGGTACAAAACAAACTTCAGATTTTACGATACAGACATTTAATATTTAAAATTATATTACGGTATTTACAGTAAAATTACAGAAACATATACAAAATTATTCAACGACGTTGTAGATTATATTAGCAGATTATTCATGACTGGAAATAAATGGGTTTGTAAAACGGTGAATGTTTTGAATACGTTTAGCTGGTCAAGTTGCAATAACTCAACTTGACCAAAGGGTGTCGCCAGTGTGCTGTGTTCGAGCGCCTAAAAGCAATCAACTGGCTCTGCTAAGCTTTTTCTGCTCCTGGTCAAAAAAAGAACGTCTAAAAATATGACGTACTTACACAAACCTCACAAATCGATCTTTTAATACGAACAATATAATCATGATCAAAAAACATGTCTAACTTGAAAGTATGCATGTCCGGCTCACACCATGTGCTCGCGACTTGAATTGCCTGTAGATGGCGATAGAGTATCGGTACCGAGTCATACTCTTACTCAAAAGATATGATAAAAACATAATCATAATTACATGAAAACGTAACTGCTGTCTTGAATACGTCACATGAACACTGTGATTTACGAACCTCCTCTCTTGGAAATAAGAACTTTTAAAGTCCAGAGCATTTTTCTTTACTGACCTCTGCTGGTGATCTCATGTAGTAATAACTAAAGGAAAACATGGCTGCCACAGAGAACGCTGAATGGAAGGCTGTGTGCGAGAAATTTCGCCTCGCCCAAGAGCTTTCCGATGTAGAGTCTAAAAAAGACCCCGAGAATAATCCTTTCCGGTCGAAATACAAAGCGAGAGACTTGCTGAAGGAAATTCGTTGTTCTTTAAAAAAAAATGAGTGCGAGGAGGTTGATGTTAGCAATGAAGCCGACCGTGAATCCGGGCAGATGGTGGATGAAGGACTGGAGAATGATGCTGGGAAGGCGTGTGCCGGTGATTCTCCAGCCGGCCTGAGATCGGCGAGACTCGCGGTGCTCGAGTACCATCTCGGCGTGAACCACATAGAGACCGAAGAGCTGTCCGCCGGCGAGCAGCATCTCATGAGCTGCAGGAAACTCATTGACAAGTGCACGACCACACGGGAGAACGTATCGTTATATATACAGGCCCGGGTAAGGTTAAATAAACAAGGCCTACCGAAATGTTTCATTCGCATTTTAAATGTACATGCAATATAACTGCCGATGGTAAATATTATGTTTTTGTCTGACAGAATCAGCTCGGTATTTTGTGGGCTGGTAGAGATGAGATCGAGAAAGCGCAAGGGTTCCTGGAAATTGCTGAATCAATGTATTTGCTCTACATGAAAGAGGTGTGTGTCTAACATATAGTAGGTGACTCAAACATTGTGAGCTGACCACCTAGATGTCATTTCTGGGCATCCTAAAGGTTTTCTTACTGGGAATTCAATATAAAATGTACTTGTCATAATATTATCAAACTTTCCTTCACCATATTATTCAGTCATTAAAAAAACATTGCTTTTTGACAAAACATGGAAAGAAGCTGCATAACCAGTTAACCATTGGTTTCCCAAAAATACAAATTCTGTCATACTCACCTTTGAGTTGTTCCAAATCTGTTTAATTGTATTTGTTCGGTGAACACACAGAAATATATTTGGAAGAATGCTTATAACCAAAGTTATGGGACCTTCTTGACTGTCATAGTAGGAAAATGTTTTTTATTTGTTCTTTTGAACACACAAGAAGGCATTTTGAAGAATGTAGGACAGCAACTGGTTTTTTTTACTACTTTTGTAATTTCCCCTAGTACTATGGCAGTCAATGGGGACCAAGAACTGTTTGGTTACAAGCATTCATCCAAATATCTTTCTCTGTGTTCAACCAAAGAAATGTGTACAGGTTTGGAGCCCGAGAGTAAGTAATTCTCAACGGAACTTTCCTTTTTGTGTGAATTATCCCCAAAGCAAAAGCTTATATCCAAAACAGCCTACAAATGAGTGAACATTTACCATTTTGCGTCCAACAAGAGCTCACAATAAGCGTAGTACATTCTTGGATGTTATGATGATGTTTTGACTTACGTTTTTATAGGACGGTCAACCACCAATGGATCTTGAAGATTTTTTTGTTCCAGAAGGGGAAGATTCGTCACAACAAGAGAAGACAAGAAGGTAATATCTTTATAGCACAAATTTTTTTATTGCGATACCAGAACAACAAGAAAACTCTTATTACTTTACCAACCAACAGGTTTGAAATGGCTTATACTCACACGCTTTATTACCTGGCTCAAGTGTACAAGAATCTACAGCAGTATGAAAGAGCTGGACAGTACTGTCATACTACACTGCAGAGACAGCTGGAGTACAAGCAGTTTGTGCCACTTGAGTGGGCTATCAATGCAGCTACATTGTCACAATACTACATCACCAAGGTACAATTATTGTTATTTGGTCCATGCAGTTTGTAATCAAACCCATGTTCTTTTGTTCTGTGCGTACCATCATCTTTAACCTGTGTAGTTAACTTTCAATATTAAAGTTTCTGACTGTATTTCTCTGTCTTCAATATTGTAGGCCTGTTTCATGGAGGCTCGACATTGTTTGGCTGCTTCTAGCGTCATTGCCACCCTTGCTGGAGAAATCCCCTCAGAGGCAGCTGCCAAAGAAAGTGGGTTTTGAGTTACAGTATATATGTATCTGTTTAAACATAGATATTGTAGGATGAAATAATGGTACTTCCCTCAGTTTCCATTGCTGTGTGAATGAAAACTTCCAGTGAAACTGGAACAGTACAGTCCTAAAATAATTATGACCCTTGACACCATCTGTCTCTAGTTGTGACACTATGTGATTCAGTATGTTGTCATGCTTGTCAGTTGTATGTCATTTCACCAGATCCTCAATTTGTAAGCATCCTGAATACACTCTTGTTGCAGTACGAGGATGCTAAATAGTCTGCTTTAGAAATTAGAATGTTTATAAGATATTTGCTAAACCGTGTACAGGAAACAAACACTTTATAAAAAGCATTGGGCTGTTTTAATATAAAGAGAATATTGTGGTAATTGAAAAATACCTAAAACCCTAAACGTCACTTGGTTATTTAAATTAATTTAATATTTAAATTAATTTATTTGTTTGAAAGGCAAGTTAATTAATTTGCCTTTTTAATTTGTCTACAGGTTTTTTTTTGGCATGACTTCTCTCTTTCAGCATTTTAGCAGTACTCATGTTATGTTGTACATACCGTAACATACAGTATGTGTGTATTAAGTAAGTTCTAATGAATCTCCCCAAAGGTGAGGCTGAAAGTGAAAGACGTGAAGAGCTGCTTCAGAAGCGAGCCGAAATTGCCAGATGCTGGATCAAATATTGCCTCAATCTTCTACAAGATGCAAAAAAGCTTCTTGAGGTAGTCCTTGTTATTTGGGATCTATTCCGATTTTTCGTGCATTTTTACGTTCCGAGAGCTTTCTGTTTTGTCTTACCTGACTACTTTCTATTGCTGCACAGGATAATATCGGCGAGTTAGACTTAGATCGTCAAGATGAACTGAAGAGAGCACGTCGGAATGATGAGGAAGACAAAGAGAAGGGACGAAAGAGTGCCATTATTTTTGGTTCAAGCGATACGTTTGACTCCATTTGCAGCCTGGAAGAGAAAGTAAGCAGCGTTTTTCCTTTGGACTTTGATGAGGCCCGTGCCATCTTCCTGGTGGGTCAGAGCTACGTAGCCCAGGCCAAGGAGTATTTTGCAATGGATGGTCATGTGACGGATCACATTGAAATCTTGCAGGACCACAGCGCTCTCTTCAAGATCCTAGCCTTCTTTGAACAGGATTTGGAACGGCGTTGTAAGATGCACAAGCGTCGGGTTGACATGCTGGAGCCGATCTGCAATGATTTGAATGCTCAGTACTATTTGCTCATCTGCCGGCAGCTTCAGTTCGAGCTCGCAGAAACCTACTATGAGATGATGGACTTGAAGTTGGCTGTGGCTGAGAGGCTAGATCAGCTCGACGTGCACACCATTAAAAAGTTTAACTACTTGTGTTCCTCTTCGATGAAGTATTATCAGATGTTTCTTGACTCCATCCGCTCACCAGAAGGCAAATTTCCAGAAAAGCTTGAGGATGATGTGCTGCGGCCGGCGCTGGTGGCCAAGTTCCGTATCGCCAGACTACAGTCCAAACTCATCTCCAGTGATCTCCCCACTCAATTGGAAAATCTCACCCTTTCATTAGAATCTTACAAATTTGTAGTACAATACTGTGAGGAAAACCCAGAAGCCAGACAGGCAGTTGAAACCGAGCTAGAGTTGAGTGAAGAGATGGTCTCGCTGCTCCCTCTGAAGATCAACAGAATTAAATCAAAAATGGTCACCACCACCTAACATCAGATTAACATGGGCAGTTAATAACTCACATGTGTGCTTCACATAAGTATAAACAACTGGAAAATATACGTAACCGTGCCAGAACTTAGATGCCTTTTATTACACTCATACCGTAGGACCATGTTGTTTTAAACTCTTGTCACATCTGTTAATGCGCGTCACTCTCTCGCTGACATAACTGCATGATTTACAGTCACTAATGTATTTAAATGTGCAATATACAAGTTTAATATTCTCTTTCTTATGTGCATTGTTCTTTCAAATATGATGAATGTTTACCGATGTTAAATAAAATGTACTATTAATGTATTTCAAGCCAATAAATAAACATACAGAACTGACTTCCGTTTATATTATTCACACTTGATATGGTTTTACGTGTCCGTTGCATTTCAATGTAAGAATTAGACTGCAGTGATAACGCCTTTTGACAAAAATATTTAATTTAATAATTTCTACCTGAAATAACAGAACCTTGATGATGTAGTCTTTGAATGCGGCCTTTGAAGTCCACAGTCTTCCCAATGGGACGCATCTCATGTTGCACTGACATTTTAGTGTCCAGGAACACTTGATTCCTTTGTAAGTCATAGGGAAGTCGTAAGGATCACCGTTGAGTCCAGCTGCTTGTAATTTCAGCAAATAACTGCATTTTAGACCCGGTTTCTTTGTTTCTCCTATTCTCCTCAGCCATTTTGCTGCATGTTTTGCCACTCAGGGGAACGTGTCCTGGCGCTCAAAGGGGGGCGTGTTCAAGTGGGAAAGTGACGTCAATGCATACCCTCTATACACAAAGTTGAGCTTGTTTAGTTGATATCTTTTCATATTAATATTTATACAACATTGGTGTACTCACACAGGAAGGTCTGCCATAGTTTTGTGAAAGTCAGCACAGTGCACAGAGAATTCATATTGTGTTGCTAGCTATTATGCTGCCATATTAGCTTAATACAGAGGAAAGTACCAAAGAATACATTGTCGTTTCTAACAAGATTTGAGCATTCTGACACATTTTCCACTTAACTTCACTTGGGTGGACCTCTGAGAAGATGACAGTGTGTAGGGTGTTGTGCTAGTGTCCCCTGTAGTGATCGATTTGGAGCTATGCCACTAAAACCTTTGCTTATGCAGGAAATGACTTTTTGAATCGCTGGCCACCTCTTTGTGAAAGGATTAATAATGTCAAGCAGCTGAAACTGGGGCAGCAACTTGTATATTGAACGTTTTCGAGGTTGTGACATTACATTTATTTAGCACTCAAATGCATTTAACGTCCATAATCTTCAAGAATGTCTTGTAGGATATATTATGCTGAGAAACACACATGGCGTGTTTTAAGGAGTGAACTGTGCAACTAACGTATATGTTAACACACAGTAAGTACAATGTGTAAAGAGCAGTTGACCCACAAAGTAACCCAAACGTTATTGCACTTCCTTCGGTAGATATTTCAGTAATTGTAAACCGCTGCTTCCCTGTCTTTCTATCTCTGTATCTTGGTACTCAATTTTGAATTTAACATAGGTATGGTATAGGACATTCTTCTGACACCTTTTGACTATCAATACTAAATAGTTTTCTGATTTTCAGTGTGCTCACACCATGACCTAAAATCTCAAATAGAGAAAAACATTGAATTCAGACTACCCCGAATGGCCTGTTTCTTTATTAAATGCTTTTGCTTTTCATTATTTTAAATTGAAGTTTAGTAAAGCTACTGTTTCAGGATGTATGATTAGAGATAAGATATTTTGTCATAGTTTCAGCCATAAAGGAGAGGAAGTGCAGAGAGTGCAGTTTAGTGTTTCCCCATTAAATGATTTCAGATGGAAAATATCTTATATGAAGAGACTTTTTTTAAAACACTACTTTTGTGAGTTTTGTAACTGAGACTCAGAGTCTTAATCTGACCACTGTCACCACTTCCATAAATTTGATTTGTCGTTGAATATATAAAATAAATAGGTGTAGATTTATAATTTGTTAAAAACTATAATGATTTATGTTCTCTTATTTTTTTAAATCGACAAAACTTAAATATGTTCAGTTGCTATGCTGACAAATTAGCCATGTTAACAGAAACTTTACAGAGAAAAAACTAAATTTCATATATATTATTTTGGCGCATGCAGAGGAACACTCCTTTTTCTATACTGTGAAATATTAAACGGAGAAACAATTGTCATTTCCTGTCTAAGCAAACCACTTCCTGACAAATATGACAGCTTTGTGTCAGCACCACACAACTGTGTTGATATTTTCAAAGTAGCACAGGCCATACACAACACCTCATTTTTTGTTATACATAAAGTATTGAATGTATTTGTATAGTTTGTCATTTTATGCAAGAGCTGTATGTCACCAGTCTGTGTTCAAGGCGAGTATACCAATCTTTTTCTGTAATGTTCCAAATAACTGCTGTTTTCCACTTGCCATGCAGGCTTAAAAGAGCTGACCATCAAAGACAAAAACAATGAATGCAGTGGGTCACATTCTTATTTTGTGAACAATTTAATCTATTGTCAATTGTCTAAATATACAATACAAACACATTAACTGAATAATGTCCTTCAAAATCTCCCTAAATTCATCAAAATGGCCATGGCATGTATGTTACATTGCAGAATGCCACATCCATTTAAAGGAATTGTTCACTTTCATTATACATTATCTATCATGATAATTTACTCACCCCGTTGTCATCCCAGATGTTTATGTATTTTCTTTTCTTCGTTCTCCATTTAGTGGACTTCAATGGACTCCGAACGGTTTCAGTGCAGCTTCAAAGGGCTTTAAATAATACCAGACGATGAATGATCTTATCTAGCGAAACAATCAGTTATTTTCTAGATAAAAGAAAAATATATATGCTTTATAAACACAAATATAAATGATTCTGTAGAATCTCAACCCAAATACCTGACTGTATGCTATGAGTCAGCATTGCACAACACCATGGGCAATTTACATCAGAGTTGTAAAAACAATAACTTTGATTTGGTATGTAGTCTGGGATAAAAGCAACATGTCAAATGTTGCTGTCTGTGATATGGGCTACACTCTTAAAAGTAGTTTAAAAGGTTCTTAACAGCGATGCCATAGAAGAACCATTTTTGGTTCCACCAAGAACCCTTCAGTCAAAGGTTCTTTAAAAAACTTTCTTACCTTTTAAATATCTGAAGAATCTTTTTTTCGTCACGAAGAATGGATGTTAAAGGTTCTTTATGGAAGTATAATGGTTCTTCAACAAATAACCTTTTGAAACACATTTATTTTTAAGAGTGTAGTGGCCTCCAGGATATTACAGCTGATTATTTGCATCATGTGCTGCTTAAGTCTAGGCTTGACACAGATAGGCTGTTGTGTCAAAAGAACTAAACGGAGACTCTTATTTGGCAAGGAGGCAAACTGTCTATAAAGCATCTAGAACCAGCTGTGAATAGGTGGCCATTTGTTAAAAGTCAAAGTAAAAATGCCAGATATTTTGTTATGTTGGCTTATAAAATACATTCATAAGTGTTTGGTTGGCTCAAGAGTGTCTGGGTGATGCGCACATCACAAAACAATTTTTTTATACAAAATGTATGGGTCTGCTAGTATACAATATTATAACATTAAATGTTATTCTATCATATTTGTAACAAATACAGTAGGCCTATGTCTTAAAAGTCTTTACCTTAAAATATAAACTTGTTTCAGTTTTGTTTTAATTTTCTCTGCCAGTGTTAGTGTTTATTTTTAAAAAGTCCGTTAAACTCGTTTTATTTTTGTTACGTAATGTCAACTTTCCGTACAGAAAGGCATCAACAACTTGTTAAAAATCGGCTCATGTGTTTCCCCATCTTTTGACATCGCTTGCTTGAGAAAACCTTGCCAAACCGAAACGATGTAGGCTGTCAGGAAGCAATGACGCACACAGGGGCAGGGTCTTTCACATATTCTTCTACAAAGATCTTGTCTGAAGTTCGCTGAGACATTTTCTTCTTCACAGGGAACATAGGATGATATTTTACCACAGAATAACGTTGGCACTGGCGATAATATGCCTGTTTGGGCACAGTGGATTCGGTGAGTTACATTTTCAACAAAACAATTACGTCAAAGGATGCGTTGATGAATAAGTTACAGCAATAATGCGATATTTGGATTACGTTCAAAACTCCATCGCACTTGTCTTTTCACGAAGAGCTTTAGAAAGTGCGTCTTTTCAGCTCTAACAAACTTTAAAAAGCACATGACATTATGTGTATAATACACTTTAAAAACAGACAACTAATTTGTCAATCGCTTGTTGACTGTCAAATTGTTGGGATGGTAAAGTTACATGGCATATCAAAGTGTCGTTTTCTATATTTAGCCTATTAACGTTTGTTGGGCTCAAAGATTGTGCCAGCCTTTATAATAAAACATATTTGAGTTAAAAACACAGAGTGCTCATCTAACTTTGTATTATCATTGAGCTCAGGAGCCCCAACCACAGGCAGATATACATGGGTGAAGTGCACACCTGAAGACCGGAATGCTAACTGCGTCACACAGATGGGCCCCTTGTTGCCACTTGAAGGAAAAAGTCCACGACTTCCAGGTTCTGCTGTGAAAGATATGTGAGTTGCTTGTTTATTCATTAAATTGAGAATTAATAAACAAGTCATGTTGAAATCAGAGTCTAGTAAACAGAATCAGGTTTAGTAAACAGTAAAAGGTTACATGGCCAAGTCGCTATCCCAACTGAAAACCTTGTGCCGCAATTCAGAAAAGTTAATTAAAACAAATATACATTTTTTGATGATAATCATGAGATACATTTAAAATTCTGTCATGAATTACTCATCCTCTGTTAAATGTCTTTGTTCAGTTGAACACAAAGAGAGTTATTTTGGAATAATGTCAGCAAACAACAGTTCTGAAGCACCATTGACTTCCATAGAAACATTTAAATGGTAAAAATGCCCCAGAACTGTTTGTTTTCCTACATTGCTCAAAATATCTTCTTTTGTGTTCAACAGAACCAAAAAATTACTAAATAGTTTTTCCTACTATGCAGTCAATGTTGCTTCAGAACTTTTGGTTGCTGACATTCCAAAATATCTTTCTTTGCGTTCAACCGAATAAATACATTTATACATGTCTGGAACAACTAGAGTGTGAGTAATTCATGATAGAATGTTGATTTTTGGGTGGAGTATCCCTTTAATTGATCTATTAATATTCTATGAATATATACATATCTTTTATCTTAAAATTATCTTTCTGTGGTTAGTTCATTTTCTGCACAGCATACAACTGTCCCCTTTATGGTTTCCCATGCTGGGTCACTTCCTTCCACATATCAATCGCACTGATGTCATGGCACTGTAGTACACTGAAAATAATTTCTGTGGAAATTACAGCATTACTGGCAGCAGTTTGCCAGTGACTTATGGTAGATATACATTTATTGAATATACTAGCAACAGTTTGTTCAAAGACAAATTATCATTAAACACTAACAAGTCTTTATCCTTAAAGAAAGAAATTCTGTAAATAAAAAATGATAAAATAACAGCAAAGCATTCTGGGAACCAAAATTAGAAGATAAACAGAAAAAGGTTTATGTGGATTTCTGGTTCCCAGAATGCTTTGCATTTGGCTGTTATTTTATCGTTTTTTCTGTAACAATAAAGACTTGTTCATGTTTAATGTTCATTTATCTTTTTTACCAATAAATTAGATACATATAAATCTAAAGTAGGTTACTGGCAACTGGCTGCATTACTATGGCAAAAATGTTTACAAGGCATCTCATGCGACTATCTAAAGTAGTGTAACTGGTATTTCATTATTTTAACTTTAAAATTAATAGTTAAAAATTAATAGATAATCATAATTTACCCTTGTTCCACATACAGAATTTCATACTGTTATTATCTTATCTTTAAGGCACATTTTATATTACATTTATAAAAACCGGCAGGCTGTGAAAAACGATAACTTTGTCCACACATATTTTCAGGTGTATTCACAAATAATCTTCCTTTTTTCACTCATTCATGTACTGATGTTACCTTTTTACTCAGTACCATAAAGAGTAGGCACTTTACGAAACTGTGTTTGTCACATGGATTATGTTACATACAGTGTATTAAAATTTTTGCTTTCACAATAGGGAGGTTTGTTGGAAGGTTAAGAAACCGGCCACTTACTGTGTGCTCCAAAAATACAGGAAAGAATGAGAGGATGTTGGAGCACTTTTGAATGCCTGTCCTTTTGTTTTCTAACAGATTCCCAATTACCACAGAGGAAACCACTCCTGAGATGGAGGAACAATCAGGAGAGGGTTCAGGTAACTCCGACACAAAGATTTTTCAGAAGGATGGTCCAATGCCGGAGTTTAACATGAAGGAAGAGGAGTCATCAACTGCTTGGATAGAGGCCAGTGGAGACATCGATTATTCCAACTTTGTCGTCCCTGAAAAAAATATCCAAGATTTCTTTTTTAAAGATGAAAATTTGACTCTGTTAAGAGATTAATCGACCCAATGTTTATTTTTCCTCTGCACAATGTAAAATATGCAGAATATTCCCTCTTGGTATAATTAAACGTGATATGCTCTGCAAGCTCTATTTATATTGATAAATATTTTCTATTAAACAAGTATTATTTTATTTACTCTCAATGTCTACAGTGTTACCCCAATCACATTTGACATAACTATCAAAATAATCATTTGAGTTTTGGGGAATAGAATATTCTTTATGTAAAGGCCAACCCCAAAAAATGTTGCCAATTTTGTAATCTTTAATTTGCCAGTATTGTATTGTTTTTATGCGTTGATCATTAAACAAAAACACCTTTTATATAACATTTGTCTTTCATCATTAACAAAAATGTGTGGGACTTGACTATATAGTTATACAGATTATATGAGGTCAGCAATTCAAGCTTCCTGTTTTACCAGAAGAGTGTTATCACACTCTGACTTGTGCATCTATGTTGAGCATTTCCTGACTCTTTCGTCTTCTGACCTGTTTCTGAATAACTGTGGTTTTAAATGCTGTAGTGTTGAATTTGTGCCTTATAGCCATTTTAAAGACATTTCCAATAAGTTTGTAAGAAAGTTTAACCGTTAATTTAGGAATTAATGCAAATGGTTTTCACATAACAAAATACAACATCACAAAAATTTTCCTGTCGTCAAAATGGACATGGAAATGTACTGTATCCACAGTGTTTCTTTTGTTATTTTCACATGAATAGAGAGAACCATTAAAAACATTAAATTGATGGGACAAAGTGAAACCTACAACTGTGCTTTCTCAACAAAAGTGCAAAATGGAAATAATAAAGCATGTCATTTCCTATTTACACCTACACAGATTCCATACTTGAAAGACATTTTTTGCAGCATACACTGTAATTCATTATGGGTGTGTGTCGAAGACTTTAAATAGATTTCATCTGAGCCAGAATACAAAAACACAAAAATAGTTTTTTGTTCACTTTGGACAATCACTATTCAATGAACGGGCTGATATCACAAGTGTTTGTGTACATTATTGCCTTCCTTTTGTTGCTTGTGGAAAGTTCTGAAAATCTGTCTTTATATTTCACCAGTTCTTTCTTCTTTCTCCTTCCTTGTTGATATTGTATCCAGTGGGATTTCACAGTAAAACTGAACACCCAATTTAAGTTTTGAAAACAGTGAGGGTGAATTTGGGGATTTTTGCTTTTAATATAATTCATGAAGACAGTGTATCATTAATCACAATGCTAAATTATAAAACAACACAGATTTACATCTTTCTTTAACCAGCACATCACAATAGGAAACAATAAATGATGTTATTCACCATAATCCCACTCTTGCACTAGCACAATTGCCTTCATTGCTGACGTGACACCTTTTGTTTCAATGGGAAACCTAATGGTAGTGACAACTTTAATTAGTGGGGCTGAGCTTACTGAAATAATATCATTTTTTAAACTGTGTATAAATTAACGTTAACATTGTCCCATTATTGTTTTAATTAAAGTAAACTTTACACTAACAAACTGCTGTCATGAACACTAGGTGTTTATCTGTATAAAAGAGTGAAAATAATTTGCACATGCACTCACAAAACACTTTATTCGTTAAGATGACAGTTCTAATAGCTATAAGTATGAGGATTACTGAAACGACGCATATTTTATTGGTATATTCTTATTTTATTTCAACGACTGAAAAATATTCAACTCAAACAATGAGCCTTATAAAGAATCAGCTAAACATAACATTTACAAGATAAAAGAACTGTGACTTTTATTTTGAAAAACAAATGGATACGTTCTAAATGTTTCTGGATTCGCTCACTGTGTGTTCCTGTAGGTCCTGTACATAGTTTTGCTCAGAGAAACAGGAATCCAGCGGACTCATAGGAAGACTGTGGTCGAGCTAAAGCTACGGCGCTGAAATGGTGAGTATAAAACCAGACAGCATTTATAGATACAAATTATGGCCCCGTTTCTAAATAACACGCAATATAAACGCTCAGAATATTGGCAAACGTGTTTAGACTTCACCTAGCCAAAAGTAGGCCATAGAAGTCCTGGAGGATTCGTTTAGGGTGGGGAAGCAGGGTTATTATCAGACAACGATAATACACTCGCTGTTAGTAAACTGACTGTCCCGTCAAATGTTCCTAATGGGAAATATATACAATTTGTGGTTTGTTTACATTGCATGTAAACATTGCCTTACATACATACATACATACATGCAATTCCTACAGGCCATTTAGCGGCAGCTGTAAAAAACTGCAGTTTAAACAAACTATCTGTTAAACAACCCTCGACAGGCTCGAATTTGCTTTTCGCAAAAAAAAAGAAAATTTGTTATTTAAGTGATACACAAATTTATTTCATATAAATTAACTCTATGTGTGTATTGAGCAAAAATCATATGACAGCTCAAATGCTTTGCATTGCGTCAGCAATTTATTTCCATAAGGGATGATTGTCTTTGGTCTAGATGTGACTTATATTTGTAGAGGCAGAACTTGCTGACAGACGCATGTGACTTTAATTGTAATAGTGTACGAATACGAAAAACAGATTGACATTCATTATTTTGAATGAAATTATAGGTGTTCTAAATGTTCATTTTAATTAGCCATTTCTGATCATATTGTCAATCGACAGATTTCTTTTTACTGCAGCAGATTTAAAATGGTATGTTCCTGTGAGAGCATGGCGAATATGTGTTCGGTTGTTGTTTCAGAGTTTCCTTGGGGGTCTGTTCGGTCCTTTGTGTGAAATCGATGTAATTCTGAATGACGCCGAAAGCAGAAAAACAGCAGAGCTGAAGACCGAGGAAGGGAAATTGGAAAAGCATTATCTGTTTTATGATGGAGAATCGGTTTCAGGAAAGGTGAGCGAACAGATATCGCATGTGCTTGCTTGAGTCTATATATTGACGTTTACACAGTTTGTCTTATGTCACCTCAAGGTAAATATCAATGTGAAACAAACAGGCAAGAGACTGGAACATCAGGGAATTCGCATTGAATTTGTAGGACAGATTGGTAAGTTAAACGCATTTTGTTACTTTCTGGCCTAATGCATTCATGCTGTAAACCCATTATCACAGTTCTGTTATGCCGAAAGCTTAAGAGAGCATGTGGATGTCACATGAAAAAGGCCTAGTCTGTGCTACACATTCTCTGTGAAGGAGTTATGCTGTTATGTACATTTAAGGGTGTTTAAATACTGCACAATAAATACTTGTTTACTTTGTATTTCAATTATAACATGTTTCGTAAATATCTTCCCATTTTTTAAGTATAATTAGTGATACTTAATGCGACTGATGCAAAAAGTCATACTGTATTCAAACATATTATGCAACACCGGGTCCCTCCCTTTTGCTCATTATTTTATGTCTGGAATTCTTTTTTGATTGTTCGTCCTACTATAAACCCATATCACTAATATAGGCATTGTCTGTGTTTGCTCATGCAGAGCTCTTCAGTGATAAAAGCAATACTCATGAGTTTGTAAACCTTGTGAAAGAGCTTGCTCTGCCTGGAGAGCTGACGCAGAACCGCAGCTATGACTTTGAGTTCATGCAGGTGGAAAAGCCATATGAGTCCTATGTTGGAGCAAATGTGCGGCTGAGGTTAGTAGAGTCTGAAGGATTTTAGTGTGCACAATAGTTGGGCACCACAATTACCAACAACAAACAATTATTGAGGTGACAAAAATGAAAATGTTTGTAATTTGTCTGGTGCTTTAGGGTCGTTTCACATTTAGCATGATTGCCTTTTCCGAACCCTAGTTCAATTGCTCCCCCTGCCCCCGCTGGACTGCATTCATAAAAATGTTTTGGGGTTCGAACCGTGGTTTGTTGCGTCATCAAGCCTGCAGCCGTTTACCCTGTCGCTTGTAAGGACGACGCAGGAGAAGGCAGCAAAATGCATAACATTGCTCGCTTCACTTTTATACATTTATGTTTTTGAACCATTGGTTTTTGTTTCCTAAGCTTCAGTACATAACAGCACTTTAGTCTGTATTATGATTGTACTGCAAATGCTCTTAAGAACGCTGAAGGCGAACAGAAATTAGATATACAGCTCTCTGCTTGGAGCACGTCAGTCACCCTTGTCAGAAAAGTGAGTGAAAAACACACAAGCACACATTAATACCAAATAATACGTCATTAATTCACTTCCGTGATTTGGTACGATTGCGTTCATATCAGCAGCAAATCGTACTGGAATTCACATGAACCACACCCCAAACCTCCCTTTTTGAGCAGACTCGGGTACAGTTTGCGAGTGTTCACCCGGGTTTGGAAGGCAGCGTTTATATCATCCAAACGAACCGAACTCTGTGCACACAAAAAGTGCTAATGTGAAATGGACCCAAGATATCTCCTTGCTGTTTTACCCTTTTACATTTCATGAGACGATTATGTGCTTTTGATGTCTCTGCAGATATTTCCTTAAAGTCACAATTGTGAGGAGGTTGTCTGATTTGGTAAAGGAATGTGACCTCATTGTCCATCAGCTGGCCTCTTACCCCGATGTCAACAATTCTATCAAAATGGAAGTAGGCATTGAAGACTGTCTACATATAGAATTTGAATACAATAAGTCTAAGTAAGTGCACTTAAATGTTTCATCTAAAAATGAGTGTGAGTTACACTTGCTTTTAGCAGCGTTTTTTGATTTAGTGGTTTAAACATTCTAATCTAAATCTGTGCTAACAATGGTCTTCATATTACCTGTCAGGTATCACCTCAAAGATGTCATTGTGGGTAAAATTTATTTTCTGCTTGTACGAATTAAAATCCAACACATGGAGCTTCAATTGATAAAGAAAGAAATGACAGGAATTGGTAAGATTTTATTTATTGAATGTATATATACATGACTTTAAGATGCATAAATCTGTGTAAAGTGTGTCATTAAATTAAAAAGTAAAATTTTTCTTTTCACACAAAAAAAAAATTGTGTCATTAACCCCCCGAGCCAAATTTGATTGGAGAAAAAAAAGTTTTTTTGTTGAAAGTAAATAAAATAAGTTCTCTTATCAAGACAAAATCTTGGAAAAAAAGCGTGTCCGCTTTTTGCGCTAAGACCACACCCACTTGTGTGCCCCGCCTAATTAATCCTGAAAAAAGAATTTGTCAAAAACTTTTTTATGGCTTAACTCCACAATTCAGTACTACATAGTTCTGATTATTTGTAATGTATTTCAGCAATACATTTCTAACATGTGTTAAGAAAGAGACAGTGTATTTTATCATCCATGGAACACAGTAACATTAGTAGTAGTCATGAAATTGATCATGAGATTAACCTTACTTAAATGTATTTGTTTCTCTTTGTGTGCTTAATGACATGAGATTTAATACATGTATGATTCCTGTCTAGGTCCGAGTACAACTACGGAGACTGAGACTGTGGCCAAATATGAGATTATGGATGGAGCACCAGTCAAGGGTGAGCATTGCTGCACAATTTTTTTTTTAAACAATGTCCAATAATAGAGATACATCAGGGTGAAAAAAGGGTAAAGGTTTAGGTCTTAGGGGTTTATCAGAGTCCATCTACAAAATTTTGGATGACCGTGGTGTGGCATTCATTTAATTAAAACGCCATTATCATCTTATGAAGACATCTTTTGAATTTTTGTATGTAGACGTGAGATCATTTTCAGTATTTTTTTGTAGTGATCTGATCTGTTACTATTAATGACAGGTGGACTGTAAACTGTGTGTGTACATGGAAAGCCTATAGTGTTCACAAATTTATCTGATTTGCTAATAATAAAAGTATAAGCAGTTGTAATGAAGACCTGACAACTTTTCTGCTAGGTGAATCGATTCCTATTCGGCTCTTTCTGGCTGGTTATGACCTTACACCCACAATGAGAGATGTAAACAAGAAGTTCTCTGTGAGGTTCTTTCTGAACTTGGTTCTTGTAGATGATGAAGACAGGAGATACTTCAAACAGCAGGTACAGAGCATTTGCAAATTCTTCATTTGTTTGAGAGAATTTCCGTTTAGAATGGTTTGCCACTCTTGTAATGATGTTTACTTATTATCAGAAAGAAATGACTTGTGAATTACCGGTTCTTTGTAGGAAATTGTTTTGTGGAGGAAGGCACCAGAGAAAATGCGAAAACGAAACTTCCATCAGCGCTACGAGTCACCCGAGTCTCGGCCGAGTCTCTCTGCTGATCAGCCGGAAATGTGAGCAGGGGGTTTGGAGCAACCCGCCGGGGAAGATTGTTCTTCTGAGTGAGGGGTTAAAAGAAATGAGGAAAAACATACAGATCGCTGTTCACATGGTCGTCCCTCACAGCTTATGCTGATGAACTGTGCCTGAATTGGCTCTATCCACCCTGCCGTCTCAGCAAGCAATCTGTTAGTATTCAAGGAAACTTTTTAGAAAGCACTGGAAATTATGTCAGTCATATAGCACATCTTCAAAGGTCGCACGCCTCCTTAGAAGAAATGTTTTTAAAAGTGCACTCACTGGTATCGTTTATGTTCCACATAGAGCAAAAACACATTTTAGAGAGCTTCCTCATGCATGCTGGCTGGTTATCTGAGTTCCTAGCAACAGTTAATAAAGGCTATGGGGCCCGTAAAAAAAAGGTCAAGTTAAAACAGTACATTCTGTGTCACCCAGGCTGTAAGTTGTCATACGTATTTAACTTATTTTGTGTCTTCTCTGTCTTTTTATAGTCTTCTAAATAGTCTTTATTTAGAAGAGTTTTTGTTCTTCAATTTTTTTAAAGGTGTACGTCTATATAAATATATATGAAATATTTAAAGAGGACTTTGTAAGAAGCCATTCGTGTATTTGGGTATATATATATTTATATTCAACTTATAAGACCAGGTTGGAATAACACAGTAGTTAAAGAGGGCAACTTGAAGTTCTTGTTCAGTTTTCTGAATGTCTTGAATGATTCTTCACTACTAAATATTAACTACACTGCACTCACATTGCATAATGCCTACTTTTTTGATAGGCCATAGATAAAGTAAAATTGTTATATTCCTCGCTTGTCATCCTGCTTTAAAGTTTTTTTGAAAGGGGTTATCAATTTGTCACTTATGTCCTGCTCTTGTATAATTTATTTAGACTCTTACATTCTGTCTCGTGGTCTATACGGTGAATATGGAAGCTGTTAACTTTTTGTTTTGATTTTAAAACTCGCACTCTAGTACTAATATAAATGTCTGCTAATATAAATATTGGGTGTCACTATTGAAAAGCTAAAACGTGTTTCGAAAAACTGATCGAAGCTGTGGTAAAGGCAACTGCATCATTTGTACATCTTGAACAATTGTACATATTCCGCCATAGATTGTTTATCTGCCAAACTATCAAATAAAAAAGCAAGTTTGTACTTAAAACATTTTTCATTGGAATATTTTCTTTCTATTACTAGCGTTAAAAGAGCATTGTTTTACAATACAGGTGTACTAACCCAAATGACTAAATACGTTCAAGGCGACCACATACAGAACGATAAGCATTCATTTAACTGCTGTCAAACTACAAATTACACTTTTGTTTCAGATATTTCTATACCATTAATGTATCATTCTTAGACACGATATAAAAAATATATTATGCCTGTAACATTCACTTTTTACATTCATTTGAAGTCAGGACAGCACTGATGCTCTTAGATGGGAGTGTCTGTAATAACATGGGAAAACACTAACCTGGATTACGTAAGGCACCCTCAACCAATCATATAGGCCCTGTCCCCAATTGCGCACTTGCGTTCTCGTTGCCTTAAATTGCGCATGCTCGCCAAGTCTACGAGTCCGTAAAGTGTCCCATTTGTCTTATTAGCGCTCAAAAGTCTCCTCGCAAGTGCCTCCTTTGTGCTCTCGATGCGGTCTTCGGGCATGAGCTAAATATTTGGCTAATGGTTGCAGGCTTTCTTTTTTAGAGGTCTTTGGTTTCATTTTCCCCGCACAACGCAACAGTGCTGTAACAGCTGAAGCGCCTCCTCCAGTAGTTTATGTGTATGCCACTTTAAAAAATATATAACATTTCCGATTTAAAATATGAAAGAAAACGTATTCTCTCCATACAGGATTGTATAGTACATACATGGACGAGTTGTCTTTTAATTCGCAAATGTTGGCTTTCATGTTCAAATTATTATTTGTTTTAAAACAGGCAATTCGTTGGACACCAACGATCTAGGGGCCTTTTGCACGTTGTAACTGTGGGGATTGTGACCTCCTTGGCATCCTAGGCACTGTTTCTATCGTCAAGTGTAACTAACTCTGATTTTAAGTATGACATTTATAATATGAACTGTGCGATTGCATATTTTATTAAGGAAACTCAACATGTCGGTAAATCGTTGTATTTATTTGTTGTCGCGCTCTAATATTCGATACCGAGTATGCGCTAGCACTACCTCATCAACTGTTGGAGCAGTAAACAACGCTTTCCTGCATCCTAAAAACCCAACATGTGAAAACTTTGCTCAGCTGAGCAGGCATTCATCCTCTAACGGCTCATCGAGACCACTGGACACCTCACTGTTTGTACCTCTCGCCATCAAAAGTGATGAAGGCGGAAACGGGACAGTCGGTGCAGAGTTGACACAACCACTAGACAAAAGTAAAGTGAATGTTTAGCAATGTATCTGTTATTAATGACAAGGTGTTATTTGTACAATGTATAATCGATAACTGGTTAAACATATTGATCTAACAAGAAGTTGAACGATTCTAGGAAACTGTGTCAGAATCAGACATATTATAATTTAAAACATACTTGTTTTTCTACTCGTTCTGACAGGTGAACTACTTAAAGTACTGAATAGATTCTACAAAAGAAAAGAAATGCAAAAACTGGCTGCTGACCAAGGGCTCGATGGTAGGTTTCGTTTTTGTGTAACACACTGGGATGCCATTGTCCTATGTTTATTATAACTAATTGTTAGATCAAAAAGTATGCTTTTATTATGTCATTGTATGAATCTGTTATGATTATGAATGATATTTCTGTTATAATGCATGTATAAAATAATTTTCTTGTTTTATATGTTTGTTGTTCAACAGCCCGTCTCTTTCATCAAGCCTTTGTCAGCTTTAGGAAGTATGTGCTGGAAATAAATTCATTAAGTGCTGATTTGCACATTATTCTTAATGATATTTGCTTCGGAGCTGGTGAGTATTTACAAAAAAATAATAAAGTTGGCAACATCCATAGACAACCCTAACCCGGTTGTCTTTTTGTATCCTTTCCCAGGGCACATTGATGATATTTTCCCATATTATATGAGACATGCTAAGCAGATATTTCCTATGTTGGACTGTATAGACGATTTGCGCAAGATCAGTGACTTGAGAGTCCCTGTCAACTGGTACTATGAATTTAATTTCTTCTCTCAAAACATTAACCTTTTCTTGAACGACAACATTTATCTTTCTTCACACTTGCAAGTATTTGACCAATAGTGAACATGTGATAATTGTGCTTTACAGGTATCCTGAGGCCAGAGCTATTCAAAGAAAGATTATTTTTCATTCCGGACCTACAAACAGTGGGAAGACCTATCATGCCATTCAGAGATACCTAGCTGCCAAATCTGGAGTGTACTGTGGACCTCTAAAGCTGCTGGCCCATGAAATCTATGAGAAGAGTAATGACGCAGTAAGTCTTTCACTCAAACCAGTGTCCTTTAGTTTGAAATATTGTTGCACATTAGTAGTCAATGTAATAAATGAGTGACCCAATGTATGATTGTCCGTTAGGGAGTGCCATGTGATCTGGTGACAGGAGAAGAAAGGATATTTGTTGATCCAGAGGGAAAGCAATCTGACCACATCGCCAGTACAATAGAGATGTGCAGTGTTATAACACCTTGTGAGTATAGAAATCGTGATCTGTGATCATTTTTAATTTATGATGTTGACAATAAAGGAAAGTTATCCAATGCATCATCTTTGTTTAGATGAAGTGGCTGTCATAGATGAGATTCAGATGATCAGAGATCCTTCCAGAGGGTGGGCATGGACAAGAGCTCTGCTTGGTGGGTTCACTTTGGAAAGACATTGAAATTTAAATATGAGGACTAATTTACATATACATGTAGCCTGTTAATCACTTTTATTTTCTTAGTGGCTTTTGTTAAAGATGCATGAAATGAAAGATGATATGAAAATGCCTGTTTTATACTTTTCCTCAAAAGGACTGTGTGCTGAAGAAATTCATGTGTGTGGAGAGTCTGCAGCAATTGAGTTCATCACTGAACTCATGTACACCACCGGAGAAGAGGTTGAGGTGAGCCTGAGATGCAGTTCTTCATCATAACCGTTGTTAAGAGGGGGATTGTTTATCCAACCAGGTTCGGTGCAATGTAACCTTCAGCATTGTTTTGTACAACAGGACATTTTTGCTTTGTTTTATTGCCTCACTTGTGAGTTGCTTTGGATAAAGGCATCTACTTAATGTTTCGTTAATGGTGTGACAAACCAAGCTAAATTAAATGCTTTGTTGTCAATCTCTAAGGTTCATAATTATAAGAGGCTGACTCCATTCTCAATCTCAAATCAAGCGGTGGAATCACTAGATAATCTGAAGCCTGGGGACTGCATCGTATGCTTCAGCAAAAATGACATCTACTCCATCAGCAGGCAGATAGAGATCCGTGGACTGGAGTGTGCTGTTATTTATGGCAGTCTGCCTCCTGGTAGGATTTGTTCAGATGTGTCATTTATGATCTGAGAGGTTATTGAACTGTCTGTGGTAAAATCGTATTGCCATGTTGACATTACATCACATTTTCATAACTTCTTGTTTGGTCAACAGGCACAAAGTTGGCTCAAGCAAGGAAGTTTAATGATCCAGAGGACCCTTGCAAAATCCTTGTTGCCACAGATGCAATCGGAATGGGTCTGAACTTGTAAGTCATTTCTTAAAACCGTAGCATTGAGGTCAAAAACCGATCGGCAGAGGTAGTTTTTTGCCCATCACTCCAATTTTGCACTGCATGTAAACTCAAATTTCCATGTATACGTGGTTTTCAGCGTAGCCGGTTTATGACTATGCATGTGAACACGTGAAAACAGGTTATAGATATCTGTTCATTTTGTGCATGTAAACGCACTCAGTGATTTGATTGATAAATACAGCCAGGAAAAGAATTTGAGAACAATTCAAAATAATTTTCAGTTTTTCTGAATTCATTATTTTTAGTTATGTGTTTAGGTTAAATGATCACACTATTTTTAGTTATGTGTTTAGGTTAAATGATCATTTTTGTTTCATTCTGTGAACTACTAAGAATATTTCTCCAAAATTTCTAATAATTATTTTCCCCAGAAAATGAACACTAGAGAAACAGAAAATATGCTGTGTATTTTTGCAGACCTCAAATACTACAAAGAAAATGAGCTCATAATCACTTTTAAGCAATGCAACAGTAATATTTCGACATGTATTGAGGGAAAGTTGTTTATGTGATAACCTCAATTTGTATGACAGTTTCATGTTTCATGCTGACAGTCTTTCATATTGCTGTTGGATGACTTTGTCACTCCTGGGGTTTTGTTGGAATTCAACAGACACTGGACTGGAATGGCTACAATACATCAAGAAACACTGATTAATAAAAAATGTGGTCTCTTAACATTTTCCGCTACTGTATCTGTTTGTATTATCTGTCCTTCAGATGATATGCTGAATCGTTGCACACATTAATGCAAAGTACATTTCAGATGAGGTTCGTGTATCATTGACTAAGCTTTTGTTGTCCCACCATCCTTTAGGAGCATTAGGAGAATCATCTTTAATTCTCTGGTTAAACCAAATGTGAATGAGAAGGGAGAAAAGGAGATGGACACCATTTCCACCTCACAGGCACTGCAGATCGCTGGGCGAGCGGGACGCTTCAGCTCTGTTTTTAAAGAGGGTGAGGTCACCACTATGCAAAGAGACGACTTGCCTGTTTTAAAGGAGATTTTGGGGAAACCTGTTGACCCCATTGAGGTGAGACTAGTCTTAAAGTTATCCGGTAGACGAGAGTAGCCTACCTGTTTTTATTTCTGATATTTCAAGTAAGATGTTGAATTCATTTCATGAAGTCTCATTAATGTTTTTATCACAGGTCGCAGGATTACATCCTACAGCAGAGCAGATAGAGATCTTTGCCTACCATCTTCCCCAGGCCACTCTCTCAAATCTCATTGTAGGTGCCCATATCCAAATGGATTTTTGTGTGTGTGTGTATTTAAAAATGTTAATTTGTCTTGGACATTTTGAACCTCTGTTCAGGATATATTTGTGAGTCTTTCACAAGTGGATGGACTTTACTTTGTGTGCAACATTGATGACTTTAAATTCCTGGCGGATATGATCCAGCATATTCCTCTGAATCTGCGCACTCGCTATGTGTTCTGCACTGCGCCAATCAACAAGAAACAACCTTTTGTGTGCACATCCTTCCTCAAGGTGAGAAACAGAAACTTTCTGAACCATCTGAGTTGTTAATATGCACAGTTCATAGTGAAAAGGATTTCAGAGGATTAAAATTAAGTTTAACCATTTGACCTTGAATATTTAAAAATGTGAATCAGGGCCGTTTACACAAATCGTTTTATGCATTTTGGCTGTTCTTTTATATGAAAACTGGGTTTTGGGGAACTGAAAATGCAAACCATTAGACAACGCAGTGAAAATGCATTAGCACTGGCATTCTTGTTTCACAGTAATAACAGCAGTTCTGTTTATTTGGAAATATGTCTAAACATTGTTTTCGGTTATAAACAGGTCTAATAAGATGCTTGTCATGTGTCCTCTGTAGTTTGCCAGACAGTTCAGCAGAGATGAGCCTCTTACATTTGACTGGGTATGTCGACATGTGAATTGGCCCCTGAACCCTCCCAAAAACATCAAGGACCTTGTTCACCTAGAAGCTGTTCATGATGTGCTCGATCTTTACCTTTGGCTCAGGTATATCCCCCCCAGAATATAGCTACAAATGTTTTCTTGCATCCTTAAAGACAGACAGCAATAATCGTAAAGTGTGGTACCACAAATGGTAATTCTGTTAAATTGCTGCTCTCTCACAGCTATCGCTTCATGGACATGTTTCCAGATGCCAACCTCATCCGTGAGATTCAAAAGGAACTGGACACAACTATCCAGATAGGTGTGCGTAACATCACACGGCTTATCCGTGCCACGGAGAACCAAACCTCTTCTACAGCGCCCGCAACCTCCACTAGACTTTCTGGTTCGTACCAACCACCAGTGAGGAGGGGGCGTCTATCAAAAGCCCAGAATCAAAGAGAAGAGAACGTGGCGACGGATTCATCCCTGGGCTCGAAGCTGGTGCGGGATGGACTACTGACTGAAGAGCTATTACAGCAACTGCAGAAAGAGTGGATCAGAGAGCAGAGCCAAAATGAAGACTCTTCCATTTCCACAAATAAGGTCAAAGGGAAAAGAAAGAAAAAGTGAACTATTTTGAATCAGACTGACTTTTCTGTACTTTTGGGAAGGTGATGTTTAACAAGAAAGCAGTGTGGCTGTATTTCGTGCATTGCGAGCTTGTGAGCCAGATAGAGGGAAATTGACAAATCTTGCTGCACATATAAAGAGGCCTATACTTTTACCCGTTAAAATAAACTTGATATTTTTATGGCATGCTATTGCCTGACCCCCACAGAAGATGGTTATTGTTATAAAAATATCCTTAATTTTTCATAATTCAGAAATGTTTTCATTAAAATCTAAATAGTGTAAGATAGGCTATCCTATGACCTAGTTATCTTGTCACCCAGTTAAAAGCCAATAATTTGTATTTGCCCTGTTCTATATTTAGCAACATTTTGCAATCCGATGCTATTTTTGTAACTCTGCTTGACCAATGAAATACTACAGCTCACATGTGGAACGATTTTATCAGCAAGCACCTTACTGCATCAGCCTTTTACACTCAAGGTCAATGTAAAGGTCTGTTTAAAAAATCAATGCAAAACAGAACTGGTTATCTTAGTTTGTCTTTTAATGGCAACAATAAAGTGCAAAATAGAACTTAAAACTTCAAGTCACACAAAGTTTTTCAGTAAATTGGAGAGAGCAGATACTTAAACATTTTTAGAAACATTTTTAAATAAGTTCCAGGAGCTTACTTGGTAGAGCTTTGTACTCACAAGGCAAAGGTCACGGGTTCTAGCCCAGGGATCACAGATACTGATAAAAAAAAGATATATGTACACTAAATGCACTGTAATTCTCTTAGGATAAAGACGGCTGCCAAATGCATAAATGTAAAGGATTTGTCCCATTTAGGAGGTCAAACTATATCTAGTTTTATATGAGGATGCAGCATATTGTTACCAAATTGATGAGTGATGATATGATTTTGTCAATCAAATATTATACAAATTTAATAACTATTTATTAATAAGTAGTGGATAAACGCAACGTTTGGTCAATTGTTCTAATAAAATAAAAACATGGCATGAGTTGCAGATGTAGCCTGAAGACATCACACATTAGAACATAGTTTTTCCCCATAATAGTAGTGATTGATAAGTTGATATAATATTTTTATACAAATACAAAAATGTATCATTATTCTTACAACAACTTTGGCCAACAGGGTTGAATGCTATTTGTTTTGCATGATGTTAGGTTAGTTTTTTTCAGGATGAATGCAGATTCCACATGGAGTGAAACACTGATATTTGGTAGACCTTATTCTCTGTGTTTGCTGAAAGCCCCATTTAATCCCTGTCTGTTACTATAGTAACCATATTAGCTAAATTCCTGAACCATATCTTAATCTATGAACACTGATACTTTTGTCATGTTTTTCAGTGTGTATGAAATGCATAGAAAACTAGTCCCGCAAACTTGTTGCTTAAACATTAACCCTGTCACTTATATACATTGCATTTACATAAAAAGCAATTCACAGTCATTTCATCAGTCTGGGCAACAATATCATCTCTCCTACTCGCTGATCTTCTCAGTTCCCTCCTGTTGAATCGAGATACAAGTTCTGGATTTATCACCGTAACTCTTGCCCTCAAACTAAGGATGTTTACATATTCAATTTGAACAGAAGGATTCTATTAGATCTATTGTCTCAGTTTTTAGGTACAGATCACCGGGCAGGTCCCAAAGGAAAGTGTGCTGTTGGAGTAAAGCCAAGCACATTGCTAGGAGAGATTTGAGAGCAGAGGGGTTGGAGCAAGACTCCGGCATTAATGATTTAGCTGGGAAAGGGGAGGGGAAAACATATGCTCATATGTAGAATAAAAACTTTGTCAGAAGAACTTTGACTCATAAGAGGAAAGACCTGGGGTGTTAGGTGCTAGATTTAAAGAGAGGTCACATTGTTTTATTTGGATGACATTTCTGTTTTTAAATAAGCAAAGAGGTTTTTAAATCTGAGGACACGGCCTGCTTCAGGAGGACAAGATGTTTGCCGTGCATTTATTATCGTTTTATTTAACAAAGTTCAAGGAGGATCAGATTAAAAAGGTAAAGTAACGTTTAAAGTAATCTCAACCTTACACTAAAAAGTTTTAATTTGCACACAGAAAATCGTCTAGCCGAATAAACTATCCACAATACGGTTCCCCCATTTGTTCAGGTTACAGGTTCTGAAATGACGGTATGGGATGGTAATGAATTCTGATGTTAATTCTTCTTATGTTAAAGTGTCTGTGATGATGTTCTTTCCTCTCTTATTTTCTATGTTGACGGTAAGAGTTTGTTTAAGCCTAACCCAGTGTATTGTCAGATCTTGTCTGTTCATGAAGAATGTGATTCCACTGTGGCCTGTGGAATCATTAACTCTATCTCACAGGCACTAACAATGAGGATGGGACTTTGACCTCTTCATCTATATTTACACGACTAATTACTTTCCAAGGACGTTCAGTCACACCTTTAATATTTTTGTGAGCTGAATATGTACAGCGATTTTCTTTTAATCCACGTCTGAATATGTGTATTCAGCTACAATCTATATATGTAGTTGATGCATAGATCATACATGTGTAGTGACCTGGTGTGACATAGCAACATTTAGAAAATAAACTGTTAATATTAAATAATTTTAATATTATTATTAGTAATATTTATCTTCATTACTAGTTTTTTCTACATTATTGCCGTCACACACAGAATACATTTGCATATTAGTCTGTCAACTACCCATAAACTGTTAGATCTTTCCATATTAATGTTTTATATAAAAAATCTTGCGAAACGTAAATTGAGTCAGGCGTGTTCAGACTGATAGTTTGTAACATTTTACAACAGTATTCATTTATTACAGTGTTACATCTTCAGAAACACACCTATGTTATCTATCACTGTGTCATATAAACGCATTGGTCACTGAATTTATTAGTATTACTTCTTTGCTTGTTAATTTTCCTTTAAATGCCTTAAAATGTATTACGTCAGTGTCTTCCATCCAGTCTTAAAACGTACGCATATATGCCATGCAATTGTACAATAGTTGTGTTTCTCAACAGGTAGACCGATATCTGTATGCAATGCGGCTGTCTGATGATCAGCTGGTAGACATATCAGCTCGGTTTCGTCTGGAGATAGAGAAAGGACTGTCACGTGAAAGCAACGCTTCCGCCGCAGTGAAGATGCTCCCGACCCACGTGTATTCAACTCCAGATGGCTCAGGTGTATTTACATGACAAACTGCTACTCTTGAAAAATATTCAGGCTCACGTGAAGCTGTTACTGACCTTGTCTTGCGTTTCTCCTGAAGAAAAGGGAGAATTCCTGGCACTGGATTTGGGGGGTTCAAAGTTCAAGGTACTACAGGTGAAAGTTTCAGAGAATGGGAAGAGGAGCGTTCAGATGGAGAGTGAAACTTTTCCCATCCCTGAAGAGATCATTAATGGAAAAGGTTCAGAGGTGATCGCTGCTTTCCACACTTCAGCTAAACATTTATTCATTCAAAAGTTTATTATATACCTGAGATATGAACAAAGAGTAGAGATGTATGTACCTTTTTGATAAATCCTCGTTTCAATTTTCTCTACTTTTTGCAGCTTTTTGATCATGTGGCGGAATCTTTAAAAGCATTTCTACAGAAGCACAATATCAATCAGAAGAGAAAACCTCTTGGCTTTACCTTCTCTTTCCCCTGTGCCCAGTCGAAAATAGATGAGGTAAAACAGCATTTTGACACATTGTCATGTACAGTCATTTTCTTTCATTTACATTTTTTTATTTTGTGGTCAAAAGGCTCGAAGGATTGTTAGTATATTGACATCAGTTCATCAGTGAAAAGAATAAGTGAGCATTTCAATCTCCTTACTGACCCTTTTCTGTTTGTTTTCACACAGGGGGTCTTACTGTCATGGTCAAAAACTTTCAAGGCCAGAGGTGTTCAAGGAACAAATGTGGTGCAGTCGCTGAGAAAAGCTATTAACAAAGTTGGGGTATGAATTTGACTTCAGATTGAAATCATAAGCGTTTACGTATAGCCGAAGGTATTGCTCAGAAGACATATTTGTGTGTGTGAAGGGTGTTGATGTAGATGTTCTGGCTATGGTCAATGACACAGTAGGGACCATGATGACCTGTGGATATGATGACCACAACTGTGAGGTGGGGGTTATTATAGGTAAGATCTCACCCGCCTAACATTACCTTTTAAATAGATTTAAAAATAAACTGTAATCTTTTGTAACACACGAACAATATTTCCTCCTCAGGTACCGGCACTAATGCGTGTTACATGGAGGAGCTGAGACACATTGACCTTGTGGAGGGAGATGAAGGCAGAATGTGTATCAACACTGAATGGGGAGCATTTGGAGATGATGGTGTGCTTGACGATTTCATCACAAATTTCGACCGTGAAATTGATGCTGCCTCTATTAATCCAGGAAAACAGCTGTAAGTGCTGTAAATGACAACATAAGCATAGATAAATAAATGTGTATTCCACATATGGGCATTGAATTTGTGCTTTTCAGTTTATGTGACTTTTTAAGAGCCATAATGAACCAGACTTTAATATTATAAAGGTTGCCATGTTATGTCATTTCCAGATTTGAGAAGATGATCAGTGGAATGTATATGGGAGAACTTGTGAGACTGATCCTTCTGAAGATGGCAAAGAAGGGTCTGCTTTTCAATGGTGAAGTCACAGATGATCTCAGGACCAAGGGAAAATTCCAGACGAACTATATCTGTTTAATTGAACAGTAAGAAACAATACAGATGAATATATTCAGATATTGACTCGGTTACAATAAGCCATACAATTTTATAGCTTTGATGAATCCTAAAGTATTAATCACCATTATTGATTCTTTATGTTTCTACATGTTATTTATCAAATCTATTTGCTAAGACGACCAGTTTGGACCAGCACTCTTAAAAATAAAGGTGCTTAAAGGTTCTTCACAGCGATGCCATAGAAGAACCAGTTTTGTTTCCACAAAGAACCACATTTTTTCACCACAAAGATCCTGATGTTTAAGGTTCTTTATAGAACCAAAACGTTCTTCAGATGTTAAAAGTTCTATGGCATCGAAGAACGTTTTGAAGCACCTTTTTTAAGAGTGAGCATGAATTTCCTGAATAGTCCTGTTTAGTTTTTGCTGGATCAGACGCAGAGCTAGCTTATACTCTTAATAAAAAAGGTGCTTAAAAGGTTCTTTACAGTGATGCCATAGAAGAACCATTTTAGCTCTTTCTTACATTTTTATAACCTGAAGAACCTTTTGTGAAACAGAACAGTTCTTCAGATGTTAAAGGTTCTCTATGGAACCAAAAGGTTCTTCGGTGGCATCGATGAACCCTTTGAAGCACCTTTTGTGTTTGTGTATGAACCAGCACTGTTCTTCTTGTTATGCTGGTTGAGCACATTTTCCTGGAAAACATAGTTAAGAAGTTTGGTAGAAACATCACCACATCTGTATCTTAACCACAACATGTTGACGTGATGTGTTGTTGTTTTTTAACAGCTGGGTTTTTCCTTAATTTAATTTGTGGTAAGTTACACGTATTGTGTATTCTAACTAGAAGATGTTTCCAGGTATAAAGATGGTTTGGAGAACACCAGGATCCTCCTGAAGCAGCTGGGACTTCATCCCTCTGATGATGACTGCATCGCTGTCCAGCACGTCTGCACCATCGTCTCCTTCAGATCAGCTAATCTGGTTGCTGCCGCCTTGGCTGCCATACTCACGCGGATCAGAGAAAACAAAAAGCTGAAGACCCTCAAGACCACTGTGGGAGTGGATGGAACGGTCTACAGAACACATCCACAGTAAGTTACTTCAGATGCTTCTCACAGCATATTTTTGCAGCTTTTTTTATACCTGTATCTGAATTTTCCAGGTACCCCAAAAGACTCCATAAAGTGGTGCGACACTTGGTACCCGACTGTCATGTGCGTTTCGTGCTGTCTGAGAGTGGCAGCGCTAAAGGTGCCGCGATGGTAACTGCAGTGGCACAGCGGTTAGCGTCACAGCGTCAGGACATCGATGGCACCCTAGCGACTTTTGCCTTGAACTTCACACAGCTGCAGGAAGTGAAGGAGAAGATGCAAATTGAGTTGGAGCGAGGCTTGAGGAAAGATTCACACGCCACAGCTTCAGTGAAAATGCTGCCCACGTATGTTTACAGGACTCCAGATGGAACAGGTGAGGCTAAATGTCCATCACCTTTTGTGTATTTATTTACTTTTTCACCAATGTTATTTTGATATTATTTGTTCCAGAGACATCAGTAGGGTTATGAATGATAATGTATTTTAGTCATGATTTAATTGACCGGCTAAGCTAAAGCTGAATGTTGTTACTCCACAGAGAGAGGGAAGTTCCTTGCCCTGGATCTCGGAGGTACCAACTTCCGTGTGCTGGTGGTTAAGATACGTACTGGCATGCATAATTCTGTCCGGATGTACAACAAAATTTATGCCATCCCACATGAGATCATGCAAGGCACTGGAGAGGAGGTAAAATTGTGCTAATGATAGCCTTGTATCCTTTCATTTTACCATTCACAGTCATGAAAGAAATGTATCAAACATTTTTTCTTGCAGCTGTTTGACCACATAGGTCAGTGTATCTCAGATTTCTTGGACTACATGGGTATGAAGAACACTCGCTTGCCTCTTGGCTTCACCTTCTCTTTCCCCTGCAGTCAGTCAGGTATTGACCAGGTAAAAACTCTACGTTTATTTTTACTGCAACTCCTTAGTGGCCACAATGAATAATATGGGAATCTGAAAAATTTCAAATCCTTACCAAAATATAATTTCCATGATAGTCCGCATACATCTTATTTATTCACCCTTGTGTATTTTTTATCTCTGGACAAAAATAAGATTGTTAACCATATTGAAAAAGGATAATGTTGTGGCGAATTGAGTAACTATTCAGTATCGGTAAATTAAAAGTAGTAACACTTATTTTGTGTTTGTTTCATTTTTTATTGCAATACTCTTTAAGTTAGTGCCATTAAGTAATTATAAATACAAAACTTCTGAAACGTTTTTATACACACCTTAAAGCACATAGTCATTGCCTCTTGTATGGTCCGCTTGTTCAGGGATCTTTGGTCTGTTGGACAAAAGGCTTCAAAGCAACGGACTGTGAGGGGTCGGACGTTGTGGATATGTTAAGAGAGGCCATCAAAAGACGAAATGTAAGAAAGCTAACATGACAACAACAACAAAGTTAACTGCTAGTATGGAAATGGTCTGATCTTGATATCTGTCAATGTGCTCTTTCAGGAATTTGACCTAGATATCGTTGCTATAGTGAACGACACAGTTGGCACCATGATGACGTGCGCATATGAGGACCCTAAATGCCAGATCGGTCTTATTGCTGGTATGTGTTCGCCCTAAATTCATGTCCCGTAGTTTCCAAACAAAACAATCGCTACACGGTTTATATGATTCTCATTCCACAGGAACGGGCAGCAACGTATGTTACATGGAGGAGATGAAGAACATTGAGTTTGTGGATGGTGATGAAGGGCAGATGTGTATAAACACAGAGTGGGGGGGATTTGGGGAGAACGATAATATTGAGAACATCCGAACCAGATACGACAGAGAGGTGGATGAAGGGTCACTTAATGTGGGCAAACAAAGGTACGATTTTTAGATGCTTCTGTTCAATAAATATGCCATGTTCACTTATTATTTATTTTCAAGTTTAAATTTTGATATACCTTGTACACCTCAGTGTATAAGTGAAATGCAAATATTAGATTTCACCTTGTATCACTTTTTTTGCCCACATGGAGGCACTATACTACCAAGAGCACTTCGAAGTATTACAGCGTTGTCCAACCTTTATCCTTGCAGGCAAAAATAATACAAAGATTTTACTGATTATTTTACTTTATTGAGACAATTATTATTTCTATTTATTATTATTCTTTGTATATAATTTTGTACATAAACAAATTCTCTGTTTGCAGGTTTGAAAAGATGACCAGTGGAATGTATTTGGGAGAGATTGTGAGGCAGATCCTCCTTGACCTTACAAAAAAAGGTCTTTTATTTCGAGGTCATATCACAGAGCGCTTAAAGACCAAAGGCATCTTTGAGACCAAGTTCCTCTCACAGATTGAGAGGTAAACATCCTTGACATTTTTGTGCAAATTTGCTGACATTAACCACGTACATTCATAAGTCTTGGAGGGAGAATATGCTGTTAATGTTATTTGTGCAGAGATAAAAACTGCTTTGAAGTGAGCTTGATAAACTGCCTATTGACTTTTGAGTATAGACTTTTCACATTTATTGTATTTGTACAACTTTTTGATGTCTTCCTTTCATCTAGTGACCGTCTGGCGCTACTGCAGGTGAGGGGAATTCTGCAGCAGCTGGGTCTGGACAGCACATGTGATGACAGTATTATCGTGAAGGAAGTGTGTGGAGCTGTGTCCCGCCGGGCAGCTCAGCTCTGTGGAGCAGGAATGGCTGCCGTTGTGGACAAAATCAGAGAGAACCGTGGGTTGGATCATCTTGAGATAACCGTAGGAGTGGATGGTACCCTTTATAAGTTACATCCACAGTAAGTATAGATCAGTGGGTCTTATAGATTTGATACATTTGAAGGAATTCAAATCTAAACTTAACTTCTCTTTTTAAAATAGCTTCTCTGCCATCTTGAAGGATACTGTCAAGCAGCTTGCACCTAAGTGTGTGGTGGATTTCATCCTGTCAGAGGATGGCAGCGGAAAAGGGGCAGCACTGATCACAGCTGTCGCACGGCAGCATCATAGAGAAAAACAAGATGCTCACTAGACCCTCAGACACCTGATTTCAGAAGTTTTATTTCAATATTGTAATTTTTGTATATAATGTGGCTTTATGGGCTTTGGCAAAAAGTGTTAATTGTATTGTTGCTTTTGTTATAAAATGTTTAGTTGCAATAAAATGTACCTGTTTGGGTTTCATGTTCACTGTGTTGAGCATCGTCGTGTTATCTGTTTCCATGCTCACTGTACTCTGCATTGCCTCTTTGAAGGCCTTTCCCTCATTTGCTCTTCTTTTGTTCAGACTCAGTGAGCAGTTGTGCATGAGCAGTCAGAATGAATGTTGCACAGAGGCTTAACCAGGGGGTTAACCACCTGATGTGCAGTGGAATGGCAAAACAGTATTTAGCATACATTTTTTTATTTGATATGGAACTACTTAATAAAACAAAATTCTGGATAATAAATAAAGTCTTGCCAGATTCTACTTTAAAATCTTTGTCAGCAAAGCATTATTAAGCGCATGACTTAGTATTCTCGTTGAAGAGAGAGTTCACCCTAAATAAAAGTTCTGTCATCATTTATTGACCCTTATGTTGTTCTAAACCTCTGTGAACCTCTTTTTAGGCTTAAGATTTATTTGACAGTTTTTATGTGATTTAATACATTATTGTGTGACATTAATAACTGCACATTTCCAGTTGTCTTAAATCATTTAAGATTTTACGGGATTAGACAAAGCGGTTAAATCAGGCCAGCCTCTGGTTACAAATCCTCGTGGAGCAGGGCTACTCACCATAATCCTTCTCCTTAATGCTAACTGACTCCTTCTCTGGGATAGTACAATACACCGGGACCATATAGCAGCAAAGACAAGCATGCAAATCAGCATGTCACAGTTCTTACACTTGACAACATGCAAATGACAATGTAAACACGGGCTGACAATGGTTGCCAGATCTTGCATAAGAATCACCAAACCTGATCTGACAAAAAATTCTAAGATTACTTAAAATATACAGTTATGTTCAAAATCATAACAGTCCAACATCAAGAACCAGACCAGTCACTGTTTTTGGTAGAAAGTAAGGTGTAGTAGAGTCCAACAGACCCAACAGCCATGACGTGTAATTTAAACATTAAATGAAAAGGTTGTGTTTAAATTAATAGAAGTGTGGAGTTCAAGACGTAAATCATTCTGTGAAAAACCTGATGTCAAACAAGTGGCCCTTATTTAAGGACAAAGGCAGCAAATGCTCATGAAATGGATGTTTCAACAAGATAAGAACCCCAAACACACCAGTAAGCGAGCAACATCTTTGTTTCTGACCAACAAGATTAATGTTACGAAGTGGCCAGCCCAATCTCCAGAACTCAATCCAATAGAAAACTTGTGGGGTGACATCAATACGTTGTTTCTGAGGCAAAACCAAGAAATGCAGAGGAACTGGGGTATGTAGTGCAATCGTCCTGGGCTGGAATACCTGCCAGAAGTTGGTCGACCCCATGCAACACACATGAAGCAGTTATCAGAAACCGTGGCTAAACAACTAAATATTAGTTCAGTTATTCACAAGAATGCAAAATCTTCGAGCATTTTTCATTTTAACTAGTAAATGTTTGACTTTGTAAAGAAAAATGCAGACACTGCCATATACAAATTAGAGATATTTTTGCTTTTCGCTTGCATTTTTTCGTGACATTTTAATTATAATCACAACGTTTTAAAATGACAATCACAGACCTGTAAGACGCATTACAATAGGGTAGGGTTATGTAAGAATTTAAATCCTACGTGATCTCAAGGAGGCAGCTGGTTAAACATTTAGATTCCCTAATCTACTTTTAAGAACTTGCCTTTCTCCGTTCCTAGCCATCCTTCAGTTATGGAAAGTGATGATGAGGTGACTGATACTTTACCACATGTAAGTAAAAACATTTAATAAGCTATAGTTTTCTCTTAAATTTTGTTGACCCTCTAACTGTGGACCCCCAAACTGGGATTTCCCGATAGTCACAATGAGGCAGACATGGAAGTCCATCCCAGTTTGCTTAATTGGGCTCATGGGAGAGGGACATATGTATTTGCAATACTCCTTTGGTAATATATTTCTAAATGATACTTCATATAAAATTTGGTTATTTGTCATGTTTACAGTAAAATAAAATCAGTGTGGAAATCTTAGTGTAAATCATGGTTGTTCCTATTGTTATTATTGGAAAATGTGGTTTGCCATGCTTTAATAAAACAAAGATACAAACAATGTTTAGATGTTATTGCTTTCTTCTGTATTTCTGTTGAGGACATTTAAAGCATTATATATTACATTTTATTGATGTGTTCTTAAAATGCTACTTACAGTGCATTCATTCTTCAAATCTCCACTGGATTGAGAGTGTAAATAATTTACACTTTATGTTGATTCTGAAATCATTTTGAGCAAAACTCCATATAGGGGACGAATTGAAACACGTTGGTTAAGATTGTCTCTTTAACAAGATTAACCTCTATTGGTAGAGGTCTTTACAACTATATATTGAAACGTACTGCAGTGACCCCCTGTAATACAAATTAAGAGTTTGATTCCAAAATGAGATAATGAAAATGTTGTTTTATTGTGCATTACAATTAATATCAATCAAACTGCAGTTAGTTTGTTTTGATTTAAGCCCTTAATATTAACTTAAACAATACAGCTAACCAACACAATAAAACAAAATAAAAAAACATAATAACATAATCATGATTTTACAACATTTTTATCTATTTTTTTAACCAAACTCTTCAAATAATCTTGTTACATTTGTACAATGACCCAGTACATGCCCTTGTGAAGTTGCTTATTCATGCATGAACAGTGGAACTGTTACGCCTACTGGGTGGGTCAATTGTGAATGTGTAATAGTGAGACAACATTTCAGGTTTCCGCTACAGATAAAGTTCACAAAAACACTCCCAGGGAATCTGGACATGGTTCCCTTTGTAAATTAGTTTTCTTTATGTCCAGGAAATTGTGTGATGCTTAGTGATGTCTACCTGATGTCACCTTTAAGTATAATAAAGGTAATGATTCACTGCAATCTTTAATCCCCTCATGTTTTGTACTGACACTGGTAATCACATTCATCACTGAAAATCAGGGATGTTTTTTTCGTAACTGTCCCTGATGCAATATTTAAGCTTGTAACATTAATGTAATTTGGGGGCTAGCTATTTGGCACAGGGTACAGTAAAAGAATACAACAACAGATAACAACAAGGAGTGAAAGAGGAAAGACCTGTCTACCCTAAAATCTATACAGCTGCCAATGAATAAACATTTAACGTTACAGAAGAGTATATCAAATTATACTTATTCATTGAAGGCGAAGAAATTAATCCCTCCTCTTACAGTTTATCAATGTGGTTTAATTGCTATTCCTTCTTCGTTACCTTGGCGACTGCAAATCATTTTTCTCTGGATCAATTTGCAAATCGGTTTCGCAGATCAGTCTGAACGATTCCTTTAAAGAATCGCAACTCTGAATTCAAATCCCGTGAAACAAAGACGACGTTTAATGGGTTTTCACAGGTGAAGAAGTGTCTCGTGTAAGCTTTAATTTCTGTTTTTGGCTTTAATTTGATTTCTACATCGTTGTGGCTGAAACTATTTGTTATTTGAGTTATAGCCTCCATGGCCACCTGACCAGCCTGCGCCTCCCTGGCCCACTTTTGGGTATTTTGGGTTGTTTTTCCTGGTTTTGGGTGTCAGGTGCCCCCCTTAGAGAGGGGATATTTAACGTTGGTAGTGGGTTGTTTTTGGTTCATGTTGTCTTGTCTCTTATTTTGTAGTTCTCGTCTTACAGTCATTGTAGTACCTTCATGTGTCTTGTTCCTATTGGTCCCCTTGTTCTGATTGGTCTATGCTCATCAGGTTGTTCTTGTTTAGTCATTAGTCTTGTTTGTATACTGTAAGTAGCCCTGATGTTTCCATTGTCTCTTATCTAGTTTTGTTTATTGTAATCACTGTTAGTAAGCTTATGTTTTGTTTTCATGTTAGTTCAGGTTTTTGCTTACTTTTTGTTCATGTTTTTTGAGTGAATAAAAACTTGTTCTTTTAAACTTGCCTTGGACCGTCATTACGTCGTTTTTGTTAACGACAGTTAAACTTTAGTAGTTCTTACTAGGATTTGTTGAAATGACTAACCCTAAATATGAGCAATAACATCACTGATGTTTCTGTATTGATATGGACTTTTTCTTTTTGGCTTCATTTCTTGCCTCCGTATTATTCAGGGTGTTTACCCAGTCACAGGGGACAGCGATTATTTCAGTCACTCACTGAATATGTCTGAACGGTTCTTCACTTCTAAATCCTGACATAGATTACAGCATCCCATCATCATTATTCCATTCTAAAAATAAACTACTTGAAATTTGTCTGATTTTCCACAGTTGAAATACTGGTACGCCGACTGGTATCAAATGTACATAGAGGAAGAAAGAACACATCTTCTTATGAATAGACCAACATGAATGATATTAAAATGTATGAAATTCTGTCATCGGTGGTGGTCCTGTGACGTATCTCTGATAAAACTGTGATCTGATTGGCTCTGACCAGTAAGAGGATGTTAAGCTCACACTCATGCCAGTGACGGGGGGAGGATGGGTGCATGCCGTGGAGCACGACACGCAGTAAGCTGGCCTTCCATCACCATCACATTGTTGCTTTTCTATTGACGGTACCCCCTGCCGATTACCACCCAAAATGACATCACAAACTTTGACATCTCCTTGTTTTCTCCCGCTACACACACAAAAGTAATGTAGCTAAACTGTCAATCATAGAAGCAGGAAACAGTGAACACGGCGATGTGACTTTCGCTGTATGGTAGCATTACTCAGCATTTTTGTTTAAACGATACCCCAGAATGCCTTCGAGTATGTTACACAATGGGGACGTGCTCTACGTGCCTCCTCAAGTAACGCCCCTTTTCTAAAGTGCCCTCCTTCAAACAACAAAAGAAAAGTGAGGGTTAATGTAAGAGAACGAGGAAGAGCACGAGGAGACTGAAATGGAAACAGGAGCGAGAGAATGGAGGGAGAGAGACCAAGAAGAAGCAGGGAAGGAGGGGGCTGTCAGCTGTGCTCGGGCTCTAAAGCCTGCCCATAAACCTCAGCCAATAGGAGAAGAGTGAGTGGGTGGGGCTTAAGCCATTCCCCATCCCAGCCTATGCTGCATCTCTTGCAAGCGCATTATATGCAGCTTGACTTCCTAGGCCGAGGAGTAACAGCGTTGCCATTCTGCTGGGAGGGAACACCCCTACATGCCGGCTTCTCTTGTTACTGTTAACCCACGTTGCTTCTGATCCTCGAATCGGTGCTTTAGCGGAAAGGAACGTAAGGTATCTCTTCTCCAGCTTCTTTTTCACGAAAGAGGTGAAGCAAGATGATAGCAGCACAGCTTCTGGCCTACTACTTCACCGAGCTGAAGGATGACCAGGTCAAAAAGGTGAGTTGCCATCTTTCATATTAACCAGTTGTAGAAACGGTGATAGTATGTGTCCACTCTTGCTCTTGCAAGCTCACAAGGGGTGCATGACAACAGGTGACACAGCACTGCGTTTTAAAGCCGTGAAGTCGTGAGATGTCTCACGTCTCTCCTGCTGCAGCAGTTACGTCACACTCCATGCGACGGCAATGATGAGAGGACGAGGTATACCCTTGTAGGTGATGATGACACACGGCCATCACAGCAGAATGTCGTGTCTGCACGGCAATGTCCTTGAAAGCAGGATGTGGGGAGTTGCCAGAAGGAGAGGGCCGCTTTTTTCATGTCGGTGTGTGAACGTGCCGATTGGGGAGTATGTCTTTGCATGGGGGAAGGTGGGTGTGAACGTCACATGTCCCCTCCCCCGCAGACAGTATTGGGTTACCACAGCTGACTGACAGCATGCTTTTATGGGAGTTTTGACGGGGGAAGACATGTAAACAGTGAGCGGGAAGGCGTGTATGTACGTGCCTAAGGAGGTCATTTTGGGCCAGAACATACTTTGGAGTTTAACTCGCACGGCTTTGCTAGTCTTGCTGTTGATGTATATAAAGTAAAAATGTGTTTTTTAAAATGTGGTAGCTGTAGAGTAAGTATAAGGAAGTGCAATTAGATGTATATTTTTAGGAATAAAATGTGTAAACAAGACATCTATTGTGCTGATACCTGTATCTTTTTATGGTAGTATTTTGAAAATGTACGACAGCAAACTAATTTACAACCTAACCTTTATCTTAAACTTCCTTTTACATCATACAGCATCACACTTCCTCTGACAGCAGTATGTATTCTTGTTGGCCCCTATAGGCATTTACAATTACATTACGTTTATGCATTGGGTACATGAAGTAAATTGAGTCTTATCACAATGTCAGAAGCAGAAGTTATATTGTGTAACAACGTGGTTACCGTAACGACAGGCCATTGTGAAATCTATCCGAATGTGTGACAAAGTTTGACACCTGAGCGCTGCTCTCAAACGATAAGGGTTTTAAGTTTTAACTGAAGAAAATGTCAGTGCTCATACTAAAAGATAAATCCACCGTTCATCGCACCCCATTGATTTAAGATCTTTACCACTGTTCTACTTTTTCAAAGCAAGGTTGGATGTTGGTTACGCAATGACCATTCTTACAAACCCTTCCTGTAGTTTGTTTTAACAGGCCGGATGTAAAAGTTTGATCTTTATTGAGAAAAATCGTAATGCAAAGAGAGACGTGAAACACATGTATTGCTTTTGTTTATTGCATATATGGTATATTTCTAAAAAGTATTGGATATATATATATATAATTTATATTAAAGTTCATTCCCTTTGAGACTTTCATGTCAAAATGATTATTTTCGGTTCATCATTCATTTGTATATTGTACATTCAAATAACATATTATGTATATGTGTGACTGTAAGTGTGTACATAAAGTATTTATCAAGAAATTGATTAAAATTTTGTATTACATAGTGTAAATAATTATTTACATTATAAGCTAAATTTTCCATAACCTGTGCTCACACTGTATTAATCATGAGTCAGCATACGCATGAGCAGGTGCTCATGTTTACAGCTATAGTTCATTTTCATTCCATTAGCCTTCACTGAAAAACTTTCTCTAGCCATTTCCCTGATGAATTTTGTCTGTGTTGATATTATTTCAAATAAATTATTGGTATGTCTCCATAATCTGGCCTGCTGGTCACATGTTTCAAGGACGGAGTGACCTTTCTAAAATGACAAGCAATGACTTGACCGCACATTTGTTAATGTCCTTGCCTATGTGGATATTATTCTACGTACATTTACATTTAGTCATTTAGCAGACGCTTTTAACCAAAGTGACTTACAAATGAGGTAAACAATGGAAGCAATTGGAACAACCTAGGTACAACAAAAAGCATAATTGCAATACCACTGGTTAAACTTATATAGCACAGTATTCAAGCTAAGTTTTTTTTGGAGTAATTCAAGTTTTTAATTTAAAAACAAAAATCTGGTAATGCTAATTTGTTATTGTGTTTATTTTTTTGACAGATTGATAAATACTTGTACTCTATGCGCTTCTCTGATGAGACACTGCGAGACATCATGGCTCGTTTCCGAAGGGAAATGGAGAACGGACTGGGCCGAGACACCAACCCGACCGCTACTGTTAAGATGCTGCCCACCTTCGTAAGATCAATCCCTGATGGATCAGGTAAGACTGCCGCCTTATTATATACAGTATATGACTGTGCATAATATGCATATGACTATGTTTAGCATACTAAGTCAGCATTGAAACGGTAGTGTGTAAGTGTAGAGTCTGCATTTCTGTCTCTCAGTCTCAAAAACAATCATGAGCTCTCTTCTTTGACTCTCTTAAATGCTTCCACAACAAAAAAAAAGGAGAACAAGGTTTTCATAATTGCAATGAGAACTGCACTCAGATTCTGGTCGGTTTGGTGAGTTTCTAGTTAAACCTCAGAAGGTAGTCATTAAAGCTATTGCGAAAGTGGCCATGTGACAAAAACTAGTTTGACAAGAATTCACTTTTAAACGATTTGTAATATAATAATAGAAATAGCTTTTGAAATGAAAACATGTATGCCATTTACTTTACAAACATTAGTCTACATTTTAAAGCACTGATTGATGTGAACTTTCTAACAGTGGTGACAATATTGAACCTGCTGTCCCTAAACCAAAACACATTAGAGCCTCACTGACACTGATCAGGCTTTCTACATGCCCTGCAGGGTCCAACCAGAAGCATAGAGTTAAATAATGGATTATATTGGCTATAATCCCAGTGTTGCACATAAAAGTTGATTTCAGTGCACTTGTTACTGCGCCCAAATGGCAGCTGTTTCTTACGTGTCATCACATTGATGAATTTTCTCTTGCAGACAGTTTAATTGTAACATAACATTTAATTGTAAATACAGTAATATGGATAAATCTAATATCTGACAGATTTTTGCCCAATATGGAGTGTGGTATTATAAATAGCATACATAGATCAAATGTACACTGTGCACTGTCAAAGTGCAGCTCCCTGGCACTAAGGTGTCCCATTGATCCCATTGATATGATGAGTGTTCACGGCAAGTCTCTGCTGTATGATCATGCATCTGAAAGAACGCATGTTAGTTTTTGAGGTGAACTGCAATATCTGAAATCTATAACTTTAAAAACAACCTTTAATAATGAGAAGATTTTAGTGGGTAATGGCATATAAATATTTTGATCACTGGTGGCCTTTTGCTATGGATCCCTTTCATTCCAATCACATTTTACGGAGTATTTTGGAACTGATCTAATATGACCCCCTGAGATCACCATACCAAAAACCGTATTGCTTTTAAACAACGTGCATCTAATCTCAAAACAGGAGGTATCAAGAAATAAAGCCATTTGAGTGTCATTGTTGCCTGGTCACAAGAACTACACATAATATCAACAATCTGGACACGTCGGTGAGCCTTCAGAACCAAGAAAGACATTACAGAGAATGTTCTGACTTAATGCAAACATCTCTTGGTGTTACTTTTCTCTGTTTAATCTCTTTCGCTGTAAAAGTCACCAACACACTTGTTAATCACTGTTTTAATATTAACATTTTCTGTAGAATCTGCTGCCAGGAATTCATGGATAAGTGAGTTTACTGGCTGTTGCCCCAGAGCATTGCCAGGGTTGATTGGTGGCTGTCTTTGACCAGTTCAGTTCAGCATTCCTGAATAAGCCCCCTTAGCCGTGACCAAAATAAATGTTGACACACAGTCTTATCATTGCACGAATAGTGTAGTCTAGACTGATTTCACGGCGCCATTTTGAAATTAAAGGAGGTGGTTACTGGTTTAATGCCTAATGCCCCCGCACATTTATTTATACATAATGTCAATTCACACCTGTGAACTTTTTCACACAGGAGCACAAAATAAGATATTTTGAATGTATTGGTTTCTCTCTTCCATGTAGTTACAACAAATTGGGTGGTGGGGACAAGACCTTTCAAGCTTCATGAAGCACATCATACAGTGCTTTTGTACATAATCTGTATCTTCTAGTGTTCCTAAAAAGGAAAAAGTAACTTTAGAGCCACATGATGATGTGTAATTTTTTACATTTAACCCTACGTGAACTCTCGATAGTGTTAATAAATACTTTATTATATTAATATATATAACTGATTTCTTTAATTCTCTTACAGAAAAGGGAGATTTTATTGCTTTGGATTTGGGTGGCTCTAATTTTCGAATTCTGCGGGTAAAAGTGTCACACGAGAAAAAACAAACCGTGCAGATGGAAAGTCAGATATATGAGACTCCAGAAGATATCATCCACGGCACCGGAACACGGGTACCTCTTGTCCAATTCTTCATTCACAAAACAAAATATTTATTTTTGTGCAAATGTTGTGGGAATATATTTAGGATTATGAATATTAATGAACCTTGAATAATAAAGCAAATATGAGAATATGTTTATGATGTGCTCACAATGTGTTGTGAAGACCGTAACGATTTTGCATGTTAAAATAAATGTTTTGATATTTGGAGGTTTGAGCAATCCTGCTCCAATCAATTTATCTTACTTGTCCTCACTCTTGGCTCTTTGTTTCCTGCAGCTGTTTGACCATGTTGCAGAATGCCTTGGAGACTTCATGGAGAAACAAAATATTAAGGACAAGAAGCTTCCTGTGGGATTTACATTTTCATTTCCTTGTGCCCAGACTAAATTGGATGAGGTAATGAAACATTCGATTATACGTTTACCAAGATGGTTCTTGGTGACAGTTTTACAGCTGTGTATCATAAATACCATTAACATCCATGTAATGCATTGTTATTGTATTTTTACAGGCCGTTTTGCTGACGTGGACCAAACGCTTCAAGACCAGCGGGGTTGAGGGAATGGATGTAGTCAAGCTTCTAAATAAAGCCATCAAAAAACGTGGGGTAAGCTTGATCAAGAAATTCCTTATTTTTTGCCATGTGTTTCACCACTTTGCTTAAAGACTATGATAGACATTTATTATAAGAACATAATTTGCAGGACTATGAAGCAGATATCATGGCTGTTGTCAATGACACTGTTGGAACCATGATGACCTGTGGCTTTGATGACCAGCGCTGTGAAGTCGGCATCATCATTGGTAAGAACGCAATCCAATGGTCTCTTAGGCCCATATCACAAATTAACCTATTAATAAATAAACTAATGGCATTTTTTGCTGTGGTATCTCAGGTACCGGCACTAATGCGTGTTACATGGAGGAGCTGAGACACATCGACCTTGTGGAGGGAGATGAAGGCAGAATGTGTATCAACACGGAATGGGGAGCATTTGGAGATGATGGAACATTGGAAGACATCCGAAATGAGTTTGACAGGGAGATTGATCGTGGGTCTTTGAACCCTGGCAAGCAATTGTAAGCAACAATGTCTCTCAAATAGAATCCGTTTAACTGTTCAGCCATTTAAAAATGGTATTGTTTTGTAGGTTTGAAAAAATGGTCAGTGGGATGTACATGGGTGAGCTGGTGAGACTGATCCTGGTGAAAATGGCAAAAGAAGGACTGCTGTTTGAGGGCCGCATCACCCCAGAGCTGCTTACGAGGGGGAAAATTGAAACCAAGCATGTTTCTGCTGTTGAGAAGTTAGTTTCCTTCCACCTTAATTCCTCAAATGTCAGGTCTTGTAGAGTCCATCCCAGCTTGAATGCCTGCTTCGATTCATTTGTTAACACTTTTCAAAAATTATTATTGTTAAATTTGAAGACAATTTAAGGACAATACAAATGTTTTTATATAACCATAACATCATGATACTATATGCCCGACTTTACATCACTACCTCTCCTTTTTTAGGAGCAAAGAGGGACTGACCAAAGCCAAGGAGATTCTGACCCGCTTGGGCGTAGAGCCGTCTGAAGACGACTGTATTGCTGTGCAGCACGTTTGCGCTATTGTCTCTTTTCGCTCTGCTAATCTGATCGCTGCCACTCTGGGTGCGATCCTCTCACGTCAAAAGGACAATAAGAATTCCCCACGCCTCCGCACCACAGTCGGCATTGATGGTTCTCTCTACAAGATGCATCCACAGTGAGTATTGCATGTAGATTTCTTGGGTTATGACTGAAACTTTGTTGTTACTATGCTTTCTAAGTGGAATAGACTGGTGATATACTGTACACAGAATCAAAGCCTATCAAAAGTTATCTATCAAACAGCATTGCTTAATAAGCATATCATGCACTAAAATCTAAATATTCTCTCTGTACCCTGTGAAACTTGAGAGGGATAGGTTTGATATGGCTACAGGACAGGATGTAATAAAAGAACAATGGTTTTTAATTTTTCATATTCCCCAGCTCTTTAAAATACTCCATTCTAATTGGTCAATCACAGCATTGCGATGTGTCTCATAGGTATGCCCGACGTCTGCACAAGACTGTGCGTCGACTGGTACCTGAATCTGATGTTCGGTTCTTGCTGTCTGAGAGTGGAAGTGGGAAGGGTGCTGCTATGGTAACAGCCTGGGCTTACCGATTGGCCGATCAGACACGTCAGATTGCTGAGACACTTGCAGAGTTCCGGCTGACCAAAGATCAACTGCTGGAGGTGAAAAAACGAATGAGGACTGAGATCCAGAACGGTTTGAGCAAGAAAACCCAAAGCACAGCCACGGTGAAGATGTTGCCCACGTATGTGCGGAGCACCCCAGATGGAACAGGTACCGTAGACTCATACTGTATAGTAATGAACAGGATCTTGGACCTGTATTTTAAATGGGGCGTTTTCTATTAGCAAATAGGAGCAAAAAGACTACAAGAATAAACCAAATATAGAGTGTATGTAAGAACCCTGCCCCGCTGTTATGAACAAATCCAATTCTCTTGATCCTTACGGAATTGCATCGTATTGTAATCCTGGACTTACTCAATACAGTCTCATGACATTGTATTATATTCCTGTTGGTGATTTAAGCTCAAGGGTTTTAAACTGCAGTCCAGTATTGCAGTCTATATTTAACTTTTTTTTTTAGAAAATGGAGACTTCTTGGCTTTGGATCTTGGCGGTACAAACTTCAGGGTGCTGCTGGTTAAGATTCGTAGCGGCAAGAAACGAACTGTTGAGATGCATAATAAAATCTACGCCATTCCCATAGAAGTGATGCAGGGAACTGGAGATGAGGTGGGCAGTCCATTCCTTTTGCATTTTTACAGTAGTTTAAAAAACATGTTTTACAATGGTCTATTGTAACTGTTAGTGCCAATAAAAACATAGTACAGGCACAATGAAAAAAATAACTTTCCTATTTTGTCTGATTTAGAGTAAAAATATCTGAACACCCTTTAAACAAAAAAAATGTGGATGCAAAACTGCATACTGTATGATATTGAGAATATTATCAAAACGTGTTTTTTACATTTCACAAGTTTGAAACTGTCTTGTGTTCTTTTACTGTTTTTTTTTCCAAATGTACTGAATTCTTATTGCTGTTAAATAATAGTAAATGAACCTTAATGACGCTTGTATCTTCCACGACCCCCTTTAGCTCTTTGATCACATTGTGGCCTGTATATCTGACTTCCTGGATTACATGGGAATGAAGAACACTCGCCTGCCTCTGGGCTTCACCTTCTCCTTCCCTTGTAGACAGACCAGTCTAGATGCGGTGAGCTGGCTTTCCTTCTTTCTGAGTCGAGTCTTTACTGAATTTACTGAATGAAATCTTGATGTTGACGTGCTGTTGCAGGGAATTTTGGTAAACTGGACAAAGGGCTTCAAAGCCACAGAATGTGAAGGAGAAGATGTCGTCGGTCTCCTGAGAGAGGGGATCAAAAGGATAGAGGTAAATATAGCGTACTGTCACAAGTGACAGGCCAAGATTTTGGGTAAGAAATCTAGATCCATGTTACTCTGGGTATATAGTACAGGTTATGTGTAGAATGGATTGTGCAAACATAAATAATTCTCTCATGTTTTGTATATGCTGTATTACACACAGGAGTTTGATTTGGACGTGGTGGCCATAGTAAATGACACCGTGGGTACAATGATGACATGTGCATATGAGGAACCCACTTGTGAGGTTGGGCTTATCGCAGGTACAGTCCATATTAAACCCCTGTATCTCACCATTCAAGAACAGACAATTCACAAATAATCCTAAACATTCCTGAAAATGGTGTAAAAGCTATTTTAGACAAGTATCTGATCTTTAAAGAAAGATTATCCATAAGAACATGCTAAGATGTCTGTGTGGATTTAGGAACGGGCAGCAACGCCTGTTACATGGAGGAGACGCGGAACATTGAGACCGTGGATGGAGATGAAGGCAGGATGTGTGTGAACATGGAGTGGGGAGGGTTTGGTGACAACGGCTGCCTAGATGACATCAGGACTCAGTATGACAATGCTGTGGATGATCTTTCTCTCAATGCCGGCAAACAAAAGTGAGCATTTTTACCCAGTCAAGTGTTGTTCTTGCTTGAATTAATTGCTTTTAAGTGAATTGCTTTCATTTGAAAGTTACGTTGGAAAAGTCTAATGAATTGATTGAATGGGAAATATTAAATATTTTATGGAATCTAAAAAAAATCTGAATTATAATGCATCATAAAGGTTATTGTGTAAATATGAAACGTAAAGTGCAGTATTTGCTTTGATGCGTTTTGTTTTTGTAGCATATTTGAGTTTTAAATAATTTTTAATGTTTTTTTTCAGGTATGAGAAGATGTGCAGTGGAATGTACCTGGGTGAAATTGTACGGAACATTTTGATTGATCTGACAAAGCGTGGCTTTCTCTTCAGAGGTCAGATCTCAGAGACACTGAAGACTAGGGGTATCTTCGAAACCAAATTCCTTTCCCAAATTGAGAGGTACTGCAGTCTGATCGTTTTGTTGTATTTCATCATAACAAGACAAAACCTACACATTTGAACTTTTTTTTCAGCAGCATCAGTAGCAGATGAAAATACTAAAAATCTAAAATATGTTTTTATTGTTTAATTATTTTTCATAAGACTGCTCTGTGGGTCGATCATTTTGTTGTTGATCTTGCCCTTTAGTGACCGTCTGGCGCTACTGCAGGTGAGGGGTATTCTGCAACAGCTGGGTCTGGACAGCACATGTGATGACAGTATAATCGTGAAGGAAGTTTGTGGAGCTGTTTCTCACAGGGCTGCTCAGCTCTGTGGAGCTGGTATGGCTGCCGTCGTGGACAAAATCCGGGAGAACCGTGCCCTGGACCATCTGGACATCACTGTCGGGGTGGATGGAACTCTTTATAAGCTTCATCCACAGTGAGTCATTTCAGAATTACATTTCGAAACACCTGCTATTTTTAAATTGTTTAGAAAAAAAACTAGTCCGTTCAAAAACATGCTTATTATTTATTCATTCTTGTTTTATTAAAATTCAGACTTTTTCCACTGTATTTCGATGGCAAGATTATCAGTAAAAATACAACCTAAATTTTGACTTGCTGCATCTTCTCCACAGTTTCTCACGGATAATGCATCAGACTGTGAAGGAGCTCGCCCCCAACTGCAATGTCACCTTTCTCCTCTCAGAAGATGGAAGCGGTAAAGGGGCTGCCCTGATCACAGCGGTCGGGTGCCGTTGCCGTCAACAAGAACAAAAGAGCTGAAGCCAGCCCGGAACAAACCCTTTAGCCCCTACACAGGCTCTCTCGAAGCCTCCATGCGCAGCTGTGACTTCCCTCTCCTTCTCCAAGTAATATTCCATCATGCCCAAAGCTGAGATTTAACCCCTTCTCGCTTCTATTCCTCATTCCTTTCCCACGTACTTGTTACTGTCAGCCTTTCTCCCTCTGTGTGTGTGTGTGTGTGCGTGCGTGTGTGCGTGTGTGTGTGTGTAAATGTGTGTTATTAAGGGTTGGTCTCTGCCAACCATGTTCTCTAAGATGTTAAACTGTTGTTAAAGTATTTATGGATGTATATTAGAAAAAGGGAAGAAATGTAAACCCAAACATTATAAACATTAAAAGTTAAGCTATTTGACCAATTGTATGAAGATATTATTTATTTATTTTTCTATTTGGTGGGTGCATTGTAACATGATGGAAGAGATGGAGATGGATTCCTGAGATAAATTATTTTAATTTGATGAGATTATGCCAAGCTAATTCCAAACTTGATGTACTGTCCTTTGTTTGTGGTGTGGATATTGAGAAGTGTGCAATGCAACAACATTCTCTCCATGGTTTTATAATGGCCAGAGTGAGAAGTAATCAAAGTTTAGTCTTGCGGTCACAGCTGCCATCTTGTGCGATCAGCTGATACATGTTACCCTTCTGGGATGGTTCATTTTTAATTGGTTAAGTCATATAAATGAATAAAGAAAGGAAAAGTATAGCCTTTGCTTATATGAAATGAGTCTTACCATCCGATACCTGAATGGTAAGATTTTGTCACCTCACACGTACAGATTTTGTCAGCTTTTTGCTGTGTATGTATGCAGATATGCAGGTTGTTAGCCCTGTAAACAGCAGTTAATGTCCTTCTGTGTGCCCAGGCTTGGTTATTTGTGTATTTAATGTGGGTGAATCTGTGTAGTGACTCAGAGATGAATGCATGCCTTATTTGGTAACTTGAGCTCTAGCATCCACTGATTTTGTACAATTTCATAGTTGCACTGTTTAAATAGATGGTCCTGGAAAAACTATATAGGAGAAAAACACAAAATATTTTGATGAACTGAATTTGTGTTCTGTGTGTGCTTTTTTAAGTTGACCAACCAATGTATAGCGTTTGGTGTATGTTTCTGAAAATGAAAGAAATGTATTTTTTCCATTGATCTTGAATATCCATTTGCCAGGTGATACACCATAATTTAAATAACCAAATAGTTATTTACCGAATTAGAAACACTGATGTATAATATTAGTTTTAAAACTTTTCATGCTGTCTTCATCTATGTTATTTTATTTTAACCCCTGGAAAACTAAATATTAAATAAAATCTAATTCAAATGGAAAATGCTTGTTATATTTTACATTTGGAACTGATTTCACAACCACAAACAAAGATTGAATCATTATCTTTAAAAAAATGCTTGGACAATGCAAGGTGTCTGCTCCATAGTAAGTAGCCTACACACACCAAAATCTATATAAGTTATATTTAATGTCAGAGTAGAAAATTGAAGATCCTAAAATAAATTATTTTATCATAATTTATGGGTTTCAGAATCAATGTGTGAACTCCTTGAGGCTGTACATTAAAATAAAACATTATTTTAGCATGCAAAATGAAACCTAATCATATAACACAACTGAATCATGCCCAATTTTGTTTTCAATTAAAGACACTTTATTTTCTTTACATCAAGAAGAAGTTTACATTTCAACTTAGGCCTACACTTAAGTTTATATCAGAACAAGTTTTTGGATATGCATGCAAATGTGTAGATACAAATGCGTAGATACAAATGCGTGTAAGCCTTTAAAAATTTGATAAGCTTGGTCGTTTATGTACAGCACGATTTTAACACTGAAATATCGGTTTCATTTGTATTTATTGAAGCTATACGTTTTGTTTTTGATCGCTATAATTATGAGACACACCTTTATATATATATATAAATATATATATATATATATATATATATATATATATATATATATATATATATAGGCGGCATATAAGACCTTTTGCTTTCAAGAAAGGAAAAGATCCTCAAATCAAATGTTTGCCATTTACGTTTATAGCTGCCACATGTAAAATCTGTTGCTCTTTTCAATAGTTTATACGCATACTAGATCTAGGTATATTAATCAGCAATACATAAATAAGGCTTGGTGCTTATGCCATTTGAGTATAGTAATGCTCCACCTTTAAAGCCCACTGAACCCACCAGAACATAAACAAAGTGAAATTTAAATGTGAATTATTAAGTGCAAAGTGTGACCATGCCAAGAAATTCCTCTATTTTATACTATAATTAATAGACTCAGGCTTTGATTAGCTTGGATATGGTATCTTCTGGCTTGTTGACATGGTTACGAACCACCACGCTGGTGGTCTCTGTGCGATAACTGCGTCTCATGTGGAAGGTATTCATGTGCTGCAGCTCCATGTTGTCCTCCTCTGACATCTTCACAAAGGGGCACCACTGGAATGCCTTGCGGAAACCTGAGCGAAATCTTTAGGACATGGAACATTACATGGAAAAAATACAGACGTTATTACAATTTCAATCCAAGACTACATTATTCACATCACAAACACTATGCTCATTATCAATGTTCATTCAATGGAAACATTAATTTCCCTTCTAAGAGGAACTGTGTCTTTTACCTTTGGTTCAAACAGCAGTAAATGATGGGGTTGTACATTGTGGAACTCATAGCCAGCCAGAAGATGGCCAGATAGACCTGCTGGATGTAGTGCTGCTTGTATATGTCTTTGTTGAAGCTCCCCAGAATGAAATAGATGTGGTAGGGAAGCCAACATATCGCAAAGGTCATCACCACCACTATCATCATCTTCACAACCTTTAACAAATAAGAGAAATTGTCCATGATTTCCAGACAATGAACTATCCAAGAACCGACACAATCCAAACAGCCATGGAAAGGTCCAGCAGACAGACTTATTATTCAGGTGAAAATGTGAAAGTAATGGCAAACTCATTTCCTGCTCGCCAGAAGTCAATTCCCAGGAAACTTTTCACCATTGGTAATTCAAAATTACATGCTTTATTCTCTAAACCTCCTTTATCCTCTTTAGGGTGACAAGAGCTGCTATCCCAGCACCTCTCAGGGAGATGTCCAGTCCAACAGGGCACAAGCAGACATGGATGGACCTAAAGGCAATTTAGTGACTCCAGTTCACCTACTGTAATCTGCACTTTTATAGACAGTGAGGGGACAGCGAAGTACCCGGGGGAGACCCACAATGACAAAGGGAGAAAATGCTAAGTCCCCACAGAGAAGCAAAAGTGCAACCCTATAGTTTTTGAGGTCATGACTGAAGTGCCCTTGAGCAAGGCACCTTACCCCTGATTGCTCTGCAGTAATGTGCCACTGTAAAAAAACTACTTTTAAGTCGCTTTGTATAAAAGCGTCTGCCAAATGAATAAATGTAAATGTAGTTATATTTTACACAAAAATACACATTTTAGAAATATACAAATGATAGGACATAATAAGTGCTGTATTCTGAAAACACTGAGTCAGTGGAGATTATCTAAACGTAATTTAAGTTACATAAATCAGTATAAGCTTTGCTGACCTTGCGTTTTGCCTGGATCTGATTCTGATAGTGCTCCGATGCTTCTCCAGGGATCTCACTGCCCCACAGCCTCAGTCCCACAAGACTGTAGGTCACCAGCATAACCAGCAGAGGGAGCACGTAGTTCAGGATAATCACAGCAATCTGATACCTGAAGAGATTAAATTCATCAATCAAATCTGTGATTGATACAAAAAACAAACGTTCATGTGATAAAAACGAAATAACTTAAACTTACACTCAGAGAGACATCACATGGCTATAGCAAAAAGGTATCAACAAATGAACGTGAATTATATATTAAGGAACAAATCTAAGGTCTAATGTCTTACGAGAGCTGATGTTTCCCTCCATAATCGCCGGGCCATTCCACCATACAGACGGTCCGAGGGAAGTAAAACTGGGTACTGGTGTAATAACACTGAGGAAAAGCCAATGCAAAAGCAACGGTCCAAATGACCCCGATCACAAATTTAGTGGTGGTGGAGGAAAGCCTTGGTTTCAAGGGATGGATGATGGCAGGGCCGGATTGGGACTCATTTTCAGCCCTGGAGTTTCATGCCTTAGACCGGCCCACTTTAGTTTACGACTGACTATATTAAAATAATGATAATTAAAACCTAAGTCTGCAATAGCGCACTGTTCTCTACAGCCTTGAATTCATTGTCATTCAGTGAAAATACAGTATCCTAAGTTTTGCTTCACAGTGAAGATTTATGAGAACAGTAAATAGCCGGACAGTATCAGAATCTATTTTCTTTAAGAATTAGTGTTCATAAATATCCAAACATTGAAATAAGGAAAAAAATATAAATTACAAAAGATTTAAATAAAATGTATTGCACTGTCTAATGACACTATAATTTATTTTAATGAAACGTCTGTTTTACAACTTCAAATATTTTTTACAAATATGAGAACATTAATTAAATAATAAAACTATTTGACTGTTATCTGACTTTTTTTCACAATGATTTCTAATGATTGTTTCATCTCTTTTTCCTCTGCATAAGTGTAGCTTCAAGGAAACATGGACAACCCTAAAACATTAGTTAACGCGGGCTTCGAACCGACGTCGGTCCGAATGTGGGACGGGTGCTCTAACAATGAGCTACCTTGCACCTATCGAGTCACGTGAATTGTTTGCACACAACTTTGTTTTGCACGGCCGCCAGCATCTTGCAATGCTCCTATTCCTAAATACCTTAACGTTAGCTTACCGGCCGTCTCCTCGTCTTCATTTGTTTTGAGAAAAAATGTGGTCGGCTTAGAACATTTGGCCGCGTCAGTTTCCAGAGCTTTCTTGCTTTTTATTCTGGCCTTTTCAGCGCCGCCTTTGCGCTTTCTGTCATCCATTTTTTTTCTGACGGTTTTTTATTTTGAGCAACTTGGAGTGGCGCTGTCGGGGGCGGGGCCAGGGAGTCAAAAGATAATCACGTCATCATTAACCTGCAGGCTGCGCTCTGAGTTGGGCTGCGAATAAATATGAAATAAAAAAGAGTGGGGCTGCGATAAAATAATAAATAAAAAGATTAGGGCTGCTGTGAGTGAAGGCAGCCTAGGGAAAGCCACATTTCAACCGTGCCATGACAATACCGGCCCTCGCGGCCAAAAAAACTGACCGGCCCACCGGGAATTCTCCCGGTGCTCCCGATTAGCCAATCCGGGGCTGGATGATGGCCATATATCTGAAAATATCAACCAAAGCACATCTTAAAAAAGTAAACTGAGACAATATATTTTCAGGTAAGATATATAAATGATCGTTAGACTGCCAATAAACCTTCACCTTGAAAGTAATTTACTGCATGCAAAATGTTTTGCTGGCGTGCAAGCAGAAAATGACAATTGATTGGATTATTTGTTGTGCTTACATCAGACTCGTCCTCACTGCAGACATAATAATAATAATAATAATGTTGCCTACTTTAAGTCAGACAAAAAGACCGTTACAATGTAAAATGTATTACATCTTCACCTTTGCATAAGGCTTTTTCATGTTACCACAATACACGAGCCTCAACAATGGTTAGACTATTATTATGAACAGAAGTTTAATTTACAACACATTATCTTCAAGATACAAAAAAGGTCTCATCATAACATAAAATAGAAGTAGGCTACATTTATCATTATTCAATAGCCTCAGAGATTTTAAAGTACAATGAGGATGGAAATTGTAGTTTATGATAAAGAAACACGTTTTCTCTTACCTGTCAACAGCAATAGCTGCCATTGAATAAATGCTTGAGAACATCGCTGTTATTGGAAAGAAGTTTTGAAATTTACAATATCCCAAACCGAAATACCAGTCATTGTGCAAAGCGTACACGAAATTAAAAACGGTGTTAAATGTTGCCATTGACGCGTCGGAAAAGGCGAGGTTTATAATAAAGTAATTGGTCACTGTCCTCATGCGTTTATGTGCCAGAATGATCCAAATAACTGTGACATTGCCAATGATGGAAACAATTACGATTAAAGAATATGCAATCGCCCATAGTGCCACCTGCCAGTCCGGTTGCTCGAAAAGGTTAGTGGAGGTTTCATTCCCATCTTCCTCGTCGTAAAGAAGAGACGCTGAACGTGGGTCCAAAGTAGTGTCCATCGCAGTTGTTCGTTGTGAAAGAACATAAGCCAGTTTATTATGCTTATTCCAGTGAGTTGAGCACTCTTCTTTGGCTAGGACATGGTAAACCTTTGAATTTTGGACAGGTATAATATATGTTTCCAAAAGGTAAATGTTGGCTCAGATTTGATCAGTGCGCGCGGGCTGCTGCGTTATTGCGCCTGCAGTGATCTGAGAAACTGAGGGAATGTGTGCCAGGTGTTGTTAGGGGTGTGTCGGGACCAATGTAATGTATAACGTTTAAGTAAAACACACTTCTGACGCACGGTTTTTAAAACCTGTCACAATCAAGAGATTTACGTGCATTATAGACTACTGACGCGTTTATCGTGGGCAATCATGGATTATTCCCGAACCCACTTAAGTGCACAATAATAACAAGGCGGGCAATTTGTACTCAGTGTAAATAGACACTCCGGTAAAAATATGTCACCATTTTCCCCATTTGTTAGATATGGGAGCCTTGTTTTCCTGAGACGTTGCTTAGCTACTCATTTCTACAATTGTGTGAAATTTGATTTGATTATATTCTGAGCAATGGGGCAGCTGTCTGGCAGCAGGTGGAAAGGTGGAGTGTGGATGGTGCACGCACGAACACTTTGACCAAGGGATATTTTACGCAGGAGTATACTTTGTATTGTCTAGTCTAAACCTTGTTGCATAAATTTTTTACTAACAAGAACATTTTTCATGCAATAATATACAATTCTGTCTTACCCAGCCCCTTTAAATTCGGACCCTTACTATTCACTATGCAATTGTTACAGAATGTTGCATATACAGTAGCTAAATGGGATACATTTAAAATGTAATATAACTGCAACAGTTGCCTCTACGTGACTTATGAAATTATTTGTAACATTTATGCATTTGGCAGGCTTTTATCCAAAGCGACTTAGATTGCATTATCCTATACATTCGTTATATATGTGCAATCTCCTGAGAATGAACCCACGATCTTGGCATTAACACCACGTGCTTACCATTGAGCTAAGCTTGTTTAGTTTGCTATAAGGTTTTGTTTACAAAGGTGGGCAGGGTGGCCCTTTCCAGAGAGCAACTTCTAAAAGAATGATATAATGAGTCTTGATGGAAAATGTGGAAGTTATATAAAAAACTTTTATATATTTTAATACTCTTCAGACTATAAATAATTTATTAATATAAATTAAAAGACATTAAGATTGCTTTTTTACTTTATAAGGACTAAAACAATATAATTTTTCCTCTATAACCATACATCTCAAAAGTTCACAGAATGGTAGCAATAATTTTAATTAAGCAAATGTATTACTTTTCCCACAGTAACGGTGATGCTGAACAGGTTCACTGGTGTACACATGATGTTGACACGGCGAAGACTTTTGACATTTACTGTGAATAGTTATTTGGTCTGTGCAGGTGTGGCCTCTGTTTTTCTGGCTTGCTTTTTTTCATAGCTTGACAATGTGACCATGCTATACAGTATTTATTAATTATGCCATTGCAATGTCTAATATCTACTAATTCTGTGCGTTTTCATAGAAAGTCTAGCTCCCTAAAGTAGTTTAAATTAAATTTATACATCTATTTGTTTCGTTAAATCAAAAGTTATCGAACCCTTTAAAAAGACACAACGCGCTCTGATTGGTCGAACAATCCGTCAATCAAAACGCGACAGTGCGTATGCTCGCTCAGGTAGACGAGTCAAACAAGGAAGTGTTTACTCGAACATGACAAACGCAACCTGCAGGCTTTAAACATGTCAAAGGAAGTCCGATATTGTGAGAGGTGCTCGTACGTCTTCCTCAAGTTATTTTTAGTCGTATATGCAACGATTTTCTGGGTAAGTTTGCTTGGTTCTGTTTTCGTACACTGCATGTGTAGAGGTTACATCAACAAATGTGCGTAAAAAGTGTTTCAGTTTTCGGTAAGGACGCCGAGAAAGGCAAAGAGACGAGGAAGATTAGCAAATGTATCTATTTTTATGTGTATTTCTGGGACATGTCACCCATTGACCGGCTTCGGCGTCTTTAACCCCACCCTTACTGTGCGTTCAGGCCGCCGAGAGCGTCAAAAATCGCTCTGGCCGCGCTGCCAACAACGCAGTAGAAAGAGTCTTGGGCGATCTGACGTTGATCGAAATCTTATCTTGTATTTAAAGGTGCCGCAAAGCAAACAAGCTTGTTGTTTGTGCAGACTGACCACAAGACATTGATCGGTGGAAAGAACTTTATTGTTAGCATGTTTCCGCTTATTTACAGAAAACGTTTAACGTTAATGTTCATCAGCAACTCACCAGGAACACAAACATTCTCAGACACCTTGGTCCACGCATCAGAGCAATAGCACACAGCAATAATCAACCTCTCCTCCATTTTGTTTGGGAACTAATGTGGTCGGAACCAAAGTTTGCAGGGCTGCGTTGTTGGGGTCCTCTCAAGCGGTGGACTTCTACGTTCCGATTGGTTTCCGCTGAAACGCGTCATAGCTCATTACTATAATGTTTTGACGCCCTAAACGGCTTTGCTTCGATACGATTAAGCGCTATAAAAATAAATCTAACTTGACTATATAATTAGATATTTCATAGAATTTCGTAAAAACACATAGTGTCTATAATTGTATTGGTGAAAACTCCGGAGTTTGGTATTTTGTTAAACAGGAAATGCTTCATGAAGATTACATAGGTAAAAAAAAACTACTAACATATAACTAGATATTATTTAATACGTTTTCTGTGGTAGGTCCAGTTAAACACAGAATAATAAGCAAAAATGTTAATATATAATATTGTGTGGGTATAGCCGGAATACAGTCTAATTATAATAATTAAAGATGTCCTTGCTTTCTATTGATAACAAGTTGAACAGATGACCAAAGTATTTCTGTGTGTGCACACTAGTACACTATAAAGAAAGTATGGGATGTGACATCTGACAATAGATAACTTATTTTGGAGCATATATACCACAACATGGTGAATTCTATGCAAGGGGACTCGCAGTGTATGAAGTGAGGAAAAGCTCATTCTAACGTAATAAAAACACAGTTATTCATTATGCAAGGTCTTAATCACCGTGAACCGGAAGTTGTGATCGTTTTTGCCTCCGCAAATTGGTGCATTTCTGAGTGAAATAGAATATTAGTTTAGTTTTAAAATAGTGGGCGTGGCTTTCCTGATTTTCTACGATTTGATTGGGTGTATAAAAACAGCCGTTGCATTTTGGAAATGGAGCAAGCAGCAGACTGACAGTTGAAGAGGAGGAGTTAACGGGTGCTTCGCCCAGCCTTCTAACAGACAGATAGTCATTACAGGAAGGACGTTTATTTTCAGATTTTAACTAAAGATTATGAGGGCACACAAATTTTATACAGATAATGACCTACATTGATAGACTGTTTACGAAAAACGCTGCAATATTTCATGAAAAAATCGGCATTGTAATTTTTAATATCACTGGGACTTTAAAACACCTCTGAAGACATATTAGATATTCTATTGCATTTCTGTCAAAAGATACTGCGAAAAATTAGACACTGGACCTTTGGACCTACTGTATCGGTCCAATTTATTTAAACTTCAAATAATCATTATTTAGTGCAAGTTGAGCAACTGGTGCACTGTTTTAGTTTTCAGACCTTCAAGGGGTTGTGTCTTTTTAGATATGTTGAGATTTTTGCTTTATTGTAATCGCAATGTTTTTATGCTGGGTCATTTTTATTTGTTTTCAGGTGTCATAGCTGTTGTGTTTGTCTGCTATCTCTAAGACGTGTATAGATTTATTGGGTCACGCTTGTTTTGAACCAAGGCTAACAATATGTTTTTGAGGGAAAGCACAATATAGTTATTTGTAAAAATAAATGGTTAAAAAAGCATTTATTTTATATCTATTGACATTTCAACCGGACAGTTATGAAAGCTTTTACTTAACCTAGAGTACTTCAGTAAGATTATACAATGAAAACATTCCAACATAACATTTACATAGTTTTAAAGAAAAATACTATACCTACCTACTGTTTATAAATATATTAGGTTGCCTATATCAATTTATGCTGTGAGCATACCATTTATTTACAAATGTATTAGATTATCTTTATTTTCATTAAATTGGATGTAAGACCTTCACAAATACCTCGTAAACGTCAGATTTGATAGTAAAATGTGTGTATGTTAATCAATTCCAATCACTCGAAAACGGGGCGCGCATGCACGCTCATTCACAGTTAGAATAACCCCGGCCTATTACAGCAATGCAAATTACGTTTCAAGTAATGCTGGAATCCTCTGGACTCCATTCTCTGGTTTGGCTACATTATTTAGCAAAAATGCATAAGATACTAATAGGCTATATGCTTATGTCCACCTAAGCGTTTTTATCCAGCTAAAGTAATAATACCTGGTGCTCTTCACTTTGGAGGCACGGCACGTTATTCGGGAGATGCTTTGGTTGGTGTGATTTAGAATATCTGCAACATTACTAGGATCTCTTTTTAAAGAATTTGACTTAATATGAGAATGTAACAACTAATTTTAACTTCTTCATTGTTGTATTTGATGGTAGGTCAATGCAGTGTTTGTCCTGCCACTTCTCCACTGTGATTAGACAGCTTAGTAAAAAGGACAGGGAAAGGGCAAAAACTTGTGAAATAGCATTATGATATCGTAGTGCATCAAAATGCAGTGTCATCAGTTTGTCTAAAAGAAAACAGAACATTAAGTGCGGTTTTACGCACTGTTTACACGTGGTATGAAGCAGGGAACGGGTGTGCAGTTTTTTCGTACCAACTAACATTTCAGGAATCCAAAAATTTACGTCAAAACGACTTTACGAACGATTTGCACAAAAATCCGTTCTGCTCGTGATACATGAATGAAGCCCATTGTGAGTCAAAGGCTGGTGTCAATGCCACTCAGCATTGTAGCAGAGATTAGAAATGCTATGGTCCGCGCACCATTGTGCTTCTCTTCTGTTTTGTGCCAGGAGCCGGTCTGTATAAGTTGAACCCATCACACTGACAGCATAAACAATTGTCCTCACTCGACCCTGTTTCACTCCATAATGCCACCATCAACTCAGACTCTTGGTGGCCCATTGGCACCAGCATCACAGTGCTGGCAGACCCAGCGCACACTTCCTTCTGCTCTCATATGTGTTTCACAACCGAACAGACACGCGTGCCACATACAAGCCTGTTTGTGAATTATTATGTGTGGATATTCATATTTTTTAAAGTCTTTGCCTGACATGCTGGCAGACTTAATTGGCTTAAAGAGGATGAACGAGTTTGGCTCAGTGGCATGGAACATTTTGGATGTTACGTGAAATTGTTTTGAGTTGTATATTTTTGCTGCGGTAAGTGCTAGAATCGCTGTAGATTGCTATCAGGACCTGTGTTTTTATACATCTTTCATGTAATAAAAATGTTTGTTTAAGCAATGTGGGTTTTCATAAACGCACATTAAAATAAATGGATAAAGCATAAGTTGCCAGGACCACAAAGATGGAACATCAATTGAAAGGTGATGTTGGTGGTCTTCACTCCATCAAACATCATGCTTTCAGTTTTTACAGTCAGCCAAAAAAGGTCACAACTTGTTGACATTTTCCAGTTCCTGAAAGGCTTTGGAGCTCTGCATTGAGGGATATAAACAAAGTAATGATTTTTTATTTTTTTGGTTTTACGTCGATTCTAGTCATAAGGTGCAGCATCTCCCAGAATGATTTGGTCGCTGACCAATTTCTTTGTGCCATGAAGGGGGTCGTGTTATTATGATTTCTATTTTTGTAATCTCTCTGTGCGTTTACATTTTGGTTTTGGATCTTGATGTAACACGTTTTATACCGTTCTCATGGTTTAACTCTGGGAAATAAAAGGTTATTCATAACGTATCTGTGGATTACCTCATGGTGTGTTGAGAGAGAAAGAGAAATGAAGTTCAAGATTAGTTCAGTACGAGAAGGAGCCCATTAGCGAACCAAATTTGTAGCAAAGCCCCCATGGACACAGACATTCTCACACGCACACACGCACACACGCACACAAAAAGTGAGTTAACAGGCATAGAGGGGTTTTACAGCAATTATCAGAGCCCCATTATCCCGCTTATTATTTGATTATGCCATTAAGCTGTGTTCTAGGATGCAGAAGTCAATTTACTGCACGACTTCATTGCCGTATGTTTTCTCCAATCCAGATTTCACATCCTTCATTGTGACACAGAAATGCTTTGAGGTTTTACGCAGCATGCTTTAATTGTCTAATGAGTGAACTAGTGCTCTGGTAGCATTTGATTTCTAAATGGAAATCATACTTGCCCCATCAGGGGATCTATTAAAAGTGTGCTGAACCTTTATATTTTATACTGTTGTCTGAGGTCTACTTATGAAGTTTGCGTGGGTTTTTACATTCGAAAACATTAAAATCAATAAACAACAGGCAATTTTCTACCCTGGTTTTGAGGCCGGCTGGAGAAACACTGTTTGTATGGGTGTGCCGCATAAAAGACTTGGATGTAAACGGCCACTGCAATGATTTTTGCCTGGCCGGGGGGGGGGGGCTGCTAGAATTTGTAAGTTTTATTTAATTAACACTGCATATAGGCAGTGTTTATTGTTATACAATTTATTGTCTGTTTAATATTTGACATGTTTCTCTCTCCTTATCTTGGGTGTGTGGTTCTAGGTGATGGCCCCTGTGAGTGCTTGTCTGTCTGTGTGAGCGTTTGTGTGTGTGTTGGTGCGTGTGGAGTGTTTCTTGTGTGGGTGTGTCTCAATCTGTGTGTCTGTGTCTGTCTTCTGTGTTTTCACCTTTTTTTGTTTTTAGTTGAATAATATTATATGTTTTACTTATAGCCAATATGTTTTCTTGTACAGCTGCTTTGTAACAATGAAAATTGTCAAAGGGCTACATAAATAAAGTTGACTTGACAATGATTGGATAGCAGTTTGCGTGGTAAACTTCTGTGAATTTGGTTAGACACGTAACAGACTTATTTCTAGGATATGATGGCAAGCCTTTTCGTATAGTTTGTATAGCCTATAGTTGAATGATGTTTAATGATATATGACCGTACTTTTTAGGCACCTTCCAGCTATCGCAGGTCTCAAATGTTACGAGAGTTTCCATGATAAATAAACAAACGTCCCGGCTAAATCAACAGTGTTGGCCGATACGTGTATGACCCAGCACCCAAAACAATTAAAATCACTTTAACACAGCCTTGAAAAATGATTATTAAGATCCCAGACAACCTCTGCAATTATTAAAAATGACTAGAGGTCCCCATGTAATACTAATCCCTTGTGATCTCTTACAAAGCAATAGTGACAAATGGTACAAATGTTTTACTGACATAAGACTGCTGCGCCATTCCTGTCGGATCCCACATTGACAGCACAGCACTGCTTTTTAATCCAGCGTCGATCAGTGGCTTGTTCACAAAGGAATCCGAGGTGAAATTGCTCAATGTTTTAACCACGTGAGATGGAACGTCTTTAAAAATAAACTTCAACCACGCATTACTAATGTTGGAATCCGAAGGAAGGTTCTTTTCTTTCACAACCAGGTACTGCACAATATTTTGAGATCTTTAACGGCATATTTATTGCTCGCTCTATCTGGTTCGGCGCAACTTCTGTTACTTCAGTACAGTCATGTGCGGTGCGCTCAACTTATCTATGTTCAGATTGGTGCATTCCAGGACCTGGCGTTCGCTGAGCCTGGTGTCAATAACTGTTGTTATTTCAGTAACAAGGGCGTTTTCAGTTCTGACACTTGCAGGATGTTTGCTTGAATACGACTACCTCTTATATATCAAAAGCTTGGGTTACAATTTTGGTCTTAATTCATCGCCCCTTTAAGTTTCAAGGTTGGAATACATTGACTCAGGAGGTCAACATTTTACACCGTTCTACCGTTTTCTGTTTACTCGTAAATAGCAAATAATACTATACTTGTAACGTTTACACATTGTGATGTTTACAGTACATACAGTGCTTTCTTTTAGAATAAAATTATAATGTAAATGTTTCACACTATTAACCTGATGATGTTGCATTTCCCTGTGTCTGATCTGTATTTATTGTTTCAGTTGATAGGTGCCTTTATTTTGGCCATCGGCATTTATGCAGAAGTGGAAAGGCAACGCTACAAAACCCTGGAGGGGGCGTTTCTGGCTCCTGCCATTATCCTTATTGTCCTGGGTGTGATTATGTTCATCGTCTCCTTTATTGGGACCCTGGCATCTCTCAGAGACAATTTGTGCCTTCTCAAAGTGGTAAGTGTCTTGGAAGCTCATCAGAGCTTTCTTATAAGGTGCCAAGCCTTTGAGGATAAGTTGACCTGATTTTGACTCGCTGCTACAATTTTACCTGTTTAATTGTAGGCGTACATACCCATCAGTCTGATGGACATCTGCTGGTTTTTCAGTAACTCACATGATGAACGTTTTAAGATACTGTGTTTAAGTGAAAAGTAGTTCAAGCCTATGTGTTTCAAGATCTGTGTGGTTTATTCTATAAAATTGTAGCTGTTCTCTAGCTTTTAATTATTCAAGAGTGTATTCTGTATAATCGTATTTATCGGTGCATGTGTCTTTGTTTCACTTGAAATCTACTGTTGCTTTTGCCTTGCAGTTTCTTTACACTCTGGCTATTTGTCTCATTTTGGAACTTGTTGGTGGGATTGTTGCTCTGATCTTTAGGAATCAGGTACTGTGCGCAGTTTTATCAGCTTTATTCTCTTGCTTCTTGCATATGCTGTATATTTCATTTAATTAAAAAAATTAGGTTACATTGACACATATTCTATCACTTGTCCTTTGATGTACACATTATTTAGTTTGCTTATTGTCATTGTCACAATGACAAATGCTATAGAGCTATAAAATCAGATATAGTATTTAAATTATTTTATTGTTTCAGTATCGGATCATTCATAGGTCAATGAAACTACACACGAAATGTGTCACAAAATATTTATGTCTTTAATGACAGTTCCCTTGTTACTTGTTTCATTGTATGAAGAAGATAATTGTAAGAACCGTTACTGTTTGCTGATTAAATAAATGAACTGTTTGTCTGATGCCAGTGCAAATTTGTTTGCCTTCTTGACAATCTAGCAATCATGATGGCGGAGCATGATTACCCATCATTTGTGAACTTCATTGAAATCATATTTCATAGGAGCTTGGTTGTACCAATCCTCAAATATTTTTTTCTAAATGTGCATTTCAAAACCAAATGGGAGCAGAAACAAATGCCTGACATCATGTGTTACAAGAAAACATATTTTGTAGAAAAAAAGAGTATGCAGTGATTAAGACCTTTCCTTTATAACACTGACCTTCCTGTGCTCCATAGACAGTGGACCTTCTCAACAAAAACATCCGTAAAGGCATGGTGAATTATTACGATGACCTTGATTTCAAAAACATAATGGATTTTGTTCAAGAAACGGTAAGAGATTTTTCTGTGGGAGTTCCCTTAAAGATTGCTTCAAAGGCATTACCTTAAAGATTGCTTTTTGGCATTGTTGTGAATGCATAAACACAATAATACATCTTAATAATAATAATAATAATATTGCTTTTTTATTAATGATAAATAATCATTATTTTGCAGTAATACCTTGTACATATAGTACTTTTGAATAATTGAAATGAAATAATTGAAACATTTTTAATCCTACAGTGTAAAAATCTTACAGTTTTTAAAGAATTTAATCTTAAACAACTTATTTAGTTTTATTCTTTATAAATAAAAATGTCTTTCACTATAAACATATCCTTAGAAGCTGGTGTGACGTTTAAAAAGAAATTCTGAAAAGCAGTTTTTGGGGAAATGTATGGCCATAGGTGTCATTCATAAGCTCCAACTGCCATTTGCTTTCACGTAGCCGCTTTTAGATCGTTATATAATAAGCCTTTCCACCACTTACTGAACTACATTGATTCTTAACATGTAGGATCAAGCATAAGGATGTAGACAGTTTTTTTCAAATGTCGTTTTAAAGTACACTGCCTGTAGTTTATAATGTTAGGCACCTAGCGGACAGCATCACAAAAATTCACATCCATTACACGGAAATGTCAATGGCAGCAGCACTCAAAGAGCCCAGTGGCTTTGAGGTGCATTCATGCATATGTGAATAGCTCCGCGTCAGTCCACTGCAGATCTCTACCCTTGTGCATCTGTATCCACCTTTACACTAAAAATATTCCAGCTTTTTACGATATTACCAAGCTTGCCCGACAAGATTCACACTAGAAGTCAACCAAAGGCCAGAAAATTTCAGACTAATAATTTTGCACATTGTGATGAGCAAAATGAAAAGATTTAGCACATTTTATTTGGCTCATTGTTAAAGAGATTACCTTTTGTTTGAACCATCAAGATTTTTTGATTTTCCAACTTGTCACAGTGCTTTACTCATAAAGGGTCATATTTATTTGGAATGGACACCCAATGCTGTATTTATTAGCTTTTGTAATATAATTGTTCTACATTGGCGAATATTTGTTTCTTTTGCCAATCAACCGTTTGCTAAAGTAATTGCTTAAGATGATATGCTCTGCCATTTAAATGAGCTGAAGATGTGGAATATGAATCGTGCCATTCAGTGAGAAAAGACCGGAGTCTATTATTTATTCATACTCTTCCCTTTGAAAGCTGTTGGAATATAAAGCAGCTCCGATTATTCATTTTGCCATTTTATATTTTATGGCCTGTCAATCTAGGTTGAATTTAACAGTAAACAATATATGACAACATTACCCTGAACATGGAAATTATTTTCTTTTCCAGTACAATATTTGAAATTACATCGTAAACATACTCTAGTGTGTATTAGCAACAGACAGACTCAACCGGAGCTGCTGAGTTACGACACTAAATGCTAAAACCATGCTGATATGTCTATTAAGAAGTTGTTTAACTGCTTTGATTCTTGTTTTTCCAGTTCAAATGTTGTGGGGGAAATGAGTACAAGGACTGGGAGGTCAACATGTATCATAACTGCACTGCTCCAGGACCATCAGCCTGTGGAGTTCCTTATACTTGCTGTCTCAACAACAAGGTAGTGTGGATGGTAAACTGAAATGAAATGATGTATGTAGTTATAAATGAGAATTGTTAGCAAATCATAGACATATGACTCTAGTCAAAGCATACATACACATTCGATCAAGTGATCTGGTCTGAATGTTTATAAAAACATTTCCCAGAATTCTTTCTCAAGGATCTGAATTTTTAAGTTTCACTGCTCTATGACTCTTTAGTGAAAAACAGATATTTTGGAAACTAAACTTTAAGTTTGATCATACAATTTGCTTTAGATATGTGCAGCATTCAGGAAAAGTGAATGGCCATTTAAAAAAACTAAAGTTCGTACATACAGAATTTTGCCCCTCCTTGCTTCCCTTAGAAACTAAATCATTCATTGCTTTTGTGATTTTATTTCTTTTGTGAAGTTCTGTTTGCTCACCTGAGGGACAGACAGAAATGGCAAAAGCAGTGGGCAGCATGAAAGAAGATAAATGTTCAAATGTAATTGTGTGGAAAATGTCTGACACCAGGAAAATGGGAAGATCTATTAGAAAGCATCTATTAGTATTTTCATTGCTTTGTGAATGCTTTTTGTTTCTGTACATTTAATTATTTTAATTGCGAATTCTGAAATTAGTCTGTATGTTTCTTTTTTTATGTTTTAGAAGTCATTGGGTTTATAGTAAAATTGCTTTTAGGCATGTAGATATTATTATGTGGCTTGATAAAGATGCTGGCTGGTTTTGATTTGTTTGTTTGTTTGTTTGTGTGATGGCCATTTATTTTCTTGTTAAGCATTCATAACACAACCCAGAGCATTCTCAGCAAGACCCAGAGCTCGATATTGGATTAACCTGCATAGTGTTAGAGCTAATTTGTAAATTTGCAAAGAACAGTTAAAATAAAGGACCATTGAAGCATGATTCTAAAGCAGACTGGTATTGTAAACCCATTTTATGGCTGGGATGAACTGCAAGACTTTTAAAATCTGAACAGATTTTTTTAACTAGACATCATACACATGCAGAATTTTTGAAAGTTTCAGATAGGAACACACGAACTGAGCAAAAACAAGTCCAGACTGAAAATCTGGGCAAAAGCCTTGTAGTGTATTTTAGCCTTTAAGGTCAAGTCATTCACTTCAGAACAAACGCTGAGCTGTTTTCTTTAGTTTTGCCCCAGCTGTGGATTACCTGTAGACAAGCATTACTTCCTCATTATCTCTGTCAAAGGCTAAGCAACTGCTTTTTATATATGAAGATAACATTTGCACATCTAGGTATTATCTTTAAGACTAATTAAATTGTTTTTAATCCCATTATGTGAAAGATAAGGGTTTTGGATTAGAAAAGAGGGACAGCTTTCTTCCCTGCTGCTGAACCAGATATGGAACCACTAAAACCCCCTAAATAAATCAAGAAGTATTATACTTTGAATATTTTGACCTGAACCTAAAAGAGAGCTGCTCAGTCAGAAACTTTGGTGCTGTGCCCATTGGCCATCCTCACTGCCTATATCACCTGCCTGTTTCTTCTTCATCAAGAAAACGAGGCTCTTCTCATCAGAATATGCTATTCAGGTCCACGCTCTTGTCAGTTTGAGACTACTGCAATGCTTTGCTGGCCAGACAGACACCCATCTAGGATGAAGTGAAATGCGCCAGCACGTCTGCTCTTCAATCAACAGAAGAGGACCATGTCCTATTACTCTTGATCTCACTCCACTGGCTACCTATTGCTGTCTGCATCACATTCAGGGCTTTGACACTTGATCAGAACCTCCCTACTTTAGCACACTCCTCCTGATCTGACCCCCCTCCAGCTCACTGTGGTCAGTGAGCGAACATTGCCCCGCTGATCCACCACAAGACACAAAGTCATTCTGTAGATATTTTAGTTTCTATTTGACGGAACATCAACCTGGTCTGCCAGGATCAGAGAAAACGACTGAAAGTGCACTTTGCTGGATCACATAAAAGCATTTTCCAGTTTGTTTCCTGTTGTGCTAGTCATTTTAAAGTGTGACTATTGGTCCTGTCATCCACTTTGCATCACTTGAATGGTTCGGTCATCAGGAAAACAATGTGTTGAAAATATTCTGAGAAATTAATTTGCATGGATTGTTTTCATTTATAAAAGAGGTCAAGTTGCTTAGTAACACAATCAGAAAATGTGAGACTGTTTGCAGAATGATTGATCTAATTCACTAGTTTTGAATAACTTAAAAGGGACAGTTCACACAGAAATTAAAATTCCGAGGGTGAGTTAATGACAGAAATTTAGTTTTTTGGGTGAACTATCCGTTTAAACCATAGAAAGTTGGGATGACAACTCAATCAAAAGTAATGGAAACTTGCTTACACAATGAATCAGCACAAATATAAAATTCATATTCATGATCTAATTTCACAGTTGATCACAGATCACGCTTTACAAGGTTACCTAGACATTAAAGTGTTTTTCTACCTGTATACATTTTAACACCACCTTTGATTCTGTGTTACAGCCTTCTGAAGTTGTTAATACGATGTGTGGATACAAGGTCTTGGACAAAGAGGTAAAGTCCCTGTGTCTACTTGAATAGGCCTCATCTTCATCTATTGTACAATATTGAGAGGTTGGAGTTGCCTCCCAGAGTATTTTGTTATAAAATAATCAATTTCCGGTGCTGATTAACCATGTCCAGGGATATTGTTTTGCGGGAGCAAAGGTCGAATGAATAATTGAGTCATCCCGGTAGAGCAGAGAGACCCCCCTCAGAATGTTAACAGGCTGTGAGGTTAAGCAGCATGCATTGAATAATGATGTGCCTCATTATAGAACCATGTCCAGTTATTGACTCATATAATATTATAATAAAAAGATGACCCTTGCTTATAACCTCTGTTTCTATGCTCTGTTGTCTGCAGAGGCTAGCTAATATAGATATCATCTACATACGAGGTTGCACCGATGCAGTCTTCCTTTGGTTAATGGACAACTACAAAATAATGGCTGGACTTCTTCTGGGGATCTTACTGCCTCAGGTAGGACTCATTAAAAATGATGGCTTATAACGTTACCTGCATAGAACACGGTTTAATAAACATACATTTAGCCGAGAAAAAAGAAAAATGTATTTTTACTTTGACATTTATGCTGTTTGTTTAAATTACATGTTTTCATTGGAGTATAAAGCAGACTATAAAACAATTGATTTCTAAAGAACAAAAGATTCATTTTTCAACCCCTACTGAGTGAGAACTTAATTTATGCTGTGTTCCTGTTGCATGGAATTGCAATTGGTAGAGCATTGCATTAGCAATGCATAGGTCACGGCAGGGGCGTTGCTAGACCTCAAGCTCTTCTGGGGCACAGGCCCCCATTACTTTTCTATCACTTTTTTTCTCAAAAACTTGCTGTGTGCAAGAAGTATGCAACACAATGGACTATACAAACTTCCCTTGAACCACTATTCCTACTGTGCAACAGTTCTGGGGAAGGTAAACATTTATGTATTTAAAAATCCTAAGTGTCTTCGACATACTTAACATAAACTTTAATAAAATGGTTACATGCACTGTGTGGAAATAATGAATGCAGAGAGAAATGTTTCTTGCGCATTTGCATTCATTCTACATTACACAATGATAACAGTCAATGATTTTTCACGTCTGAGACCTGACTGGCTGGGGTAGTAATTTATCAAGTCTTGCCTCCGTCAAACTCATGATCTCTCCTTTCTGCTTCCATTTCCCTGCTTTGCAGCCACACATTCTGTTGTCCATACGCACAGGGGCTATACATGATTGAGTCAAAATCAGATGATCGTTATTATTTCCAAAACTTACTTTAGTTTCATAATTTTTCCATAGCCTACCTCAGTCGCGTGTCGTCAGCCCTGCGTGCCTTCACGCTACAGTTGTTGCATGGAAACACACAGACATGCGCGGACATGGATTTCTACATGAAAGCACAGCTCGACGAGTCTGTGTTATTAGACCGGTTAAAGTGCGCTTTTACAAGCAGAAATTAGTTTACTTTGCGTATAGATCAGTTTTTGTCGCTATTATCAATGAAAATGATAACAGTGACAAAAAATGTAAATTGTTAAAACTTGAACCTAAAATTCATCTTGGGGCACAGCAGATTTATAAAGGAACGCACTGAAAAACATTCATGTCATTTTTTTGCATTGTTAACAAAGTTAAACAATGGTGATACCTTATTGCAATTATTGCTTAGTAACTCAGTTTTTAGAAGCTCTGTAGTGATATTTCCAAAAAGTTTATGAATTATATTTACATATTCTTATCATCGTAATTGCAAGACCATTATTAGGAATTTTAAACATGACAAGGTAAATATTCAATACAACAGCACCCATTTTCATAGGATAGCGTTTAATTATACAACTATTACAAGAAGTTCATAAATTCACTTTGGATAAAAGCGTCTGTTAAATGTCTAAATGTAAATGTAATAATATTAACTTACATTTTAGACACAATATGGCCTGTTATGTTACTCTGTTTTTGCTTTGCTATTTAAGATGTATATATCAGTGCCGGAAAATGTATCTATGGGGACTTCTCATCGATTTGATATTCGTGTTTCAACACCGTCTGAGCTCATGCTGAAGTTCAGACTAATGAAATGGCCCTCTTTATAAAATATCATCTCATTATGGGTTCTCTGGGCGAGAGGGACGCTGTTTGAATTCACACTTAAAAACCATGAATGGGCAGGTTTATGAACACATTCGCAGTCTATAAATCCATCACTCTTTCAAAAGCAGCCTCCAATGTGCACTTTTGCTGTGTGTCCTTCTGCTTTAACCTTTTGTGTTTAAACACTGATCGGTCACACAGAACCGAGTCACAGATGTAGATTATCATATTCACACAAACTTTAAAACCATTAGGCAATTTCATTTATGCAGCATATTAAACATCCTCCCCAACACACAAACACAAAAAGTCATGTCAATCTTCTGTTTTATAACAGCATATCTGAAATGATGGCAATAGAAATTGGGTGTAAGTTTATATTAGGTCAGACTGTGCCTGGGTGTAGGTTGTTTCACAGGAAATCATGCCAGGAGTCTGATCTATGATATGAACAGGGTAATGCTGTGAAAGACACAGATATGGAATCTCCAGCAATGCCTTGGCCCAGATATTCTCATCATATTAACGCAGATGTCATATTGGATTATTAAAGATGCCATCTGCACGTTTTTCAATACGTTGGCATATCAGTCTGTTTGTTACGTTTACAGAAATAGCATAACCGAGCCGCACGAATGACTGTATGCGTGGATGTTTGGACATGTTGGGAAGGGCTTGTATACAACAAACTCCTGAAAAATAAGCACACAAAACAAGCACAAAAATGTATCTAATACATTTATATAATTAAACATACCCGGGATGCCGGAAAAGTTTTGGGAGTTTTGTCTTTATATCCTATATCATTAGTGATCGTTCACCCAAAAATTCAATTTCTGTCTTGATTTACTCACCATCAAGCATACATTTCTTTGTTTGGGTGAACCCAAAGAAAGCTATTTGTAAGATTGTTAGCAACTGAGATTTCTGGAACACAATCTGTTAAAAGCTGAGTGTGGGTAATTAATGACAGAATTTTTGGTGAAAGATAATCAGACAACATTTTTTTCTGTTTAACACAAAAGAAGACATTTTGAAAGTGTAGGACAGCAAACAGTTCTGGGGACCTTTTAACTACCATTGTATTTTTTCCTACTATGGTACCAACAAAATGTGCGCCACATTTGACGAATAGTAACAGAAAGTGCGTACATGGCGATGAGCATCAGCAAATAAAGTTTGGGAGGGTTTCTGGATCTAGGGTGCCTGTCTTAAAAAAGAAACAGGCAGAGTTATTTTATGTCTGATTGCAGAGATTGGATATATTATTGAATTGTAGTGTGTATGTAATGGGTCATTGTTCTGCCTTGTTAAGCAGAAACAGCGTCTTGAATCAGATTGGGCAGCCAATAGAAAGTTGTAACTGGAGAACAAGATGTGCTGTAGCATTTCAATGTGTTCAAATGATGTGAGATTCAAAAAGTAAAGGGACTGAACAACACATTTAAAAGCTTTTCCGACTAAGATGCTATTAAATGTAACAATCTCCCTCTTTTATTTTTAGTTTTTTGGTGTGATCTGTACCTGGCTGTACATCACTCGTGTGGAAGATGACATTGAGGAGTACGGACAGTACATTGATGGTCTTCTGGACAGTCAACCCCAGGATACCAAGCAGCAGAAAAGGCTGGCGAAATGCTTCAAGTGCATGCCTCTGATTGATTAAACCTCATGAAAGAATGCCTTACATGGGGAGAAACATACAGGAAGTAGCACCAGCTGTCGGAGAATTTATAGCTCTGTGAGACACAACAGCGCTGTTACTGTTCTACACTGGTACAAGCAATTTATATTTGTACTTTTAACAGTTTATCTTTTCATCAGTAACCATGTAAAAGTGGGTGGTATAAAAAGTGAACTTGTCAAAATTTACTGATGGTAGGGCTGCTGCCTTGCTTCAATCTCAGGATTATTCTGCTATGTCAGGCCTTAACTACACTAAAGATGCCATATATTTTCATGCTGACTCTGATTGCAGTCTCAGTCAGAATTTCATCATGCAAAGTTTTGCACTGCTTCAGATAACTGTAAACTGTATATCTTAAAGTCCTTGAGGACTGCGGCCACATTCATCACAACAAGACTGCTATTTCTTTATTTATAGTCTATGATGAGTAATAATTAAATCATTCTGACCCATGAACCACTTCGAAACTGAAAGGCTTGGGAATTACATTTCATTTACCCTTTTCCTAATATCATGGTGACCATTATTACCTCAGATTTTTTACCATTTTGCGTGTGAATTTTTATTGCATATAGTATTTGATTGCATATTTTGAATGTCATTGTCTATTATTGCAGCCTTTCTCAATCACTATCTCTTGTTTTAAAGTGTCTTGAATCACTTTTTTTACTGTGGGTGTCAATATGGGGATGGTTATGTTTCTACGTTGTCTTTTTTTTTAATGTGTAAATACAAGAAAATCATAAACTTAGCTGTAAGAAGTTTCACTGTAAATGCATGAGGCTTTAGCTTTAATACATTTTTATTTTAATAAAATGTTATGTTTAAGATTTAACATGAGATGTATTCAGCATGCACTAAATATCGCATTGTGATATATTTCTACAGTTTGGAGGCTTTACATTGTTTTCTTTGATTTTGAAGTGCTCAGGTCTTGTTCATGATTCCTGCTTGATGTGTTAACCTCACTGTTAAAGTCTGAAGCCCTGCTGAATGAATAAATAAACTTTACAGAGTCATGCAGCTGCTTAAGTGAGTCTTTGTCTTTGCATGGGGAACCGAATATTCAGAATTTTTCAATGGAGTAGCATCACATGTAACTGTCTGTTATGATAATGACTATAGCCTGTGCAGAATTTTAGTTACACAGATTCTGAACTCCTATACAAAGAATCAGTTTTTGTTGTTTAATGCTGTATTTCATTTCTCATATCCAGGTTTCAATGAGAGAGACATTTTTTCATATATTCTTTATATACCTTTAGAAATGTAGTTTGGACCCTGTCTCACATGTTTGTGTCTGCTAAAGGAGATGTTTCTGTAAGATATGTCAATCCAGCATCATATTGATTACAGCCCCGATATTGACCTCATTGGTCGTTAGCTTTCCCTCCGCTGTTTATGAACATGTAATTGTGATGCCTCTCCAGAGGCCAGTATCATTAGTGTAAATTCAGATTTAATTTGAGCATACTCTTGACTTTTTGGTCCCAAGAAGGTGGATTGGTTTTGAGCGGGTTTCGTCGGCATGGTAACTTTTATTCTGGATTTGAGATCGCAAAACAAAACTGGACCAATCAGCGCTGAGAAAAGTGATGTTAAACTTACGATGTGAAGCCACTCCCCATGTATCTCTTGCTCCAAAAAACAAAACGGGTAATTAAACGTTTTTAGAGGTATTTGTGCAATGCTCCCTTTATTGGTAATATCTGATACTGGTTCTTATTGTGTGTATATATTTGAACATACTGTATATGGTTCAGATCCCTCCTTCAATGTAGGTTTATATGATTTTTATTTATTAATTTACATTTTTAAAAAGCAACACATCATTAAATCTCCTAATGACATAAAGTGTTCCAGAAAACTACGTTGATTTGACCCATTTACGTGCACAGATAGGGCTCAACCTGTGCAGAGCACATGCCCCCTAAAATTTCCCAGATGGCAACACCTTTTCAGAATAACGCTTTAAAATTATTTATGCCAATTTTATGTTATCCCCCTTCTAGCGTTACATTATAAAATCACGCTCTTATTCTTGTAAAAGCATTTAAACAAATTAGGCGTCATTTTAACGGTTGCTTTGAAGCGTACATTATAGGCAGCTATACACCGAGTACACACAGGCTAAAGGCAGCGTCACTGATCAGAATGTTTCATTCGCGCTTGGTGTGAACACACAGTTACGCTTCATTCGCGCTTGGTGTGAACACACTATTAGAACAAAAGAAAAGGAGAAATGAATGCGTTTTGTAGCTTTAATTAGTATTCTTCTGTATTTAATTTAGAATTTAGCAGTAAAGACTGTAAAGTGCACTGAAAAAAATAACTTGTAGGATTTACTTAATTTTTTTATCGCAAGTTTTTGCATTCACTTTTGTAAAGTAAATTTTACTCTTGAAACTAAGTAAAAGTTATTTTGAAATTGTGAATAAATCTAAATTCTTTTTTTTAGCTGTATATAATAAGAAGGTTGTGTAAATCTAACTTGATTATTTTAAGTAAAATCTACTCAGTTTTTTTTTGTAAATTTAATTTGAAATTTTGAGTAAATCTAACTTATATTCTTGACCTGTATGTTATAAGAAAGTTATGAAACTAAAAATTGATTTGTTTTGTTGCTGATAACAAAAATAATAATTGGACTCAACTGTATCAAAAAGTATTTAATAAATGCTTTATTTAATTAAATACCATTGCAGCATTTAGTAAAATTTACAAAAAAATTAGCAAAAACATAAAAAAAATTACAAACAAACAACATCAAGAATGTTTTCTATAGCATAATCATGTAACCAATTAAATCAATCTAAATACTGTAAGTATAAGCATCAACACTGGTGGCTATTATAATGCTTCGAAAGTTGCAAACGTTTTGATGCATCTAAAGGACGTGTTTTGCAAGGCCACCTCAGGCAAAAAGAAAATTTAAGGTCACAAATTGATTCCTGAATTCCACCTAATACAGTCTTCCAATCTTATGTGTACAACTGACAGCTCTCTATCAATCTTCAGTCCTTTTGAACTCCTCCCCCTCAATTTCCTGCAATTAGACAAAAAATATTGAGTACACCATATTGTCCTTGCATACATACACACACAATTAAACCGTAACTATAAATAAAGAGAATACATGTGAACTACTATTGACCTCTTTATTATATAGTTTAGCTTTTTTAACCCCAATCAATACTTTCCCTTAAGGCAAGAAAATTAGACTTCATATCATAGCAAGTTATTTTTGCAGTATATAAAAAGACGTATGCAAGATCATTTAATAGCTAAAGTATATTAATGATAGATAATCCGTGCAAGAATTAATACATGAGTATACATAAACATGTAAAGAGGCAGATCTGTGCAGATTACAGAACTTCAGATGTGCTAGAAGTTTCAAACTAGGCCTATGTCTCTCTGCACTTTCTATTTTAAAACGTTTACTTCCAGCATTTTAAATGGCGTGGTCAATAGCTTAGTTTTATTCACAGGGCAGCTAAAACTCTGCAAACCAACGATGTGCGTTGTGTACCAATGCACGGCAACGTAAACGTACCCTATATGTGAAGAAACATTTTGTTGCTGCGGTTGGCCAAGGACTATTTATTCCAGCGGAAGGATCGCCATTAGTTATTTTACTAACTGAGAAAGCAAAGAAGGAGTTGCAGGCACAACGCGAAGCGCGAAAAGCCCTTCAAACATGATTTATTCACCATACAACAGAGCCTCTCATAACTTATTTGCTTATTTTAATGCTCCTTACCTGATCAAATGAATTACTGGATGATCGATCAGACGCTGTGGAGGCCGTAGCCTTGTTTTAAATGCGAGCGGAAACAGTTAAGCAGCGCAGTCAAGTTCAGAAACATGTCAGAATATCCCTACACGCGGGTTATTGCGCAAGCCACACCGAATTAACATTAATCGGTTAAACAGCATCACCTAGCCTAGCACACCCAAGTACCGGTAATAAGGAGCGAGAGGACGCGGAAGATAAAATGTCACACATAAAAGTTAGCCTATCGTCAATTTTCGTATTAAAAAATACAAATGTGACGCAAAATATAACGTTAGGCCTACTGCTCATCACTGCTGTTGTTCATTCAGTTGTCCGAGTGAAAATAAAGAAATGCTTGTGAAAAACATTGTCGAATACTTATATGTCGAAAAAGACAACCTGTCTAGAAATACACGACAACCTAAATTAGGCTACTGAACGCTGCAAAACAGTTCTAAAATACAGTGACATATATGAACGAGAAATAATAATAAATATATACTATAAAACATTTAGAAGACAATTAACTTAAACATACCTGCTTGTGTGGATGATATCCGCTTCCTCAGAAACGATCCCTCATAAACGACCCCTGAAATGGCGGGAGTTACGCGCATGCGCATTGATGAATCCTTAGCCAATACTCTTCTGTAATATATCTGTCTAGAAAATATCGAACTAAATATAAAAAAATAATTTGCCATTCACTCGTCTGACCAAAAATGTTAAAGTACATCGAAAAATATTTCGAAATGACACCATTTTGGTTTGTTCAGGTGCGCTGAACTCTACAACGTTTTTTTACGTTCTTATAAATACTTGAGTAATCAGTGTTAATGCAACAAACATTACATCTTAGTATTTATTTATCTTAATCAATACATGCACGACATAAACACCATTGTAGGTTTTACTCAACATTTTAAAGTTCACACATCAACTAACTTTTTTTATGTAGAAATACTTTAGTTTTTTAAATAAAGTCTACTACCCCAAAAAATCATTTTTATCAGTGTGGTTGAGAACTTTATTACATTTCTTTGTTTCCTACCTGTTAAGACTCCCTGTTATTAACAGTGTATAATTCTAAAGCTTTTGAGACTATTATTTTGTTCGATTTAATTTGTCATTAAGATGTTACCATTAAGGGGGGGGTGCCCTTTTTCAGTTTCAGCACATGCCCCCCAATAGTTCTGTGCACGGCCCTGATTTTACCCACATCTGCCAAATCGGTACCAAATAGCCCCAAAACTACCCCAATGATTCCCTACCAAAACTGAAAATATGTCACTCCCATACCTAATTTGCATATTTTACAGTTATGCGTTGCACGCAATTTTGTGCTGAAAATCACTGTGTGTAGTAGTAATCATGAACAAAACATGTTTTCCAAAATAACTATTCTTAAGAATAACCTATATATAAAATCTATTCACTTTTAACCTCCAAAATAAAAAACAACCCCCCTTTAGCACAACTTAAGCCGATTTGAGCACAACGCACAGGAAAATAGTTTTATACTGTTGGCTAGTGTTTTTAACATGCCTATACGACAATAATACAAATAATAATGTTCTTGCTCTTTTCATTTATCAACACCTTTGATCAGACACATTTGACTGAAATACACAAGACAATATGTATTACCAATCCCGCCCACGTCCTCCAGCAGGAAGGCTTTATTTATTTAATAAAATGAGGTCCTTCCTCGTTTGAGTGTGTTCTTTAACTAGATGAGATCATAATTACCTCCTTGGGCCGAGTTAATAATGAGGTAGTTAAGGACTGTTGTGTCTTGCAATCTTCGCCCCTTGCTGATCTAACTCATTTACAATGTCCTATGGGAGGTTCGGCAACCCGTGGCTCTCGAGTCGCATGTGGCTCTTCTGCCCCCCTGCTGCCGCGCCCTGCAGTCTGTCATGATACTGCCGCATCATGTCATGTTTCTCTTGGTTTAGTGGCAGGATCATTAGAGGCAGTTAGGGCCCTTATGGCCTTCCATACACTTTCTCCGGTCTCGTCTCTGTTCCCATCCTCTCGTCTCCTCGTTTTTGATTAATTCCCTACACCTGTTCCCCTCTTGATTTGGTCCCTTATTTAATGCCCTTGTGTCTTCTGTCTTGTGCTGGTTCATTGTGGTTGTGTGGTGAGTCCATGCGTCTTGTTAGTTTAGTCCAGTGTCTTGTTAGTTTAGTCCAGTTTGTATTGGATTCAAGTTTTCGCCTAGTCTTGTCAAGTTTAGTTTAGTTTAGTTTAGTTATTCCATGTTCCTGTGTCCATGTCATGGTTTGTTATGTTACCCCCACGTGGGTCTTTGTTTTGTATTTATTTATTAAATATATGTTAACCCCTTACCCGCTGTCTGCGCCTGGGTCCTCTGTCCGTGTCTCACCCACCCCGATCATGACACAGTCTTTTTAAGGCCCTCTTTATGCGTTTTGGTTTACACCTGGTGTTATCCTTCTATTTTGTCCACTTTTGACCACTTCTGTCCTAATTTCTTCAAGAAATACAACTGAAAAGGTATACACATTTACCCAGTCATACGCCCGGCTGGCAAAAATGTATTTTCTTTTTCAAATATTTCCTTTGAATAGATTAAATAAGTGCATGCAATGTACGTATGAGCGTGAACGTAGATGACAGAAAATTGTATTTCTGCTTTGACAGATGTGAGACAGCGCCGGACACTGTATGCATGTTTTTCGTCTTTAAACCAAACATTTAGGTCTTTAGACGGCATAGTTTATATCCTCATCAAATGCCCACAAAAAACACAAAAGTTCACAGAAAAAAAAGCTGAAATCTAACTAAAGCAGCACGTGCAACACTCCCACTTATTGCCAGGGACAAAATTGATAAATTGCTTACGACTAAATATATTTTAAATCGCACTATATTGTCACCTAGTGGTTCAACTGGGTAACTACTACCTCACATACATAACCTGTGTAATAGTAATTTATTGGTTATATATATTTTGCTAGACAAGACAAAATGTATTTGGTGGGACAGGGCACATAATGTCTCTTTTGGTCCAGAAGGTTGCCGACCCCCTTCCTATGGCAACGGCCGGTTTTTGACGTGTAAGATCAAAAGAGCACTGTGGTATAAAAAAAAACCTTCCCTGACCTTTCTGCGCCAATAAATTTAAAGACACTTTGCTTAGGATGATTGTCAGGTTTTGCAGGGAAATAATCGAAATGCTACACACCGGTCTGTCACCGTGAAGTGTGTGCGTAAACAGCTATGAATATCAAACAACAACATCATTAGCATCTTCAAACTTTCAGCAATTGAAAAGAACTGATTTGCCCGCAGTGTGATGGCCTCTCCAAGGAAGACACTGTGTCTTCCCAAGGGAATTGAAAAGCTGGACAAAATATGCACTCATTATACTGATGATTCCTTTTTGTGAAATATCAATGCTATTTATAACCAACCAAAAATCCTTCAGCACAAGGAGGAAGGAGCTAGCAGTTAATCAAATGTTGTTCCGGGGTTTAATGTCTGAAGAGCCCTTCAAACTCAATCAAACACGATTTCCATTCATGGAAGGATTCATAGTTCCCTGCCTGTGGCATCTTTGGAGTTATTGTGGTGCCTTGATCTGATGTCGAGTATAACTAAATACGTGGAAAAGATCATTGGGCAACAGATTATGCACTTTAATGATTCTTGTAATGCTGATGGGTAGACACCAACACTGCAGGGTTTTGTGATAATGAATTTTCAAGCATAACCCTCCTCACCTCCCCTCACCCCTCATAATATCTTCTTTTACATAATGTAGATTTTGTGTTTCTGTTACACCTGGATCGAAAGCTAAAGTGTGTAATTACATGTAAATTTTGAGGCACTTTAATGCTTGAAACAGACCGTGAGCACCAAAGATCCTACCTTACTGGTATACAATATGAAATTGTAGCAAAAAAACGTGAAGAATACATCATTTCTTTTTTCCAATTTTCTTTTTTTTAAGATACTTAGGTTTTTTAAGATGCTGGTCCTTGATGAGAAAATGTGTATAAATAGTGGTTTCAAGAACAGTGTATGGAGGGTGAAAATGATATGACAAATATAATTTGTGTCAAAAGGTAAGTGGATTTAAATGCTATTTTATTTGTTTGATTCAAATGATTTTAATATTGAGAAGATTTTACCTTGATTATTTTGGTACATTGTTAGCCTATGAAATATTCCAGATATGCTGTAGAACCACCCTGCAAATTTAATCTATTAGATTCTAATGATAACCATTAAAGATTTTGCATGTAAAATTTAGGCTAATTTGCATTTAACATTTACAACTCAACTGTACCTAAAGACTTGAATGTAACGTGTTGAATAATTTTTTTTATTCAAGAGCCAGCAGTAGGCTACTCACAGTACAACAGTGTCTTTGTTTATGGTGGTGGCTTAGTTAAGTGCTTTGTTTGTTTCTATAAACGCATTAATAACTAAATCTATTTGAAGAACTCCACAGAGCCCAAACTCCTATCACAACACCTCAAGTCAATGAGTCACTCAAGTCAAAAATTCTCCTGGTGCCAGCAAGCGTCTTCCTTCAATCAATTTTGTTCATCCATCGCATCAAATTTCTTAAACACCATAGCAGGTGTTCGATTCACTCAGACTTCAATCAAGCCAAAGCTGTAGGAGTTTATTTAAAGCTGATGTCTTGTAATGATATGATTTAGATAAATGAAGTATGCATACTGATACACATTGGATGGGCTCTTCTCAGGAGAAAGAGGTATGGACAATACTGTCACAGTCTCGTCTGTCCCCACGCCTTTTTCTCCTGTGTTTCCCCCAAGGACACTATTTCCCATCACGCTCCACACTCCCGTACCTATATGTTTGTAATCCTCACACCTGCCCATCATCATCCCTCATCACCCGGACTCTTCATCTACCCAGTCTTCAAATGCATGCATTATCTGTTCTCTGTTGTTATACCCTGTTGTGTTCGTTTAAGTGTTCTCGTCTGTGGGGTTCTGTGACAGAAGAATTGACCTCCAGAAATGGAATATATCTGCTTCACCTCTTCAGAGGACATTCTCGAATAGTAGCTCCGCAAAGAGAAGAGGAGGTATGTGGAGGACTTGCTTGACATCTGCCATCAGGTGAGTTGGGACAATAGCTCACTTAACCTGTGTTTCGTGATGGGATTAGATGATGACTCCCATCAGTGTCTTTCTCCCGAGTTCCAGCATAGACCCAGGGTCGAGTTAATCAATCTTATCCTGGAGATAAATGGTCTTGCTTCTGTGTGGGCGAGGCCAGTCCAGAAAAGATCGATCATCATCCAAACACGTGTGGAGCGCCCCAACTCACCCCACCATCAGGGCGAAATCCTCCACAAAGCACCGTCACCATAAGAAACTGCTCAACCAAGCCGGCGCCTGGACATTCACCCGAGCTTCTCCTGGATCAAGTATAGCGGGAGTTTGACCCTCTATATTTTAAAGGAGACAAAAGCCCAAACAAAATACAAAAGTTCACAAATCCTTGTGAATTCAAGGCCATTGTTGGTTTTTGACGTGTAAGATCAAAAAAGCACTGTGGTATTCAATCAAAACCTTCCCTGACCTTTCTGTGCCAATAAATTTAAAGACACTTTGCTTAGGATGATTGTCAGGTTTTGCAGGGAGATAATCGAAATGCTACACACCGATCTGTCACTGCGTAGTGTGTGTGTGTAAACCGCTATGAATATCAAACAACAACATCACCCCCACAGTGCCTTTCAAGTTTTCTGAGCCATCCAAGTCTTTCAGGCCTCCCAAGTTTTCTGAGCCTCCCAAGTCTCCCGAGCCTTCCCAAGAGCCTCCCAAGTCTCCCGAGCCTTCCCAAGAGACTCCAAAGTCTCCCGAGCATTCCAAAGTCTACCGAGTCTTCCCAAGAGTGGTCAGAGTGGTCAAAGCTCCTCAAGCGGTCAGAGCCTTCCAAGTCCCCCGAGCAGTCATAGCCTTCCAGTCCACCGAGCGTACACCACGGTGGCCATCATGGCATTGCCGTTGGCATGATGGGAAACCTGGGATTTCCCCTGTACCCATGCTGCAGTGGCTGAATCTGAGGACCGGGCATGGGAAGCACCTCTTTGCAGCGTCCTGTTTGTTTCCAGCATGACCGTCGCCTCTTCCACCATGCCCACTGCTGCCAGCGCCACCACCATGGCAGACCCCTGCGCCACGGTGGCCATCACCACTACCCTGGACTTCCTCCCCAGTTTACCTGTTACGGCCACAGTAGCCACCCTCCTGAATTCCCCTGGTCCCACTACCACCCCCCTCCCTATTTGTTCACACCTGTTTCTCCTGTGTTTCATTTACATTTAGTCATTTAGCAGACGCTTTTATCCAAAGAGACTTACAACGAGTTCAGGAAGCAATAGGTGAAATGTCATACAGGAGCAATAATACAATAGGTGCTAATACAAAGTTACTAGTTTCAACAAAAGCAAAACACAACTTTTTGTGTTTTCCCCCAGGGACTCCATTTCTCCACTCCCCATGCTCCCTTACCTGTCCCATGTTTGTAATCATCACACCTGCCCGTCATCATCCCTCATCACCCAATAAATACATTCCTTAGTTAGATCTTTGCCTGCTCTCGTCTGTGGGATTCCTTGAAAAATACACTTTAGCCTATACAAAACAGCAGAGACTGCAATAGTTCAGTCATTTAGGGAGGATTTCAATGACTTGAAGTCTTCATACTGTTTGACTGCCATCTACAGTCAGACGGCAAAAGCTGCGTCCCTTGTCCATCTCCTTCATCCCTGCAGTCAATTTTGTTTGGACTTCAAATAATGTTATTCCATATAGTTATGAAATGCTCACTTGATAAAAATATTTGTATAGTCGTATTAATCTAATTAACTAAAATGAACAAACTTGAACTATAATGGCATATGTACATTCATTTTTGCTAGATGGAGATTCGCTGCCTCGGTTTGATTCCGCTGAAGATTTTCCTTCTAAGGATCTTATGGCATTTATTAGTCTCCTTGTTCATTTCCTATGTTCATCTTAGATAACTTATGGAACATTTAGGTCATATCAGCTGCCTAAAGGTTTCTGTAAAGATATTTAGCATGCATTGTGAAAAGATGTGCTGCTCTTTCCATCATGCTTAATGATCTTGGGTATCAAAAAGATCTGATTCATGTAAAAAGTCATACTGTATGTGATATTTTCTTTGAGTTTTGCTTTTACAGCATGTAGAATTAAGAAAAGCTGTTAACAGAAGTTAATAACAAAGTCTGTATTTATAACTTCACCTAAACAATTACAATACTGTCATAATTTACTCTTACACCCTCAAGTTGTTCCAAACCTGTATACGTTTCTTTGTTCTGTTGAACCCAAGAACACAATGGAAGATATTTGGAAAAATGTACGTAACTGACATTCCTGGGACATTATTACCACAGTAGGAAAAAATAATGTATCTATTTTTGTTCTGTTGAACACAAAACAAGTTATTTCGAAGAATGTAGGATAGCAAACAGTTCTGGGGCACTTTTGACTACCATAAAATGTTTTCCCACTATGGTCAATGATGTCCCAGTACTGTCAAGTGTTAACATTTTCTTTGTGTTCAAGCGAACTTGGGGGGGGGGGGTTGTATATGACAGAATTGTATATCCTTAATAGAGTATTCCTTTAATAGATATTGATGATGGTTCTCTAACATTTATTTTTAGAAAACACTGCCACCTTTTGGTTAGAGATGAAGCATAATCAGAGTAAGAAAACGTTTAGTGAAATATAGACCCATTTCACAGCGTTATGTGTACAATCCTGTACCAAAACAAGCTGAATGAATGAATTGCTATGGCAGCAGTGGGACAGGAAAATGGTTTTCCTTACTTCCGGTCACTGTTGCCATATTGTGAAATAGGCAAAATGTCTAACTCTGAACAATCAGTTGAGAAAAAAAACTAAAAGTAGATAAAACTGAGTTAGTGTGACGATAAATGATTACTGTTAAAAAATCAGATCAGATGTTAATTCTGAGAATTACTTTCCTTGACAGTTTCATCTTAGCCAAACAACCCAAAGAAGCAGAAAGAGTACTGAATTGACTCGCATGGCACAGTCTTTGTGGAAAACCCCTTCTAATAATATGACAGTGCTTTCTGTAGGAGGTTTTACATTTTCAACAATTTTGTGTAGGCCTGCCTGCATTATGCATTTAGAAAATGTAATTGTATGTCCTTTTATGTTTTACTAGAAAAGTTATTATCCTGTATGAAAGAAATGCATTTTTAACATTATACTAAATATATTGCAATATGCTATTATGGATTACTGTAATACAGACAAGTTACACAAATGTCCATGTGCTTATATCCTGACCTGTAATATGCAATTTCATTCAAAATTTTACTTCCTGAGTAGCCTGGAGCTCATCATCTATTGGTTGGCCAGTCTGCCCATAAGCCCCGCCCACACATTTGACAGCTTCTGCTACCCCGCACCCAATGCACTCTGCTGTTCCAGCAAGAGACATCTCCTCCCTACTGGCTGTTGATGCAGCAAATGGTTCTGCCTCATCTCATCAGCCCAACAGTAGCAGCAGAATCCCAGAACAGGGTGTAGGCTTCACACGGGTAAGTGTGTGTACTGTTTTCTTTAAAGCACCACAAAGATATTTAGTTATATTTCAGAGACGGATTCTGTGCAACAAGACATAAACTCTTTATTGAATTCAACACTGTTGCGATCATATCTGAATCTTTCCTGCATGGTTTACCTCGCTGAAATCTGTGGTGTTTTGTTGTTTTTATACGGAATGTGGGTAAATCTCCTTCCATGCGAGGGATTGTCCAACAGACCGGACAGGGATTCAGGAAATCAGAGTCATGTGATGCCAGACCCTAAAAGGATCAGCAGAAAAACAGCAGAAACATGTTGTTCAGTTTGTCTGACTAAGGGTGGGAGATAGGGCGGAAGATAGGTTAGGAATAGTACAGTGATAAGCATGTTTTGTTCAGTCATAAATAAAGGTTATTAGTTCCATTCATTACAAATGTAAGTGATGCTGAAATGTTACCCATATAATGAGAACAAAGTACATATTCTGTATTTAATTCAGGGGATTCAGGAATAAAGATCTCACAGAGGGACAAAGCATTCATCGTACCCCTGAAAAGGGGTTTTGGAGAGCTGCTGTCATGTATTCACCTCAGAGCCTTCACAGGTGGGGCATCACCCACAGTGAAAGCATGGAGCGTTTGGCCTACAGTCAAGGTAAGACTTCACAACTCACTTTAGGAGACTTTAGGTCTAGACACAGCCTCATTGCAAGATTTCAAAATATCTCACTTTAATGAAAACTTGAATTATCAGGTAGATGGGAAAGAATAAAATATCATTAAAGTGATGATAACTCACCTGAAAAATACCAAATTCTGTCATTATTTACTTATCCTCGAGTTCCAAATCTGTATACATTTCTTTGCTGTGATGAACAAGGAGAAGAAAATGTGGACGAATGCTTGTAACCAAACAGTTCTTGGACCCTATTGACTACCATAGTAGGAAAAATAACTTAACCCAATTTAATCTGTTGAACACAAAAGTAGATATTTTGAAGAATGTCAGAGAGTAAACGGTTCTGGGGTACTTTTGACTACCATTGTAAATTTTGATAACAACGAGATAAAAAGGCGAGCGCGATCTATTCCAATTTCTGAAGTTTCCAGTCGACTCAACAGCGCGATTTGGGAAGTGTCCGTCTTGCCTGCTGTTTTCACTCCTCTGCTAGCATGGACTATAGATGAAACTGTACTGTATTATAGTCATTTTTTCTGTTAAATCACAAAAATCGCCCATATTTGCTGGCCAAAATCCGTATTTTCCCATACAGCGACCCGTAAGCCTGCCCACACCCGCTGATCGAAAATCTTATATGGCGGCTTCGTTCGTTACAGAACCTTTATTTTGCGGTGAACTATCCCTTTAAATCTGGAACAAGGCCCAAAACACAATACATAAAGGAATTTGGTAATGATTTTACCCAAAATGATTTTACAGGTTATGGTTCATAATGGTATTTTTAATAGAAAAAAAAAAATAAAATACAATATGTATTATTATTGAACAGATGTCAGTTACGGTCATAAGTGTATAAGTATACATGCAAGGTTATAAAATGTAACTTCATGCTACCCAAAATTTGTGTCTTTATTTTGACATTTTAGAGATAATTTCTTGAAATGTGAAAAAGTGTTGTGCGTTACATTATAATGGTTTGTAAAAAAACTTTTGTAATATTTCACGCTTCAGGCAATTTTTCACTCAAACAGTAGAGGGTAGTATATCCATCCTCTTCCCCTGAATCACGTCTTTTTTAACGTTATGACACCACCCCTTTACTGCAGACGGAGTCGTGCAGGAGGGCTCGGGTGTAAACAAATATCTAATCCACTTGAACGTTCCGGATGTTCATATGAATGGAAAGCATAGATCGCGTCTGGGTCGTCGACAGAGAACATCGCAGGGTAACGCGCTTGAATCGGGTCGTTAATCGTTTATCGATGCCGTTCAACACATCGCCACCGTGGATGTCAGACGAAGCGTTATCCTAACCCGTGTGAAATTCACGTTAACGATGGCGACACCTGCAGAACAGGACCTTGTGTTGACAGAACCGGAGAACACTAAAGAGAGATCGCAAGGGTTTGGTATCCTCAGATTGCAGGAGGATAAATCCGCCGGTGAGAAAACCGCCGTCCGGTCTGGAGACGGGAGATGGCAGGCGCCCATATTCGCTTTAGCCAGAAAAGCGTCAGAAACCTTCTCGGGCGGCATTCACGTTCTGCCCAAAGTGAATGAACCCAAAGCATCGCCTTTTGTCGAGGAATGGGGTGCCAAGGGTATGTTTATAATGGTCGTGTTGTAATGGCATTGACGCCTTTCGCGATGTCTTGTTCAGATGTGCGTTTTGTGAATGATGTCATATGTGCATGATGTCATACACTCTTTGTATTCATCCGTGCATTGCATCCCTTTGGAAAATCGACTATGTTTTATTATATTAAAAGTGCAAGACCATGTTTTTTGGGCGGGTTGCTGTACAATTTAGTTTACCATCGTTTTAATACAAATGTAGTTAAATATATTGTTTCTGTAGTGCGACAATGGAAGTTTCGTGGTTACTGTTTCGCTACAAAAAGCACTGTTATGGTGTGGTTAACATAAGGGATGAGATAGGCCTGCCAGTGTTGCCATGATCACACCTGGTGTTTATTCTCCACCCACAGTCATAACAAATAAAGTTATTAATATTTAAAACCTGCAAAACGTGATATGCCACTGAAGGCTGATGAAATCAGTGAAGGTTCACACAAAAATGATAAATCTGTCATCGTTTACTCACCCTCAGATTGTTCCAAACCTGCATAAATGTGTGTGTTCTGCTGAACACAAAGGAAGATATTTGGAAGAATGTCAGTATCCGAGCAGATTTTTTACCCCATTTACTGCCATAGTAGGCAAGGGAGGGTGAGTAAATGATGACAGAAATTTCATTTTTGGGTGCACTATCCCTTTAATAGTTTACCGCACCATAGACTGGAAACAAGTGAAAGTGGGAAGTAAACCAACACAGCGACAGATAAAACATATCCCATTATGTTTGCATATGAATGATTGATTTGCCTAATGGGTACAAAGGGCCAAAACATGTCACTGATAAGTCAAAATGTATAAGTTCAATTCAGTTGTGCGGTAGCTGAAACACAAAAAAAACTATTTATTCCCGCTGTTGTATCTGATGTTACAGCGATGGCAATACTGTCGCACAGTTAAAGAGTGCTGTAAGGTTAAAATTTACCCTGTGTTTAAACTTACCCAGCCATGCAGTGTGGTCACATGTTAGCCCTGATGACACAACCAGAGGTTGAGAAGTGCTGTAATGAGTGTTTGCTTTGAGCGTTCTAGTTGTTTTTAAGTTTTGTATACGTTTGTGTTTTTTCTAGCTTTCCGTGATCCCATGTCAATGGAACGGGCAAACTTATTAAACATGGCCAAGCTCAGCATCAAAGGTTTGATTGAATCAGCTCTCAGCTTCGGTCGAACTCTGGACTCTGACTATCCACCTCTGCAACAGTTCTTTGTTGTCATGGAACACTGCTTAAAGCATGGGCTAAAAGGTACGGTCGACCATCTCCAACATAGAGAAAACCTGTGCATGCTCTATTCGTTACCATATCTAACTTCTCTTAAATATTCTCTGAGGAAGATGCACATTATTTCCTAGGCACCAGACAGATCGCGGTGACTGTGATGCCATGTCACTGTATAATAGGAAAGAAATGAGGAAATGCTATTTTTGATTGTTTTACTCATTTTCAGATGTTAGATCATTTGAAGCTTTTGTCTATTTAACAAGTGCTGACACGTTTATCTTGGAACATTGATGTCAAAGCTTGTGTATGATTTGTGACAGAGTTGTTTAACAAACCTCTGTCTCTCTATCTCCCAGCTAAGAAATCGTTTCTTGGATACAACAAGTCATTGTGGGGGCCTCTAGAGATGGTTGAGAAACTGTGCCCAGAAGCAAGTGAAATCGCAGCTAGCGTGCGAGACCTTCCGGGACTAAAGTATGTGCAGTACTAAAGGCCTTACAATTTGGTTTGCTTGGCTGTCAGATCTGCCCATGTCAGACTGAATCAAATTTAAAAGCAATCTAGTTTCACTTATAAATATACACATGCACTTTTACATCAAGATATGTTATTCAGAATAGGGAAGTGCACATTTCAGTTTTTGTTCCCTATCAGAACTGAAACTTGTAACGGCAAGTAACTAAGCAAGTACGTAAGTAAGCACATTTTCTTAACAACACCATATACACTACACCATTGGTGTGAATTTCAATGCAGACTTTGAGCCAACAACTCATCACTTCACATCAATGACTTGTACACAGCGGTACAGTCATTTTAGAACAGAAAATAAGTTCTTCCAAAACTGCTGCAACAGAAATGGAAACAAAATTCTTTACGATGCCATTATTAGAAATGCAATTTTGAACAGTTTCAGAAGTGCCGTTTTCTGTTCTAAAATAACTGAACTCCCGTGCACAAGTCATTGGTGTTGGATGATGAATATTTGGCTCAAAGTCTGCATTGAAATTCTCACCAAAGGTGTTCGGCTGGGTTTCAGATCAGTCAAGTTCTGTCACACTGACTGAATCAGGCATTTCTTTCTGAACCTTGCCCTATACACAGGGTCATTGTCATGTTGGAAAAGAAAAGGGCCCTTCTCAAACTATTGCTATAAGATTAGAAGGACACAATTCCAGAATATCATTATATGCTGTTACATTAAGATTGCTTCCCATGGAAATTTATATTGTAGTCAAACCTGTTTATTAGGAGGGGGCGATCCAATACTTTTGTGTTGGTTGTATGTCTTGGTTGTTTTAACCTTAGAAAGAAGTATTTTTACTGGATGCCTGTGTGTTTGTTTGTTAGGACACCTCTTGGCAGAGCCAGAGCATGGCTGAGACTGGCACTGATGCAGAAGAAACTGGCAGATTACCTGCGTCTTCTTATCTCCAGAAAAGACATACTTAGGTTAGTTCTTTCTTTTTCACATTGCTTGTGCTGGAGAATCTCATGTAGTGTATAGTGTATCGGATCTGTCAGACTAGTGTTGTGTTTGCTGTTCAGGGAATCAGGAAGCAAGCAGAGAGTGTTCATCAAAGGCATATAACCGTCTGTTAAATGTTGTCCTGCTGCCTGGGATTTTTATCGTATTATAAAAAAAAGTCCTTTCTAATTTAATTTTGAGAATGTAAATGTAGCCAAGTTACAACATGGTAGTTATGTCATTCATAATCTTTCTTTCTCATGCAGTGAGTTCTATGAGAACTCAGCAGTGATGCTGGAGGAGGAAGGGGCCGTCATCGTAGGTCTCCTGGTGGGGCTTAACGTCATAGATGCCAATTTATGTGTGAAGGGCGAGGACCTCGATACACAAGTATGAACTTTGTAAATCTGCCATTTTAATAACACGTTCTTGAAGTTTCTGATTGAAAATTTGACTGTCATCTACTGGAATCCACAGGTTGGTGTTATAGATTTTTCCATGTACTTGAAGAATGACATTGATGACTACAGAAGTGAAGAAAGGTAGAAAGTATACTTGTAAAAGTATGTCAGTGTGTTATTCTTTGTGTATAACATCTGTCATTATGTGTTGTAAATAGAAATGGACAAATTGCAGCTATTTTGGATCAGAAGAACTATGTTGAAGAATTAAATAGGCAGCTGAAGTAAGTTTGTACACTTTCTTAAGCATTCGTACTGGATATACGGTGGAGACTATACATTTCTATTGTTTTGTCAAAGTTCTACAGTTCAAGGCTTACAGGGACGCGTGGAGTCATTAGAAAACTCCAACTCCAAATTAATTGAAGAGGTACAGTTTGGTATTGGGATTCAAAAAGTTTTAAATAGTAAAGTTTCCAGATGACCAGATGTATGTAGTACTAACTGTTGTTGTTTTTAAATGTAGTTGGCTATAGCAAAAAACAACATCATTAAACTACAAGAGGAAAACCATCAACTTAGAACCGAAAATTCAGTGATTCTCATGAAAGCACAACAACGTCTTGAGGTATTATTATGTTTTTATACACATTGCATCCATCTGCAATTATATATAGATAAATGTTTTTTGTCAGGGATGTAACGATTCAGTCAGTTTTTTTTGTTCACATTTTTCTTTACAAACTTAGTTGAATTAGAAATGAACAACAGCCCTTTTATTATTTCTGAATCCTGCACATTTCTTTGTAAAAAAATAATTTTGTGTCTAAACTATAAACAAACTAGGATTTGTATGCTTTTCTAGGATTTCTTTACATTCAAGCATTATCAACATATCAGTTGGCAGTAAACACAGCAGCCCCGATGTTCAAAATATGAATTATGGTTCATTTAACATCTCGTCACATATTAGGCTCACGGTGAATCGTTACAAACCAATTTTTTATGGATTAAAGTACAGTAGTTGTTGTCCAAATACATTCACCATTATTTACATAATAATGGTTTGTTTTGTATTATGCGGATGCTATAATGTTGTATATAATTTAATATATTGTTATTATTATGCATGATGTATAACAAAACCTTTTGTTTAAGTTAGTTAGCAATAATGCCACACCACTGTTTCGTATGCTCTGCTCTTAGATTGCAGAGGGAGATTTAAATTGTGAACTGGACACATTCAAGCAATCTAGGGAGGGCCTGGATGAAATGTACAATGAAGCAAGACGGCAACTTAAAGAGGAATGTCAACTTCGACAGGTCTGTGCTTATCAATATAAAAGTACCTGGAGCGGTGCCTGAAACTGTCAAACCTGTTTTATATGTAATCATTTCTTATTTGTGTCTTTGTGTTTCAGGATGTGGAGAACGAGCTGGTTGTGCAGGTGAGCATGAAACAGGAGATGGAGATGGCTATGAAACTGTTAGAAAAAGACATCCATGAAAAACAAGACACTTTGATTGGACTACGGCACCAGTTGGATGAGGTCAAAGCGATCAATGTGGAAATGTACCAAAAAACACAGGTAAAGCATTTTGGTTACATTACAGACTTGCTTGCTTTTTGTAGCTAAAATGTGTTTTGATGATGAAATTTATGATGATCGACAGTCGTCAGATGACAGCATGAGGCAAAAAAATGACATGATTGCACGGTTGGAGGAGAAGACGAATCAAATAACAGCAACTATGAAACAGCTTGAGCAAAGGTGAGAAGCGGTTATTTATTCATTTATTGGAGATCATATCTAGCATAACCTTCACTCATAGTCCTGATGTGCATACAGAGTATTTACAGTAGCATATTTTGTTCAGCGTAATAATTTAAAGACATTTAATACAACGTCAAAGTTAGCCAAATTCTGAAGATACTATTTTCCAATGTAAATGCACCTCAGGATATGATATCTGTAGATGATTTCAGATCAGTTTCACTGATGGTATCAGAACCATCACTGTTTTCATTGAATTGGTTGATCCAGGGGTGGCCTAGCTAGTCAAAAGCATGCAATGGACTATGCATGCGTATGTTCTGAGGATGCATTGAATGGCTTTCTCTCATCTAACCACTCATCCTATTGCATTTGTGTTATTTTCTTGTTGTGATCTGGTGCTGTCATAGCTGTCATGTCCACTTCTCTCTCCACATGAATCATCCTTCCCTCCATTCATTTACCGCCACCGTACTTCTGATGTTTTATGAGTGCACTGCTTAACAAGTTCTTGAAGCTTTTGGATGAAATTGAAATTCACTGATATTTACATCCTCTTTCCCTTTTTGTTCCCCCTTTTCATTTCTTTTTTCCTCATCTTCTCCCTTCCTCTATATTCCATGTTGTGGTCAATCAACAAACAGCGACAAAGACCTGCTCAGCCAGACGAGAACTCTTGCGATGTCATTTGTAAAATGCGCTAGCACAGATACAGAACACCAGTACAAACTAGTCAAAGATATTTCCTTCTGATTTTTTCGTCACTTAACACTATTGGTCTATGGCCGTATCATAAAAGTGATGAGTTAAACGTTTTTACTAGCCCACTTCTTATTTCCCCACAATCCCAAAAAGCCTCTTTCTTGTGGTACTGTACCATAAATATTTACCCGTAACATTTAACAATGAAAGAACATCACAAATATGACTTGTCTTTTATCACACTTCTCAATAAATTTGATGTTTTGAACTACTTGGAGCTCTTTGCGTTGTGAGTCATTTTTTCAAAACGTCTGGCTTTTTCTTCAGCACAACTCTTCTCTTTCATCTGGCTCTGTATTTGTTTCCGCTCTCTTGTGCCTGTTGAATTTTGGCCATCTCTTTATTTTGTATCCCATACGTTCCGATACATTCCCGTCCTTTCCATTACATTCAGAGCCGTAGTTTTACCCAGTTGGTTTGAATTACACCAGATTGCAGGATGCAGAGAAGGAACGGGCCAGCGCGGAAGACGGAGTGCGCAAATTCAAGCAGGACTTCACTAACAAATCAGACAGTCTCCAAAAGCAGATAGCCCAGAGAGAGAAGCAAATGTAAGTTTTGTAACTATTCTTGTCTTAAAATACGGTTTGAAATAAAGTGTAAAAAGTGTACACTCAGGAAAGTGTAAACTGTACAGTACTGCAATTTGTAATGTTTACCTTTCAATTGCCTTCTATGTAAGACACATAAAAATGCAGGTTACTTGTGAACTCGGGTCAAATGACATCTTGTGCGAAACCTTGCTTGGCAAATCGAATAGCGTACCTAATCTCATTTATTTAGATGCTAGGAGTTCAATGAGTCTTTTTGTTAACTGTTTTTGACAGGATGCAGCTGGAAACCGATTTGAAAATCGAGAGGGAATGGCGACAGACCTTGCAGAGTGAATTGGAGAGAGAGCGAGAGACCATCGCCCTTCTCACCGCTGAGGCTCAGCAGATCAACGGACTGAAAAAAGTATGCTAAATTGCACTTTCCTCATCTTTCGAACTCCGAGATTAATAAAACAATATTCAAAAAAAATTAAATAACATGTCTACAGTAAATATTTATACAGACTTCACCATTCAATATGCTTTTCCATTAAAAGTTTAGCATCTTCTGGCTTCTAATTAGATTTTCGTTTGTTCTCAGGAGTTCCACAGATTGCAGGATGAGAATTCACAGCTGAAGGGAATCTGTGAGGAACAGGAACAGGCTCTGGAGGAACTGGGCTGTAAACTCAGCGAGTATGAGAGACTTAAACCTCAATGACTTGCTGGAGCCTTTGAACCATGTTTTGTCTACTGATACACACACTTTACCTTTTCAGGTCAAAGTTGAAAATTGAAGACATAAAAGAATCCAACAAGGCCCTGCAGGTTTGCATTAAAGAATTGTTAAATAACACAAAAAACTTTCAACATGAACCAGTGTATTACTATCTGATGCGTCACAGTACTTATTTGTAAGGGAATTATTACTTCAATTAAACCACACATGTACATGTTGTCATTTAACATGTTTAATTTTGAACTTTATTAATGAACAGTATATTTTAGGGTGGCCAGGTCTGGTTGAAGGACAAAGAAGCTACCCATTGCAAGCTTTGTGATAAGGAATTTTCCATTTCCAGAAGAAAGGCAAGAAAAAATCTGTGATTTAATATACACTGTTGTCTTCATGACTGTTCATTATACTTTCTTCTCACACACTACACTAGAGTAAAGGGGTAGATCACCCAAAAATGAAAATGCTGTCATGAATTTAAACCTCACGCTGATCCAATCCTGTATAAATGTATTTTGTCCTGTTGAACACAAAGAGAGATATTTGAATGTATGTCCGCAACTTAGATTTCTGGGGCACAATTGACTCTCCAAAAACTTTTAACAGTAGTCAAAGGTGTCCCATAGCTGTTTGATTTCTTTTCTTCAAAATATCTTCCTTTGTGTTAAACATAACAAAAATGTACAGGTTTGGAACAACTTTTCATGACAGAATACATTTTTGGGTGGACTATCCCTCTAACACCTTTTAATAAGTAATTTGGCAAGCACCTTTAAAGGGCATCCTACTCTAAGTTAATAAATGATAGTTGAATAACTGTTTTAATCTATGGGTATCATGTTTTGCTGGCTCACTTTGAATAAATACCAAACCAGAAGACCTAATCTGGTGATCTTCTGCTTGTTTGAACAGCACCACTGCAGGAACTGTGGAGAGATCTTCTGCAACGCATGCTCGGACAATGAGCTGCCACTCCCCGCTTCACCCAAACCCGTGCGCGTCTGCGACACGTGCCACGCTATGCTGCTACAGCGTTGTTCCTCCAATGCCACGTAAGACAGAAATGATATCACACCTCCACAACGGCCACTATCAGCTTTAACTTGGACACTGCGCTGGCCTGCATTGTGTCAAGCTATGACAAAGTGACCAAAACGGATGCTTTTTGAAGTTTACATTTCAGAGGAACAAGCCTGTTACCTCAGATCAGATTTACTGGCAGCTCTATGACATTTGTGCAGTTGGCCAATGTTTGTCACTGAGTGCCCAAAGAAATAGTTGTAGTTTACAGGTTATAAATTATGACTCTGAATGTTTTCGTCAGATTTTTATCATAGCACAACATCCCAATGCATGTTGAAATCATACTTTTGATATAGCATATGAAGGGTGAACAGGATTCATTCCCGTGTCAAAAGTACTCAGTTACTACAGTACAAAAACAAAACTGTGCAAATACAGTTATTACAAGCTACTATATTCTTGAGAAATTATGTTTCTTACATTCATTTGTGCCTATAAAAAGCCAAACTGACAAAGATGGGCAGATTTACCATGCAGAACTGGAATGTTACTTGTGTCGAGAGTGTTTGTGCTGAACTTTATCAACTAACTTAAAAGCACCCAAAAGTTTCAAATGTGAAGTTTATGTATGTGTACATATGACTTTAAGCACTAAAGTGGAAAACTTCACGTGTGTGAGTTTGTTGTTGTCTTTTATAGTACATGGTACAAAACCTCAAAAACAAGGAAAAAAAGATGTGTGTGAATATATAATAAACTGCAAGTACAGAAAACATACAGTATACAGTGAAGAATGGATGGATACCATCTGCTTCATCTGGCTCTCGCTAAAAGCAAGAAAACACGCTTTATTCTGACTTCAAGAAACCTTCAAACATTCTTTGATAAAATATATCAATAAAGGGTTTCATTCATAGATGTGTACATTTCACAGGTTTCCATTTAGAAACGTTACTGAGCAGCAAAAACAGGCGAACATCCAAAATGATGTTATTGGTTTGGGAAAGAAAAGACTCAAGTGCAATTTCACACAGGACTCGAGCATCAAGCTATCCATACTCATTTTTGAGGTCAAAACATACAAAGCGCATCTCTTTAGTTAGACACTGAAATATACAATATAAAATTTAATAAGCAAAATGTACAGAAGCCGGTCAACCTATGCAGCTCAAATATATAGATAGATAAATATTTACTTTGTCTTTAAGCCTGGAAAATATTTTGGCCATATTTTAAATAAACATGTGAAAACATATTTGTACAAAAATACTTTCCAAGCTGGAAGCTCCAACTTTGGCTTGAAAAGTATATGCATACATTGCAAGCTTCCTTAGTACATGCCCCTTAGTCCACGTCCTCTGGAGTTGCCATAGAAACCTCCTCCACGACCTGCAGCATTCCCACCACCCAGAAAACAAAAGACAATTTGAATCATCTGAATCCGATTTACACCTTATCACCTTCTGTGTGCATTTAAGTAAATACATAAACTTTAATAATAACAGAATCTACCAACCTATTTCAGACGGTCCACTTGAAGTTGAATTCAAGAAAAGCTCAATGTAACGATGCTCTAGAGAACAACAAGAATATTAACCTACAAAAGGAGCATTTTGAATGCAACACCAGGTTAAGGACTGGACTCAACTTACGCATATGATTCTTGTCTTTTGACATTGCAGACACAGCATCTTCATGCGATCCAAACTCAACGTCTGCCTCTCCTGTAGATTTTCCATTAGGCCCAACGTCAATGTGCACCCTCACCGGGATCAACGGGGAAAAGAACTGAAAAGAAAAATAAGTGCTCAGGGACTTTGAAAGAAGAGCCCATTCAAATATAATTAAATTTTATTCCTACATTTGCAACGTCTGTCTCGGAAGCGCGGAACGGAAGGCCTCTCATGTGCACAAAATGGCCGCTGTGAACGCCAGAGTTTGAGTCGCTGCTGTAGCCATGACCCCCCATTCCTCCTCTTCCTCTATCGCCCCGAACGCGCTCTTCAAACATTCCATTACCAAAGCAGTAGTTGTTAAAGCCATTGTAGTTGTCAAACCCACTATATCCTTTCAAAGCAGAGAAAAATCAGTAATCATAATTCATAATAATCACATGCACTCCGTGTATTTCATCCTAATGTCATTGTCAATCGTATGAGCACCAATAAAATAGCATACCACCACTGTAACCACCTCCACTGCGCATCTGCTCCAGGACAGCACCTCCTCTTCCAGGCCCAAAGAAATCACTGCGTCCCATTATGGGTCTGTCATACGGACTAGGCCTCTGTCCCATCACCCTCCTGGGTACTTCGTAGTATGCACGCATTTCATTTTGACTGCTTTTGAATATTTCTATGTACCTGAGGTTTTTTTTTTAAATGAAAACTGTTAACACATTTTACAAATATGAAAGAGCAATGAGGAGGACAAGGGGAGACAGTATTTGGGACCCACTGAATAATTTAATACAGAATGACTATAACTGAGAGTTTAAATCCAGGGAGAAACTTATAAGTACATAAAAGGCTTCCCCAAAGTGCTGACATGTAACTTTCTAAAAGCTTTTTTCAAACACAATTACTTGCTTAGTGCATTACAGTGCCTGTTATCAGAAGGCTCCATTGCTTCTGTATTATCTGTTGCCCAACATCATTATGACATTCTATTTCTGTTGAGATTACCACCATTCCACTCTCCCCATGACAATGATATAAACTGAAACATTTCAAGCTTAATAACATTATCCTACCATCTTTTTCCAGAGCACAAAGATGCATGACCACCCCACCCCACATTAAAGATAGCATTATCACCCAGCCCAGTCTTGCCAGCCCCACCTGTGCCCTATTCTTTCCTTGTGTTTCCCCAGAGCCTTTTCTGCTATCTCCTTTGAGGCAAACTGCACGAAGGCTTCCCCTGTGCTCCTCCCCTGGTAGTCCATCGGCAATGTTATCCCATTTGGAACGATTTTCAACCCTTTAACCCAAGGACAAATAACCCCACATGGGGAGACATGTTAAAGAGCCGCAACATTCTCATCTGCAGAAAATAAATCCCCCCAATTTAGCCCCTAAATCAGTCCCACTTTTAGACAGAGAAGCCCTATAGCACACCACGGAGGATATTTTCATCCACACATATTTTAATTAAAAGTTGAATAATTACGTTAAGGAAATCAACACAAATCAAACTGAATTTTAAGGACACTTGTAGAATTAACACGCACCCAATGGTGGGTTATATATGTAAGAATTCAACTCAATCTTGTAAAAAAAAAATAGAGTAAGCTTCAAAATTGAAGGTGACGGATAAAAACAGTTTTTAAGGTAATACTGACAGAATAAAAACATGCTATCGTACAACAGAATACCCAAATATGATTTATTACTTATTATTATTACTATTACATGGTAATTATGAACACCCAGTGGCGACCGGTGCCTCCTTTTCAGGGCCAGCAGTAATGCGAAGCTGGGAAAACATGTGTGTAGCCCGTCGTGTGTGCCTCGTCATGTCAAAATATGTGTTCAGAACGTCACATGAAAAATATGTGCCTACTGCATCGAAAGGGTTTATGATAAAAGAGACACTCCTGTTCAAAAGATACTTGCGAGACACTCGCTTAACACTTAACTCTGATTACACATTAGAATGAAGGCTAAAATACACTACAAGACTTTTGCTCAGATCAGATTTTCAGTCTGGACTTGTTGCAAAAAGTCTGCAAGTGTATGATGTCTAGTCTTTAAGCGAGTATCTTTTGAACACGAGCATCTCTTTTATCATAAACCCTATCAACGTGTCTGCAGCAGGCACGTATTTTGACATGCTGCATGATGCACATAGGTTCATGTGATGCGCCAAACGTGCATTTTGACATGACGCGGCACACACGACGCGCTGAACACATATTTTGAATTACTGCTGGCTCTGAAGATTAGGCACAGATCACCACTGTAAAGACCAAATTTCTAGTAATATCTGATTGTGTTACAAAAATGCAACAACAGATGTACCTGAAAAGAACTGTACAATTTCTTCTTTACTGCAGCCGAAAGGCAGTCCTCTTAGGCGCAGCATGCATCCACTGCTACTATCATAGTCTGTAGGGCCGCATCGCTTCAGCACCCAATCCATCTCACTGCGGTTTGACTTGAACACTACCAGGAAAGGGAAGTAAAACTTAATAATCATCAAGTCAACGAAAGAAATCCATTCTAACACAGACACAATGTTTTAGGAATACCTTCAATATAACGGTGTCCCATGTATTTGCGATCTCTGGCCAGAGCTTTTTTAAAGTCCTCTGATGTCTTTAGCTCCACAAATGCCTCTCCGCTCGGCCGTCCCTCTTTCGAGAAGGTAAAACATACCCCGTTCACTTTCCCCACAATTTCACAATCTGTAAAAAAAAGAAGTATAATCACAGTCAAAAATGTTTACGAAACGGGTTCAGATTCAGTCTCGGCGTATGCATACCAGAGAAAAAGGATGCCACTTCCTCTTGCCTGCATGACCAAGGCAAACCACGCATCCGCACTACATATCCTTCATCATTATGAGACATGTTTACCTTATCAGACCTGTTATGGAAAAAAAGCACACACAATCTGATGAACAACAGTGAATAGAAATCGTCATGTTACTACCTAGTTTAATGTTAACACATGGGCTCCTGTCTTTGTTAGCAGTTCACCTAGATAGCAAGCATAACACAAAATTGACAGTCTCCCCGAACTAAGCAAGCAGCTGACGTTATACCTCTAGACAGAGTTTTTGGCTGTCATGCTTGTTTGTAGTGCTTATGATGGCAGATCATGTTTAGAGACACAATCACGTGGTTGAGTAAGAGGGTTCATTCAAAAGATCAAGTAATCAACGCATGATTCCTCTAATGCAGCACATTCTGTCATCACTATTAAATCGTTGCCTGCTGGTGAAAAAGTGGCTAGCTAACACGTTAGCACTCCGAAAACACAACAGCACCAGTCAAACTGCAAACGAGACTGATGAACTTCAACATTAGCGGGACGTTCGCCGGACAGAACCCAGTTGTCAGTTTCCGGAAGGAAGACAGCACTTCAGTGATCCAAAGTGTACCTTGTATATTATTTATTGAATGTATTTCATACACATACACAATGCACGTTACATTAATAATTAAATATTTAGATATATCTACATAAGAACATACCGAGGAGCTTCTCGCCATCAATCGACCGTCCTCTCAGGTAACGAGTATGACGGCAGTCTAGAAGTCCAGATCTTAAATCTCGCGAGATCTCGGTCCGTGGGAACGTTGACCTCGCTGCAGGCATACAGAACGGTCTACAGCGTGAGCAAACTGTACCAGCAGTGGGTAGCCCTATAAATAACTCTGAAAAAATATTATATTAAAAGGACAAAAAAGCTACTTTCCACCCCCCGGGGGGGCTGCTAGAATTTGATAGTCTTATTTAATTAACACTGCATATAGGAATTTATTGTGTGTCTGATATTTGACCTGTGTTTTGACTTCCATAACCTTTTATGTTTTACTTATAGTCAATGTTTTCTTGTAACAATGAAAATTGTAAAAAGCGCTTTATAAATAAAGCTGACTTGACTTGACTTAAGATCACAGCTGTTTGTTTACAGGACAGAGTATGCATTATGCAGGGATAACACATGGCATATCATCACCGGAGGATAATTATGGACCCATTACCAATTTCTCATTTTAAGTCTTTTTCTATTCATATTCATAGTAGTCTGGTGCTCTCTCTGATTAGGCTGGGGTCATGTCTTCGGTGTAATTGGTTGATGGGGCCAATCTGTGACCAAGTGTGATTTAATATTATAAAAAATATAAATATTGATTTAAACCAAAAGAAAAAACAAGTGATGTCCATTCCAATGAACGCTGAAAGGGTTAACATGAGGTGTTACACCATTGAGGTCAAAGTCCAGCAACCACTGGACTGTGAAAAGATAAAAGTCACCAGACTTCACAGGCCCTTCTTCGGAGTGCAAGACTTATATAATGGAGATTCCAATATTTACTGTTGATGCTTTTACCAATTTACCTTTCAAAGGTAACCCTGCTGCAGTTTGTCTTTTAGAGAATGTAAGTACCTTACACAGTCTTTTATTATCAAATATTTGTCAGTTGTCCTTATTGAAATGTCCTTGTTTCTACAAATTTAGGAACTACAAGATGAACTTTATCAGAGCATTGCTGCTGAAATGAATTTATCAGAGACAGCTTTTATCACTAGACGGAATTCTGTGGATTTTTCTTCAGGTATTATGCTGTGTGCAGTTGAGACGTATTGTACAGCCTACACAAACAAAAGGGTCACTTAGCACTGCTCCTGAAGACCACATATACTCCCACCCAAGTCAAACATACACCTGACCAGCAAATCCAGGTTTAGATTACTGTAGCTTTTAATTGGGGTTCGAACTTTTCTATGCCAGTACAGTATAAGTAGTTTTCGTTTACAAAACGCTCTTCCTCCACACTATAGCGTTTCGCAAACGCTGCCCATTCACACTGAAACGTCTGAAAATGCTAACATCCATTTACTAGTCTGCGCATGTGTAAAACCAAAGACACGTCAGCATGTGTCATTTCTGTCAGGCATTTATTTACTTTCTGCATTATTATGTAGCGGCAGTGTGGAGCAAAGACACAGTTATTTTTTAAATAGACATACTGTGCAATGAGGTACTTTAGAGATGAGTCTCCATCAACCCTTTAAAGGTGTGTAATTTTTGGGATGATCCATTTATAGAAATGCAATATCATTTCCATAGCTGTCTTCAGAGGTGTATAAAAAGCTTACACAATGAAGCGTTATGTTTTTTACCTTAGAATGAGCTATTTCTATATACATTTACCTCAAACAATAACTTAATGAAGAAATGAGATATTCCTTCTCCTAAAATGCAATCTAAAGTATGCATGAACTGGCATTAAAGCTATCAAACAGGAGAGCGCCCGAAACAACTGCGTAAAATGCCTAAAAACACATCATCGTTTTTAAACCCCTCCGTTTTCCTTATCCACACTACAACGCGAAAACGACGTATTAAACGCTCAGTTTTTGTGGACAAAAACATTGTCTCTGTAGACGAAAGGGCAAAATGGAGAGAAAAAGATAAGTGTGGAGAGCCCGAGTGTAAAGTGTTTTGCAATAAAAGCAGTGTTTGATGTGTTTTGAAAGGAGCAAGGTTCGGACTGCGCTGGTTTACTCCCAAAAGTGAGGTGCCACTCTGTGGACATGCAACATTAGCCTCAGCAGCAGTGTTATTTTACATTAAAAGTAAGAAACATCCCTTCTTATATGATCTGTTTATTCAAGAATAAATTGTATAAGTTTATAAAACCTCTTCATTTACACAATATTGTTATCACACAGACAATGTCAACCCTGTTGTGGTGTTTGAGACGATGAGCGGAGAGCTGTATGTGCGTCAACATGGAGAATCACTAGTTATGGACTTCCCCTTAAACAAACCAAAACCTCAGGTATTATAAAGGTGCTTAAAAGGTTCTTCACAGTGATGCCATATAGGAACCATTTCTGGTTCCATAAAGATTCCATCTCTTTCTTACCCTCTTATAATCTGAAACTTTTGTGAAACAGAAAGGTACTTTATGGAAAACCATTAAGACAAAAAGGTTCTTGTATGGCATCGTAAAGCGCCTTTATTTTTAAGAGTGTACTGAATACAGCACAGTGTCACAGTTAGTCAAATAGTGGCTTTGCTCTGAGTTGACCATTTCTGATTTGCAGGACCAACATGAAGTCAAAGATCTTTTGAAAGCAAGTCATCGATTTTTTTGTATCATAAATTTGTATCATAATTTGGGCTTTCTAATATAACGGCGGTCTATTAGCTGAGTAAATCTTTTCTTTTGCAGGCTGTTGTAGGAGACCTAACTGTTCAGGATGTCTGCTATTCAGAAACCACAAAGAAACTTATGGTTCGTCTAGCTGACACATGTGACAGGTACTGCAGGACATTCAGAAGCAAATCTAAAAAGACATGGATTATGGCATTGAGGACAATAAGTGGTAGAACAGAGGAAACCCTCTCTGAAACAAAAGTGTCATTCTAATCAGAAGCTTGTTAAAGCCAACACTAGCATGTGTGTGAGAGAAATCATTATATAATATTGTTGAAAAAAAATATTTCCCAAGAACACTTGCCATTTTGTTGACAGGTCCAAACTTTCATCTTTGAAGCCAGAACCAGACGCCCTGTTGAGGAACGAGTCCACTGGTAAGATTAAAGGCGTCATTGTTACAATGAAAGGAGCACCAACTGCACATCCTGGATATGACTTCTACTCTCGTTATTTTGCCCCTTGGTTTGGTATTCCTGAAGATCCAGTTACCGGTAAGACTCAATGGTAACACAGCTGAAAAATTACATTTGGATGTCTTACATTTTCAGAATGTAAAGGCAATGCTGTTAACCAAGACAAAAATAACAGAAATCAATGTCACTATAACATTTTTAAAAGTCTATAACTTACTTTTAAAAGGGTCTGCTCATACAGTGCTTGCTGGTTACTGGTCTGAGAAACTCGGGAAAAAGAAAATGTTGGGTAGGATAGCCTTTTCTTTTACTGTGCATTTATCATCATACACGGTGCACATACAAATAATACTGTCCACCAAAAATGAATATGTCCATACACATTAATCAGTTTAAAACAATTCTGCTTTCTGTTTGTTGTCCTGGAGCAGCGTACCAGTGTTCCAGTCGTGGAGGGGAGCTGGAGTTGGAAATAAGAGATGATGGTCGACTGGACATTAGTGGTCGGGCACAGATCATTCTTCAAGGAACTTTTAAAATCTAAACCACCTTCCACGATTTACTCAACAAATATGAGAATATATTTAATGAAAACAATATCTTGTTTGTCACACTGAAAAGAAATATAGTTTTTCAGCATATTAATCCCTGTTAATGTTAGTTAACGGCAATACAATTATTCATGTTAGTTCATGGTGCATTAACTACTATGTTTTTAATTACATTTGAAACATGTATTAGTATATGAACATGAACTAAAATAAATAAATGCTGTAGAAGTAATGTTCATTGTTAGTTTATGTAAGCTAATGCCGTAAATAAATGTTAACAAATAAAACAGTAAAGTGTTACTGAAACTATACAGCACTAAAGAGTCTCAGTGTCTGTACCTTTAAGATGACGTAGTACACATTGGGGGTCAAAGTCAAATGCTTTTAATTACTGCTTTATAAACACCTAAGAGTGACAAAATCTTACTGCTAAATTGCTAAAACGCACGTTTTAACTTATGGAGATTCCAATATTTACTGTGGATGCTTTTACCAGTGTACCTTTCAAAGGTAACCCGGCTGCAGTGTGTCTCATAGAGAATGTAAGTACATTACACAAGACACCGTCATATACAGTATGTTCATCTTTATAGCGCATGAATTATTCATTGATTCTTTTTATAATAAAGTCTAAACATCGGAATATTATTAAATGTATCTTTGCAATACATTTAGGAACTTCAAGATGAAGTTTATCAGAGCATTGCTGCTGAAATGAATTTATCAGAGACAGCTTTTATCACAAGACGGAATTCTATGGATTTTTCCTCAGGTATTGTGTAATGTTGTGTAACCTGCAGACATAGCCAACTCAGATTAACAGTCATGTCAAACCAGTTTGTGTTGTTGTTGGTGGTGTCTACAACAGTGCCACTTGGTGGGAAGTCAAGCAACTGTAAACTTTACACACATAAATCAGACTTTTGTATACTTTGAAAGGTGCAAGGTTTGGATTACGTTGGTTTTCCCCCCAAACCGAGGTTCCACTCTGTGGACATGCAACATTAGCATCAGCAGCAGTGGTATTTACCATTAAAAGTAAGAAAAACATGATATAGTCTCTCGTTCAACTGAATTACAATAGGTAATTGCATGAATCTATCATAAAACCCACAATATAATCACAGACAATGTCAACCCTGTTGTGGTGTTTGAGACGATGAGTGGGGAGCTGTATGTGCGTCAATATGGAGAATCACTAGTTATGGACTTCCCCTTAAACAAACCAAAACCTCAGGTATGAGAAAAGAAAACCTTCCAGTATCCAATACTGTCTCATGGTTAATTAAATTGAATGCAAACCGAGTTGACGATTCTTTCCTGATTTGCAGGACCAACATGAAGTCAAAGATGTTTTGAGGGCAAGTTTGACCTCTTATCTCAATATTTTGGTTTTCCAATACAACAGCGGTTTTAGTGGAAAACAGTTTTTATTACTTTTGCAGGCTGCTGTAGGAGATTTACCTATTCAGGATGTGTGCTATTCTGAAACCACAAAGAAACTGATGATTCGTCTAGCTGACACATGTGACAGGTACTGCTGGAAATTCAGAAGCTGAAAACTTCAATAATGCTTACTTGTAACTTGTTGCTAGAATATTTCATGATCCTGAACGTTGATTTTGGTTGTTGGCAGGGGTAAACTTGTGTCTTTGAAGCCAGAAGTAGAAGCGCTGCTGAGACACGAGACCACTGGGAAGATCAAAAGTCTCATCATTACACTGAAAGGCGCACAGACTGGACATGACTTCTACTCCCGTGTCTTTGCCCCTTGGGTCGGGGTCCCTGAAGATCCAGTCACTGGTTAGTTTTCAGTTTTATAATACAAGGTGCATGGAAATGTGTTTAATGTTCGATGACTTAAAAAATAATTTTATAATGCATTGTATGAATATAGTTGTTTTTAAAGCTATTCACTTTGTCTAAAAGGGTCTGCTCATACAGTTCTTGCTGGTTACTGGTCTGAAAAGCTTGGGAAAAAGAAAATGTTGGGTAAAGGCCTATTTTTTCCTTCACTGCATAATTTTATCAATACACACACAAAACAAAGACATCCAAATTCACTTTAAAGGAAAATGAATACAGACACTTGTAAATATACAGTTTTTATTTAGTAGTTGCATAATTAAAATGGCTGTTATTCACAATAAGGTAATCTGTTATTTTTGGAGCAGCTTACCAGTGTTCCAGTCGAGGGGGAGAGCTGGAACTGGAGATAAGAGATGGTGGTCGACTGGACATTAGTGGTCGGGCACAGATCATTCTTCAGGGAACTCTAAAAATCTAAACAAACTTCCACAATCTACTCAATGCATCCGAAGATAGAATTGACAGAAAGCCACAGCATTTCTTTTTTAAATGAATAAAATGCAATTTAATAACAATAGTTTTATTTAACAACATAAGAAATAACATTACAAAATAATACAAATAAAAACGTATTTATAAAATGCACATACAAAAACAATCATGACACTACATTGATAAAAAGCACCAGAGCTTTAAAAACAGTGACATGAGGTAGAAAATGAATTGCTAAATAAAACATAAATTAAGTCACAGTAAATAGTTAATGGCCAATTCCTGCATTGAGAAAGAGCTCTCAGGTCCATTGTGGACTAGAGACTGCCATAATAGCTTTTAAGAACTGATTTTATCATCAATCTTGATTTTATTGACATAACATAATAAACTTATCTTTGAAAATATCTTAAGCTTATGTATATTTGTTCACTCAAGTTTTACAATGTGAGTCTTTGTGAGGTATGCTGTGGATCAGGAGAGAACATTTTTCCTTGAGATCACATTCAGATGCTGGGCAGTGCCTCATGGGCAGCAGGAGGCAGCTGAAAGATGTTCCTTCAGTTAAGGAGAAATCAAATACAGTCTGGCTTTAACCTTTTACTAAATCAGGTTTTACCTTTCAATCAAAAGTTTTATTTCAATAATTATATTTGTAGGCCAAACAAGAAAAAACATTATTACATTATTCTAAAGAAAAGGTTTAATAAGTCAAATTTAACTCGCATTTTTCTGTTGCCGGTATTTGCCTTTTTGACACTCATAGTGGTGGTATCCACAGACTTGTAATTTATGAATCACAAAAGAACCTTGGGTTTTAGTTAAAAATCTTCTTTACTGTGCTGCTGAATAAAAGTCATCTACATCTTGGATGGGGTTGAGAATCAATTCCAATTCGGAATCGAAAAGAATATTAAAATTTCACATCGTCTGATCAGTTCCTATGTGCATATTTTATGAAATGTGCATGTGTTAACTTGTGATCTGCTGATATCTCAATAAACGCCCTCATGAAAATTAACCATATTTTTACTATAGTAAGCAGTGTTTAACTACAGTATTTGCAGTAAAGCACAGTAAAGCTAAATGACCATACAGTTTGTTATCTAAGTGTTTTACTTTAACTATGGAATTGATAAGCATTGAAATCGATAAGCAGAATCGGAATTGCAATCGCTAAAAATGTAACTATACCCAACCCTCATCTTAAATGTGTGAATTGAACAGCCCCTTTAATTGATAGCACAAATAAACCTGTGAAGAAATACTGGATTACACTTTGTATAAGTATACATGCAATTATAAAGCATGTCTACACTGATTGGTGCAAGCTGTATGGTAAAGGATATCATATCTTGCTGCTGAAGATGACCTAAGAGTTTCTCCAGCGGTGCATAACGGCGAAGGGAGGGGGCGGAGCCTAGCATGAGGAGCTTGTGTTTGGCTCTAGTGATGGCCACGTTCAACCTGCGCCAGTCTTGCAGCAATTCGCCTAACTGAATAAAGACAAAATGATCAAGCACACAACAGTCCAACAATAATCACCACACCAGCAGACCAAAATGCAGGAGCGGTTTAGAAGACTTACGTTGCCCTCAGTGTTGCTCCTAACAAAAGACACAATGATGACACTTTTGTCACGGCCCTGGTACTTGTCCACAGTATTGACTTCCAGAGCTTTAAAGGCAGGTCCCTGCAGCAGACTGGAGATGGTTTTCAGCTGTTGCCGGTACGGTGCAATGACCCCAATGTCAGCTGCCCTGCATCCAGCCTACATCAACAACACAAGATTACATTTCCTATATTTTTGTATATATTTATATATATATTTTGTATAAATGTCCTTATACAATACATTAAGAATTTCCAGATTTTTTAGAAGCTATTAAGCATGTTAGAAGAGCTTATATTTGTGATTACAAACGGCATATTCTGACCTTCAGAAGCAAGGTGACAAGGGCTTGAACCAAGACAGCTTCAGTCTGGTTACTGATTCCACCCTTCTCCACTGTCTCTGGAGCAGGGACCTGTAGAAATGATCATGCAGAACATTTATGAAAGCCAGATTTGCTATTCTTGAGATTTAAAGCAAGACAAATTCTAAGAAAACCAGAATCCAGACTAACCTCAGAGGTGTCCAGGAAACACACAGGGTTATTCGGCTCCAGTGCAGCCTGGACCCAATCACTGTACTGTGGTTCACACACATAAAGATCCAGCTCTTTTTCAACCTGTGCTTTACTGGGCAGCTGCAATACTGCACAAGCTGTTCTTTCAGAGCCACACTCCAGTTTGCCCTCATACATCAGAGCATTGCTAAGAGACATGATAGCACTGGAACATAAAAGAAATACCAAATTAATATAATTTTATACTAATAATAACACTAAATTGGTTCAAACACACCTTTCATTGATTGCAAAATACAGTTCATTTTTGTTTGAACGGAATTCTTTCCCTATTCCTCGTTAAATATTCAGATATTAAACGAGGAATAGAGAAAGAATAAACATTTAAATAACAGACATGAAGTTTCATTTTAACAAGCATTAAAAAAATCTAAGTTTAAACAAACCTGTTCATTCGATACTGAACATTCAACTGAACAACTGCATCACTGTGGTGCTCCAGACGTTTGAACAAACTCTCATCCATTCCCAAGGCCCTGAGTAACATTTAGAATATTTACAAAGATGATGATAATAGTGTAATGGGCTTTTATATTCAAAGGAATATGATTTTCAAACCCGTGTTCTCAAGCCCTTGAAAGTTATGTGAAAAGTTAAAGTTCACCTGATTGTTCACAGATGCAGTATTGAGTTTACCTGGCTTCAGCATTCTGTACAATAGGAGGGAGCTGTTGGTGATCTCCCACCAAGACAAATCGCTGAGCATAAAACAGTGGACCCAAACACACGGGCTGACTGATCTGAGACGCCTCATCCACAATGCAGAAGTCAAAGCGTCTACGGCTGAAAATCGGATGCTTCACACCCATACAGGTGGTGGCCACAATGAGCTACAAGACAATAAAGTTTTTTTTATACGGAGTACAGCAACAAACGAGGCACCTTATGTGATTTTAAAATAAAGACATGATGCTTGCGATATCACATGTATGTATAATATCCAAGTCTGGGAATATTTGTACTTCTTTGTTGTAGAGTTCTTCCAGCTCCTCCAGTGTTTGGATGCCTTTAGCCCGACCAGATTCCTCTGTAAAGGGCAGGATGTCATGGTGCACTTTCTGAGTGCGGCCTAATCGTAGGAAGCCGATCTTAAACCTTTTGAGCTTCAAAAGGATGTTGTCCACAGCGGAGTGTGTGTAGCTTGTGAGAAGCACGCTGAAGCCGCAAGCATGGAGAATACGCACCTGTAAAGAAAAAGGTACGATACAAAAATAAATCGATTACAGTTTCTTCAAGAACCAGGTTTGACGATTATTCAATCTGTTTGATACAGATAAAAACACTTACCAATGTACAAATGGTGGTAGTTTTCCCAGTACCAGGCATTCCCACAATAAGTGTATAATCTTTGGACAGCAGCACTTTTTTCATAGCTTGCTTCTGGGGTTTGTTGAGTCCTGATATGAAATGCATCATTCCAACTCATGGATCAGTAATAGCAGCAGTCACACCCTTTTATTCACCAGAGCACATCAAGGGCATTTTACAATAAGCTTGATAAAGAAAGAGTTGATATTACCTTTCAGAATGTTGGCTACGGCGTCCTTGGCATCTCTAGGTAACACACTGCTCAGACTGTCAATGAACTGAGGAGGCCTGAATTCCACAATCAACTCCCTTAATCTTTCACTGCAAAAAATATATGTAACATTTAATAAAGTAAAAAACACACGATGTATAAGATTTTTGACTAATAAAAACTGATCTGACCTGGTTGGAGTGTTTGCCATTAACATAGAGAGGTTTCCTAAATGGGTGCTCAGACCGCCTGCACCTTCATCCTGGTCCAGTCGGAATACTGTGCTTGAGGAATACTTGGAAAGATTTCTGGAACAACAGCAATATAATTAGGTTAAAGAAAATACACAAACTAGACGATGGAGTGCAACTACAAAATTAATATTAAAACCATATACAGAACAAGTATCAGCCAGAAACTTACTTATCTAAAGAGCAAGTTACTCCATTGATTGTAATTTCTGTGACGTATCCTGCGGTCAGGCCTATGAGCACAGAGTCCTGATCACTGACGACAATCCTATCGCCCACTATGAGCCCGGTAAGAGTCTTCTCTCCCTCCATCCTCTCGAAGTTATGCTTATACACACCATCAGACAGAACGCTGACGCTTCCAGCCAACCGCATGTTCCCTACGCAGCCTCCACTTTTCTCCCTGAGAATTAACACAATAACCGTCATACACACTATCTGTCACAATAGTCACTCTTCTGTGAAAACACTCACCTCTGCTGTGGCGTCTGAAGCCAGATGTTGCGACGCCCTCCTTTGTTTTCCATGGTGAGAGCCTCCAGGGTGCAGAGCAGAAGCCAGTGGCTGAAGTACTGAAGATGTACCTGGCTTACGTGCTGGCTCTCCAATTGCACAAAGTCCTTTACATTTTCACTTAGGCTCTCTTCTGGATCTCTCTCCACAGTTCTGGTTGAAAAAAATATGATGATATGTACCTTCCAGCTCAATGCAGCCCACTTCATGTTTTTTTAATAGACAAATACAATTGGAAGATGATAGTTCAGATATTGACCTGTTGTAAAGTGCACAGTTTCTTCTCTGCGGACAGTATTTGCAGGTCTGCTGGTCAGATACAATAGCAGGCAATGGAGCCATGTTACTGTTACCATCCACCTTGACCAAGTTGTTGCCAATGTGATGAGCCAGTGAGTTCCTTATTTTAATCAGCTCTGTAATAAATTTAAGAGCCATTAAGTGAATTAGAAACGTAATATTTCTCATAAAGCATGTGGCTTTAGTCCACTTAGTCTTCACACAGTTGTGGGATGACATTATAAATACATAAATCTTCAAACATAATACAAAACAAAAAAACCTCTCCTGTCCATGTGGTTGCCCACAACGGGATGTAGACTGCCAGTCTTCAGGTAGACAAGAAAACCAGTTTCTGGATCATACCGTCTATCTGAGCTCATCAGCGTGTACAGGATAACCTACAACACAGAGAACTGTTGTGATAACATGATTTCTTTTTAAACATGTAACATATTTACACAACATTTTCTACCTGACTGCGATGCTCGATGGAGTTGGACTCTTTGCCGGTTTTCAGCTCCAAAGGTACAATCCTATCTATTGGCTTTTTGCCCTTGCGATGAATCCTGACGCCCGCGGTCACATCAATCTTCCCCTTCAGGCCAAACCGCGGACACCAGATGTTCTCCTCGATGTCTGCAAAATCTGTGACTGTCACACTACAGGTCGCATCTTGTTTGCTCAGACCGCCGTCACTGGGGCTAACGATTCACAATATAGACAAAAAAAAACATCAATAAACAAAAGTTAGCTATAAACTGCCAAAGTGATTTTGCTTAAATAATGAGCTCTCACAGTTTTAGGGTCAGCTGTTTGATCCCGGCCTTTGGTGAAGTGTGGAGATATTGTTTTGCCCACTCAGATAAAGCGGGAAGATATTCTTCAACTTCCTGTCTCATGTCTGACTGGTTAAGTTTTAGACTGTACCTGAGCCAGGAAAAAACAGACGCAAACCATAGTTAGTGATGTCATTTAACAATTTTGTTAAGGTTTTGACATATAATATTGCTGTGGTGGGTAAACATTGTGTAACCACGATATTTTTATATACCAATATCGGTATTTTGTCACTTACATTTGTCCGAGGTAGTTAGGGCTTCTCAGTGCCTCTGTGGCAAACTTTTGTATCCTCTCTGAGGAAAAGTCTGAAGACATAGCTGCTTTTTGAAAGATATCATGAACGATGGTACCATTTAGCATTTGTTTGGATCCGCCGTCGAATGACTGGTTTATAAAAACACACACAACATATCCTGAATATTAAAATTCCCAAAAATGAGACAGATGAATTTGCATAGTAATGGAAACTATTAACACCATTATAATGAAAAGTACTGTACAGACATGCATGCATAATATGTTTATAACAACATGTGTTAAAATACCATAGAAATGAAATTGTTTCATAAATAATATATCTTTTTTCTCTCGTGTAACTTTCATTTCCACACCTTGAACATCTCTCCCAGCACACCTCTTCTCATACAGCGGATACTGCTGGCAATACTGGTCCCAGACATCAGCAGGTCAGGCAGCAAAACCAGGAAACCAGAGTCTCTATCAACGGTCCACACACCAGAAACACACCTACCTTCCAGATGAATGATGTCACGCACAGCAACTGGAGAGGTCTCCCTTTAATTTAAATAATATTATTATATTTATTAAGAATACCCAATCTATGCTAGAAGATCTCTATCATAAGTAACATCTCCTACCAGCCATCTTTGAGAATGCAGGTCTCCGTGGGATGTGCTGTCTTTGAGCAGGTGATGATCAGGTGTTTCTCAGTGTAACCTTGTAATGAGGACACTTCCTGTACATCCAGAACCCAATATCGATTATGAACCCCAGAGGCCAGTATAGCATGTTCTGGAATGCCTTTGTTTTTTCTAAGTCAAAGAAAAGTGTTTTGTGTTAAGGCCTGCAACAATAAATCAAAATTCAAATGTATTATCACAAACAAGCAAAGTATTCATACTCCAGATGAAACTTCTTGGGTTTAGGTGTCTCCGGTGTTTGCTCTGTGACATCATCAAACCAATCGTCCATAAGATCGTGGAATTCATCCTCCAATGACACTGAAAAAGTCTTCGCATCAGCACTTTTGTCTTTCGCTTGCAGTTCTGCCGTAACTTCTAAAGGTCTCTTCATAGTGACTGGACAGCTGACAAAAGTGTCTTTCTCACTGGAACCTTTTTGTGTTCTTGAAGAATGCGACATCACAAGATCAAGATCATTTATTTCAGAAACCACGCTAAGGTCTGATTTAGGATTTGTGTTCAGTGTACCTGAATTCTCTTTGTCACATTTGCCAAGGCTTAGATGGTACAAGGATTTCTTTGAAAGCTTTACGACACCATTTGTTTTACCATTCATTTTAGCGCAAGGTCCAGGTACCATTCGGCTATTCTCAAAATGTGCAAGATCAGCTTTTACTTTTTTCACAGGACTCTTTGAGTACGCTTTCAGTAATGAGTCTTCAGGGACATTTATATTGGTTCTTGGTAAGTTTGAGTCAGAATCAGACCCTATCGGGAGTTTCTGAACGCTCATGGTTCTGGGTCGCTTGGCACTCTGGATGTTCTCTGAACTGTACAACAACCTCTTAACGGAACCAGAATGATTCGGGCCATTCTTGGGTGCAAAAATATCCACCGGCTCTGGACTGATGCGTTTCGGTGGCGGCCTTAGCTTTCGTATCAGCAGGCTGGTTTGACCCTTGACAGCTTTGGAGTGCAGACCCCGTGACACAGGCGAGCGGTTCTCATACAAGGTGTTTGGAGAGATGCTGTTCTTGCTCCTCAGACTATCAGGGGTGTCTGGAACAGCAAAAAGGTCTGGAGAATGGGGGACCTTTTTGTCCTCCACAAAACTAGTTTTAAATGACAGGGAGGCTTCTGTTTTCTTTTTAGGAGATTTAGCCGAAACCTAAAAATACATTAAAAAGTCATCTTATAAAATGGTCAGACATGAGCACTTTTAAAATACAGTTCACTGCATTACCCTTAGGAAAATATGGTTTTTTTATATAGTAACTGTAGTTAATTCGTAGTTCATGTCAGTTACGTAATCAATTCATGGGAAAGTAAGATTAGTGACTTTACCTTTGAAAGAAAAAAAGCTGAAATGTTTGACTGCACTCCGTTGTTCTCCATCTAGACACCATAAGATAAAGTTATGACATGACAATGACCGAAACATTACTGTTTCAAAACACGTTTACTAGGCCCAGATATCGGCTGTTTGATCATTATGAACAAAACATCAGCAATGACGACAGAGTACTTACAGAAGATCGGCTGGATTTACTCTTCATCATCGCGGACTGTAGGTAACGTGAAATGAGTAAAACGACTTGATTTGAAAAGATCGGCTGGCTTCAATGCGTTATTCAATACGATCCGCAGTCACATCACTATGACAACTGGACATTAAAATAGCTACTGCCGTGCTCCAAAAAGTAAACATAAAATATATATTTCCTCAGCTTAAACCCAGCCTGCGATCTCGAAATTCCCGCGTAACAAAAAAACATGAAAACAGCTAAAGACTGTCGAAATCGACAAGAATGTTCAGTGGTACAACTATTATAGAGGGAAAGTGCAACACCCCGCATCCGCTCTAGCGAAGGACGTCCCGCCTTCGAGTAAAAAGAGCCAATCGGGAGGGACTCCAGTCTGTACTGAGCGTTGTGATGCGCTCATGCGCAGTAGGGTATCGTGGATAAAACGTGTTTTTGGCGCTCAAGAAACTAAATGTATGACACAGTTGATGTCATCAAATTGTCTTATTTTGTTATTTGCGAGTGATCTGAAATATGTCTGTCTTTCCACAGTCAAGTAGGTAGGACTAAGTTAGCTGCCCGGAGGCTTTGCTAATATGTCCGGCTAGTGCGGAGACTCTCTTTAAAGGGACTTTGATACAACACGTGGGCAAGCAAATGTTTCCGCGTCTTTCTTCACATCGCCACCTATTGGATGTGATATTTCACTCTTTTTATTTTTAGGTGAACGACTGTAAACAAATCAAATTAAATAGACACGTTTAGGGTGTTGCTGCGGCGTATATTTGCTTTCGATAGTAACAGAGCACCAACGTGATTTTAGTCAGCATCAACGTTTTGTTCTGTGCTTTTTGAGGTGATCATTCTACGCCTTCAAACTGATTTCATAGGTGAAAGATGAAATACAACCAGGCATTGTTATTTGGATGTGTTTTCTTGCCCTATTAGCAGACATGCACAGTTTGTTGTAATGCAATACACTTATAACATAATGTGACATCTGAGCCTTGTTTCTGAAATATTCATGCAAAGCTCCCACACAGACAGTAGAATGTCCACTAACATGGATGCTGGAGAGGAACTAAAATGTCCTGTGTGCGTAGACCTCTTTACAGACCCTGTTCGACTTCCATGTGGACACAATTTTTGTCAGTCTTGCATCCGAGTGGTCTGGAACATGGATGACCCAGAAACCTGCAGAGGGGGGCCTATGTTCTGTCCTGAATGTCAGATCCTACTTCCATCTGAACTAAAGCTAGAGATCAACACAGGTCTTCAAATAAAAGTGCAAGATGTCTTCGCACGAGAACAGTTGGATCAGTCTTCCCAGATGCCACCTTCATCTATCATGTGTGACCACTGCATTGGGAAGACAGAGGTGGCTGTGAAGAGTTGTCTCACCTGCGATGCCTCGCTGTGTTCTGCTCACACTCTACTACACCAACAGAGAGAGACTTTCAGATGGCACTCCCTCATTGAGGTAACAGAGGATTTGATTTCCTTTAAGTGTAAGGAGCATGGGGAGGAACTGAAGCTCTTTTGTCAGGAAGACCAGGTTCCTGTGTGTTGTCTGTGTATTGTGGTTGGATCACATAAGAATCACCAAGCTGTCAAGTTGCAGGAAGCATGCTCAGAATTCAAGGTAAGGTCTTGAATAAAAACACCTTTATTATTTGATAAACACATTTTGATAAGACAATGTTTATTGCATTAGGAACTTGAATTGAACTGACTGTATATTATTGTTTTCATAGAAGGTGCTGAAAAACAAAGAATCAATTCTTCTCCAGAGTAGACATTCAGCTGAGCAGGCTGTGCAAGATTTGGAAGAATTATTTTCAGAAGTCTCGGTGGGTATTTCATGAAGAGTATAAATGAATAATGCAAGTAAAAACCCTTAAAATGTATTGAACTATAGATGTCAAGTGAGATTTAAATTCAGTGTTTTCATGCTTTTTAGAAAAATACAGAAGCATGCAGACTCAACATAGTTGAGAAATACAGGCAGATAAAAACACAGATTGAGGAGGATGAGAAGCTGATGTTGACCATTCTGGAAACAGAGGAGTTTTACACCAACAAGTGGCTGAAATGGAGAAGTGAATCACTGCAGTGTCGAATTAGGGATATTAACATTTTCCTAAAATCAAGCCAGTCGGTCCTTCAGGAAGAGAATGATATCATGTTTCTGCAGGTACATATTACAGTTTATAGACTGGGTTTTATTTATTCATATACACTAACCACTTCGGACTACCGTTCCAAATCTTCATTTAAAAAGCATCTCTAGATCTATTGGTCATCACAGTCCAGTCTCTGTAGAAATTACATAAAGTCATCCAACCGCAATGTGAAAGAATGATAGCATGACACATTTAGTCTGTGATAAAAATCTAGGTCACCACTGAACTTTTCCCAAGTACATACTGTATATTACTGCTGTATTGCTTAAACGTGATTATGAAATTGTTTTCTCTGCAGTATTTGAGGTCTGGAAAAATACAGAGCATCTTTTCTGTTATTTTACCTGTTTTTACTCAGTGTTCATAGTCTGCAAAAAAAAGATTTGAGTGAAATTTGGTAGAAATGTTGTTAGTAGTTCACAGAATAAAAGCAAAAATGAACATTCTACCTAAACACATTCTATAAATAGAAAATCCTTAAATCAGATTTTTTTTATTTTGTTGACATTTTTTACCTTTTCCCTGGCTATAAATAACTGACAGCAAAATTACTTTTACAGCTTCTCAAAAAGCATGGATTTGGGTGAGATCTTTTTATTGCTTTCTCCATGTCTTGTACTTACTGTAATAAATTATGCTGGCAAATTATGTTTCAAGTTATGCTTCTTATCCATGAAGTCATTTCTAACTGCACTGAAACTCATGATTAAATCAGTCCGTCGTTGTGGTTGTAGCTCAGGGGTGGATTTGCCACCTGTGCCTGTAATTCAGGAAGAGTACTGCACCCAAGATAAGATGAAGACAGTAAAACATCTTGCTGACAATTTACAAGACGTTGTTTTTCAAAACACTAAGCGACTGTGGTCTAGTAAGTGTCTTTTTTAAAGAACATCAATACAAAATTACTATTTTTAGTATGTCATCCAATTTTCAAAAAGTGTATGCACATATTATCATTTCACTGTGTCATATACCGATACCCTTAGGTCTCAGAGAAATAAGTCTAAATCCAACGACAGCGCACCCTGAGTTAGAAGTCTCAGCAGACAGCCTGGAGGTACACTGGAGTAAGAAACCTACCCAAGACACCACACAGAAAACTCACATCACTTCTCAGTACAGTGTACGGGGCAAGGAGAGATTCTCTAGCGGATCTCACTATTGGGAGGTGGCCGTATGGAAGAAACCCTATTGGTTGATTGGTTTGTCATATGGGTCAGCCACTGGAGGAGAGGATCCAGATCATTGCAGTCGTGGCTGTAACAATGTGTTTTGCTACATATATCATGGCAATGGAATATATCTCGTTTGCCAGAACTCTAAAGAAAAGGCACTGACAACAGTGAAAAAGATTCAAAAGCTTGGAGTCTGGGTAGATATTGACCAAGGTGCTGTGATGTTTTATGACGCTGATACGCTGACACTGCTTCAATCATTCTCTGTTGAATTTTTGGGCCCAGTGTACCCCATTTTTAATCCATGTATTGATTTAAATAGACAGAATAGCCAGCCTTTAGCCATTGTCCATCTAAGAAACAAAAATAAGTCTTAAAGCCCTTGACAAAATGTCCAATCTATTTAATGGCACATTCTATATTTATTTAATACAAGTAGGGTTTGTTGTAGTTTCAGCAGAAACATCTTATGCTTTTAATTTGTTTATTTTCATTTTAATGTCTATCGCTTTGCACTCCACTGCAAATAAAATAAATAAATGAGAAAATGTAAATAACTAACAAGGTTTAATATACATTAGTAATTTAGTGATGCAAATAAAGCTATACAGGTACCACGTAAGAGTAATAGTCTTTGTTTAAATTAGTCAATGCATTTGCATCGTTTATTAATTTTTATTAATACTGGCGATAGTTTAATTGTCTGTATGTGTGTCCATTGCATATATACATAACATTTTAATTTAATTTAAAATGATTATCGTCATTGTCAGTTTTTGTTTAGGTAGCTAATGTTAACCGACAGAACCTTATTGTGAATGTGAATTGTTACACATATTCAAATCCTGCTATGTGTATCTTAGCCTACCGTACTCTCGCGTGACGGAACTCGGTTGTCCACAAACTTACGTTAGGCTGGCTTTAGTTAACATAAATCATTCCTTGACTGATTTGTACGCCAATTCCATCACAGTGCTTTATTCTCCGGTCGGATTCCCTCCAGTGATCTGTGAATGTGATACTGGCGCTCCCTAAAGGCAAAGCACAAGAGTGTATTAACAGCTTCATCTGCTCGCGGAGTTGACGTTTCCTGATCCGAGCGGAACTGTCCACTTCAGCACCACAGCGTCAAATATCTGCCGCATCGGAACCTTTTTATGGACACTATCGCTCTTTAGATGTTTGAAGTTGCTTGTCCCTCCTTATCATTCCTTGGAAGTAAACAATAAGGTCTGACACTCTGTCGCAACATCTTAAACATACGTGGCGAGTATCCAGTTATATTTCAGTCATTTGAGCACGAAGGATATCACGTGAGCTCAGATATTGGTCGGTCGCCTTTACTCCGTGAGTCTATTTTGTTTGTGATAATATAGGCTTCCATGTTAAGCTTCCAAAAGTCGTTGGTTGTTTGATTATTCACCTGTTTCTCGTTGGTAGGCGATACCGTGTTGACTTTAAAGCCAGTGCCTACATTTTGAGTGTACATTGTGTGTTGGAATTTATTTGAACCCAGATGCTTTAAGCTCAGCACCTACTTGTACCCAAGGTTATTGTAGTCACAAGGCACCTTAGAAGTTGTCCTTTCCGAAGTATTCTTTCCAAGCCTCAGATAACATGGTAGTAATGCAGGACTGCTTTACTAATGCCTACTGGTTTGGTGAGATGACTGCACACTATAGTTAGTCCATGACACACGTAGTCCTATACTGTATTGTGCTGATTGAACGAAATAGTTTAGTGACTTGAGTTATATACTAAAGTAGTACTTAGTATTTGCATGTATCTGCCTTTTTTTGCTTTAAATGACAATATCCCCTCTTTAGTTTAATATTAAAATGGAACAGGGATGTGTTCATCTGATTCGGTACAACCCCGAGCTTTACAGTATAGATTGACAAACAAGACCGTGAGATATTCAATATTTTAGGTTATACAAATGCTTTACAATTGTTTCGTAATTTATTCTTAATTCATGACTCAATTAAAGAATTCAATAAGCAGGACAGAAATTGGCATTGGCCTATTCGGCCCTCCCCCTTCTACCTTTTACCTAACTCAATGAAGATCAGCCAGAAGAGATTAAGTTCTTACATTTTAAATGTTGAGATCTTAGCCCATCCAATGGCTTTAGAGTTACACTACAAATAGATGTCACAATATCAGACTTAAACTACACAATTATCACGGCCAAAATAATTCATAATAAGGATATTATTGCAGTTTATATTTGTAAAAATATAAATAAATGACGGTACAAAAACTTTCTGAATTTCTTTTTCTGAATATTGGTAACAAATCACACTTAAAACAATACAATAGGGAGGCAGAGAGAGGGAGCTTCTAACCATTTCACTCTTAAGGAAAAACTTGTTGCTGAATAATTTTGAATATAATTAACACATTATCGATAATCATGGTTTTAATATCACGGTCACTGACAGTACTGGTATATTATGTGACCCCTAGTTCTGAGTTTAAGATTTTAAGAAGTCACTGTGGGGCTCTTTTTACGGCAAATCACAGAACAGAGTTTTCCTCTGGGCTGTTTCAGTTTGGATCACTGGTTGTAGTCCCACAGCTCTGAACTGAACCCCTGTTACTCTATAACTCTAAGACCCCCCTCAGGCTATAGACCTCTCTTTGCAGAGTTAGCTGAGTCCCTTTGGCCATCTGTCACTCAGTTAATGCAAAACACAACACTTCAGAGAACAGACTGAGAGGCTCTCCTGATTGGCTTAATTCTTGAATGAGGTGGGTCTTAACAGCCTGAGTGAATGGGTAAGTGCAGGAAGTCCTGTTTGGCTAAGACGGTGTTTCAGTGTGTGTGTGTTGGTGAGACGTATTAAGCTGTGTGGGTGGCGTAATTCCAGTATTGGTGAGCCAGTAGAGCACACCAGAGCTGCTTGTCTGTGGAGGAGAGAGGGAGGAACAGAGATTACAGGTATAGCCTATTTTTCTGCAAATTCTTAAGAAGGAAACATATTGTGTGCTGCAGTGAAACTGATGGTAAGGAGCTGTTGAAGGGGAGTGAAAAGCTAATGTGATGGGTTTGACTTTAATTGACTGTAAATGTTCATGTAACATTTACAGTGGTGAGGACAAGAGGAGGGGTTTAGGGAATCCTATTAGCTAGAGCACAGGAACAGTAGGACTAAATTGTATGATAGAATAAGAGAATCGGTTATAAAAAATATATAAATGTATATTTTACATTCTTGACTCAAATCTTTGGGAATAATAGCAATAAAATAAGATTACTGGACTATAATTGGATAATAAATGGAGATTATTTAAAGTTAATTATTCAAAAACTCAATAATGGGAAAAAGCTTTAAATTCATTTACCTGTGTAGTTTTTTTTACTTAAATAAAAGTTTAATTTTGTTAAATTAAAATGAATTATGTATTAATTTACATTGTTCTGGTATACTACATATTTTGAATACAGTTTAGACGAAATTGTGTTTGCTATGAAACATTTCTAGTTCTAACAGGCAATTGTTCATATAGTTCATATTGCTGCATGTTGTTTCTGTTAAGGAATCTGATCCAAAGACTTAATTAAAGAGGGATCAATTTCAAGTTGGTACAGGTTACCTCAAAACATCTCTGAACAGATAAAGTTACTGGACAAGCAGTATGCAGTCACTATATTTAGGTTAAAGGAGGGCAAGAACAGTACAGAAAACAAGGGATTTGATTGTGAACATGTCAAATCTACTATTTATGTCCAAGCTTCAGTCATTGCCAACTCTCTGCAGTCACAAGCTGTGAAAAGCTTTATTTATCTTTATCAGGTGATGCAGTGTTGCTCAGATACAGCATTTAAGTGGTAACTCCTTTACTTGGCTGTAGCTGTGTGATTCAACTCAATGTCATGAATGGGTTTTCATGAACGCAAAGAAAACATCTGTATACTACAGTATGTGTATATTGTACAGAAAGATACATCTAGAAAGCTATCACACATGTGTACAGTAAATGCATGTGTGTGGTCTCTACAGAAATGTATGCACTGTTATTACCCACCTCCTCCATAAAACTGCAGTGGTGGTCATGCTGCGCATACGACTCAATTAATTGAACACAACACCTGGCATCAGTCCAGTCTCAGCCATATTCTCTAGAGAGCTGACACCTCACTAGCAGGTGTCAGACTAGCATGTTAGAGGTAAGACTGGGTTATGTGAATCTAAGACAAGGTCTCAAACACAGTTTGTATTGGCCAGTCTGATATCCACAGTAGAGTGCAGATTTCTGCATTCATTACAGGAGAAACATATTCATAGTGTATAGTACTGTAGGCCTTTGTTTAGGAAATCACATTATTCCTTAATATGTCCCTGTCATGGGTGCTTTAACTCAATAAATGTAATCTTTATGCAGTATTTTCAACCCAGTCTCAAGGAAGTTTGTGGCATAGGCACGAACATTTGCAATCTATTGATTTTTTTTTCCGTGTCACTCAGAACAACATTTTTCGTGACCCTCAGCATGGCTTTTTTTCGTGTCATGACTTTCAGTACACAGACCACGTGTGCATGTACATTTATTTCTTTATAACCTGATGTCAAAAAGTCATATATATTTTAGGAGGTGGCTAACCAACACCTTACCTCACCCCTAACATGCCAAATCATAACAAAACGTACGAATGAAGAAATTCGTAGAATTTTTTTCCCCTACGTTGACTAGAGTTTAATTTATTGTACCTATTTTACAATAAAAAATGATTGTAAAATAGGTATGAATTCCCATCAGATTGCAGATTGGATTGACGGCTCTCGTCCCGCCTTCCTCACCACATGAAAATTTTTTGTTTGATTCACACTATACAAATTCATACAAATTAGCCACCTCATAAAATAATTGTCTATTTCCATGAGATCAGGTTAGAAGTTTGCTTCACAAACATTAATTAGAAAAATACACAATATGCTCAATACACATGCTCTATCCAAACTGAGCAAGAGGATTGTAGTTGGTTACTTCAAATCTTTTCGACAAGATTTCACACAGATCTTTCTGGGCCTTTCTGCATTTCTTTTATAATTGAATTAAAGAGTCTACAAATGTTCTTCTTTTGCCTTATAGGTGATTTGAAGATGGAGATGGATCCCATACAGACGCCCACCAAATTCTACAGCAAACAGTGTCTTTGATTAAACCATTACAGAGAATAGGCATTATTCTATAGGACAGATCCCCAGGCTACCTTTGGTGGGTCATGTCTCAGTCAGGTAAAATCCTTCATCTGTATGTGGAAGTGAGATCTTTAGCTGATGAAGAAGCAAAAGACCCGGAAGATATGGAAAAGACCAGCTCCCTTATGTTGACAGCAGCAGACAACCTTCACCCATCTCTGAATACTGGCCATAACGCCTCACATGGCCGCATTTCTCCACGTGGAGTACTGCATAAAGGAAGCAGCAGTACCCAGAGTTTGGCCTCCAGTAAATCGACATCAAGACACTCAGTAAGTTTTCAGCTACATCCAGGACATGATTTAGAACAACCAGCTGCCCAACACAGACAGAGCCTGCCATATGATGAGATAAACCAGTTACTCTCTGCTCTTCAATCAGGGCCCACTGAAAATACTTGTCACCTGGTTTGTGCTCCTTCTGAACATGACCGCTTCTATCATGACCACTTCTATGGAAGGGAATCACATTCGTCAGGGCGGTTTACTGCCCCTCCTACACCCAGTGGAACTCGCAAATCCTGCAGCCTAACTAAACGGGGAGAGGAGGGGAAGCGATCTATCGCCACTTTCAGTTACATCGAAAAAGCGAAAATTAAATCTGTGGATGGGCAGGGTAGCTCTTTGTGCCAAAGCGAACCTCAAAATCCTTTCAACAGAGATATTCAAAATCAAGCAAATATTAGAAAACGGCTCAGTGACCCAGTGGGTTTCAACAGCTTGGAAACCATGATCAGCTGTAGCCCGAAACAGCTCAGTCAAACTATGGGAAACTCACACATGTGCACTCCCAGCTTGAGGCGGGCCACTCTTGACTCTATTGCCAGAGAAGCCACCCATCGTGCAATGGAGGAATTTGGTACCCCGCAACTCAGGAAAAAACTGGCAGTCAACTGTGCTGACAGAAAACATAGCATCAGGAGAGCTGAGCAACGTCGCTGTAGGTCTTGGTCGGGGTCACCCATGATGCCATGCAGTTCTAGAACTCTGCCCACCAACGCAACACTAATGGATCATGAACCCAACAGTTCTTTGAACAGACTTCCTAGGAGCCCTGCTACAGACCAGCTGTCAAACCACGCCAAGCAGACCTACTTTACAATGTCACACCCCAGTAACGTCCAATCTCAAGATGTGTCAAACCAGAGGCCTCAAGGATATAGGTGTCGCCCGAATTTACCATCGTGTAAACCAACGGCTATTCAACATGAATTGCCTGCTATGGTCGTAACACAACCATCATGCAACAAGCTACACGGTCATATGGTGAGTGATAGTTCCCGGCAGGCCCACAGGGTTAATTTTAACCTGGCAGACTCCCAAAATATGGAGGAGGAAAGAGCTAGTCATGGAAGTGGAAAGAGAAGTGTATCTCCAGCCACAAGTCCTGAGATGGCTCGTACACTAGCCGAAGAGGCCAGCAAACTCTCTATACTTCTGGAGGCCAGGAGATCTCCGTCCCCAACTCCATCACTGTCGGTGAGATCTGACAGCCCCAGATTAGAGCACCATTCCAGAGAGGATCAGCTCTACACAAACTTTCAGATACAAGAATACAAGACTGGTCTCCACTTCGGTCACGGAGACCCTTTTATACCCCACAGAAGAGGTTCATCCCCTCCAGCTCCGTCAACGGCGAACCGTACGGATGTAATATCTTCCTCCCCTGTACGAGACCCAAGAATAGAACGTGCACAGTTTTCTGGGAAGGACAGCCCTTCCCAGTACACCACGGATATTCACATACCTGGCCATGTGTGTGTGCAAAATGAGACACTCTTAAACCGGACTCTCAAAGATAGCCCAGACAGCAGCAGAAGACCTGTAACCATGACTAACACAGAGACATCAGTCAGTTGGACCACTCAGCAAAAGCATGTTAAAGTGGAGTGCTCATCCAGTGACAAAGACAACTTTAAGGTGGTGGAAAATTATCAAAGGACTGGTCCGGCAGAACTGGGCTGTCAAGTGAACCATTTTAAGGTCTCGGTGCAGCACAGTGAGATGACAGGTGACAATAGTCCTAACAAGAAACAGAGACTTACGGCATCACAGAGCTCCAGTGGAGTCACAGGCAGTCTTTTGGAAAACACTACTCGTGAAAAGGACTGTGTATCTTTAGAGACGTCTAGCAAAACCAGCCAGAAGACTTCGGACATTGGAAACACAGGCATACAGGTGATATAATATAGCAACATTTAAAAACATTGGGTGAGGAGTTAACAGAGCTTTACGACAAACATTTTGGTAAAACTGAAAAAAGTAGAATCCAAGTCTAAATGTGTGGACTAAATGACGCATTGATGTATTTTCTTAATTTTTTTCTTATAATATTCAATGTATTAATTTTGGCAAAGTTTTACCTTCCCCGACTAAATGCATGTTTGAACTGTGTGAACTGGAAACAAGTGACATTAACAGTGACATTTACAGTGATCCTTAAAATATATAAGTGCCATTGTTTTCTCTTAAGCACGTTTCTAAAGCTACTTAAATGTCTAAGACATACTTCTGGCTTAATTTTTTCCTGTCTGGGAAACTGAAACTAATTATTCAGATATTGGAATAATAGTTATTTAAAATTTATGTTAAACAACTGATACGTAGCGTAGATAAAAGATTAACACATGGTATGTATTTTATTCATGGTTAGACACAAATATGCTCTGAATTGAAGAATTAAATTGTAATTTATGGCTCTGAAATGCATATGTTTCTAAGGTACTCTACTCTGATGCTCTGTTTTATACCATTCATATATTCATCTGTAAATATTTTACTGTTCAACTTTGGGTTGTAGTCTGCAGGTGGATCATTTTCACCGCGGCATTCCCTACTCTCTCAGAAGATCGCTCGTGCTAAATGGGAGTTCTTGTTTGGGACCCACTCTGAGAATGAAACAAAAGGTATGAATTTTACTTAGAAATGCCCACCTCAGGCTTCCAGAGCTCAATTCTCTGAAATGTAGGTTTTTTTATTTGCCACTTCTTGTAAACAGCTTGCCTAGCAATAAAAATGTGTAATCCAATTACAGAATAAAACTCACCCTCCAAAGCATGACATTTGGATCTTCTACTCACTATTAAACTGGACTCTTTGTTCTTTCTCATAGAGAGCAGGGACGAAAGTACAGTTTTTCAGAAAAAAAGCACAAATAAATGTTTGACATATTTTGCGGTGGTCGATAACTCACATGTGTGGTCTATCAATACCAGGTGGTATTTTGTACAAATCTAGAATGAATTAATTTAATTTTAAAGATAAGTTGCACTTTGTTACTTTCCACCCAGTTAGTTGGAACAAAATTAACAAAAAAATAAAAGCTAGATTTCTTGTGTTACCATGGTTTTTACTGCAAAAATATGAAATTATTTTATCAAACGTTTTAAAAGTAACCCAACAGCAAAACATTTTTAACTTGTTAAGAATATTTTTGATTGTCACTTTCAGTCCATTGTGTAAAATAATGTAACAGTATGAACAATATGAAAATGAAATGAAATGAAATTAGCATGAAATGGTTCAATAATAAAATTTTCAGTGTGACAAAAATAACAAGTGTTACTTTCATCCCGACAGGAATGACGGGATTTAAACAGGATTTACTTTTATCCTTGAAAACTCTGAAATTCACAATGTGTTACAGCACTAAATAAACTACAAAGATGGATCATTACTGTGATACAGGAAACGAGAAACACAACTTGTATTTGGAAAAAAAGCACTGGTTTTGTAATTTTACAATCTTTGGTCAAAACTGCTTTCCCGACCTAACTGCGGGAAACTGATATAATATTCGGCTGCTCCGTAAAGGGTTACGTGCTGAACACGCTGCCATAGCCTGGAATGTAAATGTAGTAAGGGCTCCGAGAAAATCCATTTGTTGTTATCGTCCCGCGTTACTTTTATCCCTGTTCTCCCCTACCTTTCTTGACATTAGAAAAGTGTAATTCCATTTTAAATGTGTTATGGTACTGGTGTGCTTTTTAGTGTTATTTTGTGGTTGTTCAACTAAGAATGGTCTGTTTGAGGTGTAATTAAATGAGTTCTGAGGTCACAGTGTTCCTTACTGTGGGCGTTTTTCTATCTAGTAGTGGGTGTTTTCTGTGATGTTAAAGATGTTATGTGTTTTATTATTCACATTTGCATTCATGCTTTGGGCAGATGATTTAATCTGAAATCCATTTTGCATTTTATCATTGCATGCATTGCCTTCAAACTTATGACCTTGGTGTATCTAACAGCTCTGCTCTTTAGGTTGAGCCAAAGCAACTTGCATTACCATGTGTTGGAATTCATCTTGTTACATTCGAATTAATATTTACTAAAACTATAAATTTGCAAGTATGAACATAGATCCATTATGTCCCATGTTCCAGGTTCCTACTCCGCACCTTCCAGTGGCTGTTCCAGTGAGTCTCCTACACCCATTCCACCCTCATCTACACCCTCGTGTCCCACATCAGCACACTCAAGACATTGTCAATCAACCGCCTCCCCAAAAACCTCCAGCCACGATGTAAAACATATACAAGTGGAAGTGATCAACCACCTGCCCGCAGCGGGGTCCTCCTCTAAGTCCTGCATCATCAGACGTTCTATCAAATATTCTGAGACAGATATAGATGCAGTTCCTGTGCGCTCCTACAGGGAAACAGACCTGGACTCGGTGATGCTGGCAGAACAGGAGGAGGTGGACTCGGCTTTCGGGAGTATCCGTAGTGTACTGGGCACTTCAGGCACAAGCAGCGCCAGCCCTCTAGATGGAGTGCTGTGCCCACTTTCTGATGGTGAAGAGGAGCTGCAGGATGAGGAGGTGGTGAGCTGGGCCAGTGTGAGGATGCAGGGCGACAAAAAGAGGCAAAACGCATCACCTGAGGCGGGTGAGGTCTTTAGCAGATTACTGAGAGGGTGAGTTAACACACATACCGAATGCAAATAAGGGCTGGGCAAAGTTTACAATTGGTCACACATTTTTAAGACTTGGTTGTAAATCATATCTTTTTTATGTTGTCGTTATAGCCCCTCAGAGAGCCAACCAGACAGTCACACAACTTTAAAGTCTCCCGTCCCAGTGGACAGTCCCCACAGAACCTCATCAGAAGGCTTGGACTCCTTCAGCAGGCACTTTGAGAGTATCGTGGAATCACATCGTGCCAAGGGTACCTCCTATAGTAGCCTGGATAGTGAAGACATCACCCCAAGTGGACCACTGATCTTCACTTTTGACTTTCCAACTCTCACCCCTGAAATCCAGAGCCAGATCTGTGAAAGTGCAAAGCAGATCATTGAACTGAGCTTTGCCCCTCTTGCTCGATCTGAATCCCCCGCTATATCTAATACCATAGAACCTGCAGCTTCTCAGAGCCTGGCAGAAGAGGGCCAGAGTGGTGTGCTTGAAGAAGAGAAATCCTTCAGTGGATCTTGCTCTGATAAAACCCCCAAGCCGGTTTCTGACACAGACGCTGCCATTAGGTGAGTTGCCTCGTAAAGATATTGTTCATTATTGTATATATTTATTGTTGAAATATCTCATCACTGCATGTCAACACTTTGAAGACAAATATGTTATACGTTATACGTATGTTATAAGTTATACATATTAGAGAAAAAACAGTTGGCAGACACACCCGAACACACACAGTATTCAAACTCTTTCCTCTAGCAATACTCAATAAAGTAGTTATTAATAAAGTAGTAAACTACTTTTAGCCTAATGTTTATCTAATTCTTAGAACTATACTTAAAATTACACTTAAGTATACTTGACAGAAAAGTCTAAGAACATTTGGCCTGGCTTTTGTTTTATATACCATCTAAAAATGTTGATATAGTAACTTTAAATATGATGTTAAGTTACAAAACTACAGTGTACTGAAAGTATGAGTGCACATTCATGAACTAACAATGTGCTTACAAGTAAACTCAGCAAACCTACTTAGTAAAAACTGGGCCAATTCGGTACATTGATATTTTTATACTTGCTACATGAAGTACAGTTAAAATACTTGAACTTTGCTTGCGTAATTTTTTGGAGGATATGTTGACAGAAACACTATATAATATCCCTTAACTATGTCTTCAGAGGTGTATAGAGACCTTACATAATGTAATTGACCTTAGAATGAACTATTTCTATCTACATACAGCACGGCTCCCCTTGCATGGAATGTTGTTGAAATGGCTCATGTTTTTTCTACACCAGCCCTAAACGGACTAACTGCTCAACACAGCGAGTTTCGTAAATACTCCTTCTGATAAAGAAGCGAAAACGCGACAACATTTTAATCCTCTCTCAAACTACATAGTGCTTCTAAAGATAGGGGTGAGCAGTCGGTTGCAATTCACAACCTCACCACTTGATGCCACTAAAAGTTACCCAATGGTTTAATTTAAGTAGTTGAAATCAAGTAGTTATGCTCAAAATGTAAATACTGCTGTTGGAGAACAGATGGTAATGGCACGTGGGTAATTTTTTTATTATTTGAGTTACCAGTTGTTCACTTTAAATTTCTTTAATGAGCTTTTCATTTGTAGATAGGGTTACAGTGACAATCTGCATTTAGTTTATGCATCTACTAGTGGAGGGCAGTGCTGAGCAATCTATGTTTCAAAGTGACAACATGATCAAACATTACTGCCCCCACATGCGCTTGACCCCCTGTTAACTTCCGGTACACATTTCCAAATAATGAAGTGCCTGTAAATTATTTCTGATAACAAGCAAACGAAACCGATGGATGGCTGAACTTGTCTCTCCAATATTTTGAACCAAGACTGTGATACCAAGCTCAACCGCTAGATGTCAATGTACCATACTGTTTCTTTAAATGCATCAAAACTACAGGGCCCATTCAACAAAGTTTATTTAATACAATTTTTATACTGTAAAATAGGGATTTAAGTTAATATTAACATACATTAAATAAAATAAAAATGGTTTTATTATTAGACACTAGCCAAACACAGACCGGAAATGAACTGGGGGTCAGGCACGAGCGGTCTATAAGGGATTCCCTGCGTCTGAATTCGCTCACTTGTTAACACTATTCACATTGAATCATGGGAAATATGAGTCAGCCAGTGTACATCGGATGTACACTCAAAATCAGAATGCATTGTGGGTAAAAAGTTGTGAACAAATGTAGGGAATGAGTTGTTTATGCCAGATACCGATATAGTGCACTATATAGGAGATGGGGCGATTTTTAGACACAATTACAGGCTTGCCATTGATTTTCTGGATGGTCAGTTTTAGTTTATCTTTGAGATGTCTCTCTTAAATGTAATTATAAATATAAATATATTAAATTATAATGGGTTCCAATGCGTTTCTAATGTCTTTTGTCGTGTGGTGTTGCGTCCGGTGTAAACAAAGTGTCGACGGCTTAAATCTGATCCTGACCATTTCATAAGCAGCTTTCAAAATTAAGTTCCCCTTGGTAATGTTTACATGAGGTGATTCCGGGGCTATAATTGTAACTTGAATCTGTTTGCACTCCTTCCTGTCTGCTGTGAAAATACATTGAAAGCAGGCTGTAATCCTTAACCTCTGTCTTCTCCAGACATAAAGAAAGTACAACACATTCAAGATCTTTTGCAAAAACTGCTATAAGGTGTTTTGATGTATCATAGTACAATACAGACCATTGTTTGGATGTTTTATCTGAGCTTCAGTGTGGTTATTAAGAGGTCCTGAAAGCCAACACTGTCTGCTTTGATACCTGGCTCATCCACTGCATTCTTTTCCCGTCATGGGGCCGGTTAGCTCTGGAGCTCATCCAGAAACCCTTGGTCTCCATGGTGAGAGCAGATTAACGTGTTCTGTGATTTCAGGGCTTTAAATAGAGAGAGTAGGAAACAACTATATAGCTTCTGTTTCCATTATTTTACTGTATAAATTAAATAAACAGTGAATCCAACTGTATTCCAACACGTGAAAGGATACTTATTATACCTGACCTCATTTGTTTGGCTTGTAGCTTCTGGAGTATGCTGCTCTCTCAAGGTCACAGGGTTGATCCCAGGAAACATCCAGCGGAAATGCATTGCTTATACTGAAAGTGTATTGTGCATAAGTTTAACATAGTGTCATTGTAACATGTACAATTGTACATCATATTTTATGAATGAGACAGAGCACGTATTTAGCACCATGTTGAAATAAAGATTGACAAGTCTAATGGGAGGAACAAAGTTACAAGGCAAGACAAAGAGAGGAAGAGAGGGCTGGAGAAAGAGGAAAGGGGTGTAAACTGTTGTGTTGGTGAGAGGAAATACATACCATATCCACCAGTGAAAAATAGCTCAGCTGACCACACAGCCATAAACACAAGCAGGCGGACAGAAGCAGACAGCAGCTGGTGGAGAAAAAAGAAAAGAAAGATAGAAAGAAAGAAAGAAAAGATGAAAGAGAAAGGGTAGGTGAATAGTGTCCAAGATTCCGGCTGTGCTACGGGAACAAAAAGCTTTTGTAAATGTTTGGATTAGGATAAAAGAATCAACTACAGTGACGTAACAACTACAGGCTTTATCAACAGCCTTTCAGAAGCAGAAGGACAGATTTCGTCTGAAAAGCTGTGGGTTAGTTTCGGACAATGGGAACTTCAGAAGAAGGTGGAAAAATGTGGGATGCTGGATTCTGCACTTACATACAAGCCCATCTCATCACATTATGTTAAGGGTGAAGGGGCGGGGCTAATGGCTCATTATGTGCTCTGCTGGGGAGGTGGGGCTTTGGAGGATAATTACATGTATGCACCGTACCCTGCCATATACCGGTAAGTACAAAAGTATATTGGATTTATATTTTAATGCATTTGGCAGACACTTTCAGGGCCGCCCAAGCCTTTACAGGGCCCTAAGCAGAATTTTATTTGGGGGTCCCCTGTGCCCCAATCCAATTGACTATTGTCAATGTTTGATTATTTGCAGGCACACTTTAAACCTAATGCGCCCAATTCTATTAATTGTTGCTGTGTTTGGGATGTAGGAATGTCTTAAAAACTAAAACACATAAACCTTGCATTAAGTGCATTGTGAGCGTCAAAACATTTGATAATTACATTCCTTCCCATTTTAGTCAAACTGTCCCTTTAAATTATGATCACAGACCTTACAAAGGTTGTGGAATTTATTGTTCAATGCATTTAACTATTTGCAAAGATTCATTTTAAAATTATTTTTTATTTTATTTTAACCACAACCTATAGACACTCTTTTAAAGCCACACTGATTTAATCTTTTTTATGTAGTGTATTTACTTGATAACCATTAAATTAATTTACAATATGCACACAATTATTCTTATCTTATCTCATTAAAACTAGTCTGAATTGACAGATAATTATAAATTACATGAATCACTTAAATAACATATTTTAATTTTATTCTAAATCAGTATTTTGTCGTTTGCATCAGTGAATACTGTCGGATGTTCAACATTTATATCATTAAACACTAACCCTTTGTCAATTAATGAATTTTGTTAGTCACTTAGTGTATTACGGATTTGTTGTTTGTTTTGCGATATGTTGTTTTGTTTGGCACTTTACGGCTTCCGTAGTCTCGAGCCTCCCCCCTCCTTTTCGAAGCACCGCACCAATTTCAGCATGTTTTGTTGTATTTCACATTTTACATAAAAAATAATATGGTCTCACCAAATACCAAATTTTTCATTTTTTCATTTTATTTACATATTTTTATTTTATCAGTGAAGCCGTCGAATACTTATGCAAGGCCTGTTTCACATATTGACATGTTTTTCACCCACAATTGGAATGTACTAGAGCCTCGGCACAGGTGATGTGAACTTTTACCCATAAGCCTTTGTGAGTTTAGCTCACTGAGGATAGTAAGTGGGTGTGTCCTCCTTTGTGACTGTGTTGTTTACTAAGACTCAATTAGGGACAAATCTTTTCATCGAAGGCTCAACTTAGAGGCATTACAGATCTATCAATGTAGCATAAATGCCTGGCTTGAATGTTTCTCACATGCCAGTGTCAAAGTGAAAACCTGGCTGTTACTAAATGTGTGTCATAACATTCAAATGATTGGTTTGCATACTTTAAAGGTATCAAACACAGGTGTCTAAAAACACAAGAATGAAAGTGTGTATGTTAGTCAATGTGTCTTTGTAGAAGCTCTTTCCATATCCTAGAAGCCATGGCGGAAAAGTTCTCAAGTTTTCTTCCTAGTTTTCCTCCATGGTTCTATCTGTCTATTGTTCGAAGAATAAACAGTGTGAGCACAATCCCACTTTTTCAAGTCTCCACCCCTGCTGTGCGTGTGAACTATGCAGTTGGAGGAAGTAAAAAAAATGTAGACTTTCGGAACGTACCAAAGGAAAAAACAGTGAGGGTGATCTGTGACTTAAGCTGTTTGTTTCTCTTACATTCACCACATCTGACTTTGGAATGCAGTGGTTTAAAGGCAGAAATGGCTCACAGAGGTAGAGTAGCTGCTTTTTGAGAAAGTTTTTGAGAAGTGCTTTTTGTTTATCTGTACACATGAAGTATGACAAGTTATGTATTTGCTTTGGCTTGTTTGAATTTGTGTCTGTATAAGAGAGGCAAAGGTGTGAGTTATTGCATTTGCATTAGTTATGTCTAGGTTTAGTTATTAAACTTGGTGTTGTTGTTGTGTCTCTCAGTAAATGGGGGAGTAAGATGATCTAATCATGTACAGAGTCTATTTACAGTACAGCAAACTAATTTACTTTAACAGTATGCATTCATACCTGGTACAATGTTCTTTATTCATGTGGTTCTGTGTAGTGTTCTGAACCTAATCTTTAAGGTTGGCCTGGCCCACTGTTTGAGGTTGGGGTCCAATATCCAAAACATTTATTACTTGTCATGCTGGTTTCATAGTGTCACTTTCTGATTCCAGAGAAAGGCCATCATGGCCGGTGTCTGAGTCGGGTCCAGGGGTGGCTGAAAGGTTGGCTGTGGGCAGCACTGAAACTCTGACTAATGGCAACAAAGCAGACCTCCAAGCTGCCAAACGACTGGCCAAACGCTTGTACAATCTCGATGGATTCAAGAAATCAGACGTGGCACGACACCTGAGCAAGAAGTGAGCATTATTGTAATCTTTATGCAGTATTTTAGAATCTCTTGTTTGTGTTTAACTAGTGACTTTGTATTAGCACTTATCGTACTATTGTTCTTTTATGACATATCGCTTAATGCTCCTTGAACTCTTTGTAAGTCGCTTTTGACCTGTGGAGTCCATGCCAAGTGCATAATGGAAAAATGCCAAATAATTTTTAACTTTTTTTATTCTTTCTTCATGAATTTGCTCATGCTGTTCATGCTCATGTTGATGAAAAAATTGCTGCAGTCTTTTGAAACTATCTCCCTTATTTTTGCCGTAAGTCATTATTATTCGTTACTGGGTTTTGCCAAAATCTCACCAATAAAAAGTATCAAAATTGCACTTCAACTTTTACCACACTATATTTAATCATCCATTTCCTGAGAAAAACTGTGAATTTGGACATAAGAGGTATTGGCAGGACAGAGAAGAAATATAACATACAGTTCCCCAGGTAGAAGGATTTTCACGAGTGGTTTTGGATCTCGCTGTATGATTACAAATCCTTCTATTTCTAATGCATTTGTTCTTTATTGGCCTTAGCAATGATTTCAATCATATGGTGGCAGAAGAATATCTGAGTCACTTTAACTTCACAGGAATGACAGTGGATCAGGCTCTGAGGTGAGAGAAAGCTTTGGCTATTCAAACATGTTTAGTTAAGTAAATATTTCGCATTCATTTTTTCTGTGCTCCAGACTATAATATTTCTGTCTATTTCCTGCTGTCCGTCATATCCTTCAGAGTGTTTTTGAGAGAATTTGCCCTAGTGGGTGAAACACAGGAGAGGGAGAGAGTACTGTCACATTTCTCTAGAAGATACATCCAGTGCAACCCAAACATGATCCTGAATGAAGGTAAACTGTTTGAGCAATGTGTTGATCTGATGTGTATTACACAAAAAGTAACACCAGGGCGTGCTCTTGCTCTGTGTACTAACTGGGGTTCTGCTCCTCTGCGTTTCAGACAGTGTTCACACTTTGACTTGTGCTGTGATGCTGCTCAACACTGATCTGCATGGTCATGTGAGTGTGGGGAATGTGCACCTTGCATATTGTTCAACTAATGCATTAGGAAGAAGCTAATAAGGAGAAAATAACCATGCCTTCAGTAATATAGGCTACTGTATATCCGGTTGTGCAGGAGGAGAAAATCAAGCAACTTTTTTTGCAAAGCATATTAACATTTGTATTGCCCGCCGTGCAGTTGGCATCAAATGTGTTGTTAAGTGTACAGGGACTGTGAAATAGGTCGGTGCATCAGCTGACCTGTGATATTTTTCTTTGTTGCTGTCTTCTTTTGTTCAGAACATAGGGAAGAGGATGTCCTGTACGCAGTTCATTAGTAACCTGGCGGGGCTGAATGATGGCCAAAACTTCCCTAAAGATCTTCTCAAGGTTTGTGTCTGCAAACACTCAATTCATCTATTTATATATGTAGGACAGATTTTTTGTAAATGTTTTGTAGATATTTATAGAGAGATGCCCTACCAGAGTCCAAAAGTAATACTTACTAAGCACCACATATGAGTTAAAGGAGCTTTTGGTTATTTGATAGATGTCTGTCAACTTTATTAGGAACTGCAACATAATACATTAAGTCAAATAAACAACGGACTCTTGGTGATGTAAGTGATGCAAGCAATTCAAATCAAAATGACTAAAGAAAATATCTGCTGCATGTCTTTATCTTAATAAAATATGAATTATATCAAGCTCCATTTCCCTCAGTTAAAGATTTGGTTGTTGTTGTTGTTTGTGTGTGTGGCCATTCAGTGACACATGTAAAAAATGTTGTAGTCTACATCAAAACACAATATGTCTTTATGTACATTTATGCATTTGCCAGACTTTTTATACAAAAGGACTTTCACTGCATTTAAAATATACATTAGTTTGTGTTTCCTCCTCGTATCCAACAAGCCTTACTAGTTACATGAACTCTAGATACTGTGAATGACACAAGCAGCAAGGTTAACATTAACTCTGTGCCATGTTGCTCTGAATGCACGCTGTGTCTGATATTGATTTATTGTCAGTGTGGTATTCACCCCTCCATCACAGTCCAATGAACATCAGAAATTTAGGATTTTCATAGCAGCTGATGTGAATGAACTGTGCTCAGGCTTTTTCTATTTTAGTCCCTTCACTTGGATTACAGGGCACACTGCACAAGAATAATAACCACATGATGACAGCACCTGAACCACTCAGCTGATGTGTGCTTTACATTCACAGAGAGCCTTTCAGCTGTCCGGTCCTCCCACTCTGCCTCCATCACTCTCTCTCCTCTGGCCATCTCTCTCTGTGTCGCTCATCCCCCGGTCTCTCCACCGCCTTCTCATTCTGCGCCTCGCTCTTCCACCTCCCAACCCCCTCTCTCTATCCATTTAACTATGTGTCATCTTGCTCTTTGTCTCACCCTATAATCTTTAAAAACGTACTCTCATGAACTGTACTTAGCACTGTCTGTCTAGGTTATTTCCACATCTATATAACCGTATCTATCGCTGACTTTGCTAATATATTCTGTCTTTATTTTCTCTTTCTCTCGGTTCTGTTCTGTCAGCCTGTTTCTCTCCTTCTACCACACTCTGAGGGTCGAGTAAAGTCTGCTTAAATGGGCTTTGAGTGTAAAGCATTAAGATGCTCACATATTCCTTCCCATAATTCTGTTCCTTGGCCCTGTTTATGGTATCATCCTCACTTTTCTGCCAAAAGACAACAGTTTGTGGGGTTAAGTATAGCACAGAAGGAGATGGTGTCGGCGAGCAAACAGGTTAGGCGCTCTGTGCTCGTGTGGTTCGAGACTGTTAAGAGCTGTGAGAAACCTGTTTGACGTCTGTCTTCATGCCAGCGACAACAGGGTGGCGGGGTGGACACATGGGAATTTGGCTGCCATGCTAAAATGAGAGTTTTGTTATGGTATTATCATAAATGTGATACAAATTGCTCATTCTCCTCCCCCCTCTCTCCCTCTCTCTCTCTCTTGTTCTCTATCATTCAGATTGTATATTATAAAAACAGCATAATTCCAGGTTCTCTCAGGTTTAGATTAAAGGGATAGTCATCATTTACTCACCCTCTTGTTATTTCAAACCTGTATGACTTTTTCTTCTGCAGAACACAAAATAAGTTATTTTGAAGAATGTTGGTAACCGAACAATGGCAGCGCATTCACTTGCATTAGTTTTGTGTCTTTACAATAGAAATGAATGGGTACAACTGTTGTTCGGTTACCAACATTCTTCAAAATATATTCTTTATATAATTTAAAATATAAATAACATTTTTGGGTGAACTATCCCTTTAATAAGGATGTGCATCATAGCAAATTTTTTTTGCTCCTCCCACTTTTCAATAAACTGCCGACATCACAGAGCTAACATTTTTTTGCTTTAGGAATCTGTGTTAGTCTAGAATTTCACAAACAGTCATGTTGTTTTTTATAATATGCCATGTGAGAGGCTGTGGTGTAGTGTGAATGTCACATCTAAAGGGTTTTGTTCGACATGCTTCCCAATTAAACAAATGCAAGTGAATGGGTACCATCGCTTTTTGGTTACCAACATTCTTCAAAATATCTTATTTTGTGTTCTGCAGAAGAAAGACATAATCATACAGGTGAATGATGACAGAATTTTCATTTTTGAGTGAACTATCCCATTAAGAACCATATTTAATCAGGAAGATATTCTTTCACATAGACCTACCTGTAGTTTTTTGCAATACATTATGTCTTTGTTGCATAATTTAGCATGTCAGTATTGCTGTTTATAATCGCAGTTTAACCAAACCTCTGTATTTCCTTCCATTACGTTATCTATGATGTGTAATATTCGTCATTACTAAGCAAACACGGGTGTAGCTCATTTTCATACTGTGTTGGTCTTGTCCTGTCCATTTCGGTTTATGCTTTATTGTGGCATATCCCAGGTGCATGTGAAATCTGAACTACTTGCTCATCTGTCTGCTTTGATGAACAGATGGAGCCCTTTTATGCTCTGACATGAGCTGTTAAAACTCGCTGGGATGAAGGTTGGCTGGTGACAGGGGCCAAATAAAATAGCTCATGTTTGAATAAAACTGGACTCAGACTTCTATGGGATCTGGCCCAATATCCCAGAGCTGTCAGTGTGAGAGAGATGGAATAATCTGCATTCCAAGTTGCCTGAATCAAATTCACCCTAAACAAACATGAGGTTAATGTAGAGGGTTACGATTTACATGATTGGGTTTTTAGGTCAGATGATCATATAGAAATGAAAGAGAAATGTATTTAAAAAAAACACTGCTTTTATCTTTTACATAATTGAAACTGTAAATTCAACATATCACGAGGGTTACAGATTTGACTGAATGCTACTATAGACGATTTCAAAGCAACAACATAAACAAACGTTACTACGCATGCATGCGTCCGTGGACTGCCCTTAACTTCCAGTACACATTAGAAAATAATAGAGATCCTGTAGATTATTTCTGATAACAAGTCAAAGAAGCCGAGAAGAACCGTTACTTGGCTAAGCTTGCATCTCCAATATTTTGAATTTAGACTACGTCACAAAGCTCCACCGTTAGATGTCAATGTCCCAATCAATTTCTTTAAATGCAACAAATATACAGGACTCATTCAATAAATTGTTTATTTCGCCTAATCAAATTAACATACTACAAATCGTTTATTTAATACAGTTCTTATAATATAAAATAAGAAAATAAATGAAAAGTAACATAAATAAAATAAAATATAAATAGTAATTTTATTCGACACTAGCCAGACCGATAAACAAACACATATTGGAAGTTAACTGCAGTCCCGGCACGCATGTCCGATTATCATAAATAATAATAAGGCATAGTTCACCCAAAAATGAAAATTAATCATTTAGCCTCTGTGATTACAAACCTATGGCTTTCTTCTTCAAAACACAAAGGAAAATACTTTTAAGAGTGTTGGTATCCATACGACTGTGGGGGGGGGGGGCAATGATATGGGATCAAGTAGAGCGATTTCTCAGTCACTCTGGGAGACGGGTACAGCAATTGAGGAGGAGAGTGCGAGGGAGTGTGAGAGAGACGGGGAGAGAGAACAGGCGATTCAGGAGATTGTGAATGCAAGAGAAGAGGGAGGGTGAGCACTCCTTCACAGGAGCCTGTTCTCACCACACAGCCCATTTCATATCTGCATCACGAGGCACAAGACTGTGAGGACAAGAAGAAAGCCTAGAACGAGAAGTAGGACGCCAAACCTGCTACTGTTCCTCTGGTGTTTTGTGGGATAGAAGGAGGTCCAATGCAAAGGGTAAAGCCGCACATGAATGTGTGCAAGAATCAGAAAATTGTGAGATGCAGGTACCGAGAGGAAGATAAAAGAGAATTGTGGATCACTTCCAGTACGTCTAAGGCTCTGGAGAAGGGTCAAGAAACAGCACAAAGCAACCGGATTATCTAGTTTCTTTTGTTAATTTTGTGCACTTGCATATCTATTTTGCTGTCCCAGAGGGGGACATGTGGTGACGTCACAATCGGTGGATTTGTTGGGATCCCGGTTTGAGAGTGGGCGGAAGTCCGACCCTCCCAGGCTGTTCCTTGCATGAGCGCATGTGTTTATTTCATGCGTTTGCTTCCATCATGTTCATACTTCTCCATCTGTCTCCGTTCCCGGATCTTCTTCCGTCGTCTCGGTCCTCGCGAGCCATCTGCCCCGCACCTGTGAGCGTGTCAGTGTGCGTTGGTGAGCACGCGTAGGTGTCTTAAATTCAAGCATGCAAACGAGGAAACAACTGGATGTTGGCAGCAGATCCTGTTTGTTCATCACCTTTGGTCTCTCACTCGAAGCAGAAAGTTTGATGCACAATGGCGCGGGTGGATTCGCACAGTTTTAACATGCATAATCAATAGAAAAAATCCATAATGCAATAGTTGGGTTTACCACGGAATGCCTGATTCCTTTGGGACACTTTTCGGGATCTCCCAATGAGCGCTGCCAAAGCCTTTAGATCTGCCACTGTGTCAGCTCTCTTTAATTCACCCGCTGACTTGAGTCTGCATGTTCCCGTGGCGCTTCTCATGAAAGAACGGCATCACTTGAATTCGTCCTTTTGATCTTCGGTCACTACTCCTGTTGGACTCTCTGAGACTTTTATTTGTGTAATCATGATTGGAGTAAACAGCATTCACTCAACTGGCCGTCTGCGCTCGCGTTCCTTGTGCTCGGTGCGATGTGGACGAGATTTCAGCGTGATGGACCCTTTCCGCTACACCAAAGCCCCTCGCTCACGTTCCCTAAAGCCCCTGGACTTTCCCGATCTGCTTGGGAAAGTGCAGGACGGACAAAATCATCCACAAACTCGTAAGAAAAAAGAAAAGGTAACGTTTGAAGCTTAAGGAGGATCCGATAGGGATAATTTTTTCAATGAGGTTTGGGATACTAGAAAATACTAAAGGAAAACAATTGCAACTGCAATTTCTGTTTCATGGTAATTGTTAACATTCGATTGCTTTTTTAGGGACATCGATGTTTGAGAACACACACACACATTTGTGATTAAATCTGTTTTTCTTCTTCTTTTTTTAACAGGCTCTCTACAACTCTATCAAAAATGAGAAGCTGCAGTGGACAATGTGAGTCTGATGTGTTTTTCAAGTAATCAGAATCAAATCAATATACATAAAAATATTAGATGACATGCCTGTTTACAATAACTTCATCAGTTTTTTTGTTTAAGAACCAACCAAAGCCTTACGATGTCCTATGCCCTTACTTTAGACTCTAGCTTCCCAGATTTCATTGCCATGGTTACTGCGAGTTTCCTTTCCATAATTACAGGTTGAAATATTTGACTGGCTAATGCAAAGACTTAAACATAGCCTTGTTCAGGTTCTCTCTCACACACACTTAACTCTTCCATATGCCGAGTTTGCTCCTGGAGGCGTTTCTGCTGTAGTTTTGATCATGTATAAATCATAAACAGAATGAGTGAATGTATATTCCTTTTTTATTCACCAGCGTTTCATCTTCGACCGGCCCTGCTCTCTCTGATTCACATCATTGCACTTTTCATTTATTTAGCATTGTGTGATTCTCAGCTTAAGGCCATCATTCACTGTATGAATCAATGCACGTCACACAATTTGTATGTGCCTGCTGTCTCTCTCTCTCTCTCTCTCTCTCTCTCTCTCTCTCCTCTTCTCTGCTGGCTCTCTTGGTAACCAGTCTGGAGGCCAGCAGTTACTAAGCAACAGATGAGAGCATTATCATTTGAAGGCAAAGGCTAGGTGCTGTACTCGGCAGTAGTTAGAGGGAAGTGTTTAGCGGTCCAGGCCTCTGGGGTCCTCTGGGGTATCTGACTGCACAGCTGCCAGTCAGCTGGAGATGTGTGCAGTACATTGACAAAAGTGCCAAGCGCTTTGTATGTAAGGCCTCTTCTTGAGGATGCTATAGGAGGGTATTTTTTGTTTAATTTAAATACGGCCGGTTCGATACCTACTGAATAAGCCACAGGTTTTTGTTTAGTCAGTTGTTTAGTAAATTCACCCCGAGTCACCAAACAGTCTTGTCTTGTATCTTCTAAAAATCTCAGCAAAACTGGCAAAGCCATAAAAGCAGGTACAGTATGTGCCATGCTTAATTCATACCTGAATGTCTAGTGAGAAAGGTGTGATCTTACTCAATGTGGGGGTTTACCATGGGAAGTAAGTCAGAGAGGGATTTTCTCTCTAATATTTTAATTAAAGGCCTCGTGGGCCTGTCAAATACTTTAAATGTGAGAATGTGAAATAGGAAATAATCCGCTTGTGTGATTGACAGTGATGAGGAGGAACTGCGGAAGTCTTTCTCGGAGCTGGATGGCAGGAAAGACTCCACGTCTCACACCATGAAACGCATCAGCAGTGGAGGAAACCCTCTTGTCAGTGTGGCGCACCAGTCCAGCGCCCAGGTCTACAAGAACGGCTTTCTTGTGCGGAAGGTTCACGCAGATCCTGATGGCAAGAAAAGTATGCTGCGACACTATGTCCTTGGGCATTTCTATTTAATACAGCACTATTATAAATTATTGTAGCTTAGAAAATGAGAAGTGAGTTCTTCCATATCCTATTATTGCAACCACCTTTACTTATGAGGATAAAATGATAGTTCATCCAAAAATGAAATCGCTCTCTAGTTGTTCCAAATCTGTATATATACATTATTTCTGATGAACACAGAGAAAGATTTTTGAAAAGATTTATGTTGCCAAACAGTTCTTGGACCCCATTAACTACCATAGTAGGACACAAACAATGGTAGTCAAAAGTGCCACAAAACTGTTTGCTGTCCTACATTCATCAAAATGTTTTCTTTTGTGTTCAACAGAACCAAAAAATATATAAAGTATTTTCCCTATCATGTTTCAATGGGGTCCAAAAACAGTTTGGTTACAAGCATCCAAATGTATTTCTCGGTGTTCATCAGAATTTGGAATCTGTAAAGATGAGTAAAGGGTGACCTTTAAAGGCATAGTTCACCCAAAAATAACAATTCTGTCATCATTTATTCACCCTCCTGTCTTTAAACCCCTGTGCATGACTCTTTCTTCTGTGGAACAGAAAAGGAGATAGTTTAAGTAATGTTTCAGTGGTTTTGTGTCAATACAATGGAAGTCAATAGATTGTGTTACCAAAGTTGTTCAAAATATATTTTTTGGCTATTAGGTTCCTTATGGTGGTATAAAGTTATAAGTTTGGGGTTCTTCACACATTCAACATTTTGGTTTTTACGTTTTTTTTAAATACCACTACAGTGCATGGATGTATTTCTAAAGATTTAGAGCATATTGTTAACCAGGGTTGTTCCGATACCGATACTAGTATCGGAAATGCCACCGATATATGGAAGCAGATCAGTCTCGAAAATAATACAAGACTAATCTGTTTATGACATATGGCTTATTGCTCCCCCAACTCTTTGTAAGTCGCTTTGGATAAAAAGCGTCTGCTAAATGACTAAATGCAAAATGCAAATCTGCTTCCATGCCAATCCGATACCACATAAAATTCTGGGGTCGGCATTGGCGAGTACTTGAATCCATGTACTGTTCCGATACCTTTTTTTCTTAAACAGGACCTGGTTATGCCCGCTAGCTTTGCTTAAAGCTGCAAATGGGAAATCACTATTGCTCCTGTGTTTGCATTCTGGTTACGTCACAAGCAACCACTGTTTAGAGCAACGAAGAAGAAATTTAAACGTGCTAGCAGTATGTCCGCTGTTTGGCAGTATTTCAGAGGGCCAGCCTTAAGAAAAATAAATATCACGGTCCAATATTTGTCAGATAATAAAATACTGTAGTATACTTAATGTATTTGTTTATGTTTTATTAAGGTCTGAAGCACACCATAAAATAATTATATCCATTCATACAGAGATATAGAGTTATCGGATCAGTACTCGATATCGGCTGATATTCTGAACCCAGGTATCGGTACCGGGAAGGGAAAAGGGGTATTGGAACATCTCTATTTGTATCCCTTTATTTTAAATATATATTTTTTAAGTGTAATAATATATCATCTATTCAGCTCCGCGAGGCAAAAGAGGCTGGAAGACATTCTATACTATTCTAAAAGGGCTGATCCTCTACCTGCAAAAGGTACATTGAGTTTCCCTTCAGTACATCAGTGAACACATTTTTTTTTAAGCGTCTATTAATTGAAGATTGTGATTTGTTTTTCATTGTGTTTTTTTCTTTTCAGGATGAATATTGTCCAGATAAGCAGCTGTCTGACGAGGACTTAAAGAACGCAGTATCTATTCATCATTCTTTAGCCATGCGTGCAGCAGACTACAGCAAGAGGCCTAATGTGTTTTACCTTCGCACCGCTGACTGGAGAGTCTTTCTCTTTCAGGCCCCGTGAGTATCATTACTCATTATCTGTGCTATGAGCTGTAATGTTGCATCTTTACACCAAGCCCAAATTCTTCTATGCAATATAGATTATTCATTTGAAGATTTTTGCCTTGAATTTCCACTTTTACTTTATTTACACCTCATCATTTTAAAGAACGTTGATCGGAAAATGTAGTTGACAGCCTGTTAAATTATCAAGACTCATGGACATACGCACACACGTGAACACAAACCTGCAGATTGTTGATTACATGCAGGGCTGGTAAGACCCCTGTTGAAGTGGTCTCATCTAAGATGAATGACTCGACATGCATCACCCAAGATAATTGATCTTTCTCAGCTATTCTATCTATCCCAGATACTAGAACTCTCTCTCCACACTCCCTCATCTGTTTCACTGCATCTCTGTTTTCAAACTGTTTATTGCATTAGACATACAGAGCCCTCCACTATTATTGGTACCCTTGGTAAATACATGTATGAGAAAAGGCGGCTGTAAAATGAATCTGCATTGTTTCTCTTTTCGATATTTTATTAAAAACAAGGGTGCCAATAATTGTGCCCAAAATATATGGAAGAAATTTGTGGTTACTTTGAGCTAAAAAAAAGGATATTTTTCACCAGATGTTTTGTTTTTGATATTTAGACCTTTTCTGTTTTCTTAACCCCAAGTAACGCAGAGCAAATGCAGTCTTGGATCACACGTATCAACACAGTGGCGGCAATGTTCTCCGCTCCTCCTTTCCCTGCAGCCATTGGCTCCCAGAAAAAGTTTAGCCGCCCTCTTCTGCCAGGCTCAAGCACCAAGCTCTCACAGGTACCCAACACTTTATGTCTCCTTCCCTAATACAGAGACAATCACAGTACATGTTAATGTTGGGAACATGTGCCATTTGTCTTGTCAGGAGGAGCAGCTTAAATCTCACGAGACACGTTTTCGATCCGTTTCCGCTGAGCTGCAGGAACTGCGTCCGTTGCCCCAGGACCGCAAGATTAAAAACAGAGACCAAGAAGAGCTCAAGCAAAGAGAAGAGTATCTGGATTTTGAGGTAAAACATTACGTTTCCCTAATGATTTTACTTACGAGTCAGTTTAAAGATGAGAACTGGCAGAGCATTGCATGAACAGTAAAGGTTATTGGTTTGATTCTCATGGTATACACGTTCTCATAAAATGTTTAGCTCGAATGCAGTTGATTGAAATAAAAGCGCATACGTTTAAATGCATTGTCCCAACTTTAACTTTCCATTTTATTTTTACAGAAAACACGCTATGGAACATACGCCATGCTGCTGAGGGCTAAGATTCGGACCGGGGAAACAGACTTGGCAGCGTTCGAGTCCCGTTTGTTTGAAGACAGTGGGCTACAGAGGGCCCATTCCAGCCCCACGTTACCCCAGGACAACAGCCATGCCATCAGCACCAAAGAGTCCAGCAGGAGTAACAGCAGTAGGAGAGTAAAGCGCTCAGATACAGGTCAGAGACACAGCTACAGACAGGCTGTCAAACAGTGAGGACTCGTGCACAATGGGGCGCTGTGTCCCATCAGGTCTTATTCATGTCGATTCAGGGGCTGAATAGAGTGTTACCAGGATGCCTGGAATTACACTTGATGGCTCTTCTAAAGCCATTGTGAATTGTTACAGTTGGGGTTAGTAGACCACAGTGGCAAGCTTTCGCCTTCATGACCGCTGTTTGGGAATCGGTGTTGTTCGCTTTTCTGGTCAGTAACTGAAGGGCTAGATCTGTCCATGGTGGCATAAGGAGGACCAGCCTCACATTGTTAGGTTACTGCTGGTCTTTGCAACATGTTAAGTTTATCACTGTGTATTTCGCTTGTTGCACGTCGGTTTAAATTGTTTTTTTGTTAAACAAGCTGAAAGGCAGAACAACTGAATCAGTTGCTGTGTTGCTGGGAGAGAGAACCAAACGAGAAGTACATTTTTATATAATGTGAACACATATTGTTCATATATATTTAAGCATTGTAGATTTAGATTTTTTAGACTATCATTTCATTATGTGAGGTCGATCAAGTCAAGAAGCTTTAAAAGTGTATGGAAAGTTTCGCCTGTATTGTCCTTTAAAAGTTCTTAACGCACGTCTCAAAGCATGCCCAAGATGTTTGAAGACAATCAGCTCGTCTCTCGGTACAATTGCTACGAATATGAATGTGTTTTATTTTCTTTATGCCACGTCGTCATTTCAACACAGTGCACAATGATAAAATGAACAGCAATGTGAAACGTTTATTTAAAAGCCATCACAAAAATAATCCCAGCGTAATTAATTTCTGAGAATATTGTATGTAAATGTGTTGGGTTTGAGGATGATGCAAAATCTGTCAAAACCCTTGATACTTGGCTAAACTATTGTATTCTCAAACACTCATTTTCAAATTGTATTCATACGCATTCCACCACCAGAGGGGGCTGTAAATTATGCTCACTTCAGAATAACCAAATACTGTATACAGGAATACCTCAATTACATTGAGACCTGTTTCAAGATAACGTGTCATTGGATAATAAATAATTCTGTTTACAAACTGATGGTCACAGATTATGTTAAAATGTGAATAATTGTTTATAAAAATGTAAACTCTTATCACCTTATTATCCTATTGATATCAGAAACATGAAGAATCCAAGAAATTGTAAGACTTTGTAGTTGTAATTGTAAAACACATTAATGCAAATTCAGGTCATGAAAATCTCAACTGACTGTTAGCACTGCCAAAATATATATTAAAGTGCAGTGAATAAGCATGTTGATTTTAACATTAGATTTAACTGGGACCCAATATCCATCAATGGCACTTAAATAGATGCTCCAACACACTATAAATAATAAGTGTATTTAATAAAAATTGTTATTTATATATTTTGAAATCTGTCTTGAGTATTTCACTATGACTGAAGCGTATTGACTTGGTTTATATATATATATATATATATATATATATATATTTTGCTGTACTTCTAACTTATTTCTAGTTTTTGGTTGTGCGTTATGCATTTTTGCTGTATATACTGTGAATGTTATGTTACAACTGCTCAAAGAAACAATGCTATGTTTGTGTTTTGCAGGCACAAGCTAAATAAATCTGTTTGAAATGATAACTGTTGTTGTTTTGTTTGTTGTTTACAACCATATGATGTTGTGTTTCATTATAAAGATAAAAATAATGTACACAATAGCTTTATTAAAACATGCATGCACATTTACTCATCCACATCAAACAAGCACATAATAACAACAACCAAAAGTAAACATAAATTACAGTGTTGAAAGAATGTCTTTTGACGTATCAGAAAATAGATAAAATTCATTGCATTGCTTCACGATCTGCAAATACACTTGAGTTTTCCTCAAAGGCTGCATATATCAAACAAGCGCTTATAACAGACTTATTAAACATTCCGCAAATATATTCCAAGATTACAACTGTACTTGTTACCGTGATGTGAAAGTTAGCAAGTTATTGTTCTTTAGATACAAGCATTTGAAATGTCTGCACTAAAATCACAGTTTCAGTCCAAACCCAAAAGAATCTATGCGTCTCAAAGCAACTGAAAGCTGCTGACGTGTTTTGTTATGTAACAACAGTATGCTTTTGACCTCAGGACAATCCTCTTTGAATCCTTCTGCGATGTGCTTTATATTTCCACATTGTTGAAATGATGAATAGCCGTCAGTTCGCACCCTCAGTCTGAGCAGGGGCTTCCAAATAAAGTGCCACGTTTCCTCAATGGACGGATCTTGATGATCAGTGATTGGCCACGGCAGGATTCGCTACGCCCTCTCCAACGGAAGAGGGTATAGTGAATCCTGACTGACTACCAAAACCGCTGTCTGCTGTAGAATCTGAAAACAAAATGATGTTGTGTATTATATTTATGGACTGTGCATTTATTCCGATTGTGTTTACATGCTCTGCTGCATACCTGAACATAGCTCGTCCTCTTTGGGTTTGCTGTCTTTCAGCAGTCTCACTCCTTCACTCACACCCAGTGACTGAAGTGCCTCCACCAGGACATCCACCGGACCACCACTCAACTGAACATATACAAAAGCACGCTTAAATAAACGTTTCTTTATTATAAAGAATAGATCATATTTGGTAGAGCATTGTTATCACTGGAAAGGTTGTGGATTCGATTCCTACGAAACGTATAGCTTAAACGCTGGATAAAAACAAATAGCAAAAGCCTGTTACTAACTAAAGCACCCCATCGGAAATGTATGTACTGTACAATACACATACACACCTTCTACCTATACACCTTAACACAGAGGGAGTCTCTTACCTGGTAGTTCTCCAGCAGCATCTGGCACGGCGTGGAGCTCTCCTGATACAGGTGAGTTAAAGTGAGCATGCCCAGTTTTTCTGCCAGCTTTTTCCAGGGAACATCATCTTCGATGAGGATATCACACAGTTTTGTAAGCACCTCTTTATCTAAACTCTGGTTCACTGCAGGAATGGGAACATAAATGAGATCATGACCAAACTATTACGTGTGCGATAGGTATGTGTTTTTGCGAGAATGCATTAAAGCTCCATTACCTTCCTCTGTGCTAATTTTGGTCCTTTTGGAAGCAAAAGGACTAGTCTTAGGAGCTTTTCTACCATCTAATAAATCTTTAACCTGTGGAAGACAAAAGCAGACAGAAAGTTTACATTTATTTAATAAAGTATTTATTTATTCAACAAACCACCCTTAGACGCTTACACACACTATACATCACTATGGCAAATACTAAATCTCTGTTGCATCGAACCTTTTGGCATTTGGCCAGATCAAACGGTGTGTGTCCAGCTGCGTGTCTCTTGCGTGGATTGAATGCACCTCCCTCGGATGAAATCGACATGCACTGAACTTGCTGAACGATCTCAGCTTGAAGCTGCCTGTTGCCGTTATTTGTTTCGCTTTCGTCATCTTCATCTGATGAAGATGAGCTCAGGAAAAGAGGCTCATCGTTCTCCAGGCGTTTATCGGCACCTGATAAAAAAAACAGGAATTTTTACACTTTAAAGTCCAATGTGTAAATGTTTTTGGGAATCTATTGAAAGAAATGCAATACATAACTATGTGTTCAGAGGTGTATAAAGACCTTATATAAATAAAGCGTTACGTGTTTATTTCCTTAGAATTAGTTATTTCTATCTATATACACCACGGGTCCCCTCACATGGAATACACCATGTTGTTTCTACAGTAGCCTTAAACGGACAAACTGCTCTACAGAGCATGTTATGTAAATATGCTACCGTATCGAAAAATGCAACAATATCTGAAGTCACATGTCAGCCACTGTAGTGCTTCGAAAGGGGGGTGGAGTGAGCCATTGGTTGCAATTCACAACTTCGCCACTAGATGCCGCTAAATCTCAAACACTTGACTTTTAAGCTTATTTTGACAATGTTCTAACATTTTAGCTGTAACTACATTACTATGGCAACAAAATGGATCTACACTATGGGATATTGCCTACGCTGTCTGCAAACCAGTCTGGATTTAAATAAATAATAAATCCTCTGCCCTGATGACTGTCATTATTTGCATATTTAACATTGACTGTGAAAGAAGATCGTATTGTTACCTGCAGCGATCAGCATGGAGCAGAGATGAGGAGAACCCTGACTGGCGGCGAGGTGAAGAGGACTGTTACCCCCATACGTACATCCATTCACATCAGCCTTTAACTGTAAAAGATATAACAAGGTATAAAACCACGACAGATGGCTGTTGGCTGAAAAGTTGTTAGCAGCAGGTAATTTACCTCAGTAATGAGATTGCAGGCCACTTTTAGGAGGTTGTCTCGCACTGCCAGGTGTAGTGCTGTGTAGCCACTTTTCTGCTCAGGCATGTTGATTTTTGCTCCAGCCTCCACCAACAATTTAAGACAGTGCTCTCCGTCTTTCTTCACGGCAATATGAATTGGATACTGACCTGAGAAAGGCAGAGGAAAAAAGATCTCAGCCATAGAATACCAAGTGTTATATTGAATAAATAGGGTAAACTCCACCAGAAATCTCACCTGAGAAATCAGCGCAGTTCACTAAATGGGCGTAGCGTTCTCCCAGCATTCCCAGGACCACACGTAATATAGTTTCATCTCCAGTGTGAGCGGCCATGTGAAGTGCTGTTCGACCATCTCGATCCTGAAGACTCAGGTCTGCTCCCATTCTCACCAAAATCTCAACTAGCTTGGGCTGCTTTGTGATCACGGCTAGATGCAATGGTGTCTAAACAGGGAAAGAAAGGTTACAGCTGACGTTTATGACAAGTTTAATCGAAAAAATATTGTAAGACCAAACAGATGCTGTGTTACCTGGCTGAGGTTGTTAAATTTGTTGATGAACTTCTGATGTGGGCTTTTAGTCATTAAATTAATAAGCTGCTGGACCACAGCAGGTTGCTGGTGGATGATGGCCAAGTGCAGAGGCCTATGGGAAAACAAATACAATAAAATAACTGACCACTATTCTATAACAACTCATAAGCAATGTTTCATAACTGTAGATCTACTATTCCTTAAAGAGGGTTTTAAAGGTAGCCCGCACAAAATCGTGTATAACTAACAGAACATCTTAGACTTTAGTGCATTAATATTTTTTTTAAAGCCTCACGTGTCTCCGTTCTCATCCTGTGCTCCACACAGATGTCTCTGTAGATTCAGCAGAGGCCGCACATCTCCGGTGCTGCAGTACTGTAATAAAGCTTGAGCAGTGCTCTTTGCTGTCAAAGTGGCATGATTTTGCAGAGCTGTGGCTAGAAATGACACAGGAAGGAAGCACCCATGAGTGCATAAGCATCCTAAATCTGAATGGCTTGTGTACCCTGTAAGTGTTTGTTTATTGGCTGCTGAGAGCTGGTTAAAAGTTAATTTGTCTACTGTAGCTTGCAACAACATATTTATAGCAGAAACAAAGTCATGCTGCTTCATAGGCTTACCGATCTGAATGAATTGCTGTTGCATTTGAGATCCAGGCTGAGCTTGTGTGTTTGTTGGTTGATTCTGAGATCCATAAGTCTGAGGGGCGGAGCTAGACATCTGTACTCCTCCCCCAAAGCCACAATTTGGAACAAAAAATCCGGAATTATCCAATGTGTTGTTGAATTGATAACCTACAGACAAAATGATCAGAACATAGTTTTTAATTAAATTCTGGATTGATCGAGTTGGAGAAAGATTGAATGAAGAATGGTAAAAAGTTAACTTCTCCTCACCTCCGCCCATTCCACCCCCTCCTCCCCCTGTTCCAGCTCCAGGACCTCCAAAGCCTCCTCTCCAGTGATCATAGGGCTGAGGAAGGTCCTTCATCCTCTTCCTCTGAACCTCTTCTTTATCTAACATGAGAAACAGGAGATAAAAGGTGAACAAACAGCGCATGTTATATCATACACAAATTAAACAACCTAAATTAGGATCACAATGTATTCTGTTGGTTTAGAATACACTACACTACTAACCTTGATTGTGTGGAATATATGTAAACTGCTTGGGTTCACTGCAGTCACCGCCCTTCTTCCTCTTGAGCTGCAGGAAGACTGTGACGGGCCGTGTGATGTCTGTGCAGCGATACGCCGGTGTTTTAAACACGATTGCATACTGATAGGGTTAAGAAACAGTGTCAGTACAGTTTTCTTTTAAACAGACCGTTTACCGTCAGCCAGAAAACCAAGTAATTATTTCTAACACACCTGCTTGTGAACATCAGTGGGGGAGAAATCTCCAAATGCCTCCCACCCTCCATCTTCTTCCTCCTCATAGAAACGGATGTCGATATCATCTGGAAACGAACAAATGCAAGTCTATCATTTGATTTAAGAAATATTACATGTAAATGACTGCAAATCCATCTTAGAGACAGAAAATAGAAATAACCTTTTTGAACTTTATCACAGAGCAGAAAGACTTCTTCTCCTCCGAGCACTGATCCTGATGTTTTATCCATGCGTGAAATCTTCAGATTGGATGCATTTGGTGATTCTGAATAAAGAGTTTTTAGTAGATGAGCATTTCTTCATCTCGTTTGAAGTCATAAAGATTTTCTTTGCAAATAAAGTTGGCAAATTCATTTAACTAATAAAAATATATTAATACACTGCCAGGCCTAGGGAGGCCCGTGCCTCTGTAGACATGTCCCTCTCCACCCCTGTGGCCCCCCGTGCTGACCAAAAAAAAGTATCAATTAATAATGATTTTACATACGAGCGCCAAAAGAGGAACTAATACGACTCAACGTTCTACACGGGTGAATTAAAGCGGCGCACCCAAACACTGTAGCCGCCTGTGGTCCTGCTTGGCTCAGCAACTACTCTTGGAGAGCGGAGCTACAATTTCTCCTGATGCAAGAGTCGAAGCAGGTAAGAAAAAACGATTTGATCTCATAAGTGACTTGTTGTTCTTGCACATAACCATGTTACTTTTGTTTTGTTTGTAAATGTCTGGTTTCTATATGTTTAGAAACGTATTCATATCTAAGCAAACGTATTGAAGCAGAAGCGAATATCTAAATGGCAGTATCCTTGCTACTAGGTCTACACAATGCCCTCACGGAACAAAAATATATGGGAATATACTTCAAAATGTAATGCGATATATAACATAATGAATTTCCATATATGGGAAACTAGTGCTTATATTTTTCAATATACTGCAATATATGCATTGACCATGAATGGCTAATACATATACAATATTTATAAATGAAGACAAAAATTGCATTACATGTTATATTCACTAAGTTGTATCCTTTATTGTGTACATATGTTGCACACATGTTCCCATAATAGGGAAAGAAATGTAATGCATGCCCCTAAGTTCTTTTTCTTCATATAGTTATCATGATGTTATAATGTTGGTCTACTGTGTGTCCTTAAAGTAGTGCTTTCTGCTGTAAATTCCTTTTTGTGACAATATGACTCTAATGTTAATTTTTTTAAGTAAATACTTGGCTTATAAATTGAAATACATGTCGATATACATGCATAAGTAAATAAATGTGTGTTTACTGTACTTCTTTCTACAGATATCAGCCAGTCCGAGAATGATGTACCAGTACAGCCCATCTTGAATATATTCCCAACCACTTTGATGGGGGACAGAAAACGGAGCTCAGACCAAACTGGTATAATTGATCCAGCATTGTTATGCCAAGTTAAGTGTGGACTCAACTGTCCACAATAGGAAATGGCTTTTGCACCTGCACTCACTCTTGCTCTACTGTACAAAATAAATGTTTATATGATTGTAAAGTAAAATAAAGTTTGTAATCTTTAGATCAAATTTGTTTACATTTTTTTAATGTGCCCCTCTGGTTAAACACTGGCCCCTCCTTGGCCCACCTAGTAAATTTTGTCTAGAACCGCCACTGTACACAGCCCTAATATTAACATTATATAAAAATAACAAAAAGCAAAAACAATATTGATTTACAGTCTATTAAACAATGCCTGATATTAAAATGCCTCTTTAACTAACAGAACAGGGAAAAGTTTCTCAGTTTTTATCTCGTTTTTAAATTCATTTGACTAATAAAAATATATGAATACACAGCCCTAATATTAACATAATATAAAAATTTAAAAAAGCAAAAACAATATTGATTTACAGTCTATTAAACAATGCCTGATATTACAATGCCTCTGTAACGAACAGAACAGGGAAAAGTATCTCAGTTTTTATCTCACATGTGTCCACATGACTTATGTTTGTGTTCCCAGATCTGTCTTTTCCCCTCTTAAAATCAACACTGATGTGAGAGTCATTTTTAAGTCCCCTGCTAATTGTTATATTAATGGAGTTATGATTATTGTTGTGCGGGAGAACTTACTACTGTCATAAATGGGGTTGGAGACAACAGACTTCAGAGCTCTTGTGAAACCTCCATTGCTATCCTGAAGGAAAGCTGTGAACTTTAATCTCACAATGTTTAGGTCCATGCTTTTACTAAATTCTTTGGCATCTTGCAAAATGGCCTGTTCCTCTGCATCTGTGTGATTGTGAAAGAAAAACAAAGTGAGAAAACGTTTGCATTCAACTCAAATATCAAATATGCCCAGTTTAGTAAATAAACTTACCACTAAACTTATGACCAGGCTCATTTAACCTCCTCTTCTCTTCTCTTAACCTTTTAGTTAGTACATCCACCACTCCTCTCTTAGTGACATGCAAAATGCCTAAATTGCTGAATCTAGACAAAGAAGAGGACAGGGTTGATGAACACTGCACAAAAATACATTAACAACACTGAAAAGATATCACAAGTGGGTACTTCAATGATGAACAGTAATTGTGTGATTGGGTGATTCACTCACTGTGCTGTCAGATCATTGGGCCCTATATCAATGGTGCATATGCCACTTTCGCTACAGTGGCGTCCCACGAGGCTGTGTGCGTGAACGCGAGGGGGGTCTGTGTGTGTCACTAACTGAACCTCTACACGAGCGTTGCCCCCGTAGTTGGCAACCTAAAAGTTTACAGTTGTTAATTTAACCATTATTACCAACAATTACCAACTATTAACTAAGTTATAGTCATTAAACAGCAAAGACCATGTTACCTTGACTGTGGGATATGTTCTTCTGTTTCTTTCACTGGAAGCCCCTGGCAAACCTCCATGGGACGGGCCCTCACATTCATAACGGAATCTGAATCCCCTCTGTAACGCATATCACATAAATTATATAACACACATACAAACGTATTTTACTAGTAACACTGACTAAACTAACTGACTTTGGGGAATCCCACTTCTGTTCCCAGAATCATCCCAGGTTTTCAGTTTATTCAAAGCAACATATTACAATACAATAAAATGTGTCATGGGTTTAAAAGTGAACCTACTGTATATAAATTAATACCAATTAAAAAAAGTGCTAGACATTAAATTATGGGCACTGGCCTATACCTTAACTTTTTAAACAGGAAATTGTATGGGCACAATACCTGTTTAGGTTCCTCGATTATCTGGAGATAAGGCCCATGTACTGATTTAAAGAGAAATACACAACTTTTGTATAATAAACAACTAAAACAAACCGTCATAAAATTAAACAGTAAGGCATGACACATTATGTTACCTGTCTCTTGCACATTGGGTTCAGCCTTAACCTCAAAAGATGGATGCAGATATTGGAGATCCATCATAAATGGTATAGACTAAAGACATGTGGCAATAATTGGTATTGTTATTTGTTATATTTACTGAAAACACTTTACAATACATGTTAAGATTATTACCATGCAATAGCCAACGTAGAAGAATACTTAAAGGGTAGTAAACAGTACAACAATGAAGAATTCTACACATACTAAGACATTTTTTATGTTTTAGTATAAATTGACAATGTTTTATGTGTTAACATGGATTATGAAAAATTTATAAATTATCATAGATTTCTAAAGAAATACATTTGAGAGAGAGTTATGAATCTTCATAAAGGAAAATATGAAGCTAAATAAGACTAAGAAGATATATTTATAGAGATGTAGCAGTTATTAGCATTGTTAACATTATGCCGCTCACCTCTCCAAACTTTATTGGAAACTGTGTGTCATCCATCCTGTATCGTAAAAAAATAAGAATCTTATTAACACCGACCGTCTCACTCAAACTCCAAAAATACTCAAGAGCTTCTGTGTTCCAGTGTATTCTTCACCATGCTGAACCAAAACACAGACTGGCTGGTTTAACTGAGTTACAAACCCCTAAAGATATCATAATTTCCCCAGTTTTTCCCCACAAGCGAAGGCGTAGAGTTAAGCCTACCAGACAAACAACAAGCAGAGAAAAAGAGCTTCTCAGTTTTACACAAAGGACTTGCGTAGAGCAGTTTCACTTTGTCAGAACAAGCATACGTGCATGAGAGTGTTCAGCCTCGCTCCTTCTCTATTGCTCACTCGCTTGTGATACTTCCAGGAAGTCAGTGAAAAAAAAAAAACAGAGGAAAGCCCCCAGAATACCAGCTCGGTGCTGCCACTCGCGTGATATCCAGAGAAATGCAGGTGCATTGTTTTATCACACTGACATTTAGTCTTCTCTTCTTCTCTGAATTTCCTCAAATTTCCAAATGCATTTTTCTTTGAATTCCCTTCAAACTGGGTGTTTTAAACAAAATTCCTGTTATCAATCCCTCTCTCAACATTTAAAATAAAACCAGTGACTATGCGAAAAAATTCACCAATGTGTACGTTACTAAAATTGAATGAAATCGTTTAATATATATCAGATGCCTACAAACTGCTGTCAATACCTGTGCCAAGAGAACATTTGGGGAATGCCCCTCCTCTTCAGGCTCAAATCTTTGAACCCACAAACACTTCCACTTTAACCCAAATCTCCTGATGCTCAATGTTCATACGTGAGTTTGCTCGATCAGACCGGATCACTATTTTCTGGTATTGTTTGATTATCCATGGATACTGTATGACAGGAAGTGTCTTCAACTGCCCCTGACAGAAATGAGGAAGCAACACACTGCTCGGGATGAGTTGTGTAAAGATTGCGTTAAAGTACCAAACATTTTCTCTTTCTCATGGGGAGAAAAGCAAAGTAAAATATGAATCGTCTTCTGAGCTGTCAATCCTCTAAGGTCACAGTGTGAGTAAACCAGTAAATCCTGACGTCAAATAAAAGGGGGTAAAACACGTCTGGATTACAACCACATCCTGTCCTTCTTCTGTGAAATGATTACATAGTTCTTCTTGCTCACAGCCACCAAGAAAGTCAAAAAAAGCCAATATGTTCATTTTAAAAATGGATTCTTTAAATCAGCTTTATACAACTAAAGGCTAAACACTTAACACAAGACAAACCCCCCAAAAAACCACCACAATGAACCTACTATTGACTCATGGTATAAGGTTATCTGGCTGGTTTAACTCTTTATTTAGGGCAACTGTTGGCGACCCCCAGACCCTCTATTGCAGTATTTCTAAGTGTGGGGCGGACCCCACTGGTGGGGAATAGAGACATGACAAGTGGGGCACGACAAATGGGTGGACATTTTGTAATTTTAATCTCTATTAATTACTTTATTATTGACCATACACTCAAAACAAAACAATGACTTTTAAATGTAAGCCTTACATTTATCTGCACCAGCAGAGAAAAGCAAGACAGACAGTGGACCTAAAGTTTATTACCCTTTTGTTTTTGACTATCGGGGACAGGTGGGGCTCGGACCCCTTCCCTACCTCCAAAGTGGGGAATGGCAGAAGAAGTTTGACAAACACTGCTCTATTGCAAGGTTCAGTGAAATATGCAAGAATCCATGCAAGAATAAGCATATTTAAAGCATGTTTAAACAAGTCTAAATGTGTCACACAATCACATTTCATCCTTTACAAGAATTGTTACAATTTGTTATATTTTAAAGCATTCAGTCTCTAAACCTCTTAAACTGCAAGTTAAAAAATAATTACAGTGTATCAAATTGCTGCCCAATAACGTGTTGGTCTAGGCAGCTCAATGGGTCACTCGCCAGAAGTGGAGAAAATGTACCTTAGTGCTCCGGCCATTCTGTGTGTTGTTGTAGGATCATCCAAACCGGCTCGTCTGACTCTTAAAAGAATGAAATAATAAAAACTTCAAACATATTGTTTAACTGGGATGTGATTCCCCTGTTGTGCATATGCATCAGCCCCAAAAAGTACATCTGACATTTGACGGGAATTTCCTACACGGCACAGAATACAGGGCAAACTTTGCATAAACTAAAAGCAAATTAAGCTTTTGAATATTTCTCACGCACATTAATGAAACACGTTCACGGTTTTTTATTTGCATTTATTTACACAAAAGTGAAAGATCACACCGAGTGGATTTTGTTACAAGCTGCGTTTTTCACACAACGTAACGTATTTCATTTGCGCTACTAAACGAGTCACAAAGGCATTATGTAGAATTGCAGGATTATTTATTTACAGACTTACATGTCTCTTAACGTCGCGTCTTTAATACGTGATTACGTAGGTTAGCAAACGTACCGTTGTTATCCGTGACGATGGTCAGTCGGATCTCGTGTAGTTTCTGTTTAGAGTCAGCTGCTTACCTAACTGAACGACTGCGCAATTTTTGCAACAAGCTAAAACATAAACAAGTCCATGAAGAAAAAACAATATGGGTTTCTATCCCGTTTAGTATTTGCCTGTTTGCTGATGACACTGTACACGTCCATGAATTAAAAGCTCGGGCACTGGAAAGCCCCAGACTAGAGGGGAATTCCAAAACCACGTGGGATACGAGGAGAGTTTTGATTGGTTTAGGTGGAATAGAATTAGCATACGATTCAAAACTTCCGCCTAGAAAGGACAGTGCGAATAAAAAACAACACATAAATATTTGTGTAAATAAAAATCAGCATATACATTAAAACACATAAGAACAAGGTTAAAGCATTATGCAATATAATGGGCACGCATTTATTTTGAGAGCACAAATAAATAATTAAAATCGCATTCGTTGCAAAGCTCTTTAAATTAGATAATACATCCAAATTAAACACTGTTTGTCAAGATTTAATCTTATGTCAATCAACAACATTGTAAAATTGTGACGTGAGGATGAGGCTGTCAATCACAGATTTTATAGATACTGTAAGTGTCTACCACAGGGGACCATAAAACTGCATAGCATCATGTAAAAGTACTTGGAAATTCTTCAGGCCTCAGAAGGGCTAAAGTCTAATAATAAAAAGTTCTGAATGACAGGAATGCTGTTCTCATCACACTGGAAATGGCTTCTGACAGTCAGGAGAAATGTGTTCTTCGTAGCAGTCAACATGGAACTAATCCTGTCAGCAACTACCTGGATGAACCTCACTTCTGATGCTGGGGCTTTGGACAAACAAGACAGAACACAGAGAATGCAACCTTGTTTAAAATAACATGAAATATTCACAGTTAGACACAAACAACAGATATTTTGGAGGAGACGAAAGAGGGCGTAACTTACCTATGCTCTTATTCAGTTTATCTGGGGGAGTGTTCAAAAGGATCTTCTGGACAAGAGCAGGAGGGACTAGCACGCAGATTTGGGTACCTCCATCTCTCACAGTTAAAACAACTGGCCTAAAAAGATGATTCGTGCAGACATGTGATTAAAAGGAATGAAAGGAAATGTAGACCTAAACTCAAGAAACTTAATTAATAATTAAAATTAATATAACACTTTGTATGTAATGTAATAAATAATTAAGTAAATAATAAAAGGCAAATATCAACAGAATCATGGTGAATATTAAGAGACCAAACAAATCTCTTAAAACATGTGGGTTTAAAATGTTTTCAAAATCACAAAAGTATTTTAAAGGTTTTTAAATATATTTTTAATATAAAGTATAATTAAATAATTACAGTATAATGAGTAATATTACAGTGTAACTGTGTGTTCACATAGAGCGCGAATGAGGCGTCAAAAACGCGCTATTCGCGAGTAGTTTGACGCTTGAACATTTTGTGTTTCCTCGCGTCATTCGCGTCATTCGCTTCATTCGCGTCATTCGCGCTATTCGCGCGTGAAAAACGCGTCATTCGCGCTATTCGCGTCATTCGCGAGTGAAATTCGCTTCACGAAAATGTTTTTACAATTTACCGGATTCTCCGACCTCCTCACTCCCTTTTTCCAAGCAAGATCCTTTTTATTCCTATTTTTATGAACACGTATCATATAGCTCCGGGTGTCCACACACTGAGATGAGCGTGTCCTCCATTTTTTATTTCTGCCTCTGCTCGCTACGTCACTACTCAAGCAGGCTCCTGATTGGTTAACGCGGCGCGAATTTCCGCCAAAGTTCAGATTTTTCAACTCGCGCGATTCGCGCAATTCGCGTCATTCGCTTCATTCGCGTCATTCGCGCAATTCGCGTCATTCGCGCCGCCTCATTCGCGCTATTCGCGCCGCAAGCGCGTCTATCGCGTCTTTACATTAGGCTTGTTTGAGATGCGCCTTGCCTCGCCTGAAATATAGGCGAGAGTAGGCGGCTACAGTGAGGGGAGGAGTGAAAAAAAGTGCAGGCAAGCCGGACACTTCCTGAATCTCGCTGTGTTGTGGACTGCAAACGTCAACAATGGAAGAGATCGCGTTCGCGTTCTTTATCGCGGACGAAGTTGATGCAGTTGAAATACCACTGTTTTTACACGAAGATGGTTATGATGAGGAGAATCACCGAAGGTGAACAGTGCTCATTACTTAAAATGGCTTATTCAGTAAATGGTAGGGATATAAATCTATCTGATCTAGAGTGGTATTGCAACTTGCAACTTTTGCAACTTGTCGAGTCAAAAATAAACAGTCCTGACTGCAGATAATTCAGCACCAAAGAAAATTGTTTTTATTATTATTAAAGTTATTTGGGTGAACTATCCCTTTTTTACATGACAAATATTCCATATAAATATATTACACAATTGTTTGTCACCTTAATGTAAGTTTCAATTCATGTTGAATGATTAGGAAAAGTGTGTGCTGCAAATTATTCTTAAAAAATAATATGAAACAACAACACATTCTAAATTAAGAAATGAGCATGTGTGGGTTTTGTTTATTGCACTCCTGGAATCAGACATATCCAAATAAAGATATCAGATAAAAACACAAACATGAGGCCTAATTGTAAAACAGTCACATTAGATGTATGCATGTATTGATGGATTGACTAATTTATTTAATGGAATAATGTTGTACAAAAATGTCAATGTATAAAGACAATACACATCTCTCAATAAAGAGAAAATAAAAAACAAACAGGACTTCACTTCAAACCAAGAAAATAAAAATAAAACATGTCCTAATTACTAAGTACTATAGAAAAAAGTAAATCGTATTAGGCTATAGGTAATGGACTTCTTAGAATTAAGGGGAAAAAATATCAGCTGACATTATCAGCCAATGAGCACGAAGCTGTGTCGTCAGTCAGTCGTTTCCCATCATGCTTTTGAGTAGCGCAGTCGGTGGAGAGCAACTGCGCTCGACTGCTCAATCCGACACAGCCGCCTCGCTGTCGCGAGAGTTTTTGGGCACACGTCAGCATGAGGTCAGAGCAAGGCGGACGTAACTCGGACACTTTTCTAACCGGCATGCAGCTCACGGTGATCACCGGTGATCGGTTCTGCGCAGATTTTGTTCATCTCAAACAAGCCTATTGACTTAACATGTAAATCACTCGCGCTTGACGCCTCATTCGCGCTCGGTGTGAACACACAGTAATGAAACATTCAAAGTCTATAGAAAAGATTAAAATAAAACATTAGGGCTTAAAATTACTCCAAAACACAAAATTACTCCAAACATTTGACTGGAAATGTATTCTGTAGTAATGTTGTAAAACTAAATTTTTTACCCATGTTTTACTCACCCTCAAGGCATCCTGACTGAATATGACTTTCTTCTGGAGAAGTGAAATGGGGGGCAATATTCTGAAGCTCCAAAAAGTGCATCCATCGATCAAAGAACTGCTCGACACGGCTCTGTGGTCTTTACAGGTCTTCTAAAGCAAATCGATGTGTTTGTTTAAGAGAAATATCCATATTGAGAACGGTATTAACGTAAATGTACTACTACCGATATCCCTCGGCTGTGTGTGAACCAGAGGCTTGTTTTTCAGGCAAATGATGGGGACGAAAGCTCCCGCAAGGAGGAGAGGGCATCCTATTGGAATAAAACTAAAAATGCAGTGTTCTTCACCGGAACTTACAACACGACTGCTTCATTTGTCGGAAAAACAAGCCTCTGGTTCACACGCTGCCAAGGGATAACGGTAGTAATACATTAATGTTAATATCTCTGTAAATTTGTATATTTCTCTTAAACAAACACATCAATACGCTTCAAAAGAACCGTGTTAAGAACACAGAGCCGTGTTGAGCCGTTTTTTTATCAATGGATGCACTTTTTGGAGCTTAAAAAAATTGTCCCCCATTCACTCCCATTCTACCGCTTGGAAGAACAACTATACGTGATATTATAACTCCGACTGCATTATTCTTCAAGAAGAAAGTCATATTAAGTCAGGATGCACTATTAGTAATTCAAATATTATTAATATTTTATTATATAAAATTTTTTAGAAAAGGTACTACTTTATTCTTGCCATTGTGTGTGTGTGTGAAAGAGCTATAAAGAACAAACCTATAGTATCGACGCACTCCTGTGTGTGGCAGGCAGGGGTAACAGGGTCTGTAGATGCCGTTCTCATCAGTGTCCAGCTCTGCAGAACACTTGCCACATCCAGTAAAAGTGATGTCACCAGAAACTATGTCCAGGATCCTTTCCAACGGCGTGTTTCCATCTATTATCACTGAAGCTTCCTGTGATGGACTGCTTTGGAACTGGAATGCAGAAATTTTTACTTTCAGCTCAACATCACCTATTGAGTACGAAAAGAAAGAATGTAAGCATAGCTGTAATAAATTACATAATTACATTTTTAACATGACCAAAAACTCTTCACCTGAGAATTTCTGGGACAGAAGTGTGTTGAGATCAATCTCAAAGCTGCTGCTAGTTCTCTCTACACGTGCAGTGCCGTAAAACTCTTTGCATCTATTGTCATCAGCAAAGAGAGGCTGACATGTTCCCCACGGAGTGGAATGCAGCTCAAGCAAACCTGAGGTCACATCCTGTCTGACTAGCAGCATCCTGAACTCCCACACAGCATCTGTAAAGGTGCATTAGCAACAACATACTGTATAATGCAGGATAATAATCATTTGGACAAACACGTGTTTGAGTTTAGTGCTGCTGTACCTTTCTTTCTTTCTAATCGCTGCAGCCAAGAGAGAGCAGCTCCCCAAAGCACAACAGCTCCTAGGCAGCCATCTCCCTGCTCCACAGTCAAAACAGCCTTCAGTACACCTCCTGCTCTGGACATACCATGTACCTCATCTCGCCAGGCTACAAAACAAAAACATCAATCGGTCACAATGACTTACTCTGGTCACCTTTGAATAACAGTTTATAAAAATGTATGTTTTTATTTACCAGCTACCTGATGATAGAGTGCCTAATAAATATTTAGACACAATATTAATCAATATTCTCAAACCAAATGGCATATGCAAACAAATGCTGCACATCCTTTTCTTAAAAGTAACTTTCATAATAAATGTTAATAATAAACCATATTTTAACCAACTGGTCCCATGATCGTGTTTTATTCAAAAGAACTTTAGCTATTAGCTATACATTCTATTTGATCTAAAACACATTGGACTATAATACAGTTTCATACCTGTGATTAAATTACTGTGTTTCACTCTAAGCAGAGCATGAACCAATGTGTCAGGTTTTAATGCTCCAAGGCGGACGAAGGGTATGGAATTTAAATCCTGGGGCTTGCGAGGAGGAAGAGACACCAACAGGGGGCGCTTCTCACACATGTGCGTACACAGTTCTCTCAAAGTGTGAGGGTTCAAGTTTTGTGGAGCTAAACAACATAAATATTACAAAATCAGGGATACAATATATGAAGTTAATCACATAATTATGTAGAATTTTAGAAAATGAAAACAGCGTTATGACATTCCAAGAATTCACTATTGATTTAACAAAGTTACAACTATTCAATAAATGCCATAATTAACTTAAAGGTATACTTGAAAATTCTGTTATCATTTACTCACCTTCGAGTTGTTGCAAATCTGTATACATTTCTCTGTTCTGATGAACACAGAGAAAGATATTTGGAAAAATGCTCATCACCGGACAGATTTTGCCCGCCATTAATAACATAGAAGGAAAAAATACAATGGTAGTCAAAAATGCCCCAGAACGGTTTGCTGTTCTACATTCTTAAAATTTTCTTCTTTTGTGTTCAACTGAGCAAAACAATTTTAAAGTAATTTTCCCTATTATGGGAGTCAATGGGGGCAAAATCTGTCTGGTTATAAGCATTGTTCCAAATATCTTTCTCTGTAAATTTATACAGATTTGGAATGACTCGAAGGTGAGTAAATTATGACATAATTTGTATTTTTGGGTGAAGTAAATGTGTAATACATAATCTTGACCAATAGATTTGTTAATTAGCATCTCCAATGTGGCTGCTGAAACTGACTTGCTTTTAAGCGGATTTGGATTAACCTCTATGTTACCTTGTGGAATACGTTCCCTTGTGATCTGGCCCAGATTCAGAAGCTGACTAGTAAAGGATGACTGCAGTACAGTCTCATTCTTCCACTTATCCATGTGCACTGTCACATCTGACAAAGCAACACAAAAACAGTGAGTGCAGGCTTGAGGACATTTTATACAACACACGTTACTGAAATTATCACTCCATAGCTTCAAGGTGCTTCACCCCCCAAAAATAGTTTATCGTCATATTTCAAAATTGCAGGACTTTCTTCTGTAGAACACAAAAGAAGATACTTAGAGGAATGTTGGTAAACAAACAAAATTGAAACCCATTGTATGGACACAAAACCACTGAAACATTCCACAAGATATCTTTTGTGTTCCACAGAAGTCATATATTGAATGTGAAGCTGACGTTATGCCCTATGTTGCATGTTGCAGTGGCGTCCCATCTTGGGAGGATTATACTCGACTGCTATTATTGTTTTGATATGTACTATTACTTGTTTTGTTTGAATCGAAAGTGAAAGAACCAGGGGCTTTTCCTGAACGACTCTGTGTAATGCTATTGGAGTTTTTTTATCATACACGTGTAAATTGTATATAATCTAGCACTTCTACAACCAATATTTGTAGACACTAATTAAAAAATCCACAGTTCTCCTGAGGAGAGTTCATGGGTTTTACCTGTTATTAGCAGAATATCCCCTGGATTTACAGTCAAAGTCCAGTAAGCTGCTCTCCGCCATAGCACTACCTTCATCTCCACATCTGATTGGTCTGTGACAATGATCGTTGCCAAAGGAATGCTGGATCCAGCTGAAGCTCCTGTTTTCACTTTCACCTCTTTCAAGTGGTATGGATGCACCACAGCCACCAAGATAGCATACCGTACACCATGGGTCCTACACCTAACCAGAAAGGTTGTGGGACCACAGAGAGGCACTACATTAATTGTGCTTTGTTCTGTTACTTTGGTTTTAGCTACAGTTAAAGACAACTTGATCCTTTTAGAAGCAGTGTGACTAGGAGAGATCTGTGCGTTAAATCCAATCTTCTGATGGTCCACAGGTTTTTCACCGTGACCTTCATTAGTTCCCTGAGAGCAGAGGATGCCGTTGGGTGTGTTTTCCATAATCACCCCTCCTTCTTGATGCATTTGCCTTAGACTGTCATAATGCCACTCCACTGAGCTTTGTAAGGTTCCTCCCAAGTCCATCTCTTCTGGGCTGGTCATAGGACTGTACAATTCTGGAGAACATAGGGAGGTTGAGGGTGTTTGTTTGGAAGGCATATGGGGAGAATAGAAGTCTCCAGGAAAGCCCAATGTATAAGATGAGGCCGCTCTGCCCTGAAGGAGCAAGGTTTGAGATTTTGTCCATGTACTCAGATACTCTATCTCCATTGATACAGATGACCTTTCATCATTGCTCTGTCCGGGATTTACATCAGTTTGCGAACTAGAAAAGCAGTTATCGAGATATTCTGCCACTGATACAGGACACAACTCCTCTTCTTCTATGCATTGTCCTTTTGATGGCACTTTACTTTTGTCCTCGCTGGTTTGTGCTACAGGTTCTCTCTCCGGAGAGACAACAGGGTACAGTCTGGTGCTTCCCTCTGTGCCCTGGTTAACCACCTCTCCACACACATCACGTGTTTGCACCTCTTTAACATTATCCATGGGAATTAACTTGCCGTCACTCCAAGTGAGGTCTATTGTTTTCCAGTGGGTGAGTTCTTTCTCCTGGAAATCCAAAGCAAGTTTTTGAGGACATGGAGCGCCCAGAAACACATGGATCTTTGGTTTATTTGACATCTCACTGACTATGGTTCTGTCATACGATTTGGTTTTGCGATGTGTTTTCTTATATTTAACTATTAATAAGGTGCATGGCAGCAGTCATCCGCTGGAAAATGGAAACAGACTGTAGGTTAAAACCTATATAGACTTACAAATGGCCACATACATATTAAGGATCATCATTATAATACTGAACTATAATATTGAAATAACTATCGTTTGCCACACTAAGATAAAAGTACAAATTGCTACCTTTAAAGATTCAATAGCAATCACTTTAAAAAAACAGTTCACCCAAAAATGAAAATTCTGTCTTCATTTACTCACCCTTGAGTCATTCCAAATCTGTCATTTCTTTATAACTTTCCTTTTTCTGTTGTAGGAAACCAAACAATTCTGGGGCACTTTTGACTACCATTGGCAACTTGAGGTTGAATAAATGATTAATTTGTATTTTTGGGTGAACTGTGCTTTTAAAGATTCCTTTTTGTACCTTAAAGGGATAGTTTATAAAGACGGGGTATTTGTAAAGACCTGATTTGTACCTTTAAATGTTAAGTTAATGCTTTGGTAAACAAGAACAAAATTTTGTATTTTGGTAAATTATTTTACAGGTAAGAATTTGGCTTTAAATCCAACACAGAATTATTAGAGGTCAGAAAAACAGACATAAGCAAAGGTTCACATCCTGCAGGAGTTACTGTGGACATTGTATTGTGTCTGTGCAGACGCATTCCTGAAATCGGCTGCTTTCACTTAGCAGAGGAGAAAAACAACAGTTAAACGAGTAACCAACCAGATGAAGGGTGTTGGCAGAATTTTAGCCAATAACAGAGCTGAACAGAGTTCTTTGAAACTGCAGCTTGATTGATTAAAGAGGAGTGGAACATTGTAGTAGGTGGATGTACATTACAGAGAGGTGGCACTGAAGAATGTCAGGATTATCTTAATTCCAAATAATGAAACACTGTAACTCAAAGAATCTTGGGAAAACTCATGGTTTCATTTTTCCTGCCACCCACCTACAGTATTATCCTTGGAGACAAAAGCAGCATATTTCTTTGAAAACAACAGATAAAAACGTCTGTGCTGGATGCATTTCAGGCTAGGACAAAAAACACGAGACAAATAAAATATTGACGCAACAACCCGCTTCACCGTAAACCCAGGTAAAATAACAGAACAATTCTGGTTCCGTCACTATATACTAGCAGTCCAGATACAAATATAATCGAAATGGTAAACCGTTCTTATCTGTTTGCCTAAAGAACACCAAACACAGGGTCAATGCACGTCCTCTTTTTATGCACATGTAAAACAACATTACACTCGTTTAAAAAAACATATAATATTGAATAATGACAGGTAATTTAGGGTTCAAATGTACAAAAATCCACTACTACGTAATATAAGACACATGAGATCAAACTCCTAACTGGTAAGAGGCATCAGGGCCTCTGCTGACCCCACATGACCTCTGCTGCACAACACAAATCCAGTTTTAACAAGTGAAAACAGGATTACGTGGACACATCATACTCCCAAGCCCTTTATACCGTAACGAAAACAACAACAAAACAATTGTTTCTAAGCATTGAATCTATATGGTTCACATATCTAGTAAATGGCATGGATGGCAATGGCACAGCCATTTAACCAAAAAGAATTTAAACTTGCTTTACAGGCCTGTTATTTGTGTGGTGAACGTTTTAATGCACCAATCTAGTGATGGTATGAAAGGTTTGGTAGTATTGTTCAATAAACATGGCACTGGTACATTTTATAGTGACACGAAAGGTTGAACCATCACAATAATCCAGTTAACAGTAACAGCTGTTGTGCGTTTATACATTTTTCTATTTTCCTGACAACCACGAGTTGCAAAATCGTATTCAAAGCAACCGAGCAGTGTTTACTGTATGGTCCGTGAGCGCCCTCCCAGCTTGAGGTGGAGACCCGGGCGCGCCTGCCTGCTGCTTAAAAAAACTCACTAACAGCCTTCATGTTGTCACTTTATTGAGTTGAGCAGAAAAAGGAGGAGCCGTGGTGTTCGTTTATTCAACCCGCCCTACCCTCAAACACCGACCTTCTTGCTTTCTTTCACTTCTTTATAGACAGAATAAGCGCACCAGATCAAAATCATGTACAGGTATCTGGGGGGGCTCGTCAGTCGCGCTGCCGCCAGCGGCGCTCTGGCCTCGGGGTGCGTCGACTCGGCTCTGCCCGCCTCCGCGTCTCTTCTGCGGGTCCGCCGCTACAGCGAGGCCGTGGAGGGAAAGGATGATGATCCAAACTTTTTCAGGATGGTTGAAGGTTTCTTCGACCGCGGAGCGTCGATCGTGGAGGACAAGCTGGTGCACGACCTGAAAACGAGAGAAACACCCGAGCAGAAGAGACACAGAGTCCGGGGAATCCTCAAGATTATCAAGCCGTGCAACCACGTCCTGTCCGTGTCGTTCCCCATCAAGAGAGATAACGGGGAGTGGGAGATGATCGAGGGGTACAGAGCTCAACACAGCCAGCACAGGACACCTTGTAAAGGAGGTGAGACACTTTCACCGCTGGGCGTGTGTGTGTGTGTGTGTGTGGAGTTTTGGATTGGATTCAGTCGGTCGGGAGAGACAGAAAAGGCATGCGAGTTATACAATACAAAAACATATGGTCTTACCTGTCGAAACATTTTCCAAATTCAATGCAAGATGTGAATCGCATCCAAACACATTTGTTTAACCGCTTTCGTCTCTGTCATTTGCCAGACAAATGACAGGCCTCGTGTTGAATTTCGATAAATTGAATGTGTGCAACAGCGACACTCTGCGGTGGCCTTCCTGGCAGGATAACTTGAATTTTAGGGAACTCTGTAAACATCAAAATGTAATATAATAAGACCTTCCATTTAAACTTTAAATCTCGATTGAGACGTTGGCAACTAATTGTATAATACAAAATGCATATTATATTTTATAAAAACTATGTAGCGGAGCTGTTCTTTCATAGGCAGGCCAAACTCTGGTGGTGGATTGAATCAATGAATTTAACTGTACACATATACTGTCCTGCGTTGTTACACGGTTTTAGTAGATTTCCAGTAATCTTCAGGAGAGGAATGTGGTCGGTCTTGTTGCTGTGTATTTATTGTATTGGGCATCTCTGCTTTATCTCGTTTTTTTATATAGCCTACCGTTTTATCTGTGCAGATATATGTGTGCATGGTTACAGTAGGAAGTTGGCGTGAAATCATTCATTAACAGTGTAATGTGTTTTTATAACGTTTGGCTTGTAAAGCACGTCTATTTATTGAGGTATTCTGCTTTGTCAGTACTGACTCGGCAAAGCTTTCCAGGAAGGGAGGTGGAGACCCCAGGGCAGTTCAACCTCTCAGTAGTTTCCTTGAATTAAAACCATGTTCTTTTGGATACTATACTTTTTAGTGTACATTACATTTCTAAATGCATGTTGTTTACTATAGTTGATTAGTTTTATCAATCCCCGTTGTATGTGATTTAATTGCATATGAGTTAGGTTGATCAAGCAAGTGTTGGGATTATTCTTCAGTGTAGATTCAATGGTAGATTTAGATCAATTATATATAATAGAGGCATCGTGTGCTTGTGTGACAGGACATCGCTGACAAGATACACATTAAAGAGTCTATATAAGTAGTTAACATTTCATTTTTATTAGTTAAGATTTAGTTGTAAACTTAACAACAACATCAATGTATTATAAAAAGATATGATATGTAAATTTACTAAAAGTTGTATTCTTTGATCAAGTATAAAGTTAAAGTCAAATATAATGACAGGAACAGGAAGTAGACCTTGAAACCACTGAACATGCTCTTTTCATAGCGTGCATAGTTTGACAAATGACTACGCAGCTGCTAAAAAGCAGAATGCCCTCAGCTCACAACTCAAACACCCATTCGTGAGGAAATAGACCGTTTTCCTGTGGGAATTTCCAGGTTTATAGTCTGTAGGAAAAACCGTTGAAATCGCTAGTCTTAAGCACACAAAAACTATGAAACAAGATTCAAGTAGCATTTGTGAGGACTACCGAAAACAGGATTGTGTAGTTTGGGTAGTCACACTGACTTTAACCACACCCTGTTTTGGTCCTGCCCAGATTTCCTTCGCTCGCACTTCCGCGGAGGGAGTGAGTCATCATGATAGTTGGTTTATTGGCTGTCTGTCCCACAAAACTTCCCCTCTCAGAACTGCAGCAGTGCTTCTGCACAAGGCCGTTTAACCATTTTGAATTTTCCAGACCTCCTACTTTGAATGGCCTAAAATGGATATTTTTAGGAGTTTTACCTGGGAAACAATCCCATTTTTGCAGTGGGTAAATATTTGGGAATCACTAGTCACATGTATATTTTTGTTCATTTAAACCTATGAAAGACTTGAATAAAGTAAGTAAGGGAGAATGTGTCACAAATACAAATCCATATGGATCCTTCCGCTCCATGATTATCAGAATCAAGATGTTTATTTGTTCATAAGGTAGGTTTAGTTACAGTCTGAATGTGGTTTTTGAAATAGTGAGGCCAGAATTGCCCATACTTAAACTCATTAGAAAGCTTCTCATGCTCATTAGAAAGACCGTCTACTGTTCATGCATCATAAAGCGTGTCGGTAAGAAATAAGCATTGCTTTTATTTTCCAGGTATACGTTACAGCACTGAGGTTTCAGTCGATGAGGTGAAGGCTCTCGCCTCACTAATGACATACAAATGTGCAGTTGTAGGTAAGTTGAGCACTTGAATTGTGCGTTTGATTTTGTTGAAGCATTTCGTTTTTTCTTTGTTTTAAGAACATATGATCATTCTTACAACCATTGTGCTTTTAACAGATGTGCCTTTTGGAGGAGCTAAAGCTGGTGTTAAAATCAACCCAAGGAATTACTCTGTGAGTATTTTGTTTTTGATAAATAAAAGTAAATCTTGACCATTCATTTTGAAGTGATATTCACCCAAAAATAACAAATCTGTCATCATTCACTCACCCTCTTGTCATTTCAAATCTGTATTAGTCTCTTTTTTTTGGAGAACACAAAAGAAGATATTTTGAAGAATGTTGTTAACTGGCAACATACAACAATACAATAGAAGTGAATATGTACCAGTGCTGTTTGGTTACCAACTTTCTTCAAAATATTTTTTATATTGTGTTCTGCGAAAGTCATAAAGGTTTGAAATGAGAAGGGTGTGAGTAAATGATGTCAAAATGTATTTTTGGGGTTAACTATCACTTTAAAGTTTCATTTAAATAAATGGCTGGTTTATGCTAGTAAACCAGTCAGAGCTTTAGTTTTGTCAGATGTTGCTTTTTCATTCTTAATTTTTTCTTTCCTTGCAGGACAATGAACTGGAGAAGATCACAAGAAGGTTTACCATTGAGCTTGCTAAAAAGGGCTTTATTGGTGAGTTGTGGGCAAACCCACACAAAATCTGTACTCACAAAACTCAGGAATGTCCCCAAAATAAAAATATCCATCTACATTCAGCTTATGCCCTGCTCTTGGTTCTTCTTTCTTAAAAGAACTAATGAAATAAAACATTTTACCCCTGTCTTGGCCCATCATGAGATTCTAGTACCAGAGAAAGGTTTTTGTGGTTGGTCTTCCTAGAAATAGTTTTTTGAGTAGTTGATGTTTCAAATGGATGTATCTTATGTGTATGATTCCTGTGTATGAGTTGTCACACAAGGTATTTAATTACAGCTTATAGAGCAAAGCAACACTCAGGAACAACAATAGTGAGGAAATACTTAGCACTGTGAGGAATTCAGGTCTATTATGAACCTGCCATTGAAACCTCTTCTACATTACAAGTTAATTGATTGTTTAGCCTCCAAACCAACGTTAACTGGATTTAAATTACATAAGTTTAGAAAACACTATGTTGGTGCCAACATTCCTCGTGTTTTGGGACCTGTGTTGGCTTGCACCTTCATTTCTGTCCTTACAGTATAACTCCTCTCAGTTACCCAGATAGCACACTCCACCTTGCTTATGTCTATTTAACGTCTGCAATACACAGTTTGCTCATCTGCAATGCGTCTCCGAGACGTCTGAAATACGGTTGCTAAAGATATGGAGATCTGGAGAACATCTGCTGTGTCAAAACATCTGCTAAACATCTTGGAAAGAGCAGTTTTACATCCATTCTTAATCATAAACATCTTACAGACATCTTATAGATGTCTTTATTACGTCTCACAGCAGATGAGTACGTAAGCCAGATGGAGCTTGCTATCAGGTAGTGCACAGTTGCCATTTCATGTTACAATGTGTTAACATTGGCAACATTGGTGAGTCATGGCAGTATGAGGGAAGGAACAAAATGTATTTTTTTGTGTTCTGTATCAGGGCCTGGCATTGATGTCCCAGCCCCTGACATGAGTACAGGAGAAAGGGAAATGTCCTGGATTGCTGACACTTATGCCAACACTATGGGTCATAATGTAAGTTTAAGCCATATAATGGGATGCTTGCACAAAATATACTTCTGTTGGAGTGTTTGATTTGCTTGCACTATGCTAGTGGCTTCACATTCATATTAACATAGACATTTACACAAACGTCAAGACTTGACAATAAGGACAGGAATTACACAAATTAATGGTGAACAATACAACGGTTGCAACGGTTGATTCTACCACTATTGTTTCTGTTAGTTGATTTGTGAGTAATTCACTTCAAAATAAGCCCCAATTTACTTTCATAGTAGAAATAAAAATGACTATGGAAATTCAATCGGGGCTTATATTAAAGTGAACTACTCCTTTATCTTATGTTAATTCAAAATGTTATACAATATGCTGAAACTCACCCTTACAAAGTAAATGCTGCAGAGGTTTTGTTTATTTTAAGTTATGTAGTAGTTAACTAATGTTACCTCATGGAATCTTATTATAAAGTCAAAGGTATTACCAGTTAAATACATGAAACTTGAAACACGAACTGAAACCAGTGATGTTATGTTGCTTTTAGATTATTTTAAGGTAACCAAAGATAAAGTTAATATTTACTATGCCGGATAGATAAGATTGCAGACATAACACTACAGGTATAGTATAGTATTATGTTAGTGTGATAAGCATAGGTTCACTTATATGCAAAGAGTCATTCTTATGATTTCTCTTGCTATTGTTCCACTGTTATATTTAACACTTGGTCTACACATGTTGTCTAAAAAAAGTGACTTATTTTATTCATAATTGATTTTTTATCAGCAGGGCTTGTATCATTTTTAGTTTATTTCGTCAATTTTGTTTCCTAATTTCATGATGTATACTGTTGTTTTGCTTTGATGTCTAAATTATGCAGGATATCTCTTAAAACAGACTGTCACCATGTTTTTGACTCGATGCCTAGAGCCTTGACTATTCCTGATAAAATGCATGATGTTATGAGACTTGGAGAACAAAGCTCCCTTTGTGTATTTTTCCATGCTAACAAACTCTACAGTCTGTCCTCCCATGGCAGTCAGTTGCTTTGTCTGGATAGCTGTGATGATGTGTGTTTTTTGCAAGCTGCCCTGCAGCTAGATAAATGAAAGAACATGAGAGATATGACTATATAACATCCTGCTGAGGCACTAGTGATTTGTGTAGTCTTTGTACGTCACACATCTGTGGTTAATTGTTGTGGGTTGGATTATTCCAATTTCAATACAAACAACATTCTTCTTCATTTTTAATTTGAATTCTTATTTTAATTTTCTTTAATAATTGTTTAGGATATCAACGCTTATGCCTGTGTCACGGGTAAGCCCATCAGTCAGGGTGGTATCCACGGGCGCATATCTGCCACTGGTCGTGGTGTCTTCCATGGCATTGAAAACTTCGTCAATGAGGCTTCTTACATGAGCCAGCTGAACATGAATCCTGGCTTTGCAGACAAGACGTTTGTCGTTCAGGTTTGCACATTTGGTTGTCCTTATATCATGCTTTTGTGCCCATTTTTAATCTGTTATCTAAGGAGTAATTCTCTGTATTTAGTCTTTGGGTTTCAAATATGGATATATGATTTAAAACTCACAGTCTGCTGAGAAACAAATCGAGCCATTTGCATGGGTGCTGCTTACAGACATGTTGTACATTAGTTACATTAGTCGATGACTGCAATTCAGCACTTGGTGTATGCTGACATGAGTCATTCTGAGTTTTCTTTTTTATATATTTATAGACTATGTTTGCATGAGAGGCTTGATCAATATTTGTAAGAAAAAAAACATGAGATCTGCATTTTTTCTAAAATATTTACAGTATATTTAATGCCAAAATTTGTGTCTGCATCACTGCAAGCATGGAAATTGCCAGTTTCACATTTAGTTACATTTGATTGCTGCACATAAAAATTGCAGAATCTTTATGCTAAATTTCTTAATTTTAATTTAAATAATGCAAAAAAAAACAGGTTTACATAAGACATAATGATTTTACTGAGATCATATGCTTTTTCCATGCTTACCACAAGATGGTGGCAAATGCTAGAAAAATGATGTCATCTCAAAATAGTAGCGTTCCTTATATTGCCACATGAACATGGTTTGACTTTCTTCAGATTCTAAATTCACATCATTTTCATGTTCAGATGTTCCCTTAAAACCCACATTTCCATCCTTATAGCTGCAGACAAAACTAAATTAAATTCAGTTGTCTCCTGATTTCTCTGGCAGGGTTTCGGTAATGTGGGGCTGCACTCGATGCGTTATCTGCACCGCTTCGGTGCGAAGTGTGTGGGTGTAGGAGAGGTGGACGGATGCATCTGGAACCCAAACGGAATCGATCCCAAGGAGCTGGAGGACTACAAACTGGTCAGTGTAAATCTGTGCTTGTTACATGAACATTGCATGTCATCAAGGCAGAGACAATTTTGTGTAAGACAGCCATTTTGCGGTCAATAAGCAGTACTGCAGACATTACTGTCTCTCTATTGATTTTTGGCTTGGTAGTATTTAGAAGAATGAGATTTTATGCAAACTCTCTCTCCAGGCCAATGGCACAATCGTCGGCTTCCCCGGGGCCACCCCATATGAAGGAAGCATCTTGGAAGCTGATTGTGATATCCTGATTCCTGCTGCAAGTGAAAAGCAGCTTACAAGGAACAATGCCCACAATATTAAGGCTAAGGTTGGTGGTCAGCAGATCCAACCATACCCCAAGTGCTTAACATAGTATTTCAGTTATTGACCAAGTGTTGTGCCTCGATAGATCATTGCTGAGGGAGCCAATGGCCCCACTACACCTGAAGCAGACAAGATATTCCTAGACAGGAACATCATGGTGATTCCTGTAAGTCACAGTATAATAAATTATTATATAGATTATATTAATTTGATGCCTGAGATTCTGAGATTTTAATAAATAAAGTTTTAATAAATATTCTTGTCACACAACAACACAGGTTAAATATTTTTGTTTTGTAAATGTAAAATGTCTTGTTCAGCCAAGGCGATTACAGAATGCTTTTGAGCACAAATTATCACCTATCCATTAAATAATTTATTACTTTATACATTTGTATTTGTATGTATAGGATATGTACCTGAATGCTGGAGGTGTGACTGTCTCCTACTTCGAGTGGCTGAAGAATTTAAATCACGTCAGTTATGGCAGATTGACCTTCAAATATGAAAGAGACTCAAACTATCACCTCCTTAGTAAGTCCATCATAAATACATTAACCACTCAACGTGGCTGTGGCAAAATTGCACAATATATAGCAGTGTTTGCTGTTACTCTTACTGATGAAAGTATATTGCTCTACATATGTTGCAGGCAGGCTGGTAGAATAGGCTTTTGTTATGTTCACTTTGTTTATTCTGTTCTTACAAGGAAATACAACAAGATTAGTATTCCCTTGTGTATTTTGGAATGCTTACACATAAAAAACAAGCAATTGCTCTATCCTGCCTTTCATCTGGATGGCCTGGAATAACCCTACATTATTGGTGGTCACATGGTACAGATGTTGTAGGAAGAGAACAGAGAGGCAGCAACTACACTATAGACTGAATCTGTCAACCTTACTCTTGTTGTGGTTTCCTGCTGGGTAAATGACCTAAATAAAATTCTACATAATTTTGCACAGTTAGGGTAGCAAAATAAATAGGCCTTTCAACTTTTTAAAAGGGAGGCAAGAGTGCTTTTTTGTATATTGTTGTTGACTCTAAAAGCAACATGCACGATCATACATACACACAGTATTTTCTCACATATTCACCTGCACTAGAATAAATGTGGTTAATTCTAATTCAGTGTTTCAGCCTCGGACATATTAGAGTACATTTCAAAACATGTTGGATACGTACACTGAGAGGGAACAAGGAGTTCCTAGTGGAAAAATACTTTTGATCAATATTCCCCTAGACAAATATGTTAGATCTCCGATTCCTAATGGGAATCTAATGCATTCTTTGGCAGTGTCTGTCCAGGAGAGTCTGGAAAGAAAGTTTGGAAAACACGGAGGAGCTGTTCCCGTCGTGCCCACCTCTGAATTTCAAGCCAGAATTGCTGTAAGTACAAAACTCACGAACCTAAGCGTGTGTCTTTTATTAATACGTCTTTTTCTACTATAATTTGTTTTATTACCAGACAATAAGCTCTTTTACATTTTTGATAGGGTGCATCTGAGAAGGACATTGTGCATTCTGGATTGGCGTACACAATGGAGCGATCTGCCCGAGTAAGTACTGTAGATATTATTAATTTTTTCTGCTTTTATTATTTTCCTTTACTTTTTACGTTAAAACAATCATAACATGCAATGTGAGTAAAGTGCACAGATTTAGATGTTTTCCTAACATGATACATTATCAGCTCTGTAGATGTTATGATCTCTTTACGTCATTAGAGACAGTATAGGATAGGATGAGTGCCCCAGGATGATCTTCATTGTCTTCTAAACATTGACACAAACCTGTTACACACCCAGCTACTGTGTTTGTGTGGAACAGAGATCTGGTAACCAGAGAACAGCAACTGGTTATACATGTGCTATTGTTGCTTTCATTCATTTCTGAATTGAAAAATGAGATCACATGCAAGATGCATTTCTAATTCCTGATCACTCACCGCACCCAAAAGGTGTGTGGTTTTGGACGAATCAGCATTTGAAATGATTAACTCTTCATATACCATGTAGGTTAGTTTGATGTACAGTATAAAATGTTTATAAAGCAATTGTTTATTCACAGAACTAATTTTTCCTCCTTTTAGCAAATCATGCGCACAGCCAACAAGTATAACCTCGGGCTGGACCTCAGGACAGCAGCCTATGTCAACGCCATTGAAAAAGTCTTCAAAGTGTACCACGAGGCAGGCCTTACCTTCACATAGATGCCTTTATTATTTATCTTCTCTCTGTACATCTGGGTCTGATGTGTTGCGCAGACCCCGAGATGTATCATTAACCTCTCTGCTCCTCACGTTTACATTTTATACACGCATAAAAATATAGTCTTATCATTTATGCTTGTGGTGACCAATATGCATTTTCAAAAGCCTACAATCTCATCTAGTTCTTCTTTTCAAATATTCATGCCTGTTACAAAAAGCTTAAAACCAAAGTCCCTTTAATGCACATATAATTCTCTTTGCACAGCAGGAATATTTGTCAAGAAAGACCAAAAGTATATTCTGCCTTATTTTTTGCTACCTTGTAGGGTTTGCTTTGGGTCTGGTATTACTGAAGTTGCACATAGAGGACCATTAAAGCTTTAAAGTCACGATAACATTCTTACTGTCATGCTATGTGGCTGTAGCTTCTAATACATAGTTTGTTGTTTCATCCCATTTTTACATGAATGTGGACAAGTGAGAAAGTGATGCAAGGTGAATCTCAGGCTTTTTATATCAGTTACCAAAAATATTGCACAAGTTTATCTAGTTTTGCTGCTCTTTGAAATGTTTTTTTCATGATGACTTATCATAAGCATTTTTAAGTTGTGGCCCTTATTGATAAATGATGGGATTTCTTTATATGTAAATGTAAGGGCTTATTTTTGGCAACAAATCTTTATTTTCATTATAGCATTTAATATTCAACTTTTTGAATACCACTGAAGAACAATATACTTTGTATGGGCTTTTATTGTTTAAACAAATAAAAATAAATGAAAATATGTGGTGTGTTCCAAATTCACCTTTTTTACTGTTGTTTTATGTCAAATATATGGTTTGACCGATGATCAAATGTTTTTTCCAGCAAAGATCATACAAAGGCGATCCATAAATACATTTTTTATTCAATAAACACTTCATATATCGTAATGAAACATGACATCTTAAACAAATAGATGCAAAAAAAAGTGTTTTTATTTGAACAAATTAACATAAGAATGTGATGTGCACAGGTTGTAGTTTCTAATATTTAATGTAGTCCCGCTGAAAATTTTAAACTTCTATTTACAAACGTTATCATTTAAAATGCATTCATGTCCATGACTCTCAACAATGCTGGTGTCTGGCAGAGATGATCCCAATTGATGGTACATCATTTCTGTGTGGAAAACTCACTCGCCAGATCGTCCAGCGCATCATCGAAACCTTATCGAACACAAAATTTTTATTTTTTAGGGTTTTTATTTGGCTTTACATTATTTCTAAGATGATATGTTATATTAATTTTCTACCAGTTTATAGAGATCAAGAGAAAAAAATAAAATATATGCGGTAAGATTTATTTCTCCACTAATGACAGTGAAACTCACCACCGCCATCTCCACTGCTGTGAGCTGCTGGTGCTGCTGGTTGTTGTGTTCCTGGATCTGCGTTAAGGAGGCCACCAAACAGTCCACCTTCCTTTTGCTTTGGTTTCTTCTGTCCCTCAGATGGGAAAAGGTCTCCCATGCCCCCTGTATTATCGACTGGTTTCTTTCCAGTAATTGCTTCCTTCACCTTCTTTTTGGCTACAGATGCTGGAGAATTAAACGGAAATGTGATCAGATTCTATAGATACAAAACAATTGTTTGTTTTCTAGTTTCAAACATCACGTCTCCCAACAATCTCCAAAGGTCGGAGTAAAAAAGGCATTTAAAAAAATTATTCCCCAGTGCATTTCTTTGTTAAGTTGCTGAAAGGCTTGTTTTGACCCTATACTCCTTATGAAAGAATTGCATCCTCAAGAAATATGTAATGTAATAGCTACTTTTGTAAAGAAGAACACTGCAATGATTTAAATCCAATGTATGAAACTAAATGGAAAACAATATTATTAAACTCTTTTTTTTCAGGATGACTAAACAAATATTTACATGAACTCTTGTGATTTAATTCATGCGAGAATTCAGGGTTTTCGAATGGCGTCAAATGTCATACAGTCATATTGACTCCATCAATAGATACAATGGCATTCGTGTTCATTTGATTACATTAACATTACCACACCACACAACTCTGGTGTTTTTCAATACCAGAAAAATATGAAACATTTCCGATTCAGATGCCACGGCAATGAAATCACGGACTATATATGTAAATATACTGCATTTACATCGGCTCAACATGTAAAACAATAAACCAAACATGGCTTTAAAACGTCACTGCTATAGACTACAACATGTTTTACCCCTTTACTAAACTTTTAATCCACAACTTCAGATTTAAAGTAGCTTAGTATAAATTAAAATACCTGTTCCGTTATTCGCTAAACTACGACATTGAGTGTCTTGGAATAAATAGTTCAAAAGTAGAGACACTTTCCACACCAGGTTAAGATTCAGGTTAACTCACCTACTTGGTCCACAGCCTGGTCGACCATTGAGCTTGCGCCTTTATTGCCCAAAAAGCCTGAGAGGAAAGACATGTTTGTAGAGTTTGCAAGCGTGTTAGAAAGTGACGGAAATGTTTTGGGCAGAATTGAGCACGCAGTTTTATTTAGAGCCAAAGCTCACGGTATGTACGTCATTGATGCGCGGTGCCCATTGGCTGCTTCAACCAGGGTGGGGCAGAAAGAAGGTCTCGATAGAAAGAATTCAAGCTTGCTTGACTGGTTGGTCTGGTTGACTGACCCATCACCTGTCAGGGTTTCAGTATAACACGTATGTAACTAAAAGAAAAGAAAAAAAACTATGTGTTATGTATTTTATCATTGGCTATTAGTTTTGTATTTAGTTGGGTGGTGAGGGGTTTTCTTTGCACTTCAATTGAATTTCATTTATAGCCCTTTTCACAATGTGTCTTGTTCCAAAGCAGCTTTACGGAAGAAAATAATAAAAACTGAAAAACACAAAAAAAGGTCAAATACAGCACAGTGCGTGGCGTTTATAGAACAAGCAAGATTATTCTAGTAAACAATATCTAATAAATGCAGTATAACGGTGGTTAATTTAGCAGATTTTACATTAAGTGAATGTTTGGCTGAAAAGATGTGTCTTTAATCTAGATTTAAATTGGGAGAGTGTGTCTGACACTCGAATAGTATTTTTGCTACATATGAGAACGCTCGACCCCCTTTGGTAGATTTAGTTATTCTAGGTGTTATCAAAAGTCTGGAGTTTTGGGATCTTAGAGAGCGTGATGGCTTGTAGTGGGCCAATACAGCCCTTATTAAACACACCTGAGCAAGCTAATCAAGGTCTTTATGATCATAATCACATGCGAGTATTGTCAGGGTTTGACCTCATCTCTGCCCCTCCAACACTGGATTTAAAGTACCCTGGTGTCCACACTACTAAGTTCCAGTTTTTATTCATTCTTGTGTTTTTATTATTCAAAAGACACCAAAGCTGTTGTTGCCTAATTACTGTTTTTGTATGTTAATGTTATGCCTATCAGTGACATCAGTTGCGTTGTTTATGTTTTGGTGTACATGGCTTCCCTATGAGCCAGAGGATAATAATGGACTGCACCGTCTCCTCCCATAACTGGAATGTCAAAAGGGTAGAATAACACATGGGGACTATTATATTTTACAAAGTGTGACATTTCGATGGGCTGTTTTTCAGTGGATTATAATGGCCACATGGGTTTTTAGGCAGAAGACTCTTTGGTTTTAGGTGAAATGTAAATTAAATTAGATATGCGGGTGTGCCGAGAATGAGGGATGTTCTAGGGTGGGAAGGGTGTGCTTGTCTTTCTGTCTTCAGTGTTCATAAATTACTCTTCATAGTTTCACTAAATTTAGGGTGGAGCTTGACGTGCCTCTTTTTCGAACATTTCGTAATGTACATACATTTTTGTATTGTTTTTGCTACCTATAGAATGAACTTAATACTAAATCGGATGGTAATTAAATAACAGCCTTGGATATCAACAATGACAAATTACAATGAGAATAGAAATGCATTTTTCACAAAACTGATTTTATTACAGATTATGTATTTTTAAAAAAGGGTTTCAGATGTCATTGTCCCCCCATGTCAGTTAAATGAATACGGTCAAATGGTTGAAGTGGGAGTAATCCGAAAACGTCGTGCATGACTTCAACAGACATAAATCCTGAAAGCTAGCAACTGCTCTCATATCATTGCAGGTTTTGTAAGTTGTTTAGAAAGGCTACTACAGCAAATTACATATAAGAGAGTTACCAAAGCCTTAAATCAAAACAAATCACTCTATAAACACACTTTAAAATAAGTCTTACAGGACGGGGACATGTTTAGCCAGATATCTTCTTCAATCTACTTACATATGTGTCTATGGATTGGTCTGTCAGGTGTTTGTCTGTTTAGTGGTCTCATATTTTATGCACAACAGATGTTTGGACTGGAATATTTTATATTTTCATATATGCTTACTGTGTAAATACTTTCATTTCCATTACATTGGGTGGTGGAAAACTGATTTAGGGCAGAAAGACTGGTGGTGAACAAAGAATTTACTAATGATGCTTGTAATATGTGATAATATTGCGCATCGCACACTTCACATAAATCTTGCATAGCTAAATAATGTTTACGATGTTACACATGTATTTTTTTCTTGTGAATACTATCTTTGTATGTGATGGAAGTGGTCAGACTGAGGTAAGTAGAGGTTGTCTGAGAGAAAGAGGGCTTCTTTCTCTTTTATTTTGTGAAATTTGGTATTAGTTTGTGTTCATCAGAGGTTTAGCATGGATAACATTCAGCCATTGCCAGCAGCTAATGTACTCTCTCCTCTTAAGCAGCAAGCGGAGCATCATGGGGGCCCGTTTTTCCTGACATCAGTCTGAAATGGAAGAGAAGGACCTTAGGCTTGGTGAATATCATGTTTAATGTCTGCTAATCACAATGCGCTAAGGTACATTTTATGTATGTATCTCCCGTTTTTCTTGGCATTACAACTGTGCTGAAGCGCTCTGTGTTCTAATGAGGTGTGTCCTGTCTGGCAAGTCTGAAAATAAGCACAACTAGTGAAAGTGATTTAGTCTGACAATGCGATCTTGCTGTCAAGTGAGAATAAGGAAGTACGTTTAAGCATCCGTAAATAAACAGTTGTGTTTTAATAAAACGTACAATTTTTGTACTGTGTATACTGTGTTCTGACTCGCTTTCCATAGGATTTGCTTATTTGGTTTTAAAAACTGCAGTATTCACAGTGCAGTCATGTCATCATGACATTATCATTCATTATAAATAATTAATGGTGGCTAAATAAAATAAAAACCATAAATGGTAATGCTGCTATAATACATCTTTCAATTCATGTATATTTCTAGGAAGCATTTTTTCTCTCGTCTGCCCTTTGAATTGTCCCTTCAGTTAGTCTTGAGTGTTCTGAATGACTATTATATTGCTCTCCTTACATGGTTTTACAGTATATATTATAATGCAACAATTATTACAATTATTAATGCAACAACTGTGCACATTTTATGAATTACCCAGATAACTTGTTACATTTGGTTAGATATAGAGCACACCGTGGAGAAGTCATATACAGCTAGTATTTCATTTCAAACCCACCCAAGGCTAACATTATACAGAACACATCATTTCATGATAAATGTAATAAACCGTGAAATGCTCCCACTGGAGATAGATCAGTTTGCATTGTATGATACAGCATTTCATGCACGTGTTCCTGTTGTGTACAGTAAAGTCTGCATACTACAGGAAAGCATTAACAAAAGTAAGAGTAGCATGGCAATATGTTTAATTCTAAGATCCTCTTACCTACTGTCCAGCATCTGTAGGCTGCTCTACAGCTCCCTCTTTCTTCAAGAGCTCCCCCTGGAGGTAGAAGAACATAGACGCTCAATACTAACAACACAGCTGTAAAAGAGTCTTCACCTGTATCTAAATTATATTACCTACTTTTTTTTAGGATGGGTTAGAAGACTATGTACCACTTTTACTGGTCCAATTAGTTAATATTTGTTACAATTTATTAGTTATTATAGTAATTGTTGTCTGAGAGAATTTATGTTAATTAATAATTGTGCTCACTCGGTGACCTGATACAATAATGGTATCACTTTAATAAGTGTTATTCTTTCAGACAATCTGAAGAGATATGTCTAGCTCTCATCTATCCAGATATTTGTTTGTTAGTTTGTAGTTTGGTGTGTTAAAATGGAGAGATTATAATCTGTTGGTGATGGGTTTTAGGTTTCGAGAGCTCTCCGCATGCTTTTATTGCACGCATGCATTTATTGAGTTTTTGAAAGCACCTCAGGGTTCTCCAGCTCATCCTGTCCATGATTGGGTAAGAAGAAAAAGCAAATCGAAGCATGATCATCAAATCAAATATGAAAACAACACCATATGAAATAAAAAGCAATTAAAACCATACATACATGTGGAATTATTACTAGTTTAGTAATAATACAGTGTATCTCAGTAAATTAATCCACCATGTGATGTCTTTTTAATTTTAACGTTACAAAATATTGTATTTTAGGTTTGTGCTCACCTGTTTGACCAGGCCAGTAGATGTGACCACACTCTCCAGGCCTTCCACTGTCTTTTCTGACACCTGATTGGCTCCAGCTACAGCAGTCTCACCCACAAGATTCGCCTGCTCGGTTGTTTTATGAGCAACTAGGACAGACACAGTTCAATTAAAAAGATTTTTTTACTTCTGTAGTGCCTTCCATAAATGTCCATTGTTGAAATACAGCTTTCCGTGCATATATGAAATTAACTGTTTCTGTTAATTTGTTGTCACCTTGGTTTACACCTGTCACAACACCTTCCTTTGTCTTTGTGCCTGTCAAAAACAAAACAGTTTATTACATAGGCCTATTCTTTTGTTTATTGCAAAGTTTAAGAAGCACAGTTGATGCTTCCTCATTGAGGATGAAATTATTACACTTTTAGTCAGGGATTCTAAAAGAAAAAAAAAAATTCCCACAAGCTTTCATTTAACAATTTAGTTACCATCTGCCTCAATCTGAATTTATTTTTAGACCGATGTCTGCTTCTCAGCATCTACAAAATCATAAAATGCCTAGTTTTCTAAGTATAGGCTATTGAACGGAACCACTAAGTGCTATTAAGCAAAACAGATCCTATGAGATGCTTTCTGCATGCTAACTCTGATAACAGTGGAAAAAACCCACTTTGGCCCCTGAAAGGCCCTGGCGTCTCTAGCATCGAATCTCTGTCACACAAGTGTCCAGTAGAACAAACATGAGCTCTGTTACTTCCCGGAACCTAGCCCACAGCATTGCCCCCACCCCCGACATACACACACACCGAGAAAACAACTACATCCCTAAAGAGAGACACATAACATGTTTCTGTTGTTCTGGACAAAGAGCTGATTTACTATCAAGATGCACATTCTTGCCTTTTGCTTGCCACATGTACACAAAAGCTTGGAATCTGAAGTCAATCAAGAAGTTGAAAATACAACCCCTGCCCAACCACTGCTGCATTATGATGTCACCTCTAAAGCATCTCTCATTACGTGACGGGGCATAAAACATCTCTACCTCTGTAGCCTGCTGCTGAGATTAGAAGGAGGAGTCTGTGGTGTACTAAATATAGATGTGCAGAATAAACAGCAACCTGGGCCCATACTAAGAGTTTTGACAATTTTTCTTAATTGTGTCACACAAAAAGAGAAATGTCCATAATAATACATCATTTTTAATAAAAGAAGGTGTGCTCCACCTTTAATGGATCTATAATTTCCAATCCATCTCAAAATAATCTAGACTAAATTTAAACGGTTAAACTGGTATTTTCGGAGTAACTGGTGTTATAATGCAATAGCAATTAAGTGGTATTTGGTGTGATTTGCATAATGAAATCTATGTGAAGATTATATAATAATTAAAAATATGTTTTCAAATAATCAACTAAAATGTATTTGTATGCATGTGAATTATTTAACACTTGTTCTGTGTGTATTACAGGGAGAGAATACAGGGAGTGTGTGTCTCTTCTTTGGATAAGTGACCTGGCAAATGTGTATGCGTGTATGTGTGAATTCATATATTATTGTGTTACACTGGATTGTACATTCGTCGAAGACAGTTATATCCAATACATTTTTTTATCCCAGGTCATACACACGTTGCTTTTCTTTTTAGTCTATGTCTAACCCTGTGGTCTTTTTTAGCCTCTTGGTGGACACAATATGAAATAGAGATCACATGTTATGTACTGTATTGCATTTTTATACCTGACCTATGATAATATATCATATTCATGACTGTATTATTTTGTTATGATGCAAAAGCATTACATTATTTATTAATTATAGATCGAATCTATGTGAGCATTCACAATAAAATATAGAAATGCTTTTACATTCACTTGATCACAGACTTGCAAAAACGTACAACATGCAAACAGTACTCTCTCCCTCCTAAGATGATATGATGGTATAGTTTTTTCTTAAACTGGATGAAAGCAAAGATGTTTTTTGATGCTATACTGACAGACTCCTATACCCGGTGTGTACTCACACTGAGAGCTATTGTGAATCATAAAATATTGTGTATTGACCCAAGCCGACCTTGGTCTCTGTGGGCCGGGATGTGAAGTGGACTGGAAGCAAATGGAATTAAAGTGCGCGCTTGCGCTCAGAGTCTTCAAAAGCAAAACCCAAGAACTTTTTACCTGCCACCACTTTACAGTATATAACACTCACAAAAAAACAGCAAAAAAAACTGTACAGTTACGAAGTTACATTTTTATTTACTAATTGTTATTCTGAAATCAGTGGTTTTGTAGCTTTAGACTCTCAGCTTTATGCAAGTGTACTCCTAAAAGCTGAATTTTTTCCAGATATTCAGATTAAAGAGGCATCATTTACTCACCCTCCAAACCTGTATAGATGTCTTTGTTCTGATGAGCACAGAGAAACATATTTGGAAGAAAGTCAGTTACCAAAAAGTCTCATGCCCCATTTACTGCCGTAGTAAGGAAAATAAATACTTTGGGAGTCAATGGGGGATGAGTCTGCTTGGTTACTGACATTCTTCCAAATATCTTCTTTTGTGTTTAGCAGAACAAAGAAAAACAGGTTTGCAATAATTTGAAGGTAAATTAATGATGACAGAATTTTTATTTTGTGTGGAGTATCCCTTTAAGATGTTTGTGTTTAACACTTTTAATACGTCCTTATTTTCTATAAAACTGTCTAAATGTATAATTGAATGCACAAAAAGTTGAATAGCTGTGATGTAACTTGCCTGTTGACAAAACATTACAAAAGAAACCCACTGACATAAAGTAGGCTGTGACCTTGCTAATACTGAACAAATTTAAGTGTTTGACTTCTGTTTTTATAGTGGATCTGTCTGGAGAATTTGTGTCTTGTCAGGTTGTCAATTGACTGCCTCCTGAAAAATTATTGACATAAAAGAAAGCGCTTCCTTTCCCCCCCCCCATCTATTGTCTTTCCTTCTATCTTTATCTCTCTTTCCTCCAGAGATTAAAACACAAAGTCACAGCTCAGGATAGTGCTCCATGAGGCTCTTTTTTTCATAGCTGCAGTGTTGATCTGATAAGAGGAGACTGGTTGGAGGAGGGCGCTGGCACTGTATATGTTTGAATGCTCTGTTTTATTCTGGTCACTGAGCACACTGGTCAAATGTAGTAATGTGCTCATATTTATCCTCATTGCCTGTTATCATCAGTTTTTATTCATTTGGTTATCTGATATAGATAAAAAATTAATAGTGTTTTCACATATCATAAGCCGAAATATCTTGAGTAAATGCTTAATGGAGATTTGTTTAAGTATCATTAAAAAGCTAACAATCGTTCCTTAATGAGTAATATAAATATATATCTTTAATCATTTGATTGTATATTATATATGAAAACTGTAGATTTAAATGAATTACTTTTAAACGTAACACTTTCAGTGGCACTCTCTAAAACATTGTTTAATAGCTAACAATAACAGAATACAAATAAAATAGATGTAAAAATAAAGCAATACATATAATGAATATAAGTGTGTCCCAATTCAACAATCGTCCTATTTTTCTATCATTCTTTGTACATACCCACATACATGACCCCCTCCTTGGTTTTGGCCGCTGCCTCCTCCACCCCGGCCTTGGTTTTCTCGGCGGCAGCCACCACACCCTCCTTAGCCATAGAGAATCCCTTCTTCAGTGCATCCATGCTGGTATCTTTGCTCTGTCCTTTAGCTGGAACTGTGTCTTGTCTTTTAACTGTTGGATCAAGCTGTATGTGCGCAGCTCTGTGCCTGCCTGTGTGCTAAGTGAGTCTGGCAGAGAGTGTATGCAGTTCCTTTGAGAGAGGGATGGGCGCTCAGTACTCAGACATATTGGGACACCCTTAACAAGAGGCGTAGTCAAGCGCATGAGGGAGAGAGAGAGATAGGGGTATAATAGCAAGTGGGTGAGAGAAATGCCGGTAAATGGAATCCACCAGAAGAAAGCCTTTCCAGTTTTCTGCAGCCGCCCATAATAAATGAGATTCACATATTGCTAGATTAAATTTTTAATGCACAAGTTGAAGGTCATTGTGCAGCTTTATAAAAATAATAAACAGCAGCTTGCCTTAATGTTTTAAAGCTCATATATAATTTATATATAACAATATAACTGTATAGAATTCTTAATATTAACCAATAAACAGAATACAAATTTCAGTGTGAAAAATGTACAACTGTGAAATACAGTTTTATATTATTTATATAATGTAATTATATAATGTGGTAGAAATGTTACTTTTACCACAAATTTTACTTACATTCATATTTTATGGTTAACCTGGTTAACTTAAAGAGGTCATATGTCGCGAATAAATGTTTTACGTGTGTTATAAGTTGTCCATGCATGTATTAGACACGTAAAATTGCTAAAATGGAAATGTCGGAAACAAAAGATGCGTTCTTTCTAAACGCGAATGCTCACCCAGACCTGCCTGAAACGCCTCGTGTAACCACACCCCCACAAATCTACGTCAGTTTGTGGTATGCTTTTACTAAAACCTACCCCTACTGTATACGCAAGTAAGAAAGAAGTACCTGTCAGTACAATTGCTTTGAACCTGATGTTCCAAATATGGTAAGAGGCGTTATATTTCCGTCACACGCTTGCAGTATTCGATCAATCACTACGCACTGGATAACTGGCCAATCATAGCACACCTCGCTTTTCAGAGCGTTGAGATACAATGCACGGTATGTGGAAAATACAGCGTTTTTTAACCTTAAATCATGTATACACATTGCATTAAAACAAACGATCATATTAGTTTTAGCCGTGTCAAACAACTCCTTTGACTGTTAAGTCTTGGCTATTGCTATTTCCAATATTATTGCCGCAGAGAAAATGTCAATTCAGTTATCATTCATCCTGGTGCCAGCATAGTAACTCATCCTCTCTGCCTTATGAAGACTGTTTAGTAACAGCTGTTTAGAATACTTTTCAATTATTAAAGTCATGTGACCCTGTTATCCACCTGTATGACAATGCCCGGTCCAGACTAACTAGATTATCATCGCAGTATATCTAAATATAACGCCTTGCATTTTCACAGGACAAAGAGAGAATGTAATCCAATATCATCAGCTTTGTTCTCAACACCATCGGGTCAATATAAAACCAGACATGCGGAGAAACAGAGACTAGGAAGAGCAGCATGATCAGTGCTTTGAAGTAATTCTTAACATTGTGACAGAACAGTGTGAAATATCTCATCCTTAAATAAGATATCGAAAGCATATTGGTAAACTCTGTGAAATAGACTCTTGTTTGGCCCGAGCACGAATTTAATGGTATTCGTCATCTGACAAAAGGTTTTTATGTTCGGAAGCTTGAGTGTTCCACACCCGGTGATGCAGAGCTTTATTGACTGCCTAAAAACTGACTGAAACATTGGATGTAGGCTACTTGATAACTACCACATTTCCATCAATGCATTGATATGATGAAACAAAACCAAAATTAAGATTTTTATAATGAAGGTCACTCGTCTTGTTTTAATATATTATTTCATGGATTAGATTTGTAGTAAAACCAAACATTTTACTTTTTCTCACTAATGTATCAATACAAAATTTCAGCACAGAGTGACTTTTATAGTGTACCTACAGTGTACAACAAAATGTTGTAGCTGTATAAAGTACTTCATATGCTTATAGGGTACACTGAAAACATTTCTGGGAGCTGAGGCGCCAAAAATAAACCGTAAAATAATCTTTCTGTAATTTTATGCTTTTCGACCATATTTTTAAAAACACATAAAAAATCTGTAAAAAATAGTTTTTTAAACATTGTGGGGGAAAAAACAGAAAAATGATGTACAATTACGTTGAATTACAGTGTAAGGATTACATATTGTACATACTGTATGTACAATAAAAACTGTAAAAAGGGCTGCCTTTATTTCGTTTTCATGATATGTACAGAGGAATTCTGATATTAAGATCTCTCACTAATTCTTCTTTTATATTTTGTCTATAAGAGGAGTCATTGTGGCTTACCAGACTGATCAGCTGACTGTTGTTACTGTAAGACTGTGATGAAGCAACTGGCCCTGATGTGCTTGGATTCAGGAGTCATGAACTTGAGCTGCTTCGAGATTGAAATTCAGAGTAAAATCCCCTCTGTGATCTTACCGCATACCACATCCCTGCTGTCACGGAGGAGAGAAAGGGTGAGGGTTGATGGCAAGCACTTTGAGACAATAACATTTTTCTTTGCTCCATGGTTACATATTCAAAGTAATTGTTTTTAAAGCATGTTAAAAGAGTAAAATGAGAGTGCATCGGAGTATCATCTAACTACCGTGATATACTGTATGAGAATGGCAAACATTCAGTACTATAGTATATTAAAGGAATAGGTCATGGGAGGCTTTGTAATACAGGGGCGTCGATTTCCAAAGTTAAATATCTGCCCATCAAATAACTTTGGTCGTTGTCGCTCAATCTAAAACATAACGCTTTTGTTTTGATGTTAACACTTTTTTGTGATAGATGATTATTGTATAAAAAAAGGAATTTCATGTTCACAGTGTCTAAATATGGGATGTTGGAGACTTTCAAAAGCCATTGCAACATTTTATGTTGCCTGGTTACAAAATGTTTTATTTTTTGATAAATCATGGGTCTGAAGAATTTGTTCAAAGGTGACAACTTCATTGTGAGAAGCATGTTTCTTTAAGCACTGTAGGTAAATGGAAGTTCACCCCAGAGGTTATTCTCATTATGACACAAAATACTAAAGCGGGATGGAGGCCTTCCTGATTGGCTACTGAATGTGAGGAACCAATTTGCACAATGATGCTAATAAGTTAGCATTGAGGAGACAGTCACAAGCCTTGTTGAAATATTTGTGTATGTTTTTGGCAACTGTACAAACAGCAGCTACAAAGGCTCAGGTCTCAGCATTTCCTCCTGCATTGAAATGCACGGACTGAGTGGTTAACCAGTCGCCTTTTTCTATTACTTTCAGTCCATAATTCAGCACAACTAAAAATATTTCATTCAGGCAAAACATATTCTGTACATTTCTTCACTGAATAATAATGGTAAAAAACTTAAGACCAACTATTTCCATTCAGATCTTCTTAGATCAAACGATCTAAGCCATGCTACAGTGTTAGACATCACAAACACATACATTTATAGCTTTGTTCTCTATAAATGCCTAAATTGTGTTTTTTAGCAAATTCCTCAAAAGCTTTAGAAGAAACATCTCAGACAAGGTTGATAGCCTAAGGTCCAGTGTGAAGTGTTGTGGATCTATTGACAGAAATGCAATATAATATACATAACTCGTCAGATGTGTATAAAGACCTTGATGAATGAAGAGCTGTCTGTGAGACCTAGAGGCCCGAGGCCTAAAGTTTAATAAAGATGAAACCTCGGTACTTTCTACTGACCAGTGTACCTATGTGATAACATTGTATGCAATTATTTAAAAAAATAGGTAATAATGCGCCAACCACAATTAAAACGTATCTTGTTGCCTGGGATATATTGATGGCAAAGCACAACAAGTGGCTATTAAAAATAAAATATAACAGGGACTTACCTGATTGATTTAACGAGAAACCCTCCTTTCAGAGGTTTCACTATAACTATGGGCTGTAAAACACTGTATTTTGGGATGCTTTGGGAAGATCTCACTTTGTTTGGTTTTTACAAATAAAGTTCACTTTTTGACACCTGGACCTTCTTTGTCTTAACAATTTTTAAACTACAAGATCAGCTTTCCACATCACTATCTACGCCATGTTTCTACAATAGCTCTAAACAGACAAACTCCTCTACAAAACGCGTTTCTTTAATAGGTTATATCATTTGGGAGAGAAGCGAAAACTTGACGACACCCTAGTCCTGTGTCCGCCACCATAGTGCTTTGGAAGGGAGTGGAGTGAACCATTGGTTGCAATTCACAATCTCACCGCTAGAGGTCGCTAAAATTGCATCTTTAACCTGTGAGAACACCATTCTCTATTAGATATAAAATAATAGCAATAAAACTTTTTTTTTAAATAATTGAGGTCTTTGCTATCATTCTTTATGCAACAGCAATAACACTAGCCATCTATCGGCTTACCAACATTTTACATATTGACTGACATTTGGAGCTCTTTCAATCTGCAGTCTGGCTTGTTGGCAACTTGGAACAGTTTTGAGGAGGTCACAAATCTACAGTATGACTTTTAGTGATTATATATGGAATGTAATTTCAGCAAAGTGTATTAACACATTTTTTATGCAAAAGTATAGATGGAGATCTCTCTAAATCTCCGCACAGGTGAGAATGAAAAGGTATTACTAATTTGTTGGCCCATGAAACAAGTGAGACAAAAGTCAATAGCAATACTGAAGCCACTCCCTTAAACCCTTAACCTGTGCAAGTACATCGTACTTAAAATGTACAAATAACAAAATTAGATCTCACAATTCATACAAATTAGTCACCTCGTAATGGTCTCATTTTACGTTATAAGGATGCCATCTAGTGGTGACTCTGAGTAACTGTCCTTCAAAATTTGATAGCGATTTATCTGCCTACACAGCCTAGGCAGCTTACAGAGGAATAACATTGTGAAGGTCTTTTGAGCTCAATAGATCTGATCGATGTTTATACAAAACCCCTTAACATCTGTTTTTCATATGACTTTCACAGGAAGCTATATAGTTTCAAGTAAAACACTGACTCATCTTTTGACTAAACAGTACCAGCACTCAACATTTTCTCTCATACAGCTGCCAGTGGTGGTCCTCCCACACATTCATATCTCCTACAACAGTTGTAACTGAACGGGTGGGAAAGTGAGAACAAGACAAACATTTAAAAAAGTTTGCCCCACAGAATCTCATCCTTACTAGAGCATGTTTTATTTGGATGAAAGCTATTGCCCTTTAATCTTGCCATTATCTTGCCATTTAATATCCTGAGCTGCTCAGACACGCAAGAAATGAAAGATAATACGTTTATAAAAATTAAAGTCTCCAGCCAAGAGAAATGAACTGCTTCCTCACTGGCATACATATACGTGCATGTGTGTTCTCAGACAGCATGTCCAGCACCTTCAAGATTGTAAGCATGTGATGTGACAGGCCTCATTGTTCCGTCTCTGCGACCTTTCCACAGGCAGTAAGCTGGAGGTGGGTGGGGGGTTAATTTCCGACGATTGTTGGAGGTCTTTGAAACCATTAAGGAGAGCGAGGGAGAGGGGAAGTGAGAGGAGGGGGAAAAAACATGAGGGGAGTGGACAGACAGAAGGAGGGAGAGGATAATTTTTCAGATTGGGGCGGAGAGTTTTCATATAGCACTACGGAGCTTAAAAAAACAACTAGTTCTCCAACTTAGTGTTAGCCTTGGGCTTTGTAGCCCTTCCTTTGTGTTTAGAGGAGGACATAGACATGGCAGTACTGAGGTTGGCAGTGTTACTCCAAGGGCTGCTACTTGCGGCACGATGTGAGGTCAGAGCAAGAGACCCGGAGGTGGAAGAGGAAGACCTGAAGGACATGTCAGATGGTGCCGGATGGACACGTGAAGTTCCATTGGTAGGGTTTGGGGCACCTCATAATGTTGATGGACTAAACAAGAGCCCTGATGTCTATGGAGCTATCCACCATCCTCTGGATCATAAACATCATGATCCCAACCATGGGCATCCCTCTCTGGATGTCCCTGTGACTCCAACAGTTGAAACCGCGAGCCATGGATCTCTTCAACGCACCGGGTAAGGTTCAATTTCTGCTCTGATCTGTGAATATGGCATTCATCATTCTTGCTTTGTGAATTTAAACATGCAGAACAAAGAATTTCCATGTATGGCGGGAACTGTATGGAAAACATACAGTTCCACCACCGTGGTAATATAAACATTCTGCTATAATCTAGCTCATTACATGCATGTCATAAAACAAACTTGGTATACACGGTTTTGGAGCTCATTATTTGTCTTGGGGAGCCACCCATGCTGCGGCTTGTCAAGCCATGACTATAAAAACAAAATGAAGCAGGTTTCCTCTCCATCACTAGGAAGATTCTTATCTTCCCCATCTTTGTTGAAATCAATATTTAGTTGACGTAAAACTAAACACACTTTAAGTCAAGTGTCTGAGCAAACGTTTGGAAGTACCCATGTTGCAAAAGACATCTCCTCTTACCCCACAGCTCCTCAAACTGTCAGGAGTGCACATATGTTTTCTTTCAGTTCTGACAAATCCGCAGTAATTCACCCTGAACTCATATGAGCCGAATGTTTCCTGCACTTTAAGATCAGCTTTGGTTTAATCTTTGCACGAGAGCTGGGTCAACTCATTAACTCAACCCAGATACATACATTACACCTCAAACTGCTCAGCAGCAGCTTGAATCTTTGATAATAGAGGTTAATCCTTAACACTAAATTGTATTTATTTAAATTGTGATTAAGGAATACTAAACGTGCAAGCATAAAGCATTAAATTTGCAATGTTGATATAAGGATAGATGTGATTAAACACAAAAGAAGATATTTTGAAGAAAGTTGGTAAGGGAACAGCACTTGACCCCATTCAGTTGTTTGGACACAAAACCAATGTAAGTGAATGGGAGCCAGTAAACAACATTCTTCTAAATATCTTCTCTTGCTGTGAGAGATCCAGGTGATGAAAGACATCAGATAGGTGGACCTTGGGGTGATGGGTCTCAATCTGTGTGACGATGAAAGGGCTTTTTAAAGAGATGTGAAGTCTTGGCACGCATGAGGAACTCTGAATAGTTTGAAAGAGAAAGAGTTTGATGCCCAGGTGCAGAACACTAAAGAGCGCTTCTCACAGGAAAGGGCACAGTTCCATGTTTTAGGATAGAACGTATGTAAAAAACATAATGAAAGGGCCTTTTTTATATGATTCGAAATTGTACTGAAACAAATCGAGCATCAATATAAATTTCATGCACTTTAATACAATTATTGTACGTACTTATATAGTACTTTAAGCCAAACAATCAAGACTGATATCTTACTTGTTTCTATTTGGAGGTGGATGTGCTATCTTGCAGTGGTGGAAAGTAACGAATTACAAGTACTCAAATTACTTTTATTGAGTAGTGCTTTCCAGGAATTGTACTTTCTAAGTAGTTTAACTGTGTACTTTTATTTGAGTAATTTTTTTGTGCCGTATCGGTACTTTTACTGCGCTATTTTACCTCGCATTGTCATCGCTACTTTATAAGTTTAATTTTCAAGTGAATGGCTAAGGAGAATAATCAGTCCCATCACGTGACCCCGTCCACTCAAATCACGCATTACCAGTTATAATGTTGTAAAAAACGTTCAGTTTCTTGCACAGTTCGACCGATTCACTTAAATAAGACGTCATTACTGCAGGTATTACTTTTATGTTGCCTCTATCTGTATTTGTTCTACCTAAGAAATAATGTCACATACATCTTGGATGGCTTGAGATTGAGTAATTGATCAGCCAGCTCCTCTACAGATATGACTGTTAATGCTGATCCAATGTTATATAGGTTAAAAATGTTTTGCATTTTTTGCATGCAGTATTTGGAGCTCTTATTTATAAATGTTTGCATTGTGGGGTCTAGTACACATGATTGAACAGTGTTGGAAGTGCATAAATAGTTTTAACTGGAAAACTGAGCTCATAATAGACAGACAGACAGAACAACACATTGAATGGTTATTTTGTCTGAGTTGTATCCAGTTATATGTAGGGATGCACAATACATTATCGACCATATCGGTATCGGCCAATAAATGGCCATTTTTAATGTTATCGGTATCGGCCGGTATTAAAATGTATGCCGATATATTAAAGACAATAAATAAATGTAATAAATAAATAAATAATTTCCTCTGGTTAAACTACTTAATCTGCATGCTAATTTCAGTTGAAATACAGTACAGTACTGTATTTCTGTCCTGATCATTCACTTACTGCCATTAGCAAAACATTGTTGATGTATGTACCCACAGTATTTTTGAATGTGAAAATCATAAGATCAAGAGCATATTGTTTAAATCAGATTGTTCTATGAATGCTTTTTTTTCTTGAGACCTGTTAGACTTGTGGCTATTGTAAACATTTTTCAGGAAGAACATCTATAATATGTTTATTAACTAATGGTTACCTTGTTTTCTTGGGTGAATGTTTTCAACTTGTCCTCTTTTTGCCTTTTGTTTCAGGGAATTTTATATTCATATTTAGATACGGTATATTGGCCAATATATATCGGTTATCGGCTTCCAATGTTAAACAATTATCAATTATCGGCCAAAATTTACATATCGGTGCACCCCTAGTTATATGCTTTTTCAGTAAGGTACAGATGTGTTTTGTTAAAAGGAGCTATTATATTCTTTTTAGGTACAATTTCAGCAATGTAACAGTAATTGTCCACAGGTAAAAAAATTTCAGTACTCTTTCCACCACTGCTATCTTGACAACAAAGGTCTACTTTTCCATATATTTGTGCCACGTTGCTGCTTTCTAAATCCTCTCTTATATGCCCGCTATGGTTTCACTTAATCTGCTTTTATCCAGGTCTAAAAGAGTTTCGCAATATATTTATTGTCTGGCCCTCGACCAAACTTCATAGCCAAGAGGTTTACCCCTCAGAAAGTAGGAGATAAACATCCCACTACACTAGCTTTGTGTGCTTTATTTCTTGAGTTGAAAACAACACAACATGGATGAGGAGAGTTTTATCCATCGCAGCTGTTGTACAAAAGTGAGAGGCAAGGAAATGCCTTAAAGAATTAAGAGGAAACCAAAATGAATATTTAGCCTTTATTGGTCTTTAGACCTTTGGGATGTGTCAGAGGAATCTTCTGGAAGTTCTTCACATCCATCATCCTTGTTTGTCTGTTTATTAAAATGTGGCTCATTTTAATATACATTCAGTACATTATGCCAATCTACAACACAAATTTTCTCTAACATGTCAGCTGCGCCATAATTATGGTTCCGAATGTCTACTGTTTCACTCAAATAATCTCTGGAAAATAACATTAGACCAGCGGAAACTATGACAAGGAAGGTTAGAGGTCATGTCGCTGTATATGTACATAAATCCGTGGGTATCTTCCATGAGTGAGGATCCCAGGATGAGGGAAGCTGGAGAGGAGAGAACATCAGCCGCTTCCTTCCTGCAAGGAGCTGAGGCAGGAACAAGCTAATCTGCAGAGGGCAGGAGCAGAGCCATTGTGCTTTCTGAGATGTCATCCATAGAACTAGATGGCAGGAAGTGACATATTGCAAGTTTGAATCAGGCCTGAGAAGCTACTGATTGGAGTAAGGATGCTGATGATAACAGATGATAACACAGGCCAGAGAAAGCACCTAAGAGTGTCGGACACCATCGTTTAAGACTTTAATCCCAGTCTGCCCCAGAATGAAGCAAAATCATACAGTCTTGTAAACCGACACACATATGCGTATAAATACTGGTTATTTACTTCACATTATTGACATATTCCTTTAGGTCAGTAATTATTCATTTATTGCTATTTTTGGTCTGTGTCCATTGCCGGGAGTCTCAAGAAATGTTGTTGTTGGCCAGTAATAAGCAGTTTGTATATCAAAAATGTGCAAGGATTGTTTTTTTATTAGTTTTTATGTTCTTTGGATCGAAGCATTGTGCTAGATAAAACTGTTTATTTATGTAGGAGGAGCTGTGTACCATTTTGTTTTTTTGTATTGTCGGAAATAAGAAAGTCTCCTCATAAGTTTTAAGTCATAATGTTAGTGTCATAGTCTCAAAGTCTATAAAGCATCAGGGAATACTTATCTGGCTTAAATAGTGTTGCTTGCTTTTTTACATTACCAAGGTTAAGGCTAATCATATTTTTTCCTTTTGGGTTGTTTATTAAGGGTCAGTGTTAGAATTTTTAAGTTTTACGTGATTAGCACTGCATATAGGAATTTATAGTCTGTTTAAAATTTGACCTGTGCAGTGTGTGCGCTGGGCAATGCTGGACCCTCTGTAAAGTAAAAGGACCCTCCTTAAGAAACAACAAAGCAAAACAAGGACTCCGACACAATTCACACACACGGCCCATCTGACCAACATTCAAGTTTGATTAATGGAGAAACGCATACAAACTATCTCATTCTCACGGTCACAGAAAGCATTAACCCCATGACCAAACTCTGAACAATTACACCCAAAACAATTCAAGACTCGGCAGGGGATGTGAGGGATCGGACAGAGTGTGGAAGCGAAAGGTTTTGACCTGTCTTACTCATGAACCATGAATCATACATCAAGAGGTTTAAGCATTTAAAAACAACTCATTTCTGTCTGATGTTCCTCTTCAAAAACCCATTTCCCTAATTTACCCTTGTCTGTCTGCGCCTTTATTTCAACAAACCTCTGATCTCTAGTCAGTGCTGTCATTAAATAATCAAAAACAAAAGTCTATCTGGTTCTATATCAGGTGTTCCGATGTGAAACTAACTGCAGTTTATCAGCATCAATTCTGCTATGACCACAGAGAAATGACCTTACAGCTGGTTTCAATGAAATCTCAGCCAAAATCAGTATATCCGACCCCTCTCCATCGGCTGCAAGCTGTAACCTTTTATACAAGTTTCATCTCCTAATAGGACATGGGGATGTTTGTTTTGAAGTGGTCATGGGGTGTTTGGATTCGTAAAGGTTGTAGGCCTCACTACCATTCAGACTGTCAACACCATTATCAATGAACCATTGCTGTTGGCATCAAGACATCCATTCTTTGTTTCTATCTAAGGAAGCAACTATTTGCCAAAAGGTCATATGGTGAACACAATGTGCTGGCAGAAATGCAAATATGTGATATTACCAATTATAGAAAAACAACGTATAATTGCCCTTCAAACTAAAAATTACTTTACCTAAATGCCGCTATAAGACCACATTTAAATCTGGTCATGTTGGTGAACATCAAACTGGTAATGTTTCTTAATATTTAAAAAAATATTATTATAAAAATTGTATATTTTTCTTAATATAACAGTAAATTACTTTTATTCAGGAACTTGGAGGAACACATTAATCCACTGAGTGTAGATCAGTGGTTCTCAAACTGGGGGCTTTGGCTCGCTGGGGATCCCCAAAATGGAGCACAGATTTGATGGCATTTTATGAAATATAGACATTTGCCATAGATTATATGCTATCAAACATCAGAAAAATAAAACCACCAACCAAAAGAATTGATGTTCCAGTATTGTATAAAATAATATGTTTTTGGTTTAAATAAAAATAGAAGGGCCACAAAGTGATACACTCTACACAAAGTGGGCCTTACAATGACAAAGTATGAGACCACTGAACTAGACAAACCTGGAGACATTCCAAAAATACATTACCTCAAATATTGATAAGTTCATGTTATTTATTTCCTTCATTTCCTTTAGTCTCACAGGTACATCATATAGCTGTACTACAGGCATTTGCACAACATCATTACAACATCTCATCCTAACATCCATACTAGGTTGTATTGCTGACCTGTCTTTCAATCTCTCCTCCAGGAATTGGTGTGCGTTTGTGCACAAGCGTGCAGTAAGTGTGGCAGTAGCCTGTGGAACAGAGAAGTACATTATAAAGTCACAGAGTCCCTGTCCTAACAGCACTCCAGATTGCCAGATAATCCTGTGAGTTAAATACATCATGAGTTAAATACATCATACCTTAAAGCTATAGTGTGTCGTGTTTAAGCCAACTGCATTACATTAAAGAAGTGTAAAACCTGTCATCACTGGGTTTGACAAACAAATAAATCTTCCGTAAAGTCTATGTGCCTAGATGCACGTAAAATATGGCACAAAAACATAATTGTTTAATGGGATTATGATAACGTTTATAATCTGACTGAGCAAATTACACACACCACATTCACAATCATTATTTACAATCAAACCTGTGAACTGCATGGCATCCTTCAAGCAGGTGTTGTATGTAAAACTTTTATCTGTGTATTTGTATGCAGGTACAAGATCTCCACTCGGCCAGTGTACAGACAAAAAGAAAACATCTACACAGCACTGCAATGGCGATGCTGTCCTGGACATGCAGGGGAACATTGTGAGGACACAGGTATAATGAGCGTAGTGCCTAACAACTGGATTTGGCTGGGTTTTGACAATATATTTCTTTGAATTATATTATTGAAAACATTTCAATAAGTACATTTAACAAGATTTGCTTTACAACCTTGATGCTTACCTCTGGGAATGTTTGTAAAAACATAAGCTGATCTATTCAACATCATTTTTGTCTGCGTCAGTCACAGACAGTCATGTCTCTGACTCTGAAGACCCCATCATGGCAAGCAATCCACATCCAAGAGGGCATGAAAACAGCCAAGGTAGTGAAAGCGCTGAGATGAAATCTTTAAATCAAAGTGATTTCTTTGTGATCTGTGACAGGCTGCCCTAACCCAAACCAAACCTTAACCCATAATCATTCGAATGACCTGACTTCGCCTGCCGCAGTGGCTCTCTTTGAAACAAAGGAAATGACTAAGTGTGTTTGTGTAACTATGCTACTGCCCCACGTGGAAGGGTGTTCAAGTTTTCTTAAGACATGGGTTCAGCCCACACACAGTGTGAACATGTGTGACGAGCTTGGGTCCAAGCATGGACACAACAGAAGTGGTTTTGTGTATACACACATGCACTGAAGCACACTACAAAAATACCATGTTTTAGAGGAGGCAGTCAAACAAATGGCTGTAAAAATAATCTTTCCAGCTTGTTGTTGGGACACAAACAAAGGCTATGAACAAACCTGAAAATTCCCATGCTGCTGATTATTTTACTGTAATACTCGCCACACCTTTAATGACCTTCCTGAGATTCAAACGCACAGGCCAAATAAACATTCACACACAGAACAACAAGAATTGTCTGATGTCAGCGGTTCAGTTCTTTGGCTATGAGGCATTTAGCAAAAAGACTTAAATCACTTACATCAGCTGTAAAATCGAATACTGTTTTTCGACAACAATATGTTTGTTTATGCTGTAAAGCTGTTTTGATTTCAGTTCACAAACCGTACAGTTGATAAAACTTGGTCACCAAGTATAAGATTACATGTTCCTCTATCCAAAGCCCAGCAGGATTCGAAGTGGTCAGATCATTTGAATTGCATGGTAGAAAACATTGCCATTGTTTCCTATAGTAATCGGAAAGTCTTTAGAGCACCGCATTTCTTCTCTCTCCCAAGGACATAAACTGACTGGGCAGATAGAGAATCAGAACAGAGAACAAAATGACTTCCAAACGATAGGCAGTCCACTGTATGAAGCTCAACAACCGGATGCAGAGAATCAAACAGCAGCGGAATCCAGCGACAACCATGAACACAGCCGTCATACAGGCCATGAACACCACCACCATCAGGACTTAAAGAGGACAGGTAAGTCAAAAAACTGAATCTTTATCTGCAGACATGTGCAAAAAATGTCTGCATGCGCTGATAGTCTGATCCTTAAAATGGTTAGTGTAGTCCATCATACTCTGAAAATGTCATCCTGTACACTTGCTTACCAGGCATTTCCTCTGGTTGTAAGGTGTATTGTCAGACAAATAAAAATATATTTTTCTGCCTGTCTCGTCAAGAGCCGGTCTCCTCCACATCCTTCTAACCAAAGGATGCCGGATTTTATTTTTAGGGGATCTGTCCCTTTAAATAAAGCTAAAGACTGGGGGAAAACCTCCATTCCTCTATGATGTCAACTCCTGCACACTGCACGTTACAATTTTCCACTCAGGATATCCTCTCTTTCTCTGGGAAATACATTGTATGGTTGTGCGTGTGATGTAATATCCAATAGGAATGAAACAGAGGTTAAGATATGGATTGAATACGGACACTCATTTTCTGTACAATGGCAGTGTTATTAACATAACACATTTATCACATTGATATATAACTGGAAGAATCTCTATTCCCCCATTTAAAATTTCTCTCTTTGAGAATATACATTTTTTTAAAGCTTTTCTGTGAAATGTAACTAAAAACAGTGTAGCAGGGGCGTTAAAACACTAATAAATCATATATACTACACTTTAAGTTATTTATGCATGGCCATAAATTCTGAAGCTGTTCCGGACAACATTTTAACAGCACGTGAATAGAAAGAGTAAAACGAGCACATGACGTTGGTTTTCGCAGAACATTTTCCAGCTTTGCACACAGATGTGTATACGTATGTAGAGACTTATACATATGCGTGTACACACAAGCCTCACGGACACATCTGCAGACCCCTTCATATTACTCAACTCTTTACTCATAAAGTAAAAAGCGCAGTTTTATATTGTGGATGTGAAACCCTAGCCTGTGAATGGGTCAGCTACAAAGGTCAAAGGTTACATTAGTGGCCTGGCCTTAGCTAAAGATATAAATCTTTCAGACATGATATGGCAGGGTTTCCTCATGAGTAGCGCAGAAAGTCAAACAGGAAAAACAGCACCATGGGGAAAATGATTATCCAAGAATGACAAGAGAATCAAATGGCTATTTTTGGCAATGTGGTGGATATCCACCCCAAAGGAATCTCTAACCAGTAAAAGCCAAATCATGCAATTAATGTAGTTGTTTTAGAAGTACTAAACATGTGAAAATCTATTTAATAATTCAATGTAAACAAGGTCATGTGAATAATGTTTTTCAGCATCCGTAAAGTTTCTTCACACTCTCCATCTTTTTTGCAGATCCCTATGTTATAAATGAAGGCATTACCAATCCTGAAACGTCTTACCTTCACCATGGACTTCTGCCAATATTGAAGGAGGCCGTGTTGTCTCAGCTGCAACCCGTCTTGGAGAATTTCAATCTTACCCTGAAGCGCCTCTTTCAGGAGGTGCAGGGCTTGCAACACGACATGTCCCAACTCCGGCATCAACAAGTGCAGAGGAGGGTCAGTGAACCTCTGGAGTCTGATGGCGAGGAGCACGTTCAACGGGAGACGGTTGAGGCAGAGCTGAAAAAGAGCTTACAAAAGTTGGAGGAGGTAAGAGCTCAGTTTCACAACCACCGCAGTGAGATAGAAGATAAGCTCCATGCCCAACACAGCATGCTGGTTTACAACCTGACCAATTTCAAGACTGAAATGGACCTCAAAATCAAGCGGAACCAAAAGATGTTACAGGTCAGAACTTGTATTCTCACAACTTTATGTACACACCGCACACTATTGTTGTAGTAAATGAGACCAATAAATGTCTGTTTCATACTACAGGTGAATATCCACTCTCTTAACTCATCAATGGCTGAAGTAAAGCAGGAGCAAGAGAGGCTAGATGAGGAACTTCAGAGGGTCTGGCCTGAAAAGGCACCTGATCCTCAGCCTCATGAGAGCACAGCAGCCTGGGAAGCCATTGCCCGACTGGATAACACAGTCATGAACAACACAGTGGGAATCAGTGCCTTGACTGAAGGCCAAGAACAAATAATCCAGAACATTGAGGACCTCCAGAATGGATGGAGGGATCTGAAAGAGAGGTTGGCACAGACTGGCAGAGAATACCAGATTAAGTACATGGAGACTGGTTTGGAAGTGGATGCGGCCAAAGTAACCGTGCTTGAGGAAATAAAAGTGCTGAGCAGCAATATCAGTGTAGTTCAAGGAGCTCTGCAGGACATGGAGACAGACGTCGATTATCTCTTCACACAATATTATAAGAACATAAGTTCATCAGCTGGCGACTGCAACTGCTTAGATCTCAGGACATCTGTGACACAACTGGAGAAAAGTTTTGCCTATGTGATGGAGATAGCGAATGAAAACCGGTTGGCCCGGCTTAGCGAGGCGATAATAAGGGACAATAATGATGCTTGGGTTCCGTCTGTGGATGATTTGAAACAAGGGCTTCTTAATGTGCAAAAGTCACTAGCGTTCGAGCAAGAAAAGAGCAGGATGTTACAGCACAACATGACCCAGCTCCAGACTTCCCTTCTGGGCAGCCAGCAGGACATCGAAGCACTCCAAGAACAGGACAGGGCCAAGGTTGAGAAGATTCAGCAGCTGGCAAGCACCTTCAACACCCTGCTGCAGGATGCTATTCGGCACTCTGATATACTGGAGGTGTTGCTTGGAGAAGAGGTACTGGAGTTTATGGAATGGTCTCATCAGGACCAGAGGCAGTACTCTATACCGTCACTAAGGGAAAGCATTAAAGATATGCAAGCGCAGATTAATAGACACAGCCATAGTTTAGCCTCGATGTTGAATCCGGCCGGACCTGCGGCAGATGAGCCCTCGATGCTGGAAGACTGGGTGAAAAGCAGACGTGGGGATCAAAAATTGGATCTGTTTGACGAACAGCCAGAATACTCTGACAATGATTTTTGGACTTTAGATAAAAACTTAAAAGAGCTCAAAGCTCACATCAGACAACTTGAGGACCGACGTTGTCTTTCCTGTTGCAACTGCACTAAATCTGCAACAGCTGCTGATGTGGAGATCAGACTGGAAGAGGAGGTGGCTACCTTACGAAAGAACCTCGAGGTTCATCTTGAAGTTTTTAACAGCATTTTCAGTAATACAGAAAGACTTGTTGGCTCAGAGGCTTCTGTGGATTTGGATCGATTGTCAGCTTTGTTGAAAAGAAAGGAAGCAAAGCAACAAAATAAGAAGCAAACAAAGAGACCAAAAAGAGGCCTTCAAGGTAATATCAGAAGCAGGAGGGATGCGTCGCTGGAATCAGCAGGTATGAATTTTCTGTTCGTGTTCGCATAGTACTACATATCATGTACTTTTATGTCAAAGCATTGAAACTTGTTTAACCACTGTAAAAATCCGACCTCAGCATAAATTTTGTAGCGACTGCATCTGAATTTTCCGGTTGCGGTTCTATAAATTATTTAGTTGTAGCTAGCTACAGTCTTTTCATCAGGTGTTCAATAAATGTACATACCATTAACTGAGCTAAATAAAACATTTAGACATTTCTAATCAGAAACAAGTAACTTTAAATTTTTGTACAATTAATGTGACATATTACTTTTTAAAATAGAATTAGAAATAATTTCCTTTTTCGTCCTTGCAATGCAGATGTAATTATATAGACAATTAATAATAGTAGCCATAATCTAAAAATGTAGTAATCATTTACTCATTTAATGTGAAAAATAAAAAAAAGTCTGTCATCATTTATGTCATTTCAAATCTGTATCACTTTCTTACTTCTACAGAACACAAAGAAGATATTTTGAAGAATGTTGTTAATTGTCATCCAATCCCCGTTGTTTAGCAAAATTTTTCAAAATATCTTCTTTTTTGTTCTTCGAAAGAAAGCCAAAAAGTTTTGAAATGTCAAGAGGTGAGTAAATGATGACAGAATTTTCATTTTTGAGTAATCTTTAACAAAGTAAGCATTTTGCAGCAGTACTTAAAACGTTTTACAAAGTTGTTTTATAAGAAAAAGCACCCCGGTGATAAGCAGATGCAACTGCATAGAAACATTAAATTTCCTCAAAATGCTTATTTTATGACTTTACCATTGTCATTTGATTCCAAACAGTGCCCCGTCAACTTCCGGACACTCCATTCATGTTCCTTGCCAGCACTAAAGATGGTGCTAATGGATCTGGCACAGTTCTTTTCGAGCGTGTGGCCCTAAATCACGGACAAATATACTCACCGAAAACAGGCACATTTCACGCTCCAGCCTCAGGTGTCTACCTCTTTGTGGTGACGCTGGACTTTGGACCAGGCCCATCTCTGGCTCAGTTAAGGCGAGGTGGGGATGTAGTTGCCTCCTTGCGGCAACACCGGAGAGAGTTGGGTGCACCTGCTACACGAGTCTGTATCCTGCAGTTAGAACAAGGAGAGGAGCTTCATCTAGAACTGCTGCAGGGAAATGTAGAGAGCGGCAATCAGAAAGATAACACTTTTGCTGGTCTACTAATGCTCCAGACCACCTGAAGGAGCATCTAAAAGTGCAAAAAGACTGAAATACCGCAAACGTCATTTTCACAATGCACACCATGAAAGAGACGCGTTATTGGAAGACTGCACTGTTTGTCAAAGAACAAATTCACATGGTTTTGCTTGACCGACATTATGAGGAACATCAACATGATAAAAGGAGTTTAAATCTTACATTTGGATTCAATAACATCTTACATTTTGTTTCAGCAATACTATATATTCACATACAAACCTACAGCATGCAGCCAAACATGGAAACAACTTTTGGTTTAAAAGAGTAAAAAAGAACTAAAGAAAACTAAGAAACACACAAAAAGTTCTCTGTACTAAAATGATATATTTTTAAAATGATTACATGGACAAATATTATACAGAGTATGAAGTGTACCGATAATGAACCCTTTCAACATGGGGCTGTATAAAACAAGAAGTGCTGCTACGGTAAAGCACAGTAAAATATTTACAGGGCATATGTACAATATAGTCAAATTGATGTCCTATTAACAATTACACAAAGCCTTCAAGACAAAAAGTAGTGCCCTTTAACGTTCCCAACAAACTCCATAGCACTGATGATTACGATAACAAGTTTTCATGAATATTGAGACATGACGACATGGGCTGGATGCAAAATTTATAACTTTTGGTTGTTTGAAAAACATGTTAATATCTCCTTTCAGTCACTGTAGATGTTAAATGCTGAAGCGTCAATTATCCAAGTATTACATGTATGCCAGTTACCAAAGTATCCAGATGTTCTTTAGCTTGGATACGCTCTAGCTAGCCTATTGTACTATATACTAAGGTCATTTATCATCGTAAGGTTTTATGTCTTGGATCTATTTTATTTATTTTCTGAGCGTTTTCCAGAACCGTTCTTAAATATTTTATATTGTCTTGCATTACAGTACCCCATCTGTGCTGGTAGTATTTGACAAAGCACCTTAGTCTGGCACTGATATTACCATTCTGTAGCTTTATTTGTAAATCCTCCAAAAACTAATGTACAGAATTATTGTTTATGTTATCCTTTTTTACAGTTACTGTTTTTATTACTGGCAGTGAGAAAAATAAATGAGTACACTATTGGAAACAAGCTTGCATTTTTTAACACAAAATAAAATCTGCAATGGAGTTCTGTTAACAAGATTTATAAATTTCTTAAAATAATGTGCATTTTGGAACGTACCAGTTGCCAGGACACTATTTTGACGGCCCATGATGACTAACAGATGTTATTTCATTGCAGTCGTACCCTTCACCTTCAGGCATCTCACAGACATGAATGCAATTTAAATAAATGATAAAAATATTGGCAAGGGCATATGAATAAAAATGGCTGTGGTTGTTTTTACATAAAATACATCTTAAATTATAGATTGCACATAATGTTTCCATTGTTGTCGAATTGTCACATCAGTAATGTGTTTCTTGTGGCAATTGAAATAACCTCGAATTGAAAATGATTGACACCAGTGAGTTTGACACGACACACAGCTGTCAGTATGAACATTTCTAAACAATTTTCCCCACATTTAAAAAAGTTTGTACATGCTCAAAAAATATGGTCAAGAGCTAATGTGAACAAATATATGGGTAATGTCAACGGAGTATGCTTCTATACTTTAAAAAACTGCATGCCTTAAAGAAAACATCTCAAAATATAGATGATACATGCAACAAAATCATTTTGACACTTGTGGACAAAATAACACTGCAACACAGCATGCATGTCTTACATTTTAACCTTTCGTAAGGGGAATATATACATTTATAAAGAAATATATCATTTTCCTCAAAAGTTCATGGCAAGGGACCAACTACTTGTATGGGTAAGATTTTTTTAAATGCAGCACAATCTTCCTCTAGATATTCAACAACATGTAGTTAACTGGACGATATTATATGGATTATATCATGTTTTGCTCTATACAATTGACCTAGTACTAAAATATATTTACATTAAATCACAGTATGCTGTACAGAGATTCCATGAGAGGTCAAAAGTATTTTATCCATATGGCAGGAGGTTTATCCCAAAAACTAAAGACACTTTAAAATACCTGGCTAGTGTGTATTATTTTCTAAGGCAGTGGGTAATACATGAGTCCTTCCCAAAACCACCAGAAGATCATTCTTCCCTTCTGGGCAGCCAGAATTCATGGTTGTTGCAATAATCGTCAGTCTGTAATATAGCTTTCACAGAAAGCAGCAAAGACACCAAATCTGATCCACAACAGCCGGAGCCAGAGGCCTTAGGTGTCCCCATCCTTGACTCTTCCTTATACTCCACTGTTAAGAGGATGAGGTCAACGATTCAATAAAACCCCTCAGTTTGTCTTCTCACAATGGTCTGAGGTCAAAAGATGGATCAGATTTTAATGTCTTGAGATTCCACCATTTTTGCTAAAGTCTTCTTGACTCTCAAGCTGGTCAGCCGTGATGCAGGATTATGGGCCCAGCATTCTGACATCAGCTTCAACATTGCCCTCAAGCACTGTGGAGACAAAGAGATCCATTTATTAAGGACTACCACAAGCATCTTATTTATATATATCTCTATCCCTAATGGTTCACACTGACATCTGTTGGTCAGATATGACATTATCACTTACCTCATCACTGTTCCATCTGTTGGAAACAGTTGGCCGCAATCCTTTAACACACACTACCTCCAGCATATCCTGGTAAGATGGATCTGATGGCACCATTTCATAATATGGTAGCTGATACTCCTCAACAATACCTGTAAAACAACCAAATGATGTATTCATTAGGGATGTGCACGAATGTTCGATCCGCGATAAGTATATTAAAAATGTAATTTGAACATTCGTATTTTTGATCGTAGTGGTTGTTCTTAGTAAATTCATATTCGTTCGATATTATAAGTAATGCTAATTTCAACAACTTGAAACATGAAAATGTACATTTTACTGCCACTAATGTTAATGAACATGGCCTTAACATAAGACTGGCACCTATTTCCATAGTTTAAAGCCAGAATTTTCCTTCTAAAAGTACAAATAGGTTCGTCGCCTATAAGTTACAGGCTTTTAGGATCTTAACAGTCGGCATTTAGGTATCAAGCACGTTTACTTTATTATTAACATTATAAACACTAAAGCCAGATATTCTTGTCAGATCTGGGATTTCAATACCTCCAGTCACACAGCGTCTGGCCATTTCCCATATAACCAGCCCATAGCTGTAGATGTCGGCCATGATGTAGGCCTGGAACTGGTTCTTATTCAAAGTCTCATCCAGGACTTCTGGAGCCATATAGCGTCGGGTACCCATTCGTGTACTCAGTGGTATGTCCACTTCATTTGTGTCACTGAAGCATAAAAAATATAATTTCATCAAAATGAACACATAGAAGAAGTTCACAAAAAACTAAAATAACCTTTCTTTTTCTGAGCAAATTAGCTTTCAAACAGAATGTAAAATTATGAAGTACCTGATAAATTTGACAGCAAGGCCTAGGTCGGCAATACAACAAGTGCCGTTTTTCTTGATGAGGATGTTCTTGCTCTTCAGGTCTCTGTGAGCGATGGCAGGTTTTCCCTGCGTGCCGTAGATCTCTGTGTGCAGGTGACACAGGCCGCAGGCTGCAGAGTAGGCCAGTCTCAGCAGGACCTGTGTATCCAGAGTGGTGAACTTCAAATAATCGTGCAAAGAGCCGTTCTCATGATAGTCTGTGATCAGGTACAGCTGCGTAGATGCTCCAGTACCATTAATGTCAGCAGCAATGAAGCCTTAGATTAATAGATTGAGAGAACAGACAGAAAACACAGAATTTATATAGAGCAATGTATTGTAACAAACACTTAGTGCACTCCACAGTATACACTAGGGATGTAACAATATCAAAATCTCACTGTACAGTGTTTATTATGCCAAATAATGACTTGGAAATGTGCCATGAGCTCCCCCCCCTTGAATCATAACTATTGCTTTGAGGCATGAGTTATAGTATGAGATAACCTTTTTATAAAATAAAATAATTGCACCAGATGGACCTTGACAAAGGAAACATCTATTATTTTTCTCTCAATATCTATGTAAGGCTTGGAAGACCTATCGTTTCATAGAGTCATGTGACCATGATAATATTGAGACAATTTTGCGATAACATGATATCAATAATATTGTCACATCCCTAGAATACACTATATGGTCAAAATGTAACACTTTTATTTCACTGTCATTTTAGCATGAAGCATACCCAGTATGTTCTCGTGTCTCATGAGCACGGTCTGGTACATCTCAGTCTCTCTAAACCAGCTAGCCTCCTCTCTAGTGAAAAACACTTTCACAGCTACTTTCTCTCCCCTCCATCGACCCAGCCACACCTCTCCATATCGCCCTTTACCGATGAGACGCACTGTCTGGATCTGTTTCGCTATGGTGCGCTGTACCTGTGGGGTGTAAATGTAAACAGTGAAACACAAGATCGAACACATGATAGTGTAAGATGCTACAGACTGCATTTATCTTTTCTCACCAGCAGAGGGAGCCCAGAGCCACTGCCTGACGTTTGAGACTGGTTGAGGAGATCTTTCAGTGATTCTCCTACTGGGATAAAAGCCTCATCTTGCTCCAGGTCTCTGTGGTAGCGCTGCCTCTCTGTCTGCCACTTAAACCTGACAACAATCAAGCAGAAAAAAACTTGATAAACAGCCATAACTTTACAGCTATGCCTGACCACAGTGTGATTCACCCTGGCTTCCTTTATTATCAGCGAAATCCGATTTTTTTAAGTATTCACTTCATATAAAGACGAACAATTTAGTTTGAACCATGCCAGATGTCAATATGTGCATGAAATCTTGCCTCTAGCAACAGTGACAAAAATGTTTCTCTTTTGCAAACAAAAGGCCATGATGTGGGTGGCATGCATTTTCAAAGGTGCTGTTCAAAATCAGCAGTGGCACGGTCACAGTTCACTTATTTGGACAAACTTCTGTTTGTTTCTGCTTCAGCAAGGTGATGAGCTCACCTGTAATAACAGATAACAGTGACGCAGATGAGGGTGCAGCAGCATACGGTGACTGAAATGAGAAAGGCCAGCCAGTGAGGGTCTGGTGCATCTGAAAAGACAACAGGAAACAACAAAAGTTTCATCTTAAATAAAACTCTTAAATAAAATGCCTTACAGGTGCTGGGAAAAGAGCCCATAAAGCCCACCTGAATCTCGAGCAGGTAACTCTGGCTTTAGGTCTCGATTGCAGAAGTCTAACTGGCAGCATTCAATAGTTCGACGTGTCTGCGCAAACTGTGAATCCTGTAAAACATCAGTTTATGACTAAAGTGTGTTAAACATTGTGATGTTTTAAGTTTAGTTGAAACACATTTGATTAAATGTTAATGTATTTTCATTTCATCATCCTCCAATTAGAATAAAAGAATAAAAATGTCATACTTTGCACTGAAAGTGAGAGCCCTCGTATTTCATGCAGCCTGAGCTTAGTATCATATCTCCATTATCATCTTCTTCAATGATGGCAAAGCACTGCCCATTTGTCCTGTAATGTTTCAAACACAAGGTAAGAACTTCAAAAAGCACTCGCTAGCTTATCACAACCAGTAATTAGCACTTACTCGCAAGTGTTATTCTTGGCGTTGTCAGGGCAGTGACCTGAGCAATGGCAGCTGAGGAACCGAGCAGCATCTTCTGGTGCCACAGTAGAATCATCTCCGGACCTTCTGGAGTCTGATCCAGGCTTGACTCCTGTGCCCAACAGCACATGATCTGGATTCTGACCTGCTATAAGAGACGATAAGAGTCAATGGCAGACAGAAACTGACCAGCAGATGTCGACAAACCACATTTATGGCTAGAGAAACTAAGAAGCCAAGGTGAGTTACGTATTCCCTTTACAGTTTTCTTGTGCTTATATATAGAAATGGAGTGCTTTTCCACCATTGCGCCGAATCTTTCTCGTTTAACTCCATGCAAAGTTTAACAGATTTTTTTTTTTCACGGATGATGACGATTAAGTGTTTTTAATGTCAACACAAGCGTGTCACATGGTGCCCAAGATATCTATGCGCCTTCATTAGCACAATTCAGGACAGTAAGACAACCCAGACGAAAATTCAGAGCCGAGAACAGTTTGTAATTGTGCCGTGTCGAACCAGGCTCACGTGGAAACATAACTGTAACCGTTTCAGACTGTTCATCGCGATGGTGGAAAAGCGTTAATACACACAGAAATGTATAAAAACGTTTACGACGTTTCACCAATGATCTAACTATCTGTTTTCACTCCATGCCTCATTGCTTGTTGTGCCCTCTGCTTTACATGACTCCACTGTAGACGTTCCAGTCCAGACTTGTCCATAAAATAGCGAATCACTCAAAAATCAGCAGTTCTGAAATTGGGAGGCAGGTCGACATGACACTCTTTTTATCAGCTACATTCTATTCTCCGATCCCATTACCAGTCTTTCTCTTTCAGCCTCTCTAGGCGCTGCCGATCTCACAATTAGACTGGAGTCTCCTCCTGGATTCACTCTATTAGGTCTCTGTGATTAAATAGAGAGCTAGACAAGATAAAGGAGCTTTAGTCGCTCTTCAATTCAGTTCATAAATAAATGGATGGGCTACCATATATACGCCGGAAATGTGATGCATTACTACAATGTGTATGTACAGTATATAACATACAAACTGGACTGGCCTGAAAATAAAAAATCTGTCAAAGACCTGGATTGTTAGTTATCACTGAATTATATTCTATGTCTGAATCACTGAATTAAACTTATATTTGTGTCTTTTTTTTATTTGTTAAACTACAAAATCAACTCTAAAACAGAATTACACTGTCTATACTTACATTTATTCGTTTGGCAGACGCTTTTATCCAAAGCGACTTACAAGTAGTTTTTACAGTGGCACATTACTGCAGAGCAATCAGGGGTAAGGTGCCTTGCTCAAGGGCACTTCAGTCATGACCGGCTGGCACTGAGATTCCAACCGGCAAACTTCTGATCACAAACCCAACGCTCTAACCACTAGGCCACAGCTGACCCCGACATAATTTCATTCAACGAGACAAAGCAAACGTAAGAGGTTGTGTGGCTTTGAGTCCAAAAGGGAGAGAGTCCCCTTGATGACGACAGACTCCGTTGCACAATGCGAGCATGGAAATTTAGCATAAAGAGAAAGCCGGAAAGGCTGGAAAATACGGCTGGATCAAGTGGGCAAAGCCCCAAACAGGAACCCAGGGGAACCCATTCTACTGCACTCAAAACATGACTGTGGGATTACAGAAAAAGCTTTTGGACGATATAAATCTTATTGCAACTGTACAATATTGTTACAACCACGGAAGTTACACGACGACGACAACAACAACAACGTTTCCCATAGATTTATTTATTTGTGGCAGACACAATATCAACGCCGGCCATCACGAATAGATTTTACACGTTTCCCCTTTACATTTTTATTTTAAACAGCTTAATTCATTCTAGCGTTTTGACGCTCAGCACCTCTCTCATGTTGTTAGCAGCGCCTCAACGCTAAGCTTCTCTCTCTCTCTCTCTCTCTCTCTCTCTCTCTCTCACATGACAGTGAACGAATGAAAAGGTGGCAGTGTTTGAAAAAAGCGTTACTCCGTGAACTTGCATTCCCAAGTAAACATCAACAGTCACAGAGTGACTGACAGAGAAGGCGGCTGACTGAATTTATCAGGACTTAACAGAAGGTTGTCAAACTATGTTGAGTTTATAAATCAGGATTTCAGCAGCAGTTAAAGTGACTGCTGGCTGGATTAAACATTATTGGGTCGCGTTCAGTCACTATTTTATAATCGTTTCATAAAATATGCGAGAATGGCATTAGGTTGTATTAAAATGTAGTATAATGTGACAGATCAAAGAGTAAAAGAGAAACAGATGTCAAGTCCAATCGCAAACACAACGTGATTGCGTCATAAATACGCTAATTCGTTTGTAATTCTCTCAAAATCCTGTGGGAAACACTATACAACGACATAAAAAAACTAAGATTTTTAGTTTTCCTTCACAACAAGTCATTGTTCTGTTGACTAGACTACATCCCACTTTTGATTAGTTTATCTATAAAAATGTTTTGTCAATGTTTGGGGGAAAATCATTACGTTCAGTATTTAATCGGTAACATATTACAATAAGGTTGTATGTGTTAGCATTAGTAAATGCATTAACATGAACTAGCAATCCACAATATAGTGTTTAGCATGACATTAATCATGTTACATCATGGTTCATTACCTAATGGTAACAGTTACGTTTCATTTTGAAAATGTGTTAGTAGATGAATAAATTAACATGACAATGCTGTAGAAGTATAATTCATTGTTAGTTCATGTCAACTAATGAATTATCTAACTGCTAATGAATACAAGCTTCTTGTAAAGTGTTACCAACAAATAGCCAAAACAATCACGTTTGCAGCAACATCCCTTTCAAAAATTCTCACATTGTTATACATTTTAATTTGAACTATTCCTTAAAAAATCCTCAGACATGCTAGTTTACAAAAAACATTTGTGCCTGCTGGATTCTTTGTGTATTTTAATTCATCTGACCAAGTCATTTAGGAAAATGAACAATAAGAGCAGAGGTGGTATCACAGACTTAACTATTCAATCTACGTCTACAACCTCTCAAAAACAGGAGGCACTTTGGACTGTGGAGACAACTGATGGCTTTCAGTGGGCAATGTCACCTCTCTCTCTTTGGGATTAAGTTTCAGAGGTTCAGACACCTGCCTGAAATTACATCTCATGGCTGCATCTGATGAGCAAAGTAAAAAAGGTGTACTATAGAGGTATTCAACTAGCAGTTACACAACTCTAACACTGGGAGAAACAACCCCACACTGAGAAGTCAAATGTTCACGTACAGCTTTGGTTTCAACCGCCTCCTACTTTTCTGCTGCGTCTGTACAAAAATACATCCACAAGGACATTAAGACGGGTGTTTGATATAATATGAACTCTAGAGAAAACTGAGCTGTTTGAAAATCTGACTACTGGGTAAGTTACAAGACTTCCTCTCCATCCCACGCAAATCATTTACTAGCATCCCAAGAAATAGTTTTTAATCAATCTTTTGGAAAACCACAGGGTCATGAAATAAATATTAATGTACTGTTTATGAAAACTAAATGCAAAATAAACAATTACCTTGTTTCGAGACAAACTTCAGCTGAAAGTGGAAACGAAATCTAGATGACCAAGACTAATAGGGTACACTCTTAAAAAAGGTACTTCAAAAGGTTCTTCGATGCCATAGAAACACCTTTGGGTTCCTCAAAGAACCTTTAACATCTGAAGAACCTTTTTGTTTCACAAAAGGTTATTTGTGGAGAAAAAGGTTATAAAAAGTAAGAAAGAGATGGTTCTATAAAAAATATTTGACTGAATGGTTCTGTGTAGAACCAAAAAATGGTTCTTCTATGGCAAGCTGTGAAGAACCTTTTAAGCAAGAGTGTAGGTAAAATATAGAACAACAAAAGCTGGTAAACATGACAGTACACAAGCCACTTGTCATATCTTAAATCTGTGCACAATTATTAGGGATTTAAATCCCAAAGATCAACAGCCCAAAAGAGTTCAGTATTTCCGGTGAACAGTGTTTGGAATTGTTTGTACCCGCTAGCAATTGAGACCGTGCCATATAGGAAATGGTTAATGTGCTAAAAAAGGAAGAGAGAGCGGTAACAATCAGTTCAACAGCTTCCTTTAGTGGGGGGCCTCAGGGACGCTCATGGTTCAAGACTTAGTCACTACACCATAGATGATGTCTTTTAAACTCCCTGCCATGAGTAAACAAACCACAGCGGTCTCAGGTTATGTTCTAGCTAAAAGTTCGATTCAATTCATATTTATTTGTAAAGCTTATAATAATACATAGTGTGCCTTTCAGCTTCATGTAGGGTTTAGAAATAAGGTATGCTAAAAAAAAAACGTGAACGAATATAATGCTGGAGACCAGTCAAATTATTTTCCCTCATGCTCTAAAACTACTTTTAAAGTTATGAACTGTTGCTATTTGCCTTCACAGCTCAATGACTGTTCATAACTGACCTTTAAATCAGCCTCTGTCGAGTTGACTGTAATGCTAGGTTTACAGGGGGGTATTTTTTTCATTAAACAAAGGTATCTGTTTTCTTTGACATCAGTAAACATCACATTATTAAACATATGGAAACACTCAGCAGGGTACATTTGACTCGTGCTTTTTCTGTATTACAAATCACATCAAAGCAAGGCAACACAGGATAAAAAATACATGCATGCAATGCAAGAAAATGTAAGGTTCAAAACAAAACATGTTTTTAGTTTTAGCCTTGCAATGTAAAAAAAGGAAAGCAGTGGCTATAATCGACTAAACAACAAGTCAGTTTAACAAACAGCTGTAAAGGGAAATGCCATTATCTTTAAATAGCTCATATAAGATAAGCTTGAACATAGTTTTACGTAGCCAGTATGAATATAAGACAAAACAACAGAAAGAAAAGGTGTAAACGATAAAACGACCCTTACCTCCAGTGCATAGCCTTGATACAATAAGAACTCCAGCCAGAACTGCTGTGACAGACAAAAGCCTTGCCATTGTCAAACAGTCTTCTCGTATCCTTTTGAGGGAGGATGGGATTAGTGATGATGTCTGCCTCTGTTTTTAAAGTTCCAGCGAACACTAACAGACTGGTGGAGCAAACAAATTTACAGCTGCGGAGAAGACCAGAACAAGAGGAGAGTGCAGTAGATGATCGGATGGCACTAGAAACTCAAAGATTCCTTCTCACGGGGTCCACGGCACTGTAATTAAAGAAACACACCATGTGTGTGTCAATGCATCTTTCTAGATAATTCAATTATTTTAATATATTAGGTTACCTCTGTTTTTACAGTAACGAAATGCATAACATCATTATGGATTTATCATATAATCTATATTCAAACAAACTTCTTGTACTCATTAGGAGTGTAACATAGACAGAACTGCAGTTAATCATAAATAATGTATGTGAGAGATAACAAACGTAGTTGAATAATTATTAAATGCCCTTTAATAATTCTGAAGTCACCAGACTTATCTAAGTAGTCTCGAACACTGATTATGCACCATTTAACAACAATACGGTTATTTAAAAAAAAATGCACAGGCTTTGCCTCTTGCAGCACCAAACATCATTGCCCCCTTGTTTTGCCTGGGCTTGACCCCTCAACCCGTCAGGCCGGCGCTACTCTTGAATGCTGAAACATGCCCAAAATATTTGATGATGGATGTTCCGCAATTACCGCGCGCTGGCCCCTTCCAGCGTAAATAACATGATGTGTCTGTCCCCTTGTAGGCCTGTGCGCCTCGTTGCAATTAGTTGCCCTGAGTGAAGTCTATGCTGAGGGGGGGACAAATTAGTGGCGGATCGGGCCGGTGTCTGTCACTTCTGATTTGCCCAAGGGGGACAAAGAGCCCCGACCTGTGCCCCACTTTCACACATCCCTGACTGGATAACAAGGGAATAAAGCCGGTCTCGGCAAGGCAGCGGGACAGGATAGCTGTGCGGGAGACTAAAACCAGCGACTGAGCCCGCTAGGAGAAAAGAGCAGATATCAGAAAGCCTTCACGTTTGGAAACCCTTTAGATAAACAAGGTAATAAACAGTAGAACCTATATAAGTCAAGCACACAACGTTTTCTTAAGGTGTGTAAAAGGATAATTTCTTTGTTGTAGCAGGAAATAATTATGGGGAATAGGTCATGACACCCAAGCATGAAAGTATGTGAAAAAAAGTACAGGAGGATATTTAGATGTGTTTGTTGTTGCATACAGGCACATGAGGGCCAACAGAAGGAAGTCCTGCAGGTAAAAGAAAATTTAACTCAGATGTTCCTTATCCATGAACGATCAAGTCAGGACATGACTTGACTCTCTTTACAAAGCAAAAACTTTGGATCTACAAAATAACAACCTCAGCCAGTGCACCCCTGAGAAAAGCTTAAAATAATTTTAATATTAGGCTGATCACATTTAGTATTAACGCACAGGGCCTTTCACATTTTTCCAACTGTTATGTCGTACATCTGTCATTATTATTGCACCTAACGTATCAGAATGTTAAAACAACATACGGCATTGTTGCATTAGACACCCTTGGAGCTCTGCCCATTAAAAGGATTTGGTGGGGCCATAAATGTATGCAAGGAGGCTGAATGAATAAGAGTATTGTATGGCGATGTGTTAAGTACGGTACACCTTTGCAGTCAACCATATGCCCGATTGAGGATGTCTCTCAATGCTTTTAGAAGGAGTAATATATTTCTGTCTTTCCACATGTGTCAGCAGAACATAACTTACCTACATGAATTACACTTCGCCAAAACAAAAAAGCATCTGTGTATGTGTGTAAAAATAAATTTTATGTGGGAGAAACACACGTATGTTCGAGTATTCCACGTCTTTCCAATAAATGATGCAGACCAGTCGTGAATAAGAAGTACATTCCATAGCAGACAGCGATCTTCTAAATAAATCTCACCTTTCCTTTACTACCAGTTCCCTTCTTAGCCTGCACAACGACAAGAGTGGTCTGGTGCCCCCCCCCCACACCCGCTCTCTGCCTGCTTTGGCCCGGATCTCTGGTCCCTCCTGGGGCCCCTCCTTACAGCAGGGCTCCCAGTACTGAGGCCGCCTTCCCTCAGTGTCGGCGCTATGCCCGACATGCCTTTCAAGGCCTGCTAGACTGCAGGGCAGACTTTCTGGCTCCGCTGCCATTGTTTGCTTGGCTGCTTTGAGCCTCATCCCAGTAAAGGATTAGCATAAGAATACTTAGACTCATTGAGATGTGCTTCACGACCAACTCTCGTCGTCTTCATCGTTGCTCCTTCCTCTTCCTTCACTAAACTTGGACAAACTTCGGGAAAACCTTAACCATTGAGAAGCAGATGCTTGGGGGACAGTCAATCAAGCAGAGACTGTGGTAGCACAAGACTCCAGTCTTTCTTGACACAGCAGTAGATTGCAGACAAAGAACAAAAGTTAATCTGCAGAGCACTTGGGTGCAATATGAGCTCCTTCAGCCAGATTCCACTGAAAGGGTAATGGGTTGAGACACCATCTCTACAACAGAGCCTCAAAAACAAAATAGATTTTGGCTGAGAATTCAGCTCAGCATACCGAGGTTGGAAAGAAAAGTAGCTGATAGGATCTCTGTGCTTACAATGGAACATTTTGCCACAGAACAATTTCTAAATGCTGCGTGCTTGATTCACTTTTACTTTCTTGAAAATAATATTTCTTAGTTTATTCTTCCTCGTACTTCTGTGTGTGGTTATACTTGATGATAAAATAAACATAGACATTTTAGTGTTTTGTTAATACTTGAGCTGTGTGGTGGTTGACATTGATGAGGTATAAATACCTTTTATAAAGTTGATACGTAGGTTCGTGTTTCTGATCTCTTTTATTACTGTAATTGTTTCATTAACTACCTTGGAAAGATGGGAGTACGCTGATTTAAAATTTATTTAGCACCGATTGGTTCCTCAGGCTTCCTGGCTTACTTCAAAGCTTAGCTTGAACTGTATTCTCATATTTCTCAGCTTTTCACCAGAGACAGATAACTTACTTCCTGGAATTGAGAAAAAACACATGGAGATGGAAAAGCCCAGAAATATTCTGAAATTACTGAAGCAGTAGAGGTTTATTGAAAGTTAATTGTCCATTACCTGCCACACACATTCCACTAAAGGATTAAAAAGAAGCTGGGTTTCAAGGGTTCGATGAGAGATAGATTCCGTAAAGAGATCTCTGAGGCACTTTTACATCAACTTTTAATCACTTTTAAATTAAAATACCACTTTAAGCTCTACAAAATCAATGTTCAATCTGCTTAGAAAGTTTTTTGAAAATCTTCACAGAACTGCTTTTGCTGATTATACCGTATATCTGCAACACAGCTGCGAGTAAAAACGAGTGGGACTGTTACCAGGGCTCTAGACTAACATTATGGCGCTTTTCCACTGCATGGTACCATCAGGTTTAGTACGTCTCGGCTCGGTACAGCTCATTTCACTTCGGCTCACATTGCTTTTCCACAGCAGCCTAGTGCTGCATCAAACTGGGTGGGAATTAAAAACTAAACTTATCGTCATGGTTGCATCGCCTCTACTGCCGTAGCATCATTGTGAACGTGACATAAACACACGCACAACACAGGAGTAATGGAACATATGGATGGCAGCAAAACAAAATACTGCTAAAATACCAGAGAGTTTGGGAAATCTTACAGCAAAGATCAGACAACGATCATTTGGTTTGCTCGACGGCGCACAGTAGTAAGCTAATGTAGCATTTAGCATTGCATTAAGGGTCTCAATCACTATTTTACTTTCACAAAGCATATAACAAAATGCCAAAATTACGTATTAAAATGTGTATTCATTGGTTATAAATCCAATGACGCTGGTAATGATTCTACAGTATCGGTACAGTCCGCTTGGAACCTCAACCAAGGTGGTACTAAAAACAGTATCAGGAACTATGTACTGTATTGTAGGTAGTACTGAACCCAGTGGAAAACTCCCCAAAAGTTAGCTGTACCGGTCCGTACCGTGGAAAAGGGGCATTAAAGAGAGAAGGCAATGGTGTTACAAAGTTATTCAGTTGTTGCCACCAGCCCTTAATTTGGTAGCACCAGAGTCATGGGGCGAGGTAAGAAAAAAGAAACACCAAAACAATTAAAATGTGTTTAAAACATTAATAAATCAATTACAAATTAAAACAAATCATTGTTTATAGTTTACTAATTTTTATTGCATATATAAACTTGACTTTCAACCCCCTATTAAAGCACATCTTTCTTAAAGCTACTTTCTTCCTTTATTTGTTGTGAACAACTCATATAAGAGAACATAATTCCTTTAATATCAGTGGGTGTTCTATAAACACATATCTTTATCATGCTGCTGCCCCTTTAAGAGCTAGTTCACTATACTGTAACACGTGCGTTTTGTTTCCCAACTGTTGGTTCACGGACTACCATTACAAGGATTCTTGTTAATATGGGAATTGTTACGTATTTTTCTGTTTAAATGTCTATTTCAGAAAAAGTGAAAGAGAACCAGTTTAGTATTTTGGTGCTCTGACTCCCTGGGCGAGTGCATATCTCAAACAACCTGCAAGTAGGGATGGGCGATCTGACGATCTTAAATCGCGATCGATTTTGAAGGCGTCCTCAATCCACTTTTCAACGGAATCGTGAGGATCCTGATCTTGTCTGACGTCTAAAACAAGAGGCGTGTTCGACATCATTCAGCGCTGCACAGACAGACATTGAAGCACCACAAGAGCAGAGAGCTCTGAATGCTTTTTAAAATCACTTTTGCCGTGCTGTGTGATCTCACAAGTTTTGTAAGTGCATCAGACAGAGCGGCTTGTTTGTGTGAAGAGTTTTTGTCCTTGTTTGTGTGTGACGTTAATCGATGTTGCACCGCTAACTCGATTAGTTTTCGTCTATTTTGCGATTAAAACTTGTTTCCCGGCTGCATTGAGTTCATATAGCCTATGTCTAGAGCCCTAATTTTGACGATGCAGACGCGGAATCCTGCTACTTAAATCTGTAATCTGCGGGTTCTGCATGTATGAGTAAAAAAAGATCGGTTCTAGAACCCCTGCTATTCTACATATACATGCTGCCCCTTGGAAACATTATAAGAAAACATGGTATCAGCTTCCACTGTTTGCAGATGATACCCAGCTATATATCTCATCAAGACCAGATGATTCCTCCCAGCTATCCAAATTAGCAGAGTGCATCGATGATATAAAACATTGCATGACTTAATGTGTGTTGCACATTTAACGTGCTATGAGCGTTACGCTCATGGACTTGTATGCGCATCTCACTGTATAAGGACATAAACACATGAACATCATGTCCAAAATAAAACGCAGGTGTTCTTGTTGTAAATTTATAAATTGTAGTACTGTAGTTTCCTAAAGCCCTTGTAAATACTATAGTATAGTACAGTATTTTTATGTGTACAAATATATTACTTAGGGATGCACCAGGGCTCCAGACAAATAAAATCAATTAAGGAGCCATAGACTCCTATGGAGAAAAAAAACAGGCGCCAAATAGTTTTAAACGACTGTTTAAACTCTGAATACACCAGACCAAATTTGTACCCTGAATTAATTTTAACCAAAAGACAATGTGCATGTCAAGACCATATCAATATATTATATATACTATATGAAGAGTAAAAATTGTATTGCTAATAGAGTTTAAAGCAAAAAGAAAGGGGTTGTGTAAATACGTTATTATGTTGACTTTAGTTTGTAATTGACTTTAGTTTTGAAATTAGCATGTTCACAACACAATTTAAAGATAACTTCAAATAAAACTTAACAAGAGAATTTAAATATCGTTTGTTCTCGCTTTGAACAGACTTTAAATGATCCAGTCGTGTCTCAAGTAATAGACCGATAAATAACGTTCTCAGAACTTCTCTGTGGTTAATTTAGTTTTAAACATCACAAATATCACATTGTAAAGGCTCACTAAATCTGTAATATAGTAATGCGCTTGTGTTTGTATATTTGTCAATAACGTTTTTTTGAGGAAGTCTGTGCTTATTCCTTGCTGCCTTATCGGGCCCTGGAGCGGGAAAAAACGGAGAGCAGAGCACTGGTGCGTCTGGGAGTTGGGTGCATATACGAGGAAGGACCGCAGCTTCTAGTCTGTCGCTAGAGCACCTCTTGGGGTCGGGAAGTGAGGTTTACCCGCAGCCGCTCTCTCTCCCGTTGGCATTCAGTACACTGGATTGTTTGGAGCTAGTATGGAGCCAGTGGCGATCTCTGCAAAAATATAACTCGCAAATGAAACTGTTTTAGTCTCGGTCTGAATCACTGTGCACGATAAATCATCTACCATATCGGTATCGGTGGATAAATGGTCATTTTTAATGCTATCAGTTTATAATAAAATTTAGGCCAACATATTATAGCTGTTAAATCGTAAATCATTTCCTCTGGTTAAACTTCTTCAGCTGCAAGCTGCTGACAGTTAAAATACAGTACAGTAATGTCTTTCTGTCATGATCATTCACTTACTGCTTTAGCAAAACAATGTTGATATAGGTAAAGTATGTAGATACAGTATTTATGAATATTTTTCTGGGCTGCTCGGGAAGAACATTCTATACAATCTATAATAAGAAACGTTTGAAGGTTATATAATCTCCAGGCTTGGTACATGATTGTAGTTAGATAGGCGGGACGAGAGCCGGGATTCGAGGTATCACGGAGGAGATTGGGAGCATAAGAGGATGAGCGACTGGACTGTCAGGGAGAAAGTCCAGGCATGGTCTCTTCATGGTTAACCTATTATATAAAAACCGCGATACATGTGAGACCTGAAGGCTTTAATCGATTATTCTTCATGAAAGCTGCATTGATGCACGTTTGGCTTTTATTAGTGACTCAGACTCACAAAAAAATATGATTTAGCCTGATGTATAACTTAAAATGTATAATGTTTGCTTATCGGTATTATAAGAGAGCTTTATACAATAGTATAGTGCTTAAAGTTTAAACGTGTTTCCTGCATTAGCTTCACGTACATACAATACACGCAACACAGTTCATTATCTTTGCTGTACACGGCGGGGAAATGCTGCAGGCGGCAAAACATATTTATTTCATTAGCAAAATTAAGCGCTTCACTCGTTTGCTCTGTTGGTCCCTCCCCTTCATAAATGTGCCTCTTAGAATCGCGCATTAGGCTAGGGGGGGCACTGATAGATAAGTGAATGGTTGAAGGAGGGGAGACAAAAATGAGTCACTGAATGCCCCGCTTGCGCAATATAACATTTCGGAGTATTAGATTTATAATACGTAAAAATATATATTGATCAGTTTTGCAAGTCGCACTGGTGCGACCATTAAGATAAACTCGTCGCACTGGCAGTTAAATTAGTCGCAAAATACGACCATATGGTCGCAGTCTAGAGCCCTTGATACCATAGACACCAGACACAAAATGATGAACTTCAGACTTGTAAATGTTAGTCCTCTAAACTAAAATGTCCAGATCTAAATCCAAACATGTGGAAACCCTTTGTTGAGGTCTGTCCATCTCTGATGGAGTAAGGATTTCTAGCTCTTAGCCAAAGTTATGTAATCACCAAACGGTGGTTAAAAGTGCATTGTTTTTACTGCAATAGATGTCCATGCATAAGAAAAAACAATTGACCTACCGTACAAAAAGATCCATTTCTGTGAAGCATGTTGGCGCAGTTTTTGGTAAGCATTGAGGATGGCTGTAGGTGTCATTCGGATCCAGGTGCTTGAATGCCCAAATGACATTTAGATTCTGGCATAGTATCACAAGAATCTGTAACAAGGGAGACAAAACTTAATGTAGACAAGGATGTAACAAATGTGTGTCATCTGCAGCGTAAAAAAAATATTTTTATTTTATACGCGCAATGCTCTACCAACTGGGACCAGAAGCAATTTATTCATCTCAATTTAACCTTTAAAGAGATAGTTCACACAAAAATTACAATTCTGTCATCATTTAATCACCCTCAGATTGTTTCAAATCTGTATACATTTCTTTGTTCCATTGAACACAGAAGAATATATTTGGATGAATGTCAGTAACCAAATAAACTCACCGCCCACTGACTCCCATAGTATTTATTTTCCCTAGTATGGCAGTAAATGACTCACATAGTATTTATTTTCCCTACTATGGCAGTAAGGGGGGTGTAAGTAAATGATGAAAGAAGTTTTATTTTAGGGCGAACTATCCCTTTAATGCATCCCATTTTGGATTGTTAGACAAGGAATTTTCTTTAATTGTCTACGCAGAATAGCTTTTGTTTATTAGTGTAGCTTTATAAAGCTTTGTCAAAGACAGTACCTTTATAAAGAGTAAATTGCAGGTATAAACTGGGCCTGATGCAAGTAATTTTGAGGTTCAGCAGCTACAAAACATTTTTGCGCCTCACAAGATGCTCATCACATAGGGATTCTTAAATAACGTCATATTTGAATACATGATTCAATTACCCCCAACCAAAATAATATGGTAAACAACCTTTCAGACCCGTCACAAGACCAGAGAGAAATCTTTGCACTATCCCGACCCATCTTTGAATTCAGCCTATCCGGTGCCACTCTAAATAATTTACTCCGATAGCCAAGTGTATTTAAAGCAGATCAATACCATTAAAGGACAGCTGGGGCATACTGAATAAACAGAGACCATTCTTCTCATGGCAAAGGCACAGCAATCCACCAACCCTACTCATTTATCCAATCTGACCTACAATCAACAGCGAAAGAAAGAAATCAATTGCTCACTCTCTTTCCTAGCGTCCTCGGCGAGGCACAGATGACTACATAGCCTACAGTAAGTGTTAAAGAAAGGTCTGTTCAATAAGAACTCAAGAGTAGTGTGTATCAAATGTCCGTGCTCATCTAGGATTAGTGTTCCACCTTTTAGATCGGAAAGATACGACAAAATGGGGTGCACCTTCATGATGAGATGGTTGATACGTGCGGGCCGGGTCTGAGGTGGCTGTGTATGTTTTTCCTCTCCTGCTCAGCCACCCTGTCTCCAGGGTGAGTCAGGGAGGAGGGGTTGACTTGAGATGGAGCAGCAGCCTGAGGAACGCAGGCAGGGATGTGAAACCTGATATATACCTCTTAACCCTCCCGGCCCCATACCCCCTCCCTCCAATCTCCCTGCCTGCCACCTCGCCACAGACTCCTAATGCAATCTGATCCTTCTCACTGTGGCTGAGATTGAAACACACTCCTAGAGGGCTCCGGGGCAACTCAATCTGGACCTGGCAGATATTTTAAAAACGCGACAAACACATCCATTTTTTGTTTTGTGATTTCGCAGAAATCTAGAGATTTATTTTGACAATATATGCTAGGAAAATATGCCCCTATGAAATTATATAGTCCAGGCCACATTCCGATCAAAGCAACAAAGGAGAAAACAGTAAACAGGTCTTGATTTATAAAGAAGCATCATTTTAAAGTCATCCTAAAGCACGTGACCCGTTCATCTGCATATCAATGGGTCATTACTTAACATGTAGAGCAAGGCAGCACTTACTGGAAATACACAGTCACATGCCACATAATTCACACAGTTATATTTGGACATACATGCAAGCACACAATGTTTTGTATTTATTAATAAGCCCTAATTCTGGCAGGCACAGTGTTCACACAGATACTTACCAGTGTTACTTTTCTGTTATTAAAGGGATAGTTCACCCTAAAATGAAAATTCTGTCATCATTTACGAGTCGTTACAAATCTGTATTAATGTCTTTGTTCTGATGAACACAGAGAAAGATATTTGTAAGAATGTTTATTACCAGACAGATTTTACCCCACACTGACTACCATAGTTCTTACAAATATCTTTCTCTGTGTTCATCCGAACAAAGACATTTATACAGATTTGGAACAACTCCACGGTGAGAAAATGTTGACAGCATTTTCATTTTCGGGTGAAGAATCCCTTTAAGCAAGCTGAGGAATGCACAGCTGTCTGGCAACTATATACTGTAAGCAATAGCTTTAATTTTCTCAAATAAATCCACTATTCCCAGCCTAAGCCTCACTCCTCCAGGCCTCCCGAAGAGGATAGCTCCACAGGCAGTGTTTGCATCTGGTTTTTGACCATCTTGTGTACCAGACCTTTAAGCCTCGAGAAGGTAAAGGACGTGAATGGATCACCCTCCCCCATAAATTAAAAGCAGCTTTTGTATAGAGTGGGGAAAGGAATGGTTAAAATAGTCTAAATTCATGACAGCATAGCTTAAATCTAACACATAACATAACTGAAATGTATGGCACAAAGCAGAATTTACGGCAGTTTTTTAGCGTGTTTGTCGTACGTGCGCACGTAAATTAAAAGCAGGTTTTGTATCGAGAGGTGGAGACCAGACCAGTCAAAACAGCCCGAAGGAAGAAACTTACGTAAAGCAAAAATAATTCACAAACATCACGGGAAGAGAAACACAGCCCTAAAATTCGAGACGGTTTTCATTAGAAAGTAAAATAAATATTTAACGTTAAGTAGAAGTGTTGTCATTTTCAAATAAAGTTGCTGTTAGCATTCCGTGACTGTAGAGTTAAAAACTTTTCATCTGCTTTCACAAACCATTAAACATTTTCTTCACACAACAGTAACATAGTTTTACACGTATCGAGCGACGCAACAATGTTATGTAAAAGAAGGTTGTTATACAAACTACATAAAAGTGTGTTTTGATTTGCTAACGGTATAGCACACTAGCTATCGTTTAACTCGTCGCAAATATATCTCGCTCTCGACGAACCTTTAACTTACTAAATAAACCAGCAAATGCCCAACATTTTTATTTGACACTTCTGCAAGCATGTATTTCGCGTATAAAAAAGGACAACATGACACGACTGTCGATATTAAGTTGCTTAACGACGTTACATGGAAAATTTAAAATTCAGCAAAAAACTTTCGTCGGAAGCATTAGCATAGCTAAGCCAACACTTTCAAACGCACTCAACTTACCGTCAAGATTCTCTGTTAAACAGCATATCCGTATATTCCGTTAAATTGCTACTTAGATACTCGAATAATTCAGCGTTGCGGTCGCGGTCGACTCGCCGAGTTCCGTCTGGCACTGACCATCACACCTCACGGCACTCTGACGAAACGACTGCACGTAGTCAATGGGTTACCTGACTCCATAGCGCCCCCTTCTGACAGTCTGTATATTTTGTACATTTCTGGACCGACGCGCTGAAAACAACCTTAAAAACTCATAGTGAGGATTTTCGTAATTTTCTTAAGCGTAATGAAATAATTAAGAGAAAGAAACAATTTACAATCGATCCTTATTTTTTATTTCTATTGCATAAAATGAATGAAAAATAAATATACGCTGTTGCCATCTTTGTGCTATGTGGCCTTTGCCAAGACTGTATGCATTCATTTCGTGAACAATTTTTATCAAAGTTATATATATATATATATATATATATATATATATATATATATATATATATATATAAATAAATGTTATTACAAAACAACGTAGCCAAGAAATAACACAAATGTGATCTAGTAATGGAGTCGTCCAGTCCTATAACATTGCTTTGAAAACATTACCCACATAGTTAATAGTTTTTTTTACAGTTTTAACTAGCTATGCTCATATTATATTCAATAAAACAAAAATTACATATTTGGTAAGGCATTTCTTTCCCATGATTAAAAAACACTAGTAACCCTAAGCATTTTTTCATTCTCTCAAGATACAGCCTACAACTCGAGAGCTGCATCTAACTTTTTTGTTCGTTTGTTTGTATGTCTGGACCATTTTCACAGTGAGCAAGACAGGAGATTGCATTAAGGCACCTTTCAACACAAACAAACATCACGTTTATAATTATATTGGTGCAAAATCACCACGTAACACAGATTTTCTTCGGGGGAGCTGAAATAATACTAATGATCTGCAAATACAGAAAATCGTTTATGGCACGTTCATATGGATACTTAAATACTTTCAGTTCAAATTCCCAGGTGAACTGCAGAATATGGCAGATTGCAAATCAGATAACACATTATGAAAAGTGACACATTCAATAGCATTAAATTACACAATGAAAAATATGTGTTTCTGTAGCATGCTTAAATTAATCCTATTTAAACTGAAGTCTGCTATAAATTACTTGTGTAAAAAAGATGCTGATAATTTATTACATGTAAGAGAGGCATATATCACATGCCAACCTGCTACTTGTGTAAATAATATTTTTAAAAGACAACCTGAATTCTAAAGCAGTACTAAGAACACATCTCACCTCTTGTGTTACGTTAGAATAAATAAAAAAACATGGAAGTGAAAATATATTGTCTATGCTGGCTAAGGACACATTTCTAAAAATGTCTAAATGAAACCAGTGTCTTTGTTCAAGTTCAAGAATTGTATACATGAAAAATAACATCAAACAGACTAAAGAAAAATATGAGTGTCTACAGTCTTAAAGTTTTACATGGGTGTGATAGCCAACAGGCATTAAATAATAACTGTAATATAATAATGAGCTGTGCTCTCAGAGTTGCACCTCACAGGGCAGCATTTACCCACAAAGAAAATAAAGTACATCTGAGTTAACACATTTGTCATTGTTTTAAATAAAGATAAAAATGCCAGTTTATGAAAAAAACTGTTCTTGTCTTAAATGTCTCGTATGAATTCCTCATTCTTGGCAAAGAAAACAAACTGTGCTATTTTAAAATTGTGGCCTATTATTTTTTCCCAGAACAAACAACAAGGTAACCAGGCAAAACATGAACCTCTTAAGGGTATTTCGTTAAACCTCACAGGATGGATATTTTACAGTCTTCATAAAACTGGCGGATGGACAATCCAAAATAACAACACTAATGTGAACATGACAAAAACATTAATGACCTCACTTTCACACATTCATGCAAAACCATTGATGGAGATTGTTAGCACTTAAACACATTCATTCAACAATTAAAGGTGTAGTAAGCTATATCAGAGACACACTGTTGAAACACATAATAACAAATGCTCGCTCTCTCTTTCCACGTTAGAAACCGACCGCCCCTATTGCCAATCGGCTACGAGAGTGTTTTTCTCATTTACAGAGCAAACACTATGTATATATAATATTTTTCTTCAACACACACACACACACACACACAGAGAGAGAGAGAGGGCAGACATCTAGCAAACATTCACAAAATTGATTTTTAACAGCATTTCTTAGAAATTGCTTACTCCACCTTGGACACCTACAAATCAACTCAAGATTGTTATTCTTGCCCATGTACCTTTGGCCTTGAATAACCTATTCAATTCTCTCTAACCACACCAAAGTTTGTCACTAATCCATAAAGTGAATTTGATGTTACAGTATATCAATTTGATAATGTGTATCAGGCAACAAGTGCACATATGCAATAATAACAATGTGCACATTGGGCTTTAATGAATTGCATTGTGTCAGAACACCTATTTTATATATAATTCAGTCATTTGTTTAATTATTTTCTATTTCATTTGGATTGGCACTGATGCCTTGCCACAGAACCTCAATGCAGATGTTATGTAAATTGCATTTGGATCCTTTTCAAACAACTTATGTTGCACTATTACAGCATCTACACATTGATGGCATGTGCATGCTTCTTGCATAAGGGTTTGTCCTTCTTGGAATAGAAAGGTTGTCCTTCCAGGTTCACATTGCACACCTACATATAAGGAAAAAAACATGACTCGTAATTCCTCAGAATTTTAAGTATTTTGTGAAACAATGATTTTGTACATACCGCACAAACAAAGCAAGTATCGTGCCAAGTATGGCCAAGAGCTTCAATAAATTTGTCTCCTGCCTCAACTGGGAAGTCACAGCCATGGCACTTCGTGCTGAAGAGAGCAATGTAATCTGGTGACATGAAAAGGTTAGTGAAAACATTCTATTCCAGACCGGAACCATATTGTATTTTTCCTGGTGGTTCTCATACCTTTCTCACAATAGGGTTCTCCATCCTCCATATGAAACAGGCTATTTCCAAAAGGCTTTCCACAAGCTGCGCATACAAAGCAAGTAGTATGCCAGGTCTGTCTCAGCGCATGCATCACTTCCTGTGGAGCAGATGTTGAGTGGTGTTACCTGTCAGAACCTCAAATGTTTCTGTAGTCATAAATTATATTATAAGTGAGTTTTTCAGCTTACTCCCATGATCTTGGTGTTGCAGCGGGCACAGGTAGGTGCAAAGAACTCTCCATAGCAGTTCTCACAGTAAACATTATTCTGCTCCTCCACAAAGCTGACATCAGCCAGGGACGTGTGGCAATAATGGCAGTTAAACTCTTCTGGATGCCAGGAACGACCCAGTGCTACCAGGAATGGTCCCCTGAAGATCCAAATAATTGTCATTTGGAAAATTGTCATGGGCATGTATGGAGGACGAGCAGCAGAAATATAAGTATAGTCATACCTGATGATGCTGTTGCAGGATCCACACAGAGGTGTTCTGCTGCCGGCTGCAAACCGCTCTGCCCTCTGAGCAACTCCACGGGCCACAGGTGGGAACGGGGCGGGGTTGAATGCGGGGCTTGGTGCAGCCCGAACTGGGACGGAAGCAGGGACAGGGTTGGGGATGTAGGCTGGTGGTGGTGGAGCAGCCTGGGGAAGAGGCTGCACTTTTATATTTGTTGTAGTGGGTTTGATAGGGTCAAACTTATTGGCAAAATTCTCATCAGTAACCCAAGGGGGTCTGCTGGAGGGAGGGCCAGAGGCTGGCGCGGGTGCCCCATGAGCAAGAGGAATCTGAGCAGGCATGTGAACCATTGCTGGAGCTGAAAAATACACATCAATTAGCTAACCAACAAATGAACATGTGCAATTAAATGTAGACAATCGTTACGTATGAGCAATGGCTACCTGGAGGAGCTGGGTAGGCTGTGGGTACAATGGTGGCGGTGCTGACCACTTTGTGTGGAGGTTGACCAACAGGGATCTGGATAGAGCTGTGCTGCATTGGTGGTGGTGGCTGCTGCATTGGTGGCTGCTGCATTGGTGGAGGCTGCATTGGTGGAGGCTGGTTGTAAGAACTGCAGGAAAATAGAGCAAAAGCTTAATTTGCTTCATTTCAAATTAAAGTCACATTGAATATTAATTATGTAAATCTGTAAATGTTTTAAAACTAATATTTTTAAACTAGAATTGTTTTTATATCCCAGTTAAAATGCACATTTAGTTTTTAGTTTCTAAGCTATACCACCAATATTTCCCAAGGATGTCTGATCAGTCCTCCTCTACATACACATAGGTCATTTTAACGGTGTCTTACCTGTATTTTGTCACCTTTATTACAATTTATGTCAAAATTCATTTGTGTTTCTTTAACAGAGCAGTGACTCACAGAAAAAGGAGAAAGACTAGTAAAAAACATTGTGTTAGAAGAGAGAACCTCAATGTCCTTGTTACGCAATTTAGTTTTAGGGGTTTAATAAACATATTCAATAGTCATCATAAAAGGAAAAAGATAGATCACCAAAACATTAGATATGAATATTTGGGTCAGTTAACTAAAAAAATTTAATAAAAGTGAAACACTGACATTAGGAGGGATACAACACGCCGGTTGATTGAAAACACAGCAGTACCTGGAGATGGAGGTTTTGTACTGGGATGTGTAACCACTAGAAGCCTGAAAGTTGAAGCTATAAAGTAACAAAGACAAAAAGTCAAATGTATCTTGCTCCGATTGCGCCAGTGAACTACCATGCACACTCATTACTGTAATATCTAAATATCATGATTTATTGGTAAATTAAATAAAATGTTAAATAACTGAGAGCACAACAACTGTGAACATTTTTCTTAGGGAAAACTTCCTGTTAATTAAACTAATTTAACACAATACCCGTGAATTTCATATAAAAGGAGACTAAATTTTATTAAGCACGATTTGAGGGGATCATAAATAGTCCTTATGTCAGACTGAATGATCGCGTACAGTAATTTCGTAGAATTAAAATATGAAAATCACCCCAGTCTGTATGCAACAACTGTAAGCAGTAGCCATGGAAGCATCAGCTGGATCTGATGTTACAGCATTACACTAATCGATTAGAGTTGAGTGGCTCTGAGTCTTCAGTGATCAATGAAGGCTCTTTGTTCAAACACATTCCTTTGACTTCCATCTCCTACAATTTCTTAAATGGAAATCTAACAGAATTCTTTCAATGACACCTTTTCTAAAAAACAAATGTCGACGAATATTAATGCTAACATTCTTAAGAATTCTGTGCGATTAAGCACTTCTAGAATGTAGAGCCTGAAATCCACAGACATGTCCAAATAGTAGTGATGACCTGTGACCAATTCAATTTCAATTAAAAACATTAATGAATAAACCCAGATATACAAACAACAGAAAAAACAACAATCACACAATTTGACGTAAAGCAACTTAACTCAAATCCATGCACTGCAAAACAGGGAAAAGGGCACCTGTTCACAGAATGTTGTTCTGGAATCTGTTCAGCCTCAGGTGCCTGTTTGGCTAGCTGTGGCTCCAAAAGGAGCACATTGGGCGAAGCAGCGATAGTAGGCGGACAGACAGGTGCAAAGCTGGTAGACACTGGAGCATGCTCAGCAGGCGTACTAGATGCACTGAGGTCAGAAACTGATATCAGGCCAAAGTCATGAATACATCAAGCAGCCATGTTTCAGGCTGTGTGTATATATGCCTTCATTTCAAGGTTACATTTTGAAAATGTATTTCATTCTCGTGCATATACAAAACACTTGTGAGCCTGATGCAGGTTAATGGATGACTAACCCATTGCTTTCTTCTGATTTCATTAGCTCAATATCGGACTGAAACAACATCACTTAACTATAAAACATATAAAAATGACCATTGATTTTTATCACAGTTGTGAGGAGGGGTTACTTGGCTATATTTTACTCTGAATGAGGTGGTGCCTCGACGTCTGAGACAACTGTAAGTGCTATTGTAGGATTAATGAACTGAATCCAGACATGAGGGCTACAATTTATCATGTGTTTGATTTGGGACAATGAACTGCAGTTGCAAGACCTGACCTGACCATAACAGAACAAATCAGGATTATGGGGTTATGTAAACCCTTTTAGTCTGTCCATAAAACACCACTTTTATTTGATGGTTAGAAAGCAGAAGATTAGTGATACATAATAATTCCCTGTGATCAAAGCAAAACAGTTCATTATTCACAGATAACACAGATGAAATATCACTTGTTTGATAATTGGGGATCCTCTTCACATTTTCAAACACAATCCCATAAATGATGAAAACGTGGTGTTGTAGCCGCCCAGGCAGAAGAGAAGATAAAGGCGGCACCTAGCAGCAGGCCTGGTGGTTTACTGATGGCTGACCCCCTTCATATGCTTCATATGAGATATAAAACAAAGAGAGAGGATGGAACTGCTGGTTGCAGACATTAATGACGCTTTGATGAGGTTTTAATCACTTTCTGTGGTAAACGTGTATGCATATTAAATTCCTTTTTGGATTTTTAGTGTATAATGTGAGCAGAGCATTTCTATATGTGTATAGGGCTTAGGGAAAGTAGGCAGTGACAGAAAGCAAACAGAGACTAGCATTTATAGCAAGCTGTGAGACTTAAGTTTGAGAAACAATAAAGGACATCTAAGACTATAAGCCAGGACAGCAAACCATTGTTATCATTGTATATTCTCACACAAACAAAAGCCAGATGGTTTTCCCCATTGTTTTCATACTAGGCAACCGCTAACCTAATCCGCACACAAACCTCTTGATATTAATAAAGTACAACATGATTTGTTTCATTTAGGAGCCACATACATTTAAAATGTTTTAAGTGTCATATATGTTCATGAGGCTCAAATAGCGTTTATCCTGCACACACAAACACAAAGGTCAAACCTTCCTGACATGTATTCTTAAACTGGCTTTGCTGTCAAATTGTTGCCCTTTAAAGTCACATTAGCAAAATCTTGAATCTCGGCACAGATTCAGAGAACAATTGTGAAAATTTGAAAATACAGATCACATAAGCAGACAACAACTTCAAAAAGAGAGATTGTTATTGACAAGTGTACTAAAATACTCATGGAACAGGACCAGAGAGCAAAGAGGGTCAAGACAGACAGAAGGTGTTTCAGACAAGATACCACAGCGCCACCTGCTGGCATTCTATGCTTGACACAGAGTTGGACATAGGGAAAGTGTGTTTTCGCTCAAAGCAAGGGGGTTAGTCTGACACCACACGAAAAGCAGACAAACATTTAGACAAGCACTGTTCCTTTTTTATGGTACATTAAGCCATGCAAATTAGCAAAGACATTTGCACAGAAAAGGGCAGCAAATAAAAGAGTGTGGCAGAAATGAATATTCATGCATTTATAACAATTACACACAGAAAACCTAAGAGGTCATTTCAAGGTCTTGTTTTTAACACACGCCTAATGTAAATGTATTAAGTAAAGAGTTTCCAATCAAGAATGGTTTTGAAGAGATCTTATTTTTATTTTCATTTCTCTTCAATTTAAAAAGACCTTGGTATTATAAGATTCTACATTTTGAGTAGTTATGAGACAGTATTGAGCTTCAAAGTTTTTGTATCCATTTCACTTTGTAGATCAAATGTTTTTGTTTTCTATAAAAGTCTCATCTAAATTATCACAATCTAGATACGTTGGCACAGAATAAGAATATGTAAATACCTAAGTTTTGACAAATATGTCAGATTTAACCTTATAATTCCAAGGTGACGAAGTGCTTTTATTACCATTTGATTCTATTTAATCCCCAAATGTGCTAAATACAATTAAACATGGCAGGGAAAAACATTAAATGTTTTAATAAATAAATGTGTAAAAACAATCCATACACATCAGGTCTAGTTTATAAAAAAAGTTTCTAATAAGACATACACATACGACACAAATTACAGAGACAAACATACAAAAGATTCATAAAGTTGCATAGACCCCAGCTAGTACTACAGGTGCACTCTGGTCTAGTTTCAATGTTTAAAAAATTAAAACACAACTACTGTAAATGGCTAATAAAAATAATAATATCATAGATAGAAAAGATAGATCAACCATCGGCAAAGCAAGCAGAACAACCAGACATCTTTAGAATGTTTTTACGGCATCCTGAAATCAAGGTGATAAAAGGATACGAGAGAAAAGCAGCACTGCAAATGTTATGCAATAATGATTGCAATGGTGCTTATGTAGTGTGCTTTGTTTCAGTCCATCTAAAGTGTCTGATAAAAAGTGACAAATTAAAATATGTGGAAAACATAAATAACATGACATGTTCATGACATGCACATGAAGGCAGAAGTCTAAATAATACACATAAGGATGAAGAATGAGGGGGCCAGCCACCCAGGCCAACAAACACTCCAGTGCAATCACACGCTCTACCCAGCATGCATTGCGTGCAAGTGGGAGGCTCAGAAGAAGTGATGGGTATCAAGTGTGAAATGATAAAAGGACACTGTTAGAGCCATTAATCTACTCCATTCCAAAACAATCTAGCGCAAACCAGCCCACAGCTAACACAATTTCCCTATGTGACACCATACAAGCAGAATTACCTTGAGGAAACGTCCTGGTTATTGACTCTCTACTCACAGACCTTGACTTCCATCTCGCGTCTTATTTCTCTTTTGAAGAACATACAGACGGTCAACGCCATGGAGTTCTGATGGCTTCTTGTGCCTGCACCCATCCTTCAGAAACAGAGCTCTTCCCTTCAGCCACGACTGACCTAACATTATGACTATTCTTCCTAACTAAATAAACATACACATATTTATACCAGAGTCTTAAATCCAAATCAGAATAAGTTAAAATACCGGATTGTAACACAAATCTGTACAAAAAGTACAAACTGTTAAGAGCTTTTCCAGTCTAAACTATATTTAATCTAAGATCAGTGCCTTACACAAGCACAAACCAAGCATTAGCTCTATGATAATCAAATGACAGAATACTATTTAGCCACATTGTTTGGGCTCAAATAGGAAAAGTCAGTGTTGTTTCTATTTTAACGTCATGCAGTTACTCTTAGAGCTGTCTTTTAAATGTCAGCTTTTAAGAAGATAAGAAATTATTCCTGGAAGTGAAGTGCTATCACAGTATAAAATGTTAACTTGGGTCTCTATACTGTAGAATCAGGGCATTGGACAAATAAACATCTTAAAAACAGAGCAGCTGCTTTGTGAACTTATGGCCAAGAATAAAATGGGACTGTTTAGCCTATAAAACCCTAATGTGCTAACCAAAAGAAAATTTACTTTAAAGTGGGCTAATGTAAAAATTATTTTTATTATGAATTAAAAAATAAAAATTAATTATAACTTTTAATATTTAGAGCTTTATATTTTATCAAAGTAATCAACAGTTTACTGTTAAAACAACTGTAAACTTGAACAGCCTAACTGCTCAATAGTCAAAAAATCTTTCAATTTGTTTAGGTCACAGAGATTTTTATTTTATTTGATGGATTTGAAAGACATGTGCACAGATGCAATGATGTTCACAACAACCATCAATATGTAAGCCAACAATGTGATACAAGATAGACAACAGAAATAATGCCAACATTCCCTTTAAACGATCCTTAAACTACCATAAAATTGAGCAACTTTTCAAAAACTGTATATTGTCTCTACACTCTGCATTCCAACAAATTAATCTTCATCCTTTCCTCTCTTACTTGCTTTGACATTCTTATTACTGCAGCCTGTCTGTGCCACCTGTCTAACTCTCTCTGTCATAAGGCACTTATTGAGGCACGTTAAGTATTTGTGCAGACAGGCCATGGTGCCAGTTTTTCAGTTTAGCAAACCGAGGGCCTTTGGCTTCAGACTCAAACAATTCCCTGTGACGTCAAGAGAGATATATAGGAGAAAAGGGGAAGGAAGAGAAAAGAGAGGTAGGAAAAACGGGTTAGGGAACATGGCCTTTATTCCCCTGCCCAACATGTGTAAGTGTAGAAATGTCTGTATTATAATATTTTGCACAATGTAAAATAAATGACAGAGCTAAAAATGACAAAAGAAGATTTAAGTACTACAGGGGTGTAAAGTACTGTACAGTACTCTTTTTCACTCCTAAATATCATAGTTGTGAATTTAGAGATTAATTACTTTTTGTTTAGCGTGTAAGTAACCAAAGTCTTTATATCCGAGTCTTGATACAATCAGCCTATTTCTAAAGCCCCAAACTTGACTTTTTACACCCCTGTTGTTGACTACCATAATTACATCTGAGCTGCAATAAATCAATGTGCCTGACCTCACTGTTTAGCTTGTGTATGAGTCAAGTTCAGAACAGTAAGGGGGCGGGACTAAGGAGGTTCGTCTGGAATACTGGTGAAATGTCAAATTTGTTGATCAGCCATTTGAGTTTTAAGGCGCAGAGGGCGGCTTTCAGCACAGCTCAGATATGTGGCCACCAGATGCTGCTGCTAGATGCCTACCTTGATTTTCTCAGAGCGTCCATATCCGGGTCTTGCACTGCAGAAGAGAAATAAAGAGGAGAGGAAATGTCAGTGGTTGGACGCTACAGTTCTTCTTAAAATCATAAATCAAAAGATTTTGTCAACATTTATACTCAAAGCAGGTGGACTCACAGTATTCGGTTCCAGTAACATGGGCAAGGACGCGGAAGGACTTGGACTGCAGCTGGGCGGCTCTGCGGCACCAATCCGAGGGCCCCAGTTCATTAGTCTCACTGGGGATGACGGCCTGATACACTGGGGAAGCACTGTCTATAACACGGTCTTTAACTAGCAGATTACTGCAACCACAGAAAGAGCCGCATTCATCAAACACACCTGAGCATGTCTGTGAATCTCAAGTGCTTCGATGCAATTTTGATGTTAGAACTGTATAAAGAGGTTCAGAGATTATTATTCACTGTCATTAGCACAGTGTAACTCATGTCTGTTACCATTAGGCCTGTCAAACGATTAATCGTGATTAATCGCATCCAGAATAAAAGTTTATGTTTACATAATATATATCTGTGTACTGTGCATATTAATTTTGTATTTTTAAACACATACACAAATATATTTTAGAAAATATATAAAACATAACAAATTATAAACGTTTATATATCATTTAAATTATTTGTAAAGATAAATAAATACATATTTTATTTGCTAAATATACATGTTTGTGTATATTTATAAATTCTAAATTAATATGCACAGTACACAGACATACAGTATATTATGTAAACACAAACATTTTGTTTGGATGCAATTAATCACTATAAATCATTTGACAGCTCTAGTTACCAGAGAAGTATGAGGAACGACAGAGTCCAATATAGCCAAGAAGAATACACAGCATACTTTCATACATATATAGTACATACAATCATCAAAGGAAAAGCATGGCATTGTGGCCAGAAGCTTGCCAAGAAAGCACATTTTTAACACAAATCTAGCTTGTATCTCTCACCCAGAAGAATGACAAAGTGTAGCATTCAGAAACCTGAAATCTAAACTTAAAAATCCCTGAACAGATTCTCAGTTTTCAAATCAGCAGGCCCTCCTTCTGTAAACCTAACAGGTTTCTACAAACCAAGCACTGTAAAAACGTAGGTTTATAACTACAATCAAATTGGCTTTACAAGTCATTTGAACTTCCTACTTTTAATGCGCGAATGGGGTTGACTGTAACTTAAAGTAGATTGAAGAACATGAAAAATGTAAATATTAAATTGAATTAATTTAAGACGGCAAAAAAAGGCTTTAGTGTATAAAGTTGACAACAAGGACAGTCAAAGTCACACATCAAGATCAAGTATGGAGCATTTGTCATATTCTAAAGAAATATTATGGGTAAGAAACCAAGCTAAATGAAATTCTCTAGTATGAGATGAATCAAAAGACAATAGCCTCAAATATTAGCCTAGTATAACAGTCTCGCTCATAAACAACACAAGGTGCCTAGCTGAACTTCAGAACCACTATTGCACATAGATCAAATTAGATAATGGAGTTAGAGGGATAAATGAACAAGTGAACAGGCATGCAATGCATAAGAGAGGGAAACACAAAAGGAGAGCAAAGGTGCTCATATCAAACACATGGATTCAGGCTACTTACGATAGGGGGGAGTCAGTAAGCGCTTCATTGCTGCAGGACCATTTGTGATGCAACGCAATGGATGGACACAAGAGGGGGGCATGGTATGTGATGGATAGATGGATGGCCGGTTGGGGATGGAGCGAGAGAGGGAAATTAGTTGAATGAGAGCGACAGCATTTAAAATAATGGGTGGCCACTGTGATTTCTATTATAAACCATGTATAAGATATGATGTCTGACAGCGACAAACATGAAAATATACTCACTTTCATTTAATACATAGTAGACAAAACGCACATTTGTAGTGCACACATACGCACAACAGACCATAACATAGCATTCTAACCAGTTTAACAAATATTAACATTAGAACTTTCACAAATTGTCTTTCTATATCTGCTGTATACAATCAATTGGTCAAACACTCAATGTTTAATCCTAGCTAGAAAACAGACCTAATAATCAGACAAAGTTCAGACTATGATCAGACGTCCTTGTGAATTCTTGAGCCTCTAGCATATAGCAGATAGCGCTGGCCATGCCAAGCATTGCTGTTTGGCAGGCGTTATTGCGCCGTGGTGTCATGCAGATTATGGGAGAAGACAGTTAGGTGCAGGAGGTCTTACCCGGACAGCTCGCTACCTCTGGCCTGGGACTGACCAGCAATAGCATCCATGATAGCATCCTGAGAGTACATGCTGATAGGAGTGTTGTATTGGGCGTGGATGATGGTGGCCTTGCCTCCAGGCCCCTTCACTTCTATGGGCTTGTGGGTGGAGAGTGCACTGTCCTTCAGAGCTATGGGGTTGAAGTTGGGAATATACTCATTGCTGTGCCCATGAGGAAGGGTGAGAAAGAAAGGACGACAATTAGAGGGAGTGTGAAAAGTTAATTGGGATTGAAAACTAAGAGTGGTGTTACAGGTGAGACAACGTGAGGTACATTTTGTTTGGTAATAAGATAAAAACAATAAAAGTCTAATTTTTAAGGGCTCTATTAACTATTCCAACATCTTATCCAGGAAGATAGATAACTACAGCATGCAGAACAACATCACACACAAATTAAAGACTCGGGCACCCATAAAATGATCCAAACACAATGTACATTTAACAAGATTGATGAAAGAGTTCAGCAAGCAAACCTCTTGCCCCTGACACACACAGACATACACGCTATAGCACAATGCCAGCTGGGATTAGTCATGGATATTTCGAGGAAATGTGTTTATATATACCCAGTACTGAAAGACTATGTCGCCAAATTCTTACAAGTTTTCTGTATACCGTGTTGTCATATACATTTATGCTAAGCATTAGTACACCATTAAAGCAAGCTTTGATGGCATGGTAAGACAAATATCACTAACCACACTTTATTGTTGATAACAGTTCCAAACAATTCCATGCATGAATACCACACAGAGCACTAAAACGTTATGCCAGGAGGCTGTTACTAACTTGGCAGGTGTGTTGGTAATGACCTACAATGGCAGAAAGAAACAGAGAGAAGGATAGTGGTAAGCAGCTCATTCAAGTTTGAAAACACAGGGGTTGTGCGAAGAAAAGTCCTTCGAGGTGTGGATTTCCTCAGATATTTAAAAGTGCAGCGTAAGTGTGTCCTTTTTGTGTCACTAGTTGTAACACAAAAATAAACAAATAAATAAACAACGTGCTATTCTGTTTGATGCCGATGAAGCAGAAATTTAAGGAATGGTTCACCCAAAAATGAAATTTACTCACGGTCATGCCACCTTCAGTGACTTTCTTTTTTAAACACAAACATATCCCAGCTCTTCTTGTTATGCCAACAGATGGTTTAAAAAAACACATGCATCCATCATAAAAGCAATCCATATCTCCAGTGGCTTAATAAATGTCTTTTTAAGCTTCCTCTAACTGTGCATTCAGCAGAAGATAGAAAGTCACACCTATGATGGCATGAGTACATTTAAAAAATGTGGGTAAACTATTCCTTTAAGGCAGAGGTCCTCAAAGAGAATAGGTGTGGGACTTGCTTGATGTCAAAAGAGTTATTAAGAGAGATAAAGTGTGGGACCTGGCTGATGTTAAAAGCGTTATGAAGGGTAATATGTTATAAAAACGATCTTCAACGCGCTGACAGACACATCTGAAGAGGGAGCGCAAAGGTTTAGACAGCGTGTGGTCCTGATATACACAGAATTGCAGTATTAAAAAACATTCTGCAAGGATTCACGTGGACACAATCTGTTATACATTAAGTGAATTAAGTCTGGTGAACTGTTGGGGGAAAATATCTGATGTTGAACATTATATTACATCCGTGTATTACAGTGGACCTTAAAGATGTCTGTCTCAATGTGAAACAATAAAAGAAAGTTGAGCATAATAAATATTTTCATATAGATTGGTTTGACTTTGTTGTTGCCAAATCTAAAGTTGCAGTAATTTAGCTTAAATTGACTTTGCTGAGATTTGCTCATCTATGTCATGTACTGTAAATACTGTGAGGTCCTTACTCTGTTTATTGAAACTAGTCACATTAAGTAACAGGAAGGAGTGTGGGTAATGTAGCAGAGTAGTTAGAAAACTGAACCCTGACATTCCATGACGGTTTATAGAGAGAACAGCAACAGGTGTTCTCACTCCTGTCTCTATGGCGACTGTGTGACCGTATCAGTCAACTGCATGGGATTTTCTCTGCGACATGGCACACGTTAAGAGCTATATCACCACATGTGACATAGAGAGGATGCACTACACAGTCATCCATTTGATATTCCACCAAAGCAACACTGCTATGGGATTACGCTGCAGAACACAACTGAAGCTGTAACACGACGATATAGTGCTTCCATTAAATTTGTACTCTCCAAGTACTGTATCATTTCATGTCCGTCAGTCTCACAATATGATTGTATGAACATATTTTCCAATTTAGAATACCCGAAGGAGGAATGCCATAAGAAAAACTCAAATCAGCCACCTTACAAATTTCTTAACAGTCTGGAAGCAATATAGGTCTTTCAATAGCTTACTTATACTGGTGGGCAATGGGGTTACCGTAACAGATGTATTATCTGGTTTCTGAATGTTAAATGCTTGCTGTCATTCTTCTGTCAGAGGGGACTTAGCAACCAGGTGAGACTACAACTCTATGCATGATTACATACCCACTAGGCATGCCTGACCCCATGTTCTTAGCCCTCTCCTGTAGCATGGCCATCTCTTTCTGTGTCTCGGCAGAATACAGACCAATGGGGGAGTTATACTGTTGCCTTTTTTGCATGGACGTGGATTTGTCTCTGGGAGGAGGTAAATGACTTTGCAAGGACGCATCTCCACTACTGCTCATGCTATAGGACAGGTTGGTGTGTTTGCTGGTCTCAGACACTGAGAGACCCCCGTTCATTTGCACAGGCTGATCCTTAAAGAAGCACGTAAATGAATAATTGAAAAGCTTTTTAAAAGGATACAAATTGTATTTTCTCACAAATAACATTTTAAGCAAACTATTCATGAAGTGCTAAAATGCATTAAGTTAGCATGGAATGTGTTTGCATGTACTAATCATGAGTACAAATTGAAAGTGAACCGTTTTCTAGGGTATGCCGAGTATACCACCAGGGGGCGTCAGACCACTTTTATAACAAGATTCAGAAAATGTATGAGGTCCACTGTGAGTTGAAGGAAATCCCTTAATATAAGCCAGTCCCCTTCTAAACCCAAACTTTAGATGAAGTTTACTCTTCAGCCTATAGTCTCAATGATTCTCCGTGAGAATGTATAATGGAAGATGACTTCTGTTTGGTTTGAAATATGTGAATGCATGGGCATTTATTGTATTCAGATGTCAGGAGGATGAAAAGTCAGACCTGCTGATGGGCTATCACAGACATAGGAGAGTCCATCCTTGGTGTAGTCATGGAAACTGGGATGGGCCGCTTTGACCTGTGATAAAACAGAGAAAGTTTAAGGAATAATTTTAAGTGTTCTTGGATCACATCTTCACAACAATCAGAAGAATCTGAAAGCATATTTTATAAAGGAATTACCAGTGTACCAGGAATATACTGTGAACCATATCATGAATTATATTTTGTGGACCTGATAAACAGCTATATAGACTTTGAGCAAAACCTTTTTACGTAGGGCTGCAAGAATATAAAAAATATATTATTGTAGATCAATAGATTTTACTTTAAAGCTTTAAAATGTTTGGACAGCTGCATGTCGTATTCTTTCTATAAACATCCAAATTTAAATGACATACTATAAATAACAAATAATCATGGGAGTAATGTTCTTAGTAAACAAATCCAAATCAAATGGCTAAAGGACACGTCAACATATTAATTCTCTGACTTGCCACTGTATTCTGTCCCCAAACACACGGCCAAAACGCACAGAAATTAGCGCAAATGGACAGCTGTAATTGAGGCTTTCGACAATTATGTAATTGTTTCAATTGTAATCCCGATTCGTTTTTCGAATAATTGTGGAGCACTATTTTTACGTCTTACAACTTTCAATTTGGTTTCACTAAGATTGAACCCCGCCGTCATAATACCAACACAATGAATCCAATCAACAATGGAAGACTTATTGCAACTATCAATACCAACAGCTTAAGGTGGACAACAAACAAACAAAACTTAACATAAATAAAAGGTGTCAAAAGCTGTCAATATAAGAGTATGGGCATGAGCACAAATCCTAGGACCAACCCAAATAAAACACGTCGAGAACACTTTTACACTCTCATTCCATCACTCCTTGTTCCTATATCCACAAAGAATTCTGGGATCTATTTTCACTGCTAAAGTGAAGTAATCCGGAGGTTGTGCACAAAAATCTGAAATGAAGGCAACAGCTTTTGCTCATGATTGAGTGAATCTGCAGTAAACCTGACTTAAGTGCTGAATATAAATGAGAGTTGCAACCTGGGATTGAAAGATTAGGGATGTTTTTCAGAAACAAAAAAAACCTGATGTCATAAAGGACTGAAGCAGTTCATGTGGAAGATATTCTAATACTGGTTTCTACTCCTGAGGTTCATATATTAAACAAAACAACTCAGAAAGCTTAAAGTAAACCAGACATATGAGATCTATGAGCTTGCAGTGTGCTCCAATATATGTTGCACTGGTTTAAATGTTTGCAGTCTGTGAGGCATTTCAGACTTAATGTGACACTGGCACCCACAAAAACGTATCTATATCAGCGAAAAATCTGATTTGTCTGCATACAGTGTGGACAACATCTAGTACTGCATCACTCCCTTAAAGGGGTCATATGCCGCGAATATGTGTTTTTCTGTGTCTTTGGTGTGTTATGAGTTGCTCATGCATGTATTAGACACCTAAAATTGCAAAAAACAAGCCTTGCTTTTCAGAGCGATGAGCTTTGTAAAAAATCTGCACGTTTTAGAAAGGTGGGGCAAAGAGAAGATACAAACATGCGCGGTACGTGGAAAATACTGTGTTTTTGAACCTTAAATCATGTTTACACATTGAATTACATCTAAAACAAATGATAATATAAATTTTAGCCATGTCACATGACTCCTTTAGAGGTCCAGCATGTAATTCGCAACCTCTCCACTAGATGCTGCTAAATCTTATACACTGGACCTTTAACAGGCCAACCCCATTCAATCTGTCACAACTGTGCTTATTTACATACATGGTGTGTGTAAGCATGCATGCGTGGATGCTGTCTGACTAAGTTAGAGCACAGGGCTGGAAAATATCCGATCTTAAGTGTGAAGCCAAAGTTGCGTGAATGGACATTAGCCAGAGGCTATGAATGAAACAGAAGAGAGATGCTGAAATAATATGCAATGATCTACTTTAATCTGTAGCCAGCGATTGGTTGGTTTCCCACTTTATTCATGATACACTTACCCGCTTGCCCATCAATGGCGATATTTTTGGCATCTTCAATGGTAAATCTGAGATTCTTTATTTTTTGAGGAATATACAGAAATCTGTTGCTGTGAGAGGATGTTTGGCTTTACTAGACTCATCAGATCATGGGAAATAGTCTGTGTGTGTGCATGTGTGAACAATCGAATAAAAAATCTCAGAGGTCACTGAGTTGTAAAAATGTGTCATATCAGACCTACACTTTATATCATCTGTCAGTTCAGATTAACAGAGAAAATAGAAAGGCAATAAAATCACGTGACCTTTTCCTAGCTAAACATGTACATCATCTTATCTTCTGGACATACACACAATCTCGGTCACATGTTAGTGATTTATTGAAGCTGTTGTCTGTTTACGGTTCATTGAATTTTACAGCATGAATAAATGCCAGATTTTCACATTAGAAATAGGAACCATGGCTTTTAAAATGTCCATATCAAAGCTGTAAAGTCAAATAAGCAAAGAAAAATCTGTGATCTGTGGAATATGCAATTGGATTGGACTGACCAAATCTAAACACGTTAAAGGTTTATTCTTGCCCCAATTGTTTAAATTCTGACCTTTGCCTAATTATTAACTATCGTAGAGGGCACCTGGCTCAAAAATCTAAGTAGGCTAAATACATTGCTATGAATAAGTAAACTAGACTAAAATCCCTTCAAGAGACATTCATAAGAACTGTATAATACAATATTTATTGGATGAGGAAACAACTGGGTTTGGCTGTCAGTGAATACACAGCTCACTATAAGCTTTGGTTGCCAAGAGAGATGAGGGAAGAGTATAAACATGACAGGCCATTTCATTATTCTCACCAGAATCTACAATAAACTCAGAGAAATCATCCTGGGAATTTATCCTTGATTTGAGAATGTCATTTTACCCAGGATGGATGATTCTATCACACACTGTGTCCCAAATATCTTGAGATACTAAATGTGACTAAAAATACTAGAAATTTTCTATTACTGCCTTCCGTGTCATCATTCAGAGCTTTGTTGATCATGTGCAGCAAGTTTGAAAGTTTTCAACACTGTTGGAAAGATGTGTTCTAACAGAAATACATGATTGAAAATCAGCTAAGCAGATGTAAATGTTGCACAGTTTATCAAGCTAAAAATACCACTTATATACATGTTAAGTCAATGCAAAGACGCAATAGACCTACTTGCGGTGCGATTCACGCGAATGAGGCGGCGCAAATTGAGTTGAAAAATCTGAACTTTGGCGAAAATTTGCGCCGCGTTAATCAATCAGGCACCTGCTTACGGGACGTGATTATGACATAGCGAGCAGAGGCAGAAATCTGAAACGACAATGAAGGACTGCGCCTCTGAAGGATCTGATGGACCCAGACACGGCGCCGAACGAGTCTATGTCTATCATCAGCTTTCCATAGCACATTATGCGCAGCTACCTGCTCAACAAAATCCATGTCTGCCATTTCGCAACAAGACTGGAGCCGCCTGCCAGAAGCCCCTCCCATGACACGAATTTCACTCGCGAATGAAGCGAATTCCACGCGCGAATGAAGCGAGTAAACTCAAAATGTTCAAGCGTCCAACTACACACGAATAGCGCGATTTAGGTGTGAACACTCTATGACATTGTGTCTGCTACAGCAGGTGTCTCTGTGTGCACTGGAACGTGCTGTCAATTACGTCACGTGAGGTATCGGTCTTTGGTATCAGGGAATTTTTACGAGTACGAGTACATGAGCTTGGTATCGGGCCCGATACCGATACTGGTATCGATGCATCCCTACCATCATGTGGACCAATTTTGTCAGCAAAACCTGAGGGTCATGACCATCATTATTATAGCTGCTTTATAAAGATCTGCAACCAAAACAACACTACAAAAGACATGTGCATGCTTAAAAATACATCACTTTCTTACATTCAGTGTTCTGTTTTTCATGTGTTCCAAACAACTGTAGACAAAAGTAGCACTGCACTGTACCTTTGCATGGTGAGAGCCATACTAAAATTGGCAGACTTGATCTTGTTTTGGGCCTCCAGGTGTGTCATACCCTCTGTGCTGACTCCATCAATAGCCACGATGATGTCACCCTGATTTAGGTTGCTCAATGCTGCCTTGCTCCCTGGTGTAATCTGTCAAAAGAAAATTTTTAATGAAATTCGGATGGGTAATCATATCCACAAACACATTATATTCACAGCCAACCACAAAGTAAAAATACACATATTGACTTATTTTTCTAGCTTGTGGCTCTGATCGATTGCATCTGTGAACAGAAGCCAAAGTCTTCTGTGACTTTAAAAAATTGATGGTTAATCCATGACAGCTGGGTAAACACTGGGATCTCAAGCACACTTCTGGCATGCTGCATGAGCAGATTATGAATTTAATTTAAAAAAATTAGTTATGTATATACAGTAAACATTATAGTGGAACGTGATGTAATGCTCTTAATTTATATCAACCTTTGTGATATTGATACAAAATATACGTTTTATAACTACATTACAGATATATGCTCAGTTGTAGACAAAACATATTTAACTTTATTTTCTAGCATTTCTGAACTGTCAGGGTTTATTATTCAGTTGGTTACGAAATCAATATGGATATTCTTCTATACAGGATCTTATAATCTATGTCTAAATGTCTCACAATTTTAGGAAAACATTACATATCATCCCTCTCCTTCCGAAACCTTGGATGTCCAAAACTGTTATTTAGGAAAAACTGTTCTTTTTCAATGATTAATTGTTGTTTTGTCATGGTTGACCCACACTTTTTAATACATTTTGTTGGTTAGAACCTAGTGGCAGAAATAAAGGGTGACTAATAATAATGATGTACGGCCAAAAATCAAGAGATATGGAGATACAAGGTTTCAGAAGTATATAAGCGATATGTAATGTTGTCTTGATGTTGATGTTTCTTAACTGCTTCGCTTCACTTCACATACTAAAACCTCTCAGGAGGTTCTGACCACTTGCCTTCATTAGTGAAACGTCAACATCTATATACTGTGTGTATACAGTACATACATAAAGGTGAACTCAAAAATACATTTTCCTAAGCTCCCATTCGGTCACATTTGACCTCAAAATCAAAAATGAGTTATTTGCTCAATAAAAACAAGAATCAGGGTCATAATAATGGTTTTTAAAAACGACATGTAAGAGTCTGTGTTGACACTTCTATATCTGGTGAGTGTTTTTTGGGTTGCATCACCAGCCAACGTACCGTACTTAACCTGAAGGAACTGTACGGGCAGTCTCGTCTGTTTAAATGCTGATGTGAATGCAAAAGCAATCATACAGTATTTCAGTTTCTCTCTTTAATCTCCTCTGGCTGAATGAGGAAGTTTTGACACTGTGTCATGTTTTGCATGTTAGCAAAACTCCCTATGAGAGGTGTAAAAGAGCTCTTGTTCAGTGTATTTTCCATCCGTTTATTATTGAATTCATTGGAGTCAAGGCTTTAGACTCAGAGGTGTCACTGCCAACTTTCCAAAGCCTATTTCAAAAGCTAAAGACATTATTGAGAAAATGAACAATATTGTGGCTGAAATTTCAAGAGCAATAAAGCAGCCACTAACAGTACAACAACTGCTGTAAAGCTCTCTTCAGAAACGAGGGGTCAAGTGTTTCGTTTGAACTCCCAATGTTAATCATATTGTAAATCCCCAGCCGCTGGGCTCCCCTTACATACTCGCTCCTAGCTGTGACAATTCTTATCTTCAACTTTGCTACTCGTATAAAAGAAACAAATACATTATAGTTATATAACTAGTTAAAAGATCAGAAAAATCACAAATATTTGATTACACATACAGTATATTCCACATATTTTTTTACATTTGTATGCACAATAAGCACAAAAATGTAAAAATATAAAAAAAATGTATCTACCTTTACAGGAATAACATGCAGAAAGCGACTACCGTGTTCATGTGTAATATCTTTCAAATGCATCGGCATGCAACAGCTGTGCTTCTACTACTGTGGTCACATCCACACTGTATGAGTTTAATATGATCAGTGCAATCTGACACCAGGATGGTCTATCTATCAAGACACTTTTCAGCAGTACAACCTGATGAAAGAGTATCATATGCATCGGTTGTCCCTATTGAAGAACACAGAGTTTTTGATAATAATATCTTACTCAGCTCAGATTCTGTCTGTCTGTTTATGAACCAGCTACACACCCCCTTCAAAGTGCAGAGCTCTGCCACAAATAACACAAGTCTGTCTCATATGCTTATTAAAGTGTAGCCTTGTTAGAATAAAATTGACATTTAATACTGGGTTAAATGGAGGTTGAAAGAGCTGTAAATCATGCAGCTCAGACCTAAGTGTGTCGTGGGGTGTAGGAGTTGTATTCTTCCATAAATGTCATCTTTAATTGTGATGTATAACAAGCGTAGTCTCCCGTTACCTCCAGAAACGCAACTGTGTTGACATTGTGACACAATGCGTTGTTGACACTACAGCAAAACCGCAACGGCTACTACTACAGTTCTGAGCTTTCAAACCAACCGTGTGAATCTAAATACATGCGACTGAAACTACGCATGTGTGAAACAGGCTTTTTGTTAAATTATTCAAATAAAGCAGGAGGACCAAGCTTTAGGTGAGCAGTGCATATCAAATAAAACCCTAATTGTGGAGGGTCAAACTGAATAAAATATTAATAACAATCGCACAATTCAGATGTTTCAGTATGCACTGATAGTGTTGCTTTGTGCCGGGTTTAGCTAAACTAACGGTGGGGGGGAAAGGAAGAGAGCGTGAGAAAACAAAGGCTTGAAGAGAGTGAGTGAGGATTACCAGAGCTGGCACACAAAACATGCATTAAGTCCGCCTCTCTCAGTTCATTCCAATTGATGCCTGGGTGAATGAGTGGCTGATATGCCGGCTCAAATCTCCCGTTCACTCTCAAATGCACAAAGGATCTGTTCTACGGGTCAAGTAAATCACGGGGCGGAAAGTAGGCCACTGAGAAACATACAGTAAAGAGACAGAAAAAGAGAGAAATCGCCGCCATGGTGTCTAAATATCTGTTAGGGGGAAGATATGACAAGTAACATCATACAGGAGTAGCCCTACTCGCTTATGTTAAGTACTTAACCACCTGGACTAATTTATGCTAACAAGACCGAAAAGAATCCGACACCACATGAATGCAACGTGACCTGATAGCCCCCTGATCGCGCCCCTCAAAGAGCAGTGTGGCATCCCTCATATACTGTATAAGAGCTGAGTCAACCTGCCTACGACCACATGAATAAAACACATGTCACAGAGACCAGCACACAACATCCTTATCATCATTAAGCGGATGAGTGGTCTGAAAACAAGCTTTTTTGATAAACAGCCAACATTTTTGTTTTAGTGGATGTTTAGTGGTGAAGTTAATATGTATAGCTCTTAGAATATATCCCAGCAGGACTCACTTGACCTTCAGCCGCCATCTAAAAACAGCTCTGTCTGTCAGCAGCACCAGCCACAGGCTTTCATAGCACAAACCAAGACAGGGACTGTTACTTGCATTGCTGGGCTGTTTGAGAGAGACTAACAGTAGTATAATATATCCATAGAGCATTAGAGATAACCATTTATTATAATTACACATAATAGACTGTAATATCTCTGGCAGCCTAACTGAAATACTGACCTTTTTTTGAGCCATGGCTGCTGAAATTACATCACATGATCTAAACATAAAGCAAACAGCAGGTGTACTAGTGCTGCATTGGAAATATGCCTACTGCATAATCCATGATGAAGTTCTGTAAATTCTGTTTTTTCTGGCAAATTGTCGGTTCACGAAGTTGAAATAATAATAGAAACATCAAGTAAGTCAGAAATGTTTTTACAATTTACATTTTTTAACAAAAAGTGCCGACATTATGGCTTTTAAAGAATTGCATGACTGTGGTATAATTCCCAGTCATTATTAGACACAAATTTTATACAAATCTCTTATATCTAGTGAGCCTTGTTATAGTTATTCTGCAAATAGCTTTAGGAAAGTAAAACATAATTCACTGTTTTCAACAAACGTAAAAAAATGTTTTACCTGGTTGGCCTACAATTTTGAGTTACTTCAACTTAAAAATATTAGTTAACTCAATGAATTTGATGCAACCTTGTCGTGTTGACTAATATTTTTAAATTAACTCAAATTCTTTAAGTTGAACCAACAATTTCTTTATAGTGCAGAGATCTCTTATTTCATCTCAATTGTAATCTACGCAATGTGTTTTCTCTACAGCTTTACAGGAGAGCAAAACTGTGCTAAGATTAGCAAGGACACAATGAAATTCTATATGAACTGATTTCCTATCAAATTCCTCAAAAAACAATGACCTGATCAATACTGTTAACATTGTAGAGCTATAAAATCTTGCTGCGTATATATTTTTATGTTTTCCAGAAACACCTGAGACAATGCGGATTTAATAAAGCATAACTGATGACTTCTGAGCTATTTATTTTATATAGACATTGTACAAAAAACTAAATGAGTTACCAACCATGATAAAGAAAATGTTTCTGCATTCATTTTGCCAACGGCTTCTGATATTAATCAAGGGATTGGCATAATCCATTAAAATATCAAGTAGGGTTTCTTTTCATAATTTGCATCCATCTTTCAGCCATTTCTAAAAACTAACTTAAATAAACAGTTAGAGGAATGATATTTAGTCAGCATTGGAAAGCCACAATGAACATCAACACTGTTGGATTGGGAACACTCTCATTTCATCGGGGGTGTTGTGCTATTTTGGGGCCTCAAAAAGCGACTCCGAATACTGTGTAGAGACAGCCACGTTTGTGTCATTAATCCAACATGCTCATATTAATGCGGATCAAATTCAGGCCATCCATAAAACTCAATCTTCACAAGCTTTAACTGGATGCTCTGTGAATGCCATATGAATGAGAGTGACCCTTGATTTAAAAGATCCATATTTGAACGCCTAAATACAAGCTTAGAGGTGAAATACTACTCCACCAACTCTAAAGAAAGTCAGAACAGCACACAATAGTATGTTGTCACTCATTTCTATTGGCCACCACACATGCCCTTCACCAGATACGAACATTTTTGAAGTATTTTGGCAGATCATATAGTGAATCCCTGTTGACATTCATCTTTAACATCTTTTCAAAGCCCAACATGTTTCTAATAACACTGCAGTGTCAAATGACATGGCGGAGTTACAGAACTGAAGCACATAGAGTGAATGTGTTGCGTGGTAGGACTCAAATGTTGTCATTTAAAAGGACAGTTCACCCCAAATAAAAATGTACTCACCCTCCTGTCATTTCAAACCTGTATGACATTCTTTCTTCTGCAGAATACAAAAGAAGATATTTTGAAGAATGTTTGTAAACAAAAACCGTTGGTCCCCATTCACTTCTATTGTATTGAGAAAAAAACTATTCAAGTCAATGAATGGGGACCAATGGTTTTCTGTTACCAACATTATTCAAAATATCTTATTTTGTGTTCTGCAGATGAAAGAATGTCATGTTATTCCTTTAAACCCCTTTTTTAACTAGGCAAGGCTTTGCCATGTAAGTGTGACAGCTATGTGACTTTATAATTAGAAACAACATTTCTAATAATCAAGCCATAGCAAGTCACCTATAAAATACGCCTTGGTCCTCATTTTACAGTAAAATACATTATTATATACATTTTGTCAACATTATGTGGATTCTTCCAACAATTTCCAAAACCTATCATTTTATGTCTAAATACAACTATTTGTCCTAAAGCAAATTCTTATCATCCAAACCACCAGAGGTATTTATATCCCTCATCTGCTGCTTTCAATTCAAACTGAATTGCAAGTTCACGCTTTTGTGTGCCATCTGTTTCTTTAACTGATCTCAGCCAAGAGAAACTATTTTTCAGCACCTACAGCTCTAAATAAAAGAACATACAGCAATGCACAGTTACATCTACCAGCAATATGAACTATTCAGATCAGAAGCTACAGTATATTTGCACAAGAAATTCCCACACTGCAAAAATAATGAAGAAAAGTAGAATGACAGACATACAAATACACAAAACAAATCCTTGATGTTTTCCGCTACATTTCACAATCCACAAATGAAATCTTTATACCGTGTATATTATGTGTATTAACATCTTTACAGTGCACTCTATACAGTACAGAGGGTCTCTATATAGGGATCAGTATATAGTATATAGCCATCAGGTGACTCGTCTCCTGTGGTTGGCACATAATATATTCCTCTTCTAAAAGTACCCCTCTCAAACTGACTAGTGTAACACTGGCAGCAGACGTAAATCTTGACATGAATCTTGACACGAATGTCTAATTCAAATACAGAATACTTGAGGCTTCGTTTCTCATTTGCATCATGCCTTCACACCTGTGATGTATTTTTATAGAAAAGTCCAGGTTGAGTCACCCTGACAGCCCGAACAAAAGCGAGCTTTGGGTACCACCTGTCGCTCAAGAGTGACTGACTAGGCCGTCTGCTGCTGGTCTTTTCCTGTAGGGAAGACACACAACTGACCTGCCGCGCTTGATTTAGATATTCTTAGTAACCACTACAGTGAGGCCAAAAGGCTGTCAGTGCTGTAAATATAAGACCCAAAACAACGTCAGAACATGCCATTAAGCATTACGATACAGTCAAGGGTGTTTACGTCACTACAATATGACCAGCGCGGTGGGCCACTTAGGGTAGTGACAGAACCGACATTGTTCCTGGTGTTTTGGCAGAGGTGACAAAATGGCAGCACATCTTTGTGTGGATCTAGTGCCACTGTGACTGCTTGAATCACACAAGATTCAATACCTGCTAATGCCAGCAGCATACTAGAGCTGTGAATCTGTCTTCACTAGACATCTGAGAATAGTAAAGTGTATTTTATTTAGACTGTGAAAACATAGATCTAACAGTAACACACACAGACACAAGGCCAGACACCTTCATTGTAGATGTAACTTGCACATGTGAAAATAAAAAATCTGACAATGTTGGTAAAACATCTGTCTAATGCATAAACTGTGACTGTCATCACCAAATTAATGTCTCACACAAAACAGCATTACAAGTGCAGTACAAGTACACGAAAGCTAAAAAGCAGACACTATGATCAATACTGTATAGCCATATCGCATATATGGATTTAGAGGCTGTGTTTTCAATCTTCAGACCAGTTTACACAAAGTCACGTCTTATACATGCACATGCATCTATTTTCCAAATCAAGTAGAATATACAGCATTTGTTTGCCTTATGATAACAACACCACATTCAAAACTTTGTCACTTGTCAAACAAAAATGAGAACACTGGCACACTAATACAGGATAATATCATAAATGCAGGTCACGTGATGGTTTTACAGCAATTATGATGAATCCATTGATACATCTCTTATGGAGAAAAAATATGATAATAAAGTATCTCTTAAATTACAATATAATCTGGGAGGATCATTCAAACTTTCAACAGTGCTGAGCTAATAAACCAGACCACGTCAGTCATGATTTGGGGGTCTTACCCTAGAAATGGTGAGGGGCATGTTGAAGTCTTTGCCTCCCTGCAACCGGAAACCCCAAGGTGAAGGTCCAGCAAGTGACACGTTGTAAGTAGTCATTGTTCAAAAATAAAAAAGTTAAATGTTTAAGCGACAGAATTTCTCCAAATGGATGGGGAAAATTAAGTTGGGGGTGGGGCACGTGCCAAACAGCCTCTGAAAATAGAAGAAAAAGGTGTAAAAGCAAGGCAACACAAAAACGATAGCACTACAAGTCTAAAAAGGTCAAAATAATAGCACCAAACAATGAATTCAGGCTCACCTAAATTGCAACTAATGCAAAATATCTGGAGCAACAGAGCTAAGAGCAAGAGGAAGATTCTTGCCTGCTCAGATAAGCTGGACAGACAGCCTAAGAATAGATGGCCCTTTGCAGAGAGCAACAGCACTTTGGCATTGTGGGGAGGGGGAGGAAGGAGTACTAATATGGCATGTAAGGGGACACCCAGAATGCCAGGCCTCCCATGATTCACAGGGCTAATATAGACAACTCTTAGGTTAAAAGATTTTTCTAGACTCCTTTCTTCTACAGTGCCTCACACGTAGAGTATCTAAGCACTACATAAAGGCCAACCCAGATTCAGGGATCATTCAATTATTAATCCCAACTTTATGAGTAATATTAGATCAGAATGAAGAATGAATGGGTTGATGAATGGTTAGTGTTAACTGGCAGACAATATGAACAAAAACCATCATTCATAATGCATTATGGGATAGCTCCCTCGAACTGTAATACAAGTTTGAAATAAGTTCAACATATTGCAAATTGAATACAGCTCAACTAATATGTTCACCTTTCAGGGCCTACAGAGGTTTAACGTTTTGTAGCACATGCCAAACACTTGTAGCACAAGTATACGTCTGTTATCATATAAAAAAAAAACTAGGGCTGTCAATACAATACAATTATTGTGTACTATAGTATTTTTAAACCTTACTATAGTAAATATTGAAGTATACTACAGCGTTTACTACAGTTTATAAGTTTAATACAAGTAAATATTTTTTCATCTGGTTGAATTTAACCAGACATTTATTTTGACGGGTTTCGTGATTCCTCGCATGTTTTCGCAAATCGCGCAGATCGTAGGGCTCTAACGTTGGATCAATGGACTCGATGCAGCCGGAAAACAAGTTTTAATTGCAAAAAGTAAATAAAAAGGAAAATAAATAGTGGTGCGCCGTTAGTTAACCTCACACACAAACATGCACAATAATAAACGCATGTCACACAATTAGTGGCTCTGTCTAATAAACCTGCCAAAGTGTATCGCACGTGTGCTCCACCATGAAATTTATTTCTACACTGCAAAAAAAGACTTTCTTACTTAGTACTGACCTAAAACGACCACTCATCGGGGAACGTACTCTATGATGAAATGGGCGATGCAGTTAAATTCTTGGGATAATCTTGTAAAGACTTTTAACAAATAAACACTACATATAAAGCCAGGGCTGTACAGTGCGGCATATGTGTCGACTACAATGCAAAAAAAGACTTTCTTAATTTGTCTTTTTTTCCAGTAAAAATGTCTAAACATTCTTGAATCAAGAAGCATTTTCTTGGTAAGCAAACTGACCTAAGAAAATAAGTCTTGTTTTTAGTCACAAAATATGATATTTCAGTAAATTTGTAGCAAAAAAATCTCCCAATGGGGTAAGAAAACATTTCTTATATTGAGTGACTAAGGTAAACCATCATTATTTTTCTCAGCCCATTTGCAGATTTTCTTTTCTTGTTTTAAGCACAAATTTACTGAAATTTCATATTTTTTGATTGAAAACAAGACTTATTTTCTTAGGTCATTTTGCTCATCAAGAAAATGCTTCTTGATTCAAGAATTTGTAAAAAAAATTACTGGAAAACAAGAAAAAAAGACAAAGTAAGAAAGTCTTTTTTTTGCATTGTAGCCGACACATATGTCGCACTGTACACCCCTTAATATGTAGAGTTTATTTGTTAAAAGTCTTTACAAGATTATCCCAAGAATCCAACTGCATCGCCCAATTGTAAGTGTTAGGACTTGACATCGTTTAAACAAAGAGCAGGTGCCAGTGAGAAACTCCTGATGCACACTTTTCATAGAACAGAGATAAGAAGAACCTCTGGCGCACCAGCACACTTTCGTGACATCACAAACATCACAAGACATCAGAGAGAAGATAACAACTGAGGACTTGCCTGTTCACCCTGCCTAATTTGGGAGACCTCTAGTTAACAGCTAAGTTTAGCCCTCTTTGTCAATGGAAGAATTTCAAGTAATACTGTACATGAACGTTCAACAATCATGCCTTCATTCATAGGCAGCATTTCAGAGAACAAGTGCCAATCCTGGACAATGTCTCGATACAAGCCTATGTGTTATGTTGGTGTGACATGGACCGATACTGTTGTTATACAAACTTGGGTTAGAGAAACCAACATTTTAAACTGTAAATCCACCACATAATGTTTGCAATGATCAAACCTAGTTTTCCTCTCACGGAAACGTTGCACGTTCAGGCTAAATCCTCGGAGCTTGGCAAACATCTTTAGCCTGCTTTATATTTCCTAAGTGACCGACTTTGAAATGCAAACTAACAAAAACTCCTGGCATAATGTTACACCGTATACACTTAAAACTATATTAAACTTTCAAGGACTAGGCAAGCCCTTGTCTTGACAAATCTAGAATACTGTATGACCTTTCTAAATGCATGCCATTAAAGCTTCTATATAGTCAACAACACTGCTAGAATTTGTCATCTTCCTAGTGTACCGTATAAATTGGGCCCATTAGGAAATCCACCAAAAATATAGCATATGCATTTATTTGTCACAACCAATTGTTAAATATGACCTCAAAGCAGATCTAAGGATACAGACCGGCTGTTCAGTTTTTGAACAGCCAACATGATGTGGCTACACCTCAGGCCACTTGTACAAGCCACAGTTAAGACATCCCATAAACTTACAATGTTACCAGGCTAATAATATTTTAAATCTAACCCCATATACAAACCTGTTTACAGTCTTTGGCCTATACTAGTGAAAGCCACCTAAAACTTCTAAGGACATTTTCACAAGTCAAGCCAAAAAAGCACAGACTCCCCACCAGGATCCCAAACATCTCGTTCACCCTTTGGAACATGTGCATATTTTATGGTTTGTTGAAATGACGTTGGGAGTCAAACAAAAACAGTAAAACGAAGAATAATCACTTTTACAGTTTTATTCTCACACCTACCATATTATAACGACATGCATCCCACCTAAGCCAAAGCTTTTGGGGAAAAATACAAATATAAAGCGGGACTGAAACATACGACGAACACGTGCACGCGGATGTCCTGTTCAAGAGCTACTGTGCACCCTTCATCCCATAATAAACACCCTTTTCCAAACCAGCGACACCACTGAATCCTGTAAGCCAACTGTCAATGATAAAAACAAACGGATACATTCTTGTGAACAAAAAAAGGAAATAATCTTTTGTACAGGGATAATGTTATCGCCTCGAGCGCCTTGAAGTCCCGCTTTTAATCCGGTTGCGTCCATTAATGCAGAACAATCTGAAAACAAACAACTTTAAAAGTTTTTGTTTAACCTACATTTCATGATAAAAGTCGCTTGAAACGGATGGTCGCGAGACCTGCCGTTACGTCTCTCCGTTTCCTCCGGAGGCTCGCGAGCGCTGTCACTCACAGCAGATCACCGGAGCCCGAGGGACGTCATTTATGAACCGTACTACGGCGAGGGTCTGGCTCATAAATATTAAGTATAAAGCATGACGTTTGTCCAGTAGAAAGAACAGACGAAAACGACCACTCATCGGAAAACGAACTCAATGCTGAAATGCTAAAATAAATTACGCTTATGACATTCAACCCGATGTACTACTTGATGTGCTAAAAGCCAGAAATAGGTAGTTTTTTTACTTTGGCTCATGGATAGCAATGAACGTTTGTAAGGTTACCAAGCAACGCCATCCTGACCTTATTAATATTCATGAGAGAAGTCTTCACCGTAGTAGGGTTCGTAATTTCTTACACAGGACTGGGAGCAAGGGATTTAAATGAGAGCGGAATTATTAAAGCGACAGTCGTCTTGAGTAGGTGCAACACTTTACCCATAACAGGTCTTTGTGGATCAGACCATAAGGGTTTCTCTTTTTTAATTTTTGATACATTTTAGTTTTTTTTGTTTAATATAATTTAGATTCTGGGTTGTGCCCATACCGATTTAAAAAGATGTATTTAGTGTATAGGTTGTTTTAACGTAATGTAAGTAATTATCTTTACCATAAATATGTCAATTTGTTGTTTGAGTGCATATAATAAAAACACATGACTGAGCATTCTTGTTTTTGAGGATGCATAAAGATATGAGAAGTTACATTTTACATCAATGTGAGAAATATGCAAGTTGTAAAGTATCTGCACTATATCGGAAGATGAACATGAGGCATCAAGTATTTAATTGCTGAAAGCTTCTCCCTTATATCTGGTCTAGGAAACCAGGCACTGCACCGCATCATAAGTGTAGCATGAAAAATACCCTGAAGCCTGTCCATCATTAAGATATGCTATAAATACTTCTTTCTATTTTTAACATGTTCCTTTTATATAAAATAGTTATTATATGGACTCAAACAACAAATTGACATATTTATGGTAAAGATAATTACTTACATTACGTTAAAACAACCTTTAAATCGGTTAATGGGCACAACCCAGAATCTAAATTCTATTAAACAAAAAAAACCTAAAATGTATAAAAAATTACATGACTATGCTTGTGACCTTTGTGTAACATTGTGCCAATGTATCCAAATGTGTTAGGATTCTTCAAATAGCTAATTGCCGACAGGAATAAATTGTCTAAAAGACTGATAATGCATTCTACATTTTCTTGCATTTGGCAGACGCTTTTATGAATGTGTGAAATCCCTGGGATCAAACTGAGCCACAGGAAAGCCAAGATGATGCATAGTTTGAAAGAGACAATGGGTCAGTGGGTCAAAATAAATATAAAACAATGTGTGAAAGTCCATCCATCCTGATAAGCAAGACTGATAAACAGTAGTTTTTGAAACAAGAAATTGGAGCAATATTTGGGAAGCTATGATTTTTTGTTTTGTTTTGTATGACAAATATGGAAACAAAACATAGAACAGCAGCTTTATTTAAAAAGAACATGTAAGAATATACAAAAATGTTCTCCTTGGTGTTTGATTCATATGTGGTGTCTTATATTTTAAAGTATTCACTATGTCTACAACAGTCCATAGACTTCAAATACTTGCAGAAATGTATTTGTATTCAAGAAAAAAGCCAGGAAAACACAAACCACTAAAAGTACACTAGACAGTGTCATAAAATTGTTTGCTTAAACATGCCTTTTGTAAACTATCTAAAAGAGCAGCCACCAACACTTTTGAGGTACAATCAGTCCTACAAAAATATAATTGAATAAAAGGCAACATAACTGTTTAAACATAAAAAGTAAATTTTCATTAAGCTAAAAAAATATACAATAATAAACATTAAATATGAGTCTTGCGAGGCGTTCTGTTGAACTTTTGGTGTGTATGCTGTTGTGCATGAGGTCACTCTTCATTAGGGTGCTAACTTGATAGATTTAGGGAGACATACACTGCATGCATGACGTAAGCTGAACGAATTCTCTCATGGTGGCACTATTCAGTATTTACAGTGATAATGACGTGTCCCCGCCACGGGCATATGCTGCGGCTTGTGCTGTTTAATATTCCTTCTTTTCAAATCCACGCACACAAAAACCCTTTTTATTTCTACAACCATTCACATCTGTTACCACAAGAAATATATGACAGAAGTCACTAGAGTAAGTAATTTCCCTTATGGTGAATATGCTGTGTTCTAATTTTCATATTTAACAAAATACCATAACATTTTCTATTAGTTAATTAAAAACAGTGATAATATATTAAAATATTACAATTACAAAATTACAACAACAAAACACATAACCACAGTAACCAACATTCTGGCAAATTATTGAAAAAATGCTGGGTTGTTTCATTTCCCAAATCCATCATGTTGACTTAAATAAACCTATCACCCAGCATTTTGAGAGTGAAGATAAATAGACTAAATATCAGGAAAATGTATTTCAATAATGTACATGATAATAAATCCAACACAAACTAAGCTGATATTTTAAAGTGAAGATCATTGCTGTTTATTTGACAACCACAACCAGAATCAAAAATCCTGTCCACCTCTTTCAGACGGTCTTCTGTAGTACAACAAATCCCCTTGGTTATACTTTCCATGAAAAAGCATTTCCGATTAATTCACATCCTGTTAAATTTGACCTTCAAATGGGAAGCAAGGTTATTGGTCAACAGCTGAGGTAAAATCATGATAAAACGTTTTACACACATAAACGGAAGACATCAAGTCATCAGTCTGGTCTCATTGCCAGCTCCCATTGCTAAACTTTGACACCAAAGAACAGGATTGCACATAAAACACTTAACATTGACACAAAGTTTGAACGTAAGAGTCAGACAGCATATGAGGAGGTATAAGGATTAGGTTACTGAGTGCAAGGCTTTTCTAATGGAGGGACCGCAGGTGTTTCAGCAGCGATGCAGATATGTACTGCCCCCTGCTGTGAAGAATCTCTCCTGGGGGAATTTGACCCAACATTGCAGTTGGACACACCTGAACGGCCGATTCTGTAGCTAGGCTGCGCTGAGGGCAGGAACGATCTAGACTCAGAAGTGACAACAATACCGGGGATCCGACCAATCATACCTCTCGATACGGTCATTTCTGTATTGTCACCAGCCTGCAAACAACACAGGATCAAGCCATGTACAGATATCAACCTTCAGAAAAGAAAAATCAAAGAACAATATGGAACAATAAAGCTTTTCTTCTAAAGGCCACATTTTCAATAATTTAAATATCATTCACTAAAACCCTTTTTTGTCAATATGGCACAATAATTGATCAAATAGATTCAGAAAAGGAAAGGCTTACAGGTCGCACAAATTTGCATAGAAATAGTAAAGGCTCTACTAAAGGTTTCAGCAGAGATTTACAGCATATTTTTTAAGTTTATATTAAACTTAAGCAGACTCACAATCGACTTACAGCTAGAGGGAAAGCACGGCCAGGTTGAGCAGGATCATCCACATCAGAGGAGTTCTTGGTGAGACAACCATACAATAGTAGTGTGACTAACAAGCCAAAATTTAAGTGGCTATTTTGAACACAAACTCATACAAGAAGTGCCTTGGAGGTCACCTTTTCAAAGATGCCTGAGTCAGGGCTTTTGAGTTTAGACTTGAAGCTAGATGAGTAAGATGGTTTGAAGTCTGTGACCTCTGCAGTATCTCTGCTAATATCACACGACACCTGTCGGCTAGCTGGCCGGGAGCCCATGCTGGAGAGATCAGCCTCAGTGTCTGTCCAGCCCTGAATGTTTTAAACATACACAAAACCTTCACAAGAAGCACATGGATATGAGTGACATAATACACACAAAATACAACCCCTTTACCTCAGTGACATGACACATTTGTCAGTGAAATTGTTGTGTTAAATGACAAGAAAAGGACGGGATTTGATTTTATCCATAAGAATCTGACTGGACAAAGTTGCTTTGACGTTTAAGAAAATAATAGCGATGTCAGTTAAGTTGGAACATTATTTGAAATCGCTTAAAAAGTTATATTCGGTTACAAACATTTTCTTTATTCAAATAACATGCACCGATGAATTGCACAATATTGAAAAGACTTTACTTTTAAACCTTCTTGTGAGTACCCACCAAAGCCTTTACAAACAATGTACAGACCTATCAGAGAAAACCCACTCACAGATTCACTATCGGAGGCTGACGAGAGCCGAAATTTCCCAGTGCTGGTTCTGCGGAAGGGTCCAGAGATATCAGAGAATTGACTCGTGACAGTGGAACGGCGTGTGGACATTAAGCTACTGTTGAAGGAGTGGAGGTCAGGCTTGGGCACACACAGCAGCATGCGGAGACAAGGAATGTATTTCGCTATGGCCATCCTGACAGAAAGACAGATGCTGTACTAAGCCATATTGTATCTGTTTTCAAGCAGAACATAAATGGTCCTATAACTGGCAACCGATATGTCAAGAGCATGCTGCTATTCAGTCCTGTTAAGTAACCATTGATCAAACACAGTGTAAAATACTGATGAGAAATTACTGGTAGATCTATTGATTAGTTTATGCACCATAAGGCATTGTCTGAGCACTGGGTCAATGGATGTTTAGAATGTGCTTGAGATATTTGTTTAACATTATGATTCGTTTATAATGTGCTGTTGGTTGTATTTTGTTTAAAAGTTTGTGTAGTGTTAAGAAACTTAAACTGGAAGGTCTTCTGGACCAGCGTTGTTTACACCTTTCAAAATGGTCTAAAGGGTACAGTGCTCATTTTTAATTATGACATATTTGCTCAAAATCATTACTTTTTGTGACATGCAATGTGACCTTTTAGGAAATTTCACTTGCGGACAAACATATGTCGAGGAAAGTGCTGTTGTTGTTATTTAATGTTTAGCTGGGATAAATCAAAAGAGCTTTTTACCCCCTGAGGTTTAACACTGTTGTACCCTACTGTTAGGATTCTCTGTGCACGATTAATGGCTCTTTATGCGCGAATGGACATTCAGGTTAATAACATCAGTTATAATGGAAGTGTAAACCCATAATCAGAGCTTTTTCTGATGTCACTCATCAATTTGCGATCGAACACTTAAAACAATTACAATTTACCTCAGGTGTTTGTGTTAATGGGGCCAGAGCAGGTAATCACATGTGACCCTTGTTTCATTTTGTCCACTACAATGTCAATCTTTCATGACAGGTTGGGAATCAAAACTGAACCGGTCTTGATTATAAACTACGCTATGCTGATATAAAGAGAATCAGGTGTGTATTTCTGTACCTGTATTTGGGGTGTGTAATGGCATAGATGATGGGATTGTGGATGGCTGAAGCTTTGGCTATAACAGCAGGTACTGAATTCATATATGGCGTGAGCATATCAGCATAACTGTGAAATAGATTACAATGTATATAATACGTACAGTGAATACATAGAAAATTATTAACAAATGAACAAAATGCAAATCAAAACATTCTAGCTCAGAGTGCCTAAAGCAGGTTTTCTCAAGTGGCTCGTGAACTTTTAAAGATTTTACATGAAAATTTGGAGAATGAGCACTTTGCCAAATTCTAAATTTAATTAAAAAAAACCTTAGTTTACTTTGTACAAATTACAATTAAAATGGAGTATTTTTTAACAAAATGTATAAAAATTTTAAAAGTAACACTCTTATTATCTTAGATACAAAAATGGATAATTGTGTGTATGTGTGTGTGTATATATGCATTAGATCAAGAAACTTAATATATTAATAAATCAATAAATTATATTATAACTTTGACTATACAATACTATATGCAAGCCATTAATGTATATGTCCATGTGTGTTTGTATGTTTGTAAGCTTCAGGATTCATTTACCCAGCAAACGCTGTTAGTGCCACAGTTGAATATGGAGACCAAGAGATGACATACATGAGAATGACAATAAGAGCGATTTTCGCCATCTTCCATTCATTTTTCAGCCGCTGGAATCTTTTAATTGAGTCTCGCTTGTTATTCCCATTAATTTTGCCCACAGCTCTTAAACGAAACAACACAAATCAACAGTTAGACAGACAGAAAGGACATTATGAACACTATTGTCCTATCAAGCTTTAATTGTAATCAAAATGTGTCAGTTAATTTATTTGAATTACATCTAATTTACATAGTCCGGGTTTAAAAATGAATTTAAATATACAGTAACACTGATTTCAGATGTAATAACTTGATAATGTGGTAAGTGAATTTACATTTGCACATTTGGCAGATGCGTTGAGCAACTTACATTACACTGTACATTTGTTACTATACAGTATGTGCAATCCCTGGGATCGAACCCATTACCTAGACGTTGCTAGTCCCATGCACTAATCACTGAGCTACAGGAACGCTGTTTAAGACTTTTGGTGTGATCTCTTTCCACATTTAAATACAGAAGTGAATGTGGTCTCAAAACTTTATGAAAATTAACCATGGTTTAACCACAAATAAAAAAAATAAACAAAATAAAATAAAACATCTTTTCATGTAGTTATTTAATGGTTACCACAAACTAGGCTATGGTCATCGTGGTTTTTTCATTTTAGGGATAAAGGTTGTATTAAATACTCACTCATTGGTGCTACGAATGGACCGGAAAATAAAAAAATAGCAGTAGATGATGATGGTAAGAGGAATGAAGAACACAAAAGTGAAAAGAAGAATCGTGTAAACTCGCACGGAGGGCGTGAATGTCATATAATCCCAGGTGCAAGAGGTCAGCAGCCCTTCAGGAACATAAGCGCCTGCGAAGACAGAGAAAGACAGAAAGAACAACACAGTATTAAATAACAGTCTGTAAAGATACGTAAGTGACATCCAGCGGTTAAGCTTTTTACACCCTGTGAAAAACTCAGAGAATGAAATACAATGCTGAGTAGTCATAACACTTCTTATCAGCACCGATCTGGCTTTGTGTTATTTATCATCTGTCTTGGAGTCCTGATCTGCAAAGAAAATATAGGCTGTCATGCAGGCAAGCTATAAGAGACACTCTTCGTGTGAAGAGGCAGTTGCCTGAAACCACAGATAGAGAGTCCCAGAGAGACCAAATCAGGCTTTATCCGCATCATGCTGAAAGTCTAGTATTTGGGGACCTTTCCTCAGCACAGATCCGAGTTAAACAGTGCACTTTTTGCCACTGGTATACCACTCAAATCTTTATGTTTACATACAGATCATTCTGACGGCTGATGCCTTAGCTTAGTTGTTCCAATGGATTTCTGCTTTTGATAATAAAAAATGCAAGTAAAGTCTTAAACACGCTGCAAGAGTTTTGCTCAGATTTTGCCCAGATTTTCAGTCTGTACTTGTTGCAGAAGGTCTGTGTCAGTCTGCAGATTTGATCAGTTGGTGTGTTTCTGTCTGAAACTTTCAAAAAGTCTGTATGTCTAGTTAAAAAAAAAATCTGTTCAGATTTTCAATCCAGCCAAGAGATCGCATGTTAATGAAGCCAAATTTACCCATAGGAAAAGGGTCAGTTTTACAGTTGCCCAAAAATGACTTACAATGAAAATGAACTGATAATGAAATATGCTAACTTCAAAAAAGGCTGGTATAATATTATAAGAATGGGCCCTGCAACATATACCCATGGGAGCCCATCCCTAAACCAAAGCCGCATTTTTCCACACGACTTGGTTGTGTACTGTGCACTTACTCCAACCAAAGAAGGGAGGTAGACTCCATCCGAGGGAATAGACCCAGGCTGCCAGAAGAATCAGAACAGCTCTCTTTTGAGACAACACTCCTATGGAGGCCAATGGCCTTGTGATCACAAAGTATCGATCCACGGCGATGACCACGAGCGTGATCATGGAACAGATGCCAAATAAAGCCCCGCAGAATGCATACAACTCACAGCCTGGAGATCATGAAACGGCAGAATTAGGTGGGTCTGTACACAAGCTATATACACTTAAACAAACAGATGAGATATGACATTTCAATGGTAAGTGCCACTTTGTTTTCTGTTCTGTTAGGGCATGCGTAAAGAGAATGACTTTCGATGCATTCATATGTATCACTGATTGCATGCTGTATATAATAATTTGATTCATGAAAACTTCCTTTCTCAGAACACATTTACTTGATGCACTTTAATATCAGCGTTATTTAATATAATCATCTCCGGATGTCTTCTCCAACACCTTGTCACGCACACAGTAGAGTAGATTATGATAGATTCAGGTTAATCCATTCTGTGTGAAAGCTTTCAAATTGTCACAATGAAATTGACGGTGGTCATAACGGTGCCTTGTTTTATTGGAAGCAGACATTTGAACCCGTTCTAACACATGAAACTGGGTCAGAGCCTCAAACTTTGCCCAAAAATGTGTTTGAACAAAGCTGTTCTGTTTGCTGAATGGAAGTTTATCAATACACAATAAACAGTTTGCCCCACAATAAACCAATGTCAGGCATGACATATTCATTTTGGGGTGAGATATATTTGGAGACTGCCCTAAAATATGTGATGCTTTGTTTGATTGCTTTAAGGGCAGATATTGTATGTACACTAGACATTTTTTTTTCCATGTGTGTGGGAGCAACATCAGAATTGCACAGCCACATATGCACACAATGTAGAGGAAACTATTCATTTATCTGTCAAAGATTAATTCATGGCTCTAAAAACAGGTCAAAATGGACATTTAGATTGATGTGTGTACCTTTCTCTCCAAAGATCCATCTCTTGTGCATGCTGGTGGTGAAGAAGATGGGTGCTTGGGTGGCACACATGAGGAAATCTGTGATGGCCAGATTTATTATAAACAAGTTGGCAGGTGTCCTGAGGGTCCGGCTTCTAAAAACACAACATAGTTTGGAGTGCAGGAAAAGTGAAAATGAAACGAATGAAAGTTGTAAAACGCAACATTATTTTATCAAGTTTCTATGACTCATTAGTGTCTCTCTGTATGTTCCGCTTTGCTCAGCCTGTGTTGATAGTTCTTCTGTCCTCTAACTAACTTTAACAATGACACTATTTACTGTTTTCATAATGGCCATTTAAGTAAATAAGTGGTAATTGGCTAAAGTATTACAATTTGACTAACTACCTATCAAAATTATTACGGAGTTCAAAAGGTCATTTTTAATCCATAACTGATATTAAGTTAAAGATGTTTGGCTAGCTACACGTGATGGAAAACTCTAAATTCCCTTTAGTAATGAATGTTATATAATAAATATTCCATAAAATAATAAATATGAATAGAAATGGAGATGGGGTGCTAGAAATGCTGAAAAAAATATTGATAATTGATAATCAACAGTGAACAAAGTGTTTAGCAGCTAAACCTAATCTCACCTGCTGAAGGCATAGATGACCAAGAAGTTGCCCAACATGCCAGTGATGCCAACGGCAAGGATGACCGCACCAATAATGTAATGAGCATGATCAGGTACTTCCACCGTTGGGAAAGGATAGACAGACTCTTCAACCATGGCAACCTTAAAAAACGTAGATTAAATTAAGATCAAATGATAAAGCTGTTGCTGTACCATAAGAAACAAATAATATATTGATTTCACTCAAAAATAAATCTTTGTAGAGTAAGTTAAAGCTCTCTTTAAGACACCTCTTTTTCTTTGAATGCATTTGTGCAAATATTTGTTTGCTTTGTAAAAAGTAACTTTATTCCTAGGAATTCCCAAGAATGTTTTGCAGATTGTAGAAAAACTTCATCCATCTGTTTCTCAACACACACAGAATCATGCTTTGGCCACTTTTTCTAATTTTGCCGGGAGACATTAATAATGCTAACTGACATTCAGACCTGCTTAAATCCCTCACAGACATAACTGTGCAAGAACATCAGCGACAAGATATTTCATTTTATATTAGAGGTGCACAGACGTTTTATTAGGAATGTAATGTTTCAATCAATCAAAACTTCACTTTAAACTGAAATCAACAGCATTGCTGTAATTTAGAAATAAATACAAGACTATAGCAAACACAACACAATGATTGTAAAAGGACTACTGTAAAAAAGCAATCATAAAACTCATTTTGTAAACAAACAAACAAAAAAACGTCAATGTTGAATGTTCTGCTCCCTTTGCTTTTCTCTGTTTGACTAATGCTGCTGACTGTCACTTGTCCTGAACAATCTTAAAGGAATAATTCACCCAAAAATGAACTTTCTTCAGTGTTTTTATTATTTGCACACCCTCGTTTCAAAACTAAATGAATTTCTCTCTCATTGACGGAAAGCCTCACTCCCCATTCACTCCCAGCGTATTAAAAAACAACATCAACATCCTTTAACAACTTATCCTAATGCTTGCTTTGTTTCTGAAATAGGAAGTAGTATTGTATTTATTTTACTTGGCCTGCTAAAGTATAGAAGTGTAAACATTTGACTTTCACATAGCAATTAAGATTTGTGCATGCACAGATTTCACTGGGTTGACATTTGTGTACTGCATTATCCTCAGGAAAAGGTTTAATGAAAAGACCTTTTGTGGTGACTGCTGAATGCAGGTCAAGCACTTCAGCCAAAGTCATATCAAGTCAGATAAGTGTCGTCTATGTGATGGAGGAAATTTGACAAACAGATTCTGTCACTGCATTCACATGATGACGGGGAGTCACTATAACAACAAGCTGTCACATTTTCAACTGCATCTTAATCTCATGTTGCAACAGTCTTTAACACAGCTATTTTCTCTCATCAAAACGTTCATTGAACCACTTCACATCCGGCATTTATTTGTTCTGAAGTTATTCCAATATGTATCAGCACCGTTTGTTCTCATTCACTATATCAGAGTTTGGGGTCAAATAAAGATCTCAGCCATGAAAAACTTCTAGGACTGAGATAAGAAAGTCTTATTTCCCTGAGAAGAAGACGTTTCTAATGAAATAAAACCTGTTTTGCTCCCACATCTGTTTTCCACTCAAGAGTAATATGACAGTACCAGTCTCTCAGTAAAATATGTCTATTCCAACGCAAAATTATTGAAAGACAAGAAACGGTTGATGGAAGCAAGTAACTTTTTATGCAGACAATGACACAATCAACATATGTCTCCTAGTCAGGCTAACTGGGGATTTTTTTTCAAATGAAATCTATGGACAGGAATAATTCACTCTGAATTATTTACACCTTGGAAACGCTTCATTTAATTATTGACAAGACATTTGCATAATGAGACTTTGTCATTCAGAATCACTTGGCTTTTTTTTCTTTTTCATTTCTTTATGTTACTTATTTGACTCCTAGAGACGAATTACACACAAATGAATTGCAGACACTATTATTTTCTGACATTGTACTCTGATGGAGCTTTCAAACTCGCATTAATACAGAATTGGAAAATAAACTTGTCAGTTTTTATCACCTAAAATGTAACTTCCCTTAAAATGTAATTTCAAGTCATAAACGTAAAATGATCGTCTTTAATGCATTTTACTGTTTATCATTCCTGTGCCCGAGCCAAAATAACAGAGATGGGAATTTACATTAATGCGTTCCCAGCTGTCCTTCATATCTGGATAAGTTCTCTCATGCTCTAGACGCTTCAGGTAAGTTAGACAGTAAAGCTGCCTGAGCTCGGCTAAACACATGCCAATACCTCCTGCTCTTAAATCTGAAAGAGTTTTTCCCCTACACTACCCTGAGCTTTACATGCAGCAGTCCTTTTGGAGACGATTTATTCTTTAAATTTAGAAAGAATGCTATGATTCTGTGAGCAAAACAAACTTTTCCTTCAAAGCTTTTTGTGGTTGTGCTGAATTACCTCCGATCCCCTTCCCCATTAAGTCTTGCGTGTTCCCTTTGTAAAATTGATTATGTGCTTTATGTCGCTGAGGTGTTTTTCTTCCTGTCCCCACACTGTACTCACTACTGAGCATAGTCTAGGGGTTGCCTTTTTTTCTCTTCCTCTCTCCTCATGTCATGCTGTATTTCTTTCTTAAATTCAAACTCTCCTACTGTGCATCAACAAAACAACCTTTACTTCTCAACTGAATGAGCATTGATCTTCCAAAAAGCCTAATACTTAGAAGAACTAGAACCTAAACACGATTATTCCGTAATCTTTTTATCTTTATCTCTCATGGTCAGTGAAGTTGGTTTTGTGGGGATTATTACCATCAGTCTGGGAAAAAAACAAGAGCAAGAAAATGCTTCTCAACATCCATTACTGGTATTGATAGACTTACATCTATATCAGAATGTCCTTTTCTATCCGGGTATCAATAGGCTTCTGGGTCACATTTGATTACAGACTGGTCACATGCGTGTGTTTGTAGATGTATGAAATTTAATTTCCTGATGAATATGACCCAAATTTGTGTCCTTCTAAACAAGATGCTCAGGGCTCATTATTACATAACAATTTTGTTTAGGGTTATGAAGTGAGAAAAAAGCTTTTGATGTCCATCACACACTCTACCCAGATCAGACTATAAACACAGCACCCCCCACTGTTCATTTTGTGTTAGAACAGTGTGTTGCAACGCATATGAGGTCAGTAAAGGAGTCCTATATTAATTAAAGAGGCTTATATACCTGTAAAATTAAATTATTCTAATCCCAGTTCGGAATTACTCAATTTTATCATGTGCTTCAGATTTCAGTTTTTTAACATAACTTTTCTTGAAATTGAAAAAAGTTAGGCTATGTAAAAAAAACTTAATCAAATCGTGTAGAGCCGATGTACATGATTAAATTTAGTAATTCTAAAAAACGTTTTTCAGTGTATTATGTATGTATTTATTTATTCATTGGTTATTTGCTAGCTTACAATCAAATAAATGCTGGATAATATTATAATGCTTTTCATGTTGTCATGTATGAGTACTCGAACAAACAAGTTCTTGTGGATGAAGACATTATTAAGCAGTTTGGTATTTTGTAAGAAAATAGTTTGTCAAAGTCTGTCACAAATGCCCAAACACTGAGTGACTGAAGGACATAAGCCTTTACATGCAATATAAGAAAGACATAAAGCTTCAAAAAGCCTATTACTGATGACCATAAATATATAACTTATATGTCACAATGTCGGTCCTCTATGGCTTTGTGTTTTAAAAATTATTTTATTCTCAACACTGCCAACAACACAGACACCGTACCACATTTTTAATGGTATGTCAATTTGTTGTCTTTGCTTTTGTCGTTAGCCTGTATCAAAATCTAATTAACATTCTGTATTCCCAACATATCAGCAACGAACAATAAGAATACTGATAATATTGAAAACATTTACATATCTTGACAACATGTGACCGAACAATATAAGAGTTGTAAAGCATAACTTACAGATGGAAAGCAGATGAATATCATCATATTACTTACAGGTGTAGTGATGGGAGGTAAATCCACCAGCCGGTACGCGCTCGCTGCGGATCTGTTCCACGAGGACAGGCTTTCCACGATGCGCGTGCAGTTCGGGTCCAGGCTCGGGCACGAGATGCCTTTCCTCATCATCACTCACGTAACAGAGACAGCAAGAGACTTTTCAGTCTGTAAGAGAGGACGTACAGCTTCACTTGTGTTGCCTCTAAAAGAGTGAGTGTGTCAGCTGCATGCTTAAATGAACTACAAGAGGGTACTCCACTAAAGCTATTCACCCTTCATATTTAACACAGACAAAGAGACACATGTAATGAGACCAGCATTACTATCATGACCTAAGCTGCACAAATGTGTCAAGGTACTAATAAGGCAATGGACACACACTGGCTGCTTTGTCTCTCGATTTTAAGATCATTTTAGGATTTACAGTACATTTATGAAGTGATTTTCACAGACACTGATTTTTTAGACTACTGTGGAAGATATGGATTTGCTTTCTTTTTTAATATATTACACATTTTCATTGTAAATGATATTGTGAGCATGTACAATTGGCTAAAATGTTTGACTAAAAAAATACATGAATCAAATGGAATCTTTTGACAGCATGCATTCAACGGAGTCAGGCTCGAGCATGTTATATCTGTGATGACACTAAAACAATTTAAAATAATACTAAGACGGTAGCATACAATTGTGCCCATTCTCATACATTCAATTATTTGTTTGCTGAACATTGAAATGACTCAAACCAGCAAATTCTGCAAATACAGATTAAGATACATATAAATATAACTATCTTGTAAAAAGACATAAAGACAAATCAGACATTCACTTCAGATCCTCCGGACAAGAGAGCACATCAGCGTGATTTTGGACATACATCTGCTTTTACTGGAGTAAATAAGGTTCAGACAGACAGTTGTTTCACTGGTCTTATTTTATGACATTTGCCAGAATCAGTCACACAGACAGAGAAACCTGCCTTTGCATCCAGAACATTAATCTAGACTACAAGCTCAAAGATCTGATATATGTCAAATAAACCATGTACTTCATGTCTGTGACAGACATTATCTTGGTATATTTGGCTATACTCCGAACCTCAAATGTATTAAATTCTAAAGCAACCTCAACAATCTCAATATAACAGTTATCTGTTAATGACGTGAATGGATGACGATGTGTTTTAATGTTAACCTGGAAAGAAAGAGGAAGGTAATGGTGGGATTAGTGTGGCCACCTGCATTACAAAATTGTATCTCTTGACAAGTCTAGTGGAAAAACCAGACTGATAATTCTTCAAACCACAGTTCAAACTATACCATAAACAAACTATATCAAAAATTACAAAATACTGAACATTCCAGACACAATGTCTCCCTCAATCTATTTACAAGCAGCATTTCAGTTTTCAATAAGCAATTTAAAATTGCAGTAAACAATTCACAAATGGACCAAGTATTAGTTTGGTGGCACATTAGGATGATTTATACAAGACTTCATTGTTTGCACCATTGTGTTAAAACCATGATGTGTTTGTTCTTGTAACATACTTTTTCACAATTGCTATATTATGCTTTATAAATTAAATCTTTTAAACATTTGCCCCCTGGGAAAACTTTTATGGGTGATTAGAGGCTGGTACCCAGGGGCTTATAAAACAATAATCCATTAAACCAAATAGAGTGATAAAATACATCCTGTTGTTTTAAAGTGTCACATTATAAGGATGTTTAAACAGTCAAGTGCACAATACCTTAAAGATCCTAAAGTTCATTTGAATGACTGACTGACATCTAATGTGCCTAGTAATCCATCCCCAATTTATGACAGTCATTGCTTGAAGCAGAAAAAATTGTTTAAATGCATCCCAAAAATGATGATGCTTTAATCTGTTTATCTTTGCCATGAATTGGACTGCAGCATATAAACATGAATGTCCATTCGAGAGGCTGCAAAGCAAACATTTACTAGATAGAGAACTCGAACAACGAGATCTCAGATTTATTTATTTATTAACTTGAAATGTACTTTACAAGTCAACTTCAACAAGACAGAGTTTTTCTGTTTACATCCCCAAAGGAAACATGTTTCATGCGATGCAAAATACTGCAGAATATCGTAATGAAGGAGAGAATGAGTGCAATGTAAATGTACACCCTAAGCATGACGCCAGATTGTGTTTATATGCACTCAAGATTGCTGTTAGTTTGGTCACAAGATGAAAGTGGGAATTGTAATAGAAATAGTAATAGTAGTAAAAGAAAACGTCATGCTTAAGGAGCTGCTTTTCATCTATTTGATAACTTAATTTGCTCATTCCACCCCACTAAGATGTCGTCACATTTTCGTTTCTTTGCAGAAGGAAATACTGTATTTACGAAACACACTCTGTAGAGCAGTTTGTCCGTTTAGGGCTACTGTAGAAACAACATGGTGAATTCCATGCAAGGGGACCCGCGGTGTATGTAGATAGAAATAGCTCATTCTAAGATAATTAAATCATAACGATTCATTATGTAAGATCTTTATACACCTCTGAACACATAGTTATGTATATTATATTGCATTTATGTCAATAGATCCTCCACAGAACTACACACTGGACCTTTAAGCTACACAACAATGTCCAAATTGTTCCACATATAACTAACGTGAACATTTCCAGGCATGAAAAAAAAGGAACAACTTAAGTAAAACCTAGTTTAAAGCTCATATCTGAACAGTAATTTGGTTAAAATTAATAGATCCATGCCCTCCATGACTGTATCCCCCAATGTGATTCTGAGTTCATTCAACAAATCCAGCTCATATTTCCTGTATAAACATGAAACAAGCGCAGTGTTCAGACATTTCAGCCAATACTATACTGTACAAACGGGTTAAAACACTCTCTTCCAGATAAAACGTTTGTTTTACTTCCTTAAACAGATTAAATGTTCCTCAGCTTTCCAAACAGGACTTTTTCGCTTCTTAGTCCATATAGTTGATTTAACCCACTTTGCATTGTATCGAAATTAAGATTTCCCATGGCGATTAGATTACTTATAAAGATTCAATGAACACTTAATGCCAAATAGAGGGCTTTCAAAACTAAAATCCCTGCACGGGACCTCCCATGCAGCCTCTCAACCATCCCAAAGAAATAAACCCAATATAAAGAGAGTTTTTTCAACTCTTAGAATAAATGTTATTAATCAATAGTAGTAAACAATAGAATTACACCACAAAAGATTTACATCTATGGATTTAGAATTTGGAAATTAGAGATTCAATTGTTCTTTACGCTCTTGAAGCAAAAGATTCTGTAATCATTTACTCACTCTCTAGTTATTCCAAATCTGTATAAATGTCTTTGTACAGATGTATACAGATAAAGATTTTTGAAGAATGCTTGTTAAACCAAACAGGTCTTGGGCAACACTCAATATCATGGTAGGAAAAATTACTAGGGGACTCAAAAGTGCCCCAGAACTGTTTGCTTTCCTACATTCTTCAAAATATCTTCATTTTGTTCAGCAGAACACAGACTTTTGTAAAGCATGGTAGTCAATGATGTCCAAGAAATGTCAGTTGCTAACATTCTTCAAAATGTCTTTCTCTGTGTTCGTCCGAACAAAGACATTTATAGTATACAGATTTGGAACAACAAGACGTGAGTTAATGAAGACAGAATTGTAATTTTGAGTGAACTTTTTTTCTATTCAGAACGCCAATGAACCTTTAGTGTAACAACATCTTGCAAAATCTTTCATTCTGATTAAAATCTTTATTTTCAAGTCTGGGTGGAGACATTGGAGCGAATATGTCCAATGCAGAAGGCTTTGATTTCTTTAAGCATGATTTTTCTCACTCTCCCATCTCCGTCATCCTGCTTGTTTTGATTAGAAAGACAAGGTCAGGCATCCAACAGCACGAGAGTTACCCTGAGAGTGAACCACTTCTACATTTTCAGATGACTGGACAAGACAGCATGGCTAGAAGTTATTGACCCACCGTGGGCTGGTTTGGTGGATCAATTTCGTTGCTTCTTCATAAGAATGTGCAGTTTAGCAACAAACATACAGAAACATATTGTAAGTGAGCTTTAAAAATTAAAGGCATTGGTGAGCACACTTGGTGGTTATGTAGAAACCGTGCAAGATATCTTGTTGATTGACAGCATATTTAGATTATAAAAGAGCAATACATAGTGGTCATGAGGGGATGCTGCATCTTTCTAGCAATGATTTGCCACACCACACAGATAACCTACAGACCGACAAAATAAACTCACACTAAACACTCCAAAACACACTTCAACACAAAATGAAAACCTGAAAATTCAGCTACACATGCAACAATATCTTATTGTTCCTTTAGCTCTACTGGCATGCGCTAAAAATGCCCCGGTCATCGTTTCATTAAATAAATGATAAATCGACATCACAGGTATGAAAACAGTTTAAAGTTTACAAAGCATGCATGTAAAGGGCTCATATAGAGGGGTCCGTTGTGGCCTGGTTTAGAGAGGTGGAACAGGACAATTCCAAGAATAGATGCTTTTTCAACAATTCACAAAACAGACATTTTGACCTTCATCTGCAAACGTTTCTTGGAATTGTGAAGTTCTTTGTGGCCCCAGCTCATTGCAGAACAACAACGAAGAATCTGAAGACCTTATGCTGTTTCCCATTCAGACAGCAAAAGTAATTTTACACGGAATGGAAATTGGCAGTTGCCCCGTTGACCCCAACGTGCTGCCTAGCGATTTTTTGAGAAGCCATTTGCTACTGCAATGTGACAGTGGTTACCCAATACACACATCCTCTTGTATTCTAGAGAAAAAGAGTAAAACGGGATAATACAGCATGGCCGACATCACTTCACATGTGTCCAATAAGGAAATATAAAATTTTACTGCCGTACTTTGGATTTCCGATCTCAATTCACACTCATGTAAGGTATGACAGGCTGTGTTGTATTGTTGTTAATAATTCATGGCATCTGCTAAATACACAAATTAAATGGAAATATTTATATTATATTCTTTTTTACCGACATGATTTCATTATGGCACAGAAAGACTGCCTCAAATATTTACTATTGTTTGTACACGCAGTCCCCAGGAATTGAACCCATGACATTGCTAGCGCCATACTGCACCAGTTGAGCTATAGCCAAAGACTGATGTTTAGCAATACCTCACAACAACAAATAAATTGATGTTTCTGTAGACAAAAGGCTGAATTCTGTGTATCATGCATCCTTGCATTTTATTACAAATGTAAAGTAATTCACACAACATTGCACTCTTTCTGATTTGGTGGGTTGGATCCACCTGCAGAAAACAGCCCTGGTATATAATAATGTATAAAGCTATATGAGGGACACTTCCTCTCTTTTGAATCTTTTTAGTCTTAACTCTTGGATTTATAAATTGCTGTACCCGAAGTGTCAACTAACTTGGTAAAAACAGCCTTTTCTTGTCATGCACCCTGGTCATGGAATAACTAGCAAAAAGATTTACAGTTAACTACACTGATATCTATCAATGAATTTAAAGAATTCTAAGGAATGTGCTTCCTATATGATTGTTTCCCTTTAGAAAGATTTGTGTGCGAGAAAGGGGGCTATATAACTTGTATTTTCATGTATTTTAATTATAAAATATATATTAACAGAGAGAAACATTTGAGAAGCTAATGACTGCATCAGTGCCGTACAGTTGCTAAGGAACTGCAGTAACGTCAGTGCTATGAAGTCACAAACAACACAAACAAGGCCACTGACATCTCACTGTGTGATTGTGCTTGAAATACATGGAGTGAAATCATAAAGGAAGACTCTTGGTGGATCAAGGTCAATAGCGGGGCCTTTTGTGATTTGACTGCAGGGAGGATATCACACAACCAATTAGACAACAAAAACCCCACGTGAGACACACAAGGCTCCAATTTATATAGATTTTATGGGAGGATTCAGTTTCTTTGTTTGGTCACACATTCTGAGGAAAATACTTAGAGATGAGATATAGAGAGAAAAAAGGCAGTCAGAGAAAAAGTACAGCGTTCTGCTCCTGACTGGAGCTCAATATAACTTTATTGCAAAAATACAAGTTTCATTTCTAGCACAGCATTTACAACAAATCCAAATCTGTCTGTACTTAAGGTCAAAGACTGAATCCGTACACGCTTATAAATACAGCCTTGCTTTTTGCCAAATGTGTTTGTATTTGAATTCACAAATAAAGTAAGGAAAAGGGGAAAAGGTAATTCAGTCACAGATCAGTGTTCTGCCAGGGCAGTGTTGCACTGCATATCGGCCAAGCAAACAAAACCTTCCGATAAATCACCCGATGGGAATTCAATGCAGAGGCACTCTGATTCACTGTTAGGTCCTGATTTATGAAATCATAGTTCATGCACGGTGAAAGAAATATAAGAGCGCATGTGATTGGTTGAGGTATTTGACGTGCTCCTGATCGGTGATCATGTATGAAAAGCTTTAATAAATTTGGCCCTGTTTCAATATATAAACTACTCTTATGATACTCTACGATAATCAGCTAACACTTTTATTTCCAAGAAGTGGCACATTTGCACTCTGAATGTGTAGGACTTTATAAGACTTTATAAACAATGATTTCCGGCCACACTTAGATAGTGACCTAAAAATAAAAAAATAATAAAGCGAAAGATAAATGTATTCATCTCCATTAGGGAAAATATTAAATCATCTTATTTGAGAATTGGAAGTTAATTTAGCTCTTATATAATTAGCATTATAATAAGGCTGTACATCGATAAAACGAGATCCAGTTATGTTGCCTTCCACGAACCAAGGCACTGCAGAACACTCGGTCCTTGAATCATCTACGTCTCAAACGTCTCACCTACGTCTCAAAACAGCTTCGCACAATAAATGTAAGATATACTCTAGAAATCAAAGTCTAACTGCCGCTACTACAAAATATAAAAAGATCACAATTAGCTGTTGGTGCTACTGTTACAGAACAATACTGTACACAAAAATATCGACACAAATGCCAATGAGTTTGTGGAAAGTTGACTGTCGGTACAAATGGAGAAATCTGATGTACCTCATGATTACTAATGCACATTAACGTTACAGCCCTCTAAAATAAGTAGTAACACATAGCTCCACATTTGCTTTCCCATAATAATGGGAGAAGTTACAACAGAGGAACGCTTCTAACGTAACACTTCTGAAGTGCACTAAACTTGTGTTAACATAGTTAAATTACAAATCACAGAACTAAGTTAGGTTAGCTTGGGATGCTAATTCAAAGAAGCGTAAAGCAAGTCTTATACAACTTTATGCATATACGTAATAGACACTGTATATCAGCAGGCAATGTTCGGCAGCCTCGTCCCTTCGTGTGTTCACGTCAGTTTAAATTGCAGTCATTTCAGCAACCCACACATCAACCTGAAAAGTGCTCTGTACTTCAGCACCTGGTGCTTTGTGCTGAGATCGAGGCCATTTGTGAACTCAACCTTTGAGCGCAACTGAATGTATTAGCAGTTTCTTTCTAGGTAAAACGAAATGTGGACAACACTCTTTCCAGTGTCATTTAAAAGCTTTGGGCTTGTCTGTACAATACAATTCGAGAAAGCGACCTCTCTCCCTCCGCAATACCGGTTTTGGGACATTTCCAAGACCATAATCTTTGTCTCTCAGTCTTCGGTAAACATCTGCTCGATGCAACAAACAAGACCTTGTCTGCCTTGCTTTCTAATGTCTTTTCGGAGGCATGCTGATATTCGTTTGCTTCTTCTTTGAAGAGCACAACGTTAAAGAAATTGGCACAGGGGTTTATACCGTCATTCCGAGTCAAGTCAAAGTAAGAGTGAGCAGAAGGACGTCAAATCATTGTCAGTTATATATTTCAGTGTGTATATCCATGACTCAGCTGGTCATCCTGTAGTGATTCATGTGGACTCTGCAGGTTTGGCAATAGCTGCTGGAGGGCTCTGCTGGTTTCTGCTTGCACAGGGAGCAGAGATAAGCAGGAGGGCCACGGGACGCCCCACCACGTGTTTCTGGCCTAGGGATGGCACGAGAGTCCCTGGGGAGAGACCTGTGGCCAGCTGCCCTCCAGTCTCTCTCGGGGGGCACATCTAGGCGGAGGGGCTGGGCAGGTGGCTCAAAGGTCATACGAGGGTGGTGATGGCTGAAATGGTGTGAGGCGACATGTTGGGTCGATGCACGACTGGATTGTTGGCGGGGCTGTCTGTAAACGCCATCCACTGTCTTACTTGGCAGTGCGGCGCGGTGAGAACGGGACAGCGTGGCGTATGCTGGGTCTGGGTAACTGCCCCGTGGACCTGCTGAGGGCACAGGAGGCCCAGATGAAGTGGACCTACGGAGAGCCCTCGGAAGAGTGCCGTAGCTCAGTGCCACGTTGTGGTAGTTTTCACGGGAGTACGCCTCACCCCCGTCAAGCACAGCCAGAAATTTTTTGGTCTTTTGGCAATCTCCTGTAGAGGGTATTATAAAGGTTATTAAAATTGTTGTTTATACACAATTGTAAAACTCAATACGAACTGAAAACTGAATTTGAAAAGTTTTATAAAAAAAGTGTCTCAGTTTAAAAACATGGCACAAGCAAAAACAGTGATGGCAGCCTCTTCCATGCATGTCTGTGGCATGGAGGTTGAACGGTCAGGTAGGGGGAGATGGTTACCTGATTGTCCACCAGAGGGCCTCAGTGTCTGTTGGTGCAAGTGTGATGAGGGGGCGGGGTGGTGCCGTTGGTTTGGGTGAAGGTATTGGGGTTGCTGCTCGTGACAGAACATAGGAGGATTGTGGGAAGGAGGGGGTAAAACATGCAGGGAGGTGCTGGAATGTCGCATGTTATCATGCTTGGGCATCCTGGAAACAGGGGGATCCTTTATAAAAACAAAATACAAAAGAGATAAATGAAAGAGAAAATAAGATGAGTTCCCAAAAGCTAAATGAAAAGTTATAAAAAAAGAATTGGCAAAGAAATATGAATGCAAATATCTCAATCAAACAAAAAACCTTTCTTATAAGTAAATAAGTCTATCTTTTTATAAAGATCCTCAAGTTGCACATGCACAGCAATATTTGCTTGTGACTGCATCATTTAATGCTTGAGATGTTTTTATAGTAACTTAGATTAAACTGTTGCACGAGGTTATTTTATTTCATTGTTTACAAAAATGTAAACTTTGAAAGCGTTTTTTTGTTTATTGAAATCAAATAATATATTGGCCTAAAAATTATTGGGGAAAAAAATTAAATGCACAAACAAAATATTAAATGCGTCAGAAATAAACTGAAAAAATTTGAAAGCACTAGAATTATAACAATAAATAAAACTTAAACTAAAATTAATTAATCTTATATAGAAATATAAAACATAAACAAATAAATAATAAAATGACAAAAGCAAAGTTACTAAATATCTAACTAAAATTAACAGTAAAACAAGAAAATCAAAACGAATTTACAATATTAATAAAGAAAATACATGTTTTCCTCCTAGTCAAACACAAGTAACACTAGGTGGCAGTATTCCTCTTTCAAAAGGAGTTCACCAACATTAAAGATCACACAAACATGAAGCAAAATTTAATAGATACCGAGACAAAACATTTCAATCATTTTGCATGCAAATCAAATGGTGCTAATGTCTTTTGAGTGCATAATATGAGATACTTTTGACCAAGTGACTGTACAAAACTGACACCTACAAAACTGAGAGAAGGGGGAACGCTATCGGATCGTCTTCCAATGACAGTCCCACTCAGACTGCGAGCAATTCGTCGCAGGTTTTCAGCACTGTATGTTTCATCCTTGCCTAATGGCGCACCATAAACATCCTGCACGTAGATACAAGCACACTGCATGAGTTTCACTTTAAAGCGAAAGATAAGGTTCACTTTGTTTAATGACAATTACACACATCCATTTATTAAAGACCACATTCATTCCTGACTTTTTTTCCTATGTTGAGATATTTCCTATTAAAACATACTGGTGGGCTTGTGCTTTATTTCAAACAGTTAATAGTCACTAGTTTACATTAGAAGCATGAGGATAAGTTCACCTCAAAATCTAAATTTGACGCATGCGCATTCGGTTGGACAAGTCTTCCTCAATATCGAAATCATCAGACATTTTGCAAAGATCAGCATATATGCAGCTTGCGTCTGCTTCTAAATACAACAGTTGTGCTTCCGGGTTGCCATTCAAGAACGCCTGCGTCTGCACGACAAGTGCTCTTGTGAACGTGCACCATAAGCAAGTGATCAATTTAACAAAGTCTTTAGTACTTTTCTGGACCTTGACAACAATTATAATTTGAAATCTATGAGTAGGCCTTCAAATCTCTCGTATGTCACCTAAAATATCTTCATGTGAGAGTTGAACACTGGGAGGTCTTAAAAAATGTTGAACGTCATGTGGGTGATCAAAAAATAACACAACTTAGATTTTGAGGTGAACTTTTCCTTTAATGCTGTTAGCTGTTGGTAGTTATTGTTTGACAATATTATTTGGACAAACAACATACCTGTGAGTGCAAGATTCATGAATATGTTTTGCCGGAAAATAAAGGCTGAACATTTTAATTGAGTAAATCTGCATTTGAATGATTAAATTAGCAAGCACATACATGACCTGCAAAGCTAACAGACAAAATACTTGTTGATTTGATATCGACCAATGAGACTTGGTTTATAAACCAAGTTTTTCAACCCACCTTCTGAACAGGTTTACTGTTATATGCTGGCGTCCTGTAGGCACACCTCTCGATCTCTGCTGTGGGTGTTTTGGAGCGGCCGAGAGTGGCAGACATTCCAGCACTGTGTCTCCGAGAAGCAGAAGAACCTAGAGACACAAAGACAATTAATTCACAGTTCTCTTTCCACACAAAAATTGAAAGAGGCCCATAGAAACTGGCCCTGGGCTTTGCCCAAAAATACCTGATCTGTTGGCAGGCTGAGGGCTGTGTCCTCGTGGGACTCTGGGCATGCTGGGAGCCTTCAAGCTGGCCTGATAGAGCGAATCCAACTCAGACAGCTCCTCACAGGGTGAGTCCCGTCCCGACAGCGCAGAATTCTGGGAATTGTAGTATCGATTGACGTTCTCAGCCCAGCGCTCCACAGGCAAGGGGGCAGCTGTTCGTCGCTCCAGTGCTGCAGGACAGGGGGACTGAAGGTCCACTGGAGAGCGCAGCGAGGCGTCTGCTGCAGCGGGGCGGTGATTGGGTCGTTCTAGACTTCGACAGGACCAACTCTGGGAGGCCTGAAGCGAATTAGATTTTTGACGGGCATCAGAAGCGTGGCTGTGGAGCGCATGAGATGGGACATTCTGAGGAAGTTGCTGTGCTGAGTTTTGTTTCCCATCCCCCGAGTTGCTGTTATCAGTGGCAGTGGGCGTGTGGTTGGCACTCTGTGATAGAGGTGGACGCTGATTGCCGTAATGAGATGGACTACAGGGCGTTTTATTGGGCAGAGCAGAGGGCTGAAAATGACCCTGATAACCATTCACAGGCAAGGTTTGATGGCTAGAAGTCTGTACAATAGAGTTTGTGACAGTCGTGGGGTCGCTGGTGCCCCGCATGGGCTGTCCATTTTCTGTCACAGCAACAGGGTTACCTACATCGCCCTGCTTTTTGAGAAGTGGGTCTGTGTGATGGGGAGATACAGGATGGCCAGGGGCTTCGGGAATTGGTTTATTCGTAGACTGAGGTTTCTTGTGAAGCGGTGACGGTGGTCTTAATGCATCTTCTGGAACGTCCTTCTCATTCTCTTTAACATTTGTCAGAAGTATTTGGACCGGGACAGGCTGGTCACTGAATGCAGAACATAAAAAAACAAATCAGTTCCTGGCAAACAAACAAGTAAACCTACCACAAGAAGCTGTTTGTCATTTATCAATACGTGACTAGCCTCTCCACATATGATTCTGACTTTACCCATGCTGCTCAAAAGACCTGGATTTCAATTATGAAATCTATTTATCTGACATGTTTTGGCTTCCTGTGTGCGGGCCTCCTGGAGCACACGTATACACGCACAAGTGCAGCCAGCAGCAGGTACCTGTGTTTCTGTTCCTTTTCTTCCTCCTGTTGTTTCTGCTGCAGCTCCTGCTGCTGCATGCGCTGCTGCAGACCTCGTGCCCTCCTCATGCACTTTTGCATCCTGCCCTGAGCGTTAGCGCTGCTCTCATGCAAGGTATGCCTGAGTTTAGCTACAACGCAAACAAAACAAAACAAAACAAGGCAAAAGAAAAATGAAACAAATGCAAAATAAAGAGCCGAGTTATGGGGTGCATGCAGACATACTTTAATTTAAATGAAAAGGGACTGGATGCGTGATGGAGTTATGAGGAAGGGTTTGGGGGAGGATCACACAAATTGGGGAGTAGTGAAACCTGGTTAAATCCTGACACAAAACTGTAATTCTCTCAAGCACACAATGATAAAATTATAATGAGACTTAAATCAAAATGAATTGTACTTCAGCAATGAGAACAAAAAAAAATCAAACTCTCAATCTAGCACTGCGTCCCACTATAAAAGTATGGCATAATTACAGATGATCAAAAATACTTTGATCTTCCCTCTAACTTCACAGACTCTGGAAACTTTGTGGAGGCAGGTGAGGAAATAAGGTTTAGGTAACACACAAGTGGCAGACCATGAAAGTTGTGCAAGTGTGTGTTTGTGTGTATTTGTGCATGTGGACACTCCATAAGGGTGCCTATGAAAGTAGGCAGACGGACATAAAAGGACATTCGTGCTTTGAACATGTCATGTCTGGTGTAGACAGGGTGTCACATGCTGATCACAGAGACAAACAATTTTTATTGACATTTATTGAATGGATAGTTTTGTCCTGCTTATTGGTAAATACAGCATTCCAGTTAACAAAGTCTTTATTCTTTATATAAGTCCACAACACAAAACACCTGTGTAGCGATGTAGGCGGGACGAGAGCCGGGATGCGTGGTGTTTAGAGGTCTCGTATCACGGAGGAGATTGGGGCTCATAAGAGGACAAGCGACCGGACCGTCAGTGAGAGAGGACCGGGCCCGGACATTTGTTATGGTTTGTGTGTGTCGCGGCAGTCACCCGTGAGGGGGCTGCCTGCTTTGTTTATTTACGTTTGATTTTTATTAATTAAAAGTTATTTTATGTTCGCCGGTTCCCGTCTCCTTCCTTCCCTTTTATGGAACTTTGTTACAACCTGTTTAGCTGCCTACCTACTGTGAAAATCACTGCAGTTTAATAAAAGAACATAGTCAAGGCTAAAGAAGATGCAGACACTGCAATGTTGGGAAAAATCACTTTGCAGTTGACTAATTCTTGCACAGGAGAACTTTCTTTAATTTGTTGAACACAAATGAAGATATTATAAGGAATGTTGGTTACCAAACAACAGCGGGCCCCCATTTCATGAACAGAAAACCACCGTGAAATTTCTCAAAATATCTTCTTTTGTGTTCCAAAGAAGAAAGAGTCGAACACATGTTGCACACAACAACATCAAAGTGAATAAAGAACAATCCCTTTAAGGCTGCTGGTTTGTTTGTATAGTGCAAATACACCTCATTTGATCAAGCTAGTATAACCAATCCAGACAGATTACAGAAGTGCGGCTGTAATTGATGCCTTGTGGTCAAACTAGATCAAAACTATGTTTTGTGTCAAATCACATCTAAAGGCTGGCATTAACATCTGATAAATGTGTGATCTGATATGAAAGTCTCTATTAAGGCACAAGGCACATTCACAGAGAAACGCAGTGACGTACAGACACACACGAGTGGCATCGGTGATAGGCAGCAGGCTGAGGGTAGGATTACTTACACATGGCTTCGTTTACCACAGACAGAGCGGCGGCAACCTCTCCCGCCTGCTCCAGCCTGAGAGACTGGTCTAACAGAGACTCTGCCTCCAACACACACCTTTCAAAGCCTTCCCCTTTCCCTGCAGGTGACAGACATCACAGCACAGCGCTTTTCAGCACAGAAACCAGCACACCCAAAGCTCACAGACAACCGAAGATAAAGCCACAGCAGAAACCCAAGAAATGCATTCAGAGACAGGGTCTTGCGTGTCCCGCTGGTCACTAGAGGGCATTACATGCATGCCTCACCTTGGCTCTGAAGCTCGTCCAGATCCATGAACTTGCTGGGTCTGGGGTTGAAGCCCATGGCCGCCTCTTTCTCCTTTTCCATTCGTCTCTGCGTCTCTTGCTCCCTCGCCCTGCGAGCGACTTCGTCCTGCAGCTCGTCTAGTTCACTCCGGCCCTCACCCACTGCACCACATACACAATGAGAGTATCAGGAAAACAATCTGTGCGAGTGAATATTGTGATAATCTAAGGCTTCGTTTACACTGTCAACCAATGTTTTCATCAATAACTAGTGCACAGGTCAGATCTTTTTGTATGTATATAAACAGCAAAACCAAAACATGTGATTCTAAATGTTTAGTTGGACTCGATATCTGGCCTTCTGATCTAAATCGAAACTCCATATTTTGGTCCATATTTTGCTGTATGAATGCGTAAAAAAAACACTGACTTCTGCATTCAAGCTCCATATGATCCATTAGTGATAGTTCCTCTAAAAATGGGTATTCTGTGATCATCTACTCACTCTCCTCATGTCAACCCTGTATGACTTCCTTTGTACCCAAGATATTTTAATGAATGTTTTAAGTGGCACTCATTCACTTGCATTGGTGTCTAGACAATAGAAGTGAATGGGTGCCGACCCTGTTCGTTTACTAACTATCTTCTTTTGTGTTCTACGGAAGAAACAAAATCATCCAGCGTTGAGATGACAAGAGGTAGAGTAAAGAATGATAGAATTTTCATTTTGGGGCTGAACTGTCCCTTTAACCCAATTTGACAGTTGAAACATCCTGCAGTGTAAACACAGCCTGAGATACACACAGGTATAATAGATAGAATTTTTTTTAACAAATGCTAGAAGGTGATCAAACAAATCTATTGAGTCACACACAAAAGCACAAACAGGTAAAGAAAATGACGGTTCCTCATGTTTACATAACAACTACACAAAGATACCATTTCAGAGAAAAGGAACGGGATGTACTTGGTCACAGATTCCACCAAGAACAACCCAATACTGCTTGTTTATCATTATATTAAGTTCACACACCGAAACATCCAGATAAGGAACCCATGTAACTCTTCGTTTACACATTTGGAAAGAATGAGTCATGCTATTATGTAAAGCACTGACAAAATCACCCCCATCTGAGCTAGATGATGAGTATAAACACATTGGCTCATACGGTACACACCTAAACTCATGTGACTGCTGTCCTTGACTGACGCTTTGACATCTTGTAACAAGGCGCTGCTGCTCTTGGATTTGGTGACAGACTTCAATGATGGGTTCGCTTCAACGTGAGGCTTTTTCAACCCTCCAACTCGTAAGCTTGAGAACAGACAGTAATGTGATTCTGATTACACATCAGTACCTGCAGGGGTCAACATTAAAGATTGCTGACCCCACAACAAAAATTCAGTCTGTGTGTTATAGCAGTTATACAATGACTACCTGTGTGTGCCATTACTGGCTCCCTCACTGACAGGGATGTCGAGACTGACAGGGCTGTTGCTGTTCCTCTCACTGCTCTCGTAGCCGCTTTCCATCCTCTGGATGAGCCGTGGGGGCTGTTCTGACACTCTTCCGAGTGGTCCCGGCAAGGTTCGAAAGGTGGTCTGCTCCACAGTCGTGCTCAACCCCCCAAAAGGGCCGGTGTCTTCAGACAGCAGAGCTCCCAGAGGACTGTAACCAGACTGTTTGCGTCTTTCCCTACTAAAGATGCTGTCGATGTTCAGGGCCTCACGTCGAGGCTTCCAGGGTGGCCGGTAGCGTCCTCCAGACGAGCTGGATTTGGACTCGCTGCTGGTGCTGTCTGCCTCCCAGTCTCGGGCCTTGGCGGTGGAGTCGGGCGGGCACACGGAACCAGCGGACGATGCAGACAGTGGCCGGTTATGGATAATATTGCTCATGGTCTCCTTAAAATCTCGAAGTCTACTATAGGTGGGCTTAGGTAGGGAGCGAGGAACCTGTTGCTCTTTTAAAGTCTCGCCTGCAAAGGAGAGAGAGAGAAAATCATAAAAAAAGAGGAAGAGGGAATATTTTTTACATAACCTAAAAGCACATTATGTTGTTGTACACAGCTTCTTGAAGATGTGGTGATGACTAATGCAGTTTACATTTACTGTCCACGATGTTACTTGAGCTACTAATGATCTGACAGAGCATCAATCATATAACCACAGTTATATAGACTAATAACCGAGGCTCCTTAAAAATAACACAATTGCTCATAGTGAGCTGTCTAGTGCGTCAGGCATTGAAGGCATCTCATTTGATCTTTTGAAAGATGTTAATCCCACAATGCATAGCGATTGTCTTGTGAAAGCTAAAGATCCTGTTTGGCAGTAACATGAATACCTTCACTGTGGTAGCCTGCAGACAACACCTCATCGGTTTTAGAGGATCGACTTCTTGAATCGCCACGGACCTCAAATTTCCGTGGCCTGCTGGCACTACGCTTCCTGTCTAAGATCCCTCCCTTCCTGTCCAAGAGGCAGTCTTTTCGGAGGGTGTGGCGCTGCACTGGATCCTTTTCAGTCGATGGACCTGCTCAAATACAAAAGAAAAATTCTTGAACCCAATAAAATCACTAATAGATAATTTTGAGATATAACTAAAGGAGTCACTGGACAAGGATAAATGTGCGCTCTGAGTGCCACTCTCACAGTTTTAGGACAGTATTCTTAGAACATCTGACAATTTGTAATTATATAGACTGACTGCCTTAACTAGTTGCTTTAGTTCTTGTTTTTAGTTACAGGAGGAAGATGTTTCAACTTCCTTCTTTTATGTTGTATATTTGTTGTATATGCATGTTTAGACATGAGAATGGTATATTTTGCATAAGTGCATGTGTATGAGTTTATGTAAAACATGTTCTCCGATTTTTACATTTCATTGTAAAATATGTCTCTAGGCTAGCAGTTTAATGGTTTTTTATCTTTCGAGAAAAAAATACAAATTGTTAAAGATTTAAGCAACATGCTGAATTGATCAACCCTTCAAGCCTTTTTGTTCCATACATATAAATGGTCCAAAAACTATGCAAGAACTTGAGTGTGACAGGATCCACTATGATACCTGTGGTTTCAAGGCTGCTGTGTGAGGCAGAGTCGTTGTCAGGGTTACAGATGACGGTTCCTTGGGAGTCCGAGGAGAAATGGGATGCCATAGACTCGTGGTGAGAATAAGAAGGTTTATAGCTGTAGCTGTCTGTGGAAGAGTCTGTTCGTGTGTCACTTGAAATAGACGGCTCGCGGCCTGGTAATGCAAAGAACAAAATGCATATTAGAAATAACAGCAACAGGAGAGACTATTTAGATTACCTGCAAAAAGTGAGAGAATGCTGGCCTATTCTAAATTCAGGACCAGGATACTGAAGTATTAAGCCAAACGTTGCGCACCAAGTTTAATACATAGTAATGTAGGTTTTTTTATATCTGCCATAGTGTCATTGGCGTTTTCCTTTTATACTATATATACATATGTATAATATAATTACATTAATTATAATGAGATTAAATTCTATTTACATTCATTTATTATAGATAAATGTAATATTGCTGTTGTTGTTATGAGCTGAAAATAAGAACAGCTTCCTCTTCAAGGTCCACCAAAGAAATGCACAGGAAAGCACCATGAGTACAGTGGCCTGATGCTGGGATGTAAGTACCTGAATCCTCACTGTCGTAGTATGCTTTAGTGTAGTGGTGTAGGTCTAGGCGTGAGGCCAGGTCCTGAGACGACACCGGCGTCCCCCGGGGGTCAGCATAAAGCAGAAGCAGTGGCTGGTAATGCCCTTTTATACAACGGGACACCACATCCTTCCACTTAGGCCCAATCTGTATGAGAGCGTGAGAGAAAGGGAGAGACAGGCCAATACAGTTTTAGAAAAATAAAGTTTAAAAAGCATATACAGCATTTTTCAAAAAACAGGGCTAAACAAACTAAATTCAAGCAGTGAACAGGTAGAAATGTTCTGGATACCAGTTGGAGACCCTTAATAGCTAGCTTGGCCTGAATTCCAAATCCGACACTTTTCCAACATTTTCAGACCAATCTTACCCTGACTTCCCAAACGGATTACTGCTCCCAACACTGCGTCCATAATCACACACAGGATGTCCGAACGGGCCGCAGTCACAGACAAGCATGCGCAAAAGTGAAAATACGAGAGGGTCCGCTTTAGCATGTGTGTTTGTTGCTAGCATGGCGCTTGTGCTGCGTCTCTCTGTAAACCACACCCTGCCTCTGTCCAGCTGGGCTTGTAGACAATAGTGGGATATCCTTGTTTTTAGTAGGCTTTTGTGAGAGCTCATGTGTGGGGTCAACACGGGCTAGTCGGACTCTAAAGACTGACTGAAAAAGCTGCTTTGTATGCAACTGTCCAGGATCCACAGACCTGCACTGCAATTATTCAGATGAAACCCTGTCCAGAACTTAGAAAACGAACAAAACTCCATCCAGAGGTACATTAGACACCATAAACATACAAATATCCTGAAAAACAGGACTTCACAGGGCATTATTGGGTTGTCATTTTAAGGCATGCATTAACTGTGCACGTATTAATACCGATGTGGTACATACATATACCTGCACACACAAACACACTCCTGAGTGGTGAGTCAACAAGCTGTCAAATTATGTAAAACAGCATCCAAGCACTAGTTGAGCAAACACACCCACCCACCACATGCCGGGTGCCCGTGGGGCACTACTTAACAAAGAGCCAACACATCAGTCTATCCAACTTAATGATTTAACACAACCTCCCTGTGGACAAAACAAGCAAGCAATATTTCAACAGGGCATTTATAAATACAGTCCCACGTACGACCTGGGACCATCGCTGCGGTTTATTTGTGTCTATTAAATGTTTCGCGTACACTGATAGGATACTCACCTCTTTCACATGAGCGTCGTCAAAGTAAATCCACTTGCGGATTTTGGTTTGGAAGAAGAAAGTGGAGTAGTGTTTGCCATAGTAACAGACCACGCCCACCAGATAGAGCTCCGCCTGTTTGGCCTTTTCCTCTGTCACTCGGTAGAACAGCTACAGTTGAAACAGAGAAAGATGAGTCATCTATCACTCATATATACATACATATGCATAAAAACCCTCACAAAAAATGCAACACATTATCAAACCACTTTTGTTTGGGCAAAACGTTCCATTTCCACACTGAAATGTTAACCAAGTTGCTAAGAGTCTGTCTTACATCTCCGAGACGCAGGACGGTGCCCAGGCTGTGAATAACATCTTCAGCCAGGTCAGAGTTTTCTGAATCCCACACCAGGCCGATGGTGATGATCTCTGGGGAATTCATCAGTACACGTCGAATACGGAGCTTCTCTCCACAGTTTCCCTAGATAGGAGAAAGAGATCGCACTCATTTCAGCACATCATGAAATGCATAGTGATTCATTGTTCTGTTCTTAACTTCGTATGAGTTATCTCTTATCCAAGGCAGTGCCCTGATCTGACTCAAAAACAAATGTGTGTGTCTTCCTCAGGGCCATGAGACAAATTAACATTCCACTGATTGCTTCCTGTTTTGACCTAGTGATTACTCAATGACCACATCCCTGTTCAAACCCAGACAAGCACCACAGACGCAAACATCCACACACAGTCACAGGCGTCATTATGTCTAATTAGCACATGACGTGATGAAGCCAAGAGTGTGATGGTGTGTGATAATGCTAACCGGGCAGTTGCGCAGATCTCCCACGGTGCTGGCGTTTCTCAGCAGTTCTCCGAACATGTCAGGGGTGGGCTTCTCCCGGCATTCCAGCATGCGCACTGCCTGGTTACTAGGACATCATGAACACACGTCACATGTTAAAACAGAATATGGATTCACCATTAACACCATTAATAAAGCAATTACAAATATGGAAATGTGATGGAGTTTATGTGTGTGCTTCTGAAGTGTTTTTCTGTCTTCAGGAGTGTTCATGAGGTCACGGTTCAGATCAACTTGATCTCATTATTGAAGCAGAGGGCACTGCAACCTCAAAGACACAACAACACTGCTTACAGCTTAGGCAGACAGACAGCCATGCCAATGCCTCAATGCTTCTTGGACAGTATATATGTGGTTCATATCACCTTACAAAGGAACATAATATTACCATATAGTTTAACAATTACTCTTATTTACTGACATTTAAATATGTCGACTATGTCAAGACATCGCTATGTTGACTGGCATTCGTACACAGTAAGGCTAATGAATTATATTACTGTTTTGCTTACTGAATGTTGGTATACTTGTCATATTGCTGTTGCCATTATTTCTTAAATCAATAAGCACTTCATTGCTGTGTTAAAATGATTTGACTTCCTCTCAGCACGTCTGCTTAGGACTGCCCCATGGTAAACTCACCATTTACACATAGCTTTCTTGGCTTACTGCTTTATTGTACAATTGCACACTTCTTTATTCTGAGAGCAGATGCTAAATCCATAAAAGCAGTTATTGTAATATTTGCAGTGGGATGGCAGCAGCCCTGAGGTACAGGGACACGTGGAGTCAATGGCCTTGAGCGGAAAATAGCGATTCTCTACCCCAATGTCAACTATTATCATAAAACGCCTGCATAATCACTGAGCCGCATGCTGGAATATTCATGAAGCTCTTTCATCGCTATTGTTCTTAGAAGTGTTTGTTCACAGCTCCTTGCGTTCCAGCCTGCCAGCAAATCAGATAAAGTGATCGAGAGGGCGTATGCAACTGCGCAGGTCTGAAAGCAGACAATGACAAAGTTTGACTGCAGGGGTGAGCTGCTCTGCTCTGAGCCACAGCTTTGCATCTGACAGCTCATCACCCGTGATGAAGAGCAGTAGCCCCGGTGTCAGCGAGACTCAGAGAAACATAAGCTGGCTGTTGCCATGTACTTTTTACCATTGAGGGAATCTCTTCTGTACTGATGGATTTGACTGTGTTTGATGTGACAGTGAACTCATTTGCTCAGCTGGAAAAGAGAGCAGTGCACAGTGTTTCACAGCGTTCAATGCAGAGTCTTCGTCTTTAAAATGCCTTCATGGTTCTGTGTGTCTGCAGCATTCACATGTGTGTATGCTGTAGAGATGTGCTTACCACAGAGAGGTGGTGGAGATGTAGTGGACCATCTGAATGAAAGGCAAGGGGTCTGAAGAGGCTCCACAGTTGCTGCAAACACACTAAATAAGAAAGAAAATGATACATTTTTAACAATTATATATGTATGAATAAACTAAACAGTAAAATTGTTTTTGTGCAAACTGTATTTTATGTATGGCTGCTTTGCAATAATGCAAATTGTGAAAGCGTTATAAGGAAATAAATAAACACTAAAACTAGGTCCATCAAAAGCCTGTTCTCTTTCATAATATTTTTTCTGGATGCATGATCAGTCAGGACATATTCTAAAAATAGTATGATAAATAATATAAACTTTCCTTGCTTACAAATAGTTGTACACAAATTAAAGGGATAGTTCACACAAAAATTAAAATTCTGTTATGAATTACTTGCGCTCTAGTTGTTCCATACATTTCTTTGATTGGTTGAACACAGAGAAAGATATTTGGAAGAATGCTTGTAACCAAACAGTTCTTGGACCCCATTGACTACCATGGTAGGAAAAATGACAATGGTAGTCAAAAGCGCCCTAGAACCTACATTCTTCAAAATATCTTCTTTTGTGTTCAACAGTAATTGATATAGCAATTTTCCTACTATGGTGGTCAATGGGGTCCAATAACTGTTTGGATACAAGGTTACATCTTTTAAGTTCAAGTTCAATTGGCTTTTATTGTCATTTCAACAATATACAGTGCATTACACAGTGAAACCAAAGAAAGTTCCCCAAGGACCAAGGTGCTATTCATGAGAGGTGCATCAAGGTGCTATTTATCAAAACAAAGAAAATTATACAGATTTGGACCAACTCTGGTCAGTAAATGAAGCCAGTTTTGTTTGGGGGTTGAACTATCCATTTAAACACAGTGAGTGCAGGCATTAATAACAATAATATAATGTATTTTTTATGATCCAACCAAATCCAGATTGCTAAATGCAAATCCTTAATCTTGGCCTCCATCAAAAAAGAGTTTTTACTCCAGAACACATCACAATACGAAGGTTACTGAAGAAGCTTCACCTGCTCAAAGAGTGTCATGGCAAACTTCTGATGCGGGATGCAGTGCTTGGCTGTGCAGATGTCTTCCTTGGTCTCGTCTGAGATGTGAAAGTGGATCCTCATGAGGATGTTCTCCTGTGAGGGAGCGGAGAAGAACACACCATGTTATTGCTCAATTATTAATACTCTGTAATCTCTGCGCTGAAATCCCAGTGAACCTAATAAATGAAAGCAGAGAGACAACAGAGTGTGTCTGTCCTATTGGTCTCATGTTGATTGATTCTTGCAGTCCTGTGGGCGTTCCTCAGCTCTTTTGGCTGAGGATTACGGTAGCTCTGCGGGATGTTGAGTCGGGGGCGGCTTGCGTTCCAAAGGGAGATGTTAAAAGTTTATGTTAAAAGAAAGTGTCCTTCAATGTTGTCTCCAGTCTTGCATAATGGCCAGACAAAAATTGTGGTTAAGGCAAAAGTAGAAAATTAAAATTTTCGGTTTGTGGTTGTTCTTTTTACCAGTCATCATATTGCACAATGTTGCTATATCAGCAGTAGAGAAAAGCAGAGATGGAGCAATTATTCATCTTGTATGTTATGATGCAATTGCCTTTAAATTTAGTCAATTGGATGAAATCACTTGTGCTTTAATAGTAATGAATTTGAAGGTGCAAATGTACTGTCCTCTGTTCATCACTAATCGACTTTACTAATCAACTAGTTATTTGCTGGACAATTAGTTGAACACCATGAACCTTTCCTACCCTCAAAAATCTTGCCAAAACAAACTATCAGACAGGAAGACGGCAAAGGGATGCAACAAACCAGATGAGGAAAGACACATTTGTTCTTCGAGAGAAACAAGAGTCAAGAAGAAATCACACTTGTTCCTTCTGTCTGTTTGTTGGCCCTGACTGACTCAAGGCAACAACACATGTCAAACAGCATAAGCTAACAAAGCAGAGAAATATTTCAGGCGGCTCATATCTCAGAAAGCACAATTCCCTTCAACAAAATCTACATCTTCAGCAGAGAGTTCATTTGGCATGTGAAGGCATATTGACGGCATAAATGTGATGGAAATACAGAGGAGCTGGAAAAACATGAGGCATAGTGAGGAGAGAAGAACTCTTACAAAGCACTCAGCCGCATCGTCCATAATGCCGAGCTGGAATCGTTGCTCGTCCTGGAAGGTTTTGGCGAGAGCGCAGCGGAGAGCATCGGACGGGAGAACCTTTTCACTGCTGAACTGGAACTGGGCGAAGATGCTCTGAATACACCAATACACAAAACTTCAGCCAAAAAATACACAAAATACACATATGAATATTAAAAGACAACATCTACAAACTATTCCAAAAATACACTGGAGAAAAAGAATATCATGTATTGAGAATTTGATTTATAGATTTACAAAGAATTACTTTCTCACATTAAGATGACTTAAATTTCTAGTGAAGACGACTTGCATGAGACTACGGACTAATTTATTTAGCTTTAATTACGAACATGCCTGAAATTTCACAAAAAACTATGACATCCCTGTCAGCAAGATTATGCGAAACTGAAGAAACTATCCAAGTAAACAAAGTCATTAAAGGATTTACTACTTATGTCACTGGCTCGTTTTGAAACGAGCTGGAAACTGTCTGAAGGAAACAGGCAGGTGAACATAAAAACAGGGCAAGACCCGTGTGGGAAAACACAGTCAGATGGAAATGCTGTCCCGGTGCTATGCGATCGAGCAGACAGGCAGCTCCCTATCGTGCTGGCACAGGGCTTATGAGAGAGCTTTCTAATTTCAAGCTGAGTTATTGAACTTATGGTGGAAAGCGCCTGAACACTAGATGGAATCTAATATAAAACGAGAGGGATTTCAGAAGGGAGGGACAGAAAAGAAAGTGAACGAGGAAAAGAAGAGCTTGTGACAACATTTTGTTTGATACAAAGGGCATCTGAAAAAGACTGCCCTGTATCGTTTCTCTGCAGTGTCTGGTATTTAGAAAAAATATGCTGAAAATATAAAACACTCTTGTTCAAATAATGTATTGTACTGTCAGCATAAAAGATAAATCCATATCTGAAGCAGACAAAAGGGCAGCAAAGTTCACTTTTTCCTCCATATATTTGGTAACACTCCTAATCTTACATAACACACAAGCTGGCACACACGCATTAGCCTTCACATGAAAATAATAAAGGGAAGTACTGAACCACAACAGCTGTAGTAGATTCACTGTGATGTTAATGCTTCAGAGTTTCTGGCGGTCACATTGCTTTACCTTCAGAGCGCAGAAGATACACGAGTCCTCCATGCACTTGTGCGTGGTGAGTTGCCGGAAACTTCTGCGGAATATATCCAGATGCCAGAGAACCTGTAAAAGAAAGGCGCAACATGAGACTATAGCAAAACGTTAACCGCGTTCTCTCACCTTTGAAGCTGCCTTTACACATTCATCACATAACAGCTCTCTGAAAGACTGAAAAAAGATTGAAGGGAGTATCACACCCTTCTCAACAGACCTTCTAAAACGTTTGAGTAGTTCTGGTCATCAAAAATGCATCGGCCTTAAAAAGGTCTCGCTGCTCTTTGCTACCCGCAGTTGACTTTCCACACCTTCTTCAGTGTTCCTCTCTCAAGAGAGGAAGACTTCACGAGAACAGAAGCCAACTCTGTAAGCTAATATCCAAGACAACAGAGTACATGGAAGTTGCACATGACAGACTAAATCTGTCTTTCTTGAAGCCCGGTAATCCGATCTTGACCCATGGCGTAAGGGAAGCAATTATGTGTCAACCTTCAAGATGTCAAAAGGTGATAAGCTTGTCTACTTTATCCAGAATACAGGTTAACAGGAAGAGCAAAATAAAACACGAGAGTGTGCGAGAGATGTGAAGATTATGTTTTGAAGAACGCGTGCATCTCCAGGTGATGCGTGATGCAGAATGTCAGCAGAACAAACAAAGACCTGCTGGCTTCCTGCTGGGCAGCTCGCATGCATGCCCGCACACGCAGTCGTACACGCCTCCTCCTGACTGTGCCTGTAAGGCTGCGGAGGCCGACCTGAGCCCACCTGCCTGCCGTGAGTTGGGACTTTGTGTGTGATGGCCCCCCTGTTCATCCTGCACATCTACACGCTTCCATGCAGAATTATTGAGAGAGCTGTCAGTCCCATTTAACACAGCTCATCTACCCAACTGAATCTGCTGTCTGACTAAACCTCAACAGATGTCTAAATCAACATTTGCAAACTATCAATGAACTTCAATTTCTAAAGCTAACTGTAAACGCATTTAAGAACCATTTCGTTTTCATACCAACTAAGTCTTATAAAACACTTCAATGGAGGGCTCTCTGTTAAATGTACGCCCTACTCTGAACTCCTTTGATCTATAGTGCTGACAGAATCAATTTTAGACAGTAACCAGACACAAATGAGAAAACATATGTTTTACTGCAGTTGGGGCAAAGCCTGTGTCTCTGGATAATAAAACTTAATGATACTCAACAGCATTGATCTCTCAGCACATATGAATGTTCATTCTACCCTATATAAAACATGACACGCTTTGCATGGCAAGCAGAACGTTGAGAGGAAATTAATAAACACATGAAATACTGGCACAATGTATAAATGTTTGGTCAAGCGTAAACGTGCAATCTGCCCAATAGAGGATTTAAACAATATTATCCAAGTATCGATCAAACAGTCATTAAAGACAGCATTTTATTGTTGATGTGAAACACATGGTCTTAATTTCTTGTGACTAGCATACTCCAACAGAAGCTTTGGCAATGTCAGCTGTAATCATGCAATTCTCAATTTCTATGATCAAAAGGCAAATGTTTAAATTGCTTGTCTCACAAATGCTCCAGGGAAATGAATTGGATCATTTTGGCAGGATAAATGCAGCAAAATAGCTTGGAAAAGGAACAAAGTGACAATTTAACAAATAAGGAAAGCATTCCAACTGCACAGCTGTAAAGACTTTGGCAACCATCAAAGTATTAGCGGGTAAGCACAGAACAAAGACAATTTGTGACAAAATAAAATATTATATGTATACAATTATTTTCAGAATGTTTTTTAAACAACAACATTGTTTCTCAAAAAACAGTTCTGGAGTGTATGGGCGACGGCTCTACAGACGACAAGGAACATTGTGAGCCAGTAGCCATGCAGTAGTGTGCCTGTGTCTCAAGCGGTCCACATCAGGGCACACGGTTTCCTATTGATTTGACATCACTGATCTGACACTTAATAAGTTCTGGGAGTTCCTGTCATCCTACAAATTTTGCCTCAGAGAATGTCTACAAACTAAACTCGGCCTTCCATTTTTGGGATCGGAAACTGTCTGCTGCAATTCCAAAGTTGCATGGGATGAGACTGCCAGTATTAAGGTGCAGCCCGAGGATCTTAAAAAAGGTACAGGTGTTTTTTAGCTGGGACAAATCTGCTCATTAAAGCAATGTTCAGTCTCCCCATCATCGCTGAGCCCATGTCAAACTGTTGAATTGTATGAGTAGAGCCACACAGCCATGACTGACGCCATTTAGCCATTAAAAATAAATAAATCCCAGGATCAGGAGGCCTTTAGACAAGGTCTTTATAAAAAGATGAAACTGATAAACTGACATTGTGAAATGGCTCTGCTTGAAAGATTAATTCAATAAGAGCAAGCAAAGCTGTATGAGTCCCCGAACTGGACAAAATCAGAGACAGCCTTGTGCAAAGAGGGACACCACGGCCCATAACTAACCATATTATACGCTTCAGATCCAGGGGACGGAAAGCAGACAGGATGCAGGGATGATGAAAAAAAGAGATAGACTGAAACAGAACGAAGATTACCATGACTGACTGAAACGGAGATAAAGGGAAGGGATAGTTATTACCTTCAAACGCTTAAACAATGTCAATGGCTTTACTTCATGAAGAAGTTTGTGAATTTCATTAAAAAAACATAAAAATGAGAAAAAAAAACATAGCGTCAAAATATCAGTACACTGTTGCACTTTAGAAAGTTATTGAAATTATTGAAAATTCTTGGCCGAAGCCGAATAAAAATGAAACACTTGGCCGAACATGTTGATTTGCACAAACTAACTAAATCACAAGCTCACAATACGCGCTGATTGCCAACAAAACACACGCTTCACTTAGCTGCTGTTGTTCTTCTGCTTCATTATAGCATTAAATGCGCCTCTTACAACCGCACATTACATCTTTGGGGTGGGGCACCGAATGCACTGCTTGCACAACATTTCTGCTCATTAAATTTAATCAGTTTAGCAGTCTCAGGGAAGATAGTCGCAAAATGTGACTATTTGGTCGCAGTCTAGAGCCCTGTTCTAACCACTTTAGTTATAGGTAAAAGCTAGAGCTGGGTATTGATTCGGCTGTTCCGATTCTATTCGATTCCGAAGTGCTCGATTCGATTTTGATTGAATAATTTCGTTTAGATTTCGAATGAATATAGATTTAATTCAGATCCTAAAGATATTTAAAAAAAAGATCAGTAAATATCACATGACAATGGTGTATTAAAAATGAAAATGAAGAGCAACAAACCTATTTATTAATTTATATATATATATATATATATAAAACTTTAAACACACTTGGGTCTCCACTTTGTGTGGGGAATGTAATGAAACAGATCTAATGCATTTAATCCCTTTCTTAAGATAATTCTTGAGTCTCCTGCTTAATGTATTTTCTAAAGCGAATAAAACAAATCTGATATAACGAGAAATATTTAGTTTTCAAATCAACTATGGTAAAATATCACCCGAGACACTACACCTCTAACAAACTAAAGACATCCAAAAATATTGAGAAAAGCTTGTTGAAGCACAACAATTTAATTCACAGAATAAATTATTGTTTTTGCCACCAGGTTCTAAGTACAACGTCTTTCTATAATGCTAGCTTCGTAGAAACAGACAATCCAGTCCCGGCACACCCTCCAACACACTACCACTCCAACCAGCCATAATTGACACTAATTTATAGCTTTGGGTGTGTTATCAGACAGCTAAGCCCCTTTATTTCCACACAGTTTATTATACAGTAATCTAAAAATAGAGGGTTAGTAATGGAAGGTTACTGTGCAGGGTAATTACCAACCAGTACAATATGCATCTGACTGTTGTTTATGGAGTTTAATGCTTGATTCACACAGTGGAATTGCCATGCAGCAAGCCGCCTTTAAGCCGATGTGGCTGCTGCTGCTGTTCACAAAAAGAAAAAAAAAGTCTTCAGCTGCGCATGCGACCAAGAGCTTGGAAAGAGCAGGATTGTGGATGCATGAGCACCGCCTCCTCTCTGCTAACGAAGTGGGCCGCGTTTTGCCACACGTTTCTCTTTGTAAATGAACTGGACAGACGCGACTGCCGTGTACCGCGTGAATCCAGCATAAAGCAGTCAGTGCTTGACTCATCACTAAATCTAATGCAGCCTCCACTGAGCTGCACAATAGACAAAAGGCACAGCTTTTTCTGTCCAATGGTGTTCATGCGTGAGGAGAGCTACGAGGATAGAGCCAAAGCACCATTCCCACTGCTGTATCTAATCGCTTGACTTGCTTTAAATGGCTAATCGTGAGGAGGACGCACATTCTGTACATCTCTTGAGGTTGTACGATGAAAAAGTCATTAATTAATGAGACCTGTTGAGTTTGCAAGATATTTAACATCGCATGCAGCAAGACTTAAAGCTAAGTGCATTAGAACATTCAATGACAACATTAACCCTCACATCTCAGAAAACTTGTATGGAGTGACTGTCTTAACTTAGATTGTTTACATATGGATGGATTCATCAATAACCCCTGCATTCAGTGATCAAACTTTGCAAGGAGAGACTGACATGCAAATTTAGATACATAACAAGATTACACTTTTTTATATTTCTCAGCAGATTCAAGTGTTTTATTATGCAGTAACAGTACATCATCCTGTTGCTTTCACACACAAATAGACTGATCTGCGGCGCATGGTGCTTCTTCAACACCTTGATCTGACTTCTGAATAAGAAATAACAGACGTTTTTTAACTCATTTGTGACATAGTGAATAATACGGATGTGCACGAATGTTCAAATATTCGATCGGCAATAACTATTCAACAACGCAAGATTGTGGGTTAGATCCCAGGGGATTGCAGATACCTACGTAAAATGTATAGGATAATGCTATGTAAGTCGCTTTGGATAAAAGACGAAATGTAAATGTAAAAAATTTAAATCCTCAGATGACGGTCATGTCATAAAGAGGATATTTATATTGTACGAAAAATGACCAGTGTTAAACTCTACAAAGCGCTGCTCAGATTGATCATCGTTGCTATACACAGTCTGGACAATCAATCATTTAAAGAAGATTTCAATCGGATATGCACAAAAATCTAATTTGAGGTGACAGTCTGAACAAAGCCTAAGTCAGATATGTTTTGATATGTCAAACATTTCTGTTGCAGAGATTTCGATTACGTGGACTTGATAATGTGGAGCTCCCTGTATGCGTTTAGTGGTATAAATGACTAATCGATTAATTGATCGATATTTTAAATGATAATCGATATATAATATTTCAGGAAATGGATATCCCTACAATAAACTGTGTAAATGAGCATGTGTTTTAGTCACAACAATCATATGGCCCCCTACCTGTAAAGCGCTGTTCAGGAAGCAGCTGTTTTGCCCCGGCTCGTTGATAAGTCCTTTGCTGGGGGCAATTGATGTCATGGTCCGTGGAGTGAGGATGCCTTGCAACCCACTGCTGCCAGACGCAAAGTAGTTTCTTTTCCATGACATGGTGTAGGAAATCTGTAGCGCTTTAAATTGTCTCTTCCCCTAACAACGACCTCAAATTCATCATCCCAAACCAGAGGTCAAATACACTAATGTGTTACATTAACTGCTTATATAACAGTTACTCTTAACTGCTGTTCAAAATGGAAAAATACACAATTAACTTATTGCAGGTGTTGGTCTCGTTCTCTTGCATCAGCCGGAAAAACAAAACACCATTTATTGGCCTTGATTCTAAAATACTACTCTCTGGGACTTGGTTGTTGAATTTCACACCTCTTTGGGATTTTAGGAGGTGTGGTGATCTTCACTGTTGCTTTCGGTGTTACACCCCATAACAGAGTAACCAAACAGTGTGCATCATCCTGTTGTCTGGGGTACATAAATCTTCACAACACTGTAAATCTGGAGAGGAAAAAAGAGAAATAAAAACATTAACATCTCCACTCATTCAATCCATCTAAAGGGGTGATAACACATACAACAATTTGCAATGACAAAATGACCTGAAGTAATTGACACGATATGGGCGTGTCCATCAACCTGACAATGCTGAGAAAAGCTTTACTTTATGCAAATGAGCAGCAACGCAATGTGGGACTACAACTGGATATGAAGACAATGAAGCACATGTGAGCTCCTAGTGGCTCAAGAGATGCATTAATCGATGACATGCAAGATAGAGAAGTCAGTGTTGCTTAATATTCAATGCACAGTATACATTTTCTCATACCATGCAATGGCATTCAGCAATAGAGATGCCCATTACAACCAACAATCGGTGACCTCCAGTAAACAAAATGACTGTATGAATCCCTTTAAGAAGGTATCTCACAAAAGCAGACAACAAAGCCCTAACAATATCCTGAATGTAGACAAGGATTTATCTGTTAGTTCAACTCCGAGCCACATTCACAAAACATCTTTTGTTGGTTTGAGGCTGATTCTTCAACCTACCTCCGTTCTGATTAACACTGCTTCCCATATGACTAATAGGCCTCCTTCCAAACATTCTGACACAAGACATGGACCGTACTCCAGTCTCCCACTAGCAGGCCTATATTAGCAGCACTTGGCCAGACACTGCACTTATATCAGAGAAAGAGACGCAGGCCGTTGTTTTGCGAGGTCTCCATCTATCGCATACAACATTTTGTTTTAGATTCAGCTCCTGGCAGGAAGCTTAAAAGCTCCAGCTTCGAGCATTTCCTCTCAAGAGTTTAGCAAATCTGTCCGTGTCCATCAGTGTCTGATATGCTTTTAACAAAAGCAGTCTTGAGGGCAGTTTTCAAGGAACAGAACAGACGAGAGAGATCACAGGGAGAAAGACAAGGGCCACAGACAACAGAATGACAGGGGAAAGCAGACAGGAACAAAGATCACATGAGTGAACGGATGAACAGAAAAAAAATATTTACAAGGAAGAGAGCGAAAATTCTACCGAGATGTGTTTACTTAGCTCTGAGTCAACTGACGTTGTGCTAGATTGTGTGACTGTTTACACGCATCTGAAACCACATAAACGCCTAAACATGTTCTTTAAAAAATCCCTGTTAGTAAACTATAGGTGTCGTAACACCTGCATTAGTCTTTGACCACATTTGTCAAACCAGGAGGTTTTACTCATAGGGAGCAGCTTGGCCCATGAACTTTGATAGGAACTAGTTTAGCAAGCCATGGCTCGTGGAACACCTTGAGCACGATAGCAAGGTCAAAAAAAGTAACCAAAACATTCACCATTGTAAAAAATACACACAGCACCTCTAACACGTTAGGGAGAGAAAACATTGATCTGTATAGATAACCGTACAAACACGCTGTGGTTGGTTCCACCTCCCAGGTAGGCTGTACACATTGCCTTTGCCTGGTCAGTTGGGGGTAAAGTAGGTCGACGGCAGGTCGGATTAGCCCTATCAGACGATGGATTATCCTGTCTGGCAGAAAACGGAACTAGCAGTGTCTACTGTAAGGTCCTCATTAGCTCCCAGACAGTTGCTAAGACAGTCTCCCTGGGCGCTGCAGTAGATTCTTGTAAACAAGGGTGGCCACATGGTTTTGGTAAAACACAGGTTGGTAAACAAGGATGCAACAGAGTTCCACTCAATGAATCTGGATTTAAGTATTTATATCAAATAACAAAATTTGGATACATGGTATTTGATTTTATGCTTTTGGTCTCACAAATTTTAAAAGGTTTGGTGAAAAATTTCACAAGCATGCTATTGCTGTGCTTGCACAGTCCAAACAAACACATTCAACTGAATCTGAACAGACAGCTCAGTATAACAGCATGTTCAAATACTTGTTTTAAAGAGTAAATATTTTGGGATTTTTAAGGTCCTACTTTGGTTAATGGAGTGTCCAACAACAAGTTTACGTACATACATACACGGTGTAAAAACACTTATTTTCTAATAATAGGCCGATATGATACGTTACTTCTTGACTGACTCTCAAATGATTTGTTCTCGGCGACTCATCCGTCTAATCCCCCCCTTTATGTCAGCCTACTCTGATCTGATATAGATGTAGTGGTCGACCGATTACCGAACTGGCCGATTATCGACGTCGATATTAAGCATTTTGTCGATTATCGTCATCGGTCATTTTAAAAGCAGATTTGCAGATAAAGTAATTTAATTTAGAAATGCGCTATTTGGCTCTGATGCAGAACACTGCACTCTAGTCTGTTGCCTAGAGTAATGCACGCCCACCGCCCATTCTGATTTGTTGGGAGTCAACGCGGGAGGCTGAAAGCTTGAAATTGATTGATTGACGCATCAATTGATGGAATAGGCATTTGCACATTATTTTTACATCTTTTTTTTATAAATAATAAAATAATAAAGTAATTTTGGTCAAACAAATAAGACTAATACATTGTTCTAAACTGTGATTGGTCTACTTTTATTTGTGTGTACTCATTATCTACAAAATGTTTCGTTTTTGTAAAAGAAGAATGAAAATATACAGGCTGTGCTTTCAGACGTGTCTCGCTTTGGATTCTATTGGAGTGATGTAATCTGGCTGTTGGCAACCAATAGAACAACAGAGGTTCATTTTTGAATAATGCCCAAAACACACTTTAAAGGGAATATTGTAATGGTTTTATTGGAAACAATTAGAATTTTTTAAATTGTTTTTTTTTGTTTTATTTCAGCAGGGTAACTATACCCATACTGTGCTTGACACTATTGACAATATTGAGACGAAGCTTGACTTAAATTGCAAAAAATATCTATATATATTTTCCCCAAATCGCACAGCCCTTTAGTTTATATAGACAAAGTATGATATAGTAGTGACGCGGCATAGAAAGACCTGTGTGAATGACTGGTCAAACTGCGACAGTGAAAAGGGACCCCACTGATAGTGTCGCGCTGCGCAGTGTTCTACCTACACCGGTACTGCGGTATATAAAAAAATCATATAATAACAGAAATACACACCGGTATTCGGTATGAACCGGTATACCGCCCAGCACTACATGGGCGGATCTTCAGACAGTCCTAAACAAAGAGGAATGGTTTTTCAAAAGAAAAATTTCTCACAAGAAATTTCTCACTAATTAGCAAACATGTTTACTTACATCTCTTAACAGGCTGTCAGAAATGCATTACACAGCCAAACATGAAACTAAATAGATGATTTCCCTGCAGTCTGGGAACTTGCACACAAGTAGCCAACCTATACATGGCACAGCAAAAGTCTGTTAAGTATATTCATATTTGTATACACACACTCAACACATCTAAAATCCAAACCTCTTTCCAGCTTAAATTTTTCTGACAAATGCTCCCATGGCAGTTTGGGTTTGCGCAGTTATGCAACATGATAGTCTGTGGAACACCTCCAACTCCACATCCCACTGCCCAATACAAGCCTCTAATCGCATATAATGCTTGCGTCTGGCCTTAGACCAGCAAAACACAACTCCACTCTCTGGCCAACAGGCTCCAATACAACAAGCTGTCAACTCGCACGGACGATTGTTGCTGATCTTACCACAGCCCCTTCAGGCCACAAGGAAAAAGGGAGCGGGGTCAAAAGAAAATTTAATTAATTTCTCTGCAAAACAAGTGACAAATCAGAAAAGTGAAATATGTTCCATAAGCAGTTCAAGAGGGCAAGCTTTCAATTTTGGGAAAAGTCCTAAAGCCAGGAACCTGCAGGTGAAAGACCTCTTGACACAATCCAACATAACATGTCACAGGTTTATTCTTGGGAAAAATATCTCCCTTCTGGGAACAGTGATGCCCATTTAGCCATCAGGGGTGAATTCCATCCCTTCCAGCCGTTACCTCTGACGCAGTTAGATTACAATCCACCAGGGCATTTGTGCCACTAATGAAGTCTGTAATGTCTCACTGCCGAGAAGCTTCACACCTCAGTCTGACACCGACAGCTTTGCCAAATCTTCACTTGAACCAACAGTGAGAAAATATCCTACAGGGACAAAAGCTTGAGGCGGTTGGATGAGCCTGGCAGTCTTGGCACCCCATTTCTTTTACTGAAAATGAATGATAAACAAGTCAGCTATCAGGCCGAAGTGTTGCTGCAGTTCACTTCAGCATAAATGATTTGGAGCCCATTTCATCAGATGCGTTTCTCTGTAGATGACAAATAAACAACACAATTTAGACTGTAGTGCACCGCCTGGAATGCAGCTAAAGCTGCTGTATGTTCGGGATTTTCTCTGTTCAGTTAATTATATTAACAAGACGTTACTGTGCTTAAGTAATCAGCCTTAACACAGTTGTGAATGCATCTGGGATGCAAGAGGACAAGCAAACCTTAAATGTTCACACTAGCAGAGATTTTGGTTATTCTGTTTTAAGAGTTCTGACTCTGAGAGAACAAAATTTCAAAGCAGGATGATAGGAAACACAAAGATCCATCCCTGATAAAATCCTCTCCATCTTTCCAACGAGGCCCAGACTGACATCATCCCACAGCAGGAGCTTGATGCTGAGGAAGCACAGGTCCAGGCTGGAGCACAGTTATTTTCCACTATACAGAAATAAGACAGGGTGGGTTGCGGTTGCCATGGAGACCTAGGCCTGATGCTGTTTTTGGAAAGATGAGGTGCAAGCATATGGGGTGGTCAAGCACACGATAAAGCCAGACACATACAGGGTCCTTATGTTTATAAGTCCTATGCCAATACATGCATCTAAGATAAATTGAAAAAAATTCATGAAACTGAACAAATCCACAGCATGGCACAAATCGCAAACGAAAGGAAGCAGAGTATATGACCCATAGCTGGAGAGTTCGGTCATTTTTTCTGTTAGCAAGGGCTAGTAAGCATCACTTTGGCCTGGCACAAGCAACTGTATTTCCCTCATACCATCTGTGAAGCTGTGAGGCCACCTGAATCTGGGCCAGTACCATACAAACTCTCGCTCTCTCTACAGCATAGACAAGGGCTAGAAACACAATTGCAACCAAAGGGCAAATTTAGCCAGTTATCACTGCAGTGACATCATAAACACTTCATCTCTTGAAAATGACAAAAACCAAGAAAAACAAAGCTTTCATCTATTATTAATAACCTTAGGACATCCGTGCAGAAAACAAATCTCAAAGTTTGAGTGTACCTTACTTGAAAATAATCTTAAATCCTTCAATAATGTTATTTATTTTTCATAATGATCTACCTGTCCATACCGTGTCGTTACAGTGAAGTAAGAATCATGAGAGAGAAAATAGCCTTACTTTCCCACGAGGACTATCCTATGTGTGCCAAAGCCTGTTAGTGTGGTCTGTTTGATTTGGAGCTGACCTGACCAAGGGTTTAGCCAGATCTCACATCAGTGCAATGAGACATGTGACTACAGCTGACCTGCCGATGTTTGTGCCAGTTATTCCTCAGTTAGTTAGCAACCTATATGCACTTATTTAATGGAAACAAGCAGCAAAGAAAAACTAAACTACTACAAGCATATGCTATTACTGCATTACATTAAGAAACAAATTCATATAATTCATACATTTATCATCACACGCTGTTATCCTGATACATTAAACAAATTCACCTTTTAATTTACTAATAATACTTGGGTTAGAAAAACAGGCAAAAAACAACTCATTAAAGCTAATAATCTAACGTTACTTGTGCAGGTTCACAACAATTATGGGCCCAAGATCTTAAATTAGATATTTTCTTTCAAAATTTTATATGAACTTTTTCTCACAACAAAAAACATTAAAGGTTCAGTCGTTTCAAACGTTTATCCCGTTTTAAAAACCTAAGAAAAGGGACGGACACATTTTGTTATACTGTCGTTTACTTTCTATGGAGGTGAAAAGATTACGTTGCTTTTCAAATGTCAGAAAACCAAAGCAGTTTTACCACAGAGAAAACAAACACATTAAATGTGGGATTTGCGTTTCGTTGTTTTCCTCACTTTATTAATAAACCGTCTGCTAAACTTCATGTCTAATATAACGTTAAAAACCACCTCGAGAAACTTCATACATTCTTGTTTGCGACGCTTAAACCGATTTCTATTGAAAATATGATTGCGTGTTTTTAATTATCACGTTTTTTTTTTCATTTATGTCTTTTCAGTGGTGCATTTTATTAAATTCAAAATTGAAAATGTACGATGACGTGTTCCACTTTGTCCCACAGTATGTATAGTTAGTGTCTCGGTCGGATTCAGGAACAATACGATTCTCCACCTCCCAACCAAATCCCGTGAGGAATGTCTCAACTACATGTGTAAAAGTTCTGCTCTCCGTCAGATAAAAATGTTTGTTAAACTCACCCTTTTAATTCAAAGCACGTCCGTACAAAGTTATGAGCGAAATCCGCCCCGTTACCGGACTTTAGCTCGCACCGTTAGCTTTTATTTGCCGGTGTCCTCGCGAACTCCGGATTCTCCTCAGCGCGCTGAACTCTGTGATAATGCCGGAGACCGGACGGGTGGGGGAGGGGCGGCGCTATTACCTGCAGCCACTGCCCCGACACACACACACAGGCGGGTAAATGACTGAGCAAACCCACCAGTGTAGAGATGCGTAAACGCCTTTAATTTGCCACCCACATTCTCATATGGCAAAGATTGCACTCACAAGTCATTGGGTGGATGCTGATCTTGCAACTACACTGTCTAGATTTGTCATATGTATGTTAAACTGAAGTAAACATGCCAGACTAGATTGGGAGGAGTGTCAGGTTTAATCTGATGCATTCAGTGTCATATGGCTATTACAGTGCATCCAATGACTGCTGCATTTAAATGTTTTTCTTATATTAAATCGGCTTAACTATATAGACTTGTGATGTGATGACTATATAATGGGTCATCTTAAACTTACTCCAAATAAAAGTGTAATAATCACTAACACATCAAAAACTGCAATTGTACAATCCCAAAACGGTCTGACTGCCTATTGAAAATAACATGGTGTGGGGCAAGTAACTTCCTTCACGCTGACATAATTAACAGGGCCATAAGAACAGTAACAAGCAATTCCCATCAACACTTGTGATTAAAAACGCGTGAGGAGAGGGGAGAATAACTACTTTTACTACACTAAACCCTTGTTCGCTGTTTTAAATATTTGTTTGTTTGTTTTGGCTGTGTTTATGCAAACATCATACATTTTACAAAATGTGTGTATTTATATTGGAATTGGAATATTTTGCTTTCATAAATGTTTTTTTAATTAGGTATACAATTGTTACACTCAGGTCCATTTTGACAAAAATGTCTTATTGAAACCCATTAAAACTATACATTTTTAACTGTTTGCCATGTAAGTATAATCATACATTCTATATAAAAATCCTTTGATTATGTTGGCAAAGGGTTATGAAAAATTATGCAAAAATAATACATTTTAAGAAAAATCGACATTATAAAATGTGTACGATTTACTTTTTGCTTCTGATATTTTCTCCATTTTAGTCTATGGAGCATTTCAGTTTTCCCTTTCTGCTGTATTATACAGTACATTGGGCAAACTGAACAAAATATACAGCTATAACAGTGTTTGTGTTACTATATGTCAAAGTGTGGATTGTATGTGTTTGTGTGAAAGAAAGACATCATATTTGATAGCAAATCACAAATCCAACACCTTATATTCAAGTCAATGTAGCTGAGATTTGAAAATATTATTTTTCATTTTCAATAGTTTTTTTTTAACTGAGATAAAAGGTGAGCTTGATTTTGATGTAGAGGTTCAGAAGCTCCTCAGTACAGTTAGACATAATAAGAGTGGCATTGTGTAAACAAACAAGGTTAAAACTCTATAATAATTGCAAAGAATTCATACATTTTCATTGAAAGGATCTGGTTAAAAAACTAAGGAAAAAATAGAAAACAAATTAATATATAAGAATTTTAAGAGGGTCTTTGAACACAGATTTTTATCCATTTTGAACCCAAGTGTGATATTTCTAGAAAATCTGACACTGCTCAAAAATAATAATGCAATAAAAATCATCTTGTTGTTAATTATTAACATATTCAAGACTGTAATAATACAAAATCTGCTTCACATGTAGTATATAGTACACATTTAGAATTATTATTATGGCTGTCACCATAACAAACTGGTATTGAAAGGGTAAAACTTCTAAAAAATAATTAATGTTTGGTAGTTATGATAAGAACTGATTCTAGCGGAAAACAGTATTTGAAAGTGTGAATAAATATGGATGTATAATGTTTTTACAACCACTTTTGGACATGGATTTTGTGATTGTGAGGTTTAAATTATTGCACAAGGGTTAAAAAATATGACCTGTTTCAATATTATTTACTAGTGCAATATGTAAAATATCAACAGGTAAAGATCATCTTACAGCTAATCCTATGCAGTACAACACAACTAAATATACTGTACAAAAGGATGAGCTGTGAATGCAGATTTTGATCTGATAAAAAAATGGATTCATGTTTTTTTTTCACACAGAGAATTAGTCCAAACTGATACTCTTGGTTTTCAGAGACCCCAAAATGGAAGGGAGGGCTAGGCCACAATTTACTTTATATTAGCAAATATTAAAGGCGTTTCTTTTGGGAAAACAGACCAATGTGGTGACAGTAAAAGACTTTACACACTAACATTTTTGAAGTTTTGACAACGCCAAAGCATCGCCATCAGAAGCCCCTAAACCATGATGAAGGCCATTAAGACACGCATGCAAGTTCTTTAATAGACATTTCATCGTTAAGCTTCACAAAAAAAACAGGATGGTGCATTTTGTGTTGTCAGTGATTTTTGAGAGGTTTGTCCAGAACAAATCAAACAGGTTCTACGCCATTCTATTCCAGAACAGGATGAGGTTACATAGCTTCTAGTCTCCACAGGATTTGACAAAAACACAATGACAAGGAAAACCAACCTGGTGTTATTGGAAAAAGGTGACCTACCTACCACCTACTCATACAAAATGGTAATCGGAACAATATTTTCTATACGTACAATTCATTGCAGTTTCTAGATTAAATTTAACACAATTATCAATAGCTTTTAATCAAAAGCAAAACATTTACCCAAATCATAATTAAAGGTCCAGATAAATAACAACTTATTCTTGTCCCGTCATTAGTGCTAATAATAACTATGATGATATAAAATCACAATACATTATAGAAATGCCAGTTAGTTTCAAGTAAAGAAAGAAGTTAGTTTCCCACAATTGGATTTTCATTGAAAACAAAAGCCTATGTTAAAAAACAAAAGGCTTCATTCATAACAATGCCTGCACTCTTAGTTCCAACACACACCAGCTTCCTCCCTCGGTCCAGAATACCGGACTAATTGTTTTCCTATAGGTTCCCAATTGCACTCATTAATGATGTTAACCCTCATTACTGTTAACTGTGTTAGTGAAAGTAAGAGAAAAACACAACGTTACAAAAAACATTGTTGCGTTATATATCTTATCATGCAAATTAAATCTATGTTTTTCTAGTCTCATGAATCTGTCAATTTGTCACACCACATCATTTGTAGTTAGGTCAATCTGTAGCTTTACCGAAATAAGACAGCATCTTCCTGACACCCACTGACACATGGCAGCATGTTTCTAATGAATCAGCCGTGGCATTTTTTGCGAGCACTGTCATAACTTATGACACCACAAAACTCACATTAAAACTGGCCATTAAATGAAGTATCTATAATCTCTGTAATGTGAGCATTTTAAAGGGGAAAAGACATGGCTCTTAGCATCCTTCAGAGATAATTGGATCATCTGATCCAACTCATTGATGTCTAAATAATGTGAACTGGAATACAACAGCATGGCATTTAAACATAGCTATTAGCTTCTTGTTTTACATTTACAATACAGATAAAAACGATGAAAAGCTTTAAATCTACTCCAACTTGGCAAATACAATGACTGTAATTTCTGATTTGCATGGACCTCAGGAATCATTTTATATCTTTCCATGACAAGAAAAAGAAAATGTAACTTCCTGCTAGTAGACTAAGGTTTCATATCCAAACCACACAATAATGACCTTAACAAAGTATACCACAGAAAAATAATAAAATAATATAATAATACAATATAATACACAAAATTTAAATCATTCATGAGAATTTCTTTTAACCATCTCAGTGATTCAAACGACTGGGTAACTAGTCCTGCTTTACAAGATCTACTTCCTGAATGACATCATCCTCGCCTCCCATACAGTGAGACAGCTTTACTCACTGGATCATGTGATTAACCCACACACACACACACACACACACACACACAGGCTGTGGTTATGCACTTATCACACCTCTTGATGACATCATAAGGCTACTTATGCATAAACCCATTGACTACACCTGCTTCACAAATACTACATCAGTTATGAAAAGAAAATGAGGTAGTTTTCATCCCATTTTCATATAATGTTTCAGATAGGATATTTCCTGTATTATATTCATATCCGTCGTAAATCTAAATGCTTACGATACTCAAAACAAATCTGTGCAGAATAAATAAAGTTTCACAGCATGACCTACAGCTTTATGTTGCAGTGCAACGTTTTACGATGGTAAATACAAAGTGTCACAATTGTACTGCCAAAGTCGAAAACGGAGGCTTAGAACTATTACGACTGTCACATATAACAAGCCTAATGATCAAAGCATAGAACTGTCATGCAATGCAAACAGAACAATCTGGAATTTCTACTTTAAGGATAGTAAAGCGTGGCTCAAAAAGTCTCACTGAATGTTTAAAACGCAGCAATCACACCTGTCAGCTTCAGCTCTCTGATAAACAGTTCACGGTGAACTGTCAACCTATGCCTTGGGGTAACAAAAGGGGATTCTTATAAAGCGTGTTCGTTTACTTACAGCACCTGTCTGGTAGACATCTGTGATCCAGTCGTGAGCAGCTGTTCTGTGTACATTTTGCTGACAGAGACGCAGGTATTTCCAGGTGATACTGAAACAATGACATCATCTCGATCAGCAGACACCTGTTTCCTGAGGAAGCCCCTCCCACCTTCCTGCCTTTTAAATCTTTAAAGGGCCAGCCAGATGCAGTACAGTGAAAACCCGTGTGGCGGCTCATAATAAACATTATCTGTTTGGACAGACCCTGAAAGGCAAATTGACTGTCATGTGAGCCAATGCCAACAATGTGTTTTAGACAAATATGATCTCATTTAGCAAATATGGCCTATTACATTTAATACAGACAGTGAAGACCAAATAAGTCAGCTAATGTAAAAAGCAATATTGTCTGTTATGTAATGAAAATGTTTTTGTTACATTGCCTATTCAGTATTCATTACAATACATTTTCATAAAAGACTTAAAATTAATTTGTATAAATCGGCTCACACAATCTCAAAATAGATGTTACATAAAACATGTTTTTTATTGAAGCTTATTACTATGACACTTGCTTGCTTAAGATCAAACCCAACCTACCCAAAATGTCACTAAGTATTAGCAACTGAAAGGACAATCACAGCATCATAAACAATGAATGCCATATGGGACATATTTGGCAATAATCCTCTTTGCCATAATATAGTTGTGTTATTGCTTGGATGGACAATGAAAGGGTGCATGGTCTTATTTCATGACCAATTAGTCCTGAAAGTCTGTTATTAAAGCTAAGCTTTTCTCTGAGCTCTACCAATTAGACATTATTAAAAGCAAAGCATTCACCCATTAAGAGCCTGTCACCTGTAATCTCAATCTGACAGATTAAGATATTGCACCATAAAACCTCAAAATATATTATAAATGGAGATTTGAGAATTTTAATCAAAGAGCCAAATCCATTCAGACAACAGATTTTTTCTGGATTAAACCAACAAATGAATTAATTCATAAAGAAACATTTTAGCTACAGATTCTTCCCACATTTAGTAATTAATAAATTAACTTCTATCTCTCTTAATTGATTAAACTTAAATATGATAAAAAAATTAGTTGTGGTTAAACAGAATAGCCAACAATTATTGCTGGAATACAACTTCAAATCCAACCTCCATTCAATAATTATTATCATGGCTGACCTATTTACATTGTCACTGTGTGACAAAAGTGGCCGTTGGGGGTCAGCGTGGTTTTGGGGGTTATTTTAGGATGGCTCAACAGCATCGGTCAATACGCACTCTGTCTCTCCTCGGGTGGTCGCCTGGCCGGTAGTAAACACGTAGTATCACTGGCCGGAGTGGCCGCATGCATGTCACCATTCACAAATGCGTATTCTGCTCCCATGGAAATTCAGAGGGAGGTTAAAAATACTCTGGTGTTCCAAATGGGTGCGTTTCTCAGATTTTCTCTCTTTCAGCACCTTTCTGAGCTTGAACTTGGCCGCTGATGTGTCTTTTCTTCTATATAATCTATAAACACTGTGAGCTCAACCATGAAATTATTATGACAGAGATAAGAATGTGGATATTGTGTTTTTCATTTAAAGCCAGATGTCTGGTTCAAATTTTTTTAGCTTCTATTCTGTTCTCTTTTTATATGAGGAAGGAGCTGATACTGCAGTACTTTTACATTTTAAGTCTTTAAAAGCCTCTAGTTTTTTTGGAAATAGGTTAGTTAGTCTGTGCATTCAGGGTGTAGACTTTTCATTTACATTTAGTCATTTGGCAGACGCTTTTACCATAATAGAAGCAATTTGTGCAACAAAAGACCAAAAGAACAACATTGTATAGGTGCAGTAAAACTGGTCTCAGTTAGCCTATCGAACTATACGAAGCTACGCTTTTTGTTAGGGGGTTTGATAGGAAATTATAGAAGTAAAAGACTGTACTAATGGGTCAGAAGTTCACAGAAGAGATCTGTTTTTAGCCGATTCTTAAAGACAACTACAGAATCCGCTGATATTGTGGCACAAGGGAGATCGTTCCAGAGTCGTGGATTTTTTCCCTTTGCAGGACGGCACCACAAGACGTTGTTTGATAGCTTTCTTACAGCAGTCTGCAACTCCACGTCTTTGTGCTTTGTAGAAATATCATGGTTTTCAAGGAATGCCTGTGACTCAAGCTTTTTCAATAATACACACAGATACTTAAGTAGAAACAGATGGGAGGGGCATACAGAGAGGGTGGGGGGAGACAAAACACACAGAGTGAGAGAATGCAAGGGACTGAAAAAGTTATAAAAAATCCTATTCAATGAGTCACAGACGCTATCCTTTAACACGGTCAACTTTGTAGTCCCAGAACAAATTCAGTCTGGGATTCTGGAAACCTCATGACGATTGTACCCAGCAATCATCATAACCTTACAAGTTCAGTGACCTATAGGAGGTCATGTCATGATTTAAACACTCTGTGTAATGACCCTCTATGTCAAATACTCTGTCAGCTTCAATTAATGTCCAGTTCGGTGCCCTCAAATCCAATTATTTGTTAAAGCTACTGTGGAACTTCTCTATGGGAATAGCGAAAAGTAATTGGGTTGTTTAAATGGGTTTATGGTAAATCACCCGAAATAACGTCTGTGGTAAACAAAACCTCTAAATATTTTCACGTTAATTATATGACATAAAACACACCAATGACAAAGCGCTTGTGATTTTTTAAAGGCGGTGGTTGCTAACGAGTTACTAAAAGTGACTACTTCCTTTGGCAGGGACGTTAGACATCATCGCACATATAAAGCTCACAAATAATGCAACATGGGCACATATCTCTTAAGAAGTAGATGCAGATTAATTTACGGAGTAATTACTTACCAGCTAACACACTTTTAATAAAGTTTGAAAGTGTTGTCAGAGGCTTGCTGGTGGTACCCATACCCATTGTTGACTGAATCACAAAGAAGACGCGGACCGCTAGCACGCTACAAACGTAGTTTGAGTGGAAGCACAATGGCGCATGACATCTGTACCTTATACGTGTTTCACTACGCACCGCAAACGCACTGCACACGGAGTATGTGTAGACTCGCCGTTAATGTTAGAAAAGAGAGTACAGAGTCTCCGCAACAGTTCTCATGTTTAATGCACGCGTTTCTGTCTTTATGTAGGCTCATCAATGATTTCATCCACTCGTCTCATTCCCCCTGGTTAAAGTCCGATTTCTCTTAAACGTTGTTTATGTTCAAATCACCAATATGAACACACCCCTACCCCATCTTTGACTTTCGTCAGCTCTCGGCCAGACGAATGTCTGTCCTGTGCAACTTACTGTTGATTGGCTACAAGGTTGTTTTGGTACTCGGCCCGACTTTGTCTAAACAAGCATAATTCGGACACCCCGCCTTTCGGTTGATGTTTGAAATGATGCTGGTCTGGGAAAAGTCTCTGTAACAGCTCTTGCGTGTGATAAAAGTTTGCACTTCCGTGTTTACCATACTGCTCTATGTATGGGTAGTGTAATCTAACATTATTGTGCCATCTGCTTATTATTTTTGTTAACATTCCTCTTTCATAGCAAATAGATAAAATCTACTTTGGTGTCAAAACATGGGACATTTACATATTAACTTCATTGAATTAGCCAAGATATGAAACCAAGTGGCATCTGCAAGCAAATTATAGAAGGATATTTTTGGATGTATATTTGTATATTTGTATTAAATTATAAGGGCCTTAAACTTCTCATCATTGGCTCACTGTTCTGTAGGCTAGTATATTTAAATTAAAACAGGGGGGTGTGGGTGAAAAGTACTATAAAGGGAGCTTTAGACCCTTGAAAGCATAAGTGGATCAGACTTTCTTCGTGTTAAAGTGGATCAGTACTCGGTATCGGCCGATACCCTGAGCACAGGTATCAGTATCGGAAAGGGAAAAAGGGTATCGGCACATCTCTACCCGTATCCAACGTTTTTAAATATCTTCTTTTGTGTTCTGCAGAAGAAACAAAGTCATAGAGATTTGAAATGACAAGAGGGCGTCTAAATAATGAAATAATTCCTTTAATAAAGATTTAGAAGCAAAACGGCCATACTTTACAGACAAAACTAAAAACACATAACTATTCTTTGAAAGTTTGTATACTGCCAAAGGCATATATCACAGTTGTTTTGATGAAGAAAAACACCACCGCAAGGAAAAGACCTTGGCTCATATCAAATAAAGACACAGTTTCGATTTGCACATGAATGTCCCCCACTAAGCTCAAATGCTCCTCTACCTTGAGAAGTTTAATAAAAGTGACCCTCCGGGCCTTTCCTGTCCTAAACTTTTAAAAACATGTTGTGAAATATACATGAATCCTATACACCCCCAAACCAATTAGCCTGACTTAAGGCTCTGTCTGCTGATGAATGGGAGCATAGGCCCTCAAGGAGTGACCATCAGTATGTTAATTTATTCATCTCTAAATTTTACATAACAATTAGCAGCCTTCTTTCGCATGCATGCCAGGGCTCTTATTTACTTTTCGCAGAGAAATACCTAAAGGAAGGAAGTAATGCAAAAACATATGTGGATGTTCGGGATGTCGAAATCCTTCATTATCCCTGTAGGAAAACAGAGACGCTGTCACCTTGTTTACATAACAAATCTTGACAAAAAGGACTGACTAATGTTTGTCAATGACCCAACCCATTAAACTCCGAATCATTTTGTGAATGTGAATAATGTTCCGCTTGGAAAGAAAAAACCTGAAAAGTAGTATTGTGGGAACAATGTAAAGTTAATGATTGCTATTAACATTTTATGAGCTTGTCATTTCCCCGGATCAAGATCTCAAAAGCAGCTTTAACCACAGACAATAAAACAATAAAATAAGAATGACCCATTGAGAGACATATACAGAGAGGGAGGTAAAGTCCAACTGCTATAGCTGGAATTGCTCTTTTTTACCATGGTGATAAAGCTTTTTGAATGTTGAATAAGCACCTGAACAGACATACGCCACTCGGTCTCACCTGCACAGTCGCTGAAACGCCAGCAGATGACATTGGAGACTAGAGGACAATCAACTGTATTGAAAAGATGAGAAACCGCTACGTCATTGAAAATGGTGAGACGGAGCATATGGTCGTGTGCTGGCTGAATTAAAACGCAACTGGGCCAGAGCAAAAACACTTGCAAAACGCACAACATCCCAATTTTAATTCATCATCATCATCATAACAGTTTTCACAATTTTCGCTACGCTATATCCCCAGCGAATCAAACAAAGCAATGCATTTGTAATTTACCAGATATCGCATCATCAATTCGTGCATCGACACGGTCGAGGATCAGCCATGTGGTTATGATACAACGTGACGAACTTCTAGATTCGCATCGTTGTGCTCTCCGCGAGCATCAGCTTCGTCAGCACATTACAGCATGTGAGATGTCGAGTCTCCTTTACAATATGCTTGCAATACAACACAGCCCTCGCGAAGAACCTTATTGAAAAAGAAGACGCCACTGTGTAAATGAACACACATCCTTTTTTAGCAGCGACGCATCCCTGTTTGTTTACTAACGTCATTTCTCCAGGATCCCAGCACATGCCTGTGGAAGAGTAGCTGCGTCTTAACTTCACAACTCACAGGACGAAACGCCTCCTCTCGCGTTTGCCATGATGAGAAACCGACACTGCTCGCGTACGTTAAAGATAAATGGTGGTTTCCTTACCTTGCCGCACGCATCCTCTGGTTGAGCGGGGTAAAATCTGATATTTTCTGCCGCTAAACCTTAAACATCCCTCAGCGTCACTGCGTGCTGCAGCCAAGGCAACCAACTCTCGCGATATCTGGAGTCTCAGGTGTTAACGGAGTGCGACAGCGAGACTTGGGATATGGTAGAAATGGCATATTTACTGCTTGGTGAATAGTGTGCGATGTATATAATGTTAAACGAAAAGACATCGAAAAGTAGTATGTGAAATAGAGATCTTTTTATTTGACAGAAAAAGGGTCAAAACAATAGTATGCTACTTAACAGTGTCACCTGTGGTGTGTTATCTGAATTTGAACACACCAGGTGCAAATATAACGTTACTGCAGAAATTGTAGTATGGTTCATTGTATGTTATTCCATACGTAGACCGGTATGTAAATACATGGGCGACAACCAGTGGCGCAAAAAGTGGGTATGCGCTATATGCGGCGCATAGGGGCGCCGCACCATGGGGGGCGCCAACGCGATGGTTTAATAAATGTGAAATAATAAAAGTTATATAAATTTTTCTAAAATTTATATAAGTTATTGTATATATAAAAAGTTATATACATTTAAGATGACTAACAGGCTAGGCGGCACCGGTGCCCTCATAAGATTCCATCATATAATTTATTTAGACATAGAAAGGTAATATCGCGAGTGGGCGGGGCGCCGTGAGTTACGTTAAGGACGCAGTAACGTTGGTGAGTTGTCGTTGAAATTTGAATTTGAAAAAGATGGATAAACCAAAAAAGCTGTCGGGGGCTAAAAATAGAAAAAGAAAGATGGAAAAAGGATATGGCCTGTCAAGGGATGCGACAGCAGCTAAATACGTGGATGGTGAAAGGCAACAGGTAGGATTCAAAATGTGACGTCTATTCTTGCAAAAACAATATTCATGTTAACAGACTAACGTTAGCTAGCGAGCTTGCTGAGCAACCGACCGTCGGAATCACGAATAGATTTGCTACCAAACTTGGAGGCTTGCAAATATAAATATTGATTGGCAAGTGTTTGCTAACTTAATGCAAAATAATGTTGCTGCTGATATCTACATTTATATTTTGGTTAAACCCTATTCTACCAATGCCATGCATGACATATCTCAATTTTATTAAAGTAAAATATGAACTGGTAAATATAAGGTAGCATGCACAATAAATATCTAGAAGCTGGAAAACATTCCTTATGCAATAAGGCTGGTTTATCATGGATTTTATTTTACCACTAGCTTCATGTTAGCTCAGCTGTGCTGTCAGACATACAGGCTACTTTACATCTGCTGGGTGACATGGAAGCTGCAAGGGCCACATTTCTCCTTCTTTAAAGATCTGTGCTATATGTATGTACACTGTATGTGTGTATGTATATATATCAGCACAGACCTTTAAACAGAGAGAGATGTGACCCTGTAATTACTTTTCTATATGTATGTGTGTGTGTCATATTTGTACTTTTTAAAATCCCAAATGTTAATGTAATTTCAACAGCAGCACAACCTTACTGCATAATAGTTGTCTTATCTGATGCCATCCCTAGGCTGATTTAAAAATTGAATTTAGGCTGCTATATTTAACAGCAAAGTTAGGAAGGTCTGACATTAGGTGGAAGTGTAGAGGGAGCTTGATACCAACTTCATACTTGATACCAACAGATTAATTTCTTAATATTATTAATATGGAAAAGGTAGGGGTGTAATGGTTCACAAAATTCAGGGTTCGGTTCGATACGATACACTTGTGTCACGTTTTGGTACGGATCGGTACGTTTTAGATACGGCAAAAAGAAAGAAATGGCAAAGAAATTTCCATGAATACATTTTTATATATTTGTGTCCATATACCATATAATAATGGTAGGCTTACAGTAGCTGTCTGATATACTTTTAAAATAAACCTTTTTTCAAGCCCATACATGATGATGTCCGGCACACTTTTTTATTTAGGGGGGGCGCCAAAACTGTTTCTGCATACCCCCCTAACACTGAGTAGTTGCGCCCCTGGCGACAACACGTTTTCATTGTGTTTTATTCACATGTAAGAACTAAAGCACCTTCTGTTGGTGTTAGTCGCAGTGTCATACAATGCAAATATTTGTATGACCCACTTGCTTCTGTCAAATCAAATTATAGTGACAATAATTCGTTTTTAATTATAAACCCAGATTTGTGTATTTGCTTTAATGTTTGCACTATTCACATATTAATGCGAGATTACACTTTATTTGACAGTATATATGTTATGTTGCGCGTATGTAAATATAATGAATTTAAATAGCTAGAACAATAACAGAATGCAAGGTGTTACATAACTGCATATGCAGTAATGAAGTAATGTTCATGGCTATTACTCACAACTGTAGTGAATCCACCATTTCATTCAAAAGGATGCAGATCGCAAAGTTGAACCTCTTTTTATTGTAAGTCAAGGCAGAGAAAAGCAGTGTGCAAAGCAGTCCATCACTGCTAACTGGAGTTTGCTGTTCGAGGACACATTATGCTCATTTGTTCACCTCAAAAGTGTAACACGCTAAAATAATAAGCAAATCAAAACTTTAGTCAGACATCAAGCAAATCAAAACGTCAGTCTCTTGCTGAACTTCAAATTCCTGAGACATACATGTCTTTGTAAATCTACATTCTGATCTACATTCTAATGCAGATTAAATGTATACATTGATAGAGGTTTGCTATTCACATTTCTTTTGGATTTTTTTCATATAGTGGAAGACATTGATGTGTTGGGTGTATGTGTCTGGTTATGGCGGTGCATGATAATTGGGGCAGGTATAATTCATTGTTTGGGGTTGTTTGAAGGGTGGCAGGTTCACAGGTCATCAGTCTCCCCATCAAATGGTATCCCATCCAGCTCCATGTGAAAGTTGCTTGGTTCAACGCTACCTCCCCAACCAATAGGCGTGCGGTTAAAAGAGGGCCGTGAGCTTACATCATGCTGGTACATCACTGCTTGTTCGGGCTCGTCGGTCGCCACCTCGATGTCTGGGAGCTTGAAGGTCATCAGCTGAGCAGCCTTATCAAAGCCTCCGAAGGGCATTGCACTCCTTTGGACATTGAGAGATTGGTAATGAACAGAGGAACACAATTAAAAATGTAGTCTATAAACATGGAAATAAGAAATGGAAGTGCTGTCAGGCACCTGTTAAAGTTCTTATATTTGCACAGCTCTTTATAAGTACAGGGTCCTGGCATTAGAGGGTTCATTGTGGCTAGAAGATCTTCATTGCCCTTCATAGCCCGTTCCCAAGGCGAAGTGTATGTCTTCATATATTCAGCTCTTTTTTTCGCCTTTTCCTCAGCAGCCTTAGCACGTGTCTCGCCTACAGAGAAATATAAACTGATTGAAAGTTATCAGTCGTGTGCACTGTTCAGAAGTTATAACAAATGATGGAAAACACATAAGTAAAAGCCTGCCATGTAGAGATAAATCAAATAGTTAACAACGCTTTTTGAGTGTGGATGAGCTGTCTCAATCTTGGTTCCTAGTACTCACTCAGTGAGGCATCTCCTGACACACCATCCTTCCACCCTGCTCCTGCTACCCCACCATCACCTCCAGTGAGCCCCCCTGCTAGCAGCCCACCCCGGGCTCCTTTGCCATAGCTTCCTGGTTTAGGAGGAGGCACTGGTGCTTGGCCGGCCCCACCAGCATGGCCAGCCATCTGTCCACCAATCAGGCGGCCACCAACATCCATCATCTGGCCCCCCAGACTGGGCACAAACTTCTGGAGGTTATCCTATACACAGAAATGAGTAAATAAGGATAAAGGTCAAGAAAACCGGTGGAGTTTTCAGAAGCAAGAATTAAATCAGATTCACAGAATTAGATTCAGTATTTAGGAATAAATGTACCGGGTAAAGATGTGCTAGCTGAGAATAAACACACAGAAGGTTATTGATAAATGGCTCTTACAGGTAGTATTCTTACCATGGATTCACTAGAGAAGAGATCAGGGTTATTTTCATAGATAAACCTCGCCACACGAATCTGCCTCATCTTGAACATCTTTGAGCCCTTGTTCTTCTCGAGCGACAGTTCCTCCAGCATTAAATCCTTGGGTACCTTGATCTTTTTCCCCAGGTCAAATTCTGAGGCCTCAGGTTCTGATTCGTACTCTAGGAACAATGAGTTGCTAATTTGTTATTTAAACGTTTAAATATTAAAGATGCAGTCGTAACTGTTGCCATCATGGTTTGTAAACATTGAAGTTTATACCTTACTACAGTATAAGTCATAACTGACATTTCCTGCTAAATCCAACGTGACACCTCAAATGCTTATAAGCTTATTGTTCGGATTGGGGTAAGGTATGGAGAAAGTTTTGAGCATTGATCCTAGTCTTTCTATTTTTATCCCCAAAAATTGAAATCTTAAATTGATGACTGACTTTCAAACAGTTCAAACTGTCCCATGTTTAATTTTTAGCAATAATAACTTTAACATGTGTAGGCTACTTTTGAAATTTACCAGCATCTGTTCAGCGAGTGAATTTAAAGTACTGATAACTTGATAACAGGACTGTCTCTCACTGAACGCATCTCTCAAACGAATACATCAGCAACAATATCCTGTTTATGAGCTAACTCCTTCATTCTTCCACAACATAGCTTCTTGCTCACATTCAAAAGCAACATCAATTAGCCATCTTTTCCACTGGAGACCCTTGTGCAATTCTCTTTCTATGGGGTATGAGTCCCATGATTATAATGAGGAGGAGGAAGAGATGATTGGAAATCTACAACATTAAAATGTTTTCTTGAGGAGTAATATTTCATCAACAGACACATGAAGCATTGGCTTAGCTGGGTACTGTTGGCATGGTCATGGTCTCAAATCTCTTTAACAACATCTAAGCAGACCCTTTTTTACCTGTCAGATTGATATTAAAAGTTATATATCAAATGTAACAGTTTGTTAGTCTGTTCCGTCTCGGAGCTACATTTTCAGAGCAAATTGCCCGGTATCCATGTTTGTTTGTAAGGTATGACTTCTGTGTCATCAATTTCATTGATCAAGCTGTGGCAGTCTTACCATCCTGGGTAATGTGTGACAGGTCAGTGATGATCTTGGAGAGCTTTTTCCTCTTGTTGGGTGGAGCTGGTTTTCTTAAGAGGGGCATGATTCCGAACTAAGAAAACAAAGACGAGAGGCAGAGTTTGTTTATTTGACCTTGAAAATAATGTTTTAGAGCACAGGAGAGATTGATAAGTCACACAAGTATAAACAAAAGTCATAGGCATGTAGGTTATTTGGGACATATTATCCAATTTATGGTGAAAGCATGCTCTGGAAATGCACTCCCTGAGGGGCCTTTTAAACAAGACCACCGGAATCTCATCGGATGTTTTTTTGTACTGTATGTGGTTAAAGTAAACGTAAACATTTTTTGCAGTAAAGTTCTCAGTCTGTAACATTTCTTGGATTTTTTTATAATGCTCTAGCTTCACTGCAGCTTCTTTAAGACTGTTAATAGCAATCACTGCATTGACTTGACTGTAACTCAATACAGTACAGCTATTTTTAAGCTCTGTTTTGAAGCAAGACCTTTTAGCGCCCAGTCGTGGCATAGATTTTATTGTCAGAAACTCGGGTTCGGTCACAAATGTAAACCCATTAATACATGTACGTGGTTACTTAACTCCCCTGAGATATTGAAATTCTCTCAAACCAAAACGACACCAAGGTTGTCTGGTCAGATGTCTTGTCAGATGTGGGGGGTTCAGTGACCCACCCTGTAAAATATTCACGACCTGCGGTCCACAGGGCTTAAGTTCCCCCAGCTGGACAGTGCAGGCTTTGCACTCCATATAAAATGATCAGCAGGCTCAAGGAGGGGTGGCGAGTGGGCAGTTTTCAGCACATTCCCTCATTCTGGCACCAACACCAAGAGCAAACTGAGCTTTTACATTTCTTTATCCAATCAATGCAAATTAAAATGATCCCAAAGCACTGCACATACTGTCAATGCTTAAACATTTGTTTCGTCGTTATCCTGCCAACAAAGAGGTATTATAGCTGCTCGTGTTTTCCTCTGCGGCATGCAGCTGTTAGTTCAACGTTATTCGCATTTAGTATGATAAAAGAAAAAACATCCCATAATCCACTTACCCGGGCTCTAGTCTCCTTGAGGAAAGTGCTCTCAAAGGTAAAGTGAAAGCAGGGAAATGCTTGTAGGTTATCTCAATCAAAAGTTTACCAATTCCAGGGTACCTTTGACCTGTGGCTGGACCAAGAACCCAGGCAGTGCAAAATCAAGTCAAGACTTGGATGCCTGATCTTTCATGGGGGAGGGAGAGCTGGGGTACGAAGGGGGAGTAAGGGGTGGGGGGCATTTAGTCTGCACAGCACTTTGCTGATAGGAATATCAAGAGATAATATCTGTCTTGCAGATGCATCATTGGCTAAATATAGAGAGAAATAGAAAGTAAGAGAGACTGGGCACGTGGTTATCAAATAGCTTCACAAGGATTTGAGGCTTGTGGTCATAATAGATTTGCGCTCTTCTTTCGTTAATCATCTCCAATTGCAAGAGGATTTTCGCTTTTAAATCCAAATAGTGGGCCCCTTAACTGTGTTAAATTTGTTTTTATGATATTGATTTATGCACTGTGACCCGGGTATCAGTGTTGACCAGGACAATCGATCTATACAGTTCTTAATAGTTTTGGTGTCAATGAGAAAATTTGAACACATTCTCAAACATCTGACACGTGTATTTAACTCTTTAAATGTAGTTTTTGACATTGACCTTATGTAATGTCACATTTGCATTTTCTTGCAATAGATTGTGTTTTTTACTAAAAAAGACCATCCTGCTTCATCCCCATGTTTCTGCTTATTCGGGAAGTATTGTTTCTAGACTGAATATCTGACAACGCTGCTGACATAATTTACCTTACCTGCATTATATGCACATTGTGAACTTGTGAATCTCCACATTTGTCAATTCAGGAAGGATCCACACATAAGTGAAATCTCACCAGATATGTTAAAAAGGGAGAGCTTGAAGCAGCCATAAAAAGTGCCTGAACATTATCAGCCCTAAATATAGGAGAGAGAATGGTGCCCGCTTCAGCTATACTAATGCAAGTGTACAATAACTAATTTCACCACTACTAGATTTTTACAGAGATTCAACAATACATATTTATGTGGGGCAACATATCTGTATATACTATATACAAACATTATTTCTTGGTCTTTGTTTCATGTAAAAGTGGAAGCATGTACAGTTCACATCCAGATCAGCTGAAGGCTTCAGGAATTACAGCTCTTTAATATGAAGCTCCCCCTTTTTCAAGGGACCAAAAGTAATTGGAGAGTTGAATCAAAAGCTGTTGTATTCACAGGTATGGGCCTTTCCTTAAATAATTTCTTCATAAATGAAGCATGTTAAAGAGTTGATTCTATGTGTGGTGTTTGCATTTGGAAGCTGTTGCTGTGAACCCTGTGGTTCCATGCAAGTGAAACGGACCAAAGTTAGATTTCAAAAACACAACAAATTCATCAGAAAGATGCTAGGAACATTAAGAGCGGCCAAATCAACAATTGGGTACATTCTGAGAAAAAAAACACATCGCTGTGCTCAGCAACAAAAAGATTTGGGCATCTATCTGAGATTAAAGTGGTGGGTGATGACATAATCCTCTCCATGATAAATAAAAACATCAATGTTTTTCAAGTTTCACTTGCATGGAGATCTCCCTGAACCCCATGATGTGGGTTCACAGCAACAGCTTCCAAATGCAAAGACCACAAGTTGAATCAACTCCAGACTTTTAACATGCTTCATTTATAAAGAAATTATTTTAGGAAAAGCCCATACCTGTGAATAAAACAACTATTCAATTGGGGAGGGGGAGCTTAATGTTAAAGCGCTGTTATTCCTAAAGCCTTCAGCTGACCTGGATGTGAATACACTCTAAATAAAGCTGAGAGAGTGCACTTTAAGACAATATCCATTATAAAACTGTAACTCTAATACACTTTGATACACAGCTAAAATAACACAAAATGTGCTTCTGTCCTAATATTTGTACTGTATATCAGAGAATGCAGAAACAATAATGGAAACTCTTTGAAATGGTATTGGATACTTTTAAACAGAAATTGCTATTTGAAATGATAGACAGAGCATTTTTTAACTTTTCATGTAAACAACACTTGAAATATTCCAAAACAGTAACCTGAGCAATACTTTGAAATGTGGAACAGAGCCGCCACCATGTGGTGAACAGTTTCCTTCATTACATAAACAGTTTTTTCCCGAAAGTTCTGTTCTGACCCTGATTTTATTTTATAAAAACATCACATCAAACTGCTTTTGTACCTTTATTTAAATCGAGCAACATAAATGAGAGCATGTATGTGACATTTCAGCATTCTTTATTGCTTGATGCCAATGCACCATGTAATGCCATGAGACAGACACAGTTTAAAATGAGAGACACATTTTATTCAAACGTTAAAGGTTAAACTAAATACGGGTATTGCACAGAAAAAATATCATTTACAGACATTAAAAGCACATTTTACAAGGACAAATTGATCAAATGATTTGTACAACAGCTAACATTAAGAGCACTGACCAAAGTACAGCTTAAAATAAAACGTGATGACACAGAAGACAAATAAAACCATGGCTCAGGATTGAAAAAAGACATCTACTCTTTTTTTGGCAACTTCTTATTCAACTTCTAAACTAAAGTTTAAAAAAAGAGAAATATTTTATATGAAACTTTTTCACCTGCCAATACTGCAATCACTACTTTTCTCTTTGAATTTTAAGTACACAGATTTTCTTACCCTTTCATCAATTCCCTAAACTAAGACCTCAGAATTCTTTAAAGACTTCCCTTATATTTCTGAGAGCTTTGGGAAAACATTCAGAAATCTCTACTCCAGAAGTCACCAGTCTATCTCCCTGCATGCAAAAAAATGTGTGTCAGAGAGAGTAATTCCAGTTCCTTCTACAAGCTAAAACAGTGCTACACTTTTCATACATGTCTTCACGTGACAGTCTTTTTTTCAGTTCTCATGTAAACTGCAAGTCCGTCTTTAAGACTCTCCCCAGCACTGTACCTTTCCAACCTACATCACTTGCTGATTTCACCACTCAAATTCTTATAAAATAAAACATGTAACTTAAAAGAATCCCATCTGTTTGATAGATTGGTAGTGGCATATAAACCCATTCAGTCAGAGCACATTTCAATAATTCAGCCTGGTTCCTTGTTTACTTTGCTCCCACAAATAGGCTGTGACCCTCATGCACCTGTTTAGTACAACCTCTGCCAGGAGAGATATCATTTCTCATGAGCCTAAGAAAAGGCTTCCATAGGAAAGAAAAATCCATAATAAGATCTTAATATTTCTTGTTTCTCTTAAACAGAAATGAGTTTAGATAGAAAAGAAACAGAGTCTTAAGGCATCTCCTGATTCTCCACTTAGAAACATGTATCTTTCCACTAGACTTTCATATAAATCTTAATAGTTTCTTAAACTATTAACATTTGAGAATTCTGCTATCAGAGATCTTAAAATGAACTTAAAATTACCTCATTGTTTAAAAAATAAATGACCTGATCTATGCTATTCATATTAATTTAATAGAACTAGATTCATTCTGTGTGTCTACAGTTGTCTCTTATAAATTTTATACTTAGTCTCCCATCTTCAGCTCTCCTTTTTGAGCTCTGTTTCATTCTTGAATGTGCAAAGCAGATCATGGTAAAGGTAAGGTAAACAAAAGGGATGACACTTCATCTTACAGGTTGCCAAGTCAAAACTGGAACTTGTTTACCCTTAGGAAAATATCTAAAAAGCTAAAAAAGTTATCAGTCCAAACCACTGCTATGCGGAGTTGTGCAGTGGTTTTCAGAATGTTGTTTTCAACATGTGACCTAATACACCTTTTAACAGGAGAACATTGTACTGTATAATCTCATTTGTCCAGCAGTTGGTGACCAACTCATTATCTCTGTTCCAGTGACTGCAAAAGTTGAATAGACAATATTAAATGTTATTTACCACAGGTGAGGGTTTACATATTGATAAACATTTCACAGCACATACACTGTATTTTCTGAATTGACATACAAATTTCAAATTGAGAAAACTTTCGAAACAAAACAGAGATTTTAACCAACGTTTTGAAAAGTCAGCTAGTATAATCTGGTGCTATAAAATGGTGCTATATAGCACTTAAAGTGGTTCTTTGCTCGTGATCATAGGGGAAACACTTTTGATGCTATATAGCACCATATCTTGGTGCTTGAGTGGTTCTTTGGGGTGACCGAGGTGCTATATAGCACCGTTTCCGTATGAAGAACCTGTTAAGCCATTGTATGGTTCTTAAGATGTTCTATATAGCACCTCAGTCACCCCAAAGAACCACAAAAGCACCAAGATATATAGCACTAAAATTGGTTCTCCTATGATTACAAGCCAAGAACCACTTTAAGTGCTATATAGCACTATGTTTTGTAACTGTCAGCTGTTCTGTTATGGTTGGGTACAAAATGCAATATGCAGAATGCCACAAATATGAAAATAATGAACTATAATAAAATGCCAAACCATTTGAGAACCACTGATCTAACAAACAAGCAAAAATCAATATAGACTCTAAAAAACAAAGGTGCTCAGAAGGTTCTTAACAGCGATGCCATAGAAGAACCATTTTTGCCAAATAAATCCTTTTGTGAAACAAAGACCAAAGGTCTTTATGGAACCAAAAAGTTTGTCTATGGCATCGAAGAACCTTTTTTAAGAGTGTACTTGGACTACAGCAGCTACAGATAGTGAATATGACAGAATATTTTAATTAATAAGTGACCCACAATTTAATAGTATTTTAATCAATAAGTGACCCACAATTTAATACTGTTTTCTTCAATAATGGACCAAATCAAAACTGTATGAATTGTGGGGAGTGAATCAAGTGTCTGAAATTAGAAAATAATATTTTTACTGAGGCAGGGTGCCAGGCCTCCACACATGGGGCTGAATGCCTACTCGTGTTGCAATAAACCGAGGTTTGGGAACCCGGACTGGAGACTTTAAGGGGTTTGGTGGTAGGAAACTTAATTCAGGGGCGCTCTTGAACTGTTTGGCAGTTTGGAGGCCAGGATAGTTCAGGCTTGACATACTTGACATGGGAACTGGGGGTGAGTACGGCACAGGGTGAGAAACTGGCACAGCTGAAATCTTGGGAAGTTCTGGAAGGCCCAGGGCCCTTGAAGTTGCTGAGGTGGATTGAGGTATGGCTTCAGGTGGACGTGGGGAAGCAGGTGCTGGAGGTGGAGATGCCATGTCAGAGTGAGACAGATGTTCACCGAGTGTGGTCTGTGAACGTGGTACAATCACTGTGGGGTTGAGAGTTGGGGCTGACATTGGGGTGGGAGTTGAAAACCGCTTAATTTCATACACACGTGCCGCATTAATGGGGATCTGCCTGGGCAGGTTAAGAGTGTGCCCCTCCCTCTGTTGCCTCTGGTAGGAGAGGTTTGTAGATTGTGCATTGACTCCAAAACTAAACATTGCTGAGTTAAGCTGGTAAGGCTGCCTTCTCATAAAATCTAAGGCCTTGATACCCTCTTTCTGGGTCCCATAACTTCCCCTACTTCCTTTGGATCTTTCCTCAGACACCTTGGCCCCTCCACGCTGGACCCCAACAGGACACGAGGGAGACAGCAGAGGGTTGTAACCTATGGGTGGAGGAGCTCGAACGTTTGGAGAATACTTCCATTGGGATTGGCCTGAAGAGGGCTCAAGTGGATTGATCAGGTCCATGACTGATTGAGATTGGTGCTGTCGTAGAGTTTGCTGTAAATGTTGCTGTGGAGGTGGAGAATCCACAACAAACAAATCCATACGACTCTGTCTACGAGCAAACAGCTCTGCACCTTTTCCTTCAGCCTGAGGAATCTGTGACATTTCTGTGATGATACGTGGTTTAGGAGCCACAGGTGGTGGGACCCTTGTCCTGCTGTCATCTGTGTTTTGGGGAACAGGTTCATAATACCCACAGGTTTCAGGTTCATAATACCCATGTCTGGGTCGTTCATCGAAGTTCTGCACCATAGACAAAAGCTCAGGATTTGGGGAGTTCTTCTTGCAGTCAGGTACCTTAAACATGGGCTTGTACGAGCTACGGCGACGGGCCTCTTGGAGAATACCTGTGCGGCCGCCAGTAGCTGTGGTTTTGTCGCGATACACAACAGGAGATACCGGGGTCACAGGGATGCAAGGGGTGACTGGATCTGCAGGAGGAATTGTAGAAGAGACCTGGGGTGGTCTGGATCTGGGTTGAGGAGGCAGGAGGGGAACCACCGAGGTTACAGTAGTGTCAATATGGATTGGGTGACCAGCAGCTGTTTGTGTTTCTAAAGAATAGGAAGGCTCTTTGGTTTGAACCATGGGAGAAGGCACTGATGCAACCTGGATGTTTTCCACTGAGGAGAAGTAGTGAGCAGGCTGAGAATATGATTCCACAGATGCATTTGGAGGGGCAGTAGGTTTGCCAGGTATTAAAGGCTGTGTGGGTATCATTACCGTACTTTGCGGAAATGCATCAGCACTTTGGCTTCCTGTAAGCTGGGTAGGGAAGGATGCAGAAGTGACACCCATAGTACACTCCTCGGATGCTGTTGAGAATGGAGGTGCCATCACAGCCACTGAAACCGGTCTAGGTTTCTTCTTACTGACTGAAGGTCGAAAGACAACAGGAGCAGTAGATGCCCGGTGGGTAATGCAGCCTGGGGCAAAAGGTCTGGCAGTTCGGTTTAACACAGAGCTGGGAGGCAGTTCTGGTAGAGGAGTAGGAGATGGAAGCGTCACGGTTTTATGTGTCATTATTGAGAGATTAGTTATAGGTACCACAGGAGCTGGCACCGGAGCTAGTATTATTGTATTTGAAGTATCTTCGGGGATAGTCGGTGTGGCTTGAGGTGTACCGATGTTTACTTGCATTTCTGTTAGTGTGACCTCCTCGTGCGATTTTGAAGGTTTGGCAGGTTTTGAAGCAACTGGTGGCGGCTGGCAATTAGGTTTTGTCATTAGGTCTGGAGGCAGTTGATGTTGTGCCTTGTAAGTGCTTTGTATGTGTTCCTGGACACCTTCCATTTTTTTAGCATGTTCCTCAGCCCTCTTCCTTTGCTGCTCAAACAACTGCGCTCCCTTTCCAGATGTGTCACTCAGACCTGGACTGAGAGCACCCCCACCCTCTCCTTCCAATCCTCTGTATGCTGATCTTTTCTCTAACATGTCTAGGTAGTCACTGTCCCAAGTGGGATCAGGTGCTGCAGAAAAGCCCTCCTCGTCAAAGTCTGATTCGCTGCCGAGAAATGTGCCATCCTCATCTTGAGAGCTCTGTCTCATATCCTCATCAACACTTCCAAAGCTGGTCAGGGTGTATTTCTTGGAGCGCTGACGGCGCTTTTTGAACATCAAAACACCCTTTGAATGAGGGTTTGGTGCATCTGTCAGTAGAGAGGCAATGGTGCGGCATTTGGACCGAGCCTCTTTCACCTGTTTATCCGTGACTGTCTCTCCACGGTTCAATTCTGCATAGTAGGAGATAAAAGAGTTAAAAGAGCATTTGAATGAAATTACATGTTGAATGACAGTATTGTTCAGTATAGCTTTCTATGGACTATTTTGTTGGAACTTTATTGTTTTACTTTATATGCATAGTCTTGGTTACTTGGTTATTATGAGACATTTCAGTTATCTTTTCTAATAATTTTTAAGTAACATTTAAGTAATAATTCACTCAAAAACTAATAGCTTTTATTCAACCTAATGTCATTTCAAAACTGCAGAACATAAAAGATGATATTTTGAAGAATGTTGGTAGACATTTCTTAAAAGTATCTTCTTTTGTGTTCCACAGCAGGTGGTCAAACAAGTTTGAAATGGCTTGAGCGTTGATAAATTATAAAATATTTCTTTTTGGATTAACCTTATTAAATATGGTTCATCCAAAAATAAATATTTCCATAATTTGTCAATTGTCTCATTACACCTGCATTATTGTGCAAAAGGCGGTGTGTGAGGAGCTGCATATTTTTTATCTGTCTGTCATACTGATAAGATTATACATGAATATGGTAATTAAAAGAAAGATTATAACAATTTTAATGCAAAGATGATTTGTGTATAGGGACATGTTTAATTTGCTGGTGTTTGATTGTGGTCCTTGAGATCCTGAAAAGTTCAGAGTGCACTTGAGAGTTGTCTATAGATTTATGACTGTTTATTTATTCTGCTGCTTGAAATGACACTGACTGAAATAGCTGTGGCTTTAAAGACGCATGGACACTTTATATAAACAGTGCTCAGGTCTTGCAGCTCACTATGTATTAGATAACACAGGGCTTTACTTTAAGATGTAATACCAATAGAAGTCACCGCTTCAGTTGTAAAAATGTATTTAAAGTTGTCATTTATCAAATCGGTTTTCCAACTGTAAAATTATTTTGATTAAATAGAGGCACTAGTGCAACAAATTCAATAACTGTTGAATCTTGTTTTCAGTAGATGAATGAGTAGTAATAATTATACACATTTTTGTTTTTATTCCTACAGTAATTTAATACAAGCGTATTTAATATTCCCATATTAAATAACTAATCCCATCATAAAACACAGATGTCAATGTGGTGTTTACCACCTGATCTGGGATCAACAATCACACATTCCCCAGCAGCCCTCCACGATCAATGTCACACCTCTAAGATCCTGTTAACTTTATTACAAACCGATCAGCACTGACGCTGCCGTTACGAATGTCAAACACGTGTAACGTTCCATGTCTGGTATGCTATATGTAACATTTGATCTAGACTAACATGCCTAGTAAAGTATGATAATTTGTGACTTGCATTGATGGCTTTCAAGTGACACCAAATTCCAACTCACTCATGTGTGAAACAATAACAAAATACTCTGCATATTAACAACAGAGAACAGCTGATGATCTGGAGTGGTGTACTGGTGGAGGTAGAGATGTGGAGAGAACACAGCGAGCCTGTGAGGAACACTGACACCTGATATGAGCCAGCAGCTGGAGATGCTTATGCCAGCTCATATACAGCAGTACTCAGTTTATCAACCTTCTGAGCCTCAGGACAAATTTAGAATGTGGTGTTGGCTAAAAGACTCAACACTCCTCTCTTCACAAGGTTACATGGAAGACTATTATTCTAACTGTTACCTGTGACTATGTTAGGCTGTCACTCACAAAGTTAATACAGATCTTCGCGACTATTTGAAGCTGGTATACTCACTTGCTTGTTTTGCTTTATCCATGTATGTTAAGGTGAGTTCCTCATCCACCGGATTGTCAACTGGTCCGACCATGGGCACCAACTGAGCACGAGAGCTTAACATCAGAGCTTCTTTGGCTCTCTCCTGAGACACAAGTGGAACATTTGTGGTCTCCTGGAATCCACTATCCTCCTCCATTAGACCTTCTTGTGGGTTCTGGTCATCCGCACTTATGGATGAAGTCTCGGTGGATGTCTGTGAGGACCAGACTCCAGACAAAGGGGCCTGGTAAATCACTTCTTTGCGGGCTACGCCACGAAAATCATCTCCCCTCTCATTAGGCCCCAGAAGATGGTACACTTGGGCGTCCGATGCACTGTCATAGCCGCTCATCTCTGAAGTCTCTGCTCCTTCTGGTGAGGCTCGACCCGTCTTGCCGGGAGAATTGCTGGGACTGCGTCGTTTTGACTTGCGCTGCCTCTCATGGGCTGCCACGTCCGCATCGCTATCTGTTTCACCATAGTAAGCTTCACTTCCTGGAGGGGAGGTCAAGCCGCTGCGGATAGTGGGGGACATCAGGGACCCTGGGTGGATCTGTCGGACGCTGGGCTGGTAAGATCTGGAGCTGGATGGGGACATGGCCCTAAGGGCAGCACGGTACTCTTTATCAATGCGGGGAGAGGGAGCTCGAGCAACCAGAACCACCGACTGAAAGCCAGCCGGTGCCCTGATAGACATATAAGAGAGTAAAACAGCACAAGGGTGGTGTGAAACAGTTGCTCACAGCAGCCCGAGCTTGGAGGTCTAACTACAATTATAATATGTGACTTTCAGCTCCCTTTTTATCAAACACACCATACAAATGAATCATTGCAAAGGGATGAGATGGTTTACCTCTTAACCCGGATGTGTAGCGTTCCTGGCATGCTGTCAATTAGGTTCATGGCCTGGGCATGTGACAAACTCCCACAGGAATTGTCATTGATGGAGACCAGTTCATCTCCCTCACGCAGTCCAGCTCTACATGCTTTGCTTCGCTTTCTCACCTACGGGAGTAATGTACAAGATGTTACTGCAAAAGAAAACAGGAAGCCATCTTAACAAATGTTTTCTAAAACAAAAATACAAAGTTGATAAAGCGGTTCGGCTGATCTCAAATGGACCAACAAACAGCATTGGTCACATATTATGTACGGCAGCGGTTTAAATTATGTACAATGTCTAACATAAAATCAATACTTACTCAGAGCATATCAGAAGGCTGACAAAGATAGGGAACAGATGCAGCCCACATGCCAGTACTTGAGATATTTTTCTTTTTTTTTTTGCAATGGCTTCCAGGTAGATTATCACTACAACCCTATGTCTGGCATATTACCCAGCACACTTGGAGGTTAAATACCAGCTCTCATTTCAGTTTTTTTAATACTCATATTGTTGATTGAACAATTTTCTTTTTACATTAATGTGTAGAAAATTGTTATTCTTAACTGAACACAGCTCTGTGTTATTACAACACATTTTGTGTTACTTTCAAGAAAAGTTGTGTTAAAAACAATACTATGTGTGTTAATACATAATGTGTTAAATAACACAAAACAATGTTAAAATTTAACACATTCATTTGAAGAGTGTAGCAGATCGGTTTTGTGTGTTAACAGTTTCTGGGTAAACTTTCAATTCGGTGTCTGTGACAATCACATGAACTCTTTTGAAACATGAGCACTCACTCTATGAATTGATGTGTGGTTGAAAAATTATGCTAAAGAACAGTAAGAGTATTACAAAATTGGACAATACTACTTGAACCTTATTCCATGTATTCTGAAGTCATATTGTTAGTTTGCCAAATTGACCAATATTCAAATAGATATTCAATATTTGATATTCTACACTAATAACATTAAATATATCATTTCTGTCTTTGTTCCCCAGTGTTTGACTTGATCATTATGTCTCTGGAGTCAAATAAATGGATCCATATGATTCATGATCAAATCATTCATGCTATTTTTTTGTGAACCGGTTCAACTGATTCATTGAAAAGATCTGACTCTGTGACTAATTTGATGACTTTACGAATCACTCAATTGCCTTTAAATGGAGCACTCACACGATAACATGTATGCCCTCAAACAAATGTAGAACAATATCTGCAATTAAATTATAATAAACTATTATCTACAAAATTCCTCACATACACATCAAAAGAATGCTACTTGTCACTAGCTAAAGAGCTTATCATGAACTACAACAGTTGGAAATGAATTATCCGATAGCTTTCACATTTAACCCCTAGGATTTCAGGCGGTATCTGAAAGTTCAAAGCTCGAAGTCATTTAGCTTTTTTGGTACAGGATCAATTGCACACCACACTGTGAAGGGGCCTGTGCTGGTGTCTGTTACAGCTTAAGGATTAAGTTTAGAACTATGAGCCATAAACTAACATCACAGGCATTTTCATCATATTAAAGTTTCCATTTTTCAGTAAACTAGCTATTCTGTTCATTGCAATCATACCTTGGCAACCTGCAAAGGCTTCTCGTGCTCTAATCCTCCCTGAAGTCTGAAGCCCCATGGTGCTCCTCCGGAGAGGCTGATGATGACCTCTTCAGCCACCATGATGGGATCTGTGCTTCTGCTTCGGGTTAGTTTGTTGGCCTGAGGAGGCCCTCAGTACAAACGCTCCATATTTTTACAGGGCTCCCTCAAAGAAGAGGACTGCAATGATTTGTTTCGAAGGTTCTTCTTGGTGCCCACCTGAGTTGAGTCGCACACGAATACATGCGGATCCCTCCCACACCCTGAACGCAGCAATAAAGGAAGTTAAAATAGAGAGGGAAAGAGTGTCCCTGGGCAGTGGAATTGTGTGTTGGATGAAGGCAGGACCTAGTTTCACACAGCTGTGCTGTCACTCATAGAGCTGGCTGAAGCAAGGGGACGTGCACTGCTTATGTAAAAATAGACATTTGCCTTCCTTCCTAATGATGGGGAGGGCTGAGCAGTCGAACATTTGAAAGCAAGAGTTCAAAGAGACTTATGCGTTTGGTGCTTTCTATATGTATGATATTTTACAACTGTAACATGCAAAGAGACACTTTTTTTTAACCTAAACTATACACAGTTCTGATGAAACAATCTGTGGACATTATCAAAAGCATTCCGAGCAGGAGAGTAAAGACACCTCTGTTTCAATGATTGTTTATTAAATACTTTGAAATGTTTCAATAATAACAAAGCTATGATGGTTTAACAACATTCAAACAAACACTTGATAGATTTAAATTCATAGTTTTATTAATTGTATGGTCATGCAAAAAATCCAGCATCCAATTAAACCTCAAGAGTATAGTCATATGTAGTCCCCTCTTATATGGTTACAATGCAAAAAGTTGTCAAGTATTGGGAAACATACCAAGCTAAAGCTGTGTTCATCTCTTTTTGTCTTTTTCTTTACAAAAAGATTTCATTTTAGCACTGGAAACCATATTTCAGAGCCACATTTCATTTACCTTGAAGATGCAGGTAACATACATAGATTTCAATTTTAGGTAAACACATACAGTGAAAAATATTACCAGAAAGTTACACATGCATATTTTCCGCCTGTTGAACTGCATATATGGTTTGGTTGTAAGAGAGGGTTTAACCAGTTATTTAGTTTGCGTGTCCACCTAACAGTCACAAGAACTGCAGTCTCCATCTGAATATATCTCCTCTCTTGACTGTTTGTTTTATTTGTTAACTACACAACAATCTGGACACTTTCACTTCTCAGAGAACACACTATGACTAAAGGAAGGATCATAGTCATTGGTTATGCAGCACAGACGGGACACAAAACTGCAGCAGGGGGAGACAGAGAGCACAGTTTGTTGACACTGCAGATGGTAAACGCACAAGATGCCTTAGGGCAGGAGATCGTTTTTTAAACAGAGTTATCGTTTGGTGCCCAACTTCAAAAAAGAATGTCATAAGCGATGTCTTAGCACAGAGTGGGAGGGGTGAACAGCAAAGCCCCCTCAGGCATCACAAATCACATAAGACCCTACGCAATAACACAGTCAAGAACAGTGCGCCAATGCAAGACAGTCACACAGATTCACACACGGAAACTTTAAAGGGAACACAATGTGTCTGTGTGCTTAAACACATCCAAATCAGCATCATATATGACATTTAACAACATGTTGACTTTGAGATCAGACAGAGTTCTTTGAGAGTCGTGTTTGTGTGTGACCGTGTACCGAGTGTTTGTTGAGTGTGGGATTAAAAGGAAGCCTCCCAGATTAGCCAAGCGCTCGATTCATCCCTCATAAATATTTACAGATTATACGGAGGAAAAATATAACAAAAAAAGATGCAACAAATCCATGACAAACACCAACATTCAGAACAGACTCTGCCAAAAAATGGACCACAAACAACTCCTGAAACTGCATTCAGAATGTCATTTTCATTCAATATCCTGCCTGTACACTAGAAGGCCAAGTGACCACCGTCTAACCAAACCATAATCACTTCAACTCACCATGTGTCATGAAAACTGCAACAACGTAAACATCAAATATAAGTCTGCATACGCTCGTGGAGGGGAAATGTGACAGTTTGGAGTGTTGGATCTCTATGGATGGATTTCATAACCTGAAGTTGCAAAGCAGTCCACATATAAAGTGAACAGAACAGCATTAAGCTTATGTGCAAAACAGTACAGGCCATTTCATTTATTTGCTTTTTGACATGCCTAGAAACTACAAAAAGATATGCACAGCAGCTGGAAGCCTAAAGGGTGAGTATTTTTGATATGGTATGTAAGTGGTGCCAGAAAACTGATTTAAAGAGAAACTTCAGGTTTGGACAGCTGGGAGGTTTTGGGTGCAAACACACAGGAAGGCAAAAAAACCAAACCAACTACTCAAGAGAACAACAAGCATATCAAGCCCAAGAAAGACATTTACACAAATTCAACGTTCAACTCGCACATCTCCCCTCCCCATTCCCTAATACCACAACTGTTTATTCCTTTCTCGTGATACATAACTATTTATGCGCAACTACAATAAATCGTGCCCCACTTTAAAACAATTCTCTTGAAAACACAGAAAAAATTACAAATACAGCATCATTTAGGTAAAAAAAAATCAGGAATTCCACACAAAAAAAACACTACAGATTACCAAAAAAACCCTTTCCCGACCTTATCCTCCCTTCCAAGAAAAATAAAAGCAACATTAAAAACATCCTCTTCTTAAAGTCCAAGATGTCTCGAGTCTTCACTTTGGTGCTTTAACTTTTGATATTTATCAATTTAAAAATGTTCTATTCCTCTGATATGACATTCAATCACATTCTTTGCCTAAGAAAAAGAAAATCTAATAAACTATTTACTTTTTAAATGGCGTGCTCTTATTTAAAAAAAACACATTTCTGATTTCTTCCATTACTATTAAGTACACAAGTGAAGATCTCAATATTTTACAATATATTAATACTTTAAACACCATTTCAGAATGTTGGGCAGCAGAGATTATGGGATTATGGGTAAAGACAATACAGCGCCCCGTGTGGGCATTAGAAGCATGCAGCATCCAGAAGGCGGGGCTGCTGCCATGACCCGCCCCACATCTAGCTAGGGTTGGACAGAAGTGGTGGCCACAGTTTGCTTTAAATACATTTCTTTGTTGTGTCAATTTTCCCCCTTACGTTTTCAAAACTTCAAGAGGTTCTCTTACGGCCGGGCTCCAGGCGGCAATGCGTGCACGGAGAAGAAATGCTCCAATCAGCTTTAGTATTCAGGCATGCTGAAGGAAAGAGAACTTCAATCAGGGACATAAATCTATGTTCGATATTTTCTAAATAACATCAAAGTTTGGATGTAAAACAGAGAACACATGGGCAGGTGTTTTAAGAAGAACTCATTAACATTGTACTCAGAGGGAACAATTATTTCTCTTCAGCAATTCAAGTGTTCTTCAGTAAAAGTGGATGTGTACCTCTGCCCTGTGTGCTTCACTGTAGCGGTGCGGCGGGCGCTCCAGAGCAGTGGAAGTGGATATTGAGCCACTTGGCATCTCGGCGGTGCCACACGCGCGTCTCCTCTGATTGGCAGCTGCGGGGGCGGCCTTGACTGTCCATGTACTGCGTCAGTCGGATATAGGCGATGCAGGCGGCGTCCTCTCCGATCAGGTGCACGTGAGGGTTCAGAATAGTTGTATGCACAGGCTTACTGTTCTTACTCAGCACTGCACAGAAACATCATGGAAGTTAATAAATTCACATATGATACTCTTGAATGAGTATGCAAAGGTTGTCGAAACGTATTAATCTTTTCCGTATTCTGTTCTCAAGAATGAGGCTTACAATTATCAAAGTAGAACTTATGGAAGTCCATCCCCTCCACCAGGTTTCCAAGTGCTTCTGGTTCAAAAGAAGTCAGGCCAGGGTCACAGATCCTCCTGTAACAGAAGAGGTTCAGAGATGACAACATAAATTCAAGAACATACTGCAAATGAGTTTAGGGTTTTAATATGTCAACGACAGCGTCTGTGTGATAGTCTGTGGAAATATACGCTTTACTGGAGTTGCTGCAAGTTATTAGACTAAGAAAGTAAAATATTTATTTTACCAAAATGAAACTCGAAACTAAAGTATGAAAATACTTCATCATACATCATTGTCTAACAGCATTGCTTTAAAACTAGTTTCTGCCTAAAAAAAGGAAAAAATATCAAAAGGAAACAAATGCAGTTGGTTTAATCCGTATGTATGGCTATAAAACCACTACTTACGTGTAGGCTTCAAAGTCTCCGTTGTTGATGGCCTCAATCAGTTGCTCTGTGATTTTAATGATCTCCTGCTTTCGTGCTGGTGTTTGGGGAGATGGAAGGAAGCACAGAGACACACTTAGGCATCGTCCACATTTATTATTTGAAAACCACAAACCAACTTAAAAGACAGATTGTTTATTTAAGGTTTCATTGAGCTCAGGATAACATCTGTGACGAGATGATTCAGCAAAAGGAGCTGTCTTAGTTAGATGGGCACTGTCTGGTAAGTTTTAGGATACTCACTTTATCTCAGTCTTGCAAGCCTATTACACTGCTTTTTTATTTGCGTTTAATTCCATACCTTTTTTCACAAGCAGAGGAAAGTGGATCAGATCTTTAGCTGCTTTAAAATAACTCAAATTCAGTCAACACAAACCAACGAGTAGAAAACTAACTTGCACCAGTTCATATTCCCTATGGATGAGTGTGTTTTGCTAATTAGGGGCATTACAGTGTGCTGGACCCTGTTTGGACTTTATGAAGTCACAGGGAATGTAATGCATGGTCAGGACTTCCATTTAAAAAAATAACCATCACTGTACATCGCACGTGATTTCCTCCCCAAGCCAGTTAAGTGCAAACCCCTTCCCTTGAGGTCAAACCACACACGCACAACGTCTCTGCTTCGATTTCTTTGGTCAACTACATTATAGCGCTGTTTGACCACTTGTGTGGTCCGGGCGTGGTCCAAGTTTGATACGCCAAACCAATATGTGGCGAAATAATACCTGGGAGATAACCAGTTCTGTCAAAGTACAAACAAGACAACCTGCTACTTAAAGTTTGTCCCTAGTTTGTCAACGTTTCAACTGAGATGGGCTAACATTTAAAACACACAACAATTATCCTAATAAGGCAGTGGTGTGATGCACTATATGCTACACAACGTGAAAGTCAGCAAAAGCCAATATTTAATAATAAAATAAACCCTTACCTACCCTAACCTTACCCTGCACTTTATAATTAAAAACTTGTCAATTTTCTAATATTTTTTATTTTATTGAAAATAAATGCCTTTATGATCTGATATATGATGGTCACATCCCGGGTCTCTAATCTCAAAGCAACCAAAAACATTACACATGTTTAACCCTCTGGAGTACAGTTAATTTGACCTCTGTCTGGTGTATACACCAAATGGCCTTTAGTTTTTACATCAATTCATTGCATATGAACATTACCTGTATATTTGAAATTCGAAGATAATATTAGAAGCCCTTGAAGCTTCTATATTTTTTCATTAATAAAATCTATTACAGTATTATTATAAGAGTTTACCAATGAAATCGCTAGTTACACGAGTCATGGCAGCAGGGGTGTGGTTTGCTCGTAACTGGTCTGGGAAAAGAAATCATGCCTGTGTCTCAACACCTACAGTCTAACACTTACAGGGCTGGACGTGCACACTGCTGCCCCCTGGTGTTGTGGAGGACTGCACAGGTACAGCCGGCTCTAAGTCAGGGCAGGAGCTCTGACCTGAACTGCACCAAGCAACATGCTTAATATCATGTGATGGATCGGCTGCAAGACAACGGCACAAATAAACAAATGGCAACTAAGCATATAGACATGCTAGACCACAGCAAAACAAAAGAGAAGCAATCACTTAATAAAGGTTCCAACACTTTCTTTCCAATGAAAATCTCTGTTTTAGGATCTCTGTGATGACAAAATTAGGTTCAATCAGGTTTCATTTGTATGACAGGTTTTCTTCTTTTGAAATTTGAAGGGATAGTTCACCCAAAAATGTCATAATTTTCACACCCTTATGTCATTCCAAACCTGTATGACTTTTTCTTCTTCAGAACACAAATTAAGAGATTTCAAAGAATGTTGGTAACCAACAACACTGGACCCTTTTGACTTCCACTCTATAGACACAAAACCACAGATACATTTCTCAAAATATCTTCTTTTGTGTTCAATTTTGAATGACGTGTGAATAAATTGACCATATTGTCATTTTTGGCCAATACCTCTAAACGATTATACTTATTGTTCTAAAACTTTCTCATTTAACAGTTTTGTTTTATAGCAAAGCAAGTGCAAAATGTACATTTACTAGAAATTCTTGCATGACATTTTAAGAGTTGATAATTTCCGTTTCATTTAATAATTTCCATTCGATTTATGTTTTCCATGACTGTTGGAACCTTGATGCATTGAACTATATTGTACTATATTAAACAAGTGATTGCAATACTACAGCAATGTTATACACAGAACATGTGTCTCAGAAAACAGACACAAATAACAGAGACAAGCCACAGACCAGGAGAGAGGAGATTGTATGCAAAGCATCAGGATTATATTCTTAAACAACACTGCATCCTACTAATACATACTGCTAGCTGAGGTTTATGTATATAAAACATCCAGCAGATGGTAGCATCGTCACACTCTCATGAGCTTTCTAAAACCGAGACTTGCAGCAGTCTAGATCAGTGGCCTAAGCAGTGGCATGGCATAACACACATGCACACGAACAGTCTGTCTGTGTGTGTTAAGAGATGTTTCCAGTGTGAGGTACCAGGACGGGCTCCCTGCTCATCTGTCACACTCACAGTATTCAGTGTCGCATTGATAAATAAATGAAAAGGTCGCTCTGACTGAGAAGGTCAGTGCAATTCTTTCCATGTCAGAGGTGTCAAAGTACATGAATAAAGGGCAAATATGGTGGGGTGGGAGGGATTCGGAGCAAAATCAGGTGAAGTGCCAATCTGCGTTTTCTTCTGAGCATAATGGGTGCTCAGTGTGATAGATTACAACACATCATGTGACATGCAGTCTGTTTTAAAGCACCACCACTAACCTATGACGGCCCTAAAAACTAGTTGGGAAATTAGCCTAAACCGGTCATAGCATTCCAAATCAAATCTTTAGTGTTAAAAGATAAGTGTATCTGAAAAACTAGAGTCCAAAAGACCATTTATTGCAACAAAACTCCCAAACAATATTAAAAGTAAAAGTAATGAAAATTCTGTCATCACTTTCTCGCCCTCTTCATTTCAAACCTGTGTGACTTTCTTCCTTCTGCAGAACACAAAAGACATTTCGAAGAATGTTGTTAACTGGCCCCATTCACTTGCATTGGTTTTGTGTCGAAACAATAGAATTGAATGTGGGGGTTAGTGCCGTTCGGTTACCTACTTTCTTCAAAGTATCTTTTGTGTTCTGTGATAGATAGAAAGTCACACAGGTTTGAATTGACCAGAGGGTGAGTAAATGATGACAGAATTCATACATAATCACCTCGGGTCCTTCATTATAGGGTAATGGGGGAAACCTGGACAGATATTATATCTATGTGCCACAAAAACTAATGGTAACAACGAAGTATGTGAAGGTCTGATCTTAACATTATCCAATTTACATTTATACATTTTGACATGTGCTTTGATCCAAAGTGCATTCAAGCTACACACATAACCTAACCCATAACCTTTGTGATGCTAACGCAATTCCCCACCAGCTGAACTAGAGACACACATAATGCTACAAGAACACATTGTTGATTTCTTTACAAATCAGACAATATCACACAGGCTTTACAAAGAGGCTGCTTTTGAAGATAGTATAAACCATATTAAAGAATAATTTAGAATAAGAAAAAATAATATAATAATCCCCCTTTAATATTGACACCAGTGATTATAGAATTCAACAATGTAGATGTCCAATGAGTCCAGCGCAGTCAGACATACAGTAAGTAGTGCATTTTATAAAAGACAAGCGTAGAACGGTGATATCCCCTAAGCTACCAGTTGGAATAGTAGGAAAACATGTAGAGATCAGATTTGACAGGGGGTAGAAACAGCTGATAGGGTTAAAGGTCAGATGACCGGTCGCTGCTGTTAACTTACTGAGAGGTGGGCAAGGGGGAGGAGTCTCAGTCTGAGGAGTTGGCTCCTCAGAGGCACTGCATTGGCTGACCACTGCACTGTCATTGCTATCCCCGCCCACCGATGCTGACACAGATAATTAGGGTGGGAGGAAAAAAAGATGTGACATTTGTTGTGGTGAGTTATACCACAACACTTTCCTGTCGCCTTTTGTGCTATATGTACATGTGTATACTTTGTATAATACTGTCATACATAAATAAATATTTGTAATAGCAAAACAGTTTATATTGAAGGTAATACCCGAAAAGATTATTCAATTATTTGAATCAACTATTGCAATATTCTAGAACTTTGAACTTTTTTTGGTTTAGTTAGTAAAGTATGTCCTAAAACTGTTCGTGTTGCCGTGATGTTTTTTGAAAAAACTAAAAATACTTCTCTGTCTGCAACATATTTACACTCTATACAGAATGTGTGATCTTTGGGCCCCTCCGCAAACATGAGAGGAGAGACTGTAAGGTTTAACCCTTACAGACCCGCTGCAGCGATAAATTGACGTATGGATACAATCTATATATAGCAGGTACATTTTACCATCCAAAAACAGGATAAAAGGTATTGAATGAATACCAATATCTAGGGTTACAATAGCGAAGCAAATTTACAACTGAAGTGTTTCTCACCATCAGGTTTAGAACAAAGACAAATACTGAAATGGAATCTAGAGCTCTACTTGACTCCTTATTCCTCAACGAGAGGCTTCATCAGGAACAGAATTGATCTATGCCTGTAGGGCAAGCATTCATTATCAAACAGCCATAAAAGGAAAGATTCAGTATCTAACCAGCAGTTATTTACCCCACCGATTTAAAAAAAATGGTGCCATGCTTGCACACAATTAAGGAAAAATTTCTGTGCTGTAATGAATCACCATGTGTCTCTTCTAACTCACACGGCCCAGCCGGAGTAACACTTACACTACAACTCATTCTCAGCAGGGGTATTTGTTTCTTTAAAGGTCAGTGCTGAAAAAACAAAATATTCCCTCGGATATTGTGGACATTCATTATGCAAAGACAAAACTTTTGAATTCATCAGTGTCGAGTTCACAACACTCTCCTCAAAGCAGAGCCGATTCATGACATCAATCAGTTAGTCTGGCCCTATTTTTTTCAGCGATTCCCAACCAGAGAAATACCAAGGTTCTAGAGAGCACTTCAAAGAAAAGGTTTAGGTTTAATCTTTGATTAACCCATGAAACCCAAATTACAAAACTTACAAAAATAAAAAAAAATACATAATATAAACATTGACATGTTTTTGTTGTAACAAGTTAAGTCATTAGTTCCTGTAAACTGTGTCAATTTGTCACATCACTAGCAGCTGTAAACAGGGTTCTTGTGGATGGATTGCCTGAGATTTATGTTAATAACAGGTGTAAACAGGGCCCTTGAGATCTCCAGAGATTGACGTTAAAGGAACAGTTCACACAAAAATTATAATTAGGTCTTCATTTACTCACCCTCAAGTAGTTCCAAATCTGGAACAACAAAAAAGAACACAGAAAAACGATATTTGAAAGAATGCTGGTAAACCAAAAGTTCTTGGCAGCAATTGAACTTTCGCAAGCAGTTTGATTGTACGAGCGTTCAGGAAGTGGTGTTTTAAGGTGGAATATACTACTTATTGATTTATTACTTGCATTTTACACGTATGAGCAAGCTGGCTAGATTTGCATCCCTGTGATGTGATGAGCGCACCTTCAGCTTTAAGAGAGCAGCATTTGACATTTTAAAGGAAAGACGTTTTCAGCAATGAAGTCGTAAAGCAACAGCTGTACTGTGTTTGTTGTTTTTAACACAAATAAAGTTTATGACACTGATGGAGTGTTATTTTATATGTACTGAACTAACATATAGAAAGAAAGAAATTTAAATAGTAATTTTTCCTACTATGATTGTCAATGGTCGCCAAAAACTTTTGGTTACAAACATTCTTCCGTGTTCATCACAAAAAAGGAATGATAGATTTGGAACAACCTGAGGGTAGGCAAATGAATACAGAATTTTTATTTTGGGGTGAACTGTCCCTTTAATCTCAAGTGTCAAGGTCTTTTATACATGGACTAGCACTACTTTGAATAGCCATGTTTGAGTAATAATTTGTTCACATCGTCCTGTTCACATTTACCATTGTTTAAAATTGAGCCCTGCTAAATAGAAAAAAAGACATGCATAGAACATTGAGTTGATAGTCTACCTTTCCTACCTTTCATGTCCTCCTCTTCTGTGGTATTGCAGCTCTCTGTAGAGCCCTGTCATGAGAAAAGAGAGAGAGCACAAGATGGAGGGTTGGTGGTATGAAGTTGATTGAAAGAGTAAGGAAAGGATAGAAACAGGTATGCAGACAGCACCAGCAAGAAACAATCAAAAGATACACACACACAAAGAGAATCACTCGCAAGCATGGATGTACCCAATGCACCCACATACACAGACCCGTTACAGAAAAATAGATTTTCACAGAGACACACAGCAAGCCCTGCACAAACCAGTCAATCCAGCAAAAGGCAAGCCCCATTCATTTGAGTGATATTTTTACTGTTAAGGTTTTGGGTGTGCGGTGATAATGAAAATGTCCACAATTTCCAGGGTTCAGTGCTAGAGCTAAATGAGGCAAGCTTACCTTGGTGCCATTGGCTGGATTGTGCACGACAGTGATCTGTGGTTCCTGGAGGAGGTAGGAGAGAGTTTACAATGCAGCACTATGGGAAAACAGGTAAGGGGGCCCAAAAACCTCACAGCTGGCATTAGGAGACTATACTACTGTCATGTCGACAGAATAGAAAGAAGAATATTTGTATACATCACTGACAAAACAAAATATTGCATACGAGTCACTTTGAGAAATATAGTATGTATAGGTTTTAAGAAAAAATGATTATTCTGGTCGAAAATGTTTTTCAATTGATTTTGAATATTATTGCATTAGTGTGAAAGTTTTGTTTCATTTGTTTTTATCTGCTAACAATACACTGAACATTTTTTACCACGTGGTGGGATGGGATTTTAATCGGTGTTGCACCTGTACAATAAAAATGTCTAAAAAGACCTTAAACAAGACTCTAAAGCAATACACAGAAAGGACTCAAGTGGTTAACTACAGAAACTAAAGCGATAGTAGTAATAAAGTAGTTCTTTAGTCTCTCTCCAAGGCCAACCCCAGTCACCAACAAACATCACACACATGATTAGCACTGCACAAACAAGTAGATTTCAATGCCACAATGTTATTTCTCCTGAAAACACAAAGCATCGATCCCCCTTACGCACCCACAGATACGCAACACACACGCTCTTGCACACTCAACTCCACTTTATTTCCACCACAACACCCTCTAATAAGCACACTGTCAACACAGATTCAAAGATGCAGTCCCTACATGCTGAGAGCCAATTACAATTTAATTCCCTTCATTGCTTTTCCCACAATCCCCTCTCATCACCTGTCAGCCGGCGTAACTTAAAGGTCCGGGCCGTGAGCTTAATGTGCCAGGATGTGCGTACTGGTCAATGACTTCAGTCTTATCAGTACAGAACACTGTCTGTGGCATTTACTTTAAATGCTACATTAGGCAAACTGCTCTGAAGCATTGCAACGTACAAGTATTAAAGTCTCCAAAGACAGAATAACATTAATTATAACTTGACTGGATGTGTGTCTTCACATTTGCTTATTGAATCTGATATCTCATCCCGTCTCTGAGCAATCCCATTGACAGAAATTCATCAGCCACATCTGGAACCTATAATGCTGAGGTTAGGGACTGCATCTTCAGAACAAGTGAAACCATTTTGCTTTGACGTAAATTGATCCTGTTTTACCCTTGGAGACTCGACTGTGAGATTGAGATATATGCACATAACCATGGTTATGAAGAAAAAAAAAACTCTTCAGGGAGGAGAGAGGTAAAAGACAATAATGTATATCATATGGCCACATACAAAAAAAACTATTCGAGCTGGTTCGGGTAAAATAGGACGCAAGAGAGAAGTCCACAGGCACAGACCAGATGTTTTTTAGTTCCACTCATCAAAACTATGAGTAATTCACACATCTTCATGTATGTGGATTGATGGGTTGTGGAAGTCAAAACAACAAGTGTGGGACTTGAAACCGCTAAAGCCTTTCAAAAACCAAAAGACTTCAGAAGAAAACACAATGAGTATAGAAATGACAAAAGAAATAAAAGATGAGGTACCATTGGTGCAGTGGATGATATGCTGCTGTCTTTGGTGCTGCTGCTTACTACACTGTTTTTGTTGTTGTTTGTCTGTGGCTGAGGCAAAACGAAAAAACAATGACAACACAAAATGACTTTTGATCAGTGCAGTTCAAGAACCGACAGGCCTCAGCACAAACTTGACACGTCGGGAGACCACAGAACAGAATAAAGGGGGACCTGGATTGGGTGAATTAGCTTACAGGTAAAAGATGATGTCTGTAATGTGTCATAGTACACTTTTAATGATACACTTTTATGGATATAGAGGTTTTAGCTGAATTAATGAAAGACATTTAACTGTACAGATGCCGGTTTTGTTTGTGCGATTCTTACGGATTAAAAATTCTAATGGTTGTGGAGGTACAGTACTGCTAACACACCTAAAAAACACAATACTGCTTGAATAAAATAATGTTTAATGTTTGCTGATGTACATCAACTCCACTCTTTGTCAAGCAAAACTAGTCACAAGTGAACACTTCAGTAAAAAGTTCAAAGCATAATGTCTAATTCTTAAATATGTCTATGTAGGTGCACACACAAGTTTCTCCAGTACCAACAAACATCATTTTTTGTAGCCTACAGTAAATTGTTTAGCGTTTAATGGAATATCAATTAATATAATATTCTGCTGACACAGTAACGATGAGAGACAAATATTACTGTCAGGGAGTCGATGCTTAAAGCTACAAGACCCTGATAGTCCACTAGTGCATGCAGTGAAGTGCTTTAGTGAGCAGTAAATGCACAGACTCTGTGTATCAATACAGGGTACAGCAAAAAAGATTAAAAGAGGTAGATGATTCCTTAGAGGAACACTGTAGAATTCCTTCGGAAGGATTTAAACATTGATCAAACAAACAGAAGCAGAACAGCAGCCAAAAGATGCTCATCCAAAATGGCCTCTAAATTTATGTAAAAAAGGCTAAATATTGCACGTTTACTCCCCCTAAACCTTTATGACTCTTTTCCACAGAACACAAAAGGTGATATTTTTATGAAAGTTGGTAACCGACTGGGTCCCATTCACTTCTAATGTATAAACACAAAACCAATGCAAGTATATGGGGGCCAGTTAAAAACATTCTTCAAAATATCTTTTGTATTCTGCAGAAGGAAGAAAGTCATAAAAGTTTGAAATGACAAGAGGGTAACTAAACTATGACAGCATTTTTATTTTTGGGTGAACTATCACTTAAACATCTCAAGCTTTTTAGAATTATAACAGCGCTTGAAATGGAACTTCTGATGTCATAAATAAATACTTTGTGACAAAGCCACCTTTTAATTTACCTTAATGAATCAGCTTTATAGAATGTTTTGTATCTAGAGATACAAGAACATGGAAAACTCCCTCCAACAGATTTTTAAGGTCTAACACCCTTAATTTCACTTGGACAAGACATGGTCTTCTTGAGGGCGGGACATATGACAGCCAAAGGAAAAAGAAGTCTTGACTTGGTGAAAGAGCAACTCAAGAAATGAGAGATGCATCGAATGATGTTTATTAAATATTGTGACCCTACACTACATAAACGTCCTTATATAAACGTATTTTATAGGAAGAACTCAGAAAAAGAAGAAATTCTTTATTCTTCAGAAAATCTACGGTACATTTATGTTACCATTGTGACAAGAGGCTCTTCGTTTGTTGTTAAACCAAGTCTGATGTCACAGCCACTGCAGCTATTGCCATGGCAACAGAAATTGCCTGCGCACTAGGGACTGTGGGAAAAGGGGAGTTCAGATGAAAGAAAGGCTTGTTTGTCTGCAGCTTTAGAAAGTCTGCCATAACAGCATTTAAACACCCTCACTCCTATTGAAGAGCACTTTGAGCAGGTCAGGAATTCAAGACGGATGCTCCGGTTTATAGTTGACAGCTGTCTGTGAATGCTGAGGGGATAGAGCTCAAAGACTGGCTCACAGTGAGTATGGAGGGCTCGCAGAAGACAGGCCAACCTTAGGTCAGGGTCAAAGTTTGTGGAGAGGGAGTGGAAGCAACCTCTTCAGCAAAAACCCAGACCTTCTAGCAATGAAAGCACAGAGATGCTGTGATAATGAAGGATGAACTGCAAGGCAATGAGCTGTCTATGTGCATGTATGTTGAACGGGTGAGTATGAGTCTGCTCATGTTTGATGATCCTAAGTCACAAAACCCTACAAAGAGACAAAAAAGACCCAAACAAACTCTCAAGCACCTCAAGCAAGAGAAAAGAGAGCGAGAGTGTTGAGGGAGATTCAGACATGGAATAGGTCTCACCATCAAATAAACACTGGAGCTTGACTTCCTTTTCTGAACAGGGTGAAACAGAGGAAAGCATAGAAAACAGGCCAGTGAACACAGAAAAAATAAAACTGCTACTTAGACCGCACAGAGATGAAAAAGAGCGAGAGAAAAAGAAGTCGCAAAGCCGCATGTATGACGTAACAGAGGCGCAGAGTAGCATAAACCTGAAGGGTTAAACTGTTGAAATTCAATGATAAGTGCGAGGAATGATTCCGAAAAGACTCAATGATGCTTGGTTCTGGTGAAAAGCTGTTTCACTGCATGCACAGAGACATGTACAGGGCTGAATGAGAGTCTCTGCTTCAACAGATTGTAGTTATGAGTCAGAATGCAGAAAAATCATCTAACCAGACTAACAAATGGGCAAACACCTGTCTCAATATGGTAAACACTTTGTTTGGGCAACAAAAGCCTCAATAGGGTAATATTATTCACATTTAATGTATTCGGCAGATGCTTTGATCCAAAGCTATGCATTTTTAGTGCATTTTAGACCTCTGTGCCTCTAACGCAAACTATTTGTATATTTAAGACTTTACAAAAACATATTTAGATTCAGGTGGCTAGAAGTCATTCTGTGTGTTTGGTTAACATAAAATATTTACTAGTTACTTGGCTGTCAGTTATATCCAAAAATGTGTACTTAAAGTGAGAAAACAAATGAAACAGTAGATCATCTCTGAAACATAAAAACTGGGGAAGAAATTGTGCATTTTCTTATGATGCTAAAACAGAAAGAAATATGTAAAAATATCTTTTCAGGCTTACCTTGACGCCATCTGACTTTTTGGCCATTAAACTTTTGCACGCTGAAAGATGAGAACAAAACATTCAGTACTGCACAAATGTCTAATCAGCAGCTTATCACAATGTGCTTTTGACAAACTGTCATTCCCTTAGTGAAGAAATCGTACAATACAGGACAATTCATTAATACAGCAATTAAAATACAGTTCAGTTTTCCACCTAGACACCAACATGAAGGAAGCAAATGGAGTGAATATTCCCTTCACCAAAAAAAAAGCATGATGAACAACCTTGCCCCCGATAGTTGACAACAGAACGACTACTAAAACCGTCAAAACAAAACAAAAAACGTCAAAAGCGATACAAATAAGACCAAAGTCAATGAGTGGATTGGAAAATGGTCTTCAAATTCCCTTACCTTTAACAGCAGATAGAAGAAAGAATGCAAAAGGGGAGAAAGATAAATCAATCAGCAGGTTATTAAACAGAAAAAAATGTGGCAAACAAAATAAACAAGCAAACCAAGTAAAAATAGAAGAATATTTGATCATGCTGGGTCCATGCTGTGCAGTGAAATCTCCTGCTAGGCCTGCTGTCTTTACTTCTGCATAATGCTTCATGCAGCACTGACAAACCAATGCTCATGTCTGCTTCACTTCACTACAGCACACAGCAAACCGCTTATTCATCACATGACTTTACTGACCTGTTTTGCTATTGGGCTCATAGTAAAACTTAAGTCATATTTCACCCGATAATTAACATTCTGTCATCATTTACTTGCCCTCTTGTCCTTTCACTAATCAAGACTTACTTTCTTCCTAAGAACACAAAAGAAGATATTTTGAAGAATGTTAATTGGCCCTGAATCACTTGCATTGGTTTTATGTCCATCCAATAGAAGCGAACGGGGGTGTTCAGTTACCAACTTTCTTCAAAATATCTTCTTTTGTGTCCTGCGGATGAAAGAAAGTCACAAAGGTTTGAAATGACAAGAGGCGAAGTATAATGATGAAAGAATTTTCATCTGGGGTGAAGTTTAATAAGGAATGGCCTTTATAAGGAAACTGAACATTTTTATTCATGGCCGAGATATGCTGGAGTCACCATTAAATTTGACAATTTGTTTATTACTAAAGGGCTTGTTATAAATAATTTATCTTTGCACTTGTTTTTTTTATTCACGTGCACTGAAAATGTAAAATAATGTGACAGTAAGGTTGGTGACATTCGGGCCAAACTGGATCCTTTCTTTAATGTTAAAATATGTTTGCCATCCGGCTTTGATTGCTTGGTAACTTGTTCAGCCTGACAAGGCTTGATTCTCTCAACCAATGACATTATTTTAGAGGCGGGCCTATCTGAAAGGGATTCCAAGCCTTTAGGCTCGTCCCAGACTAAAATGAATGTTTCAGTTCTTAACTGAAAATAAATTGCCCTGACGCACCAGTAATCAAAGGTGTAAAGTACTTGAGTAATTTTACTCAAGTACAAATCCCCCAAAATAATACTCGAGTAATCGAGTACAAATAAAAATGAATACTTGTACTTTTACTTAATTATATTTTTAAAGGAAAAAAAGTACTAATTTGTGGCGTCTCACTTTGATCTGAATTCCCTTACTACTAATGAACCAACTGAATGGCGCTGATAACCAGTTTAATCTAAATGTTATTTATTCAGCCAATGAGATTTGTTTTAACATTCAGTGAAATTGGCCAGACATGTTCATTGGTCCTTTTGAAGTGACGTCATGTCACATCAATTACCACAATGCACAGCACCTTGCTTGACCCGGACCGGAGAGAAATAATCAGTGGAAGAAAATGGAGGAACACGATTCAGCTGCTAATACGGTTAAAAATACGCCACAGGATCAAGAGCATCCGTGACCTTCTTGTAGTGGAATGAATAAGGATTCGTATAAGATGAAGTGTGTTCTTTGTCTCCCACTCACCAAACCTAGAGTAGCGTGTTGCATATTAGAATAGGCTTGTCTTGTAGTTTGATAAAACTGCAAGAGTTAAATACAAATAAATACAATCAGTTCTAAAGCAGGATAACATTTAACGTGGTTCATTCACTTCATATTGTGAAAGATTAAATGCTTGAACAAGAATCTCTATTGTTTTATAGTTACTTTTCCTCAAAATTTAAATGTGGTATGTTTCTGGCCAGATACTTGAGTAACATTTTTCAGTACTTTTTACACCTCTGCCAGTAATGTTTTTAAAAAGTGACTTAAATATCCTCATATAATTTAAGCATAGTCCTGGCTTAATCTAAGGCCCAACCGTTATGTACTGAAGGATCCTTGAAAATATTTGAAAATAGAAAACGTGCATTATTCATTGACAAGGTTGTCGGCAGACATTAACATTAACACAAGGGGGAACCACGACTTCCCTTCTGATAGTCTAAGCGGCCGTTGCTATTGGCCAAAGCTAATTCTCTCAAAAGAGCCAAAATAGTGGCCATTATACAGCTGTCTCAGATTATACAATTATCTGTTCCTGTAAAACATAGTCTTCACAAGTAAAGCCAAATTACTACATTATAAACAAAATCAAGTATATAACAGAAAAGTAACAGAAGCAGTTAGCAGAACATCACAGACATGCCACACTCATTAAGACATAAGAGAGAGAGGAAAAAACAAACCAAACAATAAGCATTACACAAACAAACAGGTGGATCCTGTTGCTTTCTGTCCCACATGCACAAAGACGCCTGAACACATGATGAAAGACATGTGGTGCTTTTGAAGCACGTTTTTAAAGCAACCCCACTGTATGAAGAATTTGTCAGTGCTGGTTATTCTTAATAAGTCTTCTTTTGATATCATGCGTTCATATGACACAGACTCTTGCAAGACCTACAGGCAAATGCATGTCAGCCTTGACCTCTGGAGCATCTGCCCACAATTCCATTGCACTTGTGTTTGGACGACCAAGATGACCTGATTTGGACTATGAAGTATATTAGGGGAAAGAACCACCTTAAGAAACCATCAAGATCATTGACTGGATTTGTAATGAACTGATGCTGTTGCTTAAGGTGACCCGGGTCAAAATACCTCCACTGTAGCATTCCTGCACCATCACAAAGAGCGCAAACCCATAATGCATTATGCTTCCAGAAGGACATCTGGAGTACACAATACATTTTTTTAGGAAACTCTTCTTACCATCCCAATCAGCTGGAAATGACAAAACATCTTCTGATAACAGCAGAATGTGTATAAAGCTGTTCTGTATGAGGCAAAGGCCGTTTCATCTTAGACTTTGGTACAAAAAGACAAGAATGTGTCTTAGGGTTGAGAGCGATTGAATTTCATTTGGGTCCATTTTATACACAAAGCCAATTTCCTGTCTTGAATTCAAGTTTTCAGTTTAATAAAGACAAAACATCCATTCACTCATTGAATTGTGATCTAAATTCAATCAACGAACCCGAACCCTAGACAGTGTGCTTGTGTCAAGGCTTGTTTGTATTCTCTGCATATCCAATAGGCTCTCAGAAGAGTTTTAGTGCCCGTGCTTTGGCGCGGGGTATAGAAGGCTCCCCTAGATCACATGCTGATAAAACACTGGCTGAAAGTGGGCAACGGCCCTCTAATGCCCATCTCACATACCTTCCTGTGCCAGTGCAGCTGTGCTGGTGGTAGGGGTGGCTGGGGCGGTGTGCTGCCGACCCACTATTGGACAAAAGAGTATTTGGTTTTGGAGAGGCTCACTAAAGACAGAAGCTCAGCCTCTTTGGGATCACAACAAGAACTCACCCCATCTGTATCCTAACTAAGCCTAAATTTGTATTTTACAAAATAAAAGCTGCAAAAGAATACAGTCATTTACAACATTAGGACGCTCAACAATGCTTATGAATCTGAGAAGTCATTCACCTGAGAAGTTTCTGGACACCAGCATGGTGGTGATAATAGCCCCCTTGAGAAGACACAAATGCTTTTTTAGTTTATCTTATCTACACTTGGAACATATAAACACTGCTTTAAGGATTAATAAGCATAGTAAAAATGAATGAATGAGACCTTCAGTTTTCTGCGGGCGTTGAACTTGCGCAGACACTCGACGGTCTCTTGTCGATGCATCATGGAGGCAACAGTAGACCTTTGCTAAATGGGAGAAATGGTGCAATAAACAATTATCCACTTTGACATGTTCTGACAAATGTAAAGTACTGTTGCTTAATGGTTTCTTAATGTTTTGTTTAAAATAAATCTGTCATCTATAGATGGTTACATCCAGACGTAGCGCCAGTGGCGAAGCCAGGATTCGCAAAGTTGTAGGGCTCAGAGAAAATTGGGTGGGCCGAGCCTAAAATGCATCTAAAATACACAACTTCACCTGCTTGAATAGGCCTACACCTCAGAGCATACTCCAGTATATTAATATCAAGAGCGCTAAGAAGATAACAATAAGAACAGCATTAGCATGATGACCACACCATACATACACATATGTGCGTGTCTAACAGACGCAACACAAACCACCATCAACCAAATCACCAGGACATTAGTGGATAGTACAGTGGTGCACAATATGTGAAAACAATGTTTGTTAGTCATCATGGCTCACCTGCCACATAAACCACATTAAATAAACAACTGTGACTAGGCAACTACACAGTAGGAAAATGTCCCTGCCGGATGACAACGAGAGAAATGCTGACAAACATAGCCTACAAATGAATATGTCTCATTAGGTTATTATTATTATTTACTACGCTTTTTATTAGTTAGGCTATTTATAGATAAAGCAGAACAACAAGCAGTGTTTTTTTTCTGATACATCTAGCAACTGTAATCTAAATATAAATTGTCAAATGAAAATAAATGCTAATTGTTTATACGGAGCCTCAAAACAAATTACAACGGAACACAGCAAAGTTTAAATGAGTAAATAAAATAAGTAGCCAACAGGCTATTTGTGCCGCTAATCAATGCAAAAGCACTGGATACTAAGGTATGGCATTTTCAGTGCACTTCACTATTATTGGCACACTTGGTAAATATGAGCAAAGTAGGCTGTAAAAATAAATCTGCATTGTTTCTCAATTTGATCTTTTTGTAAATTACAAAAATTCAATTCAATTCAATTTCATTTATATAGCGCTTTTCACAATTTGCATTGTTCCAAAGCAGCTTTACAGGGGAAAAACGAAAAAGAAAAAAAAGGGTAAAACACAGAATATGAATAGTTTAACTTGTTATAAAAAAGACCTAGTAAATAATATCTAATGTCAGCATCTCCTGGTGGTTTATTTAGCATATTTTGCATTAAGTGAATGCTTTGCTGTAAAGATGTGTCTTTAATCTAGATTTAAATTGGGCGAGTGTGTCTGATCCTCGAATAATATCAGGAAGGCTATTCCAGAGTTTAAGTGCTACGTATGAGAAAGCTCGTCCCACTTTGGGGGATTTAGTTATTCTAGGTATTATCAAAAGTCCTGAGTTTTGAGATCTTAGAGAGCATGATGGCTTGTAGTGTGATAGAAGCTCTGTTAGGTAGATAGTGGCTAAACCCTTTAAGGCTTTATAAGTGATTAAAACTGGATAAAAGCGTCTGCCAAATGAATAAATGTAAATGTAAAACTTTAAAGTCAATACGATACTTAATTTATGTGATCGTATTTTCAGGACCTGGTAAGAACTCTGGCAGCTGCATTCTGAACTAACTGTAGTTTGTTTATTGATGATGCAGGACAGCCACTAAGTAGTGCAATACAGTAGTCAAGTCTTGAGGTCATAAATGCATGAATAAGCAAAATTTCACTGGAGGAAAAACTATTTGAAGAAGGGGGAATATCTCAAATCAAAAGTCTTTGGCCACTCAAAATATTCTCTTTGCTGTGCATCAAGACAATATAGACACATATTCTCCATCAGGGAGATTTGCAACATCTCCGGTCCATTAAAACTTCTTAATTATTGCATTGATGTTGTAAATGGGTATTTTTATTGTTTCAACTATTTCTCTTTAAATCCACTTTCTATTTTGTGTAGCACAATAATCTTTTGCTGCACATCAGAACTATGTTATTTGGTTTTTTACCATTGGGATGAATGATTAAGGGGGGGGGGGGGGTTGGGCTTTGGTTTCACAGGAGAATAATATAGTAAAAAAACAGTCATGATTGGACAACATGATGTTTCTAGTCACCTTGGTGTGCTCAGAAAATGTTTATATTAATGGGAATATACTTGGGAGATATTTTACTCATAAGAATTTCTAGGGGTTCGAATAATTGTGACCAGAGTTTATTAGAGAAAAAGAAATTCACAATGTGATCTTCTCCAGATTCAAACATGTTTCACTTGAATTAATTTTGGTAGATATCTTAAATAAAAGATCAAAACAGGAACCAATGCAGATTAATTTTTACAGCCGTTGCTCATATTTACCAAGGGTGCCAATAATAGTGGAGGGCACCATATATGCAGCAAGATTACATTATGCAGAGTTTTTTTAATCGAATATCTGCAATTTGTGTGTGAGTGGGAAAAAAAAAAAAATCGCAAAACCTTAAAAAACGGGTTGCTTTGACCTGCAGTTTTATTAAGTTACTAACAAAACGGGAATATAATACCAAGTTTAATCATCTATATCATTACATAGATCCATAGATTGGATTATATGGAAAACTAAAATCAAGAAACAATAACATTTATTTTTTTAGGTCATGTTTTGTGATAATTGCAACAGATTTAATTTATTAGGCTACCCTGCGATGCAGCTGACTGGATGAACTTGACTTACAAGTTGGTGGGTCCAGGACCACCCGTAGCTACGCGAAGTTATCTTACGGTCTGTGCTTGCATTTTTTATATTTAATTTAACTTATATCAATTTATTTAACTATTTTATTGTATGAAAATTGAATAATTAAACAAGTTTGGGCCGCAAAAGCTCATGTTGTTGCTTTAAAACCGTCTATATATGAGATTCAATACTGGTAAGTATATATTCACAGCATACATCTTGGATATTTTCGGTTAACTGTATTGTTTTAAACAATAAACTGGAAATAAAGTGTCCTTTCATGTTGTCTTAAACAAGTTTCACTGCATCCTGGAGTATAAAGCAAATGACATGACAAAAACTTTTTTTACCATCTGTCAGTAACAGGCTGGGTGACCTTGAAAAACGCATTTAAAGGTGCTTGACGTTTTGTGTTAAGTGACTTACGCAGACCCATGGATGCTTGAGCGCTTGATCAGCAGTGATTCTCTTCGCTGGGTTGATGGTCAGCATCTGGTTGATGAGGTTTTTGGCCTCTGGGGTAACGGTGTCCCACTCTGGTGATGGAAACTACAAGAAACGCCCCCCAAAAAAAGAAGGAAAGGGGAGATTGTGGGTGATCTATGAAAGCACAATGTGTACAGACAGGCACAAACTGCCGGATCAATGACTTTCTTGGCCTCTGTAATGGATGTTAATAAGATCAGTGAAGAGTAGCAAAAGCAACAAATGGAAGAGAGGAATTTTCCACCTGGATGGCTTAAGGTTGTGATAGCAAAAGTGGCCTTTGTAATCACATCTTTCCTAAACCGCAGCACTCCATCAAATGGGCAACGCCACGATGCAACAAACACTCCAAACACGCTTTGCTGTCAAGCACTTAAGGACAGCCCTGTTGACTTCGTCTAAAAGGTATTTTTAAAGCACGAATGAAATCAAATTAGAGTGAATCGATTCTTTGTTCATGCTATGCTAGATGGTTTACAAACAGCAGCTTTGAGCTACAAATGATCACTACACTAACAGACGCAAGCATGACAAGATTTGTTAGAAAAGAAGGGCCGCACTATGGTGGTAGATAACTTGTCCTATCTTACCTGCCTGCAGTATTTAAAGGTTACATATGTTGGTGTCAATAGAAGAGGTCATGCTTAAAACTGTGGTTTTCCTCTGGGGATGACGACTAGATGATGAAAACTCCACAGACGCATGTTTCTCTGCTGTGTTTTATGAGCAGGGGGTTGACATCATTCATTATTGAGTAACTCGGCTCCCTATCTCAGAGCAATTAAATATTAACAAAGGTCTTCAATCTGGACCTGGCACTCAAGGTCGAAAAGGGTGACACTAATAGCTCTATATGTGGACGGCCATGAGAGCATCTCTGTCAGCATGTTCATGGGCTTAACGATAGGGCTTTTACTTCCTGTTTCTGATTGAACGGAGCTTTACATAAGATGTGTAACAAAAACGTTTGAAAAATACATAACATGACTGTAAACACAACAAATGCTTTGACTAGAAAGAAACGCACTTTAAAGTCACAAAGTCATCTGCCAAAATACATAAATGTAAACAAAGCCGAACAAGAGTGTCTCACATCGTACGCTCCAGCCTTGATCTGTTGATAGAGCTTATGTTGGTCTTCATCCCAGAAGGGAGGGTAACCCACCAGAAGAATATACAAGATCACACCTGCCCAAGACACAAAACAAAGCTCCAATAGCGGACAAACACATATAGAAGACATAAGAACCAAGCCAGTAATTTATGAAAATAATTTAAGTCGTACCACAGGCCCAGATATCCACCGGCTTGCCATAGGGGTCCTTTCTCAGGACTTCAGGGGACAGATATCCAGGAGTGCCTGCAAAACCTTTACAGCCACAATGGTGATACTATAAATCTAGGGTCTTATATTTGAGTCCATAAAAATAAATCAACATCTCATTTATTACAAATTCTGTACTATAGACACAGTAACATTTCAGATAAAACTTAAAGTATTGATTTGAAATAATCCGGAACCATTAACATAAATAACGTTGTGATCAATCTGTATTTGGGAACAATGGTGGACTGTAAATAACATTTTTGTTATTGATAACGTGGATCTTAGCAGAAATAACCTCAGATTTGATTTCCTACAGATAAGGAAATTGAAAGAAATGTATCTTATGGCTGGAATACACTACAAGAGTTGTAAAATCTGAACAGATTTTTTTCAAACTAAACATCATACACTTGCAGACTTTTTTAAAGTTTCAGATAGAAACACACTGACTGATCAAATCTGTTGAGTCCAGACTGAAAATCAGGGCAAAATCTGATCAAAAGTCTAGTAGTGTATTTTAGCCTGGTGGTCTTGCAACAATTTTATAGTAGTTAAATCGAGAGTGTTTAAGGGTATAATATAACTCTATGGTTTGGCAGAACAACATCTGTGAACAAAGCAAAATTGAACAGAATTACCAGAACAGCAGGTAAAATGATAGGTTCCAAACAAAAGTCAGTCGATCAGTTATACGGAATGGCTGTTAAGAGGAAAGCTTTGGCAATAATTAGAGATATAACACACCCTATGAATCATGCTTTTGAATTGTTGCCATCTCGTTGTTGTTATAGAACATAGAAAGATTCATTCCAGCGAGTACGTAAATGGTTTAATTTTCCACCGCAGGTCTGATAACAGAAACTTTTAGAATGTAAACACAAACGCTTCATACGCTGCCTTGGTAACACAAGAGACAGAGCTATAACGGCTCTGTGCGCATTCATTAGCACGAATCAGCACGGCTAGACAAATTCAGAGCCAAAATCGGTAATTGTGCCGTGTCGAACCAGGCTCACGTAGAAACATAACTGTAACCATTTCAGACTGTGCTTAGAACAGTTCGGCGCGCTATTGGGCGCGAAAAACGCTCACCCAGTCCATGCCACAGAGAGCAAACTTAATGTTAATGTGGTTTACGTTTCTTTCAAAGCCCGAAACAGCTGTATGAGTAATCTATTACATTTATTTGGTCTGCCTGGACTTGCATTCTCAGATAAAAGAGTTTCAAAATGGTCTTAGATATGAGGTTAAAGAAAAGCAGAGTAGTCTTACCAAACCAGGCCTGCTGATCTCCCTGCACCTCGATGGCGAGACCAAAGTCAGCCAGCTTCACTGCTGCCCCCTTCATCTTACTGGCCAACAACAGGTTCTCGGGCTACAAGACCAAATCAACAAAAACGAATTAGAGGAAGATAGAGAAGAAAGAATAGGTTGATCACAAAGGAAGCCTTTTTGGCTGATTTTAGCTCAGTGAGTTTCCATTGCTATACATTTGCGAAGGAGATTTGTGTGGTTCCTAAAAAATGTGTAACGGTACTAAGATTCAACCAATATTGCCATTCGTCTAACTGCAAATAAGTCATAATAATTTGAACTAATTTATAATTTAATAATTCAAAATGCAATAATGTATGATTAAACAGAACTAATAAGATAACACAGAAATTCTGCCTTTTTTATGTGCTATCACTTGCCAAATGGTGCTTAAGGTACAGCCCAAGCTTACAGGCTGTGAGTTTAAACATCTGTGATGTGCATTAAAATAACCAGCATGTTCTATAAGAACAGTCCTTCATCATCACTTTGTGAGACCATTAGAGATTCAGGGAAGATCTAGAGTGTGTATAAAGTGAGAGAGGCACAGAAATAGCATGCATGTGTGCGAGTAACAGGGAGAGATTGTATGTGGTGTCTATATCCTACTGTGTGTGTGCGTTTGTAAACCAGACGGACAGCTGTGACAGCATGGCCATTGCTCTGAGCTGCATAATTCATAAAGAGGCAGAGAGGAGGGCTTGTTATCTCATGCTACGAGAGCAAGGGCGAGCTGCTCCCCTCGAATACCGCAGAGAGAGCCCTGACCCTGACAAAGCTTAGTCACCCTGCAGAATTCTGATGATTCTGAGGGGACGGATTCTGTGACATCACAAAATGGCCACAGCTTATCTCTTGAATATTAATTAGGCAGTGCCGATGTTGCTAGGCAACTTTTCCAGACTGCCCAATCATGTCAATTAATATTCGTAGCACCGATAACTTGCTTCTATTTGTATTGCACAGCAGATGCTTCATGGCGACACTATGATCCGTATTTTCTTCCGGAAATTTCAAGATGTATCGTGAAACTAAAAGTTGTGACTTAGAAAGGACTCTCTTTTTGTAGGTCGTCTGGCTCTCATTTTATTTTCTTCTGCGTGTGTGTTCATCAGATCTTTCATGTGCCGGTTATAATTATTATTACGTTATTAGTACCTTCAAGGGAAATTTGTTTTGGGCAATACTTGTAAAGCTGTACAAACAAGTTCCAACATCAATAACAATCATCCATAAAACAATAACCCTCACACACTCCCATAAGGTTCAACAACCTTATAGCCAGAGGACCAAAATCGTTTTTATAACTGTTGTATGTTCACCTTAGAGTACGAAAACGGTGACCGGATGGAAGTAGGTTAAATTCTTGATAGAGTACATGAAAAGGGTCCCGAATCGTTTTCTTGGTGATGAATTTGTGGTGGCAAAATAAGTCCCAACCACACACACTTTAGCTGTGCCATGGCTCTGCAGACTCTGTGATGTCACAAGAGTTGCTATAGCAACCATCCAGCCAGCACATCAATCTTTATATATTTAAAGATGTGAACTACAATATTATGTTGAAGACTGGTCAGCTGGAGGTTTTAGTTTGTCGCCCGTGGAGCTACAGTTGTCAAGCCAGCCCAACAGTAATATTCAGTGAATCTTTCTTATCAAACCTTCATAATTCTTCACCTCGTTTTACTCATTTAGCATATTTTCATACGTGTCATTATTGCAAAGCAGCATATTGCCATATGTCTTCCTACACATATTCTGCTACACCTACTGTATAAGTAGGTAGGTGGAGAAGCGAAATATATATTTTTTTGAAATATATTTATGGGCTTTTTGCTTTTATTGTGATAGGATAGTGGAGAGGTGACTGGGTATAGACAGGGGACCACACCAGATTGGAATCGAATTTGGGTCGCAGTGACAGACTAGCGCTATATGTCGGCGCAAGAACCCCAGGCTATTGGCGCTTAACAGAAATATAAATTTGTGGTCCCGGTCGTCTCAAGTTCTACTGTAATCCATAACAGGTTCAGGCATCAGGTTAGTGTCATTTTGTTTAAATAAGAAATAAATAAATAAATAAATAACAAGCGAGCACAGGTTAGAAACTCATGCTCTCTGATGAGAGGTTAACAGGCAAGTTTAACGTTTTGCATGTGTGCCGATAAAGCCACAGTGATGCCAAGTGGAGGAGGGTTCAGATGATGCAGGCTTCCATACTGTGACGGCAGGACTCACCTTGAGGTCCCTGTGCACAATGTCATGCTGGTGGATGTGGCTGACGCTTTCCAGGATCTGATTGATGCAATGACTGATAAAGAACGAGAGAGAAAGAGAGAGAAATATAAGGAAGACAAAAGGAATTGATTAGAGAGAGAAATTGAGGCATTAGTACAGGATATGTAAATGTGTAAACGTAACTCTGGATAGATTATGGCAGACATAAGACACAAGAAATCCATCTGCAGAATCTAGCCCTGTGTGTATTCATGGAGCTCTGAACCAACAGATAAACACTCTGGTTTGTTTTAGTGGTTCTCAAAGCTGCCAGAGACACTTTCCAGGATGGGAAATAAAGATATATTTAACATGTCATCCAAATGCCAAAACAAATTTCCTGCTGCTAAATGTATGCATATATATATTTAATTCCAAACCACTCAAGCAAGCCAAATCCTAGTAATATACTACACAGATGGGCATTTGTTAATCTGACAGATTCAAGCTACAGTTCGTCTTTCCACAGACTGTTAATGGTCTGTAATAACAAGCAGCCCTGGAGCGGACGGCAATGCTTATAAATGCAAAAAGCAGAGACGCTCATTACAGAAATCTAAAACCCTCTGAAAAGGTCATGACATGAAGACAGAGGGCAGGTCAGAGGGGAAGAGGTCAAGGGCGTCTTCTCTTTTCTATTCGACAGCACACATACAGAACACTTAATTACTTAATGGCTCCATTAAACAAAAAGACACTAAGAAATGGTGCCTTGTGAACAGTGAAGGTGGTCCAGGAAGAAAGAGTCCCATCACGCCCTAGAGCGCTCATGAGAAAGGATGGCGCTGCATTTCTTGTGTCCAAATTTGGCAAAAACTGTGGCTTGCATTCCATTCCATCCCATTACAGAGCCACTTTCCAGTAAAAATGCTTTCGCTCTCTCTCGCTCTCTCGATGCAAACTCTCTTTACCTCTATCATAAAGTCATTCCATTTGCACTGTAAGACTGCAGAGTGCCTTCCAAAAGTAATTGGAAAGTGACGCTAATTTTGTTGTTCCAGCTTACTGCTGAATATGAAGTGGAAATGGACTGAAGTGCAGACGGTCCGCTTTAATGAAAGGAGATGTCTATCCAATGCAGATGACATGCTTAAAATACCACCACATTTCAGACAGAATACCAACCATGAGTGTATATACACAGTTTGACATTATGCTAAACAATTATATAATAACAATATAATTACTTGTGTAACTCTGGCAGTTAATGAGCATCTCGCTGTCTGAGACCAAGAAACAGCATAATACAGGAGCTTTACAAAAAAGTGCTGTGGCAATACCATAGTACCAGGATGACATTAGGTGGTAATGCCATTGCACCAAATTACTAAATGACAACATACTTATGTAATGCAGTATAGCAAAAAATACCACGGTACAATGTCCACAAAATACCATAGTACAATGTCCAATAAACCTGGACTGGGTTGTTCTTGTATAAAGAAACTGCAGGATTTTTATGCGGATACTGTATGCTGTCATATATAATAGGATGAGTGATTGTGACAATGTGAACTCCACACCTCTCTGGCAGCTCTAGCCTAGATTTAATCTATCAGACAAAGCCCTTACATGTTAAACTTTCATGCACATGGCAGCTCTGCTGAGTATAAATGAACTAGTCTGTTTTTGTTGCTACTGCTGGCCCGAGCAAAAACTAGCTGTCCTGTGTTTCATGCTATTGGCCATTCCTGCAATGTTGCCCAGCAACACTGCATGAACACATGTCCTTTATAAACTCAACCGGTTACTGTAGACACAAAACTCATAGAATAGCGTATCTACATGTGTCTTGACTATAACTATTGACTATGACTATTTTAAACTAAATTAAACACAAGTTGTTTAAATGGAGGCAGTGCACCAATTTCCCCCAAAATATATGATCTGAGATGATGATTTATCATATTATCTTAGCTTAAGTGATTTTTTAACTTACCTTGCATCTGCCTCGCTGTAATATTCCCTTGCGACAATGTCTTCAAACAGCTCTCCACCAGTCACACTGGAAAGAAAAATGACAGGTTTTATACAGAGCCCATTTCCATACTTATAAACTACATCTGTCTATCTGTACATGAGAGCTGTAGACGTTTGTGTGGGTGATACAGGTTAGTTTTATCACCACAGACTCGGAGGTCTTCACGGGTCCAAAGATGTGTACCCGAACCCGAAGAGACTCGTGTCTGTGCCATACAGACCTGACCCGTCCATTATTTTTAAAGTTGGACCGGATCCCGTTAAGACACAAAAAATGCCATAAATGTACTACCCGGACCCGACTATTATTTGAAAGTTAAAATATAGACCCATACCCGTACGGGTCCAGGAATGGGGGCCGGGTCCTCCGTGAAGACCTCTAACACAGACCCCAGAGCACTTAAGTGTTGGGTGACCATTATCACGAGAGCCCACAAGAGCAGTACAACTACATTTGACATACATGCACTTACATGTAGACAACGCACTATATCTTACACTATATTACATTTAGTAACACAGACAATTCTCAAGTTGATCAGACTTTACAACTTTTGATTAATTTAAGGTCCAGTGTGTAATTTTTTGGAGGATCTAGTAATAGAAATGCAAAATAATATACATAACTAAATATACATAATATACATAAGGAGGGGTGGAGTGAGCAATACGCAACCTAACCGCCGGATATCATCATTCACTGGACATTTAAGTTTTGTATTTTTGTCTTGTTCTCAGGAAACATATGAAAAATCTATATAGTAGCAATGATGTATCTCCTTAAAACAAGAAGCCATCTTAAAATTTTCAAAGTTACTGAATTTTTATTTGATTTTAATATCAAATATAATTTTGCAGCTCAAGTAAATATATCTTGTTTTTAGGATGCTTCAATGTTTTACTGGAAATTATTATTAGCAAAAGGCATTTGAGAAATGGGTCTACTGGCTGTCTAACAGCATCTGAGTGAAATATAATTCAGATATATACAAATATACAATTCTCCAGAAGGGAACGCGGCTAGTGAGTATGCTGGTCAGGTCCAGCGTCAACCGTGTTTAACAAGACTAGATCAGATCAGAGTGTCTGACTCAGATACTTACAGGTCAAAGACCAGGTAATGAAAGCCTTCTTCTGAGATACTGTCATGGAGACGCACTGTTGAGAGAAAACAGAACAAGAGTGAGTAAAAACAGGAGGAGGATCTGCTCATGAAGTCCCTCTCATTAACTGACCTCAAAACAATGCAGAGAGAGCTTTCTGACTATTGCTCGACATTATCCAGTAGACGACACAGCATACTGCGTACAGTGACTATGAGCACGATGATGAAGTCAAATATTTTCCTTGAAACAGGAGTTAGCATGGGGGTCAGTTCAACCATGCACTGACTACAGAGAATTATAATACTTAATGTCAAACTTTTCAGTTCTTAATGAATGGAAATCGGAGTCAAATGTCGTCATTGTTAAATACAGCTCTTGTTAAAGGAAATGTAGAAAGAGATCACTTCATTACAGATTTAAAAAGATGATGCCAGTGAAGTTAAGAATTCATTTTAAAGAGACCGAGATAAACACCGGGGGGGCTGAAGCAACATTTGAAATAGCATGCACTGATAAATCATACATAATAATACGAACATGTATTCAACAATCAAACAGGGTTCCTTGTGACTTCACGTTTACTTTAAATGTGAAACGAATCAAACAGCTAATTTATGTCAAAGGTACTTTGCTCTTTGCATCACCAAAGGAACCGTGGTACTGCAAGCAGGCAGGAAACATTTGTTATACTGATTGAAGGTAATGAATTTGTCATCGGTAGCTACAGATTTGAAACAGTGCCCCTGCCAGATCTCACACGCGTAGCCATTAAGAGACTCATGGTGTGTGGGTCTGTGTTCATGACAGCCTGCATTAATCTCAGTGATGTGAGAGAGCGGCTGTGCTGCGAGAGGGCAAAGAGGGCAAGGTAGACATTTTTTGGGGGGCATTAGAAGGGGCAGGGCATGTCCCTCAGGGTGATAATAAAAATATTTTAATTTAACACTGATATGAAAATGTATGTTGATAAAAACTATGACAAGAATAATTAAATCAACACTAAGATTATTAAAAAGTCACCATCAATGTTTTTGATATCAGCGCGAGGTGAAGCGTCATCTCTGCCCAGTCGCATTTCTGTCTGGCAGTGTCGTACGGTAAAGTCTCTTATGCTCATCTGACATTTTGTGTCCAAATATCCGCAAGCGGCACGAATACAAATCTAGAACTAATTATAAACAGAAATTCTGTTCTCACTGGATGCAACGTAAAGAGATGCAACAAACGCCTTGTTCGGTTTCTTTTTGCTTTGCCAGGTTGCATCGCGCACTCGTGTGCGGTGTAGATGGTGTGTAAGCAAACCTGTAGTTGTTTTTTTATGTTTTGTATGAAACTTGGCGCTGCACATTTTGCACTTTCGTCAAGTTTATCAACGTGAAACCAGGCATCGCTGTGCGCTTTCAATATGCTCTTCAATGTGCTCCGGACTTGGACCGCAAACTCTCGTAACGCATGGAGTCAAATCTCTGGGTACCTGGGTAAAATAATAAAATAAAAAAGTATTTATAGACCCAAACGATCATCGTTTTCATCGTCGCGTCCAAGTTCTCGAGCCCATCCTGAACTGAAGGTGTTGGAATGTGTATGCATGTGATAAAAGTGATGCTTGAACTGGCTGTTTTGAGAGAGATGATGTATGGATGGGAGTGATACGCATCAACTGATTGAAACAGTGCCACTTTAATACTGTACTGAAGAATGTCAGTAACCAAACAGATCTCAACCCTCATTAACTGCCATAGTAGGGAAAATGTCTATGGGAGTAAATGGGATTTGAGATCTGTCTGGTGACTGACATTCTTACAAATATATTTTGTGTTCAGCATAACAAAGAAATGTAAACAGGTATGTAACAACTTGTGGGCTACATACATCTCCATACATGCAAAATCTGTGTGTCGATACTACGGCTGTCAATAGATTGTAATGTTTAATCGTGATTAATCGCACCCTTTTCATGTGATTAACTGCCATTAATCGCAAACGCATAGTGAAATGAAACATACATTATCAATTTACTTTAACATATTTGCTTTAGTGCTGTCAATCGATTAAAAAATTTACTAACTAATCACACACAGCGTTTATGTTTTTAAATATACTTTTGCATTCAAATAATTTCACATTCACATTTCAAATCCTAAAATTATAAGATTGTTGGCTTTGCAACCGTTGCCCTTTTAAATATATAATTCTTTCCTACTAATCAAACCCATTATGATAAGTGTGCCCTGTCTAACAGGTAAAATAAATAAAGTTCTCAAACATTATACAGTCTTTACTGCTAAATGAATCGATTTGATTCGACATTGATTTCTTCTTTTCATTTGTTCTTTGATTAACATTAGTGACAGGAGTCACAGCAGCATGTTTAAGAACGCGGCCCTCTAAGAGCTGCTGCCCGAAGCAGGTCTAATGCGCTTCCTATTTTCACTACTCTTTGCATTCATTTAAGACTTTATTTAACTCGTTGAAGACTGTGCTTGCTAAAATACTAGACAAAATGTGCTTTCTGGCATAATCTTGAATGTTCATTCATGAATGAAAGAAAAAACTGATGTTGCATTTAATCCGTTAAGTATTTTTAACGTGTTAATCTGAAGAAATTAATCGCATGCGTTAACGCGTTTACATTGACAGCCCAGATACACATGGGTTGTGTTTGTGTAAATTGTGCCTCTTGTGGTTCTCCTAAAGTCTTTTTTGCTCTAAATGTGTTCAAAATCTGCCATTATTAAGTAAGCCTTTACTGTATGTGTTGTATGTGTGTGTTTAAAGCCAAAGGCAGACCAATGAAATTCTCTTCGATGTGGCACAGTAATATTTTCGGCAACAGTGTTAAAGGGAACCTTCGCCCAAAAATGAACGTAAGTTAAGAACGTAAATTAAGGTCCTTTTGGAAGCTTTCTGACTCCTCCATGGATGGCAAAGCTACCAAACGTAAAGAGCTTAAAGTGACATTTATATTAAAAAACTTTTCACACGACACATGTAATGGGGAGGATGAGCATGTTACAGATTTGATACACTGTAAAGTTATGTTGAAATCGAGGCAGCGTTGGGAAGTAAACCACAGTAAAGCGATTTATGATCTTATATGTGAAAGTATAAGCAGAGGATGTTTGTAAAAATACACAAGCTTTTGTACTTGACCACCATTACATATTCAGACTCTAACAGTGTTTTTGAACACATCATTTGTTTATTCATGTCACAGAAATAATAAAATAAAACAATCATAAGTAGGACGAAGTTACTATGATCAAAAGTGACCACTTTTCCTCATCTATTTGGGTTGGTTTGGCTGAAAGTGACAGCGCGTCATAAATAGCGTGTTTTACTGACATCAGCTATTAGCAACACTATACAATCTTGTTTCTGTGTGTAAATGATATATACAGTGTATTCAGAGCTCTGGATCAAGCTGCGCGGCTGCCGCTTGTGTCTCGAACTGTCCCCGGAAGACAGAAGGGAATGTGTACAACGCTGTAGGCTATCCAGTAAATACACACATGCAAGTAGCCTATGTTAGAAAGAAGTTGGTAGTGTTGCAATTCGTATCGGTGACATGAACATAAACAAATGATGCGTTTAAAAACACCGCTGGCGCTGTGTGTGCGAGTAAAACCTGTTTGTGGCAGTCACACATAGCCTGTGTGATGATAAAGCTGAAGTGGTAAGAAAAGCATCTTGCGTGATTTGATATACATCCTCCGTAGGTTGCAAATAATGATACACTGTAATAAAGTATCCAGGATCATTTGGAGGAATAAATGTGGGAGCAAGAGTAAACTTTGACCTGTATTTGTCATCTGTCTGACATGCTTCGGACAGACGAGAGAATAATGATAGCGGGCGGGGTTTTCTGTGAAGTTGTACCGGTAAATTTAGATAAACTGGCTGGATTGCGTTTACATTACACAATGATCCGATCACAATGCGTCCTCGACTACCTCTGAACCAGGACACACTGATCGGATAACATTCCAATCAGAATGTGTTTACAGATGTCTTTTCATTGTGTATGTGGACAACATCCAGATACAGGTCGCATGTTAATTCCAAATATAAATGCACCCAGTATCGCGCTGCGCGGCGCTCTGCTGATCGTTTAAGCTACATACACCGGTAATACGGTATATTAAAAATTCAAATAATACCTGAAATACACACCGGTATTCGGTATGAACCAGATTACATTTATGTAAAGTTTTTGGAGAGGTGCACGTCAGGCTACGCACAACCAACTGCATAACTATGGCACAACCATAAAACAAACTTTAAGCATATCTTTAAGCATATCTACATGTGGAGATTACTTCAATTTTTAGGGCGGTCACTTAAATGTCACAATAAATCCTGTTTGTGATGTTATCATGCTTTAATGCGAGTTATGACCGATCTCCTAAAAGTTCTCTTAATATATTTTATAAACGTATAACATTACTTATCTCCTGAATAATAAAGCCGTTGTATGCACCCTGAAGCAGTCCTTCACGTCACTAAATGGTGTAGGTCTCAGTCATAGATTTTTTTCATGGATTTTTTTGTAAAATAATTGTTTTGAATATACTAAACAAAATAAGTGTTCTTGCTGGCTTAGTATATGCTTTAATATTGTTGTTATTGTGAGTTATCTGTTGTGTTTAGAGTTTTTTAATGAATGATTGTTTTTTATTTTAACCATTTTATTGAGGTTTGTGTGTTCAATGTTGAGGTGTAAGTGCAATGCACAACAGCAGAATTTGTATAAATGCACTCAACACAAATGGTTTAAACAGTTATTTGATCAAACTTCTGTTCTGTTTGGTCTGTTGAACACGTACAATTGTAGATAAGACAAAAATAAATGTGTTGCTGATAATGTATGTACGCAAAAAATAGAGAGAAAAAAGAGAAAGGGCAGTTTAAGGACTAAGTTTGACAGTAAGGTACAAAGAATGATGTATGATGAAGCCGATGGGGACAGAAAGAAGGGAATAAAGGTCTTTCAAGAGGAGAAATGCAAAAACATCAGGAAGGTGTTAAGCTACTATAAATGATACACGTTTGAAATGTAAAAGAATGCCTTTTACAAGAACAGTTCACACAAAAATTAATTCCTAACCTATTTTCATTCTTCCATATGAAATGGCAAACTTGTATTTCACAGAAGAAACAAAATAAAGACATGAAGATAGGTAGAAATGGTCGTTTTAGGATGACTGACATGCAAAGATGTTTCTGACATCTTATTCTTTTGTTCAATCTTCTAAACTTCACAAATACTTTATATGCATTTTCTTTCTTCACACTTGGCAACTGCCCACCTACCCAAAGTGCCCTGTCACCACCCACCACCATCCTGAAACATCTCCACACCCACGTTCTACTGACCTCCACAGCCCTCCACACACACACACACGCACGCACGCACATGCAGTCTAAAGGGACAATAAATTACTTGCATTTACTTGCAATTATTTGCATAAGGCTAATATTTTGTCTTTTTTTACCTTTCTATGCAAATAAGCCTTGCCCCACTGCGACTAGCATACATTTTCGGGTTGGTGGGGTGTGGTGTTTGAATGGGATTGAGACGTTCCGCAGACAGAACTTACAAATGGTGCAAGTTTATTACACCATGTTTGAAGCATATCCACTAACTGCAGAGTCATGCCTGTGGCTCACGTGAGACGATTTCAAACAGTAACATCCACCGACTTGTTGTGGTGTTGAGACTCACCTATGTTGGGGTGCTTGAGGAGACGACAGATCCGGGCTTCTCTGTCCAGCTTCTGATGATCTGAGGGCCAGACAGAGAGGGAACAAATTTCAGTCTGATATTAAACTTTCAACACATCACCTTTCACTGTGATAACCTCTCAAAACCCAAGCGTGGGCTCTTTCACACGCAGCACCATTTACACCAAGTATTAACATGCGCCTTGGAACGTTCTCAGATCATGCTGGGACAACATGAATCATCAGGTTTTGCACAATCGTGCCGGCTCATTCATGCCAGCTCGTGTGCATACTGTCAAATGCAGCCTCAATACAAAAGCTTTCATTTTTTCACCTGACTTTTTGTAAAAACAGACTCAGGCTTTTGAGCCATGCTGTATAATGTTTGTGCCCGGTTTCACAAGACTTAAGACTTAATAACTTCTTAAAATATACCAGTGCCATTGTTTTGTATCAAGCTGCACACCAGCAATGTTTTTCTATAAGGCATTTTAATGAAAAGTTTACGTAAACTAAGTTCCTAGTTTACGTAAATCATAGTCCTGACTTAAGCTAAGCATTGTCTGTGAAACTGGGGTTTAAACCTTCATCTGTTGCTAAAATTGTCTTACTTAAGATGACTTATCAACTGGGTTTGGGCCACATCAGAATGTGTGAGGTCTTCAATTCTGATTTGTGATTTTAGCGTTTGGATCACAATGACCAAGACCTGTGTTCATAATGGACATTATGTTACGATTAATGAAGACACTCATCCTGAGTAACAAGCACTGATCTCTTAAACAATACACAGTCGTTTGCTTCCTGTAAACCTTTTATAAGAGGGAAATCAAACTGAACTCGAACAGCAACTATTTATACTCACACGGACACACAAATGAAGCAGTATAATTATGGAACACACCCGTACATGAATCACCCCGCCCCAAAAAGAAATCTGCTACACACAATCATTCATGGTAGAGAGTTCATGTCACTGTGTAGAGATAAGCTGTGGGAGAGAGCAGTGCTCTAAAGTAAGTTTTCCGTATCGACACCTATATCTGAGTGAAATGGCTTCTGAAATGAGAAAAAATTTAGGGCGGGGCTTTATTTTGCCCTTCCATTTTTGTTTGCCCTTGAGGGGAGGGCTAAATATGCCTGGCCATGGACAGTCAGTGTAGTCCTACCTCTTTTTGTTGCTTACGTCATGTGGTGAAGAGTTGTTGTAAAGAGGGCAAAGTTGTTGTAAAGAAGGAGCTTAATGTCTTTGATTAAAGATAACAAGAAAAAAATATTTTTTAACAAATTATGGTATGCACGGATAAATCATTTACAATAATCACTGCAACACTGTGTAAAACCCTTTTCCTCAATGTTCCTGTTTGATTTCATGGGGACTTTAAACAAATGCTCTACAATAGGGATAGCTTCATTCACAGTGTGGATTATCCATCTCCATCACACCTCCAGTACCACACACACGCAAAAAACTTTCTTCAAACTTTCTTTCTGATTTATGCAATTTTTAGGTATTAGGGTGTGCAGGATTTTCAGGTCTACCCACTCGGCTAGGAAAACAGAACGTTGTGTTCCCATGCTCCTACAAAAGCTGTTAAAAATATCAAGACATCGAGACGTTTAGCAGCATGGTATGATGGTACACTGAGCTTTGTTCCTGGACTTACAGGCTGCCTGTTTTCCTCAGCCCAAATAAACAAGTATTACTGTACTTTACATATTTCTCTTTACCTTTTTCAATATTTACTACGAAGCAAATTCTTTCTAGCTTACCATATAGAAAAAGAATCAGCAGAATTAATTCAGACACAGCTGTGCATACAGTTATCTGCCTCATCAGGGTTCTATGGGCAAGATACTAAATCATGGATTCAATGCAGAAAGAGAGATCGGCTTTACATATCTTTAATTTAACATTGCACTGTGAAAAACGCTTCACTCCTCAAAAGTAAACAACAACCCAAGCTTACAGTACAGTACAGTAGGGCCTTTAGCATAAGAGTGTTTAGGCATGTGTTGCTATGTTTCCTTCATATCACAAGCTGAAGCCTTAATGTGAATTCTGTCATCATTTACTCTTGTCGTTTCAAACCTTTATGACTATCTTCCGCAGAACACAAAAGATGATATTTTGAAGAAAGTTGGTATCCGAACAGGCGTCTGAATCCGTTCAATTGTATTTTTTGGGAGCAAAACCAATGCAAGGGAATGGGGACCAATTAACAACAGCAGGTTTGAAATGACAAGAGAGTGAGTAAATAATGTTTTTTTTGGGTGAACCACCACAACGTAAAAAAAATGTTTCTGAAAATTGAACCCATCATTACATATTTAGCAGTTAAGAGTAAATGTGTAATGTCCATCATAAACGTCCTAAATGCTGTAAACTACATAATGACTTTTTATAGCAAACTTATAATAATTTCCTTTATGTTAATACCCTTACCCCAAGCCTCACGCTTCACAATTCAGTTGAAATTATTTTGACACATGCCTGTGAATCTTCTACCCAGAGACTTGCAATCCCTCTCAGTCACAGAGCATCATTCTCAGAAATGACATAAACCTCAATCTTGCATCTAAAAAACTTTCATCTGACAATCCATCTGACCATCACCGCACTTCCTCACAGCCGTAGTTTTTACTCACTCTCTCTGAGAAACATGCACAGACCGATTCCGGCAGTGATGTTTTCATCAGATTTGCCAAAAAATGTCTGCGAGTGTAGAACCATGGGTGGCTGAAAGCTTTCCCTAAGAAATATGAGCAAATAAACATCCCACTGAGATGGAATGAAGGTGAGTGATGTACGTGTGTGAGTTTGGTTTACAGCAGCAGATGTCTTTATTACCTAACAGAATGAACGCAGGACATTTAATATTCAGCCCTGCTGAGGCTCCCTACAGAACAGTTAATCTGAAGCTGAGCGAGAGAGCGGGCCATAGCCAGCACTGGCATGCAACCACTGCAGAGAAAACACACACCCCCTCACCAAACACCAAGCATGCAGAGGAAAAATTACTTCTTATTTGCCGCAAGTTTTTGCAGTGTGTTGTTTACATAATTACTGCTTTACAAATAAATCTTTAAGAGGCATGAACAGAAAACAGACTAATGGTTGTTATCTGACAAAGCTTTGAGAAAGAGGAATGGCTTTGAGTGGACACGCTGACTGTTCTCTATTTGTTTTCCCTTTTGTTCCACTCAGGTTCCTTCTCATGTGCTCCATCTTTCTTTTTCTCTCCATCCCACTACTGAAAGAATAAATAAATGATGTGTTGTTCAGTGACCATCTCTAAAATCCAATTGTGCTAAGTGCTGCTTTCGCACTGTGCGGTTGGGCTATGATGTCATGGACCATACACTTAAGAGAGCGAGGAAGAGATATTCAAAAAACAAGGATATTATATTGACTTCTATGAACAGTAAAACAAATCAACAGCAGGGCTGTACAGTGCGACATATATGCCGCACATGCTACGGAAAAAACGGTCTGTGATAAGAATAAATGTAATAGTGTAGCACGCGTGTGATACAGTTTGGCAGGTGCATTAGACAGAGCCGCTTGTCTGTGTGAAGTGCGTCAAAGTGCTACTGAGCTAAGCATGATGGGATTGAATCGATAGAAATTCTTATATCACAATGATAATGACAAAAACTGATGATGATTCTAGAGAATCGGATCCGCCGGCAGTCATCTTGGTAACAGATAACGCCTCTGGTAATAAATACCCCTCCTATCTACCTGAATAAAGCTAATGGCTTAATATAATATTTTTTATAAAATATTTCAAATCAGCAAAAGATGATTTACTCAACCTCAAGTTGTTCCAATCATGTTTACATTTCTTTGTTCTTTTAAACACAAAGAAAGATATTTGCAACTATATTTCATTAGTAATTCATGATGGAATTTTAATTTTTGGGTGAACTGTCCCCTCAAACTATTTTGTGCTTATGTAAGAGTTCATGGGGACCCCAATACCTTTTATTCATCACAAAAGATAACTCGTAGCCTTAATTTCTTGAAAAATATTATTACTTAACAACAATACAAAAAAATAATTGTTCACTAATAATCAGAATAAAAATCCTACTGCCAAGAAATACAGGTAATAAGGTTAACTGTAAACTGTCTACAACTGCCAAGTAATGTAGGAATGTTTCGCATTTATGTAAAGTGGTCACAGGTGCAAGTTTATTGGTTTTGTACATGGTTCATCCAATAAGACTTTATAGTCGGAACTATGCGTTTTATAATAACCCATAAATATAGACTAGTGTTGAAGGCACACTCCTCAAAATATAGCGGAGTGCTTATTCATTATTATGTTTTTGCAGATGCTCCTTTCAAGCTCCTTGCCTCAACATTAAAAATCTTAAATCAACTAATTTGTGTCTATAGTGACAATACAATGTATGTTTAGAACAAGCTGGCAAACACCCATGTACCATTCAATGGTTATTACTTTTTTTGGAAGACCTCAGATGGTCACGGTTTCATTTCAGGATTGAAAAACAGATGCAATAAAGTGAATATGAATGGGTAGATCAATTACTATAAAATATGAACTAACTTAATTTAGCGAGATGAGCTCAGGGGAACAGACCTACAGCACTGAAAACACACTGAACAAATGTGTGCACATATGCACAAGCTGTTCCTTCTCTCAAAGATCCCCTCACGTCACGGGGTGCTTAGACATGATACCAAACGACTCTGTATCTTATTAACCAGGGTCAGCCCAGACTGAGCAGATAGTTGGGTCAAATGGACTGCGACAAGAGACCAGGCGAGGTTATCATGGCCCAGACAGAAAGAAATATGCCAATCCATCAGCTTAAAGCTTCATTTAAAATGACAATCTATAAACATGTTCCCTGTCTTTAAGCTGTAAGACTTCCTGTGAAGCACACAAAATGTCGAGCGGAATGTCCAAGATGCATTCAATTTCATTGTAGATGTTGTCCATTAAAGACATTATTAGTGTTTTTGTCTCGTTCAGCACAAGGAAGTCAGTCATGACTGTGAGTAATTGATGAAGAAATATAATGTTTGCAAAATGAATCAACGACAATAAAGGCGGCGGGGTTAGCTTGAGGTCTTTTCTCAGCAGGTGAATCTCAGCGGAGAATGCCAAACGCCTCCAGGGAGGAGTCATGACATCAGCATGTGGTGTCGAGCCAGGATCAGATGTTTTTTTAAAGCACGCGAGCAGCTTTTCGACTGCCTGGATTTATCATAGCCTTAGCAACCTAAACATCCAGCTGACCCTCAGATCAAATCTACAACATCGAAATTCTCTTTTTAGTCTATCCGTTTTGTTTCAGAGATTTGTGGCTCCAATTGCTCTTGAATTCAAGCATGGCTGCTCGTCCCTCTCTTAAACAATCTCCACGGTGCACAGGCCCCCTTTCCTCCGCGCCCCAGAGACTTGCCCTTGTGGCCTTGACACTCACTCCATCCCACTTGCTTTATTTTTTTTATCCTCTATTGGCTCATCAATGCTGACCTTAGCGTCCTCTCTGTTGACAAATCATGCGCCAAGGCGGTTCTGAAGCCATTCGTTGTCTGTCCGTCTCACATTCTCCTGTTGTGTCTCACATTCTGAGATGCTATGAAGTGTCATTTATGAAATTAGTTTCAAATATGTTATGTTTAAATTAGGGCTGTGCCCAAAATATCAATACGGCGATACATCGTCATGAGCTCCTGGCGATGCGTGCATTGATACATCTGCCTCCGTACAGATTCAGCAGCACTTATGAAATTAGCCAATTATAATGCAAAACATACCGTGTAATTATTAAGTGGTATAAAAGATCGGATCGGAGTCGATCCGTGTTCGGTACGGACGGTGTAGGAGCTAATTTAACACACACACACGACGCAACACTCCTTCTGACTTATCTACTATAAAACTACTGCACGCAATGAAAATCTACGAAATCCCCCCATTGGAAGGATGTAGTGACATACCTCTTGCTTATAATACCGACGGAAAAGTAAGGCGTGGTAGAGACACAGGAAATGTGCATATAATAGAAAGTTAAGCCAAAACACCTGCTTACAGCGCCTACCACAATTATAATGTTATTTCTAGAAATCCCACGTCTAGAAATCCGTCATTTATTTTAATTTCTTTTTATAATTAGCCTAAATCTATTTAAGGATATTTTCATATGTATTTGTTATAAATAGGGCATATATTTTACAAACAGACAATGTTTTAGGAACAAGGGTCTCTTTATAAAGACTACTTAATGCAGAAAATCAGATAATCTGATAAATCAATGCAAGTATATTTTGCTGTAAATCTGTCATTTGAGAAATGTTATAAAAACTGGCCTTGAATCGGGATGCATTTCGTATCGTGAAGATGTTGCCTATACACAGCCGTAATTTAAATGACTATGCATGTTCACTTGCACAAATAAATCTGTCTGTCTCCAGACAGAGGGGTAAATTCTGAGCTGATGTAATAGCCATTACACAGGTCACAGCAGCAGGGCACACGTCACTATAACCAGACATTCTTCCACAAATGATCAGATGATATTAGATTCTCTCCGTCTCACATTCCCTCCATCGTGTCCCTGATTAGAGACTTAGAATGAGATTAAGAAAGAATCCAGTGGTCATCAAGTGGTCTTACACTAACCCAAACAGTTTCCACATCACAGCAGTCTGAATGTGTGGAATATATACAGAATATTTATAGGGCTGGTTGGTATGATGGTATATACCCCTGGCTTTAACACTAGATACAGTGGTTAGGTACACTTTCACAAGCAGAACGACAGTAAGAGCAGGTATGTATGGAGATAATGTGAGCTGTCCGTTTCTCTTGGGTAAACCGTGTGATTCAAGGACACTGATGGAAAGGACTGGAAGCTGATACAGTAACTACTTATTAATAAAACACATTCCACATAAAACCAGAGGGGGAAGTATGACAGACAAATATGGCAAAATATGCGTGTAAATATTTGAGGGGAATAAATAAAGAGAATATCTTATGTTTGATTTAATGACATCCTGCCCTTTATGATGTATCACTGGTCCAAGTGACCTTCACATAACACCACTGTTTGTGCCAAACAGCAAGACAAATAAAAATAACTTGCGTCAAACAAACAGTTCAGTAATAGTCGGTTTGGTTCTTTAGCTCATACCAATGAGTCTACTGGCTGCCAGAACAAACAACCAAAAACAGGTCCAAATATCTGACGCATGAGAAATTGCTACATCTCAGCCTGAAACCACAGCTGAACTCCACCGCAACCGCACTGCCTGATGGGATATCTCAATGCTAGGCTATTGTCCTCCAGGCAGCACACACACAGAGGCTGAGGGATACATACTAGCACAGATTGTTTCCATAGAAATGATATTAATAAGGCTGGGAAGTTCTATTATTTCACCATAAAAAGCAGATGCAAAACCTTCTACAAACTTCGAAGATAATCAAATCAGACCTGTGTCAGCTTTAAAGAGCAAAGCTTAAAAGTACAGTACACACAGACCCGACTGGACGAACTACCGCAGACAAAAAGCAGACTGTGAAGTCGGCTGACGTTGACTGCGTCTGGGTCCAAAATTGTCCTGACACACCAAGCCGATGGTCGAAACTCGACGGCCAAGTAGCACATTCATTCTGCGCCTGCGTGAGAATTACTTTCCGTATGAGTAGGTTGCAATAGTTTGTAAGGAAACCGGTCAAAACGGAATCCAGAGGAGCTAGTATCAGCTGGGATGCAAAACATCACCAAAGCGAAGTTTGTTAGATTCACACAAATCTCGCTCACCACAGAGGAACATAAATGATTAATTGCGGATTGATTAATCGTAGATAACCGTTTACTCAAAATAACTTGAGGATGATTGAGTCCGAGGTCATGCACATCCGTGCGGCTCATGCGCAAAACACATACAGCAGATGGTGAACATGGAACGAAGCCAAGCCGAGTGAAAACCTGTCATCCGGTGGTGACTGAACTGGACTGTTGCTGCTTGACTGGTGTGCATCTTTTCTGTACTTAGACTCGAAGCAGGAGACCGATTGGGTCCATTCTCACCACACTGGGAGTGTTGAATAACGCCCATATTAACAAGAATCCTTGTAAAAGTAGTCCATTGAATGAATATTTTATTTATTAAATAAAAAGAATCGTTGACATTAGAATTTATGCTTATTTGCTCACCATGTCAAGACATCCATGTCTTTATTTCTTCTGTAGAAAATAATCCAAAATTGTTGATGAAAACAATTCCAGATCTTCCTCCATATGGATTTAATGGGGGGCAATTTAAGGTCCAAATATCAGTTTCTTCAAGGTTTTGAATGGCTAAACGTGACACCAGCCGGTAAATTAGGGTGTTTTCTAGAATTACTTTTACTTTTTATCAAATACACGGCTTGCACCCAGCAATGTTCCACATTCACGACTTCCCGTAATGCGTTATCACGTTGGAAAGGTCACAAGTCTGACGTAAGCGGATGTACCGACCCATTGTTAACGAGTGGTGAAAAGGAAGACTGTTCAGTTGTTGCAAAAAATATTGTTTTTGAGCCAGATTATTGTTTAAAATGGTCCGTTCTTGTGCTTGTCCGGGATGTATAAACATCAGAGCAGTTAAGTTTCAACATATTACGGGAAGTTGTGAACGCGCAACACGGTTGGGTGAAAGAAGTTTATTTGTGGTTAAAAAGTTGAATTTTTCTTAGAAAATGACTTTGTTAGGCTAGAAAACTAATTCATCGGCTGGTGTCGCATCTAGCCATTTAAAGCTGCAAAGAAACTAATTTAACCCATTAAATCTATAATATTGAGGAAGATCCAGAAATATTTTCCTCAGCAACCTTGGATTTGTTTCTACAGAAGAAATAAAGACATGGACGTCATTGATGACATGAGGGCGATTAAAAAAGTAAAATAATAATTAAATAATTTTAATTCTAAATGATCTATTCATTTAAAGGGGCAGCAGCACAATGAAGATCATTAAAGGTGCCATAGAATGGAAAACAGTATTTACCAAGGCATAGATGAACAAGCGGTTTGTACATGGAAATTACATATCGTGAGCCTCAAACACTATTGTTTCCTCCTCCTCATGTAAATCTTGTGTATGCAAAAGAGGCTAATCCCAACATACCACCGACTGTGATATTATAGCTGGGATGTACGCTCCAACATTGCATTTACCCACCCATGTTCTAGGCCTGCTGGACGTGCACAGTGGAATCATTGGAAGTTCTGCAGGTATTGTCTACCAAAGTCTACCAAACTGGCATTGGACATTGTCTACAATGAAACATTGCGATGGACGCTGACATTGTTGTCTTCTTTTAACAAGCCGCAAAGTTAGAGTGGGCCGAGTCTATGCGCGAGCTGTGCAGAGACACGTCTTCTTCATACAGCACGTGCTGGGCAGTTATAAAATCATGCGCATCTTTATACATTGCAAGCTGCGCGGACACGTGTTGTCTTTATACATTTATAGAGTCAGGCTCGTCTGATCAGCTTTTCTGTAGAGCATGGCGTAAACAACACCAAAGTCGTGGGTTCAATCCCACATACTTAGAAACAAATATATAGGATAATGGAATATAAGTCGCTTTGGATAAAATGTGAATGACCTTGATCTGTATAATGCAAGTTTATATGCCCCTTTAGCCTTGTTTTTATCTGTTTAATTGCAATTTGCAGCCCACAGCACAGAGGAGCAAGAGTCATGTGACGAAAGTGAAAGGGACAGTTTTTTGAACCTGGGACAAACTCAAGCAGGCTTCGCTCAGCGTTTTGATACCGATTTAAGAAGGGAGCTATTCCCACTATATTGCCATTACAACCCCTACAGCAAGCAGCAACGAGGGATTTTATCCACTTCTTCCATTTCACACCTGACAGTAGCGATCTGTTTGCCATGTGAGCTACTGGCATGAGCCGTGCAGCGAAACGGCCTATCAGAGCGCATAGCTCAACATTAATATTCATGACCCTGACAAATATTGTAATAACAAACCTTTTCATTCTAGGGACTAATTCTAGTGTAAATGGACATGTAAACCGTTTCTGGATAATATTTTAGAGGGTTAAGGTTAAGATCACTTTTAGCGACAAATTTGTAAACACACAGTCTATTGATAACATTCATATCCTCTCAATGCAACCGTGATAACACTCACCTGACTTCCTTTTCCACCTCGTTAGGCTATCTTTCTGCCCATATGCTTTCCAGCACTCATCACTCACTCAGTCAGCACCTCTGTGTGTGTTTGTGTGTATGGGGGGGGGTCATTTTATATGGTCAACGGAGAAGACAAACAGATCGTGTGCTTAAGGCTTGCATTCCACTTCATAATAACTCCATAATTCCAAACAAAGATTGTCAACAATCAAACAAACTGCTCTATTAGGGGAAAAACACACAAACAATTTCCTGTAATTACTCTAATATCAATGCACATTCATTCACACCAATACACCGATGTCAAAGGCATTGAATTGTGACGTGTGTGTGTGTGTGAGTGGGAACTCTTTCGGATCATAGACACTGCCCGTGTCATTCTGCCCGCTGCTGTCACACGTTGCAGGATTAAGACAATGCTTGCCTGACAGATGTTCTGTGTGGGTCTGAAGATCGTTCGAACAAGGATAAAACTGTCAAGAATTGTGATGCATTTCTAACATCAGCTTTCAACTAAAAAGGAGACGAGGATTAAATCAGTAGATAAACACATTGGCCGTCCATCATGAGAGTCCAGGAAACCATTTACCAAAAAACATGCATCCACTTTATCAGCTGTATTAGTTATTATATTAAGTTACATATACATCATATGGGCTTGTGTGCATCTGAACTGGTGACGATTTGTTATTTCCTGAGTCAAGTGATGTGATGTGATTTGTTAAAGGATGCTTTAACATACAGTGAGAGACGCATCTCATGCACACTTATAAAGGAAATGACAAACAGCACTAGAGAGAGGATAAACACTCAAATCTTAACCCTAATTTAGCAAGCTAAGAGACTCAAGGCCGTTGGTTCGATCGAGGCCTGGTGATGGGAAAATGGCAAACTGTAAACTTCACAAGGTAAAAAGATGACAGCCCCAGGGAATGACTCCATAATTACCTGAGCAAACAAGTTTGCCTGCATTTTAAGCATTCAGAGCCGCAGGAAGTTTGTTCACCTACTTTCAGCTTCACTCTCATGCAGGCAATTTCAGACTAAAATATATTCAATGCTCGGTGCACACTTTCTGGAGAGAGGCATGCAACAGTCCAACCACCAACACAGATGCGACCACCACGCATACTTCCATCCATCCACCCACAGAGAAGACAAATGAAACTTATTACAAAACATTTTTGAGAGGATTTGTATTTGTGCAACAGTTATGGTATGATAAAAGCTAAACATTCAACTTGGGTCAGTAAACCTGTTGTCCAGATCTGCCCTACTGATTTAACCAAATGACTTCCTGGTAAGACGGATCTCTTGCATTCCAAGGACGTAATCCGTTTCGGCTTCTCTAGTTGGCAAATTGCTTTGTTGCCTTTTTTTAAGTGAGAGTGATATTATGGGTGACTGGCACGCAACACTATACTGTTGCTGCCTCTTAATGTGTGAGGAAATGAGTCAGAATACAACCTCTCCATTAAAACTATACAGAGTGCTATTGCCTTCACGGCCAAAAAGCATCTCAGCACCACAACAACTACGTCAAAGGCTCTCGGCAGTTATTTCTCCATTAGGTAGCAAAGCGTATAACCCCAAGACATCCAAACATCCATTCATTGTGAATACGGTTTCCAGACTCTAAACTTTTCCTTTGGTCTCAAGGGGTCACCGTAACTACAAAGCGGATGGCGTTTGGGTTTGTTCGCTGATGCGCTCGTGTGCCACAGTGTGAACTTAAGGCACCGTGCTCCTGTCCCACACTGGACCATCTGCTGCGGGACGGTGTCACTGCATCTACCCCACAGATCCGACAGGGATTATCCTGTTACCTGCTTTAGACGCCCGAGGATTCCCAGCAGTTAAAACAAAACAGGCAGGACAAGAGTGGTGCTTGAAAGACCCTGGTCATCCTGACCACAGGCAGCATTACTATACCCAGTACCTGTGTGGTTTTCAGGAATGACGGGACCTCTTCTCCTATATAACAAACAGTTATACATTGCAGTTTTAATGACTAACATATATAGAAATTACATGATGACAGAAAACTACATAGTCCGTTGACAAGGAGTCAATATGTCGCTCGTTTGTGATGCGTGTGCATCATGTCCAGACCCTGTGTTCTACGTTGTGAAACAAAGTCTGTCTTATTTAAACTACCAAAGGAAGAACTTCTGAGGAAACAATGTTACAATTCATTTTTCAAACACTAAAGGATTAAGACCCCAGGGTTTTACTGTGCGGGCGTCATTTCACCAAAGATTGCTTGAATAATCTTGCCGCGTTCACTGCAAGATATGTTAAATGACGATCCTTGAAAGAGGGGGAAATACCAACTTTATTCCGAATCACAACCTGAAAGTGTGACAATTTATTTTTGTCTTAACTTATGTCTGTGTTTAGCTAATGCATAAAACACTAACGTTAACATGTACCGTTATTTCTGGGGTATTACAGTTTGTTTATCTAGCTATGAACTCGGCTTATTTAAGTGTTCAATCTATTAACTCTCAAAGTATTTATTTCAAGACCTGAGTGGAGTACTATCCGTATTGTAATAAAATCTAAAGAAACGAACACCGTACACCGTGACAACTAGTCTAAGTATAATACTGTTACTAGAGTAAATGTCCTTTTTGCACCTATTTAAATATATGGGGGTGAAACTAAAAACTATTTTTATAACGTCGACTTTCTAAAATTCTCTATGGAACAACGCGCAGTAAAGACGAAATAATATTATTATTAACAAATTAGCAGTCTTTTAAGTAAAAATTTTATTTCAATGATGAGCAACAGCATAACACGCAAGTTGTCACACTGGAAGTTTTGATGACAAGAGTAAGAAATAGTGTTTTTACACCTTGTATGTACATCCATTTGTTGTTGGACAATCCATTAACCAAAGTAGGACATTAAAAATCAAATGTTACGTACTCTTTCATATTTTAGGTTTAAATATTCTGATCTTAACTCATGACACCTGGACCATCCTTACCTGCAGCACAGCTCCCCCATGGCACAGCAATAATCTATCCTCGGTTATGAATAAGTGATGTCAGGCCTGGCAAACAGTGAGTCAGCCCATCTGAATAATGCTGTTTATCTTTGTCAAATGTTTGCACTGTGTGCCACATGGTGCAATCGTACAGTATGCACATCACAGAATACATTATGGTCCTCAAAACCACAAGGCACTCATTGGTTCCAAATGAAAAGCGTGTAAATAGCATGACAGGTCTGTGTTCTTGTGTGGAGGGGGAAGGTGGGCTTTTGTGTTGATTAAATGTGCAATACAAGTGGCTCATTACTCTATGCTGGTTGAGCATTATGATGGTAATTCATCATAATAAAACCCCCTAGCCTCAGAACTGAACAGTTTACATGAGAAGCTATTCATCTGTTGTTAGTTGCCACCATGTTCCTCCGTTTTATAAAAATCAGCAAAACATATGAGGAGAGTCATAACGGAGGAGATGGGATTTATCTGAAGGCACATGTAGCTTTAGATAAACAAACAAACAACCTGACAAAACTATAACAATGGACATCGAATTAAAGTACACACTGAATATCAGACTATTGTTAGGTTTATTTCTAATTACCATAGTGTTTGGCATCTCATGGTTGATCTGTCAAGCACCTGACAGTGGCCCACGTTAACATTACTTTGTCAATTCCTGCCCCGCGCACACACAAAATCAATGAGCTACCATTTCTACTGCTGTTATCACAAGAAAAGTACAGAAATACTCTTTTAAATAAACTTTAATTAACCGCCTGATTTCCCGGAGCTAAATTGGCACAACTCTAGTTAATCTGCACCCAGGATGTTATATCATGAGCAAATTAAGACACAGCAAGATGCTGGTAAATACATTGATCCAGTACTGTTACAGTGTTTAAAGTCGGAAACGCTATAAGCGATTGTCTCCTTTTCTATACCGTGACGTACATCCAAGTGAAAGCTTTTGAAAGGAGAAAAAATGTGGGTGGGACTTCCATCCGTTGAGAACTGATTGGATCGTAGTAAATCGGTCGTTGCTAACAAAATGGAGGCAGATTTGAATGCCAGTTTGGAGTCAGTCAGTCATTGAAGCCCCGCGTCACGCCATTACTCGTGACAGGAAGTGAAGAGAGGGGGAGGAGGTTAACGTTTTTAATTAAGACTAGTAAAAAAGACTATTGTAGAATAAATAACACTGCAATACGCGAGTTGTCAATTTTAATTCCACTGTGACTTTAAAGTAGGGCTGTCATTAGCAGATAGTTGCTTCTTCCTGCTCTATTTTGGATATGTATACGTCAAAATTCTGATTTATTTATTAGGTAAAATTGTATTTTTTTTACATGTTCGAAATAAAAGGCTTTAAATTAAATTTAAATGAACTGTGATGAATCGCATCCAGATTAAACGTTTGCGTTTACATAATACATGTTTGTGCACTGTGCATATTCATTTTGTAGTTTTAAACAGCTATAAAATGTCTTTAATACAGTACCAACTTCAAACATTTTTTTATTTCTTATATTTTTGCCCAATTAAATGAAATAAATACCAGGTATTCAAAATTATCTCATCATTTTAGACCCCATCATATGCTCTCAGTGCAATGTACGACAGCTCAGTTGTTGGAAGAAACAACCTACTTAGCTCAATCAGTCGTAATGCTTAGCATTAAAAAACACTTTGTTTAACATAAAACTACAAAACACCTTACACGTTTCCCCTCGCTGGTACATACACAAGCATAATGAACAACAATTCCATATTTCCTTTAAATATGTCCCAATACACACTAAGGTCATCAACCTCTCTTCATTCGCCCTGCCTGTGCGCACACCATTTGGCTGGGGCTCATTAAAAATTCACAGTTTGTTCCATTAAAGATTCACCACAGCAGTGCTGTTGCGTTTATCGGGTCTCTGCCGGTCGGCATCTAGCGAAGAAGCATTCAAGAGGCCTGAAAATACAGCAGGGCTGAGATGCTGCAGCTGATCTGATAGAGGTCAGAGAGAGAAATAGAGAGGAAGATCTGGAGAAGCAAAGTGGTGATATACAAAGAAGGTCCTAGCCTCTTTCTCCATTTAGAGATACAGCAGGCTGTGCGCCTCAATTATTCAGCAGTCTTTCCTGCACCTCGCCAACACACAGGCTACACTGCAGGATCGCAGCGCCTGCACCACAGCCACAGGCTCCACGCTACCCAGCATCTGACCGACGGATGCACATCATAAAACATCAGCACCACCGTCAGAAAACTCAGTAGAGCCAAACCAAACATGGCTATAGATTTGTATGGAATATGTTACATAAAACATATAAAACATACAAGCTGTGGCACAAAACCGCAAGAGATACGAGAAATAAGAGTTCGGATGTTCTTAATACTTAAAATCGCCCAAAACAATCTGCCATCATTTATAAACCCTATTGTCATTTCAAACATTTATGACTTATTTATTCTGCAGAACACAAAAGAAGATATTTGAAGAAAGCACTGGCACCCATTCACTTATATAGTAGGACACAGACGTTCTCGACCAACTATACTATACACTACCCTATATCATTGTGTACTATTGTATAAGGTACAATTATAAATGCGTTTGGAATGAGTAACTGCAGACTGCAACACTGTCCTCGCTGACATTTGAAAGATGGAAGAGCAAATGATAGTCGAGATGATAATAGCTTTTATGTGTCGGTTAACAGGTTGGCATGTCAAGAGATCTCTCCGGGCTTTGATTAAGGCCAAGGGAATGGAGAGATTTAGTGGGAGGGGCCCATGGCACTTGTGTGGGCCTAAGCAGAAGAACAGCACTGTTGCTTTTTTATACAGTTCCAGGCAGCGTGATGAAGAGTTTGAAGAAAAACAGTTGCCAGGTTACATGAGAGGAAGCCTATGAGAGCCGCCAAACGGCGCTGATCTAATTACCTGTTGTTTTGGGTCCAAGGATCTTTTAAATAAATCTGTTGTTTCCCGGCCATCCATGGGGACCGTAACGTACACATGCACACACAAAGAGAACAGGGCCTGCTCTACTTCAGCTTGAAGGTCCATGGACAGAACAATCCGTTCAGGCCGTTGCCATGTTTAGCGCATGTGCGTGCGCACACAATCACACCTCAAACTATAGGATAACCATAAAGCTTGGTGTTATTTAGACCGTGTAGAAATTCACAGGTGAACTTTATCAAGAGAAAAAAAGTGAAGACCTAATGAGAGATAACCATCTGCTGGAAAGTTATTAAGGAAAGCAATTCTACCGCTTTTGCATTCATACTTTTGCATTAAATGCAAAACTATACTTTTGCATAGAACTATGCCTCGAATCATGTGTCTTGTTGAGAAGAGGGGTGCTATTGCATTTCTAAATGATCATCTAGCGGTGAGGTTGTGAATTGTAACCAACGACACCCTACTGGCTGACACAACACTAAGATGTCGCCGTGTGTTTGCTTCTTTGCCGAAGTAGATGATGTATTTACGAAATGTTCCATCGAGCAGTCTGTCCGTTTAGGGCTACTGTATAAACAACATAGTGAAATCCATGCAAGGGGACCTGCGGTGTATGTAGATAGAAATAGCTCATTCTAAGGTGATAAAAACATAACGCTTCATTATGTGAGGTCTTTATACACCTCTGAAGACACAATTATGTAAATTGCGTTCAGTGGATGATGGAGTACCGAAAATCTTTACTTAAGAACAAGTACTGTTACATTGGTGAAACTGTACTCAATTACAAGAAATGGTGTTAAAAGTGTTACTCTTCTCAAAAACTTCTCAGAGTACTAGTTACACATTACTTTTTAGGTTGTGTTATTTAATGAATTATTAATAATTACCAATTCAATTTGGAGATTTATATAGAAAATAGCTACATTTAACAAACCACATATTTCCCTTACAGATAAAGCATTTAACTGGATACAACTCTAACAAAACAACACATTGAATGGTTATTTTGTCTGTCTATCATGAGCTCAGTGCTCCAGTTAAAACCATATTTGCAATTTCAATGTTGTTCAATCATGTGTACTAGACCCCACAATGCATAAATGAATAAATATGATGGCCCAAAATACTGCATGCAAAAGTCGTATCTGTGGAGGATCTTGCTGATCAATTACCCAATCTCAAGCCATCTAAGATTTCTTAGGTAGAACAATAAAGATTTTTACCTGACGTTGGTGTGCATATGGTTTTTCATAAAATGCAAGTCCACAGGTTCATGTCTTTAAAAGTTCACAATAAAGATGGCTCAACATAAAATAAATACCTGCGGCTTCTTTCAATGTATTAATGACGTCTTATTTAGGGAAATCGATCGAACGGTGCAAGAAATTGAATGTTATTTACAACATTATAACTGGTAATGCACAGTTTGGCTAAACGGCTTCGCATACGTTCCAATCGCATATGTTCCCTACTCACTTATAAGAGCAGAGCAATTGATGTAGTAACTTTGGAGAGAGATGGACAATTTTACCTCATGATATAGCCGTTTGGATGACATTTTGAACGGAGTGATACAGGAACTCAATATTTCTCCATATCTCGGGTGAGCATTTGTATTATATCCCATTCCCACAATGACTTTCAAGCGTGCAAGACCGCTGTTTAAGACTCGCCCTGCTTGCAGCACACCTTCGTCCTCTATGATTAAACTAAATTGGCGGCAGGTGTCTTGAAATCTGTGTGACGCAATTTTTCTATGCGTGATTTCAATGGACAGGGTCACGTAACGGGACTGATTATTCTCCTTAGCCATTCACATGAAAATTAAACAAAGTACAGACGAAAATGTGAGGATAAATAACGCAGGAAAAGTACAATGTTTTGAAAATACTTAAGTACATTTCCTGAAAAAACTGCTTAATTTCAGTAACTTGAGTATTTGTTATTCGTTACTTTTCCACAACTGATTACCGTCCAACCGGATTCCATTTGAGGACAGGTACACCTAGTCCAGTTCCCAAAAATAGATCTGCTGCTTTTGTTTGTGATGCAGCAGTGGTTGCGTCTCATATATCCTTCAACAACATCATCAATTGCCCTGATGATACTGACCGGGAATTGTGTGACCCAAACAAAATATAGAAGAATAAACAAAATAAAGTTTGAAATGCATTTGTGCACAAATGTAAGTATGTGTAAATGTGTTCAAATAGTCTTAAAGTGCTGCCTGTCTATCCATTTAAATGCAGATGTCAGCAGATTTGGTCCTGCTGATGTAAAAAGAGGCAGAACGTTTAAACTCCAAACACACCTGACCAAATTAGTTTCTGAATCATAAAACAAATTTTGCATGTCAAGATCATATTTATATATTATAAATACTCCATGAAAAAGTAAACAGATAGAGTTTAAAGCTAAATGAAAAGGCTTGAGTTAATAAGTTATTAGGCCTATGTTGATTTGAGTTTGTAATGATGACACATTTCCACATGTTCACAACACAATGTAAAGAATGATATATAAATTCAAGCAATACAAAACAACAGCCTTATCAGAGAAACATTTGGTCTAGTAAAGATTAAAGTACGTCTATTGTTGGAATAAGAGAAAGTGAATTTAAAAAAGCCTTTTTTGACTGTAACAGTAGATTCACACTTCCCCCACAAACACCAACACATTGTAAAGCTGCCTTCAGAAACATAACTGTCATTTTCAGCAAAAATCTTCAACTGAAGACGATTGTGTTAGTTGGTGTGTTTGACCAAGCCATAACACAAGAAATAAGCATAGTTACTTTACAGAGTATCCCATTAGAATGATATACAAGGAAGAGCAGACCAAATACATCAACCTGACGTACACATGAAGTACACATTTAGAGTTTAAAGCTAAATGAAAAAGCTTGAGTTTGTTAGTTATTAGGCCTATGTTCATTTAAGTTTGTAATAATGACACATTTGCACATGCTCACAACACAATGTACATTGAGCAGCTTACCTCTCGCTGACAGCTTTTTTGTGTTGATGATCTTTGCAGCATATTCCTGGCCTGTCGATTTCTTTACACATCGGCGGACAATAGAGAAGGCACCCCTATTTAAAACAAACAAACACGTGTCAATAATGAGCATTGGAAATAAAAATGAATTATTTTGCATATAAAACTGATCAAAATGGAGACTAAAATGAATAAACATCGTTTTAAAATATAATACTCAAGTAATACTCTATAAATTGAGCATTAAAGGTGTTACTCAAAATAGCCAAAGTAATTGCTTTGCAGTTCAGTCCAATACGCTTTTTAAATTATTAATGAAATTGAGACGAATGACTGTCCAAATAGACATAGCATCGTATAGGACCATGTGATCATTACATGCAAGGATAAAATCCTTTATTAAATGATCCTTTTACTTATGTTCAGACTAGCCTCAATTAACGGATAGTTCATGCAAAAATAAAAACTCTGTCATTTACTCACCAACGAGTTGTTCCAAACCTGTATACATTTATTTGTTCTGATGAACACAGAGAATGATATCTGGACAAATGCTTGTAACCAAACACTTCATCATCGACAATCATAGTTTCAATGTAATATACATTTTGAAGATGAAGATATTTTGAGGAATGTAAGTCAGCAAACAGTTTTGGGGCACTTTTGACTACCTTTGTCATTTTTCCTACTATGGCAGTGAATGGGGTCCATGAATTGTTTGGTTACAAGTAGGGATGCACTGATACCATTTTGTTAAAGACAGAGTACGAGGTCCGATATTTTGTTTCTGGTACTCGCCGATACCAATGCCTGTACCTTTTCACAACACAGCGAGAATAACTTCATAATTTCAAAACCAATTTCAGTCAGTTCTGTCACATGAGGTATCGGTCTTTGGTTTCGGTGCCTTTTTACGAGTACATTAGTTTAGTATTGGTCCCGATAGCGATACTGGTATCAGTGCGTCCCTAGTTACAAGCATTTGTCCAAATATTTTTCTCTGTGATTGACCAAACAAAGAAATTCAAACAGATGTATAACAACAAGAGAATGAGTAGTTCATGACAAAATTTTCCTTTTTGGTTGAACTATCCCTTTAAAACAGTTACAATACATCACAATAACCGTTCAAAACCATCTCCTCATTCAATACAGATAAATCTTCGACCACACATTCTGTACGATGGTTACATTTACGCACTTGGCAGAGTCGCAGAGACTATTATCTAAAGTGACGCACAGTGCATTCTTGCAGTATGCATTTTTCCTGTGATCAAACCTATATGATCCTAGTGCTCCAGATCGAATTCTCTACCAACTGAGCTACAGTAACATATTAAGCGTCAAACTTCCATGCTGCTTATCACCTGCAGACAGCCTAGTGTTGTCAAAAATATTGGTTTTTCGATAAGTATCGATACTGAAAATTCTGAAACGGTTCCAATACACATGTCCCACATATTGATACCAGCTGCGCGTTCCCGCTCTTTCTCTTTATTCCGACAGCGAGTTGACACACACTCAGGACCGGCACTACCTATAGGCAGAGCAGGAAGTTGCCGGGGCCTGAGGCTTGGAATAGGGGGCTCCATAACAGTAACGCTTCTCTAACTTCGACGCAGGTCAGAGCTCACCAAACTTGAACTTTGAAATATCATTGGACGGCCTTGCGTTTCCGGTCTGTCGCATTCACATGATTGGAAGCCAATAGAGTGAAAAGTCAAGTGTGGCCACGGCATTTGGCGCTTGTTTGCAAGGTGTCTCTGAATTGTCAAAACACCTCTCAAAATGCTAGCTAAGCATGTGAAAAACGCAGAAAATATCACATTAACTAACATTACTAATCAATGAACGAGAAATGTATTTCTTCAAGTATTTATTTATCTCTTTTAAACGGTAGTTAAAAATACAACTATTTATGTACGCCCTGGTTCATTAATAATGAGAAATTCAACTTTGATTTCAAATTTAAAATGTAGTTTTACAATTAACATTAGATTCATAATTAATAAATAATTTACTGCCCTGTCTTGTTCAATTTAACTTCGAATAAAACTAAAATAATTTAGGACCTTGTTGTTTTCCATGGTATCGAATATCAATATTTTTTAGGTATTGAATCGAAGTTAGACGTTCCAGTATCATAACAACACTAAATACAGCCTACGGATAACAAACTATGTTACTCTGCAGAAACATAACTAACATTAATAATAATTGTGGCTAGAAAACATCTCTTGTGGCTACTGCTGTTTTATAAAAACTAAAGATTATAAAATCAAGATTGTCATCACAGCTTTAAGGCATTTAAAACCGTGGCAAAATACTTGTAGCACAGGTTATACTTGTGGTTTAATACATGATATTTAGGGTTCGAGCCCGTAGGGCTAGAAACCTATTGTATTTGTTGGTTTTATTAGGGTTCGAGCCCGTAGGGCTAGAAACCTATTGTATTTGTGGGTTTTATTATTATTCTTCTTCTTTGTTATTATTCTTCCCTAAAACTACATGGGCAGCCTAAACCGTAAGGCCGACAGAGCTGAGACTTGGTCAGATGGTAGTAGTCCTTGTCGCTACTCAGATACATGGACCCAGCCAAATCGGCCCATAGGTGGCGCTACAGCGATGAAAAGCGCGTTTGCACTCTTTACTCCTAAACCGTTTGTCGCACACCCAAGTGTTTTATATCATTGTAATCATTGGCTCAAAACTTAAAAAACGTATATCTCCGATTTCATTTCCGGTATGCAAATTTTTCCGCTAATTTGCATTTTATGCAAAAAAATAAAAATGAACTAGTCCCTGGATTTTTGCCCGATCGGAACCAAACCAACGCTGATGAATTCTGTGGAGTGTGAATGTGAATAATTATCAAAAAAAAGTTGAAATTTCGATTCACCATTGCTAGGGGGCGCCAAAACGCCTGAACCGGAAGTGCCATGGTTGACTAAAATGGCCATAACTTGTGAACCGTTTGAGCAATCTTCATGGGGCTTGTACCCTATGTGTAGACTCTCAGTCCGGGGTCACAGTAAAAAGGAGTTGGCGCTTGGCCACTAGGTGGCGCTATAATTTACATGAACTCGAAAAGGGCTATAACTACCCAACCGTTTGCCCGATCGACTTATTATTTGGTATGGTGTGTCTTTGTGTCATGCACGATGATTGTCTAAAAGGACAGTGGTGTATCTAAAGAAACATGGCGGTCATCGGCCAATGAAGTTTGAGCACTCATTAGACAGGGTTAACGGAGGCCGATCGAAACGACACTCGCTGGGCTTGTTCGACTCATGGTCCTGAAGGTCTGTAAGAAATATGAACTCATTCGGCCACCGGGGGGCGAAATAACGCTTTTGGAGTGCATAAACAATTGTATATCACGTGACATTTGACATATACTCAAACTATTGTTATCATATGATAGCTCTTCACATTCTGAACAACTTTGCCTCTGAACACGCTTCTGTCGATTGAACGGTTTGCGAATTATCGCTGACGATGTCAAAAACCTACTTTCGCGAACTAGTCCTAGGTTTTTCGACCGATCGGATCCAAACCAATGCAGATAACATCTCTGGAGTGTGAATGTAAATAATTATCAAAAAAAAGTTGAAATTTTATTTCACGGTTGCATAGGGGCGTAAACATTTTAAATAGGCGGAGCCTATGACATTAAAATGCCCATAACTCGAGCACTATTAGAGATATCATCATGGGGCTTGGAACATATGTGTAGACCATCACTCCGAGATGACTTACAAAATACCGCGGCGTTTGGACTCTAGGTGGCGCTATAACAGTAAAAATGGCAAAATGTACGTGTCTTTGGTTGCATAAACAATTGTGTATCACGTGACATTTGACATATACCCAAACTATTTACATCATATGATAGCACTCCTCATTCTGAACAACTTTGCCTCCGGACACGCTTCTGTCAATCAAACGGTTCGTGAGTTATGGCTGATGATGTTAAAAAGCTACTTTTGCGAACTGGTCCTTGGTTTTTCACTTGATCGGATCCAAACCAATGCAGATGACTTCTGTGGAGTGTGAATGTAAATAATTATCAAAAAAAAGTTGAAATTTCTTTTCACGGTTGCTTTGGGGCGTAAACATTTTAAATAGGCGGAGCCTATTACATTAAAATGCCCATAACTCGAGCACTATTAGAGATATCATCATGGGGCTTGGAACATATGTGAAGACCATCACTCCTAGGTGAATTACAAAATACCACGGTGTCAGAACACTAGGTGGCGCTATAAAGTATAAATGGCAGAATGTACACATCTTAGGTTGCCTTAACAATTGTGTATCACGTGACATTTGACATTTACACAAACTATCGATGTCATATGAAAGCTCTCATAATTCCAAACAAATTTGGCTCTTGAACCATTGATGTCGATCAAACAGTTTGTGAGTTATCTGTGATGTTAAGAACCTACTTTTGCGAACTTGTCCTAGGTTTTTCAAGCGATTTCAAAATTTCCACCACAGTACAATTCTCAGGACTCTCTAGATAAATAACTATCAAAAATATGTTCAACTTTTTTATTTGCGTGACCATTACAGGGTCCTTTATTATATTCAAATGAACGGTGTACCTGAAAGCTCGCTTCTCCTTAATAAATAATCCAATTGACTTGCCATGAAGTACAATCATACATCTTATTACACTAAACAAGCATGTAAAATATGATGGTTATCGGACAAGAGATATGTTTCCTCTCTCACAGGAACAAGGTGTTAGACATATAAAGCACTACACATTAAACGTTGCTCCATATTTACACATCTATAAATATAGAATATGTCTGGCTGGTTGTAAGATGCTGTTTTGCTAAACATAACACGCACCTTTATTATGTACACCAGTTTAATATCATGTAAACCCAAATATCTACTCAGCAGTCACATGGCAGCAACTCAATGCATTTAGACAGGGTCATTTCTTCAATGTATGTGACCAAATGAGCCTGAAAAGATGATTCCCCTCAAGTGTACTATATCTGCATATGTGTGTAATCAGGCGTAGTGTCTGTGAACCGTTGCTGACCGTATCTATAATTTTTCAGGCGTTGGGAGTATCTTCCACTTGGGTGTTTTAGTATGAGAGTCCTCGGCCTACTTGATGAAGGCAAAGATGCTTTAGACGCCTTAAAGTGCTCGTCTTCTTCTTATTCTTCTTCTTTGTTATTATTCTTCCCTAAAACTACATGGGCAGCCTAAACCGTAAGGCCGACAGAGCTGAAACTTGGTCAGATGGTAGTAGTCCTTGTCGCTACTCAGATACATGGACCCAGCCAAATCGGCCCATAGGTGGCGCTACAGCGATGAAAAGCGCGTTTGCACTCTTTACTCCTAAACCGTTTGTCGCACACCCAAGTGTTTTATATCATTGTAATCATTGGCTCAAAACTTAAAAAACGTATATCTCCGATTTCATTTCCGGTATGCAAATTTTTCCGCTAATTTGCATTTTATGCAAAAAAATAAAATGAACTAGTCCCTGGATTTTTGCCCGATCGGAACCAAACCAACGCTGATGAATTCTGTGGAGAGTGAATGTGAATAATTATCAAAAAAAAGTTGAAATTTCGATTCACCATTGCTAGGGGGCGCCAAAACGCCTGAACCGGAAGTGCCATGGTTGACTAAAATGGCCATAACTTGTGAACCGTTTGAGCAATCTTCATGGGGCTTGTACCCTATGTGTAGACTCTCAGTCCGGGGTCACAGTAAAAAGGAGTTGGCGCTTGGCCACTAGGTGGCGCTTTAATAAACATGAACTCGAAAAGGGCTATAACTACCCAACCGTTTGCCCGATCGACTTATTATTTGGTATGGTGTGTCTTTGTGTCATGCACGATGATTGTCTTAAAGGACAGTGGTGTATCTAAAGAAACATGGCGGTAATCGGCCAATGAAGTTTGAGCACTCATTAGACCGGGTTAACGGAGGCCGATCGAAACGACACTCGCTGGGCTTGTTCGACTCATGGTCCAGAAGGTCTGTAAGAAATATGAACTCATTCGGCCACCGGGGGGCGAAATAACGCTTTTGGAGTGCATAAACAATTGTATATCACGTGACATTTGACATATACTCAAACTATTGTTATCATATGATAGCTCTTCACATTCTGAACAACTTTGCCTCTGAACACGCTTCTGTCGATTGAACGGTTTGCGAATTATCGCTGACGATGTCAAAAACCTACTTTCGCGAACTAGTCCTAGGTTTTTCGACCGATCGGATCCAAACCAATGCAGATAACATCTCTGGAGTGTGAATGTAAATAATTATCAAAAAAAAGTTGAAATTTTATTTCACGGTTGCTTAGGGGCGTAAACATTTTAAATAGGCGGAGCCTATGACATTAAAATGCCCATAACTCGAGCACTATTAGAGATATCATCATGGGGCTTGGAACATATGTGTAGACCATCACTCCGAGATGACTTACAAAATACCGCGGCGTTTGGACTCTAGGTGGCGCTATAACAGTAAAAATGGCAAAATGTACGTGTCTTTGGTTGCATAAACAATTGTGTATCACGTGACATTTGACATATACCCAAACTATTTACATCATATGATAGCTCTCCTCATTCTGAACAACTTTGCCTCCGGACACGCTTCTGTCAATCAAACGGTTCGTGAGTTATGGCTGATGATGTTAAAAAGCTACTTTTGCGAACTGGTCCTTGGTTTTTCACTTGATCGGATCCAAACCAATGCAGATGACTTCTGTGGAGTGTGAATGTAAATAATTATCAAAAAAAAGTTGAAATTTCTTTTCACGGTTGCTTTGGGGCGTAAACATTTTAAATAGGCGGAGCCTATTACATTAAAATGCCCATAACTCGAGCACTATTAGAGATATCATCATGGGGCTTGGAACATATGTGAAGACCATCACTCCTAGGTGAATTACAAAATACCACGGTGTCAGAACACTAGGTGGCGCTATAAAGTATAAATGGCAGAATGTACACATCTTAGGTTGCCTTAACAATTGTGTATCACGTGACATTTGACATTTACACAAACTATCGATGTCATATGAAAGCTCTCATAATTCCAAACAAATTTGGCTCTTGAACCATTGATGTCGATCAAACAGTTTGTGAGTTATCTGTGATGTTAAGAACCTACTTTTGCGAACTTGTCCTAGGTTTTTCAAGCGATTTCAAAATTTCCACCACAGTACAATTCTCAGGACTCTCTAGATAAATAACTATCAAAAATATGTTCAACTTTTTTATTTGCGTGACCATTACAGGGTCCTTTATTATATTCAAATGAACGGTGTACCTGAAAGCTCGCTTCTCCTTAATAAATAATCCAATTGACTTGCCATGAAGTACAATCATACATCTTATTACACTAAACAAGCATGTAAAATATGATGGTTATCGGACAAGAGATATGTTTCCTCTCTCACAGGAACAAGGTGTTAGACATATAAAGCACTACACATTAAACGTTGCTCCATATTTACACATCTATAAATATAGAATATGTCTGGCTGGTTGTAAGATGCTGTTTTGCTAAACATAACACGCACCTTTATTATGTACACCAGTTTAATATCATGTAAACCCAAATATCTACTCAGCAGTCACATGGCAGCAACTCAATGCATTTAGACAGGGTCATTTCTTCAATGTATGTGACCAAATGAGCCTGAAAAGATGATTCCCCTCAAGTGTACTATATCTGCATATGTGTGTAATCAGGCGTAGTGTCTGTGAACCGTTGCTGACCGTATCTATAATTTTTCAGGCGTTGGGAGTATCTTCCACTTGGGTGTTTTAGTATGAGAGTCCTCGGCCTACTTGATGAAGGCAAAGATGCTTTAGACGCCTTAAAGTGCTCGTCTTCTTCTTATTCTTCTTCTTTGTTATTATTCTTCCCTAAAACTACATGGGCAGCCTAAACCGTAAGGCCGACAGAGCTGAAACTTGGTCAGATGGTAGTAGTCCTTGTCGCTACTCAGATACATGGACCCAGCCAAATCGGCCCATAGGTGGCGCTACAGCGATGAAAAGCGCGTTTGCACTCTTTACTCCTAAACCGTTTGTCGCACACCCAAGTGTTTTATATCATTGTAATCATTGGCTCAAAACTTAAAAAACGTATATCTCCGATTTCATTTCCGGTATGCAAATTTTTCCGCTAATTTGCATTTTATGCAAAAAAAATAAAATGAACTAGTCCCTGGATTTTTGCCCGATCGGAACCAAACCAACGCTGATGAATTCTGTGGAGAGTGAATGTGAATAATTATCAAAAAAAAGTTGAAATTTCGATTCACCATTGCTAGGGGGCGCCAAAACGCCTGAACCGGAAGTGCCATGGTTGACTAAAATGGCCATAACTTGTGAACCGTTTGAGCAATCTTCATGGGGCTTGTACCCTATGTGTAGACTCTCAGTCCGGGGTCACAGTAAAAAGGAGTTGGCGCTTGGCCACTAGGTGGCGCTTTAATAAACATGAACTCGAAAAGGGCTATAACTACCCAACCGTTTGCCCGATCGACTTATTATTTGGTATGGTGTGTCTTTGTGTCATGCACGATGATTGTCTAAAAGGACAGTGGTGTATCTAAAGAAACATGGCGGTAATCGGCCAATGAAGTTTGAGCACTCATTAGACCGGGTTAACGGAGGCCGATCGAAACGACACTCGCTGGGCTTGTTCGACTCATGGTCCAGAAGGTCTGTAAGAAATATGAACTCATTCGGCCACCGGGGGGCGAAATAACGCTTTTGGAGTGCATAAACAATTGTATATCACGTGACATTTGACATATACTCAAACTATTGTTATCATATGATAGCTCTTCACATTCTGAACAACTTTGCCTCTGAACACGCTTCTGTCGATTGAACGGTTTGCGAATTATCGCTGACGATGTCAAAAACCTACTTTCGCGAACTAGTCCTAGGTTTTTCGACCGATCGGATCCAAACCAATGCAGATAACATCTCTGGAGTGTGAATGTAAATAATTATCAAAAAAAAGTTGAAATTTTATTTCACGGTTGCTTAGGGGCGTAAACATTTTAAATAGGCGGAGCCTATGACATTAAAATGCCCATAACTCGAGCACTATTAGAGATATCATCATGGGGCTTGGAACATATGTGTAGACCATCACTCCGAGATGACTTACAAAATACCGCGGCGTTTGGACTCTAGGTGGCGCTATAACAGTAAAAATGGCAAAATGTACGTGTCTTTGGTTGCATAAACAATTGTGTATCACGTGACATTTGACATATACCCAAACTATTTACATCATATGATAGCTCTCCTCATTCTGAACAACTTTGCCTCCGGACACGCTTCTGTCAATCAAACGGTTCGTGAGTTATGGCTGATGATGTTAAAAAGCTACTTTTGCGAACTGGTCCTTGGTTTTTCACTTGATCGGATCCAAACCAATGCAGATGACTTCTGTGGAGTGTGAATGTAAATAATTATCAAAAAAAAGTTGAAATTTCTTTTCACGGTTGCTTTGGGGCGTAAACATTTTAAATAGGCGGAGCCTATTACATTAAAATGCCCATAACTCGAGCACTATTAGAGATATCATCATGGGGCTTGGAACATATGTGAAGACCATCACTCCTAGGTGAATTACAAAATACCACGGTGTCAGAACACTAGGTGGCGCTATAAAGTATAAATGGCAGAATGTACACATCTTAGGTTGCCTTAACATTTGTGTATCACGTGACATTTGACATTTACACAAACTATCGATGTCATATGAAAGCTCTCATAATTCCAAACAAATTTGGCTCTTGAACCATTGATGTCGATCAAACAGTTTGTGAGTTATCTGTGATGTTAAGAACCTACTTTTGCGAACTTGTCCTAGGTTTTTCAAGCGATTTCAAAATTTCCACCACAGTACAATTCTCAGGACTCTCTAGATAAATAACTATCAAAAATATGTTCAACTTTTTTATTTGCGTGACCATTACAGGGTCCTTTATTATATTCAAATGAACGGTGTACCTGAAAGCTCGCTTCTCCTTAATAAATAATCCAATTGACTTGCCATGAAGTACAATCATACATCTTATTACACTAAACAAGCATGTAAAATATGATGGTTATCGGACAAGAGATATGTTTCCTCTCTCACAGGAACAAGGTGTTAGACATATAAAGCACTACACATTAAACGTTGCTCCATATTTACACGTCTATAAATATAGAATATGTCTGGCTGGTTGTAAGATGCTGTTTTGCTAAACATAACACGCACCTTTATTATGTACACCAGTTTAATATCATGTAAACCCAAATATCTACTCAGCAGTCACATGGCAGCAACTCAATGCATTTAGACAGGGTCATTTCTTCAATGTATGTGACCAAATGAGCCTGAAAAGATGATTCCCCTCAAGTGTACTATATCTGCATATGTGTGTAATCAGGCGTAGTGTCTGTGAACCGTTGCTGACCGTATCTATAATTTTTCAGGCGTTGGGAGTATCGTCCACTTGGGTGTTTTAGTATGAGAGTCCTCGGCCTACTTGATGAAGGCAAAGATGCTTTAGACGCCTTAAAGTGCTCGTTAGGGTTCGAGCCCGTAGGGCTAGAAACCTATTGTATTTGTGGGTTTTATTCTTCTTCTTCTTATTATTCTTCTTCTTTGTTATTATTCTTCCCTAAAACTAATTGGGCAGCCTAAACCGTAAGGCCGACAGAGCTGAGACTTGGTCAGATGGTAGTAGTCCTTGTCGCTACTCAGATACATGGACCCAGCCAAATCGGCCCATAGGTGGCGCTATAGCGATGAAAAGCGCGTTTGCACTCTTTACTCCTAAACCGTTTGTCGCACACCCAAGTGTTTTATATCATTGTAATCATTGGCTCAAAACTTAAAAAACGTATATCTCCGATTTCATTTCCGGTATGCAAATTTTCCCGCTAATTTGCATTTTATGCAAAAAAAAAATAATGAACTAGTCCCTGGATTTTTGCCCGATCGGAACCAAACCAATGCTGTAGAACTCTGTGGAGTGTGAATGTGAATAATTATCCAAAAAACATTGAAAATTCGATTGACCGTTGCTAGGGGGTGCCAAAACGTCTGAACCGGAAGTGCCATGGTTGACTAAAATGGCCATAACTTGTGAACCGTTTGAGCAATCTTCATGGGGCTTGTACCCAATGTGTAGACTCTCAGTCCGGGGTCACAGTAAAAAGGAGTTGGCGCTTGGCCACTAGGTGGCGCTTTAATAAACATGAACTCGAAAAGGGCTATAACTACGCAACCGTTTGCCCGATAGACTTATTATTTGGTATGGTGTGTCTTTGTGTCATGTACCATCACTGTATAAAAGGACTTTGGGGTTTCTCAAAAAACATGGCGGTCATCGGCCAATGAAGTTTGAGCACTCATTAGACAGGGTTAACGGAGGCCGATCGAAACGACACTCGCTGGGCTTGTTCGACTCGTGGTCCAGAAGGTCTGTAAGAAATATGAACTCATTCGGCCACCGGGGGGCGAAGTAACGGTTTTAGAGTGCATAAACAATTGTGTATCACGTGACATTTGACATGTACTCAAACTATTTACATCATATGATAGCTCTTCTCATTCTGAACAACTTTGCCTCTGAACACGCTTCTGTCGATTGAACGGTTCGCGAGTTATCGCTGACGATGTCAAAAACCTACTTTCGCGAACTAGTCCTAGGTTTTTCGACCGATCGGATCCAAACCAATGCAGATAACATCTCTGGAGTGTGAATGTAAATAATTATCAAAAAAAAGTTGAAATTTTCTTTCACGGTTGCTTAGGGGCGTAAACATTTTAAATAGGCGGAGCCTATTACATTAAAATGCCCATAACTCGAGCACTATTAGAGATATCATCATGGGGCTTGGAACATATGTGTAGACCATCACTCCGAGATGACTTACAAAATACCGCAGCGTTTGGACACTAGGTGGCGCTATAACAGTAACAATGGCAAAATTGACACATCTTTGGTTGCCTTAACAATTGTGTATCACGTGACATTTGACATTTACACAAACTATCGATATCATATGAAAGCTCTCATAATTCCAAACAAGTTTGGCTTTTGAACCATTGATGTCGATCAAACAGTTTGTGAGTTATCTGTGATGATGTTAAGAACCTACTTTTGCGAACTTGTCCTAGGTTTTTCAAGCGATTTCAACATTTCCACCACAGTACAATTCTCTGGACTGTCTAGATCAATGACTATCAAAAACATCTTCAACTTTTTCATTTGCATGACCACTACAGGGTCCTTTATTATATTCAAGTGAACGGTGTACCTGAAAGCTCGCTTCTCCTTAACAAATAATCCAATTGACTTGCCATTAAGTACAATCATACATCTTATTAGACTAAACAAGCATGTTAAATATGATGGTTATCGGACAAGAGATACGTTTCCTGTCTCACAGGAACAAGGTGTTAGACATATAAAGCACTACACATTAAACGTTGCTCCATATTCACACGTCTATAAATATAGAACATGTCTGGCTGGTTGTAAGATGCTGTTTTGCTTAACATAACACACACCTTTATTATGTACACCAGTTTAATTGCATGTAAACCCAAATATCTACTCAGCAGTCACATGGCAGCAACTCAATGCAATTAGGCATTTAGACGGGGTCATTTCTTAAATGGATGTGACCAAATGAACCTGAAAAAATGATTCCCCTCAAGTGTACTCTATGTGCATATGTGTGTAATCAGGCGTAGTGTCTGTGAACCGTTGCTGACCGTATCTATAAGTTTTCAGGCGTTGGGAGTATCGTCCACTTGGGTGTTTTAGTATGAGAGTCCTCGGCCTACTTGATGAAGGCAAAGATGCTTTAGATGCCTTAAAAGTGCTCGAACCCGCTAAATGCTGCTTGCAGCTTTAATTAGGGTTTCGAGCCCGAAGGGCTGAAAACCTATTGTATTTGTAAGGATTTTTATTCTTCTTCTTCTTCTTCTTATTATTATTTTTCCGCGCTAAAACGCATCGCCCAGCCCAAACCGTAAGTCGTAGAAACTCGACACTTTGTCAATTGGTTGTATCTGTGCAGGTTACTCAGATACAGTGACCCAGCCAAATCGGCCCATAGGTGGCGCTATAGCGATGGCCAATGCGTTTGGGCTCAATGCTCGTAAACCGGATGTCGCACAACAAAGTGTTTGGTGTCATTGGAATCCTTGGCTCCAAACTTAAAAAATGGCTATCTCCGATTTCATTTCCGGTATGCAAATTTTTCCGCTAATTTGCATTTTATGAAAAAAAAAAAAAATGAACTAGTCCCTGGATATTTGCCCGATCGGAACCAAACCAACGCTGATGAATTCTGTGGAGTGTGAATATGAATAATCATAAAAGGAAGTTGAAATTTCGATTCAGGGTCGCTAGGGGGCATCAAAACGTCTGAACCGGAAGTAGCCTATTTTACTCAAATGACCATAACTCGTGAACCGTTTGAGCTATCTTCACGGGGCTTAGACCCTATGTGTAGACCCTTAGTCCGGGGTCATAATAAAAAAGACTCGGTGTTTGGCCACTAGGTGGCGCTATAATAGCAAAGAACTCGAAAAGGGCTATAACTATGCAACCGTTTGCCCGATCGACTTATTATTTGGTATGGCGTGTCTTTGTGTCATGCACCGTGACTGTATAAAAGGACTTTGGCGTTTCTCAAAAAACATGGCCGCCATCGGCCAATGAATTTTGAGCACTCATTAGACAGGGTTAACGGAGGCCGATCAAAACGACACTCGCTGGGCTTGTTCGACTCGTGGTCCTGAAGGTCTGTAAGAAATATGAACTCATTCGGCCACCGGGGGGCGAAAAAACGTTTTTGCAGTGCATAAACAATTGTGTATCACGTGACATTTGACATATACTCAAACTATTTACATCATATGATAGCTCTTCTCATTCTGAACAACTTTGCCTATTGAAATGCTTCTGTCGATCAAACGGTTCATGAGTTATCGCTGATGATGTCAAAAACCTACTTTCGCGAACTAGTCCCTGGTTTTTCAACCGATCGGAACCAAACCAATGCAGATGACTTTTGTGGAGTGTGAATGTAAATAATCATTGAAAAAAAGTTGTAATTTGTATTCATACACGGTAGGGGGGGCCAAAAGCTGAACTGGGCGGAGCCTATCACATTAAAATGGCCATAAATCCAGAACGGATTAACACATCATCATGGGGCTTGGAACATATGTGTAGACCATCACTCTGAGGTCACCTACAAAAGAAGGTGCCGTTTGGACACTAGGTGGCGCTAAAACAGTAAAAATGGCAAAATTGACGCGTATTTCATTACTTAAACAATTGTGTATCACGTGACATTTGACATACACACAAACTATTGATATCATATGATAGCTCTTCTCATTCTGAACAAATTTGCCTCTTGATCTATTGATGTCAATCAAACGGTTCAGGAGTTATTGCTGATGATCTTAAAATCGTACTTTTGCAAACTAGTTCTTTGATTTTCAAGCAATTTCAAAATTTCCACCATAGTACAATTCTCTGGACTCTCTAGGTCAACAATGATTAAAAACATATTGAGTTTTTTTTGTTGTGTGACCATTACAGGGTCCTTTATTATATTAACGTGAAAAATGTACGTTAAAGGTTGCTACTCCTTAATAAATAATCCAACTGACTTGCAATTAAGTAGTATTATACATATTATGACTCAAAACAAGCATGCTCATCAGAAGATGCATGCCTTCATAAAAGTCCAAGAGGTGAAATATTCATTCAAATGGGCTTTTCATACATGTCTTTGTAAGCATGCGTAGTCTGCATAGACCGTTACTGATCACCCAAGTCAAAATTCTGGGTCTAAAGGCCTATCATTCATTGAGGATGTGTGTTAGGGCAATTTCTGAAATGGATTTGACTAATTTATCCTGATAACGTGAGTCTCGCTACTGAATTGTCAGAATGACTTGATATGAGAAAATGTAATCTATGTCCTATATGTGCATGTGTGTGAGCATGCCTGGGTCTGTATGAGCCAATGCTGACCCTTTGACTCATTTTTCTGGGTGTGGGGTTGTATTGTCGATTGTGGACATGTTAGTTTGCCCTCCCTGAGACTGGTCGACGTTTACTTACCTAAACTTCTCGAAACCCGATAATTGCTGCTTGCAGCTATATTTCTTTTTCTTATTATTCTTCCCTAAAACTGAATGGGCAGCCTAAACCGTAAGGCCGACAGAGCTGAGACTTGGTCAGATGGTAGTAGTCCTTGTCGCTACTCAGATACATGGACCCAGCCAAATCGGCCCATAGGTGGCGCTACAGCGATGAAAAGCGCGTTTGCACTCTTTACTCCTAAACCGTTTGTCGCACACCCAAGTGTTTTATATCATTGTAATCATTGGCTCAAAACTTAAAAAACGTATATCTCCGATTTCATTTCCGGTATGCAAATTTTTCCGCTAATTTGCATTTTATGCAAAAAAAATAAAATGAACTAGTCCCTGGATTTTTGCCCGATCGGAACCAAACCAACGCTGATGAATTCTGTGGAGAGTGAATGTGAATAATTATCAAAAAAACGTTGAAATTTCGATTCACCATTGCTAGGGGGCGCCAAAACGTCTGAACCGGAAGTGCCATGGTTGACTAAAATGGCCATAACTTATGAACCGTTTGAGCAATCTTCATGGGGCTTGTACCCTATGTGTAGACTCTCAGTCCGGGGTCACAGTAAAAAGGAGTTGGCGCTTGGCCACTAGGTGGCGCTATAATATACATGCACTCGAAAAGGGCTATAACTACCCAACCGTTTGCCCGATCGACTTATTATTTGGTATGGTGTGTCTTTGTGTCATGCCCGGTGACTGTATAAAAGGACAGTGGCGTATCTAATGAAACATGGCGGTCATTGGCCAATGAAGTTTGAGCACTCATTAGACCGGGTTAACAGAGGCCGATCGAAACGACACTCGCTGGGCTTGTTCGACTCATGGTCCAGAAGGTCTGTAAGAAATATGAACTCATTCGGCCACCGGGGGGCGAAGTAACGTTTTTGGAGTGCATAAACAATTGTATATCACGTGACATTTGACTTATACTCAAACTATTTACATCATATGATAGCTCTTCTCATTCTGAACAACTTTGCCTCTGGACACGCTTCTGTCGATCAAACGGTTCGTGAGTTATCGCTGATTATGTCAAAAACCTACTTTCGCGAACTTGTCCTAGGTTTTTCGACCGATCGAATCCAAACCAATGCAAATGACTTCTCTGGAGTGTGAATGTAAATAATTATCAAAAAAAAGTATAAATTTCCTTTCACGGTCGCTTAGGGGCGTTAACATTTTAAATCGGCGGAGCCTATTACATTAAAATGCCCATAACTCGAGCACTATTAGAGATATCATCATAGGGCTTGGAACATTTGTGAAGACTGTCACTCCGAGATGACTTACAAAATATCGCGGCGTTTGGACACTAGGTGGCGCTATAACAGTAAAAATGGCAAAATTGACCCATCTTTGGTTGCCTTAACAATTGTGTAACACGTGACATTTTACATTTACACAAACTATCGATATCATATGAAAGTTCTCATAATTCCAAACAAATTTGGCTCTTGAACCATTGATGTCGATCAAACAGTTTGTGAGTTATCTGTGATGTTAAGAACCTACTTTTGCGAACTTGTCCTAGGTTTTTCAAGCGATTTAAAAATTTCCACCACCGTACAATTCTCTGGACTCTCTAGATAAATAACTATCAAAAACAAGTTCAACTTTTTCATTTGCGTGACCATTACAGGGTCCTTTATTATATTCAAGTGAACGGTGTACCTGAAAGCTCGCTACTCCTTAACAAATAATCCAATTGACTTGCCATTAAGTACAATCACACATCTTATTACACTAAACACGCGTGCAAAATATGATGGTGATCGGACAAGAGATACGTTTCCTGTCTCACAGGAACAAGGTGTTAGACATATAAAGCACTACACATTAAACGTTGCTCCATATTCACACGTCTATAAATATAGAACATGTCTGGCTGCTTGTAAGATGCTGTTTTGCTAAACTTAACACACACCTTTATTATGTACACCAGTTTAATTGCATGTAAACCCAAATTGTTACTCAGCCAGTCACATTGCAGCAACTCAATGCATTTATCTCAATGCAAGATCATTTCTTAAATGGATGTGACCAAATTAACCTGAAAAGATGATTCCCCTCAAGTGTACTATATGTGCATATGTGTGTAATCATGCGTAGTGTCTATGCACCGTTGCTGACTGTATCTATAATTTTTCAGGCGTTGGGAGTATCGTCCACTTGGGTGTTTTACTATGAGAGTCCTCGGCCTACTTGATGAAGGCAAAGATGCTTTAGATGCCTTAAAAGTGCTCGAACCCGCTAAATGCTGCTTGCAGCTTTAATCTTACATGTATTTTTCGGTTTTGTGCATCACTTATGATCAGACAAACTAGTAGGCCTTTCTCAAACCCATGCCACTGGCAAACCGAGGCCTACAAGTTTTCCAATAGACTAATATTGCTGTTCATGGCAGCTGTTGTGATGTCTTTCACGTAGGTGAAGTACATGTGTGCTGTATCGCAGAAATAAACGAGAATAGCATTGACGCGGGCACACAGAAGTGTCAGTCACACTGACATAAACGCACACGGTGTCGCGTCAAACTGCCCATTTTACCAACAAAACGGCGAGTACTGCGCCGCGTTCACTTCCTTTAATTCGGCTGATGCGTTTGTCGGGCGAACCACACAACAAATGTAACCGAGCCCCCAAAGATGGTGTGTGATGATGCTCAACAACGTCGTACATCCGCAATCCAGTCGTGTTATCAAAGCCATATCTGTCAAATGTTGCCGAACGCGTAAAAGTTTGGGTGTCCATTAAAACGCGCACACGCTGGCGTGATCGCGAACCCAAACGCCCCCGACGCCAGGATTTCCCTCTCCGACGAAACGTTTAGATGTCGATACAAGTATCGCATCTTGCGTCGTGACGACGCGCGGGCTTCCGAAGCACCCCGTCGCGCGCGAGCACGGTGTAGGAGACGCATGCGAAGATAAACAAAGAAACGCAGCGTAAAAACGTCAAAGCCTTTAAATCGACTCGGGCTTTGGCACGCAAAACCACCGCGCGCGTATGCCGCTGTCAACGCCGAACAAGACGATGAAACACAATGCAGTGTGCGTGCGTGACGCGTAACACAAATGCAGCGGTGCGGTCGCTTACTTTCCGAGCTCTTCGTACAGCTGATTCTCGTCTGTGAACCTGGTGGAGGTTACGATTGTAGCCATGTTGCGCTTTAGGAGGATATCGCCTCTCTGATGTATCCGGGAGCTCCTCGCTCAGAGATCTCTCGTTCACTCAAAGAGAAAGGGGGAGAGAGAGAGAGAGAGAGAGAGAGAGGTGCTGCTGGTAAGTGGTGCTGTGCTGTTTGTTGGTGGAGGTGGAGAGAAAGCAGCCAGCCACGCGAGATTTTCTCCGTCCACGTCGAGAAATGAGATGGAAGTGACACCCGTGTGCACGCTGCGAGCACGCGACGCGACAAACGTACGTTTACGCGCTCGACGTTTACAGCGTTGTTATTTTGACGCGGCGTATATCCGCTGCAGCATTGGCACCACCGCCTATTCAGGGGTAAAATGTATAGCCATGCTTACTCACGTTTAATATTGAATATATAACACACCTTCTCAGGAACCATGGCTTACCATACATTTTGGTTATAGAAAGCTATAGTAACCACAATTAATTACGGGCTCATCACTAAATATAGCTTTTGGTAGTAAAAATAAAAATTCGTTTTAGTAGAAAAATAATAACGTTTGCTATACCGGAAAACATGTAGTTCTTCTATGCTTATTCGGTTTTTGCAGGATATATATCACTGAACGTCATTCCAGGTCAGGGTGTGGCCAACGAAGGCTCGACTTCCTGAAAAAAATTGAAAGTAAAAGCTTCATTTTGACATCTTGTGAGAAGGAGGTAACCTTGTTCTTGGCCGTAAGATGAGGTGGGGGCTCACCAAGGTCATCTATGGCAGGCCAATACCTGAACAAAGGGGCCCATCCATAAAACAAGCAAGGAAATGTGCTGCATCCAGGTTGGGTATGGTATTAGCCAAGGTATGTCGACTCGATCACGCCTCTTAACGGGAATGTAACAATTGATGAACAAGTGTGCATAGGAAATTGTATCATGCTTCTAAATGTGCTCTCCTTTCACGGTCAACCTTGTGGAGCAAAACACTCAGCGATTAGAAGAGAACGCATGGAAGTGCAGGGACTGTAATTACACAGAGGCCGGTTGATATGAAAGCTTCATTAGAGCCGACTAGACGTGGGTGGTTATTAATTGCAGCGTTGCCATTGTGCTGGTGCTGGGTTTTGAAATGATGCTGGGAAAAGCCACATTTTGGTTATACCCAGTCCTCCGCAGAAGCTCAGCAGCAGGAGGAGGCTGGGGTGGGTGGCTGGATGCCAGACAGCTTCAGTTCCACAGGAAAATGTGCTGCTTTTGTTTTTTTATAGACCATGAATATTTCCATCATTATGTGATGGTATTATTAGGTGATGAAGGTTGAAAATGTTACTGTATTGATTTATATTGCACTGAAGATTTTTGAGAGCGTTAACAGAACAAAGGTCATGGGTTTCAACCCTCCGGGAACGCACATAGTGATAAAATGTTTACCTTGAATGAACTGTAAGTCACTTTGGATGACGTGCATGATTGTAAATGTATTCTTTAGATAGCACTAAATACAGGTGCCATTATCAGGCCTGTTGGTGAAGGTTTACAGTTACTATTCAATATACAATGTAATATAAGTTCATGTTGGATTTCTAATGAAGCAACACTAAAATTAGAGGCTTCAGCATGATTAGATCACACACACTGCTCAGTTTATTACATTATCTAACCCAAAGATCAACATAAGAAAAATAAAATGTTATTATATTACTATTCCAGCCATTTATCTGACGTCCGGCAAACTCCATGCCACCATACGCCCTCTCTCCAAAACCCGCCCTGTAAAATCACATCAGCAAATCCAATGTAGGAAGCATTTCTAAAAAAAATAAAAGTCTGTCATTCCATGACTCCCATTTTGGTGCGTAGAGCCCAGAGCTGTCACAGAGACAGGTGTGATGTCTCGGGACACAGATTTATCGGTCTGATAGTAGAAGCATACATTCTATTCCAGAAAATAATGAACAAAAATGCTTACAGCATGTTTGGGAGATGCCAAACTCAGCATGTGTTCAGGATGACTCGCATTCAGTTGAGGGAGTAACTCGGATTGCTCTCTCTTTCTCTGGGTTAGCTCATTGTGCATTCCACAGTTGAAGTCCTCACGAAGGGGGTTGGCGCTGTATTGAATTTTCAAAGTAAATGATAAAGAGGAGGAGGTAGTGACTTGTGCTGCAATATCCTGAAATTGTAACACTTGCGTCTGCTTACAGAACGGAATAATAATTATTATAAAGTTATATTTCTTATGGCTGTAAAGGACAGAATAAGAGGAGTCAAACCCCGTCATTATGACAATTTTTCAAAAATATAAATGTGCAACTAGATAGTTTGTTTGTTTGTTTCTGTAATAGTTATTCATTATGCATGTTGTCAACAGGCCTAGACAAGTATTGTGCTTTGATCCATAAGTAGGTTGAACAGGAGCGTACAGGGCTGAGAGGAGAACAAGAACGACACGGGGCCTTAAACACACGACCCCTGCAACGGTGTTTCATGCATTCTGACGTATTTACAATGTTAAACCTGTTGTCTTCTCATGCTTGACATTGTCAACTTGTCAAAAAAATGAGTTGGACATATGACGTAGTATTTCTCTGCTTGATACACTCCCCCAGTGTTCATACAGGTTTTTGGAAAGTTTTTTTCAAACATGAAAAATCGTTACGTAACAACTTTTCTTAGTCCCTTATTGGACAATTCTCCCGGAAAAGCACGTGGCACGCCCACGCATCAACCAGGGAGAGCGGGAGAAAGAAGTCACTTTCACTTGTGTGCAGGAGAGAGAGAGAACTACGTTCACAAAGATCAGCTGTGTTTGTCTGTTCTCTGCATTTGGGTGATTAATGTTATATAAACGGTGGATATAACGCTGGATTTGGAGATCGTTTGAAACTGAAAGATGCAGTGGCGTTCCTAGCCTTAAACGATGCCTGATATGAACTGGAGTACTCTAAAAGCATATAAAACAAATTCTATATGATTTATATGATATTATTTGTAGTTGATGTTTCATAAAAAACTTTGATATGGGCTATATGATATACGGTATATAAAAAGAAGATCATATATGATATTTAAGATATTCCATAAAAGTAAAACTATATGATATACAGTCAAAGCAGCCAGACATCAGAATTTCTTCACAATTGATAAGACTGTCCCTCTAGGCATATTGAATCTTTTTGTTATATTTCTGATTTAAATGCATTCCTTGTAGAATTTGACTAACTTTCCTCTCAAATCACTTTATGAATTAGGTTGATGAGCTGTCTATATAGACTAACCAATTTAGATTAACCAATTTAAAGAAAAAACACTTACGCAAAACAGGTAGACCACTGTAAGTAAGGATTGTAAAATAAACTGTGACATATTATAACCAGTAATATATTAATATAATGCTGCAGTAATATAACCAGTATACATAGATTAACTATAGTGTCCTGCACACACTAATATGAAATATCCAAAAATATATCTGGTGTTTGATTGTTATATCTTCTGTTAATTTCTAAAGTTCAGTCTAATACGGTAAAGCGGAGTAACATTTATAACAAAGTTTCATTGTTATTATCTAAAAACATGATATAGACCATAACATCATAACCTGTGAGATGACCACACTATAACACTTTAAAAAGCCATCAATAAATGAAGCATTATTCAGCCATAACAATCCAAAGACAAGTAGAGGCACATCCGACCGTCAGTTATAGGCATGGCTTAATCAATCCGAACAAGACGACCCTTGAGATCACAACAATTCTTTCTGTGGAACATCTGTTTTACATTATCACAACTATAATAGTATCATCTATTGCCCTCGATTCTGATTCTTTTTAAACATGTAGACATATGGGACACAGTGGGATTTCGCAAACAATATTCATGTGTAATTGCACAATACGAATTGCATTGAGTACGGGTCACTCCCTTGCAGCTGGATAGAGGTTGTTTTCTATTAATTTAATTTATGGTTTGTGACTACACTGTGTGACCATATCTCACAGGGGTAACATGTTACTTCCAAGAAATCAGAGGTGACGTTCCCTTCCGATTCTGAGGAATAGGAGATTATGTAGGCTTTATAAACAAGAACACTTGTTATTACATCAGAGTATGAGCATTAACATGAGGCCAAATTTACAAATGCATCAAGTCCTGAATACGGAGCACTATCACATAATTCTCCTCCTGATCTTCTACCTCTTCAAATGTTCCTCTTTTTCAATAAAGGAACTCATCGCTCGTCATTTATGTGGCTTGATGTTCTTTTTCGCTTTAACATATGCGTTGACCTGAGCTACTCCCGAACTGAGAAAATCAAGAGGAAGAGAAACAGGTGGAACAGAAAGTGCATAAACAATGAGGAAGCGTGAGTGTTGTTCTGGCTGAGGTGGGCTACATCAGAGATGATTTGGATAGCGCAGAAGCATTAAAGCGAGAGGTAGGAGAAAGGTGGAGGCGTGAGGCAGAGATTGAGAAGAGTGCGAATGTGAAGTAGGGGGTGGATAAGAAAGCGCTGATCCACGAGCAAGCGTAGAGCAATATAAGTGCTGTATTATTTCCTATCAAATCAGTGGCACTACTTATATCATTTTCTGTGGTTAAATAACTGGATCATCTAATAAAGGCACAATACTATCTCCATTAAGTGCTTGTGGAGCCACATGTGATTAAATCTAGGCCACTGCTGTCTAGATCACATTAACAGCATGTTACATCCACTGCATCATATAGATTAATGCTTCGGTCTCATATACCTACTAACATAGCTACTAAACATACAGAATGTGATATATGGGACAGGGCTGACCATCATAGTTGTGATCTATTGTTGTTAGTTCATGTCAACATCTCATGCAACATTCTGTATTCACTGGAATACAAAAAATACAAGAATTCACTTTCTGTGTTCACTGAAATACAAGAAAACTAATTTTGTACGAACTGCAATAAACAGACAGCTATACCAAACAGCATAAACTCCTTTAGACTGCATTATTCCCCTGTTTCCAACTACAAGAATAAAGCCGCCCTTTGCATACGAGTACGAACCTTTCTGAACAGAGCTCTGAGTTTACAGACTCTGCAGGTTCTTTTATATCTGCCTTTTCTGCTGTCACTATTTGAATCCTCCCCATCATCTCCTGGATCTTCCTCACCAAGCCAAGGTGTCCACACCCCTCCGTGAAGCTGCGGGTCTGCCATTGGGTCGTCGGGTGGGTTGCGTGGAGGCACAGCGGTTCGATTGTACTCAGCGAGACGGGTCAACAGCATATTGACTACTTCAGGCCGCGCATCAGCCAAATCTGCCCTCTCGTAAGGATCAGCGGTGACGTTGAAAAGCCAGACAGACTTTCCCCGCTGGTCTCGTCTCTTTTCCATGCCCTGCCACTGCTGGGGACCTCCCGCCATCGTCTGCGGCGGGAACCAGTCCCCGTCACCTACACTCCCTGTCAAAAGTTTCCAGTCCCCGACTCGAAGGGCTGCCCGCACCCCTGTATCCCAGATCCCGAAGCCGTTGAGAGGTAGCAGCCCGGGGTGGGGTTCACCATGCCTGCGTGAAACTGGGTCGATGTTAAAAAGGATTTCAGTCCGTGGACTGGGCAGGCCACTGGTTATGGACCCCCAAACATCGTGACCATCTAGACGATTGGAATCAGGCACAAGGAGACCCGCAAGAGACAGAAGGGTCGGGTACCAATCTGAGATGTGAATCAGAGCCCGACTCACCCTTCCTTTCTTTTTCAGAAGCGGGCTGTGTACGAATCCAACCGCTCTAACTCCACCTTCCCAGTAGGAGCCTTTGCCGCCACGCAGGGGCCAATTACAGCCCCCCGAGAGAGGTTGACCCCCATTGTCTGATGAGTAGATGAGCACCGTGTTGTTGTAGTAGCCTTGTTCCCGTAACTCTCTGACAATCTCCCCTACAGAATCGTCCACGGCGCTCATCATAGCAGCGTAGTGGCGTCGGGGTCTATTGCCAAGGTGCTGGTAGAGTCTGAGAAGATGGGCAGGAGCTTGTAAAGGTGTGTGCACAGCTTGGAGGGCCACGTATAGAAACAGGGGCTTCCGCAGATTGTGACTTCTCAGTATTTGCTTCACTCTGCGTAGAGAATTGCATTAGTCAGAATCACTACAAACGAATCATTGTATATATTATTGTATTTGATGTGCATCGTCTCACCTCTCTGTGTAAAGTCTTGTAGAGTAATTCCCCTTTAACTCCCAGGCAGGCCGGGCTCCATCATGCAGGTCGAAACCACAAGCCTCTGCGCCGTCACAGCTCTGGAAGGTAAAATGGTCACCGCTGCCCGTCAGTGAGCCAAGGAAGCTTTGAAATCCACGACTGGTTGGCAAACACTCGGGTCGACAGAAGCCTAAATGCCACTTTCCGACCATGTGGGTGCTGTAGCCAGCCTGCCATAGCCGCTCAGGGAGTGTAGTTACGTCGAGGGGCAAGCAGAGGGGCTGACGTGCACGGATGATCGAGTGTTGAAGCCCAGTATGAATCTGATAACTGAAGTAATGGACAGTAGGTCAGCACAGAAGGTCTGTACCCACAAATGTGTTAGGGTTAAAGGGCAAATTAAGAATCATAATTTTAGCATATTTATGTTGATGAAAATCCATAAAAAAATGTTTTCTGTGGAACGCAAGAGAAAAAACAAGTTGACACAACATTAATGAAAAAATGTCGATGGGCACTGAGGTCATATTCTTTTGTTTTCCGCACAATATACAAAGTCACGTGAGCTTTAAATGAGATAGATATTTTTTTGTAGGAAAGAGTAATTATTTTATTTTTGGTAAATCTAATAATCACCATAAAAACATCTAAAACTGAATATACAGTGCTGATTAAACAAGACAAAGTAGATTATATCATAAATAGTTAAATTATTTATTTTATATATAAACATAATAACCTCTAATCTAGAAATTGTAAACTGTTTTCGATAACCGTGCCCTTACCGTCCAGTCATAAGCTGGCTACGTGAGGGGGAACAGATGGGCTGAACGTAGTAGTTTTCCAGCTTCACCCCCTCACCAGCCAGCTGGTCCAACACAGGCGTGTGGATCTCTGAGCCATGGTACCCGACGTCATTGTAGCCTTGGTCATCTACCATCACAAAAACAATATGTGGGGGAACTTTGCCCTTGCGGAGAACCCTTCCTGAAGTTAAACCCTCGGTAGCGTGTAGTAGTCCATGCACAAAGCACAAGCAGCAGCCCAACACCAATGCATCCATATTGGGGACACCAATCCGCCAAGCTGCTTTCATGCCTGTGAATTTGTACGTTCAGCTTTAACCAGTCTAGATTAACAGATAAATCCTGTCACAATGATCCATCAGTGAAAAACTAAAAACAAGTGCTGATAAAGAAACAAATTATGCAGCTCTTCTCTGTACGATCGGTTTGGATGTTGCCTATGAGTGTAGACGACTGCGCTGTTTTCTAACAGCACCATGCTACATTCCACAAACACACACCTACAAAATCAGGATTATAGAACGGTAAGTATCTGTGTTTTCCATTCATGTACATTACAAAAATATGAATTTCAATTTGAAATGTTTTCAGGTTACAATATAAAATCAAACTTTTAGCATTAACTTTAAAATGACATAACATTAACTGAATTATGCTGTGTCCACAAAAGGACATAAAGCAAATAAGGCAAAACTACAGGAAATGTGAGGTTTAATCCACATTTAAACATTTAACCCAAAAATGTAAATAACGTCATCATTAATTCACCCTCTGTCATTCCAAACCCATGACTGACTTTCTACTGCAGATATTTTGAAGAACATTGGTAACCAAACACCATGGACTTACTGTATAGACACATAACTGATTTTGTTTAGTGAACTATGCCTGCTGGTCGACACGTGTATTACATCCGTTGTGCATGCAAGCACACGCCCACACACTTTCTCATAATTTCCAAAGTCAGACATTAGACCAGGATAGCAAAACAAAAAGCACCAGTGCAGATATGGCAGTGTTGTGGGATGAACCTCAAATGTTCTTTCATTGATCCTTGAATTAGTTGAGAACCACAGAAAGGCGTTTACCTCATTATGAGTTCCCAGAACACAGACCGTGGAGGCTGACTTTCCTGTACAGACACTAAGTGATATTTTACTGTGGAAGTGTGCACGGAAGGCCGCTACCGAACACTGAGGGAGATCTGCTAAATACAAAGAAAATCCAATTATCCCATAAACGGTATAGAGCATCTGTTTCTACTGTTAAGGTTTAACATATGAAAAAATGTATTTAAAGGGACTTATTTGTACTGAACCCTTATACCAGGTGGTCCAATACACTGGATGGATGTTGAGGCTGTGTGGGTGTGACACGCTATTATGTATTCATCCAGATGATCAACGTCACAAGTTCAGAACCAGATGGCTTTGCAGCTTTCAATGACCGCCCCCCCTTACAAAATGAAACGCATTTGCAAAATTTGCATATCTCCAGTAGTTCCATAAAGATTCAATAGCAACCACATGAACAACGTCACCGAACCTGTCATGTTGTGAAACACCAATTCGATAAATCAAAATAAAGCTGCCATTGAACTGTAAAGGATCTCCATTATAACAAAACCAGAGGCCCTGACAACACTAACTAAACAACGTACATTACTGACATTTTCGAACATTCACATTTACAGGAGGATCACCTTTAGGTAAGCGGACGTAACTGTAGATTACTGTTACAATTACACATATGAAGATGACAAGAAAGAGTGGCAAAACAACAGCAACACATCCGGTGAGCGAGAGGACCTCTGAGGGGCAATCGACCGCTCTCAGGTTTGCTCGGCCAGCTTTCGCCCCAATGTAGCTGAAAGGAAATCAATGCCACCAAATGAGTTGATTTCCTACATTAAGCCAAAACAGACGACAGTCTCACCTAAGCAGGAAATTTCACAGCCATTTCAGAGCAGGGAGAGAAAATGGTGGAAGGACAGAGAGAAAAAAAACAATGGCAGAGAGACAGTGATATAGAGAAAAATGATTCAAATAACCGGTGTTGTCCATTGAATGTACAGTATATGGGGCTATTGATTGTGATTGGGCTTTAGGAAAGCCCAAAGGCATTACTTTTAATATATTAGGGCCACTGGGGAACACAAAGCAGATCTGAACTGAAATTATTCCTTTGGTATGTGTTGTTTAACCCTCATCCATGGAGACCACAGAGGTACACTGAGAAACTAAACAGATGTCGAGTTATGTTATAAGGGCAGAAGCTCTTAGGCATTCAAAGCAATAAATAAATATGAATCAAATAAATATAAAGAGCAACATACAGTAAAGGACAACACACAAGTTTCACAAGAGTCTTACTTGCAAGCAGTAATCATTTACATTGTCTTGACTGCTCCGGTCCCAGAAACATTCCAGCTACTTTGGACACCAGTGACACCAAACTAAATATACAAGAATGATCCACACTCACAAGAGGTGTAAACCTTTATTTCTTACCTTCTGAACAGCCAATAAAGCCTTTTAGATTGTGTTATTAAAGTGACAATTCAGCCCAAAATAAAAATTCTATCACCATTTACTCACCCTCTTGACATTTCAAGCCGTATTGCTTTTCTTCTTCTGCAGAACACAAAAGAAGATATTTTGAGGAATGTTGGTAACCGAACAATGTTGTTACCCATTCGGTTACCAATATTCTTTGGGGTTCAGCAGCAGAAAGAAAGTCACACAGGTTTGAAATGACAAGAGGGGCGAGTATATCATGACAGCATTTTCATTTTTGGGTGAACTTTCCCTAAAAGATGGAGGTGAAAACATTTCGGGTGTACGTGTATGCAACTTGAGGTGAGTGAGACGATGAGCGTTAAAAATAAAGTCTGTAGCGACACTATGTGGAGAGAAAAGGTATGACAAAAAAACATATTTGAGTGGATACCGAAAGGAAAACTGACTATCAGGCTATTATTGCATGATGTTGATGTGTTTGCACGATACTTCTTACCCATGGTTCCACAGGAAGTTCATTATGCAGCAGTGTGCTCTGTGGTGAGAGTAATGGGGTTGACAACGGAACAGCAACGCAAAAAAGAAAATTCTGTCTTCATTTACTCACCCTCAAGTTTGCATAAATGTCTTTGTTCTGATGAACGCAGAGTTTTTGGAAGTATGCTTGTAACCAAACAGATCTTGGGCCCCACTGACTACCATAGTAGAAAGAGGCTGAAGATGACCCTTAGAGCGACTCATTTCATTTCTGTGACAATCTCGGAATTTACTGTACACGGTACAGTATTTTCAATCTTGCAAGTACAGTTTGTATACCTAAAGTGGGACAAATCAAATCATAACTTAATCTTCACGATGGCTGAATAAGCTTACATTTCAATTTTCCAAACAGCTGTAAATTTCAATTTCGATTCATCATCTCAAACTGCACTACAAAAAAGGCAATTGGCTTTTTAAAAGTGTTTCTTTACCCTCAAAAGTCTTTGCATCAAATAAAATCACACAAAATGAGACAAACATTCCCAACCTCTCTAAAAGTTTATTAGAGATAATACTGTGTTGAGAATTTAAAATACATTTTTTTACAAAAAAGACAGCAGCTTTTCATTGTTCAGGACAGACCACAAATCATACACCAGCCTTTCTCTTTCCCCATTCACAGCTTCTTTCATACAACAATATGAACTTTCTGTGTGTGTAGTGTAGAGAAAAGTGTATGGCTAGGATAAATACGGGGATAAGACACTTGAAATAAATGCTTTAGATTGGATTATACTGGTAGACGAGACAATGTACGGACCACTTCCTCAACTGCATTACCGTTTGCTTTCTGATCCAGCTTTGTGCGTTTATGTGTGTGTGTGGAAAAGAGAAGGGCTGTAGATTTGTGGTCCTGCTCAAACAGAGCTCTGTCTGTACTTAATCGCTGTCACGCTGCACTGATGTCTATTCAGTTACAATCCCACCCACCCAGACCCAAAATATACAATGCTTTGAAATGTACAATGTTTTACAATCACTCCTCAGACGGCTGAGCAAGGCTAGACAGTGTGTGTTTCGTATGAGTATTAGATTGTATTTAACACTCTTCGGTCACCGTTAAATTCATGCTTGTCCAGATCAGTTCTTGTCCTAAAAAGCAGGCCTGTCTTATTAGAAGAGGAAGTCGGCGAGGGAGCACATTTCCCAGAGTTTCACTTCTTCATCTCAGAATGAGCCTGTGTCAGCACCTTGGTAGCAAAGAACTGCCCCTATTTGTCCGTCTCAAACCGGTCGGTCATAGTCACAGCCCATCTCATCACTGCTACTACAGTTCTTAACAGAGTTCATGTGGAGTGCTTTCAATGAAAAGTCTCTCTCCTGGTTTCTCTGTAGTGAGTGGAAACTGTTTTTTTGGTGTTGGGATACTGGAGATGCAGGTTTAGTTCTCTCAACTCCAGCTGGTGCTCTGCAGCTCCTCTCTGAGCCACGAGGGTAAAGCCTGACCCAGTCGATTCAGCAGCCGTAACAGTTCCAGGTTATGCTCTCGATAGTAGTCGGTCAGGAAGGCACGTGTCTGAGAAAACACAAAACCATGTTTAAGGATAAACATGAAACTCTTTGGGATTCTCACTGCTGGTAAATGAAACGTCTATAACCAAGAGTCCTGGCAACTGGCATCCGTAAGAGACGGTATAGAGAAAGTAACTTATAGGACAGTGAGAGATGAGATGGTTGCTTACCTCAGGGGTCATTTCTGGATATTTTCTGCCTTTACTCTTCCCCAGACACTTAGGACGCCCTCCTTCCAACCTCTGACACCAAAATCCTTTACCCTCATCAAAACTGCAATACACACAAAACGTATGTTTTACTAAATGTACCTTTAAACTCATTTTAAAGGGATAGTTCAAGGGATTTAAAGGAAGATATTTGGAAGACTGTCAGTAACCAAACAGATCTCATCCCCCATTGACTCCCATAGTATTTATTTTCCATACTATGGCAGAAAATGGGCTATGAGATCTGTTTGGTTACTGACAATCTTCCAAATAGCTTCCTTTGTGTTCAGTAGAACAAAGAAATGTATGCCGGTTTGAAACAATCTGGTGTCGAGTAAATGACAGAATGTTCATTTTGGGTGAACAGTCTCTTAAAGCATGAGACCTTTAAAAATACAATGAGGTGCCAAGTAAACTCACACAAGGGCTTGGGTGTAGTTGAAGATGGGTGTGACCCCCAGAAACCGCTGGATGCCGTCCATCACCAGAGCTGGGTTAGATCGGAGCAGGGTGCCATCTACGATATGGAGCTAATGAAGGGTGTAACACACAGTAATTAGAAAATCATATTACGCAGGATTAATGCACATCAACAATTAAACAATGCATTTAGTTCTGATTAGTGAGATGTTCATTTATAATTCACGTTGTAAAGCAAAGACTAAAAGAGAATAAAGCAAGAAAGACTATGGGTGTGTTCATATATGGCATGTTTGGTTCGATTAAAACAAACTCTGGTGCGATTGATCTGTTAGTGCGGTTTATTTGTGTAAGTGTGAAGGCTGCCACCTGAAACCCTGGTGCACAACAAACAAGTGGACTGTTTTGACTGCATTAAACACTTCACAATCTCTTCAGGAGTTAACGGCTTGCTAAAAATTCATGCATATGGGCAGGTATACACTGAGCATGTATAACCCAGTACAAAGCATTGTTTTGGATGTCCTGTAAGCTCAGTTTTAACATAGAAATAATAAAAGCTGTCCAATCACGTTGCGACTTAACATGTAAGCTGTTAGGTTTGGTATCGTTAGGTTCGCTGTTAAATGCCAGTCTGAAAGCTAGGCGAACAAGCACTAAATACATTTTGTTTTGGGTCCGGACCAAAATAACCAAGAGAACTACAAATATGATATCCTCAAAAATATTAAATGTATGTCTCGAATCAAAAGCCCAGCACACCATAAACCTAAAGGGAAGAAATAACTTTACAATCCACAGAAAAATAACTATACCTGTCTGATCTGGTAGTGTACCAGCCAGCGCTCCAGATGTGTGGCGTACATTCCCGGCTTAAGGGTGCGATTCTGAAGGACCAATAGTTCTTTAGATGCAGAGGGTCCGGCTGTCACCACCTCATGGAAGGTGTGGTTTATAGCAGCTGGATCCTGATGTGCTCGCTGATGCTGAAACAAACACGAAACCATTAACATTTACATATCGTCATTTAGCATACACTTTTATTCAAAGCGACCTACAGAGAGTTTAGGAAGCAATAAAGCCATATGTCATACGGGGCAATATTACATTAACCATCCACATGCTAATATTTCTGATTTTCTCTAACAGAAAGCAATCCCCACAGGTCAGGTTTAAGAAAAGATAGCGAAAGAAGGAGAGAGTACCTGGTACCAGGAGTAAGCTCTGTCAGCTGGGTTGATAAGCAATGCTATGATCTTGGCTCTGGGCAGTAAGGCTGCAGCCCTCTTGGGAACCACGTCTGTGTCAAAGTAGTTGGCACTTTTCTCAAACATGAAGTCTGTGCTGACGTTTGAGGGAAAGGGAAAGAAGTCCATATACCTGCAGGACAGGAGGACACTTAAAAACAGAATAACTGCACCAGCATATCAGACACAGCGGTTTTATTTGCTAAATTAAACCAGGCTGGGTTTAGTCTTCCACTAAATCACACGTCAGACAGTGTCTCACTATTCAAATCCATTGTAATCACGTAAGCGGAAGGTAACAAGGTTCAATATGAAAACGTACACTGTGTAATTTACATTATTATAAGGTGAAGGGGTGAAACAACGGATTAATTTATGAGCCTTCAGGCTCTGTTACATTGGACTGGTGGGACAGTTTTGCGCTTACCAGTCAATGCCGCTGTGATAGTTAGGCCCGTTAAAGAACTGGATCTCCTCAAAGGTGACGGAACTGGGGAAGTTGCTGGTCATGGCAGGATGAAGGGTGAGAAAGGAGTGCAAAGCGGTGGTACCTGTGAACAGGAAAGTGAACATCAAACATCTTACAAGGTTGTCATTTTGTTTGAACAACCTCAAATTAACCATGCTTTTACATTTGAGACTGGAAACAGTAGTAAAAGTAAAGACGCTAACCGGTTTTCTGTGGGCCAATCACCAAAAATTTGGGTAGCCTATCACAAGTCTTCTCCTTGGACCAAATGTCTTTATGCCTCTTGTCATGACAGGGGTTCTGAGAGAGATGATGAATGTTTTCTTATGTCGTCCTATTACATCACAGTAATAATGCAAAACGCATAGAGTATACAAACTGATTCTAATCTTTTACCTGCCATAGGGGGTCCATCTCCTCTGGAAAGATCTGGAAGTATCTCTCTGCTAGTTGAATAGGGGGCAGAGTCTGTAGTCGCAGGTTGGTCCAACACTGCACAAACTTCACCAGAGACTCGAAGGTATAGAGGCCGAGTCGATCGTTTCCATAGTTAGACAGGTGAGTCATAAAGATGCTGATCTGTGGGAGTGGAATAGTGTTAGCAGTGTAAGTTATGTTAATTTAGCAACATTAATGTAATTTTATTAAAGGAAAGCTTTGGAAATATATATTTAGTTGATAATGGCATAAAACATTTAATCAAATGCATTAAAATGTTATACATTTATTATAAATAATTGTATAAAACCCCCACAACAATAACACTAATACTACTACTACTAATAATAATAGCTATTCCTATGCCTATATTTTGTTTATATTATATGTTTTATATTATATAACATTATTAGATAAATAATCTGGTTATATACACTGTATAATTTTTATTATTATCTTTTACCAAATTTGAATAATTTTATATTACATCATGCCCCCCCCCAAAAAATTATAATGATAACAAAAAGTTCTTCTATGTGTTCACTTGTTTGGGACATTAGTAAATAACATACAAAAGTCCCGCCCACTGATATCTGCACAAATATATCTACGGTCAAACAAAGCTACCAAAATCTCAACTGCTATATGTTATAAACTGCCCAGTCCTATTACAAAGATCAAAATCAAGTTTGTTTCCAGCCGCTGCACTACCAAACAAACAAAAACACACAAGAGCAGACTCTGTCACCACTTAGGGCTCTGGGACGTGTAAACAAACACGGCCAAAAAGAAAAACATACCGGTTTCCGTTCTCTAAACAAACACACGCGAGCGCACAGGCTGGGAAAACAAAAGACCAAACAGTCCAAATGCGATGCGGCTTGTGTCTACTCACAGGATTAAGGAGGACTGTGAGGAAGAGCTCTCCTCCACGAATGCTTTTGTCCAGCTCGCGAGATCCTCCAGGGTACTCATTATAGAAGATGGTGTGCGTAAAAAGGCCACACGTCTGCCTGGGCAACACCTGCAGACAGAGGGAGGTTAAATACTGGTACAGACATGCTCAGTGAACACAGATGTGGTTTTATTGGAAGGGTTGAAACGCCCATTAATCATTTCATCCGGTAATGGTGGGATCAATTTGAGCTCAGGATACAATAACCGCATTCAGGTTTCTCGGATTTGAAGACACTGGGCCTCACTAATGAAACATGAGCAAAACAAATGTCTATTGTTTGTAATCATTCTTCATGAATTGTCCACCGAACAATAAGGATTATTTTTCAGATTTGTCCTGATTTGCCCCGCAAATCCTTTATAAGATGAATTAAACATTAATCAACATAAGTCGTAACATCACCTTGGTGACATTAGCAGAATTCAACAACTATGTATTTGTATATAATGCATATTAAAACCCAAAAGTATCAATGATGCATATAAACACAAAACCTGATAATTTTTGTACCTTTATGCCAGAGTGTAAAAAGCCCCTGCGATGTCGTGCTGGTCTCAGGTGTGGATATTCTTCCGTGCTGGTCACTGTGATCCCCCATACACTCGTCCAGGCCTCATACAGTTGGCTGTGTACAGGGTAAACTCCGGAATGATGGGGGGCCACAGCGTACCCCATGTCTGTGGGAATACCATGCTCCTGCGACAGAGCGTAAAATACAATCAAATCACAATTCATCCAGAAATGCAGTGTTAAAAGTAGGAATAAAGAAAGACTTATTTTGATTGGACTTCTAGATTCATGACCACAGGGGGGTGGTAGGCAAACACCCCAAATATGCGTTTAAAGCAACTTATAGGTGTGACTGGGTGTGATGTAATTTCCAACAAAACGTGGCCCAATCAAAAATGTGGGTTCATTTCTGCAAATTGTAACTGCTCGCCAGCTTTACAAACCCAAGTTGTTTGTTATCACCTGCCACTTTAAGAACATTGTGTGTGTTCTGTCACACAGACTGTGAGATCCACAAGCCCTGGCTAAGGAGAGCCCTTTACAGGCTCATTAAACCTTGATGAAGGAGCGGTGTCTTCTCCATTGAGCAGAGAGCAGGAGAAGGCATATGTCAGTGTCTGCTCTAAAGACAGGATGTGACAGAGGGATTAGTGAGAGGAGGAAAGCGACGGTTAGTATTCACAGCACGCTTTCTTTCTCGCTCGCTCTCGTGTCTGTCTGCCTGCGGTCCATATCCCACTCCAATGACCGTCATTACAGCAGGGTGGGCTCATTTTGAGAGGCCAAATTCACAATCTTCTGCAGTGGATACACACAGAGTCAAGGTCAAAGAGAATCCTACCGATCCAATGAAAAAGTGCTAATACCAATCTATAATGAAATACCAACAGGAGATAAAGCTGGCGGGCAGGGAATCAATACTTGCACCTCTGCGACAAATAGCCATAAATAGTAACACAGCGATGAAGGAACAAAACTTCACAAATTAAAGGTGAAATGTTTAATTATTACGATGATAAAGTATCTACTTATAGTTGTGTGGTTTGCTCGGATACAAGCTAGTCATTTTTAGGTGTGGTGTTATCAAACGTAGGGAATACCATTTCTAGGCTAAATCTACATTTTCTTTCAAGTGAGACTACAATCTCAACATCTGCTTACATTTATTTATTTAGCAGCAAATATATCTTTGTGTAAATTGTGTTTCCATCTCATATCATTTGTACCCAAAAGCGGTCAAATACAGCAGTACAGAAAATGAAGCGACCACTGCAAATGTTCATTTAATCAGCATCTGTATTGTGGCCATTCCAGTCCAGTGTCTGTTGAATTCCAACAAATTGAAACCCGAACAGCAATGTGAAAGTCTGACTGTATAAAAAAACTACGAATAGGTTATTACATAACATATATTTAAATACATGTACTACTGTGTTGTTTAAAAGTGAATATGAACGTGTTTTCTTTACAATATTTGAGGTCTGAAAAAATATTTTTCTGTTATTTCGACCTATTTCTCCAGTTTTCATTTTATGCAAATAAATGCACACACACAAAAAAAAATGTAATTAACATTTTTTTACCTAAAACTATAATTATTTTTTTCTTTTTTCCTGCAGTTATATATCAGAATAGTGTATGTCATGAGTTGGGGGCGGGGCTACCAGTTCAGGAATCCTGTTTGAACAACTCGGTCACGACTAACCTGTGCAAACTGCATGTTGAGTCTCATCTGCTCTGCCAACACACTGACATTATGGAAGAGGTGAGGCTGCATGTGACTCCACATGTGTGGAAACCACCAGAACTCGTGTCTGTGCTGCAACAACATGTCATCACCTTCATCTTCATCTTCTGTACCTGCAAACACCAACACACACGTCAGGTTAAACCAAAATACAGCTGAGAATTAACAGTCGTGACATTTAGGTCACATAGGATTAATAAGAACCCTCAATAAGCAACACAAAGAACAAAATACCTGCATGGTAGAACTTCCCAGAGAAGCCAAGATTAAAGGTGAAGTCTGGAACTAGTGCCCGTAGTTTATTCTGTGTGTTCAGCAAAGCCTTAAAACCAAAGACGACACATCACATTAATGACACACCATGTTTCCCTTAAATCTGTGACACAATATCAGTTTTGTCAGAGTATTGGCATATAATTGAACTCTATATGCAAAGGCAAAACATTTATTTGTAATTAAATGAATAAACATTATCTAAAGTCCCCGACAGATGGCAGTATTTAGCAGGCCTATAAAGTAAAAGAACAGAACTTTCAGGCCCTCGGCCAGATCGACAGACTGAGTGGGGTGTGAAATATACATTTGCATTCAAATCTCCTCTACCCACTGGCAGGTCAGACGTGCCGAAAGAAACCGCAGTCTTAACATCAATCTAAACTCATCCTTGCGAAATGAACACATTTCATAACTTAACATTGCCGCACGCATCCTGCTAATGACGGCGCTGTGAGGCTTGAAATACAAAATGATCCTGCCATCAAGCCCTTCAAACCTTGAGTGATACGATGATATAAGCGAATTACAGCGCCGTTCCGGCACAAAATCAGACGGCGGGGAGAGATAGCGTCGCTTTCCGCACAAATCTGACACAAAGCTGAGGCGATAGATAGGGCAGTATCACAAATCAAGTCGTGCTGTTGTGAGGGGAGAAGGTTGCTGCCTCGCTATGAGGAGATGGCATTTTGCGCTGATTTAAGAGCCGCCTGTGTCCCTGAGTGTGTGTGTGTGTATAATATTTGTTTGCCTTGAGTGTGTTTGCTCAGCGTGTCCGTATAATCGGGTTGTTTTTATGGCATTTATCGGGGAGTCATCCAAGATCACAAGGTGATGGTCGGGATGGACAGGAACTGTGCTAACTTTAAAAGTGAACATCAATCATCATCATTTGTTGAAGAAGTCCTATTTAGCCTTATTTTTTGATGTGCTATAAAAAATCTGTTTTCATGTTTCGATTTAAAAAAAAATGCTTTATATATTCCATATTTCACCTGTGTTTTACAATGTCATCTCGAATCTCGTTCTATTAAATCCCACTTTCCAAAATGCTTGGTCAAGCTCAGCCAGTCTTTTGTGATTGGTCTACCGCTTAGAATGTGTTGAGATGTCCCGCCCCTTACCCTATCTATTTATCAGGGTTAATTTTGGGATTCATGATGTCACTAACCAAGGAAAATGTTTGTTGTGGTCCAAACGAGACGTTCATTGAATTAGGAAAACGTGTTATATCCAACACATAATCGGTAACGCATAATGGAGAAATAGGATTCAAAACAGCCTCTGTTACCATGACAACCTTCACTAGCAATAGACACTGGGGTAGAAGCATGCTACACTTCACATAATGATATCTATCTAAAAATATCAAAAAATATCTAGGCTGTTTCAGCAGTTAGTTAAGTATCTCCATCATCTAGATATTGTTTCAGGTTGGATTAACCCGGACAAGACATATTTAAACTTTAAACAGGAATTCCCTTTTACAAATCTCCGTCTAATGGCGAATCAGACCAAAATATTTTTTTATATTTGTAAAGGAAAGGAAAACGTTATTCAAAAAACAAACAACACATTTTCTGGTAAAAGTGCGTTTAACATTAATATGACCCAAATGATCTAAAGAAAACATCTCGCACACACAACTCTTCTGTCATCTTTTACCTCTGTGTACAATTGACTATTAGAAAATCTTCAAGACATTAATATGAAAATCCTAACAATAGAGCTCATGGTTTTATGAAAGGCAAATATATCCTACGAACTGATTTATCTTGTATCCGATGCCACAGGTGATACAATGAGATGCACTGTTTGTCATGGTAATGTAAAAAAAATAAAATTGTATATAAAATATAAAAAGAGACAAAAAATATATTTGGCAAAATGTACTTTTATGGCCTGTAACAAATACAACGCCCAGTCTGTTAAACTGCATTGCGTCTGGTGTGGACATATAATGCTGAACAACTAATGATAAACCACAACACAAACCCATACAAATGATGTTCTTTGCTCTGAACGACCTGTCAACATCTCTGTATATCTGTTAAGTATGTCCATGATGTTTGCATGTGTATGTGAGTGGGTGTTGAAAAGCTCATGCTGGGATTCCAACATAGAAGGAAAAATACAAAATAAAATCTTAAACGCAGCTCTGTGAGTAGAGTACATTCAAGGTATTGCCCTGGTAAATGTCAATATCAAGAGTTTTTGCAGGAGGACGCCGTTGATTACAGCAGGAAATCGTTTCAACTTATCCCTCAGGTTGTAAAAAGTGAGAAAATGTGTTGACAGAAATTGAAATAGCAATGAAGTTTTTGCTGCAAGCACTCCGAGGAGTAATGCTTTACTAAGGTAATAAAACATAGGATTTCCACTAAGTAAGGTGCTTAATGTTAGTGTTCAATGATGATTGGTTACCAACTTGTCAACACTGTTACATTACTGTTCTGATACTTGACAGACTTAAGGGACAGTTCACCCAAAAATGAAAATTCTCTCACCCTCAGATTGTTACTAACCTGTATACATTTTCTTGTTCTACTAAAACTGAAAGAAGATATTTGGAAGAATGTGAGTAACCAAACAGATCTCATCCCTCTTTGACTCCCGTAGTATTTATTTAGCCAACAATGGCAGTGAAATTCTTCCAAACATCCTCCTTTGTGTTCATCAAAACAAAACATTATATACAGGTTTGAAACAATCAGAGGGTGAATAAATGATGAAAGAATTTTCGTTTTTGGGTGAACTATACCATTAACAGGAAGTAGAAAGACAGATATAACAAAAACAATATCTGTTTGAAACTATTTAGGCAGTAAAAAAAATTCATCAATAAATGTTTTTTATTTTAATAATTTAATAAAATGCTGTAAACATTATCACATATAATTGATAATAAACTGTTAAGAAACTGCCCGATTGATTTAGTGGAGAAGGAAAAGGGGCTTCATCTACTAAAGTGACAACTTTAATGAAAAACTTCTTTTTTGGTTTAACTTTCTTTTATATTCTCAAAAGCTTCCGTGTTGTCAATGCCACCGGGACCTTAATTGTCAGATTATTTCTCATTAGAGCCGATAATTTTTTCTATTTTGACTGGCTTAAAGACCTCCAACTGTTTACACTTTTATGTTGATATCCTGTGGGTTTCCAGGAACCGCAAGTTGCGATCGTTTTTACTACACATTTCAGAGTGCAAAGGAATTTCAAAGGAGAAAATTTGTTTGCATGGCTTACGTTTCTCACTGTGAATTTATTGGATGTGTAAAAACAGCTGCTAGCAGCAGACTGACAGTTGAAGGGGAGTTAACAGATGCTCACGCCAAGCCGTCTAATTTACGTCATTGGAGATGGATAGTCATATCAGGGGGAAGTGGATTTTCAAAATTAAAATGAAGATTATGAGGGTACACAATTTTTTTAAAGAAAATGACCCATATTGATAAGCTATTTACTATATACGCTGCAATATTTCATGAAAAAAAAATTATAATAATAATAGTCATTTTAAATTTCACTGGGACTTTAAAGACCATAGGCACCAGTGTGGATTGTATATTGTGAAAGACTGAACGTGCATGTTTAACTCATGATAAGAAATCCTTGTCTCATGTAATCAGTCCTTTCGCAAAAGACGGCATAAAAAAGTAGGTTAATAAGCACATTGTTCTAACAAAGCAATTATGCCTTGCTCTGACAAGCACATTATTTTGAGTAGTTACTGTTTAGCATCACCATGCTCAAAGCATCACCCGTGTACCCCTTTATCTTTCAGCCAACTTAAGCGCAACCAAAAATTGTGTTAGATATTTTGAGAACACACTTTTACAAAACAGGACACGGAGATGAAAACGTTGGAGATCAATGATATTCTTTGGTGAATGCTCACAGGTAAACAACTGCCAAAGAAATCTTTCAACAAGGTTAGAAAGAGAATCACACAAATGCATACCTTCACATCTGACACCTTCATTCGTGTGCCCTCCTTTCCTACAAATATATCATCCACGTCAACAAGCAGATGCCTCTCCAAAGACAAGCACAGTCTCTTTCCTGTCAAATAGGCAATGGCGTCCACAAAAATCAACTTGTGTAGCCAAAATGACAGGTTGTTCCCGAACAGCACCCTCTGAATACCGTCATGAAGGCCTAGGTCTTGTATTACAGTGGCATGGAGAGCCCGGTGAGGGCCAAGGTGGGCCAGCGCTTCCGAGGACTTTGTGACTGCAAGAAGCACTGGCTCATAGGTGCTGTGGTTGGATTGAAAAACCGTCCAGTCGTCACCAGGAAGCGGTCCCTGCTCCACTTCATTAGGCTTGGTGATGTAAAGCAATGGAGCGGCAGGGTTGATGTGATAGTCCTGTAGACCCAGGTTAGAGTGCAGAAAAAGTGGAAAGCCTTTCAGCTGTGCACTGAGCAATGAGTTCTCATTGGCTTTGAAGAAGCCGATGATGCCTACGCCAAACTCGGAGGAATACTTGTCCAGCAGGTCACGGTTCCAGGCGTCTAAGTTGACATATTTGAGAATGTTTTCATAAATGACCAAGGCGTATCGCCCAACATCACGCTCCATCAACGTAGGCATGTCACCCTTGCTGGGCGCAATCTCGGTGTGGTAACGAAAGCGACTGGACTCTAAAATTGCCACTATCTCTTGGCCAAGCTGAGAGTAAATGCTCTCTACAAACACAAGCACCACAGGCTCGGTTTTCGAGTTATCCACGGTTTTTACCATCCTTTGCCGGCCTGTAAACGGAGGCAGAAAAAGAGGAGCCCGTTGTCCTCCCACCGCATCCGAAACCACACCACCACAGTCACTGAAGGGCATTGGGGGTGCCTCCTTTATTTTAGGACTGTTGCTCACATAGTAGGCCAGGAACGCCATAGAGAGCAGGCAGAAGATGATGAGCGCCATGATGAGGCGGTGGAGCTCGAGTTGCCTGACGCCCCGCACTAACTTCCACAGCCCCATGGCCGCAGAGCGAAAGTGGGACTGGGGAAGATAGGGGGGGAGAGGGGAGGTTGACAGGACTGTTGCAGCGTTCGCAGCCGAAGGACGACAGAGAGGTAAACAGAAGAAAAAAGGAAAAGGGTTGAGCAGCTGACACTGGCACAAGCTTTGGGTCACGAGTAGCCATTTATGCTAAGTCACCATGGCCCCCATAGCCAATGACGCGAGTCTCCGCTTCGATTGCTGCCTTTTGGCACAATGCGCAAGTCTCCCAATGAGGTCCCTCAGCTATTCCACCCCCTCCACACGTTCTCAGAGCTCGGCTGGCGTCTCCGGCCGGGGGTTAAGAGGTTTGGGTTTCTTGATCACTCTTGAGACTCCTCCACTGACACTCTCCAAAGGATCAGCTGTTTGGTTGGCTACTTTTGTTTGCACAGAGTGTTCATATGAGCATGTATCTCCCAATGCAGAGGGCCCTTCGGGATAAGTTTGAGATCTTTGTCCCGTTGGCCTCAGTAGCGGATGCTCTGAGGGTGTTCACCGCTGGGGTGAGAGGGTGATCGTTGCCCCCCGCAGAGGCCCAGCTTGGCTGATACCTTCACCATGACGCAGGATGTGTCACAGTCTGAAAGAGAGCAAAAAGAGGCATTTAGTCAAATCATCCAAGCAACATTTAAAAAAAATGCTAAGCAAGAATACAAAGTTAAACATTGAATGTCTAGTATTTACATATTAAACCGGATGAAGAAATATACCCCCAAGAAAAGACAAGACAGAACCAATAAGGACTAAAAAGTTTGATGTGCAAATGAAACAACGTGCAGGTGAGAAACTCTACCACCTGACAAGCGGCCATGAGATTTGGACGTTAGCGTGACTGCTAATGCATATCACCACATTTCAATCGCAGAGGAATTGTTTTTTTCCTGACTCCTAAAATAGTTCTTACCCTCAATGCGTCCTCGTCCTTTGGTAAGATAGCATTACAGGTATGGTATGAAAGTCATTGACCTTTAAAAACAGGTGACTAAAGCAGTCTCATCAAGGTTATTAGCATTATAACTATGCTTTATGGAAAGCCTTGGACCTATATAAACCCAGACCCAAGTTGTCATTGGAATGTACATTACTGTTAATAAACATGATAATATATTGAGTATTCTACGTAGGCGAGACCAAGGCAACAGTTGAATGAGTTTCTAGGCACCTTTGGAGAAAATCATCAGATCCCGGGCACATTTCTTCTTCCTCTCAATCTATTCCCACCAAGAGAGGCTTTGTCAGTTTACAGCCGGCTATCAGTCTATGACATGATCAATGCCAGCCATGCTGTAACTATAAATCAGAGCTAGCACTTAAAGGATCGTTTTTCGCACAGATGAACAAGCATAGCCGTGCTTCGGTCAAAGGCACCTTGTCTTGGACAGACGATAAGCTACAGAGAACACGAGAAAAGAGAAAAAAGGAAGTGCTAAGATGTTAAGATTCAAGGTGAGGAAAATAGAAGCAGGCTAATAATAAATGCAGATAATCCTACTGTTCTGAATCACCTGTCTTAGGTGACACTGAATTACACATATATAATGAGAATTGAGTCAAGGTGGAAACCAGCGTAGACCTGGCAGTTAATATTGCAGGTATTTATACAATATTTATACAGTAACATGTTATATCTCACTTCTGTGAAGTGTAAAAAAAATTGTTTTTCTCATCTTGACAATATCAATAGTTTTATTGTTAAAACATTGCAACTCTGCAAAACATGTTTTACACTCCACACCTACAGTTACCCCAACATGTTCTGCAACCAAGACCTAAGCTATTCTTAGCCTGGGAACACACTAACCTTCTACATCACATGAGCAATAACGCAAAAACAAGTGTACACAGACAGCAGGTTTCCATCACAACAAAGCCATAAAAAATACAGTCAGGTCAGTGTATCCAATTCAACATTATATTGTCTGTCGGGATGCTCTGATCGATTGGCCGCAGATTGGTATCAGCCGATAATCTAATTTTAGGAATCGATTGGTCCCTTCTAACTTGGCCAATTTCACACAACTTTATGACGTCACCGTGTGATAACGTCTAGAATGCATGAGGACTTAAACCTCTCCGTTCAGTAAGCGGCAGAAGCAGCACATTCATAACCAAACAGCCGCTTAAAGTCAGTTCATTAATAAATTATTACAAAACAGCGTTTAATTATTTTATGTCTGACAGAAGAAACATTAAATATGTTAACATTTTAATGAATATGTTAATTTGTTCAACTTTATTGGGTATTCAGTTCAGTAAGTTCAGAGACTAAATGTGTATACATAGCAATGATGTCACAAACAAGCTAATTAGCATGTCACATCACCTTGCACCATAGTGACGGGTAAACATAGATTATGACCTTTCAAAATGAAGGACAATGTAAAAGTCTAGCTCAACCTCTGTGCCGAATACGAAAAACTGGGCAACGTTTAATAATGTGACTCTCACTCAGCCATCCATTACATTGCATATTTTTATAAATCTATTTTGTCATCTACAACCTTGTATTCGACAATATTTATTGTACAATTTTTGTATAAATCTTGTAGGATGCATCAGACTGGTTCATTTTGTTTCCGTTTATTTTTGTCTTTATTAAGTAAACTGGAGTGCATACTGTTTTGAATAAGTCAAATTTTAAAGGCATATTAAAATGTTCACTGTATAATGAATATTGTTTTGTGATAATTTAATACTCTGTTAAAACAATAGTTCCATTACATTAATATACATTACATAATTACTGTAAAATATAACAAAATTCTAAAAATATTACAAAAGGCAACATCTATAGTATGAATGAACTGAAAAAAGGTTAACAGTGATCTTACATATCAGTTATATAAAGCTTGAAGCATCGGAATTGGGATCGGTATCAGCCGATCACGATGACAAGAAATTGGTTATCCGTATCGGCAGCAAAAATCCTGATCGAAGCATCCCTAATTGTCTGTACTGCGTCCTTACAGGTAACAGAGCGAGAGAGAGAGACTTATAGTATACTTATAGTTCCAAGATGGGTAACAGTTCAGTAGACTACTTCATCACCGATCTAAATCCAAATTCTCTCAGAGCGTTTACAGTTAGCACACTAACCCCCTTATCAGACCACAGTAAAATTACTCTTTACCTAAACAGATCCAAACCTAACACTGAGGCACCAAATCAAACTCAACTCCATAGCCTTAAACACGCATACAGATGGAAACAAAATAGTGAAGATATATACCAAAGCGTAATATGTGAACCAAAAATTCAAAACCTACTTAATAAATTCCTAGATACGCCATTTCCACACAATAACGAAGGCGTAAACTTAGCAGTAGACAGAATTAACAAAATATTTACAATATCTGCAACACTAGCCAACCTAAAATCAACAAATACGAAAACAAAAAAGAGACCTGCCAATGAGAAATGGTTCGACAATGAGTGTAAAAACCTTAGAAAAGAATTAAAAATACATTTCGTTGCACTGTACTTGTATGTGTGTAATGACAATAAATTGAATCAAATCAAAAAGAAGTACGAATTCTGTCAAATCAGAAACACAGAGATGCGGATAATGTAAACACACGCCAACTCTACCATGAAAAACTTAAAGAATATAAAGACACCCTAAGGATAAAAAAGAAACAAGATATACAAAATCAGCTAAGAGCAGTTGAACAATCTCTAGAAACTAACCGCTTCTGGGAACATTGGAACGCACTTAATAAATCTCACCATGAAGAACTACCCATTCAGAACAGAGATGTATGGATAAACCACTTCTCTAACCTCTTTAGTAATATAACCATCAACCACGAACAAACTACCCTTGAAGACAAACTAAGCACCCTAGAATCAACTATTAAAGATTACCAAAACCCTTTAGATTACCAAATTACACTAGAGGAACTATGCGATAATATATGCAAACTTAAATCCAGAAAAGCAAGCGGAATTGATGGCATTCTTAATGAGATGATTAAAAACACGGACCAAAAATTCAAACTTGCCATCCTCAAACTGTTAAACACCATCCTTAATACAGGTATATTCCCCAGCATCTGGAACCGAGGTCTTATTACCCCAATCCATAAAAGCGGAGACAAATTCGAACCAAATAACTACCGCGGAATATGCGTAAACAGCAACTTAGGTAAACTCTTCTGTAACATTCTAAACAGCCGACTCACCAACTTTCTAAATGACAGAAACATTCTGAGAAAATGCCAAATCGGTTTCCAACCAAAATACCGCACATCAGATCATATTTATACCCTTCATACTCTAATCGACCAAGAAATTAACCAAAATAAAGGAAAACTCTTCTCATGCTTTGTTGACTTTAAAAAAGCTTTTGACTCAATCTGGCATAAGGGGCTTTTCTTTCAGCTTATTCAATGCGGCATTGGAGGAAAAACCTACGACATCATCAAATCAATATACACGGATAACAAATTTGCAGTTAAAATAGGCAACAAGCACACAGACTTCCTCTCCCAGAGTCGTGGAGTAAGACAGGGCTGTAGTCTGAGTCCTACTCTATTTAACATCTACATTAATGAATTAGCTCGGGCTTTAGAACAGTCACCAGCACCCGGTCCCATCCTACTAGACACTGAAGTGAAATGCCTTCTGTTTGCAGATGATCTGGTGCTGCTGTCACCACAAAAGAGGATATACAGCAACATCTAGACATCCTGCACACTTTCTGTCAAACATGGGCGCTATCAGTGAACCTTAAAAAGACCAAAGTTATGATATTCCAGAAAAGGCATAGTCGACAAAACCAACATCACAACTTTAAACTCAACAACGTGCCTTTAGAGCAAACCCAAAACTACACATATCTCGGTATAAACATCAGTAACACCGGAAACTTAAACAAGGCAGTGAACGACCTGAGAGACAAGGCACGAAAAGCTTTTTACATCAAAAGGAATATAAAAATCGACATCCCAGCTGGAATTTGGCTTAAAATAATCCAATCCGTTATAGAAACAATAGCACTTTATGGATGTGAGGTTTGGGGTCCCCTCACCAACCAAGAGTTCACCAAATGGGACAAACACCCAACTGAGACTCTGCAAACAGAAATGTGTAAAAACATTCTACGGGTACAACGCAAAACCCCAAACAACGCCTGCAGAGCAGAATTAGGACTATATCCTCTTATAATTAAAATACAAAAAAGAGCGATTAAATTCTATAACCACCTTAAGAACAGCGATACAGAATCACTCCATCACAAAGCCTTGCGTCATCAGGAGCTGAACCCAGAGAAAAGTTGTCTCATCCAACTGATCTCAGAACTAACTCTAAAACCCCAAACGTGTCAGAATTAACCAAATGATAAAAGGACAGAAGCAACAGCTCAGCAAAGTAAGCTTGAATGCTATCGGTCATTAAACAGAGAATATAAACCGGCAGAATACCTCAAAAGCGTATCAGACCCTAAACTAAGAAAAGTGTTGACCATGTACAGACTCAGTGAACACAAGCTCACTGTGGAGACGGGCCGACACAGACAGACATGGACTCCAAGAGAAGAGCGACTGTGTCCACACTGCACACAGGGACAAGTGGAAACAGAGCTGCACTTCTTAACCTCGTGTCCAAACTATACGGACATCAGAGAAACATTCTTCCCCCAGTTCACAAACTTCCACAAAGACTATTCACTTTCACTAAGAACTTTTGTCAATACTTCGCACTTTTATGTCTGTATTGATGTGTACATATTGTTTCTTATATAGGATACTCTTATTTTATTTTATACAGAATGTTTATATTTAATCTTCCTGCTTTGGCAATGTAAAACACTTTTTTATCATGCCAATAAAGCTTTTTTGAATCTTGAATCTTGAGAGAGACAGAGAGAGAGAGACAGAGAGAGAGACAGAGAGAGAGACAGAGAGAGAGACAGAGAGACAGAGAGAGAGAGACAGAGAGAGAGAGACAGAGAGAGAGAGAGACAGAGAGAGAGACAGAGACAGAGAGAGAGACAGAGAGAGAGACAGAGAGAGAGAGACAGAGAGACAGAGAGAGAGACAGAGAGAGAGACAGAGAGAGAGACAGAGAGAGACAGAGAGAGAGACAGAGAGAGACAGAGAGAGACAGAGAGAGACAGAGAGAGAGACAGAGAGAGAGACAGAGAGAGAGAGAGAACGACAGCCCTTAATCACTGAGTGAAATGGTTTCACATGGCATATACTGCTGGATAAAGCCGGGACGAAATTACTACAGAGCGTTTCTCATCTCGGGAGAATAGCTTTCACATTGGAGACAGAGAATGCTATTCAGCGCTGAACTGGACCAGGAAATGATAGGGATGGCCATGCATATCTCATGTTCATTAGGTTTAGAACAAACATGCTTGCGGAATAACGGTACATATGAGCATAGGAGGAAATTAAATGGGGAGAAAACAAAAAGAATGGAATAAAAAATGGAATATGAGGCAAGAGCAAAAAAGCAAGCAAGTTTATTACAATAAATAAACGTTCATAAAAATATCTGATTCATGTGACAAGAGACAGTAAAGTCCTGTGATAACAATTTACACAAAGTATAAATTTACAAATTTGTATATGGCCTTTACATATCAACACGTGGAACGTTGTGGAACGGCCGTTTACACTTAACGCACTGAAGCGATTTTGTAACCTTCAGCGATTTAATCGATTTAAAGTGTGAACACACCTTCAGAGCAATCGGGCATTATTCATCTGCCTGACCAAAGGCTGTTTTCAAGGCACTGCCTCTATATTATTTTTCCACTTGTCTTCTTACCCACTTGAACCAGAGGTCACAACGAGTACAAAACATTCACTTCTGAAGAGTGAGAGGCGAGGAAATGAAGAGAAGCAGGAAATTTATTAGAACGGTTTTGCAATTAGACCAAAATTGAAAGTCTTGCCTGAACATCCTGTAACTGTGAGATTTCCCTGGAACTACAGAAGAGTGCTAATGGGGCAGACAGAGGGCAGGAAGAGAAAGTGAGTAAATGTGTGCGAAATAGAGAAAGATGACGTATTAGATGGAAGCGTGAACAGATGCACATGGATGTTATCATGTTCCAGAGGTGCAACGTTGCACACTTAGACAATGAAATACACACTTACTCCGCAGTGGTTCTCTCTCCTATGCTGTTTGAATAAAAAGTTAAAGCAACACTCTGTAGTTTTGATTTCAGTGGTAGAACAACTCTCAAATGAGCAAAAGCTCACTAGTGTTGCTTTAAATATCAGGTATCACACGCAGTTTCTGCCAATCTCATATTTATCTTGAGTACCTTTACAGTAGTTTTGCATATGTCGGATCTGTGAAGAATGTTTAGCTTGATCACATTTATAAAAGATAGATACAGCTGTACGATTATTTCCAGAAAAAACATGAGCTGCTGAAGGATGACAGTGTGACGGAACTACAGCATGAGCACACAAAAGCATCAGCACACAATTATGCAAGTACGCACCGATTGCCAACAAAACACAGACAAATGTACAAGAGTGTAAAGAAGTTAGAATGCATGACATAGCATGTTACCTCCACTAAGCAACGTACACAAGGTAGTGTCACTGGTCTTAGTATAAAAAAGAACATGGTGTTGTGGTTGCAAAAGGGTTGGATCCCAACCAAGAAGGAGCTAGTTCCTGTGGTGCTCCACAAATTACCCTGCAAGTCTGCCATGTCTCACTGACCCACGGTCAATATGACCTCTGACCACTAACCCATTCTAGCGGAGCATGTGGGACGTGTGGTGTCTCATATTTCCTTCACTCCAGTTTCTTTCTGCTCTAACTTAATTATGAAAGAAACAACTCAATCTGAAACAGCCTTCATCCTGCATCTTGACTGCTAACAGAAATCAAATTCTAACTCAATCAAACCAGCAGCTCTAAAGAAAATGTGTCTTCTGCACCAACACTATTTTTTTTTACATAAATCTTGTTGCCCTTAAGAGGCTAGATGTGAAGATGATGTCGGTGCAGTCTAATACAAGTAATACTTTGAGTGAGGGGTTGGTTTAGATTAGCAACAAGCAACCAGCAGGGGGCTTCCACGCACGGACCACATGACTTAAGGTTTTTGGACAAAGTGGAGGAGGGGTCGTCATAAGGCCCCAAGGTCATGCAGTATTTGAGCCACAGGTGCGCAGAGCAGTGGGCATCAGGGGTCTCGCCTGCACTCACAACTGTAAGAAAAGCAGACTGCTTCGATCGATACGAAGTAAAAAAACATACATAAAACTGCCAGTGCGTGTTTAGAAATATAATGCTAGTGGAGTGCCTCCACAACAAAACGCTTCAATCGTAGGAAAATCTTTAGATAGATTCGGTCCCGTGGGGCAATTAACATGCAAATTATTTACAGAATTTACAAGCACTGGGGGAAAAATAAACATTGGAAAAAAGCATCAGCCTTTCTTAATCAAAGGAAATGTTGTACAAACAGCCAATGAATGTGGCTTAATCTGAGCCACGATTCAAAACCCCTACAAGGGGGCCGAGGGGTTACAACATGTATGCTCGCTCTGAACAGCTATTGAAGGGACAAAGAGAAAAAGGGGAACACGCAAAGACCCTCAGCCCCTCTGCCCCGGCAACCCCCGGGGTCAAGCCCTCCCCACCCAAACATCACAATGCTGACTATCAAATTCCACAGAACGCTGCCCGCCTTCCTCTGATTATATACCATGAAAAACACACCAAATAGACTCACTTCAGTGGATGTAACAAAGGCAATACCCCCACCCCTTTAGATGTCGTCTTCACTTTGTTACAGATCTCTGCTGAGATGGTAAAAACAGAATAAAACTCAAAAAGGTTTGGAAGTCAGTTCAAAATCTTATTGCGAGCTGAACTCTGTCGATCAAGCCAACAAATTTATTTTTCAATGTGGAGCGAGATAAAAGCATTTTTCTGCTTTTCATCCTATTCAGACTTCAATTGGGCATGTGAAGTGAGGCTATACTCCTTCTTTGAAATGTTTATTTTAGCTGTCCGTTTCTCAGAGTGCTATTTGAGATAACGGCGGAGGAGCTGATAAAGTGTGGCTTGTGTCGAGTTTTGAGAATGTCTCTCTCTCTCTCTCTGAAAATATTGCAAAAACAGAACACATTATGAATGACTCAAAAGGAATTAGGCAAACTAAGCTGATTCAGTGATGTGAGCTGAATGCTGAAGAGCTCAGGCAGGCTTCACTCTCGCTGGCCGCACATCTCCTGATAATGCTTTCAGCACAGTTAATTGTTGGATTACAGGACAGCAATTAGCAAAACGGACTTAAGTGAAGAGGACAATGAGACTTCATAACGTAGACAACTGGGACAAGGTTAAATCCTCTGTAAAGCCATCTGCATATCTGGACTATAGTTTAAAAAGAGTGTCTGTTTTTGGATTAGATGTTATGGTGAGAAAGACAGAGAAAGGAAACAACACATTGTCAGGTCATCTGCTTTCTCTCTATGACTGTCTAAATGTGTATTCCCACTAATAAATCAATCTTAAAGTAAAAAAAAAAATCACCAGAGACATTCAATCTACACTTATAAACGCTCCACGGTAATTTAACATCAAATGATGTGAAAGAGACCAAATCTTGTTACGAAGGGGCTACAAGCACTGCAACAGTGGAATGGCTGTAGGGCAGGAGATAAAACACTTCATTATCGAGCAGGAGAAAAAAATGGGGAAAAAGCAGAACTAACATAAGCAAATTCCCACAGTGAAAAAATATTGCGAGCTAATCTCTCTCATTAACGCAGAATAAATATTTAAAGATGGCCCCTCATTACAGAGGCCAATTCGTCACGAGAGAAAGAGCTGTACCAGGCAGTCAGTCAGACACGCCTCATCCTCTCGCAGGTGGCAGCGGTGATGTGCCCACTGGCATCGGGGAGGCCGTGTCAAAATATTTACATTGTCGGTGAGAATGTCATGCCGATGATCCCCACTAATCCAAGCTTTTGGAGCTTCGCCACCATGCAGAAGTGTGTGTTATCGCTTTCAACGTCTGAGTATGTGTGTGTGAGGCAAAGAGAACGTGCAGCCTGAAGTGCCACATGCGAACCGTGCTGTAACTGGCCCGGTAATTGAGAGAAAATACTTCAGTTAGCCAAGATTGTGGTTTGGAGATATTCAGAGGGGTGGGGCTACAGCAGTGAAAGAGAGCAAAAAAGCAGCAGACATGAGGATCAAAAGGTTACAGTAAAGCTAAGATTGTTTTGATAAACGGTAGATTCATAAATCGGAATAAACAAAAATATACATTTTATTTCCTGTATTCAATATAAGACAATATCTGCTACGAAGACATATATAATAACAGGCTGTATATTGAACTATTCAGTTTTTTTACATAAAAATATTTGCCCACACTTTTTTTAAAGTAACAACACACTTAACTAAAAAGAAAATGACGAAAAACAAACTTTAGGGAGTAAAAAGTGTTAACTTGTAAACTGTTAAATAATGTACCGCTATTTGCATTACACCGAGAGATGTCAATAAGCCAGAGTACACATATCTAATAACTTTTAAAATTTGTTGACAATTATTTTACTAATTTAATAATAGAGATGTAATTTCTATTAGGCATAGACAGTTTCAAAGCGACAACATAAACAAACATTGTTGCACATGCACTCGTACTTCTGGTAAACATTCGCAAATAATAAGAGTGCCTTAAGATTATTTCTGATAACAAGTAAAAGAAACCGAGAACAACCAGTACTTGGCTAAACTTGTCTCTCCAATATTAATGAATTTAGACTACGATACCAAGCTCAGCCGGTAGGGGTCAATGTCCCTTACCGTTTCATTAAATGTGACAAAGATACATTATTAAATAAACAACTTGTTGAATGAGTTAAGTTAACATACAACAAAATTCAGCACATCGCTTATTTAATACAATTAAAATAATTATATTAAATTTAATTAAATATAAAAAAGTATAATAATATTATAAAGATAATAATATCAGACACTAGCAAGACCATTAAACAAACACAGATTTAACTGCTGTCGAGGCGGTCTAAAAATAAAGAAGAGCAAACAAAGATGAGACTGCTATATGGAACAGAATACAACCTAGTTAACCAATAAAAAACAGCCAAAGTAAGTTGCTAAGAGTAATAGAAAATTACAGACAATTAGACGAACTAAATAAAAATAATAGTTCATACTCATATTCCATTTCCACTTAAAGATTAACTTCCCTACTATTTACATCTCTAATGAGATGGGTTTTTTTTCTAAGGGGACACCGACGTTCCTGTAGTTCCTGTTACCTCGTGAACGTGCGGTTCCCAGCCTGCAGCACCACACACAGCTGTTTAGAGAATAAACCTCCAGCACACTGCAGAGCTAAGCGCGCTGCGGCCACCCACAGTGTTTGCATGTGTGGGATGGGGGACACGTGCCTGCTTCCAATGGCGGAAAGCAAGAATCCAACCACCTGCCTGGCTTAGCCCGATCGCTGGATGACCCCCGGGCCTCCCTGATTCACATGACCCAAGAGAAGTTCCTGTATGGTGTGTAAAGAGACGTTCACGCTGACAACCATTTAATCACTGGACTAATGGTTCCCTCTCAGTTGCTGTATTAAACTGTTAAAAGCGATCTTATTGATATCCGCTGCGTATTTCCATAACGTTGAATTCTGTTTAGCTTTGTCACACTGCCAGAAGCCTCTGTCAATCATGCCTCCTTAAAACACTGACTCCCACGAAAATAAACAACTTCAGGTCGTCAGAAATCGCTGCGAACGCCTCTTAAAAGGTCTGATTCTGACACGGCCAGGTTCGTAACGCAAACGCAGTGTGCAATAGAGAGAGGAAGAGAGTGATAGACCGAGCTGTGCATCATCATTAGAAAGTGAAGTATGGCGTAGGTCGTTAGAGAGTGTGTGTGAGAGAGAGAGTTCTGTTTGCACAGTTTAGCTCTGCCTTGGCTGTCTCTCATAAACCAACACCGAGCTCTCAGTGTGCTGGCCAAAGCCATAATCAAACCGGAAGAATGGCAAGGTCAAGTGTGTGAAGACCGTGCTGCAGGCATGACTGAATAGCCCTTTACAATTAACATGACCAAGGGATACGCAATCTTCTCTTCCTAATAAATTGAGAGGTTTCTGTTCCGTGCATTATTTCAAGAGCACAATGAGTAATAGTCTGTCTGGCATCATTTTTATCTAAAAGCAACATTGCAGTGTGCCATGAGAAGCCCGCTGACCTTGAGAAAAAGGTTTCTGTTAGTTTAAAGATTTCGTTTGACACTATTCAAGCCGTAAAAGATAGCAGAAAAAAGAAAAACATGATATTGTATAAGCGTCCTGATCTGTTGGAAAAAGCGTATTTCTTGGCCCTTCAAACACACACAAATTGTGCGTGTTTTACAAGTGTGATGTGTTCATACTTATTACAACACTAGAAAGGAAACACCTCGATTGTGAAGACCAGGTCCAGTGGCTGATCTAGGACAGTGAGATGGAGTGTGTCCTCACTCACAAGCTTTCTCTCTCCTGACAAGCTAGAGGTCATTAGGGCTGTGTATTGGCAAGGGCCTCACGATACGATACATATCACGATAGATGGTTCCCGATACAATATATCACAATACATTCGATACGATACAAACGTTCGATATATTGCAATAATTTGTTTTAAATAAATACAAATTAAGAGTGAGCTAAAAATACATGTTGGTGTGTACAATCTATGGTATTCTGGTATGTTCATCACATTATAGTGATAACTCTGCACACACAAAAGATTCCATTCAATTTTATTAACAAAGCTATTTATAAGAGGTATTTGTCATCTTGCTTACACAGCGTTACTGAACAGCGAACATATAATGTTTAAAGTGCATATTTAGTCATTAAACATTTAAATGCAAATGCCACAAAAAACGTATTTTTTTCAAAAACAAAGTAGGCCTACATTAAAATCTATTCATGAAACTGAAATTGTCAGTATGACTCTCTTTTGTATCCCACTCCACCAGTGCAGTTTTCAGTAACTCCGCAAAGTTTATGCCAGTATGGCTTGTCTCATGCATTGCACGTGTCTGTGGTTGTGATGTAATCCTAACATACGATGCATTGCAAGTCAGGGTCACTCGCTCTACCGAGCTAAGGGATTTTTTTACCTCTTCGTAAATGCCGGGTACTTCTACGTCCGTTATGTGCCTGCGAGTCGGAATCACATAACACAGCTAGTGTTCACCATATGCCCGAAGCCGGGGTTTTCAACCACACTGTCGCAAATCCTTACAAATAAAATACACCACCGACTCTGTTATTTTCTTTGCACGAGCTAAGATATACGGAAGCTTGTTGGTGATATTATATGAATGAATCTACTTTACGCCGTTTGCTTTCTCGCACCCGCTTACTTTTGAGACATTGTCCGTATCACAGCGAATCACAGCGACATCAACAGGAACGGAAAAATGGTTATGCGATGAAACGTCATTTTGAATCCATTCAAAACATGATTTATTTAAGGTATCGATACTATAGGTTGGACTATCGATACACTATCGTGAAAAAAATTATCGCAATAGTTAGCTGTATCGATAATTTTGCACAGCCCTAGAGGTCATAGTGGTCACATGAATGCATTAACTCAGGAGACCATGCCACAGAGAAGACTATATAGTGAAGATGGCCATCAGAGCTCTGAAACCTTAAGGACCAATAAGAAGTCTTTATGAATGTGTTTGAGCAGAATCGTGGGTTAAGGGTCCAGGCGGGAAAAATTAAAGCAAAACGGCAAGACGGCAGTTCACTATAGTGATTTTTCTAATGTGCCGCTTAACCAAAATAAAGATTATAGAGTTCTATAAACTATAAATTAAGAAAGCTCAGTAACAAAATTCTGGAGAAATATATCATGCACCCATAGACTATTTTACAAATCTGAACAACCATTCTTTATAAAAAAACATCCACATCTCCTTCTGATATAAATGGATTATTGCCAGATTGCAATGCCACAGCTCATAAGCTACTTGGAACCCTTGCGAGGCTTTAGAGTGTTCAAAGCACGCAGGTTCACATACTGAGCTCACGGCCGACAGTGACACACGTGTCATATGCTCCTACGATGACAGATCATCCTTCACATGCGAACCTGCCCATAACTCTGACAATAATTCAAACGCTCCATCCCATCAGACAGCCTCGCCTCAAGAGTTTTCGTAACGTGAGCAAATTTTTATGCAAAATAGCTAGGCAACATTCTTGCCACGTATAAAGTTGGTAAAAACAATGAGTTTTAGCAAGGAAACAGCGGGGGAATTAGCCACAATCTATTGCCTAAAACTAGCTAATGCACCTTGTTGCTCAAAGCAATGCTTGCAGGCAGCAACATAATTGCTGTTTGTTGGCATGTACCATTAACTCTCATATTAGCGTTTAACTCACTGTCTGTTCTAATATGCTAGGAGACCTTGTTTACATCTCATCTCCGAAAACTACTTAGTCGCTTGCCTATGAAAAAAGCAGCAAGCTTGTTTTAAACATCTTTTTAAATAGCACAGAATCTAACACACAGCCGCATAGCCCTGACACCTTCTATTCCAAGAAATATATATATATACACTACAAATTCTTCAAAAACTTGAGGCAAGTGCCTTTTAACAAAGCATATCTCTGAGCAGACTAGACCAGCCATCTTAAAAAGCCAGAAGAGTGGGAAGCTATTTCTTCACATCTCTGAGTTTTCTGATGTCTGGCAGGGGGTGGAAAACCGATGGCAACATGTCCCCTTAGCAATGCCCGTCCTTCTGGAGAGGGAGATGGCAGGGTCACTGAGGAGCTCTGATCAAAGACAGGCCCAGGAGGTGTGCTTCAGAAGGGAACACGCGCTTACCTACAAGCATCATTGTGGCATTGAGCTGAAATCTTGAAGTCTTACTGGTGCCTGACATATAAAGTAACTGCACTCCGACTTATGTTACAAAACCACTCAGTGAACACCGTCACAAAAACTAGGGATGTAAGGAAAGAGCTGACAGACAACATTTTGGTTTTCCAAAGAAATACAGTTTTGAGGATTTACGATCATATTTACTATACGAGTTATGACTCTTGTATTTCCATGCTGTGCATACACAAAGCAACTGAAATGACAGATCAAACAATTCTCTGTATGGATACGCAATTTGCGTCAATAACCCTTTTGTAATTCTGCAACCTGTAATAGCCTCGAGTGATGCCTGCAACTATAGACGACTGACACCAGTTAACATCAATGCTTTGGTGTTTTGGTTCAGCTGCTTTTATCTTCTCAGAGAGGGTTCTGTTTTTATCCGATTTAAGGATAAAGTCCATGAGAAAGAAGGGAAAAGCTTCAGGACTCTAAAATTCATTTTTGCCTTGGTAGTAAAAATAAAAGAATACGGATAAATATATATTATATATGTAAGTTTTTCTGAGTAAAAAAGGTATTTATTAGAGTATACTATAGTAAAATTATAATTATAGTTAATATACAAGTATGCTAAAGTTCATCAATTTACTACACTTAATATTATTGTATACTATAGTACTTGTACTATTGTAAATTATGGTATAAGTATTACAAGATATTACAACTGATTGCCGTTCACTGTTGTAAATACTAAAGTATACTACAGTATTCATGTTGGCTACCACAAAATTAGCATATTCTGGGGAAGATAGATGGTAAAAATACAATGCATAATACTTACAAATGGCAACAAAGTGTGTGATAGATAAATAAATGTATCTCAAATTATATTAAAGGTATATATTGTATGAAGAGCTTTTTTGCAAATACTGAAATATATTATACGATATCATGTTTTATTGTGTTAGCTTATCGAGCAAGTTAAAATCACTTAATCAAAACAACCCAACTGTAGTTTCATTAACATAACTTGAAATGCACAATGAAAAACATGATTGATCGGTTTTACATCATCTCAGATTTTATGTGCATTACTGTGAGTTTAGTGGATAGAGAGAGGAGATGTTAAAAACAGTAAATTCCAAGCAAAATGTCACAGTGACCAATCATGGCCCCATCCCGTCACGGACACCGGTTGTCATGTGACATTGATATTTAGGGCTTTCTAATTGGTCACACTGTGCACAGACTTCTGAAGAGGCAAAATGACAACTGACACTGGATCTGCTCTCGCTGTCGAGTTACACATCCACAAACCGCCCACATCCTGTAGCTAAGGTGCTTCAGTTATGCAGTCGATTCTGAAATCCACAGCTCCCTTTGGCTTCAATAAGATGGCATGCTGTCTCACAGCTGGCCAATCAGTGCCAAAAGCTGCCGCTCTGAACCGAGGATTCAGTGTTTGTGTGTAGGCGTGAGAAAAAGCGGCGGGGTGTATGTGTGTATCTGAAAGCAAGAGAGCGACCCTCCTTTCTTTCTCCATTCTGCATTGTCGTTTTCCTAGCCAGGGTTTAAGGCACTCCCATCCTCCCTCAAAACAAGAACGCCTCCCCACTCCAATTAAAATTTCTTTGGCACAATTTCTCTGCGGTTATCTTTTCACTTTGTATCTGACTGTGGAAGATGCTTGCCAGTATTCTTCATTCACTCTGTGATCAATCCTACCGTCCACACAAAAGTCCTGCAGGACCCCACAAGCACAAATTTGTCTTTTACTCTCTCACACACACACACGGCGCGCACGCACACACGCACGCACGCACACACAGAGCAGACAAATAGAGGCATACAATCAAGAGAATGTGCATGCAAGGCACCTCTGAATAATGAATCCTTACTCCGTGCAGGAGGTCTGTATTAAGAATAAACTCCAAAATTGGTAACGGGCATCCTGAGACCAAACTATGAATGGAGATAACATCTCTTTCTTGTGACAGGACTGAACATATGGATGAGGTAGGCGTCACTGGAGGTGTTGCGAGTTACTGAGGTGCTAGCTTAATTGGCACTGAGCAGGAAGGACCACAGGAGGGGAGGAGAGAAGACTGAGGGGTGCGTAAAGGTTCAGGGGCCACAACTCTCATCCTGGCAGAACTGATAGCACCACAGGGACCACACGCATTCCCTGACACGGAGAAGCATGCATTGTCACTGTGCCGTTTTGCAAACCTTGTACACCGACTGAAGCATTCATACTTTCTCTTAAACACTTCAACACCGCAGAATAGCAATCGTTTACTTACACAAACATGCCTGCACTCAAGTGCACACTGTACACCCACACACAAGCGAAACACGCGAAGAGTCACAACAGCCATACAAACACAAATATATACAGACACATGTTGCTGGAAGTGATTGCCATGAATATCTATTCCAATATGGATGTGTCAGTATCACAAGGTTCGTTTAAATCACTGCACATACACCCCTGAGTATACAAAGATATACTGAAAAAGGAAAAACTACTTCGTATATGTTTGACGTAGACTACTTTGTGTTTAACAACTTCACTGTGACTATTCCTGATAGCAGCTGTTAAAGCATCAAATTGTCGCATTTTGCAATTTCAAACACTTTTGGCATCAAATAACTATTTTCGTAATTGGTGAAGCTGAGAGTGAATTTGGCTAAACAGTCTTTATATCGAGGCACTAATGAGAGCGGGTAAGCAACAATAACTGCTCTTATTTATAACTAAAATGTCTCTGAATTTGACTTGGTGATAATGTGGAACACAGAAAATGGGATAACAGCACATTAAAGCTCATTTGCAAAACACATTTAGAACTAGACAGAAACGCAAAGGTCTAATTTCTTGCTAATTGAATGAATAATGAAATATTTAATCCACAAAAAGTGAAAATGTAATCGGAAGTCATTGTTCAGATTTCTGTAAATTAAAAAGTTATTATTAAAAAATTAAATCGGCATTACATTATACATATAAATCTCCGACCTATATATCCATCTTCAATGTCTACATCTCTAACCTTTATTCTGATAAAACACAACTCACCTCACTCCCTCCGGCTGAACTTCATCTATAGCTCAAGCCTAAACTCAAATCAAATCTGCACTGGGGGAGGGAAAAAAATGACAGCTCTCCAATTGGGTAAAAGAGTCATCGATCACGTCGGCCAGTGTTATTACTGTGACAGAGCTGTGCTCAGCGATTCTGCGCATATTATTTTTGGGCAGAGTTCAGAAAGGGACAGCGAGTATATCGAGCGGCCGTCACACAATACACCTGATTCTATGGAGCAATGCTCTCAGCCAGTTCACCAATCAATGCCATTCAGCTTCAATCTATTCCTTTATACTAAATTCAAAAGACGCTTCATTGGCATTACTTTGAGTATACAGTACATGCTCTCATCGCCAACAGCATAAACCTATGCTCTCATTCTCTCACAGACATGATTATATATATATATATATATATATATTCTTGTTTTATCATCACACCTGTGCCAAATCAGCCTCATTATTTGAGAGGTTATCACGCCACCACATTCAAAATCTTTCTCAGAACAAATACTCTATGGAGCAAAGAAAATCTAAAAACAGAAAGGCAGACGATGACAAAGGTCAATCCAAAACACAGATGCAATCTCAATGTAGCAAACAATATCAAATCAAGATAGTTGTCTCAGCAGTCTTACACAGGCTTCAGATCATCTCCCTGCTCGGATTAAGTTTGTGTCTGTCTTACTCTTCTAAAGTTTGGGCTCTCTTGACCAATATGACAAAACCCTTCTGATATGACGGCACATGCCTGAATGTTTAAAGTAAGTTGATGTAGAGAAAACAGTTGTAATGGATGATTTGGACCGAATAATGAAGACACATCAGATGAAGACAAACTCCAATGCTATTAAGAAAATGCATTTCAGGGTGGGACACTAAGGAATGCCAAGAGCATAGGCCAGAGGTAACTTTGAAGATATATTTGTGTTATTCCACAGTTTTTATGAATTTTGTATTATAAAAAAATCCAGAATACGTGACCTTAAACTTTTGAATAGTAGTGTATATACAGTAGATGAAGGTTAATGGAGACCAGCAAATCAGTGGATGAAGAAATGTATGAAAGAAATAGAAGACATTAAAGATCTGGGAAGCTTGTATTCTCTCTATGTGGTTTGACAGCATTCACTTGAGAAATAAGTAATTCCTCTTTGGTTCTTGGGTCAATTACATTTAAAGTACAAGAGGTGCACCGAAACTCCATACACAATTCAAACCCACGCATAGTAAGTAGATTTAGAGAAATGTCAGAAAAAGTATTCGCCCTGTCTGAATTCAAAATCCCAGTCCGGTAAATGTAATGTGACTTAGCTAGCTTCTGTTTAATACATATGTAAATATTTGGAGTGAACAGAAACTGTGAGGTTAGTCAAGCTGAACCACAGAATTGGGATTAAAAACTTGTTTGACTTTACTGTAGTAGAGTTTAGACTTTGTTGCCATACCAACAAGCAACTCAAAAGTGAGCGGTGAAAATAGTTTTGCTATGTATGGTGCTAATGAACAATGATGATAAATGATTGCTTGCCTGATTGATGATGCACAAGGTTTACACTGTTATCCCTGAAGCAGATTTGTACAATAAGGGGAAATGAGTTGCTAAAAGTCTTTGGTTTCAGAGACAGCGACGAAACAACAATACTAAGTGCAATTTTCAGGAGCAAAAAATTTGAATAAAGTGGATAAATTAAGGTGCTTCCAAAATAGATAAACACAATATTAATAAAAACAAAGATCACTTTGGGTACCTAGAAAAAATGCACAAGACAAAAACAAATGACTGTAACACTTACGAATTTCTGCTGCCGTGAATGATCTTGTTTGATGAATTGGTCCGTCTATTGGTTGATTTGTCCTGGGTGAAAGTGTGAGGCTCTCAGCATGTGTTCAGATACCTATAATGAGGACACAGAGGACACATGAGATGACGGTTTGATAGATGACTCCTTGGGCTCTTGCGTCACAGTGCAGTCGATGTTTGATCTCAATCTCGCAGTGTTTCAGTCTCAAACAGTCCACTCTTCTCTTCTCTCCTAGACTATGACCTGAACACCACTGAAGCACCTTGTGCGTATTTGTGTGCTGATGTTCATCTATTGACAAACCACATCAAGATAAGAACCCACCCCTTGACCAATTACAGACAGACCCTTTCTGCCACACAATGTTTATACGTGGATCCTGTATTGGAGAGATATCCAGGAAAATGATTTAAAATGTGGAAGCAAAACCCCAGACACTAGAGATTGATAGAGACAAACATATCAAACATAATGAGGTAAAAGTCCGCTAAAGCCACAAACATTACCCAAGAAGAAACACACACAAACAGTATAAAGAGACTTGCACCTGGAAAAAGAATCTTGGTTACAGTAAAGATATGGATCTCCACAAAAATCTTCACAATAACCAGCATGCATCTGGTAGCTTGGGAGTGGATTTGGGCCTTAGTTTTATTCTCTGGCTGGTTATGCACAACAGGAAGCCGAAAGAGAAAATGGGGACATGCAGGGAGAGAGAGTGATACTGTGAAAAACAGAAGGAGAGAGAGAGAGAAGGCGGGCAAAATAGACAACAGAGGAAACACACAGGAAGGTTCCTTTGTTCCTGCTGTTGCAGATTGAACGCTTAATGTTTAATGGAACGCTGAGAGATGCACAACATCCAGCCAAGAGAGGAAACATCAACCATCACCTGAAAGGCACACCTGCACATAGACACACATGCATGCATCAGTAATGTGATGTTTACAAAGGGGAATCACACTATAGCCCAGTTGTGGAGTTAAACAACTCCAAGTCTCAAAACGACCTCTGCACAGTGTCAAAGTCCCACTGAAAGCCATGTTCCACTATCCACTGACTCAATATTGACAGAGAAATTAAACAAAGCATGCCTGTCACTATCAGTGTTGGAACAGTGAGCTAAATCTACCATTCACTGAACTTTTTTTATCTAATTGACCATTTCTCCCACAATCTTTTGCTCACCACTATTCACTGCATATTTTATAGATTCCATTGCCACAACCCACATCCCCACTGTGCCATCTCGGCTCAACCTGACAAAAAGCAGTCTAAAGTTCATGCAGGGTGTTAATTGATCTCCAAGCTCCTGGCCAGCGTGCTGATTGCCTGACTGTTTGACTGCACTGGAGACGGTAAAAATCACTTATGTCAGTCTCAGCATCATCAGGCAGGAACCAGACATACTCAATCTCTGCCCTCATTATTCAGGTATCCACTGACTGTCAAAGTTTGTACATGCAAAAGCCCACAGAGCTCTGAAATGACTCCTCAAAGAAACCCAGTTCTCACCATCAAACCAGACAGCGGTGGAGAGCGTACGGTATGTGTGCGATGGGCTGGTCGGCAAGAGACGTGTAACATCATCTCTCCAGCGGGTGAAACGGTGACATAACTGCATTTACAATGACAGGGGAGAAGATTAGAAAATGATCACATTGAAAACTGCAGAGGGATGGGCTGCCGTGGCAACACTCTTGGAATTATGGGGGTATTTCAAAGATGAGAGGAGGGCGGAGAGACGCAATACGTGAAATACAATCTTAAGATGCTGCAATTTTAGTAGCATTTTATCAGCTGGGCCACGACAAATCAGAGAGGGGGCATGATGGTGGGACATAACACATCTGCCAGTGTGATGAGTGTAAAACTACACAAGCCATGAAAATGAATAAGCAGAGAATGAAGGTGGAGTCATCACAGGGTTTATAAATCAGCTTGGAGTCAGGCCTTGTAATTTAGAGGGAGGGTGAAATAAAGCCCACTCAGAAAACACTTCAAATTCATCAGAGTGAATATTTGAAAGTAAAAGAAACAATTGCTTTTAATCCTACTGTATAATAAAAAGGCTGACAGAAAGGCATTGGCACATGAAAAATACGGCAACTGAAGCTCTCTTACATCCCTAAAGATCTGCTCGATCTGTCTGAAGTCATTTCATCATCCAGGGTACAGAAGACAGCAAGCAGAAGAGATAACGCCAACAGGTGATCCTGTTTTCATATAATCTCTTTATCCTAACAAATACTGTCTTTTGCACTGGACACAGCTCTTTCACAACTTTTCATCTGATACTATGATGTGAGATCAACGGTATGCCTTTCACATTTCCATGCGAATGTCATTCAAACATAAAATTGTGGCTTTATGGGAAGAAATCCGCACAATGATGTGGGCTTAACACGATAAAACCCTCATTAGCCAAACTACTTCATAAACATACGTTTAAAATGGTTTGTTTTCAAAACGCTGTGAATGACCAGTGCTCAAATGCTGTGGAAATCAGTAGACCTTTCTGCGCAGTCCGTGGGTGCAGAATGATCTGCGTGGGTCTGCAAACCCCCATGGCTGTCTTGTACGTTCTCATGTGCTGGTTATGTCGTTTTGGTTGCAGAGCTTGTTGTTTGACAAAACACAGAAAGGTCCTTGCTCTTAAAAATGAACATTTAGTCCCTAAGGAATATCACAGCATGTTCGCTGGAAATGTTACAAGTCTTCGTCTTCCTGTTGGAAGCAGGAGCTGTTTTTTTAAGGGTGCCAGAAGAAAACAACCTCCGCCTTCATCATAGTTGTCCGTTGTCAAACTGCCAGGAATTTAAATCTGCAAATAGATTTTATAGGTCTCAATAAATTGGGGCAAGTATCACAGCAAAAAGGTCTTCGACTGGAGCGAGACCAGGTTTTTGCTAGTTTTCTTCCACTCGGGGCCAGAGAGGTTTTCTGTTCATGTCAAAGGTACAGTTCACCTAAAATGTGAAATTCTGTCATGCATTAACCACTCCCTAGTTGTTTAAACCTGTATACATTTCTTTGATTGGTTGAAGGCAGAGAGAATATTTGAAAGAATGCTTGTAACATAACAATTTTCAGAACCCATTGACTTCCTATTAGAAAAAATTACAATGGCAGTCAATAGTGCCCCAGAACTGTTTACTGTCCTACATTCATCAAAAGATCTTCTTTTCTGTTCAACAGAACAAAGAAAATAATGTATATACATATAAAGTCATTTTTCCTACTATGTTAGTCAATAGGGTCAAAGAACTGTTTGGTTACAAGCCTTATTCAAATATCTTTCTCTGTGTTGATCAGAACAAAGACATTTATCATAAATAAACCCATATGAATGATTTCCTCGGTGGAACATAAAAGGTTATATTTTTTACAATGTCAACATTATTTCCATTCCCTGAAAGTACAATAACAGCATTGAAAAGTTAGCATTAGAAACACTTAGACCTAGTTTGGAAAGACATAAGTTCAGATTTTATGATGCGCTGTTCCTTTAAGGTTTGTGTATTACACAACTGTTTGAACAACAACATCTACGAAGGATCTTCATAAATACCTTGCTGAAGGCCGCTTCAGTACAAGGGTCATAAAGCAGCTTGACCTTTGTGAAGGTGGGGAGAGAGAATTTTACAAGGCAGCAGTGAGGATCAGTGTTGCATTGCAGTGTTACACAGATACACCGTATTCAGCAGGGAGCAATAAATAGCATTTTACAATAGCATGTATTTTGACAATATTCACTATTAAATTGAATATTTATGCATTTGCTGATTCAATGATAAATAATATCAGAACAAAATTGATTTATGCTATTTCTCTATCAAAAGAACACTGAGTCGGTCTAAATTGTAAATATTTAATATACCCCCAGCCCTTAAACATCTGGCTGTCTGTTGCCAGCTGTGTAAGGGGTTCCACTATTAGGGTTTCTATGGAGGGATCATGTGATTGTTACTGAGTCATTTACAGACACTATATAGCCCACTGTGGAGTAAATTATGTGCTTCATCAAATTAATAACAAAAAACAGACATTAATAATGGACACTTCATCACTAAAGATACTCCGGTATCTACCGGCAGATATGAGGATTACAGAGTAACCTTCAACAGCACACCGATATCTAAATATAAAGACGGACATGTTCATCAAACTGCCATGACAATGGATGACCCTTGACCTTCTGACTGCCCGTCGTCTTTAACTGCCTCCTTTGACCTGCCCTTTCATTCCAGAACATTCCATTAACTCTTCCACTCCTATTAGAGGCCGTTAGAAACCAGCTGAAATCAATGCAACCCTGCAGAGCCCGGCAGCGGCGAGACCTACCAGTACATCCCATGTGATTCACAGTGACTTAATGACTTTATTTCAGTGCTGCGCTTTCCATCATCTACTTGGTATTTTTAGCACTGAGCGTTCGCACATCGTCTTTGACTCTGATTTCACTTGTGTATGGGTATAAACAAGGGTCAGCTGAGTGGGGGACAACCGTGCTCTCAAAAGCAGAAGAGTTAACGTCATCATCATCAACGCATGTTTTTTTTTCACTGCATGGAACCAAGCAAACTGCACGTCTCCAAACTCTCTGCCTGTCCTTGCTGTCCACATCTTCTTCCAATCTCACTGGAGCAGACAGAGAGAGCAGAAAGCTGCTCAGATGGAACGGACGGCTCGGTCACCTGTGCAGGTAGAAAGGATGCTCCCTCTTTTGTCAGCTAGAAATGTTTCGCTGGGTCTCTTGGGGTTGGGCCGAGCTATTGATCTGACCGGCTTGGTTTGGATTCGGGGTGATGAAAGAACAGAGATTGAAACTTCCATTTAGAGATGATGGATGATAGGTTTTAAACCTGAGAAAAAAGAACGGCTATATGTTTTAAGACATAAAAAGGTCCTAAATGTAAAGAGCAAACGCAATTAGTTTCACCTTGGTCAAGGTTGGAAAGTGGTGAGAATGATGAAACTAATTTAAAAAGAGACAGAGGAAAACAATCCACACATACGGTTGCTTCATCAACTATGCTCACTTTTATATTTCAGGGCGTTGGTTTATATTAAACGTCATTTTCCTTTTGTTATATTAAGGTCACAAAAATAACATTTTCAGAATGCCTTAGTTTATTTTCAGAACTTTTAAAGGTTTTAAGTATAGATTCAGACTTCAGAAAACAACAATTAAAAGATTTTTATTAAAGGGATACTTCACCCAAAAATGAAAATTCTGTCATCATTTAATCACCATTAGACTGTTCCAAACCCAAATAAATGTCTTTGTTATACTGGACACACATGAAGAAATTTGGAAGAATGTAAAATCTCGCTCACCATTTACTGCCGTTGTAGGGAAAACAAATACTATGGGAGTCAATGGGGGGTGAGATTTGACAATCTTCCAGATATCTTCCTATGTGTTCAGCGGAACAAATAAATCAAAGGATTGGAACAATCTCAGGGTGAGTAAACGGTGACAGAATTTTTGGGTGAAGTATCCCTTTAAGTTTTAAGTGTGATTGATTTGTGGCTTTTATTCCACGGCCACAAACACAAATATAAAAGTAAAACACATTTCACGCTGACTAACCTGCACACCATTTCTGCTTATGGTTCATTAACTACACATTTTATGTGATCACACGCGCACATATTTATATCATGCTGGAATAAAGGTCATTCAGAGGAAATAGAGCAAAGATCAAAGAGAGGAAGAGAGGAAAAAGAGGGCAATTGAGAAAGACTGAGTGATAAGGCCTTGAAAAGATAGATGGGCGGATAAAGTGGAAGTTTACAGTCACATGTCTGTGACTTCGCTAGACCATCCAAGAGGGCCGTCTGGAGGCTGTATCCTGGGCACCAGACAAACATGCCCTTCCACAACAACCTGCCTGGGGTCAAACACACACTCACACACACACATACATATTGGCACCTCAAGGCTCAGCAGCCACAATGAGATCCATCAAATGGCTTTGAGGTTTTATTATTAGAAGTCACCTAAATTCCACCTCCAAGTTAAACCTCACATAGCGTTGTGGGAGCTGAGGAGCAGAGTTAATATCCATCTCACCATATAAACGATAGAAGGCAGGGTGCAATACCCAAAGACAGGGTTAATAGTGGGCTTGGCTTTGAGCCGCTGAGAAATCCCTGTCTGACTGAAATTTGACCCAATAAACCAACACTGGACAATAAGCACCACTCCAAGCACCTCATTAACTAAGGTGGAGGTCTGTTGCTAATATCGATTTAACAACCCTACCATTGCCCAGTACTATCTCGTTCCAATAACACAGGCCCTTCCATCTCCCCTGCCCTGAGGGTGTGTTGCTAGTGTGGCCCATTACAGCCCATAATCGGCATCTGGGAAAGATGAGAGCTCCACGCGGAGGCTCAGGGCGGCGGCCTGCTAGAGCAAGCGTCTGACTGGGCGGGACGCTAATCCAGCACCATGCAGTAACAGGCCCTAGCTAATCACAGGATGGTCGGATTAAACGCAAAACCAGACGCAGGCGCTTGGGAGGAGAGCCCGAGGATTACCTGATGGAAATATTCATGAAGGTTTTCACTCCCTGCTGTCTTTCTCTGTTGCTTTTTCACGTGTGCCAAATGTCAGGTCCCGGAGGGCCACTTCTTATAGGCAGATTAATGATAATCCAGGTTAATGCAAGAGACAAACCCACTCTGAGATATGTGTGTGGGTTCTTAACCTCCATGATCAACCACAGAGGAAAGAGTGTATTACAGCAAATGACTAGAGTGAAATGTTTTTTTACATGACCACTTCAGGGCTTCATCGCACCTCTCCGCACAGGCTCGCATGGGTCTCATAATATCATGAAGAGGCCACGTTACGGTTTTGCCATTTAATAATTACACAGAATATATACATTTGTAAAGATTACGCTCTTGTCAGAATGCATAAATTGTTATTTTCCTTGTACAGCTGGATGCATGTAAACATTCATGAGGTAGTTCATTTTTCATTTTGAGCCAACATAATTTACGTCATGCAAGTTGTTTAGTAATCACTGGTTTTTCTTTAGGCCAGCGAGAAATAGGATCAAAGTCAAAGCAACAGAAAACTTTGCCATTAACAATGCATGATGTGGTCAGTGCCCTGTCTTCAGTCAGATGCACATACAAATTAACATATTATATGTGAACCTGGATCACAAAACCAGTCACATGTTGCAAGGGTGTATTTGTATACAACAATAGCCAACAATACATTGTATGGGTCAAAATGACATTTTTCGTTTATGCCAAATAGTGTTTTCAAGATACTTCAGATCCTAGTCGCGACCTAAAAATAAGAAAGTTGGAAACACCTAATTTTCATAAGACCCGGCGCCACCGACGTACCGAGTCAACCGGATACTGATGCGCTGTCTGACAGGTTGTCAGTCGGAAATTTTCATAAGACGTGATGCATGGATAAACACGGCTCCGATCCACAAGAGATGCACACAGCTGTGCACAGAAATATTTCAGATTAAAGACATATCACGAAGAAAACAAACAGAGTTTTGTGGTGAAAGGAGGTAAAATCCAGATTTATTTGAACGAGTTCAGTCGGTAAGTTGAACATTCTGTTATAGTTTGCATTATGAATGTTGTAGCATATATTAAGTTAAAGGTTACATTAAAATAATGGTCCCTGTTTGCGTGTTAATTTGTTAGAGCCAATGCTAATCCAGTCAAGTGTCCTCATGAACCATTTAATGCTTTTATAACTGTAATGGGGTCAAATAAATGGGAGGACATTGTGGGGTTTACAGTAGCCTACTTATTTTATATATCAGAAATTGTGCTATAAAACAATAGATGACTAGCAATGTGTATGTTGTTAATATCATTAAGCCTGAAAAAAAATATATTCTTGGATAGAAAACTTTATCAGGTTTAAAAAAAGGCTAATTTTAACTAAAGAAAAAGCTATCTGTGGCAGTTATTATTTTAATATACAGTTACATTAATTGATAGTAATCCTGTGTAAATGCTAACACTTCTGCTTACAAATGCTTATACTTCTTCTAATATTGCATATGCATGTATGTTCAGTCAGTTTTCTATTTGTCTTATACAGCAGCAGACTGAGGAGGGTGTTCATCAGCATGCAAGACCCTTTGAGCACACAACAGGTACAGCAACAATAAACTTGTACACTTCATGTATGCAAAATGGCAAAACATTCCTTTTTATAAATTGATATTAACAATGAGCGTTATTTATAGAATTGTTTTTCAATTAGCATGTACTGGTGTTTTGGTACCAAATTTGGTACGGCGAAACATGGAATTTCACTGGTATGGGTAGCGGTTATTTTCAATTTGGTACCGAGATAACACTAATGCCAAAATCATAAGGATGTTAAGTAGAAATCATGATCATAAGGATATTTTGTAAATTTCCTATTTTTAAAAAAAACCTTATGACCGCTTTTGTGGTCCAGGACCACATTGAATTATTATTCTGCGTGAAGATGGTTAGAAATATGATATCATTACACAAAAAGAAAAAAACGTATAAAATATTATCATGATATCTTTAATATTGCCCGAGTAAGGACGTGTCAAAAAATTAAATCGTAGTGAAATTAATAGTTTAAATAGTATCAAATGTTTATGCTTGTTGAGACTTTAGTATGGATTTCACAGACTATATCACAAATAGTTGAAGATATCCTAAGACACACAGATCACTTGTCGGATTGCACATTTTACTGGACTCATAATGTTGATCGCTAATCTTTCTATAATGCACTGTATGTCAGATTTTCCTAAATTAAAATAAAGCTTAAAACCGAGTGTTAGACTGACTGTAAGCAAGCCCTTAGAAGAATTCTGCTTTGCAACAATAAAAAGACATACTCAGTAGTACGGTCTTGGCTAATAATCAATCAAGAGGGACAAATGTGAAACAAGTCCCAATATATCCCCACTGCTATCTCTCGGCAAAGGCAGTTGCTCACCTGGAGTGTGCTTATTGGGTTAAATGCACCACACTGCTCTGCTTCTCTCTAATGCAGAACAGCTCAGGAGACGAGACTTCCCGCTGAGAAAGCTCTGAGCCGGAGAGAACATGTTGACTCACTGCTACATAAGACACACTTGCGAGAGCGTGCACACAAACACACATACACTCGTACATGCACAGACACACAAAAAGAGAGCTTTTCCAATGACGCATCCCACTTACAAACACTTTGATTCCGCCGAACACAGATCAAGATGACACGTGAAACTGAAATGCACTGAACACGCAGATTAAAGACAGACAACTTGTTATTCTGAAGAGAAACTCGGAGCGACTTTGAGCTTCGAAAAAAGAAATAGATTTCCACCCTCTGAACTCCAGTGAAGTTTGTGTCATTTCCTCCCAATTCTGTGTTTCTCTTCGAGAGCCAACTGAGCGCTCTGTGTGGAGGTAATGGTGCGGTAGTTGAGACGCAGCGGTTCAATGTGTCAGATCGCATCAGGGTAGAAGCATTACCCTGCAGCAAGACACATTCAGAGCTCTGCTCAATTCTCACACACAGGGTTTAAATGATGGGATTAGGCAATGATGCTGAGGCTCGTGAGAAGAGGGATGAGAGAGTCATGTCTGATGACAGCCCCAATGCTTCCTCTAAATGCTTGTTTCTCATACAGGGAAAACGCAGAGAGCTGGTCAGCTTTAGACAGTAGAGCGGTTTGATGCAATGACAGAGGATCTAAGTGAAAATCTATCCCTCCTTTCTTCCTCACCTGATCTAAACTCACATGAGTCTCGCTTTGTGTAGTCATGCTTAATTCATGATGCCTTGTGGAGAAAAACACTCACACGCATGCACGCGCACACACACAGAGGTTTGGCTGCACTTGTATCATTAAAACACTCAGTGGGAATCAAGCAGACACAGCTAAGGTGTCACACACAAACACTGACCCCATACTTAATGAATCAAAGCCAAGTTTTAAAGCTAACAGAAGTCAATTTAAACTCATCGCTAAATCTACTAGGGCTGTGTATCGCCGACAAATCGTACAAAACAATATGCATCGAGATACAAGGCCACAATGCGATACGGGTCAATTTTTTATTACGTTTCTCATATGAAAGATTTAGAGCGAAATATACTTGCAGAAAATTGCCATTCATAACTACTTAATGACAAATCAATGCATAAAGTAGTTATGAGAATGAGTATAAAGTTGCAGAAGATTAAGTCAGAGATTTTCTTGGTTACATCATATAGTCTATTTTTATAACACATGCATACGTGTGTATGATGAATAAAAATATGAATATATGCATAAACGTGCAATCTGAGAAAATAGATTTAATTAAAAAAAGAAATATGTTGACGGATTTCTAGATATAAGATTATAAATGTGACAGGTGCTATAAGATTTAAGCAGGTCTTTGCTCTTCATTTTCTTAACCATGCACATTTACTGTGGCTCTTCCACTTCTTTTCAAACACGTTACTGTATTATGAGCGAGCGGCGCATCACTACATCCTTCCAGCGAAGGGAGTTTCATTGATTTTAATCGCATGCAAAATGGGCGGTCCGTACAGAACACCGATAAACTCCGATCAGATCCTTTACACCACTAATAATTGTTCAACAATCTTTTTTGCACAATAATTGCCTAATTTCAAAAGTGTCGATGCGTGCATCGTCAAATTGATTTTTTTATCACAGCCATAACATCTACTGTAACAGTCTCATTTACATTCAGACACAAGCATAACTGCCTTTGGCACAAAGTAAATTCGGTCTTAATTTTCATTTGAGAAACTGTTATTTTAGGAGCGTTTCCCGTCTTTCATTTTTTCAAACTCCAATTAGGCCAGTAGGAGTCAAGTCATACCGGATGAGGAATCCTATTACTTTAGAGGCCAGAGAAGGAAGGAAATGAAGCAGTGATTGAGTGTTTGGCATTCACAGCCAAACACATTGAGATGTTCCCGTAGAGGAAAATAATTCAAACTGTGACGTGGGGAAGGAAGAGGGAGAGTCGAGGAGGCCGACTATTTACAGATCTGACATGGCATTCAAATCATTAAAGATATTCTGCTCCTTTGAAGCAGTCAGTCAAATCGGTCTCAGAGGACCAAGCTGTTTTCTGTTTTGAAGGCTATATGAAACTGCAGGTATACGCAATTAACTTATTCCCCCTCAGCTACAAACGCATGTATCGATTGTATACACTTACACAAACATAAGTCAGTCTCTTTATGACCACAGGGGCATAAAACTTTGTTTTGAAACAGCTGATTTCTACTTTAGAATTAAACACGCTGTCAGAAATTAATACTACACTGTACTATTATAATATACCAATACTTTCATTACATTCAAAGGTTAAAATAGCACACTGTAAGACTCTCATTATAAAAAAGGAAAAGGAAGCAATCAAAATCACAAAAATGGAGCAAGAGCAGAAGATCTGTGATTGCTTTCCACAACCGTCCCATAATTCATGAGCCGAATGCTCTGATTGTGTCATGGAACATTAATTGGCCGTTGCGGTGCTGTGAGCCATAACTAGAACAGAGGCTGTGACACCAAAAACGACTACACAATATCTATTGTTACATTATGTAAAATTGCAGTCGTGATGAAGATGTTGTTTCCATTGCCCTATGACCGCAGAGAAAATGAGCTGGCATTGATGAAGTGAACTTCAGGAGGGTTTTGGCACTACATTAACACTAATTAGGGCAGAATTGATTGAGAGGCGAACACTTTCTCCTATTATAGCGCTGCCATTACTCATAGAATGACAACTGACAGCGTTTCATATGAGACTGAGCCAAGTCAATGCCTCTGCTGATAGCTGCACTGCTCGGAGATCCTACTAGGCTGCTGTGTGCCGAATAATTGCAGTCAGCTGCTGTACTATGCATAAACTCAGTGTCTGAAACCTGACAAATGCAGTAAAGGTATCTAAATTCATTGCTGGTGTCTTGCTGCAATGCATCCATCGGATTGATTTCGCACGAGATATCCCACAATCTCGGTATGTGGTCGATTAGTTGATAGAATAAAGATGGCATCGGATAGAGCAGCTAAAAGGGGTAAATCAAATTAGAAAATGTACATTTAATAATCCTGTGATTCTGTTTGCAACCCATAAAATAGGCTAAATAGCATAACAAAAACACAAGTGGTCAGTAATATAAACAAAACACCCACACCTAAAATTTTAAAGGTCCAATGTGTAATATTTTCGAGGATGTATTGAGAGAAATGCAATATAATATACATAACTATGTCTTCAGAGATGTATAAAGACCTTACATCATTCCTTAGAATGTGCTATTTCTGGCTACATACACCGCAGGTCCCCTTCACCATGTTGTTTCTACAGTAGCCCGATACAGGCAAACTGCTCTGCAGAGCGAATTTTGTAAAAATGTTGTCTTCTTCAGCAAAGAAGTGAAAACATGACAACATCTTAGTTCTGTGTCAGCCGCCGTAGTGCTTAGTGTCTAATTATTTACAGTACAGAAAAACGGTTTAGTAATAAATGCTTCAAACACTTCACAAGAAGGTTGTATTTGTTAACATTAGTAAATGCATGAACTTACAATGAGTAACATCGTTTTTAAGCAGTAAAGGATCCTTTTTAATGTTAGTTTATGTTAAAAAGAATGATTCAATTCATAAAATGGTGAACTAAGATTAACAAATGAGTTTAAAAAAAGTTTTGTTCATTGTTATTTAATGTTGGCTAATGCATTATTCGATCTTAACAAGTAGAACCTTATTGTAAAGTGTTACCGATGCAGCTGCCTTTGGTTTAACACAGTGCCGTCAGCATGGAACACAGTGGTGATCTATCCTGTTCCTGACTATGTAGATTCCCGCAGAGTTGCTCTCCAATCGTGCAGTCATACACCTGCTTGCAATTTCCAAGTGAACTCTAAGACCTTGATTAGCTAGTTCACGTGTGTTCCATTACAGTTAGACCCAACTCTGCAGGAAAGGTGGACCTCCAGAAACGAGAACGAGCACCCCTGTGGTCACGCAAATCAACATCCTGCATGCTAAACTGATTGTTGTTGAACTTCTCTCCTCCATGAAAGCCAATAATTGGAGCATCTCTGCTTTTCCAACCGAGCTGCTGTGGAAGACAGAAGTGTTTTATTCAAGAAGAGCAAAAGAGAGGCTTAAATACAGATGATGAGCCGAACAAAAAAAGCAAAGCCAACTCTCTTTCCTCAACCTCCTAAAAATGCCAGGCACGAGCGCATCTACGTATCCTGGTTTGGCCCACGGTTAACGACTCTGACAGAGCGTCTTCCCCTCTCCATCTGCTTGGTTGTCTCTGTAGCACTTGGCAGCAGATTCAGGACCCACCAAATCCCCACGAGCGAAACCATTCACGTCCCAAACAATCAGTCACACTCTCTGTCCTTATCACACACGCGCACACATTGAACATAGTACAACACTTAGGCTCATTGAATGGTCCTTAGTGGTACTATGCTCAACTCAGTCCACAAACACCTCTCGTATCACACAGCAATACAGTGTGATGAAGTATTAACCCCAGCCTATCACCGGATTGTTCCCCAACATCCCCTTACGCAGGTCCGTTCTGCTCTCATTCTCACAGCTCTTTCAGCTGCCGCTCATCTCTCACCAGCAACACAATGAACAACTGTCATCACCGCTAAAACAACCTGTAGATCTATGAAAAATCATCGGTCTGTAGGCGAGAGAGTCAGACTGAGGAAGAGATCAAATGAGGGAGAGATGTGACAACAGAATTACAAAGAACAACTAAATCTATTTGTGCTGTCATACAGTCATGGAAGATCTACAAAAGCACGCCATGCAACTTACAGTACAGGATGAGACTTCTCTTCATGCTTGCAATTACTTCGTAACTATGCATGCAAGATTTCAGGATCGAAACTAAAGTTGAATAGACAGTCTTGTATCTGTTACACCTAATCTGCAATTAGTCTAATTGTCTACAAGAGAAAACAGGAAACTGCAAGTCATGCGTACAAGGCAAAGAGCTTTTATCTTGTACTGTGTACATATCCTAAAACACAAATTCATTACAAAAAAAACCTTCAGATTTATGGAAACAATAGCGGTTCAGGGCTTATGACACTGATTGGGAGCGAGAGGAAGAGAGAATGACAGAGACTCTGGGGTGGATGCAGTGAGGCAGACAAACAGACAGAAAGATGAATAGATAGACTGATAGCCAAACCGTTATAACGGCACAGCGTGTCTACTGCTAACAAGGACACAGAGATCAGATCACAGAAAAAGTGACCACCACCACAAACATGAACGCAAAGCGAATTTAACACAGTAAATGTGAGTTTCTGTGTGTAATGATGACTGAGAAGAAGTGTTTCGTCTGTCTGCTCTGGGATCATTGCCTCTAGAAGGGAAGGTCATGTTCATTCTTTATTAGAGATTCCTTAAATGGTGTTATGGCAAAAGAAACGATGGGAAACAAATCATCAAGTGTACAATTTACAATTAACACTCAAAAGTGTTACTTCTGATTGTAGTGTTTTTGATCCAATATAAACATGATTCATTCTGTACACATTCTGAACATCACATACATACATACATACATGCATACATACATACATACATACATGCATACATACATACATGCATACATACAGCCAAAATGAAGAGAACATTATTAATTTCATTTAACCAGCGTTTCTAGACTACTGTGTACTGTGTAGTACTATTACATTGCTTAAAAGTGAATATGAACTTGTTTTCTTTACAGTATTTGAGGTCTTAAATTATATTAATTAAATAAATATCAATTTATATCTGTATCTCCAGTTTTCTATTTTCTGAAAAAAGAAACAATACCTTTATTTGACATTTGGGAGAATTATTGGTAGAAGTTCACAGAATAAAACAAAAATAATAATTTAACACAGTCGCATACCTAATAGTAAATTCAGAAAAACTTAGTGTTTTTCCACAGATGTAAATATAAAATGGAAAGGATTTTTTCCTATGCAATTTTATGGCTCTAAAGTTCAAATAAAGATTTGAACTTTACAGATGTTCCTTTTTACGTTTCTTCATACACTTTACTTTTTATTGGCCACTTGGGTGTACATCTTAAAGAGATGCCAGTGAATACAATTATGCACTAGTTCTTCTTGGGTATGTTTGAGTGTGTGTGTAAATAAACATTTCTGAAACTTGCACCTGCCTGCCAATGTGCACTACAATAGTTTATGATAACATCTTCAACAAAACAAAAGTGCTTAAGGAATTTGAAACATCTGGCAGCTTGCAGACTTCACGTCTTATTGTGGACCTTGCGTTTGCTCGCTCTCTAGTTGCAAGCCTGAAGCTACACACATTGCTATGTATACACCCCCTAACAAAAACCCTTGCAAGAAACAGGAAACATCTCAGATAGCTTTTTTCTTTCAGGCTTTCTATCCCTAAACCTGCCCCTTCTCCATTCTCCAGGAGGTCTAAGAACCTGACACTTCCAGCACCCTTCCCCTCTAGGCGTCACATCTCGCTCATTTCCATTTTTCCTTTTCTCTACCTCCGTGCACACATTGTGTTTCTCTCATACTCCGGCTGCTTCATTACGCCGCTCGTCTTTCTGGTGGAAACGGATTCTGAAAATTCTTGTACACGATTAAGCTGCAGGCACTCATTATGGATGACTCTCGGCTTTCCAGCAGAGCAGAGCGATCATTCAACCTCACGTTTCCGCTCTGTTTCTCTTTCTCTTTACATGAGCTGTTCACACAAAGCGAGGGAGTGAGGAAAGTCAAGTGAGGAAATGATGCGCTGAGCAGTCATATCATTACTTCTAAACTTTAGACTGATCTCAAGTCTGAGTGGCCATCTGCTTGAAATCCCACAAAGGCTTACTTTGCGCTACGCTATTCAGCCATCTCACATCTTTGCACGCAGCTAGTGCATTTTACCGCGTCCTGCCTCATCTGCTGCAAGAAGTGTTTGATATGTTTGAGCGGCCCTGGTGTACTTTGAACGACACAAACATTTGGCTAATGAGCAATAAAACAATACAATGAAGTGGTGTCAGACCAATGAAGGCAAAACACAGCTAGAATAACGCATCAAGCTTGACATGGAGGAGCAGGAGCATGGGTGTTCGATTACCCCCACTTCCAGCAGCTGTTGGAGTGACAGGGAAGGAAAACTGTCCTGTTGGTGTAAAGTTGCAAACGCAAAGCTGTTAGAAAGATGGAGTTGTGCAAAATTGTGCCGGAGTCAAGCTGAGCCAATGGAAAAACACAGCTTGCCATTGCGATGGCTTTAAAATAACAGCTCTGTGTCACCAGGATCAGATCGGGTTACTCAGCTTGAGGGTGGAAAAGCTTGGCGATAGTTGGACTCTTCATAAATGACTCCCATCGCAATTGTGTGCCTGTGGTTTTGATGTCTAATCGGAGACAAACATCAGGCACGTTCTCTAAATTTGTAGTAACTAATATGATAACAGAGAATCTCAATATAACTTTTGATACATGGCTTTTCATGGCTAGTTGGCAAATAAACTGTAAATGTGTCCTATGGTGACAGGTAATTGTCATTCATCATTTTCATCAGCATTTCTAGATGTATTGTGGCCATTCTAGTCAGTGTCTGATGAATACTACATGCAAGTATGAAAAAGAAAAGTTGCATAGGTGCTTGTTTTAACTTTTGTTGTTTGCGACTTTGAAAAGTGTTGCAGTGAGCGGCTGGAGCATTGATGAAACCTTGCAAAGGCATGTTGTGAGTGTAAAGCTGATGCAGTGATGGAGTGCTGGCTGAAGTTTGTTTGAGTTTTTTTCCCAGACTCGCACAGATCACAGTCAGCCTTCTCGCTCAGAGCACCTGGAAACAAGCCATCTCAGTTTACAGCAGCACAAAATCAGCCCCACACCGAACCCTCGTTCTTAAACGCACACTCGCCCACTGATTTCCAACCTTTAACATACAGGCTGACAGAGACGAATAGAACGTGAAAGCAGGGTTGATGATGTATGCAACTAATACCATGTCCCACACAAACAAACAGCATGCACGTACACACAAAGTGACTGAGACAGATTCAGCTCACACCCCATGTCTGGGCTTTGCCAATGGCCTCTTCCTGTCTCTGTGGTGATAGCTGAGGAAAAGCTGGCCAGTGGGCGACACTGACAAATGTCCAGCCTCAATCCCACAGTGCGTGTGTGTGCGAAGAGAGAGATGACAGTTGCTTCCCAGACAAGGCCATCTGCACAGCAACAGATCCAGAAGCCTTGGTTTATACATTTGCCTTATTTTTCTTCCTCCAGTCCAGCTCTTAATTCTCAAGCAAGCCAACTAGAAATGAGCCCCTTGTGCACAGTCACAAGTAATAATGGCTGCGGGTGAAAGTGATGCGAAATAGCCCCGGTGATGAGGTCTCGGTTTCATGCCAGTTATTGCCAGTTGTCCATCAGGCAGTTGCTATCATGATGGGTTAGCGTGCCTCTGGTTAGGTCCATGCAGCTAAACCTAAAGGGCCCCATTAGCACAAAGCTAATGAGACAGAACCTCGGTGGGCTGGAGCACAAACTCATTATGGCAGAATCACAGGCACGTTGGGTAAGGAGCCGGTGTGTGCAACCGCGTGACTTATGGGGGAGCCAGGAATTTGTGATGGAATTTGTTGAAAAGTAAAGCTTCGGGGCTTTATTTCAATCAGAAAGAAAGAAAGAGTACAGATTGAATGTTCAATGAATTTTTTAAACATCTGCGAGAACTGTTGCCCAAAGCTGTCGAAATTAACATAGAATGCAGCAGAATGATGAAAATACTGGAACATAGTCTTAGAGCAAAGTGTAAACTAGAGTTTTTTAACTTTACCTAAGAAAGTTCAATGTAAAACATAATTGCATGAATGTAGAACATTTTGCATGCACCACTAATTGTTACAGATTAAATAATACAAACGATGACAAATGTAAGCATATTGCGCTACTGACCTGCCAACCTAAAAGACTTGAATTAGTGTTGCTTGATTAATATGACCTGTCACTCGTGTGTGAACCTAGTCGGATTTAACCCAGCTCCCTTACCTCCAACACACACAAGAACACAGCCAGTCATAACACAGCCTGAAAGACCTATCAATGAAATGGACAACACCTGCTTAAACACAACGGGACCCAGATCCCAAAGAAGTAGAGGAATTCATCAAGATCCTATACAGGCCTTTCTTTCCAGGTCTACATGCAGGCAGTTGTCCGACTTGTCAAAACTACCCGGTGCCTTGACCTGCACTTAAAGAAAATAAACAAAGCCAACCTGCTCCATTAAGGCATGGTTGAGTGATGTCAACTCTGGCACAGTCCCGTGATACAACACAGGGTGCTAATAATCACACCAAACATAAAGGAGGAACTGCTCAGGCCATACGGGACCGTGACAGACTGCTCTTTAGACTAGCTTTTACTTTGGACGCCATACAGAAAAGCCATTACCAAGAGAGCCATTTAACAACACAACATCAATTAATCAATCAGACCACGCAGCAAAATTATTTTGGCTGCATTCAGATGAAGTTTTCATGCAGAATGTCTATTTCAGATTGGGGGTAGGGCAGGGACAAAAAAGAAAAACAACACAGGAGGGGAAACGTTCTCATTTGGATGCAGTCCCGGCTCTGACAATCTCACTTCATTAGCAAAAGTGGGCAGGGAAACTAACAAGGTCTTGTGCTCAGAAAAAACTTTTAAGTAACTTTTATCAGTGCTAAACCAAAGCAGGAACAACAGTAGCATACCAAATTATGATGAGGCTTGCACAGATACAAACAGCTGTCTTCAACAAGACTCGCTGATTAGTGTATTTATATATTTCTAAGCGGATCTTGGATGAGAGATTGCTGGGTCAATGCAGGACTGATTGTGTATGCCGATTATCTTACGCAGAAAAGGCTGATTAGGATCAGGAACCTCTGTTGGTTCAGGACGACAAGAGACCAATACTGATGACAGGAAATGCTTGTCAATTACCGGATGCTGCGTCTCAGGTTTAGTTTTCACTCTATCTGTCTCAAACCAGCCCTCAAACACTATTTTTACATCCTTCTGCTGTTTTCTGCTCTCACTCACCCCATTACATAGTGAAAGAGAGGCTTGTAATAATCAGGTGGTCCATCTGTATAGTTGCAGCGTGGGTTGGTTTCCCCTCAGGACACATTAGGGTCAGGGACAGCACATCACCGGCAGCGCTGGAACACTTCGGCATTCTCAGTGGGGCCCTGATCAATCGGATCAATGAAGGTGATCAGCGTTATAAGCTCTGATCAGGGAACAGACTAATCTGGTTAATCTATTAGCAGGCTGGGACAGACGAGCCCATTGGGGCATCAAGCCCATCTATGAGGTCTGCTTCTTAGCACACTGCCATATGGAGACAATAGAAGTGCACATAATACAGAAATACAGTCACAAATACTGAAGGGGTAAAAAGGAAGAGGGAAGGTCTGTATTGTGTATTTTCAGAGTCAGTGCAACAGATAAAAAAAGCAAGTTTCAGGACTGCCTGGTCCTGGTTAAGATGCATGGCTGCGCGGGGGTGTGGGGGCAGAGATTGGGCTGAGACCCTCTGGGTAAACACAGAGACAGCATGGCCCCGTGCTGGAGGTCATCCTTCATTCTGTGATTGAGCATGTGGCTCAAACTACATTAAATGCGCTACAGCTTGTGTTACAGAAATCCATTTGCAGCTACGCAATTACCAGCCACAGCCTTCAACCTGCACTCACATAGCCTTCCCTTCTGGGAGCCGGTTTAAACACAAATACTCTCCCATGGTTAGCAGAAGGGAAGGTAAACCTACAGGTCTGCTCGGTTGCCGGCTGAGTAAATCATATTAATCATCAGCCCTGATGTTGTTTCTTCCTGGAAATGCATTTCATTTGTTTCATATTTAGATGCTCCTCACAGAGAAGTCTCTGCAGATGCTCACGTAGGCTGGCGAAGGCAGAGGGGGCATTACAAATCTTTGCCTGAACCTACTTTACATTACACAACGACATTACAGAAACAGGAGTTACTGCAAAAATAAAACCTGAGAGTTAGAATGAAAGAGTACGGCCAGGAGATGCTCCAATTTTACAAATAATAAAATGTATTCCTACAAACAGTGTTCCAGTAATTCAACTGGCAGAACGCTATGGTCAGGGGTTTGATTCCCAGAAAAAGCAAAGGATGCAAAATATAAATCCAATGCAAACAAGCTAAAAAAATGCAAACAAACCACAAAAACATCCGTCTGATGGGGGTCACCAATGTTTGTATCTGCTTGTTACAAAAAAACTAAAAGAAACTAGTTGGAAAAACGGAACAGAAATCCTCAGCAGGGTAAGTGCGGTGTTACATTTTAGTTGCAGAAGGAAAAGTACAGAAAGTGAGGTGGAGAAAGGCGAAGAAAAGTGGAGGAGTGAAGAAGCACCGTGGCCATCCCAACAATGCTTGAATACCTTCAGCTGAATGTTGAAACAATTCCTGCATCTATTACCCTGCAGAGCCGACAACTTCAAACTACAGAGGCTTCCCCTGAACAGAGGAAACAACCTCAAAAGCAGCAAAACAGGAGATATGAAGATTTCGGGTGAGCCTGGAAGCATCCGAGACAGAGGAAAACACAGTTTACGCAGCAAAAGCAAGAAGATATAAAAGAAAACCTCATCCAAGGCAGCACAGCTTTAATATACACAGCAGCTCTGTCTCCAAGATCACTTGGACAACTCATTGTGTGTGTGTGTATTTGTGCACCTCCTTTCCCTAATGGAGAAAAACTGTTTCAGGTTAGGAAGACAGAATCCATTTTCATTTCCATTACACCAATATACCAATAGACACTACTGTAACTTTACATATCAATAATATTTAAGGTCCACACAATTTTACATAGCTTACCTTAGTGAAGAAAGTCCACCACAGCACAGGCAGAGAGCTGGATAGAAAGAAAGACTGAGAAAAAATAAAAGCAAGAAGAAACAGAAAGATCATTACTGATGCAGCTCAGAGCTTCACAAATTGAGTCCCTGCTGTTCAGACCTACATCAATATCACCTTCCCTCATCCTATATTTCTCAGACCAAATAAGAAAAAGAAGACACTAAATGCCTTCTTAAACACAGAAAAAAAATCTATTTAAGGCAGCGTGAAAATATGGCCATGTGTCTTTCAGTTCAACACTGACAAGTGAAACATTAAGATTAAGGGTGATATATTCAGATAGAGATTAATCTTTACATGCTTAAATCAGATACTAGGGATACACTGATACTCGACACTAAGCTTATGTGCTCGTAAAAATGCAACGATACCAAAGATAGATACCTCATGTGACACATCTACATTACATGCTGTATTTACTAAAGGTGTAGTACTCTATTAACGTACTCTATACAAGTCTATAGGTCCAAACAAAACAAGCGGTCCATGTTGCTTGAAAAATATAAAATTATTGGGTGGGAGCTCTAGGGATCAAGGCCTTCTGGACTGTGACACTTAACACAAAGTGCTATAGTGCATCACAACTCTACATGTCAAATGCCAATCATCACAGATCGGACGACCAGCCGGCCGACACTGTACATAAATAATGCAACACGATTGACTTCAACTATGAATCATTCATAAATGTTATGTTACACATATAGTTATGCTTGCACAGACCATTGCTGATGTATAGTTAAGTAGATGAATAATATTAAAACAAAAACAAATAAATATTTTTTAAAAATTACAAAATCTTGGCTACAATTTGAAGAAAAAACACATTTAAATGCCTAAATTGACTTGCAGGAGTAAGACAAATAAAAGATCATGGTCACGATCTGGCGCTATGGCTGAGGAATGGTGTCTCAGGTGGTAAGCAACAGAAGCAGCTTTCATTAAGACACTGCTTGATCTTGTTCCCCCCCCTCACACACCAATTAACAAACCAACAACAACAGTACCAATTGTACCAGACAGATTCTGCCGTGGCTGTTGTATCTAATCCTATTGTAAAACCCAGAGCCTCTCGCTTGGGGATAGAGCAAAGAATGGAAAACAGACTGAAAGAGAGTGAGGCAGGAGAGAAAAAAACGCAGCAAGCAGTTTTCCAGCAGGTGAGGATTAGTAGTCTAGTATAGTGAGATTTTACCTGTGTTGTGTAGCAAAACATGGCACAGCGCAGACCAGAGGTTTCTATTTCCATCTGACCATTTTAGGATGTCACAGGTCAGGCATATTTTACGTTAGCATGCCAACACACTGCAAGCAGTGAGTCCTGTACTTATTCACAAGAGCTGTGGAATATAATCACTTAAGCATGACATGCATCAATACTTGACAAAACAAATAATTGATTTTTAATATATATAATATAAAACTAATTGTTTCCCATTTACATAAGCATTAGCCAATTCATACACGCATATAAATCATTTCTTTCCAGTCGTCCTCTCTTTGATACTTCCTTTCTAAATCTCTAACTCTAACATACTTTACACATTAAATATCTATCATTTCAATTGGAGGACAAGATGCATCCTCATGTGCCGTGGTAATAAATCATATTAAAAATAAAATGTTTCGACGTTGAAACACATTTTTTTTGGAAAGTTACTGTTTTCAAAGCTGTCACTTTCAAGCACTTGGGCCCGCACCTAATTCTCACACTACGCTGGGAACTCTGGCTCATCTGTACCCTTCAATCCCCTACAGAGTTCAGTTTTAAAGTAGAAAGAACCATTCAAGAGTGCTGAGAAGAGAAGTTAACGGAGGCCAAAAAGGGAAAACATATTTCACAAATAAAAAAAGGCAATCTCTTATTACATTCACTCTTAATCAGAGTGGCTGAAGATCATGGGGTGACATTTGCAAGCCGACAACCACGGGGCCCATGATGCTAATGCTGCAGAGTAATTAATCTGCCCCCAATGGAACCCAAACCACTAAAAGGTCACTCATACACACTCTCTCTCTCTCTCTCTTTGTTTTTTTAAACACAAACATACACACCCCGGTGCGCACAGCCACAATAAACGGCCAACTCCAAACACAGAGAGCAGGAACCGCATCAAAACAGCTCATTTATCGTCCAGTATGGAGCGTCTTGTACCTCTGAATGGGTCTATATTTGTGTGCGCATTTTCTATCAATCCTGTTGTTGCCGTTCCGCTGCTGATACCAAAGATGCAAAAACTTCCTGGACCTGAGAATCACACGGGAGGGAGGAAGAGGGGGTGGGGCAGAGTATAATATTCCTTGATTTTTAAGGTCCTATTTTGGTTTATGTAGTGTCCAACAACAAGTTGACATAAATACAAGATGTAAAAACACTATTGTTTTGTTATAATTGTTTTTTCTTACCTGATTCTCAAATGAGGAGGCTACAGAGCTCCTAGTAAAAAAGTCAGTCTGGAGCCCTGGTCTAGTGTGCTGTGATTGGTCTACCGTGAATGAGGCTCCCAAGCTACAGTGTTTGGAGAGAAGAGTGACGTTTTCGGAGGCAGTCCTAGCAAAACGTAGGGGGGGGACTATATGAAGTGATGTAAATCTGCAGCGGTTCGCGAATCAGACGGGGCATGACTCGTGTTGACTCCCTTTTTTCCAAGCCAATAACTTTGTTATTCATTCACCTTCGGCTTTACAACTTGGCAGAGTGCTTACATTCACGGACGGCAACATAACACACTGCTTGAAATGTTATTTACATGATCTAGTAATACGTACTCTTTAATGCCAATGGAAATCTATTCTGCCGGATGCATTTTGCAAGCCACTGTTCCTTCCTTCACTGCTTATAAAACTCAACAAACTGCCTGTGTGCACCTCCTCTAAAGGAACAGTCCTTTCCTCTTTACCCTTTCCTCATTTAGTGTATGGATAGCTGCATTAAGAAAAGTCAGGTCTGCCTTTGGAAACAGGTTGTGTTTTGTTAAGAGAGAAAATACTTTAAGATTCTTCAAGGTCTTTTCTGCATGAAAGCTCGAGCTCCTGCGATCTTCTCAGCACAAACAGTACAGCTGCCACGGTCCCAGCAGGAGGAGTCGGGTAATGAAAAGGACCTTCCCACTTATGATTAGTGGGCCGAGAGACATCTATAAGGGCTGCTGTGTGTGGGAAGAGCGAGCAGGACCCATTGCTTTTAAGCGTGAGAATGTGTGCATACATTTAACATAAGGTTTTTCCACACGCACTGTTCTCAGCTCTCAGTATATTCTTTTGAGGAGAAAATCCACGCATGTGTGGATAAACAGCAAAGAAAAAACATTCAATTAAAAGTTACACAACACAAAAATTTTAATTGACCCTGTGTGCCACAAAGAAGCATTACCTATAACGCTTTGTGCTTTTATAATGGCAACATAAATAACTATCATTTCCAATTTACGGAAAAGAGCTGCTCGTAAATTTCTCTTTTCTCATATCTTCATATAAAAGGAAATGGTATTGCTTGAAGTGACACGAGGGGGTGAGGAATGCTTTAAAATGTTACTGAAAGCATCTACAAGTTTATTGGCTAAATGTCTACATTTACAAAAAATGAGCCCCTTTGCGTTTTCACAAACAGATGAGTGGCACAAGTACACAACTGCACTAACTGATGAATAGGCACATTTGCGCAAAAGAATGCTCTCAGGCTTATATATCTGATAAGACGCAACGATCTCTGTGGTCCCACACAAATAACAAGAGGGGGATTGCCACAGCCTGTTTGCCTCTTACATAATTATGCCGGGACTGTTCCTACATCCTATGCAGATCTAGTGTAGATAAAAAAAGACAAACAAGTAAGAAAGGCTGTGACACCAAGGTCTAGCGTATCTGACTCAAGAATCAATGAAGCAGGTAAGATCCAGCGATCTGCCTCGCCACAATAGGTCTGCAGCATTCACTTAAGGTTATGGCTTCTTAATGAGCGTGGAGGAGTTATACAAATCACAAACAGCAGGTTTCTCCATCAGGAGATTTACAAGTAATAATTCAGTGCTATTAAATAATAGTTTATGTTAAAGATATGCAAACGCAGGCAAGGGAGCAGCAAGGTTTGCTCATAAACTGGTATTATGTTTACATATCAGAGAAACCTCTGACCTGTTTTACACGATTACACACAAACAACCTTCTCTAAAACACTCCTCACATTACCCACAATGCACTGAAAGAGCACCCACTATGTTTAACAAACGTCAAATGCTTGCAAAACACACTTCCTCCACTCCTCCCTGCTGCGATAGAGGGGAAGAGAAAATAAATATGAAACATGCTACTTGGAAAGTGCACCGTAGGAGAAGTGCACACTCTTGCACTTTCTGACAAGAGGAAGACGGCGAGTAGGGCGAAGATTTATGGCGCGCACAACATCAGGAGTTGATAATTCTATTAGAGGTAGCACCAAGGATTAATACACATCCTCCCTGGGCTCTCTATGTGAGTAAAAAATGGGTAAAACAGTTCGTTCTTTCCGATAGATCGATAGAGAAGAGAAGGAACGCTGACAAAACTACAGCTTCAATTTCTTACAGCCTACATCAAACGCGAACTCTGAGGGTGACCCAAAGAGAAAAAGCAATGGTGAACACTGGAAGACAAATAAGAGAAAAGAGGAACACAGAACACAAAATACACTATTATTAAATCATAGGGAATGTACAACCAGCATAAAGCGAGTGTAGGGCTGCTCGATTATGATACATTTACATTTTACATTTATGCATTTGGCAGACGCTTTTATCCAAAGCGACTTACATTGCATTATCCTATACATTTATACATAGGTATCTGCAATCCCTTGGATCGAACCCACAACCTTGCGTTGTTAACGCAAGGCTCTTACCACTGAGCTACAGGAAAGCTACTATTCATTAATGAATTGAATGGGAAATAGCAGAATTTAATTATCTTTAAATTACAAACAAAAAGCTGCCAGAAAAAAGCTGTTTATTTTTTACACAGCTCTCAAGATCAAAGAACAGGTTTTACAACAGCTCTCAACAGACTCTTTCAGTGGGCGATGATGGACAGTCAAACAGACGTTACTCCTACAGTCACCCATTGAAGAGATGAAGTTGTGGTTTAATGCACAATAGACTATCCTAAACAAACAACTGCTTTTCATGTGGGGAGTGACCGTACAGATGCTGCTCATGGTGGCCTGCTGCCCAAGAATTCACCGGAAGAGTGACTAACAAACAGAGGCAGCTAGCCAGAAAATAATGTGAACAAATGGTTTAAATAACTTAGCAAATAAGATGAGGGGTGTAGCAAATAAGATGGGGGTAAACATAGCAAATAAGATGAGGGGTGTAGCAAATAAGATGGGGGTAAACATATGCATGAAGTAAATGAAGGTTGTAATCGTCTAAGTGTTGTATAAAGGCTCTTCAATACATACCCCAGCCCTTTAGTGAGGAACAGTCTTGACCAATATGGACAATATTTAAGGATGGTAGAGACCCCTGGTCTTTAGGAAGGGTGGGAGCTACCAGAAGTCCACACAAACACACACTGACACGCTAGTACTACAATTTATGTCACTGTCTGATCGAGATCAAGACATGGAGAGACGCACCCAAACACAAAGAACTAAATTCCCACAAACACACAATGTCCTGGCATTTACTCGAAAAGAGCTCAATTATTTTCGTATTACCAAGGCGCTCCAGAAGAACAGAGGAGCATAATAAATGGCAATGAGGCGACACTAATGTACCTCTCTTGCGCACCGCACTCTCAGACTGAGAAAACACAAAAGCCTGAATCTCTGGCCTGGCTGAACACAAAACCCCCTGAAAGGATGGGAAGAGCAGGAGCTTATTTTTCTTTAATGTTCCCCTATTGGTTTGGTCTCAGCACCCATGCAACAGCATGCCTCTGAGTTATCATAGGGCAGTGGATTCACAGCCTGTTTCTTTTCAACCCCACCACCACCAATTGTTCCCAGCCTGTCTGCCACAGGAAATTACACTTCCACCTTCAGGCCATGCACGACCAGGACAGGCCTGCTTGCACATGAAGACCAGAAGCAGGCGGGGGAGAGGGAGACAGATGGAGCTTATTCACATGGGAAGGAGACCGGCTCAGGCCTGTTTACACTTGGTATTAACTAGGGATGCATAGATACCAGTATCGGTATCAGGCCCAATAATAAGCTCATGTACTCGTAATCGTAAAAATGCTAAAGACTGATACCTCTGGCATCGGTGGGTACCAGAAACAACTCGTACTCAGCCTTAAAAATGGTATCAGTGCATCCCTAGTATTAACATCAATCTCAGACTCAGTCTACACCAGTACACGATCTTCGTCCACACTAGCGTTTTCAAGTGTTTCCCAAACGCTGCCCATCCACACTGAAATGTCAGAAAACATGAAAAAAAAATCCTTTTACATTGCTGCGGTTAGCGAATGACTATAAATCTGTAAAAACGAAAGTGAAACTTAACTTGTGCACTGCAGCCAAACAATAACTGCGAGTACTTAAATATTCTGTCTATTAAAATGTTAAGCATGCACAAAACATGTCATTGTTTCTAAATACCTCAGTTTTCCTCATCCACACTAAAACGCGAAAATTGCGTTTTCAAAATGTATCCACTTACAGGTGCGTTTTCCAAAAGCTCCGTTTCTGTTGACAAAAATGCCATCTCCGTCTTGACAAAAATCCAAATCAAGCTGTCAGCTGATACAAACTGTTATAAACACATCACTTACATGGGACAGCCTCCTTGCCACTTGCTTTTTTTGCATGTATATTTGCTAAATACTTTAAAATGCTTAGTTGGATAATTATTTAAAACACATATTTTAGAGCATTTTTTTTTTGAGAGGTGAGCGAAATGTAATTGCGCTCATGTTTAGCATTTACACTACAAATGCATCATGTGGACATTTCTAACTACTTCAAATAAGAATTGGAAAATCATATGGCAGAAAATCCTATTTTGATTTAGTGTTGACCAGGTGTAACTGGGGCTTTAGTGAGGTACACAGCAAGTGAGCACTTGATATAGACATGAGGTCATGTCTGTGTTAGTCAGTGCATAACAAAAACAGTTATTAAAGGCAAAAAAATGTAAGCCATCTAAAAAACAAGACTGTTCAAGAATAGCAAAGGAGCTAATAAAATGAAAAAAAAGCAAAAAAGCTGTAGAAAGACATCCAGACGCTAGCTCAATGATGAGACCTTTTTTTGTCTGCCTTTGTCTCATGCACGCACGTTTCACATTAAACGGACCTTAGTCAGGACAGATGTCACATTTCATTACCATGAATAAAAAATTTGGCTTTAAGGCATAGTCCTTTTTGTTATAGCATAATGGTTTTAACTTTGCTCTCAATTATTCAGCTTATGCAACAACAACAAAAATTCAGATGACACAAAAACACCATTTAAGACGTTACATTGGACTTTAGGAGAGTGCAATACATGCCACAGCCAAATAAGAGTTTACCTTTAGAGCATTTACCTAAAAGAGCTTTACCTTAATTTAAATATGAGTTTAACAAAAACCTGCATAAAGGTGTGCATTTTACAGTGTTGTTGGATAAAGAATAATAGGACAATGGACCGATGTGATGACTGAAATGATCAGTAAGAGAAAAAGAGAGTGGTTGAAGCAGGCATAAAATAGTGGCAGCTGAGCTGATAGGTTGCCCTTTAGCCAAGTGTATGAATAAACATGTACATTTATAAAATACATGAACGTCACTTCAAGCTGAAAGGTCTCGGTTTCCAAACAAAATCTCATTACTTTGCTCTCTAGGCGGCAGGAAAACTATTAACACAACAGCTGGATTTACACAGAGGGGAGAGACACCAGGAGGAGAAGAGCGAGTGGGGGTCGAGGAAAAGAAATGTGAGTTGAATAGACATGTCAGAATAGCAGGGGGGAATACAAAAAGACGTGAGCATGGACTCGTATGATGCGAGAACAGGCGACAGTGGGGGAAAGTGACGGATGGGGAAGGAGAGTAAGAGTCACAATAACTTTAAACCTTTCACCCAATCCACAATAAGACAAGTCACAACACATCAGGAAATTATCAGATTTCTATCTGCCCCGCCACAGGAATTATATAAAAAACACCTTCTCTGTCACCATAAGTCACGTGGGATGGAAACTCTTAAGACACAGTGACAATTCTTGTGTTATTAATACATGTGGCATGTGATACTGTAGAATAGGGGTGGGCAGAATGTCCAAAAATCTACAAATTTCACAGAATGAGTCATTTTATTTCATGTTAACGATATATTTCACAGTAACAATTTCCTATTATAATTCTATACCTTATTCCAAATGTTTCTTAGTTTTTATTTATTTATGTATTACAGTACATTTAAATGCTCACCATAGTTAAAATGTAGGCAAGTTATGAAAATGTACAACAAATATGGGGTCTTCATCGCTCTTCACTCTCTATTAGATGCGCACTGTTAGTTACTCTCAGTCTTTAGGTTTGTTTATTCTGGCGCTTGTCTTTGCACTGTGTGTCTCTGGTGAATCCACACGAGAGGAGGTAGGAGGGCATCATGTTAAAAGCGATCACGCAACGAGCATCATTGCGCAAGTTTCGCATCGGCTCACCTAAAGCTAAACTTTATTCAACTATTAACAGCTTTACAAAGCAACCTGACTTTTGAAAAAAGCCTATTCTCACATATTTCAGAAGCATGCGCAGATCCCTGATATTTAAATTGTTATGGGTAGATTTATTCACATCTTTTTTTTCATCATAGCGCTCATCTTACCGAGGAGGTAATTGCGAGAGGGATGTGATCTCAGTAACTCTCCAGATTGCAAGCTTAGTGTAAACATATTCTAAATCAATAGGTTGCCACCACCCCAACCTCTCAGGAAAAGGAAAGGCCTTGATGAGATTTACTCCTCAGCGGAAATGCTGTCCATAAGACACAGGAAGAGTCCTCTTTATAAACTGCCTTGTTTAATATCTGGTCGTGCTGAAGCCCTTATCTTCAACACACAGTCAGCAACATAAGTGACAATGTCTTTTCCAGCTGTGAAATGTGAGTAGGAAGCGTCCTCAGGGGGGAAAAAGTCTCAAGATACAAGCTCTTGTTAAGTTTCCTTTCTTTTAGTATTTATTACAGCACAAAGGGAATTACATAAATTAACAGTAAAAATATGCAACTGTGTGTGTGAAACTTACTGTTAACTGCATTTCTCGAAAAAATAATTTGCAGTGACTGGTACAAGCAGGCACAAAGTTTTGTTTACATAGAGAAAAAATTTGATGGTCAGTCACCCACTGAACCCCACCACCTCTATCTACGTTTTGGTCATAAGGAAAAACAAGTGTTTAGGGTTGCGAACCTAATTTTCGACCATTTTTGTTGTTGAGAAGTCATTTCATCTTGTGACTTAATGTAAGCCTGCATTATCGTGATTTGACGTCTACGGCGTTGTGGCGCTAGTGTGTAACGCAGCCTTCCCAAATGCGATTGCAGAAGAAAATACAGCATGAATTATGATGGAGTGCAAATGACACCGAACTAGCAAGGTTTGGGAAAATTTCACAATTTACAACCAAGAATGCTGTTGTGCGCAATACATGCAAGACAGATTGCATTTCAGGAGAGCACAACGTGCAAATTGAAACACTTGAAGAGGAAACATCAAGGTGTTCTGTCGAAATGTCCTACATTGTAAAATGATTTTACAATGCAAAATACCCTTGTCAGATAGTCGTACCGGCTTAAAATAAACACTAATTAATTTTACAGAACAAATACTAGGGCTGATCGATTATCACACATAATCTTAAATCGCGATTATTTTGGCCAATATTGAGATCCCGATTATTTAACACGATTACTCATTAACCTTTTAAACAACATAGAAAAACTTGCCTTTTAAACTCTGAATTTAACTGAAAAATAAATGTAAAGAAATAGCACTGCTGAACCACTGTGAAGGAAATGTGTGCGCTGTGGATTTATACTAAAAGAAAAGAGAGGATCCTTGCAAAATGGAATACGGCACATTAATCGTTTACCTTGATTATTTTGTTTTTGTAATTGATGAAGGCCAAAACAGCCCTAGTTAATACCCTGTCAGATTGTCCTTCTAGCATAAAAAAACCCTGTAGGATTCATTTACAGCGCAATACCCCTTCAAATTGTACTACCACTATCAAATGAAAAAGTATAATGATTAAACAGCGAAAATACACTATCAGATTCCCGTAGTACTATAAAATTTACAGAAAAAATGATTTTATAGCGCAAAAGAAAACATTGATGTGCGCATGCCTGGTAGGATAATCTGACGGGTAAAATGACATTTCGGGTCACCAGCACAAATACAGCGAATGAGAGGCGAGTGTTCTCCAGCTAACTATCGGTACATTTTTAAACCTTTTTATTAGACAGTGCAGTACTAATAATATATCAACAAATGGTGTAGATAGATGTTCAACAACAGAAAAGGAGTTAAGTCTTTTTGAAAGGACTGTTAATACCCAACACTATTAGGTATTATAGAGGTAACTTGTCTTTGTTTTGTTCCATATTCATGATGATTTAGAGATGGAGATGTTAGGAAGAGTTATATCATGTCAGTTACTTTTACTGTAATTAAATAATAATTGTCTTTCTGCTTGTCGGTTCATTTTTACTACACAAATATTATAATTTTATAATAATTGTTTAGTACAATTGTAATTGTTACTGCTGTAATGCAGCAAATTAATTTATTTTTCTGAAAGAGAACAAAAAAAAGTAAACAATGCTTATAGGAGCATGTGTGTGATTTCGGATGGACAAAATAAGAAAACAAAAAAAAATGTGTACCTGTATAGTTTGTTCAAAGTTTATTAAAACAACAATTTCAAAAGCTGATGTAATTGTGTTAATTTTTTGTTCAAATAGGTATAACTCAATGTTTTAACTTTTTCTTAAAAGCTGAATGGTAAAAACAACTTATTAGTCTGTGAAATAATCTAAGATTAATCACCCTAATAATCGATAGATAGGACGATTATCAAAATAATCGTTTGCAGGTTTAGTGTTGTTATGTAATTTTAAGCATTGTGTGTTGTAACACAGACCTAAAGATAGCGCTAAATATTCACTCTCTTCATCTGCATAGCACAGCTCAGCTGCTGCAAGCGTGCACGGACACGCACTATAAATCACTATTTACAATAAAACGCTAGACTGGATAAACATTTTGTAGGCAAATTCATCTTTGCATGCTTTTGTAAAGCACATGAAACTCTGTTAGCTAATCCTTTTACATTAAAATACACAACACCAACACTATCAACAACCCCAGTATATTCTTATACTTGGGGTGAAGTGGTTAACAACAAATCGTATGGTTCACCACTTAAAGTTTTGGCATTTGCAGTGCCTCTGAAATAAAAGCATTAAATATGTATGAATTGAAAGAAGCCTTTTTTTAAAGAATAATTAAGGTTATTCGACTGCCGTAAAGTTAAAGTTAAAGTAAGCAGAAACGGCTCACGACCGTCTAATTTGTTTCGCCATGTTTTTAAAGCGAACTAAAAATCACTTTAAACTTTTCATAATAACACAGCGATAACGTTGTTTGAGGTGTTGTTTCTGAATCTGCACGCATCTGTCACTTAATCAGATGCCAGCGTGGCGTGCTCAAATACACATTAAATTAATTTAAGTCTGACAACAGAAACATAAAATATGTAAACGACTTCTAACTTTATTGGGTATTCAGATCAGTAAGTTCAGAGAGTAAACGCATGCACATCTAAAAGTCTTGGGCAATCTCTGCCTTGTACACACATACACAGATGAATGCAATACTGCAATACTTCTCCTCGCCTACAGGGGCCGTAAAAAGCCGTTAAGCAGGTCTTACACTGTGTGAGAATGAACAAACACGTGTGCAACAGAGAACAAATTACTGTACAAAAAATGTAAGAGTGTGCGGTTACAAAAAACTGGCTTTGTGAGTACTATTATGATGGTGGAATTTGTGTCACATACACATCAACAATTCATTCCTCTCGCAAAACAAACATTTATACTTATTTACTATTATATTACTATTCAGACTTTAATAAACGACATGAATCCTATCCAATAAATAACCTTAACTATATAGCCTAACTTTACATTAACTACAAAATCATAGGTCAAAAACAACACATTTCATGAATTCTTTGAGGAGAATCAAAAGAGCCGAGGGTAGATGGACAGTGCCAGAGAGGTTGCGTGTGGAAAGGTCAAAGAGGACTTTCACCTGTAGAATCTTCTACAATAAAACCCTACTCCTGGTTCACAACCAGCCCCATGGACAGTGAATCCTTGACATGTTGGCAAGACGCTTGGAACCCTGCACTGCTTAAACAGCATGGCACAAAGTTCTCATGACGTCTCCAGCAGGGCCATTTTGAATCTCGACCATATGGACCGACGATCCAGCCTTTTCATTTCAGATTCCTGACTCCACAGATGAAGGGATGCTCTATACACAGCTGGATATGGGCTGAGAATAAATCATCTTACAGATGGTTTGAATTGAATAATCAACTGATTAAAAGTTACTATGAATTATTGAACTAGGCATGGGCCGAATACCTGTTTCAAGGTATACAGAGGTTTGAAAGAGTCAAGGTTTCAAAACCACAAAAATTGTCTGTGATACACGTATGAGATGCATTTACACAGAAATAAATAATGAAGTCATGTTATGCAATGTTTGATGTTTAGGCCTTATATATGGGCCATGACAAAAATCATTTTTTTTGAAAGAGTATTATTATTTTAAGGTTTTATTTTTACCTGACATATAGATTCTATGAGTGTTGGTTCAAAAAATGTATTTGTGTCCAGTTGATAAGTTGTTTTTTGTATAAGCAGTAATTTGAAAATAACACATTTTAGTGTTATATTTGCAATACCGTGAAACTTTCGCTAAAGGTTTTCATACAGACAATATCTCATACCGGCCCAAGCCTAAATTGAACCAAGATTTATCAAGCTTTTTCATGTTGGAATCTACATTTATAGCAACCGGTGAGGAGGACTGATCCTTGAAGTGATCAGAAATGGGGGAGGAAAAGAAAAAAACACTAGAAACACAGAGAGATGTCCTTCAAACTGGATATCCTCTACCATTACCTGAAGGCATTAGAATCTCTCTTACACAGTACCCTGACCCTTTCCAAACTTGGCTTTTTTTAAGTACTGTCCTGCAAGGCCTTGAATTCTTTGTCTCCAACACTGTTTGTCTTGTTTCTGCTTCTATATAACCTCATCGTTTCAACATGATTAATTAATGAGGCAGATTTTTCTTGCCATGGCGTGGCATCTGCCCGTTCACTCTGTGTGCCATTGCAGTTCAAGCTAAATTGGCTGATCAGGAGTCAGGTCAGAGCATTAAACCCCACTTAAACCCAACGGATGGCAGGCGAAATGCAAAAGCCTCCTCAGGACTTAAGAGCACTCGACAACGCAGAAGTGTGGCAAAAAGATAGGCTCCAGTGAAAGTGTGTGTATGAGCTCGTGAGAAAGATTACGGCTTACAAACACAGAGACACATGAACATGGTTCATTTCCCAGACATCTTCACACCATTTTCGCCTTGTTGTCAGTGTCGGTAGCCAAGTCGGAAACTAAATAATAAAGGTAAGAAAGAATAAAATGAGGGAATGATGGGACAGACTGAGAATTAGAGGAGAATGACCCCTTATTTGTAAAAAGCGAGCCACAGGCAATGGTTTCTTGGCAGATTGTCTGGAGTCAGGGGCTCATTCAGTGAACAAAGCCTATAGCCATTAGCAAGACATTTGGAGACTTTGGATCAGGTTCTATTCACAACATTTCTGAGTCTTCCACATATTTGTAGAAAAAAAGGACTGGTAGGGGTCAGAATCCCAGCGAATAGGCAGGGATCCGAAAACAATGGCGGATGGATAGATGGAAATGAGGGACAATACAATACATGAATAAAGGAGAGACTGTGAGAGAGCTTTACAGAGAGCAAGGGACAGAGAAAAAAGAGAGAGAGAGAGAGCTACTAAAAAACGAAGAAGCATTTAAGAAAACATTCACTGTACTAAAGGCAAGTTAAGTCTTGTGAAACAATTCATTCCCATCACCCTTATATAATAGCAGTGAGCCCATTAAACACAGTCAGCATGCTGTTTTCAGATCTGTGCTTCTGACAGCTACACCTCTGTCCTTCACAGACACGGAGTACAGACAGTGTGCAAGTGAACGTGTAGGAATGGTCACTGCGACAAAACAGTTGTCGTGGTAATGAATAGGTCAGAGTCTTGGTGCTGGATGTTAAAATGTGGGCATTGAGAACAAAACCTCACACATGCTGCACAGAGATTCTATGTAAAAACCTTGAAAAATGGAAAGTAAGAGTCAACAATAAAGAACAAATCAACATTGGCCTGGCTTCTCACAAAGGGGTGAAAAGCTACATGGTGTAACTTTAATACTTTCATGTTTTAAACTTTCCACATTACTAAACGGATTCTCAAAAATGTCTGCTTCCAAATATATTCCAAAAGACTCGCATTGTACTTTCCATCCCACCTAACCAAACTTTTGTAAAAGGATAGTTCCCCAAAAATGAAAATTGTGTCTTAATTTACTCACCCTTAAGTTGTCCAAAAGTTATTTGGAAAAATGTTAGTATTTTCCAGCTCTAGGACATCGTGACATCAAATTAAAAGGGTAGTCAAAGGTGTCCCAGAATGGTTTGCTTTTGTAAATTCTTAAAAATAGAATTTTGTGTGAAACAATAGAAAAAAGATGAATGCTGTCCCAGAATTGAAACTTGCTAATGTTTTTCCAAATATTATTCTCAGTGTTCATCAAAACAAAGAAATGTATACAGGTTTGGAACATCCTGAGGGTAAGTTAATCATTACATCATTTACATTTTTGGGTGAAGTATCACTTTAAGCCTGCAAACTGAAAGATCATGTTGTAACGCATAAAGTGCTCTGACAAGAAAAATAATGCATTTTTGGATTTAAACTCTTAAGGGCCCGGCACACTCGATTCAAAATCAAATTGGTTCATAACCATTACATAATAGGTAGGTGTTCTCTGATGATCCGCCTTCTTTGAATTGGGAAATTTACCGGTTTCATTAAGGGGAAGGTCATGGACGGAACAATATCAGCACGCGAAAAATGTCAAGATATGAACAATGCCAAAACGGTTTATTATTTTATTCACAATTATTGATTTTTAATATTATTTTATTTGTATTTACTAAAATGCTTTTTCTTCAATTAAATATAGGTGCAACATGATACTTAAAAGAAACGGTTGTATTTTAAAGTGTATCATCTTCAAAAACAGCTGAAAGCAAGATGTTTCATTTTGAGTTGCAAGCATTGAGATGCATTCTGTTTTATTATTAAGAACAACCTGAGAAATATTTTCCGTGATGTCCGATTATTTTATGTGCCAAGTAACATTATATTTCAAAATGTACATTATGTAAATGCAAAATAATTACTCCCTGGCATGGCGGGCCCTTTAGGCCGTCTCAAAACAGTCTTTAACCCGAGCGTATTCAAATTCTCAAGTTGCCTCAAAACAGTCTCTAAGTTACAATCCCATAATACTCAGTAAATGGGCAGGACTCTCGTAACTGTGTCTCTACGTGTGCAGACATGCAAGCGCTGGAATGCAGCCACAAAGTCTTCGGCTGCTGCAACTTATCCACAGCTGGGATGGTCACCATGGATACAATTGGGTCACAGTGAGGTCAGCAGGTTAAAAAGATGAAACCTCACTAACTAAATCATGTGTGGTGCATTTTCGAATGTAATATTGCACAGCACTTAGTTATAGGCCTCATATATTAGTCCAATTTAGTTGTAGGCCTCACAAACTTCATGAACACCATCCATGAGCACTTGAACACAATACACGTACAACACATAGACATTTCTATATTTTAGTGCACACACCATATACAGCATGTATGAATTTGAGCACTTGTAACATTGCACACTATGTATATAATTTTGCACACCGGGATTGCATCTTTAAAAACACACCTTATATGTATGAGTTCGAACACTGGTTTGCTTCTGGGTTGTCAATGTTCTAGCCGAATTAAACGTATGTAATGTACATTTTAGGTGTGAACGAACAGATGCATGTTTAAGAGGACATGATATGTCAAATCAGATTGAAATTCTGGGAAGCACACGCCACGATTAATTTCAAGAAAGTAAGACTAAAATTTAACTGTGGCAAGCGCAAAGAGGGATGGGCCAGGTAGGCCGGATTGAATAGTGGAAAATCAGAAGTGGAGGGGCTAACAAAAAGATGATATCACGTGACACCTGATTGGTGAACAATGTGAGAAACAACCTGAGATTTCTGTATAAAGTGAGGATGAGCAGTTTATTGGCACGAGCAAATAAAGTTTAGACATTTCACACGTTATTCCAAATCAGAGCAGCACTTGCCACCTGGAATTCCAATAGAAATGCTAAGTGGCAACAGAGGCAAGAGAGTGGGGACGAAGAGAAAGAGGAAAAAAAAAAAGAGAAAAAATCACATGATCAAATAAGTAGGTGGGGTTTACACTAAATTCCTCAGAGGTGCTGTAAAAGCCAGAGGGCCTGAACCAAAACACACATGAAAAATGACTTGCCATGAGCACAGCACAAAAAGAAAACGGCTGATGTAGTCTCTTGCCCTCATGCTTAGCAAGATCCACACTGAGACTAAGCCTTTGTAGACTAACCAGCAGTCTGCCACAAGAGTCTAGTACAACATCAGTAGCTTGAAACATTGTCACAGTTCTGAATTCCCATTCCCATTGACTTTAGTGCAATAGACATTTAGTTATGTTTTTAGGCAAGACAACAAAATGTGTAGTAGGCAGTACTTGGATAAGACATTACCATTTCACATCTGTCTAGATTTTATTTTTAGATCCATTTCAAAATAAAATTGTCAAGATACCAAAATTTGGTTTGTCAAAATCATATTTAATGAATCTCAGGCATCAATTCGTAATATTAACATTTAATGTCACACTTTCTAAACTGTGCAGAATAGCAGCACACTGAAATTCAGGTATGGTAACAAAAACTGTATGATTTTATTCATCAAATAATTTTGAGTTGTCGTTGTACTTTAGTTTTTTTCTGTGAGCATCAATCAACTGGATACAGTTTGCACAAGCTCAAAAAAAATCTATTTTATAGTAATTTTACAAATAAACATAAATTACACTTAAGTTGAAAAACACCAGGTTTTTACTAAACCTTCGAACATTAACAGAGGTCAGCATGAGCAATTCTCCAACTCAAGCCCAGACATTCTTTTATAGGGCTGCGGTGAACTTTACATTCGTATTGTAACCCATTCTGTAGTTATTAAACAGGCTGCTAACCCAGACTGCTATGTGCCTCTCTCTGCTGAGGGAAAACAAACTCCAAACCTCAGACCTTTGGGAAGAACATACTGATGGCTAAAAATGAAAAGCAAGACATAATGGAATAGCCCTGTGAGCTGAAAAACTGTGTAAAAGACAAGCATATTGGATAGGGGGATTTCTGACAGACCCCCAGCGTATGACTCACAACAGAAAGAGGGAGGGAATGGTGAAGGCCTTTTGTTTCCTTTGGACAATCAGTGCTACCCATTTAATCTCATTTTCCTCATATGTTGAAAAGAATGGATGACGAATTTAATGGAAGGCCATTTTTCTGCAAAGTATTAAAACACACTGCTCCAACACACACACAGTGACACACACCTGCTGGCATAAAGGCCGGTACCGCCTGCTGAGAGTTTAAAGAAGGTGGGGGGGAGCATTTTAAATGATAAAAACAATCTCTCACTTGCAGTGCCTGGCCATCAAAAATGTGTACAAGAACTTCAATCCCTAACAGCCTTGTTGCTCTGTGTTTGCATATTGGCAAAACTTCAACAAAAACTTGACCATGAATGGCTCTGAATAAACCAGTTTCTTTATTTCTGCTTATTTACATTATGCATTCAGTGACCCCAACAGAATTAAGTGAACATTTATTTGCAAGATTGTGCACTTTAAGGAGACCTTGCCACTTAAACTAATTAACATCAGACCAAAAATGGCTAGTTGCCAATGTTAATCTACTACTACCTTTTGTAAGGACAACATTCATATGTGCGGCCTATAGAAAAAGACATCAAAAATGTTTCGGTGACAGTCTGACCTTTACAGGAAGAAGACAAGACTTCACCTTTGAATCATCAAAGCTGATATATAAATGGTTGGTTACAAAAATGAAGCGACGGCAGAGTCACACCTCTGCCTTGGTGTCACACTTGTGCTGCGCAGACGTCAAACAGGCGATCTGCTGAATAATCTCATTCAATGCAGCCTGTCAGGACACAGCTGACAAGCAAAAGGTAAATATAAAGGGAAAAACCAGAATCTACACATACAGACTTTTTAAAAATGAAAAAGCAGAGAATAAAAACAAAATCTCTCATCTATTGTGACACTATACAGCAGCAGGCTTAGTTTGGATTAGAGAGAGAGAGAAGTGCTTGCCATGGTGGCACCCTGCTGGCTAATAGGACAGCCAGTGACTGACTGATCTCACTGCAAGTAGAAGTGACAAAGGAACCATTTGGTACCGCTGACGCACATGACACACTCCAATATGGAGGATTAAAGTACCATTGGTCCATGCATGCCATGTCTTCCTTCCTGCAGAACAGTTCAACTCCCTGCAATGACTCCCTACCATATTCATGACAAAAATGTGTTTGAAGATTCTGTTTAAGTTTGGTGCCTTGGAGACATGGTTAAAGCCAATCTCTTTCACACACACCAGATCCAATTGAAATCTCAACTCTATGAGGCAGAGAATTCTGCTACAGCTAGGACACATATAAGCTCAGCGATATAGTACAATGTCAAACAATAATACTGAAAACCAACCTGATATTCAATTCCTCACAATGACAAAGTTACAGCGTGGGCTGGGAAATGAAGAGACTGGGAGGAAAGATGAAAAGTCTCCATTATGAATAGTTCAGGAGCAACCTGTTAAAACAGAAAAACATTTTAAGATTATATTGGTCAGAACAACACTAGCACTTTACAATCATCTTCATCCTAATGAACGGAGGTTACTGACATGATCTTAAACATTTTTACCTGATCTAGACTGTTTTCACTGGTTGTATTGCTTAGTGCTGTGTTTAGCATGCAACACGTGTTTTTTCAAAAAGGAATAAAAAAGAAAAAATTGTAAGTGTGCGTCACGAGGAGTCACTCACAAAAAAATAAAACGTTAGTTCGCCCAACAATTTATTTTCTTGTCTGAAAGTTACCACATGCGGCCACTTTCAAAGACATTATAACAACATGGCTTTGTTTCTCACAGTTCTCACGTTAACCTTGTATAAAGGAAACATGAAGCTAAACAAGGTCAACATGGAAGTGCAACAAAGCCGTCTTAACCTTCATTTCTGGAACAAATTTGTTTTAAACATTTTTACACTCTGACTCTCCTTCATAATCAATTATTGGAAGATGTTCAAGGTACGCAGAGCCACTTGTTTTGTGGCAGCATGTAAACAACCAAATGTGTGCTAGTCTGGTTTGATGTTAACAATTTCAGACAACTGGACTTACTGCCAACCAATCAGTCAGTATTCATTTGCAAATATCTGGCTGCTATAAAGATTTTAATCAATCTCATAAAGCAACACATGCTGATCACATAGCACTAAAACACTAATCAAGTACCAAACAAGCATCAAACAAGCCTTAAAAAAAGACTTAAATAAACATTCGTGTGGACAACAAGAACACTTTGAATCTTCAATAATACAGTGCTCATTAAGACAAGACCTCATTAAAACTGGAAATGTATGCTTCTGTTGTCAACATCAGAGAATGACGCTCTCTACAGGTGCACAATCTGTAAATGTAAATCATGCCAAAAAGCCGCAAGTCTGAATCGTGTTCCCTGTTCACCCTCTCACCTCACTGTGTTCGCACAAACACAAATTACTCTGTTATTCAATGAGCTGCATTTCTATAGGAGCCGAGTAAGTCCCATTGTTTACATGACTCTAATTAAGTGTGCTTTAATGAAGGAGCAAAAGTGCCAACAATGAGTCCCTGTGTTGGGAATGAGGGTGGGGGGGGGGGAGTGAGACACACCTGAACTACTCATGTAATACAGTATTGACAAACAGAATCTGTCCAACTTAAACACAGAGGGAAAATGTCTTCAAAGTCAAAATGAAAATTGTATATATAAAATAAAATATGTATGTATAAAATAATGGGGCTAATTAACTTTTTAATGAGAAATTAAACTGAGAATAATTTGCCAGTACATAGTGTTCCTAAGGAAAACAATGTTCATATTCATAAAGCAGAATGAAACGTTTAGTTTTTCCTTTTACATCAAGCGCACATATGTTTTCTAGAGCCGTCCCCCAACCACCTAACAAACACAGACCACTCATGATGGGTAAAATCCATAATATATTTTTGGTTCAATATCCTGCTTCATTCTTACTGTGTGTTCACACCAAGCGCGACTTGCGCAAATAAAACGCGTTATTCGCAAGTAGTTGGAAGCTTGAACATTTGGATTGTTATCGCTTCATTCGCACGTGAAATTCACGCCATTCATGCGAGAAATCCGCTTTATTCGCGTGTGAAATTCGCGTCATGGGAGGGGCTTCTGGCAGGCGGCTCCCGTCTAATTGTGAAATGGCGGACATGGATTTTGTTGAGCAGGTAGCTGCGCATTATGTGCTATGGAAGGCTGAAGATAGACATAGACTCGTTCGGCGCCGTGTCTGGGTCCATCAAATCCTTCGGAGGCGCAGTCCTTCATTGGTGTTTCAGATTTCTGCCTCCTCTCGCTATGTCATAATCACGTCACTACTAGAGCAGGCTCCTGATTGGTTAACGCGGCACGAATTTTCGCCAAAGTTCAGATTCTTCAACTCGCGCGAATCGCACCACAAGTAGGTCTATCGCGTCTTTGCATTGCTTAACATGTAAATCACTCGCGCTTAATGCTTCATTCGCGCTTGGTGTGAACACACAGTAAAGATTCATACTCGCTTAGTGTGAACACACAGTTAAGTTCACATTATAGCAGTAAAATGGTTTGCTAATATAATTGCTTTATAACTTCAACAAGCTGAACAGAAAAGAGAAACACTACCTCTGCACCTGTTGTCCTTTTACAGCAAAAGAAGTCAAATCACAAATTTCTCTCTCAGACATAAAGATTGCATTTGCAAAGCACCAGAAGTTGAGTAGTTGATTCTGCCAAGAGGCATCAAGACAGTATCTTGTCATTGGCCAATTTAGCATCTCTCGTTCTATCAGTCTGCCAACTGGATTTCTGCTCATGTTTGGTAGCGATCCAGACCAAGAAACACAAATCTGCCCAAAACTACATCCAAAACACTATGAGCTGAGTGTGAGCTGGCGTTAGCCTAAACAAGAATATGAGAAAAAACATTGATGAAACTGAAAAAGGGAAATTAAAACATGTAGTGTTTAAACTACACACAGACGGGAAAGAAGAAAAACGGCAATGGATTTCTCAAAGGAGCGGCTAATTCTTGTACACAAATGCTTGTTTTTGTGACTCTGATGACAATGTAATAAAACATGCATGCAGCTCAACAGAGAGGAAGAGGCCAGTAAGCAGAGAAGCTCATCACGCTTTTCTCCCTCCTGTGGTGCACTGCAAGGAAGAAAAAAGTGAGACAGCGAGAGAGAGTGAGAGCTTAAGTGGGAGAGCGAGCTGTGACTGCTTGCCTGAAACTTGTTTATCCGCCAGCCTGCCTCCACACTGTGCTCATTCAGACTGAAACAAAGGCAGATCAGCCGAGAGGCTCCGCTAGGACACGCACTACAAAACAGAATCACCAGAGAGAAAGACAGATATGGACAGACAGGGGAAAAAAGGACAGAAGATGCGAGGGGGAAAGGGTGAGTGGAGGGAGAGACGCTATACCTCTAAACAGAGGCATGTCTCAGAAGAGGAATGAATGAAGAGGAGAGCAGAACAGAGAAACATGCAACTTTCTGAAAGTAAAGACTCAGAATTACTTAGACACGGAGACACACACACACACACACACACACACATCTTGCAAACAAAAGCTAGTGTATGTCTGAAGACGTATTCTGTCATTGAGGATCTACCAACTGGCCACTGTTTAGTAACAACCAGGGTTTGACATTTGCTTGTCCGGGAGAAGTGACTGTTTTGTATGTGCAAATGAGATTTTTTTTATGAGAAATTTTACTTGACTGTCCAGACAAAAAAAAAGCAATACGAAAAAGAAAATCTGTCAGTGATAAGAATAATAAGAATAGGTGCATTAGACAGAGGTGTTTGTGTGAATTGCAGTTGTTGTGGTTGTGCTTGTTTGTGTGTGACAATAATAAATGGCGCAGTGCATTGAGTCCATTTATCTAGATGCGGAGGCGGAATCCTGCAGAATATGTCATCTGCTGTTATGTGTGCCTGAGGCGCGCGGATTAACATACTACACGAGTGATGGTCGAGAATTTGTCTGCGTCTGCACTGAATGAGGATAAAAACACATGAACTTCATCTCCAGAGCTGCTCAGAGAGTTTATTTTACGAGGATTTTACTGTTTGACTACAGCTATCACCAAGCAGACACTAAAACTCAAGCGTCTTCCCGGCGACCCGTCAATGTAAAGGTCCCATTACCTTGACCACTCAGACAAAAAATACTGTAGTATTTGCAAAAGGAAATTGTAGTACCCTTGTAATGAATTTATAAAATGTAGTAAACACTCTAGTAAACTATAGTAAGATAAAAAAAACACTAAAGTACCTAGTAATTTTACAGCAGTTTACTATAGTAAATATCACTATAGTATACTACAGTAGTTTATGTGGAAAAATATACCACTATTGTATAGTAAAAAAATGAAATCACTTCGAAAAAACAAAACAAATTTAGGAAAACTAAAAATTATATGGCACTTATCCACGATTGCTATAAGACAAATTTAGGTGGCTGCAGTGGACAATAGCTAAAACCCTTATAAGCAAACTTGACCGAAACAATTTTATTGACACTGGCAGGGTTTTTCCTGGCTCAAAAAGAGGCGGAGGTGGTGCAAACCTGATCTTGCCCTACTTGTACCTTTAAGTGGCTTAAACTACCACTTTACATATTAAACGTTCTAAAAAAATTTTATGAAATTACAATTATTAAGAAACAAAATTTTTTACTTTGATTCAACCAAACAAATTTCTTTTAAACAAATGTAGCTTTTTAACTAACTTTTCAGCCCACAATAGCCAACTTAATTTACCAGTCTTACTAAATGAGCAAAGCACATTCGCATCCTGCGTTCTATGGTGGCTCACTGAGCTTTATATGATGCACTGATCTTTTATATTCACTAGTGACTGAAAAGTTTAAACAGTTTAAACAAATCTGTTCAAATGAGTAATTCTGATGAACTTACGAAATTCGATGGAGGCAGCCGCCTCCAATTTTCTCTGTAGGAAAAACCCTGACTTCAAACAAAAAGTAATTTTATATCTTCGGACAAGTAATATTTATAATCGGACAAATTTGTTTGAATGACAAATGTACCTGTTCCGAAGGAGAACCACATGACAATGCTTAATCTCAAGCCCTGGCAACAACAACATGAAGAACTACCAGTAGAAATGACCAAAGTAATGATAATTAAAGAACTAAAATAAAAAACAGCCCTCTTACTGTAAAATCAGAGCTGCCTGGCAGAAAATGTATCTGACAATGCACATTGAGGTTAAGATGAGAGATTTAGGCAAATAAATCAGAATGAAAAAATTAAGATCGAAGCATTTTATACTTGTGCCAAGAGGCTTGATGCTGGAAAATGACAAGAAAAAAGCTGATGTTTTTTTTTGTCTTTGTTCTTTATAAGGTTTCACCTGAATAATTAAAATGACGGTTTACTTAATCGAGAAATACTTTAAATGACACAACAGAAAACATGCATCAAGTTAAAACTACACAATTAATTACATTACATCCATTAAGACCCAGCACTACAAATGATAAATTAAACATAATACTGCTTCCCTTGATAGTCCTCTTCGCTAACCATTCAATTTTATGTTATAAAAAGACAATATTACGAGCCAAAGAAAACAGCGATAGGATGGTTTGAAGTATTAGAAGGCCTAGCTTACACACATACACAACCTAAACTAAACCAGGCCATCTTGTTTACAGTGTCGAAGTACACTGCAGTTACATCAAAATGTCTGATATAAACAGACTGCTACCATCAGCTGTTACTAATATCACAAAGTGATTGCATTCTGTGGCAAGTTCAACCTTTATCCCTCCGGTGTTAAAGAGAATATTCATGGGTTTTCCTACAGACCAAGATAATCTTCACCTCTGATCGCCACCTCTGCTAGCACGTGCACTATGCAAAAGTATATAGAGAAAAAACCACAGCTCTTCACTAAAAGCTGCGCCTGTTAAAAAAAGAAATCATAACTTTTGTGCAATTACTGCCTGTCAGTTGAGTTTGTGACAAAATTTTGCAGTGTTTACATCGTTACTGCATAATATAATTCATCAAAACAGAAGTTTAAGTTGTTTCATAAAATACAAGTTGATTTTATAATGCCTAAATGTTTTGTTTTTTTAAGGTGAAAAAGACAAATTTTTCCCTATATATGTAATCATTGTGGATTTCTTTAAAATAGTCAAAAAAAATCTCATCTCGTTCACATGAACTCGTCTAGTGGGATATGTGTTTGGTTAGGGCTGGGCGGTCTGACCAAAAATGTATATAAAATTTCAAAATCAGATTTATACTGGTTTCCCAGAACATGGCGGTGTGTTTTTAACCACTTATGCTTGGGCCACACCAAAAGATAATCGGGCCGATTTCTCCACTTCCGACAGTGCTAGTTAAAGTCCTGATGATCTTAAACGGCTCTTAAAATAATCTTATCAGATTTCCCTGTGGTGTGATGTGTGTTAAGGGTGAATGAACCTGACCGAAAGAACATTGGAGCCGCCCCGATCGCAAATCTTAAATATTCAACATGTTGAATATTTACGATCAGAAATGTTGATGTGTGGGGGAAACACAGAGGACAAACGCACAAGAACTCTTATTGATTGTCACGAGAATCAAAACAATACCCAATCAAAAAGCCAGCTGATAGAAGTTTTACAACCGTAGTTATCACTTCAACAAACCCTTTTCTTTATTCTGTTAATTTTCTGTCAAAAGCATTGTCGACTCAGGACACCTTTTGAAAATCTGTTGTTATAGAAGCAAAATGATTATATCTAGGATTTTTTCCTCATGTTTGTGGTGTCTCACAGTTAAAACTCTTATAAGATGTTTAAAAATATTTTGGTCTGGTCCCAGCATTTTTTTTTACTGATTGAGAGAGGAATAGTGCTGTTGATTGACTTAAAAAACCCTTTACTGTCATGGTGACAGTATCCCCTATAATAACTGCAAAGTTTAGACAACTGAATAGCATGCGAAGGTAACTTGCATACATAATACTTACGCAAATAAATAGAGAACAGCTCGAAATTAACTTTGTTGTGTTTTACATATTCACAATGGCTTCATGATTTCCTCATCATATTTTTTTATCATAACACAAAGTCTTAAATTAGATATGTTGGAGGAAAACTATCGCATCTCGCTGTCATCCTCATTACTGACCGTTATTTCTCATCATAGCATAGAGAAACAGTTCAAAGTCAAACTAAAACACATCATATTATATGGTTATATTGATCAGATATGAGGGGAACACAATTGTTTTTTTAGAGTATATTATTATAAATTATGATAAAGAAGTGCCGCGGCATACAAAGACGCATTCTGTGTGAAGACAGTGCAACAGTGAAAATGGACCCCACTGAAACAGTGTCTCGCTGCGCCATGTTCTGCACGTTGTTTAAATGACATACACCGGTAATGCGGTATATTAATAATTCATATCATAACAAAATTACACACCGGTATTCAGTATGAACCGGTACATCGCCCAGCCCTATGTCTGGTCAAACCCCTCCTGTTCACAGTTGCCAATTCACAGCACTGAATCAAGTGCCTAAAATGTTTATGCACCTGACATTGAACTTCAGTGACAACTTCAGCAAAGCAACTGCTCCATTCCCTAGGACTCAAAAAACACTAAAAATGATTAAGTGTTTAGGAAGCTGACCGCAGTATGTCTGCATGTTTACAATGCCCTAAAACTGCCCACAGACATACCATACACAATAACACTTTCATTAAGGTAACATGGCTGTTTAAAGACAAAGAAAACATCATTTTAAAAGCTTCTGAAAACAGATGTCAAAAATGAAGAATAAACATTTTGCATTAAAGAAGACTTTCATTAATTTAAATGAAAGAACAGCTGATGGACAAGCCAACTATACATCTTCAACTTAAGCATGAGGGCTGATGTAAGAGAGGTTTTATCTTGAAACAGTGAAAGCATTGCTCTTTGTAGTGACCCCGTGTACAAGAGCTCTTGACGGAAAGCAGAAAAACCCAGAAGAGATTAGAAGAACTAATCTGCCACCGCTACTTCAAAAAATGTTGTTTTTCTGAGTACTTTGATCTCTCCTTTACAGATAATTGAATCAATCTACCATTTCTTTAACCTAAAGGGTAAAAGCATTCTAGAGGTACACTCCTCACCCCTCTGATTAATACTGGTCTGCTGTAGGCATTATTAGCATGCATTTTAGATGGGACATCACCAGAAGACACTGAACACTATTTATGAAAAACATTTATACATAAGCTGATTTGTTATGGTTTTAGTCTGTATATACGGAAATATTCTTTATTGAGATATAACATACAAAACACAACTATAGCGTAGTAAGACAAATACACCGTAATCAGTACGTTAAGGAAGTTCTAATACATGAAAGATCTGTTTCACTAGCATGACAAAAAGTGACATTTCATTAACTTGGTTGTTTTCTTGTCACTGCCCAACACTTAAATACATTCACATATTTAACACATCATGCAAGTGGTCCAACTATTGTTATTTACTAAACCTTAATATGATCTCCTCACAGAACAATGTCTCTTTTAATTTTTTAAGTCATGTAGAGAAAATCTAGCTTTGAGTTAAGGTTGGTTCTTGAGCAGCCTTTTGTGTTTAAAGTCAATCATTTTTACAGTCTTCTAGATTCTAGGTAATGTCGCCAAATAAAACGAAGAAAAGACAGGTTAATGTCATTCTTTTTATCAGACAAAAATTGTTTCCCACCCCAAACTCTTTCCCTTTTTTAAAGTGAAAGTTTACCCAAAAATGAAAATTCTGTCATCATCTTCTCACCCTCTTGTCATTTTAAACCTTATGACTGGCCCCATTCACTTCTATTCTACAGACACAAAACCAATGCAAGTAATTTGGGTCTTGTTACAACATTCTTCAAAATATCTTGTTTTGTATTCTGTGAAAGTCAAACATGTTTGAAATGACAAGAGGGCGAGTAAATGATGTATGTAATGATGTAAACTGGGGCTGCTCGATTATGACACAAATCATAATCACGATTATTTTGGCCAATATTGAGATCCCGATTATTTAACACGATTACTCATTAACCTTTAAAACAACATAGAAAATAAAAAACTTGGCTTTTAAACTCTGAATTTAACTGAAAAATAAATGTAAAGAAATAGCACTGCTGAACCACTGTGAAGGAAATGTGTGTGCTGTGAAAAAAATACTACGAGAAAAGAGAGGATCATTGCAAAATGGAATGCGGCACATTATTCGTTTCCTCGATTATTTAGTTTTTGTAATTGAAGGAGGCTTAAACTGAGGATTCAGATTTATTTTCGATTAACTCTACAGCCCAAATGTAAACTCTTACTAAGGGGCAGTTTACACGAGACCTTTATCAAGTGAAAGCGCAAAACGATGACGAAGGGTTTCTAAACGGCGCTTTTTGATCAGACCCGGGAGGACGAGTAGATGGTGGTACAACTTTGTCGATGCCGTTGTTGAAGAACTTCAATGGAAGGAAACCTTTCGAATGTCCAAACTTTTCGCCATCTTGTTTGTTTATGTGCGCACGCTTCTCTTCATTATGAATGAGGAGAAATGCAGCGCTCTGAATTATGGTCTCTTTAGTGACGGAGGACCACCTTCCAATAAACCGTCAATCAATCATCAGGGACTCATAATTTTTTTCTTTACAAACTGATGTCGTAATACAGCGTTTTAGTCATTTTTGCGGATCTGTGTAAACGCAGATTGTTATGATAACGTTTTCGTGTGTACGTGAAACTTTTCAGTTTTTCATCGTGTAAACGTGGCCTAAGTTGATAAAAAGCAATATCTGATAGTGAAACTTAGATTCATCCTTCTGTCTAGGTTTTCCCCTGACAGTGTGTAACCACCCTGAGATGTCACCTCTCTGGCCGAGGCGATCAGTCTGGTATTGCGTGTCTAGCACAGACCTTTCAGAGGGCTCTTCCTGATTATAAAGTTTAAATTAAACCCCCACCTGTGAATCAGCACCAGTAGAAGGTGGATTACAATCAGGATAGGAGAGTTGTGCTTACCCTGCATGGCTTTTCAATTAGTCACACTCAAAGTTATCCCCTGAGAATTTCTTTTTTAAATACGCAGCTGTGGAGCGAGATAGATAAAATGAAAAAGAGACGTAATATTTGAAGCATGTGGAAAGAACCCATTTCATGAGTTTCAAACCAGGTGAGATTTCCTGGCAATGGCGAGATAACCAGAAATACATAAGGGGAGGACAAAAATCCTGCAATTCAAATTCTGTTTATCAGAGGCGTGCAATCATAATAAAAACACAACACCTCAAGTTAAATGCTGACACACCTGTTCAGCCAAAGAAATATATGCACAATGTATCTAATGTAACAATTGGAAAAAAACTGAGCGTATGAAATAAATTTGAAAATTCATTCAAATCTAATAAACAGTGTGAATCCTCAAAATTCTTAATATGCTACTGCATTATCACTTACATTTTAGTCTGGAAAGAGCCACAAATTCCCCACTTAAATCCTAATCATTCATAATTCATCAACCACTGGATAAAAAAAGATCAGTCTCTTCACTGCCGTAACCTGTGAAGATAACGCAAAGCTAATTGAAGCCCCACAGGCTTGCAAATGAAGGATGCTCATATCCCTGCTGGACTGGCAATCAACTCTGAACTAATCTGATATTGAACTAGCATGCCATTAATACTTCCACCTCTTGACCCCCGCTACACAGTGATTCCAACAGCATCCCCTTTTTATTAATAACAAGGGCTATTAGCCCTAGCATACTGATCTGCTATTAGAAACCCAAGGAAGTGATGAGTGAAAGATGAATGTCCATTTGCCTCTGCCTTTGCATGGATACGTGACGTGAGGCTTTTTCTTATAGCTTGAATTCCTTGACGTGATGAAAGCTACAACAGGTGTCTTTCAAACGTACTTAACCAAAGACTACGAGTAAACCGCTTGATAGGAACTAGGCCCATATGTTGAAAAACATTGCACAAACTCAAGTGATACAGCAGAACCACAAAGAAACAGTCCTGTCCTGAAAGTTTTCCCTCGAAACTCAAATGCCTTTAACACTTAGGCCACGTTTACACAATGAAAAGCAAAGCAAAGCAAAAAAAGTTCTGCATGGATCCAGGAAAACGGATAAAAAAAGCTTAAGAATGCACGCCAGGCCAGTGGATGGCGATGCTGTTGAGTAAAGAAACAGGACATGCCTTGGCACATACACATGCCAAGTAATAAACCAAAAGTGCTTTTTAATAACATTGGTCGACGTATATGTGTGTTTCCGCTGGCCTTATTGGTGTAGCAATTCACCATCGAGCGCTCACATTACAGGAAGCCGTCATATTGTTTTGGCTAACTCGAGCGCCAGTGCATAATACGCAAGCACGTAACATCATTGTTTTCAGAAAGTTCCGTATTGCCATTTACGTAGGGCTGTGAAATTAATCGAAATCGTCAATTTTGGCCTTCATCAATTACAAAAACAAAATAATCGAGGTAAACGATTATTGTGCCGTATTCCATTTGGCAAGGGTCCTCTCTTTTCTTTTAGTATAAATCCACAGCGCACACCTTTCCTTTACAGTGGTTCAGCAGTGCAATTTCTTTACATTTCTTTTTCAGTTAAATTCAGTGTTTAAAAGCCAAATTTTGTTTTATTTTCTATGTTGTTTTAAAGGTTAATGAGTAATCATGTTAAATAATCGGGATCCCAACATTGGCCAAAATAAATCGGCATTATGATGCGTGTCATAATCGAGCAGCCCTAAGTTTACATAGAAACGAAAATGGGGACGTTTTCAAAAAGTTCTTTGAGACCCGTGTTCAGAAGTTAGTGTTTTCAGTCCCCTAAATCGCTATTCCGTGTAAACAGACAGCCAAACGATACATTTCTTTGCGTTTTCAGTTGAAAACGTTCTTATGTAAACGGCCTCTTAATGCAAACAGACTATTACAGATTCATATTATTACTATTATTAGACTTGGTGTCCTCAACTATTGGTAACAACCCTACATCTGCTCATACATTCCAAAACGCTCCAGGAGTGTTTCCGTCATTGCATAGCTGCGATCAACCTTTACAATCCTCAGTGTTGACATGCCTCTCTAATTTCCCAGCGCTGCACAGGACCTGACTCAGCTCCCTGAAGATTAAATGGACTGAAAAAATTATATACCCTATATTATATCCTGGTCCTTACTAGTGGAGAGTGACAGTAGACAGTGGACTGCACTGCAGCAAATGGGGTTTTACGTTATCGTTGCAAATTCAAGTGGAACTTTATAGACAGAGAGCCTGGTATTTGTTTCACGACGCCATCACATGACACGAAGGGTTTTATAAGATTGGAATCATTATACATTTTGAATGGTAAAATGCACAACGCAGATGAGTTGTAAATTCAGTTAAACAGTCTTTCTAAAAGGAGATTTAAACACAGCCAGCAAGCATGTAAGACTATATGCATGCAACTAAGATACAGGGCTGAAATTAATACCAGCTTTAAGGATAGGCAAGGAAAATAAAGAGCCTGGTCATTTGAAGTCATTAATCTAATGGGATTCTGGATTTTTCTCCTGCTCTATTGAAACTTAATCCAAGTCTTGTCCCACTTTCAGTTTTTTAACCTTCACACACACACAAACTCTGCTTGACTGCGCTCATTTACAAAATTATCTCGGGCATATATAATGTTCTCAGGACAGAACTGAACTCATCTTCAACTCACAATTCTATACTAATTGGGTCATGCTTTTAGGGACTGAGAGGGATGAGTTATGGTGTAACAGCATATGCTCACCCTGTTTTAAACTACACATTCTGCATAGGAACAGAAAGGAGAAGAGAACCAACAAATATACAGAATATTCAATTACTGAAAAACGATTGAACACACACAGTGAAAACATCGTCAAGAGTCTTACATCTACTTTTTAGAAATAGTGACCATTCATAAAATTCCTATCAGGCAATAAAACAACTAGATGACCAGTGTGTGCAAAGATCCGAAGGAATCACTGCCAGCATTTAGTTTCAATTATTTTCAACTGCATGTATCAAATTAATTAAGAGTACAACATTGATAACACAATAACGAAACATACGTCAGAATACCTCAAAGATATAAAGACGTTACGCAAATGTTATTTTTGATAGATGCACATTTCTATTATAAAAATATCTAAACGTCTCAAACACAACACGTTATGCAGAACTGCGCAACTAAATAAGACCATTCAAAAAGTACTAAAACTTCCAAAAGAAACGCACGTGCAAGGTAAGAGGCTTTTTAATACAATGTCATGTTGAAGAATGCGCACAGAATAATAGTTTTAAAGAGGGTTTTATAACAGCAACACAGCAGTGCACCGACGGCTGACATAAGACATTCCTTAAAATGAGAACAGAGAAAAAGCCCATGTAAAATTCATCACCGTCCATTTTTTAAATGAATCTAGTCTCTACGGCGTGAGATGGCAAGGCTTCTATGAACTAAGATAGCCTGCCAATGCAGACTCCATCTGTCTATAAACTTTTACAGACACATTAACAATCACAAGCATTTAAAGCAACAAGCATCTCACTTTGCTTTTGTCCCGACTGCTCGGAACCCAGGCTTGCGCTCGCGCACTATTTGCTCCTATTACTACTTATGAGAAATGCGCAAAGTACATAAACAAGACAGTCGGTCTTTCAGTTAAGATATTACCGACACTTGCTGGATGTCTGGATGAAAATCACAAACTAAAGAAAACTTCCACATATCTGGAAAAGTCATCATCGAAACGCCAAACTCCACCACGGGTTATATAGTGTATTTCGGTGGTGAATGCATTTTGATGCTCGCAAGAGAGCTTTGACACTTTGGATTGTCCTCGTTATTGGTTTCTTTTCATGCGTTCTTCGCGTCTAAGCGCTTTAAAATAAATGCATGTTCGTAATTCGTTCACTTGGATTTTCCTCAGAACGAGGTTAGCGCGGCTAGCAATAGCATTTTTCTTACTTCTGAAGGTGCAAAATCGCGTTAATTACGAAGAAACCAATAAACAGTACTCACCGATGCACTTTCCTGTGATACAGCTATCCGAAAAGAGCCTTGCAAACGTATCAAGTTTAAAGAAACGGGAAAACTCGGTCTCGTTGACAGCATCACTTAGCCGCCATCTTCACTCGGTTGTGATGCTGCTGTTGGCTCGAGACGCTCTACCTACAGAAAACTGTGGAATGAACCAAATCGTCGGTGAAATGGGGGACGTCACCTACCCCTCAACGTTTCACACGACATTAGATGAGATCGTTTTAAAACGTGAGCCTCAGATCGGAAGTGAAGAAATCGTTCAAACCAGTTTCAAATCCGCTTTTAAACAAAATAGTTTACATAAAATAGTTTGATAGATCATTTTATTCGGGAGAACCCCGCCATGTGGAAGTGAACATACTTGTTTCCCACAGAGTGCACCTTTCGGGTAGGTTTTTGAGGTAGGGGCCCAAACAAGGACCGGCGTCAGACTATGAATTTGTCTTTCCTTACCTACATCTATAACGCACTTTGATTTAAATTCGAAGGATTAAGGTTTGACATTTTAAATCATAGTTTAACATTAAGTTTGAACTATCGTGAATAATGACTTCCGGATCTAATCATCAATATATGTTCTTTGAACCAAAACTAAGTGTGTGATTGAATAGGAAATAATCCTGAATGAGTCTCAATTCGTCTATGAGAAGAAATCCAAGTCGACACAAAACGGCAGAGTTTGGATATTTAACTTTCTAGCGCCCCCAGGCGATGAAAATACCTCCGGTGCAACGTTGAATGCTTTGAGAAGTGCATTTAAAGTAACAGACCTAAAACGGAAAGTTATATTGTTTAGTTACCGGCTTTAGTACGATCCTCGTGTTTATTGACGCAAGGATCTGCTCACATATGGTCATACATGCCAAGACACAGATAAAACACAACTACTAGTGTTTTGATTTACATTTATTAAGTAAACTCTACATTTTTAATATTGCTTTGTTCCAATTTAGTTTTCTCTTTTCGCCGTTTATCCTAGATTTTTGCAATCAGCACAGTTTATATATTTATATGTATTTATATAGATTTTTGTTTGTTTTTTTCCCAACCAAGCTACACTTGAAGAATACAAAAATATCACAGTACATTTTCTACACAGTCACTCTCCACTAATGAGTTCCAAAGCTGGGGCTGAGCTGATGCTGAGAACATGGGAATCTGGCAGTGATGTTTATTGACCACTCAACTACGCAAAGCCAATGGAAGCAGTTAACCCATTTTAAAATGAGAGGGAAAAACAGACTGTGGTAGGGACATCTTCGGTATCTGTGCAATTTCATATTTCAAAAGTCCATGAATTGTATCAGAAATGAGTTGTCCAATCAGGGGATTTCGGCTATAAAAAGAAACCAATTTAAATGCCTGGAAGCCCTAATTGTTTGGTACTTAAGTCACGGCTGACATTTATAAATGCAAAAGTTAAAGCTGCGTAATCTGGTCCAGCCAGACTTCTCTGTTCCAGCACTCAAGCCACCAGCAGATGACTGGAAAAGGGAACTCATAGCTCGATCAGTAATAGCATTCTTCCATTTCTCATCTTACTCTTCAGACACACCATACTATACAAAGTATTAAAAACAAGAGATAAAACAAACCATTGAAGAATCCTCACCCGTACTTTGATTATTGTGTCATAATAAATGTCTCTTTAATCGTTTCAGTTTGTCTTATTTTACACTGTCATCAATTATCCAACTTTGAAATCCTTTATGACCGGCGGAGACTCTGCTCTCCAGGGAAGAGGAATGTTGCAGTATGAGCCTGACGTTTAGTGGTTTCGTTCAAATTTGAATCGAACATGAACACAGCAAATGGAAACCTTTGACCCCCTAAATTAACTCAAATCAAAGCAAAGCACAGAAATCAGTGAATGCGGGATGTTAGGACAGATAGATTAAACATTGATAGCCATTACGTTACTTGACATTACACACCAAAAAAAGAGAGAGAGAGAGAGAGAGAGATCAAAAATAAGGTCAGACACAACACTGGGATCAACAACTCGACGAAGGAGGGACCCATCGACTGGAGTTATTCCCTGCCCCAGTAGCTACGTATCACATTCTCATGACTTGAAAGACTTCAGGACTAAACGTTCTGTCATGTGAGTGCACTTGTACAGGAAGTTGCCTTGGCTACCCTTCCTTTAAGAGGGAACGGAGAAAGCTGTGTGTCGGATTGAGGCGTGTTAGTGGTCTGGGGATAGCTGCAGGTATAACGGCCATTTCTTTCCCAGCATTCAGGGTGAGAAAGTGGCCATCTCCAAGGAGATCCTTTGCCAGAGTTCCTTAGTCTGTTTTCCCCTTTTCAGGTTCTGCAGCACATCGTTGAACTGCATCATGCCAACTGGTGTCAGGCAAAACGCCCCGCGAGCACTTCGGATGATGTTCACAAAGTCGTCGTAGTCTGCCGGAGTCAGATGAATCAACCTATGGTGGATATACTGAAACAAAGTAGTAGATATTGTAATATGCTGGTAGGACGTGAAATCAATTAATTAATCAATCAATCATGCATGCTTTTATTTTGAAAGTGGTAAATGCAAGCTTTGTTTTAAATGGTTAAACAATGCGTATATATTCGATATTTAAGGCAATGTTGTGACACCGATCAGATTCTGGTTTCAGTGCAATGTGTCTATAGGCAATGCAATAACAGGGTAACTGTGTACCCCAAGGTCTTGGATTCAACTCCATACGTTATATTAGTTTGTGTAATCCTTTGCCGTGTACATCGACATGGACAAAAGCACCTTTCATATGCATAAATGTAAATGTAGCTCCTGAGAGGCTCTAACCTTAACCTATATGAAAACAGGTAATTAAGTGTCATGTCTCCGGATGTTTCCAGAGACAAAGCATATGGAGAGCATTTCCCACCAGCAAAGTACGTGATTGTGTAGATTTCCGCTCGAGTACATCCTCCGGGTCCCTCGTCTCATTAGCCACGCGCAGAGAAAGTGGATTCAAGCTGGCACTGTCTCCCTTCCACATTTACCTTACATTCATTTGCCAAGATTTACAGTGGCAGGCATATGGTAGCATTTTTTTATTTAAGGCAGCTATGACAGAACGGTGGCCATTTGAGCGGACATCTGTGTAGTTTGTCACAGAACAACTTCAAACATCTCTGAAAGCGCGAAACGCAGTCTTCAACCAACTAGCAGGTATCTGCGAGAGCGGGTGTGTAGGAGAGATAGCATGTGTGCGCTCCTCTAGGCACGCTGTCACAGCGTGTTTGATGCTCTCTCATCAGTATGCCCCATCCTGTGAACAGACTCCGGTCTCCCTCTCTGCTTTTAACACTTCAGAATTGTTCATGCACAATTTATATTCCGTGTGGGCGACAATGCCATCACAATCCAGGCCTGGCACCACTCGAGCGCTCTAAAACCCTACTCGCATTGTCTTCTTAAATAAAACTTTGCAGATTCTCAAGCCAAGTCTAAGCATATAAAAAACAGGCTCTGAGATGGATGCAACGGATTCAAGAATGACACTAAGCTGACAGTTCATACAAGTAAAGATTATGTGTATATTTAATGCTCGTATTATTCCTGGATCATCATCAGCCTAGAAAGTGATGTCAGTATTCATCCAATTAGCGATGTTATCAGTAATAATGTGAGCATGATTAGGTCCACAAGCTAAATCTTAGTCATTGGTGAATCTGTACCTGTAAGTAGGCCTGCTGGCAGCGCTGCACAAGCTGATGGAAGGCAGGGGTGCGAAGGTGAGCGTGGATATGTGCCGGGTTTAACCTCTGCAGAGCCTCCATAATGATCTCCTGCAGGACGAACGGACTCAGAACGCCTTTTGCAGCCCCCATGCAGAACTGGTACACATGGTTCACGCCTGCAGAAAGATATACAGGCAGAAACAAAAGGAAAGAGAGAGGAGGAATAAACTGATTTAATAAAAGGAACACAGCTGAGATGAGAGATCATTTTAACAATAAACAAGCTGTTCAAAAGACTATATTTGAACTCCAGCTGAGTACAACTGATCTGGATATCAACAAATGACTTTCTAATATACAATAATACCATCTGAACCACTTTTAATACACTGTATTTATATCACACGGTTACAGAATCTCTAGAAACCACCTCGAAGAGTCGTCCACCTAGAAAACTAGTTCAACCTCAGGCAGACAAACAATAATCAACATGAGTTTTAACACTGTACATTTAAGTATATTGCCCCATAGAGCTCTAATAAGTGCATTAATGAAAAAGTCAAATAATGTTCTGTCATTTATTCACCCTCTTATCATTTCAAACCTGTATGACTTTCTTTCTGCAGAACACAAAAGAAGGTTTATTAGAAAAATGTTGGTAACTGGGCCCCATTCACTGGCATTGATTTTGTGTAGAAGTGAATGGGTGACGAAACTATTGGGTTACCACAATCTTCAAAATATCTTCTTTTGCGTTTTGCAGAAGAAAAAGTCATAAAGGTTTGAAATGACAAGAGGGGTGAGTAAATGATGACCAACCAACACTTCACCCAACTATTCTATCACTGTAATTTTGGGGATTAAGCGTTATGTTTTTATTACCTTTGAATGAGCTGTTTCGATCTACAACCCCTTGCTTAGTTTTGTTTCCTAATATGCAAGTCAATGGTGTCCCAGAACTGTTCGGTTACAAACATTTTTACAAATATCTGTTTGTGGTCAGTGGAACCATAAAATGCATTCAGGTTTGGAACAACTTGAGGCACAGTATATGATGACATTTTTGGGTGAACTCTCTTTAAGGGAAAGCATAAGAATTTTTAAGTACCGTGCGAGCCATTCGAGAGGATACAGAACCGTCTGCTCTCGTTGTACTTTGATGTCATGTGATGTCACAATGCAGCATGAAATCGAACATCTCAGAATGCCAGACCAAAACAAACACTTTCTACCTCTATATTTTCTATCCAAGCATTAAGGACCATGAAAACAGGCCACATGCTGAGATCCAGGGTGGGTTCGACCTCCATGATAAAGGAGAGATATCAAAATGTCAATATCTCTGCTGGAGAGCTTCTGTTGAATCAGCTCTCTCTCCTTAGCGGAAGGCGGGGTAAAATGCCAACACATCATAACCCATTTCAGCATCTCTGCTATTTTTGTGGATAACTGGAAATGAAAAACTAAGCCGTGAAAATATGGGCATACCGAGACGTGCAGCAAGACCCAGCAGCCATTTGACGTCTTCTGTGTATGGGGGACTGCGGGAGAAGTTGTTGGGATGATCGTTGTGGGCCCTCCTTCCCAGCATCTCCAAGGCCAGCATTCCTAAACAAGACAAGAACGTTTCAAGATTAACGCTGTGCCGCTGCACCTCTCCAGTATTGAGAATTGACTCATGCACCCAACTTCCTAATCTTCATGATATGAGTGCTGATAAATCGTAATCATGCCTTAATTAATATTTCTCACTGTGAGAGTTCTTTGACAGTCCTGCAACATGGACTCAACCGACCTCTCCCTCACCTGTCTTGATAATTAATCACCACAATTCAGGACCAGATGGATCCTAATGGGTGCAAAACAGCAACATAAGGACAGGCAAGCCATGCCCTAAAGGATCTAGGCGATTAGAAATCAGCCTTCCTTACCGACTCTGTAGGCCGAATGCAGGTAGTGCAGTCCCTGCTGGCTGATCGGCTGGCTGTGCTGCTCGTCTTCCATGGGAAAGGCGGCGCTGACCAGTGTTGGCGGCTGGGACGAGAGTCCTGGAAGAGAAACCCCCTGAATGGCCTGGATGGCCGAGGCTGCGTGTACCCCTCCTAATTGGAAAAACAGAAGAGGATGTTCAGTCTTCTCAGAGACCCAATAAGTGCAGATTGCGAATGATCCACGTTTTTTTAAACGGCACGCTGTCTCAACAAACTGCTATTAACTACAGTAAATTCTGAATATTCAAACTGATTTGTAGTGTAGTTGGTTTTGTTCACTTATTAACACCTGCTGTGATCTACAGTGTGGATCGGGAGATAAAAATGACCTAATTTCATCTTTCCTGTGGCTCGGAACACAGTGGTCATGAGTCTGATTCCCAAGGATTAAACATGCTGATGTCAGGAAATGTATAGTTTAAATATACTGAAAGTCACTTAACAATATTGATGAAAAAGAAAATGTTTGCTCCATCCCGATAGATATTGCATACGCCAACAAAGATGCGTCTACAGTAGATATGCATCGGGCAAAGATAAAAAAACTTTAGGTTACCAAAACCAAGTAAGATCTCTTAGAAGGCATTTGTCACATATGAGTTTGTCAATAGAGCAGTGGATCACAACTTTTTTTAACTTCATTGTCCCACCAACACTATTCAAAGGCCCCCACTCACAATGTCCATCCAATAAAATATACTAGACAGAATTCTGTCATTAAAGAAACAAAGCAAGAATCAATTTTTTTTGTTGTTTTCGCTCATTGTAATGTAGGGCGACTTGATTATGACAAAAATAAAATACTGAGATCGGGATTATTTAAAATGGTTATTCACATGCTTTTGAAACAACATAGTTTAAAAGACACTCTTTTCAAATATTTATTCTCTGAACTCAATGGAAAAATAATTGTAAAGAAATAGCACAGCTGGGCTATTCAGGTAAATGCCACTATTTGGGATTGGTAAAATAAACAAGTTTAGTAAAATTGTAACAGATGGTTTAGTACAGTCATCCTCAATTGGCAGACCGCTGGCCGGATCTAGACCTCTGCTTATTTTCATCCGGACCTCAAGACATAGCCTAATAAACCATATTAAACATTTGACTTCGGATTTGATTTCGGTTGTTTAAATTGATCCGCGTGTCTACACAACGGAGAATCACATGCCACGTGCTCCAAGGAATATTTATGTAATTGATCTTTTGCCACTATATCCTCCAATTCAATTATAAAGTGGTGATGCAAGGAATACCGTAACCGGTGTCCTGAAATGTCATCCTACCAGGGACATGAACAGACATTTTGAGGGTCTCAAGTGGAAAAAAGGGCACTGTTGATATTTGTTTACATTTTTTCGAATCAAAATGCTAAATATTTTAAAACTTTTTTTTAAATCCCTCACACTGACCTAACAGTTTCATTTTTCAAGAATGTCTACAAAATATTGAGTTCACATAGAGACCATGGTCTTCTTGAGAATTCACTAATTGTATCACCAGAACAGGCAACAATTGACAAAAAAAACTAAATACAGCAGCTTAATTTATTATTGTTGTTATAATTACACTTTCTGTAATATGCACGCTCGCACGCACACGGTGACAAGAACTTTGTATCACATTTGAGAGAGGGCTCTATAGATCTATCAGTCTACACAACATATAAAATGGATCGTCATTAGATGAGGAGTCAAACAATAACTTGATAATGTCTAAGGCAGGACACTTAATGTACGGTTCAATGTTGACATGTTGGTATATTTATTCATGTCATCTTTTGCTCTAATGGAAGGGACATTTCCAAAATTCATTTTAAGGTGTTTGTTTTAAGTCTAATATACCCTCGTCTGTTTGCTTTGAGGATTTCTTATATATGCAGCTTCTTTTGGTTGATTTAGATCTGCATATTTAAGCACAACATTCCAAGGGAAAATACTCTTGATGATGGTCATACTAACTGGTAATATGCTTTATAACTTTTCACCTGCAATGCCTGACAAATGTAATGCAAGTTAGCACATTTTAATTACTTAATGCCTGGTTTATATGTCAATGAGGTTATTAATTTTACTGTATTCAGCTGTCATTTCTCCATTAAGCAAGCATGTATACCAATGAAACTGCCTTAGCTAAACTTAAGCTAACTCATTAGCTCATGAGTGATGGATGTTAGCAAAACAATATATTTGCGTTTTATCTTTTGGTTAATTAGCTGTGAAATCGAGGCGCAGCTAGCTAGTCTGTTCATCACCACTCACCTCCACACCAAGACAAACACTATTGGAAAGGAGGGAGGGCTTCACTTCTGTGGCGGCTCTCTGTCTGATTTGCCAAACAGTGTGTGCTACACAGCTGTGCTCAGTGTGCGGAGCGTGCGCGGCTGCGCGCCTGCTTTGATGGCAGAAAGACATCCGAACTCTCAACTTTTTCCGACCTGACATTTTCTATTTGTTTGACGGGGAAGCTGTTCGCAAACAAACACACATGCACATACAGTGTTGCCAACTTAGCGCCTTTGTCGCTATATTTAGCGAGTATTCAGACCCCTCTAGCCACACATTTTCAAAAAAGCGACTAGCGACAAACCTAATGACTTTTTCTGATGTTATTGGAGACTCTCTGACGTGAAAGCACATATCGATCTTAATCTTCACAACGAGCAGCGGGTCCTGCCGTGAGCTGCACAACCGCACCAAAGAACTCACAGGCGGCTCAGTCCTCGCGAAGCAGCCCCTCCCCCGGCTGCAGTCAGAGCAGGAGATGTTCACCCCTCCGCGTCCAGACTGCAAATGACCACGCGCATGTGCAGAAAGCCGCCGCTGGCTGATCCTGCCCGGGCTTACAATTCAGCATGAGATATAAAATGTTCTTTGTCTGAACTAATTAAATCACCGCACAAAAATAAATCCCTGCATTTTATTGACTCACACAACCTCAGTCACTATACTCTCGTCCACTGTGTGTGTGCCTCTCTGTGACATAAGCTAAATTAGCTTGCTAGCTCATCATGTCTCAGTCTAAATTTTGTTAATCTAGATTGTGTAAGCATTTAGTTTTTAAATGTTATGGTTAAAAATGTTCATGTTTTACTATGTCTTGTTGTAGGTTAAAAACCAATCCAAAATTTAAAAAAATGTCTCGTGTCACTTTTGCCGGTCCCAAGCCCGGATAAAGTAGGAAAATCCTCTCTCCTACAGCGTCCATCACAATTACGTGCACAATGCACATGGTCAATTATGCAAAGTAAGTGATGACATTGGCGACTTCTAGCGACTTTTAGAACAACCAATAGCTACTTTCCTTACTGAGGAGTTGGCAACACTGCGCACATATATTCATTTTAAAAAGACTCCCCAGACAAAAGGGCACTTTCTCTTGAGGAAAAATAGGCCAGGGTTCAAGACACAACCCCCCCAACGCACGTGCCTGCATCCTACCTGTCAGATTGTTTTACCTGGCATGTGCACATCAATATTACTTAATTTTTTGGCAGTGTAAATACATCCTACCTGTTTATTTTACACTGTAGGACAATCCGATGAGTGAAACTTGTGTTTTTTTTAAGCTGGTAGTACTGTCTGACAGGGTATTTTGCATTGTAAAATCATCCTACCTGTCCATTTTGTCGATGTGGTTTAGATTATATTACGTTTTGCCTTGCTGTTGGAAAACCTGACAGGGTAGGACAATCTGACAGAACACCGAGTCCAAGCATCTATTGATATCAAGAGGTATTACAGTTTAAACAGCTGCTGAAGAGCACGGTTTACTTACATCACATATTTAAGCGGAGCATTTATTAACTCACAATATCCGCCTTATTTTTGAACGTGGAAGTATACGATGTGACGTACATCCATTTAGTTTGAAGACTTCCATGTTTTAGCCGGTCGGAGAAAAACAATGGAAGTGTGTCGTCACGGGAGAACGCTCAAACGCTTTTAAAACAGCTCCGTTCAATGTTTTTCACACCCGCAATGTATTACACAGGAGGTTGAAGTGGCCTGATATATCATATGAGGATTTATTCAATAACTTTGTATTTTCTCTCGGAGTTGACGGGTCTTCGGTGAGCAACCATAAAAGCACAGACGTACCAGTCACGGTACATGCACAGTGGGAAAGTCAGTCGAAATGTATACAAGGAAGACCACAAATTAGTGTTTTTAAAAGCAGACGTGAATACCAGTCAAAGTGGAGCAAACATTCCTGGATCCTTACAACTAATAACTGAAGAATGGAGACGGCTGGTTGCTCCTGTATCGCAGGTCTCCGCAGAGCTGCAGCATCCATCACAACTTTCTAAAAATAACTCAAAATATCCTCACCAATGGCTGTCTGTTTTTTGTCTATTAAATAAAGAAATTATTTCATGTTGTTCATTCTCTCCCTTGCTTGCTTCAGCTTTAATCCTCCTAGTAACATGGCCTGGTAAAGGCTAGCAGTAGCATAATGTATAGTGTGTTAACAAAATGTTAAATGTGCTTTGGATAAAAGCGTCTGCCAAATTAATGAACATGTAATGTAATGACAGGGCAATTCCTGTAACTGTTAGTCATGCAACTGCAATCCTCTGGCAGGTACGTTTGCTTTAGTATATTAAGTTTTTAACTGCTGCTGCTTATAAAACATATTTAGCACAACTAAAACCGTATGCAAATATTGGTATAATATATGTAATGTGATATTTTACATTAACTGTCACTCTCATGGTAGACTCCTGCCTTTGAACGTTTATTAATAAACGTAAGTAATAGTTAATTAGTTATTGTCCAGGAGAAAGGGCATCCAGTAGGCAAAAATAATGAATAATGGATGCAGATCATAGGGTGTGTGATATCCAGATTCTACTCTGGTGCGTGTATTATGGTGAAAGCCGTTGAGCTGTGTGAAAATTAAGTTTCTTATATATTTCTGCACTTGAACCGCTGTTTAAAGCTGTTGCTATTGATGTAAAGTTCTAAATCTATCTACTCAAGGTTAAATCAATGAAGCACACGTTGCGATTTGGAGGGAGGGTTTATGGCGTCTGCAGAATCAGATCGATCATATTAAGCAGATACATACTAAAGAAAATTCTAATTCAGAAGACCGCACACATAGCCTGTCCTGTGTCATACTCGTGTGTCTCTGCCCCACGTTGCACGGTTCCCTGACGAGCCATTTAAACTTGACGCGCACACACAACCTGTTTTGTAATGCTCATTTACTCAAGGCGGCTCTACAGTCTCCACAAGCGCATCTAGCAATATGGACGAGGTTTAACGCACTTGCGCACCCTGTGTCAACTCACTCCTGGATCCGCGTTTCAAACAAATGTAAATTTTACATAACTGTTTGGCTAATTTCACTTGGATGAAATAAAACATTCAGCACATTTAATACTTGTTTTTTAAATGGCAAACACATTAATTAGCCTATGTACTATTTAATTATTCACAATAGAACATTGTATGCATTTAAGGGTTATAATAGGAGTTGTATTTGTTTTAATGGAAACTATAATAGTGTACACTGGTTTTTGGATTCTATTGATGTGATGTAATGTAATCTGGCAGCTGGGAATCAATAGATCACCAGTAATTCCTATTTGAATAGTGCCCAAAACACACTACAAAAGTTTTAGTGGTTTTAATGGAAACAATTAGAATTTCTGTAATGGGTTTTATTGTTTTCTTTCAGCAGGGTTCCAATACCCATAATGTGCTGCACACTATTGACAATATTGAGCTGAAGCTTGACTCCGAATTTTTTTTTCGCAAATCTCAATCGCAATGTCTGTCAAAAAAGTATAATAATAATAATTTCAAATACATTTTTAAAATAAATCGCAATTATATATCAATTACCCAAATCGCACAGCCCTATCCTCCATAACGCAAAATGTGACATCCATATCCCTGGACTTGCCCAGAATGGGTGTGGAAGAGGAGAGGAATGTGGCACAATTATTATTTAGTTTTTGTAATCGTTGAAGTAAAAAATTTATGATTATGATTAATTTTCAATGAATTGCTTGGCATTTTTTTTTCTTATTTTCAAAAGGTTAATAATTTCCCTGGCCTGGTTGAAATCTAACATTTCAGCCAACACAAGGCAAGAATCACTTATGTACAATAAACTGCTGGGTCATTCCGTGTCAATTAAACCAAATTTGGACATTTCCTCGGCTTAATTTTTTTCTATTTTAACAGAAGCAAGACCAACATCAGTAGTGTTGAAAGGCAACTTTGGTAAAAAGAACAGAACTTATGTATGGCCTTTCTTCCAAATTATGCTGTAGGCATTGTGACTTTTACCTCCCTCTACAAATTAATGGATTACTTAATAACTATTCATCGGTGGCATTTAATATTTTGGCTTTCGACAATACGGATGTTGGTCTCACTTCAGTAAAAACTATTTAAAAAATCTGAGCTGGGGACTTCTGGTTGAGTTGACCCAGCTTCAAGTTGGCTTATATTCTTAAATTCATTTAAATGTATGACGAAATTGGAAATTGTCCACCTATGGGTTATGTTACTTTGTATCTCTCTCTCCTCACCTGTCACAGTAGTGCTAAGGGGCAGGCCTGCCTCAGCAGCATGATACGGGTGGACAGCAATCTGAGTCATGGACGGCACAGGAACTCCAGGGAAGGTGACAGCGGTTGCTGCCATAGGAGGATGAGGGCCAGTGGCCACAGAGAATGGATACTGAGCGCCGATGAAGGCAGGGTGCATTCCCTAACAAGAAAAACAGATGCTTTTAAAACAAGGTTCAGATATCTTCCTAGAGTTATAGTACAGTATATCTGACATTTCACAAATTGAAGGCCACAAAAAATAAGTTGTTTTACATGCATCTTTATAAGTGATTTAGATGAATGTATTGCAGTTAACCGACTGCTTTCTGCTATAAATCAATGACTGCCAACCAAACATCTGCATTAATGTTTAAATGCAATATTTATCACATTCCCCTAACATGAAGACAGCAAATTAAGATTACAGACTGTAATAAAAATGCCAAGAACCGTAATTGAAATCTATAAATCATATCGCAAGCAGACTGAAACAGACAGCACTCATACTTGTGGGTAGCCAGCCCCAGACACAGGGAAGACGGCAGGACGGGGCACGTGCTGAAGCGGGTGGCCCAGGTACTGCGAGGTGCAGACGGCAGGCAGATGCGTTTGAATGGTGGTGTACGGATGCAGGCCCGGCGCGTGCGCCATGGCTGAACCCGGCAGCGCGTGTGATTGGTAGATGGTGGAACCGACAGAAATGACAGGTACTACGGCAGCTGCAGTCACCGTCGTGGTTACCGCGGCGACACCTGATGAATCCATGCCTCCGGTGTTATCGAGGATACCGCAGCTTCCTTCAGGGGGTGTTCTCCCTGCTCCACCGTTGGCCCCGCAGCGTCCAGAACCTTCTCGATGGCCACCTGAGCCCCCTCCCACTGTTTGCTCATACAGCCAATACCACTGATGGGCCACCTCAAACAAGACCTCAGGGTAAACACCTCCTCCCTTTGCTGCCTCCTCAACCGCCATGCAAGCCTTCTCCAACATTACATTATCCTAAAGAGAATTAAACATGGTAGGAAATGGTTACATGGCAATACAGATAAAATAACATGTACCTTGAAATGAAAGTGTGGTACACTTTTGCATTCAGTCTTAACGGAAATGAAAACTAAAACAAAGTAAATATTTGTGTTATGTTAAAGTTGTGGGTTATGACTGTGCTGGACTGTACTGTACCTGTTCTTTGCACTGGACCAGAGCTCTCTGTATCTCATTGGGGTTGAGGGCGTGAGCGTGCGGCAGGCAGCTCAAGGCCAGCTCTGCTGCAGCACGCACCATGTTGGGGTCCCGTGCTCGAGATGCACGGTCCGCAAGCGATGCCACCTCTGGAGGCGTCAGGTGCCCGTCCCAGCATTCCACCAGGATGTTGAGGGCAGCACTTCCAATCTCCATGGCTTGGCCTTTGCAAATAATATTGAACGTTGTTTTAAAGAAAATGCATCTAATCCAAAAATCCTTAACATTATAATACAGTATGACTACATAGGCGGTGGTATGACGTGAACTGCGGTGGCCCTCCCACCAGCAGTCATCAAACACTGTGCAGTGTTTTATGCGTGAGATTGCAGAGACCTGACCAACACATGCTTTTATTAAATGTTTGAATCAATATGTTGTCATTATTTCATTGACAAATGTATAAATCCATAAGTAAATGCAATTTTTGTCAACATAGGCCTATGTAAAAAGTAGTTATAACATTTAAGGATAAATACCACACAATTTCACGCAGTTTATTAGGCATTCAATCTGCTCTATGCACAATTTTGCACATTGCCATTGTTAAAAACTTCCCAGTGTGAATGAACGTCTAATTTATTCAAAATCCACATGTAACATTTAACAACAATTTTTTGTAAGGCTGTAACGTTATTGTCTTTAAACATGTATAAAATATGATCTATGAATGAGACTAATGGTGGATTCACACGGTACGTGGCAGCAGAGGTCGCATTGAAGTATTGAAGGGTTTTCTTTACCTTTGACGAAAAAATCTGAAGGCCGTCCATCATTTTGATGGATTACAATAAATGCAATTTGTAATTCCCCGATTTGTAATTTTCTTTCATCATTAGAGCGTGATCGTAGGCTATTACCCCGGCCCTGAACATGATCGCGAAGGGACGTGTGTTTCCCATTCATTAAATTACAATGCCTGGTCCTTTTTGGATAACACGCGCTGTCAGGGGAGACGCGGTGCAGATGCAAGTGTTGTGCACTCATACACACAAAGGTGTGCAGTGGTGTGGTGTTTACAGAGTTTTTCCTTCAGAAAAGCGACTAGAGTCTTTTTGAATAAACATTAGCTTTCAGTGAGTGGAAAAACGTCTCTCTTGGAGTCTTCTCTGTTCAGTGAGTGACAGAAGCAGCACATTCATGACCAAACCGCAGCTAGTGAGTGAATGAGTACAAAACACCATTTACAAGCACCTGCGATTGTTACTGACTGGACATATGAACATTTGTCTGTAATTATAATTTTATGTCTGACAACAGAAACATTAAATATATAAATGAATATAAACATCAACGGTTTATTGGGCATTCAGTTGCATTAGAGAGTAAACGCAAGTACAGCGTGATGACGTCATGAACATGCTAATTACCACCTTGCACCATAGTGACCGGTAATATTAGATAATGCCGGATTTTTACGAGCCTGTCCATCAAAATGACAGACAATAAAAAGTATAGCGCAACCTCTGCCCAGCAGTCGCGTTTGTCTCGTTCATTTTCGAAGGAAACATGCCGTAAGCAAAGTCAAAGACAATACATTTTCCTCTCACCTGTAATCCATGAAACATGTGAAGAATAAGTTCTTGACAGCCAGTTTGGAGACACGAAATTATGCAGACCGAGGGCGTAGAGGCCGATCTCAAAGGCACACAGATGCAGGTTGCGGTGGGGCCCCTGGTGGCCTCCGCTGGCAGAGGGTTGAGTGAAGATGGAGGTGGAGCTGTTTCCTCCAGCTTTAATCAGCACAGTCTTGGCCAGCTCGAAATAAAAATGGGCAGCTGCCTCAGATGGTTGGTTGGGCACGTGTGGAGCGTGGCATTCAGGACGACGGCCTTTATACCTAAATGGAAGAGGGATAATGTGCTCCTTCAGTACATGGTGAGCACTATTGTGGTGTTCCTATAGCTGTCATGTATTGGATTCCCAGGAAATAAAAACAAATGTATATAGCCTGAATGCACACATCGGTCAAATTCCCAAATGTAATACGAGGTAAGACTACCAAATGAAATGACTTTTTTGCTGGACAAAATACCAACAACTACACAGATTTGATTTAGATATGGCAATAAATGTGTTTAATCTCTTGCAAACCCACAGAGAAACAAACATATGTTGACTAAAATGAAACCCCTGACTCACTAAATCACAAACAATCGAATTATAATGGGTTCAAATAAAACCACCGTCCACAACGTGGAGCAGATATATGAATAAGATATAAAAACCCTCATTCCCCAGGTCTCCATTCACCTTTGTCGTCAAAAACATTTCAGTCACCTTCGATGAGGATGAAAGGTCACAGGTTTATCTCACCTGCTGGTGTCGGTACTCTTGGCTCTAGCTCCTCCTCCGGCTCTGCGTGAGCCGCTGGATGACGACGAGCCCAGTGAATCGGAAGAAGAGCTACTGATGCTGTCACTGTCTTGTCCTCTCCCCCAGGAAGCAGCTGTCCAACCCCCTCGAAGTGGGCGTCGACTGAGAGTAGGGGAGCTGTCTGAGGTGGTCTCTGGAGCGCTACTATCAATGCTTGCCATGCCTGAGAAAACAGAGGTCAGAAACAATATGACTAAAACAACGTATTACACTATGAAATGTCTTTAGTATTACTTTAAGTTTTGTTTATGCATACATAATTATTTTAATGTATGGATTGAGTTGGTCTATGACCTCTTTGTGACACAAAAATGTTTCTCACCCGTATGTTTCTTCTTCTGCCGTACAGGTGATCCCCAGCAACGTGTGCTGTATGCCCCACGGCCCCCCAGCGCCAGACGGCTGGGCACAGTGCCCTCAGGCTTGAAGGGTGCAGCCTCGCTCTGCTGCTCACAGGAGGAGGACTGCGCACCCTCTGCCAAAACAAGCATGAGAGAGATAAATATTAATCAGGATCTCACTAAAACACCACAAGGACACGAGACAATAACAAACATTTTGGCAAATAAAATGCGCCCCTCTCTTGACACTTTCGTATTTATTTTGTAAAAGAACTACACAACATTTGTCAGAGGAAAAGTTTGCCCAAAGACTAAAATCATGTTATTATTTCCTCCCACTCCCATCTCAGTAAACTTCCATTGCAATTCTTTTTTTGTTTCTGATACTATCCAATCGGAGTTCTTTAGTAATCCAAGTGGACAACGCATACAAATAATAATTTTATTGAATTCCCCACAGAACTGTTCACTCGTGAGACTTTATTTGAGATGGTTCACCTTGATCTCTATTGTCACCGACTCCCTCTCCTGACGCTGAGCTCTGAACTCCACCTGTTAAACCTCCCTGCTGTCCCGCTGCACCCCCGCTGCTCACACCCTGCACGGCAGCCGATGATGGGCCATGCTTTGACACTCCGCCCGTGGCACCACTGGAACCATGGCTGGAATGTTTGGATGGGCTCTTCTGACTGCTGGTGGCTGGTTTGCTGTAAAAGGAGCTCAGAGTCTGAGGCTTATGGGTCTGGCTCTCACGATCAAGGAGCTTATCCAGAATCTACAGAAAGAAAAATCTGACATTACCACTCAAATCTTATCAGCATCAAGCAGAGTATGAAAGAGGAGTGTTTTCTTCTTAAACGTTATATGCATAAGTTCTTGCCTTTTTTAACTTGCTTTGGTCATCTTTATACGTGATCATCAGCGCCAGAGCAAGGTCTCCTTTCTCTCTCCGTGTCCCTTCGCAGAGGAGAGGATGCTCTGCCTCGCTAACTGTAGTTTTCATACCTGAAAAAATAAAACCGCAGAACGTGAAATATGTAAAACACAAATGGAGAAAAAATGTCTAACACAGCAGTGCTGGATTCTTTTGTGCATTTCACATAAATTAACTCATACCAAGAGCTGCTACAGCAGCCTCAAAGCCCAGCTCCTCATCGCCAGGCATCTCGTTGTTACGGTTACGGCTAGGAGGTCGAGAACCCGTGGGAGACACCACTGTTTGAATGGAAAGCATAATGATAGATGTGCATTGGGAGTTTGGGGCTATTAAAGAGCATTTTTAAAATGCTCATGTGGCAGACAGTTGACTTACCGGGGGTGCACAGCACATCAAATATGAAGCTAGCGAGCATAAGGGGCAGAACAGGCCGATAGTCGCAGAAGTTGCCATCGCGGAGCTGCTCAGCTCGGTCCCTTATGGAAGTCATTTCTACAACCCCAAGAGGAATCTTCTTCAGCAGAGCAACCACCTCTGACTCCTGATATGCCAGCTTTACCTAACACAAGAACACAGAAGCTCAGACTTCAGGGATTTAAAACCCTACATCAAACATATGACACACAATGCGCAGCGTATTATACAAATCAGATATTTTTGGCATCACTGGTGTGGGAAAGAACTGAAAATATGCACAAACACAAACCTACGTTTGGATAAAACAAATCTGTTACCCATTTCAATTCTGACCTAACACATTTCTCAATAAATAATATGAAACTGTTCTGTCAAATAGATCATTAGTTGTATCAAAATAATGTAATACTCTGTTCTACCTCAAGGGCTTTAGTAGAAGCAGGAGGTCTCTGCATCTCCAGAGAGAACATGCCAGTGTTGAAGGCCAGGTTATGGAGCTCCAGTCTCTCGCTTAGCACAGTTAGCAGGAAGGCTACTTTAGACAGGGTGTTTGTTGCCACCTGAGTCTGTTTCGTGGTTGACACCTTGCTCTTTTTACCCTAGGAAAGACAGGGATACATTCAATCTCATCTGTGAGCATCAGCACGGCTATATGCAGAACATCCTACTGTCAAATTTGGTACCTTAGTCTGGGGCTGCTCCACCTTGAGGTCGGGTGGATTAGCCACAAGATCTCGAGCAAGTTCAACAGCCAATCGGCACGCCTCATTACTGTAGCCGTGAGCATAAAGAGCCTCAGCACAGGCAAACAGAACCTACAATACAATCAGAAAATATCTCAATTTTATTTGGACAATAAAAAGTCTAAATGACCTTAAAAAAATATTTTACCTCCATCCTGCCCTCTTGTTCCAGAGGTTTAATGCCAGCAAAGATGTCTGGTTCTTCCTCATGGTTGCTATCTGCAACCCCTCTCTCCGCTCCCTCTTCCGATGCAGCGCTAAGGTAGTACGCTTGATAGTCATCATCACCCACTGCATCTCCACCAGCAGCCGCCTCAGCTGCCTGTGGTCCAGGAGACCCTCCTGAAGCCCCACTCCCATCTCCCTCTCTCCGGCTTCTCTGAGCCTTGCCGGTGGCCGACACAGAGGGCTGAGGATCATCAACCGTGTCCTCGTCTCCTCCATTCTCATCCAGATCTGCCTCTACCTCCATCTCTTTCTCATTAGCTACCACAACTGGGGCCGTCATGGAACTCTCTTTCGAAAAGCAGGTATGGTCATCAGGACCAGATTGAGGCGCACGTTTAGTCTCAAACGGGCGGTCTTTCGAAGCGCTGCCGCTACCGAATTTCCGCGGCTCGCGAAGCAGGGGGCTGGGTGAAGGTAGCATCTCGGGTGGAGGTGGAAGAAAATCAAAAGTGTTACTGGCCTCCGCCCCAAGAGCCAGACTGGAGCCGTCATCTAGACTCAACTCTGCCATATCAGGCTCTAGAGAACTGTCCTCGCTGCTGGTTCGCCGTTTAGCACTAGGGTGCTTCCCACCGATTCCACTTGAACTTCCACATGAGCCCTTGTTGCTTTGTGTTAGCTTAGTTTTGCTACCAGTTGACGGAGAGGAGCCGCTGGATTTATACATGCCTTTTCCTCCCTCCTCAAGAGAGAGAGAGACCCCACCACCCAGACGCACCAGCACCCCACCACCTGTGCTGTTGACCCCCGACACGCCTTTCCTCTTGCTGACCAAGGTCTCTTTAGGTCGGACAGCCACTTCCTGCTGGGGAGGATGGGAGCTGTTTCGTGACTTGTGTTCGGAGGAATTCGCTTCAGACGTCCCGCTGCGAGTCCCAGGATCTTGAGAATCTCCAGTAGCCCCAGCTTTAGTTCGGAGCTGCTGCACTGCCCTGGACCAACAAAATGAGGCATTTTTCTTATCTGTACCGCAATAGGTGATGCCAGGTAACGGATAGGCAACTTCCCAGTTGAAGTAGCAGCATTCCACCGCTAGTTTGAACCCTTGGAAGAGTTTGTCCAAGGATTTGCGATGCTGTCCACGTTTCACTATCTCTATGACTTTTAGGTGCCACTGCTTCAGCTGGGCAGCAAGTTCTAAACGCCTGAGGAAACACAGACAGAGAACATGGGCACAAATATAACCACACATCCTCAAAAGTTTAACAGGCTAAAGTTATTCAAGTTCAAGCTCTGCTCAGTTGCTTACCTCTGTGGGCTCATGGTTGGATCTAACACTGCCAGTCTCCATAAGACCACCATTTCATCACACATACTGGCACAGGCATGCGCTGCCACCTCTGTCTGCCCATTACTGCGGCCTGTGTGCCCGCTAGCACTGCTGTGAGAGGCAGATGTCCTCACACTGTACCACCAACCAATAATCTGGATGAAGAGAGAACAGCAGACATTAGTCTAGTCATTAAAGTGTAAAAGGGATTATTACACAGCACTCTGGAATACTTGATTCCAATTGGTCAAAAGCGGTTTATTCCAATTGGTTCAAAGCCATTCAGATAAATTAGTTGAATGTGGTGTGGTTAAATGAGGTTCAGTACCTGTTCATGGGTGAGACACTGTTCGGTGAGGATCTCTAAAAGAGGAGCAGCGTTACTGTCCCTCCTCTTGAACATCTCTCTGACGATGGACAGAAGGTTCCAGATGCCCTCTGGCTCTCTTCCTCGCAGAGGTCTCAGCAAACATGCCCATTCCGCAGCTGCGGGAGGCTCAGTGGATGACAGATACATGGAGTTCACATCACTGAGAACAAGTGACAGAGCAAAAGAACTGTTAAATCTCCCTCACTTTGCGATTATATAAAGAATGAAAAGTATACTGACTGGCAAACCAACCACTCTAAAAGGACAATACACTCAAAAGTAAAAATTCTTTCATCATTTACTCATGTCATTCCAACCCTGTGTAACTTTTTTGACTCAAAATATGATATTATGAAAAATATCGTAACCAAACATTTGCCCCCATTAACTTCCACTGTAAGGAGACAAAACCACTGAAACATTTCTCAAAATTTGTTCATTTCTGTGTCACAGAAAAAGGTTTTGAACAACATGAAGGTGTATCGATGACGACAATTTTAATTTTGGGTGAACTTTCCCTTTAAAGTAACTTAATATAGAATCTTCAATATTCAGCACAACAGCACTCTTGCTAATGTGACATAAGTTAACAGTAAAGCAGTGTTTTAAGAATATGGATGACCACAGGTTTGGTTAATTTTACCTAAATACAACAGGTGATGGGCCACAGAACTTGTGCAGGGTTTTCTTTATGTTGTCACTGAGGGTGGACTCATCTAAATACCAAGTGCTTTGGTCAGAAGCTGAAGGGCCTGCGGTAGGATCTGTGAATCCAATCATTTAAACAGAAAAATAAGAATGAATAAAGTGAAGTTAACAGAGACTGAGAAAGAAAAAAAATGATGTGGTTATTAATAGTGGTGTGTAGGTCAGTGCATACCCGGAGCTCCACACACGGTGTTAATAGCAGTAGACTGGGAAGAAAGGAGCTCATCCAGGAGACGCTGAGCTGTCGGTAAGATCTGGTGACACAATACAGCAAATCAAAATACAGCCAGAGATAATGTGTAATGTGTAAATTTGATTATTTCAAGAACTTCAAATTCCTTTTTATGATAATTGACTTCAGAGCTCAGAAGCAATAAGCAATGAGGCCTCACCTGTTGAGGGAGTTCACTGATGAGGTATTGTGCAAACTTCTGAAGTTGATCCCTTTGTAATCTGGACAGGGACTCTGACACAGGTGCTCGGAGACACACCGCAGATGCCTACAGGAACACACATATCATGACTTACTGATATTTCAAATGGAAATTTTTTCAAGTAAATAACCGGATTCAACTTCTGTGTTTTAATTCCCACTCTCACTAAGTTAAACCTGAAGCAGACTGCTCATTGACAATGCATCTGGAGGCTTTGACGCCTTCAGGTGGCTGTCCCAGTTTGCAATCACCTGATCTTCTGCAAGTTTAGAAACCACCTCATTTGCAAACGCCCCATGTATAATATATGAGCTCCAGACAGCCATGCTTTAAGGAGATTTGAACAAATTATCTTTACAGCTCATGGTGCAGGTTATTTAAAAATGCAAAGTGTCCTATGGGGGTCGTGTCAGGAATTACTGAAAGAAAATGTGCCGGCCATGTTTGACAGCCAGAGAATGAGGAGGATGGATCGAGAATGTGCCTGGACTTCTTCGGGAGGACAAGAAGAATGAAAACTTAAGATTTGTGGACGAAGCTCCATACGGAGCAGGAAAGGTATGTGGCTGAGACAAAGAAGATGGCATTCACTAACATAATCCAATCGAACCGAAATCTGACCTTAGTCGAACCCGGGTATGCACCAAAAGTGCTAATGTGAAACTGCCATAAAAGCATTGAGGGTTCAAGACTTTCTACACTCTGTATCAGAATGAACCATTATAAGACATTTTCGCATCAAATAGATTCCAAATAACCATAATGGCAGGGTTTTGACCTCTGGTCAAATAAAAGTATTTGACCCATTTTAAAAAAGGTAAACAACACCGTTTGCAATTTAAAGCAAATGGCAAATGTGAAAAGCATCTGCTAAATAACCAAACAGCATGCATTATGTCATTAAAACAGACCTAAATAAAGCATTAGGGTAAATAAAATCCATGAAAAGGACCTTGTTTGCTACCATTGCAAAGCAGTTTAAGGGACATTATGTTCATTATGGTCACATAAAATAACATTTTCCATATAGGTCAGTAAAACCGCTTTATAATGCAAGCCCCACAGGCAGTTTAGACTACCAGTGGGATGCCGTGATGAGAGTTGGGTTGTGAGGACAGTCTGACAGATCACTCAATGTGAAACCACACAAGCCCACTCAAATAGTTAAAGGGCACATCTAAGTTGCAAACAGTGATCTAATGACTAACAAACACATGCACAAATACATTTACATTATGCTAGAACTATCAATTTAACATGTTGATTTATTATTCCTAAAAATGCAATAAAGGATAACACAATTGATCATGCATGCTGACCCGTTCATAAATTCTATCTGTTAAATGCACTGGATACATCTGAGCTACAGGAACACTGTAAATACAAACCTCTCTTGCACCTGCATATCAGAAATGATTTGTATCCGGGTTTTTTTTATCAATATCAGATATCTCACATTGAACATAAATAATTTTCACTAGTGGTGGTGTATGACCACATTTTATTTTGTGACATTCTGTAGGTGGGCTAAATGTCAAGACTAAAGTATCTGAACTTTAGACTGTTATGTCAAAAACGATATGTAACCTCATTACACACCAGCCACAGCACACAAAGCAGCAAATATAGAGATACTTCAGTAAGACATCAAGAAGACGTCTTGGATGTAAATGATTTACTGCACATGCACTTCTGTCTGTGGCTGATAAAAGTCATGAAGCATATCGCAACAGAACAAAGTATATACTTTATTTCAACACCAGATTAAATGCTGGAAAAGTTTGCAATAATAGAATGGCAGAATGACTAAATTGTACGTGACTTGATAAGTCATACATTCTGGAAGACTGCAGCCAAAAGACTGAGATAAGAGTCGATCTCACCTATAAATATGGACTATGACTCCATATTCCACCAAATGTATAAACTTTTAACTTTAAAGAAAACTTGGATGCGTTCATTTGCAGTGTTTTTATTTTGAGGACCAACATTCAACAGAAACCGCACAGAGTAATTATGTATTCGTTGTTTATGACCAAACCATGCAGCATTATGCAAAATAGGTTTGTTACAATTTCCCCCAAGAAGCAACCGGCACAAGACAGAAGCCCACATGCAAATGCTAAATGCCACCCACGGCCTGGGCCAACAGGTCTATCTGACTGCGGCAGGGCCTCCTACTAGGGGTGGGGGATATCACGACAGAGCAGATCCCCTCTATCCACCCTCCTCGCTCCACAGGGAGGCTTCAAACCTAATCAAAAGCTTCTCAGTGCTCTCACGCCCACGGTCACTCTGCACAGATAGACAAAGCCTAGAGACAGATCGCTGGATGTGAAATCATCCCCACAGATATGTCCATCAGAGGCGGGCCATTGTGCATACTAAAATGTTTGTCTGTATGTTGTGTTGAAAAATAAGGAGACATGTTTTTTCAAACCTTGGGGGTTGGATTTGTAGTGTTAGTATATTAACAGACATTAAACTTTACTAAAGCAATATTAAACGTTTACTAAAGCTTACTAATATATAGTTTACTTATATTTAAAGTTTTCTTTCTCTCTGTAAACCCATGTTTTTTGTATTTTATTTTAGGCTGTATTTTATCTTCGTATTTTACGGATTAGGATTGTTGTGAAATTAAAATAAGCTTATCATTTACTCACCCCCTTGTCATTTCAAACCTATATGACTTTCTTCTGCATAACAAAATTTTATAATTTAAGTAATGTTATTAACCGAACAGCGGCCACCATATTTCAAAACATCTTGTGTGTTCTGATAAAAAAAGTAGTCATACAGATATGAAATGACATGAGGGTGAGTAAACACAGACAGAATTTTTATATTTCGGTGAACTTCACTCTTCCACAATCTACAAACCACAAACAGCTTTTAAGAAAACACCACAGGACAATATGTGTGCTTACATTGTGAATTCTGAAGAGGCAGAGGGCAACGACGTGGGCACACCATTTGGCTCCTGCTCCACAAGTGCAGCTGCAGGAAGTGATGCGGCAGCGGTCAAACATAACAGCCACATTATATGCTCCTTTTGATTGGCCAGCCTGGGGCGACACTACTGTGGCACTGAGGTGGAAACCTGTTAAAGACAATAAAAAGTTGTGATTAAAAAACAAAAAGGCCTATTTAAACCAATCTTTGGGTGATCCAGAGATTTTTTTAAATGTTTGGAGAAAGTTAATGTTTCAAACGTTAAGGGAGCTGACTGCTAATAACAAAATATGCATTGCACTGTGCGCAGGTCATACAGGAAATTAAAAACATCTAGGACAGAGAAACGGAGTCCAAGAGTGTGTGTGTGTACAGTGGGGTGTAGGGGGCTGTCCGAAAGCTTTTACCCACTGGACAGCGGCCAGCACTCTTCTGGCCAGTAACTGCAGAGGTGGGGGCAGTGGGTGGTTTCAGCTTATAACTGTTGTTCCAACGGGTGTTCTCAGGCCAACTTTACTACACTGCCTCTTTTTTTTCCCTTCAGTATACCTGACCGTGCCAAAAGAACCACTCTAGTGCTTTATTCCTGACCCACATTCTCTTGTCAGCTGTCCACACTAAAAGCTTAAAGAATTTCATAAACAATCCTGATTAACTTTGTATTAAAAACAGATTATTTTCTATAAATTAGTAAACAGCTGGATGAGCTGGTAAGCACACAATAGTTGCAAAAGTCACTGGGTTGTTACCCTCTCCTAATTTGCCTAAATGTATCCCAGCATGCAACGGTTGTTAAAGAGACAGATAAGTCTGCAGAAGCAACCTAGATTTTTGGGCATGTGTAAAGGCTGATCCTTGGAGCTGTCTTTTAGCATTGCACTCTCAGTGAAAGGTTAAACAAAGTACAGAGAGGAGAGTTTTGGAATCACTTCCCTTTAAGGTGCAGCTGTTCTGTGTCAGGCCGTTCTGGCTTCATTCTGGTGGAGTGACTGACAACGTAAGATTCAGCCTTTAGGGTCCGTTAGGAGCACAGTGGGTGGTCACTCATTGGCCAGGAAAGATAGATTAAATTGCTAGAAACTACACATTTAAAAATCTAATATCTACAACAACAATAAACTCAAGAGGAACCAATTCCATTAGTTAATCAAAATGTAACCAACAAGAAGCACGCCACTAAGAAGATGATAGATAGGGATAGTTTCTGCCAAACTCAAAAAGTATTTCTTTTATTCACTCTCATGTCCTTCAAAACCTGTGTACGTCTCTTACTTCTGTGGAAAGCAAAAGAAGATATTTTGAGAAATGCATCAGTGGATTTGAACTTATAGAAGTCAAAGGGTGACAATGTTGTTTGGTTTCCAACATTCTTCAAAATATCTTCTTTTGTGTTCTGCAGAAGAATGCCATACAGGTTTGAAATGGCACGCGACTGAGTTTATAAATAATGAATGAATTTAATTGAATCTTTATGCCAAAAGTCTGACACAACCACTCTAAATACATGGTCTTGGTAAGTTTAGCTCAAACCTAATCAAACTGAACATTTTTAGCCTTCTAAAGAGTCATTTAAATAGTCTGCTAATGGAAATGCATGCAAACTGCTGGAGGGCCAGTGTGTGGGCTGGGTCAGGCCTTGGGCCATGATGCTCCTCTGCTGCTGTAAAGCCCACCGCATGTGAATGAATGCCGTCCAACAACAGCGTTTATTCACACAGCCTGTGCACAGACCTCTCACACATACACTTAACTTTATGTGCCATGCCTCTGATACTTTCCCAGGCTTTAAAAACACATTTGAGCAAACCAAGATAAAAACCAGAACTTGCGTGTTATCTAGGCAGACAGGTGGGTAAATTGTTTATTTTGTTTCTATGCATAAAGGAATGAGATTGAATACATTTAAAGTTTGAAGATAATGCTCTCAATGCAGAAGAGCAATTTACCTCAAACGACTTTCAGAACAGTTCGAAAGCCAGCACTCGTGACCGAAAGATGTGTTGGGTGAAAATGCTTTTGGTTGATGTGTGTGGGATGGCTACGGTTTCTCACCTATCTGCAGAGGATCCTTCACAGCTCTCACCCGATAGAGCTGCTCCCCGCGCTGGAACTCATCCGGGCTGCCGTTGGCCAGACATGAGTATAATCTGCAAAAACAAGAAAAGGGGAGGATTAAAACAGCCATTCACACATATAACATCGTGCCATGCCATAAAGTATTCTGGAAATGCTATGCTTCCAAAATGAATCTTGGTGTTCCGCTTTTATTTACTATAAAACTCCAAATGTAAGACCATGAAATCATGGAAAAAACTTCCTGCAAACACAAAGCTGTTAAAAGGTCTTTGAGGTATCACCTGATGTCCTCTTCATTCTCTGGGAAGCTCCAGTATGCAATTCTCAATTGCAGCTGCTCAGGAACGGGAGGATAGACCTTTTCCACCACCTCGAATGGAATATGAAATGCCACCTGTTTGGCCGACAGCTCCACCAGAGGAATGACCTGACCATCTATAAAGCAAGTAAAACACACATTTCAATACAGATGAATGCTTTCAAAGCCACTTTGTTGTACAATCAAACAGTCACAGGCAAACAGTTTCAATAATAGTATTTACAAAAATGAGCGCAGTATATACCGCAGATGTTTCCAACAAATTGAACAAAACTGAGAATTGAGCTTTAAGACATCAAGCATGCTGTTCTGTTTCCAAGCCAGATTGTTCTTAAACACTCAAGGCTAAATTGAGAGAAAACAGGACAGCTGCCAACTGGGACTAAATGCTGTCTGCTGAGAGGTGGGGGGGTAGCGTGGAGGTCTAGTATCCTGCAGGGTCCTGGATTCAAGTCACCAATTTCCTCCAACAAAAGATAAAAGAGTGGCCAAGCTGAAAGTATGAAAAACTCTCAGACCAGACGCTCCTTCAAGAGCAACTATACTATGTGCCTAAAGTAAATCTTGTGGCTGAATTCAGAGGCAACTTTCATTTATACAAGAATTCTTCCTAAAATGAAGATAAATCCCGACCCTAATGGAAAAAAATTAAGAAAGGCCATATCGTGTAATGTGGCGTCAATGCTCCTAATTCTACAAATTCTTCATTTTCTGTTATGAGCCACAGGGCGTTATCGGCACATAATTGCTTTATAAGACAATACCGCTGTCCATCTGAAACTAAAACCAACATCAGGAGGTCATTATCATAAGAGGGCTTGAGGTAACGGGGGGGCACTGTAATTCACTGCACAAAGTCACCTTAGAGCTAGATCTCACATTACATCCACTGAGACAATGCTTGATCACAAAACTATGCACACACTACAACAGCCACTTGGTGAGCCCAGTCTCGGCTAGTTCTGGTCCTTGATTCTGATTGTTAAGCAGTGTTTTAGGGCTCAAGTAGTTCATTGTTTGGCAATTAAGCAATAATATTTTTAGCAATTTCATTACACTTTAATTACAGCGTTTATATTACGTACCCTTGGTAAGCTTATGAAATAACAGTTTTATTAAAGCTCTGCATTAAATGCACAAGCTTTGGAAATTGGATATTGATTGGCTGTCAATGTTTATTTGTTTGTCAGCTGTTAAATATTGTTCTAAAAGTGATTCAAATATTTGTACACCTGTAATGACATTGTTACAGTTGTGGTGTGGATTCCACTAGCCTTAAATTTCATATATTTATACAGACTTAAATCAATCTAATTAAATAATTTGTCAATATGTAAGAAAGTCAATTGTCAGGACTTGTCAAGCTACATCCGAATTTTGTGTCCTCTTTTTCTGGACGTATTGACAACTTGACACAACATTTACTTCTACCGATGTTTGACAATCGGATTTGGCATTCAAATGAAAGGGGATGGATAACGAATTACCGCGGGTCGGCTGAATCTCGATTCTAATATGTGATGATTCAAGTCAGTTGAGATTTTAACTAAACCAAAATACACATTTTGAACAGCAGTGTCTGCTGTGTTTACTGTAAACTTAGACAAAGTCTTCGTTTGTTTATATTAAAGAGACTTTTGTATAATTCTTTTTTTTCTTCATTTGGAATGTATTTTAAAATTGCAGTTTAATTTTGTTATTTGACTTAATATATTTAAAGGAATGTGCATAATTTGAGAAATATTAGTGCAGTTGTCTCAACTAATTTTGTAAAAAGAAATCGTATCGTGAGATCAGTATCGTGAATCGCATCGTGGGCTGAGTAAATCGTTACATCCCTCTGAAAGGCCATAGAAATGTGTCACGATGAAATAATAGTATTAGCAGAAACCCACATAATCTAAAACCGTTCTGAAACCAAAAACAAGTCTGTAAACTAACTTGATCAATAACACGGAGCACGACATGACACAACATAAGTTACAGACCGACAGTGGGAGTCATAGAAACTAATCTGGGTACAGGTGACTCATTAAAGTATAGCCAACAAACAGCTGTTCTGCAACAATACGCGTGCGTGATCTCGATGAATCGGGTGGCACAATCATAGCCAGTCTTTGCTGACTTAACCATGGTGACCAACATCACAGGACTTCACATAGTCTGCTAGACATCTTTGTCTTTTGTTAGCCAGTGAATAGGTGAGATGGTCTCTCATGCGAGGTCTGCTGTCCCGCTGCCCAACAACGAGAGAACAAAGACACCCGACTCACAGAGTGCTATATAAACAGCCACGTCTCAGCAAACGTGCAATCTCTCGTCCTGCGCCAAGAAAGCGAGCTTTGGTCACGTGAAATGGCTCCAATTTATTTTTTGGAAATTCAGGGGATTTGATGTCTAAAAGTGACCTGTGCAAGAGCATTGGCATTATGCAGATAGATCATATGTGTATTAACCACTGTGCTCACAGGCAATGACCTGCACAGGACAAAGCTCTTTGTTTTTACAACCCCATACTCCACCCAGCCCCCAAACTCTAACTCACTCTGAAAACTGCCAACACACAACAAGGCCTCCCTTTCCAAACTCCCTCAAGTCATCCAACATAGGTACACACACTCAGCTCACAAATCTCCGACAACACAGAACTCTGTCCTTCCAGCTGACAACACTCTACACACACGCAAGGCTCGGGAGCCTCTAAAAGGATAGTTCACCCTAAATAGACAATCCTGTCATGAATTACTCACTCTCTAGTTGTTTCAAACTGCATACATTTCTTTGTTTGGTTGAACACACAGAAAGATATTTGCACGAATGCTTGTAACCAAACAGTTACAAACAGTAGGTACATTTACAACGGTAGTTCAAAGTGCCCCTACTAAATATATTCTTTGTGTTCAAAAAATAAAAAAATTATACAGTGACTTGTCCTTCTATGATAGTCAATGGTGTCCAAGAACTGTTTGGTTACACGCATTCTTTCAGATATCTTTGATTATCCAGATTTGGAAAAGAATGAAGCAGAGTAAATAACTTTGGGTGAACTATACCTTTAATGGGCATGAGTTTATGTGCCATGAAGCAGAGAAACTGAAATGTGATTCACTGCCGTTTTTCAATTTCATGCTGATGTGTCAGATTTAGTTACGACTTTAGTTCAAGTATCACGGAAATGGGATGTTTTAATGTTTGCAAAGACCCAACAGGTTCTGTCTTCACAATGAATGAACTGCCAAACACAAAGATCTATTAAAAATAATTTTCTTAAAAGATAACAGTGGAGTTCTGTATACAACAGGGTTCCCACTCTAAGCCAAATGTCAAATTTCCTGACTTTCAACGACTAAAAAGTCGAATTTCCATGACTTTTAATGAATGAAACCCAGTCTTTGAAGTGGTGGTTTTTTTTAGTCAAAGCTCTTGATATGTACATTTTCCTGGCCTTTTGCCTTAGTTAAAAGCTACAGGTGAATGCATTTGACTTAAGTGATTGCCAGGTGACAAGTGGGAAGGGAATACAATGGCGCTGAAGATAACCATAACAAATTATATAAAAATGTGTAAAAAAACACGATAAACAAAATCTTTATAGAAAAATTACATTTTGATACATGAAAACTAAAACTTTAAGTGACAAACAAAAATCCCTGATATTCCATGACTTTCAATGTCTGGAATAGACCTTGATATTCCAGAAATTCCATGAACGGTGGAAACCCGGATACAATTTTAGTTTTGTACTCACAACATTATTGAAAAAGGCGTCTTAAGTAAATGCTCAAAAAAAGTCTATTTAGAGAGTGTCAGAGACTTGGAGATTGTAGTTTTAGACATGGGAGACACGTGACAGCGCTGTCCGCAAGTTAAGAATACACTGTAAGGTCAAAAGGTGCAGCCAAGGCATGGTGCGATGATCACATTTCAATGACAACGCACCAAGAAAATATTTCACTACCTTTAATCTTCACAGTGGGTGAATTTGGACCGGCAGACTGCTTCCTCCATCCCCTCCAGTTCTGGCAAAGACTTTCAGCCTCTGATATGAATGAACACAGAGAGTCCTCCTCGAAACGGTCCGAGTCTTCAAAAGAGAACCTCTCCCCGTCTTCCCACTCGGCGAACATCAGTTCCATCACATCCGCCGTGTCCCGTTACCGGAGAACCGAGCAACCTCAACGAGCCTCTTGGCTTTTGTTGTTTTGAGAGACTGACACTCGCACCAGGGCGAATTAGGCAGGGGGAGGGGAAACTCACGCTCGACCAAAACAGTGTGCGAGGACCTCTGCGAAGTCTTGCTGCCTCGCTTTCTTTACTACATATATTTACGGTGTCAGAATGAACCACTTGCGCATCACTGCGGTCGTGTTTAACCTTCAGCCGTCTAGTTATGTGGTGTTAATCCATGGTTTTATATAATGTGCACCGAGTCACTTGGTGGAGATGGCCGGGGTCTAGTTTTCATTAAACCACCTAAATGACACAACACATGACATCATTAAAACCAAGCGTTTTCTAAATTAAAGTGCCTTAGCTTTTAATTTGAACTTAAAGTTTTTCAAACGAACTGGTTTAATTCTTTAAACGTCGTGTTTACTGATAAAACGTAAAGAAAACGGGCCTCTTCAGCTGTCTGAAGATTGTCACCATATGCTTTTCTTGGCTTTGCCAACTAAACAGCGAGTTGTGTTATCTGACAGCACGAACTGTAGATTCTCGCTTGCATATCAACATATATAAGTGACGTTCAGTCGTTTTCAAATGCACGCGTTATTTCTTTTACGCTTTATTTAATCTCTTATCTGTCCCATCAGCTGAGCCTCGAGTCCCACAACAGCCACACGGCTAACAAAAAGACTATAAAGAAAAAAGTAAACCCAGAGGGCCTCGATTTATGTTTCTTTTAAATAAGACCAAACCGCAGTAATGAATCCATTTGAACTCAAAACAAATCCGGTATATGCCGTTGAATCGCCCCCGATCGCGGTTTCTTGCTAACACGGAGAGGCTAACTGTTAGCCTGCTAGCTTTACGGCTAGCCGAAATCACAAATACTTCAGACTCGTGCGTTCAAAAAGATAAATAACGTGACATCACACTACACACTCAACTGTTGCCTGTCCTCGCATATATCCAGACGGAATAACACTGTTTTTATATTTTGGCACGAAAGCCTTGGTCCCTATCCCGAGTCTTTTATGGCCACTGATTACCAAAACAAAGGTCTGACTGACCAGTGTTTTTTTATCTCAGCATTGTGTCCCAAGCAGCTCAGTGGGTGAACTCAGACGATCATACTGCAAATCTGAACCCTCGACCAGGCCAGACGTCCATCCACGGTAACCATTTAATTATCTTTATGACACATATAGCTGCCTCTTCAATATATTCATTCTCCTTTGTATGTAAAAGCTTGTCATCCGCTTGACGTGCCACCGGCCGGCACTTTTCTGGTTCTCCGTTTCTAAGTTCTTCTCTCTTTTCCCACGACGACCTACGACAGCCACCGCTCTCCGGATCCAAAATGTCTTTTTAAGCCGACAATTTGGAGTCGAGATCCCCTGTTCCCTCTCTCTCTCTGTCCTGCGCCCCTCCTCTCATCGGCTCGGATAGATGAAGATGGCTCTCCAGCATCAGCTGATACGCACTTCCGCTCCACATTAAAACCAGGCAGCAGTAAAACAACGATCTTCACACGAGCTTGCACATTAAATCGCGCGTTCGTTTGATGATATTTATAAATAGATTTAGTTAGGCAAGCGTTTGAATTAGAGGCTTAGACAAATGTTAACAAAAGCATGATTTATTGTGCAACAGATTGAAACGGTGGTGGAATGAATGAATGACTGTGTGAATGTATAGTCTAAAGCTACTGACCATCACTTTGATGGATTCATTATGAAATGAAGGACACGTTTATTTAATTTAGTGTTGTTGTGTTGGTATGACACAAACGTGGGCAATAAACACAGATTTTCAAAATGCAATATATACACAATAATGTTGGATTCAGATTATTAATGTCATGGTGCTTTAAAATAACACTAGGCCTTTTTGCGCTCCACATCATATTTTTCCGTGCATACAAATAACAGTATACAAAGACAGCAGACAAAGACTTGGTGTAAACATTTATGCCAACTCACAACATGATTTGCTATACATGTTTATAACGCCACACTTAAGTTGCCTGACTGCTTAACATCGTTACAAAAGTACATTAAGGTTACATTTGGGATTAAGCTAATAAATAACAAAAGTGTAGCCATAACAAAAGCATTTAAGTAAACAATTTAATTGACTTAGTGTGACAGAAAACTGATATAAAACAGCAGACTAAACTGCTGTTGTACCTCATTTCATTTGTCAAACTGCTGTAAGCCGATAATTTATGTAAATAAATACCACAATCAAAAACTTGAATGACACCTGTCTACAGAAATAGTTTTAGACATTTTAAAAACATGCTGAGAGGAAGGAAACACCAATGCAGCATACATTACTCACACAACTTGAAGTTGTCATTGAGTGACTGTCAGATGGTAACAGATTACATCTCTGTTGATCAGCAGTTTTTTTGCCTATATCTTAAAATACTTTCTCCAGCATTGCATTTATTTCTCTGGCACCCCTGGGAAAAGATTTTAGCTCAAATCATAGTCATGATTAAAATGCAAGTTTTGTGTTTTTCTGCTGGGAGTGCAATTTTAACTTGTTATGCACCACCTCATCCAGCTGATAAATAATTGAGATTATTAGAGTAGATGCTTCAGAAAAATCTTGTCATATGTCTTGTCATACAGTACATACATTTGAAACTGCATTCCCCCAAAATATGCAAAACAGAGGACATTTAGCTGTAAACTGAATAATACCTTATGGCTTATGTGGAATGTTTATAATTCCTTACTTTTTACCCCATGCTGTTCATTGCCTTTATGAACTTCCAGTACAAAAAATAATTAAGTCAAGCGAGTAACAATGTGTAAGTGCAATGTGTTATTTAATTTAAGAACCTGATCAGGAACAAGTGGGTCGCAGAACTCCCACAAATGTTCCAGATATATGGCATGCAAACTAGTGCAAAAAGACGTATATACAAAAGCAAAACCTTCCAATCCAGAAGAATACTTATTCACACATATCACCTACTTGTGAGATATGTTGCTTTGCATTCCTGTGCATTTTTATGAATGTCTCTCTTCAAGTGTAAAAAATGGAATTAACATGGTGCAAGTAGTAAATTTGCAACATATAAAATGTAACCGAACCAGCCAATGGTCAGCTAATGAACCTTTTGTATTACATATACACATCACACTTCGACAGGGCTGTGGGTGACTTTCTCAATCCACTTCAGAAACCTGCTGACTCGTGTATATACACCTGGGTAGGTGGGGTCGCCACAACCGTGACCCCAGGAGATGATGCCTGTGAGCATCCAGTGGCCACCCTCACCCTGACACACCAGCGGTCCCCCGCTGTCACCCTGACAACTGTCTACACGCCGGTGGTTAGACAAGCTGCCGGCACACAACATTCGGCTGGTGAAGCGACTTCTGTAACGCTTTTTACACTTCCAGGAGGGCAGTAAGGGAACCCAGGCCTGCAGCAGTGTTCGGGAATACTCAGAATCTATCAGAGACAGCATGAGAAGAAAGCTACATTAAAACAAGTTCTTTGCAATACGTCACTGAGACGGTTCACCCAAAGAATTTGCAGTACCTGTAATTCCCCAGCCAGTGATAATGCAGGCAACGGGCCTCTTGCCCCTCTTGTTGCTTTGAGCCGGAAGGCAAACTGCATTAGTGTGTGGGTTAAAGGCTACACAGCTCTCATCTGTACCCTTCAACTTCAGTAAGGCAATATCATACTCCCAGCCCTGGCTGTGGTACTTTCTGTGGATGACGATGCGCTCGGGAGAGAGAGTGCGCTCAAAATCGTCCCTCTCCTCTGTGTGGTAGTCACCGAGCCTTAACACATACCGGGATGGATCTGAACCAAACCTGAAAAAAGGACATGAAAACACGAATATAGTGATATAAATATACAAATATACAGAGCAAATAATGGGTCTGTTAAACTCTACGGACCCACCGGTGGGTCCAAAATGACATCACAAAAATGTTTTTTACATGTATTTCTGTAATTCTAATTATCATATGTGGTATTATTGGAAGCTTAACGTCTCTAGTTTCTGGAGATGTGCACCATTTTGGCATTTATCGTACATAAAATAACTTATTTAGGCTGAAATTCATCATATTCCCATAGCCCCTTTTAAATTATGTGTGTTTATGATCATGAACATGTTCAAGTATGTTCAACATGTTCAAGTTATACATTAAATGAAAGCTCTTATTCCACAGAATATAGATCTCCAGTTGGATTTATTGATATTTACCACAGATCGAATGCAAGTCGAATGAATTATGATGTATGAAATTGATATTTGTAAAAACATCACATCACCCTAATATCTAAGCTAATAACTACATCCCACATTATGGTCACAAATGCTACATAATATTTTTCGTTAGTTTGGTGTCTCACTCGCTAATGCAGACCTATCTTCTTGCCAGATCCCTGCGGTCTGCAAAGGAACAACGACTAGTGGTACCATCCCAAAAAGGAAAAAAGTCACTCTCCCATACCTTCTCTGGATCTGTTCCACATTGGTGGAATGATCTACCAGCTGCTACAAGATCAGCAGACTCTGTTGCCATCTTTAAAAAACGTCTGAAAACGCATGTCTTCCGTCAACACGTCGCGGATTAATTTAACCTAATTTTTTCCCTTTCTTTCTTCTTATTCAAAAAAAATTTAATTTACTAACCTCATTATTCTTAGCTTTGTATACTGTGCTAGGCATTAATGGACTAGTTTTGATGCACTTATGTATTTTGTTGCCTTAGTTGTTCTAATTGCTTCCAATGTTTCCTCATCTGTAAGTCGCTTTGGATAAAAGTGTCTGATAAATGACTAAATGTAAATGTGTCTACTAAATAAATCCTTTCCTACCTCTTTTCGTGGTTTTAAAAGCTAAATATTGGCTTCCAATGTCTGCCATCACCAAAATGACAAAAAAGCTTGGAAAGTAAACAATTCAGAGACTCTCTTTATCCACATGAGAGACATATTAAACGGAAGCTCAGACTCTGAACTCAATGTAGACCTCTTATTTGATCAGAGGATATGGCAATGCACAAGAGGGGAGGCGGACGAAACACCATGACCAACTCAAGGATTTCAACACTAAATTTTGCTTGTTACATGCACTTTCAGCTGTGCTACATGTAACGTGTTTACTGTGAAATTACAAAAAAATACTGGATGTGGTAATGGGGTCTGTTTGAAATTGGGTACGCCAAATTCAGGCACATATAAAAAAAGGACACTTGAGTTGCTTTAGAATAATAATTGAATACCACATGATAGAGAAGAAAATCTATCTGTCTTTTCAATAGAACTGACAACACATACAATAATGTTTATCACTTTCAGCAATGTTTTATGAAATTTGGGGGGTTTTCCTGGAATATGATACCAAATTTTTTTAATTACATCACTGTATGTATGTGGATATGGTGTGCATTTAAAGTTGGGTATGCCAAATTCAGGCGGAATTAAAAAATGCCCCATGAAAGCATGTTCGTTTATTTACCAATCTAACATCAATAGAATAAATGTAATGGTGCGTTTGCCATTTCACATGCAGCCACTAGATGCCAGTAAAGTCTCTCTCACCTCTTGAAACAATGAGCAGCTGTGATAACCCAACAGGAATTGATGAGAGTTGCTCCACAAAGCGGATGGGTGCCTTTTGATTGAGACCTCAGCCACAGAGATACTTGCCATGGCCAATCCCCCCTACATGGGGGATGATTTTACAACAGTTTACAGTATGCACATTCAAAATGCAGCCGGAATTTCAAGCAAATGTTAACCTTTGTTAAAAAACTTAAAAACTACCATAGTAGGAAAAATAAAATGATAGTCAAACGTGCCCGTGAACGGTTTACTTTCCAACATTCTTCAAAATATCTTCTTTTGTGTTTAACAGAACTAACAACTACAGTATGGTTACAATACAAGCATTGTTCCAAATATCTTTCTCTGTGTTCATAAGAATAAAGACATTTATACAGATATGGAACAACTTGAGGGTGCGTAAATGAAGACAGAATTTGTATTTTTGGGTGAACTGTCCCTTTAACTGAACTGAAACTTAGTTTGCTGTGTATAACACATTGGCTTGTAAAAGAGACAAATAGTGTTTTCATTAAATAATAAAATGCTTAGTGCAGCAATGCAGGTAATACATTAAACACACTTATTGGTCACTCTTTCATTTTATTTCAGTTGTAAAAGTAAGAATGATATATTGTTCTCATTTGAGCACAGTTCAATATAAGACATGGAATTAAACAATAAATAACAAACATTCAATTAATAATCTACTCAATGCATATTTAAACAGTTAGATAATAAAACCATGACATAAATCATGTTCATTGTTCATTACCGTAGAGATTTGTCTCCTCCTACAATCCTCCTCCTGCGCCTCTGTGTGTTTGGTCTCAGGCCACAATCCTGCTTTGCCATAACACTGTCCTTCACAGGCTCAGTGATATAGTCACAGATCACCCCTGCATCCTCACTGTGCCTGCAGTCATTGGAATCTGATCCAACAGCTGAACACTCCCCTAATGAAGCCTCTGTCCCGACACACTTCACATTGTCCAGATGAATTGGTCCCTTGCCCTCGCCGAAATAAGCCATGGAACGGGCCTTGGAGACACCACTGAAAAGGATCGGAAACGGCAACCAATACATTTATCTGAAGATTTTGACCTTTATGTCAAAAGAGACATGCTTACACGAATCCCAGTTGTCTGCAGACCACTCCTGCGTTGATGTCATTCCAACCATCATCACACACACTACCCCACTGGCCGTTAATAAACACCTCCACACGGCCCTCCTTACGACTCTCACCATCCACCAGCCTCACAAGGGGACCTAAGATTACAAATAAAACTAGTATACACTTTATATCAGTTTTTAAAGAAAGAACACATTGATAAGAAATATATACGCACCTGTTGCAGGAGCCGGTTCAGGAAGTTCATTGTTATGTCCTTCTCTTTCACAGCGTATTCCCACATCCTCACTATGAGAGCAGTCATGTTGCCCCCACTCACCATGACTACAATCCAACAGGTTACTTTCTCCCCCGTCACATTTCACCTCATCCAACAGGATCACTCCTGTACCCTCTCCATACATCCCATCTGGAGCCAACTCAGAACGCCCTCTGTTGGACACAAAGCAGAATTATGGCAACAAATCACAAAGCTGTCAAGTCGAAGTCAAAGTCTGCTTTATGCTCAGTTATACTGCATGTACATTACTGAACATATAAAGGATTGAAATGGTGTTACTCTCAGAACCACGGTGCAAACAAATAACACTAACACAGAATAAACATATATTTAAAAAATACAGAATATATACGTATATATATGTAAAAGACAACTTTACAAGCAGGGATTTTAAATAAAAGAAAAAGAATATAGGTAATGGCAGATAGAGTGCAAACTAGTGAAATATACAACAGTGCAGATGTGAGGTAGTGCAAAGAGCTTATCAGTCTGTTTAAAGTGACAAAGAGATCAGGCTTTGTTTAACCTGTCAGAAGAGTTGAAGAGGGGCAGACAGATGCTAAGCTAGTGAGCAGTTGAATGCTTTGAAAGTTTAGTGAAGCACTTGGATCCAAGGTTATTTTATTTCACTAAAATTAAAACTTTGAAAACATTCCTGTGCGTTGAAATCAAATAAAATATTGACCTAAACATTTTTGGAAAAACTAACCTCAAGGAAAAATTGAAATGTTGCCTTAAAAATAAACTGAAGTAAGTTTAAAGCAGTAAAATTATAATAATAAACAAAAAGTAAAATAAAACAAAAATAAAAACGAATTAATCGTAGCAGCATGAAGATATATACCAATAAATTATAAAATGACAAAAGCGTATATCAAATTTGCTCAAACTTTAATTTAAAACTTTAACTAAAATTAACACAAAATCAAAAAAAAAGATCTAATTTAAAATATGAATAAAACTAAAATGAAAACTATAATAACGCTGCTTAGATCAAGTCATTACTGTATTTCTAAATGTGCAACCACACATTCCTGATTTCATGAGATAAAAAATTAACCTGGCCATATAAACAAACTACCTGTAACCGAGCTGTCGACACACCACCTGTGTGTGACGTGGTGTCCAGTTGTCATCACACACTGTGCCCCACTCTCCAGCATGATACACCTCAAGGCGACCTTCCCATGGGCCATCAGCTCCCACTAAGCGCAAAACTCCATCTACAGGAGTATCAATATATCTACTGTTAAGAAATGTATGTCTGCACAAGAAAATCCGATAACAGATGATGGGGTGGATTTCGCACTCTTTAATTAGTCTTAATGTATAAAAAAGGCTGGTATGATGCTGTATCATGTAGTTCATGACATCACCTGTATATGGGTTGCAAGACACCCCAGCATCCTCCATATGGTCACAGTTGTGTTGGCCCCAGGGTGCATGAGGACATTCCTCAAGAGACAGCTCATTTCCTGTGCAGTGCACTCCATCCAGCAAGATCGGCCCAGTGCCCTGTCCAAAGTGCGCCCATGTCCACGCCTTTGGCACGCCACTGAAAACAAACATTGCCTTTGATTCCTTATGATACCAAAGCCATAACCAACATTCAACTGCTAAGAATATAACTAGTAGGAAGCAAGTTAATAATACAAATGTAATGACTAAAAACAGGACAAAACTACAGCTCTGAACTAGAATGTCCATCATAGAAATTATATTTCTATTGCAGTGTAAGGTACAGTAAAAAGTCATGTAGAATATGTATGTCCTTAGTGTTTGTATTATTGATGGATGAAAAACGGTAAAATCTGTGTCTTTCTCTCCCTCTGCAGATTCATGGAGTGATTCCTTTTGCCTCATAAATCATTCAAACACACCTTCCATTCATCTATATTAATAAAGTTCACTCCCTGTGTGTGTGTGTGTGTGTGTGTGTGTCTGTGTGTGTGTGTGTATAAATAAAGACTGTCCTTTCAGGCAAGCACTCGGATTTGTGAATGACATCAGCAGTGTCTTTTAATCACTTAAAGAAACCGTGCAAAGCATTTTATTCATGTAAAAAGGCATACCATAACATCCTGACAATGCTATAACTAAATCTTATAGAAAGAATAAAACGTATTGCTTTTAGACTTTGGCACGAGACACATGATAACATTTATTTGTATGATTTACCCCATTCCGAGCTGTCTGCAGACCACTTCAGCATCAATATCATCCCATTCATCATCACAGATAGTGCCCCATCTCCCGTTATGGTACACCTCCACGCGCCCCTCGAAATCCTCAAGCCCTCCCACGAGCCTCAGGGGGGCACCATTGCCTAATCAAAACAATGTTATTAACTGATAATTCAACACTGGAGTGGACAGTGACTAGAAAAAAATCTGATCAGATCTTTCTGAATACTTGAAATTTCGCATCATATTCAAAACCGAAGCATAAATCTGACTGTCATGCATGCACATATGGGAGAATGCTTTGAAATGTGTGTGTGTTATGGGGACATATATAAAGACCCTTGGCAAAGCCATAGAGCTCTCAAATTGCTTTTTTCTTTCTAATGTTTCTGTGTGAATAATTCACAGCACTCTATAAATATACCCGACCCTGTTTCAGCAACCCTAGGCACACTGTTTATGACCCTGCTCCTGTCTCTCACATTAAATGAATTCTGTCTGCATTTAGCTCCACAGAAGTATTTTTCACACTACATTACTGATTTAAATATAGGTACTGAGTTGTGACCTGCAAACCCTATCATAAGTCTGACCAGAAAGAGGAAGCTCAGCTGCTGTTTTGCATACTGCTTTGTTTTAAAAACTAAATGAAGTACACGTAACAAGATGACATCATTTACTTTACTTTAAAGACACTTTCTTGCATTACATACATCTTTGGGGTTTTCAAGAGTTCTTAACTACAAATAATGTAGTTATAGTATGTACACATACTTAATTCATGAAGTACGAATTACAATTGCGCCAGTTGGTTTTAAAAGTAAATACAAAACGGGCTAAGAAAGTATTTATCATTATTCTGATTTACAGCAACTAAGCTTTCAGCACAGAGCAAAAAGTAGTAAAATATTATAAAAATCTGATCAAAAATACATATAAAAGTCTAATATAATTCATGGTTCACTGTAACTAAAACAAATAAACATGTAGGAATAATAATCATGATGCAAAACCCAAATAAAACAAACTTACCCTCAGGTACAGCACACACCACCCCAGCCTCATTGCCATGGTTACAATCACCAGAGACATATTTCCTACTTCGGCACTCCAGCAGAGAATTTTCATTGCCATGGCAGCCAAGACGTTCAAAGTGAAAAAGACCAGAACCAGGCCCAAAGTATGAGTGCCGCAGTGCGGTGCCAATTTCGCTGTTTGCAGGTAATCGGGTAATTAAATGAATCCACACACTATATTACTCAATAAAGAGTGTCTAGCTGTTAATGAATAAAGTTAGCATCTTATACCCGAGTCTCAGCTGTCTACAGATGACACTGGCATCTCGGTCAGTCAGGTAGGTGTCACACACTGCTCCCCAATGGCCATTTAGGTACACCTCGAGACGGCCACTCTTATTGGACGAACCTCCCACCAACTGTGCTGCACCTGGACGGGTGAGTACATATTCAGTGATTTAAAACATCGGACAAGCTTACACCTTCTTTATATTGTAAAAGCATTGTTATGCCAAGACGAGAAATCTGTGCGACGGTTATGTGAAAAGGTCTGTCGTGTTGATAGATGTTCATGTTCACATTTGATTTTAATTCAAATTGCATTGCACCACTTAATTTTAACAAAGTTAAACAAATCATAGATTAAAACTATAACCTGTATTTAAACTTATATTTTTGTCCGCCATGATGGATTTTACCTGTGTAACTTACCAGCTACAGTGTTGCACTGTCATGTAAAAGGAAAGAAACATCTTGTGCATGTAAAAGAAACATAATTTTGCGACCTCTATCTGGATAATTTGTTGATCAGCCTGACTGTCCATAAACACATTTCACAAGCCTTGAGGGATATGAGGTGCGCCTATTCGGGACCGGACCACAATTTAGACAGGACGCTAAAATAACTAGCTACTCTTCTCACGATGTTAGTCTTTTACATTCAATCACAGATGTTATGCTCATGTATTGGATAAGAAAGCCAGGCATTTTGAACTTGACGCTTCACAGCCGACCATCCAACCACCCTGAACTCACTCGTGCTGAGGTGTTTCATTTATTTCCATTTTTCTTTACAATAAACACATCACATAAGCATGACATGACTTATGTATCTGTTTCTGGCCATTTTATTATAGATTTGTGTTTTTTATGATTTAAACCTCCTCAGCAAGTTTAAAGTTAATCCCTAACTGAGAGATAAATCAGAGTTTACATTAATGGCGCAACCGAATTCAAGTTTATCTAGATTTACTGTGAAAATAAAACCTGGATCAAATGATAGCTTAAATATAAACCTGATTATTTTAAACAAGGTTTACCGTTTGGTACAACAGAATTCAATTCTAAGATTTAAGACTAATCCTTGTTGGTGCAACCCAGACTTTTTTTGCTGAGTATTTGTTTATGGAAACTGTGTTCTGCAACAGAGAAACCTTGAATTATGAATTATGATGTTGTTTTCACATAATGCTCGCAGACATTAATTTATAATATCACGTTTTAATCGAATCAAGTCCGAAACTGTGTTGTAATTGCTTGGACACAGAAAATAAGAAGAAAGACAGACATGGATAATGACAGCACACACAGTGCAGCACCATCCCAGTACTGAATCCCAGATGGAAGAAGGCGATGACAGACCAGCGTGAAGAGATGCAGAGAGACACTTTCCGATTGTGGGCCAAATTAACAAATGGACACATTAACGTACATGACAGGACTCGGATGATGATTAAAAAAAGGCTTCATGGAAAGAAAAATAGAGGACAATGAAAAAAGAGCAGAATCCTTGACTTGTCACACACAGACACAGTTTCTGACACAGAAATAAATGTCACTCAGTATTGTCGACAACACCTATCGATTTATATGACAGGAATGACAGCAATACTAACAGGACACGTTAACTTAGACAAACAAACACCCACAGCGTGGTTGGAACTTGTCTATGTCAAATTAGGTTAGACAGAAATTGGTCCACTCTACATTTTAAAGAAATTACTTTTGTTGCATATAAATATATTTTGTCAGACACTCACTTTTTCCAAAAATTCTTAAGATCTTTAGATGTTCAAATCAATGAAAAGGCTACTTAAATTAAAATGCAGTTTTGTGAAACCACTTAATGTTGAAGAAGCACAAGATAGGGCTCACCCTGATGGCAGTTGCAGTAGGCCCACCCGATGGCTCCTGACTTCGGCCTGTAAAAGCACCAGGGGTTGGATTCACGATCAGGGTTTCTACAGTAGCTGTGGTCTCCTAGTCCCCGGTTAGGGTACTGCTGTATGTAATCTGGAAACTCGGTCCACTTAAGACAGGCAGAGCCAGAATCCGTCTGGGACACCGATCCGTTGTAATAACCCGACTCAGTAAAGCCCTCAGAGCAGGAAAGAGGACCTGTGAGAAACACATACACTTTATAAGCTACAAAATAAAATTCACTTGGAGAGGCATGAAAGAGATTTTATAAAGGTCAGCTTGTTAAGACACTTTAACATAAAAAATGTTCAATGCATTGATACAGGATTTCAAGTGTAGGCCTAATACGGAACAAAAGGAGCCACAATGATGAGTCACTCATCATGAAAATGCCCTTGCAGTTACTGTAGGTGAGTTGATATGCGAGTTTGGATCAGAATTTTTCATATATTGTGAGGACCAGCTAAACCTGAAAGACTCACATTAAAGGTACAAGTTGACCATTTTTACAGGAAAATAGCATCATAAACATGCTAAATAATGTTATATTGACATCATAAAAATGCAAAAGCTTTAGTGAAGGTAAGATTTAGTTGAACAAAAAGAGTAAAAATAAAAATAAAACTCATTAGACAATAACAGTGGTGATGAAAATCAAAGTTTATGCTCTTAAGGGGGCCAACAATTTATTCACAAAACTGTAACCGAAGTCTAACATTGTCTCCATATGCTGCCAGTCTGTGTTTTATTACATTTAATGAAATGTGAATGGACAGTGCCAGAGAGCCAGCTGAACTAAAGTCCAAATATTACATCCATCCAGATTATAATGTTCAGTGTACAATAAGAGGTTTGTACACTGGTTGATGTGGTGATATAAAAAAATTAAGGTTCTTTTTAAAGAGAACTCCAGGATTGTCAAACCAATGGAAGACAGAGGTGGTGTTTGAAACTTATTAGGAAAACTATTGTTTAAGCAATTCTGTTTGATGCCATTAATGATGCAGAAATGACAGTTAAATAGTTAAAACTATTATAACTTTTTTCCTGAAATCCAAGTAACCTAAAAATGTCAAGAAATATTGACCTCGCTGTTATGTATTGAAATGAGACTTCGTTTGCAAGGGATGTTGTGCAGGATCAAACAGAGGAAAGTGTGAGCAAATCTCTCTTTTAAACAAAGCAGGTGTAAACCCTCAGGGAGAGAGAGTTGATACCATCTCCTAGCTTTATAAAACCTTATGTAGTACATAAGCACACTGAATTACGGACCAAAATGACTCCACTGGTAATGCCAGAAAAGTATTCACACCTGCACGCACGCAAATAGGCCAGCCATGTTATTGCTTGTCTAGAACACTTTGACAAATACTTAGAACACTTAAAGATGGAGAGGCATACATCAAGAATGGCTTATATAAGAATATTAGAGACAAATGCAGTCACTGAGACTCTATTACACTCTTTTGTCATCATTACAAACATTCTTGTGAACAAAAAGAAACCTGACACAGTATCATTCCACATTCCACGTTATTGACAAGCACTGTGTATTTATAATATGAGAAGAGTATTGCATTACTTTCCACTGTAAACTGTTTTTATAATTATCTTGATGTAAAAGGGAGCAGAAGAGGATGCCATATATATTTGACAGCCATCAAACAAATAAAAAATGTTCTATCATAATGGTATTTATATGTTAAACCGTATATAAAATCAAATCAGGATTTGGAGAGATCAGCACCTGTATTCAAAAGTATAATACATCAATAAAAAGCACAGAAACACTTTTTATTGTCAAAATAATTTTATGCAGAAATATGTTTAGTGTAATTTAATACAATATTCCTTTTCTTTTTTAAATGGATGAGTTGGACTGGAGAGTAAAGGAAAGGGAGCCAACATTACAGTTCCATTACTCAATAGTTCTAGTTAAAAAAAACATCCCAGGTGGCACCTCATAAAAGTCATCTAGATCAAGAAGCTAAAATAAAAAGATTTTTCGATTAAGTTATTTTACAATGTTGAGGACTTTCTTAATTATAAAATGTGGATATAAATAACACCAAGAGTATGGTATGCATGTGCAACCATTTCAATTGTGCAGACAACACATACTGTAAGTCTATTAGCAGAAAAATTAAGCAAAAAATATTTTTTCGCTTCTGAACACAATTATGACTAAAAATGAGCCCATCACACCTCTAACCGGTTCAAAACTTGTTTAGGCATTACAAATAATTTCCATTCTTGTACAATCACAGTTCAACAAATCTTTCCTTGTATACACACGTGAGAGCTCATGTTTCATTGGTCTGTACATGAAGCAGTTTGCTGAAATAGAATCAGTGTAGTGTTCTGCTTTTATTTCCCATGGCATTACAGGTATAGATTGCAATACCAACCACCAGTGACGTTAAACATATGAGAAATTTAATAGCAGAGTTTAAGAAAAGTAAAATGAATGAGGCGATCATAAAAGAATCTCTGCCCCATCATGAACTGGGAGTAGACTGACGGTTCAGTTGGAAGGCTAAATGTGTTTAAGCATCTTGCCCTAGGGATGTCAGCTCACAAACCTGTCCAGGCTTGGGAGGCACAGAAAGCAATAACGTAAATATGACACGTGAAATGTGTAAAAGCGGTAGCGCTTTCAATTCCATATTAGTTCTCATTCTCAAACTCTTCAGATCCCATCAATGGCACGGTTGTTTCACATCCATTCACTGTCATCAGTAAGTTTTTGTTTTTAGGTATTACAAGCAAATATGTGTTTCTCTCAGCTCGTCTGAGAAGTGATTGTTGCGGTTGACTGTTTCGTAAACTTTGCCATAGGCAAGCATCAATGAATACAGCTCAAACATAGAAGCTATTTACAAGACAAATACACATACCAGCAACAACTGATAAGTATGTGTCTGAAACAGGTTGCTTAATTTTCCAAGCAATTGAGACGATGGAAGGTTTTTTTGCCAGTAAACATAAGGTAAATAAAAAAACATCCCAGACTGCACGAGTCATAGGGTCCCCACTTTTATTTAACCTCCAATAAATACTAAAATTGCATACCTGAGTTCTGCAGCAGTGTATTCAGGTAGGCAACATTTTGTCCTGTCTGAGAAAACAAACAAGACAACTCATTTCTCTCACTATAACAAAGTACCAGTCTTTCTGTAAATACCGTCAAGTACTCATTTAAAAAACAAGATATATGATACAGTGAATTAAAACAACAATCACACAAGAATTGTGACCCGAACACGATGTGTCTGGCTGCACTTTAGTGCACGTGTAAGCCCTTTAGAGTTTATTTTGTTGAGCTGAGGGTTTCGCCCTGAAGGAGAGCTTATCAAAGATATCCGTCGAAATGTCACATAAAGGCTTAATAATGCTGTGGCAGTTTCAGCTGAGATCAAAGAATACTTTCAGGACCATCGAGTCATTACGTGACTGCCACTGTGAGCTGGATGTGATAAAAAATCTTAACACGCTGACTGCGCTGCGAGCGGGCGACGCGTGCGTCTGCAGTGCATTTATTATAATGAGAGTGCGCTTGTTTTGGCGGGTTGCGTCATTGAGATCGGACTCTTGTGCCTTCGGGCTCTAACAAAGAGGCAAGAATTAGCCTATACATTCAACTTTTTTAGTTTGCGTTGTTTAGGGCGCAGCGACAGTTGTTAAAACGATTAAGTTTTTTCACAGGTCTGTCCACGCATAGCCTACTATAAATGTTTGTTATTATTTATTTTTAATAATAGACTAAAAAACCAAAAAATAGATAAGAAATCGTTTATTTAAAAAATCACGTAAATTTTAATCTGCAACATAAAACTGTATGCAAGAATGCACGCAAAAATGCTCACGGCTCAACTAATACAAGCGGATTATTGAAATCTCATTTAGGCTACTAAAATGCAGGGTCAAAGTACACTTCAGTCCAAAAATACTAAGAAACATTTACATATTCACGTGACGCGGCTTTTTACAAGAAGTGCCATTAATGATGGATTAGGACACACACGCGCAATCAATGGGCGTCAAAGTGCACTGTACACAAATAAATGATGCTGTCAACTTTCATTCAAACAACACATGAACACATGTATCGCTTCTTAAAGTCTAGAGCAAAAATCAAACTACAAATAATTTACTACAAAATAAAATAATAATGTCGTAATCTTTTCCGCTAGTTTGTGAGAAAAGCATTAATAGTGCGATCTTACCTTGCCATAGGCACAGACCGAGAAATAAAATATAGCAGCAATGGAGAAGATCCCACTGATATCCATCCTGTCATTGACCATACATCCAGTAAAACTGTCCCATCATAGCCGTCAACGGTCCATTTACCTTCACACAATAATAGTGCGATGCTGTCTCCTCTCAGACGTTTGGTGTTACTGAAAAAGAACGCAAGAAATGAACATAATCTCAACTTTTAAAAGTCCGGGAAACGACTCACACCCCTCCCGTGTTGGGGTTTGAGCTTTGCGTTCACTCGTCAGGAGGTAACACTGAAAGGAGACACCGCTGCTAGTAGTCTTCACCACAACACACTACAGAGACGACTATCGGAAATAAACCATTAAAGCGCCGCTCATAGCGTGCAGTACATGCGCGTCACAGCTGCTCGTGCTACCCTATAAAAACCTTCAGAATATTTTAATGTAATAACTAGACAAGAATTATATGCACATTTAGTTCTACTTTCTATAACGGTATTAAATTGAGACCCGATGCTGTTTTGAAATGCATGTTTTATATAACGTGTTGATCGACAAGAGGGATTATTTGCCCATCAATTCAACACCATTTGTTCATATTTAACGAAAGTTCTGCGAGGTCTCGTTTCTCTGATGTTTAGGTTTTTTTACGTAAATGTCATAACTGTATCCGCCCACAGGGTTGAGCTCACCTTGTATTATTCACCTGTGTACACAAGCGCATGAGAACACATTGTTCGCAATTCATACAGATCCACTAAAGGATAACAACGTCTGTATGCCTATCATCACTTAGCCTACTGTGCAATAAAAGATCAGAGTCCTTTGAATGCTTTCACAGTTAAACATTGTATACATACGATACACTTTTCTTCACACTTGAATTCACTTTCGTGTGCAGGATCAGTTAACTTTTGTCCAATATTTATTTGGTTTTCATTTGTGGGATTACTGCGATACAATATCGAAGAGGATTTGCTCTCCCTGGTACGATGGGAGTTAGTCGGTATAGGATTACATCATTACTTAGCCTAACATGAATTTTGACGTGTGACGAGGAGAACTGTGTTTTCCCAACTTATCATTCTTTTAGCTCAAAGATCACTTCATCAAGCACCAAGTCACTAAAACAACAAATGATAACAGCCTTAGTTTCTCATATCTTATTCACAAAGGTGTGGCTGCATTGCTTGGCATTCGTCCACACTCTCGTCTGGGGTGTTGATCTGGTTTATATACAGAACATGCTTAAAATGGAGACTGGGACGGCTTGATGGAAATAATATTAAAGTCATACTGAGTATAAGAGGTTGATTTATGCATCAAAGTAAAAGGTCATAAGTACACACTTTGAAGGATTCCAAATTAGGTTTGGGAGTAATACCGATGGAAATATAATGCTGTGCCAACCACTGCTATTTCTGTTGTAGTCCTGTAGAGTATTTTTGGCAGTTTACCGTTACTTAACTCATTTTTGCAATTTGTCCTGTTGTCCATTGTTCCACTGTTGCAGTTACAAGGTCTTGATTGAGGAGGCTTTTCATAGCAGACGGCATTTCCTTTGGGGACTACTCTGCAGACAACAGTAGATAAACAGCCTAAGGAAATGGTTGGCAATGTTATCACAGGACGAAACGGTCATGGTTAAATTACATTACAAGAAACTAAACCAATTCAAGGCCACTAAGTTTGAAAACAACCAAAACACAGCATATCATATGAACACAAAAATTAATTTATAACTCAATTTATTGAATAAGCTTTTCAAATCTTTACTGCAAAGTTTCATGGTTAAAACGGATACACTTTATCCTGGTATGTAACATAATCCACTATTTCCTTCATCTTTATTTTATGATAAATGAAAACGGCTGTCACAGGCAAATGATATGGTGGACATTGCATGGAACAGGAAGAAAACAGGAAATGGCAAACCGCTCAGTTATTCAGGGGAGATACAATTTTTTTTTTCCAATACACATGAATAACATCCACATTCATATCAAAGAAAGTAATATGGATACAAAGCGACACTGATATTTCAGCAAGCAACTACACAAAATAGAAGGTCTCAAAAGAATTACATTTATGCAAGGAACTTAATAAGCAGTGATTCCTTTGTGCTTTTTAGATGAAGTCAGTCAAATGTTGCAATCAACAGAAGTGCCTTCACAACCTTGTGAATGCAGCTCATTTGCTTTGCGAACATCTGCTGATGTTGTGATAAATTACTTTTGGCAGAGATTGAGTCTCTGCAACAAAAAGTTTTTTTTTAGAAAGCCTTTTCACAAATGGATCTCATCAGTTGGTTTGCCCAGTCACTCCTAGTCCTGCACTCAGTCTAAAGTCCCCATCCATACGTCACAGATTATGAAGGTTTCCATTCTTTGCTTGAGCGGTGGTAGGGGTGCTAGATTTCACCAGAGAGGTTGGGATATCGTTTTAATAAGACAGTTGCTTCCTTTGGCAAAAGTCGACCTTGACCTCCCTGCTTTCCGCTGGCCTTATTCTGGGCCTGAAAGTGAAATCATGAAGCAATATTACTATTCAAAACACAATGCGGCATGTTTTCATAAACAATTTTAATCTCTTAACCAGTGAGGTTTCTAAATGAAAAATGGCCAATAAGTGCTTAAAAAATACATTCCAATTGTAAAGATGCACCTAAAAAGGTGTTAGCGGTAACATGATGCGTGTGGATGATGTTAACACAGAAACAAACAATGATTGCGAAAAAAAACTAGTGGTCTGGCAGGAAACAGCATTGGGAAGTGGTAAGTTTGTTTGTTATGACTTTGTCATAACAAGGACACAGCAGACAAAATTGAGGTCTTTCTTCCAAGTTATCCAGTCCGATGTATTGTTCAAAAACGTGTTTCATTAAGGCCATTGCAGCTGTCCCATTCTGCAGTTTAATCAGAAGGGTGGGGTTCATGAGGATTTGACAAGGTCTGAGGACTGTGTTTGCATGTCTGCTTTACCTGGGTCTTTTTCACACATGTGTAGAAAGTTGACACTTCTTTAGAGCAGACTGTGTTGTTAAAGTCATTCTGTTTCCAGCAAGCCATCACTAATGACATCTCTGTAACACACGTGGCCTCTGTAATAAAGATTGCATATCATACTGTAAGTGTATGGCAAACTTATAACAGCTCTTTAATCAATTAATCAAAGTCAATTATATTCAGGGAATGTGAGGCCAAATAACTTTCAATGCATTTCAATGTTGAATGTTGAATATGCTTCAAAATATATAAACAACAAAAGTAAAGCGCAATGTTAACACATGTTAAGGCAAAGTCCTACTTACAGTTGTATTCATAAATATTATGCATAGGAAACAGCTCTATATTGATCCATAACATCACCTTTTAACATCATCTGTAAATGTGAAACCAAGAGCTCGCGGCATATTATTTGCGATCACGTCAACTAATAAAGTATGGTTATGACATTAAAAAGCTTAACCTTACCTCCTTTCCTCAGTCTTCGATTGGCGACCTCATTCTTCAGCGCCAGAGGTTTGATGGGTCTCAGGATGGGTCTGCCCTGCTGTCTGCTTAACAGTTTCGCTACCTTCTCTTGAATCACAGATCCACTTTGCATCGCCATTTTATAATGTCACTTCACAAACACAAAACTCAAGCTATAAGTGAAATCCTATAGAACAGTAAAACAACAGTAACGATTACACTCCTTTAAATGTCACTGTCGTTTTCTCCCTTACGTCCTCAAATGGAAGTCGCCATGTTCTGCCGAAAAGCGGTCCCTACCGGTTGTCGTGGTTACAACAGCAGAGACTGTCGTGAAAAATATCGTGAGTTCTGTTTGTATGTTAAATACTGGGCCGTCTTTTATTATTACGGAATTATTATATTAATACGTATATTAATTTAGAATGATTACGTTTAGTTATTATTCAATAGTTTAAAAGAATGCATCATTTAAATTCAATGCAGATTTTAAGGACTGCTAATGAAAGTCATGTGTTGTTGTTCGTCAAACTGCAGTTCTGTACATTCATCTTCGTGTTAATTACACATTTAACTACACCCTGTTGGTGTGAGCAAGTCACTTCAAATTCTATTTTTGACCAACTCAACATCTGTAACAAAAACTGGACATGCACTTAATTGTAAACATGAGGACAGGATGCCCTTGGGTGATGCAGGTTTTCCAGTAAAAGTTTTACTCAGGACATGGTTGAGCAGCAGATGTGACAGTGCAAGACAAGCCAGAACAAATTTAATAATGAATGAAATAAAAGCCAAATTTCTTAACAATTACCAACACAGAATGTTTGTCTTTAGTCTGAATTGCATTCAGGTTAAGATTTCAAATAATCGACAGAATAAAATGAAAACACATAAAACATTTCGTTGCGATATCTGAATAGCTATGTGATGTTCTCAATCAAAACAAGTCTGAAAAACACCTTGAATCTTCAAAATAGCATTCAAATATATTCCCTACAGACGGAAACCCCCTTTTGTGCACAGAGCCGGTTACAATACACAGAGACGCAGTGAGTTTTATTGACAAAACATAAATATACATGCATTTGTTGTTTCCTGTTTTCTTGTGCAGCTGCTGTAAATTTGACCTTGTTTATAGGGAGTGGTTGATTTTAACAGATTTAAATGAGGTTGACTAATGGTAAATCATGCCATAAGGATTGTCTATAGGACTTGTGTAGCGATGTGTTTTTTACTGTATCCGAAGTGTAAATTAATGATAGAATGGCTTCAACGTATCACATTTGGAAACATTGAGTGAATGTCAGGCTGTATCAGGCACTCAGATCTGCTTTGGTATTCTGACTTTGTCTCTGCATGTTTGTTAAAGGGGTACGTTGTGTAAAAGCCAAGTTTCAGGCCAGCCGGAACAACTCAGAATTAGCATCATCTCTGGAACAGCTCAGAAGCATAAACTTGCTGTAACAATTTGTTACATAACAAGATTCAGGATTATGAGTGGAGTAAGTAGACCGTATCACAATTTCAGTAGTTTGACACCAAGTTACAAATCAGTGGTGAGAAACCAATTTATTTTGAATGTGCCTCAGGACAAAAGGACTGTGAAACATTTAAAATGAAATGCATGGAAATATAGGGTATAACATATTATAATGAAACTGAATTTTGCACAGGATATCTATCTCTGAGAACTGAATTACGGTTTAGAAGAGTTTTTTGGTGTGTATCGTTTTTTGGTGGGCCAGCAGAATCTGTTGACATGGACATTACCAAAAAGCCAAAGATACCCGTCCCTGATCTCTGACCTTCCCTGCTCTTGTTTGCTTGACTGAACTCAACTCAATAGCGTGTAAACAGCTTTCTTTTGGTGAGACTTTGCATTCTTTAAAATTCTTTAGTCTACAATTATAAATCATTCTGTTAAACAATTAATTTCAAGCTTCATTCGACAAGCCTTACAAATCCGCGTTTTTCATAGAACTGAGCCTGGACTATTGGTCAAAAGACATGCTTACCTTGGTTTTGTATTTGCTTTTTCATTAGTAATTTTAAATTCTCTCCTCCCATCCATTTGCTTTCATCTTAATTGAATTCTGTTTCATGAAATAATTTGATTTTGTGTTTTCTAGCAACGATTAAAGAGTCAGTGGCAGATTTATCTGATGAGATGGAGATCAACGGACTGCATGCACTGCACAAACATACCAGACCAACTAGAGGTCATGACATTTTCCTGCCTTATTGTCTCTCCGGGTTACAGGGGTTTTGTGAACCATAATGCTCTGTAAAGTGAAAGAACTTCTTTGAGGCCTTTCCTTTCCTCACATGATTCCAGCTTAAAAACATATTAATGTGTATGATTGAAGGGTAATTCAAGTTTACAAAACTATACTTATGCTGTTTGTAATCTGGGTCTTGGGGATCCACAGCACTTTGTAGAGCAATGCAAATGCAGTTTTAGAATGAGAGGCTGTCAATGGTTGTTATAAGGCGTTATGTGGAAAAAGAATGGAATGGTTAATATATAATACATAAAAAGCGACCTATGTGTAATAGCTTGCTAAGTAAATCTGATTATTCTTTTATATTACTTTCTTCCTAATTTTATAAATGATTAACATTTCTCTCAGTTCTCTTGATTATAGTGTCTGATTCCACCAGTGTGCTGTTAAATTTTCATTTTATATCAGAATTTTTATCTGCTCATTATAGTTAAAGCAGTCTCATGAATATGATCTTCTCATTTAGTCTTTTATATTCAGTGTTAAGTCCGTTATGATAATGGAAGAGGTCCCAGAGGAGAGTATGTATGAGGATGATGAATGTTTGATGAGATTTCATGGTGTGGGCCTTTTTTAAAGGTGGCACATGTTGTAGCGCCGATAGACACTCTCTGTCGGCCCCCCGTAGAACAGCCATGACACCCCATCTGCCAAACACTCAGAATTATTACTCAAACACTCACATACACACTCATTAGATCACAGTCTTGAGTAGTGTAAGGCATGTGAAAGATACTAGAAAATACAGTGGTATGTTATATACAGTATGTTATATCCTGCTACTCCATAATGCAAAAACAAAACTCCTGACAGTGGTAAACTGGCGTATCCCTTCTCAGGCCACTACATTTGTCTCACTAGCCAATGCACCCTTGTCTCTTTGTAAGTCATTTTATTACTATTAATTCATAACTTACATTCAATGATTCCCTTTGCACATGTACGGTGGACAATATCTTGACATAGGGTGAGAAGAAATTGAGGGTGTGTCTATTGGGAATATGAAGGAATAGAGAAGGCATCACATGACAATGTGTGTGTGAGAGAGAAGAATAACAGACACGGAAAGGGAGAGAGAGGAGCAGAATGGAGGAGAGGGACCGTCTGGTCCCTGGGAGGACTGTCTGGAATTGTGCATTGATTAATGCAAGGCAGATCCATTAGCTAATGAAGTCTGTCTGGCGAACAGTGCATTCTGTAGAGCAATTACTTCACCTCTATCGTGCATCTTTTGACTTTGTACTTGCGTAAGATTGCAGGCTCTTGCATCATTGATAGGTATTATGTATTTGTTTTAATCTGTATTATTTAATTAATCTGTCAGAATGAAACAGACTCCAGCAGTGTTATCAAAGCTAATGCTTCAAACGTCCTTCACACGATCGTATAACAAACACAACTAACTATTTAATTATGATTCCCAAAGTATATAAATAAAGTATATAAGTGACAATGTTTCTGCAAATTGATCAATGGGGTGAAACAACAGGAACCAAACGCCTGTGCTCAACAGTTTGGTTCAGAATGGATGTCTAGCATGACATTTGACTTTGCCCTAACCCTTGCTCTTCTGGCAGATGGAGATTTATAAGCAGGAATGGCTTATGAAGGTTTTGTTTAAGCAGAATTCATCTGATTGTTTTCAGCTGTAATGTTTGGTCTGTTTGGGTTTTGGGATAGAGGCGGATGTAAGAGCTGTTTCACACCATGCACAAACATGCAGCATGTGGATGTAAATGATACTCCACCTCACTGTCATGAGATCCTGGATTCTCAGCTGTACATGTGTTTAAAATATGCGGAATAACATTTTGGATGACAAATTTATCAGAAATATATACAACCCTTAAACAAAATGTTTAATTATAAAATTATACAATTATTCTATTCTCCAATTTGATCCTACATTTAACTCCACTAATGTATTGAGATATGAAAGTAAGTGTATTTACTCTGTGGATAACCCCATGAATGAAACTTTATGGTTTTTAGTTATTAAAAGCACATTACCAGTCAAAAGTTCAATCACACATATTTATTATTGTGTGTTATTTTCTTTACACATTATTTTTTTTAAATAGTTCAGAATATGAAATACCACAATACGCTATAATGAACTACACAAGTCCAAAGATGTTAAGCAAATCAAAACTTAAAATTATATTTTTCCTCCTTCAGTCCCTTTGCTTAGAGCTGATTGACACTTCATATGTATATTTAACGCCCAAGTAAAAATAATCTAATTACATTTTGGTTTACCACTCTGTGTAAAATACATCAATTATTCTTATACCCATGAAACTAAAAGCTATACTCTGTTTGCACTTGTCATTATGATGCAATGGATGGCCTCATACTGCCCCCTGCTGCTACTAATCATTTCATGGGATCAGAGAAACAAAACGTAGTCATGGCTGGTATAAGTTTTGTATTTCTTCACATGCACACACTCAGACACGAACACAAACATTATTTATGTAGAAGGAACACAATACACACTGTTTCGATGTTTGCATTTTTAAACCAGTACACTGCAATGCACTGACATTCAATTTCTTACTAAGCATTTTTGTCTCGTTTTTAGTAAAAATATCTTAAACTTCTTAAATCAATATACAATTATTATAGAGATTTTAAGTCTTCTTTTATGTAAAATAATAAAATAATTAAGTAAGTTTATGGTAAAAACAAGCCAAAAAATCTGTCCGTTGGGTGAGAAAATTAACTTTAATTTAGTTTGACATTTTCTTAGTACCTAATTCAAGTTTATTTTTAAGCAGATTTTTAAGATAATGCTTAGTAAGTATGTCATTTTTTACAATTGTGTCAATAACGACCATATTACCTTAAAGTGATAGATCACCCAAAAATGAACATTCTGTCATCCTTTATTCACACTCCTGTATGAATTTCTTTCTTCTGCAGAACACAAAAGAAGCTATTTCAAAGTGTTGTTATATTGTTATAACCATTCACTTTAACTGGTCTTGTGAACATACAATATAAGTCAATGGAGGCCATGCTGTTCGGTTACAAACGTTCTTCAAAATATATTATTTTGTTTTCTACGGAAGAAAGAAAAACATAAAGTTTGAAATGACAAGAGGTTATATGTAAATGCTGACAGAATATTCATTTTCGGGCGAACTTTAACAATGGCATCTTGGTAGGTTTCATTATATTCTGTGAAGTTACATTTATATGTGGGTGCCATAAATACCAAGAATATTAACTGTCAGTATGAGATGTATCAAAGTTTCATGGTGTTGGCAACCTTTGTTGGCAACCATGGTGTTGTTTATTTTGGGACTGTTTTGTTGTGATTGTCTATTTTGATTGGTCTCTTCTAAACTGCATATAAATTGCTATTTATTCAAATGATTGTTGCTGCCCTCTGCTGATGGAAAACACTGTTCTAATGTAACATTGTCAGGCAAGTCGTGCTGCTCCAGGGACCGCCTATATGGACCAAGGATATCATTACTGTTCCATACACAGCCAATACCAAACATATTAATACTGTCACTATACATGAATATATTCCATTGTTAAGTGTCTTAAAATGCCTACACCTAGAAATGAAAATTCTCATTTATTTCAATTTCAAACCACACATCCAAAATTTATTATACTATGGCATCTTCATTGATTTTAATTTTATGAATGCACATAATTATTTCACATAACAAATAGTTGTGCATCAATGTATGTCAACGAACAATGAATGAAGCTATATTTCTAGGTGTACTATCCCTTTAAATGAATCCTCCCCACTGGTGTCATGATAAATAGCAGCTAGAGCCCCCCCGTGTCACAAACAGTGTTCATAATTTATGCTGTGTTATACCCAATACCAAATGGCCAAGAACAGGAAAAGGCACAGCTAGGAATCTGATGCTGTGTGTTAACCTCAGTGTATTCCTCAGGCTACTGATGAGCTTTGAGCAGCTTTAGGATTTAGAGTGTATTATGAGAAGGGAGGGATGGAGCAGCAAGAAAACTGCCAGAGATAAAAGTGCATGTGAATTAGCCAAATTGGATGCGGCGGCGTCGTCACTGACAGGCACAGAGTGAAAGTGAGAGAGTGAATGACAGAGAGAGACCGGAGCAACACGCATGTGTGAGGAGCGGAGGAGAGGCACGGCTGCTGTATTGACATCAGGCATTTTCATGCCGTACATTCTCCTTCTCTGACCGCACACACAAGGGCACGGAGTCACCGCACGCATCTGCAGAGACACACGTAGACACCGACTTAGTGGACCTGCGGTCATGGCTGAAATAGGTGAGTGGTTAAATCCTCTTCCCTTTAAGCCTCTTTCTTCTTTTGCATTGAGCCAAACAGCTACACAATGTGACTGCTGTGAGTTTGAACTGTAATGAGGTGAAAAACAGGAGGCTGAACATTCACACCACCTTCTCCTCATGCCTTTTCTATAAAGGTCACTGTTCTATAGGTTGTATGAAATGGAATTGATGTTATGCTCCCAGGTGGGACCATCATTGTCAGAGGTGTATCCTCTGTGTGTGGGTGTTTATGTAAGAGCATGCTGGGAGCCAGACACCCTGAGTTAATGAGAGCCCCAGGGTATCCTCAACCCCGCCCAGCTCTCATACACACTGCTGCTTTCTCCCCTGCACTTTATTCTTATGTGTAATGTTGGAGAGGGCTAATATAAGAATAAGAGTGTGGGGAAAGAGCGGTATGGTTGTATGTGATACCCCACCCTCTTGTCTATTTTCACTCTGCTTACAAGGGATTATCAGGGTGATTACTTATAGTGATTACTCTTGTTTCCTCCAGTGCCCGGAGACTGTCCATCATACTGTGAAAAGAACAGTGATGAATAATTTAGGGTTGTATACACACTCTTCAAAATAAAGGTGCTTCACAATGCCATAGAAGAATCTTTTTTGTCCAAATGGTTCTATAAAGAACCTTTAACATCCAAAGAACCTTTATGTTTCACAAAAGGTTTTTTTTGTGGCGAAAAAAAGCATCTTCACATTATTAAAAGGTAAGAAAGGGATGGTTTGACTGAATGGTGGATTATACTTGAAGTGTCACTGACGGTTCATGATGAGTCTATGGGGGTTGTCATCTGCATATCCATTATTGATGCAGTACAATTTCATTGTAAACGTTTCTTGGCGTATTGATTGCCATTTGTATAGCCTTGGTTTTAACTACTAACATATGGTTAAACTGTGTTACATTTACATTTAGCAGACGCTTTTATCCAAAGCGACTTACAAAGAGTTGTCATACATGTTAACTGAAGCAAAACCATAGTTAATTGGTGGTTAAAATGATTCTTCAGTTTTCTTTGTAGTAAAAACATGGCTTATTTTTCACACAGAATGCTTGAATAGTCTTGATTTACTGTCAGAATTAAACATCATACAGGTCAATGTTCTTTGAAAGACTATAGACTTTACAAGACATGTTGAATTATGATTGGATCTGTACATGTTTTTACTGAAAGCAAAACACCAGCATGTTGTGTTTTGGATGTTGGTACCCATCACAAGACGCTGGTTTACATGCTAGGAGGTTTAAGTTATCTTTAGCAGGACTTCTTTAGTCAGCCAACCGTATTCTTCAATAAGGTACCTGGCAGGCAGCCAAAATAATATGACAATTCCCTATTTTACTAGGTGGCTAATTTGCATGGATTTGTATGATCTCATTTGTACATGTCGTACAGTGTACTTTCACTCCAGTGATGGATGGAGCTTTATTATTGCTTTCTATTTTTCTAGTAACTGTAAATTTAAAGATTTAATCCATACAAGATAATTTGCAAGTCACATCACGAAAAAGTTTAATGTATTGCTTTTATTTTATCCATTGCATTTTTCCAGTAATTCTACATTCAAGTTTATATGCAAAAGCCACATCCTAAGAGTTTTTAAAGGGATACTCTACCCCAAACTGAAAATTCTGTCATGATTTCCCTCCCCCAAACCTGTATAAATGTATTTGAACACAAACGTATTGGTAAACATGTAAGCAACTTGAGTGTGAGTAAATGAACACCAATGTTTTAAATGAATTGCTTTTATCTTATAGTTTGCATTTTTCTAATTGTTCATTTTTGTACAATTCACTTCATAAGAGTTTATTTGCAAAAGTTGTCATAAGGTATGGACAGAACCCAAGCGCATGCTGCAGTTTGCAAAATAAAACTTTATTTAAACAAAAACCCTCTATGGGGAAAACATGTACAAAAACAAGACAAGACTGAAAACTAAAACTTCCCACAAGGGGGACAAAACAAACAAGGTCTTAAGAATAATAAACTAAGTCCACAAACTTGAGTCCAGGAAACAGGAACGCAGGTAATCCAGACAGCCTAGGAAGGGTAAATGTGCAAAATGAACCGACAAGGGACAGAGGGAAACTGGGGCTTGATAAAGGGAAACACTAACAAGGACTGATGACACAGGGAGAGTGGCGGCAGGTGACATGAATGAAACACTAAAGTAAAGCTAACAGGAGGATTGCACGAGGCAGGTGAGGGGAATAAAACACTAAGGGAAAGATGGACCAAGGCTGGTGACAAGACTAACACTAAATGGCCGTGAAACAAGAGGGCTTGACAAACCAAAACAATGCTCTTTCTCCACACAAAACACATGGGACTGACATGATCCTGCCACAAGACTCGAAAACCAAGACAAGGAGAGGCAGGATCATGACTAAAGTATGCACCCGTGAGATCAGACTAGACCCGCTATGGCTATGCCAATCCGTAGACCACGTTCAAACTATAAGTAAGCATCATAAACCAGTCTGAGACAACAACTGAAACTGGTGTTTTAGTGGGGTTATCTCAGTATCATACAACAGAGATGGTAATGACTCGTCATGAAAATAGCCTTGAGACTGCATTACTTCTGCTTGTTGCTTTAAATGTTGCTGATTCAGTGTGATGGCGTTTCAGAGGCTCTCAGTGAAGCCCTGAATGGAATCAGTGTCAGCACGGAGATGGTGGAGGAGGAGCTCAAGCCTCATCTGGACATTCTGTTGAACCTCCTGTTGGAGAAGAGTGAGTGTTTACATCTAACCCACCAATATCCTCAATTCCATGTCTGTGTTTCCATATTTGTGCATCTGCAACCTCCAATCCCACTTTCACAAGCTTTTTTACAGCTGTGTTCACATGTGACGTAGCTGTCAGTTCCTGCTGAGTCAAGGGGGTCATTTAGCACGGCACTCATGATGTGCTCCTTGTGTGAGCTGCTTTTTCCTCTGTTTCCTTCAAGTAGTATGTGTGTGGGAGTATGTTGGAAGACAATCCAATATAGGGGGCAGCAAAGGGTCAGTTTATCCACCTGCTTCCAGATTGGGCCACAAGTAGGAGAGAAGTAATCTGCATTTATATTTGAGAGGGTGGGTAAGGGAGAAAGGGTTCATCTCATAAATCCATCTCTCATTTTCTCCCTTTCGCTCCCCATCTTTTGCACATTCTTGCCTCCACCACAAATTACTTTCCACCAGCTGGCCTTTCTTGGCACAGGGTGGTTGCAGATTGCAGATGCATCTAAAATTGGAAAGCAGCCCTCACAAAAGAGCCCCCACAAAAAGTCTGTGTTACCATGGTAGCTAGTCTTCCTCTGACAACTTGGCCTGCCACGTTGGCCCTTGTGGATGTCGTTCTTGAGGAGAACATTCTTCAATGACAGATTTCCTCCTGATATAGCATCTTTGGCATTTCTTAAGCACGCAGTACAAAACAAAAGAGGAGAGATGAGAGACAAATTTAAGCAACAGGATGAGAGATTGGGTTTGTAAACAGTACAAGTTTATTAAAACAAAATGATCAAAAGCTGTCTTTCTATCTCCAGAGAAAGGAACGGCAGAGAAAATCGGTTCTAGTGGTGTTTTGCCCGTACTGGTTCAAGTCCTGAGGAAGAAGAGTCCTCTCACCTCTCAGGTTACCCTGTTGGTAGCAGAGATGGCCAGGGAAGGTAAAACAGATTTAGTGTCTTGCACAATTAAAATAAATTCACAATACACAAATGTGGAAAACGGCAATATACATGTAACAAAAATGTCCAAAATAAAGTGAATGAGTGGTTTCCTGTTGGTTTGTGTGTTAGCTGGTGTGAGGGAGCATTGTATTCAAGCAGGACTGGTGACAGCATTAGTGCCTTTATTGAACAGTTCAGACCAGGAGCAGCTGCTGCACACGGGCCGAGCGATCGGACGCATCTGTTTTGAAAACTGTGAGTAATACTGTTACGGTCTGTTACTTCTCAAAGCTAATGCAAGCAAGTAAATTACTATTCAATGCTCTCCTGTAGCTCAACTGGTGGAGCATGGCTCTAAATGCCAGGGTTATGGGTCTGAATCCCAGTCATACTGATAAATACACTCTTACAAATGAAGGTTCTGTGAAAGATCATTCTGTCAAAGATTCTGTTAAAATAACCTTTATTTTTCATATTTAAAAAAACTACAAAAACCTTTTGTGAAGTTCATCAGATATTCAAAGTTTTTATGAAACCACATGTTCAAACCGGTTCTTCTATTTCATTGTGATTTCATCTAAATTCCCTCTAAAAGAAAAACTAAAACGAAGTACATCTAGTTTGAATCTTTAAGCTAAATTAGTTAACACACCAATGCTTATTGTACTGTTTCTTTACTTTTTTCTGACATACTGGAATTACATTTTTAAATAGTTTAACATGCTTGATGTTTGAAAATATTGCCAAAAGCATCTGACATTGGAATTATAGATTATATTTATCTTTAATATGTTATTTACATTATGTACATTGTGTTTATTTACATTATTTAATTTTTTCTTTATATTGTGTACAGACTTTGTATAGGTTTTAACTATACAAAGTCAAATGGAATGAAAAACTTTTTAATATTTAAAATTAAAATATCTCAATATCAGTTTAATATAAAATTATTTAAACTATATAATATTATAATATTTAAAATATATATATATATATATATATTAAAACTATAATACTATTAATATTAATAAAACTGTTCAGAATGCAGATAGAACATTGTAATTCTTGCCGGAACTTGATTATGGAGAGGCAACTATCCTCTCACTCTTTATCATGGTGCTCATAGGTTCATAACAAATTGTAATCTTAACTCATTATTGCAAACTGTATAAAGCAGGGGTCTTCAACTAGTTTTCTTTGAGTGCCAGATTCCAAAAATATAAATAGGACGGGAGCCAGTTTTTTTCTGTTCTTCTGTTATTTTGTATTTCTGTTATTTATTGTATTTTGTTCCTTTTATACAGTTTTTGTTGCTGTTACTTAGGACTTGTAAATTGTAATGGTCATATTGATGATGTTATTTGGTTCAAAGTCAAATTAATAAATGTCAAAAACGCTAATACATTCAGGATTCAGCACAAGGTTAATCCCTGCCCCTTGAAGTTAAACTGGTGTCTTATTAAGTGAATTAATTATCGCATCTCAGGGTCATATAATCACATTCATGTGCCCCACGCACTTAGAAGGGCAGATCATTTGAAGAGCGAGTTTTAGGGGAGATGTACAGCTATTTTTCGTAAATATAGCTGTTTAAACATAACGTAGTAATAAAAACAACATAGTTTTCTCCTTATCTGAGATAGTTCACGTGGTGTAGTACTCTTCAAGTTTCTTTGACAGACCGATCAAACGCTTTATGAGCCGCGGTAATTGCTTTTGTATTGAATGTAGTAGCGTTTTGGACTTTCACAGATTTGGCGTCTCAGGACTTGCATTTCCTTTTAAAAGTCTCTCCACTTATTAGAAATGTTAAGGTGGGAAATGTTTTACGACACAGTTTAGGGTTCTTATTTTTTACTTTCACAGAACTTGCATATTGTGTCACTTCCTTTTTTACGAACAGATCACGGGAAAACAATATTTTCTGTACGCTGCTTTAAACGATTGGAATGTTTTACAAAATGATTTGAAAATGCAGGACTTTGTATCAATGTGTCCTTTTAAATCTTTGATCTGTGAGCTGTTGAAGGAAGATTCAAGTTGTAGATGTTTTTGAACTTGTATAGATAATGTGTATGTCTTGAAAGGTCGTCATTTTGTGAGGTTCTATTGCTGCATGTCTTGGCCAGGACACTTCTAAAAAAGATTTTTTATCTCAGAAAGTTTTATTTTTCTTGGTTAAAGGAATGTTATAATTCCAAGGCAATGATGTGAATACTCATTAAAGTCCTTGTGGTCTTCTCTATTCATGTTCTCACATCTTCTATTGCTCTTGATGCCATTCTCTTTCTTTTCTGTAAGTCCCTACCCCATTCATGCTCCTCATGTGCCTCTCTCTCAGCCGTTCAGCAAACACAGCTGGTAGAGAATGGAGTCATCCCCAGGCTGGTGACCATAATGCAGCAGTATCCTGATAATGACCCGCTGGTAAACGTCAGCCTGCTGGCCCTCTGCAACCTTGCTGATGTGGGTAAGGCAAATGTAAAGACAATTTGGACAATGCCACCCCACTTCATTCCGTCTAGCCTGTTTGTCTTATTTACATGAAGAACGATTTTTCTCATAATTTATCTGGTAATCGTTGAACAATGGATGGCTCAGAAAGTCTCATGAAAAGAGTTATTCTGATGCAAAATAATAATGTTAAATAAATCATGGAACAGATGCTGCACGAGAAGCTCTGGCAGATGTGGGTGTATCAGGGGTTTTGACCTATCAGCTGAAACGGGCACCAGATGCAGAACGTCGACATCTCATACTGGAGGTTCTTGGATCACTAGGAGAATGTGGTAAGATATATCCAAACCGTGCATGTACTTTCACATATTCATTCTTATGGCGCCCCTTGTTAAAATGTTATCTTCCTTGGGTTCTTAGTCACTGTTCTTGGTGATGATGAACTTATAATCGACTCGTGTGTCCTTGCATGTGCATGTGTTTTAGATGCCCTGAAACTGCAGTTTGTGGAGTCAGGCGTGCCGGAGGCTCTCTCTGAAATGATTCGAACCCTTCAGGGCGGCTCTGACACACACGACCTCTGCAGCATCAAAGTGGCTTCAAACCTCATAGTGACCCTCCTACTGGGAGGTACGTCTCTCTCATTGACCACTCTCAATCACTATGGGAATTTAAATTACATGCAAGACATTTACTAAATGTGACCCTGTACCACAAAACCAGTCATAAGAGTCAATTTTGCGAAATTACCATGACACAACTTGTTTTGTGGGCCGGGGTCACGAATAAAAAAGTTTATTAATTGAGGTTATTGTGAACTATAAAAGACTCTCTGTGTTGTTTACAGATGAATCAATGCAAAAGTGTTTCGGGGAAGGGACAGGGAGAGTCTACCAAGATGTTCTTTCCTGGCTGCAGTCAACAAACACTGAGCTGCAGTTGTCAGGAGCTCTGGCCATTGCTAATTTTGCCAGAAATGGTAAGGAGATGAATATAGATGCTTTGTGAAATGCACACACTGATTATTGTCTTTAGTTTGATAGAAATTCCCATAAAAAGTTTTCTCTGCTTTCTGATTTTAGACAGCAACTGTGTGAAGATGTTGGAACTGGGGGTTGTTCCTTATATTCTGGACCTGCTGGAGCAGCATGTAACAGAGGGAGATGTTTCTGTACAGCATGCAGGCCTTAGTGCCCTTAGAAACCTTGCCATTCCAGGTTATACTTTTCTGTTCTTGTTTTTGAATACTACAAGCACTGTTGGATTTCTTTAAAGGCCACAATTTGGACACTGATCCCAGTATGGTATTCTGGTTTTACCTTTACATTTATGCATTTGACAGATGTTTTTATCCAAAGCGACTTGCATTCAAGATATTCATTTTATCAGTACACCAATGACCCATTGCTAATGCAGTGGTTCCCCAATAGGGCTACAGAAACATTTGGTGAGAACGGCAGCTTAACCAGCAAGACATCCTTCATATCAAACCAACACTAATCTGCCTAGACAACCATGAATGTTGATGCTGGTCTATGATGGTCTATTCAATCGGTTATCTTTACAATTACAAATGGTCTTAGTTTATGGTTAGATCTTATTACTTAGATGTTATTTTGGTTTCTCTGATTTTCTTATTTAGCCTCTAATAAGGTGCGTATGTTGGAGGATGGGGTCATGGAGAGGATCAGGACACTTTTGCGCTCTGACATGCCTCCCGTCCAGTTTAAACTGCTGGGCACTTTGCGCATGATGGTGGACGGCCAAGGTAACGAGTCTAGAGACTAGTGTTGTGTTTACCCATCAATAGGTGCTGTAAAACTGTTAACAAAATAATGGTGATTATATAAAAATTTACTTCTATAAAAAGTTTTTTTTGTGGAAAATATATTGCATTAACTTGCCGAAGTAAATCTATGGCAAGACAACTAAAGGTCAGAAAGCTGGATAATCATATCAGTGCTGTTAATGTGTTTGTGGAACAACAGTGTCTATTGTACAGGACTATAAAAGAAAATTATCATTTAGCTCATATTCCTAGCAGCAATAAAAAGGACATTCAGTTGGCAGTCGAAGAGGAGGACTCAAAACAGCCAAGCTGTAATTTTTAAACAAAAGCTTTGCTTAACTATACTATTACCTGCCAAATGACTATGATGGCCAATGAATTAACATTTCTCCACTACAACTTTAAACCGTTGGGTATGTAGAGCCTGTAATTTTCAACCCCTCACTGCAGTTTGTTATTTCAGTGTGAGCTCTTAGACACCTCGGTGTACAAACAAAAGACCCGCAGCAGCTTTGGCAGAGTAAATTACTACCTATACGTATTTCACTTGCCAAAGGTGATCTGAGTATCTAAATAAAGAGTAAACAAACTCCAGTGTTACTATAGTATCTCTGGTGTGTTTCATCTGGATTCCACTGTATATACTGTACTACTTTGGCGTATTATTTTCTCTCATCATTTGTTCTTTTCTTAGAGGAAGCAGCTTCAGTGTTAGGGAAGGACGAGATTCTGTTAGGACGGGTCATGGAGTGGTGTGATGCTAAAGATCACGCTGGTGTCAGGGGTGAGGCCAACCGTCTTTTAGCAGCTCTCATACGACACAGCCGAAACCCGGTGAGTTTTAAAAAGACACACATGTAGGCCTATTCTGAAATGCATATACAATCTAACTGAATTCGTCATCCTTCACTGAACCCATCTGCTGTCTTTAAAGGAAGTCATCCACACTGTTATTAAAGTCGATGGAATTCAACATCTCATCTCAATGGCAATCAGTGAGCATGTCATCATGCAGAATGAAGCTTTAGTGGCTTTAGCCATTGCCTCCGCTATAGACATTGGTAAGATTTGTAAGACTTGTTTGGCATTAGACTGGTGTAGCAGAACTACTTGTAGTTATGTTTTACCATCCAAGTACAGTTAAAACTGGTAACTTTCACATGATGCATGCAGAATGCCATTAAAAAGTGTTCACATGTAAAATTCTCACCTTAAAAAGAGTGATAATGTGTCTCTTCTGGAATCATTCACTTCTAACGTGTACGCGTGTTTTGTGTGCAGAGGCTGTTCAGGAACCGTTTCGGGATGCTGATCTCCTGCCCACCTTGCAAAAGATGCTGGATGATCCTGTTGTGGCCGTGGAGGTCAAATTCAGTGCGTTGGGCCTTATCTGCAGCCTTGCCAACTCTGGTCAGTACAAGAGATACTGTGGAAAGGAGAAAGACTTCAGTCAATATTATGTCAACTACAGTAACACATCAATGTTATCAGTCCAGTAGTCAAATACTGTAATTGAATGATACTGTATTTTATTGTATTGAGTGTTTCAGTCCATTTTCTTCTTGAGAAAGTCAGTAGAGAGGCAGTTTTTTCAATGGCTTTTGCTAAAAAAAAAGTAAAAAATACTCCCACAGAATGCACCCTAATAACCATTAAGCTGCATCTGCTGTTTAATATATTCTCTTACCGGAAATCAGCAGGTCTTCAAATATTTCTTAAATGTATTAAGTCACATCTTTAAAAGTGAATTTGTAGTTTATTTGTATAATGAAATGTGCCTTTCTCTCCTACAGGCATGTTACGGGAGCAGATAACCTCTCTAAACCTGAGGGACACTCTGTCCAAACTGTCTGCTCACACCAGCACAAAGCTGGCAAAGCAGGCCGACACAGTGATGGCTGTTCTTTCGGAGACTAGCTAGACTTTACAAACGATTACACATCATAGCATTACAGACTTCTTCCACACTCATGATCACATTTATGATCACCGCAAAGAGTGCTAAACACACACACATATATACATAGCTACTTCATCTAGCAACGCATGTAGTCAAACCAAAGCAATACATATTAACCAGCTCACGTTAGAGAGAGAGATGATGTGATTTCATCATCCAAAGGAAGAGGTCAGTTTTTCCATGATAGAATATGTTGTCAGCTGTCACTTGTATCATTCATCAAACTGCATTAATGAACCTGTAGCTCTCTAAAACAAGTTTAAAATATGCTAAAGCAGAAGCAACTCTCATCTGTTCTGCAATATCCAGTGGCAAATTACTTAGTAAATAAACAACTGCACACAAACATGCAATTGATAATGATAATGTCCATGGACTTCCATTAACGCTACAGCGAAGCTGCTGTATGTATTTATGAGCTTACTGTCTAAACCTCTCAATATGAATTCAACAAACATTTAACTATATGATTTGTATAAAAATTCCACACTACTTTCGTAGTGTCGTGTAAATATTTGTCTTGTAATTTCGTTTGTCATTACCATGGCTGAATCAATTTGTCAAGTTATGTCAAATGTAAAAAAATAACGGTTAGAAAAGAGGAAATATGTCTATTTTCATATCATAGCCGGCCTTACTTTCGTTTGTTTTGTGAATGGCTTTTTGATGCAGATTCTTTGATCATGTTGATCATTTACAGCGAGCTAGCACAAAATACTTCATAATCTGAGTATCGTGAAAGCAATAGCCAGAAACATATCAAGAATAGTTCTTGAGCTTCCCCATGTCTAAATTTAAAAAAAAAGTATTCTAAAAAGTGTTTCAACCGAAAATCTTAATTTCTTTCAAAGCCAGATCTCAGAAACATAATTTCGTGACAATTGTGTCAGGGAAAGTAATGCTTTGGTTAAATAAGGTGTGAATCCTATATATTTATAAACAGTGTTTCTCAGAGAGTCAGAATGTCTAACTTTTCTGACGTGAGCTGAATGTTGCTCTGACGGTGTTCAGTCGTGGCCGATAAAATGCAGCTTAATGTAGAAACAAAGATAACCTTCAGATTTAAAAAGGCACTTCAGAGTTTGAAAAATAGCACAATCTCATTGGTAGCTGCTATGCTTGTGGATGTTAAATAACATTTTGAAATAAATAGACTATTTTTGTGTGTAAATTGTACGGTTTACCAGAAAACCTTGTTTCTGCCAATACAGTAAAAGTATGGCAGACAATGTCTGGTTTTGTATAGTTCATGCTGTCTGAGTGGGCTGGTTGCTGATATTCTTTAATATATATGTTAAGTATCCCCATACTTTAGATCAAGAAAATATATTCCTGCTATTATAATATATAAATATTATTGCATAACATTTACTGAAGCCTTGAACCATTTTCAGAATCCATTAAATGTACGAAGGTGATTCTAGTTCACCTATATTTGGCATTGTTTCCTGTTAGTGAACCACTAATAAAATGGATTATTGTTTATATGTATCATCTATAGGTCCGAAAACCTGAAAAATCTGTCTTAGAAATTACCACTAGATGGAGACAATAGACGCGAGGCTCTGATGATGGTTATCCACAAGATATCATTGACCAGTATTTATTCGTTATACTAGTGGTTGGTTGCAAAAGACATTCATTGGCCGTAGGAATCTAAATCTTCATTATATTTCTGGCTGGAAAATTTGTCCAACAATCATTGTCATTATTGCTTTCATCTGCTATTTGATTTTATGCCAGTTTATGTCTACAATGCAATTATTTGTTGTTCATGGTAAACAAATATTTGAATAAACTCATGTAATGACATCTTTGTTTGTGTTCTCTTTTTAATCTCTGTGATAAGAATACAGTCACAGAGACCCATCAAAGATTTTCAAATGTTGTGCCAAGTGAAACATATGTAGTGTCTCCAGGTCCCAATCGCCATCTCTTCACATCACACAAGCCAGCTCCAATAAAAAACAGTCATGACGTATGTTAAGTATAAAAACTATTTTTTCAAAGAGTTTTTGATACCCAAGTAGCTTTTATGACCAAATTTGTAAATGTGAAACGTGACAGGAAATAGGAAAAAACACTAATCTGATGCTGCCGTCACACGTGCTTTCGGAATTATCGGAAATAGTCAGCAAGCTGATTAGTAAAACTATACAGGATGTACGGTTGTAAACTATTACATAACATTTTCCCAAGACACACGCATGCATGAATCTGGCGTCCTCCATTCTTTCCTTCGACACAGCACCTGAACACAAGCAGCTCGGAATCATGACATTAGAAGTGGGAGTTATCAATTTCTTGTCATATGTTTTGCGTTAATGCTACTCTATCATGAAAATGTATTCACTGCTAAAAATATTTAAAAACTAGATGCTTTGTCCCATGCCGTGTTTCTTCCAGTTTGTAAATGTTTGTTCCTTTTCTTAATTTGGACACCTTTTTTAATATTTTATGTTTTAGCATAGTTTGGGTTTTATTTCATTTTTATGCAATGTAAAAAAACTTACTTCAATAGTGGCGTTTCCTGCTATTCTGTGTTGCTGTTTGATTTCCTCAATGTACTTCAGAGTGGGATTATGTTTGTCTGTCTATTCCTTGATTGATCTAATTTCATCTTTAATGATTGCAAATTAATGTTTTATCCAGTATAATATCAAACATATGATTGGGACATGAAACTGTAATACATAATAAAGTGACCCATTTATAATGTTTCTCACTACATTATTTGCTGATGTGAAGTTGCTTAGGATACACTTAACTGAGCTAGACTTCAGAACAAGTTTTTATTGACTATTCAGAAGCTTTTTCATTGTAAGAGTGTAAACAGGGCAGTATGGGAGTGGCTGGTGTTCAGGTAGGTGTGTGCACGTTGGACAGGAAAAAACCTTCTGCTTCAGGGGGAAAATAATTAAAAGAACAAAAGTGCCCTTTGGAATAGCCATGGCTCACGCCTTAGGACTTTTACACAGCAAGAGAAAGTTCAGAGTCCTATCAAATGACACCTGAGACGGACACAGGAGATTCGCCTCTAACAACCTGAGTACTGAATACAAATCTGGAAGGTAAGAAATTTTTCACAAATTTTTGCTACCACTCTGATGAACAAAAATAAAAAAGGTGACCTGCAGCACTAAGGTCATTTGAACCTATATTCTGTAAAGATGCAACTCAGTGCTTCTGTTTCATGAAAGTTTCTTAATAGTGATAAACTAGGTCCTTTAGAAAGTAAGAAGGTAGGTAGGTAGAAAAGAAATGGTTCTCATAAGAATTTTTGAGTAAATGGGTAACCAGAAACGGTCCTTCTTTGGAATCGCTGTGTGTAGCACCTTTAGAGAGATAATACGTCATATCACTCAGGAAAAAAGGAAGAATCATCTCAGTCCCATTGAGAAATGTTGTTTCCATAGCAACAGTAGAGGAATGATGGTTAGCCAAAGAGACCTAGGGAGGGTGTGGCAATTCTTTGTACTGAAAGAGAGAAATGAAATCTCACTGTGTGCTTGTGTATGCTTATGCATAAAAGGACGTGAGGGACAATTTGATAAAGAGGGAGGGCGGGCCAGTGATTCAATGAGATAGAGCAAATTAAGTGGAGCATTTGGCTATGACCACTGTTTTTCTTTAAATTCATTCATGCGTTTGTTTTGATTTCCATTTAAATGGGTGAAGTGGCAAGAACACTGGCGGGCGGCTTAATAACCATTGGACCTCCTCATCACCATATTCTCCTCCTCCTCTCTGTATCCAATCTCCTTTAGCTCTTCTCTCCAGCCCTCCACCATATCACACAGATAGTCTTTCCCCATAACACCCACACAAACACAGCCACACACATTCCTCTCTTGCTATCTCCCTCTCTCTCTTACACACACACATGCCCTCCTGCTTGGGGATTTGAGGATGTGACCGAAGCTGCCTTGTAATCAGATGAAAGTGGAGCATAATGAAGCTACCTCCATCTTTTTCTCTCTTGGAGCGGGGATGTTGAAGGAGAGGACAGAGATGAGTGACATGTAATGGAGTGACTGTGGAAAAAAGGTCCTCCGACTCTATCTCCTTTTATGTGGACCTGGGCTGACGCTGTACCCTCAGGAGACTGGGATGACACCACAGGGCGTTAAAGAGATACTGGGAAGGTAAAGACCAGGGACAAACGACAAAGATCAAAAGGGATCGTAAGCATCATCTGTGACTGGGATACAAGGTAGGCATTTCTTGTGCTTTTGTAAATACTGATACCCTTTATCCTGTTGTGTATGTGGATGGGTGTGTGTGTATGCACAAGGTGGAGATTTTACCTTGGCAGGTATTTTGGGACTTTGTAGAAAAAAGATGTTTAGGCAACATGAAATGAACGAGAGTGTTTGATATATTTTATAATACTCAGCACGGTAGCACATACTGTACATTCTGTTGTATGTTATATCATTTATGATACTAAATTAACACAACAATTTTATATGATAGGTGATAATAAATTAACACATTTAAAGTAAAGTTGTCTTACCTTGTATTAGAATGTATAGAGAAAAATAGAGAGACATATTGTTTCTCAAATAGCTAAAGCAAGTAATAATATTTTAATAGATGTTATTTTTTCACCTCTATTAACCTGTTGCATATCTCCAAAAGTGAAACAAAGTCTGAAATAGTGCAGAAAAATAGGCTTTAAACAGGCACTTGCAAAATAAGTATCAAATGTCCAAAAATATAAAGAATTTGATTATAAACTCTTCTCAGTGTCTGTTGTCTCCCAGAATAAGAACAAGATTAGACTGTAGACTTGAGAGACAGCTGAGTGAGAGATTAACCCCTGAGAAATTTAGGTAAAAAACAGCTGTTTAAACAAATAAACATATAAATAAAAAAGGCATAAACCCAACCGTTGTGATATAAATTATCCGATGCTGAGTTGGGTCAAACTTTATTTGGTCAAACATAAGCCATTTTCTTATTTGTTTCAACCCAACGGCTGGGTTTGTCCCTTTTGAAGTCATCATAATAAAAATAACGTAACATTTTTTTGTTTTCCGAACACACTTGTGTATCAAATCCCTGCTCCACCTCCACCATCCCAATAAGACACACGTTACAAAAAACAAAGTTTTGATTATTGGGATGCCACGAATGCACAAGTAGAGCATTCTATCCATTTGTTTAGCTTGTCAGGACCTATACGAAAAATGAATCTTAGTGTACCATAGTGTGCTCATGTGCTAAAAATGGGATCAAATTAACTTCTTCACCAGTTAATCCAAAACATCTATTGCAGTTGATCCAGGTTTCTGCCCAGAGCTATGGACAAAATAGCTTGGTTTTTATTTTTATATAGAAAGTATTTTTACATAAAGCAGCAGGCTAAGATGTTGTTATTTGGGAATTTACCAAGTGCTTTTACCAAATGGATTTATACAAATTAGTTTGTATTAATCCAGCCCAGTTTTATTACATACAAACATTCAAGGCCATACATTATTGATGCTTCTTCTCCTAATCTTAAACAGATATCCAATGGCAGAGACTGGAAAGCCTGTGATGGAACAGTTCCCACCAGGGGTCACAATTCCCTCAAACCCTGCTGAGTGTGTCGTCTCTGACCCGATTTCTGCTGAGGTGAAGGTCTTCCACCAGCCTAAGGAACAACTACAGAGCTCCAATGAAATATCATGCTCACCAAAGGACATTAAAGACAGCGACGAGACTGCTGTACTAACCTGCAATACCGACTCTGACCATGCGACTGATCAACAACATACAGGTCATCACTACATTACAGAGACCCATGTGTCTGACGGTGTAGATATAAAGCTCAAAGACATAATGAGCCATCAGAATAAACAAGCATGTGGAGGATTATTGTCAGTCCACAGGGACCATGACTTATATCAGCACAGGGACCTGAAAGAACACAGCCTGTTATCAATACAGAGAAGCCACTCAGACAGCTTGCAGATTTATGAAGACGGCCAAGCTCCCTCTCGCAATTGTGGCGCTGGCTCATTCTGTTACCCAATAAAGGAGCAGGAGGCTTGTGCACAGTCATTCCCTTCTTTAGTGTGTAAACAGGCCATGCCGCTTCAGCAAAGCAATACAGTTACAACGTCCACCAGAACGGGGAGCAGCAGATCAAGCAGTCCCACTCAGCCATCCCAACAAGCATTTGTTCATACCAGCGCTTCTGCCCAAATACAAGTGACCAGTGAGGCCATTCCAGAGTCTGCCTGCTCAAAATTTCAGGATGCCGTTTGCTGTAATTTACACTTCCATCATGGAGCAGTAGAGGACACATTTGCAGCATACTGCCACCCACAGCCCATTCCTGCCCCAGCACAGCTGTTGCCACACTTTGCGGGAATAGAAGAGAACCACAGGGCCCAGGTGGCATCAGGCAACTTGCTTGCTCTACCTCGACTCATCAGCTCTGTCAGCGAGACAAGATTGAATACCAAGTTTCACTCCTGCGATCTGGACTGCTCTTGGCCTGGTCCAATGCGTCCCTCCGGAACTCAGATGAGGCAGTGGAAAGATGGAGAGACCACAAGGGAAGCAGGGACCATGACCTCACAGAAAGAACTGAGAGATGTAGGGGTGCAAGTAGGTCAAGACTCTGAGGAAAATCCACAGCACGTATTCCCAGAAGTATGTCTGCTTGAGGAAAAGGTGAACGGGAGCAACAAAACCGTGCCAAAGAGTCAAAAGTCTCCTGTAAGGGATGTGAAATGGGATGCAGAAGGCATGACCTGGGAAGTGTATGGAGCCTCAGTTGATCCAGAGGAACTTGGAATTACGATTCAGCGACATCTGGAGCTACAGATTAAAGAGACTATGGGAATAGCAGCAAAGCTCTCGCGCCAGAACACAGCAACATCTCAGCACAGCTCAGGATCAACGCACGGGTATAAAAGGAGGTTATTGAAATCCCTGCGTCGTCCAGGCTGCTGTTCTAGCACCACCACTGCGGTGGACTAAATAACCAATGTGACCTCAAGCTGTTATTTTTGAAAGACCTTGAAAGCCAAATGAAAACCAGATTCACTCTAAACTTGGTCGTTTTACAACAAATAGACATTTCTTAAAAATGTGAGGAATGTTTCACTACAGTTCTCTGTATTTGCTCTTGGATTACAGAACTGAAGTATGTTATGGAGAAAATTGTGCACACACAGGTCTTCCGTTCATTTGAATAAAAAGATAATAAAAGAAATGTATAACAAATAAATATATGTAATAAAATAATCAGTAGTATTAGTTTTTCAAGCTTCAATAATTTACAGAAAGATTGTGTGTTTTTATAACAGGTTACTGATATCGTTGTATTTTGGTTTTCCTTCACCTTTCAAAGATTATTATGACTTGGAACACTTGATGTCAAATTGTGTCCAATAATTAAAATGTGTTGATTATTGATTCAGTTTCCAGCACTGTGTTAGAGGTATTAGAATACATCAATTGTGGCGCGACACGACCTGCTAGACAAAACACAGTTACAAAGGCTGATCAAATTATATGAACATTAAGTCTTGTCAGTAGGCAATTTAAAAAAGTACTAGAGCCACATTTGCACAAGCAGACGCATAATCGGATAATTTCCAAACAACTTTCCATTTAATGAAGAAACATAGAAAATATTACAGCACATACATTTGTGAAAACGTTTGATTGTTTGTCAAAAAAGTAAGCTAACCAAGTGTTTCAGAAGCAGTCTGGTTGTTGTCAGTGTATTCAACTATACCGATAAAAGCAATACTTAATATGTGATTTTAAAGAAACTATACTTTGTATGCAAGCTTACTGTACATTGCTTTGTATAAATTCGTTTTTTTGTTCCATTACAGGGTGTTGTCTTCTATGTTTGTACTCTTATCAACGTCATAATGAGCAATACAGTTTTGACCAGTTACAATATGGTGTTTAACCAGCTTTGCCATGCCATTGTCATTTTTAGTTGATTTTGACACAAACTATAATTTAGCCCAATTACAGATCTGTGTTGCAAAAGAAGAATTCGACTCAGTGTTGAAACAGTCTTTTTTATATTAATAGAATCACAGGCTACGTCAACTGTCTGCAATACATGGCATTTAGGGAATTTCGTGTTGGGATTGCTGTCTATGCATGAAGACAAGAATATTGTTGTGAAGACCTGTTATGATTCTGTGACCATAGATCATTTACAGAATTCCAGTGAGACCACGACGCGATGAATAAACATTAAAGTCATTTGTAAGCTTTTGTAAGTTTTCATCATTTCAAATGTTTGAAAATCTGTCATTAAAAAGCCCACTTGACCAATCAAACAGCCTGTGTAAATGCATAAACTTTGCGCTTTTAAATATTATACAAGCAGCTTTTCTGAGCATCAAACCTCATCACACCTACCATGTTTAATTCACCTTCAGCAGCACACAACGAGCAGTGCTGCGCCTTACATAACGGATGCATTTTTGGTATTTCACACATGATAGGGAGATATCGTGAGATATTTTGTGGACGCGGCCATACACGGAGGTAAGTACCCCTTAACGGCTAAATATACACGTATTTAAATCAATAGATCGTGCATATGATTGTTAGGGGTGTCTGAGCCATATCTATTTCATGTAAATGGCCACACAATGCTACGGACGTCGAGACAAGCAAGGCATTCGGCTTTGCGTGTAGATATGATCATTTTTGTAATCTACACAACACGGAATGCAATCGGTAGTTTCGTTTAGTCTTTTTCGCATTGAGTCGAATAATCGTGTTCTGGAAAACAATATTAAATTATTGATATGGTGACCATTTTGAATTTGGGACAAGAGGTGTACAAATCATATTTTGATACATACATCACAATATAATTAGAAAAAGGAGATTATGAAATTTTACAGTTCTCTGGCCGTTCAAGCAGATAAATGATTGTTCATTTACATGTAGTCATTTAGCACCTACTGGAATAACACCCATTTCCAGTGACCAAGTTGGAGCATGGCCAGGTATTTTATATATTTTGCATATTATTAGGCCTATATACACACACACACACGAATTTGTTACTTTATTTAAAAAAGCAACAATGAGCATTCGGGCTGAAAAAAACTCTATTACAAATCATGTTAAACCCATAACGAAATTATTTTATGGAGTGTGTTTTGGGTGTTGTTCCAGTAAGGTTTAATGGTGTTCTAACAGTTCACACGTGCCAGATAACAGTTTACATTAAATCCATTAGAATTCTGTGATGGTTTCTATTGTTTTTGCCAACCATGAATGATAAGGCTAGTATTAAAACTATTAAAAGTATGTTTTTAAATATTCATTGGAGAATTACCTTTACCCATCTGAATAATTTGTATATACTGGTTGTATGTATCACACAAGTTCAGTTTCAAGTTCCACCAAAATTCTAGTTTCTTTAAACCCCACGATGTTCTATCATTGCCAGGGTCTTTCAGAATGAACAGGGCTGTAGCCACCTGCTGGATACTTCTCCTGCTTTCGGCGTTCCTGTGCGACAAGGTGATGTCCAAAGGCGGCAGAGGAGGAGCCAGGGGGTCTGCGCGCGGCAGTGCCCGAGGAGGCCGCACATCTCGCACCCGAGGTTCCCCCGCCGTGCGGGTGGCAGGGGCAGCAGCAGCTGGTGCCGTGGTGGCACTGGGAGCTGGTGGATGGTACGCATCAGCCCAACGTCGACCAGATGACAGCTCAGACAATGGAGATGACTACTATAATAACAGAACAGACTGGGAGCTTTTCCTTGCCAGGACATCAAATGCAATAGTGCATGACTCCTTTGTCACTAGACTGTATGCTCTGCTCCTGCCAATAAACTTTTTGATGTACTTTGCCCCTTGAGGCATTTTATAAGACATTTTTGAGACAGCTTAATAAGCTATTATCTGTACGTTACCGTGCAACAAACTTACATTTAATGTGTATTTTGTTGCATAACAACATTTAGTCATAACAAAAAGGACAAACAGATAAGAGAGAGGTTCCAAATCCACTATTTAGTTACCAGGTATGCATTTAAGAAGAGAATAATTAAGAAATACATTTGAAAAGGTTTGTGTGTATAGTTTGCTTCACCTGAAGCTTTAGTACCTTATACTATAGACTACTTAAAGATTATGCTGGTTACATCATGCACTGGGTTGTTCATGTCGTCCTGCTGCACTTTTAATAATGCACCCCCATTTCTGTGTGATCGAGACGGATATAAATCTCTTTATGTGAATCCTTGTCTATTTACAAATGAACTGTGTTCACATTCATGCTGAAATATGCCTACAATAGAATATTTAGAAATATCTGGACCTATACGTCTATTTTGGTGTGAAAATGTTCCATGTTTTTACATTTTTACCATGGCCATTCTGTTAATTGTTGGTCTGTTTGATGTATTTTGTATATCTAGTAGAATATTTAGATAATCCACAAAACATGTGAATGCAGTATTTATATTAGTATTTAAAAAAAGAATTTATTATATAAACCACTATATAACTTCGATGTGCCAACCTTCACGTTACAAGATTCTAATTTAAGCAACCAAGTAAAATTATGAGACAAATAAAAATTATATATACTTTATTCTGTACTGGGACAGTAGGAAGTCCAATTGTTTCAGGTAGTTTCTGTTGGTATTTGATTATTTAGTTGTAATTGACCGTTCTGAGATGAATTTGTATGGAATCCTAATAAAATGAAACCAGGCTCTATTAAACAGAATATTTTATTGTATTTTTAATTCCAGTTAATTAAAAAATACATTAAATGCACCCATTATATTAATAATTCTACACTTTGAAATCATTGTGCACCATCTTTTAATTAAAACATTAAAAGTAATAAGTGCTTCCCCAGTGCGCTCAGTCTCCAGCTTCAAGATGACATTGTTACTACAATCCCATACACAAATCAGTTATAACAGCAAAACACACTTAGCATTTTTATTAGTCAAGCAACACTTTTCCAAGTTCTCCTTTCCGAAATGCTCGGATGAAATCATAGGCTGCGGCAGTGTAGTCTGGAACTTGGACGGTAATGTTGCCTGAAGTTTCAAGGAATTGAAGATATTGAGCATACTTTGAGTGAACTTTCACTTTATTATGTAAGCAGCACATTAAATGTGTCTTGACTGTATCAACTCACCAACCCCAGTGATAGCCGTCATACGCCTGGTCTTGCCCAGTTTAACAGCTATGCATTTCAGGACATGCTGAATATCATCACAAGGCCCTTCAAGATTGTACTTTTCCACGTAACTATGAGATAATTGACACCGGTGTTATTCATTACTCATGTGTGCTCATAAAATACGTTAAGACATATCAACACAAGACCTACCCAAATCTGTCCAGTCTGTTCAGAGAAAACAGCAGATAATCTGCAATGATATCCTCACCAACTAAATGGTCCAAGATGGTACCTGATTAAAAATGGGATACCTGTGTGACCTTTACAACAACAGCAACATATAAATCAGACAGCTTTTGTTTTAAAACTGTTGACTTACCACATAAACCAAGTTTCATTCCAGTCTCTATGTTCTCTATTTTAGGTGGTAGAACTCCTGGCGTGTCCAGTAGGTGAATAATGGGTCGGTCACACACCTAATAAATTAAGGTTTAATTTAATAACAAAGGTAGAAATATTAATATAATTCAAAACATAAAATCAAAGTGAATAAACCACACCTGAATTTTGGTCAAGACAGCTTTTGTAATTCCTGGTTCACCTCCAACTTTTGAAGCTTTACCTTTCCGAAATGACACATTTGTATTTAGGCCTATTGTTTTTTTTCTGTTAGTATTTCAACAGCAGGTTTATGTTTGCCGATACCTTTTTTCAAGTATGTTCTTCGTACGGCATTTATTAACGATGACTTCCCTACGTTTGGCACACCAATGACCATTAAACAGTAACTTCTGTCCTAAACATAGATGAACAAAAACGACTTTATAGGAATATGTATGGAGTACATAAATTTATTATAGTAATTTTTCCACAACTCACCTCTTCTCTGTGATAACGTGGTCCGCTTTCTATCAACTTTGTCAAACAAGGAACAACCTGGGAACATTGCGCAGAGCCGTAACTAGACAGAGCATATTTACAGTAATAGGGTAACACACAGTATTCTCCAGTCAAGTATTATAAACATCTGATGTATTCTCACCTTTTTCACATTCTCGTCTCTTTGTATTAAACAGTCTGTAAACAAAACGTTCCTTACACCTTCCCTCTCGAGTCGTTTCAGAATACTCTGGTGGAATGAAAACAAGTCTGTTATATTTACACATGATCCAAGTACTTTTGGACTGTGCTTGAAGAAGGGCAGTTTGAAAACAACAATGATACATGCAATTTGACACCTGTTTTTTAGATGTGTCTGCCAGATCCGTTTTGTTCAGAATGAGCAGGTGTGGCCGGACATCAAGGCTCTCTTGAAATAGCGGATTTCTTCCAGAAAACGGGATGTTGGACAGTCAAAGAAGTTGGCTTGAGTTCATATAAAACATTTCATTTGAAGTACATTCTCTGCCATTAAAAGGATATTCTGGCATCATGAACTTCAATAATGCAGTCAACCTTCCGCAGGTTGTCTCTCATTTGCTTGAGTCCTAATAAGAGCAGAAGAGTTAATTTTCATATATATATCAATTATATTTATCTAGGAACTCATATATATTTTATATAAGAAATGAAACGGAACCAAATGACATACAATGCTTTAAATGCATGTGCAACTAAAAACTGTGTAAGAGTTTCTTCTTTGTCTTCAAGAACTGCGGCCTTCACTACTGTAAATCGACCGTGTTTATCATTTTTGATGCCGTCACACGCACCTTTAGCCATATGTCCAGGGAACCAGTGTGCCACCTCTCGCTCGCCAAAGTCAAACACTCTTCTAAACGTGGCAGCATTGAATAAACACTGATGAATCCTCATTGTGGCTGCTCGGTCACTTTACCTGTAATCGCTATATTTGTAAGATCAAACACCGGCAAAAACAAAACATTTAAAGAGATTTGAAACACTGTAGCACACGCCGTGCTTCTTCGTTAACGTTGTTGTATAAATAAAGTTGTTTAGCGCCGCCTGCTGGATTGGCAGAAGTACACTTCCAGCACGCTGACAAGTAGAAAAGGAACAAAAAAGGGTTTTATATTAGTACTGTGTGGTATGTGGGTTTCGTCGTGTGACTCGTAGTTTGGTTATATTTCTTTAAAGAAATGTTAAATGAAGGCTGTGTTATAAAGATTGCATCAATAAACTCTACTATAGAGTAGAAATGGCGTCCTCTTCTGTCATGTGCATGTATTGATTATGGGAAATGTAAAATAAAAACATCTTTACGCTTTTGGGATATGATAATTGTTTCTACATACAATGTTGATCACATCCTGAACATAAATCTCAGATTTATCTGCTTGGTATCACATCACTGGACAACACATGTTATACATTTAACACCAGGGACCCTCCTAAATGTAAATACATTTTACTTAAAAAATGTTGCCAAACTTCTCACCGAGAATGTTCGGATTTCAGCAGACGTATTATGATGTGATGAGTCTCCATCTGATTAATATGCTACATTCCAAGCGCTGGAATTTCTTTCAGGAAATGGAAACTGGACTTTGATTAGATTAGATTAAGCTTTATTGTCATTATACGTGTATACAAGTACAAATCAACGAAATTGTGTCTAACCACAAGTGCAACAACAGCAAGTGCATGATATACAACAGTTGCATAAGTGCAGGAAAAATACGTACAAAATGGCTCAAAGCCTGGAGCCACTCGACTAAACTCCACCCACCGCATTTAAATATGACAGGTGATTATTGTGCACAGGTGTGTGTGTTCGAGTCTGGTTACTTAACTAGAGATCAGCCCTGCTGTGCGGACAGACCTGACTCGACAGAAGTATTTTATAGAATAGATCGAGCTTTTTAAACGCAGAAAAAAAATCATCTGTTCACGTCATTCATAATGAACGGGAGTGAATCTCATCTTTCTCTGACTGAATATGATTTCGAGAGGCACTTTGATGAGAGGATTGCTATTGAATGGATGCAGGACAACTGGTGAGAACAACGCAGAGCTTCTCCTCTTTGCCAAGCAATCGTCCATTTAAATGCATCTGTAGATATCTACATTATTATTAAGCACAGCTCCGTACAAACTGGTTTAGTTTGCTGTCGTTTTGTCTCTTCTAGGAAAACCTCGTTTTTGTTCTGTGGTGTGTATGTGGTGCTCGTGTTTGGAGTGCAGCACTTCATGAAGGAAAGAGCAAGACTTGATCTGCGTAAAGTGTTAATGCTCTGGTCCCTCAGTCTGGCCATCTTTAGGTTGGTGCAATCTCTCACTCTCTCTCCCAAACATGGTTTAATAGTTAAAATTTGTAGTAAAGATTGATTATTTGCCATGCTTCAACCTGTAGGTTTTACACTTCGTAGTGTGGATATTAGATGGCATGTTTATTTACCAGGTTTATACTAACAATATCTATTGTTGACCATCACAATATATGTTTGTTTTAAACTTGAGCATGTTTAAAGACATGTTTTTAGTGTGGTTTCACATGGGTTTTTAAATCTCCAGTGGTGTTGTTCTAGGCTAGGTTTAGTTTCACTTGGGGGGAGGCGTGTTACACAACAAGAGGACAGAGATGACAGCCACCACAAAGTAACTGTCAGTAGTAATGTATCAATGGGCTGTTTGCATGCTTGTGGATAGAACAAAAGAATAATGTGATTGGGTGGCTAACCTCTGGTCACATGCTCGTTGGGTCTCCCACGGCAACTGGACTTTCACGTTATAGTGAACAGTATTGACTTTAGTTTAACACAGAAACCGGAGTAATATCAGTTACTACAGTTGTACATGCTAAACCAATCTCCATGTGACATTCCCAAAACAAAACATGCTCCTCTTTACTCTGTTTCCCCAGTGACCAAATCATTTCAGAAAACCAACACGACTCGCCGTGATGGACAAAGTGAAGTGTTTGTCTCATGAGGGGTTGATATATGTTCACGGGTCGCATTTTTTTTATTTCAGCATCATTGGCGCTGTGAGAACTGGATGCTTCATGTTGCACGTCCTCCGCACCAGTGGCTTTAAACAGTCTGTTTGTGATCAAAGCTTCTACAATGGTCCCATCAGCAAGTTTTGGGCTTGTGCCTTCGTTCTAAGCAAGGCCCCTGAACTAGGTGAGCCTGGATTTCTAAATGATTTTCTGAATGCAGGTGATATTTTAATCCCCTGAAAAATGTATTTTTGCTGTTGCAACTAATCTCCAATTTTTTAGGGGACACACTATTCATCGTCCTGCGCAAACAGCCGCTCATCTTCCTGCACTGGTATCACCATATTACCGTCCTGGTTTACTCCTGGTATTCCTACAAAGACCAAGTGGCTGGTGGGGGTTGGTTTATGACCATGAATTACACCGTGCATGCGCTCATGTACAGCTACTACGCTGCCCGTGCTGCAAGACTCCGTGTGCCAAAACCCTGTGCCATCATCATCACCTCCTCCCAGATTGCCCAGATGGCTATGGGGCTGGCAGTTAGTGCGCTGGTGTACCGGTGGATGCAGGACGGTGATTGCCCTTCGTATGTAGATAACATAGTGTGGGCTTCGCTTATGTACCTCAGCTATTTGCTCCTCTTCTCCGCTTTCTTTTATAAGTCCTACGTAAAGGGTTCCAGACCCACAGGCATTAAAACTGACTGAGACTGACAGAAGAATTTGAAGATTATTTTACTATTGATCGTTTGCCTTTGCTATTTTTTTTAGCTTGTTTGCATTCTGTTGTCTTTGCCTTATTTTTGTATTGAGTGAGCTGTATCAAAGCACCTTTGTTGGTTTGTTTTTGTGGTTTTAAATGGCAGAATGGTTTAGAGGAGCTGACAAACACTTTGGGGTTAATCCTCATAGTGCTGCATGACTGTTCTTCTCTCACAGTTTCTACTCTGTATTCCATGTTTGTTGACTCTTAGCACTGCAGTATGATAACGTGCAGCATATGTCGTAGGTGAGCTCGTGTTGGAATTTGTGCCAAGAGATGTGTGTGTGCATTGCATGCGTGCCTTTCTGGCCTGAGAAGTTTGTCAAATGTACATTGTTCACGTTTAAAAATCCATTTCACAGATCCTCTTGTCGCTGCTGGGTGTGACGTGCCCATGAACAACTATATGATGTCACAGAAACCTATAGTATCTGTGCTGACTGGTTGTACTGGTTTTTTGGGATTTAAATTGGTGGATGCTGGAATTCTCTAGAATGACGACATTTCCTCATTCTGTGGATGCTTCTGTTCTGACTTTACAGCTGTTTTGGATAGCTGAAGTTACAGTAAGCAATGGCATTGGAGACCCTGGTAGATTTCAGGCATTCATCCACCCTTTAATAACGCATGGGTTTAGTCTATATTGTTTCAAAGTTGTGATCTAGAGGTGTATGACTTGAAATGCACCAGAAATGTTTATTTCACAGTTGGTCAAATATGGAACATGGGTTTTTTTCACTTAAGTAGATATTCTGTATTCATAGACTTCTGAAAACAGGCCTCACTGAATTCAATGGATTTTTTTTATTTGATGTCTGATCTAACATGATATCATCTGACATGTTGCTGCTACCTGTGATATTTAGTTTGTCTAAACTCTGTCCTGTTTTTTCCTGATTCTAAAACGTACAAATTTCTGTTTTAAAATGCATTTTATGACTTCTCACCTGTCACATGTTAAACTGCAGCCGCATAATTGTATGTAAAGTATTTTTAAAGACGAGTGAAGCTAGTCCATTGACTTTAGAGTTCACAGTATGTCTTTAACCCAAGGTGAAAAGTGTGCTGTTTGTACAATATTTATATTTTTAAGCTTTTCATAAGAGCTACAGTGTTGTCAATTTGTGTATTAAATTTTGTAATTAAAAATAAACTTCTCTACATTTATCAAGTTGTTAAACTTTTCACAGCAATGTCATCTGACAGGGTCTCAAAGATGGCTGGCATTAAAACAAACACTGTTCGTGACACATTTCCAGCTAGGTGAGAGGTACGGATCCTGGTTTGTCATATCGTGTATTTTCTGGTGGGATGTGAAACTCGTATGGAACTGTTAGTAGCCTAATCCATCTGATTGCATTACATTTCATTGCCTCTTATCTCAAAATATATAGACTGTTTCTAAAATTGGTTATTTTACTTGGATGTGATGCTATTTCTTTATAATATTTGTCTCAGCAATTTAGTGGTTTAACAAATGTATTGTGACTGGTACATTTTGGGGAAAGCATTAGCCAGAAATGTAGCACGGCAAAGTTGCGACTGGAGTACAGCATATTTCTAGTTGATTCAGAGGTAAAATAATTAAGACGATCCCCTGTTAAAGCTAAACCATAAAGTCTTCTCTTGTAAAGAATTGCATGACAAAGCTCTATGCTGCCCCCTACTGTACTGCTTATAGAAGAGCTGGAAGACTGGCCTTAAGAAACTATCAGTTGGCCTTCTGACTGAAACATAACATTCCCAGAATACTTTACTTGGTATCTTTTTTCGGTTTCCTTTTACCATTACATTTAAAATCTATAGAAACAGACTAAAACAATTGTATGTGCATTTACTTTTATAAAAATGTATTCAAAAGTTCTGTTGCCAGCCAGGGTGTAAGTGTATACAAAGCGATGAAAACTAATTTGCATGTGTCTTAAAATAAAACAGCAACTTGATGGGATTTAGACTTCAGCTCAATGCAGTATGAGCTAATATGTGTGTTTGATTAATGGGGGGGATGTAAACGCTTTGGTTTGTAAGAGATTTTCTGATAATGCATGACATCAACTTTAAGTAACGGACATAATAAAAACAACCCTGAGTACCTGCATAGCATGGGCAGCCTTTAAACTATTCAGAAATACTTATTAATTAGAAATATCTGTTTTTGTCCAAATCTGCCGCAACCCTGGGCTGGCCCAAGCCTTCAGGGGCCTGAAGCAGAATTTTATTTGGGGTTTATTTTAACCACTACCATTTTAAAGCCACACAGCCCTTGGTGATAATTTTCTTTGTGTATTCACTTAACCAATTAATTTACTATATGCAAAAAATAATTCTTAATCATATCACAATAAAATGCTGAATTAACAGATTGCGAATCACGTAAATTACATTTTTGTTCATCTAAATCAGCATTTTATTGTTGCATCAATGAATACTGTCAGATATTCCTTTAGTATCTCCGTCGTGTTTCATTTGATTGGTCACTGCTCACCTTTATACCCAGTAACTCCCTCCTCCTTTTATTTGATTGGCCACCTCACTTATTTTGATATTGCAATGTTGCGATTTATCAGTAAATTCACAATTTTTTATTCACGCCACAGAAAAAATACTGGGCACGGCCATACGTGAGAAAATGGATGTGTGTCGTGAATATATCACAAAAAAGCTGTAATCTCATGTGATCTTGGGGTTCCGGTTCGCCACTTGATCCTATTAGTTAGTCAGCTAGGCGGACTTTATAATACTTTTGTCATTTTAAACAGCATGATGTCAAGATGTCTAATGTTAGAAGTGTCTAAATTATTTCCCAGGGGCCGCAAGGGCATAAGCTTTTAACCTAGACCGTAAAAAGCTCATTTGTTTCACCCCACAAGAAGTTGGAAAGCGACTTGGACAGCGACATCTACTGGGAGGATGACATTAAACTTCAGCCAGCATGCACATTTGATATATCGTCTCTTGTATGTAGACGGCCAAGAGCTTTACGTTTAAAAAACACTTTACGCAGCGTTAACATTCGACGAATTATTTGCCATAACCATCAACGGTTCACATTCTAAAGCGGAAGTTGCTGAGTCCGGTGTTCAGGAGCCATAATCTCACGGGAAGATTTTGATACCCACACCAGATATAAATAAACCTGATCACATCGCGTTGGATCTTTTATCAAATAACGCAGTATTGCAGACATCTGAATGCTTTAGTGTGACTGGTTCAGGCATGTTTTGTAGCGCTACAGCTCCTGTGTTCTTAAACGTGCCTTTATTAATAGAGCTACAGTGCTGACTTGGCCAAAAATACACTTTAATACATACATTACTATTCTACCTTCATATTTTCCGAGCTTTTTCCTGTATATTTTCCTGTTGTGACAGCCCTTTACAGCAAAAAATTATTCGAGAAACTTAATTGTTAGCCATTAACAGAAATGTCCTCTAACACGGTAACAAATACAAAACGGATGTGGATCAAACATGATGTTACTCGCGGTAATGGCGCCCTCCGTGGAGACGTCAAGAAAAAGGTGGCTCTGGCCATAACTGATGGTACTATAGCTAACCAGGTGTCATACTTTATAGGAGCTTGTTTAAATGCATATATGGATATTATGTATTTATTTATGTAGTTAAGAATAGCTATAAAAAATAAACTGGTCATCTATTCCATATTTTAGCTTGAAGTTAACTCAGTACTGTATAAACATCTCATCTGCATTGACAAGCTTGACAGGCACCTTGACTTTGAAAGACTGTTACCCCTCTTGAATCTACTGGATGGGGGATGACAATTCTCACACTTGCAAACTCTCCTATTAATCATTCCACAAGCTCGTAAACGTGTCTTTTATGTCCTATTTGAAAAGAGATCACAGGACACAACGTAATATGCATTCATAGCCCTCTGCCTAAAGTTATGTTAAGCATGCTACTAATGTCTTTGTTAGTTAATATTTTCTCGAGTCCTTTGTTTTATTGATTGAAATGAGAGCAATTGTGAGAAAATACACCAGCCATTAACATACTTTCACAGTAACTAATCCTACGCAAAATGTTTGATTAATGTGCCAAAACAAACCACTTGTATTAACGCATATCCTGTATATTAAACAAAATTGCACGTTGCATTAAAATTCTTAATTTATTTTTATGTTTTTCGTACGTAATTAAATGTAAAAACAATGTTCAATAGATTTAGGGTCATTATTAGAGCATTATAATTCTGTACTTGCAAATACCATGCAATACCAAACAATCAAACAACCATGAAAAAAATACATTTATAAATAACATTTCATCTTTTTTTTTACAGATCTCATGATGTATAGTTTGAAGTTTAAAAATAATGTTTCAGAGTATGTTTTTCCATCACCCATCTCAGTCCTGTTTTGTTCATCATAAGCACTTCTAATGGGGGAGGTGGGGGTGAAAGGGGGGTCATGGGATAGGGACTATAGGGCACAGGTATAAAAACACAACTGTAAGGGTCAGAAATCAAATTCCCAAGGAGCATCAGAGAGGACAGACCTTCACTCTCAGCCTTCAGTCTCTAGAATTCGATCAGTGAAGACGCAACATGTGGAAAGACAATAGCACTGGTAAGCATAACACAATAGGAACTGCTGATGCTACCTGAGCTTTTCATATTTCATTTGGAAAAAATCTATATTTAAGCAAAACTTGAGTACTTTTATGTTACGGGTTCTGCTGTAGAAACTGTCGGATCCACATAATTTAGTAATTTCAAAAATCGCTGGTGTCCTTCGGAAAACGTATCATTATTATAATTCACCCTTTATGTTTGTCACTGGGATTTGCAAAGATTTAACCAATAGCCGTATTAGAAAGTGCCTATTCATCTTGACAACACTGTATTTAAAGGAATAGTTCACCTTCAATATAACTCACACTGTTGTCCTTTTAAACCTGAGGGATTTTTTATTTTTCTGCAAAACACAAAAGAGGACTTTTTGAAAAATAAAAACCGTTGGTCCCCATTGACTTCTATTGTATGGACACAAAACCAAGTCAATGGGGACCAAAGGTTACCAACATTTTACAAAATATCTTCTTTTGTGTTCTGCAGGAGAAAGAAAGGCATACAGGTTTGAAATGACAAGAGAGTGGGTAAATAATGACAAGCCTTTCATTTTTATTTGAAGGTGGACTTTTTTTCTTAATAATTTAAAGACATGTTTTTTTCCATTTGCTGAAAACTAGTGAGTTTGGACATCCAAGGTTTTAGAAGAGGACATTGATGATATGTTGCATAGGTTATACGTATAAGTATTATTATGAAATCTGTTTAATTCACACATAAATTCATGGTATACACATTTTCAATTTCATTTTTCTTAAAGTTCGATAACATGAATTATGAGGACACCATGCTTGGTTTGACAATCATTTTTATCTTATTATTTCAGATGTTTCTGCAAAAGTATCTGGAAGTGGTGCGGTTTCAAGGAGCGCCAGCCGGCGGAAAAGGACGAGTTTCTCAAAAGAACACGTTGAGCTTCTGCGAGCCACATTTGAGACAGACCCTTACCCTGGAATCAGTCTCAGAGAGAGTCTCTCTCAAACCACAGGGCTGCCAGAGTCTCGTATACAGGTGGGTGGTGAATCTTAAGATGCCATGTTATTGCACATGAAATAGTTTAAATCATTCCTTACTAACCAACCCTCAGACTTATCAGGTCTATGTAAATATTCACATGCACACAAAAAACACACATAAAACAGGTAAACTGTTATGCTAATAAGGCCTTAAGTGATAACATAATGTTTACTATTGTTGATACCAGTATCAATATCTATGTTTATCAATTCAACTCTGTGATGATGCAAGCGTCTCTGTGACTATCAGCTGTTTAGTTAAAGAGACTGTACAGTTTGTAAACAAAGTACATACCAACCGCAGATAACCATTCTGACTATGTGCTACCATAGAGGGATGTCATTGGCAATGATTAACCTGAAACCTTTAAGAGGAAAGCTTTTATCTACACACACAACATGGTTGGCTCTAATCTATCAACTGTATTCTTATGAGGCTGACCTTCTTTATCTTTTCTATGCCTTTGCTCGCAATAGGTATGGTTCCAAAACAGGAGGGCTCGCACGTTAAAATGCAAGGGTGGCAAGAAACCATTGTGGCAATCTGATTCCCCATTGCATGCCTATAGTCCCATGCAGAATTCACCAGTACAGCTACACTCTTCTGGACGGGAGGGCAGAGATTGTGGCACGATGCCTAATTGCACTCCACCACCTGCATACCCCAGTCAGATTAAGCAAGAAATGGAACGGGATGGTCTGTATGTATGTGAAACACCATCTTCCATGTCTGTTGGGGACGATTCAGGCTATTGCACCCCATCATATGGACATCATCATGGCAGACCCCTAAACGCACACGCCAGTTCCCCTTTTCTCAACCTGGAGCATCAGATGCCCCATACATGGGCTACAAGGTATGAGAGGAGGTCACCTATGAGCTCCATGTGGAGCCCATTTCATTCAGATGTCTATGCCTACAACACCAGCTCCGCTCAGGGCTTTTACTACTCACCTGAAACACACAATAGCCTCCAGCCACTCACCCCTGTCACCCCAGACTCAGGCTGCTGTGAGGGTGGTGTGGAGGGCACTCCCCCAGCTTCCAGCTCTTTTAGCGTCGAAAACCCAGAAGTGTCAGAGATGGAGAGTCCACAGGAAAGTGGCGTTCATCATGGATCTCTGCCCGAGCTGCCAGCCCTGTCCCTGCAGGAAATCCTGGGAGAGTTACAAGGTGATTGGTGGCATGGAGATGGACTGGACAGCCAATCCGAGGAAAGCCATGTGTACTGCTGAGCTATATCTTGCCATCTATTTAAAACGATTTATTCAATATATTTATTTATAGAAGGCACGCCTAAACCATTTATTATTTAGCTTCCATGAAAGACCAAAGTGGCTCCATTTTGGTTCAGTTTGTGGCAAGAAAAATATTTATTCTGATTTTTGTTATTTATTTAATGGTGTTTGTACAAGTGTAATCATGCAGCTTTGTATATATTATTTGCAAACATCTTTATTGATTTTTTGATAGCTGCACTTGCATTTTAATAAATATGTTATACTTACTGTAATGTTGTTTATGTTTCTTTGTTTATTTACCCGCAAAAAATCATTTCACAGTAAAAATAATACATAGAAACAAACACAGTTCAACATGCCCAAGTATTGCCCTAGTGTTTGAATTAAAGTATAGTACAGTATATATATTGAACTTTCTTTCTTCTGTCTAACACAAAAGAAAATATTTTGAAGAATCTTGTTAACCGGCACCGCATGGTTTTGTGTCTCAAAAGTGAACGGGTGTCAGTGCTGTTCGGTTACCAACATTCTTCAAAATATCTTCTTTCATGTTCTGCAGGAAAAAAGAAAATCATTCAGGTTTGAAATGACAAGAGGTAGAGTAAATTAAGAGATTTTACTTTTGGTTGAACTACCCCTTTATTTAAATTAGTGGAGAAGGAAGACTGTTGTAGTGTAATTTAGACAGACATTTGCTCTCTCACTCGTTTATTTCCACACAGGCAGCCGTTTATAATGTGTACAGAAAAAGCATACAAGAAATAGCTGCAAGCGATATATATGTTTAGGTTTCTCCTTATGACTAAAGACGGTATGGCAAGGTATCTACCAGCAGGTGTAGGGTCCGTTTATAACCTAACAGACAAAGAATGTCGACCCCCTTCTCTCCATGCTTGCATAGAATAGGCTAACATGTCTAATAACTATTATTTAACTATATTTTTATCACAAATGATACTATAAGAACAAAAGAAAAGAAGAAATGAATGTGTTTTCTAGCTTTAATGAGTATTCTTCTGTATTTAATTTAGCAGTAAAGACTGTAAAGTGTTTGAGAACTTCATTACATTTCTTTATATTTCCTACCTGTTAGAGTAAATATAAAACTTTTGAGACTATTATTTTGTTTGATTTAATTTGTCAATCAGATGTGACAAATTATGGCCCTGGTACACAGCACACACAGCACACACAGAACATATTTTATATTAAACGTATTTATTTGTGAAACATTTTAGTAACATTTAGTTTCTTAAATATTCAAGATATTTCTTTATTTGTCCACTATTTTTAAATATCAGTTGGTGTCAAGTACTTAAAACACAATTGAGATCAACAATAAAGCTGCAATAAAATACTTAAGTTTATTTTAGCACCTTTACACAAGCTCAGGGTTGCTTTACAATGAGCACTTTCAAGCAAAAATAAATTTTGAACAAACATGCAAATATACAAGAAAAGATGTAAGATTATTGATAGTAAATTTCAAACAAGAATGTTTTCAATTGTGTTTCGAAGATGAACAGAGAAGAAGAGTTACGGAGCGAAATGGGTAAGGAATTCTATAACCTGGGGGCATTAACACTAAAGGGCCTTCCACCTACAGTGGACAGTCTAAACTTGGGAATGCTAAGAAGCCCCAAAATCAGATGATCTAAGAGACCGAGTTGGTACGTATGGGTGAATTAGAGCTTTGATATAGCCAGGTGCAAGACCATTCAAAGCCTTAAAAGTCAACAGGAGAATCCTTTAGACTGAATGCGGGAGGAAACAGGTAGCCAGCGCTCTAACTCACAACGTGGAAAAGTACTCTCTATCAAGAAGAAGACAAAGAAGTGCTTTAGTGAACACGCACCATACACTGACAAGACAGAGGAGAATGTATATTAATTAAAGTCTGTATTTTGGTTTGTTTTTCGCACATAAAGCATTCTCATTGCTTCCAAAAAAAATTAACTGAGCCACTATGCACGGATGGACCAATTTAACAATGTCATGTTATGTGGTTGAGTAAAAAAACACAAAGTTTGAGTTTTGGGTGAACTTCCCCTTTAAGTGTTTCTCAGTGTCATAAAAATACTATAATATATGAAATGTGATAAATCATAAACACGGATAGAGCAAACTCTTTATATTACTCTTCATTAACACATCATGACATGCAAGCAAAAACTCATTTTTGGAATTCATCTCATCTGTTGGCGATGTCTCCACATGATACGACCATGATAAAACCAGTCCTGACTAACTCTTCGTAGTGAAAGAGGCTGGAGTCTCGTTAGAGATTGCGGAAAGTGGAAGTATTTGCTAAAAACATTGTCAGCAGGCGTTTCTCTGTGAGATATTGCAGTTCCTCTTTCATGTCTGCAATTACTCAAACATGTGTTGTCACTATGGCTCTGTGATGTCTGTAGCATTTTAAATGTTTTAAAATGTCTTTATTAATGAATGAATACAATTCTTAATTAAATAAATGTTTTGTAATGTCGTATGAAGGATTCAAGGTGTTAACCTACCTAACAACCTACAGATTTGTTATTTCTTCCATTGTCTGTCTCGGGGTCCTTTTGTCACAATGCTCTGGTTTCCTTCAGCAGGATGTCCGATTTTGGCGATGTCTTTTCCTCGGCATTTCAATTCAAACAATATGTTATCAAAGAGGAGTATGTAATCTATGTAGTTTGTCGCTTGCTCTTGGATGAGATTCCAAGGGATGTGACTCATGATGTTGTCAAGTAAACTGTTGCCGTCTACTTTAGGGGAAGTGTGTGTTATGCAAAGAGATAGAGAGCAACGTTTCTCAGAAAGAAAAGGTTAGCAGTAGCAAGCACATTTGAACAGGATCTTTGTTCTTGTTCAGGCTATACCGAGTTATGTTTCCTGAGATTGAACATCACATAAAATATGACGTCTATATTAATACTGTATGTAAAGTTTAAGTGTAGTATAGTTTTGTTACAGTTATGAAAAACGGCAGAGATCATAAAGTTATTTGTAATGGAGCATGTCTTTCTGAAGTAGTATAAAAGGACTGACCTTTAAAGTGCACTCTCCTAAAACAGTATGTTGCGTAGCGAGTGTATGATGATGAACGCAGGGATGTACCGGGCGTGTCTTTCTCACAAGCGGCGCATTCATGCTTGGGTTGGGTATAGTAGACTTTTCTCAAACTAAAACTACCAGACGGAGGCGTTGTGTGACACAAACAAAGGGGTGAGCCTTTTTAACTCCTTACCATTACCGATCCATTAATGATATGTCTTAACGCGGACTTAAGCGATCGATCGCAATAATCGACTAAAACGTCGCGCTTTACTTTTTAAAACGTACGAGGTGCGAGTTTAAGAAGCAGCGAAATAGCGAGTGCGCGCGCACTCTCCTAAATACATTAACAACAAGAACGCCAACTGGGTTTTAAATAGAAGTTTAAACAGTACGTTATAAGATATTCATTATTTGTAGTTATAAAGTAGTATCTTGGTGGAGAATTCGTTTTGAGGAATCGTGAGGCAACGAGTAGTTTGTTGGCTAGCTAACGTTAGTTATTTGTAGTTATCTAGCTGCTGCTGCTTTACGAGGCTTTGTTTTCTTATATTATCCTCATCTGTATAACAATACTGATATCGGCTGAGATTAACGACATTTTAACGTGTTATAAACGAGCACGTGATTTTGTGAGAGACTGAGAGTTGCCTTAGTAGGTGGATTTTAAAAGTAAGCTGACAACTCTGCTAATCACTAGCCACTTTGCTAACTGTTAAGAGGATGGAGTTTGGGGAAGCTTGTGAGCCATCTTGCATGTTATCACTAATGATTTCTGACTAGTAACTGCACATATGTTTCCAAGCTGTAGTGTATGTTGTTGTTGAGAGACTGAAAGCAAAACGTGTCCTCCCTAAATCATTAAGAAATTGAATGAATTGGTTAACTGACCTCCTGTGTGGGATTTGTAATGACCTTTTGGCAGTTTTCGGATCTACTTGACCTGTACATTTGAGTGAACAGAAATAACCACGGTTACATCATTTTTATTGAGATGTTTAACCAGTGTAACAGTTACTGTTTTAGTTTATTGTAAGGATCATGTAAATGTCATCATTGTTTAGTTTACACTACTGCTGCTCACTATGTAAATATAAATAACAATGTTGTAGCATCTGGCAGTTTGTATGTAGATTTAATTTAGTATGAATGGTTTGGTCATCTTTAAATACGTTGGCCCGTTTTATTGGAAGCTAACTAAGTTGCAAGCCTTTCCTGAATTTGCGATAAAAATGATATCTGGCACATTCTCATCTATTTCAATTTATGTAAAACACATGTTAAGTTAAAAAATGTTATAAATATCTCTGCGTATTTCTTTTATTTAGTTATCAAAGCTCCTTGTTCATTTATGGTACAGGTGAAGATGCACTATTACAGATATGAAAATGCCGAGGTCAGCTGTTGCTACAAATACCTCATGTTCAGCTACAACATTATCTTTTGGGTAAGTTTCATTTCATGTCAGTCGACACGCAGACCTGTCACATCTTGTGCTTTTCACTGTAAAAATGTTCCACCCATGATCTTGAAGTTCAATAACACTTTCAACCACAAACCTCCCATGCGGTTTGCTCTTGTCAATTATTTTATGTTTATTTAATTCTTTGCAAATTTACGCTCATGCAGAGATGTTTCATTCTCTCTTCATACTGTCGGTTTTTCACGACTGGGTGGGTTATTGGAAACCGTGAGCTAACACCCGCTGAGGAATTTCAGTATATCAAGACAAAAAGTCAACAGGGTATTGATGTCAGGTTTCCGGATTTATGTCAGACAGGAAACAGACTTGCATTGGCATATCTCTGAGCAGCCTGTGATGTCCTCAGTGGGGAAGCATGGGAGGAGCTTGAGGGGTTTGAACCTGCTTTCCTGTTTTCATGGCTTATGAGAATGGGTGTTGCTTTTATGCCATAGTGTTACACACGTGTTTTGCCATGTTTTAAATATGACCCATAAAGTCAACTCTTTGTTTTCTGTTTTTCTTCATGCATGTCAAAAAATACATACAAATGGAATTATTGAAAAAAGAAAGTTAAAAAAAGCTGCTGTCCAGTTTGGAGGCTTAGTCATATATAGGTCGTCATGTAAGGAGACACTCAGTTCTTTGTGTCATTGAGTGGAAATGTTGCGATACAATCTGATAAAACATGACTTTATATCTGCTTTTCAGTTGGCTGGAACAGCATTTATTGCAATTGGCTTTTGGGCTTGGAGTGAAAAGGTAGGTTTATTCAATATGCAAATCATTTTAAAATACCCACAAAACTGTGAGCTGAACTACATGACAAATTAACTAAAAGTTAGCGAGTGTTCAGAAAATGTAAGGGAAAACATCCAGTGTTTGAACTATTTATTACTTATGTTCTGCAGGGTGTGCTATCAGATCTGACACAAGTAACACGTCTTCATGGTTTTGACCCGGTTTGGGGGGTGCTGGTTGTGGGCACAGTCACTTTTATTCTGGGCTTTGCAGGATGTGTCGGAGCACTCAGGGAAAACATATGCCTTCTTAAATTTGTAAGTACCCATTTATCAAAATATACTCACAGATTAACAGTATATCAGGCCTTAATAGGTTTAGTTTGGAAACTCTTCCTCCGTTTAAGTCCCAGTCTTCTCCACAATACAAAATGAATGTTGAAATTAGTACCTAAATCTGTATAAATATGAACTTTCATTTTTGATGTTTGTCTTGCAGTTCTCTGGAGTCATTGGCTTCATCTTCTTTTTGGAGCTTACAGCTGCAGTGCTGGCATTTGTGTTCCAGGGGCAAGTTAGGGAATGGATGAACGATTTCTTCATGGCCAATGTTAAGGCTTATCGGGATGATATTGATCTGCAGAACCTGATTGACTCTCTACAGAGACTAGTAAGTCTGACAGAGATATGTAGTTATACACAACCTCCATACATTTTATATGAATAGCAGCTACCAGTAAATCACATTGTTTGGAATATATTTGTACTACAGTTCATTTTTTATAATATTGTGAAGTCCATCAGAGACACTCTAGCACGCCATTGCTAAGAAGAAACAGGTTTGTTTTAATGCTCTCTCTCTTACCGCTGGAATGACATTGTGGAGAGTAGATGAACCCGAAAGGTGAAATTAAGCGTGCAATGTTTGTAGGCGTGTTTTCCGGCTATTTTTGTTTGCAATTTTGCTGCATCCACTTACAATTATAAAGTTTTGATATATTTACAGTAGGAAATGAACAAAATATCTTCATGGAATATCATCTTTATTTAACATCCTAATGATTTTTGTCATAAAAGTAAAATCTATTATTTTAATCCAAACAGTGTTTTGTTGGCTATTGCTACCTATATTCCTGTGCTACTTGTGACTTGTTTGGTTGTCCAGGGTCACATTTAACTGTGACTGCAAAAGTGTTCACATCAAGTGTTGACGTTTCAGTCAGTTGTTTATTTTAGTTGGTACATCATATGGCTTAAAACCTGTGAAAGTGTGGTAAAAACACTGTTAAAATATCGGTAATGTCAGCCTAAAACATATTAACCTGCTTTTTTCTTTACAGAATAACTGTTGTGGAGCAAAAGACCCCAACGACTGGGATCTGAACGTATATTTTAACTGTTCAAAGAGTAATCCCAGCAGAGAGAAGTGTGGAGTGCCCTTTTCCTGTTGCGTCAGTGACCCTGCTGTAAGTAACTCTCTAGTAAAATGTTTTTCTAAACATGCTGTGCATAGTGGAAATAAGTCTGTTTAATGTCATAGTTGGATTTGCAAAATTACCTTTTCAGTTATCATGAGCCGCTGTCCTTTCTTCACAGGATACAGTGGTGAACAGTCAGTGTGGATATGATATTAGATCAACTGGCACAGCGGTGAGTGCAAAATGCACATTTCATCTTGGACTTGAACTTGGACTACAATAGTTGACATAACTGACAAAGTTCTGCTTTGGTCATCTTACGGATGAATTGTGGAGATTGTGAAATAGTGTGTTGCTTCAGAGAGTGCGGAAAAAGTCAAACGTTTGTTAGCCTTCAGAATACTAAGCGAAAACAAATTTAACATATCATTTTAAATTCATAATTACAAAAATGTTCAGTATTGTTTTTCAGCAGCAGTGTAAATGGCAAAGTGACATTGATAGAGATATTTTATGCCGGTCCTAAATTTCTAAAAATATATATTTTTTTTGAATTAGCGTCTGTGTATGGTTAATCCGTTCTCCTGCTGTCCACTCATAATACATTTTTTGTCTACATTAGGGAAATTGCGTTTAGGAGAGCAGAATAAACTTGTATATGATACTGTGTTTCAGGTTGCTGCTTTAAGTAGACTTTATTACCTTAAAATGCTTCAAGAAATATTGAACGTCTCTGTGTAGATAGGGTCATTTGATGTCATGTAAACTGTTTACATCTTGGCTTTACAGACCCAATGGACCAAAACGATTTATATCAAAGGATGCATCATAGCTTTAGAGGAGTGGCTTCCACGGAATCTGTACATTGTGGCAGGAGTCTTCATAGTCATATCGCTATTACAGGTACTGGATGTGCTTGGACTGTCTCAGAACAAATAATACTGCATGTAAAATATTTTAGCTGGATGTCGCCCTCAACACTGTTACTTTCGCATAGATTTCAAACATGCAAATAGTGATTGGTTTTAAATTCATAGCAAGTCTCATGTAATGATGAATAAAAGGCTACCAAGAGATATCAACCAGCAATTATTAAAATATATTAAGATACTCAACAGTATGTCCTCTTCTAAAACAAATCTGAATCCAATGTTGTGCATTTTTCTACTATCAGATGGTGGGAATCTTCTTGGCAAGGACGCTGATCGGAGATATTGAAAAGTCCAAATTTAATTATTACTGAGCTGACTTGACTCTTGTAGTGGCTGGAGACCAGTGTATAGACAAAGATGTGGTGCACGAGGATATGCTTGGAGAAAAGGGACTCCCTTCTCTGGACCACATCTTCAACATTTCTGAAGACCATATATTGAATACACAGTTGCCTAGTTCATTTGGATGCAGTCACACGTGTGCCTTCTCTTCTTGTTTACCAACAGGTCCACTTTCTTTTTTTGTTGATAAAAGCTGTTTGTATGTTTTGGGATAATTTTCCACCAAGCATGAAAGATACTGCCACATGATGAAACCTTATCTCAGTAGATATTCAATAGACAAATCTGACTTGAGGTGTCAGGAGAAGCAGTTTGGTCAAGCTTTAATAATTAAAATGTTTTTGAAAGATTGTTTCAGAAAACTGCAGTAAATACATTCCCTTTTTCTTAGTAACTTAGTTAAGTGGGTTAGATGTGTTTTATTGATGCAGATACTGCATTTAACAAGTTGTCACGTGTCAATGGAGCATGTTGTTGAGAATGCATTTGAGTAGGTATTAAATGTCGGCTAGTTTCGAAAGAGCCCAACAGATAATCTTACCTTGTAATGATGTTGAATCATTTTAGCTTCAGCGTCGTTCCCCTCATGTTTGCTGAAGTCTAATGGTCATCTAATGTTTTTGACCTTTACACAAGTACAGATGTCAACATTGCCTTTGAGATGCCAATACTTACCTCCCTTTTTCTATTTTATCTAATGACTTGGTATACAAATGCAGGTTGTGCCTTTGTTCAAATATTTAATACGTATTTTCTACTATGTGTTATCAGAATAGAATTGAATTAGCTTTTTTTGTGAAAGTTTCGGGTCAAATCTTTATTTTCTAATTGCAAGCCTAACAACACAAAGTCCTACTTACAACACATTATATAATCAGTGATTATCAATATTAATATAACATAGTAATTTGACTAAATATGCATTCTAATACTTTCCTGTTACCACCTGACCAGGTTCTCTCTAACCCAAAGTTTTTCCATTGTATTCTGAAATAATTTGACCTCTGAAATGGACATTGATGCAAAGAAGAGTTTAGTTATTATCAGTTTAGGGTGCACTATTATAATTCTTTGAGGTGTGTATGTCTGTGCCACTGTGTAGTGTTAAGGCTTGATAGGATAGAATTTTAACTGAAATGCAGTAAAATCTTTTAATGGCAAAGCCCTCAATTTTCATGAAGGGATGTTTTTTGTTTGTTGAATCATGTTATTTGTTGTTAAATGTGTGATAACTTTGTAAATATTGTCATAATACCCTTCGTCATTTTTATATTCAATAATAAATGAGTTTAAGGATAATTATGTTTTTTGGCGTTGTCAGCCGTTTAATGGAAATATGTGTTGACGTACTGCTGGTATTGTCACAGTTTACATTTCAGATGAATGTCAAACTAAACGTAATATTAAAATTTAAATAAATCTTTGTAAATTATGCACATATCTAAACAACTTTGAGAAATATGCAAATTATGTTGTTTTGTGCTGCAGGCAGTATTACTTAAGGTGAAAGTTTATTCACCATGCGTGTCAGCGATGAGACTTCATTATTGTAAGAGGAATGTTTTTAATAATGCCCACAAATCTTTAAATGTAATGTGTACATTTTTCAGCCAACCACTTGTGTCTCTTTTACTATTGAAGATTTGATGGGTTACAAGCACAGTCATTCCATAGAAACCTGGGATTTCCTGCTCAGTGGTGATAAAGCAGGATTGTGATGCCAGTAAATTGGCCGTTTCAGGGTCACCTCTGCATTAGATTTAAACCTTTAAACATAAGTCCTGAAAATAAGGCTCACTTTTCTGGCAGGATAGATGGAGTGGGAACATATTGTGGGCTAATAAAAAAGAGAATATTCATTGTCCCTCAAGGAGGTCAACATTCTAGTTCATTTCAATGGGCACTCACTTCTGGGCATGTGCCATTCTGGCACCACAAAACCACACCCACCCTTCACCAGTGACTATCTGACCTGATGTTAAAAGCAGCAGTGAGGGAACAATTCAAGTCATGCTTTAAACAGCAACATGTCGCTATAAATTTGCTGATGTAATCAAATATTATATTATGGTAACACAAGAGTTCCTGTTAATGGAGAAGGTTATTTTATTTCTCTAGGCTGGTGTCATATCTGGTCCACAGTAGCCATCTGAACCTGACACGAACATTTTGGTTGGATAAGAGGAACAGAAAATGTCGATCATAGAAAAAAACTACCAACGTTATGATATGAGTATAGATGGTGGATGCGGTTTTCCCGGTGTTGTTTAATCTGACCTTTCCTAGTCACAGTAGGGGGCTTTTAATACATTGTTTCGCACTGTTTTCTTTACTTACACAGCAATATCAATTTGCAGCTCATTCGCTTCTCGACAGCAGAAAACAATCCTTTGTTTTCATGTAGATTTACGCTTGCATTACCTATGTGCAAAGTAACAGCAAATGAAACGCTAATGGAATCTCAGCCACAGCGTCAGAAAGACCACTGATCCATTGAAAACATGCAGTGTGTATTTCCTTTACATGAAGCTAGTTTGCATCCAATTTTTCAATGGGTAGGAAGTCACTAAGTCAGAGGCAGAACCAGGTTTATATCTTATAAGATGGGTCATAATTTGTTGTCTTGTTTTGACCATGTTCCGTCATATGAGTTATGAGAAAAGTCCTCCAAAGTCTGCAGAAGGGCCAGTCCGTATGCAGGCCTCCAACAGCAGTTCTTTCCCTGTGGTAGTGATGACTTCCTCCTAAGGATTGGCATTTTTTAGAAATATTCTGTTATCATAGCTGAGAACAACAGTGCATAGATAAAAATGCAGAAAAATAGATTTAGAGATTGCATACAATGTGACAAATCTATTTTACATATTCAAATATATGTGTCAAATCTGACCTGGAATAGCGAGACAGGCTTTCATACCCACATTCTAGCGTATGAGGATAAATCTGAGCTGCTTTCTATTTATTTTTGGTTTCGTTCTGCATGTTTTTCTAACTGAGCGTAAACTTCTAATTTATATATATATATGTAGACAGCTTTCTTATTTATTTTTAGCATATCGCAGAGGTGTGAGGGAGGAATGCTGACAGTTGTATAACGTGGCTTGCATTTGCATTTAAGTAATGTCAAAGATTTCACAGCTTCCGGCTTTTGCAACATCATATTTAACAGCTTCCAGACAGTGAAATATGTATCCATGGTTACACAGACTATGCTGTAAAGATGTGTGGCATGTAAACACGGCAGAGCAAGCTCTCAGTGTTTGAAAGTTGCCTTCGTGCAAACAGTATTACAGTATTTGACACAGGAACAGTTTGTCTTCTAGGCTGTTTTCAAATATTGTGAATATTTCTCACATGTAGAAGAGGATTAAATTTCTAGCATCTGGTCATCTGAGTTTATCATTAGCTATATTTTGAAAATGTAGCATCTGATGCAACATGCTTATTCTCTGTATGTCTACAATTGCAAACCATATTTTTGTTCAATTTACTCATCTTTTAATAAGCAAAGCAGAACATAACCCTGTAACCTTAGTTACATCCTGCAGTATATCTCCCCCTGCAGGTGGGATGCCACACAGATTGTTTCCTGTCATGACTACTATATTTTGTCATTTTCAGTTGTGCTATACGAAGTTGTAACTCTCCTACCTTGTGGAAGTCAATGAGGTCAGCAAGGGTGGCATGACGGTTTTGGTCCACACCCAGAAAGCTGTAATAGTCCCCTGAAGCATCGATAAGGAAATGTTTGAAGCCACTGGTGGTGCGGAAGGACAGTGTGTAGCCCCATATCCTTTCACTGACCCGAACCAGGAAAGAGCCCTCGGTAGCATTCATAAGTAACCTCTCAGAATCATCTCGAGAGATGATGCCTTCAAGTTAGAAATCATGACATTACTATAAACTTTCAGAGCATAATACTTCCATCTATAACATTATCTATGTTGTATGTGTAAAACATTAATAATCATTATTATTTGTAAACTCAGCAAGCACTAGTTTAAGTTCTCTATTTTACTGTGCACTGTAAGGAAGTTCGCCCAAAATAAAAATATCTCGTAATTGATTTACCCAATCACAAAATAAAGGTGCTTTAAAGTTCTTCACAGCGATGCCATAAAATAAAACATTTTGGTTCCACAAAGAACCATCTCTTTCTTACTTTTTTTTTATAATCTGAAGAACAGGTTCTACAGATGTTAAAGGTTCTTTATGGAACCAAAAGGTTCTTCTATGGCATTGAACAACCTCTTGAAGAACATTTTGAAGTGTATGTAAAACCTGTGTATGACTTTTTCTTCTGTGAAACGGAAAAGGAAGATATTTTGAGAAATGCCTCAGCGGTTTTGTGTCCATACATGGGAAGTCAATGGGGTCCAGTGTTGTTTGCTTACCAACATTCTTCAAAATGTCTTCTTTTAGGTTCCGCAGAAGAAAGTCATACAGGTTTGAAATAACACGAGGTTGAATAATTTATGCCTTTAATTGTTATCCAGACCCACAGATTTTGGTTTAAATAAACTGAGACACCTCCTAGAATGTTTGAAAAGTACTTCATATACAGGTATTTCACCATGAGTTATCTTGTTATCTCTATAAGATTAGCCATCAGGTGTGATGCAGAAAGTGGTATAGTGTGTTGTTTTCTATGTATCTGTACCAGCAGTGGTGGTGTAAATTTACACCTTGGCTCTATGAATGAGTATGAATGAGTGTGTGTGAGTCCCCTTATCAAGATGCCTCTATTCATTCCTAGACTGATACTGTATGTATCTCACGCTCCAATGACATTTCCAACACTCACTGAGGCTATTAATCTGCTCTCGTGTCATTTAACCAGGAGTCACACACTCTAACCCATTTTAACATGACAAAGCTGCAGGGCTCACGCCAGTAATTAGCCTAGCAAAGCCTTTGAATTATTGAGGACACCCTTCAATTTCTCTGCCCTGTCTCTGCCTGTGTACAAGCAGACACAGACACACACATCACTGCTCTCCATCTGCTGGTTGGGTAGTTTCTGGTTTCTAAACAGTGACATGTATTCCACACTCCATTTCTTTCTCCCTGTCGATCTGTGTTGGTAAATGTCTTCATACTAAACGTTTATGTTTTCCAGTTTAAAACTTACAGAATGCTTCGCAGTCGTGTTGACATTTGGCAAGTGCTTGTTTCATTTGGGCACATGGTAATTGATTTGAATGTATTGTAATTGGAAAAACAGCACCAGAAAGGTCATGAAGAAACCTCACCGTGGAACCATGGGGCGATATCATTTTCGTTTCTTTCGTATCCAGCATTTTTAGGTTTCTGCTCTTCGCTAAACCAGAGCATAACTGACTCCCTGGAACTGGGTCGCGGTGTTCGAACCCACGCAGGACTGATGGGAAACAGAAGCACTGACTTATAAAGTCAAATAATCATAATATGTTGTATTATTGTTTAATAGTCTCTGGAATTCTCGATTCTGATTGGTCAATCAATATTTGCAATAAACTCGTGTGAGTTTGATTGACAGGCGACCAGGCGAATCATAATTTTACAGGGAAAACTGTTATTTGGCAGAAAATCTCTGTTTCTTTTACGGGATATTTCTTTCATTACGTGTAAGACGTTACGTTTTTTGGAAAATATTTACATGTTGTGCCTTTAATTTATCCTAATATAGGGCTACTTTTTATAAACTCATCCTAGGGCTAATAACTATCCTTACCCATCAGTTAATGGCTGCTTTGCTGTTGTACTATGTCTGCGGCTTTGCCTTCGCCGGTACAAAGGTGGTTCTGCACGTTGAAGGCCAGGTCTGGGTCGATCTTCATTGTTGGTGACTGAACTTGCGGACTGTTCAATGAAAGTACTGTGTCTCCTGTGGGGGTTTTCTCTAGTCACGTGGGCTTGTTTCTGGAAGTGGCCACTCAGGCATGCCACATGGCCTTTCTCTATGGCCCGTAGTGACTGACGTTTATATTCATCTCTTGCCCAGCGGGCCTTTCTTGTCATCTCTTCATCAGCTGCTTTGGAGCGACGCACTGAAGAGGAAGGAAGGTGATAAAAAGGTGAAAACATGGAGAAAGTAACAGGTGAACTGTAACTTTCCTACTATGGTAATCAATGGTGGTCAAGAACTGTTTGCTTACAAGCATTCTTCCAAATATCTGAAACATCTGTGTTCAACAGAGCAAAGACATTTATACAGATTTGTAACAACCTGATGGTGAATAAATGAAGACAGAATTTTCAATTTTGGGTTCTTTTAAGTATGTGTTAAGAGGTTTATAAAAAACATGAAAATGCATTTCTTTTCTTACATTGCTCCTCCCACTCTTTATCACGTTGCTCACTTTTGATTCGTTCCTGCTCCAGAGACATATAAAGCTGTTTTGCTCTTTTCTCCTCTGCACGTCGTATTTCCTCTTCTTCCTTTTGCCTTTCTTCTTCCTCTTGTTTCTGAGCGAGATAAATAAACACTTTTTGATAGATAAAGTTCACGTGTGTATCTGAGACTAATGAATTAGCACCAGTGGCCCATTAGCTGTGTTGAAATGGAAATGATTTGGTTGAATAATTAATCCTGGAGCACACAAACACGTGGCTGTATAGTTGTTTGAGATACTTAAGCCGTGTAATTATCACCATAAAGTAATTACCAGTGAGGTGTAATGTGGAAACCAACACTCATTGACTCAACCACTAGAGTCATCAGCAGTGGTCAAAAAAACATTCACACAGCTGCGGTTTTGGCAGTTGTGATTATTGCCGTTTATCAGTGGTGCTTTGAGTTTTGGCGGTAAGACTGTTCGAAGACTGGGGGTTGTTTAAATGATTAGTAAGGGGGTAATTCACAGCTAAATAACCTTGGATATCTCACTGCAGTCACTGTTTGTAGAAATCACATCATTAGATATTTTAAGGGTGCTGCCAGTTGAGAAAATAGCAGGTGTGGATGAAGCAACACGTATGTTGTTTACTAAATATCTTTTTTTCTTTGATTAAATCTGTCCTGACTATTTTTAATTGTATTACTGGCGATGGAACACAGGGTAAAAGCTGGTGGGGTGGAAACTATTTCCAAATGGTGTTTAGAAAAAGGTCAAATGTTAAGAATTCCTTCACATTGGTACAGAACATCCAACTTATGTAATGATAACATTTCAATGAATCCTCTTTTCTTTTTTCTGTTCCCTATGCTTTGGCCTTCTAGTATATTGTCAACAATTCCTTAAGGATTGTTGTGAGAGAAAACGCTTCAGTTGAATGACTCTGCACTTTCCGATAGATGATGATCTGTGGGCTGTGATAAATGAGCTCTTTAATATTTGACAAGTTTCTTTAGACGGTCTCATTATCAGGCCGCAAATCATCTCTAACCATCAAGGCCTCATCTGGCAATTTGTGGTGTGAATCTAAAAAATACGGCCCTTCCGTCACCCTCGCATGCCCCGGCTCCTCCCACGTTTAACCTTTTCCCTCTCTTTGAAAATATAATGCCATCAGTGTGGCTTATGAATAATCAATTATACGGCATTGGAGATGCCTTTAAGATCTAAATACTTTAGGATGAATTGAATTCTCTTTTCTTTTTTCACAGCCAGACTCTCATCTTTCATGCTTTTGGTCTTGTTGAATTACCATGCATTTACATTTTACACATTATTTTACACTACAACATAAATTCTGCTTTTTACTTCAAAAGCAGGTGGTGTTTGTAATGCATTTTCCAAGCGATAAAGTCCACACAGTGACAAACAAAAGAACTATAGATTGTTTCTGAAAACTAGGAACCCACATCTATCATCTCTAGTCTTTGTTGGGTTCAGATTGAGTATTGATTGCTTGGTTGTTTTCATCACTGTTCTCTGTCTCTCAGAGAGAGGACAGAAGTACACAGGGCTCACTAGCACATACAGAAGCCATACAGCATGCTTCCCTTAATGCACCACACTATTTGCAAAAATGGAACGAAGATGGAAAACAACATCTGTCAAATTTGGCCTTAAATGTAGACAGCATGAAGATTTATTAAAAGTAATTGATCTGTAGCAGGGGTTCTCAACCTTTTTGACTCCAAGGCCAAACAGTATTTAACAATATTCAAAGGTCCCCCTCCTGCTCACAAAAACTCCTTTGAGCGTGATATTAACTAAAAAGTGTTTATTCAATATAAAAAAGAAATATCTTGGTTTTTACTTGTTTTGAAGTGAATTTCAATCCTCGTGTCTAATTTTTAAATATTTGATATCCTGAGGCCCCCTTACGGGCCGCGACACCCCTGTTGAGAACCACTGATCTATAGGATTGTTCTGTGACTATCACTGCTAGCCTGTCCATTTTCCATCATGGATCGTTGTGAAACACGATTTTGTGTTGTTGAAGGTCACAATATGCCAGTGTAGTTAGAAGTTTGAGAGGTTTGTTTATCAATCACCTTTAGCATCTCTCGTATGCGTTCCTCTTCCTGTTTGGCTGCTTTCCTGTCTTCTGCTTCTTCCTTCCACTTTCCTGCGACTAAGCGTGCCTTCTCTTTTGTGATGGCGTCTCTGAACTTCTGCTTTATCTCTGCTTCTTTCTTCCGCCTGAAAAGACCAAAGGTAAGAAGGTAGAAAATCTTTTCAGTAAATAGGAAAATACTTTTAGAATTCATGCTTTTGCGTTAAAAAATGTTTTGCAAGGGCACACTCCTCACAAGGGTTAGGAGAAGTGAAATACAATTTTTGTTTGAATTAAATATCTTTTTCCATTTCAACTAATCAAACTCTTAAGCTTTTAATAAAAACAAAATAACAACTGGTGTACTGTAAATATTGGTCTCAATACTCACCACAACTCTTGGGCTTCTAACTGAGCCTGACGTCTGGCTCTCTCCTCCATCAGTTCTTTGACAATAAACTCATAAGGTTTGTCTCCAGGAGCCTCTCCCATGACCCAGACCCACACATCACCATCACGGCCCTTCATCCACTCAACAGTCTTCCTGGTTTCTGGAGAAACAAATAAAAACAGGGATCATTCTTAGAGATCACCAGCCTAGGGATCACCAGCTTAGGGAAAACCAGCCTACACTGTGTTTCTTTAACCACAATGTATTTAAAAAGAAAATTAAAAAAACAATCTATAGTTTCTTCATACAGTAGTTCTGTTCCAAAATCTATTGGTGCATACTGATTATAAAAACAGAAAGTTTGGGCCTATTTAGTGTGATCCGTTATAATTAAACTTAATTTTTTAAAGTAATGTATAAAATGTTTATTTGTAATCAGTTCACTTAATTTGGGTTTTCTTTGTGAAGGATAACTCATTTCAGAGGCTCGCCAAGATGACGTTGCTTTGGAGAGATACTCAATTTTCGAACAATTGCCTCGAAATGCATCTCACTAGTTTCACAATGTCATAAAACTGCTTTGAGTCATTCAAAATAATGTATTCTATAATGATGCATCCTATAATTATAAAATAAATAAAAGACCTTCAGGTACAGTGTAGGCCTGGAAAGGTTGTCTTGTTGGACCCACCATCTCTATCCCTGGGCATGGGCGTCTTTTCCCAGCTCCCCTCCTTGCTGTCATATTCCATCCAGCGTCGCACCTGCTCCTGACGTATTTTGTAGAAAAGAATATGCTTCTGCTCCTCGTTCAATTCAGCCAGAAGCTCTGGATCTACAAACATGTCTCTGAGGATCTGTTGCATCATCCTGGACTGCCAGAATCTCCACGCTATGAGCACTCTGGAAGAACAAATTGTATTTGGAGCAGAATGTTTCGCAGCCGATCAAGATGTTAACTAACATTTCAACATGTGTGCAATAGCCCACAACTTCATGAGTTGTTCTTCAAAAATAAATGCCCTCGAACAGTTTCCATGTGATTTTTTGTTGTAACCACAAGCTGTTGGTTTAGAGGCAATACATTTTAGTAGAATATATCAAAGTTAGATTTTTTTTCTCATGCTGTAAAGTTATTTCACTTGTTTGAATTTCCACACGTTTCATTGACCAGTCTTTTTTTATTTGTGCTGAATGTGTGAGGATAAGTATATAAATATATTTTTGTTCAAAACGATTCACTTTTAAAAACACTTCAACTGGTTAATTGAAAAGAAAAGAATGCTTGCAAATTTCTAAACATTAACAAATATTAAAACATTTTTAGCAGAGCAAAAATTTGAAAGCAGAAACATATTTTAAGATTTCCCTGATGTGCATGGTCTTTTATTACCCTGAATGTTTGTCTCATAGTAAAACTCTTTAACACCTATACACAGAGAATCAATGGACAACATTCATTAGAAGTCTGCTGTCTGTATTCCTAGCTCATTCTTTTTACATTATTTATCTGACCTGTTCTGTCTGCTTCAGATCCCGCTGCGTATTGTCACCATGGAGGTTTTCGCTGGGTCATTGAAGAAGGTGATGCGTGGTGAATTCAGTGGCTCGGTTTTCTGTTTCATTAGATCCATGATGTTATAGTGTATGCATGCACAGAAGATCATAAGTGTCCCACATGTCTCTTGTCAACCTAATGCAACTGGATCTCTTCCTCTCTTTTTTTGCTTTCACCTTAACACACAAATACACAGTGAGAGAGAGAGAGAGAGAGGGAGGTGATGTAATAAGAAACCTCTGTTGTGCTATCTAGTGTTCATTTGGGCCCATTGCTCTCTTAATTAAATCTATCCTCCTGTGACACACTGCATATGCCTTCGGAAGAGAGTTTTGAGTAATTTATTAATAATGTACACAATTTATTCGTTATGTTGCAGTATTTAAGTCCTATTAACTGAATGAGCTACTAGAATACATAGGGGTGGATTAGTAATGTCAGACCCATAAACACGCTGGGAGAATAACTGGGGAAAAGTCTGAGGATGTTTGCACTAGATCTTAGTATTCAGTTTACATGCATCCAAACACAATGTTTTGGACACCTCAGCTGGGCACCACAAACAACATCAGGGTGCATAATTGTCTCCCATCTCTCTGCGTCTTTTGTTATCTTTGTTTGTCAAGGTTGTTGTTATTTGATGAAAGTTTCGTGGTATTTCAAAAGCTTTCCCCCATATTAATTTCCATTTTAATACATTTTGTTAATGTTATCGACAACTCAAATTTGTAATTTCCATTTTAATATTTTTATATTGTTACAGTACTTTATTCCTCCCCATATTTATGGATGTTAATTTTCAAAACAATATAGATGCTGTCAGGCAGACATGCTCAAAATTCTGACCCACTCACTACAACTTTCCTCTTCAGTACTTCTAAAAAAGTCAATTTATCTCCCAGCAAGCTTAAGCTCCAGGCATCTCAGCTGTAATGACACATGAAATATGGACTAGAAGAACTGATCGCGTGGGTGCGTGAGTGTGTTACACCATCTGTAGTTTTTATTTGTATGTCAGTCATTGTGTGGGTGTATATTACCAGATGCGAGTCTACCAGATCGATCATGTACTAGACTTGTGGGCCATCCGCACCAGAAGTTCTCAATATAATGAACTCGATGTAAGACCGTCTGGGTTCATAGACTTGTATCTAATCCTTCTTCTTTTTCCTTCAGAGGTTTTATACAATTCCCATTATTAGCTCATCTGATTTGAGTAAAGAATGACGGGTGAGAATACTTTATAATAGACAGACAGTGTTTGCACATTTAGTAATATAAAATACCATTAATTTCAAGCGCCATTATCTCATAATTCCCCTTCTATGATCTTTTATCTATATTTTGTTCCTCTAAATAATTCAGTGCCCACTCATTGGAATTTGTGGTACAGTAGACAGGGGGCAGTGTTGAGCTTAAGTCTATCCAGACATTAGAGATTAGTTGGACTCTCAGAAAAGCACTAATCAAGAACAAGTCTTCCAAACAGGAAGGACCAATCAGAGCCAAGGCTGACACAGACTGCTTGGCACGGGTCTACCTGTCGGTCACAGTCTGCTGTGAGGCTTTGACTAATGGTGTCTGCCAGTCTCTTATTCATGCTCTCTCTATCTCCCTCTCTTGCTCATTCTATTTCCATGTATATGTTTTCTTGGCTTTTTTCTTTCTCTTTTCATTCTGTGGCTTTCTTTTCTCCAGTGACTCATCGCCCTCCTTCCTCTCATATGTTCAATTATTCTTACCTTTAGTTTGATCCTTTATTATAATAATACATGTGATGAAAATAATAGTAATTAACCACTTTCTCATATCATTTAATATCTGTAAAGCATAAAAACTGACGTGTGTCATTTTTTGGAGGATCTATTGGCAGAAATGCATAATACACATAACATGTCTTCAGAGGTGTATAAAGACCTAACATTTTGAAGCATTATGTTTTTATGACTCTATAATGAGCTATTTCTATTTCCCCTTTGCATTGAATTTGCCATGTTGTTTCTTCACTAGCCCAAAACGGACAAACTGCTCTACAGAGTGTATTTTGAAAATACATTATCTCCTTCGGCAAAGAAGCGAAAACGTGATGACATATTAGTTCTGTGCCAGTCCCCATAGTGCTGAGAAAGGGAGAGGTGCAGTCAGCCATTGGTTGCAACTCGTAACCTCACCACGAGATGGCGCTAATTGTTATACATTGTAACTTTAAACCTCTTTAGTATCACAAAGTGGAAAAATCTGAAAATCTTGATTCCCAACAAAAAAATTGTGAATTAACAATAAATGAATAAACAAACAAACAAAAAATGACTAACAGGGAATTTCTATATCTGCTTTGTAAACGTAAAAATTCATTGCATATACTAGTGTTTTATTTATGGATTCCAAACGTAAATAATTTAACAAGTAATTTAACATGGTGGATCATTAAAGCGTGTTAGTTTAGATTTGTTTACATTCAGTTCTCATAAGATTTGGAAAGTAATCTAATTGATATTTCAATGTTACACTTTCAGTCTCTTAAAATGCCCTTGAGATTTTTAATACCCAATGGACAGTCCAAGTGACTTGATTTTTACAATGCCCACATCACCTCTGGCCAAAAAGATATAAAAACATAACAATAAGAGTCTTAAACGGACAGTGATTGCATCTGTTCCACATGGGGAAAAAATGAAGGGTGTGTGGATCAGAGATGCCAAGTATAGGGAATTAAAGGACTGGATTAAACACGCAGTGGGAGAGGAAAAGAGTGTGGTACAAGATGGCAATCAATCTGTCTTTTTGAGTCACCAAGCTCCCTTTGCTGGTACAGATAGATTTGTTGGGGTTATGACAGGCGTCCCCGTTGTGTGGTCCTTTTCTCCTTTTTGTACTTTATAACTTCCAGTATAATAACTCTATTACAGAAGCTTAAGTGGAAGCATGGAGACATGCCAATGGACGTACAATTTGATTTATGTCTGTGTGAGAAGATGCATTGCTTTTATTGAGGTGCTAAAACCTCTCTCTTGCCAAGAACACATTAATATCATTTTATGTATTTGTGTCTATACACACTTTTATATTTTTATGTTATATTCACATGTACAGTATATGCTCAAACTAAAGCAGCAGGGTGATACAATCTAAATCAAGGTAAATTCCTGTGGACTAAAATTCAACCTGTTAGTAGGATTAAAAACTACATTATAAGGCACAAGCTAAGCTCTTGGAGGTTGTTCCTCTTCAATAATGGCAATTTGTGTTTTCAAATATGTTAACTTCATCTAACTCTCTGCACATTAAAGATTGTTCAATTTAATGAGTTGCTTTTAGAAGTTAGAAATATGCATTGATGAAAATCTTCAAGATTTTCGTGGGTGTTTATGGACAGCAGAATACACAGCAACAGCAGCTTAACATAGAAATACATAAACTTCAGTAACACACTGGAGCCAGAAATAGCTAATTTTATAATTCATGTTGAGAACAGAAACCCAAAAATCTTAATATCATGGTCAACTGTTTCTTTTAAGTTATTCAAAGATATATTGATGTAATGACAATTCATACTCAATTGACTTGAATGTATTGAACATGCTGGGTTTCAAACTACTTACTTTTGGCTACATTTTCTTTGCTATATCTAATTTGCCCAAACTGTTCTGTAAACATTGAGGTTAAATACTTAAGCTTTGTATACATTAGAATGTGTGTTCCCTGTAAATTAAACCCATGAACTTTTGTGGTGCTAACGTAATTATCTCAAATTAATTTCTGATATTAAATACAATTTTACTTGATCGTTATGATTGTCATTTTTTGTTATGCTACATTTACATTTAGTCATTTAGCAGACGCTTTTATCCAAAGCGACTTACAGATGAGGAAACATTGGAAGCAATTATAACAACATAGGCAACAAAATACATAAGTGCATCAAACTAGTCCATTAAAGCCTAGCACAGTATAAAAAGCTAAGAATAGTGAGGTTAGTAAGGTTTTTTTTTTTTTTTTTTTAAAGAAGGAAAGGGAAGAGATTTAGGAAAAAAATCAATCAGCGACGTGTTGACGGAAGAGATGCGTTTTTTAAAGATGGCAACCTGCTAAACAATGCTAAACAATACTTTTTTACATTTAAGTGAAAGACAGATGAAGAAAGACAAACGTTAGAAAATTCCTTCTTCAATAGCAATACAGAACAGTTCAGAGATTTCACACGTTTCTATAATGGCGTGACCGGCTTACATTTATATTTGTTGTTTGAAGCCCCAGCAGTGCTCCCCATTCTCTACAAAACACCAAATGAAACTGGATGGGTGCCCCTGTCATGATTCTGCCTTCTCTTGTCTTGATTTTCTGGTCTGGGGCAGAATCATGACAGACCCACGTGTTTTATGTGGAGAGAAACATATTATTGTCAATCAGGACATAATGTGCGTTCTCTCCTGTCTCGTCATTTGTCCCCGCCCCTCTCATTTCTAGTATAGCTTTCCTCCTGTGTCTCATTACCCACACCTGCCCATCGTTATCTCCTTTGTTAGTCTCCCTATATAATACCCTCTTGTCGCTTGTTTGTTCTTGTACCTATTGTACATTGTGGTAACTGTTTGCGCTGTTTAACTGCTCTATTGAGGATTTGACCCTCCGGTGTGTCCCAGCGTTACCCTCCGGTGTGTCCCAGCGTTACCCTCCGGTGTGTCCCAGCGTTACCCTCCGGTGTGTCCCAGCGTTACCCTCCGGTGTGTCCCAGCGTTACCCTCCGGTGTGTCCCAGCGTTACCCTCCGGTGTGTCCCAGCGTTACCCTCCGGTGTGTCCCAGCGTTACCCTCCGGTGTGTCCCAGCGTTACCCTCCGGTGTGTCCCAGCGTTACCCTCCGGTGTGTCCCAGCGTTACCCTCCGGTGTGTCCCAGCGTTACCCTCCGGTGTGTCCCAGCGTTAGTCAAAGCCTATTTATTTGTGATTTCTCACAAACAACAAAATAGACACTAGGACCAAGCCTGTCTGACTATATTATTTTCTGTCTATTTCAAAGACAGAAAGATAAATCAAATGAGTATATAATGCTAATATTATTATGCATGTGGGGCACAGAGATAATGGGTTAGGAGTCAGTCACAAACAGTGTGCCACTGATAATTATTATGTATGTGCAGATTTTGAGCTTTTATGTTGATGATGATCGGTTCTATACAAATGTTTCTCTCTTGAAATGGTTTTGCCCAGCAGGTTTGATCTTTCGTTCTCAAAACTGACTCATACAACATTTAAATAAGCGGCCATTGTTTGAACATCCAAACTGATCTATGGGTTGCCATGCATTTATGCTGTTCCAAATTGTCAAAATGCCACTGGGTGTACTGTTACATTGCAGCATATACAAGTTTGTGTAAATGCCTCTTGATGCAATTTTATCTCATGCAAATGAAATGTATACATTGTAAAGTGTGGATTAAATGTTCAATATGCTTCTTGCTGTCACTGTATATTTTTCTGTCTATTTAAAGTTCATTTTCCTCATATGTCTCACTTTGGCAATTGACCGTAATCGTCGGGGAGGAAAGTAAGGCCAGAAGGTGATCGTCATCATACTACTTACTGATCCTAACTTCAGTGGCACTCAGCTTATAGGCCTATAACATTGAAGAACAATTATTCAATATCCCAGCAAACAATACGCTCTGACAACATCGCCAGATCGTCTTCATTTGGTCACCGTGACATTACTTTGTGACCACATTCTTAAGACGTCTTTGCAACGTTCCCTTTCTTAGAATTTTTCCTAAAGTTCCAGAAATGTCCTAGCCACTTCCTCAAATAATTATATGATCGGAGTAAAATCTAAGCTTTTTGTTGTTGTTTCTAAAAATGGACAACCTGCTAAACTTATGAGGTAAGACAAGAATGTAATGTTAAGCTTAAAGTTAATGTTTATTCCTCTGTGTCAATAAATATTTGCTTTAAAGGCAATGTAGGCAGTCCTGTCCAGAAATTTTTTTTGTCATGCTGGTTGGAAGTCTCTTAACATCCTGATAGCAATCAATAAGTAAAGCGCAACATTGTTTTTTTTTATAATTATATATCGGTCCGAGGGCGATGATACGTAGTGTACATTTTCAGTCAGCCTTATTTGCATCCCACAGATGTGCAGGCAGCGGGACAATGCCGGACAGAGAGCAGGTACCTGGAGATGTTCGTTACTGTTGTAATGTAATTCACTTTGTACTGTAAAGCTTTCTCACCAGTGAATGTGACATGACTTCACTGGAACCGATCCAACAGCTTCTGGTCTTTGTGCACGCTCATATGTTTTGGAGGCCTGGCTTTGGATGGTGATTCGCGAAAGGGCGGGTTTGTGTGAAAGCATTGCTAGCAGGCAAACGTTATTATTTTCCAAATGATCCACTCTGCCTTTAATACTAAGTTGAGGGTCCTCAGTGTACAGCATCCTTTTGAGGATAAGACACAAGGATGCAGCCTTCCAAAACGAGACACAGCTATAATTACGTCGCTGGAACGTTATTTGGTGTCAGCTGGGTATGACACAATCATATGAACATTCTGTGACTGATATGTACAGGAAATTATATCTTCTGACGGTAGAATGAGCAGAGGGAATTGAGGACAGTTCTGAATGATTGCTGTTTTAAGAGTGTCACTTTCACAGTCACTGTCCCTTTAAAGGTCCAGTCAGTAATACCTATCGGCAAGGTTGCAAATTGCAATTAAATCGCTCACACCCCCCCCATCCCCTCCCTTTCGAAAGACTATGACGGCTGACAGAACATAGCGAATTACGTGCAAAGGGACCCACGGTTTATAGATAGAAATAGCTCATTCAGAGGTGATAAAAACATAACGCTTCATTGTGTGAGCTCTTTATACACCTCTGACGACAAAGCTATCTATATTATATTGCATTTCTATCAATAGATCTTTCCAAAAATTACCCAGGTGCTTTCTGCACAAGGCATCCTTCTTTTCTACACATGGCGGTATAGACTTGAATCTACGTGAATCTAACCGCCATTTTCATTTTTAAATTGTCATTAATCTAATTTCGCATATTGCCACTAACTTTGAGATTTAGTTTTCTGCTCAAACTAAATTCTTGAAACGGATAGTAATACATTTAAACAACACTTAAGTGTGAAAAATACTGCTAGGATACTATTAAATGCTATTTAAACCATGCAATTGTTAAGTTTACGTTCATCAGGTGTGTTTTACTTCATGCGGCGCTGCGTGGAGCGATCAGCATATGACATCACAGTAACGAGAGACAGCGCAGGATCCATTGCAGTCTTTATCGTGGTACTTTGAAGTCATACGCTGATTGGTTTGCTCAGCGCCGCAGGAACATTTGTACACAATACAAAATGTTCAAAAAGTAAAATTTTTCTTCAATTATCTGACTGAACAGGGATGACGCATACAGTTCCAGATAAATACATTTTATTTCATATAACGTTATGGATAATGTGACTTATAAACTGATCCTGCTTCCACATTTGCTGCTATAACGTTATCTGTGCTAGATCAAATCCTTGCTTGGCCGTGAATACATTTCTGTGTTATTGTTGTTATCTTGTATTAGCCTTAACGATATGGGATCAGAATTGTTGCAATATTCGGAATAAATAAACTATGATCTGCAAGAGATAGTGGGCGGAGTCCACCTATTTGTGGAGTGTGCACACGTCTTCACGTTAGAAATGTTTCAAAATCCACAAATGCACAGAGAGCCATCCACAAATGCGTGCAGCGATTCACAAATGCACAGAAAGCGATCCACGAATGTGCAGAAAGCGATCCACGAATGTGAAGAAAGTGCAAATAAATGCCATTCAAATCATTTTTTTTATATTTTTGTTTACGTCTAACATATAATTATGGTTTGCTTTTTTTGCATATGTGGATTTAAAAACATTTTGTGAAACTCTCTACATTTATTTGCAGATCATATTATTTATTCAGAATAATGCAACAATTCTGACCCCATATAACAACACCCTTGTTTTAACACGTGTGTTATTGTAGCTAAGTTACACATTTAGTAGTCAATTCAAAGCTAACTATATTTTCTTTGTGGAGTGGCCGGCTTGATTTCTAAATCAACTGTAGTTCACTGTGTAGAACGATTTCTTCCTCTGAGAACGAAGCACATGGATTTATTGTTAGAGTGTAAACAAATGCATTCTGCAAAACACATGGTACTGTATGTGGTTAACTTAGATTGTTTGTAGCAGACTCTGTAAGCTAAAGAGATGTTGGTTAGACGATTCAAACCAAAACGAACAAGTGAATGAACAGCTTGAATCCCTGTATGGTATCAGGAGGTCAGACTGGTATCATCTTTTATGCTTTTTGGAGGTATTAAATGCATTCTGGATTTGTGCAGACTTAAGTGTGGCAGACTGCCAGTGGGTGGACTACATTCTGGATGAGATTTTCGGTGTATAATTCAGCCAATATCCGAAGGACGGAGAAATAGAATATTAATTTAAATTGGCTGGCCCTTTCATGGCTGACTAATAGGTGGGAGAACTGAATATTGTAAGAAGGAATGAGGGAAACATTCTTATGACACTCTGTTTAACGCTTTTGAGACGTGGTTGTTTGTGGCAAATGCTAAAAATCTTAGGGTATCTAATCCTACTCAGTTTGAACCAATATCCTGAAGCTCCTTGTGGACATCTTGCGGTGTTTGTTAACATGTTTAAACATGCATCATTAATGGCTACAATACTTTTTTTGTGAATTGTGTTTTTTAAGGACTTTTGAGTTACACTAAATTAAATACTGTAAATGGGCTGAATGTGTTTTTAACACATCACATTTATCTGTCTATGGAATACTGTATATCTGTGATAAAAGGAAATATAAACATAACATGATTAGATTTGTAGTTTGCCGAGTTTTAGAGTTAGAAATGTCTTCGTTCACCAAAAAATCTCATGTGGTGTTTCACATTCGACAGAAAGTCAACATGATTGTAAAAAATATGATTTACGTTTTAATTAAACATTTAATTTTATTTCAGTGGCTCTTAAATATAGCATGAAACTGAAGTTTAGGTAGAACTAAATACATTTGCTAGTGCAAAGTTTCCTTTTGAACGCCTGTTGGTTGGTCAGATAAAGCTATAGAATGATTAAACAAAATATGTTTTTAACAAGTTCTACTTTCACTTTTTTTAAAGAAAAGCTTGAGAATTGGGACAATACATGAGCCATCATCCTCTAAATAAGAGCAAATTTTACAAACTGTTCCTTGGGCACTGGAGGTTGGTTTTATGATATATTGTCTCTCTACCCCACTCCTCCTCTCTTTGCTTACCTTTGGCAGATTTCTGAACGGAAAGATCCGCTATATCTTTTCAAGACTGACTTGTGATGTTATAGGCAAGCATGGGCATCTTCAATTCGCCAGCATAATTTACAACTATGGTTCTTTCTGGATAAACAAAAACATATACAAGAGCGGTTGATGACTTTTGGCAATAAAACATTTACATCATTATGAGTATTTGTATGTTCACAGTGAAATGGATTGAGGTAGCAGCATGAGTATTGGCTCTGACAAAAGCCTCCCATGGCCACAGTGCCACAGAAAGAGCAGTCAGACTCAAACAGGCGGATACATCCCGAGGGTAATCACAGTTTTCCAGTTACTAAACGGATCTCAACTACAATTACAACTCAAATTGCCAGCGCTTCTCCAAGGCATGCTTTTGAAATTGATGCAAAAAATGGAACCTAAATCATGGGCCCCCATAATGGGCTTGACATATGGCTTTCTGGCTGGGGTCCAAAGGCTTGTGTGGTAATTGTGACCTAGGGTAAGAGAGGTTCATAATACTGCTGTAAATCGTGCAATTGCCAGGGAGGAAGAGAGTTGAAGAACTAATGGGAGATGATAATAATTGATTATACATTTTTATGTTTGTTCACAGAGTTTGCTCCAACTACAGGGTTTAACAATAAATGTAACCATATGGTGTAATTTCTAACTACTGTAGACACTTTTATATTTTTGCTACAATTTAAAATCTGCAGTAATGCATTTGCTGAATTCTCTGTTCTAAATAAAAAGATTAAAGCTATCCCTGTTTTGAATATTTGAAAGAGTCTAGATTTTTTCCATTTTCTCATCTTTTTATAATATTTCTGGGCTTGCATTTTCTGTGCCTTCTCGAAGATTGGTGATGAGTGACTTTATGCAGAGATCACAAGCTCTTGGGTCCCTGCCTTTTATAATTTGCTGCTGTACTGCTTAATATTGTTATATTAGTCTAACTCATTCCATCTGTTAAAGTCACAACATTGGACAACAAATTACCAAATGTTTAATATTACATATCCCATCTTGTTGATAGCGTTCTTGCGGTTCTGATTTTCTCAAAAATATTAACATAAGACATTTAATTTATGTGTAAACCTACATTATGTTTATTGTCAGAGAGCTTATAAGGAGGTCTGTATTACCTGAAGCTAGCTGTCCATTAACATTCCTATTCATCTCTGAAATCTGCCGTCTTTGCCATGAGATAAGATTTAGAAATCTTCCATCATCACAAACGTAGGCTTCATTTACAATGCAGAGAAAACACAAAAATAACACATCTTTAAACCTACACTCACACATATAAAACATTGGACTTCACGTGAGAAATGTATGCAATCATCTTCAAGGAGATGATATTAGCCCGGGGCTCCTGTTATTGGTAAATTGAAATTCTTTCTCCAATAAAAATACATCTCAAGCATCACTTACATCACCATGGCAGATTGCTGAATGCTGTATTTGCTGTGTCTCTAATAGCTGTCAAACATTCGACTCAGACTCAGACATTGCAAGGACTTTGATTCAGCAGTGTGTTTGATTCAGAAGGTTTACATACATGAAAGCTCATTTGTTAGGATAGTGAATGGACATGGTGTGGATCTCAAGCCCAAGGTTTATTTTATAGCAGATGATGGGAATGGAATCTGTCAGTGCATTTAACTCTAAGCATTGAGCGTAAAGATACACCATAAACTTTGAGGTCATGAAGTCTCAGCCACATTGACGAGGTCAATTTGATGCCTCCACCTGACACTCCACCTCCACATGCAATGCTTTACATTAATAAATCGCTTTTTTATTGAACTAAAAGTGAAATGATAGTTGAAGAAGATAACTGCATCTGAAGTCGTCATGAAGGCTATAGTATATATCATTGTCGTGTTGGCATAAATTTCACATACATTTATTTAATACAATTTATTGTACATATCGTAAACATTCATAATTCTACAAAATATGATACACAACTTAAATTCCATGTATATTTTGTTGTAGGATCTTTGTATTCTTGGATATTTTGTGGATAGTCCTAAATATTATCTTATTAATATTAGTAGGATTATTATTATCAGAAATGGCAAAGCTTGCGCATACAGCATTGTTTGTTCTGTAAACAATAATATTTAAACGCACTCAATGATGTTGTACAGAAATCGACATGAAATACGGGGGTGATTCTCACTCATTGGTGTAGTTTAGGGTGTTTGTCACTAGAGGCCACTGTTTCATTGCTTTGACGAGTTTTTGTAGCGTTCACACATACATCTAGAGCCTAACTTCAAGCCGTGCCAATGCTTCTTGCTTTAAAGAGATGTGATTGTATAATTTATGGAAATTGTAGTTTTTGTATTTGCCCAAGCCCATAAAACATTTCAGCAAATAACTGAGTATGTTGTATTGACAAAGAGTGCTTTTCTACCATCATTCCGCAAGGGTTGGGGTGTAGAATTTCTCTGTCTGTCTCTATCTCACACGCACACGCACGCGCACACACACACACACACACACACACTTGTTCGCACACTCAGGTTCTGGCTTAAGTGGCAATGAATTTTCAGAGATGGCTCTCTGGGTTGAGTCCTTGGACATGGAAGGACGGTTCTGTTAGGCAGAACTCCCACAGTAATGCCAGAATGCATTTGTTGTGTAATTTCAACACCCCTTTAGTGTCAACATGCAGTGTAAAAATTAGTTTTCAAATTGGTAAATCTGGCACTGGTCGAAATAAGACTGCAATGAAGTGCTTTTTAGGCTGTAAAGGTTCATTATTCTAACTGATGTGTAAAGCGAGCAGTTTGTTGTTATGTCCAACTATAATGTTAGTCCCATCCCAAACACTTGCCATTGGTTGAGCATGTTGACTGTCTGAACTCACAAACTGCATCACTGAGCCACTGTTTTTACACTTTTCAGGGAAATCAACTCGCACAATATTGTTACGGAAAGCTTAGATAGTATCATTGAAGTTTTTTACATTGCACACATTAATCACAAACTCCACATTTCAGCTTTAAAATTGTATTTAATTAAAACGTGGAAACGTAAGTAAATGCAGATTCAACTGCGTTGGAGATCTGTGTTTACTGTGTTAATAAGAACAACTGTGCATTTTGATCCACTGGTTAGCACAGAGTACTCCTGCTTTGCTGTGACCCTAATGGATCTGCTCTGTCCACACTGTCATGTGGGTCACATAAATAGTTGTTTGCAGTTGGGGGTTCCGCTGAATAGCCATTTTTATTGCTTCAGCTCCAAAATTTCAGTTAGGCCTACTAGGTATGTCTTAGTTTTCTCGGAATCTTAGCATAGTTAAACCAAAGTTCTCAATCCCATGAGTAATAATTGAAGTCATAGATCAGTCATATATCGTTTTAAACACATTTTAACTAAATGTGCCAAAACGTTGCCTTTGCTGTCCTATTAACGCGAAGAAACAGACTTCCTAGAGCTTTCTAGATCTTACAACTGAAGTATCAAAGCACAATTCATCTTAATTAAGTGGTTTATGTTAAAGCGACACAAATGTCTATGATTAAGACTCTTTGCTAGATTACGACTGATTGCATATTTCGCGCTCCTCAACCTGCACAAGACACTTTTCTCATCCTTAACTGTCGGCAGTAATTTTATTGATGCATCCTTCCGAAGCAAAGCAGTCAAATCCATACGACGTGTAAAAAGAAGAGACTTTTCAGCTAAAAGCATCAATTTGAACGAAACATTCGCTCGAACGATCACAGTACTAAAGAGTAACTTACTCCACTCCATTAAAAGCCATTATTATTTTTGTCAGCACAGTGTCAAGCAAAACTCTGTTGTTGCTTCTGGTTGGACATGGGATCATTATTGTAAGTTCCTGCTGGGCACAATTTCCGCCCAGCATCTCGTCTCATTGCTTGAGTGCTCCCAGTGCAGTTTACTTGTTTCATGTTCAGTGAGAATAACAGATTGACATGACGACACGGTCTGACAATATAATTGCAAATACGTCCCCTCTTTTTCTGATATATAACGTAGATTTAACATTTAGATATTAGATATAACGTTAGATTTGACATTTAATAACATCAGTTACTAAGAGGTTGACACTGCAGGGTGATAATGGCCTTAATGGAACTGAGGGACAGTTAGCTTATAGACAATATAGACACCCTGCTGAATAACGGGTGATATTTTAGTCAACAGAGTATGAAGACCTCCAAATGTTTAATATAATGAAAATAATCTCTTTTATTTTATATCCAGGCAAATAGACGTTTTTTAGCCCAATTGTTATGTTGGGCTATTATTCTGTTTTATTGGGCCAATGTGCCTTTACTTTTTTTGTACAAAAAGTGAAAGTGAAAGTGAAAGTGACCTATTTGTCAGTTATGGAGAACCATACCTGAAATTTGCCCTCTGCATTTAACCCATCCAGAGAGTAGTGAACACACGCACAGCAAGTGGTGAACACACATACACCCGGAGCAGTGGGCAGCTATCACTGCAGCGCCCGGGGAGCAAGTAGGGGTAAGGTGCCTTGCTCAAGGGCACCTCAGTCGTTACCTGCCGGCCCTGAGGATCGAACTGGCAACCTTCTGGTCACGAGTCCGACTCTCTAACCATTAGGCCACGACTGCCCTAAAAGCACAACCAATACAGTTTTTACTATTGACAGAAGTGTTTAAACTGTCATTGCGTTTTACATATTTTCCAACAATTGGAATTGTGGTTGCTAAAATACTGAAGTATTTATGTACTGTACTGCATAAGAAATTTAATGGCAATTATTACGTCCATTGACAGCATTTTCATTGAATGTACAATGATGTATAATAATGTACAGAATTAGAGATCCAAGGCATTTTAAATATAAATAATTTGTATTACAGGTATTTCTTAAATACACTACCATAACAAAGATTCACTTGTAATGTAAGGAGTGCTGGATGTTTTAGTAGAAAGGGAGAGGCTCAGTGCAGTTGGGGATTTTTTAGCAGTTGTTAGTCAAGGCTGAACACACAAACCCATTCAGGTCAATATATTATTGCTTGTATTACTTGAGCATGCTCTTGTTATAAGGTAAGAATTAAAGGAACTCAGCATTGTAGATATACAGCTAATACTTCAATGTAAAAACATCATGCATCGAAATGATAGAATTTGAGCATAGTCCACTTCAAGAGTCGGTTTCTGAGAATAGATTGGAAAGTCAAATTGCATGGCTACACTGTTTTTCCTGAAATGGGTCAATTTAAATAAGCATAAAAGCAGGACATTCTTGCAGGTTTGTTTTAGGAAAGTTGTGCGGAAATACTCTTCTTTTTAAAAACCACTGCTCGGTTTATCCCTGTATTCAGTAATGTGTATACTGCACCTGATTCATTTATTTTTCATGCAGACAACTGAGAGATTCACTTTTAGATTTGATTATTGATTATTACACTTTTAGATTTGAACAGTTATTTCTAATGTGCAAAATATTACACTGTGCCTGAGAGTTGTACTCATTTTTTTTCATCCTGTGTTCAGTTCAATTGACTTTTTCTCAATTGATCTTCCCGTAACATGCTTGGCTTGCAGAATATCTTAAGTCCCTTTGATGTTCATATTATTGATGTTACGTGGATTGGTCATGTTGTCAGGATGTCCCCTTTCTGTAAGGTTGAGCACCAATCAAACCTGCTTAATTTACCAGTTTGTTTCTTGTTTTAGATGTTTTAACTTTGACAGACTCTTCCAGATGAAACGTGATAGATCTGAACTGAAGCTTACTATAAAGCTTGTAGAAGGTGAAAATATGTAATTGTGGAAAATAATAGGCATACAAAGATGATCATGGCTTTGTTGTTACATTGTAAGATATATTCTGCATTCATACAGTATGCTAGATGTCCAGGGACCTGTGAAACATTAAAAAAAGTATCACAGAAATACTGCGTATGCATTCGACAGCTTTGTGTGTGGATCAAACAAGAATTTAAGTTTCTTTTAAGTTTGGAAAACTTCCAATGGAGCCCCGTTTGCTTTAATCAGAAGTACAATTTTGCTAGAGATTACATTTACTACATTTAGATCAGATAAAATCACATGAATTTTCAGTTGACTTAGCATAGATTTAACCTCAAACAAGTGTAATGACTGACTCCATCAATAGGTACTCCCAAAGGTGTGCGATGCCCCAATGACTAGGGAGGACCCACCCGATGAATCCAAGCCCTCTTCATTTGAATCGGCCATTACCTACCTAATGGAGCAGGGAATTAGACTCAATCATCAGTTCTCAGTCTATTATGTCATTACCATTTCTGCTGTTTGGCTTACTGTTCTAATCTTCCTTCATGAGAAGCCAAAGTGTGACCCGGTGTACTGACTTAATGGCTAAATGCATGATTGCATATATAATAGGCTGTGTTTGTGTGTGTGTGTGTGATTTCTGCACTAATAACATTACAAAAAAGTCAAACAGTTCTTCCATTAGGCTTGTTAAGATTCTCAAACAGATAGAGCAGTAGTATCACAGTGTGTACATCTATCAATGTTTTTGCAAATGAAGCTGAGATAACACCAGCTATTGGGACAGTCTGTAAATGGTCTTTTAAGTGCCATATCAGGTTTATGACTAAAATATTCAGAATTATCCCTCCTATTTATCTACATAAGTTCCTGCAGAGAGAGCAGAAGAATGACTGTATAATAGATTTTCATTTCAAGGTTTGTTGAAAAGCTAGGGCCTAATTCAAGTGCTCTCAACATGAGAAATGCAATGCCATAAATTTATAATGCTGTCTTTATCACTTAGCTCATTAACCGTGCTGATTACAGAATACATCATGAAAATTACAGCGCAGGTAAAGCAGAATTATATATATTTTTGCTCAGGAACTACCATGATACACAAGATGACGAAAATGTGAAAAATGTGAATGCCAGATGGAGAAAGATTTCTTGTCCACAAATGATACATACACTTTGTGGGAAATGTGCAGAATGTTAAAGAGAGAGAGAATTAGTTTACATGATGTGTTGAATGTGGAGGTTCGTAACCTTGTCGCGACCCTGATCTCACCATATTAGGTTCTTTGTCACTGCTCAACCAAGGGCATCTAAAAGAGAAAGTCACTTTTAATTTACTTAAGTGAATTCTTGGCTTTCTTTGGTATTAAGATGAATGCGTCTTACACTGAAAATGCAGGAAGGGAATTCTTTTGTATGTTTGCACAGTCTTTTCTCTATACATTATGAATCTCATCTTGTGTAATGTCAGTGTGGGTTGTGGGTCTGACTGACATGCTGCATTAAAAGAAGCTGCTGTTTTCAAGGTCTTACTGACAGGAACCATACGAGCTTGAGTGTAATTTACTTAACAAGAAGTTACTCTTTGTTACTCGTCTTATACACAAGATTCATCTCCTTTTATGCTTTTGGAATAAAGTTAAACATAACTGAATGTTTTCAGGGGATGTTGTTGTAACTTTATTTGAGAAACGCACAATAATTGGTTTCTATTGATTTCCACATGTAGGCTATTTATATGTATGTGAACATAACAATCGGTGGGGTTGATAGTTTGTTTTGTCTGGCTCTGATAGGAGCTTCTGATGCAACTGTTCATTGAGAAACATCTGACTGGAGAATAGTGTAAGATAGACACAAGCATTCATCTGCATTAAGGGCGCTTATTAAAAGGTTGCGATTTGTCTTGTCTCGGACTTCGGAGTAGAAAGGAAAGGAAAATGTACCCTGCAATAGAATTGATTTTGGAGAATAAATGGAGCTAATGTGCTGTAATATTTATCTCCTCTTGATGAACGAGCCAGTTGGTGAGTAAACTTAATTGAATGCTACCTCAGACCTTTACTTGCTTGTTTTTCTCCCTCCAGATCCCCTTTCTTCAGGACACTGACTCTCTCTATCTCTCTCTCTCTCTCTCTCTCTCTCTCTCTCTCTCTCTCTCTCTTTCTGTCTGCAGATGAGGGATGATGGTCCAGAATAACTAATGTTGGCACCATGTTGTGCTAATGTGCATTTTAAGTGTCTGTTATAAACTGATCTGTCAACCTTTAATCTGATCTCTCTCTCGTTCTCTCTTATTCTTCCCCTCTGGTTTTCACTCTGTGTTGAGCCTTTCAGCCTCATGCAGTATTGAACAAGAATCCATTAAAATTAATTTCTGTGTATTCAAATCAGACTTCATACATTCTGTCTTGTAATCCACAACCTTTTTAATATTTTGAGTGTGCAACAGTGATTACAGAGGTGAAAGATTTATTATGCAGTGCATAATATTAAGGTTATATTAAACCTAGGTTGAGATGAATATCTTATGAGGGAAACCGCATCTTCTTTATATGAACCTCTTAATTAATAATAGTTCATCACCAACAACCCGCAATGCAGTTTAAACAGTCCGTTAATGTTATTGTCATTCCTTTTAGCACAAACACACATCACACACTTTTTCTATGTGAATTAGATTCACAAATGTTTGGCTAATTGCGCGATTACTGTCCATAAACAGAATCTCGAATAGTGTTTGTGGACATTTCCTAGTAATTATAATAGCAATAATTCATGCAGGATGATCAAATGATCAAAGAAGAGCGCTTTAACAGGGTATATAGCAGACATACCATGTAGATATCTGCAATTCTGCATATTAATGAGCCCATTGACCTGCTTGGACTGCTGTGGTGGACCCATTCGGACCAATGCTGTATATGGTGTTTTGTTGTATTTTCTTCAAATTTCGCTCTTATTCCTCTTTGTAAATAAGCCTCTAAAAGCCAACATTATTTTGGAACTGGTTGCGTTTTGTTCTTATAATTTCCAGTTATTTTGGCTCGCCAATTGCCTGGAGCCAATATGGTCTCCACATTGTTTAACCAAACAGGATGTCTTTATTTATCCTGTTGTTGGGTGGGAACATATGCGGCTCTCGGAGAGAGGGCTATTATGTGAACATCAGCACAGGAAAGACAGCGGGGTGTCTGAGCTGCCTCCCTTCCTACCCTCATAATTAAAGGCTCAAATCAAGGCGGCGGACGAGCTAGGAGGGCTGAGACCACCTACTTGTTGCCGCAGGCGTAGTAGCTTAGCCATATCACATAATAATTCAGTTTTAGAGATCTTTTAATTAGTCAGCTGGAACCATAGATGAAGATCACAAAATGGTGGAAGCACCTTTGCATAAGCGCATGCTTTGACGCATGATAATGAGCGTTATTAAATAACTATCTGTAGAAACACAAACCAAGACATGCCAAGCAAACATTTGAGCTGTGGAGGAAATATACCACTGCACTAAAACTACAAAAATTTGGCTAATTAAAAATATGAAAAATGCTAATTATACCAGCACAATTTAGGGATTAAATAAATGCACATGATGTTCCAAAATATAGCTAGCTGCTAGAATTTAAGGCTGAATTTTTTCCTTTTTCATGTCATTTTTTAGAGTGAACTGCTCTACACTAGTTTAGTGTATGAACACAAGGTATGAGCTTTTTAAGAGAATATAGATGAGAACCAGAGCCTTTGATTCATATGAATTTGGGGAGATTTCTACAAGAACATTGAGCCAAAGCGACATTCACATATGCACATTCTCAATGCAAATTACAGGCATAACGACCTGATCTCACATAAACTTGTATCTTTTTCACAAAGTGCCTAATTCATGTGAATTCATATGATATGAAGCTCACAAAAACGTAGGATTATTAGAAAAATGCAATACTGAAGCCCCTCCCCTAACCACACCCCTAACCTTAACTGATACTTGTGCGAAAGCAAACTTATGAATAACATCGTACGAATTCATACGAATTAGCCACCTCATAAAATACAGTGGTCAACATTCGAAGTGGATCAAAAAGGTTCATCAAAGCTGTCCTAAGGCGAGAACAATACCCATTCTTGTCTTAGGACAACTGTGATTCACTTTTTTGACCCACTTCAAATGTTGACTACTGTAGTATAGATAGATTGTGTTGCGCATGCAGTCTCATACAGATGTTTTCTTTGTGTACTTTGTTTTTTCCTGTATTTTTTGGTCTGTTGCATTTTAATTTGCATTTATGTCATTTTGAATTATTAAGATGCTACATAAAATAGCGGAGTGTTGTTATACACAACAGACAAATATACAGTTTATAATAGCACTCATTATATCATGGCTTTACGCCATAGTTGACCAACTGGAATCAAGAACTCCAGAAAGACATCTTAAAAAAGTTAGCCATTCATAATTATAACTAAAGAATTAAAGAATACTTAGATATCCACTCATAATAGATGATTCTTTGTCGTCTTGTCTGAATATAACTTTAAGTGAGTTTGATGAGCATGTCTTGTTTTTATGGCCCTCAAGGTTCCATTCATAAATCTTTTGATTCCCTCAAGGTGAGATGTTTTTCACAGGATGTGAGGCTCACGGTCAAAAACTATACGGACAAATAAGGCGGGCAGACTGAACCAGGTGTGAGTCACTAGTGTCAGCCTGTGATGATTATGATGAAAAGCTTTAGTTTATGTTTCATTCTCATAGTTCACTGTGTTCTGAAACATCAAGGCAAATTCTTGTCCTTCATTTTTCTCCTCTTGCTGCTCGGTTTGATTTCAATCATACCACTCAACGTTCAGTCTTTAAACTGAGTTTAGTTTCCTCTGGCAGGAATGAAAGAACATTTACCGGATGAAGGACCAGTGATTGGAATCTTTTTGTCTCTTTTTGTCAAAGTGTATTGTGGTCAGAATCATTCTTAATCCATTTTACAACTAATGTGAAGAGACTCTAGACCTTAGAGCTCTGGGGTTAATGTTGAGATGATCATTTAAGATATTCATTTTTTATTAACTTTACATTTTGTGCGAGATTCTAAAGCGGCTAAAAGTTCTCTAATATATCTCAACTCTAAAGACGATTATCTAAACGCCATGTTTTGGCAGTTCTCTCCCTTATGGAAAAGTCACATGAGTTTCACATGTGAAATTTCACGTGTGGAAACATGTTAAAATCCCATGAGAACATGTTAAAATCCCTTGTTTGGAAAATGTACATCTGACAGGGGTTCCGTCCAATCAGCATTAACTACCCCGGTCACACAAAAGAACTACCTTTTCCGTTTTGACTGAATTGTCGTTATGTTTTCTGACTTGTCGTTGTGTTTTCTGATTTGTTATTTTGTTTCCGGATTTGTCGTTGTGTTTTCTAATTTGTTATTTTGTTTCCGGAATTGTTGTTGCGCTTTATGGTTTTTTAATGTGTTTTCAGATTTGGTGTTGCGTTTTCAGATTTGTAATTGTGATTTGGGATTCGTTTTTTGGCTTTTAGATTTGTTGTTTGTTTTGCGATTTGTTGTTTTGTTTGGCACTTTACGGCTTCCGTACAAGTCACATTCAGCGCAGGTGAACACAAACACAAAAAGCAAATTCAGCGCAGGTGAACACAAACACACAAAGCACATTCAGCGCAGATGAACACAAACACACAAGTGACGTTTAGCACTGGTCTACACAAACACATAAGTCACATTCAGCCTAGGTCTTCACACAGATCTACACACACACACACGTCACATTTAGCACGGTGATACACACACACATCTGCACTATTTGTTTCGTGTGGTTTGTTGCAATTCTTACATTTTAAATAGTTTTAAGTGCATTACTCTGACAAGTTAACTGTTTCTGGTCAGTATTTCATTTTTGGTCAGTAGCTTGTTAATAATTTATAATGTTTTTTGTATTGTATGAAATGTATTAGTAATACCAAATGTAAATGTATCTGGCCAATATTTTAATCAATAATTTAAATAAAGATTTTAAAAAATCGTTGCAGCATTTGTGCCTTAATACAGATTCCATATGTATTCATGCATATGTTTTACATTACAAAATGTGTTTCTGAGTGAATCTGAAAGGTCAGTATTGTGATGTGATTTACACTTTAGAAAGAGTCTAATTTTACACATGTGCTCTACACGTCATAACCTATGGTAACATCTTGTCCACATGTGCTGCAACATGTGGTGACATGTTGCCCACGTTTTCACATGTGATCACCCGCTTGTGGTGTTTTAGGCTGTCCATATGAATTGCACATGTTATTCACACATGGTCACACGTGATCACATGTAAAAAACATGTGATCACGTGTGAAAAATGTGTGAAACTCATGTGACTTTTCTGTAAGGGCTGGGTCTTATACTGGGTGCATTAGTCAGTATTTACTTTTGGTCTCAAGGGCTGAAATAAGAAAAAGTTTTCAAAGTCTGATAAGGACTTGTTTCTCGCAGAACAGGTGACACCACAGAGTCATTGTTTGATGAGGCTGGGCTAATGGGATCCTATGATGTTTGTATAATAAGACAAATGACTTTGCCTCTCACTGGCTTATCTATGCTAATTGTAGATAGCCCAATATTAGCTTTAGTTTTTAATGTCCTCGTTCCACAGCAGTTGCTCTCCATTCATAAAAAAACACATTAGATGGTTACAGTATGTCTGCTATGTTGTAGGTACACAAAATATATGTTCAAGTTTGCTGTGTTTCTTGGTACAGTAGTTTTTATTGCTGTGGTGGGGCATCTGACCTCAATACCCATGCATGCAGTGAACATTCTTATTTATAAACTTGTGTTTACTTTTTCTTTTCTAAGTCGAATTATGTTAGGCTTACTGCATACTATTGATTCATGTTCATTCTCTTTCTTTATAATATTATTTTGCTACTGTAATGTAATTAAAAAAGTTGTATGCTGTGTAAATTAGTTGTTTACTTGACAGCCATTGGGTTTGTACGTAGAGTAGACAAGGCGAATACACATAGTGAAAAAAAGAAATCAATTCATCTAATAGCGTGTTGAATACGATTTATGCCAAACTCTTATTGATAAACTGGCAGTATGTTCTATTACCATCTCAGTCCGAACAGGTGAGAAAACAGAGAGCAGTTTGACCAAACGTCAAAAGGCACACAATTCATAATTCAAATACACATGCAAAATATATAAATAAAAGTAAAAAGCAAATTCCGTCCACTCACATACTTCAGTGGATTCCTTGGAAATGGCATTTATGTGGCAGTTGGAACGAAGCAATTTCCTGATTTTACATGAGCTCCTGTGTGGACAAATTCCTTTTTCATGGCTGACTACAAACAAGGAATTTAAACATTTTTGAATTGATCATAAACAGCACATATTGAAAGACAAAGAGTGGTTTAGCTCTGTTTCTTTGTTTGTGCTTTTAATTCTTAACAATTCTTAATTAGATATGTTGAATAGCAGCCACATTTATTAACTTGGTCTAACTTTGGTTGCTTGTTTATATACAACATAAGATCTGGTTTCCAAGTCCAAACATGTTTTTCATTTATTAGACTTTTTTAAGGCAGCAATTCCTAGCTCTAAGCCGTCTATGGCCACTTGGGTACTTTTTAAACATAAAGTAATGTGTTTTGATATTTCCCTTGTTATTACTGCTTTAAGGCAGATCTTATGAAGAAGAAACAATTGAAGCATGAAATTAGCTCATGCCATCTAGAAGAAAACGTCAATATATGCTTTAAAAATTAAACCTGAGGATTGGTCTGGGTTGACTGAGCAAGTGGAAGAAGCAAAATAACCCGATTCCGTTTAAGAACAATTTAAAGACCATTGCTTTAGGAGTCAGAGATTCCATGCTTGTTTTCTTATCTCGTAAGCCAAGGCATTGGTCTTCACCAGAGCATTGTGATGCTTCGAGTTTCTCATTTCTTCTAACAAAGTTTATAAAATAGGTCTGAAATATTATTTATAAAATATTATTATTTGTTCATGAAAAATGACAACAATCAGTATCACAGTCAGAAATCTTCATAACTTATGGTTTCAGAACAAGCGTGGGAACACTCATTCAATTTTCTTTTCCAGCAACAAATGTAATGCCAACTGCAAATGTAACACATATTTGATTTATAAAATGAATGACAAACATGATTGTCATGAAACTGACTTCATTTGTTTTGTTTATTTAATATATGATTCTCTTTGGCAGCTGTTATACTTAAAATATCCCTGTGTTGGTATAGACCTTCTCATCGAACACGCGCGTGCATGCCTGACCCCCAGTTAACTTCCGGTTTGTGTTTGGCTAGTGTTTGATAATATAACTATTTATATTTAATTTATGTTAATATTCATTTGTATTATTATGTTTTTGGAAAATAATTGTATTAATTAAACGATTTGTTGAATTGTGTTATACTTTACCGGAATTTAAATTGGGTTTACAAAAGTGTGCATGCGCAGTAACGTTTCTTTATGTTGTTATGATGAAACCATCTATAAACCTTTGTTGAATGTGTGGCGAGTGTTTTTAGGTTTCATCACATTCATAAATACAATTTTAAAACAATACGTTCAGCAGTCAGGGCATATTCATTTACGGTGTAATGTATGAAAAAAGCATTTCTTAGGTAAATCGGACAGTGTTTCACCGCAGAGTGTTACCAGCTTTGCTTCAAGCAGCACTCTGCAACATTCCTTATATGACTCAGCCAGAAAAAGTATATTGCAATTACTACTCATTGATTTTGTACTTAATTTATATTCAAATGACTAAAGCGAGTTCTGTAATTGCTTATGCTACATTGTTCTGATCAATTCTAATTTTGCACTTCTCAGATATATTGAAAAATAAGCAATGTAAGTCAAGAGCGTTCGCCATGTCTGGAGGCCAAGGAATTGTACAAAAACTTTACACAGATGCATTCCCCCCTCATCCAGAAACCCTGAACAAAGCTCTCATCCCAAGCCTTATTATTCAGTTTTTACCTTATTAATGTTTTACATAAGCATTTTCTGACACAGCTGTTGTTTGTAGAGAAAGAAACTCTCAGTGATAAAAATATGTAAGGGAACCTTGTTCTGATTGAGTGGTAATGAATGTTCCAAAGCTGTATACATACACTGTATACATATACATACAATATATTTGGAAGAATGCTTGTAACCAAACACTTCTTGGCCATCATTGACTACCACAGTAGGAAAAAAATACAATGGTGCTCAAATGTTAGCTTTTACAACATTCTTCAAAATAGGTTATTTTGTGTTCAACAGAACAGAGAAATGTATAATGAAATTTCTCCTACTATGGTAGTTAATGGTGACCAAGAAATGTTTGGTCACAAGCATTCTTCCAAATATCTTTCTCTGTGTTCATCAGAACAAATACATGTATACAGATTTGGAACAACTTGAGGGTAAATAAATAGTGACAGAATGAATGGGTGAACTGTCCCTTTAAGAAACATCAGGTTTATAAACTGTTCTTTTTAGCATTGTACTAGGCTGGCCAGCTCTGGCTACATCGATAACGTGGAAATATTGTAGCAGGAATAAAGCCCCTTCTGTGAGAATGAATCAAACTGAGACCATGAGAGTGACTGTATCTCTATTACTCCGTCTACAGATCTGTCCAATGCCTGTCTTGCTCTGTCTCTCTCTCTCTTTCTCTTTCTTGTGCTGAAGTGTTTTCTGTCTTTGCTTCATCTGTCCCATTTAACTCTGTTCCCAGTTGACTCTATTATTGATATTTTATCTGAAGTCTTCAGTCAGCAAACACGATATGTTACTAAAGATCCTTTGAAGAGTGTTTAACAATTCACCATAAATTATACATTAATGAATGAAGTGTCATTTTTACAGCACTGGCCAGACGTTTATTTAAAACACGATGCTTTATAAAACATGCCCCCTGTGTCCCAAAGGTTGTGTGACATGCCATAGAATATAAAAATGGGACAAAACTATGCTTTGTATGTGTGCAGAAGAAACCAAAAATATATATATCAGGTAACGGTCGGAATGCTTCCGATGATTCAGCTGTGCTTTCTGGTTTATTTTCCCTTTCTCGTTCCAAGTGTTGATGTAGTGGGTATGAAACATTGGCTGGTTTATTTGGATTGGAGATGAGGAGAGATTTTGCTAGCTTGAGATTGAAACAGAAGCAGGTAGAATGAGCTCTTATTGTCCGGGACAGTCCGGCTCCTGCAGGGCTCAATACACAGTAACCTGCTGAGAGCGTGTCAGAACGGTATTACCAGGCATATAGCAGATCTCCTATCTGTGTCTGCTTTCCAGAAACTATGAATCTGTTGATGTATGTAGCATATGAAATTATTGAACTGCACTGCTAGCGATTTGTTATTACCCCTTCCCCCTGCAGCTGTAAGACAGTGACTTTGAATGTAATCATAGCATGCTTGACACTGTACAAAGGAAAGACATGTATTGATCTATTTGTGTGTTGTGTGTGTGTGCATGTATGTGCTTGTGTGCACATATGCATCAAGTATATTGGATGAACAGAAAACTGCAGAGAGAAGCTAAACCAAAGACCTGAAGTGGATGCAGTCCAAATAGCCGTTGCTATTTACATGCAAATTAGACAACAATTGTGTGAATGTATGCTTTGCATTTATTATCCCGCACAGCATCAACACACTTTCTTGGCAGTGGCCAGCACTTTTTTCTCACTTTCGTTGACTTTATTGTGTCTCAGTCCTATGTGTCTATTTATGCATAATGGACTAAATAGGTCCTATTTTGGTTAATGTAGTGTCCAACAACAAGTTTACGTACATACAAGGTGTAAATACACTATCATTTTGTTATAATAGGCAGTTATTCTGACCTAACTTCTTTACTGACTCTCAAATGATTAGTTCGGCGAATCATCCGTCAAATCCCCTATATGTAGTGATGTAAATCCATGGCGGTTCATGAATCGGACTAGGTCACGAGTGCGTGATTCAGAGTTGACTCCCTTTTTTCCAAGCCATTAATTTTTTTATTCCTTCACCTTCGGCTTTACAACTTGGCAGACTGCTTACATTCACACTCGGTAGCGTTACACACTGCTTGAAATGTTATTTACATGATCTCGTAATATGTACATTTTAACACTCTGTTCTGTCTTGGATCTCAACAGAGCCTGTGCTATTCCATCCAATCTCTATAGCTTCACTACATAAGCCTTTTGTAAGTGTTTACAATTTGCAATGCTGTCTTCCTTTTGTTGTTTATTGTATCAGTAGATATTTAATTTACCAAAAGTTTCTCTAGTAAACTAGTGAACTAGTTTTATATAATTTGTTCCAATTTTTATATTTTTATTCTCCCGAAGTTAAACTCTTCATAGCTCAGCATGTCGCTAACCAGCTCACATGCAGGTAGGTGTTGTTGTGCTGCAGTCCTATCAAGATTGAAATGGCATGCAGATGGGGTTCTACCATGGCTATAGTCTCATTAATCTAAAGCAAGTTACAACGTCTAGGGATCAATGACTGAGCCATATGGCTATTTTATCAATGTCTATGCGTTTAGATACTGCAACATTTATAAAGCTCCTGACAGATAAAATCTCTATATTGATGGCACTTCGAGTGGCCTATTCTTAAAAATATATGAATAAATGATGGGCAATGAAACAGCTGGAGCCTATGGCGAGAATAATTTAACTTTTTTTTTTATAAAGTTTATAATTTACTGGACAAAAGTACCATTTTGGTGTGCACGGAAAGTCAAAACAGAAAAAAAAGTTTTGAATCGGATTTATGTAGACGTAGGCTGCATTACATCTTTCTCTGTGGTTTATATCAGCGCATTGGTCAGCATGTGAAGGGAAATACAATTATTTTATTTGAATTGAACACATGTATCATTTATTCATTTAATCGGAATAATGAATAAATAACACGACAAATATATCCACAAAGGACACAATGTGCCTATAGGCACATGAAAATAAAATTAGGAACTGTTATGAAAGACAATAGACATGGGATAATTAAGTGCAAAAGTGACTTTTTCCTCCAGTCTTTTCCATTTATGTGATTTCAACTTTTCCCTTTTGTCTAATTATTATATCCTTTTTCGCAGAAATACTGACTCAATAAAGACACTAAAGCATTGTAGACGTTTGTACCCTTAATAACCTTGTTTCCATCAGGGCAAGATCATCATTAACTCATCAGACATTTCTTAGATAATGTTTCTTAGAAAATGTTAATGTAGTGACAGAGCCTCTGGCAGAGTAGAATATAGTGAAGAACTCATTTAAATTCATGAGTTCACCAGACAGAAGACTTGAGACTGAAGTTAAGTGCACAAAAACTCAACAAGCATGCTTTCAAACACTGGGTTCCGAAAAGAGACCGGGTCCCAAAATGAGAAAGAAAGAATGAATTTACATGTAGCACTTTATTCAACCCCAAGAACAAAACTTTAGATTTGTCTTTTTCCGACTTGTTATCTGTTCTTTATATACAATCTCTATTAATCTGAGACTGTAAATATATGATTTAGGGTGTTTCTCTAAACTCTTGTCACATGAGACTGACTGTGACACTGGCACAAACCTGCTTTCATCTGACCACTATCGGTTCAAACAGGAACATATTTCTCCCTGTAGAGAAAGATCGATTTCTTTTCTAACTTCGCCGTGCTTCAATATTGATTCAGTGGCTTAGCTTGAGGGTATTTCAATAGCAGTTTTATTGTGCCACCTTTGTCAAGAGCATGTTTTATTTAGACAGAATTTCATACAATGCCGGCAAATGCCACTTTAAATCCTAAACGACTCTAAAAGTACACCCTAGCGATACAAATGGCTTCTCATGGGCCTCTTACTCAAACAAAGACTAAACTTTTGTATTATGATATTTCTGCGTTGCCTGTGTCTCATGTGTGCTGTTAATTGGATAATACGCACACTTCACTTTTAAAGTGAACTGAAGTTCCAGAAAAAAACAAATAGTACAGGAAACTAAACCTGTCTGTTTTTCATTATAATGGGGACTTTAATGAAGATCCATAGAAGGGAAGGAAGGAGGAGGGAACCGGTGAACATTTTACAAACTTTAATTAAATTAAATGAACAAACAAGGAAGTAAAAGACCGGCAGCCACCTTACGGCAGACTGCCGGCCATAAACCATACACACAAACTTAACAAATGTCCGGGCCCGGTCCTCTCTTGTCAACAGTCCTTCCGCTCGTCCTCTTTAGCTCCTGATGTCCTCCATGAGATATGCGGGACCGGTGCGTGCACAGCTGATTCCAACTATCACTCACGCCACCGGCCCCGCCTCACGGCTCTCGTCCCGCCGTCCTCACCACAGGGACTATGTTGTTTTCATACTGAGCTAATTATATTTTTATATCTTTGCAGTTTTTACATTTTTAAATGTTATTTAGTATGTTTAAAAAAAGTGAGGACTGTCACAATAGCATTCACCCGTACTTTAAAGGCTGCTGCAAGATTCACACTATTAAATTAAAGACAACTCGGGGTTCCCTATGACAGCTCTGTCAAATCATTGTGTAAAAAAGCACTTTGATTTAAAATTAAATGTTTAAATTTAGATTTAAGCCAAACCAACTGTAAAGTCTTTAAGTGAATACTTAAAAATGTAAGAAAGCATATTTACCTACATTTTTTATCAATATCCTGACCTCTGTCTCTCTACTTCTCTCACTCTTTTGATTTGTCCTTGTATGTATGTGGTTCAGCAATTTGTGTTGGATCTTGTGTTGTAAATGTCATTGGCAGTGAAGCCTGAGGTGCTGGTGAGACTTGCTGTAAATCTCATGCTCTTTGTCATGAAAGACAGTAGAAGGGTCCTGCGCAAATGAGGCGGCGCGAATGACGCGAATGGCGCGAATCGCTCAAGTTGAAAAATCTGAACTTTGGCGAAAATTCGCGCCGCGTTAACCAATCAGGAGCCTGCTCTAGAAGTGAAATAGACGACGTAGCGAGCGGAGACAGAAATACAAAATTGTGGTTTAGAAAAAAAGCTTTACGATACTTGTTCCTACTTTTATAAAAACAGGAATAAAAAGGACCTTGCTTGGAAGAAAGTGAGTGAGGAGGTCGGAGAATCTGGTAAATTGTAAAACCACTCTTAACTCAATTTGAGTTATATATACATATTGAAACTACAAGGTAGCTAAAGGCGGTAGATTGAGCTTATTTGCCTTATTTTACAACTACGTTACCGCTAAAGCCCCTCCCATGACGCGAATTTCATGCGCGAATGAAGCGAATGACGCGAATGAAAATTGTCATGACAAAGTCTTTTGTTTTATGTGAGAGAGAGATGTTGGGTCGATCGGCTTTCTTGCTCTCTCTCTGGTCCGTGTCTTTGTTCCCGCCATCTCGTTTCCTCGTTAACCTTCCCTGAGTGTTTCAGTACCCGCACCTGACCCTTGTTAATTATCCTTTGTCTGTCTCCCTTTAAAACATCCTCGTGTTCATTGTCTTGTGCTCGTTCGTTGTACTTGTTACCCTGTCCTAAGCCTTGTCGTGTCAGAATCCTTGAAGTTTATGCTAGTCTTTGTGAGTGTTTGTTTAGTCTTTATAGTTGAGTTCCAGTTGAGTGTTTAGTTTTCAGTTTATGGTGTTAGTTTTTGTGTACTGTCTTGATACCCCCTCGTGGGTTTTTGTTTTCTGTTTTATATTATTAAAGTCCTTGTTAACCCCTTCATCCCCGTTTCGTTGCCTGCAATTGGGTTCTCCATCACAGTTCATAACAGAACGAACGAGCCAGAACCGAACCCAGCAGGCAGCTATGGACAGTAACCAGCGCCACCTGAGATCTCGGCAAGCCCACCTCCTTTTCGGAATGCATCAGAGGGACTCCAGTGTGCTAGAGTATGCCCGGGACTTCCTGTTAGAGGCAGTGGAGACAGAGTTCAACGAGAAGGAGCTCAAGCTCATATTTAACAGCGGCCTCGTTGAACCCCTCACCGCCAGGGAGACCCAGCTGCTGGAGCCTCTGGGGTTCCAGGATATGGTGAACTTCCTGGTCAACCGGGACGACTCCAGACCCTCACCTCCAGGTGGATCCCCCACACTGTCTTCAATCCCGGAGGGATGTACCCTGGGTATGATCACACTGGGGAGTTCAGCACCACCCGTCTCGTCACCTCCAGCTAGCATTCGTGGTAGGCGCGGACGGAGGGAGTCGTGGGACTCGCCGTCCGACTCTTCCAGCACGGAGGCAGCCGGGTCCCCCACCCCTTTGCTGCCGGCCACATGTTCTGTGGGTCGGTCCAAGAAGAAGAAGCCTCGGAGGGGGCAACCGTCGAGTCCGGTGGTCCCGTCGAGTCCGGTGGTCCCGTCGAGTCCGGTGGTCCCGTCGAGTCCGGTGGTCCCGTCGAGTCCGGTGGTCCCGTCGAGTCCGGTGGTCCCGTCGAGTCCGGTGGTCCCGTCGAGTCCGGTGGTCCCGTCGAGTCCGGTGGTCCCGTCGAGTCCGGTGGTCCCGTCGAGTCCGGTGGTCCCGTCGAGTCCGGTGGTCCCGTCGAGTCCGGTGGTCCCGAGTCCGGTGGTCCCGAGTCCGGTGGTCCCGAGTCCGGTGGTCCCGAGTCCGGTGGTCCCGCCTGCACCCACTCCAGTGCCAAGTCCTGCCCAGGCGTCCACGCAAGTGCCAAGTCCTGCCCAGGCGTCCACGCAAGTGCCAAGTCCTGCCCAGGCGTCCACGCAAGTGCCAAGTCCTGCACCCAGTCCTGCCCAGCCGGCCTACCAGCCGGCGCCAAGTCCTGCACCCAGTCCTGCCCAGCCGGCCTTCCAGCCGGCGTCAAGTCCTGCCCTGCCGGCCTTCCAGCCGGCGACTCTGCGCTCTTGCGAGCCTCCCTCCAGGGTACCCCCTGCTAAGTCCCCCAGGACCCCACGCTCTCGAGCGGGTCCAGGGACTAAGACTGCCCCTCCCTGTCCCAACCCCTTTGGACTTCCTCCCATGGACTCTTGTGTTCCCCCTTTTGTTTTGCCCCACCCCCCCCCCCTCCCTTGTTTGTTATTTTTATTGTCCCATCCCAACCCATTTATTGTTCTTGCTTGTCTGCCCTTAGTTTTGTTAAGCATGTTTTGTTGGTTTATGTCTGTCACCCAGTCGGTCTTGTCTCGTTAGTCTTCCCCTTGGTGAACACCTGGGGGTGTTCATTAAAGGGGGGGCTTCTGTCATGAATCTGCCTTCATGTCATGTCTATTCTTGGTCTTGAGGCAGATTCATGACAAAGTCTTTTGTTTTATGTGAGAGAGAGATGTTGGGTCGATCGGCTTTCTTGCTCTCTCTCTGGTCCGTGTCTTTGTTCCCGCCATCTCGTTTCCTCGTTAACCTTCCCTGAGTGTTTCAGTACCCGCACCTGACCCTTGTTAATTATCCTTTGTCTGTCTCCCTTTAAAACATCCTCGTGTTCATTGTCTTGTGCTCGTTCGTTGTACTTGTTACCCTGTCCTAAGCCTTGTCGTGTCAGAATCCTTGAAGTTTATGCTAGTCTTTGTGAGTGTTTGTTTAGTCTTTATAGTTGAGTTCCAGTTGAGTGTTTAGTTTTCAGTTTATGGTGTTAGTTTTTGTGTACTGTCTTGATACCCCCTCGTGGGTTTTTGTTTTCTGTTTTATATTATTAAAGTCCTTGTTAACCCCTTCATCCCCGTTTCGTTGCCTGCAATTGGGTTCTCCATCACAGTTCATAACAGAAAATGTCAAATCACAATTAAAGTCAACAAAATGATCACGGTTATCAATATTATCACAATTTTATTAACATTTTCTGAAAATGTAAAAAAAGTACTGATGTAACCCAAATTTTATATTGAGTTTACCTGCAAATGTGCTTTTGCCACTATGTGCGGATGGACCAATTTAAAGATGTCTTTAGTACTTTTTAGGGCCTTGGCAAAAACTGACACCATGATGTCTATGAGGAGGCCTTCATTTGTTACATTTATTCATTTGGCAGACGCTTTTATCCAAAGCGACTTACAAGTAGTTTTTTTACAATGGCACATTACTGCAGAGCAATCAGGGGTAAGGTGCCTTGCTCAAGGGCACTTCAGTCATGACCTGCTGGCACTGAGATTCGAACCGGCAACCTTCTGATCACCCATGTTTCATGTTACATTGACGTTATACTCTTGATAACTTTGTTTGTTGCTGGACAGGGGTTTTCAAGCCGTAACACTTGTACAGTTTAGTCTTGTACTTGTTACATCGCTACTTACACTCTTCAAATTGTTGGGTTATTTTAACCCATCGTTGGGTCAAAAATGGACAAACACAACTGTTGGGTTAAGTTAAAGGCTCAGTAATCTGACTTGTTTGAGTTTTGGAAGAGAACTCAACAATGTGTTGCACTGTTTAGATTTGCAATATATAAAAATCAGAGAAATCTATCAAATGTGTCCTCTATCAAATAAAAGCAATGCTGTATATACTTGAATGTACCTAAATTGTCTGTCAGAAGAATAAATGTAATGATATCTACATTAATTAATGTTCTACTGCATGGCAGATTCTTTTTTCTTAATTGCCTTTTGTGAGATATGTCTGGAAGAAAGTTTAGACCTAACTGTAATGTCTTTCTATACACATTTGCCATGAAAAGTTATTTGTGTTATGTGCTATGACATGGACAAAAATCTGCCGTTTTTGAGATTCGGGTATATAAACATTCTGCTTTCACAGCATGTGATTTTGGGCAAGTCTCAAAGGACGGAGTGATCAAACAGTCACTGACAAATGGAAAGTAATTTCTTCAAGAAAACAATGATTGTGCATTCACGAAAGAAAACAGAACAGTAAGGGACAGGGTAGAAAAACGCTACACTGACCTATTTTGTCGTTGTTGTTGTTAGTGGCTTACAAAACGGATTGACCCATATTTTGATAGTCTTTTTTGGCCCTGGCTGCAGAATGACAAGGAAATGATGGGCATCAAGAAAGGTTTTATTTGCTCTTATTTTCATTTCAACAGAGGTAGGAAAAGTGCTACTGGCACAGTATTGAAGGAATAACTAGACTTTTATTCAACAGATTACATGACACAACGCACTGTGGCTTTGTCAACTACTGTCAGTCACGTCAGTGATCGGGAACATATAATTTGCCATTTGACTGGATTAAAGATCAAATCAAGGTGAGTTCTAGGAGTTCGGGTAGCGATAAGGATGACGGCTTGATTCAGATCAAGACTAGAGATAAGCTTGAAATATCATACTGGAGTTGATAAAAATGGCACTAAAGGAATAACTAAGGTTAATCCAACATGAGTACGAGTAAGAGTAAATACTATATCATAATAACATTAAGTCACTAGCATGCCAAGACACATGAAAACTGTGATAAAATCGAGGTTATATCACATAAAAAATATGTTTAGCAACTTGTCAACTTTTTCTAAATACATACCAATATTATTGTTATATTGAAAAAAAAGAACATTAACTTGTTTTCTTTGCAGTATTTGAGGTATTTTCTGTTATTTTGACCTGTTTCTCCAGTTTTCATTTTCAAGAATCAAATTTTGGTTTGAAATTTGAGAGAAATATTGTTAGTAGTTCATAGAATAAAACAAAATAATAATTTTACCTAAACTTCAGAAAAACTGAAAGTGGTCTTTCAAATAGATTTTTTTGCTGCAGCTGTATCTATGACTAGTTCTGCCATGAAACTCTAGAAGGCGCAGTCCTAAGTCTAACGTATAAAAACTACAACACATCAAAGTGATTGGTTCCCTACGTACCAGCAGCCAATGAGCTTGCTGCTCTACGTTTAAATCGACTAGTGATTCTTGCAGCAGTGCAGCACATTTCAGAACCCTCCTCCTTCCCCAGCTCCATATTTATATATCTGCTACAAGGTAATCTCGCAAGCATGGGGTTTATTCATATGTGCAGCAGCAGCATTTCTTATATGCACACAACAGCATGTTGTGGATGTATTGGCAGTAGCAAGTCTCCTTACTTGCTCCGGCGCAGCAGCGTAGCAGATCTATTCCACCAAGACCAAATACATTTATGTGTCATGCACACTACCATGCTAAACCCTCAGATTTATCATGACATTACTACATTTATATCATAAACTAACTTGTACAAATATAAACATCATGATACATGGTAACCTAGGAGAAGCGAATAGTCACCAGACGTCTGCTGTAGTGCGTAAGTCTGCTATTTACCCTGCTACTTGAACTGTTGAACTGGACTGTTGCCTGTTGTTAGTTAAGATTATTTGAGCTTGTTTATTAAATTACTTGTTGACTGAGTGTTAAGATGTTAGCGTTTGTTGTTCCGTTTGAGTACTGTGTTACTGAGGTCACATTAAATTGCCGTCAGCCGCTCGTTACGGCTAGACATTAGTTTTTCACTTAAAAGCACGGAGCTAGTTGATCGCTGTTTGATCCGTGGCCCATTCAAGTTGTTCAGGCTTTATTTAGCTAATCGAGAAGGCGTGTTAAGCTCTTTTCTGTCCTTGTTTGAAGACCGACGAGAGTAAAGACCTACGACTCTACCTGCGCGACTCCACCGAGCAAAGACACCGGCAAGGCACAGCAGTATATTTAACATACCTTTTGTTTTTATTTACTTGTATACTAACATCATTTGTTTTCAGTTTATTCCTGTACTCCACCAAAGACAGTCTGCTCTAGCCCAAGACGCAAGGCACGACGCACTCACTCTCACGTGGGTCCCATTCACACCTCCACTTCTACACCCCTATCTTCCTCTGTGGGTATCTGGAACTGAAAGTCAGCTGTAAACAAGACGGACTTCATCCATGCTTTTGCTAGCCACTCTGACATTCACATTTTAGGTCTTCACTTACTACTCCTTCTCTCACTCTCAAAACTGGAAGAGGAAGAAGCACAGGTTTGCTTATCAATAATCAATAATTGGAAATATTCCACACTATCTTCACTATGCAACAACTATTCATTTGAATACCATGCTGTTAATATAACTTCTCCTACGCAGCTCGGAGTTGTCATAGTTTACTGCCCCCCAGGTCCTCTGTACAAATTCATTGAAGAATTAGATGTGGTTCTCTCATCATATTCGGAGGATGGTGGCCCTCTCGTAGTCTTTGGGGACTTCAACATCCACCTGGACAAACCCTATGCTTCTGACTTCCACACCCTCGCCGCCTCGTTCGACACATTTCATATTTCTGACCACTTCTTCATCACTTTCAACATGCTCCTCTCTACATGCACTACTCCAACACCACCACTTGTTTATTTTAGACGGAACCTTCGCTCTTTCTCCCCTAAAGTGACATCCTCTCTTCCCTCCAACTTTGCATCTCTAGATGCTGACACTGCCACCGACACATTATGCTCTACACTAACATCCTGTCTAGATAATCTTTGTCCTCTGTCCTCCAGACCAGCTCGTGCCACCCCTCCTGCCCTTGGCTGTCTGACATCCTCCGTGAACAACGGAGTAAACTCAGGGCTGCTGAAATGAAATGGCACAAGACCAAGAATCCTGTTGACCTAGGGGACTACCAGTCACTACTCCACTCTTTCTCTGCTAGTGTTACCACAGTGAAAACATATTTTAATACCACCAAGGTGAGAAATGCACCTAACAAGGCTTTTCAAGATCATAAACTCTCTTCTTTCCCCCTCCTCCCTCGCCCACTACCTCTTTGACTGCAGAGGACTTTGCTGTAGGACTTTTCACTGAGAAAACATCATCCATCAGCAACCAATTCTCAGCACCGCAGACCAGAGTACATAGTACCCTCACTTCAAACATCGAACTCTCTTCTTTCGCCCCGCTGACTGACACTGAAGTCACCCGTCTTCTCTCCCGCCACCCCAACACCTGTCCCCTTGACCCAATCCCCTCCCATATTCAGCACACTCACACCTGCACTCACACACATCATCAACACCTCCCAGTGAGGACACTGGCACTTTTCCATCCACATTCAAACAGGCCCAGGACACGCCCCTACTTAAGAAACACACATTGGACCCCGCTACTAGTTACAGACCTCTCTCTCTTGAAAGGGCAGTTTTCAACCAAGTTTCTTCATACCTATCCCAGATACAAACTACTGGATAACAAGCTGTCTAGCTTACAAAAAAGACTCGACTGAGACTGCACTGCAGTCACAGTGGTCCTAATTCTGATAGACCTATCTGCATTGTTTGACACGGTCAATCACCAGATACTGCTAGCAACCCTGTCATCTTTAGGAATCTCAGGCTACCCTCTCCCCTGGTTCCAATCCTACCTCTCCGGTAGACCCTTCAAGGTGTCATGGAGGGGCTCCCTGTACACTGCTCACCACATAATCATCCCCTGGGGTCCCTCAGGGATCGGTGCTTGGACTGCTGCTTTTTTCAATCTACATGACATCCTTAGGACCCATCATACAGGCACACGGCTTCTCGTATCACTGTTATGCAGACGATACCTAGATCTACATCTTCTTTCACCCAGACGATACCACTGTACCAGCTCGCATTACAGCCTGTCTAGATGACATCTCAGCTTGGCTGAAAGAGCATCATCTCCAGCTGAACCCGGCCAAGTCAGAACTACTTGTGTTTCCGGCACACCCCATGGTGGAACAAGATTTCACCATCCAATTTGGCAATTCCACAATCACTCCCTCCGAAATCAGCCAGGAACCTCAGAGTCATATTTGATGAACAGCTGTCCTTCAATGATCACATTGCAAAGACAACACAATCCTGCTGATATGCCTTATTCAACATCCGAAAGGTTAGACCCTATCTCACAACTCCTTGTCCAGGCCCTGGTAATATCAAGGTTGGACTACTGCAATGCTATCCTTGCTGGCATCCTGGCATTAAATCACTTTCCCGCTCATTATCCTCCTTCCTGGTGGAACATTCTTCCTAATGCGGCTGGTCAACCACATCTGTCACAACCTTGTTAGCTACTTAAACCCATCTCTTCTGTGAATACTTGATGAAAATTTTTTTATAAATAAATGAAAGTACACTAACCCTCTCTCTTCTCTCAACAGGTAGTGGTCTAGCTTTTGTTGAAACTAGAAACTTTGTATTAGCACCTATCGTACTATTGCTCTTTTATGACATATCGCTTATTGTTCCCTGAATTCTTTGTAAGTCGCTTTGGTTAAAAGCGTCTGCTAAATTACTAAATGTAAATGTGATATCAGTTATGTTACTTTGAAATGACTTTAAACAAATTTCAAGCTTGTAGTTCGCCAATATTAGCATCTCTATTCAAACAATTACACATCTGTCTGCACCTGCCCACAGCCTTAACTGAGAGAATGTGTCCGGTGTAAGATTCCAGTGTGTGTCCTTTCTGAAAAAACATCTTTAGCTCTGCGCTATTCTGAAATTAACAAATCTTTCTTCCATCTGGCTTTGTTTCTGAGGAACCACAGACAATCTGAGTAACCCTGACCTTAACTCCAAAAAAGAAAAAGGCACAGACCTGTGTTGCTATAGTTACGTGTGTGGTCCTCATGGAGAAAAGTAATAAGGGTGGTTTGGAAAACCAAACTCTGTGACTGGGATCAAGCCATGCCAAACTCCTTGGCTTGTGGCCCGTTATCGTTTCAAATAAACAACACAATTAAACTCTGCACTGCAATCCGCAGGCAAAAAAAACAAATGATGATGGTGAAGGTGAAATATTATTTTTCATACTTCTCAGTTTGACTTATTTGCTTAGTTTTTGGTCAAGGTTGTTTGTCAGTGTTTTGTGGAAATGATGGGCATCAAGAAAGGTTTTATTTGCGTTGATTCAAAAGTTAATATGAAACACAGCACTGTGGCTTTGTCAACTACTGTCAGTCACGTCAATATTTTTACTTATTTGCTTTTGGTCAAGGTTGTTTGTCAGCGTTTTGTGGAAATGATGGGCATCAAGAAAGGTTTTATTTGCGTTGATTCAAAAGTTAATATGAAACACAGCACTGTGGCTTTGTCAACTACTGTCAGTCACGTCAATATTTTTACTTATTTGCTTTTGGTCAAGGTTGTTTGTCAGCGTTTTATGCCTGAAATTGATTTCCATCCTGAAGGACTTTGTAGAAATGTCCTTTTGTAGCATTTATTTTAATCTCTCACAGACCTACATTACTTGCTCCGCCACACCTTTCTTTTCTCATAATCCCTGAGATAATCTCGATGTCTTTTACAGATTCGCTTTAAATCAGTGACAGTTCGCTGGGGGATTCGAAAACCCAAGAAAGAGTGAAAAGAAATGAGAATGGGGAAGCAGAAGGCAGAAGCATATCCCAGAATGTTTGGTTACACTGGGAGAAGAGTTACTGTCTTACAGGTAGAATGTGTGGAGTTTGATTGCATTGTTGACTGAGGACCAGCGCACTGAACTCTCTGTGGATCTCTGGCAAGGGCCTATAAAAAATGAATAGCACATTTACAGCAGTGAGAATATGCGAGCGGTATCTGTGAAGAGACTGTTCTTTGAAGATGAATGTTTTTCTAACCAATTTCTTGACAAGGATTTCTAATGGCTAATTGTATAATGCCACTCATTTCTGGCAAATACTGAGACCGAGAAAGTGTTTGTCGATAAATTATTATGCGTGTCCTTCCATACATATCTAAATCGATCAATTCAAACAAAAAATAGGTATTTAACATTTTAAATATTAAAATTTTAATGTCTGATGATTCAGTGTACTTAAAGTCAGGGCTTCTAAAATAAATTATTTAGAGGTCTGCATTGATGATGAATGGCAGTCAAACAAAAACAACAACTGCAACATCTTTGTAAGCATGTAACACAAAGAGTAGCATTGCATTTTTAGTAAATTTTCAAAACTACCAAAAAGGAGTTTATTACTAAGCATTTTTGTGTTGTTTTCTAGTAAAAATATCAAAATATTTTTGAAGCAAGATACATTTACTTGACAAGGAAAGTGACCTAATGTATTTGGTGTTCATTTCTGAAAGAACATATAATAATTAGGTAAGTTTATGTTTAAAACAAGCAAAAGTGGAAGGAAAAAATTTATATAAACTTACTTAATTCTTAGATATCCTTTCATAAAACAAGGAAAAATATCTTTGCTCAGGTTCCTTGTCAATTTAATGTAGGTTCATTTAAGAATCTTAATTTAAGATATTTTTACTATAACAGGACAAAAATGCAGGGTAATCGTATCCTGACACAAATGTGCAAACACAAGCTACTTGTAAACACTGTAAACAATAACTGAACTGTTATAACTTTCAGAAAACAAACCAAAATCTCTCACACCATAATCAACAAAACTACACTGGAGGTACCAAAACATTGGCTTTGTTGATTATAGTGAAAGCGATTTACATTTAGGCATTTGGCAGACGCTTTCATCCAAAGCGACTTAGCATTATCCCATACTTTTTACATAGGTATCTGCAATCCCATGGGAGCGAACCCACAAACTTGCATTGTTAACACAATGCTCTTACCACTGAGCTACAGGAAAGCTTTACCTCCATTGCATCACAACAGATGTAAGCTGGTGTCAAATGCTTTTTCTTGCAGCAAAAAAAACATTAAATCTCTTCACATCTCTGCTGGCAACCAGACGGAATCATTCTTGAAAATCATCGAAAAAAAAATGATTTTCAAAGTCACCCCAAGAACTGACCTCAATGACTTTTAGCTTTCCCAATAGATCGTAAACCATTCGGAAGCTGTTAACAAGGCTAAAATATGCAAGGAAGTCTGAGCTTGCTCTCAAACTTCCATATCTTCCAAATCACACTTTTCAGCATGTTGGAGGTACAGCTGATGGAAAACAACTGTGCTTAGCCAACAAAAGTGTCTATGTATAATACGCAGATGTCATCACACCTATGTGGTGACCTGGGTTCAGACCAAATAAGCCCATGCTCTGTCACACCCCATTACGTCAACCACTTACCACTCCATATGGTTTAACAGGAGTACTCTGTACCTTACACCCTCTGCTCTAATACAAACCGAGGGGGTGGGGGGGCAGGAAGCAAGTCATGGGGGTGCTGGTCCACTGTGAACGAGTGAACATGAGGACATTAAAGGACATCTAAAAACATCACATTTAGGCATTTTTCTGCATTTGTGAATCTTTGTAATTTAGTCCATATTTAGTTTGCTGCTTCTGGATTCATTTCCAAAGTAGTGAGGGTAAAATCCGAGAGAAATTAATCGGTTGGTACTGCTTGTTCCTAAATGAGTCCTCATGAGACATGCTAAGGTCACCACTCCCAAAAATCTCCTGTAAACGTCTTTCTGGTTGTCGTTGTACCTGATTGGAATCACCTTGAAAGCCCCTAGAGGTTACCCAGAGGCCCTTGCAATACTTCCTGTGACTAAAGGAGCATGTGAAAGAGGTGTGGGACTTAATGTGCTTTGCTATCAAAGGCTATAGGAAAAAGGGTAGTTTGGGTTTCGTTCATTTCAGCATGAACTCCTCATTGGCATGGCTGCGATGAAAGCACACCATATGTTTACCATGCCTAAAATATGGTAGGCTCAGAGCCCCCAGGCTGTGTCTGTTTCAGGAAGCCTAGTGAGATATGAGATGTGCCGGCCTTCATAGTTGTATTCTTTCTGTTTACTTTCAGTGATCTTAAATCTTTCCTACCTGTCTGCAATGTTAATGTAATTATGCTGCAGTGTATAAATAACACAAACAAGCTGTGTGCCTTTCTGAAGATGTTACTCCTGACAAAACCAACAGTGATAGCCTACTCTCAGTGAAGCCTTCTATGATGTACTGCAGATGAAGAGTCTACCTTAAAAAACAAAGCGCACACATACAGATTTAATGCCACCCACATTCTCTTCGTGCCATCTGGTTAAGGCCACCCAGAGGAGTTTGGGCTTGCTGGGTTTTTTGCTTGTTCTGTCACTATGGTGATCATTTGCTTTACACAGGATGAGATGGAGAGGTTGCATGAGCTCAGATCCACTTCCATAGGAAATGAGGTGATGTTTTTAAATAAATGATTTTCTCAAGAGGCAAAGTTCTGTTCATAAGTTATGGCAGGGAAACATTCAGCAGAGAGGAAGACCACCGAAGGAATAATTATCATTACTTCACCCCAAGTCATAGTTTACCATCATCAGTGAACAAAATTTTAAGTAGTTTAAAAAATATTTTTACTGTATTGGAATGGCACAGTTTTTGAAAATGTTTCTCAAGCCTAAGGGGGAGACATTTTTTTTGGATACAAGCTTTTGAACTAAACTAATTTTTTTGGTGTTAGTTTCCTCTCCAGCCTTTGCCCGTTTACGAGATAAAATATAACATGTCTACATTTTGTTTAGGCCCAGTTTATATGATTAGTAAAGTACAGTATCTACTCCTATTGATCGTAATGTTCAACCATTGGCATAATTGTTATCGGTCCTGTTCAGATGTTCCTCTGTGAAGAGCGAGAGACCTGTCAAAACAATGATATAGAAAGACTTTGGCTTGTATTCTTCTATGTACAGTATTTTCCCTCATTTTGACATTAAGTTGAAATGACTTTGAACTAATATGTTAAAATGGACTCCAGGCATACTGTATCCTGTCTTTCATGATGGCTATTATCAACCTTGTTGTTCAACAAACACAAGTCAAATATGGGGTAACCCTAAACTTTTGCTAAGCTTTGCTTGTCTTTTCTTATAGTGGGCATTCTCGTTTCCTTTCCTTGCTTCATTTGAAGAAGATCAAAATGTCTTCTGCATAGGATGCTCCTGTGCGACACACCCTTCATGATGACTTTGAGGTTGAATCTGTGACCCAGACAATGATCACAGAAGCAAGGAACTGAGGATGCACAAATTAGGAAATAAGAAGCACCTTTAAATATATTTGGTCCTTCAATATTGATGTGGACAGTGAACAGTGCAATTCCAACACAATCTCAGAGTAGTTCTCAACAATTTTACAAGGTGGTTAATTCGTATGAATTTGGATTTTCTTTTGCACCGGTGATGGTTAGGTTTAGGTCTGGGGCTTCGATGTTGCTTTTTTCTACTACCTTTTAATGTTTTTTTACAATTCACATCGTTAATTCAAATGAGCCACTTTGGAAAATGAATTCACGTGCAATTAAACCGTCTAATTCTGTGTTATCAGCTAGTTTTAAAGATGAAGAAAATATTTCATAATTTAAACATAACTACAGTACTACAGTACAGTGCTCATATCATTGAAAAATCTGTATCATTTCCATTCACTGAAGTGCATGGGCTGTTTCATGAAAGTGATATTGTAGCTGTAGCACAAGGCTGAAGTAACTGTGGTGACCACACTTTGAAAGTAATAACCATTATAATGGTTCAAAGACGCTTAGATAATTACCATAATTTGTCAGCATCAACAGTTTTAATCGATCTGGAAGCTGAGACGAGATTCACACACATACATTATGACCAGTTTATATACTTTAAAAACCCCACATAGCCGAGTTCATTTTCTCTTTATTTCACAGATAGTGAATTTCAATCAAGTCTTTGGAGTCTATAACATTTATATAAAACAAGGAATACACTAGTGTATTTGCAATAAGTACAATTAAATGAATGCTGTCCATGGTCCTGAAAACCATTTAAACACTTTCAAAACCTGTGTACAGGACTCTTTCTTCTAGAAAAAATAAGAAAATATTTGTATCTTTTGTTTTCTACTGAACAGAGAACATCATAACGTTTTAAGGGACCTGAGGGTGAGTAAATGATAAAAGAATTACATATTTGTGGTTAAATAATCACTTTAAAGCTCTGTGTCATTCTAGTTCTTTTTTTGTGAAATGATGTAAAATCTCTTTTACTTTAACATATTTGTTATTTAGGTTTTAATTTAACAAATATAATCACAAATTTGCTTGTAGTTGATGTCTAGCTGGTCATTAAAGGGGGGATGCAATAGTGTTTTATGCACACTGACATGTTTACACATGCTATCTTCTCATTCTCAACATGGTCAACTTGTCAAAAAAAGAGTTGGACGTATTACGTAGTATTTCTGTGCTCGATACTCTCCCCCAGCTTTTGTATAGGTTTCTGAAAGATTTTCTCGAACATGAAAATCATTGTCGTCAAAACTTTTCTTAGTCCCTAATTGGAAAAGTCTCCCGGAAAAGCACACCCACGCATCAACCAAGAAGAGCGGGAGAAGCCGCATGCGCAAAAGTCATTTTCACTTGTGTGCAGGAGAGCGAGAGAGCACGACATTCGCGAAGTTCAGGTGTGTTTGTTCGTTAACTGCATTTGGGTGATGAATAACATAGTACGTTATATAAACGGTGGATTTAACACTTGTTTTGGAGATTGTTTAAATCTGCTAAAAAGATGCTAAAAATGAACCGCACATCGTAAGTGAAACTGAGTCATACGTTTGTGTTTTGTTGGCAATGAATGCGCACGTACGCGTCATATGTTTTTGGAAATAATCATCCAGCTGTATCTGTCTTTTATAAATGTGATCAAACTAAAGACTGATATTTGAAGGGTCTAATGCTACTCTGTAGGTACTCAAGATTAACAGAGATATGCAAAAACGGTCTGATTTAAGGCCACTTTAACTGTTCAAAGCTCCCTGACCAACTAAAAAACAGCTACTTTGTTCGAAAACACAGCTAAAATGGATTTTAAGTAGGCTAGATACTAAAAGATCTAGACAATCACATCACCTCAAACAGTGAAGAATACATCATAATCCAGATCCTGATTCATTAAAATTAAAGAAAGTGTTTGGCCACAGGCCTCATTATTCTGTGCTAAACAAGCAGACAGCTATGCAGAGCTGAGTTTAGATCTGAGTTTAGATCTGAATTAATCATAGAGCATTGGTGGTAAAATGCCTTTCATCTTTTCTTAATCCTTGTTTTTAGGTCCCTTGGGCATATGCAGCTATAATGAGAAATGCCATTGGCTAGTAGTCAAATCACAAATGGGGAAACATTTCTGTGTTTGTATGCATGTGAGAGAGAAGCACATCCGTTTGTATCAATATTCAAACTCCCTTAAAAGTAAATTTGACAAGTACTATCTATTATCTAATCATTATAAATCATTTCGCTCTGCATGTTCTGCACTGGTTTTTGTGGCTTGTTTGTTTACTAGCACATGATGTATGAATGAAAATAGTCCATCACCCAAGACAATTTAAAACACAATTGATTCTTTAAGAATTACTGCTACTCGCTTACAGTCTCATAAAACAACTCAGAAAATGTTTTATGGAATACAAGAAATGAGCATAAATACTCTACACCACTTACTCTGAATATGCAGCATTTCACATGCATTCTCAATGGAGAGGCAGCGGGATATTTTACCTAACACACTAGGCTGGTGCTTTCAAAAATACCTTCTCTTGATCTGTTTCACATTAGTGGAATGATCTGCCCGCTACTACAAGATCAGCAGATTCTGTAACCATCTTTAAGAATCGGCTGAAAACACATCTCTTCCATCAGCACCTGACCGATTAGTTCTGACTTCTATTTCTTTTCTACTCTTTCTATCCTTAATAAAAGAAAACCTAGCTTTGGATACTGTGATAGGATGAGACCAGATTAACTGGATTTATGCTTCTTGTTGTCCTTATGTTGTTACAATGGCTTTTATTGTTCACCTCATTTGTAAGTCGCTTTGGATAAAATCGTCTGCTAGATGACTTAATGCAAATGCATGGTTAAACTCATGGTTAAATGTGAAAAGTATATGTTTTTAGGAAGAAGGTTTGGATTGTACGGGTGATTTAGTCTAAATGGTTATTTTGGTCAATGGTAAAGATATTTTCTATATTGATGATTGTTTTATCATAAAAACTTCAAATATTCTTAAAATAAGATATTATTCTAGATATCTAAGAAATTATTCTATACATGTTCTTGAAACAAAATCCGTACGAAAATAGTACTGTGTTTCAAAAACAATATCATGAATTACTTATTTTTGTATCTCAAAAATTAACACTGTATATACTGTAACATAATGGAAACCAGATCATCTTGACCAGTCCAAGGATCATATTCATCCAGTTCTCTCCATTGCAGCATATAATACAAACATGTTTTCTAAACATGAGTATAATCTGCTTATCCGTTATTGGTTACAGGGTAAAATAATCTCTTACAGGCTGGGGTTTAAACCCTGTAATATCATAAACTGTGGGTGGTCATTTTTGGAGGTGGATGGTCAGAATAGCATATTTTTTTGCAGTTTTAATTTTGTTGTGCACTGGTTCAGCTAAAACAAAATGTGCTTCTGGAAAAACACACTGCTTAGAGGAGTGCTGGATGGTTTTATGAAGACAAGAAAAAAGTATTTTCGTGTTCCGCATTCCAAAGCAGTTTATATAATTGTATTGCCATTCGAAGTTTAGATTGTAGGAGCTGCTGTCTAACAACACAAGCAAAGAAGCGAATGCACACATAAACAAAAAGTCACAGAAGACCGTGCTAGTTCAATTCCTCTTTAGTGGATTTATGACCATTTAGCCATACTGATATTGAAATAGTAGTTTATGAAACAACAGTTCCATTTGCATCATTTGCAAATGGTGGTGATTTGATTTTATTCATATATGATATGCACACTTGATGTATGCCCTTAGACTACCCACAGATATTAAAGCATCAGATAGGCAATTGAAGTGTTGGAGGATGAGACGAGTAAGCTGACTGAAATGTGTTTGTGCATTAGTTGAACTAGGTTCATGTCATAAATGTGTAAATGCTGTTCTCTATGCACTTGTAAATGTACACTGCCGGGTAAATGTCTAAACATACTCATGCTTTTATTTTTTTACATATTAGAATAGTAATAGTAATAAAAACTTTGAAAATAACATATGGTAAATGATCAAAATAATGAAATTAATTTGTGATAGTTTATCAATATGTACGTTTACCAAGAGCTTTTAGACCTACATTTTAAAGATTAATCTTTAAATTGTGTTTGTTTTTAAGGTTTTTGAGACACGGCACAAAGTGTCCTACTTTGAGTTTAGTAGCTCTGAAATTGCAATGCATTATTCATGTATTCATTCAGAGAATTGCTATATTGTGCTTCCACCGAGGCATCCATTTAGTCTGCTTGAAAATATTTTGTTGTTGCAGGTCAGGCTTTTAAAATGTTCAAAAAAGTGTAAAACCACCATGACATCATAATGGCTTCTGTTTGTTGTGCAATTTATTTAATAAGTTATTACTGTTGTCTTATATCAAAAATACATCAGATCTTGCAAGACTTCAATAAGAACCCATACGATTTAAACTGTTTCAAATTGTGCAAGTCCCAGATACTGCGAGGGTAATTTATGCGCTTAGCTATGAAACACAATGTTACACAAAGAGAAAATTGCAAGCAAGGAATCCACATCCATCTTCATTTCTTCAATTATATTGTCAATATAGGGTGATAAACATGCTTAATAGACAATAAAACTCCTTTATAAAGGTTACCGTTCAGAACAGAAACAGGGGCACAAAAACCAGGAGCTGTATAGCCTGTCCAATATAGATATAATTGACAAGCCACAGACGCTCAGTTAACGCAGCTCTTGATTGTCAAATGCAAAATTAGAGCATTATATTGTTGAGTTTCGCCAGAATCAAATTTTCAAGCTTAATTTAACATTTCAAATTATCAGACTTTAAACTGTACTAAAATGTTCAATTAAAAAGTGACAATAAGACAATCCCAATGTAGTGTGTCAAGTTTTTTCTCTATTTTCCAGAATGTCTGCAGTAATAGATTACATATTAATGACAGCAAAACATCCAGTGAGGCTTTTCTAGAAAACAAAGCATTCATTTATTCGCAGGACAGCTCAGGATAGTATCCCTGATCCTGATGGAACATGTGCATGAATAGTAGACTTATTTAAAATGATTAATGCTGTTTTGTCATTATTGCCTGCATACAGTGTCTCCAGGAACCACAATAAAGGAACTTTTCTTCAAATGTATCATCAGTACATGTATGTGCTCCCCCTGGTACATTTAGTCATGATGCTCATGTGGGTGATGCAGGCTTGCATAGAAACATGTCCCGATTCTTCCTTTCCTTCCACAAAAATGTTCATTCTGACAGAGTGTCTGTCAAAGAAACAGGCAAAAAGAAATAATGCAGGTTGCCAAGCATTGACAGCCAGCGGACAATTTTGATGCTACAAGTTTTGTAGAATATATTTAAATATGACCTGTATATCTTTAGGAGGTGTGAGACGTTTAAATAAGTCTTTATGATGTTTTATTAACTGGCAGTTTATAGATGTTTGACATGATAGTACTCACAATTTGATGAGCTTGGACACTAGATTCAGACACAATTTATGGATACTGGATACGGTTGTTCAGCAAAATGGTTCTGTAAAAAACCTTTAACGTCCCCAGAACTTTTCTTATAAAAAGCATGAAAACTTGGAATGAAACTTGATTCATCGTCACCATTCGTCGTCAGCGTTTATCGTTAAGACAATTAGAATTTATTCATTTAGTCAAAAACGGATTTAAGGTGGCCTTTCACTATTGTTTGTGTATTTGAAATGTAGGCATTTACAGATGCTCCTGTGCAAGGCAAGTCACGAAGAGAGCTTTCCATTCACATATGGGGTCATTTTCAACAGATGGCAAGCATGTAATCCAGACGGTTCTCTACTGAAAACTAGGAGGAATTGCTTCCTTTGAATACAGTAATAAGTGCTAATTATTAGAAATAAATCTAAGCCACAAACCATTATTCTGTAGCTGTTGTAAATAAAGAAGTATTGTCAAAAGAGTCTTAATCAAGGATTTTAAAATACTTGAAGAGCATTATTCATGAGCATTTGCATGGCTGGCATATGCCTCCATGGCGAAAGGTAATTTGCATGCTGCCAGCATTCTTCATGGTGACTCAGTTTTGGGCACAGACGTTTTTGAGCCAATCAACTGAGCCGTAAATAATGCCATGAGAGTAATCAGCACCTGGATAAATTTGTCATGACAACACTGATGGACTGATGGCACCATATCCTGTGATGTGAAAGACAACAGAAACATTTGTCCACTTTTTTAATAAGAGCCTTCCTTGATCTGATTTTCTCCGTGCTTGGCGTTCTATTTTTTTAGCATGGACTGAAGGGCACATGCAAATGATTTGCATCAAACAAATTACCAACCCATTGTTTACAGTTTCTGTCAGAGATCAATTAATGTCAAATCTAGACCTGTAGTTCCAACCACACAACTTTTCGATGATGCTTGCGATTGATCTTTGAAATTATGGTTTTGGGAAACACTTAAATAGTTAGTTGGCTAACGATGCATTTGGGAAACGCACAGTTGAATGTTAGTTTAGAGAATTCAAGTGCACACTTCTGCTAAAATCCCTACAGATTATGCCTGTGTTCCCTCAGCTCTGGTGAACCAGATGACACTTACTGACATCTGGGAAATGTACGTCTTTAGAGAGACAAGCTTCCCATCTGCGCATCAGATTTGTATTATTTTTGGGACTAGACAAGGTAAGGTAAAGGCCTTAACTTGCAGCGTTGTTGCTTTAAGTGCAAAGAGTTCATCGATGTTAGCAGTTATTTGTTAACAAAATACATGTTTGTCACTGTGAACTGTATTTCCTGTTATTTACCAGCAGGGGGCGAATGAAAGAGATTTCAATTGTCTCACTCTCCCCTGTTGTTTCTGGATTATGACCTCATCCTTAATGTGCTGAGATATCAGGATGGTGAGGAAGAGGAAACAAGGGAGAGCTTGGTCTGAATTGTTATTTGGGAAAAACAAGGCGAGAGAGAGAGAGAGAGAGAGAGAGAGAGAGAGAGAGAGAGAGAGAGAGAGAGAGAGAGACAGAGAGAGAGAGACAGAGAGAGAGAGAGAGGGGTAATGTGTTATCATTTCTGAATCACAGCCAGGAGCAATGCTAAAGGGGAGATTACAGTTAAAATCAAAAAGAAAATCTACAAATGGATACTATAGGCCTACCCTTGGAAATATCACGATACCAAGTAGTATTGTGATGCTGGGTCATGTTCATTATTAAAAACAAAAAAAATCCTTAATACACAGATCTAAATGAAAAGTGTTGTATTTAGTGAACTGTTTTATAATATTTGTAGTTTTTTTACTTAAATGGATTTATAATATTTAAATGGATAAGTTTTAGCAAATACTGTAGTATACTTTAATATTTAATGTTTAATGTAATATGTGTTTATAATAAAGTGTATGGTGAGGTTAAGGGTAGAGAGGTCTTACTAGTCATCTATTTAAAAATGTTAATGCAAATAATAATTTACACTCGTATTATTATTGAATAATGTATCCTGGACAACATTACTTAAATGAGCTTGTCAATATCAATCTATCCTTTTATCATAGAAATGTTAGGGCCATTAACATGTTGGGTGTAAAAACATATGCAAAACGCTGGCCCCTTTTTTTGTTTAAGTTATATTTTAGGGGCCTTTTGTGTTTATTTGATGGGACAATGGAGAAAAGACAGAAAAGCTTTGGTCAGAGTCACGGTAGTGGGACCGGCAAACGACACTTGAGATAGAAATTGAAGTCAGATTGTGCTGCAATTAAACTGGCACTATATGTCAGCGCACTTACCACAGGACTATTGACAATGACACTTTCTCCCTCTTTCTGGCACTTGGAAGTAAGCACTACCTTGGAGTCTGCCGTTACTATTTAAGCACGATTGAACAGACGGAGGTGCCCCGTTAAAAGTTTTTGCATATGGGCCCGGACGGACCTGACGCCACTGTATTCAAAGACTTATGTGAAGGTCTCTGGGCTAAGCACCAGATATCCACTCATCTTAGAACCGCACCTGGTTTACTGTAGTAACTACTAAATATTGTTTTTTTTTACATTTAAAATTGCATTTATAGCAATGCTTATAAAGGAAAATGTTATGCTTACTTAAAATGTTACTAAAACGGCCAGTGGGTGGCGACAATTATTTTGTGTCAGTAAATCATTCAACCAACTCGTTCAAAACAGAATCACTCAAGAACGAAGCAAGTGTATTGATGAATGACTCAATGAATCATTATCTTGTTCGAGTCATTCAAAACACCGATTTATTTAGGACTGAAACACCGTAAAAAGTGTTCAAATGAACGTCAATCCGCATATGCAACATTAGTTACGGCATCCCTGGAATTTTTAAGCTTTTGCATCGCGATGCTACACAGTGCAACCCTACCAAATCTTGACATTTTATTCTCTGGAAACTTAATAAAGTAGACATTTTACTTTGCTTTCTATGGACATAAAATCACTTTTGTAAGTTTCCTTGGTTGAGACATCTTAACGTCTTTGACCCATTGCCAATGTGGCATAGTTGAGATTTGAGAAAACAATATCTGAATATTTGTGTGTGTAAATTAGTCTGTGTATTTATGTAACTTGTTGCTTTTGGCTAAACAAATATTTTATCATTTTATGAAAAACACTCATTCTGCCATTATTCAACACTGAAGATTCATCTTTATTGAAAAAATAAAAAAATGATTTAAATGAAAAGAAAAACTATTTCAATTGAAAGGGCAACAATGCAATTTCTTACATACAAGAATGAACAGAAATGTCATTTCTCAATTTTTGAAATTGCACATTAAAGTTCATTTTTAAAAGGGGTTGTTATACAGAACCATGAAGAGATCCAGTTGTACTCGTAACACCTTTTTGCAATTGCCTATTGTGCAGACTGTGGAGAAGTGACATGAAAAGATGTGCCTTCAATATGACAGCATAAAGTACCATACATTGTAATTACTGTGCAAAAATATTTCGATACACTTAAGCACATGGTCCAGCTCAAATAAATGTTTTTTCACATCTTTTCAATTTAAAATGGACACATCAGTAGCAGTAATAGATTGGTGAACAGTTTATATATCTGGTGCCAAAATCTGAAAATGAATGAGTCTACAGTTTATAGATCAGTTCAGATGTAGCAGATTTAAAATGGACTTAAAAATTGACCTTTTTCCAACATAATGGGTAGTGGCTGAGTATAGTAAAGCTTGACAGACATGCTGTTCAAGCAGCCGTTAACTGATGAGGCCATTGCTTCTGTCAGGGAACAAGTCTAAAAGGATCAAGCAAGACTCAATTAATTTTGCATCCACAGCGCTTACAGTATCAACCAAAGGCTCACCTTTACTTCACCTGGCCTCAGGTTACTTCACTGGTGGTGGACACATTTTTTGGATGGAAGATGAAGACAAATTAAGATTTCTATGATGGCAAACTAATTGTGGGAATCTTAAAGAGATAGTTCACCTTATCTGTTTAAATCACTGTTCTGCTGAATACAAAGGAACAATGTCAGTAACTGAACAGATCTCATCGCCCATTTACTGCCATAGTAGGAAAAATAAATACTATTGGAGCCAAAAGGGGATGTGATCTGTTTGGTTACTGACATTCTTCCAAATATCTTTTTGCCCATCAGAACAAATATATTTCTACAGGTTTGGAACAATCTGATGTTTGAAAGTGGTACAACAACAACTCAGAAAGAAAGATAGGAAGAAATAAAGATAAACAGCATCACAGTCCACATCTTTGACCCAATCTATTTAGACTGATCTATAAAACTTAGCAGACCATTCATTTGTTTTTATAGTTGATCTACCAGGATTTGGGATAAAATAAGCAGACAATGTGCCTTTTTCTCTATATTTTATTTTCCTGGCTAAGGGGATTTGAATCATCGAGAAACAACTGTGACAGATTTATCAAATGTCATCAAACCCAAGTGTTGTCTGTCTTCATGGCTTGACTCTGCAAGAACACCACCAACATGCACAACTGTGTGAATAGGGGGTCAGAAAACAAACAAACAAACAAACAAACATTGGGAACAAACAAACAGCTTCACCAAAGATTCATTTGTTAATTCTTCTTTCTTACCACATTTGGTTGTTAATTCACAGAAATAGCATGTCCGCAGGTAGCGTACTGACCGAATGTGACCGAATGCTCCCTCCGCTCAGAAAGCAGCAGTTAATTTCATGAAAACAAAAGAAAAACCACAGAAGCTCCTTGTGTTGTTTGATCCCGCCCTGTTATCCTGTGCAGGACCCACCGCTCTCCATTCAGAGGGGCTACGTTTTGTGCATCTCAGGTGGTGTGTAATACTACGTGCTCCGTGCACTTAGTTTATCTTTGTTCATATCTGAACCTAATTGAACATTACTGAGGCACAAAACAGAGAACAAAGCAGATCGCTCCACAAACTGACAGACACACCAATTTCTTGCAATCCATGTCTTTGAGGCAGTGCTTGACTGTCAGTTACGTCATGCCTGGATGCAATCTTGATTTAGGAGTTTTGTCTGATTGTAATCCATAATCTGCTCGCTCTGTTTTTAGGGCAGATGGAGCCATGTTCCTTGGCAGGGTAGAGGACAGTGACTGGGTTGGGGATAGTAAACACAGCTGCTGCAGGTGCAAAACACAAGATTGTGTTTTGGACAACATTAGCTTGGCTGGAAATGTGGTGAGTGGAAAACAACTCCCCTTTGTTTGCTTTTTAAAATGTACTTTTTTCGAAACACCAAGCATCAAGTCTTTAAATGAGAGCTGATACAATAAAAAGGTTTTCATTCCCATATTCCTTTTTTGTACTCGGTCACTCGGTTTGAATTCATATATTTATATCCATTTATATATATTTATGTATATTTTATACAGTTAAAAACACCATGGAGATGACAGACTATTTGGTTTTATTTTTCTAATAAAAGTTTCTCCTTAAATAAATGCATATAAATAAATTATCTTTTCACGTGTCAAGACTGTCAGTCTCCCATATGCACAGAGCAGGTCCTCGGAAATTGAATGGTAGATTCGGTGATCCATCCAAATTTGGCAGAGCACTCTGGTGCTTCTTGCCCAAGACACTGGGGATGTTTGTGGTTTGTACTATCGAACCATCCCAAACCATCTCATTGGCCAAGCTTTGTGGCATCTTTGTGTGTGTCTCTAGGGCTCACTAACTGAGTCTCTGTGGGACTAAAAGAGGCCACTCCCCCTTGTCCCCCACCATTTGGTAAAAGGATGCACACAGTCTCCTTGGCCCCATGCGGGACGGAGCCAACAATGTCCTCCTGCTTACTCTGGGTGTACGCTAGTGCTCTGAGCTGTTCCTCTAGCAGAGAGGCCACTTCCTCTTGTTGACCAGCCACTCTGTTGGAAATTGTTATGGTGGCCCGTTGATTAACGGCAGGGCAATCCGCAGTGCTTTTTGGGGGAGATGAACTGCGGCTGCTTCCGTTAGTTGGTGCCGTTTGCATACAGGAGTCCTCATCCTGATAGGAGTGGACGGAGGGGATGATGGGTATGGAGCACGGCCGGTAGGGAGCCACAGGACTTTGGGTAGGGGCGCCTGACCTGAGGCTCCTAGCAGACCTGTAGTCTAAGTGGCTGCTCCATGATTTACAGGACTGTGAGGCTTGCATATTGTAAAAGGAATCCTGATGTAGATTATTAGCCGGGCCTGACATGTTTCTGGAAAGAGAAGAAAATCAGTGTGAGTGAAATATGGAGTTTCTCAGAAATATATTGAATCCTAAGTATAACTGATAAATATTCAGATCAATTTGAGCCTGACATCACAGCAAGAGGATGAAATTTGTTCTTTTGTTATTTAAGGGGTGGTGTCATGGGATTTCACTTTTCTTTACTTAAGTCAGGGGTTAGGGTTAGGTTAGACCAAACAAAATAGACTGGGTCAGCTTGACCAATCAGAGTGTTTAGAAGGAGACACTTCATAGAACCAGGAACTCAACAGCACGTAGAATACAGTTGAAATATGTATAAAGTGTTTTGAAAATCAAGACACAAGCACCTATTGTTGAGCATGTGGAATGCATAACTTGTCAAAAGACATATTTCTAATTAAAACTAAATATGAGGGGAGTTAGTAGGCTTTAGTTACATCACAGCCATGAGCTCACATATTTTGGCAGTAGGTGGTAAATTACATTTTCATTCGAGGCAAATCTGATTGCACGCCTGATTGTTTCCAAAAAAGAAAGTATTTTTTAGGAGAACATTAGCATATGGATGATTTCAAACTTAACAGACACCAAATCAGAAAGTTTTGTGGCTTTTACTCGATGTTTTGATTACAACCCTGGTTTTGATCACATTGAAAATGCACTTTATTTGCTACATTACGTGGCCGTCCTAATGAGGCACGAAACAAGAAATCTGTTTAAAATGTTGAGCTTATTATGAACAGAATCAAACAATTACTATACACTTTTCAGGTTATTAGCTATTTATTTCTTCAGTCATCTGGAACCCCAAAGGCTTCTCTGACTCATAATCATTTAGTTCAGTTGGGTTTTAGCTGGATTTCTGATTTGCACTTGCTATTCAGCTACTGCACAGCAGTCATTCTTAAGTGAATCTTCTGAAGATTTGCATGCAGAATGCTTTCGAAAGGGATGAAAGCCCAAGTTTCATCCGAACAGACCTTTGGTAAACTAATCTCTCATTTTAGGAGCAATCAGCATTGTTCCCTTGACTCATTATCTTTGTGTAATAATTCATAATCCCTGACAAAGAATGGCTTTTTTTCTTGACATCAATATTTAACCAAGCACTGCTATTTCTGATAATGACTGAGTCAGAGTTAAGCCTCAATCTAGGGAAGCAAACAGTCTGATTCCATTTTCTATACAACAATAAACTGGATGAAAATGTAGTAATTCTGTAGGATCTATGACTGAAACATCATCCTATAAAGAAACAGTTATAAAAGGAAGGACTGAGTATCGTGTCATTATCTGCCTTTCAACAATAAGGAGTAAGCCAATGGTATCACCTAATTTACATTTACATTTAGGCATTTGGCAGACGCTTTTATCCAAAGCGACTTACATAGCATTATCCTATACATTTTACATAGGTATCTGCAATCCCCTGGGATCGAACCCACAACCGTGCGTTGTTAACGCAATGCTCTTACCATTGAACTACAGGAAACCTTATTTATATTCATGAACCAAAGCTGATAAGGTTTCCAAAATATGGCCCCTTTCTTTCTTCCGATCGTTTGTACGCCCCGTGACTGAAATATAACATTTCAGCAGAAAACAGGAAGACTTCTTTTGACCTCTTATGTCAGAGAACATGGTCAGATATGCAACTGTTTTTAATGAACTCCTGCTGAGCACGTCTTTCTGTGACCCTTCCTACATCTCCTCTGCTTATATAAGTGTAAGATGCTCGCACTCTGAATCCTTGAAAGACATAAATCATTTACTGACGTCTGAATTGGTCCTTTAGATGCCGCAGTGTGGTCACCTTCTCACACATGATAGTTTGTTACAACAGGAGGCAACATAACTTTTGAGGTAAAGTGGTTTCATTAATATCTATACGAAGTGTCAGTGTCAGGGTGTTCTGTAAAAAATGATGATGCAATTCTGTTCTTGTAGTACCACATAATGGTTTCATATACCTGCAGCTTTTTTTGGTAAAATGATTAGGCTAAATGGAAAAAGCAAGGGCAGGAGTGTAGTGGAATATTCTCAGGGCATGTTTAGAGAGGTCTTATACTGTATAATGAACAGCTTGGCCTTCGTTGAAACTTTGTTGAAACTGTCTTACTCAAAACACATTAATAAGCAAACGCTTATTAACACTAGTCCACAAAGAAGGGTAAAGGAAGGAAGTCAGAAGTCATAAACACACTTTTAACATGAAATCGCCTACTGTTAAAACCTTATGTCAGTAAGAGAGATGCTAAAATCTTTACTCATACTGGACGTTTTCCACTTAGTGGTCTGATCAATACATGAAATCCCACATAAAACCCACATCCATACATGGTTTAAAACCCTTTAAATAAGATTTTATTTGGAAATGTGTCTCAGACAGTCAGAAAAGATTTGAAGTGCTATTCGAGATGTTTCTGTGATGTCACACAAAGTGCTATAGTGTCTGGAGCTTAGTGTAAATGGAAAATAATTGTACAAGTAACGATTTGGTACACAGCATGTGAAGAAATGTGTGAAATGCAAGGATGCTTCTGTTGCTTGTGTTCTGTCATGCACTTTTAGTTTAACACCGCTGTAAGACCTAAAAGTTATTTTCAGTTTTCCGAGAGATTTAAAGGGACATTCCACACAAAAATCTAAATACTGTCAGGAATTACTACAGAAACATTTGGAAGAATGTTAGGAGCTGACAGTTCTGGGGCACCATTGACTAACATAGAAGAACAAATGATTGTATTATTTTTTTCTGTTGAACACAAAATGAGATGTTTTGAAGAATTTAGGAATGCAAATTGTTCTGTGGCATCTTTGACCACCCTTTTAATTGTTCTACTATGGTAGTCAATGGTGCCTCAGAATTGTCAGTTGCTAACATTCTTGGGATCATGCATGTTAATACACCCGGTGTGGGAAAACCTAAGGACAGTATTTGAAAAACAAAGATTTCAGTGCAGTGTAAACAAAGCCTTTTTTAAAGCCCCCTAGAAAGTGTTTACACAACAGTGTGACTTCAACAGCTGCTATGAATATTGCAATTATACATTTAGCCTATATACTTTAAGTACCAAGCTCATGGTAATGCTGACAATCCAGAGGAATTTGACAGGTTCCTTTATCTAATAATAACAAAAACAGTATCAAAATGAAAAATCTGTTCCCAGGGTAAGGCATTTTAGTTAGATAGCAGCAGGCTTTTTGGGGGACAGAAGGAATGAAATGGCCAACATTTTTTTCTTTCTGTCATATGCAAAGCAGTTCCATCTTGGTCTCTCCCCCCCTCTGTTATTCTCTCATCCCTCTCCTGTCTCGTCCCACTCTCTACTTCTCTATCCTGTCCCGTATCCCAGCCTGTCTCTATGGTAACGGATCTCTCCGGCAGAGGAATATTCTTATGCAGCCTGGAAATAGGTCAGTACCGAGACCCAATTGAGGCTCCGGTACAGATTTTTAGGTAATGTAGGGGGTCTTTCTGCACTACAAAGCTTTCCCGTCAAGCAAACGAGCACTAACTGGCCCAGGATGAGCCTGTGGTTGGTGGACTCATCCAGGACAGCCCATTCCATTGATGTATCACTGGCTGTTTAATTGGCTATGACAGTATGGTTTTTATTAGCTGTGCTGGTCTTGGAGAAGGCAGCACTCCCCAGTGCCCTACTGTCTCAGTGAGTCATGCCTGCATACAGAACTTCAATAAAACAGCCCAGACCAGCTCGCTTGTTGCTCCCGTCATCAGCATAGAGACAAAAGCCTACACACATAAACAGACCACATAAAACTGGGGAGCAATTATAAAACAGGCTTTATGACACATACAAAGCCATTAAAGATATGCTCTGGATAACCCTTTTTCAACAGGGATAATCAAAGCCAACTTCACCAGTGGTATAGCGTAAACCTCAGGGGACAAGCCTTTGGGGGGAGTAATGAGATTGAGCCCCACCCACAGGTGGTGATGTCATGCACAAATGTTTGTATCAGGGAAAATTTGTATAGCTGCATAGAGACAATGGTGGTTATTAAAAGAAAAGTGGGGATCATTTTTTAGTGTGAACTATTCCTTTAAAGTGGTAGTTCACTCAACAAGGAAAATTGTGTAATAATTTACTCATCATCTTGTCATTTCAAACCTGTTTGACTTTCTTCATCAAAACGAAGGTTAGTAACAAAACAGCGACGTAAAGCATTTACTTGCATTGGTTTTGTGTCCATACAATATAAGTCAATAGGTACCTCCATTGTTCGGTTACCAATATTCTTCAAAATATCTTCTTTTGTGTTTGAAATGACAAGATGTTGATTAAATGATAACAGAATTTTAATAATTGGGTGAAATTGTTCTGTTCATCTATTTTTCTGTTATTTAGAACGTATACTGTGTACAGCAGGTTCGTGTTCGAGATTTGCATTTGAAGAACCAATTAGTACCATGACATAAATGGGTGTAAAGTGTCATCTCAATGTCTAACAGCCTCGTTTTCAGTTGCATGCAAATCGACGCTCAACATTTCCGCACATTAAACATTGTTTCCTGCCATCGTGGCTCACGTGTAAATACATTTAGGCCTCCTTTGTGCAGCAATTAAAAATCTGTGTAAACTCTTATAATGCCATGCATAGGGTTGGTGCTAACTGTCCATGCCAGTCAACCTTGCTGCTGTTTTTCTTCCAAACAATAGTGAATGAATAGAAATTAAGCTTTCTATATTTAAGATGTGAAGAAACTAAAATGAATCTGAGTTCAATTCAAATCCTAGTCATTTAAGAGAGAGAAAAGTATGTTGTTGTATGTACTACAACAAATCAGAGGTTGTGTGGAAGAATTTACTGTACTGTTTCAAGTACAACTGTATAGATTATCAGAGAATAGAAAAGCCAGGCACAAGGGTCCTTATAGAGGCAGTCACCTGCCGGAGCAGACTCCAACAGACTCAACCATTCCTAAAAATTGCACCTCTTTGTATGTAATTATCATTCTAGGGATGCAGGAATGCATTTATGCTAAAACGTAATCCATTAAATCTGTAGAGTTTAATCCATTGGGGCAGAACATTGCACAAGCATTAAATAATTAGCATTTAGCTCATTGGGCCTGTAGACTGTGATGTTTCTAACCTTCTCACTGACACTGATTCCCTCTCTAAGCTGTCTACTTCCTGTAGATGTTGATAGGCAGGACCAGAATCTCTTGATCCACCAATGGCATTGAGACATCCTCTAGTTATGGGCGGTGTTCTTCGAGGAGCAGGCCGAAGACCAGAGTGAATCTTTTGGTCTGGATTGTGAGAAAGGGAACCGCTCCTATGAAAAATTTAATAAAAAAAAAATCGAAATTCCAGTTATGCTATTAATGAATCTTTACTTTATACGTACAGTCTGTAGAATATATACATGTCATGGTGTTAACTAATTTAGTTACTAGATTTCAGCATCTTTTGTCAAGCCATAATAATTTACTTTGTAAAGGAGAATATTGATCTTTTGTTGATCTGTTAAACTGTTTCATCTGTTTTTCATTTTTATAGCAATGGTTTTAACAGGTTGGGTATCCACAAGGGAGTCCCAATTGACTTCCAACAGGGCCTCAGGTTGACTAATTATTAAAAATCATACAAAATGAGTATTGAAATACATATTAAAACAATCAAGCCCCGAAATATTTTATTGGGTAGAAATTTAGAGTTTTAGGGAGCGGGGCCTTTAAATATTGCTGAATGCAGTAGACTTGTTTTAATAAAGCTGTTCATTTTCTGTTATTTTGGCTATTGTTCATGTAATTCATATAGGGTTCTTATGACTAAACATGGCACTAGCAAGACCGAGGTCATGGTTTGATTACTAGAACAAACAAATAAACAATATTTAAAGGAAAATTGTTTCGATATACAGTTTACTTGATGCACCATAGGCTGCTTAAGACAAAAGTGAATGAAAAAGAAACAAATGTTAATTCAAATATCCTACATAGCAGCCATGATAGAACCACGTCTTTAAGATTTGTCATCCATCCATCCATTGTCATATTAGAAATGTTTTACGCTTTCTCTCTCTCTGTCTCCATATGGTGTACTGAAAGTTTTACAAAGTTTGTTTCACAGTTACCTGAAGTTAACAACACTACAAGCTTTGGTATGAACATGTCCGTTCTTCTGGATATATTTTGTCTGTCCAATAATGGAGCACATTACCCATGAGTCAACTTCACAATGAGATATTTATGATGACGCTTGGCAAATTACAGGGAGATGCTGTATGTGAGATGCCACTGAATGGGGCCACATTTACATAAGAGATTAATAGTCCTATCAGACCACAGGCAGTTAGGAGAACATTTAGCAATTTGACAAAAATACTCTAAATAGGGATTCGGACTTGCTTCTAGATGAGACTCCGACAGGGCGAAAATTCGCTGCATATTTCAAACCTTCCTTATGTTGAGATAAGTGCAATCAGTTAGACTGTGCCAGTCTTTTGAAGACTGGAGAAATGGGGGTGGAGACATGGTGTTCAGGCTGTTTGCAAACAAATTACAAGTCATCACAGATCAAATATGATTGCATGAGTGCACTGAGCCACAAACAAAAACAGAAAGTGGAATCAGGATTTGAGATTGACGTTTAGATTGAAGAAAGTATGAGGATTAGACGAGGCTGAAAAGATTTGTGTCTCTGCCTTCAAAGACCACCCCCCTTCGCCAAAGCCCAAAACAGACTCACATCCACATTCACTTTCTGGCTTTTTTGTGGTTTTCCTTGTTAGTACCACAAATAGCAACAACAGACTGCTGCTATCCGCAAACATTACATGAATATCCACATAAGTACAAAAGCAACATGGTGAACTTTAACTGCATTAACATTTAGCTGAGAAAGCTGTTACCAAAGTGAGTTTTAGACCACTGATATACTGTTATTAGACGACTGTCTAGAATACTTGCTTCTAATTGGTCAATTCCAGCTTGCTGTCAGATATATATGTATAATGACTGCTAAACTGTGCACTGTGTTTTAACCTTGTATATTCCACGTCTTAACAATGTCTCTGTACGCACTCAAAGCATCAGTGTTGCCATACCTGGGATGTTTTCCTGTTGATGTGCCCTGTGGATTGGTAGAGGCAGCAGTGCTTTGAGTGAAGCTGGACTCGCGAACTGCGCCCCCATGTGGTGGGGTAGACCTTGCGGGTTTGTAATACTGCATAAAACAAAAACACACAAAGGGAAACGATAAACATTATACTTTCTTTTGTGAGTGATACTCTAAACGTCGCCTAAGTTTCAATGCATCCTTTTTCATATCCCAATGCGAGAATGCATTGAGTGAGACGACCTCATGTGAGACTCTGCTCTGCTTTTTCCCCTAACAAAGTGTCACTGGCCGAGTTCCACTGGTGTTCAGATAATCCAACAGACTTCTATGGAACCTGCGGACAAATCCAATTTAAATTTCACACCTTGAAAGACTTTCTTAATAAAACCCAATTTCTGCCTCAGGCAGAATGCACACAATGATCTAAATGTCAGAAAGATTGTTAATCTCCTCCACTATCCCACCTTCACTCCAGTGTCGAGTGGAGCAACGTGAATAGAAAGGCAACGTGCAGTCAGAGACCTGGTGCTAGAGGGGGGATCAGAGAAGGGTACTAGAGAAACTTTAATTGGATAATATAGCACTTTTGGAGCTACTGTATGTAAAGCCATGCAGAAATCACAAACCTCTCCATTGAGCTGGTGTGGGAACAATATTAGCAGTGCAGAAGAGACTGTATTTGTATAACATAAAAGAACAGTTGTTTTCAGATTTGTAGTCTGCCAAATAGCTAAGAGGAGGAACCGTATCAAAGAACTAGCATAGACAATACCCTTGATGTGTTTTATGTTATGTCTACGTCTTAATGTTAATTTGGATAAAAAAATTGTGTGATTGATCCACATTGATCGTGATGGCAGTTAATGTGCTTTTTAAAAACATCAGGTGAGTAGGAGGTAGGAAATGAATGAGTAGAAATAAAGCTGTAGGAGGAAATGGTGCTAAGATATTCTGACTAACAACAGATTCATCTGAAATCAAGAAAGATGGTCAACATAGAAAGATGTGACTCACTTCCCTGCTCCCAAAATTGGGAATGGGAATAAACATGAAATTAACTCGTCAGTTTTTTTATTTTTAAGAATAAGTAAGAATATTTACCTAGAAACCCAAAACCATGTTGAGATTAGTATGACGCCCTTCTTGCTTTACAAAAGCAGAGTAATGACTCATAGCTATTTAAAGTATTTTCTTTAACATTCATTTCCTGGAACAGGTTTAAAGAAAACCGAAGCCGTCTGAATCATTCAGCAACAGAAATGGTCATTTATGAATTTAAGGTCAACACTTTAGCACAATGTGTCATGTGGGTATTGAAAAAGAAGTACCTGAAACAGTCAATTTATTTTGGGCAAACTCAGAAGAACTAGTTTAGGAGTCAAAAATGATTTCATACAAAATCTTTTGAAGGCTCATCTGCCTGATCTTTAAAGATGCACATATTTTAGTCAAAGTACTAAGTCCTCTAAGAACTTTCCAACACTTTCACAGGTCTAGCCTACCAAAGCTATTCTTATTTATCAAGCAAAGACCAGGTTAATTCAGTTAAAATGTCCCAAATCCTTTTCTTAAAACTAAAGTATACACATCATATCTGTTGTTCTTATTGTTTTTCTTTATTTAGTATGCTTCACTTACAGAAATAAACTTGGGGCAAATATGAGATGTATGGCCGATAAGCTAGCTCATTCCGAGTTAACACATCTAGGCTCTGAACTTCTTGCTGACCCTCATGTTAGCTGCACGTCAATGGTTTTAAATTAATTTCATACACAGCAATCAATACCTTTGCGGCGTGTGCAGGGGCTATGCAACACACAAATAATTCAAATTATCAAGTTACTTGTGTATTATTCAATGTTTTTTACAGGCTGTGGGCCGAAATTTTCAATGATCTCTTCACAGCAACGCTCATGAAATATACATGAAATCTTGCTAGGGGATGGCCAAGATTATGTGTAAATCTGAAATGTTATTAAATCATTTTTAAGACCAATAGTGATATATATTTCACATATATTATTCAAAATTTTCTCCCCATTCATTGGTGTACTAAAGTACTTATTGATGAAAAACAACTTGTCATGGAAAAGCAGACTAACGCCATAGGCATGTGTCAGATACTTGGCAATCACAAGCTGTCACGAGAGATGCAAATGCCTCACTGGGTTTGAGTGACAGGCAAATAACCACCATGTTTGCCATGTAAATAGCCTGTATCGGCTTATCTGTGATGGATCTGCCAGCTGAAAAGATTGAGAAATTGAGGAATAATAACCCCACAGTGGGATTCAGGAAAAATAATGCAGCGTCTACTGTCTCTACTGGCACACAAGACTTTGAGATGGAACGGCAGAAACCGCATACAGTAATCACAAACCCTTGACGATGGACAAGCGACTACCATTAAAGCTTGACTACCATTATTAGTGTGTCTTTCTTCATTCAAAGATTAACACACTTTAAAGAGCTTGCTTGGTTGCTGTTGTGAGGTTTCAGATGTTCTTAGCTTTAATCACTGATCAGAGGATGCTTACTAAAAGTGTATGTGCGCGGAAGCTAAAAAAAAAGCATACGCCAAAAATATGATGACTTTTCCATTTAAATTGCATAAGAGATGCATTCGAAATCAAGGTGTAGCAATCTGGCTTAAATTCAGTCACAATCCAGTTACAAAGCCGTTTAACACAGTGGTTAAAGAAGCAAGAGGTGTTTACCTTCTGCAGCTGCAGACCGGACTGAGGCCTAGGGCTTGGCTTGAGGACCAGACTGGAAGAATTGAGGTTGTAGTTTTTCTGGCTTCGGCTTTCTTTCAAGTGAGCCTGAAGCTTTTCTCTCCGCCTCCTGCATAAAGCGATAAGATGTGATATGTGTACATATGGTGGGATATGTATATAGACGAACACGCACGACCACACTTGTTCACAGGCACACACATCACCCATCGCTTTTAAAAATAAGATCTCATAGTTAAGGCAGCCCACCGTATGGCCCAAATAATTTCTGCCGTACTAACATGTCACAAGATCCTTGTTTGATGGGTTGCTCACTGAGGCTACAGTGTGTTATTGGTGTCGCTTGGTCATTGAAGACAGACTTTTTGATTTACTGATAAACTTTACCCAACTCATGGATATATCCTTATTCATGCTTTCATTACTTTTTGCTTAATATTATGCCTATAATAATTTAGAATATCTCAATTAAATATGAGCCTTGATGAATAGCAGAAGCTGTAACACATTAAAAAAAAGTGAAGCATGCCAAAGGCCACATTTTTTTTATTTATTCCTTTTTGTAAAGGTGGCCAGCAGATCTGCGTGTGCTTTTAAAAGAAAGTAATTATGTTCCCTCCTCCAGTCATTATGTTTCTAGGCTTCCATACAGCAGCAGCTCTTTCCTCTAGATGGTTATACTGTAGTACCCCCTTTTTCCAAATGATATGCCCTTGGGAAAAGCTCAAGCTTTGATTAATTCTGAGGTCCACTTACTTGTTCCGACAGTAGAGAGCCATACAAAGGGTGCCTAGAAAGCTGATCCCCATGGCAATACATGTGATAGACATCACTTGTCTTTTGTACACCTCCTTGCTCTCTGTTGGGATGAGAAAAACAAAGAAAAAGCAGGCGATATGAGCAAAACATTCTCTGTTATAACAAACCCAAGATCACAGCGCATATTCAAATACATCTACAGAGGCAACGGAAGCGGTGAGCGGATTAATATTTTCTGTTGCAAGGGAGATAACTAGGAATTTAAAAAACACACCTGGTTGCTCAAGTGGGTGCTTTCATTTCAGAAAAGCTAGTTTGCTATGCTAAACAATATCTGTAGCGGTGGCAGCGAGCAAATGTTATCTGAAAAGCACAGTTGGATTGAAACCGAATCGCTGAAACAAGGGGAGTAATAGGGGCGTTTTTTTTATTGAGGAAGGATAGCTCAGGACAAGTGTTAGGGCTTAAATGGACACTATTAAGTGTGAAAAATAGCAGCTGTCATTTCTCATATGAAAGAGTAAAGCATGCTTGCCTTCACAAGTGTTAATAGGCAATCAATCAGATTATATGCAGACACGACAGACTTTACAAGCGGGTGCCACAAACATCACATCAGAATGATAATGAATGTGCTGTATATGCTGGGACTAGAGGTAAAACACTGGTACAAGCTTCACAAGGTCAGTTTCAAAAGAATGTTAACACCTGCTGCAATTCAAAGAATGCATTATACTGTAGCTGCCCAAAGTTATAAATTCAACAGATTATCTCTAGATTCACATACATCCACTCAATAAACTCGAAAAAAGCACCAAAACACAAACCCTTTCATCACATCGATACAGTTGTGCCTCTTTCTTGTATTTATTCATCATCATGCTTCTTGTGTTTTACAAATTGACTTATAGTCTCATGCCATTATGTATCCACATCATAATTAGAGCGAATGGAATCCAGGAACACAGATAACAGAGAGAGGTAGGGTGGTGGTAGCTCATCCTCTTTTTACATTCTGTACCCACTCCAACACATTACCTCATCCTCTACCAGGTATCATTTCACATATAATTTCTCTTCCAGGTACAATCTCTCACAGAGAAGAGCATGATGGGTGCTTATGGGAGATGGTTTATGTTAATTTATCTGTTCTTTCATTCTAAGCCTGCTATTATTCCCCGTACTTTTACAGATATCATCTATCTTCTCAAAATATCCGTCTCTCTCTCTTTGTGAGTGTGAGAAGCTGCTGTACAACATAGACATATTTCAATCCCTCTTTTGTACTGTATATATGCTGTGCACATACACAATGAAACACAAAAAAAGATTTGCTGTTCACTGTTTTAACTAAATTGAAATGTTTTGAGCACAAAAAAGTAGCATTCGTGGTAACGGTATTGCGGTCACGTTTGTGATGTAAAAACACAGTCAAATAAGTATATTTGAAAAAAAAACACATATTACACATTACATAAATATAAAAACATAAAACACATTACATAAATTCTAGTGGTTTCCATTAAAATATCATTATGAACCACACATTTTTCTATTACAAAATAAATAAATATTTCTTGGGAATACTATAACGGGTATTCTATTGATACAGATCCGCATCTATTGTGTTTTGGGCAGGCTTCTATGGTTTTTTTAGCAGGACAACCAACAAAATGTAAAAAATGTCATGTGAAAGTATAATCTTACATTTTTATTTAGTTTCATTTTGACTGACTAAGGCTATGTTAAAGACTTAATCATACTGAAATAAATGGTTAAAATCAAACTCTGATGCTCGTCACTAATAACTAGATTTTTGCCTAGTTTTCACACACTGGGTAACACTTATGAGTGCAAGTTGCACCAATTATTGACATTGATAGATGTAAAAATAATTAACAATGAACATATGTGCAGTTTTACCAAGCACCCGTTGCACTTATAAATTGCTGGCAGTGTCTATAACCTGACTTTCACAAGGCTGGCGAGGAGCTCTCATCTCTTATCATCTAAAACAATTATGAAAATTTTAGTACACGTTTTTTCTCCCTTTCTTCCTCATATAATGATTTGGCTAGTTAGATAATATGTAATATGCCAACAATCCCCTTGCAGTTATGTTAATGATAACAAATATGCTGTGGTTTTAAATGTGGTGGTGACAGCAGAAAGTATAATATATCGGTGAACAGAGTACGGGATTGCTTTCCCGGGACGCTATCACGACGGAAGGGGACCTAGCGTACAGTGTAGCATGAGCTTTTATTCCATATCTCCCGGTTGCACCATTGATCCAAAAGTTAGTGTGTTGCACTTTTCTGATACAAAACACTTCGCGCTCTTTAAGTTGGTATTAGGAAATCCTTTATCTTTTCTAGTATACGGCGTATACGGCATATACATATCACGTACACTACACCACTGATTGTACTGTATGTTCTCAAATGTACAGTAAAGCCTTTCATGTACTGTACGTACAAATATTGGCAATGCTTGACATTAACTTTTTTGCTCACCGGCCACAGTGGCTACTGGTTTTCCAGAGTTACTGGGCACTAAGCGTGTTTTTACTGGCCACAATTTTGTTGGGAACATAATTTTACATTATTTAATTTATCAAAATTAGGTTACTTGATTTAAAGTAATTTTACTTGATTTAGAGATTTTTTTAACTATTTCTAAATCAGATTGATCATCTAAATATATCAGCTGGTATATACTGTACATCCTACCACAATACAGTCATACATCCACACATAGTCCGTGAAGGGTCGACCTTTCGTCACAATAGCGGCTGCGTCCTCATTTTTCATTGAGGGTATCCATTACAACTATTATTTCTCATAGGAGATAATCATTGTAGTTTCATTCTTACACTGAAATGTAACGGTTGCCTTTGTGAACTAAAATACAAAATAAACCTCGATAAAACCTTGCACACGCACAACAAATATGACCTCAGGATGACGCAGCCTCTGAAGTGAAACGCAGGTTTTTATTTATTTATGACAATTGTACCAGTAATCTGGGTGACGCAGGTAATTTAACTCAATATTATGGTATTCAATACAGGACTAGGTGAATAAATCTGGTGTGAGTAATCGTATACTTGCCTCCCACTGCATAATGCGCCCACAGATAGAAAGCGTAACCAAGACCACAAGACTTGCAACCTTAGGTGCAGAATTCATACAGCTGTGAGCGCATTTAAAGAAACTTAATTAAATTGTTCTGATGTGAGATCAAACTAGAGAAACTTGTGAGAACACACTGAAAATTTAACTGCTCCATTATTCATATGATTACAATGACAAAGGAAATGAGTGACTGCTTCAACTTTTGAATTTCTTGATTTTATTTTGGTACAGATGTTATTCGTATACAGTTTAAGAATAATTTTTTACTGAAGATATGATAAATGTCTACCAAAATCCTTTTAGACCCAAGTTTCACACGCATTTTAAGTGAGCAGTGTGCCATGCCCTTCCATGTGGAATGTTCACTGTTGTGTAGTCATAAATCAAAAGGATACATCTTTCCAGGGATGTAAAGCATTTTGAATCAAAGTTTCTTGTTTCTTTTTTCCTCATTCTCACTTAAATGGAAAACAATCACAGTATGAGGTCTTGGGAGTAAAAGGCAACAGATATCACTCCCCTGTCTATCCTTTATGTAGTCCACTTAGAGGAAGTGACATTTGAATGTTGATGTGGCAGCTATCTAATCATCAATCACAAAACCAAAGGTTTGAACAAGCTGTCATGCTGCGTGCCACAGCTGTGTGAGAATGCAGTGAACATCTCAACATTTATATATATATATACAGCAATTATATATTATTTAATATATTATTTAGTTGGACGAATCACGAACTCTGCCCAAATCAGGGCTGTTCACAGGGGGATGGCTATAGCCCACATTGTCTGAGGTGTCCCCCTCTCAACCCCACCCCCTGGGCAGGCGTCCATTCATGATCCCTGATAAAAGACGTTAACACTCCGCTAAAGAACCACTGATTCCGCTAATCCTCTCCATGTTTGCCCGCATGCTCCCCTCGTATCACTCACAGATAGTCTGTCCGCGTGCTAGAGTGAAGACAACTGTTTCACAAGTTCATCCCATTACTGTAAAACTTATATATATTCCACATTACAGAAAGTGCGTGATCCGCAGAATTAATAATTGGATTTTTGGTCTTTTATTGGTGACAATTGCTAACAATGTGGACACAAAGCTGATCGTTTTTCACACGTTAACTTCACGCAGATAGCAAGGGAGTACGTGAAACCTGAAATGTTGATCACATCTTATTGTGGTTATTGTAATGCAACACTTGTTGATCCAGTATGTATAATTATAACTATGCAAAGATTACATTACTAGGTTTTATAAAATTGTATCTCCTGGAAAACAATGATGTTAACAAATCAGCCATAAAAACTATTTTTTATATTCATATTTTTAAATGATTTTCTTCATTTCTAAATCAAAAAATGTCAGTTTCAGGTCATGATCTACAGACAAAATGCTAAACATTCATTTAGCTGTAATTTAATAATAGTCTTCAATGCAGATTCTTTGATATTTGCAGAAGCAATGTGACACATGCACACTTTAGAGGGAACAGTGCTGCTGTGTAGGACTACATTTTCTCATGTTAGTACAATATTCTTTGTTCTCTTGCATGAACTCATCCACATGTGAAATTTGTTCAGAGGGCACGTTGATGGAAGGTGTCCTAGTTTATGGCAGGCAGGTTAATGAGGTTCTAACCCCAATAGTGTGCACTGTGTACAATATGACCAAGAACATGCATTAAAAAAAAGCAAACAGGGCTAATTTTTCATTTTATCTTGACCTGAAGTCTGTCCCGACTACACACATTTATAATCCATATTCCCTCAGACTTGTTGAGTAGAGCCCCATGACTCTGTACTGACTTACATCATCACTAGAATTTGAGAAGAACTGAAAGTGTGAATGTTCATTTGGGACATGCCTTCGTCTAATATGCCAATGGAGAATTCTCACAGCTGAAAATTTCCATATTCTCATTTCTCATTCTTACAAATTTTCTGCTGTGGAAATCCAGACTCCTACACAGAGCTTTAATAAGAAATTTTGAGAAAGTAACGGAAGGTTGCTGGTTCAAGACCCATAAAAAACTTTGCCATGATCTATCACCACGGTGTCCAGCAAAGACGCTTTGTATAAAGGACTACTTATGCTGTCAATTGAACCCATTGACTTTGTGTGATTCATTGTAAGAAAATAAATGGATTCTGAAAATGAATGCAATTAATCATGGCTCTCTCTAAGAGTGTGTGTTAACTGTGTCTCGGACAGATTAACAAACTTGATTCCAAACTGTGAGCTGTAGGCCAATGATAGCTTTATGTTCAGTGATATAAAAATTAAGCAACATATTTACTCCTAAAGCCACTATTTGTAAAGTCCCACAGAATAATGCAATGCTTTCATCTCTGATTTAACTCAATTCATCATAATGTCATTCATTTTATGAAATCCGATTTAATCAATGGAGATTACAAAGTACATCAACATTTCTCAGAGTTAAGAGTTATGACTTTTGCTTACAAAAAGTCGGATGGATGTACATTGAAGCGATTTTCATAGACACCTCTGTTTCTTACAAAACATGTGCATTAGAGGTCGACGATTAATCAGGGATTTTTTTCAATCGCATCGGCTGATTGTGCCGCAAATTAGACCGATTAACAGGCAGGTGCATCTGTGAGCCTCTGCCTGCTAACTTCTTAAATAACTGATAACTCCACAAGAAAATGGTAAGACTTAAATAATTTGTATCGTTCGTTCCTTCACGAGCCTTCAACCACAAAGTTTAGGCTACACGTATGTACGGGTACCAAAACCTAGTGAAGAGCCCTGCGACTAAATTATTACCACAGTCCGTATTGTATAACTACATAAACTCTGACGTTATCAATACTGTTTCTGTTCTGGAGAATTTCTCTCCCTCTGAGGCTACGTGTGACAAGGAGCAACTCACACTCTGAAGCCATGCCTTATTAAAAGATAGAACTTCTGGCTAAAAGTGCACGTTAACTTTCTGCTTAAATGTGTCTGTGGGTCAGACTCTGTTAATACTTGGTATTAAGATGCGTTTTGGTCGATCTTTCTGTCAAATGGACGAAATAAGTGCACACAATTTACAAATGAATGCAACGGGCAGATAAACATATAGAGAGAAGCGTTTTTCTGCTCTGACAGCCTTGCGACACGCTGAGAAATTTCTCATGTGATGTTTATTATTGGTTTTCACTTAGATTATGACCATTTGACTAATAGCGGTGTCTGCCAACAAACATAAACCAAAAGCATGCTTCAGAACAATTTGAGAAGGTGCTTAAAAGATTTGAGCAATGTATTATTACTATGAATTAGACTGCTATCTTGTACCCTGCATAAACACTTTCTCAATCTTTCTCGATCAAGTGCACTGATTTGAAGAAGTCTTCAATATATTTTTAATCTAAGCAACATTCTGTTTCACTTCGTATTATTTAATTCGATTTTATGAGATGAAGCTGGAAAAAAGAAAATCAGCCAAACATATCGGCCTCATACATCGGCCATCGGCTGGCCTGATTTAAAAAAAATTGGCTTCGACCAAAGAAAAACCCATATCGGTCGACCTTTAATATGCATTTTGCATACATTTATACAAAACTGCAGTGTCTTCTGGTATCAAATCATGTATGTATATTAAAATAGGGACCTGAGACCATAGTTAAAAATGAGCCACCTACTGCTTATTTAATGGGGTTTCCTCAGGTGATTAAATAATGAGGAGATTTAATGATGCCCCTTCCAAACAAACCTTGGCTTGGATTGGAGTCAAAGTAACAAAAGCGCCTCCCTGGAGTCCGATCAATGCTTCTCTATGGATGCAGTACTCTTTTTATTAAAAGTACCTCTCATTCACCACAATGATATCCTTCGGTTTAACCAGAGACATAATTGACATGAATGCCCTATATACAGTAAATGTGTAAAGCTACCTTAAATGACAAAACTTTGTTAAACTAAAGCGTTGAGGCCCGTAAAAATGCATGTGAAGGTCGCTCTGGAAAGCAGTTCAATCATTAACTTGATGAGTTACTTAACAAATCCCGATTTATCTACAAGATTGCTGAAGTTGGTGAGTTTTTCTTTTTCAGAAACTTGGACAAAGAAATACAAATGTAATAATAATCAAAATTGGAATATTAAAGTCAAGAACCTGCTTTTCTCAATCAGAAACGCATTGCAGGCTCCGAGAAATATAGTTGGAAGAATACTTTTAACCAAACTTTTAATAAGATTAACTACCATAGTAGGAAAAATAGCTTTATGAATGTCTTTGGGAGGAATGTAGCATTCTTGCAAACAGCTTATGTGTTTCTTTAAACCTGAGGGTGAGTAAATGAGCTAAGGTTAACTGTCCCTTTAAGGCACAAAATTATGCCACAGTCAGATCATAGTGCTCTTTGGGCAATGCGCAGACATAATAAACAATCTAAAATATACATGTAAAATTATTATTGGTGAAACATGGGGACCAAAATATGATCTATGCTTATACATTAGTACTTTTTTGCATATATCCCTATATATATAGAGACCTATATATAATTTAAGTTTAAACGTTTTTAGACACTGACACCTGTGTTACCCACACATAGATATTAAAAGGGTTACCTCTGAAACTATGCCAACAATATGAATTCACCCTCACTGTCATCTCAACACCCCGTTGCAGTTTCCAGGGAGACCAAAGAGCATTAGAATTCTGCAGTGGAATGCAGGCAAGTGATTGGAGGAGAGGGAAGAGTAGTTAGAGAATGAAAGAAGAGCAATAGTAGGAACTGTGATGATGCTTTTTACCCGACTGTGCCACTTTACCACAGAACACACACTACAAGTGCACAGAAGGCTTATTTGATTATTAACACGCCATAAAAGTACGATCTATTATACAATGAAAATTAGAAAAATTGTCAGCATTTACTAACCCTCATGTTTTTGAAAGATATCCTGGCAACATTTCAATATAATGAAAATGTCAAGAAAGTAAACAACATAACAAAACACCATGAAAGTTAATTGGGTCATATGAGTTGTATTCCAAATTGTCTAAATCCATACAATAGCTGGAAAATGAATCCTATACAATGTTTTTTTGCCGAATAACAACACCACTTTCCATTAAATAGAAAACAATAGCCAGCATTGTTTGTGTGCTACAGAAAAAAGAATGTCATACATAGGAACTATTTATGGTAGACGGCGGAAAAACATTCACACCAGTCAAAACGAAATAAAGCAGTCCAATCCTTAAATTATTACATCTCTGTAAATGCGATCTTGTTCTGGAAGACTCTGGGCTCTAAACATAGAAGCTATTTTTTTGCGAGAAGTCAAGAAGGAAAAACATTTTAGCCCACATACAGCACACAGTCAAAAGAGATTACAGCAATGTTCACATTTAAACACAAGCAAGAAAAGACAGGCAACGCTGCACAAAGCAGATACACGGCCGCCTCGGCTCATGTTAACTCTGCGAGTGTGATTCATCGCTGTGCCAATAGGAAAAAGCTTTCTTTTCCTTACCCATGAACTCAATGCCCAAGTGATCCACTGCTCCAACGAAGATAGAAGAGGGCAGGAGGAATGGAGGAGGGGAGAAATAGAAAAGGAAAGAGAGAAAAAGATGTTAACATTTACATTTATTCATTTGGCAGACGCTTTTATCCAAAGCGACTTATAAGTAGTCTTTTCTTTTTTACAGTGGCACATTACTGCAGAGCAATCAGGGGTAAGATGCCTTGCTCAAGGACACTTCAGTCATGACCTGCTGGCACTGAGATTAGAACCGGCAACCTTCTGATCACAAGCCCAACACTCTAACCATTAGGCCACAAATTGGAGCAAATTGGAGCTGCTGTATATATTTGAATATATACAGATATATACAGATACAAAGCTCATGTACAAAGCTCATGTACCCATACTTGTTCTCGTAAAAATGCACCGATACCTCATGTAAAATAACTGTATTTTTAGAAGTCTCACTGTTTTGGGAAAAGGTACAGACATCGGTAGGAATCGGTATTGCCGATTACCAGAAAAACTTATCAGTACTCGTCTTTAAAAAATGGTATTGGTGCATCCCTAATTAATATTATTGGATGTATGTAGATAGACATAACTCATTCTAAGGTAAAAAAACATATCACTTCATTATGTAAGGTCTTTGTGCACATCTGAACAGATAGTTATGTATATTAAACTGCATTTCTGTCACTAGACCCTCCAAAAATTTATATATTTTGATGGGGAGGTGGTGAAACATTTAGATGAGCGTAACTTTTGTTGAACATTGTATTTTTGTTAATTTTCACAGAAATGTGAGATCATACAATAACTGAATGACACTTTTGCATACTATTTGATTTACTAAGTTGCGCAAAGATCAATGATTATATGTTACCGCTTTTCCACAAGGCTATGATATTTTGCATATTCTAATGTCTTCAGTAAATCAGTCTCTTGGAATACATCTTAATTCCATTTTAGAATTCCCTGGAGCTGAAGAAATGGCAGCTGTGCTGCAGGTATGTGCTCTGTGGCAGATTTAAGAGTGCGCGCCATTTGATTTATTTTCGCTTCTCTTTAATGCAGTGGAGTAAACAAGATGAACTCGAAGCAAAAGATTGTATCTCTCGAGGATCTGTGAATGTGTTAACTGCAGTAGGATAAGAACGATGCTTTTACACAAAGATAAATATAGATGCCATATTTGCTTTCTTTAGTCGGAAATATTTTGCTTCAATTTTTAACGAGATCTCTCTCTTTTCCTTGGCATGCAGTCACATTGGGGTTATTTGACTGTCGAAAAGTTTGGAAGTTTATAAGAGGCTGTATCAAGATCTTTGAGTATAAATGTTGAAAACCCACAACGAAACTAGATTTTCACAGGCTGACAGGAAAATAATGACATTGTTAAATTCGGAGCAAAATGAATAAAAGTGGATACGCTCGCAGTGTGTTCTACAAACACAGCGAAGTTAGATTGGTACCCTTTGAAAATGCTAACAAACTCATTGAATACCCCTTTAAGAATCTCTTCAAAAACTAACCCCATCCACAACAGAGTATAAAAACACAATATGTAGGTGCGGGTTATCGTGTAACATTGTGAACAATACATGCTGGGATGCTCTCTCATCTGTAACAAATATAGGGCGCAGCTCACTGACTCTGTGCCAAGAATTCCGACCTATCCAGGAAAAGTGAGGGAGCAGTATGGCTGGTGGATGAAGGTGGTTATACCTTGATGTCATAGTGTGAGGAAAGACAGAATGTGAGCCAGGTGCAGACTGTAGGGATTCAAGCCCATTTGCTTCTCCTAAACACACACACAGAACCCAAAATAAAGCCCTTTCTAGCTGGCTAGAGTTTCTTGTTTAAAGCTACAAGCCTTTAGGGACCTTCTCTCCTTATAAACATTCCTCAAAGCAGCCAAGGTCTCTAACACCTTAATTGCACACCTTCTGTTACAAGCTTCACAGAATTAAAATGGCCACTCACTTTAGTAAACGCCCAGAATCAAGTTTTACCATGTATATTACAGCCCCCAAACATTGATTGTATGCACCGCTCTGTATCTCAAATGAGATCAGGTTTGTTCTTGAGAAAGTGAAAATGAAGGACAAGGCTGTTGACGCTTCTCTTGTCGTTCTTGAGAAAAACACTGACATTAAATTGCCTCAGTCACAGGTTCACAGGGGACGTGACTCAGATCGTACTTACAGTCCCCTAAAGTGCACCTTGGATGAGGGCTAGCAATGAAACTGAGACAAAACATTAATCTACTGAATGAGACTGTCTCAGGTATTTATCTACTCTACCATGGAGGAGTTTACTTGCTCTTTCTGGACGTCTGCAGTATCTGTCACACTATGGAGGAGAAGTGTGGTGATCTGCACCCTTTTCCTAAATGTAATTGCACCCGATAGCCATGTATTGCTGTTGTTGATCCATTGTAAATCCTGAGGCTTAGTGGTACACAACACAACAATAAAGACTAATACTGGCTGTCTAATACTCTGTTCATTTCTGTGACCAGAATCAGACAAATCATAGATGCCATCAAAGTTTGTGGATTCGTTTACTTTGCTTTAAAGGAACGGTACACCCAAAAATGACAATAATGTCTTCATTTACTCACCCTCAAGTGTGAGTCCATAAAGGAAAATTACTTTGTAAATTTCTTATTTATATTATTGATTTTTTGAAAATAACAGGAAAGAAAATAGTTCTGTGGCACTGTGATTTTTCCTGCTATGGTAGTCAATGGTGGCCAAGAACAGTTTGGTTGCAAGCACTCTTCCAAATATCTATCTCTCTGTTCGTCAGAACAAAAACTATTCATACATATTTGGAACAACCTGAGGGTGAGTAAATTATCACAAAATTGCCAGTCAAAAGACCAGTGATCAACATAATATAGTAATATATTCGGAATAAACCAAGATAACCCGCATGTAATCTGCAGCACATTGGTCTACTTATTGAAACTGTAGTAATATAAGATGTTTGGTCAAATGTGAGTTTATTCCAAACGGCAGCGTTTTAATAGTTTCAAGAACAAAATCTTATTCGTCCTTCAAACTAGATCTAAAATATTTAGGTCTGGTAGAGCAGATAAGAGGTTTGGTTGGAGGGTCACAAGATTGCCACACAATCAGGATAATATGGCTTCATCTCAAGGAGGGCAGTTTTTCAAGATGTTAGCTTTGTAATGGAGTAGACATCTCATCAAAAATATAATCAGGCTCGGATGTTGTTTTTCAGAGTTCTTGTACCACAGAGAGACATGTCCTTGACAATGACCTTCTAACATCCCCAGCTACACGCACGCACCAGAGTCTCCAATTTTTCCTTTTCATTTTTCTGCTGGCACCAGACAGACACACCTCCACTGTCAAAAAAAGTAAATTCCACTTTACCTGTGGATTCTATTTTGCCAGTCATAGACACATTATACATGCTGTCACTTTTAGATACAAAAAGGTTTCACCCGAGTATGCCTTTCAATAAATAATCCCCCTCAAATATACTGTGGGTTTAAGCAGTGTCTCATAAGAACTGTTGTTTGCATTATATAGGCAATACCGTTCATTTAATATTTGCTCTACTTGGCAGTCTCAGAGTTGGCTATATACTGTATTTCTAAAGAAATAAAAAGTTATTGATTCTATATTAAAGCTTCCTCAAATCAGTACATTTGCTCTTTAAAGCAGATGGTTTTCTAAAGAAGTAAAGCAAAAGTTTTTGTGAAACTTACAACAGTTCTCATATGGTATGAGGCTGTAATTCCCTTCTGGTTGTAATTGGAGATTTATTTATTTGCGAGCGTGCAGCTGCTCAGACCACACTAAGCGGCTGCATTTCATCATGCCCAGATCTAAAGCAAGAGAAATTCTATGGCATTTGCACAGGTATTCCTTTAATATAACAGAATAAAACAAGATATAAAATGTAATATCTGTGTGGGCTGATGTTACTGTTATTATCTTCAGCATCACCTGGTCAGCACAAATGCTCAGCAGCTCATTAAAAGTTTGCAAGAAAAAAGTACAGGAAAGTTAAACATTGGTCATGTGAAGATATAAACATATCAAACCATTTATCTGTGAAATATATGTGAAATGTCAAAGAAGTATTTTAGAAAGCAGCATAATTGTGCTGCATACCTTTCATTGTATAACAGTGTTTGTGTGCACTGAAAACTCTGCTTACATAGCCAGCTCAATATGTTTTGGAACACAGCCACCGCAAATTAAAAGACAACATACTTTTCCTTCTTTTCCAAATTGTGGAAAAATGAGAAGAAGCTTGTCAGTGTTGATTAAGAGCTGTTGAGAAAAACCTACCAAAGACTGGCACAGATATTTACAATCACCCATTCTCTCTGGACCTTACGCCTTACAGACTACGTCAGAGTACAAGAAAATGCAAAGAAATGCAATTTGTTAAAGGTGCTTTGTATTGGCAAAATACAAGTAGAGAATAGAGAACATCTCTATGCTCAGATGTCTGCATATAGTGGATGTGTTTTTCTCAGCTGTCACTCCCCAGTGATATGCTGTAGAATGGAGAGTTTCCTCAGCCAGATGGCAGCAAACTCCCTGAGCTCCGTCTAAAAGGGCCTGTAAAACATGTGCTGTTCCCTGTTACGGGTGTAGTAGGGGGACTGCTTACATCAGTGTTGAGTTTACGTCTATTTTTACATTTTCAGTGGAAAACAGAATTAGTAACTGAATGGGTTACTAATTCTGTTTTCCATGGATGTGCTACAGAACATTAATGTGGACATTTTCATAACACAGCATTAGATAAAGTACATGAATTAAAGCTTAAAATCTATAATAGAAAATATAACATAACTGTCCGTACTGATGGTGAGATGTCCTCATTCCTTGGAGGTTAAGTTGGATCTATGCGGCAGTTGTGAAAGAATCTAATCTTATCTTTGAGCTCATTGAAGCTAAATGAGTATCCATTGAATGGCTATTCATTGTTGGTTCAATGTTATTGCTTTACCCCAATGATGGAGGTGAGAAAGTGAGAGAGAGAGCGTCAAGCGTAGAACCTTTAGAACAAAACTAAATATATTTCAGCACTAGTGATCCAAAAAGAATGATGTAAATGAACCCATGAGACCATAAACTCTCCACCCTCTACTAGCCTTAGGCTATGAACGACCAACTGAACCCAATTTACTTACACCAACAACATCAGAGTCAACGCTTGGATGAGTTTTGGATGCATATGTGAGCGTGAGCTTTCACATGTAAGTGGGCGGCTATGAGATTGCCATGGCGATAGAATCAGTCTCAGACTCATTTCATTCCTTATCCGTGAAGCAACTCAATGCTGCTAACCTCCAGAAAGTTTTCATCCAACAACAAAGGATGCACTATTTTTTAGATGTTACAGTAAATGCAAAGTGAAAACAATGCATAAATTATTATGTAACAAAAATTATAATTTTGAGCTTTGCCTATTACAAGGTTTTGTTTTAATTGCAAAACATAGCAAAAGCATGAACATCAACTTGGCTGCTTGACCAAAAACGAATCACATGAAAACATATACAAAGTGAGCACACTAAATTTTAATCCACTTTCACAAAACTTTCTTTAAACACATTTTGTGAAAGTCAATTAAAACTTTTGATACATATTTGTATATATATATTTCTCATATATATATATATATATATATATATATATATATAAAAGAGAAATCAAGATTCTGTTTAAATAAATTAAAATTCTATCTGTACTGTACATCAGACTGCATATATACCGTTTCAGCTTAAAATATGCAACTTTTAGCATTTGATCTCCCTCATTACAACCCAACAACATGAAAATTAATGTGGATCATGCTTTTTTTCATTACTGTATATTATATAAATATGATACATATTAAGACCGAGGCATGGATTCTCCGTCTCTTTGTGGTTACACATCTATTGTTCAAAGGTCACAGATAACATAATAATTGGGGGTTTCCCTATATGAAGCCGTTTTCTGAAAGACATTCCAAGCAATACAATAAATCATAATGCTATAAAGACACTGCTATTGCCTCTCTCTCCCTGACATTAAGACAGACACGCACACATCCATACACACGGGTTACCCCTGGTCTTTATCTGATCACTCTGTCCTACCCTCTCTGTGGTGTATTAATGGAAAATGTGATTGATATCTTCAAGGTGGTCTGCAGACTTCAAAGTCCATCTCTCCTGTAACAAAACAAGCAGTGTAATCTTTTTATGAGATTTGCGATATTAGGGGTTGATCATAAACTACTATCACTGTCTGAAAAGGGAATGAATAAAAACAGACAAATCAAACATCGCCACATCCCGTAAAACTGCTTCCAGAAATGTTGGAAGTCCAATATAATCTCATTTGCTCAGGATTTTCTAACACTGTTTGTTGTCTAAATCAAAACAAAAAACATGCTTTGCTGTAGACAGCACACTTCCGCAGCACTGTTCCTAGAATTATACATCGATACCTAACTGGTAAATGGACATCCTTTGCATTGCATTCTGGGATATGAAAACCATACTGATCTTTTTTGGCACAGTTGGCAGCAATGCTGATTATTTCTATGGAGAGCTTGTGTCGCATCTTTCAATGCATTATTTAACATCTTTGCAGTGATAGCGACTGTAGACTCATGTATGGGGCTTCTGGGGCAGGCAATGAAATTTGCTTATTACACCTAAAAGCTTGTTAATTTAACCACAGCTACAGTTTTACAATCATAACCAATTAACAAATAAAACACAAAATGGTTCTCTCTCCATCCAAGAAAGGCCAGATATACAGTAATGTTCACCCACACAGAAAGGCACTAAATGTCACACAGACCTTTTTTTACATACATCAGATGCACATGAATTATAGTGAAATATTGTAACCTCATAGGATACTGAATGCTATTATTGGTAAACCACTTCGGTGTCCAATGCCAAAAAAATGCACTGAAGCAAAAAGCACCTAAAGCGTTAATTTTATTTTCTACTGTCATGATTTTATCTACAGTATAAGCTATATGGACAGTAGTTTCTATTAACTTTGAAGTTAGGTAGTCATCTTATACTGACTATAACAGCATAATATAACTGTCTGTTCCTAGATATTTATCTTTCAGATATATCTGAAGCTCACTAAAAGTGATGGATCAGTATCACAGGATCATTATTCAATGGTGACATTATGGTGTGATAACAAACGGCACACTTCTTTGTAAGCAAATAAACACAAAAGTTATTTCACTACATTAGTGGGAAAATATCATACACCTCCATTGTTTTTATAGCAGACTTATGATACCCCACATTATACTGTTGGTTTTAATGTATTTTTTTTTATTTGGCCCTCCTATATACAGTACTTTTGTCAAACCTTTACTCACAGGCATGCACACACACACGCACGCACGCACGCACGCACGCACGCACGCACGCACACACACACACACACACATAGGAGATCACGATGGACATTTAAGTGTTCACTAACACACACATCTTTGTGGGCAGGATGGTTGTAGGTGACTCATCGGTTTGCCACCTAAGGCTAAAATCTGTCTCAAGGATGTTTCTCAACCATTTGAGACAGTTTCATGCCATGCCATTGGAAGACACATAAAAGAAGAAACTAACGTCTATATTGGACAACTATGTGGGATGAGAATAGACAGAACCATGACTTCTATGGTCATGAATTATGGCAGTCATATAGAAGAGAACAAGTGCAAAATTGAACAGTCTCTCAGTAGCTCATAAGTCATGTTATTCCAGATCTATACTAAGCACATGGGTAAACGAAAAAAGCCTATAAGGTTAGAATGGAATCATGGGAATACAAAGGCAATTGTACTTTATTAAAGTCACCATGAAACGGAAGTTGCGATTGACTTCTTTTCTGTATTGTGACGTATATCCGAGTTAAATGGATTAAAAAATTTGCAAAGATTATACAAAAAAATATTTTTATTGGTTTGGCCAATTTTAAGTTGGCCCTGGAGGGGAAAAATGCCAGACCATTCAGTATAGTCCTACCTCTTTTTTGTTGCTTACGTCATGTGGTGAAGGGTTGTTGTTGAGAGGGGAAACGGAGCTTAATGTTTTAGCTTAAAGTGCAAATTAATAGAAAAATAATAATGGTGTGCACGGATAAATCATTTATAATAATCGCTGCAACACTGTGTAAAAGCTTTTCCTTTTTTATTTCATGGTGACCAAGTATTATTTTGTGACTGCCATTCCGAAATTTGCTGTTTTTCAGGAAATGGAAACAACACTGTACTTTTTCCTGCACAGTGGTAAGACCGTTGCGTTAACAACGCAAGGTTGTGGGTTCGATCCCAGGGGATTGCAGATACCTATGTAAAATGTATAGGATAATGCTATGTAAGTCGCTTTGGATAAAAGCGTCTGCCAAATGCCTAAATGTAAATGTGTTGACAAGCAATTATTTATTTGTTTTACTGGTCAGATATTTCCAAAGACCCAGTGACAAACCTAATAGTGAGTATAATGACTTTCAAATATAAAAAGCACAAAATATGGAGATATGAGCTTTCAGCTGCAATTTGAGGCAATTGGGATAGTATAGAGGAATTAAAAAAGAATCCAGGCAAAAACTAAAACATTTTTCAATGGTAATTGCAACTCTGTCATCTTGTCTCTTAACTGTCAGCACTTGACGTAGATTCAATAACTCAGCCTAGCTTGTTGCTTTTAAAGTTGTAAAACAGCAGACTAACCCGCAAAGTATAGTAATGTAAAGTAATGTAAAAGTCAACTTTTAATTCAAACGCAACTGTTTGTGTGGATCTTTGACTTTTGAGTATAGTATATAATAATACTGTATATTCAACAAACACAGGCTGTATGCAAGTTGCACTCCAATGTGAACAAACAGAGTAAGGAACCAATATGGTTTGTTCAGACACAATATAATCCTGCTATATCTATGAGAGAATTGTTTCAGTGAGGGTTTTAGACACACTCAGCATCTTGAAATGTGATCAAGCGAGCCATTAAGATATCCATTTTCAACACTCCACTACCATTAAAGCAATACAAGCATAACATCTCTAGCTGAATCACTACCGTGACCTTTTTTCACACTGTGTGGTCAGTAATACCACCAGTTAAAGCAATAACAAAAATACGGTTGCCATAACAGCTGCCATTACAAGTGAAGAGGCAGAGTCTGTCCGGTATTTTAAGGCATGATTATTCTTTCAATGGATATGTCCAGCAGGGAAGGAGCAATAACTGCACTTTTCTCTTTTACCTTCCTTTGATATTCATATCAAATCAGACTTACAAGTGTATTTTATGAACTGCTAGACAGTCTGTGAGCACTAACTCAGCTGCCCATTGTTTGTCATTGTAAGGATGACGCAGTATTCCGTGCAGGGCGTTATGGGTAATAACTTTAAAATGCTCATGGCTTGTGAATAAAGGTGAGAAGAGTGTAGACATGAGGCTGATTGACAGTATAAGGGACATTGGGGAGATGGAGAGGCTTATGGTGAATTATTAAAGCAGAACCTCATAATGTTTAGACACTAAGGAGGTCAGAGAGCTGACGGTGGCCAGCCCTGGGAAATGAAGAGAGGAGGTCTGCTGGTGAAGATGGATTGGAAAAGGTGCAGATAGAGTATGTATGTGAAGCCATGATGAGAGTGATAGTTATAACTGATAAATTATAAAAGGTGAAAAGATCCCACCCTCTTCTCCGAGGTCTCTTTAAATTCATTACCTTTCATGTTTCTTGTCAATTACCTCACATCTTATTTACAGACGAGACAACAATACGGTACAAAGCACATCGCTTTACAATAGTTACAGGTACAAACAACTTATTTACAGTTTTTGCAAGGAAATACAGCAGTTTTGTAAGCTCCCTGTTTATGCATGAGGGGGACTGAGTTAAGCCCCATTCAGACCACTAGCTACATTTATAGCCTTAGTCAATATTAAAGATATCAAGACTACATTTTCACAAAATCATCCTACATAATGTAAAGATCATTCTATGTTATGTTGTAAAATGTGCTGTAGATCACAAAAATGACTTCATCTGGGTTTTCACAGTGGGTGGGGTGTGTGGGTTACATATTATGTATATAGTATAGCCTGTAGCTCAGTGGTGAGAGCATGGTGTTATAAGTGTATACAAATGTATAGGATAATGCAATGTAAGTCCCTTTGGATAAAAGCATCTGCCAAATGCACAAATGTAAATGTTAAAAATGCTTTAATTCAGTTCAGTGCATTGAAGCTGAAATTTTAAGATGCATTAAATATCTTTTGAAATCTGATTAAATCTTACTATCCAGACCAATAATATCTACATCTAAATCATGTCTCCATGAAGTCTAATCACAAGGTGCCTAAAGATTACCTCCTTAACCAGTGAGTGGAGTGCTCGATTTACATAATCAGCTGCTTAAAAGAACGCATATGAATACGATCTTACTATGTTTTATAACCCAATGATCCTTTGACTTACCCTTTAAATAAAAAGTTACAAAAGGCCAATGACACTGTCATCTAAGCAGAGAAGCTCAAATATGATGAGAAGGCTCCTGTATTCCAAAATCATTCAAATATATGAAGCCCAAAGGCTGTGAGAGCCCACTTTAATCAGCACGTCTGACAATTACTTACCCCTCTCACCTGCTGCCTCTCATAAAACTATCATCAGAGACAGACAGCTAATATAACCACTGATTCACTTTTCTGTAAAAACATATTTTGATCAGCAGGGAATGTGGGTGACTGGAAAAGGAGAACTGCTCTTGTAAAGCTTTGAAATCAGGAGGAGGCTCTCAAAATAACAATAACATACAGATGACTCCACAAATAAGCAGCAGTTTCCCTCGGAGACATGTGCAATCGAGAGCTAATAGGTCTCTGTCAATCAAAGCGAATAGAAATGTAAGCATCACAAAGTGGCGATGTGTGTTAAACCTTGAGTGCATAAATCATGTTGTACATGATTGCTGTAAATCAGATGCATTGAACGCTCTTGACATGTGCCTGAATTGATGCCAGATGGATGCTAAATTGAGTTATCACATGAAAATAGATTTCTTAAACGCAAAATGAAGGCTGACTACAGGCATCTAATAGCAGCTATATATACAGATCCCAAAACCTTATTTTTAGCCATTGTATGTAACTGTGAAAAATTGACTTTTGTAACCCCTGGCATGTTGTCAGGGAGATTGCAATGCAGAGAATATGGTGACAATATGCACTAGAAATCAGCATATAATTCGCATATTCTTCATTAGGATACGGGCTGACAAGATGTAAATCTCATTGTAAATGACCCATCCAAAAACATTACCTCAGACCTGAATAAATATTTTACAAGAGTGAACGGGAAAAATTGCACAGGGACTCGGCAGATGAATTGCAGCAATCAATACACATTTCCGTTTATGCTTGTGTTATACTTTCCCACGCAGTGAAGTAAATTGGCTCTAGTGACTGCAATCCATTACGTCTGTTGCTCAACTGTGCTTCAGTTGCCTCATTGCCCACATTGTTGTCGTAGCCTACCTGCTATGTGATCAAACTACATGCACAAGACTTTTGTTATCAGAAAAAAAAAATCGGTAAATATGTGGTATTAACGTTCCAACAATTGCATATGAATGTTTAAAAGCTTTTGAAAACACCCCCGAATCGCATGAAAAGAAAACTGAAAGAATGCAGGGAAAGACAGGAAGTAAAATAACAGAAAGAGAGATGCGTGTTGAAAGCTGCGCCCCCTTAAGGCAAGGGCACAGTGACCCTGGGTGTCCATCTTCTCATGTTGCTTTTAAGCGTGGTGGCTCAGCAGAGACTTTGGCTCTGTGTCTGTCCTGATAGTGAACCCATTACAGGCATTTCAAAATTTAAACACTGAAAGCCTGTTTACTGTTGTCCCTTTGTTCACAGAAAGCTTGTAAATCTGAACAGGCAGAAGAGATATTGGAGGTTGGCTGGCCGGTGAGCTCACAGGAAATGGGGTGGAGATTTTACTAGCGCTTAAACCCCTCGCAAATGTAAAGTCACTCTACTGTACGTGAACTGTGTGTTGAGGGTTATTAAATTATGTGTCACATCAGGTTGCCTCACATAAAATATGTGCGCCCCTATATTTCACAATAGCCATTTGTCACAGGACTAAATTTCCCTTCAACAGAGCTATTAATATCTGAATTGAGTGGTGAGATCATTATTTACAATTTGCTCTTGGGACATGCCTGAAATTGGTTACTCTGATGTGCCCAATTCCATTTTTTCCCAACGTCCAATAGGTGGCTCATTGTCTCTGTACCAGAAAAGATGAGTGGCTAAAACTTGCAAGACGAGTTTAGTCAGGTTGCCATTCAGAAGATTAAAGTGTTGTTCATTAACCCTCAAGTTAAGTAAAAACAATCTGAAACACTTAATTGCTTATGCTCAATGGAATTGTGTCGCTATAAAAAGATAGCATTTACTGTGAGAATGAATCTGCACAATATAAAATGGTGTTGATAAGAACCTATTAGCACTACATTCTGTTCATTTCTAAAACAAAACAGTAGTTTACACAGCAGGCACATGCACAGATAGGGCTAAAACTGCATGTGCTCTGCACAGGTTTCGCCCTTACACTCAACACTTTTTCATTAAATCAATGCTATTGGTCGCCCTTACTTCTGTCTGCCTGTTTTACAAGTATTTAGCCTATGAAAGGTTAAAAAGATTGTGACTTAATCTGATTGGATACGCTAAAACTTTCAGTAAAACGTTGTGGCTCCACATCCATCTTTACTGTACAGTTCAATCCACAGCAGCTGAACATCTTGCATGGGTAATGTTGTCCTTAAAGATCTTGTTGTTTGAACAAGTACATCGTTTTCTAAAATTATGTCTAAAATGGTCATTTTGTCATGAAGGGGTGAACGTGGTGGAAGAACCCAATTGCAGGCAGCGACAATGAAGGGGTTAACAAGACTAATAATAAAACACTAACTATCTAAATACAAAAACAACCACTTCCCACAAGGAGGGCAAAAATAACCAAACACACTACATAATTTCACAAATACATACAGCAGACCGGAAAATGAACAAGGAACTCTACATACAGGCCAGGAAACATGTATAACGAACAAGCACAAGTCAATAGACAAGAGGGCATTAAATAGGCAAACTAACAAAGGCGATAACAATGGGCAGGTGTGGGTAATGAGACACAGGTGGAAAGCAATACTAGGAACGAGAGGGGCGGGGCCAAATGACGAGACTGGAGAGAACGCATATTATGTCCTGATTGACTATAATAGGTTTCTCTCCACATATAACACGTGAGTCTATCATGATTCTGCCCCTAGACCAGAAAATCAAGACAAGAGAAGGCCGAATCATGACACATTTTTATGTATTTGAGGTCTGAGACATTTGGGACTGGAGAGATGGCTAGCATTTGTCTGCAATAGCATGTGCACACAGTAGCATTTCATCTTTTATAAATAAAATTTTGGCCAAATGTATTTTACAACAGGAGCACTGTTCCTACAACAACGTTGTAACCTGTCGATTAAAACTGTGTTGTCTACGTTTTAATGATGACAGCCAAAAAGCACATTTGGACACATTCCCTGGTCAAAAACCCGTAATGTTAACTGACTTTCGACACAAAGCCACTGAGTGATCCTCGTCACATGTTAAATATATCTAAGGAATGTCTTTTTTAATTTATGATTGATGAACACTTCATTTATTAATCAATTGCATGGTTAATTCATGTTCACGCTGTAAAAACCTGGATTTGGAAGGCTTAAAATCAGCTTTTTTATATGTGGTTAAAACTTGTAATATGTACAATTTCACCATGTGATGGGTTTTCCCTGATGGCATCACCTTTTCAGAAAAACGCTTTAAAATTATGTAATGCATTTTTCTGTCACCCTTCTTCTAGCGTTACATTATAAAATCACGCTCTTATTCGTGTAAAAGCATTTAAACCATTTAGGCATGATTTTAATGGGTTGCTTTGAACTTATTGTGTACAGTATAGAGACAGCTAGCTGTGCAGCGCAACGCAACGCTACATCAGTCCCGTCTGGTGTATACACAGGCTAAAGGGTGCGTCACTGATCTGTGTCAGACATCGCACCAGTATTACGTTCTCCTTCGAGCTTGAATGAACAAAAATACACAAGATTATGCCCAAAGCACATTTTGTTTAGTATTTTGTAAGCGCAAAGCAGGGAACGTCTCAGCTCTTAAAAGGGCCGAATTCTTAAACTTGCTGCGGTGATTCCAGTCACAAATGATAATATAAGAACAAAAGAAAAGAAGAAATTAATGCGTTTTCTAGCTTTAATTAGTATTCTTCTGTATTTAATTTAGAATTTAGCAGTAAAGACTGTAAAGTGTTTGAGAACTTCATTCCATTTCTTTATATTTCCTACCTGTTAGACTCTCTGTTATTAACAGTCAGTAAATCTAAAACTTTTGAGACTATTATTTTGTTTAATTTGTCAATAAGATGTGATAAATTATGGCCCTGGTACACAGCACACACAGAACATATTTAAAATTAAACATATTTATTTGTGAAACTTTTAGTAACATTTAGTTCAAATGTTAACTCAAGATATTTCAAGATATTTCTTTATTTGTCCACTATTTTTAAATATCAGTTGGTGTCAAGTACTTAAAACACAATTAAGATCGACAATAAAGCTGCAATAAAATAATTAAGTTTATTTTAGCACCTTTACACAAGCTCAGGGTTGCTTTACAATGAGCACTTTCAAGCAAAAAGAAATTTTGAACAAACATGCAACATACAAGAAAAGATGTAAGATTATTGATAGTAAATTTCAAACAAGTATGTTTTCTATTGTGTTTTGAAGATGAATAGAGAAGAAGAGTTATGGAGCGAAATGGGTAAGAAATTCTATAACCTGGGGGCATTAACACTAAAGGGCCTTCCACCTACAGTGGACAGTCTAAACTTGGGAATGCTTAGAAGCCCCAAATCAGATGATCTAAGAGACCGAATTGGTACGTATGGGTGAATTAGAGCTTTGATATAGCCAGGTGCAAGACCATTTAAAGCCTTAAAAGTCAACAGGAGAATCTTTTAGACTGAATGCGTGAGGAAACAGGTAGCCAGTGAAGACTGTGTAGAAGTGGAGTAATGTGAGCACTGCGCCTGGTCGAGGTAAGTAGCCTAGCAGCAGCATTCTGGACATACTGCAACCTATTAATATGTTTCCCTGGCAAACCGATAAACTGAGCATTGCAATAATCATGCCGTGATGTTATTAGAGCATGCACTAAGGTTTCTGTACCAGCCAGATTAAGACAAGAGCATGCCCATGGCTTTGGATCTACATACTGTATTTGGCATCTTAACAGCAAGTTAAAAATTAAATAGTTCGGTATGTGTATTCATAATTGCTTTTGTATTGATCATAATTTTCATGAATGTTTATAAAATGAGCATTAATAAATGGCTACAGTAGTATAACTCAAAGCATAGGCTATTATAAATGACAATATGGTGTACTCTCTAAAATGATATTTAAATCTCTTTTTCTATATTTGTTTTGAAAATATGAAAACGGGTTATACCAGTAGGCATTACCAATTTGATTAAAGTAGATAACTCAAATTAAATGACTTCAGGGGACATTTCATTCTATTATAAAAAGGTCATACATGAAATGTAAGTTTAACAATATTATATAGCATTATTTTTGTTGACAGATGTAAGAAATCAAAATGTCCCTTGTTAAAATACTAAAACATAGCTAAGGCAATGGAATACACTAATCATTAGGTAAGACAGGTAGTCTGTAGATGATTGCATGTTAAAAGTGACCAATCAAATGAGCGGAGACGTCTGCCATTGTACTGCCACCAACATAGTCTCAGAAGTCAACTTTCAAAAAGAAAATGTTTTGCATAAATGTGCTCTCGCGAGGGTGTGTTTATGCTCGTGGAACTGTTCTGCACGCTTAAATCATGCGCGCGCGTTTGGTTTTCATGCGTGCAAGTTTTGGGTCTGTATAAACGCCATAACCTGTTCTCCCTCCGCCCCACCATCCTCCTGGACTGTTATGGGTTTTGGAGCATCTGGAAGCCGCTCTATAAGGGGGGCTATGCAATCATCATAAACTTTTCACTACATTTCCCATCAACCATTGCCCAGACTCATCAGCCATTATTGTTTTCACCTGTATCTCACTATCCTTTGTTGGTCTGTCTATTTATACCTGTTTTTTTACTCATTCGTTGCCAGGTCTTGTGTGTGTTTTTGAATGCTAATCTCTGAGCATTCTTCTTGTTGGATTACGCCGTTTGACTGCATTGGACTGCATTGGACTGCATTGGACTGCATTGGACTGCATTGGACTGCATTGGACTGCATTTAGTTGTGTGAACATCTGCTGCCCGTCCTGAGCATTGCCTGTTATTTCGTACATTGTATGGACACAAAACGACTGAATATCATATTTTGTGTTCCACAGAAGCGGAAGTCATATAAATGTAAACAACAGCAGGATCAAAAAATAAAGACAGAGTTGTTATTTTTGGGTCAACTATCCTTTCTGATAGTCTTTCTGATTAAAGTTAGATGACCAAATAAGGGCATCTTCCTGAACTGGTCAATTTGTCGGGACTGAACATCGGTGTGCAAACACTTTTTGACAGTGTATAAAACATTGAATGTTACCCTGTGATTGAAACGGATACTTGGTGTTAAAATAAATGTAGAATAATGTGTTGTAGAGTGGTGTGCTCTACATGTCTTCATCTGGTTATTTGTTTTATACCTCTTACCACACATACAGTTTATCCTCGAGCAGTTAATCTGCTATCTTTCATTGAAACCACTACTAATAGGTCGATATAAGAAGGTCAACAAACAGAACCCCTTATAATCACAATCCATTTGTGACTCATCAAATGAATCACCCCACACAACATCCCATCACAACCTGTTCACACAAAACTGCACATACAAAGACTGTGCCTCATTTGACAGAATGCAATACATAGTTCAGAAACATCAAGGTTTGGTAAGGGAATGTGAATGTGAATGCACAGCCATTAGTTGAGTGGGTGGGAAAAATCTAGAAATCTGTTCCTGTCAGAAAATATGAAAATGTTATGACACTTTGGTAATGACACGGTTTCTATGACAACAGTGTATGTGAAACTGCAAAGGCTTGTCTTTATTGGCAAATTAATGCATAATGCATTATGGATCATTCGGGTTAAGGATTCATTTGGGTTAGAAACGGAAAGTTTTAGTGCCATTTCTCTCAGTGACCCTGTACGCTCATTTCAAACATTGACTAAAACATTTACATGTGATATTTTCAAAGGGTCAATAGATCTGGACTTGTGCAAGAGAAGAAAGTCCATGTGTTTGTATTTGATTTACTGAACCGAAAAACAACACTACTCACTTGGGTCAGACAGAATGGAGTCGGTCTTGGGCAGAAACTGGTCACAGCGAATCCCCTGGAAGCCCTCTTTACACCTGATTTGAAAGAAAGGAAAGCATCATTAGGTTGAGGTCATTTAGCAAACGCTTTTATCCAAAGCGATGTACAGTTCACTTATAACAGAGACGATCTCTCCAAGCACCCAGGTCAAGAGCAGCGGATTAGTAACCATCTAAAATGGAGGAAAGATCTAAATATTAATGAATGGTCCTAAGTGATTCGAAGTGGAAAGTAGATAAGTGCGCCTTAATAGAATTACTAATAACCGATGATGTGCTTTTGCCATAACCAATCGGTTGGAGCTTGTCTTAAAGGTCTTAAAGCTGTCTGGTTTTCACTCCTCCTTTACCTCATTTTAAATTATTTCTATTTAGACAACCTCCAGATATAATGGTTCCCACGACTGTAGTCAAGTGCCTTGATGGTTTATAGTTAACGGGAAGATCGAAACAGCATCCTTCCAATTATCAGCCCTGAGCTCAAACCATTAAGCCACCCACTTCCAAAAAACACACTTCAGATCTCAATAGTGTTCTGTGTGCATCTCATAGCAATGAATCAAGTCAATGAGAGTAAAAAATGCGAGAGGGCTTTCTGGTATTCAGATGGGAAATCCAGAATTGCCGTGTCACACATCTGTTGCAGATTTGAAAACCATGACCACAGTGTGTTTGCAGGTTTTCTGCCTCAGCATGGCCCTGCCTGCCTGCTTGAATAAGATCTTTCAGTCTTCACTAAATATGGAAATGAAATGCTTGTCTTTTATATATGAAATATGTATGCCGGTGTCCCTCTCTTTTTGCTCTCTCTCTCTCTCTCTCTCTCTCTCTCTCTCTCTCTCCAATGTCTTGCTCTCTCTCCAATCATCACTTTATCCTCATTTCTCCCTCACTTCTTGACTTTTCAAAGACACTATAGGCTAATCCCGCTTTCAGCTGGTTGAGTCAGGAGAGCAATGTGACAAAGAATAATGTCCCTGACTCTAAATGGCAGGGTACAAATGGAGCATATGCATATGCCATCCACACGAGTGTCAGCAGATAACGTAAGCCGTCAGCCTCTGTTGGGTACAGAGAACATTTAATCGCTGTTACAGTGGATCAGCGCTCAATTTAATGTTGCATATTCTATTTACGGTCTGTTTCAACAGAAAACGTGTACATTTTTGGGACCAGCTTAGCAAAGTTTCTCTGTTACTGTATATACAACATACTATATAAGGAATATAAGGAATTCGACTGGCTTTGCACTTTTAATAATAATAGTCGTGGACAGAATATTCAGATTATACAACAGTTTGGGGTGGAAACTGGGGATGAAACCGATACTAAACTCATGTACTCGTAAAAATGCCAAAGATACGATAGATACCAAAGACCAATATCTCATGTGACATACCTGCCTGAAATTTGTTTCGAAGTTTGCTTTGAAAGTTTTTTAATGTGTTTAAGGTGGAGTTGTTTTTAATTATGAAGCTATTCTATTTTTATTAGTCTCACTGTGTTGTGAATAGGTACCGGCATCAGTACAGGTGAATACCAGAAAAACAATATCGGTAGGCCTACTCGTACTCTGTCTTGATAAATTTTTTTATATTGGTGCATAACTAGTGGAAACCTAGAGAATATAGATTTAAACCTAATAAAATGTATTTAATCTAGCTTAGAATACTATACTACAATTGATAGCAGAAAGCAATCATATAAGCAGAAAAGCCAAGCAATGCTGAGGACAACATTTCAAATCTGCTTTCTGTGGAGTTCTGCGGACACAGGTTCTGTGTGGGCCTGGTTATTAATAGTAACCATATGATATTTCACTACATTTCCCTAGGCTTAAGTTCTGAAGAACATGAGCTTTCTGTGCAACTGAAAACAAATAATATGCAGCAATGTTTATGAAACAGACGTCTTTTATTAAGAATAATGGAGCCAAGCACCCCACCAAGTTGAAGCAACCCACTAGTGTCTTTCCACAGAGAAAAATGTTGAAGCTCTATATCTTCAATATAGTGTTTTCTCTTTATATTAAATCCAGAACAGGGATTTAATATTGAGTGAGTAAGGCAATGTGAAATATTGAAATCATAGTGAAATGAATTATTGAAATCAAACTTTGATGCTTCTAATCTCATTATTAGATTATGAGACTTTAGCCTGAATTTCACAGACACAGTAAAGGCCATCACGGTCCTATCATGTATCAATGTCTACACACTTGATAACTAACACACTTGAACCTAGTGTGAAAATATAAAAATAATATCAATAATATATTTAATATCATTAAAAATGTGCTTCGCATTGCCATAACATAACCTATTTTGGCAGTTCCTTAAAGAACCTTTTACAGTACATCTAAAGGGCTTTTTGCCCCGTAGGAACGATTTCATAGTTCCGGGACGATTTGCCGGGAGTGCCCAATTTATGTTGTGTTTGCACTGCAGGAACCGGACAGAATTTTATTTCAGGAGAATGGAGAACCTTTTCATCGGACATACTTTAATCGTGTTGCTGTCGACTGGCTTACGTACATCACTAAATGCGGGGGAAGGGAAATCTCGTTCCGGGACTCATCCGGTCTGAAAGCGCTTACAAGAACCTTTCTAAACCGTTCTATGAGGATCCAAAAATGATTCTTCTATAGAATCACAGTGAACAACTTTTGCAGAACAACTCTTATTTTTTTGAAAGAATGTAAAGCGACGTTTGCATTATAACGATAACTAACTATAAAAAAATACGATTTGAAATTCTTTCTTATTTAGAATAATTTAGGTTCACATTACAACTATAACATGAGAGATACAATGAACGATTTCGTTGGGATAACTTTTTTTTCTCCTGCTAGTGAACGATAAACATACTGTTAAAATGTCTGTGGCGGATCTCTAACTATAGATGATCGTGACGCGGGTTTAATGTTTGAATTAAAGACTGTAAAAAAGTGCTGCGTTTACAGCAGGATATTATTTACTGATGTAATTCTTATTAGTCTGAGTGAGCTGGCAAAATATATGCTTTACATCACGGACACAAGCGCACAGCCTTTAATCAGCCTTCAAAGAGAGCAAGGCAGCCTTTACAGTCATATATTGGAGAAAATATTTCATTCATTACAGTAGCTTAGATTCATTTTATTGGTTGGAAACACAGCCCTTTACTGCTGATTGGCTACAAGGTTGTTTTTAACTCGGCCCGACTTAGTCTACGCATGGCAAATCGGACACCCCGCCTTTAACATTGTATTTATAATGTGAACGTCCCTCATGTGTAATTGAATAAAACTGTGATGTAAGTGTATTACAATGTCAAGACTTTACACTAACTGTACGTGAGAAGTTACAGGAATCTGTGCCTGTTGTTAAACATCTCAGGCCAGAAAGATCTTTGATCAATTAATCTAACCCCAATTAATAGATTCACTTGCACGCATCTGATAAAGATCTGTGAGATTAGAAACTAGTGCAATACAAATTTACAGGAGGACCATTAAAACCGAGATCAAGTGCTAGGGTAACATCATGATGAAGAGTTATTATGAGCACAGTATGGGATGTGGCAACTGGCAAACGGTGGCAATTAAAATGTGGGTAGTGTATGAAAAGAAGTAGCGGTGTGGAACTTTGCCCAGGAGGCTCGCGTGGCTCAACTTTCGCCCTGTTTCTTTCATCTGACATTTTCTTCACAAGCTTGATTTATGAGGAGAAATGATACATTTAACACAGCGGCCTCCTTTTGCTCAGCATACGACAGTGATCTGTCTTTTACGCAGAGCCTTTCTACTCTCTCTCTTTGCTGTCTGTTACGGCAAAGTTTTCCCTTTATTTTGTCATTGAAATATTTGAATACTCTTAACTGAGTTCACGATAGACAAGGCAACATTAATTTTTTAATGTAACATAGATACTTTTCATTTAGCACCTTTTCGCATAATAATATATAGGTAGTGATTATTTGTTAGTCTTTGAGACCTGCAAATGGAAATGTTAATATTTCTCAAGGACTCAGAATGTATTGAGTGTTGCCTGGATTTTAATTAGCGCCACGGTCATTAATTAGCAAGAACAAATGAGGGAGGGGGAGGCTGAGAGGAGGTGTGGATCGTTCTAACTAACAGGCAGCTTTACAGCACAGATATAAATACCAAGTCTCCAGCTGTCTGCCATCATGTGAGAAGAACATGCACATAGCAATGCTAATGATCAGATCTCAGCGTGTTTATATCAGCCCGGCAGCCATGTGTACCCGTTTATAAAGTTCATAATTTTCATTTTCATAGGAAACATAACAGACAACATGCATACACAGTAAATACCAATTAAAGCAAGTGATAGTTAATCGTAAAAACCTTTAAGAAATATTTACTTGTATGTTAAAAATGTAACATTTGGCAAGGTTTCAGTAATTATATTTGTTTGTATTACTATAATTGAACAGTATTTTGGAGAAGATATATTATAAAAGCAACACTTCATTTACTGAATAGGGCTGTCACACGATTATTCCATCCAGAATAAATGTTTGTGTTTACATAATATAAGTCTGTGTTATGTGCATATTCATTTTGTATTTATAAATTATATACAGTATATACATGCAAATATTTGATAAAGAATCAAATATAAAAATGTATAAACGTTTATATAAATATATTTAATTATTGGTAAATGTGTGTCGCTCCACTCAATATTTCGTTCTATGACTGTGCACTTCACTCAGTCACTCACTGACCAAGTTTAAGTAGAGGCTGATAAAGAGCAGTTGTTTCCGTTGGACATTCTTTGACATTACAGGCTTTATTATATGTAATAATAACTGATAAAGTATATTTGATTTCCGTTACTTTATATCCGTGAACATATAGCTGCCCCATAGAGCAACATTCAAAACAAACAAACAAAAGATTAAATGAACTATATGAACATCTTTATTATTACTGGAGTTATAAAAGAAACAGGATGCTATGTGCAACAAATACAATCCCGCCGTGCTACAAAAGGAAGAATAATTCAAGACCAAGCATGTGCAGGGAAGCCCTGCCGAGTGGACTGGGCCAAACTAAGATGTGGCCCAGACCGATAATCGTCCCAATGATAGAGTGCCTAGTGCTGGTACGGTTGTAGGAACCGTAGGCCGGCAACCTAGTGTAAGTCCTTAAGCAGAGAGGACCCGAGCCTGTCATCCAGACTATACAATCTGATAAATGTGGATGGCGAAGCCCAACAGGCCACCACACAATTTTCCGCTATAGACACACTGCTAGACAAAGCCCAGGACGAGGCGATACCTCTAGTAGCGTGGGCTCTAACTCCCGTAGGGCATTAATGGTTTAGCGCCGGATCCTGCTCGGAGGAGGGGAGCGCAGAAAGTGTCACTACCTGTGCTCTAAAGGTGCAGAGAGCACCTTCGGTACGTAGCCATGTCTGTGTTTGAGGAGCACCCTTTAGTCAATCCAAAATTCAAGACAGGCAGGGCACACAGAGAGTGCCTGTAAATCGCCCATGCGTTTAACCTATTCCAGTGCTAGCAACAGAGTGGTCTTTAGTGTCAGGGAACGAAGGTCCACAGACTGCAAAGGCTCAAAGGGAGAGCTCTTCGCAGGCTGCACAGAGGAGCCGATATGGAAAATCGTGGGCCAGGCACCCGTCCTTCGAAAAGAAGGTTTGGCAATGAGAGTTGTATTCTGAGGCAAAGAGGTTGACCTCTGCCTTTCCGAAGATCTCCCAGATGTTCTGAACCGTTAGAGGGTGGAGTGTTCATCTGGATGGACATTGCTCAGAGATAACATATGAGCCCCCTGGTTCAGTTTGCCCAGCACATGTGTTGCCCTCAGTGAGCGCAGATTGAACTGGGCTAGAGGCGGAGTACCAAGCAGAAAAGGCACCTAGAGGAGAGGCCTCCCTGGTGATTTATGTAAGACACCAGCGTCATACTGTCTGACCAGACTAAGACGTGGCGTCCCCGTAGAACTGACAGGATCTTGTGAAGGGCCAGCCATATTGCCTGCATCCTAAGGCAGTTGATGTGCAGGCCTCTATCTATCCCCATCCGGCCAGCGGCCGAAAGCCGGCATGTTGGAGGCCTCTGTCTCGACAACCATGCCAGCTAGAGGGGATTCCTCCAAGGGGCTAGGGCAGCGAGGCAGACTCGATCCAGAGCCACATCCACTTAATGAATGTGCGAGGAGCTAGGGACAGCCCGAACAGTAGGGTCGTGTATTGATAAGCAACCCCATCATAGGCAAATCTCAAGAACCATCTGTGATGGGGGGCTATCTGGATGTGGAAGTACGCGTCTTTCAGATCCAGGGTGAAGAACCAGTCCCCTGGGCATATTTGTGAGATGATCTGTTTCAGAGTGATCATTTTGAAATGGCGTTTCATGAGGGCGCGGTTCAGAAGTCTGTGGGGGTTTGATTCCCATGGTTAAAGTGCATGCTGTAGCCGTAGTGCTATTATTCAGGCTCATGTGGTGAACATGAGACAGTAATCCAGCCTAGGAGCGATTCATTTACAATTAATTGTTTCACAGCTCTCTTACTGAAACAAACACTGAGATATTATTCGCTCAGAACATGTTGCAGCCAACTTAAGTTTTAAAAGCACTTGCAAAGTACTGATTCAAACTAAACATTTGACATTTTGAGAGAGCCAATTTCCCAGCCCTCAAACAAAAGAGAAATAATGGATTTCACTCTTGTAACCTCTGACCATTTTGTCCATGATCGTTCTGCACCCACTTTTAACATACAGCGCAGAAAAGAAGGCAGGGAGCATCGATTTTCAGCTGTGCTCAAAGTGCCTAGCCATTTCCCGACAGCCTAAATTTCATTCAAGCCTTTTAGAACCAGAAACAGCAACCTGTTCTGTTTAAACTAACATTATCACTAATACGCACTGTATCATCCAATGAAGTTGGCGGTGCACAACTGAAGTATCCATTATTGTTAGCACAGAGGCTAGTGTTCACCTGCTGTGATCTGCTGAATTGAGTGAAGAGAAACGTGAGAGGGTACAGGTATCGTGAAGGGCTCTCACAGAGCCATTTTCTTTGCAGCATGGCAACCCTGGTCAAAGTGGTAGTATGCTGGGAAATGTAGAGAAGAGCTCCAGACAAGAGTCCTAAAAACACCTCAGACCGGTTTTGGACAATGGATTGAATAGCTCGTTTTTGTGCTTAAACAAAAATATTGTAAACGAAAAATAATTTACCCACATAACTTGTATCTTCTAAAAACAGTCAACCTTAAAGGTCCAGTGTATGAAATTTAGCGGCATGTAGTGGTAAGGTTGCAAACTGAAACCAAGGGCAAACTCCACCCCTCTCTTTCAAGGCATTATGGAGGTTGACACAGAACTAATATGTCATCAAGTTTTCACCCAACTTCACTAGAAACAAAAAACCCTGGTAGATTCTAGTAAAACTCAGAAAGCATCCAAAAAGTCTGCATTAATATATTAATTATTATGTTTCATATCTGAATGTGTGCAATAAGATTATGACCATTAGAACATTGAAACACAAGCCTTAGTGTAACTGGAAATAATCTTTTATTAAGGAACGTTTATTTCAAAACAATAGTTCTCTTTGTCATTGTAAAATGATTATCGCTCTCTGCAATTTTCATTCTTTTTTTTCTTGACCACATTGGTTCAGCAATAATCTTGTTTCTGTGTGGATCGGATAGCATGTATTATCACTGCAAAGAGAGGGTCTGATTTCATGTTGCGTCTTTGACTTTGGAAAATAACTTCATTTCAGACCCAATCATATGCAACGCGTGGATGAAAGTAAGAAGATAATAATAGGAAAAGGAAAGTCCTTCAAACTCATCAGTGATTCTGGGAAATGTATTTAACTGTGATGTACTGGTCTGGTAGGGTGCCTTGGGCAACACTGTACACAAGGGATTTTAGGACATAAATACAAGCTGACCTCTAGACTCCTGGCAACAATTTTTTGTCCCCCCCAAAACCCATGTGTCCTACTATTTTTGGCCAAATCACCAATATCAAAAGGCTACCAGAATTGATTGCCTGTTTCCAGAGGCCTTGCCAGCAATGCTCAAATTCAGTCATGAGATGTTTTTTGGGGTGGGACCAAAAATCTTATCTTATTGTAAAATAGTTTTTAATAGAAAATATAAAAAACATTCTAAATATATTATCGGAATGTCTAATTACACTTGGCAGAGCCTAACAAACAGTGAGGGAGAGAGAGAAAATGACATCCAAATTCAGTATAAACCTCTCTTCTGCGTCCAAGTGGATACTTCTTAGCATGAATTTTTTGCCCAAGCTACTTTTGATGCGCTAAACAAGCAATAAACGATATCAAGCACTTTTTTTAAAGGGACATTAATTACTGTAAATAATTAATTCACAATATTCACAGTATCTTATCTGCACAAATTTAAGATTTGTTATTAATAAAAAAAATATCTAATGCCCCTCCAGCATTGTGCCAGTAGATCCATAATCTAAAGTTAATTACACCAGGGACAAAAGCCACCATCTATTGGTCTTTATGGCTAATAAATATGTCTTGCCTCAACTAAAGTACGCTGAGTGTAATCTGTATACATGAATGCATGTAGACAACGAGACACCTCTGACTCCTTCTCTTCACCTGCTCTTCCAAATTAAAGAGAATGTCTTAAATAATTCACGCTCTGCTCAAAATTAAAGATAGCTGCACTCGTCTCATGCTCTCCGCTCACCTTCGGCTGACCCTCCTCATTTTGAAACTCAAGAGGAGATGGATGGAAAAGTAATTTGCTCTTTCTATCCTAAAGCAGGCTAAGAGCATCTCCTTGCAGCTTGACTCAAGCTGTTCATGCAATTCTATTTATGTCGCCATCAACTTCAAGCTTGTGACAGGTGTTCTTTTAACTTTTAACATTCAATTTCATTGGCTGCCAACAGATGCAAGGAGAGGTGAATAAAATTAGATGACTATTTCACAAATTTAATCAAAAAGATTAAAACAAATTATGTGGAGTTAAAACCGCTCATTTTACCATTTTAGAAATCTACACAGCAGCAACTTAATCTCTGTTATAGTATAAAAACAAATAGCTAAGCACTAAAGTATATTGACAAAGTTGTGACATTTGTATTTTTTTTCTATATGACAAGTTAGAGAAGATTCGCTTAGAGAAGATCAAAGTTCACAACTTACACAAAACATGAAAATAGATGATTCTTGTTACATTACACCAACCTTTAATTCCCTTCTTGTGATCGTTTCAAGATCCCTCCACTGTAATCATTTCATCTACATACATTGTCATAAAAATATGTGTCTGCTGTATCGGTTGGATAATCCAAATGAAACTTGCTTGTCTTAACTAAAACAAGAAAAGGTGGTGAATCCTCTTTACGTCACCGACTCAATTAACACTTTCACAAAACACACTTTGTTTTTCGCTTACTGGCTTGCTTATTTTGTTAAGATTTTTCCTTTTATGAACCCTTTTATTTATTTCTGCATACCAGATTGTAAGCTCTTGTACTTATCTGAAATATCACTATAGAGCACTTTGGAAGATGTAAACAAAGCTGGTCCAACGCTGATCTGGAAGAACTTGCTGTTTAATAACAACACCCTTCCCTTTTGAAGAACTATGGAGGCTGACACAGCCTGCATCTTTATTGAAGGAGATACCACATTTACAACACACGCTCTGTAGAGCAGTTTGTCTGTTTAGGGCTACTGTAGAAACAACATGGGGAATTCCATGACCCGTGGTGTACAGTATGTAGATAGAAATAGCTCATACAAAGGTAATAAAAACATTTAGCTTCATTATGTAAGGTCTTTATATGCATTTGAAGACATAGTTATGTATATTATATTGCCTTCCATCAATTAATCCTTCATAAAATTACACACAGCAACTTTATACGTAAAATTGTAATAATAATAATTATAAAATGATGAAATGAAAACAGAAGGGCTTCTTAAACAGTGTTTACTTCTTGCGAAATGGTCTATAGAGCTATAGAAGACCAAGTTAGTTGTCGGCTCATTTTTGTCGTGATCCTTGTTCTTTCTTTGTTTTGTGTCCTGTGTTATTTTTTTTCGAACTCATGGGGAGCCCGTTTGACAGCTCTGCACGTGTTCGGTGTCTACATCATTTGCCTCGCCTTCCGTGTCTCCGTCAGGCTTTCCCCTCACCGGGTTTCCATCACTTCATCACCCGCACTCCAAGTTTTCTCTTTGCCTTCTTTGTTTTGTTTTGCCCTCAAGTCCTCGTTGGCGTCTTGGACCTCCGTGCTGTTCTCACTGCTGGCACTTCTCCACCAAGTGGTCATCCTCTCTCATCTGGAATCAGTCAGCGGGTCGAGGCTCTCCCCACTGTGCTCTCTCTCTATAAATTTTACTTCTCCTGGATTGGGTCTTCTGCTGATTCTCCCAGGAGTTCCGTCGGGTCGAGTCCTCTCCCCGCAGACTCTTGTAGTATAGAGGGTTTCTCTGGCCCGGCTCCCGTTACGCTCTTTCTGCTCTCCCGTAAGTCCGGGGTGGATCGAGTCCTGTCTCCGCCGGGCTTACCTCTTCATTACTCAAGGCTGGTGCCGTCTGGTGGAGTTATTGGACTCTTATTAATAAAGATCTCTTGTATCGCTGCACTTGAGTCTCCGAACCTTCTTTTGTGTCCCAGTGTCATGACACATTTTTAATTTTTAACCATCTAAACTGCATGCAGCCCAGCAGCACAGGTCTACTCTGCCCATTAAACTTCAATGAGTTTTAACGTGCAAGTCTTGCAGGGAAGAAGGCAGACTGCTGAAGGAAGTGCTCTTCAGCTTGTAACACAGTCTGACCGCAATATGAGCTCTGAATGCATTCAGGAGCTGCAGGCCACCTGGAGTGTGATGCGACTGTTGATTCTCTCCTATGAAAAAAGCCAATGAAATCTTGATAAGCAAAGCATTAAAATTCTCTGCTTATCATCCTCCATCCTCCAGAGCATTCAAACACCTTTATAACAGACCTCTTATCTTCCTCTTTAATATTGCTATCCACTGACATTCATTATCAGATTTGATTTTCAAAATGTATTTATTTTACGCAGTGCTTAGAAAATCCCACTTCTATCAGGAGTTTCAATCGAGTGTAGGTCATGGGTCTTGATTTTGTTTAATCTGATCTCTAGTGATGCTCTAGGAACTAACGCTGGTCATTTTAGTCCTGTGTGGAGTAGCATTCAAAAGTCATTTTCATGACCCGAGGGTAACCTTGGTCAGCTTGTTTGATGGACTCGAGCAGTCATATCGGCAAAGAAAAATGAAGTCCACTCACTGGATGAGTTTTATCTGATGATCCAAACCACTGCAGTCAAAATAGGGTTAGCTAAAAAGAATGAAGCACATCATGCACTAAAGGGAAATTAACACTGAACCCTTTTAATTCTCTAAGAAACACTGCAACAAGGATACTGTAATAATTATTCATATAGTCATGTATATATTGGCTGTTTAGGAGTCTTGGGTTGCCTAAATGTTCTCCAGAAGGTTCTTACAATGTGGGATCTGAGGAATTCTAAACGATGCCTTGAGAATCTTTTTACAGCAAAAGCTATGAGATGAGAGAACAATATTCAATGGACTCTGCACTGGACTGAGATTTAAACCACTCAGATGCCCATTAGCAGCAATTGTTGCTCCTGAAAACTGTTGCTCCTGAAAGCATGTTACTAAAATATAAAATAAAAAATTATACCAAAATTAAAACACCCATTGATTTGCCACCCTCTGCATCATTTTCAATGGAGTGCAAAGTATATGCTAATAAAGCAGAGTTTCATTCCCAATCATTTTTTCTCCTTAGATCTCTTTTCATTGTACTGTAATTATACATGCATAAACAAATGCTATACAGGAATAATTATGACTCAGTGGTCAGTAGCGATTTTAGGCACGGGCGAACCGGGCAGTCGCCTGGGGCGGCATTTTTTCATGTCACATGGGGGGCTGCACCGGCACGAGCAGTAAAAAATAAAACTCTGGGCCGCCGCGAAGCGGTTTTCTATTATCTATCATTCATTCATTGTGTGGGGAATTGGCAAATTTGCGCCCCCGCATGCTGAAAAGTTGCCGTGTGTGTGAAGGGGAAAGTGGAGGTGCGCACACAGGGGTTAGTTCACCTCTAGGTGTTCACACCGAACGCCAATGAAGAGTTAAGCGCGAGTGATTTACATGTTAAGTCAATTCAAAGACGCGATGACCTTGCGGTGTGTTTCGTGCGAATGAGGCGATTGAGCATTTTGAAAAATCTGAACTTTGGCGAAAATTCGCGCTGCCCATGATGGGGCTTTCTCTAGTTGGGCCGTGATTATTTACATTTACATTTATTCATTTAGCAGAAGCGCTTTTATCCAAAGCGACTTACAAAGAGTTCGAGGAGCAATAGGTGATAGACTGTCAGTTTCAACAAAAGCTACAACACTACCTGTTTAGAGAAGAGTGTTAATGTAAGTTATTTTTTATTTATTTTGTTTGTCAGGTATTCGCCGAAGAAGTGCGTTATTTGGAAGAAATTATTATGATTTAGTGAGCGCAGAATCCCCTCCCATGACGCAAATTCAATTAGTGGGCTAAAGTCAGTCACACACCACCTCGACTTTCTTCCAAAAAACGCACATTTTATCCATAATGCAATGAATACAGGCCTATAGTTCCTGCACATTTTTGTTTTTCTGAATTGTGTGAAATGGCTAATAAAAAATAAGTAATACAAAACGATTATGGCCGTGACTCGTTTCCTGAGTGACAGTGTTGGGGGGCGGGGGGGCAATCTATAGATTGTGGAGAGCCAAATAAACAGAGATGGACAGGAAAAGGTCAAAGCCATCAGGTGAACAAAAAAACGGATTTGTGCAAGTGAGAAATATAATTTTCTCTTCCACTTATGTTGTAATAAAAAATATGACGGTTTGTCATCATTTTATGAGTGTGTTTTATTTTTATTTATACATTTTTCGGAGGGGGGGGCGCTCAAAGGTGGTCTCGCCCAGGGTGCAATTCAATGTAGAATCGCCACTGCGTCTCATGTCAATAGCTGTGAAATGAAGCCCCAGCACATTAAACCGAGCAGTAAAGAGAAATGAGCTTCAATGACATGTATATAACGGAACAGCTTTGCAGAAAGTGTTTTAGTCAATTCTAATTACAGCCTCAAAGTGTGTGTTATAATTACAAAGTTTTCAAACATGTTTAATGCAGGAGTTATTGACTGCTGTAAAACATTTGTAAGTAATAAAATGTGAGATAACGCAAAAGTGCTTGTATAAACCTACAGAACAATATAATATCAGCCAACAAATAAAATCTGTCATTATATTTGATTATGTTTAGATTTTCTAATTATTGAGCTATTCCAATGATTTAAGGGGCTGTGTCCACCGATGGCATTTCTGCAGTTGCGGGCAAACATTGGGTTGTGGGTTTTTGGGCTACTTTCATAATGTACTTCATCCGCCAACTATTTATTGTATTCTAAGGATAAATGTTAATTGTTGAGCTTCTTGATGTGTATTCATTCTCCGAATGAATACCAGGCAGCTCAAGGACTGGACCCATTCTCAAAAGTGTGGGGAACGAGCGTCTGACAGGTAGGCTATAGTGCAGGGAGGGACGTGGGAGCTCAGCTCAACCAAAGAGGAAAATTATAGCGGTGGTATGAGACAATGCATCCGAATTATGTTTGTACAAATGTTTCGTACGAAGGTCAGAGGCATATTAAGACCTCATGGTGCCCCTGGGCAACAACCCCAGAGGTGCCCCCCATCCATCCCTCCACCCACCTTCCCACAGGCAATAATCCACTCATTGAAAGATTTATAAATTTAAAGATTTTATGAGAATAAAACTCATCAATTTACAATATACTATTTTACAAGAATTACACATTAACATGAAACTTTTGTAGAATAGAACGCAAAAACAACTCTTTTCCTACTGTAGTTAAGGGGCACCTGCTTTCTGTTGTAATGTTACATTTCTTCATACAACTTTTTTTAACTGTAAATGGTGTGGGGGTACAGGGACATACATATATATATATATATATATATACACAGTATTTATATATGGAACCTGTGTATAGTTTGCATGTATGTATGTTATGTATTCACATAAGGGGGCAATGGAACAATGTACAGATGTACAGAACTATTAGCATACATTATCGCCACTATACCAGCTTATTTCTGACTCATGCCACGTCTACATATAACTTTTTTTATCAGTGCTAATCCCCCCATTTTTTGTCGCTGCTACAACAATGCACTCTGCACCGTTCCCACTTCCATTTTTTTGAAGATTAAAGTGTACACGAAAGACGACTCGCCTCATAACACTCACTTGTGATTGGCCGAATGTTAGTCCATTCAAATCTATGTAAAAAAGCAGATAACATGGGCAAGAATGTTGGCTGAGGTGTTTCGGAAACGTGCGGGGGACAGAACCAATGTTATCTAAAAGTGGGGGGTATTACTGCACATGGTCCCACGCCTATTTGGCGCAGATGCGTGACTTAAGTCTTAAAAAACAAGTGCTTATGTACATTTATAATTTGTTTATTTTGTAATGCAGGTTTATTTGGTGCCCCTGGGCACTCGCCCAATTGCCCATATGGTTAATCCACCAATGAAAGAAATCTCATGTGATTGTACAACAGTTGATTCTTCCATCTGCAAAATATCACGTTTGAGCAGCGCTATAAGCAGTTTAGAACAACTAAAACATTGAGGTGCTTGTACACATTGTACTGTACACCTGCAAAGAATTCAACCATGTTTATTTTTAGTCTTTGCAGAGAAAACATGTTTCTCGTCCATTCACGTGCGTGGCCTAAAGATCTTTTTTAATGGGACACTCCTCCCAAAAATGAAAATTCTGTCATGATTTACTCACCCTCTAGGTGTCTTAAACCAGTATACATTTATTTGTTTGGTTGAACAACTGAAAATTCTGTGGCATCATTGAGTACCATAGTAGAAAACATTTAAATGGTAGTCAAATGTGACCCAGAATTGTTTGCTTCCCCAAATCCCTCAAAACATATTTTGTGTTCAACAGAACAAATGTGCATTTGCTTAATTTCACATCGAGTCAAAACATTATGACCACCTGCCTAATATGCTGTTGGTCCTCTCTGTGTTGCTAAAACAGCGCCAGCTCACTGAGGCATGGACTCCAAAACAGCCCTGAAGGTGTCCTGTGGTAACTGCCACCAAGTCCTGTATGCTGTGAAGTCGAAACACAGTGGATCGAACTTGTTGGTTCGTCCGATACATCCTACAGATGTTCAATAAGATAAACAGTGCCCAGAGCCTCACACTCCCTTCACCGGTTTGTCAACATCCCACAGGACATCCTGGCCCTATCACATCCCCAGGTAAACGGTGCACATGAGGAAAGAAAGGTTTTCAAAAATCTGATTCTCAGTTCTCAATTTCATTCCAGTGAAGAAACTCATTAAGATGACAGGCCAAGGCAGAGAGAAGCAGGAAATAATTATAACATCAGGAAAAGGACTTACACCGCTGCTGTAGGATGCCTCGGGACATTCGTGATATTACTGTAATTACACACAATTTAACATACACATACAAATATACATAGTACACACAAGTACATTCAGTCACATCTCATAAATGTCTTGGGCACTTTGTATGTTTTGTAAGGATAGGACTATATCTGGCCAAGATACAATTTGATCAAATCTGGACACAGGACTTTTCTGAAAGTCCTTTTTTCTCACAGCTTTGTTTTAACACTCTCTGTTTACTCACCGCTGTAATGACTTTGTGGAGAGTAGATTAACCCAAAAGCAGAAATTCTAAGCTTTACAGATACCAAACTTGAGTGGGTTGTTCCCAAATCGTGGGGCAGCAGCGAGTGAAGTTTGTAAGTGTGTTTAATGCAATTTTTCTTTTGCAATTTTGTTCGCAAAACGTTTTTATATATTTACAGTAGGAAATTTACAAACATCTAAATGCAACATCCTCTCTACTTAATATCCATGCGATCTTTGGCATAAAAGAATTATAATTTTGACCCATACACTGTATTGTTGGCTATTGCTTTAAATATACCCATGCTACTTAAGACCCAGAAAGAGTCACATTTGTGTTTCCCTTCAAGCAGATTCATCGAAACACAAAGATCAACAGATGCCATTGTAGAACAAAGGTAGATTTAGCGAAGTGTAACGACTTGTTCTTTAAAATAAATTGTGAAGGCTAAATGTTAACTGTTTAAATGAGCTTTGCTTTAAAAACTTTGGCCTGCACACAAAAACACTTCAACAGCTAAGCCAAAATCAATAAAGTCCAGCTCATCGAAATCAGGTTCTGCAACTTCACACAAACTGTTTGACTTTTTTGGGTTGCAGTAAACCAACATCGCTTATGAAGGAGGGATGGAATAATATGTGCGTGGTAGAAAAATGCTTGCGTGTGTTAGACAAAGGAAGAGAGGGAGGGAGATAAAACGCTTCAGTTCCCTGCATATTGCCTGGTTGCTGGGTTGGCGAGTGCCAGGCGAGCACAGGCTCCATCTGGCCATGTTAGTACAGGGCTCTGAGGGGAGAACTCCTCTGATGAGTCCCTTTTCATTCCAAAACTGACAGATGCCTGTGGCTCATAGAGAAGAGAGTGATGGAAAAAGAGTGAGAAAGGAAAAAATTGAGTATTTCTCATTACCTAACTAGTGCCAGGAACTTACACAATACCTCATGTGCCAGTTTGTGTGTGAGAGAGAGAGAGAAAATTGGCATGAAAGAGTCTCCTGTTGATGGGAAAATTCTAGCTTTTATACCTGACGGCGAACAGAAGCGTTCACCATGACAAGCATCTAACGTAAATGTCCATCTGGTCATATACACTCACGCACGCTTTCACTGAAGCCCTGACTCAGCAGTATGCCACCTTTCACATGCGTTGGTCAGCGATTTATCTACAAGCACATCTGTGATGACAAAATTAACAAACAGAAGGATATCATGCGTCCCTCTTGGTAGTGACCTCCCGGCAAACAGAAAACACTATTTTGTTAGTAAGTGTTTTTTCTTTTTCTAAACACCTTCCAAACAAGATGATTTTAATATCAAAATGAAATACTTGCATTCAGACAGCGTACACTTTATTAAAGTTGGTTTAGATTTATGCTGCTTGAAACAGAAGAAAACAAATTGCTAGTGGGGCAAGACAAATTGAAAATAAATAGAAAACTCTTAAGTTTTATTATATCAATAGCTCAGTTTTGCTTAAGTAAATATCGTTTTTTTAAGGATGTTTACATATTTTTCTAGACAACCAGATAAAACCACTTTTACCGAAAACAGTACAGTTTCTGTATGTGTGATATTTTCAAAAGTATTTGTAACACTATGTGCAGCGCATTTAATGTGTCACTGGGTTTTGCAAATATCTAACCAATTAGAAAACAGCTGCAAATTTGGACATACAGGTATGGGGTTTCAGAAGGATTCTGATCCTGTCATGGACTGCAAAACACATCAAAACAAATCAACTTTAGTACATTAAAAAGGATAACTAATAATCCTTGTTATGCCTTAAAACATTTAACTTATTTAATGGCTTTATCCATTGTTATTTTAGCCCTGACATTCCCTGTCACACATAACACATCAACACCACTTCTGACTGGCTCCAGTGACAGAATAAACGAAGAAGACACTTGGGATGGATCCAGCTGTGTGGGGTTTTGCTGTCTGAAATTGCTCTCCTCAGATCTGCTCTGTCCTGAAGTGGGCGGTCTACTGCTGGTGAGCCACTTATGGTGTGTACGGGCAGCAATATCCCATTTTAGTAGTATCATGCTCATTATCTCAGCTGTAAAACAGCCGGTGAACATCTGGTGTTGGTAATGCAGTGAAATACATACTGCACTCGTATTTACCACAGATTGTGTCCTGACATGTAGGATGAGGACATGCTCAACGACCTGTGAAAACAAGACACGCTTGTGTCTCTTTAATTTAACAATTCTTAAGCAGCATACAGTGGGGAATTAGCACACTATAACATTTAACATGAACGCGTGAATAAGGAAGTTTTGATCATTGATAGCAGCTCTAGTATCTGGAGCATGGTGTCTCCCTTAGAAGCTTTTTAGCACCTGTTTACCTGCTCTGGATCTGGAATGATTAAAAGAAATCAGAGGATGAGAGAGGAAGAGAGATGCTTAAAACTAAAAGTGTCTGCATAGTAAGTAGAAACATAAATTATAGAATGGATATAAACAGAATATGATATATTATATATTACATAATTCATAAATATAAAAGTAAACAAACACTTAGAGCACTGGCTCAAACAACTAAAACATTTATAAGAATAAAAATGTTTAACATTCAAAACATAAAGAATATAAAATAAGCCTCATATGAAATTGACCACTACGCCATTTTTTAAATGTGAATCATTTAATTACACTGTTATTTCGAGTGTAGTCATACATCTAACATAAAGTCTATTCATTTCTTTGATAAAATGTTATATGGTGTACAAAGCAATGTAAAGTTAAATGACTGCTTTTCCCAAACACAGCTAATGACCGAATTCAGCAAAAAAGTAGTTAAAAATAATAATATGAATAATACATTACTCACTACTTAAACCTAACTTAATTTTTTATAGCATGTTTGCTATTAACTGAGATTATAATGCTGAGCAAACTTTTACAGACATTGCATATGTACTAAAATTACACATTACGCTCAAAAATACTCAAATGCCTGTTGCCACTTTTTTTTATTTCATGTTATACAACATATACTGTAGGATGACCACAATGTTTCTCCAATGTGCTCCAGATCTGCAAAAGGTAAAATACAGATATCTCTCCAGTCAGAACAGGGCGAAACTGAAAAGTACTGAAAATTCAAAATAGTTTTTAACACTTTTTTCTGTTTGACATCAATTCCTTCCAATTCAATTTCAAGATGTCAGGCTTGTTTATATGTTCATATCAAAGCCTTTTAGGAGCTTTTGCAAATGCACCAAAGGAAATTTACACTGCATGTCTGGCACTCATTGCCACTAAATATATTCCTTTTAGTGGCTTAGGAAATATTACAGTCGTAGAGGCGTGTGTGGGAGAAGTGCCAGAAAGTTAAATTAGGCAAGTATTAAAATAACAATTTAAAATACTCTGGCCCACTTGGGTCCCAGACGTCTTTGTATGTGTGTCATTTTGGCGGTTACATTCATCAATATTTATCACATACTTAAACATTTTAGTTTGAGATTTTTGTTTTTCCACCAATATACAGCAGAACTGTCACCAATATACCGCATAAACTGTCAAACTGTAATAGATACCCAGAGAAAGTTGAACGTGTATACAGTAGATTTACATCAGAACAAAAAGAGATGCTGGTCTCACAGGAGATTCCAGAATTACACTAAGAACTAGAGAGACGGACAAACTACTGTACATCACCAGCCATTCAGATCTCAGACATTAGAGGAAAATGTCTCAGGAAAACCTTTGTCAAGTCTGTAAAATTGAGACTAGTGTAGGACATTAGATGAAAAGTTGGCGGTGACTATGGCTGATATAACGATGTGCTGTTATAGGCAGGACAGTTTAATGCAGTAAATTCAGCTAGTTTCCAGTAACTTACTGTAGATTTATACTTATCTAATTTATTGCCAACAGTTTCTTCAAAGATAAATGAATATTAAACAATAACAAGTCTTTATCTTTACAGAAAAAAAAAACAATAAAATAACAGCCTCATGCAAACCATTCAGGGAATCAGTTGTTTTTTTCTGTAAGGATAAAGACTAATGGAGGCCTGTGCCCCAGTAGAGCTTTAGGTCTAGCAACGCCCCTGGTTTAATCTCACTGACTTGCGTTGCTAAGCCAAACCCCCAGAGCTCTACACTTAAAGACATTTTTTGTTGTATCCATCCAACTGACATTGCTTTCTTCCAAGTAAGCTTTAAAATAAATCTACTAAATTCATCTGCTCTGGTTCGTATGCTTATGCTACAGCTCTGCTGACTCCTTGGCAATTTGCTTCCCTGAGGAGCATCTTCTTAACTTGGTCTTTGAAACAACCTTCTGTCTAATGATCTAACGTGTCCTCAAACAGGTTTAATGAAATAATTAAAAGACTGATTTCATTCACCGGAGGCACAGAAGGAGTCTTCGCCCAAAAAGAACCTCTGGTGCAATCACACAAGAGCTCACCTAGTTTTTCTATCCAAACCAGCTGTCCAACAGACAGTAACTAAGACTTTGTCTACCCCATCGTGTTTTCAAAAATGGATCTCTTCATCCCCAGTAGCGTTTTCAAGCATTTCCCCAAACGTTGCCCATACACCAACATCTGAAAGCACTTGCATCTATAAATGTCCTTTATGAGCACATTATCACCGTGAGCTCAGTATTGATGTGGGTGGTTGAACTAGTGTAATGGAGCTGCCCATCTTCTATTGCTAGTAATGGTGATTGTAGATTTCAAAGCAGCATTTATTGGTATCTGTGTGAAAGTATGGATAAACCCTTTGTTTAAAAGTTGAATGAAAAATACAATACAATGAAAGTGCAATAGCAGAATCTACCGGATCAAAAAGATATTGGCACAGCAAGCTGGCTCTCTATTTAATATTGTATGTTCGCTTGTATAAATGTGAATGGGTGTTTACGAACATTTCTGAATTTTTTTGTAGCCGAAGTGGCAAAAAGAGATTTTCTAACCGGCTCAGAGTCTTATTACTGCCCCATAGCCGGATTTTCAGCCCTTCTCAAATGTAATGGATGACTGAAGGCTGAAAGGACCCACGTCCTTAGACACACTCTGAAAGGCCACCAAATCCCAATAGAATGTCAAGCCAAATGTTTTGCAGCATATTGTAGTTTCACAGACCCTTCCAGTGTTTTATTGTCGCTTAGTTGAACGCTGGGGTTAAATATGAACGATTCTTGCAAATCTGTACACTCTAAAAAATCATTTACGTGGCTTAGAAATATCACAAAAATACATTTATAGTAACTTAATAAAATCATTTAAAATCATTTAACAGATGTTTTCAGTGGCTTATAAAAAAAATCCAACAGATTGTTTCTCTACTTACATACATCAAAGTGATACTCCACCCAAAAATCTGTATGTAAGTGTTGAACACAGAGAAAGATATTTGGAAGAATGCTTATAACCAGACAGATTTGGCCCCCCCATGACCATAGTAGGATAAAAATACAATGGTAGTCAAAAGTGCCCCAGAACTGTTTTCTGTCGCAAAGTTTCCAGCAATAGACTTGAAATGGTTTACAAATCGGATGTATTCGGGGTAACCACATATGTTGTTTTGAAACTATTTCCACCGATCAGGTGACGTAGCCAGTGTTACCATAAAAATGTTTGTAAAACGTGACATATGCTGTAAAGCAGGTGATGGGCAGTGCTTGTGAACCTACCTGCGTACCAAAGTTACAAGTGTGATTTCAGCCGATAGAGGGCAGCTTAGGTAGCAGCGGCAGTAAAATTCGTCCATTTAAGAATTGTCCTACCATTAAAATGATTTTAGAGAGATTATTTTAAGGTCGAAAAACGTCCTTGTTGCTTTAAAGAAAGTATCACATCAAGTTTATTTAATGAAAATATAAGTATTTAATTAACAAATTATATTTTTAATATACACTTAATGTTTTTGGTGAATCCTAATGTATCACTCGCATTTACTTTATTTACTCAAATGTACACAATTTAAACAGTATATTTCAAGTTCAAGTGTAAATTGTTTCACGTAAAATAACTGTAAAATTGTTTGTAACCTATAATTTTGAAGCTATACATATTAGCTTCATACTGTATTGTAAGACATTTGATATCATTATTTCTTTATTTTTAAGGATTTATTTATATTTTAAAACATTTAAATGGTTTTCAGGATAATCGTATTTGTTTTCTGGCCACGATAACCATGTGAAAATAAGACTTCTCCACCTTAATGCATATTAACACACATTAATTTTCATTTCACCTAAGTGAAATTCTATAAAGTAGGGGAAAATGGTCATGAATGGTATATGTCCACAATCTCAGTATGCAAAGAATCAGTAGGCGAGAAATACCCGGGTGGTCTACTTGTTTCCGCCGAGATTTTTGAGTGTGGATCGGATGGACTCTTCTCTATCCCATGATGCCACGGAAGCTGAGCAACTGTAATATTTTACAAGTAAATTTAAATAAATATAGGGGAAAACTTTTTAAGCTGGATGTCCGTTTTTCAATGTTAGTGCCAATACATTTCTCGTGACTAAATTATGTTTTTATCAACGCTCGTGTATAGGTGGTTGTTAGTACGTCTTAGGTCAAAGAGCATACGGGTCACATGACCATAAAACATGGTGGACGCGTGTCCAAAATGAATACATACTGCTTCCCTTCATATTCTATAAAACGTACAGTTTTAACAGCCTATAGATACTTATTCATATTCAGTACGTACTGTCACAGTATGTGATTTCAGACGCAATGTAAGTGTTTAACCCTCTTAATGTAAGTATTGATGGACCGATTCCTAATTACCTTTCAATCAATTTCGCTTTCATAAGCAGCACACTTAATGACCCAATGTCTTCATTCTGTATGGCTTCATTAGTGTAGTTCTTTTCTGTGGCTTTTACAGGCCACTGGACGACAGTCCTACTGATTTTATCTGTACTCTGGACACCTGGTTACCAAGGAAACAACCTCTGTACCATATGCTTGTTGTTCTATCGACAAATCAGCCTCAAGAAATGTGTCCACCATCTTGTTACTCTTCCCCTTTTATCTGAAAAAAGTAGTACTCCGTTAATGATGTCAGCGGTCTTGGAGCTCAGAGGTCACAGATCACTACACAACCAATAATGTGCTCATCAGCTTCTGCTAGTCAGTCTGATCAGCAGATTTGGGCCAATACACCTTCAATGAAAAGCATTTAACGTACACAGAGCTATGATTTGAGATTAGCAGTCACATCAAGCTCGCTAATCCAGTTAATCTAATTTAAAAAGCTATTTAGCAAAGAAAAAAATTTAACAGCAGATATATTCATTATTAGATAGAGGTTAATATAATGAGGCACACAAAGTTATGCTGGTTGGATTTAGTCACATAAACAAGCAATTATAAAAGTAGACTTTTCTGGAAAACAGTTTTCGTATATAAATTTGTCTTTTTTAAATTTTTTATTTACAAATAACCTTTAGTGATGCAAGCTGTAAATTCAGATCAGACCCTGTTTATAAAAAAAACAAAAGGAACCATTTGAATCGTTTCTATAAAAAAGCTAAACTATCGCTGTATCCGTTAAAACCATTACAAAATTCCTTTTTGAAGTGTGTTTTGAGCATTATTCCCATAGGATTTAATGGTGTTCTACTGGTTCCCATCTGCCACATAACATCATCCCATCAATAGAATTCCCATCAAAACCATTACAATTCAGGGGATTTCAGGAAACCCATAGATAATTCCGTTCTAACCTAGCAATCTCAGACCATTCTCAACCCGTCAAAAATGACATCCATTTATGGCATCAATTTATTTTGTAACACAAGTCTTGGGAAATATCTACTTTCAAAGCTGTGTATGTTCAGGTACAACGCATACATATCTATTTGTATGCAAAAGGGAATGCAGGATCTCTGCTTTTCTGTATTTGATGTACAAGCGAACAAAGTGTTGCGTTGTTCTGTTATTCAGATGACGTTGGAAGACTTTATTTCAGAGCAGAAAGTTAAAAGAGAGCCTTGGAGCTCTGACAGAAAAACGCTGGGTAGAAGTAAGGCTCTATTACCTGTTTGACCTTGGCTAAGGGGCAAACAAACAAAAAGGCTTTGGAAACCAAAGATGACAGGAAACTATATCCGTTTACAGGTTAGAGCCGGGAACCGAATTAGGATTTGTGGTAACTTTCTGTTGTCATGGCAACACCTCAGTAAAGGCAAAGCGATCAGTCACAGAGAGTATAAGAGAACAAAACTGCAGTTCTCTCTAGCTGATAGGACAAGGGATACAAACAAGCACGCCGGTTATTGGCATCCTCCATTGCCTATGACCACTCAGGCTGTGGGAGGGTCTGTGGATGCATTCGTCTGTAGGGATTTTGCAATCGGAGGATTTGCGATGGCGCATAGAGAGCCTGCATTGTTGCAGTGGGGGCTGTTAATTACCAGGATTAATTGATGTTTTGATTTACGTGTAAATGGGGGAAGCTGTCAGTACTCGACACCCAGGGAGAGATGGCATGAAAGTGGATTAGTGTTGTAGGAGCACCCAGGCTATCATTAAGCGTGAGAATTCTGATGACATGTAATGAGAAAGAGCTTATGCAGGCTAATGCTCCGGCTAAAATATTAGGTCCTTTGTAGCATGCTAAAGTCATTATCCACATTGCTGTTGCCATAGTTACCAGAAGGCAGGTATCCGTTGCATTATAAGACATTCGTTGTAGGAGTTCTTCTTAAGAAAAAATATACAAAATGATATAAACTATTTTTGTCGAACATACTGGCATTAACATAATATAGCTTTTGTAATTGCATTTGCATCGAGAGTTGTTTTACAAGGCACAGAAGCTGCATCTAAGCTGCAAAAACAAATGCTCTATATTGAAGTAGACACATATATGAGGCAGCATAAACGTATTTACATGGATTCACAATCACCAGAAACACAAATCACTTGTTAATGTTGATATGTGTACAAAGCGGAACGCCATGAGTAGAGTAGAAACGTCTTCCACAGAACCACTTCCCTCTCATTTATGTCACAGCCAAATGTTTACTGATGTAGCTTATATTTATTTCAGCACATATTTAGTTACTACGATGGACGGGACCCTATCTCATTTGCGGTATAGGATTTGCGATACACCACTGGTTGATTCATTTAAAGTCCCCATGAACTGGAAGTTGCAATAGTTTTTATTCCCGTATTCTGATGCATTTCTGAGAGCAACGGAATATCGACTAACAAAAATAGTGGCCGTGGCTTGTGTTTTCCATTGCGATTCGAATGGATGTATAAAAACAGGCATTGCATTTTGAAATGAAACTAGCAGCAGACTGACTGTTGAAGGGGAGGAGATAAGGGCTCCGCCCTGCCAAAGCCGTCTATCTGATGTCATCTGAGACAGATAGCCACTAGAGGGCAGAAGAGCATTTTCAGATTTTGATTAAAGATTATGAGGGCATGTGAATTTTAAAAAGTGAATGACCCACACTGATAAGCTATTTATAACGAACGCTTTTAGGAATTCATATTGTTAATGCAAGACTTTAATGTCAGTTGTACCTTTTTATTAAACAGGAAAGATAAGTAAAACATTAAAGCTACCTGTTGTAAAATACACTACATCTACTGTCACTATACTGTAAAAACACCAATGCTGACTTACATAGATGTTTTTATCTAGATTCCTTCTATTAACATCTGTCATTATTTTAAGGCTTTTGTCGTTATTTTACAAACAGACAGTCAAAGAAGTAGAGGGAATGTGAGGGATTATGTTTTTTTCCCCGTGAGCCCAACGCATGTGCACCACCCGCTGCTCCACTACGCTGACACCTTCCAGTAATGCTTTGAGATATTGTTACATTGCATAAATAGTGGAAACATCTGTCTTTCACTGCCCGGCTACACACTGACAAACAGTAGAACAAAAAGGCATTGTGCTGAGGAAGGAAAATGCCTTAAGTACGTAAGAAGAGACAATGAAGTGTAATGAAGGGCAAAATTGGAAGATGATGGAATGCTTGCTGTGTTATCCCAAGTTAACAAAGTAAAGACGTCAAATCAGCCATGAACAATGATTTTTTCCCAACAGATTCAGTTAATTGAATTGATAAATCTGTAAATGTAACTATTCCAAAGTGCTTAAAAACAGTTGTATAGTGGCAAAGCGAGGCTGTGGCCTGCTTAAAGTGATTCAGCAAAAAATGACTGTCATCATTTACAGAACACAAAAGAAGGTTGGTAACTGAACAATCGTGGTACCCATTCACTTTATGGACACAAACCAATGCAAGTCAATGGCCGCAGTTGTTCGGTTACCTACATTTTACAAAACTATTAAAGCTCTTATAAAATTACCTTTTATGTTGCAACCGAAAGTAGTCATATAACATGACTTTTATTTTTGACTGATTATAGCCACATTATGTACATCATGTACAAGCATTTTTTTCCACCATAGACAGGTTGACAGTTGGTTGTAATGACGAAAAGACAATCATGTATCATAACAATACACAATCATAAAATAGGGGTCTTTAGTCTTTAGTGACCCCTGTGCTTTTCCAGTGATGTGGCTGGGACTCAGGCATGGGACCTTCATCACATATTGGATGTCACATAGGGGTACTCGGGCATGGGGTCTCTATGCATGTGTGTGAAGGGCCGCTCACTGCTTGAGGCAGTAAATTATCTGAGCAGCACATAGCTGGTCAGTAGACGTGCCCCTTGGACTGAGCAAAATATTTTTTTTAAATTAGGACTGTGTGCCCTTGAGCTTATTTATACAGTGCAATTAATAGAAGATGTCTAAAGACATAAAAATTTGATAGTTTGGTTTTCCATGACATTGTTTCATGGATATAATAGCAATAATAATCAACAAAGAAAAATAATAGTAAATGATTAAACTAAAGAATTTGGTGAAACACAAAAAGAATAAAGTCGATATCATTATTTCGGATTTTTAATAAACGATGCTGTTTAAAAAAACAACAACAATAAAAACATTCTGTGCAGGTCTTGGTCAGATTAAGAGATGCTGACTACGAGCTCTGTTCTTCTATGGCAGATTCATTTCCTGCTCTCAATGCTACCGTACTTCATCTCAAGACTTTAATTTCAAACAAATACCATCTCTAGCTGTGATAAAGTGGCAGGAGAGTTAAACAGAAGCTTTGCGCTCTCTCCACCCGAGAGATTCGTCTGAATATGTCCTTAAAATTTGATATCGTGGGAGAAGCTCATATCAAGAAAAAATGTGATACCCTGGCGTCAGCATTTTGTTTGTGATTGGGTGAGGAGCGGAAGGGAGGTGGAGGGGATACAGGGATCTTCAGGTTTATATCTTTAAGATCCTGAGATTGATGTTAATGGCTGAGAGTGCTGTGACTTTATTGCAGCCTGCACCAAGCAAACAACCCGGGGAGAAATACTTCAGAAATAGAAAACATAATTCCATTTCTGAGTAAAGGAGACGTGTCCATAAGGTGTATTAGTCACATTAGTGTCACATGTAGATTATTACAGAACCCTGTCAGATTTAATCAATTCCTAATTTAGCTATAAAACTTATTATTTCTGCACTTCAATGTGAAATATTTTGATATCACGGGTGTGTCTCAATCAACACTTTATTAGTGATGTAATTTATAAAAAGAAAAATGAATAAAAAATGTAAATACATTTTAAAATTAGGCATTATTAAAACTAATTGAGATCTTTTTGGAGAAAGCATCAAAATAAAATAAAAGTAACCACAAATATGATTGGGTGGGCGCATTTACTGTAACCTCATGCTGGTCCAAAATGTTTTAAGATTAAAGTTCATGTTGGTTAATCTAGCTGGTGGACCAGCATGTAGTACACCAACACAATGTCAACCAGTATGGACTCTAATGAAGCTGGTGGATCAAAAAAGGTTTGTAGGCATGCAGGACACCAGCATACAAACATCATATGCTTATGATCAGCAGCTATAACAGAACATAAGCTGGCGACCAGCAATACTGTTTTATGAAGGCAATAACATTGTGTGTGTTCAGTGATTTAATTATGGTTTATGGTGGTTTAGACTCTCGCTTTTAGTCAACCGACTCATAAAAACATACACACGTGTCTTGTGTGATTGTTTACGGTTTGGATTTCACGTCTTGGTTGGTCATTCAATAAATTCTTCTAAAGCTGGGGAGAAGTTTATGATCGGTCACTAATCATACATATGGAGTTGTATTTGTATTGACAGCCAAAGCATGTGAAACTTCAAGTTGAGATTTGATTGATGGACCTTTAGTTGAGGTCATGACTTGCCCAAACGTAAAGAAGTCAACTCTACTTCCATGAGAAGGACTGAGTTTATCTTGAGGTCAGAGTTAGGTCAGCACCAACACCAGAACAACAACACTGTGTGTTAAAAAACGTGCACAAATCTGAACAGGGCAAACTTGATACTGGCATATAGAGCCAGTGCGGTAGATTGGGGTCATTTGATCTCTATTTCATTGTGTGTTTGTGAAGTGATATTTTAGGGGAAACAAACCATCAACATCTTGCATGCCTTTTATATGAGACCCTTTATATGAGAAGATTTTCCCACCGAGACAGCGGTTCAAAGCCCAGTTGACAAACTCCGTAGATCAATAGTATAACAGTCGCACAAAGAGGCAGTATGATAAAATATTTATTTTACACCCCCTCACCCTGGCCAGGCCATATCTGTTTCACTCTAAGGAGAGCGACACTACTAAAAACGTTTGTGACATTGAAGCTTGGGTTTCTTTCATTCGGTTTACTTTACAAGGACAGACAGAAATGCCTTTGACATGTTAATTGTAAAGGTTCTTTCAAAGCACCGGAATGTTTAATGGACATACTGCCTGCTACAGCCCAGAGGAAAACCTCTCAAAGACATTCAGTGCCTTAAAGACTGCATAACGTGACTGCAGACATCTTTGGTGTTGTAATTAGAATATTAGCCATGTCAAAACAGCAGGAACTTCTCTCTCATAAGAATGTAATCCAATAGCAGTACCGCTATCCAACAACAGGAGAAGGTGTGGAGACTGAGGAGAGCAAGAGAGCATAAAAAAGCCACCAGAGCTGTAAGGAACAGAGCGGAAATGGAAAGATGAAACAGTAAATGAAGGAACAAATTGTCGCAATTGAAGTCAAGATGGTACTTCTGAATACAGGAGAGGTCTGATTAGAAGTGCAGAGAAGATGAGGCCTGTCTGAGAAGAAAAGCTTCATTGGAAACATTTTGAGAAACAGAGAAAAATAAAGTGAGAAGAATGGAGAGAAATCTGAAATTGCAGATAAAGATAAAACGTTCCATAAAAGGTGGTGGGGGGATTAAATTAAAATTAAATTAGCCTTGCTTATTGATCGTACGGCTGCTACAAAAATGGCCACGCTGCAAATCAGAGAGATTCAATTACAGTTACATAATCACTTCTAATTCCCTCAACGCCGACTGACAAAGGAGCTACCTGCCTTGCCCTCTCTCTCTTTCATTTTCTGCCTAAGAATGCCTTGAAGAATTTATTCAGGAGCATCTGGATGTGTTTTTCACAAACAAAAAACACATCCAGATGCTCCTGAATAAATTCTACACCATATTCGACGTTCTCCTGGATGACTGAGATTCTTCATAGATATCCATGTCATTACCTCTCTTCATCCCCCATGGATCTACACCCATCATACCTTCTTTCATTCTGCCCTTCCATTATCCCAGTCTGGATTGCTAGATCTTTATCCACTGTGAAAAGAAGACCCTCATGTTTATCACCGCAGAAGCTGACACCATCACCACCTCTCAACTCTCATGACCATTCCTCACTTCATCGTCAGCGATGGGAGCGATTTAGGAATTGGCTTCCTTTCAGTGCATGAGTTGGAATGGGATCAGAATTTGTCACGGCCCTCATGATAGTAAATGGAAAAGACAGGAATAATAATCTGAGTGAAATTAAAACAAGTGCATCACATCAAATTATTGTCAAATTGTGCCTATTTATTCGATGACAGGTAGAAAACATTTGACTGATTAATATTAATAATGTTTTCCAAATGAAATAATTATTTATGGAAATGTGGGCTATTGTATATCATTAACAGTCTTAAAAATAAAGGTGTTTAAAAGGTTCTTCACAGCAATGCCATAGAAGAACCATTTTTGGTTCCACAAATAATTATTCAGTCTAAGGTTCTTTAAAGAACAAACTCTTTCAAACACCTTTTCATAATCTGAAGAACCTTTTTTGCCACAAAGAATCTATTGTGAAACATAAAGGTTCTTCAGATGTTTAAGGTTCTTTATGGAACCATTTAGACAAAAGGTTCTTGTTTTTTTAGTTTTTTTGTTTTTCAACTTAAAATGTTACGGCAGGTAACTTATTTTTTTGAGTTAATTAAACTTAAAATATGAATTAACCCAATGAATTTGATGCAAACTAAATGTTGTGTTGATTAATATCTTTAAGTTGAATTAACTCAAAATGTTAAGTTAACCAGGTTAGTTGAACTCACATTTACAGTGAACTAGTCTTGCAGTTGTGATTTTCATGAATCTTCTATTAATTTCATATCAGTTAGACTTTAATTCAAATTCAACATTTCCTTCTGCTTTTCCATATTACCTCAATTTAAATTTAGCTTTGAGTTTGAATTTACAAGGCATCCTCAATTCAACTGAATGATGCACAACCCTGAAGCCAATTTTCTTCTCTTTTTAGAACATGTTTTTTGAACATCTGCCACATCTACACGTCATTTCTAAACCCGCCGAAATTTCACTCAAATGAAATACTCAGATTACACAACTGAGGAAAAGAGAAGCTGATTGTCATCTGTGGGTTGTCTGGTACAAGAGATACAAAGAAGCAGGAGATGAGAGCGAATGAGAGGTATGTACCAGATATGTCAGGTAAAGCTATTATGCCTTGTCCAATAAAATGTTTATCCTCCCTTTATCCTGACAGTGAAATATATCTGTCATTATTTACTTCGGTGCTTCGATGTTTACATTAGTGCATTTGGCAGACAAATCCAACGCGAACAGCATGCATTCAAGGTATCATTTTTTATCAGTTTACGCATTCACCAAGGGAATCAAACTCATAATCCCCGCATTGCAAGTGCCAAGAAAGTATTATTTACTATCTGGGTTTGGGGCAAATTAAAAGGGCAGAAAGGAAGATGCCAACCTCATAGCGCTATATACTGAGACACCAATCCTGGATGTGACACAGTCTTGCGAGAAACAGCAAAGTAAAGCTAGTGAATTGAGACAGATGCAGTACCCAGACTATATTTGTCTGCTCTTTAAAACAAAACAAAAAATCTAACAAAAAATAAGCCCATCAAGCCTACCTTCATCATTCTCATCCAATTTCCTTTCATCATTTATTCATTAGCCATATTTATTTAGGCAGCAAACCTTCACCGGCCGATCAATGGCTTATTTACCGAGACGGGGGAATCTTATGGGCCACAGCTTTATTAAGGGTATTGCAATTCAAAATTAACTACACTCTAAAATGAAACAAATAACCTAATAGATTAGGAATGAAGTTATTTGGTATTCATTACAGCAGATGACAAAAAGAGCTAGGTGTGGAGAGATTGAATGGTTGTAATGAATAAGCAAACACGCATATTTCTCACCTTTTTCCATTTTGTCCAATGCTTTGGTTTTACACAGAATAGCCAGCCTTGGTCCCGATAGCTAAGGCAAATTCAAGGGCATGGGATTTTTGAACCTCTATTCTCCCTTTTCTCCCCACATTTCATGCAGTTGTATTACAGGGTCTAGTGGGGCCGCATAATCACTTTTCATTTGTGAGGCTTGATGTGCTCTCTGGTTTAAAGTAAAATAATTACTCATCAACCTTGACTTTCTCTTTGGTTCAGACCTTTAGAACATATGTTTTCTCATTATGATTATTTTATATGGTGGTGCACAACCTTGTGAAACATTGTTATACGTATGCAGAAGTTAACAACCACATACTGTATATGTTTAAACTTGATAACCTTGACTGTGATTTCTATATACTGCTGTATATAACACACATACTTTCCTACTTTATAATTAGAACCTTTTTTAACCAACCCCTTTATTATAAACTGCAATTATTATTTATGTATGTTATGTTAGTCATCCAACCACTTTAAATAGCAGCGCTCAAAAAACGGTATTACCTACAGAGTGATAAAAGCCACATCTGTCTTATAACTACCTGCGATATATGATTATATGCTCGATCATATAATGTCCACTAAAGTTTAATTAAGAAAAAAATTCACTTTCATCTTCTATTTGATGGTCGCATTGGTACAAAAGGTATGACAGCGGTTGCCAGGCAACTGACTGGAGCTGTTGTACCTTGAACAGCGGTACGGAGAATGTCTGCAATAATTTAAAAGTTGAGACTTCAGGAACTTTCTGCACATCTGGTTCAAAAGAATTATCTTCCAGGAGTGCCGCACCGCTCCTCACAGTCCTGAAACCAAACGCTAGTGCTGTGTAGTACACTCAAGCCCAGTGGGCTACTGAACATGATGACGCTATACCACTATATGCAATCTGTATTCTTTATTTACATGCTTTGTCATGAGCTCATAAAGTGTGCTTCACCCTAAGAGGCTAAAACCACTTCTTTTCTGAAGACGTTAGAATAAAAAGTTTTCTGCTCAAAGCAAAATTGTGGCTGATGTTGATGTGGCTTGATCAGTCCAGGGCCTTTTGCGTCTGAATATAACTCAAAGCAGTACAGTTGTGATGTGGGAAGGAAAACAACGTGTTTATGGCATATAGGAATAGCAATATATATATATATATATATATATATATATATATATATATATATATATATATATATATATATATATTATACATTATACTGTATAAATTATTATGTTACCATATTTTATTGTGTTAGTTAGTTGTATTTTGTTTCATTATTATTATGTCACCTACAAACGCACAATAAACACATGATTTAAATTTTTTATTTAATGGATTTTTTCAAATGAACTATTCAAAACATTTACAGCATCATGTTTATGAATTTAGATATAAAAATTACATAACATTAAAGTACTATGTTACTGCTGTAGGACCGCCATATAAACCCACTGAGACTGCTGCCGTCGCCGCATCACTGTAAAAGCACTCCTTTTCATTACATTAATTCCCCACAAAATAACCCAGTGACACATAGTATCAGGCTCCCATAAGTCCCTAGAGTATATGACACAAACAATAGTGGATAAATTGGTATGTGAGATCATAATTACATTGTGCTGTTTGTACAAGAATAAAATATCCTGAGAGGCGCAGAGCAAATTACACGAAGCCACATCTTTCTAGAAGCTGATGTTGTAGTAATTATGCCTACAGACATCTGTTGTGAAATGGGCTTTTCTATTAAGCTATAAAGGATGTTTGTTGATCATGTATGTGATTATAAATACAGATAGAGCATGGCACAGTCCTGGACTCAAGAGCCCCGCTATGCAATAGAGAACAGGAATAAGAGAGAAATAAGAAAAGCATTTCAACTAAGGTACTCTCACTGTATGTCCCAGGGGCTTTTTACTTTGTTTTCTACTCTATGATGGTCACACTGAAGAGATAGTTTACCCAAAAAATTAATTCTGTCACAAATTACTCTCTAGTTATTCCAAAGCTGTATACATTTCTTTGTTTGGTTGAACACAGAGAAAGATATTTGGACGAATGTTTGTAACCAAACAGTTCCTGGACCCCATTGGCTACAATACAATTACAATGGTAGTCAAGAGTGCCCCAGAACCGTTTGTCCTACAAATCTTTGTGTTTAACAGAACAAAAAATTATAAAGTATTTTGGTAGTCAATGGACATTAATGGTTTGGTTGTAAGCATTCTTCCAAATATTTTTCTCTGTGTTCATCAGAACAAAGAAATGTAAACAGATTTAGAACAACTCGAAGGTGAGTAAATAATTTAGCTTCTGTGAACTATCCCTTTAAATTAGAAAACTTTTTATCAGGACTTCACAAATTCTTGCTACTTTTCAAATGTCTCTTACCGTAGAATTATTCATTTGATTGAAAATACATGTTGAAACCACTGAAAATTATTTATTTAATCACTCTATCCAACTTATATTTTCAAGATAACATATTTGGTTACCAAGGAGACAACAGCGTTGGTAAAGAGAATGTTTGAAGGAAACAATTGTGAATCACAAAAATATTTGTTTTAAATCTAATCAAGCTGTATGCAAAACATGTACAAAAATAATATAATTGTGTGTGCTATAGATATATAAAATGATAACATTGAGAGCCCTCTGTTATTTGTCAGGCCCGCAAGAGGTCATAGGAAAAACCCCGTACAGTTTTAGTGTATAATGGTTAAGTCTCTAGTCACTGGTGTTCATAAGTTAAGGGCTCTGGATGGTGGCAGTATTATGTGATGTCCCTCAAAGATGTTCAGTCCATACAGATTTATGAGGCTCACTGCAGCCCATTCACTTCGCCCAGCACCACATTGATCTGCCTTTTACATCTCCATAAGCCTCTATGCTGTACACTAATAGGATGTAATAAAGTTACTTTGTCACCACAGTAAAACCTTCAGTCTTTGCTCTCCAGTGTCCCCTCTTGACTGCTCTTTACAGCTTTCTAAGTGGTCTTTTAGTCCAATAAAGTACTCTTGCAAACTTCAGAACATATAAACACTTAAATGATGTTATGGGTGCACAGTATTTGTTCTTCCTTAAGGGTGTTTGTTATACAAGGACATTGGCTGCAAAATGATGCATTGTGTCTAGGATTTAGGCTACACTTTATTATTATAATAAGTTACTACAGTAACAAAGCAACCCTTCCCCAAGTATCTTCAGTAATATATTATGCTCCCTAGATGTGGCTCGGGACTTAAGGGCTTTTATCATCCACCAAACTTAAGTCTTATTTTCCAATACGTTGTTTAAATCCTCAGCCTGAAGTATGAGCAATAATAATTGCCTTGCCAAGCAGCGCTATTAACAAGCAGCTCCACAAAATATTACAAAGCAGGTACATGTACAGTACTGCTCAGTACTACTGAATGTAAATACATGAGTAACAACAAGAATTGTTTAAATGAGGGAGAATTTCTGCTGCAGTCCTAAAGTCTAAACCAATCCGACATAATAACTTACTACACGGTCCAGCTGATTGGTTCCTTCCTTATCAGCAGCCAATGAACTTGCTTCTCTACGTTTAAATCTTGGCTAGTGATTGTTGTAGCAGTGCAGAGCCTTTCAGAAACCCTCTTCCTTCCCCAGCTCCACATGTATAGATCTGCTACAAGGTAATCACGTAAGCTATTTGGGTTTATTCATATACTGCATGTTATATGTGCAGCAGCATTCCTTATATGCACACAGCAGCATGTCTTGGATGTATTGGCAGTAGCAAGTCTCCGTACTTGCTCCACCGCAGCAGCAGTGTAGCAGATCTATTCCGCCAAGACAAAATACATTTACTGTATATGTCATGTACACTACCATGCTAAACCCTCAGAGAGTTTTAATGACAGAACTGTATGTAAACTTAATGCAAACAAAGGAGATTCAATTTCTAATGGATTTCTTTAATTTCTTTTTTGTGGTACAAAACATTCTACCCTGCAACATAACTATTTCAGATATCACTCTCCAAAAGCAGCAACGGGTAATTTGTCAACAAATACCATCAACTAGTCATACTGTAAAATGAACCACTTTTATATTGTTGTTACCCTTTGTGTAAAGTGCATTGCTTAGTGACACCCCCAAATAATTATAATCTTAAACTTAGAATTTGAAGGAAGCCCACAACGTATTCAGTTATACAATGCTGGGACATCAATTATTTAGCTTGAGGGGTTTTATGTTTGATCACCTACAATTTATGATGAATTTCTATATTTCATAAAATACCACGAAAATCTGTAGCCCCTCCATTTTAGGGGCCCCCAGTTTGAGAACAACCGGGTTATTTCAACAAGAGTAATTTTATGCATGCAAATGCATGTTCCCACTCTTTCCACTATAGTCTGGCATCTTTGGGAACTCCAACCTTTATGTGAGATGTTGGTAGTTGCATTTGGCATTTACATTTTTATCATTGACACGATGTTTACAATGAAATTCCTTCCGTACTGAAACCTAATGGTTTTATAATTATATCAGGATTGGCACTGTTACATTAGCACAGTGTTGGAAGAGAGATATAAGAGCTCAATTCCTGAACACTGTTTTAAAGTCCTCGGAGGACTGAATGATTGAATCTGAATTATTAAAAGTTTTTGTTTATTACACTGTATAAAAGGGATGTGCAGCTGACAATCAGAAAATGTGTATAATGCTGAAATTGATAGTGTCAGGTTGTTTTATATGCTTGATTTGAATGTAGATGCTACTGTACCATATGAAAAAGTTATGCGACAAAGAATTGGTATCACTTAATATTAGCTAATCCATTAGGAATCATAAACTAACAATGACCCTTAACCTTTCGTTCTTCACATAATCACAAGAAACATTATGCAAAATAATATGTGGGTAACAGAAGCATGTTTCAATTACCTTCTAAAAGAGATTAATAATCAGATTTAATCTTTATCTGTGTGTTGTTTGAAGACTTTCTCCTTCTTTTTTTTTACTGATGCTTTTTTAAAAACACAGCATATACTGTTGCCACTGTGATACATTTCAGCTTTTATTCTCCTTTAAGAGAGTGGGTGAGAAAGAAAAAGTTAGATGTTTTAGTTCCATTTGAAGATCTATATTTAAAGCTTATTTCTGTGGCACAGCAAAGGAAATCACATTTCTGCTTGTTTCATGTTGTGCTCTCCTGATTTATTCACATTATTTTTAGAATTCACTTCGCTTATAAAAGACCTTATGAACCTTGTTAACCACTGAGAGAGAATGCAAGGAGCAGTGGCTACTATTTAATTACACCCGGGTCTGTCGACACAGTTGTAACCGCATGCTTAACAGCCTAGGAAATCCATTGCGATGGGGTTCGAACGTGACGTGACTGATGTGGAAACGACTGTGATGAAATGAGCCATATTTCAATGTGAAGTGAGAAACTGTGTTTGTTTTCGAGCTGTGTCTGCAGGCTATCACGCCACCCTTTATGGGGTCTTCAAATCTCAGTTGATCCTTTTAGCTTCCATTATATTAGTCTGCTTGGCCTGCAGGGTTGTGGAAATATAACATAGCCCAAACTGCTATGGGAACATGTGCAAGGTCACTAGTTTTAGCTGCTGTTGTTTCGACTTTCATACCAAAAGAGATTTGGCATGAAGTCACACGTTTACCCTCCAGTCTTATCCAGTTTTTTCTTGTGGATGGGGGAACCTTAATTGATTTTTGTTTGCCTCTAAGAAATGTTTGAAAAAAAACATTATTTTATTTGATGTTGTGTGTGGTTGAGCCCTGCAGGTATTTGTTGAAAAATGGTGGTTATGAGGTCTATAGAAAAAAACAAGACTCCATAAAGCAGTGTAAAATATAAAATATTAAAAGTATGTTTGTACAATATGAAGACTTAAATATCAATGAATAAAGGTTCTTTGTTAGTCAAGCTTGGTCAAGCACTAGAATAATAAAATCGAATTTAAAGCAGAAAACCTCATGACTTTCTTTCTTGTGCAGTCTTGTCTTTGCCATTGCAATGGGTCAATTTTTTATCAGGTTTCAATCTCACAGCATTAGAAGCCGGAGTCGTTGAGTATTAGAGGAAAGTGTGCGTTAGATGAATTCAGTTGGTGTTGGTCCGAACAGAGCGGTTCTGTGAATCGGGCTCATGAATAAGGTTGATGTCCTGTCGTGTTGGTGAATAGAGAGGTTTTGTGGTGTGGTTCCGTGATGGATGCCAAGGCTGGAGGCGTGACATCCTTGCCATTACTCACGAGCAATGAATTCCTGGGTTTGAGTTCAGACAGTAAGATCCTGGACTACATCAAAAGCTCTTCAGTGTGCAATAAAGCAGATGCCTCTCTAAAACAAAATGAAAAAGAATGACACAATTGCACCCATATAAAGATACTATGCTTCTTTACTTGCTTTTGCCAGCTCCAATTTAGCTGCTGGTTGATCATGCCTCTGCATTTCAGGTGAATTAGGTATCAATAATGGCACACAAACACTTTCAATTACCATTCACTGAGAAGCAATAGGTGATTTCAATATACAGAAAGCAGTAATGCGTTCATTTTATATAGAGGAGCAATAGATGGGGCTATTGCGTTATACTCACTGATATCCGCTTTGCCAGGTTAAATGCTGGAATATATGCACTTTCCATCAGATTTTGCTGAGGGGAATGCCTCAAGTCTTCCATTTACTGTCATGAACTTTCAAGATACACCAAATTGTCCTGCGTGTTGCATGCGGCCTTGGTAATCAGTTCAGTTTTTCCTCACTTTGACGTGTCATTATTAAAGTGACGCAAGCACACAGAATCAGAGCTAAGAGCACTGATTGTTTTCACATGTTTTGCAGGTTTGCAAAGGGCAGGGCTTTAATCATTAGAGTCGTGAGGTGGAAAGCAATGAAACGTGACATACAGTATTTCATTTTTAAAGGGCTCTGTCCAGTTAGGCTCAGTTAAAGTTCTTTCAACGCCACGCCGTTTTCTTCATCTACCTCTTTTAAGTGTAAAAACGTTCAATATTGCACCTTGCTGCAATGAAGTGAAACAGCTGTAGCACATTACACATCAGGGCCACCAAAACAAAACTGACAACTAACATGATAATGAACACAAGTTTGAAAATGATTTCAAGGTTGTTTGGGAAAAATACACGTGAAATGTGTCTACTATGTGACAGATATCACGGAAATAAGTGTCCTGAGAAATCACACCAGTCGCTGTGACAGCTCTATGCTCCGTAAACAACAAAAGGAGAGTCAGGGGAGGGATTTGTTCCAATCTGAAACTTTGCCAATCTAAAATAATGCTCTCTGTCTGTCAATCATTTTTTGAACTGAGTTTGCTGACATGCCCTAGGATGGTTTTGTAAGGTGTGGTTGAAGTTGATGTAATGGTTTAAAGACAGCTTCGGAAAGCAGCTTTGAAAATACACAATTCTTCTTTCACTGCTGAAAGATTTTAAATGACAGAGATCTATATGAAATTCAGAATGTGTGCACGGTGCACCATATTATGGCAAATAAAGTTTTCAACACTTGATTTAGAAAAATCACTGCAACATAGAAAATCTTCGAAATGTCACTATCAACCCCCCTTGGAGAACAAGCGTGGCTAAGTGTGTCTGTGTGAGCGTAAGCGGCTGTGTATACTTGTTCTCAACAAGCTAAATGATAGGTTCAGGGTAAAACCAGCAAATAAACAAACATCTCGGCACAAGGTACCTTGGCAACAGCTCACTGAATCGGTAAGAGATGTTGACACAAAGAGAGGTGTTGAGGAGAGATAAAAACACCTGCATGGGGGATTTTCAAAACCTCCAAATTGTAAACATTTAAAGGTTGAAAAGCTAATCATTGATAGAGCGAAATAAACTCAGAATACTTAAATGTGTCGTAAAAAAGTCTTTTTTCATTCTGTTTTTATACTGTGTACATAAATACATACGTTTATGTAGCTAATGAGGTAAACATTTGGATTAGCAGTGAAAAGATTCTGGGTTTGATTCCCAAACTGATCAAATATAGGCCTTCCAATGTATTGTACATTGCTTTGGATAAGCCAACCTTTAAACAAATAAATAAAAACTGACAAAATGACATTGAACATTTTTTTAAAGGTCCAGTGTTTAAAATTTAGTGACATTTAGTGGTGAGTTTATGAATTTCACCCACCGGCTCACTCCACCCCTCCCTTTTGAAGCACTACAGTGGCTGACACAGAACTAAGATGTCGTCATCTGGGAGATAATGTAGAGCAGTTTGTCTGTTTAGGGTTAACATGTCCAATCCCATTTAAGGGGACCCGCTGTGTATGTAGATAGAAATAAGTAATTCTAGGGTCATAAAAACATAACACTTCATTATATATGGTCTTTATACACCTCAAGACATAGTTATGTATATTATAATTTCTGTCAAAATTACACATTGGACCTTAAAGTAAAAAAAATACCAAAACATTTCCAACAGCACATGCTATTTATAACAGAAAACACATTACAGCTGTAAAACAAACAATAAAGATGAAAACCATGCAGAGTCACAGTTGCCAGTAAAACACAGAATAACAATTATGTCATCAATGTGAGACACGTTGACAGACCTATATTGTCTAAGAACAAGATGAATACACCTTCCAAGGTAAGAGGACAGGACAGGTAGATGCACAATGCCCCCTAGACTCCAAAAATCAATATAGTCCTTGCGCTCTGAACTAGAAATAGATTGACAGATAGATACGAGCAGAGACAGACACAGCTCACCTTTAACTGGCACACTACTCTCATAATCCTAGAATTCAAATGAATACATGGCTACGTCACTTGTCCAGAGGTTAGCCATGCAAAACATTGTAGCTTCTGCACATTATCCATTACTCAGTTCTTTGTTTTTTTAAGCATTTCTGCATCACTGTCTCACCCCAATTTACAACACCACATTCTGAAGATTTGAGGAAACGCACATATGCTTTTGCTGTCTATGGAAGCCTGCCCAGATTTTTTAATTATCTTTTCATTTGCTCTGGTTTAGTTATTTATAGAAGAAAATCACTGTGCCTTCACATGGTTTTACATAAACGTAATAATAATTTTAGGCGAAAGAAGGGTTCATTTGCATGCATTTGCATGGCATTAGCACATCAAACTTCTCCACTTGAAAGGAAATCGTATTTGTCTCTTCCTCAAACACTACACTAGCCGCTTTGCATTTATGTTACTCTGCACTTAAACAGAGAGGTTTCTTATGTTATTTGGATGCAATACCCTTCCCATCCTCTCTCATTTTGTTTCTCAGTGAAAGCAGACAGCAGTAAGGCTGCATGCGATTAGAAAGTAAATGCTGCTTGTTTGGCGGATATGCTGATTCTCAGGTTTCGGTAAACGTCTTTGAAAGAACGTTATTACCGCTACTGTGTATGAATGTGTGTAGGTTAGTATCTCTTTTAGATTAAGCCTTACACTTGGGAGGGAACTCGCAAAGAATGAATTGCGCTCCCTGATGGTGCTGTTTATTGGCACACACCGTCTGTGTTGTTTTAGAGTCGGATTCACTAAAGTAGTTATGCAAGTCAGGTAACAGTGCGAACGCTTCCACAAAATTAGTGCTGAACTCCGTTTGCACGTCACAATTCCCCATCTTGCAGGTCGGAGCGTTCGGATGTAAAGTATGCAGTGGACCCACATAATCTGCTATACTGTAGCACGTCACTACAATATTACAATGCAGATAACTTAACAATTTTTTTAAGATGCACAACTGTGCTCAGCTACACTGCGCCACAGTACACTATGGACCAGACTAACAGGCAGGGCAAACGGCTCTTTTGTCACCTTGTGAAGTAGCGCAAGGATAGCTGTGACAGGTAAACAGCAATATATCAGTATCTCTAATAAACCTAATTTACATACAAGGGAGGTGTGTTCGCTCTTAAAATGAATGCAATAACTTTATTTACGTTTGCTTCATACACAGACGCACAATATAAAAGGCACTGGAAACACACAAGAATTGTGTATTTTTCGTGCTCTTTTACAGCCACAATCCGAATTGCTTTGGATGCATGCATGTTGCTATTTATCAAGCACAGCAAGCTAATACAATTGCACAATTATCTTGTTAAACTATATTCATTAAAAATAACAATAGACTCAACACAAATCAATTGAAACTTCAAGAGGTAAGGAAATTGCATTCTGACTGATCTCTGCCTTAGGTGAAAGTATCGCTACATTAAGAGACTGATCCTAATCATGACTTAATCAGGGGGAAATTATTCACTAAAGTGGGTTTTAGAGAAGAACTGTCCACGATCAAAGCACCGCAATACACCTCTTTGGTGTTCTCAGTGAGATGGAAAAGAGTTCAGTGGATGGTTATAAATCTACAGAGACAAGCTACTCTAATAATAATCATGTATAATTCTAATGCAAAATCACACAGATATCAACAGAAATAAAAGCTTTTTCAGCTTTATGTTACCAGGATGGTGAGTATCCTTAAAAATGTGTATTTAGTGTTTTTATCCTTTATGTGTGTAAATGCATGAAAAGCGTATTTTAGTTTAAAAGTATCAACCAAAGGTAAGCAGGGATGTCAGTTTTCTGGTCAAGTCAAGGCTTTGTTTAAGTTTATTTACTTGTAATAAAACTGCACTTGTATGACAAAACCCATATATATCAAAATATATGATTCAACTGATTATTAAAATGAGCTAAATGATCCCTGACTAAGAGATGTTAAGTCAAAGCAGGGTCCAGAGTCTAATTTTAAACCCTATGCCATTTAGCATGCTATTATCTCATCTGAAAGCTGTATATGCATGACAGAGGCCTTGGGGTAAACTTGGATTACTGGCACGCTTCTGAAATGAGTTGTCATTTTGAGAGACAAAGTACACAAAGGTTCAGTACATAATACTTATTCTCTCTCTTTATTTCTTCATTCCCTCATTTGCTGTGTAGAACACAAACACATAAGAGAAATGAGTGATTTCTTTGTCAGCACAAAGCAGATTCTGCACAGGGCTAAAAAACTCAAATGTCTCATGATAAGTGTTTGCTGTTAACCGGTTGTCCTTAAGGAAAATGAAGACCTTGAAATCAAGGCTGTATGGGACAAAGCTGTGCTATTGTTGCTTGTGTTGTTTCACAAAAACATAGCAGAACTGTATGCAATGGTGTGTGAGGGGAAATTGAAATATTCTAGTAAAAATTAAAACCCCTGCCTACAACACATAAAGGATGGCAGGGAAGATTACATATAAATCACAAATATTTGATTTAAGCTGTAAGTCTCTCTGCTAGCATGCATAAATCTTAATGCATATCTTGTTGATACTGAAAATTAATGATATTCTTGGTTTGTTTATTTGCTAGAATAAGGCTTCAGTGTGACATGTGACAAGTATTTGAAATGAACAGTAAAACGTAATTTACATTAATATACAATTTACATCATTTACATTCAAATGCATTTGCACCCATCCTTCTGTACGTAAGATTGAAATGACAAGTGCGTTCAATTTCCAATAATTTCATCCTTGTAAGATGCTCAACTGCAGGAGCGACAAAATAGGCACTCTGCACAGAAGTGCTCATTCAGACTGCCTCTTCTTTTACCCTCTTCTTTTCTTCCTTTCTTTCCTTCACCTATCCTTGCAAAACATCTTTCATCCACTCCTGTCTTTCAATGCAATTTCAACATTCCTGCATCTCTTCTTTTTCTTCTCCATCGCTTGCATACTGTATGCCAGCATCCTAATCTCCAAATCTCTTCAGAATTGTTCTATATTTATTTACCCAATCTTAATTTTGGTGCCTCCTAAAATAACTAATTTTAGCCCAATTCTTAAGTAACATCCCCTTTGAGGTAAAGCCGATCCCAGAATGTATTTCAAACAGTTAAGTGGAAAAAAATAAGATGGTGGACAAGGCATAAGAAATAATATTTTTTTATATAATTCGGATAAATTCAATACTGCAATGTGCAAATAAAACTGTGTGAGGTTATATTTAAGTTATAAGGGAGCACATGCCCATGTAGACAGCTCAATAATTTTGTCAAAAAAGCTTATGACTCTGACTATCTCTGTCCCTCTTTTGAGTGCTCATCAACATGTCTTCCAGGTCTTTTTGGGCTACAAATTGTTTTACTTTATAATTTTATGTTTTTCCTAAGCAAAACCTCATAAAATCATGGGATGAAGACAGACCATTTTAATTTCAGTATCCTCTACAGGAGCAGCCGACTTGAAATACTTTTGCGAAGTCCTGCAGTTTGACAATCTGTATACTCCTCCTAAAACTATTTTAAACAGCTACTGTAATTGTTTTATAAGTGATATTCATGCTGCTATTACAAGCCTAGTGTAACTGAAATACTTTAGTGAAAAATTGTAACTTTTAAATAGCAATTTCTTACACCGCATGACTATACAGGTGCAGTTGTTTTAACATCATTAAAAGTTAAAAAAATAAAAGAGATTAATACTTTTTACAAAATAATAATGACCCAGAGATTGGTCATATCCGGTTGCTATGCCTAACGTCACCCACCACCATACATGGAAGGTCATATACCGTTTCTGGTTACAAACGCTCGGAAAACTGCGATTGTAATTTTGATCTCCATACCGAAATCCCAAACAGCCAGACAGTGATTCATCTTTTAAATTCATTAAAATATCAAAGTCGGACATTCTGTGAGTCTGTAGACTGTAGTGTATACTGTGAGTTTATAGGTGTTTCACTAAATTATGTGATGTGCTCATAAACAGCTGTTTAAGATGTAGCTATTCCTTAAAATAAGTGGAGGCTTGGACCCGGAAATGGTATTCCTTAAGTCACCACTTAAAGGGATAATTCACCCAAAAATGAACATTCTGTCATAATTTACTCACCCTCAGATTGTTCCAAATCTGTATGAATTTCTTTGTATACAGGTTTGGAACAATCGTGGTCGTGAGGGTGTGTAAATTATACAGATTTTTAATTTGTGGGTGAACTATCCCTTTAACAAGTGGATTGACTAACTAAAAGCTGTTTAGTTGATGCAATACTTTACCAACTACGTGACTAGATTACCAACAACATGACTAGCCGAGTACTATTTACTTTGCTTTGGTAACATTAGTATACTTTTGTTTCTCAATTACACTGATATCTAATCAAAAACATGATTTTTTCTGAGATCTAAGGTGACTGCCACATTGGTCAACACACACCAAAAATTTTACTATAAAAATAAACTGATATATGCCAAAATGCACATTACATAATTTAATCCAAGACATAAATAATAATAAAACTCCATGGACAGACAAGTTATGTATCAGCTACTCACATATAAATGTTAAATCCTATAAATAGAGAGAGGGACACTGCAGCCAGAGAAATAGTCACACATCATTGCTTGACCAGACATGCCAAATGTCCTACATCCTGTTCATGTAGCGATGGAAAATAACATGGTCATAAAATTGGGCAAGAACCTAATTCAGATTTATTTAGTTTTTTCACAGTTCACAGCAGTGACAGCTCAAGCTTTCAAACACTCTCCATTCCTCCCCGTCTTGCTAATCTGTCCCGCCAGGTCATCATATTGACTCTCCGGATAGCTTCTCATGGATGAGGTATTCTGAAGTGGACTGCAAGAAACTCCTTTCTATGCACACAGTTATACTTTGGCCCATATCATATCATCACTATCTTATTCCATAACATGGCTGGATGAGCATCACGTGGAAACCCACTGTCGTGCTTGGTTCGGCACGGGAAGGTCATGTTGGGGCTGATAAGAGAAGGGCTTTTCTCTGCCTCAGATTTGGCACAGCAATCTTGGCTTATCCACAGTGGCAAAAACTTCAAAGGCAAAGCCTTGTGTGTATCAAAGAGTTTAGAATATTAAGTGAAAGGAATAAAAATCAGAGTAAAGCACAGCAAAACATCTGCTGAGGCAACGAGGCTGTGAAGTCGACAAAGCCTCTTTTCTAAGCGGTCGGTTCAATGGGTAACGCAGTCCACCTTCAATTCCCAGGGCAACAGTGGTCGCTGTAGTACATTAGTAACACAGAGGAAGGGCTAATCTTTATAATGTTTGTATCAGAGGCATGCTAAGCTACTAGAATCTGTGTCCTTTGGGGATATACTGTACGTCCTAAGCACAGAGTAACAGGATCTATGCTGCTGCCTTCAATTTAACATATGCAACCATCTTCACAGATTAGTATCGTAACACGTGTTTTAGATGCAGTTAGCTTGTTGGTTAACCGGACTAAAGGTAGGACTTGAAGTGCTTTAAAGAGATATTACACCCAAAAATTTAATTTCCTATCATTCTGACCATCTTATAAATTGAATTTCTTTCTTCCGCAGCACATTAAAGAAGATATTTTAATGAAAGGCCGTAACCGAACAGCACTGGAACCCATTCACTTCTATTGTTTGTACACAAAACCAAAGTATGTCAAAGAGTGCCAGTTAACAACGTTCTTCCAAAATATCTTCTTTGGTGTTCTACGGAAGAAAGAAATTCAGAAGAGGATGAGTAACTGACAGAATTTTCATTTTTGGGTGAACTGTTCCTTTAAAGGACGAGTACGATTACAAATTAGAAAAGAGACACAAATATCTTCCATTTCTGTGAATTTTCTTCTCATTGATTCCAGACATTCTGCAAAACACGTTTTGTTTTGTATAATGTCTTGTGATGTTTTACAACACAATCAGTATCACAAATCAGCATTTACAATGAAAGAATTGTTTCTGTCTCTCTTTTTCTACTTATTCATGAGACATTGTTTGTCTGCATATTTGACGATAAATCTGCTTTGCATGCATATAATCTCTCCCTAGACGAAACCCATCACAAATGCTCTTATAAATTTGCATCATAGTTTAAGGGCATAAACTATAGCTGGGAAATGCAAATTGAATTGAATTCCAGTCAATTGAAATTAATCACACCTTATTCCGTCCCAACACTATGACCATTCACCCTCAGCCGGTGTGTATGTGCCCATCAGCTGCAGTGATATTGGCAGGGGGCTTTCCTCAGGTTTCAGCTCTCATTTCAGCCCCAGGTGGCGATATGCTGACAGGTGGGATTGGCGAGTGTAGCTTTTGCAGCGCAGGTTGACCGTCTTAGCGCTAACAAGAGTCAAGAGTTCCACGTTAGCAGTGGAACAGAAATCTCTCTTCAAGCAATGTCAGTTTTCTTAGCGCTACAATAATTATAAACTCAGCCTGTTTATAGTTACAGTATGATCTTGGATCTTTCACACAAGGTGGGCACACAGCATGCAACACTACAAGGCCTACAAGCTTTCGCCACGTGAAAAAATATATGCATTGCTATATTTTAAAGATGTATCCAGCAGTTACAAAATGTATACCTCGTACAGACATGAGTGAGCTCTGTTTGATTTTCTCAGACATTTTAGAGATAATTTAGGTAAGATGGCTTTTGCGGGATTTCCGAGAAGTATCAGAATGAGAAGACCCAGAGGAAAAGAAACAGATGCAATAGATGGAGATAAAATGGCCTTCCACTTTCAATCACGCCCTGGAAGGTGGAAGTGGATAGTGTAATTTACAAGACAATCAACATAAATGAAAAAAAGGAAATTTATATCATGTTGAAACTGGATGGACTTTTTAATACATGAGTTAGACCAAATACATACAGTATATTATAATGTGTGCTTTTATGTGCTCTGTGCTATTGTCATATTGTATGTTTACACACTCCCAAATATAGCCCTAAATAAGTCAATGAGGTGCTAAGATACGTGCGAGAAATCAAATCATGCTCATTTTGATTTAAGCCCTTGATGTAAATCCTACCATCATTTGGTTTCTATTGTATTTCTGCACAAGAGTCTATGTACAATTCATAATGCAGCTCAAGTTGGAATCTATATAGCTTTATAAATCTTGGTCAACAGACAGAAGATTCTTTGATCTGGTACAGCTACTAGAACAAGATTCTATTTATGCCATGCCTCTTGCACAAACCCATAACGTTCCTTTAATCATTTGTAATTTTCTATCTGCTCAACTCTGGATAACCCCAAACAACAAATGCTATTCTACATTTAGAAGGTGCAACTAAATAACCATTAAAAGTCTGATGGCAGATGAATTGTGAAAATTGTCCATGCTTTAAACGTTTCATACTAGCGTTGAAACTGTATAATGCACAAATTTTAATTGACAAATCTTACCAAACTATTTTCCTTTTTCACTTTTCACTATATTTGTAACAGTTAGTGCATGTCATTGTAACTACTGCACCAAAGACATATGACCTTCTTATTATACAAGAGCTCTGTATAATATTTTCATCCAAATGACAAATTTGTCTGGCAAGGCCACTTTTAACATGAATGTGGCAAGTATTAATAATGGTTTCTGGTTGTATCAGTTGCATCTAGACTCACGTGGTAAAAACATACTGTCAGTGTATGTTACAGTACCTGTTGTGTTTATTGTAAAATCAATATTAGCGAGTTTGAAGTTGAACACAATGGTTATGTCTAACCGTATTACAATTCAAATTATGAATCATTAGAATAAGTTATTCAAGGTGCAGTACAATACTTCCACCGCTCACCAGAAGTTGTGCCCACGTACATTTTTCAGTAGCACCCTCTGGAAACTTGTGGATACAATCTACCCATTCTGCCAGAGACACAGAAGCAAGGCTCCAATGAGCTGATCCTTTAAAACTGTCACCACTGATTTGAGTAGTAGACAGATGTATGGATGTCCTTGGCTTTAAGCTAGGAATGAAGTATTCTGAGAATTAATCAGTGGAAAAGCATTTGAACCAGCTAAGCTTCCGTCAAACAAATTGGTCACCTAAAACAACATCTCCAAGTACCACTGATTAAAATAAGCACACTTGGCTGCAGCTTTTTCTTAGCTCTTCACGTTCTTTGTGATTTGTGACCGTGTTCCATTAGGCAAATGAAGAAAAACCTGCTCATGCAAAAACTACGGCTGTGAACCCACACATCCAGAAAATGTTCTTGGAAATGACGCTCGAGCTTCGCACAAAAGGTGACTGCGTCGGTGTCAGAGCTTCTCTGCCTCCATTTTGTGAATGCTGTTTTCAACCTTGAAAAAGCTCACAAAGCTGAAACAAGCCTCTAATGAACTTCTGCAAAGTGCCACTTTTAATTAGCAGAGAAGGGACCTCAGACAGCTCCGCAGCTATGACAGAGCTGTCATCGTTAGCATGACTAAGAGCTTCATGCATTGCTAAGAATCACAGAGAGTGGAGGGGGAGAACGAGACCCGAGAGAAGAGAGAGACAAGGTTGAAAACAAAGCTAGATACAGAGATTGACTGGCAGATTGTTACAGGAGGATCATTCTCTCAGAAAATGGGACATAGAATTGTCATCAATCTGAAACAGTAGACCCTTCCATCCATAGTGATTCCATTTCTTTCTTGAGCGAACAACAATCATACCCTTTTCCTCCACCGCAGACACAGGAAGTGAAGTCATACCTGCAGTGTTTGTGTGGGCCGCTCAGGGTCTCGATGACAAAGCACTCGCCGTCATTCAGGCAATAGGCCAGATCCTTCTCGTGACACGGCTTGAAATGCTCCGATTTCAAAGGAGGAAGAGTCGGCGATGCTGAAGGGCAAAGAAGAAAAGAAGAAAAAATTATGCCAGGTAAAAGATAAGAGGGAACACAGGTCAGCCAGATAAGCAGAAAGGTGAGATGAGTGAGGCAGACAGCCAAAAAAAGTGAATAAATGGCACAACACACAGAGAACAGTGACACATATTTAATGCTATTAATTAAACTTCAACATTAAACACAAAAGAAGATATTTGGAAGAATATAGGACAGCAAAGCACTTTTGACTACCATTGTAAGTTTAAAACTATGGTAGTCAATGGGGTCCAACCAAGAACCATTTGGTTACGAGCATTCGTCCAAATATGTTTCTCTGTGTTCAACCAAACAAAGGCATTTATACAGATTTGGAACAACTAGAGAGTAATTTGTTACAGAATTTCCATTTTTGGTTGAACTACCACTTTACGCATTCTGACAACAAAAAAGGCTCCGGAGCCCAGTGTACTTTTTCAAGTATTTCATTACTATAAATTCAGAAAATCAATACCTTCCAACATTTCTCTTTTTGCTTTATTAATAATAGAAGACATCTCCTCGAAACCCCTCCTCCAAAACACTAAATCCTTTTGAAGGAACATCAAAACAAGCAACCAAATGCCTCATTTTAAGCAGCATGTTTGGTTTGCTGCTGATCCATTAGTGAGAGATGTTGAGAGAATTAAGCGATCACTCTCTCTCTGGCTTGGGAGAATGAATTCAGGAGGCATTCCAGTGTTTGTCAAAGTCTCCAATGTGATTAATGGTGCCAAGTCCCCTTGGTCAAGATTTTCAACAGCCAGAATAATAATGTGACATTGCACTTATTACGGTCCTCAAGACATGTGAAATCTCACCTGTTTAGAGAACTGATAATACTGTATGACCTGAAAGTCTTTGACTGATGTGAGGATTTTGAACAAACCTGACATCAATAACCTACGCATGGTTGCCATGGATACACCATAAAAAAGATGAGGACTACACAGACAGGCTGGGTGAAAGAAGGTCCTGATAGAACAAACACGATTGAAAAGAAAAAATAGTTAAGTCAATTATACCTAATCGTTTTCTTCCTGGAATACTTCTGCGCAGACATTCAAATTACCTCATGCACAGATTCAGTCTACAGCTATTTATTAGGACAGGACCTTTGAGGTTATGCTAAAATATATATATACAGACGTCACTGCAACAAATATAACTCTTGTCTTTTCTAACTACCTCAACAACACTGAGGCAATTTCATTTAGACGTTACGTCTCATTTATGAAAGCTGTGCTTCTTTCCAATCATTATGTCTGTGCGGTAGACTATATGAGAACAGTTGTATTTGAATGTAAACATTTTTTACATTCATATTTTAGCCAGATTTTTTCTATTTGTCCTGCAGTGACTTACATCATTGCGAGACTGTCAGCTTATATTTGCTCTCATTAATTTTACAATATTCACCAGGCCTTCTAAGGCTAATTTGGCATGTGTTCAGGCAACCTGGTGACAGAACGCCCCCAAGGAGGACCTTGGACCTTAATAAATAAAGCTAAATGTTTTTAATAAAACTGGTCCATTCATTCTCTAATAATCACATCTGGGTTCATTGCCAGACCCTATGACAAATCGGCATCTAAATCAAAGCGCCCACATGGCTGTGCTCCGTGGTCCGAGAGGAAAAGCGATGAGATCTTCATTAGTCAACACGCCAGCCACAATGCTATTGATAACAGCTTAGTGGCAAGTCAGTTTCATTACATCGCTCTTCCTTGGCATTCACAGGGGCTAGTTTCTTATAGCATGTCAGTTTCCACTGTCAGGGGTGAGATAGGTCCAAGTGTCTGAGAAATTGGAGATCTACCCAAACCTTGACATCTCCTCGATCTTAGTTTGTGTCCGTGGACTGAGGCAGGTGTGGGGTGTTAAGGGGTGGGATTCCCCAGGGCCAAGCACTGATGCCATCTCTAAGATGTGACATTCCCCCTTGAGTGCCTGCCGGCTTGACATACAGTGAAGGTCACAGAGAATCGATTAGCTCGGAAACAGCAATACAGAGAATGCTCTGAGGGGAAAGAGATACTCTCAGAGTTAGTTGATGATTTATGCATCTGACTGAAATGTTACTTTTAGTTAAACCAGTTTATATCAGAGCGGAACTGTCACTGGACAATCAGTTTGCTGGGGTTCAGGCTGCAATATACATAGTTTTTCTGCTAAAGAAAAGACAGGATGATGTCTACCGGCACTTTCCACCAGGATCATGCACTTTGGTTGTGAGAATTATTATATATTAAACACTATCGGTTAAAGGATTTCGAACAGTCGATTTAAATGTTTCTCTTTGTCTTGAAAAGGATTTGATCTGAAGATGTATGCTTAAATGTCTGAGTATAGTTTCAAAAATGTAACTGCGCAAATATAAAATGTTTTCTTTATCAACTAATATACTGTAGTTATATATACACACATATATATATATATATATATATATATATAATGTCATTTAAATGGATGCCAAAAAGAGCTCAGAATGGATGGGAACTCCTTTAATATTGTTTGAAACCTCAAGAAGTGGTATGATACAATGCCGAGACAATATTTCTGTAAATTTTGGGCAACATATGACTACATTGAAGATCCTATTATATAACGTTTTATTTTATTGTTACAAATTTATGATGAGTTTGCTATTTTTATAAAATTTGGAAAAAGCATGAACAAGTGAGTTCGCTGGTGCTGGTTTATTTTTTGGTGTCAAAAAGAGATTAACCCAACCTAATGGGTTGTCAATGTTTAGGGGTTCATTTAACCCACTGGGTTGAAAATAACATGTTTACAGTGTAGTAAAACTATTTTTATATTATTTACCAAAACGTAATATTTTGCTTTGCTAAATATCAATTTGGGCCCTTTCTAAAATATGTGAGGAATACAAGTACATTCGCTATTATGTGTTCTGTTTATAATTTTCCGTGTTAGGGTTTAAAATAAGGCATTTCTGAAGCAATAGAAAATCATGATTGCTTGTGCCACTCTCCAGAACTTGGTAACTATTAGCTAAGCTATCAGATCTCTCTTCTGCCAGACAGTGACATTAGAGAAACAAGTCAACAAAACAGCTGCTTATCATCGAATACCCATATTTGGCGAAATGTCAAATTTCTGATGGAGATACAGCAACCCAGCAGTGTAATTTACTGATATGGATCTTTTTAGAAAAATATCACAGTTTACAAGCAGAGACTTTAGTTATTTGTTTTGATCAGAAAATGCATTGAACAACTAAGCTCCACTGGTATTTATCACTACAGAGTAGTGCACTCTACTACACTCCCTTATTACAAAGCATATTTTTTCGGTCAGTGATGTGAGAAAACAGTCAAAATTCGCAAACATGTAGTCTATCTCTCTATCTCTCCGTCTTGCGGTCTTACCCTCTCTTTGTCCCTCTAGTTCTCATCTGAATGCAGAGGTCAATGGCAATTTTCTATCACAGAAAGACCATGTCATCGTTCCTCGGGCACCTTACGGTTCCACAGCTGGCTAACAGACTCAGTGTGTTTTTTCTATGAGTATTCATTTACAATGGCCCCCAGTACCCCTATAGCACAATGGTCTGGTCTGCAGTCACACCGAGGTGTAAGTGCGGTAGAATAAAACACAAGGAGTAAATGACAGGAATGATGGATGTGAGCAGAGGAATTCAATGGAAAACAATACAGAAACAATGGAAACTGGCAATGTGTTTTCCGGTAGGAAAAAACAATCTTCATGAGATCGTTTTAATATCGTTTCTCTGTTTCTGGACGGCAATGAGAGTAAATGAAGATCAAGTGCTAACATATGGTTTAAAAAAGGAACCTTTGGGAAAAAATGTATTCTCTGCATCCACAAAAAAGGTGTCTTGCCCCATCTCAAATTAACCTTTTGATGCTAACAGAGAAAGCCAGGTACTAAAACGAATTCTTCATTTATCGGCACAATAATATCTGTTAAGCTCCCAGCATCCTACCAGAGATAAAGGCTGACCACAGCTAGCATGGTACAAATTGTGTCTGTGTATGTGCGTGCAGGCCTGTGGTGAAGCACACTTCTTCCTGCTTTATATTCTGATCAATGGCAGTCACGCAGTGGAGTAACGGCAATCGATGGGCAGCATGCAGGTAAAGTTGATACACCAAAGGGTAGAGCTATGTATACAGAGCCTGGTTAACCAACAAAGGGAAGAAAAAGAAGCTTGCTATGGACAAAAAACACCCTAGTCGCATAATTCCTGCATAGGCAATTGCCTTCAAAGGAGCATCCTCATCGCAATAGAATTCTAGAAGAAATAACTCAAAACACGCATGTTGCCCTCAGCTGACTAACCGATGGTTTGTGATGGTTTTCACAATCTAATGCTGTGTCTACAGGCTATATTAAGAAATAATAAAATAGAATACGCTAAACAGCCCTACAAATTCGGAAGAGGTGAAAAAGGTGACAGCCATGGGAACAGGATGGGGGGGATGAGAGGGTGTTGGGGGTCAGTCTGGGGGCATTTAATTAAAATAAAATTGTAATTTTAACATGTAAATTATGTTAAACAATCTGACAAGGAAAAAGACAATATTTGCTTAAATTAAAAAAAATGTCACACCAGCCACAATTTGGTGGTCAACATGTATTTCTTCTGTCTTTTGGCCTTGGTTTTGGTTTTAAAACATGCAGGATTGAGAAAATAAAGTGCAGCACTTGATTGATGTGAATTATAAGAGCTCAAAAAGGAAAAGAGCGATATTAAGAGCTTTCACAAAAAAGAAAGTTAAAAAAGCAGATAATACAAAAGCAATCCACGCGGCTCCTGACGACATATTAATGCATTATGAAGCGAAATGATCGGCCTCGAAAATTTGAATATGAAATATCATCTGTAAACTACAGCTTCTGCAGCTGAATCTTCAGCCCAATATCAATTGCAAGCCGACTCTTTACGTTTGTCCCTTCTCAAGGGCTTTTTTTCGGTGCGACCTGATGCTGCCAGTATCTGTGCATTGAATGTTTAAAAAATGGCACCCGAGGACTTTTATAAATCACAAAGGATCCCCCCACTCTGGGTAAAAACTCTTCAGATCTATACGATTCACAAGAATGGCACATTTGGGTATAAAACGGCAAATTTCACACGTAAAGCGGGGAGTTTGCAGGTATGATAAAATAGTCAATATTCAACGTTGTTCATCTTTCCCTAGCTTTCAACTCTGGTTCTACTTGTAAACATAGCTTTGTAGACTGTATTCTTGTTAAAGGGATAGTTCACCCAAAACTTAATATCCCATCATCCTTTACTCACCCTCCTATCATATCATAACCTTTATGACTTTCTTTCATCCCGTCCCCGTCATGATAAATCGACATCAAAAAGTTAAAATATCTGGATAAAATGCATTTTATAATGGATAAAAACATTGTGTATATATTACATTTGGGAATGATTTTGGTTATTAATATGTGTGGGTTTTTTTTTCTGACCAATATTAAAATGTATGAAAAAAAAAAATCTTTATTTATTTTCTTTATTTATTATTTTTGCATTATTTTATATATATTTACAATCCTACAGCATCTTATATATTCACTGATAAACTGATTAGTGTGTCTGTGTTCAGTTTAGCTGCTTGTGCGTGCAACCATTTTCTTTTCTTTTTTAAACAAATGAAAATATTTGATGTGTTTCTAACGAAAAATGCCAGTAGTGTAAGGCTATTACACATTTTAATTCATGCATCTCTCTATACCCTGGGTTCCCTTTAAAATCCTGCATTCATAAATACCTCACTAGGTTCTTTTACAGAGCATGTGTGTGTATCGTGCCCTAAAATGCCCTGCGCAAGCTACAATTATGTTATGATATCAGTGTCTAGAAATGGCGTCTATTCCCTGTACACACACTCACACACACATACTCTCTCTCTCACAATGGCGGCTGTGAGTCGGGTGTGTTCTATGCACTGCTGCATTGCAGATGTTTAGAAATCTCTGCTGTGTGACATAGAGAACTTCAACATGCGCTGATTAAACTGACTTATGTTTCACACAAACACACATCCATCTAAAGGACGGAAAGAGAGAAAAATTAGGTGCTGCTAATGTGATCTTTTCTAACAAAGAGGGTCTTATGTTACCTTGGCTGGCATCTCAATAACGTTAACCATCAGCTCTTTGTGGTCAGACACGGTCTTATGTGACCAGCTGCTGTAGGACAAGAAAATGGATCTCTCTGTGTGCTATGAAACACCCTTCTTTTCACAGTGCACCTCTCTCGAAGTCAGATGTGTGAGTTGGCACGTGTCCAGTCTAAACATAACCCTCTTTTCATATATCTCTCTCCCTCTCTCTGTCCATTCATCCACGCCATGATCTTCTGGCGGAGGTCCAACTCCAACAGTGTGTTCAGTCTTGATTAGCAATTGGGGTAAATATCCACAGCTCTGTTATTCACAGCTCTGGTCCCACAGCTAAAGAGCATTAGCCTCTTTTACAAACACACACGCCAGCTAGTCTATAAAGAGTACTCATATACAGGTGCCAGGATGACAGCAAAGCTGTTGGGACCACCGACCAGGAGTGTTACTAAAGCGCGCCAACATCAAGGTCCCGTTATCCAATTGAAATATCAGAGACATTCGGTGACCCTGATAAATGACTCAATTAACTCAAGCACTTAGCATGTGGGTAGACATGTTACATTTGGCCACATTAGAACATTTGACAAAATTGCATAAAATAACTTTGAATGATTTAATAATATTAAAATAAAACAAAGAGAAGCACATGAGATGCACTCATTTGAATCACCAGAAATTGGGAAATGCTGCTTGTTCTTTTTTTTTTTGCAAAAAGTTTAATCACAGCTGTAGCTCATACCTAGACTCCCGTAGCCAGACCTTCACTGAGAGTCTGGGAACTTTAAACAATTTGGTCAAGGCCCGCCCAAGAGGCCATATGACAGACTGTTTAAGCAACCAATCACGTTTTGTTTTGTGCCACGTCATGTTTTGAGGAGTGAAAATGTCCGGGCAGAAACACAACGGTCTACATTTACACAAAGATCATGAAGTTAAAAGCAACAACAATGTTTATGAGTTTATTTCGTGAACCTCGCATCATTTGTAGAATCAAGCGTTTTAGTAGATTGTGATGAATTCTTATTGCAACCGGTTTGTTGTTTTCATGCAGACCGTTAAAGAATGCAACACGCACATCTCCCATTCAGATGACTACTTCGAACATGCTGAAGTGTTTCCAGAAAAGTGTGCATCAAAATGGGACTTCATTAAAGTGGCTGAAAGTCTGAGGCTGAGACTAGCTCATACCTAAATTGAAACATAACTTAAAAACGATAAACTTGAGGCTATTGCAGAATATCACCTAATAATAATTCTGACTTCAACCCATCTCTGTCACTCATTCTACTTTCTAGTTAACACACAATGGAATTTGCTCTTTGCTAAACTGACCAAGCAATCCAGGACACAGAAACCGCATCCAGATCCATAGAAACGCTGGCAGCCTTGTACTGCAAAAGCGGAAAAAATTGGGACATCGGACCACAAAGTCTTTTTTAACCCCTGAAGCTTAATCTTTTTTTCTCCCTTCCAGAGGGCCACTTCACCTTTCATATCAAGAGCAAGGAGTGGTGCTCGACTAATGCCTCGACGGTTTGTTGTTATATATACAGTCGCAAGTGAAGTGCAAACTAAACCAAACACCACAAACAGAAAATGTCCTGTCTCTGGGGTATGATGTGTGCTTTCTAAATGTCACACAATGTCCCTCTATTCACAGAGACAGGTGGCAGTGAAAACGACTCGGTTTTCTTTTTGAATACAGAGAACTTTTAAAGAGGAAACACTTCTGGTCATTTAACAACACAGTGATGCAAAGTACATGTTGTGAGCATTAAATATACACTGCTATTCAGTAATGGAAATGTTCTGTTGTAGATACCAAGAGCTAATCAAGACAAATGTTTATATGGAGAACCCAGTAAAACAGTATCCTGGCTGCAATTTCAACCCGAAAGATAATTTCTGCTTATCAGTCTCATTAAAATGCGTATTAAATTTGTTTGTGCCCTATGGACAGCCTTTTGCTAAGGCTATTATTAATTCCTGATGCAAATTCCTGTGTACACTATATTACAATATATATATATATATATATACTGTAGCTAGCAAGCATCCCAGCACTCAGCATAGACGGTTTCATTGGACGCACATGCTCCTGAACTTTTGGTCTGTGTTTGGATATAAAATAACCATTTATTTGATATTTTATTTATAATCATATTAAATCACATTGTATATTAATTGTATTATTCAATTCAATTATTTGCACAGGTCTACCAGAAATTTTTGTTGCTGTCACTAAAACTATCTATATCATGACATTTCTTGTGGGCAGAAATCATAGTTCGTAAAATGTAACACCCATTAAGCAATCTTTCAAAACTTACAATGACTCCTTCACCAGGTCAATCTTAAGGAAGCTGATCTTTCCGAAGTCTTTCCTTATCAACACATGTGCTAACAGAAGCTAAGCAGGTTGAGTCTGTCAGTGTCTATTCTAGAGACGTGTAGGCGTATAAGTGCGCCAGAATGCCAATCTATGCAAAACAAAATGACTGCTGTAAATTTGTTCAGCTATACAAAAAATACACTAACAAGACAAACATTGTTGTCTGCCGTAAGACTGAAATGTCAAGCATCTACTTATGTCTTCTGAGGCACATGATGCAATCATCCTAAAAATGTACAGTGAAATCTGAGTTTCATTTTTATCACCCCCGTAGTTCTCCTAAAATCCCTTATCGGTGTGCTGGCCTTCTTCACGTGTGTGCAACAGCGTGAACTTCTTAATTGAACTCAAGAGGAAGTTATTACTTTGAGACTTCAGCTCTGTACTTATTGCTATTACCTCTATACATTTGATAATGGAAGGATGGAATGAAGAAAAAAGAGAGAGACAGAGAGGATAACAGAATATGTGTTTCCTATTCTTACTGTTTTCATTTTGCTGCTAACAGGCTGTGTAAGCACTGAGATTGTTGGTGCTTCAGACTGTAATGTGGAACAAGCATTCTGGGGCTCTTCTGATTATGGAGAAGGGGGGACACATGGAGAGCCGCAACTGTGAGTTCAGATAGTGTGCTGGATAATGAATTGTGCTCACAAATACAGTACAAGCACTAGGGGAAAAGTCTGTTTCATGTGTAAAAACTAGCACTGACAAATTCAAATGAAATGTTTGTAATATGCAATTCTATATACCATCCATAATACGGAATGGATTGCAGAAAACCAGCAGAGTGCAACTCAATGATTATATACTATAAATAGACTATAAACATGTTTGATGTCTTTTGACGATTGATGGAATCATAGTCTGAGAGTAAGAAATCAGAGACTGTGCTACCAAACACAACTAATTTATAAAATATATCAAAACAGCAATCTACATCCTGAATCTGAGGATATGGCAACCAGCACTCATTTGGGCTCAAGTATCCTCATTCAGCCTTACATCTACCTCAGAAAGACCAAAGAAATTTTTATATAAAAATAGATTGTTGTGACTAGGAATGAACAATATATTGATTTAACACTTCCCCCTGCCACCTGTAATTCATCCAATTCCCTTATTTGTTTGAAATTAAAATGTTTCTAGTAAAAACCTGCACATACCTCTAAAATAACTCACAGTGTGTTTGAGAGAAATAAAACTCATCTCAAATCTCAGAAGAAAAAGAAAGCTGGATTCATATTGTGTTTGTATTTTTATAGAAAATCATGCAATCCAATAACGTGCCTGCAGTACATGATCTCAATTCTGTATCACGAGGAATTTGAGATTATTCATCCGAAACACATTTTGGCTCAGCGTCCAATTTAATCACTCCGGAAGTGGCTTGCATCAATGGCCTTCTAATCCAGATGAATCTGGATTCACTTGAACAGAAAAATCCTTTGGAGACATAAGGGTGATGAACACGAAAGCCTAATGCAGTAGGTTGAAGAATTAAACATTTAGAAAATGTGCGTAAAAAATAAATATGAATTATTGGAGGTCTGTCTTCCAATCAGGCCAAAGCAAAACTGCATAAATAACTACCACAGCCCAGGACGGAGTATGACTTAAGTATGTGCCCTGGGCATGGACGTTTCAAAGGCCCCCTGGCATCACGTATTTCACGAGAACAGTGTTTCACCTATGCCCAAATAAACAGGATTTAGGAGTCATTCGCACAGAACGCATCTAAAAAAGCATGACACAGCGCTCAGGAATATTTTGAAAAAGTTGGTCAAAGTTGGTATTTTGAAAACTGCTGTGGAACTGACATTGATAAGCTGTGTCTGAATTGAAATGATTTCAAACGGCGTGAGACACAAGCATAACAGCTAAACATGTTTTTGTCGCCTCTAGATGTCCCTCTCTACAGCTCAGCAATGCATTAGGATTATTATTTGATTTATTCGCTACGGTTAATACTTCACAACTGCAAAAATAATCCTTTTGCCAGGGCCCCCTGCTGGTCTAGTACCCTGGGCACATGCCCGGTAGGCCCATGAGTTAATTCATCCCTGCCACAGGAGGAAGAATATAAATATACAAATATAAATAAACTTTGACAGATAGAGAAAAGTAGGTGTTATTTTATCTGAAACCTTTGACAACCACTGTTCTATGTATAAAACATACTAAAGTTTATTTTTCTAAATAAATTGAGTACCATGGTAAAATGAGGTGACAAATAATGTCTTAAGCATAAAACAAGAGCCAAATGCCTGCCAAACATCCTCTAAACCTGCCTTTTATCAGCTTCCTAAATTTCAGAGCTTCTTTATTTTTCATAAAGTTTTTCTTGATAAAGATTCTCTCTGTACTCATATACAGTGCCCTCAACTATTATTGGCACCCTTGGTATGAAAGATATATGGGATATATTGGGAGATATTTTACTCATAAGAATTTCTAAGGGTGCCAATAATCTTGACCAGGGTGTATTAGAGAAAAATAAATGTCAGAATGTGATATTCCCCCCACTTCAAATTGTTTTAGTTTAAAGAAATGTTGAAATATAGTTTATTATTAAAATATGAAAAGGAGAAACAATGCAGATTTATATTTACAGCCTTATATTTACCAAGGGTGCCAATAATAGTGGAGGGCACTGTATCTGCTTATCTTGCTTTCTAAGTTTTTCTAACAGAATCTTAATTTAGCCTATCTTCATAACACAGATTTATAAAACGATCTGAAAATGTAATCAAAATGTCAATCAAAACTTTCCCTCCCAACAGCATCTGAATCATCCTAAATTATATAAGTTTAAAGGTTAACAGGACACCCTATTTACAGGCCATTTTGGTTTTATAATGTGACACACATCCAGATGAATCAGAATATCCTGGATAACAAAAGGATTGTTACATTTTGCATACATTTTGTATAATGTGCACATAGGAGAAATAACTTAAGCTTTCCAGAAAGAAAAGGGGTCAAATTGGATGTCTAGGGGAGATGTTGCAAGTGTTTGGATTTGTCACTTTGACAAAGGTCCACCGATATATTTGATAAATTTAACACCATTGGCAGTCTCATGAAAAAGTTGTATTTTTATCTTAACTCTCTTAAAATGTTAAATTAATCCAATTCATGATCAGTAAAATTAATTTTATGTAGAAAAAAACTAGCTTGTCTTGTAAAAAGTACTATGCAATTGACCAATATAGGAATCGAACGATAGTTGTTTGTTAAAATCGGTATCGGCAAAAAAACCCTATCGGTGCATCCCTAGAGGACATCAGACGTCAAACAAAAAAAGCGAAAAACAAATAAATATTAAAATAAAAACCTTTAAGGCAGAGAAGCAAAAATCTGAACCAAAATATGGTTAGCAGGGAATTAGGAATGAAGGCACCCTTTAAAAGGATGTTCAGTGAGCCTGAAGATCTTTGCGAAACAATCCGCTATTTGTGTAGCATTCAAGATGACTCATTGTGAACTTTTAATAACGTCTTCCATCACTCTGTTATAATTTTGAGCTCAACCCTTTGAGCTCCCGATCCTCAAGAACAGCATGAATTTGAGCGCTGTTAAACCACAACAACTGAATGTCCGGTCTTATTGGCCACAGCAGGGGTCTAACTATGCACATACCCAGAAAAAGCCATTAACACATGCCCACTCCCTGCAGTCAGAAAACACTATTGCATTACTTTGACCTTCCATATCTTTAAATTAGTTCATATTTTTCTTGCGCCTCCAGTGGAGTCACTATGATTCATGGAAAAAAGAGCATATGTGTTTGGAAGAACACTATGGCAAACAATGACAGAATTTTTATATTTGAGGTGAACTATTTCTTACAGTAATGCTGCGAATGTCTCCCTCTCTGTTTTCTGTTTCTTGCACATTCCCTTTCTCTCTCATCCCCTTTTTCTTCGATACTACGGCTGGGAGCAATGATGGTGGGGTTGCATCACATCCTCTCTGCTGTATGTTGTTATATTGTGGTGCAGTGCTGATTTAAGTGCAGAAGATACAGAGAGCTTTATTTCTAAAGGAAGCCCATAGGGAACTCTAGTGTGCCTGCCTGTCTTTGTACCAGCTGCCAGTTCAGGGCTCAGAGAACAAAACAGGGCTAAAGAGACTGGAGCTGCGTGTAGAATCATAACAAGTAGTCAATAACCATTATAAGCTGATAAGAGTCCCCATGTCCTTTGTGACATGTCTTTTTCCAGCAGAGGCCCAACAGGAGAAAAGAGTGTGGCAACGAAAATAGCAAGTCCATCGAGACCAAGTCCAAATGGAGCACAGTATTGTGCATGAGTTTGCTGCCTACAGGTGTCAGGTACAGAAGGCAAGGACTCAAATGCAGATTCAAATAATAATGTTTAATCAAAAGCAAGACAAGAAGCAGAGCTTCAGACAGTTCAGGGCAAAGCAGATGCAAGGTCAGGCAGGCAGGTGGTCAGTCGAGGTGTAAACAGAGTCCGAAGGGGTAATCCAAAAGAGGCAGTACAACAGGCAAGGGTCGGTCGAGGTGCAAACAGAGTCCAGAGGGAAAAAGCAAAACTCGTAATCCAAACTGGTGCAGACTAACAGAGAGAATCCAGATCTAAGCAGCAGTCCAGTCCAAAACAATAATCCAGTGCAAAAACTATAACTAGAAAAGAACAGGGTTAGCATAAATAATCCGACGAGGCTAGAGTGAGGTAGACAATACAACGCAACAGCAACGAAGGAGAGAAACAGAGGGGAATATAAAGGAAGGAAAATAATGAGAGCGATAAGAAACAGCTGTGCGCTGCTGAGCCGCTCAGCAGATTGCCAAGCTGCATCAGCTGTGCACATGGAAAGGTGAGTGAGAACGTGAAGGAAGATCAAACCCGGGACCTGACAACAGGTCACATAGAGACCTGTTTAAAAGTCTTCAAGTAAAGTTTGATTCTCAATAGTTGAATTCAATTCTGTAGAAGTGTATTCAATTTATCAACCTTGTGATTTTGGGAAGAAATTATTGCAGTTACATTTTTTGTGACAGATGGTAAGAGACAGAAAAGGGGAAGCCAGTGTTGATTTTTAAACAATATCCAACATTCTTAAAGGGATAGTTCATCCCGAAAATAAAAATGATGTCAATGATGACAAAGTAGAATAAAGAAATTAAAATGCAATTTTCCTACTAGGGTAGTCAATTGTGGCCAAGAACTGTTTGGTTACAAGCATTCTTCCAGATAACTTTCTCTGTGTTCATCAGAACAAAGATTTGGAAGAACTCAAAGGTGTAAATTATGACATCATTTTTATTCTTGGCTGAACTTTATTCAAAATAATACTTATTATGGAACAGGTAATGCAAAACATCAGGCTCAGACAGACCGCCCACCTTTCCGACCTTGTGATGAACGTTTTTCATGTAACTGGAAATACTTTCCCAACCTGGCAAGCTCTAATCTGATTGTCTGATTTTATACAGCCTTTAACAGTATGTTGTTTTAACAGCATTGTAACTTATTTTTCCATGTGTTAATTGAAGGCTCGGTTGCTGTAATTAGGAAAGAAGTAAAAACCTGACACAAGTCACTCATGCAATGTACCACCCATGATTGGAGACACGATGAAACTGGATGGCAGAAAAGAGACCATCATTATACTCATTAACTTATTCCTTTAGACAATGAACACAGCCAACATAAACAGCCAAAAGAGAAAGTAAGGCAAAAGATAGTTATGAGTAAAAACACAGACACCCCACAACATACCATACCCTTTAAACTATCGTTACCCCTGGGGATTTAAGGTTTTTATTTTCCCAGCATTCCTGTCATCTAATCTCTGTGAGCAAAGCCTAAGAAAATTACTTCTAAATAATTCCAACAGCCAGCAGAAGAAAGGTTAATGAAGCAATTAAAAGTCTCTTTGGAGACTTAAAAGGAAAGAGAAATCAAGAGTGATCAAACAGAAGTCAGCAGAACCCACTTCCTGTTAGCATGAGACCATAGTTACACGTTTTTTTCAGACTTTGTCGGGACATGCTAGTTTGCTACATGGGGAGCTCTGAGACGTCAGAGAAGCTGATTGTTATTGAAAAGCTATTGTTTAAATAACTGTATGAATAATAATATACATTAATTAATAAATAAATACAATTCTGGACGTTGAAAACTGTACTACCACTAAAGTGAAATATGGATGTTCAGAATGTGTTGTCTTTTATTACTCAGTCCCTGTCCTTCAAAACAAGTTTTTTATTTGAATGTTACTTAACCTCTATATCTCATTTGTGCAATGCATCAGACACCGTGTGTGTTATCCGTGATGTAACCGGCGCCGATATAGTCAGTGATCTCCCACTAAGAAAAAAAATATATATATATATCCCCCTGTATGTGGCAGCCGGATTTCCATCTTTAGAGATAGAAGATAAGTAACCAATGCGATGCACCTTAGAAAAACACACAAATAAAAGCAGCGATGATATCCAGTAAGCTTTTGCGTGGCATTTTACAAATAACAGAAAGTGAGATAAATCCATTTAAAGTGAATGGTGCATGCTGATTGAATTGTGCAATGTAAGTGCACGCTCTCTGTAGAACTGATAATTCTTTGTGAGGTGCAAAGCACACAAACACGCACACACACATACACACCAAATCCATCACCCTCTTTTCTTCCCTGTAAGGCAAAAGTACACACACACATTGCGCAAAAAAGGTCCTATTATTATCATTGATCAGACTTCCTGTCTCTCTCTCCATATGCGTGTCTTCCTACAGCTAGTGATATTACTTATGGCACTGAGTGTTCTTGTAAAGAACAAGTGTGAACTAGCGTCTGACAGCGATGAGTATGACGGTACAGTTGCAGCACTCAAATGTATGGTAAACAAGCGTAATGGACTCTCGAAAATAAGTGAAAATATGAGATGTGCTTTAACAATGTACATTTATGTTATAATGTTTTTATTGTGTCTGATTGTGTTAGTTAGTTTTTTGTTATGTCTTAAATCAAAACAAATCAGCTGCAGTTTGCACAATAAAAAACATGATTTTTGTTTATCTTCAAAATTAGTCAATGGGTGCCCCAGTTGTTCGGTTACCTACAACTTCAAAATATATTATTTTGTGTTCTGTGGAAGGAAGAAAGTCATACAGGTTTGAGATGACAATAGGGTAATTTTTGGGTCAACTATCACTTTAAAGATGCTAAAACTGTACATGCATGACATTATTTTGTTAATAGGTGTGTCATATAATCGCAATGCACAAGACATGGAAATTATTATTCACTTATCAATAATGACGTGAGCTGCACACGTATACGTTAGTTTTTATTCATTGTGGGTACTTTCCATAGGCATAATGACTATTATACTGTACAAACTGTATTTGGCCAGTGGTCTCCACAATGTAGATGGTTAAGACTTTTACTATCATTGCGGGGACACAACATATGGAAACCTGCACTTTGTAAAGCACTACATACCCCCTGAAAATGACATGCAGATAAAAATGTCTCATTCTGTTGGTCAAGCAACCACAAAGGCTACAGTATGGTTTTACTGTAAGGCACACTCCATTACCATGCGGTACAGGAATCTATCAAGTACAGACAAAAACCTGTTTGCCACAGATTACTTGTACCCTCTTCACACTGTCGCAAATGTGGTAAAATATGTTTTCACAAGACTGTGTCTCTCCTTCTTAGTGCACTCTGTGTATCCTGCACATTCGGTGAAAAATTGTACTCCACAGCTCCTGAACCGTTGCTATGGAAAAGTATTGAAGAAACTTTTTATTTATTTTGATAAGATGTTTACCTTTAAAATTGCTGTAACATACCTGCCTTCTTTCTCTGAAAGTTCAAAGCTTCAGCAGTAGAGTTAATTGAGGTTAGATAAGGGACACTGTCTGGGAACTGCTACAGAAGCTATTGAGTGGTTTAGTAAAGTATTTTTAAGCTATTTGTATATTTTTCATACATGGACTACCTAACTTGTTTGTTTTTCAGATAGATTAAATGTTTAAGGCCCTATATTTAACACTTAAATTAGTTTATCTACAGTAATTTGACATCTGAATCATCTGTCTACTTAAAAAAGGTATTTGCACATTTGCAATACACATCAAACATATACAGTAGCCTTTAGAAAGACATTTCTAATGGTCTATTTTATTTATAAAAGCTAATTTATCAAGTCCTAATGGGAATTATTTTAAATAATGGTGGTCTTTGCACAGCAGACTGAGACTGAAATGCCAAAAGCACACATCATGTTAACTGCAAACAAAGAAAACAAACAAACAAGAAACGTGAAATTAATAATTTTGATCTATTTACAGGTCTAGAAATGTTGAATGCAGGAATGGCAATGCAATGCTGCCTCTCTATGCTGATGTTGTTAACCGTACTGTAAGAGATGTACGCCAATGTATACACGTGCGGTTTGTTGATGTAATAACATGAGTCAACAGCGCAGTCCTATTTGTAAACATGTTAGTGCAAGCAAGGGCATTTGTACAAGTTGAATACCATAATCATAATTACCAACTCATGCTTGTCAAACACTTCAACCCAGTAAATGTGCAACAGTCTAGTCCTACAGTAGAAACACAAGCACCAAAAAGAGCTGTGGTGAAAAATGGTGCCACTTTTTGTGAAGATTCTGCAAAAGTTTGGCATAATATCAGTCTCCTTGCTCACTATAAGGTGCGTTTAGTTTAATATCCTGACTTATTTTAACAATTACTTTTTAAACACACATTTTATTTATTATATTTGTGGTGCACAAGCATTGCAGCAATAGTGTGATGTGTTGATCTATATTATAGTTTGTGTCTTGTTCTTATCAATGCTATACAAAGCACTATTTTCTGTTTGATCAGTTATAGAATGTGATTAATTTGCATTAACTAACAGAAATAAACAAAGTTTTTTTACCAGACAGAATTTGGGTTCTGCTTCAGATGTGGATGTGCTCTGGTTAAGAGCTTGAATTAAACTTGTTTTCTTTGAAATGAAATTTACAACTAACAATGAAAATAAATCTCTCATATGCAGTTTTATATGATAAATAGAAATAACATTAAACAATGTAATACTAAGAGTTTGTTTTCTTTTGCTATGTCACATAGGACACATTTATTTGATTTATTGGTCAACTACCCATGTGCAGAGTGAATAGACGCTATTTTATACTGTGTGAATATATTCATTCATTTCAATTGGTCCTGCACATAACATCAAAGATAGTCTCTCACGTCCTGAAAGTGACCTACACTCGGTTGATTTCTTTCTCCCTTTTTATCTTTTTCTTTTCTTCACATTTTCCAAATACATTTCACAGACTGTCATCTGAAGAACCAATATCACCACTCTAAATATCAACACATTTGTGTCTATGGAGCAACACACCAACAAAAACCTTTCAGTGTCAGGAACCGTGCTGAAAATAAAAGTATCTTACAGTACGGGCATTACTCTGAGAACAGTCCTCCTCTTTAACCTCTCCAACTCCTTCCTCTATTTATCTCACTGCTTTATCTGACTCATGCACAACACATTATTCTTTCAGCACGAAGAATTAAACACAAAGATGTCGCGCACTCGCATCTATAATTGGAGCACTGATTCTTCTCACATCATCTCTGCGATCACTAATTAATGCTTCAGCCGCGCTCATCTTCCCCTCTCGCTTCTCATTCCCCAGCAGGGTAGAGTGAGAGCTGATGCCAGGCATGACAGATTGAGGTCAGAGAGCGAAGGAGACCGCAGAAAGGAAGAGATACTGATCAAGGGAGAGAGATTGGAGTTGATTGAGCTGGTCTGAAGGGGAGTGGGTCACGGCCGTCACAAGAGCCCAAATGTTTTTAATAAAACTTTGGATGTTTTCGAATCAACTTGTTTTTTTTCCACAAAGTTTTAATGCCAGGTAACTTTTGTCCCTAATAAATCCATTTAGTCTGCAATTACGTTCTGTAATTAAGACAGTCTCAAAAGCCAGACTTTTGACTATCAACATAGTCAGGAACAAGTCGAGACATTTGCGGTCTCAATCACTTATTAGAAAAGGAGATGATGTCATGAACGTGCAAACTTTTCAAAACCAACTATTTTTTTTTTTTAGAATGCACTCATAGCTAATAGCTTCTTAACAGAACATTTGGCAAATCAAGGACATAAAACTCATGAGAATGTGGTAAGTCAAGACTCCTAAAGGCTTTTAAAAATAAACAGCAATAAACAAACAAGATTTATGATTTTTAAGTCTAAGTAACTAATCTTCTGTGAGATTTTCTGTGTGAGTACAGAATCTCTTCTGCAATATGCTTCTAATGGCTTTTAGGACCATGGAAGTCATTCAACGCTGGTTGGCAGGTTAAGACATTTTCTTTTGGCAACCTGTAACACACACATTGGATAATGCTGTAATCTCCGTCATACCCCCCACTTCATCTTAATACCTGGATATGTGCACACACACACACACAGTAAAAACGGTACCTCCTTCTGTTTATTACGCAGAAGAAAATCAATAGCTATACAATTAACTAGGGGCCTCGGGGTTGAATATCTGCTGTGCTTATGTGGATCTGACAGTAGCAGATTTGCCTTGATTCAATTTGCCAATCCCTCCTGTGGAGCCTGTGGAACAGAGAGGCTCATCTCTCACAAGCATTCATCCATAACCACCACGCAAAAGAATGAAAAACATGCAGCTAAGCCCCTTATATGTCTGTCCGGCATCAAAACCATTTGGAAATGTGACAGTGGGTTTGGAGGTTTTTTTAGGCTTGCGAAAGAAGAAATTAAAGTTGGTAAAGAGGCACCTGGTTTATCCTTTGTATGTATTCACTCATCCAGCTAACCAGGGGTTAGAAAATACTAGAAACTAAAGTGAATAATAAACATATATTGTATGTGGAACAAGGGTTAGCAGCTAACCTAACTTTATTTGCCATCTGTTTAATAGCCCCAGATCAGAGAGCCTGCAGTCAACCTGACCTGCCTCAATAGGTCTTCTCAGTGAGGTTACTTCTAATTACATTATCTGTATTTTTGTAGAAGAATCTGAATTCAATCTATAGATCAGTATGAGCGTAGTGTTTCAAACTAGACATGTTTGTTCATGTGTTGGGTTTGTGCATGCAATTCTAAAGTAAATCCTGCTGTGTTTGCATTATCAGGATTATCAGGTGTCCTCTGGCAGCCATCACGCCTGGCAGCATACATTGAGTTATAAATGCAAAAGGTTGGGCTGAAATCTTGTTTCCATAAACATGGGTAGATCCCTTGTATGCAGTTTAGTGGCTGCTGCGATTTTAGTCATGACAACTCTTGGAGTGATGATTTCCAGCAGCATTTATTAGCATAGATAAGAGGTGTACATAGCTTGATTTTGGTGGACGAGATCTGCTACGCTGGTGTGATAATACAAAAGTTTTTAAGCTTAGTCAAAAATAACAAAGGAAGACTGCTGCAAGAATGTAGAACCCCCTTAAAGCAAAGGACACAGTCCGTTCAGACTAATGCAAGTGGACAATATATGACCCCCAACCCGGCATGTCTGAACGCCAAAATATGTCTACTGCTGCGGGTCCTTAGAGCTATGGGCGTATGTATGGTTATTTATGTGTGCCGAGTGGCTTAGATCTAATGAACGTACCTACCTGTATAAGAGTGCATCTGACCTGCAGTGGCCTGATCTAAGATGATACTAAACCAGAGCTCAGATGCATAAATAACATGCCTGTAAAATGTGAATGGTTTTATCAAAAACAGTGTGAGCAAAACAGGTTAATCATAAAAAAAATTACACGCAGGATTGAAGCAAAGGAGAGAAAAATACATGTAACCATGCACAGTACCACCCGATTAATTTGATTTTGGCCTTCTATAATGTCTTTACAATTAAGCTTGATGTTACTTTCATAGGCTGCCGATTTCTAGCGCCCATTTCCTTAAGTGTTGTCGCTGATGGAACTCTTGAAATGGCAGTAGTTGCTGCGCCGATTATGAATGAGTGGGGAGTGTAAACTTCTGGATTTAATCCGCAAAAATGGCATTTCTGCTTTAGTTTGATAGAGAACCATGTGCTGGTCATCGGCTTGTTGTCTGCTGTAAGGAACAGCGGATCCTGGGGAGCAGCATTTCTCAGAATTTGAATGAATCGAAAAAACTACGCAAAACACAGAATTAATGCTAGATAGAAATAAATGAGACCCTGTGATAAATGTATCAGTTTTAGGGTTCTTCAAAAGTAATAAGTTAGTATAACTATAAATAGTTTTTGTTATGTCGGCCATGGTGAGATCGAGAGGAGGATTTAATTATAGAGATTTGCACGTGAATTCCCCAGAACGTTAAAAAACATAAAATTGCCTCTAAAAGAGTGTTGGCATATGGATAAAAAGCTCCCCTTATGAGCTGGTAAAGCATTTTGTGCAGAAGAAGTGGAGTAATAGGCAACCGTTTATCTTTTGTTGTTGAAGTCTCCACGATGCTGTTCAACAGTAGGCGAATGGCGAGGTGCTTGAGAAGGCTTGGTGTGCTGTGGTCGAAGCAGAAACTGGATGCCTGCAATAGCAGCCTTGATGGAGGAAGGTTGTAATTTATGGGAATTCACGCAATATAGCAAAGGACCTTTCTTAGTCATAGTTTTTAACTGTAGAATTAGCCATTGCCAGTCTCATTATTTCTTTGGCCTCTCCTAGATATGATGTGACACTATTTAGTCTAATACTGTTAAGCAAAACGGAGGGCATGGAGAGAGGGCTGGTAGAGTATCTGGGCAGAGGAAGCGAAAATCCTAAACGGGAAAGAGCGTCAGTTTTATCACTTTAAAGAACTGGAATAAATGTAGTATTGAGAATAAAGTTTTTGCAATGCATATCAAGGTACGGCGTCAGATTAACAGATTAATGAAATGGACTGCAGAACAACCTTTAATTATTATCTCCACTGCTGCTTGATTGTCGCACAGAATGGTGAAATTTTTCCAAACCATTCGTTTTCCCAGAGTAAACTAAATTTCTATGGGATAGATTTTGAATAGCACTGTAGATTTTTAATCGGATGGATTGGCCATTTGTGCGCAAACCAATAGTTCCCAAACCCCCCCCCAAAACCTGTAGAAAGCGCCGTGTCTGTAAAAAATGTAAGAGAGCTAGAGGTCTCAAACGTGTCATTATCAAATTTGGAAAATAGTTCTGTAAGTTTAGATATACTGCAGGAGAGTTAGGAAAATCGATTACTAGAAAACCGACTAGTCAATGTAGAATAAAAGGGAGTATGTATTGGTTTTGCTGGATCCAGCACAAAGCTTCAGAGAAACTATCGAAAATTTTGGGGCTACTACGGCAACCGAGCATACTTGATCTCCATTTTCTGCCGAAAATGTGCCATTGAGGAGGTGTATGATTTTAAATGCGTCTTCAATGTCTGCTTTGCTTAGCCAGTCACCTTCACCAGCTGTTTTTATAAATTGAATAGCGTGATCTTTAGTAGTGTAAGAAAGGGAAAATGTGTCTACAGAAATTAGGCTATTAATACTAAGCTTGGAAGAATTCTGAGGGGAGGATAGGGTCAATGATTATCTTTTCTTCTCTGAATATTTACGTATAGCGATACCAATAGGATTTAAACGAAAAAGAGACAATGGAGATTTATTGAAAGGACGGATTATATAGCCTTTATCCAATTCTTTCTGATTGAGTTCATCCACTATCTTGGGTTCTTTCAGGGCTGACATAAGATTTTTGTTAACAAGAATAGAGGAGGGTATGAAGCTAATTCCGGCCCAAAAACCTTGAATTAAACCAGTGATAAGAAAATGTATCCAACAACGATTTGGATGAGAACGTAAATTCATAGACAACTCTTTAGCGCTGATAGGAGTGGAAGAATGGTAATTCATCTTTTCTGATGCATTGATGCTTTGGACCTCCAGGGACAAACACTTCTAGGTTGAGCGTCGCCACATTGAGAACAAAGTGAGTTGCCGTAGTTAAGTGCAAGGTCTGAAATGATAGCAAAATATCATACAGAATATTACAGAAGTACAGAAGTATTATTTCTCTTGGCTTTGGCTTTAGCTGGGGGTGGGACTTGCTGAAGGAAGAGGAGGTTGGTATTCTAAGGCATTCCTAGATCTTATGCACTGCCCAATCATTAATGGAAATCTTTTTAGCCAACCGGACGCTTCGGCTTTTGGTGGTGTTAGCATGTGGAATTGTTTCGGAAGGTGGAGAATTTGGATTCTCCATATCAGAATCAAGGTCAAAGACTTGATCGGCTAAGGAAAATACATGGTTCCTGGATGGTAGATTAACCGATTAATCGTTTTTTAATAGTCATGCAGTATGCTGAGCACAGGTTAGAATGCTATATATATATATATATATATGGTTACATAAATAGGAAGTATTTCTGATTGGCTTGGGAAGTGTTTAAATGAGCCAATTAGCAATTAGTTTATGTTCCATGCCTATACAATATATACTTATTGTTGTTGACATCTTGACATGAGTGCATGAATTGGCAGGTGCTTAAGAAGCTGTTGTCTTCAGTTCTTAAATCGTAAGAGACATGCATTTGTATAAACTTCACATAACTGTAACCTTCAGATGAATTAATGTGTTCATGGACACAATGTAAATACAATGTACAGTCTTAGCAGATTGTATATCATATCATTAAGTTTTAATTATAGTCTAGAATAAACAAAGCTGCATTGGCCCCCCTAAATAACAATATATTGTGAAACATGATGACCCTGATCTCAGAATGCAACCTGCAGCACAGATTTTTAGCACTTTAAGGGAAACCTTTATCAGGTTCCTGCTTAAGGTTGTTAGCCAGACTAAAATATGCAATCATCGCCTGGTGCTGAGTCTGAGAGTCTGGGGAGTTAAAATGCCAATACGAAGCTTTCTGCGTCCAAAAATGATGTTAATTGCCAGATTTACAGAACTGGAGTATTATTGAGTACATGTACATACAAATCAAAACATTAATTAAACCTTTATAACAAGTGGAAATAACACCTCACAAGCAAAAGGTGTGTGTGTGTGATAAGGAGGCAAAGCATCTGCATGTGTGTTGACAGCGTGATTTTGCATCTATCATATGCTATAATTAACAATGAGTGTCCAACAACATGGCTCAGATGAATTACCTACCCTGAATACTGCTAAAAAAACACCTAAATTTGGAAGTGTTTTTCTCTCTCTCTATAATATGCATATGCTGAATATACAAAATACATGAGGAATTAGAAAAGTGTAAACATGAAACATGTTAAACAAACATGTAGACAGCTTTTAAAAAACTATTTTTATGCTCGTACAACTGTGGTACAAAGACATGTTCAAGCGGTCATTTTAAGTTCATACAAAATAGTAGTATGTTAGTCAATCAATACGATTCATTGAATATGTTGATCAAATTTTGTTTACTTGCGATCACATAAGTACTTGCTTAAAGATGGCACTTTACAGCCATTTATTTGTTTTGGAAATGTTTCACTTCTATTAAACACTTGAGCCAATAATGTATTTACTGTACAGAAGGTCATAAGCCATACAAAAAGATGTAAATGACCTTTATTAGCCCAATCTAGATTCAACTTTATTGGACAATATCCATGAAAAAAGTTTGCCAATCATTTGAACATTAAAAGTAATATTTGAAAGGTATATTTAGAATCCATCGATCCATTGAAACAAAACAAACTGTAAAAAGCTCCAGAATGAGGACGTGATAAAAGGACTGCAGGTGGAAGGTGAAAGGAGGAGAGAGGAGCAGATGGCTACTGGCATAATCACAGTGTGATCTAAGAGAGTAAAACACGCACATCCACCTGGACATACCATGGGGGAACTTGACACGATTTCATGACAAACTCTTTTTTAAATAATCTGTAAATTGGTAAGCAGGGAAGGTTTACCATACTAAGGTTATAAGGCATAATGCCCAAAATTGCAACATCCATGTTTTGGCAACGTGAATAAAGTATGTGTTTACAATTGCAACAGAGATTACAGGTTTGAGCATTTTACAAATAAGCAAAGTGGCTTATCGAATACGAGATGTAAGCTTGAATTCTCCAGTTTAAAAGCATAATTTGTCTACTGGACCACTGATGATTAATGAATTAATTGAATGATTAATGTGAGCGGCAGTGAGTTATGTCAAAATCTTGTTTGTTCAGTCTGGATGAATCGTAGCATCTCAACCTCCCACATACACTTACACACGCGCATCCACAGATGGTAATAACAGCAGTTGGTCAATGTGTTGAGGCCTGTTCTTCAATAAGCACTATATATAGAGTACTGAGTAACTTCAAGCTGGATTTCCTATGTAGGCATGCTTAGTCCTGCCCAAAAGAAAATGGTAGAAATATTGTTGAACCTTCTGTTCATTTTTGTTCCTCCAAAGTTCCTTGTTCCTTCTCTCAATGTCATGACCAAATTAAAAGTACATTAACTGGTCAAATCACAGTCATACCCTTAAGTTGTTCCCTGCTTAAACAGTACAGAATTCATGCTCTTAAAATATTTTATTGTACGTATATTTCACTTGGATAAAAGCATCTTTCAAATGCCAAAAAGAACTAGAATTCTTATCATCAGCTCCAAAAAAAGCAAAACAAAAGTTTCTAGTTAAGCTCAGTATAACACACAGTGACTAGTTTGGTGAGTCAGAGCTACTTAACACTGCAATATGGCAAACTGTTATGGTGTTTTGTAAAAATTAAATTAGTGTAATTGCATTGACAGCACAGAGGTCAAAATCAAGAACACGTGACAGAGGCATAAATGCATTAACAACACAATAACATGATTAGGTTAAACAGATATTACCTCTAACACACAAACACCCACACATTTAGAGAAGGGCACCATTAAACATCTTCCAAACATCTGAAACAGCACCTTACAACGTTTTAACATAGTTAAGGTTCAGGCGCAAGTTCATTAAACAGACATGTCAGCAAAAAACTAAATCCATGTATAAAAGTGGATAAAGAAAATGTTGTCTACGTTTTCTATATTCATGACAAGCATAATTCATCAAATGGCATTATGAAAAACATTATAACTCCATATATTCAAGTGTGTGATATAGTCAAATGCACTTTTAAAGAGTCAATTCCAGTAGAACAGATTCAAATATTTACTTTACAAAATTGAGTGCAATCCTTCGGTGGAAAAATAAATAAATGACTAATAATTGCATAAATTACAAATAACCCTGCTTGGATGGCAACAGTGGAGCAATGCTGGTAGTCAACTCTGAAATATTTCAAAATGCAGCACTCAGAACCGATCGTCGGGAAACTGTGCGTGTAAAATGCATTTGTGTCCTTCTCTGATTTGCATAATTACTTTGGTGAATCAGACTCTACAATGAAGCAGATAGTGTGTGCAAATAAATGACGGTATCTGTCGAAGAAATTCATTCTCAGTGAATCCCCCGTCTGTGATCTTTTCACGCATAACATGCATATTGGAATTTCAAATAGAAGCAATATGAAATGTCTGAATCTGTATGCTGGTGCTGCTGTTAAATCTGATGCAAGATTAGAAGAGGTCTGGGTAGTTACACATCTTTATTACTCAGAAAAAGGCAGCAAATACCCAAACAAAACATCAATTTGGAATATTGTGAAACTGTAGATGGGGTCAAGGGACTTTCTGGCTGACTAAGCTGTGGAATGCCTCCCTAACCCAGCAACATATATTCAGCACAATATGGCTGCTGTTTACAGAATCTGCATCAATAAGACTCAAGCCCAAAACAATAAAACTGTATCAGCATATGAAGTACCCAGAAACTTCACCAAGAGCAAAAATAGGTTTGTCTGCTTTTCCAAAAGCAACAATTGAGCAATTACAGTAAATCATCGCCGGATGACATCACACCAGAATAAAGGAGAATACGTCAGGTTTGTCATGAGCTTTCCTATCTATCTCATTGTCTGTAAAACTCTTTCTTCTGAACGTTTCCTCTCAGCCGTCTACCCGCACCTCTGACTCTCTAAGCACTCTGCCTTATAAAAAACGTATAAAAGCCGTAAAGAACAAACTTAACATAGCTCTTTTCAACTCGTGTATCAAAGCGTGCAGTAGATGCAAGCTTGTTTAAACAATTCGACAAACTTGGTAGTACAGTGCGAGTATAAAAACATTCTCTATATGTCCTTTTGTCTGCAAGTGGCCTGCTCTCAAACGTGTCTAAATAGATCTCGTGCATTTATAATAGATGGGATGTGCCGTTAGACTTTATCTTCAGAGCAACGTGATGTGCAATCAAAATGGCTGAGCCGTCCTTGAGAAATAGGCAGTAGTCATGAGGTCATGCATTATTGAGAAGTCATTGCTGAAGGTTTAAGGCGGGCTGAAAGCTGCGAATCTCAAATGGAAACGTTCACAAACATTCATAAATCGGTTTCTTTGGATCTCGTATATGATTCAATCATATGTATGCATGAGGGACTGGAGCAATGAGTTCATTGAAAGAGTACGTCTATCTCACTTTGTCAATTGGTAGGATTGTCCTCTAAAATTGTCAAATTTCAGGATACACAGTGAGGAAAAGGCTAGTAAACTAACAGTATATAATAGAAATGTTACCAACTACAATCTAAAATAATCAAAATCACATTTTTATAAAACATTTTAAAAATGGAAAGTGTCAGCATCCCATCAGACACACACCGGTAGATACCCACACCTTTAACACTTATTCACTACATGCCCACTGTGATATTTAATGCATCACATGACAGCTTCTCACCACCCCATGTTTTAATCAGCAAAGAATCCTGCTCAATTTCCACTAGCTGATAGGCAGTCCAGGTAATTGCCTGAAAAACCCATTCCGGCCTCCTAAAGAGAGAGAGCGCTGAAAATGGCTTAAATGTGGCCATTTTTCCAGAACAAAGCCAGGCTGAGTGGCTTGTTAAATGCAAAGTCTGGTCTGTTCTGTGGGACCCTGTAGATCTGTGCTGGAGAAGTGGGACAGGAGTCAAAAAATACAACAGCGTCACAAGGACAATATGAAAGCTGAGTGTCATCTCCGAGCATGAGGACAGAATGTGGATCAGTGCACTGCAGGGCACAAGGAAGGCACTTCATACTCTTTCCATCTGCAAGTTTTGTGATTTCGAGTGGGTCTCTTATAGGAACATGAGCATACATACTACCTTGAGCTATTAAACACACACTCACGCAAAGATCAATAAAAAGATACCTGGAGTTATGATTCTTTAGAGGCCATTGTTACTCATCCTGGCACCAAGGGCACAAACGGCAGTACGTGGAGGTTTTGTTATGCAGTTAAAGTAATAGTTAACCCAAAAATGTTAAGTCTGTCATAATTTACCTGAATAAATTCCTCTGTTCTGCGGAACACAAGGAAGATATTTGGAAGAATTTCAGAAACCAAACAGATCTCATTGCCCATTTACTGCCATAGCAAGGAAAGAAATATATGAGTCAACTGGGGATTTTATCTGTTTGCTTACTGAAAATTATTCAAAATATATTCTTTTGTGTCTAGCAGAACAAATAAATGCATTCAGGTTTGGAACAACCTGTGGAGAGTAAATGACAGAATTTTCATTATTGAGTGAACTATCCCTTTAACCACAAATTTACGACCTGTACCTCACATAAAGCTATCATGTGACTCCAGAAGACAAGGTTTGTGTGCTGTTTCTCAATCAATTTTATTACATTAAACGTGTGGATATTCTCCCAAACATCTTGTTTTTGTATTCGACTGGAAGAAAGCTATATGGGTTCAGATGTGGTGCGGTGAGTGAATGATGAGAGAATGATGAGAGAATTTGTATTTTTGGGTGAACTGCCACTGTAACGGTCTTATTCTGCCGTCTCTTTCATGTCAATGTCGGCACTTCTGGGATCTTTCTTGAGTAATGAGAGATGAGGCTTAAGGGTCGTCTAGTTTACTGCTTGTTTTAAATGCATTGAGTCTGTGGGATTATTTTAAAAGTCCTCTTCCAGAAATCCTTGTGCAGAGCATTATCTAACGAATTGAATTGAAAAATCTCCAGTCTGCGGTGAACTCACTTCAGCAGCTGTAATTTAGGCCTGTATATCTGACAAACACACAGAGGCACAACAAAATTAAACCCCCTGACAACAACCGACATGCATACAATCACGAGAGAGCAGGGAGCAGAGAATTAAGCTAGCGTCAGAAAATGTCTGTAGAAATTAAATGACATTTTGGAACACTGTAGTGTTGAACTTTTTTATTTGTAAAACTTTTTATTGTGGTAGAGAGAGAGTGTAGTAGTGGATGTAAATGGTGAGGAGAAACCTGAAGCCAGGTGTTTTGGTATTATTTTGTCCATAAATGTTAACAATGTAACCCTGTTCATGTTTTTCTACTCAGCCAATGTCCACACGTCTATCAGATCCACAGCATTATATGTTTTAAACATTTAAAAAAAATAATTAAAAGCATTAGAGCATTTTAAATTAAAAAGCTTTATAAACCACTTCGCAAGGTGTAAACACTGATCAAGATGCACTTTGTTTTATTATATAACAGGATAAAATAAAAAACTCAACTTATAACTAAAAAACTTACTAGGCAGACAAAATGTGGCGGGGGAATAACAAAACGGTCCAGCACAATATAGAAAACACAAAGGCTTTAAATATGGAAGAAACTAAGTGGAGGTAACTAGGGAAACAGATGAAGTGCATAAACTATTGACGGGATAATGAATAAGGAAACGAGGCGGTGTGGCGTTCGACTTAAGCAAAAAAATCTAAATCAAAACCCTGCAAAATAATAACTAAAAGTCCAAAACAGGAGAACAGAAAGGAAGCGAGAACCAGGAACACAATCTGGTGGGCCACAATCAGGAACATTGGCAGGAAGGCCCACACCCAGGAACATCCCCTCGGGCCCGCAGACAGGAACTCACTAGTGGCCAAGAGACAGGAGTACCCACAGGTGGGCCGCAGACAGGAACATTGGCCGGAAGGCCTGCACCCAGGAACATCCCGTGGGGGGACCGCAGACAGGAACTCACTTGAGTCCCGGAGACAGGAAGACACACAGGTGGGCCACAGACAGGAACATTGGGTGGAAGGCCCGCACACAGGAACATCCCCTGGGTGGCCCGCAGACTGGAAGATAAACTTGAGGCCCAGAGACAGGAACACACGGGAGGGTCATGGACAGGAACAGACACCAGAGGGACCGCACCCAGGAACATCCCCTGAGGAGCTCGCAGACTGGAAGATACACTTGAGGCCCAGAGACAAGAACACACACGGGAAGATCATGGACAGGAACAGACACCAGAGGCACCACGCAAAGGAACATCCCCTGCGGGGTCCGCAGACAGGAAGATACACATGAGGCCCAGAGACAGGAACATACATATGTAGGACCACAGAAAGGGGCAGACACTCATGTGGATCCCGGTGACATTGGCCCCGGAGGGGATTCCAGTGGCATCAACCCCTGAGGGGAACCCGGCACTGTAGATCCTGGAGAGTACATCAACCCTAGAGAGGGACTCCAAAGAGATTCACCCTGTAGGGGACCCTGGGGAGATCCGCACTGGAGAGATGCCCGGTGAGCTGTCTGCTGGGTCCTTAGATGGCTGGATCGTTCCCTCATGAATTGCAAGGACAGAACCCAATTGCAGACTGCTCTTAATTGCAAACATACTAGGATAAAATACAAAACTCAACTTGTAACTAAAGAACTTACTTGACAGACTAGACGTGGCAGGTGAATAACAAAACGGTCCAGCACAAAACAGAAAACACAGAGGCTTTAAATAGGGAAGAAACTATGTAACAAGGGTAACAGGTGAAGGGCGTAACCTATTGACGAGATAATGAATAAGGAAATGAGGGGGCGGTGCTAAGGCGGAGGACGGGAGAGCACATGGCACAAACAAAGGCCATGTGCTTACAAAGCAAACAAGAAATGGGGCTGTCATGATCCCGTTGGCCAGAACAAGAGAAACAGCTGCTAGGAAGGCGGAATCATGACAGATAAAGCTAACCATTTCATGCTTGCATTGCACAGCAGGTTTGAGGGCAGACCTAGCTAAAAGCAAAGCAATTTGATCTGACAGAAAGATAGCAGTTAGGATTAAGTTAGTAGACGTTTCCCCCCCCCCCCCCCTTTGTAAGGCCAGGGACAACCGGACTAACGTTACGTACTGCAGGGTAGAGGGAGAGGAAGAGGAAAGGCGCTTTGTAGAGTTCTTTGTCCGTTTAGGGCTAATGTACAAAACATGGCGCCGCAATATGGCAAATTCAATGTATGTGGGCCCGCTTTGCATGTAGATAGAAATAGCTTATTCTAAGGCAAGCAATACACAAATGATGGTTCTTTACATGAGGTCTTACACCTCTGAAGAAATAGTTTTGTATATTATATTGCATTTCTTTAAATAGATCCTCCTAAAAATCCCATATTGCTCATTTAAGCATGTGTGATGGAAAACACATCATTATTTAATGAAAATCTAATTTGCCACTCATGGTAACATCAAACAGCCTTAAATCTTAAGCGAGAATCAGGACTATAAACCTGCGCTAAAATGACAGCAGCACACTAAACATTACTGACTGTCAGGCTGATTAAAGGACTAATGAACATCCAGCTTCATTTGATGAGCATCACATTAACATCTGCATTCAGTAAGAAAAGACCTGATTTACTCTCATTGACTGATAATTTTGTGTCGGTGCTTAAACACTCTTTAAATTCTACGTTTTCAATTTAAGCATGCACACAGCAGAGCTCATTTGGACACTGTCAATTAGAGAAGAAGTTAATTACATGCTCTATTAACATCATCAGGGCCACCATCTCCATCACTAGAATCATCTTATTTGATGTCATGCTTCCTACCTTTAGGGTGGGAATGGGATGGAGAGTCTAATTTCCCTCACCTGGGACTGGCACTCTCAGGATTAGTTCAGACCACTTCTCTATTTCTTGATAACGGTCTCATGACTATTCAATTATGTAACAATGACAGACTAAAAAGAGGTGGTGGTGCTGGAGTTAAACACAACGGTCTGTCTCAATGGAGAAGACGATTTAAATAAACTAGATGTCACACTTTCTGGTCGAATGGAAGAGGGAAATCATAGGCCATAGATGAATAAATTCAGGGGTAATGATATCACCAGTGATGGCCCTGATATACTATATGTACTATTTACTGTGTGCACACAGACATTTGTTGTATGAAAAGCTACAAAAACATTTCAAGCTTGTTAGCTTTTTGCTCTGGCTTTCCTTAGGCTTTTTGTTCTGGCTTTCCCCAAGCTGGACAGCTGTCATTGAGTAGTTCAAACAATTAGTTATGTACTGGCATTCTTTTATTGATATTTCCAATATGGCAGAAAATAATAACTTTTAAGTTTCAGGTGCTGTTCAGGTATTTTTAGCAGTACCACAAAAAGCTGTCAGATCATCTGGATGCAAGTAGCCAGGTGTGAAATGCACAAATTTGCGGCTTCTCACAACCACATGTTTAGATATGGACCCTGACTAGCGTAAAAGTGCCGCCGGGGAAGATCAGCTATTGTAGCGTGAAGGTAACGTGTGAGCTCTTTATAACCCCTGCAGAGAGTTAGACATGCAGTCTGCTCATCATATTGGTTTTGATGACAGCCGTTTCTCCGACAAACAAATGAAGTCGTCCACACGGCACAACAGCCCAGATGAAGCAGATTGAGCGAAACAAGATGAAGACATGGTTCACCAGTTAGATGGCTTTTATGGCCGACAAACATCAACGCGGTTTAATCGATTCAAATTGCCAGATAGCGTTTGTCATTATTACAGCTTCGTCCCTTGGCACTGCGGCAGAAGCTATTGTTTGTTTAAATTTAGGGGTCACTGGGCACAACATAGGCCAAAGAGGCCATTGTTAGCGCTGCCTGCTTGTTTTGAAGCCAGTCATTGAGAATGAGAATAGCTGTGAGATCTATATGCATGAAGGATAATTAGCAGTGACAACACCCACATTCTTTTTAGTTAGCACGACCTGCCCAAATATAAAAGCTGTTGAAATGACTTATGCTTAGCAAACTGTAACATCACTTGCATGTAGAGGGTGGTCATGGGATTACTGAACACATCCAATACACGACTGTGACATCCCATCTACCTTCTGGTCATGGGATTGTGCAACTGTCAGTTTGTGTTCCTGTGAATGGAAGTAAACAAACCGTGTTTTCAAAGCTTAGACTGTACTAATGCAAAATTGTTTTGTGACTAGTTTTAGTAGAAATCTGTAAACTGTAACTTTTAGGTTAAAAATAAACAAAAAATCAGTTATTAAGTGAATACATAACCTTCCCTTAATTTGGCAGTCTGCAATGGTAAGCTTATGCAACAGTTTTGGGGCGCCATTGACTAATATAGCAGGGAAAAAACAACTATGGTAATATGCCCCACATTTTAACAATATCTTGTGTTCAAAAGAGGTTTGGATCAACTTGAAGGTGAGTAAATGATGACAGAATTTTTCATTTTTTATTAAACTGTAAAAAAATGTTTTGTGTTTATGTATGCATTTTCATGTTGAAAACAGATGGGGATAAAGAGGCAGGTTACGGATTGTATCTTTAATTAATTTAGCCATGGATGATGACATATTTAGCCTACGGTTGTGCGAACAACAGTGGCAACTATTAAAACAGGAGAAATACTTTTAATTCATGTCATCATTTACCGCTGTGTAACTTCTCACCATACTTGTCGCCACCAGCTGTTCATACGTATGTGTCCAAGCAGCAAAGAAAAAATATAACATGGCATAAGACAAAAAACACCCATTTAAAACACATCATGTGTTTCTGCTCTTCAAAACACGAATCACAGTATTTCAAACTATGCAAAGAATTTTATAACATTTACCAGCGGAGACCTTATTTTTTGCCGTACACCTACCAAAATAACCATAGAGCAATTTGTGCCTCAGTTATGTCTTCCTGTACTTTGAGGTCACAAGTATCTTAAAAGCACTGCTTCTGCCCAACAACAGTAAACATAGAGCTGTGAAACAGGTGAAAGGGCAGCCAATATTCACTTTTAGTTTGTGTGACTGGAACCTCAACTCTGTCAGGAAGTTCATAATGACAGCTTTCAAAAGCACTCAAACAAAACAAAACAAACACATACACACGCAGCAGGTGGAAAGGGCATGTGACTCTAGTAATGTATAGGAACAGCCGTTCTACCCAGAGAATGGAGGATGTGACAGAGAAAAAACAATATGCACTTTGAATATGCACTCGAAAACAAAGAATGTAACGTTACATCACCTTAAAAGGCCACAAGACCGTTTTCAACTGAAAACGCAAAAATAGTTATGCGATTTGGCTGTTCGTTAACACAGAATCAACGTTTTAGGGGACTGAAAATGCAAACTTTTCAAAACGGGTCTCAAAGTGCAACCTTTTGAATTTTAAACTCTTTAGTGCTTTTATATGTTTATGCACTTATGAATGCATTTATGAACTCTTTAAAGAGAGTCACTCTGATCTGTGTACTCGTGCTGATTCGGCAGGTTTGCACGTTGTTTGATCTGCATTTGTGCGGTTAACGTTACCGATTTGCCTGCCGGTTACTGACATGATCCTTCACCATATCTCTGGCACGGGGATCAACTATGATGATTATTAAGCTACTGGTGCGGATGAACTACATCTGGGTCGTCCTTTCTGCTGTATACCTCTAACAATTTGCAAATAAAGCAATTTGCATAAACCTTTGTTAATCACTAAGCTTTTTTTGCCATCTTCCAAAAGTCTATGGGAAACATGCATAGGCTTTCGGGTGAGGGAACAAGCGCGGCATTTACTTCCAGTTAAGCCTACAAAAATACGTCATCTCTTATCCGTTCCATTATGCTGCCTTCACATGCTTTCGGAATTATCGGAAATATGTAAAGTAAAAATCACACATGAACGCCTTCTAATGTCACGTTTCCCACTGGAAAGTTGGGAAATAATTTTGATACCTGAGTTCCCGAAATGGGCGGGCCGTAAACTTTAAACATGGTGGATTGGACAAGGATTGCAGCTGTGACAGATATAATTTATTAGTTTTAACACAACAGCTTCTTTGTATTGTCGTTAAATTATCACATATTTACATATGCGAATAATCAATTGATAGTACCATAGCCTACTGTATGTTTTATACACTGCGAAAATAGCATGTATTTCACCAATATTCCAGAATACTCAGCAAGCTAGTGCGGTAAATCTATACAGGATGTACGGTCAAAAACTATTACCAAATATGAATATGATTTTCCCCAGACAACACGCAAGCATGAATCTGGCATCTTTTCTGGCACTTTTTTCAGATAGACAAAGCACCTTAGCCCAAACAGCTCGAAAAGCATGACTTCACAAGTCAGAACTGATGAATTTCCAAGAGCACCTGAAGGTAGCATAAACTAACCTAGCCAGATCGGTTGGCAACGATTCTGGTAAGGACAATCCCTCTTTTGGATTACTTAATATACGATCACTTTCCACTAAAGGACCTTTTGTGTACGATCTGCTGTCTGACCTCAAGTTTGACTTTCTCTGTTTAACTGAGACATGGCAGAAACCAGCTGACTTTTTTCATCTACACCAATCTGTTCCCCCAGGATATGGTTATAATTGTAAATCCTGTGCTAGCAATATTTAAAAGAGAAATTAAAAGTATCTCAGTTAACTTTGCCTGCATAGTAATTCATGGAGCGATTCCCACAATCCTCACAACTATCTTCGTGAAGGGGCGCAGGTCTTTTCAGCTGTTGCAGGATGATCGTGATAAAAGCCACCATACGTTTGCTCCGTGCTCATGCATTGGGTTAGGATAGCAAACAAATTTACCAGCATAATTTATGCCGTATTCTTTTTAGAATAGACATGCTTCAAATTGTGGGGTGTGCTGTTACTTTTCTAAACGACCAGATGATTTTCACCTGGTGGATGACACATAAACTTTGTGTCTAACCGACATTCTCAATTGAATGCAAATCTTTTATTTATTCTATTTGTCCTAGAAATGTGGGCTTAACACCAGTGTATCTCTCTCTAACTCCCTCAGCATGCTGCTCCACTGAAAAGAAGCAGACATCAATTTATTTATAGCGGTGGAGGGAAAATAGACAGAGCATGCATGTGTGAAGGTGCGTGTGTGTAAGAGATACAGAGAGAGGATTGGGGGTGGAGGAAGAAAGAATGTACTGTAGCAAAAAGCAGAATGATGTAGATGTAGGTTCACCTCCATCTTATGTACATAATAATCAGTGCATTTTAACTGCTTAGAAATCATATCAATGGTTTATTTGCAATCTTTTCCAGGTCAGTTCTGAACTAATCATGACAGCTTTATTTTGAAAATGTTTTTTTAATGTTGTTAAGTGGTTTTAAATATACTGTAATGCTACAGTAGTAACTGCATTGTTTCATGTTTTAATTATGTTTGGTCTGTCTTTAATGCGGCGCAAACAACCCAAACAAACCTATAGTTCTTAAAAATATATTAACAATAAACATCGCATTTCAATTCAATTTCGTATTTACGAAACACATTCTGAAGAGCGGGTTGTCCGTTTAGGGCTCTAGAATATGCCATGTAAGGGGACATGCAGTGTATGTAAATAGAAATAGATCAATCTAAGGTAATAAAACTAAAACGCTTCATTATGTAAAATAGTTATGAACGTTATATTGCATTTCTATAAGTAGATCCTCCTAAAAATGTATCAATTTAAATCAATTCATCGCCACTGCACCTGATTCACTCAAGGTCTACCCACCATGCATAATGGCCACCATGATGTGGCCAACAATAATCTACAGTAGATATCAGCATAGACTACATGCGACTGATGTCGAGGCAGGGAGGCTAAAGGGTCAGTCTGAATAAGCTGCAGGGCATAGAGACGCCTGTCACAGCAACGTAAGGATCGCCTGATAAGTCACAATGTATTTGTGAGTCTGTTTTTCAACCTTCCGAGAGACGGCGAAATAAGCCTGACACTCCATGCTCTGACAGCACGGTACTGCCAGCATGTCAATCGTTTCTGAAGTTCTCCTGGTATTTCTGAAAGAATCCTTGCAGTTCTAACACTACATAATATTTTATATTTTGAAAGCCTGTGTGTGAATTACATGATAAAGCGTCACTATTAGCTTGTTGGTCAAAGCTCAGATTTAGCATTTTGCCTGTGGCTCAGACTTTAGCATCATATTTACGTCGTCCCTTTGAAAATGCAATTAAGGAGCTTTGCTGCAAATATTCCAAAGAACAGACAACCAGAGTCACTCCACTTGAACCTGTAATTGATATATTTTATAATGTTACTAAGTATCAGAAGTATCAACTTGCTTCCTGATTTTACTTTTAAATCACCGTTCTTGTTTAACGCTGGATTTAATCCTGCTGCATTATTTTGCTCTTTTGCCACACGTCTGCTGTTGCTGTGGTATTGATGTGTTACCTTGGTAATGCTGGCATTAATTCTTATGAGGTACAGCAATTGTCAAGCGCTGATGTCCTGCTCCGCCCACTCATGAGACTGATGAGCTTAACCAATCAAAGAAGAGCAAAATCCTTTGTTAATGATACTGAAAGCATCTCTTTTAAATGTCTCTAGTCAATGTTCGATTAGAAGAATGTGTCAGATTAGAACATATGAGTAGCCTAAACAGAAAAATCTTTACATGCAACACACAAATATACAATACAAAGCCAGTGGGACAAATAATCATATTATATCAATTACACTGATTAAACAAAAAAGGCTGCTGGCAGAGACGATATTGGTGTTCTGTAAAGAACAACAAGACTACAGAGAAGATGAAAAATCTGTCTATAAATCACTCGTAAAGCTGATAATGAGCTTACAAGGTATATTTTAACACACTGAATGCCGGAGGCAGCAAATGAACATATAATGGTAACACACAGAAACACAAACACACACTTTCTTATTCCACATGCATACCTTAGAAAGGTGACAACACCTCAATCTCTGACTGGAGGCTTTTTGAACTGATGGAGCTCAGACGAAGTTTGAGAGGTGTTATTAGCAAAAAGTTGTATCTGGTCTTACAAAAAAAGGTGCATGCATCTTATTATACAGCAGAATTCGGAGTGATGTACCAATAACAACATCCATCCACAGCTCGAAACCAATAAAAACCAGGGATGTCCTCACTCTTCACAAGATGGATGGAGACAAAATGCAGAGAGTGGAGGGGTGAAAGCAATGAAAGGAAGGGTATGAAGGTGAAATAAAGAGCAGGCCCAATTGATCATTCTTAGAGTGTGTTTACAAAAAACACAATCACAATTCATGAAAAGCTATGCCGTAGAAGATAAATCAGGAATAAGAGGTCTCATCATTATATTTTGTCATACTCACCCTCAACTTTTCCCATATACATACCTTATATATATATATATATATATATAATATATATATATATATATATATATATAATATATATATATATATATAATATATATATATATATATATATATATATATATATACATACTGTACACACTTTTTTCCTATTTTCGATGGTGCCCAAGAAATCTCAGTTGCTATTGTGTATGGATTTTATTTATAAACCCACGTATCACATATAAATCAAGTATAACATGTACACAAAAAAAGGAGATCCAGGGACATCCTGAAAGCTTTACTGACTACCTATCCAGAAACATATACACATGGAGATATAGGCTCGGATTCTGTTTGCTTTTATCTTAAAAACAATTTGTCATAAGTTATAATTGCAAGAGATGACAAGACCCTGTCAGCTATGAATTTACAAGTGTCATTTCACCAGCCTACCAGCAGAGGACACAATCACTTGTTTACTTAGCACACATCACAGAACTGTACATTATTCTTACATTTTTGTAGAAACACAGAGGAGAGAGATAGCTGTATTAATAAATATGCAAACCACATAAACATCCCAAAGAATAGGCTTTATAAAATGTAAAATGTAAGCATTCTCTTCTGATCTTATTTTTGTCTGATCATAAACATGCTTATTCATAAACCAGTAGCCAGAAAGCTGTATTATCAAAGGCTGTGTATGTTTATCAGTGCTGTATTTCCACTGAACCTTTAAACATTTAGTTTTAGTATTGCTGGCCTAAAGTTCACAGGGTCACACGACACAAGCTTTTATGCTGGAAAGACTGAGAGGCTTCTCATTGATAGAACGAGAGTGCCATGGGTAAATGTGGGAGTACAGATACAGAGAGAGAATATGCAGGAGTGAGTAAGCGGTAGAAAGAGAGAATTAAAGAAACGAGAGGGGGAGTGAAGATTAATTCTACCTTCAGAGAGCAGAGAGACTGTTAGTAGAAAGGCTTCTCTCCATCTCTATGTGAAGACACACATGCGCAGAGCAAAGTGAAATGGCTCTGTGCGTGGTGGAAGAGCAAAAAATGAAGGAGACAGCCCTTTAAAACCCTCTCTCAGGTCCACTAATAAAATCTCAACTCCCTTAGGCTCCGGCCCGCAGTTTACCTGGACCCCAGGGGCCCTTGATGGCCTTTAGATTAGACCCTGCCTGTCACCTTATTTGGGATTTTCATTCCTCTTTACTACCATCTATTTTCATATTCCCCCACGAAAGCTCCTTATTTTTCTTTAATAGCTTTTCGGAAATATGATTTCTCTCTTTCATCTTCTGATTATTTTCTGCTATTTGTGCAACTGCTTCACGTCAACTCTTCAACCCTCTCGCGCTTCCTAGCTTAGAAAGATTTTCCTATTTTTCACTCTCTTCTTTTTTTGTTCAAAATCTTTCTTCTAAATAATGTTCAAGCTCTCTGGTTAAATATTCATAAGTATTAGTGTGTGGTCGCCCGCAAACAGACTCTCATTAACGTGTAATGCGCATGCTAATGAGCTAGCTTAGCAGAACTACAGGGCCGACGGGCAGAAAAGATTAAGAAAGTCTCACATGCTCTGTGCGACTGGCCTGTGCAAACCCAAGCACAAACAGTGAATCACTTCAGGTTTTTAAAAATAAATAAAGTAGACTTAGACATTTCAAATCCAGTTGTTTTTGTTATAAATTGAAATTGTAGAGAAGGGTTTTGACTGATTGTTTCTGAAGTGACTAAAGTTATAGATTAACTGGTAAAGCATTTTGTGAAACTTGTGGTTTCCATAAAGTTACAGCAAAATAGGCATTGCAGGATGGGATTTGGTCACTTTCTGTGTTTTTATAATTTACTGATACTATGCTAAAAACCTGTTCCAATTTTTCTAAAATCTGCTTTGTAATATAGATAGACCTGCTGAAAAAAAACATTAGAAACGTTTACAGAAATTCTAATGGTTTACATAAAAATACAACCAATTGCTTTATCTATTAAAACCATTAAAAAAATTGTGTGGTTTGTTTTGGGCATTATTCCAATAGGATTTAATTGTGCGCTTTTGACATCCCAGTAACAGAATCCATTACATACCAATATACACCATTATGGTTTCTATTAAAACCAATACATTTTTCAATAACCATTAAATCATTAAATGTTCTATTGTGTATTGACCAGGGTTCTACTGTTTTTCAGCAGGTAGGAACATAGTGATACAAATATATATTTTTGTGTTAAAAACAACACATTTTGTGTTCAGTTAAGGACCACACTGGGTTATCTTTAACTGAACACATCTCTATTTTCTGGGACAACACTTTTTGTGTTGCTTTTAACACAACTTGTTCATAGAATTGTGGCGAAAAAACTAAAACCCACTAAGACAGTAAGTCACTAAAATAATGAAACAAGTCACATGACAGCAGTAATGAAGTATAAAATTGTCACCCTTTTACTGTTTATTTCACTCACACACACACTTTTAAATTCGTTATCTGCTAGAAATGACTAACATTTTTCAGAATAAAAAATAGCAGCTGGTCTCTAAATGTCTCTCTGTAGTCTTAATATCCTGCAAACAAAGACAAAAGACACTCTTGGTAATAAAGAAAGTTTGCAGTGGTAAAAATCGATGGGCTAACAATGTTAGTAGTACCATCAATATTTTTATCCTATTATTGGTCAAGAATTAACTGGTAAAGAATTACATGAATCCTTTATTAGCTTGTTAACCTCTGCTTGTCTCATTTAGACTTCGGGACTCATGGCTCTCTTACCTTTGTTTTGGATTCATTAAAGGGCAACTGGTAACTCCCTGACGTAAACTATCAGAATACTTCAAATTTATTTTGCAATTCAAACATTTCCCCTGATGACAATGCTAAAAAATTACTTTGAATTTCATAAGTATGTGACATCTGCACTTGAGGAATAGCAATATTTAGTGCATAGAAACACATCTTTGAAGGATGCAATAAGCAAGGCCCGGCTCGGAAACACTTGAGTGGTCAGAATATTACCACGCAGTTTATTTCCATCTTTATCTCCTTCGTTTCATCGCACTGTCTCTTGCCCACTCATTCCTGCACTCTCTCACCATAGTTTCTCAATATCTTCCTAGTAAAAGGGGCAGAGTTGCCATTTAAGGCCAAATAGAGTCCATCAATAAGTTGTCACGGGGGAGAGCCTTTGTGATAAGCCATTAGGTTGGGTTTCTTCCTCATTTCCATCTATACCACCAGCTGTCCGCCCTTAGAACAGCTTACGGCCTACAGCTCGATCACAGAGGAAGACTTTTACATTATGCCACCTATGTACACTTTGCATCTTTTCATAAGCTTTGCTGTTGTTAAAGCATTCTCAGCTACCTTACTGACCCATAAAGTCATCAAAGTCACTGTTTAGGGGTGGTCTAAAATAGAAAAGCAGAAAAATGTATAAGATTAGAACGATGAAAATCCGGAAAAAAGCAATAAACACAGTTTTACCAATGCATATTTATTTCACTTTCTGATAGATACTACTGACCTTGATGGTCTGTCAAATTATCATCCTCTTAAAAGCCTCATTGTGTCAACCAAGCGGGGTCTTACGTGGAGTTCCATAGACTGCACACTAAGAAATTTTGTCTATTTTCACAGACAGACGAGAGAAATAAGGAGAAAGCGAGAGAGAGCGAGAGAGCAGACAGCTAAGTGAAGAGGAGATTATTGGTTGTCAGTGATCTGGACAGATGGCACTAATGGTAAGAGCAAACTGTAACAGTGCCTGTTCTAATGTTATGCGATAACACATCACGTTACAGTAGGTTGAACTCTAATGCTAACTGGTACGGCGCAGAAGTACACATAGATTCATATAATCTGACTAGTGCAATATGTTTTTTGTTTCAACCATTCAGTGATAGTAATATGAGAGCTTGAATGTTACAGTACACAGCGTTCATCTTTATCCCAGCGTGCGCATTGGGCTGAAAAACATTTTGGGACATTTTGAGTTTCCGCTAAAAACTAAGACTTTGTTTATCTCATCTGAACGAGGAGACAAGCCGAGCCAATTTGAGTTTTGCAGGCAGAAAGGTCAGTTCAATACATCAGGGTGAAGTCTGGTTGAAAACCGAGGCTTGGAAATATCAGACTTGCCTCTGAAGTGTCAAACAGTGCGGTATGGTGCTGTAAAACAGGGCTACGGTTGCATCAGTAGTACAGGCTCGCTGGATTAGTCAGCCAAAGGCACAAAATGCATATGTGATCACAGCACCAAATCTCAGAAGTAAAAAGATGTTTAAAACATACTGTCACTGTTATTGTCTTAATTTCATGGAAAGCTTTGAGGATATGTGAACTGTCGTCGCTGTGAAAGAACTGATCCATTGCGACTCTCTCAGCCACTCTGCATCCACCCTGCCCCCTCACCACATAACAGCCAATCACAAAATTTATATTTTCAAACTTTATATATTCAAGTCAGCTACAAATATTTAAATTTTTTCAATTTTTTTGACCGATCAGCTTCAATGCCGGTATGTACTGTAATTGTCTTGACCACGTATGAACTGAACAACAAAGCTTTTACCAAGACACTGCGCTAGTTAATTCTCTTTCATGAGGTTTTGCGCAGGGCGGTCGGCAGATGACATCAATGTGCTGTGATACCTAATGCAAAGTCAGAAGACACATATGCAGTATATTGTGAGTATCAGTACTATTGGAACGGGCACCTTTTTATCAATGTTTTAGATATTATGACGTTTAATTGAATGGAGGCTTAATGTAAACATGTCTAAGTTGTTTATAAGTAATGGAAATAATTTTTTGGAGCCCCACATGTAGCCTATGCACTGTTTCATTTGTTTCACTGTTTTTGAGGTGTCTGTGGACATGTTATCCTATAGAAGGAAAAGAACAATCGATCCCCACCGGGACCATGAGTGAGACTGTGGTCTGTGGCCGTAAATCAAGTTAGTAGTACTGTATATAACATATTTCAATGACTTCAGTACTAATTACTCTCTCTCTCTCTCTCTCTCTCTCTCTCTCTCTCTCTCTCTCTCTCTCTCTCTATGTGTGTATATATACGTATATATATGTGTGTATATATATAAATATATATATATATATATATATATATATATATATATATATATATATGTGTGTAAAAAAAAAAATATATATATATATATATATATATATATATATATACATACATATACATACATGTAAAATAGTAGTTTTGCAATGGCCCTTTTGCAAAAATCAATTAACCTAAACTCTTTGGTTAAAAAAGGTTCCAAAAGGTTCTCATTCACTTATAATATATATACTGTATAAATATATATATAGTTACCCCCCCTATTTTAAACACCAGGGTCTTTTCCTGCAGCTCAGAGTGTCTTTTGAGATTGAACAATTATACTTTTTTGAAAAAACACCCTACGTCAAGCAACATTTTCACAGGAAACAAATGACAGAGACCTGTCGTTTCCATAATGTAATTGGTCGATAAGGCACAAGCTCGAAAAAAAGTAATAGCGGCCGAAATGCTCGTTGGAGTATAGTTTTTTATAAATTTATGTTTCATTTTTAATTTAAATAACTTTTGATTGCATTACTAAGGAGAAATTTGCAAGGTAGTTTTTAAATATGTGATTGGTTATTGCTTGTCAAAATAGAAGGCAAGTGTGAACACGGCCCTAGACTACAAAGAGAAAAAACGGTACAGTTGTCTATCGTCTAATGTCTTTTCACAACGTACAGATTTAGAAATTATGTTTCATTTGACTTACACAAGCAAATTTGTGACATTGCTCATGTTAAGTGCTGTGATTATGCTTTAGGATATACCCCAATGTGTCAAACACGATATATAAAGAAACATTCGCTGTTCATCCAGCAATAATCATGGAACTGAAAGTTATCGAGCTGTGCTCTGCTCCCAGACTTTCCATGGCACCATGCCGGGCAACTATCCAAGTGCTGATCAATGACTATTGCCGGCTGGCTAGCTGCAGGAAAATACGGACTAATTGAGAACTTGGAAAGAATCCCAGCAAAGAAATTTGCAAAGTGATGTGATATCCTCTGCCATAATTCATAAAGTGCTATTGGCGTGGGGGGAGAGAGAGAGATTGACTGGTTTTCAGCAGTAAACAGGGATCAGGAGCAATTTGATGTGGCTGCGTGATTTGGAGATATTTTTCACCCATTCGTTTTTTACAATCATTAAACAACGCAAAAATGCTCCGCTGATGCCATCCCCATTTTGAGTAATTTAATCTTGCCTTTTCTCTCAATTTCAATAGCAAATGCTATTCAAAGTGAGCAACACGGAGACAGAGATGAAGAATTCAGTCATAATCTCCACTCTGCAATATAAACATCCCACTATATAAGCAGACTGTATTGCCAGTGACAACAACAGGCAGATTTATATTCATCATCAATGAGGGACAGAACGTTCTGCTGCACGGGAGACTCGTGAGCCCTCCGTTCACTCACGCAGATTTGAATTACAAGCACGCCAGAAAAAATCTGTTGGGACGCCAACAGGAAAAACAGATTAGTTTACGGCGTCCGATTCAGAGGAAACAAAAACGAAAATCTCAGAGGTGAGAAAGAAAAGAAGAGGCGAGGCGAGATAAAGGGCAGAGGGGACGTGAATTGAAAGGAGAGAGATGGGAAGAGATAGCGTGGGGCAAACAACTGATAGAGACATGTGAGGAGATGAGCGGTGGAGCGGGAAAGATAAGCCAGGGAGGAGCAGGTCGATGTCATTTTTTTCACCGAACTGTCTGCTCTGTTTTTCGTTCGCACTAATGTAATTGCCCATAAATCATTAATATTATTCCAGTCATAGCCAGCAGCCACGCATCTAAGAGTATGAAGTCCTACTGATCGCAAAGCAACGGGCTTGCATATTTTTCTCCATTTCGCACACACAGCTTACAGTCTGTCCTCAGGCTGCTCCGGCAAATTCAGAGAGAAAGGACCATTAACTTATCTAATTTAGCAACCATGCCCATTATTCAGCTGATCAAGACTTCTTCTTATTAAAAAAAGCACAAGAAACAGTCCGCGGTATTACCAGTGCGAATGGTTTCTTATCCTCCACTTTCCTCTTTATCTCTCTGAAGAGCCGTATCTGCAAAGCCTGGCGTGAATACAGAGCGGCCCTTTAACGTTTATGTTCTCATAGCAACGTGAAGCATTCGATAAAGGCAAAATGAAAACCAAAGCTTTTCTTCTGAGCCTCAGCGGGACCCCAGGCCTGCAGTCGCATAGGGAGTACGACGCCACAGTGTGTGGTGAATTGGATACACTCTGATGCAGATGTGCAGAGCGTCTACATACACACAGCGTGAAGTCCTGCTGTGGAAAGCTAATTAGTCTTATTTAGGAGCTCAAAGCTGGAAGGTAAAGATGCTTGAATGTGCTTTGTGGAACTTGAAATATAAGGATTGTTTGTCTATAAAAACAGCTTCTGCTGGGAGTAATGTACTTGGATGAATCGTGTTTGCATTGATGCATCAGAAGATTTAGAAGTTATGGGGCCATATTGAAAGGTGTGATATTGGCTATAACCTTTGCCCTGAAAGCAGTTGTTCAGGGAAAATGAAAGTTTTCTCTACCATAATGCAATCCCAAATGTATATGACTTTCTATTTTTAGCTGAACACAGACATACTAAGACTGGATCTTATGTGTTACGTGTAGTTACACCCAAGAACCAAGTCTTAAAGCTAGTGCTTGTTTTCTTTTCACTTTTGCTTAATAAGCTAAAAATACGAAATATTTTCTCTGACAAACTTTTTTTTTTCACTTCACATTAATTAACTCACTGTAGATGTTTGGATTACTTTCATGGTGTGTGCTTATTTGGAGATTCAACATTTTGGACTTAAGGCTGATTCACAATGATCCAACAAACACCAGCAAATGCTTTGGGTTAGTGTGAAGCCCCATCGGAGTTTGTTGGATCGATGTCACTTAAAATTTAGAATGTTTGTGTTTGCTAGCATTGGGTAGATCCGTGTGAACAGTGAATGTAACAAATATAAAATGTCACCGACATAAAAAATTATTCTCAAGAAATGAAGACATCTTGTTTTCTTTTGTGATTGTGACATTGGAAACAATTCACCAAACCCCAGAAAGAAAATTTACAAAAACTAAACTTAAGTCCGTTTTATTGTATGGTAATTTTACAAAATAAAAAGATCTTAACTAACTGTTTTTGTCTGCTAGAATGTTATACAATGCTCTGTAACCCACTGCCTCTTGGGGCTTATTGCTTTATAATACCCAGCATACCTGTAGGTTCATGGATTACAGGGGGAGCCACTGCACCTCGACAGGTCTAATAGCGTGTACAGCCTCAGAGATGGCATGTGTTGACTTCATGCAGTGAGAACTCTTGTACTTCACCTGTCATTCTCTATAGCACTGAAAATCACCTTCTCCACAGATACATGAATCTCACAGAAGCAGAGCAGCAAGAGACACACTCACACAGATCAATATAAGGGTCCACAGAACAAACAGTGAACCACGGCTCTACACATAGACATCTTCATACCCCCCTCAACCACACACACAGTATCACATAATATGCCCCCCCCTGTGTAAAATTTCATATCGTCCCACTCATATCTTCACATTATTCCTTTCTCCACACAGGGCTGCTTAACCTAAAAATCCACCTGATGATTAATATCAGACACGCTGTCTTAGTTTACATTGCTTTACAATGATACACCTTCTTTAATCTTGGCAAACTACATAACATTTCAAATTTCAAAGACAAGGTATTACAGTAGGCCTACATAAAGGGTGCCTATGTGAGCTGTCACTGCCTACATAGGTACTGCCTTCTAACACAGCACATCATCTGTCATGGAGTCACATAAGTAACTAATGCTCTACATTGGCAGCATAACATAGGTGGCACACAAATAGCACTGACTACAGACGGTTATTACAGGGCAACAATATTATGCTTTACCAAGCATAAAATATAATAACTACATAATTTATAATATTGATGAATTATTCAATAAATATAATTTAACAAAATTAAATATCCAGGAAATTATTTTTCAGTTTTTCTAAATGTACTATTTATAGGTGTGTGTTTGATAAAATTATCATTTTTTATTTCATTCTGTGAACTGTTTCTATTTGCATTTATTTGCAGAAAACGAAAACTGGAAAAACAGGTCAAAATAACTGAACATATGCTCTGTATTTTTTCAGACCTAAAATACAGCAAAAAATGTTTATGTACACTTGTAACCAATCCAACATTAATAATAGTAAATGTATTTGGGAGTTTTTTTATGATAACCTTGATTTGTATCACAGATGTCATGTTGTCAGTCTTTTACATTGCGGCTGGATGACTTCAGGTCCCTCCTAAGGTTAGATTTTTTTTAAATTGACAACAGACACTCGAATGGCCACAACAAATCTAGAAATGCCTTTCAAAAAAAAAATTCGCCATCTTGATAACACATATGTAACCTCGTCTTCTATCTTAGATGCATGTTTTTCAATGTTGCACTGTGTTACACACGAGGTCCACAACGTTTGTTAGTGGAAGACAAAAGGTTAGTCTATTGAAAAAACATTAGCAAAATCAAGGAAAAACCCTGTCTACCTTGGCTCGCACTTCTCACGCCCTCGTTCTAAACCTCCGCTAACTTCCCTCTCGCAATCTGTTTGCATCACTTGCTGCTCATAACATCACAGATACAACATATCCTGCATTGCATAGCAGAAAGAGCATGAATATAACAAACACATCATGTGTATGTCATCAGAACAATCACTATGAATGTACAAATATAACTTGAGCCATGTAAACAAACATAAAACTACTAACATTTAATTCAATCCGAGTTTTATTGACACTCACAATAAAAAAAATCTGTTATTCCTTAAAATAATGCCTCCTTAGGCAGCTCACAAAATTTTGTAACAGTGTGCTCTTTTTATCTATTCAGTGTGGAGCTCAGAAGTCAGTGAATTATGACAGATACTTTGGAGGATGAGGTTCAGTAGACTAGCTGAAGCCTACTTATTTTCATCAAGCTCATGGGCCTCTGGCCCTAACCTGCACTCCAGCATTGCAATTGGAACTGCTCTATGATGTTAAGTGAGTTTAAAGAGATCTCAACTCCATAATACCTCTACCTTACCATGATTCTCACAACATTTACGCAATTTACAGCAAGGCATGGCATGTGATGACATCTCTCGGTCTTCAACATATTTGCTCCTTTGGTTATTTCTGTGTTTTCTATAGGTGCCAATCAGAATAAAAAAGTTTTTTTAATGATAGTCTTTAATAATGATAATCTAATCCCACTAGAAATTTTAATATATATTAATATTTATAAATATATATTGTTAATTATAATAATATGTGTGCTTCCAACAAATACAATACAATATGTAATGTAAAAGTGATATAGCTTACAAAAAATCTTCGTTTTCTTTGTTACCTGTTGTTATCTGTCATTCAGAACAAGCTCACTCTTGATCAAACTGGAGACAGGTGAGATGGTGTAGAGGGCATCCGACTGACTGTTCTTGGAGGCTTGACAGAATTGTTGTGAGTGTCAGAGATTGAGCAGAGTCATTTACTCTGTGAGATTTGGGGGGGTTGGGTCGGGTGAGCGGTCACAGACAAATGAGATGAGATCCACGTAAAGGAATAGATGGACTAGGGTCAAGGGAAAGGTATAGAAGCACCTTCCTCACGCAATATAAATACTATAGAATATGGAATTGCACATTTTAATCTGATTATTTATTTTACAACTCCTGATAAGTGTTTTGCATTTATTGCTCAATTAAACAAATACACATATATACAAAATGGCAGTAAACTTAATTATTTATGCATTTATGGTGAAATGACAGCATTTTTGTGTCAATGCGTGTTCAATTTGAGCATGATACACGTGCTATCGCTTTAAATCAGTCCGTGCTGTACAGCAAAAATAGACTCCATGTGTAAACGATCACTGCACTGACGCACTGCATCCGTGTGCTGGGTGAATTATCTAATCCGTTAACATGGGCACGTAAAAAATACGAACCGCACACGGAGTATGTGTGAAACAGGCGTTAGCCTATATTTAATCCGTATATCTATATAGAGCGCTCTTAAAGGGGCAGCAGCATAATAAACTCAGTTTATAATGTTCAACAAACAACAATATTAAAGGATTTGTGTTCTCCTTATATGAATTGTTTAGATAAGTAGCATACAATAATTTAGTTTTTTAAATGTGTGCTTTAAATAGAGAGTTTATGTATAAGCAATATAATCAATAATCATTATAACTAGTTTCTTCTTTATCAAACTAGACAGAACGTTAAGTGGTTTTATAATAAATTTCATTACATTCATGTTTAAGTTGAGATTTACAAGAAAAGTTCAAATAGTTAATTCAACTATGTAAAGGACATGCTGTTGCAAAGAAAAGTGTTTGCAAACCAAATCTTATTGCACTTTTGTTCTTTTAGCAGTACTTTTAAAATAAAAGTGCACAATACACTACCTTTCAATTCATCATTGAATTTTACCTAACAATGCGATTAATCACAGAAAATCATGTGATGTTTTTTTTACTCATTGTTCAGCACTTATATATACTGTATATATAAATATATATATACAATATATATATACTATATATATTGGGGTCACTGCGTTGTCTACAATTATGGGTGGTTGTGGGTGACTGGGTCAGAAAAAGTTTCTTTGAAATATGATTTATTGAGGGTATTCAATATCACTGGTGTGCATCTTGATATGAAACAATGGCACTGGTATGTTTGAATATATGTCAGTGCAAGTTTTTTTCAGATAAGATAGCTCAAACGTGCCCTTTTTCTAGGACCAGGCTCAAGCCTACCAGACAGACTGAAATGTTCTATAGTTCTGTATTCTCAAAACAGAAAAGAGCTCACACACACATGCTAAGTGTGTATCACTTTGAGCCAGCACTGACCCGTTACATAATCTCCATGACCCCATGACTAATGAGATCATTCTGTACTTAACTGTGTTTGTCATGATTTATTCAGTATGTTGTTCAGGCACATAAGCTTAACATGTGTAAAACAAAGGAAGTTTAATAAATGAATGAATAGGTGAAAAAAAATTGGTTAGGGATCCTAGGCTCATTGACATGCTTAATTACATCCCTATTGTCACTGAAGCTATTGTGACTCAAGAAAGGCCGAGAATGTGTATCGTAAAAGTATCCCTACCCTTGTTTTAACCTTTCGACTTCTGTTTGTTCTTCTTTACAACAATAGCATGTAGGTGTATAAGTGTGTGAAAATAAATGCAATATATTTCGACTCCTACCTCTGTGGACACCTTTCTTCTCTGAAGGTGGCTTTCCCTGACCCCACTCTCATCCCTGATTTGCTCACGTCCCTCAAGTGTCACCCAGTGCAGTTTCTCATCAACCAGTAACAAAACCTATGTGGGATGATAGTGTCGTTCTTTGTAATCAACCTCGCACTCGCGATCAAACACACCCTGACAAATCTGTGTCAGCAGCAGACAGGGACTTCAACAGGGAGTCAAGTTAGTAAAGTTCAATACCATCAATGGGCTGCAATTCACAACACATTTTAATCTAGAATGAAGGTTCCTATGGTATGGTGACCGTAAATCTCTCAAACATTTCTCTTTCTATTGTTTGTAAAAAAAATTCTGTCTTAATTGACTCACCCTCAGGTTGTTCCAAATCTGCATACATTTCTTTGTTCAGATGAACACAGAGAAAGATATTTGGAAGAATGCTTGTAACCAAACAGTTCTTGGTCACCAATTGACTACAGAAGTGGGAAAAAATACAATGTTGCTCAAAAGTGCCCCGGAACGATTTGCTTTCCTACATTCTTCAAAATATCTTATTTTGTGTTCAACGGAATAAATACATTTACAAATAAATGTTGCCTACTATGGTAGTCAATGGTGGTCCGGAATTGTTTGGTTACAAGCATTTTTCCAAATATCTTTCTCTGTGTTCATCAGAACAAAGAAATTCATACAGATCTGGAACAACTCAAGGGTGAGTACATGAAGACAGATTTTAAATTTTTGGGTGAACTATTCCTTTAACTTGTAATGTCACATCCTGTATGGCATTGCAACAAAAATTTGATATATTGAAGAATCCTTAAAGGACCATTTTCAAGCGGTCAGGTTATGAATTGCAACAAACTGCTCACTCCACCCCTCCCTCTCCACGCACTGCAGAGGCTGAGAGAGGATTAAGAGAGCGTTTTCGCTTCTTTGAATGAGATAACATATTTAACAACAACATTCCATGTAAGGGGACCCGCGCTGTATATAGATAGAAATAGTTCTTTCTAAGGTAATAAAAACAAAACACTTTCTTATGTAAGGTGTTTATAGACCTCTAAAGACATGGTTATGTATTATCATATTGCATTTCTGTCAATAGATCCTCCAAAAAATGACACACTGGTCCTTTAAAAGACATAAGTCATGTGAAGTCATTATGAGTTGATTAAAAAAAATCTGATTCCTAAAAACATTTTCTTCGAAACATGTTGAATAAATATTGTCAGAATTTCCATTTTCGCCGTACCTTTTCCTTTACTAAAGTCCTATTGTCTTTCGCACATAACCACCCAGAAAAACTCTGTCTTTAGCTCCCGTAACCTTCTCACCTTTACTATTCTCAAATATTCAGTCATAGAGCAGGCAATAGCAGACTTATGATCCTGACATTTACCAGCTCCTTCCCGTTATGCTCTATAAACACCAACAAGGAAGGCGATAAAGAGCATGAATGAGAGAATACCAGCAGTTCTTTGATGTCTATTTTTACAAGTTATAATATCTAACTGAAACCTGTTAACACATAGCATTTGTTCTGCAACTAAGTTGATGTCGGACTGCCCCTCAGTTATGTGTGTGTGTGTGTATGGACACAGGGCAGTGGTGAGCTTTTGATAAGGACAGAAAAGTTGCTGTCAAAGAGACACCGGGGAGCCATTTATCTCACACAAGTCCATGTTCTGGAAACTAGCAAGTCAGTAGGAATGTCTCACAAGATACTTTCCTGTTTCCCCGGGCTATCTGCAAGACACGATGACTCACTGGAAACAAATGAGGAAGCATGACTTTTGCAGCATTATGGCCGTTTTTATGTCTTTGTTTATACTGGTGCTTCTAATGAGGATTAACAACATACATGATGGACCAGAAAGACTCGAAATTAAACAACTGGGAAGCAAACATGTGTTTCTGCAGTAGGCTACGCACTGAAATGACATTGCCATGCTGCTCACGCACGCACACGCTTAGGCATGCACGGTTAGACCTATATGTGGAATCCACAGATTACATGGTTACACAGAGTGTTTTCTGATGGATGAGTATGGGTTGGAAAAAAACAAGTTGTAAATATTCAGACGTCTGTCTCATTTCAGTTTTGCATTTCAGAGGCTTCTTCTATCACCTACCTTTCTCCTTCAGCTCTAGCCTGTTTTCTGAGCAATAATTCCTGCAGGTATCACTCTGTAATTTGTCTTCCAGAACAGAGAGGCAACAGAGTAAAAAGCACCTTAAAGAGGCAGACTCGATGATTTGGTTTCAAGTAAAACATTGCAGAGTGGCCATGACAGCGAGGCAATTAGTCGATATTAGCATCAATTAATTATCTTGTGACTCGAAGGTTAAATCATTAATGCCATTTGGTTGGAGCTGTGTTTATTGAAAACAATTAGCTAAAATGACATTCAAAAATGCTGCAATTTTCTTTCTTGCAACTTACATGTTTTCTTGTTTGTCCAAACACAACTTTCACATGGTCGTGTGCTCTGAAACCATTGTAAAAGCTGTCTTGAAAAAGAACTCCTTATTTATATTTTTTATTTCCTTTTTCAAATCACGTTAAAAGCCAACAGTACCACCAACTGTTATTTTTCCAAGAAAGCTGGTAGATAGTATAAACCCACAGTGAAGGAGAACCATAAAAAAACCAAGTAAGCTTCTCTGTCGCCATCTGTGTCTTAAACATTACGCTGCAGGTTACTTTGTCTTTACATGTGTTGAGGTAAAATAACACCAAACTGATGTTTCGATGAAATCATGCACAACAGCTCAAATCTTTATATTAAGCTTACAGGTATGAATCATGTTTTAACGTTTTGTGTGACGCTCCACCGTAGATTCTACAGAAAGTAGTGAACTGATGAACTGTCTCACCTGAACTCAGCTGAGCGATGCGAGCAAGCTATCATGTGAACAGCTAAATAATGTAAGAAAAATAAATTGAGATGTGGTCAGGTGTAAGACTCTAAATTCTCTTCAGGTCTACACTGCCAAGCTCAGGATGTGATGGGCATCATTACACGCTCGATTAATGAGCCGTGAGAAGCGCCCACATCTTTGTTTCTTTGTATAAAGATATTACCGTTGCCAAACACTCCCCCATCTGTAACGCACGGAAAACCCTGTCAGTTTCTGACAGCGTTTATGAACCTCTAAAGCTAACACAGAGCAGAGACTCCATTTTAACTTCTGAACAGCATCAAAACGCTGAGATTAATGACAGGATAAATTTGCTGGAGCAGAGCCATCATCACATACAGAACACTGTGAGCATAAAGCCAGCTAAAAATATGCTCGCAGGCACTGTTGTGTTTTATCAGCTTGTGCAGGCTGTCTGGGAAAGTGAAAGTTATTGCTAAGCCAAGGCCTATAGATGGGTGTGTGCGTGATGCACATTTTCTCATCGTTGCCTTGGTGGCACTGGGCATTTTTAATCCTTCACATATCATGCATATTGCTTCCTCAAAGCGACAATACAAGAGTAGTTTCTAGCACAGCAGGTGGAGCACACATTCCTCATTTCAACTTAACCAGGTACATCACACACATAGGTACACAAACATGGCTGAAAATACTACATTCAACAATATAATAACAAATGCAAATGTCTGCAGAAGTACAATGCATGATTGTCAGTGTGATCCAAAAATGGTTCTTTAAAAACTGGTAAATGTTGACTTCTCTACAAAAAAAAAAAACACTGACACACTCCAAGAATTGTAATTTTTGTAGTATTGAAACCAATAGGACCTACCTAAAATGTGCATGCTGCATGCTCATCCATCAATACATTCATCTCAAGATTTGTCTCCTTTTTCATCATTGATCTTCTTTTTCTCTGACTTCACTCGTTATTGTGTTTGTGTGTGTGTGTGTGTGTGTGTGTGTGTGTGTGTGAGATATTACAGCAGTATTCAGGGCAGGTGTGAGGGATGAAAGACGCACTCTCAGCTCCGTCCCTGAGACTATTCTAATTTTAGCTCAAACTGCAATGCAGGTGATGCACAGTTTAAGTATCACACTGAACCACACACACATGACAGCTTTCCTCTTAACTCTGTCACAAAGAAAAAGATCAGGAGATTGCTTGCTGGGATACACCACTGGCATTTAATCAAAAGCCAGTATATTAATGGGCGATACCTGCATTCTAAGTGACGTTGTAATTTTCCAGTGGGACTAATGATAAAGATGATGTTTTTATTTTTCAGCAGTAGTAAAAATTCTGTTCACTTTAGAATTTAAAATTTTATAGTTGTTTTTCCAAACATGTATGATTATCTTCTGTAGAACACAAAAGATATTTTGAAGAACGTTGTTTACAAAACAACATTTGCCCTCATTCACTTCAAAGAAGCAAAAAATCTAAGACATTTCTCACAATATCATCTTTCTGCTTCTTAAAAAACAAGTCATAAACGTGCTTTGAACTATTTGAGAGTAAAACATGTATAATGACAATATTCTACATTTTGGATTAACATTCCTTTAATACATCGTGTTTATGAGATCTACGTGCACCAAGAAGCATGAACACATGAGTCACATGATTTACAAATTACATGATACAATCCAGGTATAACAGTGCCCACATCTATATGGAAAAGGTTTTGTTGACAGTGTTGCATAACAATATGTCAAACCGTCATGTGAATCATCTCTATCTGGCAGAAACTGCAGACAGCCATGCAGTACCCATAAGAGCAAAAAAATTAAACAAGCTGGCAATTTTTCCTGTGGTGTTTAATACTGCTTTTTTATTAGAAAGTGCTCTCTCTGGATCTTAAAAATAATAGCCCGCTGTCAGTCCTTGTGATTACAGTGACTGAAAATGCACAGTTTTTGTGGTCATAAAGAGATTTGATTCCTCTCCTTTCCTTTATATATTCATGACCATTCTCCAAGTTCCATTAGAAATGAATGATTTATTCTTGTGAGGCTGTGAATCAAATTTGGCCCAATCATCTGATATTCTCATTTGAAAACCCCTCTGATTCAGAAGGACACCGCACAAATGACACAAAGGCCTTGTCTCAATATTTTATTCTTTATGAAGGGTGAGGTGGAGCCCATCAGTGATGACTAAGGAAGATGTGAAGTCTTATCAGTTCCATCCCTGAAGTATCAGTAGGTAGATGCCGGACCAATGTTCTGTAGACTCCCTGCCTACAGGCCTCATTTCCAGCTCAATTTTGCTAGACAACTCTACAACTCAATGTCCGCTGATGCTATCAACTAAAGTCATTTGTAGTCAATAACATCTTACTTTAAATACACCACAATATTATTTCAATGTGTTTAGCATCTTGTAAGCTGGGTGGGAAAACACAACGAATGGAACATAAATAGGATCAGAAGTGAAAGTTTCATGTCAATAAAAGAATTACAGCACATTATTGAAACATAATCCTTCCTTTGGGGTTTAAAATAATCATCATCAACTCCCTTAAAGACGGAAGAGAGTTGGAGGAACATTAGTTCAAAGTGAGGACAGTGCTCGCCAAATGACCAGCACCTGGGAATACACCATCACCATGACAAGGAACATCAATATACAGAAACTAAATGCTTGCCACTTCGTATTACTCATCCACTAGTCTGTGCAGCTCAGGGGAGACACACCGACTTGTGCTGGAAAGAGAGAGGGGATAAGCAGCATCCGTGATATCTGTTTACGGTTTAGGCAGATGGCTCTCTAATGCATGGATGGGCTCAAAGCCCTGGAGTTGTGAATCTTAAGCCCGATGGTTTGTTTTACCAGTAGACCTGTGGCACCAGTAATCAGCTTTCATTTAGCTCCAGTGCTGTATTCATCTGCAGAAAATCCAGATAAAACGCAAAGCAAACACTGTCTAAAGGGCAATTTTACATATTACGCAATGGGCAGAAGGCTTTGGTTGTGAACTTGTCATCTCTCAAGTACTCAATTATGAAATCACTATGTTCCCTTTAAAAGACTGTCTGACAATTCTTTCAAACTGGACTTATTGTTTTGGGAGTTTCAATGCACATGTGTCAAATGAGGAAGAACAAAGGCAAATCAGTTTCTGTTATGGGTGTCATTATAGCAAAGCCTGTGAAGATTCATATTCTCTGGTGACTGCTAAGCAAGTCTGGACATGCCTGGGGTCAAATGATGTGATGCTTCTTATGATGGTTGATGGGATTAGGAAATGAGACTTTAAAATTGAAAAAGCACTGGTTCTCGGAAATGTTGTTAGCATTGGACACTAAGAAGATTAGCGAGCAACATTATTTGTATATTGTGGCACAACATCTGTAGCTAAAATGACAAGAGATTACTGAGTGCTGCAGTTGGGATGGTCAAGCAACTATACTGTGAACACAAACATGAGAAATAAATCTAGATAAAGCAACGCAATTACACTTTCTTTTAGTTTATTTTCAGGTAATTGGTGTATATAAAAAGGTTGACATTATGACTGCATTCTGTTCCCCAGAGAAACTACAAGTTTTTAAATGGCATGATGGTTCAAATATAGTGTATTGTATCCTTTCAAATTCCCAGTGAAATAAAATCAAATTCAAATCTTTTCTAGAAATATGGCAGCGTTTTTTGTAAATAGCTTTTCAGTGTGGGTCATTCTCTTTTTAAAATTCGTGGGCCATCATAATCTTCCGTAAAAAAAAAAAAATGCTCTATCCATCTCAAATGATGTAAGTTAGACAACTTGGTCTCTTTCTTTTGACTCCTCCCCATTCAACTTTTGCTACAAGTTCTATTTCATAATGCAACGGCTGTTTTTCTACATCCACTCAAATCGCAGTAAAAAAACAAGACACGCTCACATTTTTTCTCGTTCGAAATTCTAATAGGGATGTAAAAACGATCGCAACTTCCCTATTTACATCCCTATTAGAATTTCGAACGAGACAAAATGTAGGCGTGTCTTGTTCACAAGGGCCTTAAGAAAATATTGGTCGTTTCTCAATTCCAAGAACGCAAAGAACAGACTTGTGTTCTTGTGGACACTGGTCTTGTGAGGCAGTTAAGTAAGAACGAACTTGGATGGGCGCACCACAGTGATTTCTGGGACTTCAAGCAGATTCCATAGGCACACAAGGCTGCATACATTGCATCCTTGATATCACAAGCACATGCAGGTACTTTCATGCGTTCTTTGTTCTGTATTGGAACTGGACTTGATGGTTATTGATTACGTAGAGCGTGAACACAGGGACACAAGACTGCTGAAGAACATATATTGAGAAACGTCCATAGTTTCATGGAAGGAAGTTACAAAAAAACATCATAGCATATGTCCAGTCCCCAACCCTGTCATGGTCTCAGATTGAGTTTATACCTAAATACTGTAAAAACTACTGAAGTAGTATAAGGTGCATTTTGAAAAAAACTCCAGCAAGACCAGCATTATCAACAAAGACAACTAGGACCTGTTGCTGTGTACCATAGAGGGCTCTAAACCCAGCCTCAGTCCAAAGGTTGGTTCATAATGCCTTAATGTATTCCTGAGAGAGAATAGGGGCAAGGTGGCATGCAGACCACCCCAAAGGTCCTGCCCTCCATCCTGCTGAGGCTCCAGAGAAAGTCAATGCCACAGACGGGAGACTTTCATATGCAAATGAGATGCAGTAGGAGACCTTTTGTGTCTCCTAACACATACGTTTCTTTTCATTTATTCAGGTTTCTTCCTTCATATTCTAGAAACTACCCAGACAGCAGAGCTCCAGAAATCCCACACAGACGGCCACACTGTGTGCAAAAAATTACCCCATTACAAGAAAACGCACAATATCAGTGTCACCATTCTGAATTAATTTGCTTACTGTTATTGTGTGAATCGCACATCAGTTCTACAATAAACGTCATACTTGTTTCAGCATTGCTGTGATATCCTAAGAGTCATTTCAAAGGCATTCTGCTGCAATTGTAAGTCTCAACGTTGCATAACCTATAGCTTGCAAACAACAACACAGTTCGCATTCAGCCACGTCTCTGAATCCTGACCAGGTTTGATGGTTTTAAAGCAGTGACAGTAGAATAAACCATGAGGGATCCACTACTTTTCAGTCCATAACATGGACTTCACATTGTCATTCATCTTTAGCCCCTCTTCCTCAATTTTACACATGCACGTTACATACACAGGTGCAAATACACAACTGTGTATTTGTGTATGCAGCTAACACTATGACCATAAAAGGCAAAACTGAACCCCACACCCAAAACAAGCTTGCACACATTCAAAGTCTCCCGCTCATCAGCGTGCTATCACAGGGGTCTTCGGGGGACACGCTATCCTCAGAGCAATATTCTCTCTTTGCTGAGATCTCAAACTGTGAAACGGGCGTGCTGTTTTCAATCAAAGGAGCCTGTTACAAGATGGGAAAGACACAGCTGTCAGTTAATGTGCATGAGCTTAATACATTTCGTAATGATCCATTTTTGAACTGAGGAGAAATTAGCGTGTAAAGATTGGTAGGAAATTGGTGGGAAACTGCTAATATTGTCTGTTGAGGCTTTGATCTTGGTGACGTTCCCGGTAGAGCCTGTTTACACCTGATTTCAACTATCAGGTAGACAGCTCTAAATGTAAGGTGACAACAAGGTTCAAAATTGAGATTGGATCAACCAAACCATGCATGTGGCCAAATACGCAAGTGGCCACATCACATTTGATGTGATATAAATGCTAATCCAGTTCAGAACAGCCTACTCTGTCATGAACAATAACATTTCATGTAAAGGCTGCATATGAACATTTCTGTTAATATATCAGATTATGAGATAATATAGATTGATATGCATAATATAATACAAATATAAAATACAAATTTTAAATAATATACATACAGCTGAAACATTATATATTTTTAGTTAAAGTAACTTCTCAATAATTACATTTATGTGGAAGCAATAGTGTTGTATCTAGTGATGAAATTAGAGATCATCTCCTTGAAATCGAATCATAGGTGGTCAGAAAACATGCATTTGAGATGGCTCAGTTGACTGCATGCAAGCGGATCACACAAGATGGATTTTAATAGCTAGTCTCATCTGCAGCAAAGCACTTCCTTTGGTTTGGCCACTGAGGTATCGCCATTCAATAAAGCTCGACTGTGCCCTTGGCAGAAAGTAAAGTAACACTCTAAATTCATCACATTTTAATTTTCATTACAGCTTTAATATGTTTACATCCACCTGCTTTACGTAATCATCATTCTCATAAACCACGCAAAGACACACACACTTCACTCCAGCTGCCCCTCGCACCAAGGTCTACTGATAAATGAACATGATCTTTCTCCACAAAAGAGTCACAGCTAAATAGGAACATAGTAAAACATTACCAAGAGAAGAGGAACTGGTAGGGCCACGTATTTCAGCAGGAACACTGCTGAACAGGGATCATTAACATTTCAAAATAAAAGACATGACATTAAAGGCAGAATAATCCAGAGGCTTTACTTAAGAGGTATTTCTACTCTGTTGTCCTCTGGTTTAAAGTTCGACCCTTTCCACACTAATGCATTTTGTGAACGAAAATGGAGCTTTTCGAAAACACACTTGAAAGTGGATACATTTAAAGAAGCCATTTTCACGTTGTAGTGTGGATGAGTAAAACGGAGGGGTTTAAAAACGATGGCATGTTTTTCGTCATGTGACCAGGGCCGCATTAAGGGGTTTACCTCTAGTGGGGCCCTTCCAGAATTACAGCCTACATTCACACAATCTTACTCCACATTTTGCAGAAATAAATGCCATTAACAACATATCTAAACCAATAAGTCATGTAAAATATACAAAAATGTCACTGCATTAACTTTGCACATAGTCCTATAAAAATAGCTTACTGTGTTTAAGATAATAAGAGGTTGTAGGCAATTTATCTTAAAGAGTGCTTTGAGAAAACTTTGGAAAGGGCATTAGAAATCAAGTATAGTACATATATAGTAATAGCTTTCAAAATAACTTAATTTATCTTATTTCTTAATGTTTACACTTTATTTCTTTAAGTATTTAATCTATAGATGGACATACTGTACCTCACTAATGATAAAAACTGTAAAGTTAAGGACAAAATATCAGTTGATGTGTGAGGTTCGAATTGAGATTATTGTACTTCATTACTATATCAAAAAGATCAACAAAATAAAATAAAAACATTCTACAGAAATATATATTTTTCATTACAACCTTTTCATTTTGTAAATATTTTTGCCAGCATGGTATCATATTTTCAGTGAAGCTAATAAACAAATAAATAAATAAATAACTTTACTGTTATTTGGAAAAATTATGTTTATTTGTTCTTTTGAAGAGATATCAGTGTCCACAATATAGAGTCGTTGACCTAAGTCAATTATTTTTATTATGACATTAATGTTTCTGACCATAGTTGGTGATGGTTTTACACTTTAAGCATTTGCTGCATCAAATTAAAGTTAAACATTTAAGTTTCAGTTTAAGTAAATTCAGTATGTGTGTATGTACACAAGATCTGTACACTTTGAAACATAAAAAGGAACCTTATCACAATGTTCTAAGTTAATTTAAGGAGTCCAATTCAATGAGGATTTTTCCCTTAGGCCTATGTTGTCTTTGTGATATATTGTAAGATACTGTAACAAAGTTTGGTCATCATATAAATCTTTACTATCTGGGATGTAAACACCCAAGTCAGGCTAGTTAAGTCGATTTGACGAAACATGCTAGTGAAAAATCCAAGACTCAGTTAAGTATCTATGGAATCCTAACGCAGTGTGACTTCACGTCACCCATATTATGAAGCTTGAACAATCTCCCTGTAGTTCATGGTGAAGTCAGGACCTGGCCACCCTGAGCAGCAGGGAATGTCCCTGGTAGTCAGTGAGCTGGCTGCTTATAGCTTAGAAGGTCAAACTAACTGCAGGACAGAGAGAGTAATCCCAGCCCTGAGACACAAGCTTCAGGGTTTGGCCAGCTCATGCAGGCAACCCACTTCCAAACCACTTTCACGCTCTGGAACCAGCAAGCCAGGTAAAATTGGTTCCGTCAGCAAAGGCAGCACGACAAATGAGGGGTGTTGGTGTGGTGCTGCTAACGTCTAACAGACCAGGAAACCACAACAGCTCACAGGTGTGCAGAAACATTCAACCCTAAAAGGCAGCATAAAGATTTATGACTAAATACACCCAGAGTAAAAATGCATTGCTGTCAGCTTGCTCTTTCATAGCTCAAGAAGATTTAAGTATCAAACTGGTCTGGATGTTTCACCTGATACTGTATGTCCTAGATAAAAATAACAGACACAAATACGACCATTTAGTTTAAGTGATGTGACTTATGGTGTCCCATACTCGGAAATTGTGCGAGCATTAACCCATCCAAGTGCACACACACAGCAGTGAGTAACACAAACACACCATGAACACACACCCAAAGCAGTGGGCAGCTATTGCTGCTGTGCCCGGGGAGCAGTTGGGGGATCGGTGTATTGCTAGAGTGTCTCACCTTAGCCGGGGGTATTGAAGGTGGAGGAGAGCGCTGATCATTCACTCCCGCCACCTACAATCCATGCTGGTACTGAGGCTCAATCCGGCAACGTTTGGGTTACAAGTCTGAGTCTCTAACCATGAGGCCACGACTGCTCCACATAGACATACCGTAGAAGCACAATTAAAAATGAATACGGATATAAAAAATTTAGATTAGATTTGATCTTTTGTCAAATTTGAGGAGTTCATATTAAAATCTCAGAAACTCTAACTCTGCTATTCTGGTACATCTCAGCACATAGTCTGAGGCAATGTCGAGGTGTACTGTATACTGAAACTTATCTAAAATATCTACAAAACAACCAAGATATCAAAGTGATCTCAATTGAGATTTTTCTTTGCTGTGGGCGCACTGCATGGAATCTTTCAGAAAAGTGACATTTCCTTACTTCAGCCTGCAGTCTGACTTCACTTACTGAGGGAATAAACAGCTTTTTATAGCCTTATAAACAGCTTAATTCTGTGATATCTATAACCTCTGATATAGAAGCGTGTTGATGGCCTCTCTCACACTCTGGCTGTTTCATGACAGGACACGATCAATAGGACGACAGGATTTTCCCCTAGTCTGACACTCATATTCACCCCTCCCCTACCCACACAAAGATAAAAAAGCCATTTTGACAGGAAGAGAGCTTTTTTGGAAAGTCGCTGTACTGACGCAGTCTCATCTTGTATACATTTCTCTCCCCTTTTCAAACCATCTAAAAGGATACAGTCACATGGGGAGTGAAAAAAAACAGTGAGAGTAGTGAAAGACAGGGAGAACGTTTCTTGAAAGCATGTCACTTTATCTTGCCAACACAAGATTTTTTTAGATTGTCTTCTTTTTCTCCATCTGCCACTGATGACAAATGTTTAAAGGCGTATGACGTTATATGAGGAGGGAAAGATAAAGAAAAGATAAAGCATAAGCAGAAAAGAGGAGCGAGTGGGAAGAGAAGCTTTTTTTATTCTACCATCCTGATATTTAGTCAGAGGCATCATGTCCATTCAATGTAAGGAGGGGGATTTCCAAATAACTGCATTTGATCATTAAAACCCCAGTGAAATAAATATGAAATTTTCCTTTTCTTAAAAATAAGTTAGCCTTAAGGACGTCAATAAACTGATATGCTCCTACGCGCTGACAACATTTCCATCAAGAAGATTTAAACCTGACAGTCTGGCAGATGTGCTCAAAAAATCTAGAAATTCCATGACATCACTTTACACATCAGGCTCTCGTCAAAGTTCTCGTCAAATCAAATACGCTTTAAAATAGGAAGAGCTGCGTAAGCGGCGGCTCATTTCAGTCACTTGTTCGCACATTTATGTCCTACATGGTGAATGACGCATAATGCACTGGATGGGAGATAGGGGATGATCCAGACAGTGTAAACATCAACATTAAATTGTTCTCGTTAGTGTCACTAGAAAGTGTCCTCCGCTTCAGAGACAGGATAACACAGAGCTGATCATATCCGTCGATCAAAATCCGCTGCGACAACAAAACCTATTTGACCCATTGACAGATTGTTGTACTTTGAGGCTCTATGGAAGAGATAGGACATCACAGCCTTGATGAGTAAAGAACATCTCACCAGCGTAAATAACAAGCTTCAAATGACACATCACTGATCCTACTATTCTTTTCAATAGACTTTTACAACACTGTGGCTATCACGCTGTTAAATGTCAGCTTTGCCACGCTGACTGTCCCGTAAACAAAACCCTGTTGGTTATTTTAAGAGTCGCTTGACATGTTTAGCGTTCTTTTTTTGCATTTTTCAGTTGAGATTACGGTAAACACATCAAATAATGCTGCACGATCCAAGGTGTTTCAAAGGGACTTTAAGCTTAAAGTCGGCATTAAATTAAAAATCATCATTCTAATTGTTTTTCTAAGTTTTTATTATATTTATTTATCCGTGCACATCATTATTATTGTTTATTCCTTTGCACTTGTAATCTTTAATCAAAAATCTTTAATCCCCCTCCCACTCTCGAAACGACCACTCTTTGCTTCTGGTCACGAGGAATGGCACGAGGGCGGTGCTGCAATGACTGACAGATTACAAACTGGCATTAAAATCTTTCACTTTTTAACGATCCAATCAGTTGCCAGTGGATGAAATCAAGTCTCACTCTACAATTTCTTCTCATTTCAGAAGTCGTTTCACTCGCGATACAAAAAAAAAAGACAATCGCTCCTCATACTCATACTCATGTTTCATGGTGACTTTAAAGGTGTATGCAGAGTTTGTGGCACTTTGGCAAAAATCTAACTTTTAAATGGATTCAAATTTGCTCAGTCCAACCGAGTTACACCTGCTGTGTATTATTTGCATTTGCTTCTGTCATCATCTATTGGTTGTTGTGTGGCTGGAAACTCACATGGCGTTTTGCACAAAAGGTTTCATTAACAAATTGTCAGAGCTACACTTGTCTATAACACAAAAATGCATAACAATAACTGGCTGTCATGTTTTGTGAAAGGTTCAATTTTCAACGGTTAGAATTCTAATTCTAACATACACCAATTTGTCTTTGGTCGTTTGGTCTTTTCCTACCCTGGTAAACACAGGGCCATCACTTTTTCTCTCTCAGAAGACCCCGAAAAAAACAGATAGATGACATCCCCGCATTCAATCAATCTATTGTAATAGTTACCTGACGATTCTGTCTTTTTCCTCTGTTTTAATCATTGTAGCATTTCAACACACCGTATGATAATCTTCCCCCTTTCCTCTGATACCCTCGACGGTGAACGTCAGTGCTAATAAGTTCGCAAGTGGATTCCAGTCACGATATGGCACCTCAACAAACACCTCTTTCATCACTTCTTATTTTAAATCCAGACACATTCTCAGTCTCCTTCAGCCGATAACGTCATGCATACAGTCTCCAGCCTCATCAGCGGCAATCAGTCACTGTGCAAACTTCCTTCTCACCCTCCGCGTCACCTCAATCCCCCCGTACCATGACAAGGTAAGCCCTGATATCCCTTGAAGAGACATTTAGCCTCACCACCTATAGAGAGATTACCCTGGCCACAGCTCCACATTTATAAAGCAGAACCCAATGAGGAGTTTTGACCCAGTTGTGGATTAAAGCCTTTGTAACTTTCATCAAAGCACTCTTAACACCTTCAACCCCTGCCTTTCATTACATCATCACACACACTCTGGATCGGTGGCAGGAAAGGTGACCCTAGTGATTTAGATCACGTGAAGAACGATTCTCATTTGCTCTGTCCTATTTCAATTCTAAAAGTCTGTCAAGTCTTCGAAATTGTCCGTAGCCACGCTTTACTTTGACCTTCATTTTCATACGTACATGTTTAAAGTTAGATCAAATATGCAACAACACAAAGCTTTTTTGAAACTTTTTTGATGAGATAAACAGAAATAGTCAGCAGGCGAGTACAAAAGTTCAGTGTCCAAACTGGTCTCCTATACCTCACCTAGTTTTGCCATCCCAAATTTAATTGGAGGTACACGCCTTGCCCGAAGTTAACTTCCGGACTGTGTTTGGATATAATAGAACAATTTATTTTATATTTGATTAATGCGTTTGTGTTGATATTAATTAATATTAATATTTTATTGTATATCAATTTTATTAAATTTAAACTACTTAACAGTTATTGAATTTTTTGTGGAGGTCTACCGGAAGTTAAGTTTGGGCCACATAACATTTGATTATGTTATTGCCGCTGAAACCGTTAACATACATGTTTATAACAGTCAGCCTATTACAAGGTGGAGATTCTTTTGGTTGAACACGAAACACAACATGCAAGAGATTGCAGCAGATCAATCTACAAAGAGGTTCTTTGTGACTTCATACATCTTGTTTTTAGAACAATTTCAAAAAGATGAATAGAACCTGAACCTACTGGACCCCATGCCAACGTCACACATCAAACCATCAAAACATCCCAGCATGGTATGCATGTTCTGAATAACAATGCTGGAACAAAACACACTAAAAATATAGCAGCAACCAATGTCTCTGTTTTACAAGAAGGGGTAAAAAAGTAATTTCATTGCTTTGAATCAAACAATCTCACGTACAAAACTGCTCACCATAGAAGTTCACAGACTTTTCTTTCAGAGTCAGTGAATGTAGAATCTAGCATTTAAAGATTGAAAAGTGAATGCAGAACAGAAGATAAGCATAGGCCTTCACAAAGTTTTTCTGATTTCTGCTTCTGTCTGCTTCAGCACTTGTCGGGACAACAGGCCAGAGAAAGATAAAGAGAGAGTGTAAAATAGAATAACGTATGTGTCTGTGTGTCTCTATGCATGTTAAAGACTAGAGAGAGGAATAAAGAGAAAGGGAAAGATCTATCAGAACTGATGTTGTAAAATAATCACAAGCGATCCATCACCACCTGACTTTTAAACCATACTATTTGGTTTTAAAATGACAACTGATTTATATATAGTAACAAATAATTTTACCAGTCATGCTGACAAACAACTGTGTGTTTTGACAGATAAAACCAAAAAGGTACCAAAGGTAGCTTTATATATTGGCTCTCTTCTTTTTTAAAGGGACAGTTCACAAAAAAACGTTAAATTCTTTCATCTTTAACTCATCTTGATAAAATATCAAAATATTACATATATATATATATATACACGTTTGTATGAATATCTTTTAACACAAATCAGGGGAATAAGTAAAAACATATTTGTTCTTGTAGCAAGCTCTCTGCAGTTCTATAAACACTTTTCTTCTTTCACTGTCAGCTACAAGCAAAATAATAAAACAACACACCTTGCTATAGTTACAACAAAAATATATATGATATTGTCGTTAGTGTATCGGAATGTACATGTGTTGTTTAGTATCAACCTTTCAGTGTCTTCAGTTTAACACTTTGTGACAGTCAAATTGATATGGTAAATCACAAACCGAGTACTCAGTTATACTTATAGGGAATGTACTGAGAAATTGCTTATCTATTTGACATTTATGCATGTTCATACATATTAACTCATACATACTTCTACAGCGACCACTGCTCAAATATACCTGAAGTATGCACACAATATATTGCAGTTCAGCCAAACTGTCAGCTACAGACTGAGTATGCACACTAAAATGACACAAAGACTGAATAATAAAGGACAATGAAAATGACACGTAGCATTTCAGTCTCTCTCCATCCTACTACATGGGTCTGTTGTATGACAGAGCCTTAGGCCAAAAGTTGGTGGAGAGATAAAGAGTAGAGATGACCAAGCTGTCACAAAGCAGAAGACAATGTCTCTAAACATTCAGACAAAGAAATAACTGGGCTACTATAATCGAGAACCATCGGGTTTACACACACACAAACTCCACACATACACATATTTGTTTTTGAAAGGCTTACTCCATTCTACCCTAAAAACACTTTATTAAAATTCAGAGTCTATTAAAGCCGTTTTGTGTCTGCTAAAGCTAAATTAGAATCAAAGCCCTTATGATTAAAAAATGTTTCACACTATCTTTAAGCTTTGCACAACTCAATTACTAGGGCAAGATAGAAAATATTCTGACATAAGAAAACTGTGTTTTCAAAGCTTTCAAATAAGTTATTGTGAAACCGCATTTCCCACAAACCACCTGAAGCAAATAATCTCAATGCAGAGACTGTATCTCCACTAGGTGTTCTGTGCTGAGACTGCACACAAGGTTAAAACCAAAGTCAAATCATTTAGGCTAAAAAAAAATTATATGTAGCAATGCGATATTCGGAAAACAGAAATCAGAGAGACTTACCTGTATTAACAGAGGGCCACAGTTATCCAGTGGTGGTCAATGAGGAGACAGGCCCGCATAAAAAAAGAGAACAAGAAAAAACAGTTAGAATTTTGACAGTATATAGTACACCTTTGTGTTTTTACAGGTTTCGCTCAGGTTTTTAGTTCAGGTGAAGAATTTTAAGAAATGTGGGCTCTGGGAAACATTAAAAAGTGAATATAAATAAAGTAACTGTGGGAGTGGATGAGATATATTATTGATAATAATTCGTGTTAATATTACTTTTTATTAAGGTATTACTTTTATTCTGAATTTCATGACGAACCAAATCCAGACACCATTTAGACACTTAAAAAAACAGTAAATAAATATATGAAATATCTGACTTATTTTATATAGTGAGCACTTCTCATTGGCTTCTATTATTTTTATGAGCTATTAGTAACCCTCAAAGAATTCTTTCATTTAAACATATTTTATTTACTTTAATTATTTCTCAACTTGTGAGAACAGAAGAACCATGTGTTGCATTTTACTCTTGAAATATGTTGTTTTATTGTGACCTTAGCGAGCAATTTTTTATATATCAGCAGTCCCCTATTCTAGAAGTCTTTTGACAACTGCCTTATTCAAACACTGAGATCATATTAATTCCAACTGTTTCACTTGCCACCATGAGCAATTACTCAATGCCCATGCTGGCCTTTGTCACGAACCTGTTCTCATTAAGAAAGAACATGTTTGGTACACCTATGGCGTACAAGATCAGGCACCATACCATCTTATGGCAGAAAACGCAAGCGCAGACTCACTTCCACAATATTTTCTTACGCTCTAATAATATTAGCCAACGAGGGTAAAACACGCTCCAACCATCACACTCCACTCTCAAACAGATTTGCTCCCAGCATGCAAGACAGAGACAGGGTGGTGAAACCCGATTATTCCTAGTATACTGATAAATAGCTTATCTAATTAAAGAAAAAGGAAATGATCAGACTTTCTTATTTCCTGAAAATGGTAATGAGATTAGTTTCTTCTGTGAAGGGGAGCAATAGACACACACAAACTCTCTCTCTCTCTCTCTCTCTCTCTGCAACAGAATAAAGAAGACATAAATATGAACAACTGGTTCTAAATATTCAGATTTTTTTGCCATTTTCTGTGCCTCTGAACCGAGATCATGTGGATGAGATTGCATAGCTACTAAACGTTTCATTGTAGTGGAACACTATTCTCGCTACATTCCAAATGTAGACAGAGAAGAACCATTCCACGTCACAGAATAGGCGCTTCTAGCCTCTGCGGTCTTTTACTAGCCTTCCACAGTTTTCTCCTCCCTCGCCTTATTTCTGCTCTCCTACACTTCAAAAGCGAACATGGCATTGGTGAACATGGCACTTAGAGGGTTTAACCCCGATAGTGCTTTGAATGCTAATAGAGTTAATCCAAGCAAAGCTATAAACACACATCCATTCACCAGCGGGAAATGGGTTAGGGGGGTTAAGACTTCCATGATGAACTGACAGTTACAGCCTTCATCTACTCTATCTGATGACTTTTTAATCTGTCTGTAATCACTGTGACATGAATGTGATGGCATGAGAGAAAAGCAGAGGAAGGGCAGGGAATTAGAGAAGGGCAGAGGACTGATAACCATCGTCTGTGGCAGAAATGTTTTTATGATGATGGCGTCATAGCTAGTTGTGGTTTGCAATGAGAGCTGCACCCCATGCAACCCCACAAGTGTGTCCAGCAGATGCTGCAGTCATAAATGCACCCTCAGGGATGAGTGGGAATGCCTTCAGGGATATTATTTTTAAAATATGAATTTAGATTAGAGCTGAATTTAAAAAAATATTTGTCATTGTTTTACTGACACCTGTTGGTGTGGATCTTACAAAAGTGAAAGCAAATATTTGGCTTGCAAAGACATTGTAGAATGTCACCTATGAATAATTTATTCTGATAATAGAACTGTATTTGGCTAGTGAACATGGCGGCCACCATTAAGGGGCCCATCCCTGTGTGGAATAAAACTTTTTTTCTAGGCCACATATATGAGTCCTGTGAGTACAGAACACTTCAAACATTCATCATACATATTTTATACATACTATTTCTTAAGATATAGAAAATTTCATATCAGACCAGCTGGCTTTCATCACTAGACCCTGCTGTCTCAAACCTGTCACAAGCTGATAATAGCAAAGTACATCGTTTTGTTTGTATTGTGCCATTTGCAATAGCTTTGTATAATTGCATTTGTTTAACTTTTAATGGTTGCTGAAAGGCTCACTAAACTAAATTACTTTGAATGTATACTCTTGAGCATATGTTTCAAACTACTAAACTTAAATGTTTATTTTTTGGTACATTATGTTGTAACGTCACTTTGACGTTCAGGTCCACAGTTACACCAGCGGAGCAACAGCTCAAGCACCAAATCTATTGAAAAGGGTTATTAGAGAGAGACCCTACACGAGACCCCCCTCAGCGCAGCTCAGTTCTGTTAATCTATCAAAAACATGCAGAATATCCCTTTTACTGTATTTGCAGAGGCAGGCCCAATATGTTGCAAGCTCCTGGGCAGCTTAAGTATGATGATTTGTCAACAGTAGCTGTGCAGCTATCTTTCACTCACCCCTAAGGGGTTCCATATCGCAGTAGTTAACAGATCACGGGCAGGTCGGTTGCCTTTGATGTGAGGCACTGGCCTAGGCTTCAACCGTGGCAGATACTCGAAGAGATAGTGTCGAACCAGCCACTCAAATCCATGCCAGCAACTGGAGTCGAACATGGCCTAGCCTGTGGAGGTTGAAGCTGGGAGGTAACATGGCTGCTGAATTTACTACAAATTCCAGTTTTTACTCAGGGGAAAGAATAATTTAAAAAGCAAAAAGAGCCTAACCATATCTCAAAACTTTTAACTAAATACACTATTAATAATGAATGTGCAGTATTTTTACTTAACCACCTGACCGATAAAAAAGTGTCAGATTACATAATATAATATAATTTAATATATCTACACATAAATTGGAATGAAAGGAGATACAATTTAAATGTTTTCTTACATTCTTATATATTTGTCCTGGACCGGACAAGAGATGTTTACAATGTCTCAAACTTAGCTCAGATGTGCCTGGTCTGCAATCCAAAGTCAATATTATTTTATAATTATTTTGATCATTTCTTATGAAATTCCACCGAGGCCTGATTATATACTTTATTCAATTTACATTAATTTTACAGCTTTATATATGGGCCCTATTTTCACGATCTAAGCGAATGGTTTAAAGCAAATGGCGCAGGTGCACTCAGGGCGTGTCCGAATCCACTTTTGCTAGTTTAACCGAGGGAGAACGGTCAGTGCGCCTGGGTTCATGGTCTAAACGGGTTGTCCCGGTTCTCTTAAAATTCTCATTTGTTTGTGTTTTTAATTCTCATATGCAGAAAAATTAGACCTAATTAGATAGATTCTGATTTGGTACTTTTGACTTAATAATAATAATAAATGAATAGTTACAGTTACAATAGTATCTAGCATGTGCTGCTTTTTGCCTGTAGGTGTTCAGCTGGCAGCACCTGGAATAAAACTGAACTATATTAATCTAAGGTGTACATGGTCAACAGCTTTTCAAAAGAGGTCAGGCTGTCTTGGTCAAGGTTTTGTTCCGGTGGCGAAGAGCATACAGCTCCACCAGTCATAACAATTCAACAGTGTCTGCATAAATTCGCTTTTACTGCCACAGAATAATACAGTTGGTCTTTTTATCTGAGACATCCTCAAACCAGTCTAATAACAGTACAAACACTACAGTCGACAACATCTTAAAATGGCATATAATTGTAGTTGGAAGACACTCCTGAAGGCGCAGAGTAATCTGTGATAGTACTTTATTTCTAGGTCCATAACCAGGGTCTGTTTAGAAGCTAAGAGGGTGAGGATATCTGATTTGTGAATAGAATCAGAAGGGTGGCAGTTGCCTGTGAGGTCTCAACTCCTGCTGTAATTGGGAAAAGAGTTTGTTTGAGAATTAGTACGCACACCAGGGAGCAAACAACCTCCAGTGATAAACAAACCACAAAACCAGTGTACCGGAAACAAGCTGGGAATACAAAGCAGGAACTCGAGTAAACACAACAATACAGTGTGTATGTGAGTTTATAAGAAACAGCTCAAAGGGGTAGCGTCAGTAAATAAGTATAGTTTTAGATATATTGTGTACCTGTGGATGTGTTATGCACATCTCTAAGTCTGTCTGTGTGTGTTTGTGTTTAAGTCCATCTCAGCTGTTTATGCTGAGCAGCAGTTCTGCTCAGCTGTCCCAAGGCACTTAATCTTTTCATGGATCAGCAGCTGTGTAAGAACTCTACCAGCATACGCTATGTGTCCCCAAAGCACATCTAACGCGCTCGCTCACTCGCTGAGGTCACACTCTGATGCACTTCACACAGGTAAATAAGGGCAACAGTTCCACATCATCAAAGCCTCTAGAAATGGGTGAGATCCTGCTGAAACAACACACAGCATAGCTAAGGCCACGTTTACACAATGAAAAATGTAAAAGTTGTTCCTTCGCGTTTTTGAAAAGTTTCAATCAAGGTTTCAAAGCAACAACATAAACAAAACGTTACTGCGCATGCACGTATGTGGACTGCCCTGAACTTCCTGTAAACAGTCACAAATAATAGAGTGCCTTTAGATTATTTCTCATTACTAAAGAAACCAAGAAGAACCGTTACTTGGCTAAACTTGTCTCTCCAATATTTTGACTTGCCAACTTCTACCGCTAGATGTCAATGTCCCTTACTGTTTCTTTAAATGCACGATGCATTCAACAAATTGGTTATGTAATAACATTAACAAAATGCTAAAACACCTAAAAATTCTGCAGATTTTAGTAGACAACAGTCTCGTGTAAATGGCTTGTGGGTCGCTATCATGTGATGCTGGTGTGCACCGCCATGCTTTTTAATAAGCAAAACAAAAGAAGACCATGTTATTTCTCTAGATATGGTCTAATAATTCTGCAGGCAAAAACCAGCCAGGACCAGAACAGAATTTCATGCTGGTCTAAGCTTGTCCTGTCAGAGGAGATACAGCTTCCCTTTCATGGTTTTAAGGCACACATGCACACATACACAAATAGGATAATGGCTGTGAACTAGATGTCGTTTCAGACAATTCTGATGATTTGATTTTATGAGTAAAGTGGAATGAGGGTAAGGGTGGGATTTACATCGGCGCCATGCTAGGCTTACCAGCCCAAACACACTAACCATTACAAAAGCTGTTCCCTCCAACACATACATCCGTCTCGTTCATCCATCCCTTACTGTGAATTTGCAAGCACAAGAATATTTTTAAAGATTTGGTCATTGATTTCCTTGATCTCTTTTTCATAGTCCGGTAGGCAGGTGGGCCTTAGACTCCTGGGGCTTCCATTGAGTCGGAGTAGAGAACAGCAAGAAAAGGCTTTGATCTGACATCAGAGACAGAGACTAGCTAGAGATAAAGCATGTACATTCACACACACATTCACTGATAAGGGTGCCTTCTATAACCTGCACACCAGTGAATAGAAAATTATCTTTAGCAGAGAGACACAGGGATTTTTTCAAAGCATCAAAATTGTTCCAATACAGAAGGCCACTAACCAATAGGAGACTTTAGATTAAAGTTAATTGAATGACATCCAATTTGGCCTTACTTTATAACCCAGCTATAGAAAGCAGCCTTGAGGCAACTTCCAGCAAACATTTATGAAAGCTAAAGCCACATGTCTGTTACTCCAGATGTTTCTATGAAGAACACAGAACAGAGCATTTGGGTACAAAGTCTAACAGATGGAGAGAATCAGAACCAAAATAATTGAGATGCAGTTCTATGTCTAGCAAAAGTGCAGCCAAGGAAAATCAAACTAGACTAGACAAACCCAGTCTCTGATCTTCCGCTCTATCTTCTTCTTCAGACTTCAGATATGTTCCTTTTTGAAAGCAGAATCACAGTTGTATGAGAAAAGCAGGGTGTCTCATCCTTCTGTCTGCTAATATTCATTAAACTTATAAACCCCCTGGAACACCAAAAGAGCTGAACCTCATCCTGCCTCAATATAACAAGGTTTAAATCAAAAGAGAAGGATGAATAGACAAAACCCTTTTGTTTCCTGTGGATGAAACAGTTCCAGTCTCAGACAAAATACCTATGGACCAGCCCACTGTCATGTTAGGCACAGAACAGGAACCCATGCACTGACAGAGGTTACACGGGGGCAAAACAAAGAAAGCCCAGATGAGAAAATAAAGTCCACAAAACTCGTCAATGCAAATAAGGAATATCTAGGGGAAACTCCCCACGGACTGAGGACGAACAATAACAAACCGGCAAGAGACAGAGAACGCGAGGGTCTTAAATGGGGAAACCTAATGAGGGATAATGACACTGGGCAGGTGAGGGGAATGAAACACCAAGGGTGAGATAACAGAAACAAGGGGAAGTGGCCAGGGGCGTGGCCAAGGCTGTTTCCACACAGAACACAACAAGCACAAACAACATGATACTGTCATCCGCCTACTGCATTCGTAATTGGCAAAGCACTATCCAAAAACCAGCATTTCTAAGACGACCGATTTGCCTTTTTTGCAATTTTGGGTTATCAGGGTGCAGTTATTGTTTTCAAGGTACCATTTGATATAGAACCTTTAAGAAAGAAGTAGCAAGTTCAGTGGTATCAATTTTTGAAAGATATTTTAGATGTAGTATTTTCTAAGAAGTAAAGCAGATATCTACGATCAGAATTTTGTAATCTGTTTTCTGTATAACCAATCGTGGACTGAAACAGCTTTTAATACATTTTCCATGTCGACCAACTATTATATCAGTGTTTCGTTAAATGGCATACAGACTCTTCCTGTATAAGTGGTTGTTTTTAGGGTCACATTTAAAAGCATTGTGGATCAGATTCGATGTTAAATGTCAAAAAGCTAGCTACAGTATATTAAAAAGATTGAAAGCCTGCTTTATATGTTGAAACCATTTCATTTCTAAAACAGCTGCCACTAAATTATTCTGGAGACAGGTAATAATGCTGCGTTCCAGAAAACTCGAATTTTGAGTATTTCCAACCTAAATTCCATGAAGTAAACATTTGTAACGGCAAATGAAATGGGTTATCTGACCTCTGAACTCGGAGCAACTTGATCAACCTCTAGTCCACGACCTCAGCAAGACGCGTCATTTGAGGTCACAAACAAAATGGCGGCTTGCCCTTTGCAACCTTATGTAAACCGAAAACAACTTTTCTAATAACACGTAATATGTATGAACATAAATGTTAAAGTATCCAGAAACTGTTGTATGAACAAATACCTATGTTTGAATAGTCACCATATAATGATAATGGCGTCTCATAGTGAAGCCATGTGGTAAACATGTGAATGTGACTCATTATTGACCCGAATGCATTGAGGTCGGAGGTCATGATATCTTAAATCCGAGTTGTCTAGAACGTACAATGTGTGAAAATGTTCTGAGAAAGGTAAATCCATCAGCATTCAGCTGTGAAGTTTTGCATAATTGTAATCCAATTGGAGTATGCACTTTTGAACCTTTCTAAGCGTATATCTAACTTGCATGTAGCATGGGTATATGAGCAAGCGCACATGTCTGTGCATAATTCATGGTACTTTGTATGTCATAGAGAAAGTGTGTGTGTATGTGTCTACCATTAAGCATGCACGTCACACCAGCACGGCCACCATTTCCTATTACGTTTTCTTGGCTGTACATAGAGTATGTAAAGTCTTATCAGCATGAGAGAAGATAGCTGGTAGAATGGTTTATGCTGAACTCCTTAAGACAGTTCCCCACAAACACACAATCCATGTGATTTACGACCTCCACACCCTGGCACAGCTCACGCCACCCTGAACACTGAATGCATCGGACAGGGGCAACAAGATGCCGACCTGCCTCTTTTACAACATGACATATCACCTGGATGCTTTTCTAAATCTGACGTTCTTACAGTCAGCGCTACGATAAATCAAGCCGCAATGCTTTAGCAAGGAAGCCGACACATGACCAAGCAAAGCCACTAAAAACAGAGAGCACCATCTGCTTCCTGTAGTTTGAAAGGATTTGAGAGAGAAAGAAAAGAGAGGGCGCAAGCTGTTTGGTGAGGGAGGTGATAGCATAAACTGAAGCACGGTTTGATCTTAGAATGTTTCGAGCAGGTTGCCTCACTGCAGGATTCTGCATTGGCATAAAATTACATCTTCAGGTCATTTTTTTACCATGCAGCACATTTAATGTCCCCGTCATATATACATTGCTATGTACTGTATATTTGATTAAAAAAACACAGTGAGAATACTGAAAATCTATAACTGCCAGATAGATTATGTAGGCTCTGAAAATTAAATGCTGAAAAAGTATTCTGTCCACATAGCACAGATGTCCAAAAAAATTTAATCAGATTTTTTGCCTTTTAGTGCAAAGGCCAGAAACTTCAAAACTGCAAAATAGGTCCCAAAAGTGAGGAGAAAGTCAGCAATGTTTTTTCTTTTAGTATTTATCCTGGTTTCCGAGACAAAATTGTACTGTTTGAACTACTTAAAGTGAGCGTATGGCTGTCCCACATTTCATCTTTATGCAATAAATGCTTAAAGCGATTTTATTTTCAGCTCATCATGCAATGCATTAATCTAACAGAGTTTGTATTTTAATGGAAACACGGTGTCTAAATAGCAAATGGAAATGCCCATACCAACAATCTTTCGGCCCGACTTACAAGAAATAACTATTTTTGAAAGCAGTTCATATTAGCATTTGAATTGAGGTTTTACTGTATAAGGTACTCTTTGAACAAGCTGGCGTTCATGTTAAACCAGCGCACAGTCTGGAATATTCCTTTATTTATCAAGTTCCTCAAGCATGGAAAGAAGCTAAAAAAATCTTATATCTTTGACAGACACAATGAAAGTAAGATTTATTGGAGTTGGCAGGCACAGCATACAGTATATGAAAGAGCAGTACTGCCTTTTTTTCCTCTACTTTCTTTTAAATTCTTCGTCTGTGGGCAATTTTATTATAGCCTTTGAAGTTGAAATCAAGGGCTTCTACGTACATCAGTGCCCGAGTTTGCTGAATTGATATCATCTTGATGAAAGACCGTTTTGTTTGTAAATGTCTGTCTCCGCATGTATCTACATCTGTCTGTAAGTGCATTCATCCCTATAAAAAAGAAATGTTACTTGTTAATAGGTTACTAATATCACAAATGTTTATCCTTTCTCTCATGCACAGATTTGTGCAAAACGTATGCAATATTTTCTAAATCTCTATAAAAAATATTACGCAATGTAATGTGAATGAAATCTTCTTGTGATAAGTCATTGCTGCATTTCACTTCGAAGGCTGCGTCTTTCAATTTGAAGAAGATCCATTCTTAAAGAGTGATCATGTGACCTTTTTCATACACCACGTGACCTTAAAATGTTTTGTGACCTTAAAAGCAGTTTTGCTAAATATTCCTTTATCGAATTGCTTTAAAAATAAGTTGAGGTTTTCCATATATGGGAGTTTTTGAGACATTGAAATGCTTACATTTTGTGTATTTTTCAATTACATTTCATGCAGTTTTAAGGGTAACGCAAACGCAGCTACAGTTGCAGTAAATGACCTTCGTTAGGGACAACTGATTGACCATTCCCATCTACCTCATTTACATCTAATAATGGTACACTAATGTCACTTACACTTGAAATTAATTCTTTGTGAGTGAGCGAAGGCCATTGGGAGACTGAAAGTCTGCACCTAATTTGTAATTACCAAATTACTTAATGAATTAATACTGAACATTAAAAGGAGATTTAAACTTTGAAGTAATCAATGTCTGATGCTATTCTGATGAGAAGGCATGTATGCCAATTGTTTAAATAAACAGGTCACCGAAATATGATGATAGAGGTGCATTTACAGGCCCACCAAGGGCTTAAATCCCAGTCAATGAGGAGTCTGTTTGCTAAATTGTTTATTTTGCATTAGAAATTAGATTATTTTTGAATGATCTTTTTTTCATTTTTATAATTTACTTAACACTGTTCATGATCCCATAAATAAATACATATTCCAAAGTTGAAATTCCAAAACAGAAGCATTGAAAAACAGCCTATGAGCAAAGAGTCAATGACATCAAGACATGTAGGCCTACTAAAGCAATATCACACTCATTATGCTGTTATTGTGTGAGCAATTGTCTATGTCTACCATGAAATTCAACCGGAAGAAATCATTAACTAATGTAGTATTGTTTTATCTGTTACTGTGGTGAAGTGACACATAACAGTAAACACCCCTGTGCTGTTCAAGGCCCATATCACTGTGGGAACATTTCTCGCCCAATCAGATTCAAGGACTAGAACGAGCTGTTGTATAAAATTAAGCAGCATTCACTACAACTCTATGGATGAAGAAATGGTGTTTACATCAATCAATACACTGGATATGTAATGCGGCGATGCAAGACAAAAATACACAGAAAAAGTCAATAAAGGCAGTTGTTACCCCGAGGAAATATTTCTACCTGATCTAACCCTTGAAAGGATTTTTTTACCACATAAACAGTAATAAAACCCAATGTACTACACTGTCTGACTATCAGATGTGGCACACTGACACATATTCAGTTTCATCCTGTACCGTTCCAGTGCTAACAGTGACAAGCTGCTGATGGAATCAGGCCTCAGCCCTTTGAAGGCAAATGCTGGTATATCCCACTGCCAAAAGCTGATTTAAAGCTGATTTTGGACTTTAAAGAGCCAGTAACTTGGATTCCCTAATATCATTTTTATTGCAGTGTGTAACGTAGCGTTCCTTCAATGTTCCTGCAAAGTTGTTCATTATAAAAGTCCATGCTAAACAAATATAGTGTGTCTCAAAATAGAAAGTTGACTCTAAATTGCTGAAGGAGTAGTTATTTTTTCGAAGCTAAGGCCTGTAATTTTCAGGCATCACAATTCAATACATTTGCATAATTCCCTGTCTGCCCGCAAAACACGAACACTGTCTCTTTACCTGCCCACTAACACTGATAGTTTGCGTGTTTACATCCTTTTACTGATAACTTTTTCTCTTACCATGGCGAGTTCAATGTGGGATTTACTAAACACTTGTCCAAGAAAGATGGGTCAGCATGACTTTATTTGGACCAATAGACATCTCTGAATCACAACCTGTTATTGTGTTTAATAAGACGTGTAAGATATATAATCTTTTGAATGTTGAAAATCTAAAATTTTGTGTACGTGGTGTACACTTACAACAGTTGTCAAGTTTGTTGTGACCACACTATTGTCTAAGACAAAAAATGTGTTGTTTAAGGTAGAGTGTCTGTCGTTTTTATTACTTGGATTCATGATAAAGGATGTGGATAGATTTAGTTTATATGCTGTAATGTCCGTCACGTTAGCATTGCCGTTAACGCATTAACGTTGTTTTACTGGGTTGTGTTTACTGTTTAGCTGTGGGTCCTTTCGCTTATAAGTGTCATTATTTTAAATAACACAAATCGATGCCATTTTTGTAACCTTACAGTATCTCTGTGTACTTATAATCTTCTTTGTGTAAGTGCTGAAATGCAGATGAACGTCTATGCAGTCCATGTGGAAAGACTGGGGTAGCCGACCAGTCAGAGTTCAGCGGGCTCGTGTAGGGAGGGGTTTAGAGATACTAAATCGCTTGGAAGGAATCGTTCAGAGATCTTTAAGAAATTATGTGATAATAAATGCATATTTTAAGAAAATGACAGTGATTTTTTACCTTGGATGCATTTAAACCTGTTGTTGGGGACTCGGATACAATATGAGAACCTTAAAAATACAACATAACGTGCACTTTTAAAATGCTGGAGAATCATCAGCGAAAAAGCACATGCAAAAAGTCCATTGAACTTTCAAAAGACTGGCTATTGACAGAACCTGATCAAATTGGCAAACCTCCAAATGGCCTTATCAGCCGTTGAACACACAATTAGAGCTTGTGACTTTGATTAAAACCGCTGAATCAAACATTTTCTTTCCACTTTTTGTTGTTGTTCACTTTTCATTTCACTTTCTACAAAGAAACGGCAACGTCAAACACCCCCTGCTAATGTGGCTGCTGAAAAATTCAAAAAAGTCATCGCAAGGCCTCTTTTTTCACCACGGGCTCCATCATTTATTCCAGCTTTTCATTTCTCCAGCACTCTTTCATAAGAGTGGCCTTATTGAAGCACAAAAGCAGAGCGCAGGCAGTTTGTGCTGACTCAGTTACCTTGCGTGTTTGTTTGTGCGTGCCAGCGTGTGTGCGTGCGAGTTTATGCGTGTGAAGAGGGGCAGGCCCAGGCAAGACGCAATGGCTCACTATAGATGGGGAAACTATTACTGCGCTATTTTTAGCATTCACATACACGCTTTATCACTCCCCCACCTCGCTCCTATTTATTTGCCCAAATATTGTTGCAAGCTCTCTGTGTTTTGCAAGCGCTGCAATGTGGCCGCCAAGACGTTAATCAATCGGAAAAAGCAGCGCTGGGCGGTGAGATTCAATCTGGAACGTGTCAAATGAGGTGTCAAGAAGACCAGGTAGACCTGTCACAGATTGCACATCTGAGCAGTCTTGCTTCTGAACAACAGGCGATGAACAGCGAGGTTAGTGAGGAAATGAATGAGAAATCCTCCATCCATCGCCACACTTCACCACAGGTACCACAAAGCAGAACTATGAATGACAAGTTAAAAGCAGCATTAGCGAGGGGCTTCCAGGATGTTTTTACTGCTAGTTTACATTAGCGCCAAATGACTCGTGAAGAAGTGGCCCTTTAGACATAGCCTAAATAGCGAGGGCATCGGGAGATAAACAAGCTCTTCTGTTGCTTCGTGAGGTAAAAGCTGCAACGAAAAACCCTGTAAAGGAATGTTTTACAAAGCAAAGGCAGTACAAGACTCAGAGAGAAATCGTTGACACATTTTCCCCTCTTTCTTTGAGCACATGAAGAACGATTAGGGTACTTTTGTGTTGGCAAGGATTAGAAAAAATGAATGCAACGACTTAAGCACATGGCCTGCGTCATCTGCTAGTGCTACATAAAACATCCTAAAAGGCTTAAATTAAACGGAAATAAGTAAATGAAGGATGCCAAATCGGAGCAGGTTTTCAAAAGATCAGAAACTGACGTTTTATATTTGTGAAAACATTTGAATAAACAAAATATGTGAGTGAACATGAACCATCAGACATTTTCAGGGTGTTTTGTATGTGTATAATGTATTTGTCTTATCATTAATTTTACTCCCAACATCATTTCTTATTATGTTAATAATGCATGTGCCAGGGGGATGACACGATATCCAGGTACAGTTTGACATATCCAGGCCACCATTAAGACGATGACTTACTGGCTTTGTGCTTCTTGGCTTCTGAACATCTTATATTCACATCACTTGGCATGACAACTGTACCGCATTGTATGTAGTTGAATTTTATTTACTTTCAACAAAACATTAAAACAATGAATCACATTTATGTCTGTCTACTCAATCCGCTTAAATATAAACATAACATTAAGACAAACCGATTCTGTAGTGGCAACTATAGTCAAAAGTCCACAATTTGTAATGTAATTGGAAAACAGTTCAAACTGGGCAACGATGACATCATCCACAGTGTTAAATACTGAGCTCACTGCAATGAGTGCCATAATTCCAGCTGAGAGGGCACCTGTTCACTGGCTCATTTCTGAACCCAGCACGGAAAAGTGTTTGTGTTCATGTATTTGTGAAGATTGACTGTAGAGGTGGGGCCATGTTGTGTTCGGCAGATTATTAGGATTAAACGGCAGCATTTAAGAATCTCTACAGATCAGGGAAAAATATATTGTGTGACTACACACGTTTTGCAAATGTGTCAACTGCACACTCCCTCTCCAAAACCAGGTTACCAGCTATCATGAACATACAAAATGATTGACAGGCAAAGAACATTTTTCATTGGATGAAAATGTGTAAACTGGCATCCTGACTTTTACTCTACAGATCCAAACTTGACAGGTGTGGTTTCTCAATATCTATTTCACAAATGTCAAGTAATGGGTGCATTTTATATGTGGTTTTCCAAAGAAATGACTTAGAGCATCTTTAACCAAAGACACAGTAAGTGCATCATGTGACTGATACCAACACTGGACTTGTCTTGTTAACCACATCCGACATGTGTCTATCACATTACTATAGTGTGTTACTCAAACAAGGTTTCGAGCCAACACGTTTAAAATGCCCAGTCAATAAGCAACACACTGTGATAGAATCAGCTATTGCTCACACTGTTGAAGTTGCTATGGAGACAAAGGTGTCAGAAGTCAAGAGTGACCTCACTGGATCAAGACACCTTGTCTCGCCGCATTTCAGCACACCAGGCTTCTATGAAACATTCATTATGTGCTGTCATGTGTATAATATAGTCCAATGACATTTATAATGACAGAAACAGCATAGAAAACGTATAAAATTATGTCAGGAAATAAAAACGGAACCTCTCATATTTTATAAATTCTAATAATAATAAGCTAGCATTATTAGTCTTAAGGGCATAGCTTTCGTAACTGTTAAAGCTAAATTCGGATTGAGTTAAAAATGTCCATAATCTAGATTGAGTGAATGTGAATACAAAAAACGTTAAATATTTTTCTATAAAATCTCTCTTTTTGATCAGAATTTCTGTTAATTAAGTCTCCACTATTGTATCACTGATGTGTTTTTCACATGACATAGAATCATTAGAAATTACTTCTAATAACTGCCTTGAAAATAATTACCCACTTAGAAATAAATTGAAGACTATTCATCATTATTCACTGACAGTGACACTGCTGAGCTACTGACACGTGTTCATGTTGAGGGCATCAATCTACAACACAATAAATATTCTGTGCCACAGATACATGGAGAAAAAGCTGGTCTGAGATATCTGACATTAATGTGAAGAAAGAGTCATGCTATGCGACGCTATCCCAGCATAGATGGGATATGAAAAACAAATACATTTTTGCATTTTGAATGCATTACAGATAAATAAAATCTCTCTGACTTTTGACTCAGTAAAAGTCAAAGTAAAGATTGATCAATATTTCACAAACACAAATATCTATTCAGTGCTGAAAGATGCCAAAGTAGAAGAGAGTTCAAGAAGATGCACTCAGTAAATAAACACAAAAGATCAAAAGCATCTAAAGCACATGAACTTCAAACGGTCTTCTGAAGGTATTATATTTTGTGTAGCCTGTTTCTCTCTCCACAGAGTAAACCAGTTGTGTTTATGGGTTATTTGTCTCACTTCTTTTCCCATTGTTAGTCTAAATCAACATGTAACATCCAGCTCACACAAAATTATTATATAACTGGCTAGTGAGCAACAAAATGACCATCATGTTTGCTGCGGAAGGGCAGTCTTTATACGGTACATTCATAAGTTATCCAAAAATTTGCTTATGCACCACACATTTTGTAACTTAGACACGACTACAGTGAAAGTAAACTGCAGATTAGTTCTAATGGTTTGAAACTGTCGCAGCTCCAAGCAGTTTGTCCATATCCAAAACTGCAATGTCAAATAGCACTAGAGCAAGAAAAGACACAGAGAGAAACCAACAAGACGTAGATATTCGACTAGAAAGGGAGAAAATCAATGCTTTCCTCAATTATGGGTATATGACTTTGCTCGTAAATGTAAAAAAACAATTGTACGTTTTTTACAGATTTTTATGTACTTTTGAAATACAGTCAAAAACCATTAAATTTAATTAAATTGAAAGATCGCAATTTTACTAGAATTTTACAGTTCATTACTGGCACCGCAGCTGCCAGATTGTTTTTTACAAGATTTCTTATTTTTACTGTTTATTTTCAAAAAACGGTCAAAAACTAATTTACAGATTACAAGTCAAACGGTCAAACATTTTTACCAGAAAAATGGGGAAACTATTTAATATATATCCTATAATTTTAAATTTCAGTTTTTCCAGTTTACAGAAAATTATATATTTTTTTACGTTTTATTGTTTTACACTATACCCTGTGCTGTGTGACCTGGAAACTTAAAAGCTTCTAGGTAAGTGCCACAGGATATGCACTTGAACTAGCAAATTGGGACTTTGTCCTCTAAAGCAAACACTGAGAAAGAAATCTCCTGCAGATACTGTAACACTCACCCTACAGAAAAGCTAATATAAATTACTTTGTTGCAACAGAAAAAGTATAATGGTGAATAACAAACAACTAACAACTAACTCATGTCCGCTCAGGGAATGAACCAGCTCCCTCCAGCTGGGCAGAAAACCTATTCAGTTCTGTTCACTAAGAGGAATTGTACTGTAATAGCAGGCGATACTGACTGCTGTAGTGCGTCTGTGAGCACGGCAGTTGTGACAATCTGTGATGCTTTCGTTCCATCACGTTTTGACAAAATGGGGTACAAAATGGACTCTTAAGAGTGCACAAGAGCAGCTTATAACCTGTCTGCATGTCTTACGAAGTATTTTCTTTAGTGTAGTGTATGAGTCACGTCATTTTTCTAGAACTTTAATAAGACATCATAACATGCTCTCCCACAAAGCAACGGGGTATGTGAAGGGCACAGAGATGATACTGATAAATCAAGGCAACAAAAATAACTCACAGTTAAGAAACACTGGACAGCTCCTTATGTGGTGGAGAGATTACAATTACAGTCAAGGTCAAAGGTCAAACAGAAGACATGCTTCTACCCACTCACACATAACAAAAATGCTTTACAATTTCACTTTAAAGATGCTGAATACTGATGCATTGGAAACCCATGGGTCAACATTTTGGCAAGTCAGCTGGTTTAGAGACATCAGGATGAAAAAATAGTCACGCAATAATGATTATTCTTTCATCATTTACTAACCTGTATGCTATTTCAAACCTTAACACAAAGGAAGATATTTTGAAGAATGTTGGTAACCAAACTACAATGGCCCCTGTTGATGTATTGTATGGACACAAAGACACTGAAACGTTTGTCACAATATCTTCTTTCCACGAGGGTGAGAAAATGATAAAAGATTAAACATATCACTTTAATACTGTAGCTGGGTTAGACAGTTAAAGGTGCTGTATGCAATATTTTGGAGGATCCCAATCCCCTTACACGGAATTCTCCGTGTTGTTTCTAGAGTAGCCCTAAATTACAATATTTTTAAGAATTTCATAGATACGTTATCTTCTTACGTTACTCACTTTTGGTGCTAGTGTGAAACCGCCCTAAGATGTCATCACGTTTTCGATTCTTGGCCGAAGAAGATAACTTACTTATGAAATTATAATATCGTAATTCAGGGCTACTCTAGAAACAACACGGAGAATGTCGGCTTGTGTGTGTTTCACATACTTTTCTGATGAGCGCTCCAAGCAGAGAGCTGTAGCTTATAGGGTATCTCATTTCTGTTTGCCTTCAGCGTACTTAAGTGCATTTGCAGTACATTCACAGACAAAAGTGCCACTATGTACTGAAGCGTTGGAAACCAAACTAATGGTTCAAAACCATAAATGTATAAAAGTGACGTGAGCAATGTTATTCATTTAGACGCCTTCTCCTGCGTCGTCGCTACTAGCGACAGGGTAAATAGCTGCAGGCTGTTGACGCAAATGACCCTCGGTTCGGACCCAAAAATAATAATCGGACCAGGCAATCGAACTAAATGTGAAACCGACCTTAGTCCCATGTCAGCTGGCGTAGTGCTTCAACAGGTAGGGGGAGAGGTCAAGTATCCCATTAGTTGCAACTAGCTACCTCACTAGATGCTGCTAAATTTCATAAACTGGACCTTTAAACAGCAAACATTTGTGCCGAATGTAAACATTGTTTTCTTAAATATGAACAAAAGTGACACATTTTAAAGTGTGTGTGTACACATGTGTATTTATGTACTGAGAAAAACTTGTTGTTTACACTGTTTAAAAGCAAAACAAGTTTTAATTTGATAAAAGCTTTGTAACCGGAACGACTAAAGATCACACAGACCGCACTGTGGTGAAATAACATCCACCTAAATACAACATACTCTGAAATGTTGAAAAAAGAAAAGAAAAGTAGGCAAAGCCTAAATGTAAATTGATACTATAGAGTGAAAAGCTAGCCTACGGGTAAACCTTGAATTAATACCCCTTTACTTAACCGGTAATGAGTATTTATTGTTTTCGCTAGGTACAAAGTGTACAGCTGAGAGTACAAACATGTGATTAGTGCTAAGTAATTACATTCAAATCCTAATCTCTTGACATGACGCTTCAAAATAGTTAACAATCCAACTATTATTGTTTTAAGAAGACAAAACGTGTGTCCTTTTCCCTGAATCCTCTCTAATGTTCCCTCTCGATTTCAGATCTTCCAAAGAAACAATATGTCTGCCGGACCTCAGGCGGTTTCAGAACTAGTCACCTTTCAAGATCAGTACTTGAGATTCAATTAAAATGAATGTGGGGAGATCAGCTTTCGTCACCGTCAGGGGCGATGTGGAGGCAGAAGCCCGAATCCTTTGCTGGGTAATTACACAAGGCTGTGTCAGGAAAGGGGGCGCTTCAGAGAAGCGAGGACAGGTGGGGTAGAGCCAGCATGGCGTTCTGACAGTAATTGCTCCTCTGAAGGGGAAGGAACATTGGAGAACATGTGTATCCATGTGAGGAACAGGAGTAGTCCAGATGTAGAAAGGATGGATTAGGCTTTGTTTTACGCTCACTAAAGATTTTGCTTCTAACCAGCTCGACTCGGTTTTGTGGCGTATTGTGTGGGTGTGAAAGTCTTAGCAGGTGATGGAAAGATCTCATTCAATAAGTTGTTTTCAGGTGCTTAAAAAGCATTTTACCCGTAGGCAACGGGTATGCAAGTGAGTGTGAACGAAGCACTGTGTGGGCGTGTTCTGTTTCACCGGATAGGATAAGACGATGGAGATAGTACCGCATGTGTGCCTGCCTGTGTATGTTTGGATCTCATCCACCATTCAATATATCTCCTTTGTAAAAAGAATTCACCATCCCTCAGAATAGTGTCCTGTCAGCTGAATGTGAGCGAGCAATTGGAGATGCATTATACCGGCTTAGATTAGAATAGCAGAGCCGTGCTCAAACAATGAGGCACAACGCACAAAAAGAAAAGAGCTCCACTAATCTCATTTTAATGACATATGGTCTGCTGTTACGGTAAACCACAGGAGTCACAAATGCTCCCTGTGAGTTTTAAAAGACAATAGGAAGTCAAGGAAATAATTCAGTGGCATTCAGGACACCCCCACATCCCCTGCAGAGTTGAGAAAATTAATTTCTGGTAAGATGTGCACATCTTTACACGCCAAAGAAAGACACAAAAAATTGCTTTCTTGGGGACGTTTGTATGTGGCATGACTGTATTGTTTTGGAATCACAATTGCAGGAACAATACTGTATGTATCATGTGTCAAAAACTTAATGTCGATGTTCATGCACAGATGGAGAACAAGACGCGATGATTGACGACAACTGAAAAGATTGAATTCAGACAGCTGGAATCCAGGCAGGAAATAAATGAATAAGCTACACTTTTGTGTATGATGTCACAGTTTATGGGTGGAGCTTAATGCAAATTTTGCTGATTTAAATATCTTAAAATGGGTTATACAGTTTAAAACTACTTTGAAATACCAAAATATATTTTAGTTTTCGCACACACACAATATATTTATTGAAATAATAAATGTGGGATTTTATGATCTCATACACTCTTAAAAATAATGCTGCTTCATGATGCCATAAACGAACCTTTCTAGTCTGAATGGTTCCATAAAGAACCTTTGACATAAGGTTCTTTGTGAAACGAAAAACCTTCTATGCCTTTATTTTAAAGAAAGTAGCAATTGTTCATTTAGCATATGATTTCATCAAAAGCGATCTTGCAGTTAATGCAACAACATATGCGTTTCATCCCAAGGAGATGTTATGCATAAGAAGTGGTACAATGGTTTAGCATGCTGTCAATTAAGTCTCACAGAAGAATTGTCTTTGGGTATTTCTTCTAGATATTAAGACTAATAATAACCGTTTTAATGCAGTTAGGAAGATCATTCCCACCATCGAAGTGATGTCGGGGCTACTTTGTACTTTTACCCACAGAGAGCAGAGAACACTCTGAAAACAGACATTTGGAAAGAATGTAGATGAGAAGATGTGAATGCAGATAGGAGGGTATACATCCAGTATCTGTTCTATGGGCCATCACATCAGTGCTTTGAAACTGATACGTGCAGCAACTGGCAGCTAGTGGAGACAGCAAAGGAGGTGTAATGTGGACTCTCCTGGGTTCAATAAAGTCCAAATGTGCCACAGCGGTCAGGATCATTTACATTCTAGATCAAGTTACTGTACCTTAGAGTTCTTCAAATGTCCTTGCTGTGATTGTGTATTCTCTGTGTTGTGTATTCTCTGGCAGAGGAGGGGTGCCTGCTGCCATACTAATTACCTGACATGCTGTTTAAATGGCTTACTAAGTCATAAGTGTGAAGTAAATGCAGTTTGGCCTCTAATGAAATATATAAAATTTCACAAATTGTTTAAAGAAATATCAGGTATTGGTATCAAGGTATTGTATATTGTGTTGAGCTTGCATAACTGCATTCTGGTTTCATTAAGACAATAAAATTACATTTGTACACATGTGATCTGACAAATGTAACCTTTAACCTGTTCTGTGCAGGTAATGAGATGATGTATGGGAAAAGGCACTGATTGCCGGAAACGTATGATAAGCTTTGAGTGGGAAATGCGGGAATATCATAATGAGTGAAATATGATGTGATCAGATGCCAGTAGCTCAGGGTGAGACAGACATTAACATAAACTAATGATAGATGGAGAAATGAAGAGGAAATGTGCAGCTGTTGAAGGAAGAACACATCAGAGAGATCTTCTAAAAACGTGCATGCTAAAGACATCCCAATTTAATAATTTTCAACAACCAAAAGTGACCTGTGATGATGGACAACTCTTTTGACAAGTGACATCATCGCTTCAACTACAAGCTACAACGGGTACAGCTGTAGGCTTAGAAAATGTATTTTAACATTTGAATCAATGTTTTGAAATGGAAGAATATTCAAAGCCATAGAACATGAATAGACTTTAAGAATTGAAGAGGATGTGTTGGTACACACAGCTGTGTGCTTTGAAAACTGTGTGTATGTGTTGAGCAAACACAGGGAAGCGGGAGCATCTTTCCCCAAAAAAGAGCTTATTTTCCCCTCTACATTGACAGTGAAGCCTCTTAGTACAAATGGCAGATCCCAGGCTCACTCTTCAAGAGTGAAGTAACAACAAACACTTAGCAGCCCACTCCTCAATAGGACAGGTCTTATATGAGCAAATCAATATGTCAGTGCTGGGGGCTGGTAAATCACTTGGGTTAGCTTTTGCACGTCCTTCCAGGCTCTGTTTAATATCGACATTGCATACTCTGGTCAATGGTCTTAGGGACAGGCCGTTTTCACCACTGTCTTTCAATTACAAGTCTGAGATTTTTTTATCATGATGGGGACTTTTTATTGACTTATTTTGTTGTAACTGAGATAATGATATTATCGGTTTTCTTAAACAAACTCTCACACAAACCTTCATGCATTGCTTTTTTTGATAAAATGCATGAAAGGAGAATTGTTTAATACAGTAATCCGACAGAATTGTAATTTTGGGGTTGGATTTTTAAGGCATTATTTTGATTATTAAAGGGACAGTTCACCCAAAAATGTAAATTCTGTCATCATTTACTCACCCTCAGGTTCCAAACCTGTATACACGTGTTTGCGCTGCTAAACACAAAGGAAGATATTTGGAAGAATGTCAGTAACCAAATAAGATTTCATCCCCCATTTACAACCATGGAAGGGAAAATACAAAGGAAGTCAATGGGGCATGAGATCTGTTTGGTTCCAGGTTATTGGACCCATGGCCGTCTTTACTGGAGCAATGCTTTACCAGTAGAGCAACAGCCAACTTTGGCACACAAAAACATTGCATGACAAAGAATGAATAAAAATGTAGCACCCGAATCATTGGAGGTATTAGGCAAAATCAGGTAATAGCTCAAACACAGCCAAAAACTTTCAAATTTGGATCACACCAATTCCCAGTCTTGCGAGTTGGTTGCATGATTTGGCATACTTCACTAGAACCATACGATATACTCTATCCCCACCACTGTAATTCATACCGAATCCAAGGATTGGATGAATTTTTTTTGCTCCTGCACCTTCCACAGACTGTATTTATATGTGTACATATATTTAGAGCACTTTAGTGATTCCTATCAGGATGTGAAGAGACTTTAAACTAGCAAAACAAAAGAAAAATTACCTTCCCTGCCTTTAAAGTTCCCTGCCTTTAACTCCTTTATGCTGTAGGTTCCCTCAACTCTTCTCACCTGTGTTGCCTGCTGCAGAGACAAGGGCACAAGGAGACAGCAAATCTAATCTGGTTGCAACTTGGTACCTATAGTGAGGTCACAGATGGACCCAGGCGACCTTGCAGTCTGGTTTCCGGTTCATGATAGGATGTATCCACACATGTTCTGGCAGGCATGTTCTGACATTTTTCACGTTCAGTAACCCTCATGATAGGAACTAGGCACCAACAAGAAACAAGATTGAAAGCGTATATTCTTGAATGGCTTTGATTCTCTTGCACTCCCTCTAACTGCATGAATGTGTGTGATGGCCAACAAGTAGCAGCAGACAGCAGAATCCTTATTGATCTGGTCTGAAATAGCCTCTGTCAGCACTAAATCCCTCAGCCTGTCACTCTTTACCTTGGACAAGCAGACCCTCTCCTCCTGTAAGTCCCTTAGGAATATTCATGAACGTGCGAGAGTCTACCTGAATTACAAAACCGCCAGCAAAAGCTGTTGTTCTCACGTATAGAGTCAAACACTTTTAAAGAGGGGAAAAGGAAAGGCGGGCCTATTAAAGTATTTAGACACTTAAACCATTCATTTTGTATCAAAGTGTATTAAAAATGTATGCTTTTTGGTCTTTGGCTTTTGTTTATGCTATCTTTCTGGCTTATCTGTGTTATCCAAGACTAATCATTCTTTTTTAAATTTGATTAAAATGTCTAAATACCTTTTTGGGAATGTGCATTTTAAATGGGATTTTTTAACTTCAAATTGCCAAGCATGTAATAATCACCTTTGTTGTTTCAATTTTTTGGGGCAGTATACCAAGAATAAGCTTAATATATTTGTTTATATTATTTTGGCAGGAGTATGCATTAAAGATAGCAACAATTCCCTTTCACTAGATTTAGTGGCTTACTACGTGTACATACTTGGAATATCCACCCTATGTTCACCTAGGACATCTTCTAGGACACAGCTGGTTAGAGCCGACCGTATCTCCAGACTCTTTCTCTCCCCTCTCCATCTCATTAAGTGGTGTAAAAGCTTAAGCAGCAGTTATGATACAGACCTGCTAATCTCAGGGGATCAGAATGTGGTGAGGTGAGTCTCTTCTGTTTGACATCATCAAAGTTTAACACCCGAGGATGCAGGAAACAGAGCTTCATGATATACTGAACTATGTATACTGCATCATTACCATATGATGGACCTTTAGTTTGTAACCATGAATCTACAATTAAACCCTACGATTTATTCTACATTCTGCTTTAGGAAATGTTTGTATTCCAACAGTATAAATACATTTTATGTAGATTACTTAAAGGTAAAGTGTGTAGTTTTCTAATGGTACTTTAATGAGCAGAGACAACTATAATAAACCCATTTATCATAGGTTAGCTTTTCTAATGTTTTTCATGATTTATCAGTGTGTGGGGCCCAACCAATGTTACTTTAGGGCTGGACTGCAGTGGGCAATTACTGTAACTAGATTGCATGAACAATGCCAGATGATTTGAAAACCATCATGAATCATGCAATTCCACCTAGTACCACTAGTAGTGCAGAAAATGCACACTACACAAAAGTACTTCTATGTAGAGATAATTTTACATTATTCGAGTTGAAGGTTTTGTGAGGAGCTAAATAGCTATGCTGGAATCTGTCAAAGAAAGTAAGGAGGTGTCAAGTTTGCCACTCGGTCTAAGAGAAAGCAAGTCTTGCACGTTTGTGACAGGTGTTGCATGATATGGTCTGCGAGCTGTCATTACAGCAAACGGGCTGAAATGATTTCAATTATGAACAATGCTTTAAAAATATATAATAATGGACAGGACATGATATAAATTGGTTTTTAATTGGACATAGAACATCTGAAAATGTGGTAAAATAATTTATAACGTTTACATTTATTTAAACGGTTCTAAAAATCACAGCCGTCAAACTGGAAGCATTCATTTTGTTCATTATGGTTACTATTTCTAATTATAACTTTTTTTTCTAATTGGCTATCTCTGATCTGCAGAATGTTAAAAGTGAACACAATGAAGTGTGTATTTAGCACTTATTTATGGAGCGATATTAGTCTCATTAATTATTCATGCGTAAAACAAGATACACACATGCGTAAACAGTTTCGCATGCATAAAACCTAATTTACGTGCACATAGTATATATTTATATTTACGAAAACCAATTCACGTGCGTAGAACAAAGCAATTTTCTCACAAATTACGTTTCGCAAACATACAACTGCGCACATAACTTTCGAAAAGTTAAAATGTACGCGTTTGTCTTGTTTTACGAATGTGCAAATCGTCACACACGTGTGAATCGCCTTGGACGTGTGTGTGTGTTTTTTGAGACTCTCCTGGCGACACAACCCCTTCCACTTGGGGTGTCGTACTCTTTAGCCAATCAGATTCAAGCTTACCATTCAACCAATTACAGGACTCAAGGAAAACGGCTCTGCGCAGCTTTGGTGCAGGCGGCACATATTTTGTTTTGTAGGCTTGTCTGTTTTTATGTTTTTAAATGTTGCTTATGTTACCATTACGATGTGTTTATGTGGTTGCCAATCCAAAATAATAGAGTTGTTACATGAACATAGATGATTTTGGTTACATGTGGAATAATGTTTTTTAATCCACTGCAAATCTTCAGTTTCCTCCCATTTTGCGATTCATCGCTGTATGGCATGTCTATTTACCTTACCGTGTTTCTATCTTCGGTCAGTAGTATTGTCAAAGACGGTTTGTGTCGTTTTTTTTATTAAAATCTGATAATACTAGTTAACTTTAAATGTAGTAATTTATTAGTATGGGTCTATATAGGCTAATAAATCTATCCATTGGTAAAATAATCCATTCAATGGCATTTACAGAAGCCAATAAGGAACACGTATGTCTAACTAGACTATATTAATTTACATGAAGAAAGAACTACAAAGTCAGGGGAAACATTACAGTATTTCAAACTGACTTGACAGAACGCATAGGGAAATGAGACCAGGTGGACAGCAGCGAAGTAAATTGAGTTTTGTATTTTATTTAACAGTAAAAAATATAATAAATTGTACCCACAAAGCTGCGCAAGCGTGGAAAAGATCGTAATGTGATTAACGTGCGGTGAGGGTGATGCGTCATTTCCGTTCTATTTGAGCCAAACTGCACTAAAGTTGCGCAGAGCCGTTTTCCTTGAGTCCGGCGCCCTCAGCGGGTTGTGATTGGTTGAATGGTAAGCTTGAATCTGATTGGCTAAAGAGTACGACAACCCAAGTGGAAGGGGTTGCGTCGCCAGGAGAGTCTCAAAAAACACACACACACGTCCAAGGCGATTCACACGTGTGTGAAGATTTGCACATTCGTAAAACAAGACAAACGCATACATTTTAACTTTTCGAAAGTTATGTGCGCAGTTGTATGTTTGCGAAACGTAATTTGTGAGAAAATTGTTTTGTTTTACGCACGTGAATTGCTTTTCGTAAATGTAAATATATACTATGTGCACGTAAGTTATGTTTTATGCATGCAAAACTGTTTACGCATGTGTGTATCTTGTTTTACGCATGAATAATCAATGAGACTAATATCGCTCCATACTTATTTTATAATAAAAATGTAGAACAAGAAGAAAATAATAAATGTCTTTCAGGAGAGAATTTGCTTTATTTTATTTCACTGCTTTATTACAAGGCCTTTTGAATGATAAAGGGTAGCCATGTTGTCAAAGTAAACAATATGCAAAGTAAATACATCTCCAGACATTTGAAAGCATCCTTATCTTGGAGCGGAAAATTTTACCTCAACCCAAGCATCTCAGGCACAGCTGCTTCTACTACTCACCATGCTATTTTCCATTCTGCGTATTTGACAACATTAAGATCCTATCTGACAGCTACTCCCATTAGAATGCTCCATTATTCAATACCTGAAGCAAATATTTCACTCTACAAAGCGACATCATATCGGTATGTAAACATGCAGAGCACTGACAGATATTCACCTGATGGACAGTACTATCTCTCCCGTTTTGTGCATGCTTGAAAAAACATTTTCTCAGAGAATTAGAGCGAAGGGTTAGAGAGATCAAATCAACCCATCCATGTGAACTCTTTACAAAAAGTGTATTTTTGAAGCAAATAAAAGAGGAGAAGAAGAAAAACTTATAAGAGAGAAGAAGGAAAGAAGAAAGAGTGTTCATGTACAATAACATGAAACTAAAATGCCTGACTACAGCAGCGGTTCTTAAAATCCACCTAACCTGGAAAATGCCATCATATTTTCAGATAGCTGACAATTTATGTGCCCCTGACATTTCAGGGACTCTTCAAAAGGTCAAAATACCGTCTGAAAAGTACAAGTGAAAGAAATAAGAGGCAGGGTGTGAGGTCAGGGGGGTTTAAATAGGCAAGCACTTAAAGCTCAAGACCACGAAAAGACAAATGACAACACAACAAATGCTTCTACACACCACTGAATGTAGTTGCGCAGGTTTTGATGACATTGTTTGAGGCATTAACCCTATAACCCCTAAATGGGCTATTAACTTCACTATGCATTTCCCAACCTTGACAAAGCAAAACTTTTCCAAGTACGCCCCGGAGCCCTCTAACTACTCATTGTAAAATATTAACTTAATGATAAGTGATCTACGGTAGCCGAATGTGAATTTGAAGATCTTTAACTGCTCTCTTAAGTGGAACAGTTGGCATCTGATCAAACACCTGCAGTTGATACCCAATGCATCTAATCACATTAGATAGAAATGAACACAACCCTGCGCAGCTCATAATGTGTAGGTCACTGAGAGGTCTGCGTGTGGTAGATCTAGTCTGAGCATCCCGATCTAATTGGATTGGAGGCTTTGTGTCAAACCACCGGCACCGTAAACTAAATGACTCCCATAATCTCCCGCTGGTGAGCAACCGGTCAGTGACCTGAACCCAGTCTGTAACCTGCAGCATTGTGGATATCGTGCTTCTTTATGCTGCTCGCATGGGATTAACATTTATAAGACTATTGGCGACCAACAGCAACAGGCTGTCATTGTATCACTTACCACAGAGGCATGAAAATATTTCCACACAGCCTTCCCACCTAGACCTTTAAGACGTACACACCTTCTCCAAAAAAACATTTACAAGGTAAACTCGCACATACTGTACACGAATGAACGAGCCTCCGCATTTCTCGCACGGCACATTAAAGCTGATGGCTGGCAGTTTCGAGCGCATTATCAGATGCAGTGAATGGGCTATAATGGGCATCAGGCTGGTCTGCAGGAGACAAGCCATTTGTCTGAGTGACAGGTACAAGCATCCCCAACAAACCAATCAGCACTTGAATATAAAGTCCATGATTCAATTTAAAACAAAACCCCCAGGATGTACTCAAGACTACACCGATGATGACAGAAAACATTTTCCACAAAACTTCAGTAAAATTAGATTTTTTCAATTAAAACGCAGGAAGCATTGTAACACGACTGGCAAAGATTACGCAAATTAAAAAAAGGTTTTAGAGAGTCTCGAAGAAAGTGAATAGGCTTCCTATCCATCAAAATTTAGACGTAGCTGTCACCTCTGGCTCTAATATCTGGAGCAGAAGATGAGGCGTGTAGGTTACACTAATGCAAGCAGACACTGATGCAGAAGTTCAGCAAAAGGCTGAAGACGGATAAGTGGTCTCTATATTCTGCTAAACTTCCCAAAGGTGTTTGGCTAACCTTGTTGAGCACTGAAGATTAGGACAAAGCAATTAGCTTCAGACACTTTCAATTCATTGTTTACCCAATTTCATTTTCAGTAATGTATACACATTGTATTGAAACAGCAATGCTTTTTAATACATCTAAAAGTGGGGGGAAAACATTGCTAGGGAAACAATTCCATGCTAATTACTGCATTTGGTTATTTCTATAAGCAAACCGTTCACAGGAGAAAATAAAATGTCTTGGAGGTATAGACTTTGGATTGTGTGAGGAATGATTAAATAAACCTGTGTGACGAAATCAGCATTCAAGACACACGGCAGAAGTTAAAAGGGTATGTAAAAAAATGCATAATACCAAGGACATTCCAAGAATTTTTATCTACGCATGTTAGAATATAAAAAAATTTAATGCCAATAAATTCCCAACAGTATGCACAGAAATGGGTAAACAGTCTGCAGTTCCTTATCTGGACCATACACTGTATATAACCTCAGAGATCATACACTACAGTTAATCACTTCAAATAAAAAAAGATAAAGAATGTCATACCCCGATTTTTTTACATGCACAAATAAATATTAACTGTCTCATAAACACAAACAATAAATAAATGAGAAACTATACATAAACAATAGATAATAGAACAGCTGTATATTGTATTCCGAAGCATTTTCCACAACAAAGGCATAAAGTCACTCCCTGTGTTTTAGCTAATAATTTATTCACAGTTCTCTGGAAATTTTCTCTGCTCTTTCTTTTGAGCTGACACAAAAACTTTTTTAACAAAGACAGTGCAAGACACTTCATGTCTGAGACAGTACACTGCCTGGTTTAATCATGATGTTCACCAATAAAACTGCTGGTGAAGCTGCTCTAACCTCGGGATAAGCTGGTTAACCAAGGAAGACTTGCTGGTTATATGCAAGATAAAAAACCCTTTGGGCACACCAGCATACCAAGATCTCAGTATCCAAAACACAACATATGCTGCTGAACTATACGATTTCTAGACCAACTCATACGGACACTACGAAAAAGATCCCTTAGGGACCTGAAAAACTCAATGTTGTAGTCACTGCAGATGTCATCATTTAATAAACTGTCTGATCACTACTTTTGGTTGAGAATCAATTATTTTAGTTATACAAAGACCTGTGAGAAGCAAATTAATTGCAGTGTTTGAATGCAAAACTTTCATAACAGATGGTTGTTAATGGAAGGAAGGACTTTAACAGATGAAGATTAAGGAATGTTGCTGCTCTTGGCAATGGCTCACATGAAGTCTGTCTGCAGTGCAACCCTCGGGATTACACCGAGATTAAGTGAGAGTGAGTGTTTGTGTGAATACATATACGTGTGTGACAGGTCTCTCTTCTTTACTGACTCAGCATGGTGACCAATACTACAAAGTACAATCTATGAATCTTTGAATGTCACTGACTATTGCCTGTCAAGGTGAATCCAGATAGAACGCAAGGGATTTATAAAACAAGGTGCCGTGACCCTATGACTTTAACAATCACCCAACAGAAACATAAAAAAAGAAATTTGACAAAAGCTTGTTAAAACTCATCTCAGATGACTTTCAAAAACATTGTCTCGGTCTGCTGGAATCCTCGAAGAACAAGATCTACTGCTGATAAGGGAAATACAATAAGCTTGGCCAGCTATATGTGGGCTTTGAGTTGTCTAATGCTATGAGAGTTGGAATGAAAAACTGTGTTCTTAAAGTTATCAGTTGAAGACATCTAATTGCACTCAAGGGACACGATGTACGGTATGATTAGATTCTGACAAGTTTTCTTGAATTTCTTGATATCTAATAAAAAATACGCAATGTTCAGTCAACAGCAGATTGTATTCATTTTCTCAATCACACTAAGTTGACTGTGAATTCACAGGGAATGTGTGAATAGAAGAAGGCTGGATGTGTTCTCTGGTTTGGTTGTAAATGTTAAAACCACACAATAACATCCACATAATTTCTTTCTAGTCTCTTCACAGGTTTTAAATACTGTATAGATAAATATCTCAATTGCATCAGGTAGAAACGGTTAGGACTAAACAGTTAACCCTTTATAGGGCACTCTTTTAAATACTTAGAAATTCCAAATGTCAACCGTGGAATGTTATTGGAGGTTATTACAAGACTTAAGAATTTTTGTGACTTAAAATAAAAAGATCATTACAATATATGGTTCCAAGTTATGTTCATTTTCCCCAAAAAAGTTTATATAATTAAAGACACATAAATAAAATATAAAAACATACATGAAAAAAAGTATTTTATGGAACATGTTTTATTTTAAATATGTACATTTTGTTTTATTACTTTTATTACATATGCCCGTGACACTTGAATCAAATGTCAAATATGAACACACCGTTTTCAGCAACAATGTTCCTTAATTTCTAGAAATGCACCTATCTATCTCAACATTAAACACACTATACAACCATATTATGTATGAGTTTCATTAACTCACCATTGTTCGTTTCAATGCTATTTACATATTTATGGGAATAGGTAGGAGCGCAGATCCGTGTTTCACAAATTCTGGAATTATGCTGATGTTTGAAATGCTCCCGGCAACTCCTGATTGGTCACATGCAATGATGTCACTATGACGTAGACTAATCTCTATTGATTGATTAAACCATCTCATGGAGTGGTATGGAAACACTGTTGTGATTGGTCGATTAAGTTACCAAACATGGTTACCTGCCTATAAATGGTTAAATTGTATCTATTATTCAATGTTTTGGGTAATGCTTAAGATTACGGCCCGCAATGTACTGCATAATTACCAAGAATTCACAGCCTAACTTATTGTAACAATAATGTACCTCTATAGCACATATCTGTAGATAAAGGGGAACAATATGCAAAGTTTGGGGAATAAAGGCGTAAGAGTAAGGAAAATTTTAAAAATATTTATGAAGGAACTGCATGCCATATAAACATCCAAACCAAATCGGTATTGAAATACTTGATAAAAGTCTCACATGATCAACATTGATTTTGGCCATAATCTATTACATGATTTATAATGATATGACTTATGTTACTGAAATGAAAATATCAGGGAAGATATACAAAGTGAGATCCAAACCCCAGACTGACTCCATTTATAAATAATGGATTGGGTTTTTGCATTTCCTGTTCCAAAAGTGACCATTAGTGGTTCATTCTCAATATTAATTGTTGTCTGTGCAACCATTAATGGATATTCAAAAACTCATTTTAATTGAGAATGTGTACTAATCATTCCTAGTTTTGAGCTGGTATAATGACTGAAACATGACCATTAAAAGCCCATCTGCACTAAAGTTTCCTATAGCTAAGATGTTTCACAAATGACTTATAATGGCAGATCCATTTAATCTCTGCCACTCAGTTCTACCTGTGCTCTACAGTATTCGTCTTATCTGAGATATGATTGTCAAACCATTGGAGGGGTCAAATTGCACGTGTTTCTGTCTGTGCGTGTGTAAAAACATTGCTCCAGTCTGCAAAAAGAAAACATACTGCTAAATAAACATAGACCACAATGAGCCAATTTACTCAAATACCATTATCAATACAGAAAAGAGAGATACCGGAAAAACGATTTCTTTCATTTTAATCAGCGAATAATACGTCGTAAGAGCTTCTTTTTTTTCTACTCTGATGATTCAAATAATGTTGCATCAATAAACATGAGAGGCTCAAACTTGTTAAAAATTGAGCGTGAATAAATAAGTAAAGGGGAATGAATTGAATAAAAAGCTTCTGCTGCTTCCCAGCAGGAAGGTGATTTGAATTGCAGAGTAAGTTATCTCCTTATCAAGCCGCTCGCCGATGTTGCCGAATCTCTGTCCACCAACCATCCAGAGACACGTCCACCTGGAATGGAGTGGATTTATCCTTGATGACGTGTCCTTAAATTGATTAAGAATGTAAAACTCTAATAGAGGTAGGAATGATTTATATTGCATGTAAATTGCAGATATATGGCTATTGATTTGTCTCTGCTTAACATAGTTACATCATTGACCCCATTTTGATTTTTTATGTAGGACATAAAATGTATCACCTATTTTATTATGATAAAGACTCACCTTTGAGTTGTTCCAAATATTAATACATTTCTATGTTCTGTTGACCACATATAAAGATATTTGGAAAGAATGCTTGTAACCGAAAAGTTATTGGAACCCCCAGACTAGCAATAGTTAGAACTTCTTTATAATTATTTCTTCTGTTGAACAAAAATTTAGATATTTTGAAGAATGTAAGACAGCAAATAGTTCTGGGGCACTTTTGACTACCATTGCGATTTTTCCTATATGGAAGTCAATGGGGTCCAAGAACTGTTTGGTTTCAAGCATTTGTCCAAATATCTTTCTCTGTGTTTCCTCAAACAAAGAAATGTATTCTTTTAACTAGTCAATTTCGGTGACAGAATTTTTATTTTTGGGTGAACTATCCCTTTTGACAAGCTTTCAGAGGCATAACAGTACCATGACACTAGTGCAAAATATGAACTATACATCACTTACTCTGTTAGACCCCTGCTATACTCATTTAGAAATACAAAAATGCCTGTTAAATACTCTTGTTTGTACTTTTCTGCTGTGCGTGAGCAATGTTTGGATGTGAAACATACAAATGGAAGGCAATTGAATTGTAAATTGTAAGCTGGGGTGCAATTGTGCTGCTAAAGACATAAAAGAAAAGAAAACCCAGACAGTACATCTTGAACACAAGGGCTGTTTAGAGGCAGTTTGCAGCATCTTGGGTTTTTATCACTATAAAAAAGGTACGTAATGCCCAAATTTGTGGTAACTGCTTTAAGGTGTCCAAGATGAACCAAATGCAACACCCCAGAGAGAAACAGGGGGAGAGATTGCTTTTGGAGCAGCTTGCTAATCTATTTTTTGGCCTTTGGGCTGTCCCTCGAGGACTGTTGGATAAGATAAGGATGTAGACACCAGTACTCTGCTGATTTACGGGCAGCCAGCAGATGAATCCCTGTGGTAATGTCTGGACTGGGGTCACCAGTGATAAACTCTGAAGTAAAATTACACCATTGAAGGACATAACATTCTTTACGGACGGGTGAGTTTGGAGTACCGTGACCAACAAAACAAAAGATTATAAAATTCCCTTCTGGAAGACTTTCAACATTTTAGAATAGAGGAAAATGCCTTGTGTTGTTATTTTTTCAGTTCTCTAATTGAATAATTTAAGCAGCATTCCAAGAGTTCTGATATTTAGTATAAAAACACTACAGCAAGTTTTTACGGTTTTCATTACTCAGTCTGTGTTCAGGGTGTTCCAGACACAGAAATCCGGAATATGTGATGCAGCAGAGTGGATGCAAGACATGGGAGTTGTACAGTTTTGCCAGGATGGCTCATAGCAAAAACCCAGGGCTGCAGAGAGAGTAATTACCCAATGCCTTGAGTATTCAGTAGGAATTGCTGTCGCTGTATTACGTTCAAATAATCTGTTCCAGTTTGTTTGTCGCTTGGCAGAATGCTAAGCTTCATGCTTTAGTGTGTTTTGAAACGGTTTCTGATCGATCACAGAAAAAGTATGAACTACCTGGCCAAATGTTGTCTGAGGCATAAGTTATACAGTAATGCCTTATTCAAGCTACTGCACATCATTTCCTGATCTCCTGACCATTATGGAGGTTTTTGTGTCTTTTTATGCAATATAAAATTCTGTGTTTGAGAGTAAAACTAATTATTTTGTAGTTAAAAAATAAAAGATCGCAAAAAAAAATTGAAAATCTTGATAACAACATTTTTTGCGTGCAAATCTTTGAATTTTTTTATTCTTCTTTGTGCACTTTAAAAACTTTCATCACAAAACTACAAATATATTTTTTTGCTGAACGACAAATATTGCTCTCTTTTCTGTTGTCTTTTTTGGCTTAGCTAACATTACGTATTTAGATGGGAAAGCATAATAATTAAATTCACTTGACACAGAGTTAAAGATATTAAATTACTTACCTTACCCGGTATTTGTAAACGAACTGCTGTTGCCATTTCTGCAGGAAACTCGCTCTTCTGTCAGACTGGCGGCAGGGGGAAACGTATTGGGCGTGGTCATATGGTCACCTCAATCGGGAATGATCTTGGTGGGTAGAGACTGCCCACTGAGATACAGCTTCACTCGCAAAAAAAATTTCAACTTGCAAGCAAAAGTTTTCAACTCGCAAGTAATGTTTTCAACTCGCATCCAAAAGTTTATAACCCGCAAAAAAGACAGCAGAAAAGAGAGCAATATTTGTAGTTTCGTGATGAAACGTTTTTGAGGTGCACAAAGAAAAATAAAAAAATTCAAAGATTTGCACGCAATGCAAATCATTTTGTTATCAATTTCAGATTTTTTTTTATTTTTACAAATATAATAAATTTTTTATAATTACAAAATAATTAGTTCTACTCTCAAACACGCCATTTCTGATTGCATAAAAAAGACACAAAAAAACCTCCAGGTAAGAGCAGTTCTACAAACATTCTAAATCATAAAGATCTTACAGAGATCTTCTAGATGTCCATATGACATCTGACAGCACATGTCATAGAGAGGTATTGCAGGTGAGCAAATTATGTCTTGCAGATGTAAATGCCCAGATAGCACAAGTCTACAAGATGTCTGCTAAAGATCTGGAAAACATTTGTTGTGTAAAAATCTAATAAACATATTAGAAATAGCAGATTTACATCCATTATAGACCATTAACATCTTACAGAAATCTTCTAGATGTCTATATGACATCTGACTGCAGACGTCTCAGAGATGTTTTGCAGATAAGCAAACTATGTCTTGCAGATGTAAATGCAGACATCAAATAGATGTCTGTCAGTCAGATGTATGTGTGCTATCAGGCCTTGTGACTATGCTAAACCATGCACCCTGACTTGTGTGATATGTCTAAAATACAACATTTGATCTGTCGTTTGCCTTTAAAACAGCAAGAAAAAAGGCACACAGGCAAACAGATTACTTTTTTGACTAACAAAGCTTTGGCCAGCAATCTAAGTTAATTCCAGCCAGATCAGATCAAATCTCAGCCAGTCTCAGTTCATTGGCTTATCACGGCTGATGGCATGATCTCAGGGGTGGTCGCAACCTTGTGTAAAACATAGCGAAGCAACACAGGTGTGCATTATTTACAACGCAGCCTCAGCAAACAATGAGGGAGTAATGGTCTGTCTCAGGAAGAAAAGTGCAGCTGTGTTTTTTCCCCCACAAGGGTGAATGCACCAACGTTTATTGGACATAAAAATGGCCGTTCAGCCTGACGCACAAGGGGTGTCCGTCACCTCAAACCAGAACCAATAAGCACCATTCAATAAAACGTACACGCAGATGTGCTAAACTGCTACCCACTGAGATGTTATTCTCCTGATGTTTGTCTCAAGGTCTAATTTCTTCTAACTGCCCTAATCCAAAGGAATGATTGTCTGCTTGCGGGTTTCCCAACATTGATTACAATTTTCTCATTTCCTCGCTAGAGACGTTTGTTTACGAGGAGAGACGTGTAGAAATGAATACAATTCACTTTAAATCAATCTACAGTGGCTCAGTTGCACCCAGATTTCAACTCACAGCCATTTGTTTCATGTCAGATGAGCAATCCCAGCGCAAAAGATTTACAGGAAGAAAAGAGGAAGAGAGAGGCTGAAGAAAAGAGCGACAGAGAAAGAGAGAGAGAGAGAGAGAGAGGGTGCCAAGAGTTTTCTGGCTCAATACATCTTCCCAATGTGGGCCAACACTGCAATTAACTTGTGTGAGGAGATTTTTAACCAAGACATTTGTGAGAAATAAGGCTGTGTCTTGTATTTAGCGGAATGTTGACGGCCAAAGCCGACTTTAAATTCCAGACGCTCTTCTGTAGAGTGTGTTCAGAAAATCAATGTGGTTACCTTTTAAATTTAATGGGAATACAGCAGTAGATGTCAGAAGGCCCTTCATGTTCTTTTTTTAATAAAACCTTGTCTGTGAATAATCTTGTTCAATTAAATTATATTTCTTATGATGTGATCAATGAATGTGTGTGCGTAACCAGGAATCGAGAAAAACACAGATTTGATTGTTTTCTGAGTGAGGGAGTAAGATTGTATTTTGCTCACTAACATATCAGTGTATGTACACCCAATAAAAGTATTTTATCATATACAATATTTAAACCAATATATTTAACGTGATTTAAATCTATATTCCATCTTAAGAGTGCACTTTACTGACTCTTCTGTCTGCTTGGTAACCAAGTAAACTAACTTCGGAAAATCTTTGGCGTGATGGAAGTAACAGCACAACTTATTATAATAAATAATTTTCACACAACATTATTGTAATTATAATCATTATAGTAATTATTGCATATGTGAAGAAACATGTTTCCTATGCTGCATTTACAAACAAGTCATATTCGATCTGACTGCCAGCGACTATATCTCTGTGTGTTGCTAGTCTCTCGCTTGAAGGTCGTTGCAGGCGTTCCTAGCTTTGGTTGTCCTAGAAACATTTATAAACAAACCCTGCAGTAACAGAGGAGAGACAGATGACCTGAGCTGTACTCCTATTGGTAGTCGCTCCCTTAAATCGCTCATCATTGGCTTAAAGTTGAGCAAATCTCTTGCTGTCGCTGGCTGTAAGACCTCTCTAATCAATTTTTCAGCTATCCATTACATATGTTCTGCCATTTCCTCACCAGAGCCACTTGTTTCTCAACCTCACAGCTTTCAGACAGCTCTTTGGAGCCGACAAAAGCAGATTAAAATAGACTGAAAAGGTACATAACGTATTTTGAGGTCACACACTACCTGCTCCTTAGATGGGAGAGAGTTGGAAAAAGCAAAGCACTCTTTCATTTATTCTGATTAATCAACTCTGAAAATAGCGACACTCTGTTACAGTTGTGGGTTCCCACAGTTACCATAGATACCATCTTTAAGGAGAAGGATGGAGGCTTCTTTGTCTCCAGAATCATCGTAGCGATCAAAGATATTCATCAGGGATCAGAGCCGTGAAATACCTGGCAACAAGTCAGAGTGTGGCATTCAAAAAAGATGTTGCTACACGGATAAGCTTGTGCCTCACTTCACCACCCACCGATCGGCTTAATCTGAGTCCTGCACTTCAGAGACTCTCTAATCACAGACAACATTGCCCGTCCCAAAAAAAAGTCACACACTGTAATATTTCGATGGACCACCTTTAGGTTTGATTACAGCACGTATTTACTGTGGCATCATTTCAACAAGCTTCTGCAATGTTACAACATTTATTCCCATCCAGAGTTGCATACATTTTTCGCCAAGATCTTGTATTGATGACAGGAGAGTCGGACCACTGCGCAAAGTCTTCTCCAGCACATCCCAAAGATTCTCAATGGGGTTAAGGTCTGGATTCTGTCGTGACCAATCCATGTGTGACGTCTCATGCTCCCTGAACCACTCTTTCACAAGTTGAGCCGGATGAGCGCTGGCATTGTCATCTTGGAATATGCCTGATTTGTTCCACGGATGGAATAAACAGGTCATTCAGTATATTCAGGTAGTCAGCAGAGCTCATTCTTTGGGCCCATAATGTTGCAGAATCAAGAGCTGACCAACCACAGCGACCCCAGATCATAGCACTATCCAAGTGGTGACTTTTTTTGGACGGGCAGTGTATCTGTGGCTACATGACTCAACGCATGAATAAATTCACTCAAATATTTGTCTTTTGAACATTAGGTCAGTGATATACGTAAAGACATGGGTGGAACAGGGTGGAATCAAATATTGTATATTGAGAGCCATAAATTATTCATTTCACCTGACAGGTGTTACTGAATCAGGTGTCTTTAAATACTACACTTGTCTCTGTGACAGGCCTGTGCTGTAACATTGCTTCGGGCACTTTTAGCAAATGAAAAAAAAACTGCATTTATTATTCATTCCATATGCTGCTGTACCATCAAATTATTTCACCTTTCAAGAGTTTAAGATATAGTTCAACCAAAAATGAAAATTCTGTCATCATTTACTCACCCTCTTGTATCACCCTCCTCTATCTTCCGCAGAACACAAAGGAAGATATTTTAAAGTTGGTAACGGAACAGCACATAAAACTAATGCAAAATAATGGGGCCAGTTAACATTATTCTTCGAGTTGAAAGTTATTATTACACACGTAATAAAAGTTAAGCTTAATAACATATCTCAATTATTAACTACTGTAATGTAAGTTAGCAGTTATGCAATTATGCCTATGGGATCTAAAAGTGTATATTGTAGCTGTTACACTGTGACATTGCCTACATTCCATTTGTGAAAAGCATTGGACATTGGAGAGATGGGATCTAATGGAAAGGTCACAGTACTGACCTCTTGACTGAGGGGTATATGTCCAGCTGCCATTCTTTCTTGACTCATGCAGGCAGGTAGTGTTTAGTTCATGTTGTATGTGAACCATGTAGACAAGTGAGCGATCGATGTATAAACATGTTATCGATTTCATCTGTGATGGAGCCTCATCTGTTCTGGCCACTGCCGCAGTGAGGATGTCAGCCTGCTCATTTTCCCCCCAGAAGAAATGGCCTATAATTGTCCTTATCTCCAGAAAACAATTGGGTCTTGTTCTCTTGTACCTTCACTCAGTTTCTCTTTCATCTAAGCTTTCTTTCCCTTTTTCAACTGCCAAAGTCTTTCATCCTTCTAAAGTATTCCACTGTTGGATAATGTCAGACATGGCTACCAATCTGCCTGGTCTCTCAGCACCCAATGGAACAAGAATATAAGGACAGGAATCCAAGTAGAGTATGCCAGAAAGCCAAGGCCAAAGAGCCTTGCAGGCATGGTGACGGGTGCATGTTGGGTCTTAAACGAAATGGTGCCCCTTGCCTCCCTGTCAAAACCAGATAGAAAAGGGTTTGGTATCAACAGATGTTATAAAATCTGTAGGCAGTAAAGTAGTCAAGGGCATACGCAAGCATACATTGTGTAGTCACCTATTTTTAAATTGATTTTGCATATGCCCCTAAGCATGAGTAATGATACATAACAGGCAGCTGGAACATTATTTCAAGCTTTTCAGTGAAACATATAAAGTGAGTGCTGCATATATTCAATATGAATTTACATTCAACTACTAAACATGAATATCGGAAATGTGCATTTACTCATGCTATCAAACCACTGCAGACTTCTAATGCTCTGAATATACTGTATGGTAGCCATGTCAGCATTTTTCTGCCTTTAACCTATTAGTCTGTCTATTAACCTATACTGTATTATATGTGCATATACAATATACTAATGTACTTTAAAGGGATAGTTCACCCAAAATTTTAATTCTGTCGTCATTTATTCACCCTCAGATTGTTCCAAACCTGTATACATTTCTTTGTTCTGCTAAACCTAAAGGAAAATATTTGGAAGAAGGTCAGTAACCAAACAGTAACTAATATCATACCCCCATTGGCTCACATAGTACTTATGTTCCCTACTATGGCAGTAAATGGAGGATGAGATCTGTTTGGTTACTGATTTTCTCTTTCCAAATATTTTCCTCTATGTTTAGCGGAATAAAGAAATCAGGTTTGGAACAAGTATGGTGAATCAATGATGACTTTTATTTGTTTTAGATGATTTTTATTGTTTGTTGAACTATCCCCTTAATATACAGTACAATGTTATAATTAGTTGAAATATAAACAAAAACAAATAACTTTTTTACCGTGTGAGTTTTGCTGTATTTTGTGAGTTATTTCATAATACTTAATCTTAGTAATGTACCGAATCAAAACAACCCAACGGGACTGCTTTTTAACGTATAATATAAAATAGTGTTGCATATATGCATATAATGCATATTATAGCTTTTTTGTTACATTACAGTAAAAGACTGCAAACTGCGAAGAAAAACATAATTTTATGTAAATTTATTTTTAAAATTTCCTGGTGCACCATCTGGCAGAATCTTTTTTTTATTGGATTTTTTACAGTGTAGTTTTATTGAAATGACTAGTAATGCACAATAAAAAAACTAATTTTGCAAATGAACTTTTCATTTAAGCAACCCTAAAAAGAAACATAAACAGGGTTGTGTATAAACATGAGTATTGATAAGAGAAAAAAAACTTTTACAAAAAGTACGTTTACAGACCAGCAAACAGCATGTTTGTCTGCAGAATAAACATGGCTCTAGATTCAACTAACAAAGAAGCTAAAACATTTCGGTGCAAAGTATAAATTTATTCATATATAGATGCAATATATAGTCCCAGGCCTGTCTGTACAATATAATATTCTCCTTGTTTTCTGCCAGCCAGGAAGCGCTTGGGCAGAGTGATTGATAGATTGTCTTGTTAAGATTAAAGTAACGTTATGAGGCTGATGGAAGACTGATGAGCTTCGCTTTCCTTGATAATGCCGTGATTATGCAGAGTCATGAACAGGCACTCAGCACTCCACAGGCAAGCATAAGCCAGCAAATAAAATAACAAATCGCCATGAACCTGGGTTACGAACACAGGTAAGTCATGCAGCAATGTCACTAAGACGATAACGTCCTGACGCGGAGCCAAACCACTCACAGAACCCTGTTTACTTTTCATACTACTCTGATCTGGAGCTCAGCCAAACGCTTCTGATTGGTACTGCTCCCGACCCGCCATCTGCCATCTGTTCTTGCCTACAGCAGAATACCTTGAGGATGCTAGAAAAATGTGATTGTGAGTAAGTGTCAACCATGTAAAGGACATTATGAGTAATTATTTGACGGTAGATGTGCAGCATTATCTTCCCAAGTCTGGAGACCAAAACCCAGTTTAGTGTGCGGGTAAGCGTACAGTACAATTATGTGAAAGTGCTACATATAAAATCATTAAAAAGAATATCATCTTAGGAAAGATACAAATATGCAAATGTTTCGAGATCACTCAAATATGCACAGAATAGAGAGAATTTTCGGTGGCTCGCTGCATCCAACTGGTACAACGTTCCCGCATCCTCCTGCAGCTGTGCTTATGCAAATAGTTACTCAAGCAAACAACTCATCGTCATATGTAAAACAGATGCTTATCATGTCAGAAAACCTCAACAGGCTAGAGAACTAGAACGAATAGGGTTTTGTGGGTAAATTAAGAATGCTCCCAAGGGACAGTGGAAAAAAACGTCCAGAAAAAACATCTAAGCGTATAGAAAAAAAGCATTCATGAAGCATCATGTTTTTTTGTTGTTGACAGGATATTAATTAAAATCAAATGAAGCACACACTCCAGCTAAAAGAAACACTGAAGTCAAAGCTTGCGTATGTGCTAAGCTAAACGAATTATAATGAGGTTATAAAAAGCTGTTCTCTCAGGCACGCACTTCATGCACTATGAATATTTTTAAACAGGATCTAAAATACAAACACACACACACACAAGTGCATGCAAAAACATTCATAAGGGTGAAATTAATCACCATCCCCACCCTGTTACGGAGTCTAATTTATCAGACCTCTGCACATAGATATTTTCTTCCCATTTTGATGTTGATGTGAACATTAACTGAAGCCCCTGACCCATATCTGCATGATTTGATGCATTGCTCTGCCGGCGCGTGATAAGTCGATTAGATCACATTATAAAATAGGTATAGGTGTTCCTAGTAGCGCTTGTTGAGAACATAAAAAATATATATGGCACAAAACTATAAACAGTAGCATCCTGATGTTGACACCCACATCTGCGTCCCTCTAGCCATTGCCTGTAAGCAGCTTAACATGTTCAGTGCAGCTTAGTAGTGCATTAATGCTTGAAACAGCAGGTCACTGAATCCAAAAAGAAGACAGATAGTGGAGAGAAAAAAGAAAAGGCAGAATTTGGGTTTATTCACGCATATGTGCTTTGATGTGCCAAATGTCAACCATATGTTCTTCCACAAGAACATGCATTGTATTGCACACCGTTGCATTAAAGGTTTGATCAAGCAAAAGGCTTTTCCTCCCCTTATTCATCATCAGACTACTCACATATCCACTTAAACACAGCTGTGAATGCCTCGCCCTTTAAACATATATAAAAAGGCAGGCACACGGCAACACCTCAGTTTGTCATTATGTCTAGATAGACAGATGATCTTTGAGAGGGAAGGAACATTGAAAGCATACCGTGTTCACATCCCTAATCAGGTTATAAAATGAATCACGATCAGCTCTTCCTCTTTAATGGAGCAGATAGTCTGTCTGATGATTTGCGGATAAGATTTCCTACCACAATTCACACAAGCTCTCCGGATATATCCATGTCTAGAGTGGCCAAAAGAGGTGACTGCTTTTTGGCACAGAGGAAGATCATCTATTTTGTCTCGAAGATAAAGGTTTCCATACAGTTCTTTTCTTATATTGTGGGCTTTGGATGCTTGGTCACCACAGTGGTTCCCTTGGCAATGACCAAACTGTGGGAGGAATGTGCATCCGAGGTATATAGCACACGTCTTAACACCCACTACATTTGTTTTGGAGAAACTAGTGTACAAATGGTGAAGAGCCATATGGCTTTAGGTGGATGTAAAGTAATATTGTTTCTATATTGGGAATGGAGGCACTGTGGGCACTTTAATCTCCAAGGATAATTGGCTACTGTATACATTACATTGGCTAGAAAAATGCTCTATACAATGATTAAGATTAAATGTGAACCAATAATAAGATTATTTCCGATAATCAGATTAACGATTTAATCGGAGTAACATGTTTTCATGACATGATTAAACCTCTCTCTCTTGTTTACATGCAGTTCAAATTATTCAGATTATTTGCTATAATAAACAGTACAAACGATGCTCTTGCGTTGGTGCGTCACAGGTTATTGTTTTAATATATTCGCGTCAAATGCCTAACGCCTTCCTCAGGATGTGTTTCATAGTTATTTGGTGCTGTGATAAATATAGAAATATGGTGAAAATTACCCTTCATCGTTTGTGTACGTTGTCATCAAGTTCGCACTGTTTTTGTATGATAAGGAACTTGACAGCAAGTTGTGTTGACGGTAAAACATCCGACTGTGAAGTTTACCATGAATTTGCGCTGAAGGTGCGTCACATAAGCACACGTGCACCTTGTCAGTGCTTTACATGCCTTTATATTGCGATTTAAACCGGCGTATGCCACATATGTTACTTCGATTATGAGCTTAATCTTATTATTTAGATCGAAGGATTGCATATACATGAGGAAAAATGTAATCGCAGTTTTGCCAAAATCCTATTATAATCGCATTATGAGGGTGCGTGTAAACGTAGTCAATGATAAATAAATACTAGTGGAAGGGTTCATAGGCAAAGCAAGAACTGACACAAACCACACACACAATTGTTTGTTTTTATCACGGTACCGTATCATGGCGACTTTCATGTGACTTCTATTTTAATAACACTGAGCTAATGGTATTGTCGATCTAATGTAACCCAACACCTACCCTCACACAATTCCTGCATTTTTACATTTTTATTAAGCCATTGTTTTGTATTTCTACTAAGCCGTTTTCCCATGGGAATGGTTGACTTGTCCTCATAATGCATATGATTTTGGATTTCACTATCCTAGTGGGGGCATTTGGTCTCCACAATATATGAAAACCCTGACCCACACATGCACGCCATGTCTCCCAAGCCTGGCTGGCCTGACAGTATTCCAAGTGTGAATAATGTCCTCGGGAGCGATAAGCATTAATCAAACGCACCCAAACGTACCATACATACACTCACATACTAACCAGCACGCCGCTTGAATAAGAATGCACAGAGTAAAAGTTCAAGGATCTCATTGAAGACAAAAACACCATATATCTTACAAACAAGCATAAGGAGGGCAGACAAACAATTATAAAGCTACGTAATGATAACTTTAAAGACTGAGGACTAAATTACAATTAAACATGAAGCGTACACCAAGCTGACAGCTCATCTGCGGCATGTTCAGGATTTACAGGGGTGACTAAAAGCAGAAATAAAAGCAGAAAATCTATACATTATTAGGCTTTAAAGCAGACACACACCTGAGGTGGTGCCGTTGTGTTTTAAAACTCATAATGTTTGAGTGGGGATTTGGAGGGCTGCCATACAAAGGAGACATAAGCATTCTCCCCAGGCAAATGAACACACACTTAGGCTGTTTGTAAGGTACTTTAAACCCTTCAAATGATGCTTAACATCCACTGTCCAATTAGATCGACATGAGGTGGGCTCCACTCTGCAAGTTTAGCAAAAGGAGGAGATTAATCTATAAAGCTCTCTCACATTCAGCCTGCACCCAGTATATTAATACACAACGTGGACAAAACTACACACATACACGATGCCATGGAAGAACCATTTTGGGCAATATGGTTTCATAAAGAACATCCATAAAACCATAGAAGGTGGAAAGGGTAAAGAAATGAAATGTTTGATGCAGTTTAAAAAGTCCTTTGGGATGTTGCTGAACATGATTCCACACTTTACGAACATGATTCCAGCTTAAAGTCTGTCACTGTGTCATTTTTTTTGTTTTCATAATGTACAACAATAAAGACTTCTTAAAACAGACTCATACAAGAAGACTTGTCCGGAGTTTTATCTCATAGACTGACTGTCATGATCCGAGCTGAAGGACTGCATCTCATCAACACTGCTAGAATTTTATCGGGGTAAAATTGTATCTTTATGGACATAATTCACAGTTTCACCCCTTTGTCAATTACATGTCAAAAACCAATGGCAATGACCAGATGTTATGTTTAAATTTACATTCTTGCATTTGGCAGACGCTTTTATCCAAAGTGACTTGCATTGCATACTATACATTTGTTTTTAAGTATGTGCAACCCACAGCCTTGCTAGTGCCATGCTCTAACCACTGAGCTACAGGAGAGCTATTATGTTGTTACAGCAGGCATAGTACGTTAGGCTAACATTAGAGCTTCAATCTTTATTTTGTTATCTTTATTCCAAATCACTTTCAAATCCTGAATATAGACTTAAAATACGTATTGCAGACTTTCTTATTGCTTTTGGCTGAAAGCACATGTAATTTTTTTACAATAAATATTTCACAATAAATATTCTTTAGTGCAGTGGGTTACTATTGTTCACCAACACAAATACAGCATGTATATTTGCATGCCTCCTTCCGAGACACTGACCTTGCCTAACTGCATGCTTCCAAAGTCTCTGTACTATTAACCTTTTCTGCACTAAAGCCTGTAAACGTGCATTAAGGCACACATGCTCACAAAAAGCGCCTGTTTGCCTAATACCTTGCTTCCTCCATGATCCTGTGCACGTGTTTCATTTGATATTTACAGCATTCATTCGGCTGCCAGTGCCAGCATCATTTATTACCACTCACCCTGTCAATCAAATTGCATGCCTCCGTTTTCTCATCCAGCGACAGACTCTCATATCTGCAGTGCTGTATGTTTAGCATACCAATCAGCAACTCTACGAAACACGAGAAGGCAAGGTGGAGATGAATAGAGCGATGGAAGAAAGCGTTAAGAGATGAGGCAACAGGGAGGGAGATGCATGGGAGAGAGAAAGGAAGGGGGATGTACAAAGTAAGACAAAAATTGAACTAAGGGTGTGTTCACATATGGCATGTTTGGTTCGATGAAAACGAACTCTGGTGCGATTGCTCTGTTAGTGCGGTTTATTTGTGTGCGTGTGAACGCTGCCACCAAAACCCTAGTGTGCACCAAACAAGCCGACCGAGATCGCTGAAAAGATGGGTCTCGGTCCACTTTCAAACGGACTCTGGTATGGTTCAATTGAAATATGACCAAAGGCATCGAACCAACCAAATACAGGACGTGAAAACAATACACAATCCGAGTCGTATTGTTGTGAGATCTTTGCGAGTTAACGGCCATTTAAAAATACCCTCAAATGCGCAGGCATACAATGAGCATGCTTTACTCCTATTGGTGGTCGCACTAGAAAGTCGCGTCGCTAGACACGCTAACTTCCTGTCGCCAACGGTCACTGTAGCCGGATCTCCTTTCAAATTAATGACATCGCCTTGCTTTGTCGATGGCGGTCTGAAGGGGGCGTGAGATATTAAACCTACAGTTAACAGGGCAGATAATTGGAGGATTCTTTCTTAAATGCACTTAATTAACATTCAGTAACACTGAGACATAGTGATTGAACATACGGTCACAAGGAGTAAACATGGCCAATGTGAGCTACAATCGTTTTAAGATATGCAAAAAAGAGGGTTGAGGCTGCTTGTTTCAAAGGTGGTGGAGATAAAAAAAAGCATTTGTCTACAGAAGCTCATGCAGAGAAGAAAAGTGAAGCAGAGCTACGGGCGCGAGTTCACCCAGACAAAATCAATGCCGCTAAACCTGAGTCTCTTTCCAGCTTGATTCCATCAATACTGATGCCCGCTGAAGTAGCACACCTCAGAGAAGACAGTTATTTTCACACACGGGTCAGGCGGTACACAATGTTTGATTCCTCAGCTGTCTTTGAAAGAAAGGTGCACCTGGTGGTTTTGTATAGAACTGATTCAAAATAGGCATGAACTGAAACAATCACAGAGACAGATGCCTTGTGCTATGATTAGGTTTGCGTCTGCCAAAAAACGTCACGGGAGAGTCTAGAAAAACTTGAAGATGAAATAGCCTTTACGGTATGCCGTGGGCCTTAAAGCTCCTCAGAATCTTTGTCTGGTTTATTTTTATTATAATGATTTGGAAAATTGAATAATTTTTTTTTTTATATTAATTCAAAAATATAATCAAATTGAAAGCTTAATTAATTTTGTGAATGATGCTTGCAGTGAACTATGTGCTTGCGTTCTGGATGTTTATTGTTATCTGATGGGGTTGAGAATAAAAAAGGTCAGGAAATATTGTATTGTCTTTAGCAAAGCAAAATTCAATTCTTTGTCTAAAAATACATAAAAGAGGACAGTAGATATACAGCTGTGGAAAAATTATATTAGGTTATTCTATATACTATTTATAGGTAGGTTTCATTCTGTGAAGTACTAACAATCTTTCTCCCAAATTTCAAATAAAACATTGTTTCTATTTGCATATATTTGCAAAAAAAATTAAAACTGGAGAAAAATGCACTGTATTTTTTCAGACCTCAAATACTGCAAAGAAAACAAGTTCATATTCACTTGTAAGCAATACTATAGTAATACTTGTACATGTATTTAAGAAAAGTAAAAAATATATATTTTGTTATCACAGTCTTTCACATTGCTTGTTGGATGACATGATGTCACTCCCGACGTTTGATTTTGTTTAAATTCAACAGACGCTGCACTGGAATGGACACAATACATCTAGAAATGCTGATTTAATGAAAATTTGTAATGGTCTCTTAATTTTTCTCGCAGCTGTATATCAATAATGGGTACCATGATGTTTTATGCAGGGGCGTAGCGTCACGCTGCCTTCCATAACACTGCCGCTACTTCTCTGCCTGTAACCACCACTGACTAGTGATAAATGCAAAACTACAAAAAAATACCAAACAAAACTGACTGTATAAAACTTTAACATCTTTTAATGACCGTAACAGCAGTCTTGAGTGAGATAACCTCAGATCATTGACTGCAGCCGCTGTTCACCAAACATTAAGAGAGATGACATCATTATGGATCTGTAGGGTGCTGCCAGCTGAAATGGGTTTTTAGGGTTTCAGGGAAGGTTGAGTTGAAAGAGTCTAGAAACTCTCCTTTACTGCATTTCCAGTTGTTAGATGTGGAGCACTTTTATCTGGTATCCAGCAGGAGAAAGAACAGGTATCTCAGGCTCACACATCATTAATTAAGACCAGTAGCTGCAGGCCGTTCACCCCAGTGGAAGCGAGAGAGGACTGAACTACAGCAATCTCCTGAACAGAGAATGCACTGACAGATGAGATAGAGAGAACGAGAGAGAGAGAGAGCATGCATGAAACCATCCATACTAACAAATAATGTACATGCATGTACTCTCAAGGCAGGACACTGGAACGCTTAAGAGCATGTTGAGTGCATTTGCACTTGTCAAATGAGATTAAATATTGTATGTTCGCTGCCGTTACCATGAAACCCCAAGAAGATGCTGTTACATATGAAAAGGAACATACAACTAGATTTTAAAAAATGTATAGCAAAATAGAAAAGGCAATATATTAGTATAGTGCTGAATGTCCCTGGACCATCTATTTTATGCAAGTTTAAACAAGTTAAATGAAACTGTAATTAAAGTTGTTAAAGATCCCGATCAACAGGAGATTGCGTCAAACCGAAAGCCCCTCTTTCTCCACTTTTCACTCCATTTAGTGATTACTTTATGCATTAGCAAAACATTAATGGAATGTGCTCCCAGCAGCTGTAACCTCTCAATATAACACAGTCACAGCATGTTTAAAACAACTTCTCTCTAAATGCCCTACTTCATCAGCATTAACAACTTAAGCATTGTAGAGACCAGAGCCTGTCCAAATGGCCACTCTTTCTCCTCACCTCCGAAATGAGAAAACAAATGGGCCGTGCGTGTGCGGCATCTGCCGAGGGATCATTATTAAATTATTGAATCAGTCAAGGGTATTTAAAGTTTCATGCCACCCATAAGCATCCTCGAGAGCGGAAGACAAAGCATACCATCGCATTCACACAAGCGTGCATCATATTTAGCTGGGGAGAGCAAAGATTAAAACACATGCAGGGCAACGCTTGGCCTGACCTACATAGACAGCTCTACATTCAAAGTATGTGGAGGAGGGCTGCCTCACGATCCCAGGGGAATGAAGGCGAGCAATGTACAATGGGAAAACACGCACGTTAGACTCCAAGCCAACTATGGTGTTTCATATTAAAGGGGGACACCGGGGGGAAACGCACAGCGCACACTTTGAGATTTGGGTCAGTAATCGCGAGTGGGCTACAGCAGAGATAATGAAATAGCATAAAGAAGAAAGATTAATATCAGAATGTAATTATATTGGAGATCACAGCCATATTAATTAATTTTAATGGATGGACTCTGGTTCAAGAGGAGTTCAGTGATATGCTGTGTGGTGGGGAAGTTGAAATGAATAAGTAGGGAGCCATGCCTAGCGTAAGCAACAGATAGATTACATATGAGGAAAGAAAGGAACCTTGAAGTGTTTTATAATCAGAATAATTATGTGACTGTACATTCCACCACTTATTGCTGCACGCCTGCCTACTTCATAAATAAATACATGAGATACCGAAGTGAGTGTAAATTATTTCATTAGCTTTGTGGTACAACAGAACAAGAGTAAAGATTTCCCAGATAAGTGGCCAGTTGTACCATATATGCTGTTGCTATTACAGCTTTGGAACTTTTTTACTTATATACGATCAAACATAATAAACCATTCCAGAGAATTGTGCAATAAGAAATGCTGAATAGTAAAATAAAGCAGAAGGAGAAGCTGTAAAACACATAAACAATAGAAACACATGAAATCTGTCAACTGGTAGACAGCAATGCACAGCACACCTGTTGTACACCCACTACCTCTGATTTATTTTGTGGAATCGAAAGTGAGATGAGACGTACAAGAGTGCAACTCACATTGTTTCTAGGAAAGAGCCGCAGAGTTACTTCAGCTCTTTAATTGTGGCAAAGGAGTTTCCCCATAGATGGCTGTCCTATGTTCCAGTATCTCCTTGACACACTCGGTTCTATCATCTCACACTCTTTCTGTGTCTCCAGTTTTCCCTATCCTCATTCCAGCTCTGACAAATGGGCTGAATAATGGCAGACCCTCCACCCAACATGCCTTTTAACCAGCAGAGAAACTTCTCAGAACTCAAAGTTATTGGCCATTACACCAGCCCTATGTGTCGTGTGGGAGAGCCACTCCTCTCTTCAACCACTGGACCAAATGCCCTGCTGTGTCTTAAGTCATAGCTGTCTACTGAAAGAATTGTAGGGATACAAAACAAACTTTGAGTGGACCAAGCATAACCTCCGGTAGACCTCCGCAAATAATTAATAACCGTTCAGCTTTATATTAATGTAATAAAATTAATACACAATACTGATATAAATTAAATATAAAATAAATTACTATAGTATAACCAAACACAAACTAGAAGCTGACTTTGTAAGAATGCATAACGTTTCTTTAATATACACAAAAACAAATGACCACACTGTTTTTTCATCAAAAATTCCAATTCAGCATTCAAACCTAACAGTCAAGCTAGTTTTGTAACCCCTGTGAAAAGAAAAAAACGTCCAGTACCAAGATGGCTTAAAAAGTGTGTATGTATTGTTGTGACACTATTATTTGTTAACATCAAAGAGTCACATGTGGGAGTTTTGCAGTTGCTGCTGTTGTAGTGCAAAGTTAGCAAAGAGCTTATTTTAAAGATGTTCTCTCATCATTTCAATCAGATCGTAAAAGTTTGTGACCAATTTTATCACGGATGGTTTTGTCAACCTGTCACTATTTAATGCAGGAAAAATGTGACAGTTTAAATTATATTGGACCTGACAGCAACCCAGAGCTCACTAGTAATGGCAGCAAAGAACTGTATTTCATTTTATATTTAAAAAGGGTCTCTACATAGGAGTATTACAGGTACAGGTGCAAATAAGATGACATATTAAAGGGATAGTTGACCAAAAAAGGAAAATTCTGTCATAATTGACTTGCCCTCAAGTTGTTCCAAATCTGTATAACTGTAATGTTTGTTCTGTTGAACACAGAAGATATTTGGAAGAAAGTGCCCCAGAACTGTTTGGTTACAAACATTCTTCCAAATATGTTTTTTTGTGTATAACAGCACCAAACGTTTTGGAACAACTTGAGAGTGAATAAATAATAACAGAATAAATTTTTTTGGGTGAACTATCCCTTTAATACTTAGGGTGGTAGAGATAGATCCTGGTGTAAACTAAAATGCACTAAATTTACTCACATCAAAAGCTGATTTAAGGAAAAGATTATATGGCTCTGGAGACAATAGGGATTAAAGCCAATGATGATATGCATTGCAGCAATGCAGGAATGCATTAGTACAATTCTATAGGCATTGACTGGTGGGCTGGTAAAGGGAGATTACTGCTTAGACCTAGATTTGCTCTTGAGATGTCCCCTGGGGCAATTAACCTGTTTCTGGGAGCTGTCAGAATTAGAAAAGCTAAGGATAGAGCAGCTACAATTCTCACCAGAAATGGCAGAGTAAAGAAAAAATATACATCTTGTTAATTATTACAAAATATCCAAAGTCTGCTTATCCCCAATATTAAAGTTCAATCAATATGTTTGCAGCTATTTTCCAAACAGTGCAGCCCAAGGAAAGAAAACTATTTGTGACAGCGGGAAAATTAAGCAGTCATCGGCTTTAAGAGCACAGCACAGACCACTAAGCAGGCAAATGCTTTTCTCCCTCTATTCAAAATTACGGAATGTGACACAACAGACCAAAACAAATAATGCCGTTCAATGCTGCAACACAGTTTGAAGAATGCTGACTCAAAGTCCAAGAGGGCAATACAACAGCAAAGTTAGCAAAGTTAAAAGTGTCATCAAACTATGTGACCTGAATTAGTTGCATTCCCGAACCTTGACCAATACACTAAAACATAACTGTAATAATTATTGAACATTACAGAATAGTTAAATGCACACACACAACAAAGACACACAGCTTTCATTTGTGGCCGAGCGCCATTCAATGTGATTCAGCACCAGAGGGTGTGGACAGCTCCACGCTGTTCTTTCAGCACCACAGAAGAAGACGACAGCTCCCTATTGAAGTCCTGCTTTCAGCACTGTGACAGCTCCAAGCCTCCCTGCTGTTTCAGCACCATAGCCTGCAGACAGATCCTGACATTGTGAGCTCTTAAAGTATCAGCAGCTCCTACCGAATGTCTCTCCAGATGCATTATTATTGTCCCCAAGGATGAAACAAATCTCGGCAGAAACCTAAGAGGCTTTCATATGAAAGGGCGGAAATTGCTATTTTCGAATGTGAAAGAAGTTAATCGATATTTACTATAGCTTAGAAATGCACCGTTTGAGAGTAATTTCTATTCTCTGAACTATTTTGTCTGCTCAGGTTCGCTTAGAGGTGTTCTTCAAATGAATAAGAATAACACACAGTGTGACAGGAATTAGACACAAGGCCAAACTCTTCTTTTAATGCACGTCTGGAGCCAGAGATTAGCATACAAAGCTAACAGATAAGCGGCTGCTCTCAGCAGTTGGGGAAGGCGTGTTATTCCTGTGGTAGAACATGAGGCAGGGCCAATTACAACAAATCACAACAAACAGCAGACTGGACCCTTAGAAAATAAATTAAGAATCAATTTAAAGATAATTAGCAGTTTTTATGAATTTACTATTTAAAGGTATGTGTGTAGGCACATGTGTTTATTTTTGTTTCATTCTGTGAACCACTTACAAAAAATGTTCCCAAATTTCAAATAAAATTATGTTTCTATTTGCCTTTATTTGCAGAAAATAAAACAGAAAAGGCGCTCTGTATTTTTTAAGACCTCAAATATATGTCATGCTGTCAGTCTTTCACATTGCTGTTGGATAAATTTGTCACTCCTGAAAGTGTTTGATTTTATTGAAATTCAACAGACACTGGACTGGAATAGCAGCAATACATCTAGACATGCTGGATAAATGAAAATCTGGAATTTTCTCTTTTTTTTCTGCAGCTGTTTAGACTATAAGAGCAAAGTGCATTATAAATTACAGCAAATGTAGCTTTCATATAAGACTCTGCTCATAAACCCGCTTAGTCGTATTTTCTATCAAGCTTTAGTACTTTTCAGAGTAACCACTGATTATGTAGTGGTGATCACGTTTATCACCTAAAATATGATCAATCCATCCTGACTAAAAGGCAGAAAGAAACATGCACACAATCCTCCAGAGGACTAGAGAGCAGGAGGTCAGGATTTCCAGCAATGTAAATCACTTAGAAATTGGAGAGAAGGTCAATACTGAAAAGAGAGGTCTAATAAAAAAAGAAGAGTACAAAAACCAAAGGTGAAAAAGAATGAGGAGAAAATAAGGACACAAAGAGTTTAAGGAACTGCAGCAGTAAAGAAAGAGGTGTGAAAACACGAGAAGCTGTTTAATCTCCTACATTTGCATCTGTCACCATCTTGGGACTTTAAAGCAACAGAAGCTCTTTCTCTGTCATCTGACCTCCTCCTACCTTTTCCTTTTCTGTCCACTTACTTTATCCAAATCGCCAAAGAACATCTGCGTATGTTAAGCTCTCCCACACCTCCTTCTGAAAGACTTTGCTTTCTTCTCAGGCTGTTCTCGGCAGGCCTCTACACCGGAGCAGAGGCTCCCCTCTATTCCTCAGCTCAATCTGTCATTTTCAATCCATTGCTCAATCTCTCAATACCACTCAATTTGCTCTCACTACAGTTCTCATGCATTCCAAATCTTCTGCCTTCTGAAACAACACACCGATTGCAGGAGACAAAGAAAGAGTCCCCCTGTGTCATGCTCAAAGGCAGACTGGCAAAATCATATAAACCAATCACGGCCTTCTATTCTCTTCAGGTAAGCAGGTTGAGGGTTGCATAAGCTGTTATGCCAAACAAGATTCAATACTCGACTGATACTCTCTCACCCAACAGAAAAGCAGGGAGAGAGAGGAAAGCAAATCTGGACATGATCCTGAATCCAGAGCTGACACATATTATATCGTGCAAAATATGTCAATATTCAATACCTTATGCACCAATCCAATTATGGACTTTACTTATGCATGAATATGGACTTCATAAAACAATATTATGGATGGTAGACTTCAATTCAAGACATGAATCTGCAACAGCTTTAAAATATTTCATTCCACATGGTTAATTTTCTGTAAACAGGGCTATAAAGCTCACATTCCCACCCATGTGTTCTACAGTTGGCATGCAACGAATACCCATTAAACCAGACTAGCAGGATTTGTAACCCCTCCACTCGATAACCGCAAAGTCCTTGTCTCCTTAAACCAACACAGCTTGTGAAATGACTTATCCAGGGGGGGATGTGGGAGTGTGTGATGTGTAAAGACAGAGACATTGATCGCAATACTTTCCTCATTGAGAACAATCAAGAAAGGACAATACCTTTCATTTACTTTTAAACAGAGCTCCATTTTCATTCACATTTATCATTTCTACTGCAAGTGAGAGCAGAGCAAATACCTTGCAGAATTAACAAAGGGTTAAATAAAGAAAGTCCATAATATTAAAATTGTCCTGCCCTTTCAGACGCTCATTTTGACACTAAAGCCAACCAAATAATTTGAATCTTAAAATAGAGGATATGGACTACAAAGAAGTTTTAAATAAACTGAAATTAGGGTGAAAGCAAAACAAAAGTCAAAATTATAACCTTCAATAACTCAATACCACTGCATGATGAATTTTCACTCCTGTTTTAAACATCAGCCGTTCTCATGCCAATCACTTGAATTTTTCAGACATTCATAAATCTCACGCTCAAATGCGCTTTATTGAAACACTGATTATTAATTATTTTCTTTCTCAGTTCTCTCAAACGGTAACAGTTTTAGAACATTTCAGCACAATTTAGACTATTCATGTATTCAACAGCCGGGACACACCTCTGGGCACTGTCTAATACATAGTTAGCATAATCACAGCTGTCTTGCTGTGCATGATACTTTCCACATTATACTTAAAATATTGTGATTGGGGCAAAACAAGTGAATTAAATGGTCAATTTAAGCGGCATCTAGTGGTGAGGCTGAAAAATGCAACCAACGGCTCACTCCATCTGTCATCACTCCATCGCCATCCACTTGGCATGTGACACAGGTGCGTCGTAAGTTCCAGTGACGAACACAGCATTTTTCGTTTCGTTCCAACAGGACAACGTCTCCTCTGTGCAAAATGATATTCACAAAAGGCTGACATTGCTATAAACGATAACTGTATGTGTTTCCGCACTATATCCGCATTTCGCATTCACTTTTCACTAACAGATCATGTTGTTGCCTAGGATGAAGTCAGATGTACATAAAAAATGTGAGTGGCAGGTTTTATAGTAGCGAGTTGTAGCGCCGCAAAACAAACGAATGGCATCTCCTTTCATGCGCATCTAGAACTCATTTAGTTATTTTATCTGAGATAAAGCAAACACACTTGTGAGGGGATTTCAAGCATTATTTAAGCTATTTACATATTAAACATATTTATATAGTGTTTTTATTGACTTATTCAGTTAAACATTAAATAAATGACCTGCGCAACAGCGCATTCGTTTTAGTTTTATAACTTTAAGATGTTTGCATGCGTATCATACAGACAAAGCACACCAGATAATTAAGCGTAGGCTATTAAATACATAACTGACAGAAATAGCTAATTTTAAGGTAATAAAAACTAAATGCTTCATTATGTGAGCTCTTTATACACCTCTGAAGACAGTTATGTACTGTTTATTATATTGCATCTCTGTCCTTAGAACTTTATAAAACACAAACTGAACTGTGAGTGCTGCTATTATTAGCCAAAGATTGAAAAATGAATAGGCTTAGAAAGAAACGAGATCATAACAAGACTCTACCATCTCAGTAAACACATTGTAATCCGCCACATTTTCTAGTGTATCTCACTAAGGTCTTGCTCTTTGTGGATAAAAGTGGCTGTGACTACAGTAAACAGCAACTGGGAGTTAAGTGTCAATATGTCACATCGTCAGGTGATGAATAAATAAGTAAATAATATATGAGATAAAGTAAATGTCACACAACCACTTAGTTCCACTGAATTGCATCAGAATTCGGCAGAACACCGAACTGTGTCCATTTCAAGTGTCACCAGGTGTATTTTCATCTAGTATAATATATCAACATGATCCATTATGCATTGTTTACAATACTTTATTTAGCTTTAACAATTTGATGCTGATCCATCTCAGACACAGTAAATACATGTTTTGCTTTTCTGTGAGAGAACACAATCCCAGAATAAATTCAGCTAAATAAGGTGTGCTGCAGTACACACGCCTTCGGAGATCCTATTGTAGCCAAATTGCTTATATTAACTGCTTCTACTTTTAGCAAATTTTAATCGATAGATGTAAAAAAGTGTTGTTTTTTGCTTTATTAAAAGTGTAAAGAGAGAGAGAGAGAGCGAGAGAGAGTAATACAGTGTGGTATTCGGTAATTGCCTTAGCACATTTAAATTAAGAATGTGTGATAATGTCACACAAATATTTAAATTACAAGATCATTTTAATATTACCAGTGCTGTTGAAAGAATAGTTGGTAATGTGACATTCAGGTGCTAAAATGTTAAGGATGATGACCTTTGAACTCTTAATTTCTAAATAGACTATGAAAAAAGCTCATTGACATCGATCATTTTGTTACATGGAGGGCAGGGTTCACACAGGGTTTTAAAGAAAGAAGATGTTGAAGACAACAAGCTGCAATTTAGCATTTCGCAATTTGGGGAAATTTGCAGGAAATAAAACAGAACTCGGAGGTTGAAAGTCTTTGATTATAATGGTGGTCATCATTTATTTCACCTTAACTTTGATCAAGACATGGTTTTGAGGAGCCTTTTGCTACAGTATAATCAAGGCTTTAAAAAATAGTGGGTGAATGCTGAGGAAAATCTATGAATACCACAGCAGCTGAAGCTTTAGAGACAACATCAGTGTGCAGAGATGCTACACTACACCTTTAAGCTGTCACTGGTGATTAAAGGATAGCTAAGGAGAAATGAGCACAAACAAACCTGGGAGACACAGGAATTGAACGAGGCACCTGTAACTGAGAAAATAACATCAACAAGAGTCGCAACGATTACAGCAAAAAGACAAAGATCTGGTCGCTACATAGTCTTATTGAAATCAAAACCAATGCTAGATGTGTTGTGTTCTGTTGAGGTAGTTTAATAACACTGCTCTGTGCGTAGATCAATTCCTGTGTCACCTGAGTCCTACAATAACTCAGCAAGATCAAAAGCTCAATGCACAAATGGTTAACTACACACACAAAAATTAAAAAGCCACAAGATCACACCCAATCTCTGCAATAAGCAGAATATCATGGCTCATCCGTTGAGATTTTGAGTATGATTTATCAGTTTTATAATAGAATTCAGCAACAGTTTCATAACAATGGAAACCAAGTAAAGTCTAATACAAAATGTATTTCAATTAAAAAGCTGTTTCATTTTTAGTTTCTTAACTGTAGCACATAATATGCTGTCAATGTCACCATAGTGGCGCCCAAGGGAAAAGTCACCTGGCGAAAAAGAAATTCTCGAGCTAAGAGCTCATAAATAAATCATGTCATATTTCTCCATTTATACAAATATCGTTTTGCGTCACTGAATTACAAACATGAGCAATAATGTGCTTTGTGCTGCACTAAAGATAACTAGCACTCGTGAATTTTTCAATTAAGCATAAGTGCCACTTTCACAGTTTTAAAATGTGAATAATTTATCAGTTTTAACACACAAATGTGACATACAGTACACTTAATATGAACACATACTCAATAAATATCAAATAAATAACTGGTTTACATTTAATTTCACAATGAATCTGTTATTTACAGTATTTTGCAGCAAATCTCTATAGTGGAGTAAGATTTCAAAAGTGTACCGCTTGGTGTTGAGGTAAGGGTTGGAAATCTCATGCTTGTTCACACACTTCATGGCGATCGCCCACCTCTCTCTGCTGCCTGTCAATGGCATAGCCCTGTTATGACACCTCCTGCACTCATTGCTCGACTGGCATATGGATCCTACATGTATTACACAGACAGAATTATGGGGTGCCATGCTTAGCACACACCTCTGGAAGGATTTGTACCATAAGGTATGTGAGCACTTATTGGTTACTGTGGATTTGTGAGCCTCTGTAACTGGTTGGGAGCTGTGTTTTGCAGAAGGCTGGCTGATACTGTACATAGGATGGTATGAATACTTTAATACGTGTGAGACACTAACAGGCCAGGAAACATTTTCAGGCCTCCTCTCTCGTGGGTGACAGAGAGATGTATGGAAAGAGAGAGAGAGAGAGAGAGAGAGAGAGAGAGAGAGAGAGAGAGAGAATGGAAGGGGGTGGATGCCTGGAGTGATGAGTTGCAACACTGATGAATGATTCAGTGTGGATCTAATGGGGAGGGGCACTGTCAAACATTCTCTCTTACACAGTGACCAACTGTAACAAACAGCCATTCAAGTACATTTGAAGAAGGACAAAAACACCTTTATATCCTTTATATAAACACAAAAAAGCTAATAATAAAACACCCCAAAGCTACCTCTATCCGAGACTGTCTGGCCTCGTGGAGATTATTATAAATTTACTGTGTCCTATTTTTCCTCCCCCGAAACAATGTCTGGAAAAAAGACAGTCCACTTTTAAAGTGTTCTTTGTCTCCTAGTTCCAGAGTGAAAAGTGTTTTTTTCAATTTGCTGTAGTACATACAGTATCATTAGTGGAATGATGTTAGTTGTCAGTGTCATGTGACATACATTCTCAGTCCCCATCTGGTGAAATGTCAAAGAAAAAGTAATTCAGGTAATAATTGTACTACCCAAAGTCAAGAGATGCATTAAAGACAGAAGCTGGAGGCCTCCCATGCCAGACTCTTTTCCAAACCAATCGCCAGTTTAAATCCTAATAAGTATTTCATATTTAAATTGGATAAAAATACAAAGAATACTTAAAAAAAATATAATAATATTATAATATTTGTAACATTTTAAAACACAAAGCCCTTTTTTTATTTATCCTTGCTGAAAGTTCACTTAATATGTGGTGAAGCAAAGCACCTTGCTGCTCACCTGCCGCCCCTTCTGTGGCTCACTGTTTGATTTCCAGCCTATTTTTATCATTCCTCTCAGAAACGCAAAAGCCAGAAAAGGTATTACTGTCAGCCCAGGTAATAATTACAGCGTGAGGTGCTAGAAATTGTATTATGAATCAAGCAGCCTCTTCCCGAGGGCATTCAGGTTTAATAACTACCTATAGATGAATCAGATGTAAGAAAATGACTACTGCTGAAGGGTAAGGTTAAATGCAGGGAAACATTGGAAAGACACACAGCATACAGAAATGCACACTGGGGTTTCGCATTTCATAATATATTTGTGTTGTTTAAAGGAATGTACTGAATGGGTTACATTGACAGTGTTATTGGTGAATTATTGTTAAAAGATTAATACAAACTTTTTTATTAACTATATGCACTATCCAAACTTTTTCAGTAAATCTATTGACTAAGTAACTAACTAAGAAGGATTGTCTTTCAGTACTAACCTGATCATATGAGATATACTTTTAAAAAAGTATATATCAAGCCAATTTACACAGTCGAATTTATAACTAATTGTCCTGTAATTTTGCTCAGTATTATACTATCAATATGGAAAATATTGTCAATTAGAAAAATGTCTGGATACACATTTACGTATTACTTCCAGAAAGTGTAGCTCTGTACAGTATGCACTGTATAAACCAGAGATAAGGATACATACAAACGGTGTCATGCACACCACTGGTCACCTGACCAGTCAAAACTTGACTTGAGTGTGTTTTACGCCCCATAAATCTTCACATTTGGGCATAGGCCCTGCTCCCCCCGGCGCACTGATGTGAATGCGAGATTTGGGAGATTTGTGTGCTGTGCTTCTCAGCAGAGATCGGGATAGGAATGATGAATCTTAGCAAAAAAGTGCACAGAGCCTTAACATTCATCACAACCCCACAGTGCCCAAAAGTATGCACAAATACACTCCACATATTTACACACAGCTCATAACTGAAACACAAAAAAACAAATCCCTGTGTGAATCTCAATCATCTAGAAAACATGTCATGTTCGGATTACCTGCTGTTAATTTATGTTTGCACTGGGAAAAAGGATGTAGGAGATATAGGCAGAAAATAGGCAAGTTTGCAACTAAACAAAACTGCATCGTTGCAAAAAGGCAGTCACATGACCTACATTTTGCAATTTATCGTGCTCTTGTGTGCTGTTGTCAAGGACATGAATGAGAATTAATGAGTTCATTATATTACTGTGCAAAATTACACAAAAAATTGAAATAAATGGCAAGAACAATCATCTCCAGTGTTTCCAGAACTGGGAAAAGAACACACATGTCTTTGTTCACTCGGAATATCCTATTACTATAAATTACTATAAAGTAATTTTCCAATAACAATGAACCATTTTTTACAGAATAAGGGCATACACAGAATATGATTCCTTGCAATTGACACGTAGGCTATATAAATGAATAGAAAATTAAAAATGGAATTAAAAAACAGAATTTAATTTAGAACCGAGAACAAATGAAATGTTAAAAAAATGTATAAGCAGAGGAGCAAATATAATATAGAGGTCGAAAGCTGGCACACCAACAATGCAAATTAAATGTTTACTCACAATGCCTCTCAAAGACCCCCCCCATACGGCATCATTACATAATGATACATCAGTTGCTGTGTTTCTGAAAGCCCTGCGCACAGCCTAAATCTCACAGAAGAACATGCCAGAAATGTCATGGAATATTCATGTCTTTCTTTCCCGGCTTGTTTTCACTCATGGTGTATTGTGACTTAGCTGATCGATTTGATGCCCCCTTTTCACCCTCATGGTGTTGCGCAAAATAGACCCATGCTATATCAGGCGGCCGATGACACTGTGTAGATAAGGAGGACGGATTAAAAGAATAAAATAAAAGAAGTGCGCAAAAAAGAACGAGAAGAGGATGCTTGTAACTTGGCACCTATCTGTGAGGAAATGCCATGGTAACAGAAAACAGACGCTAAGCCTCTTAGCCTAGATTTACATGACGTTTTGCAAGGACCCCACCACCATCACCACCCTGACGCGCCGAGGGAAGATAAGGCTGGAATTAGATAACAATGAGATGTACGATAAGTGTGGAACAGGACAGAGATATCAGTAGCAGCGGCTTTAGCTAAGATGCTAATCAGAAAGAGCTTTATTGCCAAGTGTGCTTGGACACACAAGGAATTTGTCTTAGTGACAGAAGCTTCCAGTGCACATAAAGGTTAAAAAAGTGACAAGGCACGGGTAACAAAAAGTAAAAATAAAGATGTGAGAGACAATACAGATTTGACAAAAAGGAAAATAGATAAGACAACAGTCAGTATATTGTATGTACAGGTGTGCTATATACAAATTATACTGCGTTATGAAGGGGAATGTGGATAGCTGAATATTATATCAATAACACATTGTATGTACAATAAATATGTGCATATATAGTTGTGTATTGCACATGTTTTTATTGCTCAGTAGAAGAACATTTAACTGTTCATGAGGTAGATGGCCTGAGGGAAGAAACTTTTCCTGTACTAGGGGTCCAGAGTGATTTTGCGAGCTCTGGATGAGTACAGCTCTTGGAGAGTGAGGAGGGATGTGGCAGTGATTCACACAGCAGTCCAGACTATCCGTTGTAGTCTTCGGAGTTCAGTTTTCAGCTGAGCTGAACCAGACAGTTATGAAAGCGCAGAGGACGAATTCAATGACAGCTGAGTAGAACTGTAGGTTGTGCCGTCTGGTACAGTGCTGCTGTCTGGTCGGCGCAACAGAGCACTGAGCACCGAAACAGCCAGACATAGGAAAATTTTCTTCCCTCAGGTCATGTAGGTTGAACTTCCTCAGCTGGCGAAGGAAGTACAGCCTCTCCTGGGCCTTTTTAACAACACTTCAGGTCCTGTGATATGGTGGTGACCAGGAACCTGAATGACTCTACTGCGGACACAGTGCTGTTCGTGAGTGCCAGGGGGTTTCTCAAAGTCCTCTATCATCTCCACTGTTAATAAGGTGTTTTGCTAGTAGCAATAGCAATAATCAAGTCAATAGTAGGTACAGTATAGTGCCACTTTCCTGCGTGTCAAAAGAAAGGATGCTTAGACTTATCTGACTGCCTGCTTGTGCCAGTGCCTTTCTGTAGCATTTGTCAGGTCACATTTCAGGCACACTGACATTGTGAATAACAGACATTCATTCTATTACAAGAGGGTACTGAAAACAGATTTGTAATTTGTTGAAAGGGCACCAGAGAGTGACAGACTCTGCCATTTCACGAAACGTGCATGTAGAGCTTTTTCCACAGAGAGCTGTGACTGACATTGTACTTGCATGCTACATATGCTAATAACCCTCGGCTCCTGAACTATGACCTCTCTCCAGGAACTCGAGTGAGGTTAAGGGTGATGGAAATCTCTTATTGCATGCAAAGGAGAGATAAAGAATAACAATGAAATGTGAAGCTATGATGTTTTGGTGTGTAATCTTAGGTTCTCACTAACAGAGAGCATTCTATTTCAGGGAATGTTCTCATTGCCTGCTTGAAATGATAAAGTACAAAATAAATATTAAAATAAAATGATGCAAACATAATCGTGAAAATACAATTGTTTGACACACACTCTTAAAAAAAGGTGCTTCAAAAGGTTCTTTGATGCCATGGCAGCAGCTTTTGGTTTCATAAAGAACCTTTAACATCTGAAGCACCTTTCTGTTTCATAAAAGGTTCTTTGTGGCAAAATTATAAAAAGTAAGAAAGAGATGGTTCTATAAAGAACCGTTGGGGAACCAAAAATGGTTATTTTATGGCATCACTGGGAAGAACTTTTTAAGCACCTTTTTTTTGGAGTGCATTTAAATACTTGTTTGTTTAAACCCATGGTTGGGTGACATATGGACAAATCCAACTGCTGGGTAAAAGTAACCTAGAATATTCCAACCATAAACTGAAAAAAAATGTATACTGCAGAAAATAAAATGTATGTCATGAAACCTGGATTGCAGAAGCCAAAAGTGTTGCCCATGTGTGGGTTCTGTAGAGTCTCTCACTCTGGGAAGCTTGCAGTTCAATGACGACTGGAGACAAAACTGTCAAAAATGTTTCTTTTTCTATTTCACCCCTTTTCTTTTTGTCTCAGTTGTTAGTTAAGCAGAGCAATAATTAACAATGACAACTATCAAAGAGTTGAAATAACTGTACAGTGCATGAAGAATCTTAGAATTTGTGCTGCTGTGAGTCACTAGGCAGTGATATGTTAAAGTTAGAAACGTCGATTCAAAAATCAAATAATAATAATTACCATAACAACTGTCTGTAAGATGATGTTTATGAGAAACAGAGCTGCATTTGAAGATGTCTTCAGTGTTAATAATCAAAGCATAATGACAGATTCTACAGCGGCTGAGGTGATCACTGATTGGTGTGCATGTTTTTTAGTGGGCAGATGCATAACCCAGATTGTCTAAAGTTCACACAGCTGGAACATCAGAACAAGTTCAACTAAGTTTTAATTTCCACTTCATTTTGAATGCTTTTCAGTTACAGTTTCAAGTCAACATAACACTCTGCCATAAGGATGTACATTGTACATTAGTTTACATGAACTTACAATCAACAATATTTTACAGCATTTATTAATATAAGTTAATACATGGCACTCTGGAATACTTGATTCTGATTGGCTAGTCGTGACATTCCAAAGTCTGTTTTCTCTAAATACAACCATTAAAAAATAATATCACAGTATAAAATATCTTCATATTTCAAATCAAATGGAAACCGGTCTATATTAGTTACAAATGAGCTAATAAAATAAATATGAATATTCCACTGTTACTTGATTTTGTATTCTGTTATCTAAAGCAATTACACTTTTTTGTTGTGGTGAATAAATGAGGCATTTATATAGCGCGTTATTGTATATTGCTGTACACTATGGTGTTTTTAGTTGCCAACGTACATGCTAAATCCGTCCGATTACACACAAACATGAACTGGCACCTGGCATATCCATTATTAATGGATTTTGACTGTTTATTTTTCTCCGAGCTTGTCATCTTGTGGCTAATGCATTTCGACGCATGACAACATGGAACGGCACAGGTCTCTGGAGGACTCTCAAGACTGATTGCATAAGTATACATGCAGATGTTACAGTAAATGCATAACTAACATGTGTACACTAGCAGATGTGTTCAGAGCAAAATACTCATACAGAGCAGCAGGGCATGAGCCGGCATGATGTGAAATGAGTATATTGTTACCGCGGAGATGCTGCAAAAACAACATTTCATGCAGTGGTGTTTATGTATCCATGCAACCTAGTCCCTTAAAAAAAAGCAGAAAGAAGACAAAAACTTTGAACGGCTTTGAACAGTAAAAGCATGATTTGAGCCTATGAGAGTTACTGCCATTCACAGTTTTTCCATGCAATTTACCGGACCTCTGCCTCATGACTGATATGCTAGAAGGGAAGGAGAAGGCTGGGGATGAATTCAAGAACAGTTGTGTGGAATATTGTGTAAAAGAAATCATATCTAAACAGTAATTATGTCCCAGTTTGTGTTGCTTTATTCATATATACTTTTTTATATACTATTTTTCTTGCAGCTGTGCTTCTACAGTTATGTAAATGTGTCTGTGTCAGCCACCATGGTGCTTTGAAAGGGAGGGGTGGAGTGAGCCGTACTGTTTCAGAGAAATTGCAGTAACTGGCTTCAATGACTGGCTGGCGTGAAGGCATTCTCAGTTTCAGTGTTTGTTTAGTTACTGCACTTTGCCTTTGTAGGGCAGTATAGATGCAGCAATATTTCATACACTGGACCTTATATTCAATATTTTAGACTTGAGAGAAAACTTAGTTCATAGTATAATGAACTTGTTCATCTCAAAGGATCAAGGACCTTCGATTTTATACACGTGCTGTCGAATGGTGCTAGCAACGCCAAGGTCACGGGTTGAATCCCAGGGCTTGCACATACTTAGAAACGAATGTATAGTATAATATAATGCAAGTCGCTTTGGATAAGAGCATCTGCCAAATGCATGAATGTAAATATGCATACAGTTCACTTTTCCAAGATGTTCACTGAAAGAGCATTTAATCAGGCCAAATCTGTATCAAATATGCAATGAAGATTGATTTTGTCATTTTTCGAAGCAAGGGTCCAATGAATCCAGCTTATCATAAGTCATTTATCTTGTTTGAAAAGTGTGCTGCGCACACACACGTAAAAGCAGGAACAAACACACAAACACACACACACACTAACAGCAGGTACTTAAAGCAATTATCAACTAATTTCATGAACTTGCTGCTCCCATTTAGTGTGGGTTTCATGAAATGCAGCCTTATACACTAAACACATTTAACATGCTCAATGTCTGTCTGTCTGTCTAATGCATTCATTAATCCTTTATAAGTGTTTGATTACTTCACACGACACTCATACAACACACCACTCATTTTCACGGATACACTAAGTGCAACCATCTGTATGACGACAATTATCAACCATTTACATAGACAAACTTTAAAATGTATCCTAGCACTCCACATTCCCATCTGCCACTCCAGTGAGGCCACCTATGACCAGAGAGAGCACGATGAAAAGACACGTGTCCTTCACGCAACTTTTTCACACAAAGATATGCCTCGAACGTACCGCATTTAGATTTATTATTTCTAAACAGTCTGCATTTTCTCTCTCTCACATTAATTTATTGATTGTGTAACACTGCAAAATGTCAAGTTGATATGGAATTATGCACATCCACTGTGGTTTTTGGCCTCATACATATTCATAACCTCTCCCGTGCTTCAGTTTATCACAGACTTGGATAAAGGTCAGGGGGAGGGGTCACCGAACAGCTGGTGTTTGGATGGTCAAGCAAAACAAATACTGATACACGCACACAGCCGAAGCTGTAAAAGGCAGGTGGTCGTGCCGCCAGCTAAAAAAATATAGATTACACAACGGGTAGTGCTAGACTATTCAGTGGGAACCCTGCAGAAAATGCCTTCAGAGAAGTTCAGAGAAACTGGCGCACATTTGAGTCTGTCAGCATTAGGGCTGGAGCCCTACTTATTCCCCATTTCCTGCTCTGCCTCGGTATCGCATTTCAGACCATTACCGGCAAAGGCCGGCCACGTGAGAGATCTGTAGTCCTCTACCACCATCCATCACTCTGTGGCCCCTGGTCTTACACTCCATCATGTGGAAAACAAACACACACACAAATCGACAAACTGCGCTAACTGCAAGGCCGACCAAGACAGGCCGAAATATTGGAGACGCACAGAGACATGCTTAAAGCTGTCTATTTATGACTGTCTTGTATGGGTTGATAGACGGGTTTATCACTTTGACTGAGGGCATCATTAGGCCGTTTACAGTGACACTATAACAACCGCCGTCACCTGAGCGCTCAGCTGTGCTAACCATCTAAGAATGAAAGTATGGACTGAATAGTGAAAAATTTTGTCATTATTTACTAACCAATATTTAGTGACATGACATTTTTCTGACAGGTCCAGCGTATTCAACTTAGCGGCATGTGGCGGTGAGGTTGTGAATTGAAACAAACGGCTCACTCCATCCCTCTCTCCTCCCTTTTCAAAGCACTACGGTGGCTGACACAGGACTAAGTTGTTGTCACATTTTTGCTTCTTCGCCAAAGGAGATGGCGTATTTATGATTGCTCTCTGTAAAGCAATTTGTCCGTTTAGGGCTACTGTAGAAACAACATGGAGAATTCCCCCATGTAAGGGGGCACGTGGTGTAGGTAAATTGAAATTCTAAGGTAATAAAACACTTTTCATACACCTCTGAAGACAGTTATGTATATTATATTGCATTTCTGTCAATAGATCCACCAAAATGTGCTATGCTTTCCTGTAGCTCAGTGGTAAGAGCATTGCGTTAACAATGCAAGGTTGTGGGTTCGATCCCATGGGATTGCAGATACCTATTTATAATGCATAATAAAAACCTCTCTTTTTCATATAATGAAAATGCACAAAAACCACAAGAAACATTTTTTGTTTCACACATTAAAAGAAAGTCATATCGAAATGACATGATGGCTAGTAAATGATGACAGCACTGTTTCTTTTCATCCATCAAGACCTTGCAGGGAACTACAGTGCGAACCTTAAAATATTTATGAACAGGAAAAAAAACCAAAGTGTGAAGTGTCACTACAAACACAGCACATTAAAGCAAACACGCAGACCAAAGGCTGTCATGTCTGATATACTAAAAGCACTTAGATATTCTCATCATATAATGCAGTGCGAGCGCGGGACGCTGCACCCAAATCTCCCACTGAGATCAAAGTTAGATATATACCCACAAAGCATAATATGGACTTTGATAAGGCTGCTGTTATACAAGAGACATGCTAGAGACTTGTCTATATATATCTTCAGAAGGGGAAAGAAATGTCCATTAATGTGTTTGCATGTACTCTGGAAGGTGCACACCTCTGTCTCCTGTCATGGGGTCCAGTAATAGCCATTGTGCAGGTTGCATACAGGGTCGTATATCACCCCCTCAATAACCACCAAAATAATTTCTTTCAGGCATCCGAACACTGCGCCCCTGTTAGAAAGACTGCCTCTCCTCCTAAAGGTTAATAATTGTTTGGAACGGGACGCCTGGGGGTCTTGGATCACTAATGAGGGTGAAAAGGGTTCATGCAGCATAGGGAAGTTACAAGAAGTTAAACAAATATTAAAAATAAGGCCATAGTTTACCCAAAAATGAAAATTCTGTCATCATTTGCTTACTCAATTTCTTTACCGCAGAGCACAAAATATATTTTGAAGAATGTTCAAAATATACACGGCGGTACCCTTTCACTTCTATTGTACAGACACAAAACCAATGCAAGTCAATGGTATGTTTAGGAATTAGAATATTGTTAGTCTGGTAAAGGATTGTAAAAGGAATCTGAAAGGTTACAATTCTGTTATTATTTACTCTTCATGCTATTTCGGACTTCAATGACTTTCTTCGGTCCAACAAAAAAGGAGAAAATTTCCAAGATTCTCTTATTTATCTAATGGATATGCATAGCGATCCGGACTTGTCAATCTCAAAAAATGAACAAAAGCAAAAAAATATAACCCTTGAGCATGATTCAAGTTAACTGTATGATGATGAGCAGAATGAGTAACATGCCCAACCTTAGCTTTTGTACATTTACATTTACATTTAGTAATTTAGCAGACGCTTTTATCCAAAGCGACTTACAGATGAGGAAACATTGGAAGGAATTATAACAAAATAGGCAACAAAATACATAAGTGCATCAAAACTAGTCCATTAAAGCCTAGCACAATATACAAAGCTAAGAATAGTGAGGTTAGTACGTTTTCTTTTTTTTTCCTTTCTTTATTTTTTTTTAAAGAAGGAAAGGGAAGAGAATTAGTAAATATCAATCAGCGACGTGTTGACAGAAGAGATACATTTTTTAAAGATGGCAACCGAGTCTGCTGATCTTGTAGCAGCTGGTAGATCATTCCACCAATGTGGAACAGATCCAGAGAAGGTACGGGAGAGTGACTTTTTTCCTTTTATGGATGGTACCACTAGTCGTTGTTCCTTTGCAGACCGTAGTGATCTGGCAGGAACATAGATCTGCATTAGCGAGTGGAGATACGATGGTGCAGACCCGGTGTTGGTCTTGTAGGCCAGGAGCATAGCTTTGAACTTTATGCGGGCGGCAACAGGGAGCCAGTGTAACCTGATGAAGAGCGGAGTTACATGCGCTCTCTTCGGTTCATTGAAGACCACTCTTGCCGCCGCATTCTGGATCATCTAGAGAGGTTTGATTGTGCAAGCAGGAAGTCCAGCCAGAAGCGCATTGCAATAATCCAGTTTGGACAGGACAAGAGCCTGGACTAGGACTTGCGTAGAGTGCTCCGATAGGAAAGGTCTAATTTTCCTAATGTTGTAGAGGATGAATCTACAGGACCGGGTGGTGCTGGCAACATGACTTGTGAGGTTAAGCCGATCATCGATTACCACTCCCAGGTTTCTGGCTGTGCTGAACGGTGTAATCATTGATGAGCCTAGTCGAATGGCAAGGTTGTGGTGAATCTTTGGGTTGGCTGGGATCACAAGCAGTTCTGTTTTTGCAAGGTTTAGCTGCAGGTGATGATCCTTCATCCAAAGTGAGATGTCACTCAGGCATGCCGCGATGTGAGCAGCGACCGTCGGATCGTCCGGTTGAAATGACAAGTAGAGTTGTGTGTCGCCGGTATAGCAGTGATAGGAGAAGCCATGCTTCTGAATGACCGAGTCGAGGGATGTCATGTAAATGGAGAAGAGTAGCGGTCCAAGCACTGAGCCCTGTGGCACCCCCATGTTGAGCTGTTGGGACGCGGAGACCTCATCTCTCCAGGATACTCTGAGAGGTAGGACTCAAACCATTGCAACGCCATTCCAGAGACACCCATAGCACTGAGAGAAGCCAGGAGGATGTGATGATTGACAGTGTCAAAGGCAGCAGACAGATCCAGTAGGATGAGCACAGATGACATGGATGATGCTTTTTCCAGTCTCAGGGCTTGCAGTGCAGTCTCTGTGGAATGACCGGTCTTGAAACCAGACTGATTGCTGTCCAGGAGGTTGTTTTGCATGAGAAAGGAGGAGAGCTGGTTGAACACAACTCGCTCCAGGGCTTTGGCGATGAAGGGAAGAAGGGAGACAGGCCTGTAGTTTTCTAGCAGTGTAGGGTCCAGGGTGGGTTTCTTTAGAAGCGGTGTGATGCGGGCCTCTTTGAACGCTGTGGGAAATGTCCCAGTGGTGAGCGAAGAGTTGATGATGTGGGTCAGAGCTGGCACAACCGTTGGAGAGATGGCCTGGAGGAGATGGCTGGGGATGGGATCCAGTGGGGCGGTAGGGTGGTTGGAACCAATGACCTTGGAGACATCAGCTTCAGACAGAGGAGAAAAGGTGGGGAGCACACACGTGTCAGGGATGTGGGCGGGTTCGACAGGTGGTGGCGTAGAGAACTGGCTGCTGATGGCAGTAGTTTTCTTTACGAAGAACGATGCAAAATCAGCAGCTGTTAACTCCGATGAAGGTGCGGGAGCAGGCGGACAGAGGAGAGCAGAGAAGGTTTTGAAGAGCGTACGAGAGTCCGGAGAGTTGCATATCCTCGAGTGGTAGTAATCTATTTTTGCAGAGGTGACATCTACAGAGAAAGAAGAGAGAAGAGATTGGTAGAGAGAGAGGTCTGCAGGGTCTTTTAACTTGCGCCATTTTCTCTCAGCTGACCGGAGGCTGGCGCGATGCTCACGCAGTACATCCGATAACCAGGGAGCCGACGGGGATGCACGGGCTGGTCCAGATGCAAGAGGGCATAGGTTGTCCAAGCAGGATGAAAGCGTGGAACACAGAGTGTCTGTGGCATTGTCTGTATTCAAAAGAGAGAGCTCATCAGAGGGGGGAGTACAGAGAAGACAGCAGAGGAAAAACAGGAGGGAGGGAGAGACCGCAGGTTGCGCCGGAAGGTGACCATCGGTAAGACATCTGCGATATCCGGAGCAGTGAGGTCGAGGGTGACGAAGAAGTGATCAGACGTGTGCAGAGGGGTGACCTGAGAGTGATGAGTGGAGCAGTACATTGTGAAGATCAGATCTAGATGGTTTCCAGACTTGTGGGTTGTTGATGTGGAAACCTGCTCGAGGAGAAATGATGCGGTCAGGTTGACGAAGTCAGCAGCCTGTGGTTTTCCAATGTGGATGTTGAAGTCACCTAGTACCACCAGGGGAGTATCATCCTCAGGGAAGGATGAAAGAAGCACATCCAGCTCCTCCAAGAAATGTCCAAGCTGACCTGGGGGACGATATATAACTACAAAATGACTTTTAACAGGGTGGGTGAAAGTCACAGCATGAAACTTGAAGGAGCTGTTGTCACACATGGGTGTTAGTTGATTGAATTTCCAGTCTTTGGGGATGAGTAGACCGGTGCCTTCACCCTTTCCTGTGATGCGAGGGCTGTGGGAGAAAGTGTGGTTATGGGAGAGGGCAGCGGGAGTGGCAGAGTCCTCTGGTTTGATCCATGTGTCTGTAAGTGCTACGATGGAAAGACCAGAATGTTTAACAAAAGCTGTAATTAAATCAGCTTTGTTCACAGCAGGTTGGCAGTTCCACAATCCTACAGATTGAACACTAATCTCCGTTTAAATAACAATGATGGCGTATGGCCCCGCCCTCAGATGACACGCGCACACAAAGCAAACAAATTAAACTAGCCCAAGAACGAACGAAGGAACGATACTACACACGGTTTCACCACGTGACAGACCGGAAGTGAATACAAAGCGATTTCTCAGTTTAACACAGTACTAAAACTCAACAAGACACAATTTAAATACACTTACACAATTCTGTACGCTTCTGCTGCTAAATTGCTTCTCCAGTTGCAAAAGTCTTGTGTTGCAAATAGTGTTGATGTGGGATGTTAATGATGATAGATCACCTGTAAATTTGAGTGAACTGTTCTTTATAAATGATACAGTATATAATTATAAAAATATGTACAGTAACAAATAAGAAAGCTTGTACAGAATAACCTTCCATTCATTTCAAAACCCGCTCTTCTTTTACAGTGACAAATGCGGTTAGACAGCATCCATCCCTAGCAGTGTGGGTGCTCATCAGACTTCTGCACATTGGCATGTGCCAAACGAGATCACCGCGCAGCTTGCTGGAATTTGTCTGCATAAATAAAATGTATTTATCTCTAATCTGTAATAAGTCTTTCTTCATATTTATTTTGCTCTCTCTCCTCCTCAACGAAATGTCTGAGGGTCTCCTCGCTGTCGCAGAGACAGATACTAGACGAAAAAAAAATATTTTTACAAGAGGGCCACCATTTTAAGATTTAAGATTGTGTATTGAGCCAGTCAATACGCTACTGATCCAACCGCCAAAATTGTAGCGAAGGGCTTTCCTGTGGAGAATAAGAGAAAAACGCAACCTTGTACAAAACTTTGAAATGACTGGACTCAAAGCATGAATGTAGAGCTTTAAAACACAGTCTTGCCAATTTGATGTACTCAAAGCCTTAAAAACTAGTTTCTAGACTTACTGACCAATGGGATCTGGGAATTTACTGTAACTTCCCCGTCATTTGTGGTTATTGGGTTCTAAATCTCTGTAAGCCCTCATACAACGATTTTTATCTGTATAGCATATAAGAAAACTACTGTCAATGTCAAAAATCTAAAACAATACAAACTCTGAATTCTCAAAACTTCAGCACAGCATCTTCATTTGTCACATCTTCCCCTCACCATCTCAATTACTCACTTAACACAAAGACGGACACACTCACTCTGATCTGACCTCACACACTGTCACTCAGGAAATGACAGCAATCAGACGCAAATCTCTCAGGGCCCCTGGGCAGCTGTCAATCACCCCCACCGCACAGCCTCCATTTTGTGTCAGACCCAAGGAATGCTCGGCTCAGCCTAAGCACGAGATAAGGTTCACTAAAGTCTATTTCCTGCCAACAGTGTGTCTCCCTGATGGAACTAAATGGAGCAGAAATTGAGCGGAAGGTGTAGTTCATCCCTGATGTGACATGTAACCATTACCTCTTTCTGCTGACCTCTTCAATAGTTACTGAATTGGCAATTGTTTCACAAATGTTATGGCTGGCAAATACGGTTTGAGAAAAACTGCATTATTAATTATTTACACTGGAAATAGAAAAGAATGTGTTTCTGAAACAACCTATAGAACACGAGATGTATAATTTAAAATTGTGTCCTCCAACACCAAGCAAGAGGGTGTTGAGGGGCTCAATGATGGAGAATCATCCACCCGACAGGTCGGGGAAGCAGCAGAGCTGGTGCTAATGTAGTGGGATCTAGTTTTATGGTTTTATGCTACGCTATCATTGGTAAGCTGATCATCCTTGTAGAAATCAGACAAGGTCAGTTAAGGAGAGCTTTTATCACTAAAAAAACATTCTAGCCAATGGCACTATTTATTTAATGCTTATTTCCAGGTCAGTACATGCACAGAAGTCCAGAGAGACCTTGGCAGATGTGAATTCCTGAAATGCAAAGTTCAATTAATCTTGTATCTTAGTTTAATACAGGCAAATTTGTTGAAGAATTTAAAATATAGTGGTAATGGTATACTTTCCACAAAAAGGGAACAAAATAACCTGAGATCAAATACGCAACATATAGGACATGTGTAAAATGTCGATTGTTAACCATAGGGAATAAAAAAATAATGTTTGTGCATTTTTATTTGTTTAAACAATGGCTTTCTTTGAGAAAGAGACCGTTATCTTAGCTCTTTTCACCACATTTAACAATGGTTAAATACATTTCACAGAATTCTGCATATTTTCCTCAATCAGAGCAGAAAATGCACGAAAACTGACAGATTCCATCTGTGCATGCTCATTTCTTTCCTGTCACTCTTTGTGGAAGGAGTCAGAATGTGGTTATGTACACTAAAGAGTAAACAATTGTGCATGGTTTAGATGCACACAGTGCCATTTTAAATCACATCTGACATATGTGAAATGACGTACATTGATTCGTCCATTATGCATATTAGATCACATTACCACACCAATCATTCTCCCTCTCCATTCTAACTCACATCTGGAGTATGCGAGGAAATCAGAACTGTCTGGCTCAGCAGGGCTCCATCAGTACCGTTTGACAGGTGGTTGAAACGATGGAGTGACAGGGCATGTTCTGGCATGTTCTCCCCTCCACACACCAGCCTCATCTAAGCGGAAAAATATATGTACTCTAACAATCAGTATCCTTGCTGACCGCACTCCCATATATGTTCAGATGTTCACAGTGGGAGCGCTGACCACACAGAAGAGTAGAACGCTCAAGACACCATTTCAGCATGTTTAGTAAGACATCAAATCTGTTTTTGGCCCCTCTTTAATATTCCATCTGAGCAGAGACTGTGTTGGCCGCATTCTATCATGGTGTGTGATGCCATGTCCTGAGGTGTCCTGTCCTTGTGACAGATTTGCCTTGATGACCATAATACGAAAAGGAGGTTCAAAATAGAGAGGAGGTGATACTGAAATGGACAGCATATGGAGCACATTAGGCACCAACCAGCATTTCAGAAGCGAGAGGAGGGGATGAAGACAGTGCCTTAAGATGTTTTCCAACCTTTTTGCCTTTTTACCCACACTGCCCCATTAGCAAGGTTCAAGAACCTAAGGCTAAAGAAACCGTTATAACTACACCCCTTAAAGGAATACTCCAACCAAAAATGAAAATTCGGCCATAATTTCCTTGCATCGTAAAAGAAATCCGTAAAAAAATTAAATTTTCTATAAGCTGGAGAAACAGAAATATACTGTAAAATATGTTTTTTTACAGGATATAAGAATATGTAACAAATTATTTTCCCTGTTTCTCCATCTTATAGAAAACTTCAGCTGGCGCGCCAGAAATCACCTCTAAAATAACAGGTTTTCCCTGTTAAATTACATTTTCCCCATTTTCTTGTAAATGTGCAATCTTTTTGTCATGATTCTGCCCCATCATGTCATGTTTTTCTTAGTATAGTGGCAGGATCTTCTTCTTCTGTTGTTTACATGGCGGTTGGCAAACCAACTAAAGGTGCATTTCCGCCACCTACTGGGTTGGAGTATAGTGGCAGGATCATGACAGAGCCTCATGTTTAATGTGGAGAGAGGCAATTATTGTTGTCTTGTGCTGGTTCATTGTGATTTGGTTGGTGAGTTCATGTCTTGTCAGTTTAGTTATTTGTAGTTAATGTCAAGAGTTTATTTAAGTGTAGTTAGTTTTAGTCCTGTCTTGTCATGCTATTATATTGTCATGTTTTGTTATGTTACCCCCACGTGGGTCTTTGTTTTATTATTTATTAAATTATATGTTAACCCCTCACCCGCTGTCTGCGCCTTGGTCCATATATTTCAAAAATACATAAAATTCTGTAAAAAAACAGTAGTACAATTCTGTTTTTGTACATTTTATGTGGAAAATCTGTACAAAATCTGAACAATTATTTTAAATTAAGGGTATTTTTTACAATGCACCCTCTTGTCATTTCATTCCTGTATGACGTTCTTTCTTCCACCGGACACAAAAGAAGATATATTGAAAAATGTTGTTAACTGGCACCCATTCACTTGCATTGGTTTTGTGTCTATGTAATAGAAATGAATGGGTGCTCGGGATGTTTGGTTTAACAAAATCCTTTGTGTTCTGCGGAAGAAAGAAAGTCATACAGGTATGAAACGATAAGAAGGTGACTAAATGATGACTGAATTATTATTTTTGGTTTCACTATCCCCTTAAGACATGATTGTTTTTATATATTTGTAAGTGTAATTTGTATTTAATACTATCCAGATAAACCCATAAAACATACACACATTTTGTTCTTGTCTTCTCACTGGTCTACGCTGTTTAGATGAGTTGAAGCATAAGGGATCATGTCATGCCTGTAGGATGGTTCCCTCAAGGCTATGAGAAAGAATTCTACTTCAGCTGTACTCTTCAGACAGCTCAGCTGCGATTTACAGTCTATTCCTGTTAAGTCAAACTTGATCAACTAAATCTGTAGTTTCACACATCTAATCGAATACGCAATACCCAAATCAATGACAGCTCTCAACAGGTTCTGATGATAGACCATTACTTTTTTAAATATAAAGAAATCTTGAAATTCAAGCAAAGTACTTAGAATAAAACTGTGATTTGGAGCTGGCAGGAAAACATCCTAAAGTAAAGTCTAGCCAATTTCATGGTGCTGTACTTCCAAATGCAGGTATGAAATTGAATTTTACAATTGTTTATTACACAATTACGAAGAACTAGCGGGTAAAGGGCCATATGTGGAAAAGAGTTTAGCGGATCATCTGATCAAGCTGAGGAACAGAAGAAAGTGCTGTGAACGAGCGATAAGACCTTTCACAGTAAAACTGATCCCAGTCAAACTGCTGAGTGGCAAAGTCTCACAGATAATCAAAACGAATCAATATCTCATAACACATGCCGGCAGTGGGATGCACTATTTTATCCCTTAAAGGTAGCAAGGTAGCAATGAAATGGGGACAAATCAGATCAGCCGCAGAAGATCAGCCGCAGACACACACACACACACAAACTTTAAAAGCAAACAACTGAAATGAATATGCAGAACAGTAAATTCAGAATAAAAGCCCTGATAATAGTGAAAGGACATTTTAAACAAGTTAACTTTATGGTTGGTTTCCTATAACGCTATACAAATTTCTATCAATTCTGATAAAAATATATTTTTCTTACAGTAGCAAATATCGGGTTAGAGATCCTACCGCATTTTAATGTGCATTTGACCTGTAAATTCCACAGCCTTTAAGATAAGCGGTAATAAGGAGGATTCACAGTAGAGATTCACAGCTTGTAGTTTTTGGGCAAAGGATTTTTCCAGAGCTCTGATTGGCTGAACTCCAAAAGAATAGCTCATTGAGGGTTATGGTGGTTGTTTGTCATGCCGGTCACAATGAGGAATTAGGCTGTAAAGGCCGAATGCCATCAAGCGACCAAGGCAACCACCAAAACAACTTGATTTTGTTTGTACACAAATCTTAACGTTTTTGAAAAGGACTTGCGAATGTAGCTGCCAAGAGAGACTAGAGGAAATGGACGGAGTAGATAAATAAAAAGGTCATTAATATTAAAAAATTATAATGTAGAGACTTCATGTAGATAGGCTATATTTAATTTAGTCAAATGCATCAAGATTAGAATTTCAATCTTAGTACAATCGCATGTGAAACAAACAATGGTTTTGCGCCAGGAAGCACCTTTTTGACTTAAAGCATCTAATTGTGAATTAGATGAATTCAGAGTCATAACCGAGTGCCTCTGTCAAATTAAACTCAATGAAAGATCTATTTCCAGACAGTGTTTGTAATAACCCTCTACAGTATATGACCGATTTAGACGCACGATCCCTGTGATGAAAACGAAACCTGTGGTAATGAAGACAAAGCTCCTTCCTTTAACAACTGCCTCCAGCATAGCTGATGAACAGCTCATTGTTTTCTTATAAACACCCCATGCATCTTTTATCCCCAACGATTTAAGTCGTGCTCCTGTGAGGCATATCTGTTACCCCCAGTAACGAAAAAGTTTCATTTATCAAAATTGCCGTTGAAGAAGATGGTACTAATCGGCCCACGATTCATGAATATTGCTCTCCGTGGTGCGGAACTAAATGGAAAATGCAGAAATGATTTGCATTTGAACCCGGGTTCAAAACTTCACAAATATCCCACCAGGCCTTCAGGAGTTCATAATCACGACTGATACTTTCTAAAAGCCTGCCCCTTCATTCAAAAATGTCAGCTGTCGATGTTTTTTAATGTAAATTTGAGTCAGAGCTGTTAAAAGGTAAATTATTTTGAATATGGAGCGCTGAAATGGTTGATAATGGCCTTCATTTAAGTAGTATTCAACACACTAAGAATAACAATCACAGGGAGAAATTAGGTTGCTTGCATTTAAATCCAGAAAAAAATATTAAAGGATTAAATGGACTAAGAAATTAGAATGAAGGTACGTCACGGTAACCGCACATTTGTTTAGTTTTATTGGCTGATCTGTGAAAAAGTGTTGGTTTATGGCAGATCGTGAAGACTAAGCTTCGGAAGATTCAAGTTTCATTAACTTTACACTCCAAAATTAACTATAAGTACAAGGAAACAAAGACCAACTTGAGCACCTAAAACTGTTGTGCCATAATATTAATACTCTCTCAACACAAGGTTCTTACCAATTCCTTAGTTCCTTAACAATAACCCACTAAAAAGAAAACATAAGTATATTGTAATAGTTGCATGTAGTATAGTTGTCAATTGTAAAGTTTTGACTAAGTCTCCCCATGTAAGGTTCCAGTTCTTGCCAGTTCAACACAGGCATCCTCAGTCCTGTCTCCATGTCCTGTTCTCATCTTTCTCCCCTCCACCTCTATTAATAAAACCCTTCACATTTCTTATCCCTTTCCCTGATAATTTTTCAGCAAAACCTTTTCAATTATTCACACGCTCCTCTACATATTGAACATGTTTCCCTTTCTAGGCATTAATATTTAAGGCTTCATCCCTCCTTTAGGACATCTTATGTGGATAAATCAAAGTGACATTAATTTTTTCAGCAATGGTTTCATAGTGATATTGAGTTGTAATGGTGGTGGAATGGAGCACTTTTATGGCTTTCTATTAAAAGATTAAAGGCACAGATGAGATAAACAAATCCCTTCAAGTTTCAAGAATGAATTCTGAATGGATTTAGGTCAATTAGCCCTGGCAATGATTTTTATGTCAGAATCATCAAACGATTTGGTCTTATTTGTACTTTCAGTCGAAATACGGGGACAGTGTGGTAAATGGCAAATACAATGTGGTAGATGACATGAACTAATCTACACAATCAGCTTGATGTTACAAAACAAAGAAAGAATCAATGATCATTAAATGGCAGTCAGCTGGAACCAAGAATCGTGTCAACCAGACTCAGCTGAAGCTGTTTTCACTTAATGCTACAATTGATTCTGCAACTTCATAGTCCATCAAACTGAAATATGGCTTTAAGACATTCACTTCAGAGAAAACTGGCACTGCACCCGACAAAAATTTATGTTCAACTCCGACTACATTTCAACATTTGCTCAATATATTGGCTAATTACAGATTCACGACAGCAGTATCAGTACCTACCGATCCTCAAACAAACATGATCAACAAAAGAAAACGATATTACAAGCCACTCAATTCAACACAGCGTGTCTTGTGAAATGTTATTCTAGGAAACCAAATTGTGCTTTTAGCCGGAAAGCTTCTACAAAAGATCCTCCTAGAGGTGAGCAGTAATGAGTCTTAACACGAGTCGCGCAGCTGTGAGCTCTCAAACATCTTTGGGTCACAAACGGTTCAGTTATCTTTCCTCTGTGATACCGATAAAGGCAGACAATTGTTGCTAAGTGATTCTCTATCAGACCATTGCAATCATAATGAATTACAGTCAAAGTATATGATAACGTCTTGCTCATTAAATATTTATATCATCTCGTGAATTGTACACTTTCTTTTTATTTTATTATATTACTGCTCTCCATGGAAAAACATTATCTAAAGCAAGTGGTCTCCTTTTGACAATAAGAGGGATGCTAAACAAACTAAAGTGTGCTATAGGGTGAGAACATAGCGTAGAAAATAATACCTGGATTCTCACATTTCTTGAAAAACCGCACGTGCAGAACAACTTTTCCCTAGTAACTATAAACATCAGATAAAAATAAAATAAACCAAAACCTTTTGCATTAAACAAACACCTTTGAAAGAAAATAAACATTGGACTAACAGATAGCAACAATAGTGTACCTTATGAAAATTAACCATAGTTTTACTGCCAAACTATGGTTTTTGGCAGATGTATTACATTTGTATCACAATAGTTTTACTTCATATATGTTTACTGTACCAATCTGTGATCATCTGTGATTATGGTTTTACCAAATCTGGTTATCTACGGCATAGTAACTGTATTAAACATAAGATGTATTTTCATATCTTCTTGAGCTACTTCCATAAATGAGTGCAGGTAAATAAGAGTATTGCAGTTAAGGAGGCAAAACAAACCCTTTATGATACAATACAATGTGACTCTTCAAATGATGTGCTGTAATAATGCTTGTGGTATCTACATGCTGCAAAACAATTCCCTTAGGCCGTCCTGTCCACCTGATGCAAATCAAAATGTCATCATTCATTGTGAAAGTTTCCGAATTACTGCTACCAAATGCATGTGCAATACATTCCCACATCGGAATCACACATCACATCAGCACCACGCCTTACCGTTGCGTAAAACCCTGAGCAGGTGCTTGAGATTTTCATCAGCACCGATGACAGCGATATTTAACGCGTACTGATGCCAGCACACGGCCAAATGAATTTAGCGCATATAAAACGGCTCCATCCTTTTCAAAGACGAACTTGCAAAGTGGCATATTTCTTATTACACAAGCGAAAGCGAAACAGTCGTAATAATTTTGAGAGGAAGTGTTTGTTTTATAGGCTACGAGCAGAATGCTGTTATCCGACTAAACTAAAGTGACATACCAGCGCCCTGAACCTGCAAGTCTTCAGAAGGATAACAGTCCTAATGACGTTGGAAATATTAAAACAACGCATATCGATATATTTATGATACGTAACGCTTCGTCACACGGTCACCCACATCTCTTGTCAAATGCATCACGAGGAGAGAATGGCCAATGTGGAGCTCCAGAAACATTTTCTTTCATTAGCAATATTCTCTTTGATGTGCCGCAGTCTCTAAAAAAATGCCAACAGAAATAAGAATCCTTTGCGCTAAACCCATACGACTTTGTAATAAGTGTTAAAACCCACAAGATGTCGTTTGCATGATAAACAGTGGTCGTGTTTTCTATGATTTTTCTTTTGCCTATATGCAAATGCAGCGAACTGGCGTATTTCTATATTCTCGACTCGATCAATGAACAGTCGAATAATTTCTGATAACTAGATGCACTTCGGGTAACTTGTTAATCTCGGTGTCGTCTATTTAGGGAGACGGGGAGTGGTCGGACCTACTTGACATAGTGTATGCCGCTCCCTGGCGACGTGATAGACGGGACTGTGCGCGTCCACGAGTCGATGCTTTGCTTTCGGGACGCTATCACGGTGCGTGCAGATACAGCACCAGCTAAATATTTAGTTTAATACCCTGGATAAACTATACATACACAAGATATTAAAACCGTGAATGCATTCAGTGATATATATGCCCTATAATTGTAATTGTTACTTTTATTTGTAAGTATTTTTCCGTAAATAAAAAACAAGTGTCATAACGGCTTCTCTCCGCGATGAACACATTATCCTGTATGTCAATGGCGTCAACTGCAAATCTGCACATATATCATTGTACTCACAAAACCAGCATAAACCAGTTAGAAAGTGTCAAACTCACGTGTCTTTCGGCTGACATGGGTTCGACCAGGCGTGGTCACCTGCCTCTCAGTGGACAACTGCTCCCTCGTCCACATTTGGGTGGAGTCGTTCAGAATAGTGGGGTTAGAAGGAGAAGGGGTAGAGGTGGATGTTTGGACAGTAGACATAGTGGACAAAGTGGTAGTAAGGGTGGGATGGCGCGTCACAAAGCGCGTAGAAGGGCTCTTCTGGGTCACCTGGCTGCCGGATGCCCCGCCACCTCTAGGTGGAATGTTTGGGGGAGTTTCTGTTCGAGTTCTGCCCCGCACCACTGTGGTGACGGTGGGGCTGAAGGAGCTAACTACTCCAATAGTAGTGGTGGTTGTGGTGGTGTCAGATCCCTTAGGAAAAGTGCTTGGTTTGGACAGAAAGATGGGGTCTTGGCCAATTCCCTTGGCATCCACCAAGTCCGTAGGCACGTAGTCTCTCACAGAACCCACTACGATCCATTTCAGCAGCATCAGGCTGAGCCCCAGGCCTATAAATCCAATGAGAAGGGGAACTACGCACAGCCAGGTCTGCTGGCGGGGCCAGAGGGCACAGGGCCCACACCGTACGAGCCCACCACGAGCAGGGGCCTGGGCTTGTTCGCGTCCACCAGAGACCCTTCCCTCGGGCTCCTCCAGCACCATGGCCCCAGAGTTCAGTGTTCCAGAGCTGTCACTCATCTTGCCTGTGGCACAGAAAGGGTTAACCCCAGGGCCGGGTGCTCAGCAGACATGGGCAACACGGGGCAAAACACCGGCAGTAATGCCGGACATTGAAAAAGAAAATGAAGACGGCACACCAGCAAAATCCTTACGAGATTACCAAGGCAGACATTCCCTGAATCCCATCCAGCCACCAACTAACACACAAACTCACAATCAGACATACGCATACACCCAAAATTCCGGAGGTAGAAAACTCAACAACGAAAGACAGTGCTTTAGTCCAGTTCCACACTAGTATGTCCAAGACGACTTCCAGATTGTGGCTAGACAAGAGTATGAGCAAATAAAGGTGCTCAGAAAAGATGTGAAAGAAACGGGAGAGAAATCATCTGCATGATTTCTCGTTGCAGAAGCACTTTCTCTTGTTAGAGCATCAAATCCCTTTGTTTGATACCACGATTAAAATTATTCTCCAATGTCGTAGCTCGTTTCATGAAGATCACAAGCAGATGAGTAAAAGTTAGCCCATGAAACACTGGCGCCCATTTTTCTCTCTCCCTCGGTTGATCCAGTTAATTCCTTTTCAAGATATAACCGGACTAGCGTTTCTTTATTTGCAATGCTGGCTCAGCTATACACATCCCAAAAAGCCGGTCCCGGTAGAGAAATGCACTCTGCAATGACAGTGATGCAATATGCCCCCTTCTATGACAGAAGCTTCTGCAGATTTATAACATCCTTACGGGAGCAGGGATCTGCGGAACGCATGCACAAGCTCCGGCTAAAATACTCCAACTCAGACCCAGAAGAGACAGTGGGAGGTATCAGTTTAAAGGAGAATGCAGGATCCTGAAGGATGCAGGTGGATAGTGTTATTGTCAAATCCGTTAGTGGTGTAAATCCCTTCTTGCAGCTGAGAAACCCGTCGTCGAACAGCAAGCCGTTGATATAATACGGCGCAGCAAGCGTACACTCAGCCCCATCTACATTCCACCACTGCGAGAGCGCAAGAGAAAATGAGAGAGAGAGAGTGAGGGAGGGAGAGGAGCAGAGGGATGGAGGGAGGAGTGAGCTTTTCGAAGACAGGCAGAAAGAGAAAAAGAAGACGGCAAAAAATTTATAACGTGCAGTTCTTCCACGAGATGAAATTCAGCCGTTCCTTATTCTGGCTGGTTGTTTTTTTTGTTTGTGTTGCCTTCCTGATGCTCTCTTCTAGGGCTGCCATTTGCAAAGAGTCCGGACTAGCGTGTTTTCCAGCTCTAATCTCCTGTGGGATTTTGCCACGGCTCCAGCCTTCCTGTGCCTACGACACTGCAGCCAGACATATAAACGCGCACATACATAGACAGCTTTCGGCTCTTCCCTACTGCTGATGCCAGGAAAGAGAGACAGAATGAGAGAGGCACTGCACCTGCTCTCTTCACAAGAAAGTCCCCACCCCTTTAGAGAGAGAGAGAGAGAGAGAGAGAGAGAGAGAGAGGGAGGGAGGGAGACGTCCATCAGACATAAAGAGGGAGGGGAGAAATGAGGAGAGATAAGAGTAAGAGTTGAGAAAGCATTCACAGCAAGTCGAGATAGAAAAAGTGAGCAGCAAAGGGCAAGAGAGGGAGAGAGAGAAAGAGAGAGACAAGATACGAGAGAGAAATGAAGAGATCCATGTCAGTCCTCTGCAGTATTAACAGAAAAAGAGATTACTGAGTGCTGTAAACAAAGCAAGTCTCAGCATCCCTCTTTTAGGACTGTCAGTCAAGACAGAGTGAGTGAGTGAAATTTAGAGCATGATTTGAGTATTTTTTAAACATTGATTGTAGGTAATGTTTTGTTTATAATGTTAGCACCTCACTTGTCATACATTTCTTGTGCTATAAACACAAAATGTAAGAATTAAAAAGCCCAAACAACCCCTGTATTTGAAATACTGTATACTGTATATATAAAAATGGTATAAAATCCAAATGTATAAAATATTCTAAATTAACTGCACAGGCTTCGATCTGTGGTTTGTTTTACAGTTACTGAACCGTTTATCTGTCATCAAGCTCATTTATTTTAACCCCAAAAGTTTAATTCTGTCATAATTTACTTACCCTCAGATTGTTCCAAACCTGCATAAATGTTTTTGTTCTGCTAAACACAAAGGAAGATATCTTGAAGAATGCCAGTAACCAAACTGATCTCATCCCTCACTTACTGAATAGAAGGGAAAATAAATACTATGGTCAATGGAGGATGAGATCTGTTTGGATACTGACATTCTTCCAAATTCCGTTCTTTGTGTTTATCAGAACAAACAAATGTATACAGGTTTGGGTGAGTGAATGAAGACAGAATTTTCATCTTTGAGTGAACTATCCCTTTAAGTTGTATTTATTCACCCATGTTCCAACACACTATATTCCCTGTAGATGTTTGTGCTAATGGGTTTGTTTCTGCTCAGTGTTTGGCAGCACATGCTTGGCTGGTAAGCGCAGCTCAGAGTGAATGTTTT